>NC_064632.1:461374351-463874351 GCF_023864275.1 Schistocerca cancellata | reverse complement strand
TTAGTTATAAGTTGGCACAGTGGATAGCCCTTGAAAAACTGAACACAGATCAATCGAGAAAACAGAAAGAAGTTGCGTGGAACTATGAAAAAATAAGCAAAATATACAAACTGAGTAGTCCATGTGCAAGATAAACAACATCAAGGATACTGAGAGCTCAGGAGCGCCGTGGTCCCGTGGTTAGCGTGAGCAGCTGCGGAACGAGATGTCCTTGGTTCAAGTCTTCCCTCGAGTGAAAAGTTTACTTTCTTTATTTTCGCAAAGTTATGATCTGTTCGTTCGTTCACTGACGTCTCTGTTCACTGTAATAAGTTTAGTGTCTGTGTTTTGCAACCGCACCGCAAAACCGTGCGTTTAGTAGACGAAGGGACGTGCCTCTCCAATGGGAAACGAAAACATTTGATCGCAAGGTCATAGGTCAACCGATTCCTCCACAGGAAAACACGTCTGATATATTCTATACGACACTGGTGACGGCTTGTGCGTCACATCACAGGAATATGTTGTCGACCCACCTAACGTACACTTGAATGGGTAAAAAGATTCTTCTACCTTGCCCGATTTAGGTTTTGTTGTGGATGTGGTAATCACTCCCAAAAAAGTGATGAAAACATAAGAGTTTGTCACATAAACTGCAAAAAATGGATGCAACAGTTTCACAGTCGCACAGTTTTCCCTGTTCTGTCGAAACATATGCTTTTAACGTTCCCAAATTGTTCCGTGTGTAGACCGTCAAATCCCGTATATGTCGAAGCAAATCTGAATATATCCTGGAATTTTGGAGAGCGAAGTTGATTATGTGTGAGTGCCTGAACTTTGATAATTGTCTGAAAATAAATAATTAAACTTTGAACCAATGACCTTTCGTTCCGCAGCTGCTCACGCTATCCACGGGACCACGGCGCTCCTCACCTGAGATTATGCTTGTGTTGCTTACTTTGCGCATGGACTACTCAGTTTGTAAATTTTGCTTATTTTTTTCATTGTTCTACATAACTTCTTCCTGTTTTCTCGATTGATCTGCGTTCAGTTTTTCAAGGCCTATCCACTGTGCCAATTACACTCCTGGAAATGGAAAAAAGAACACATTGACACCGGTGTGTCAGACCCACCATACTTGCTCCGGACACTGCGAGAGGGCTGTACAAGCAATGATCACACGCACGGCACAGCGGACACACCAGGAACCGCGGTGTTGGCCGTCGAATGGCGCTAGCTGCTCAGCATTTGTGCACCGCCGCCGTCAGTGTCAGCCAGTTTGCCGTGGTATACGGAGCTCCATCGCAGTCTTTAACACTGGTAGCATGCCGCGACAGCGTGGACGTGAACCGTATGTGCAGTTGACGGACTTTGAGCGAGGACGTATAGTGGGCATGCGGGAGGCCGGGTGGACGTACCGCCGAATTGCTCAACACGTGGGGCGTGAGGTCTCCACAGTACATCGATGTTGTCGCCAGTGGTCGGCGGAAGGTGCACGTGCCCGTCGACCTGGGACCGGACCGCAGCGACGCACGGATGCACGCCAAGACCGTAGGATCCTACGCAGTGCCGTAGGGGACCGCACCGCCACTTCCCAGCAAATTAGGGACACTGTTGCTCCTGGGGTATCGGCGAGGACCATTCGCAACCGTCTCCATGAAGCTGGGCTACGGTCCCGCACACCGTTAGGCCGTCTTCCGCTCACGCCCCAACATCGTGAAGCCCGCCTCCAGTGGTGTCGCGACAGGCGTGAATGGAGGGACGAATGGAGACGTGTCGTCTTCAGCGATGAGAGTCGCTTCTGCCTTGGTGCCAATGATGGTCGTATGCGTGTTTGGCGCCGTGCAGGTGAGCGCCACAATCAGGACTGCATACGACCGAGGCACACAGGGCCAACACCCGGCATCATGGTGTGGGGAGCGATCTCCTACACTGGCCGTACACCACTGGTGATCGTCGAGGGGACACTGAATAGTGCACGATACATCCAAACCGTCATCGAACCCATCGTTCTACAATTCCTAGACCGGCAAGGGAACTTGCTGTTCCAACAGGACAATGCACGTCCGCATGTATCCCGTGCCACCCAACGTGCTCTAGAAGGTGTAAGTCAACTACCCTGGCCAGCAAGATCTCCGGATCTGTCCCCCATTGAGCATGTTTGGGACTGGATGAAGCGTCGTCTCACGCGGTCTGCACGTCCAGCACGAACGCTGGTCCAACTGAGGCGCCAGGTGGAAATGGCATGGCAAGCCGTTCCACAGGACTACATCCAGCATCTCTACGATCGTCTCCATGGGAGAATAGCAGCCTGCATTGCTGCGAAAGGTGGATATACACTGTACTAGTGCCGACATTGTGCATGCTCTGTTGCCTGTGTCTATGTGCCTGTGGTTCTGTCAGTGTGATCATGTGATGTATCTGACCCCAGGAATGTGTCAATAAAGTTTCCCCTTCCTGGGACAATGAATTCACGGTGTTCTTATTTCAATTTCCAGGAGTGTATAATTAAATCTGAGGGGGGTGCGATGGGGAGGTTCCCTTGTCAGAAACAACGGTATCTAACGTGCCGTGATACGAGGACGTGTACGAGTATAACAGCGGAATAATGAGTGATTTAAGTGGCATAGAGGTAACGTCCACGGAGGCTCAACAGTGCCCTCTTTTGTGTGTCCGGACAGGTCGGTGTTACGCAACGCTCAGTCTCAGCGGAGCCTTCATACGAAATGGAAACGTGTAACCAAGTGCCACTGTGACTCGCAGACATCCCAGGCGGGAACATCGCCATGTGAGCGCATTCGAATGGGGCAGAATGATTGGTCACCGGGAGAAGAGATTGTCGTTCCGTGACATTGTGGCAGGCACAGGGCACGCCGCTTCAACAGTGGCACGTATCGGGAACCAGTAGAGAGAAGAGGGGCTACACAGCGCCGACATGGTATTGGACGACACAATACGACCACAGCGCGAGATCACCGCCACCGTGTCCGCTTGAACGTAACGGACAGCACAGAGTTGGCGCGATGTTAGAGCACTGTAACACGTGTGGACATGTTTGCGTCGACGGTTCGATGCCATGTTTGAGGGGCTGGACTGATGATATGCATGTCATGCGACCACTAAAGCCGCAGAGTACAACGGGCACGTGAACGCCGGTACTGGCGGGACGAGCGGCAAAAGATGGTGTTTTGCGGACGAGTCCCGCATCAACTTTTCCTGCAGTGATGGCCTCATACGCGTTAGATACCGCCGTGATGAACGCAGTCGTGCAGACTGTATTGTTAAGCGACATATCAGAGAACGTCAAGAGCGATAGTTTGGGGCACCATTGCTTATAATACGCGATCTCGCCTACCGCCTCTTGATGGCAATCTGAACAGCTACTGCTGTATCAGGGAGGTTTTACACCCCGAGTCACTGCCCCTCCTGCAGGTCTCTCCACACACTATATTTCAGCAGGATAACAAATCGGACGCATGTTGCGAGGAATGACCAAGGTTTCTTCGAACGACGACGGATAGTCTCTGCTTCTCTGGCTTGCCTGTTCGCCTGAAATGAAGACTATCGTACATCCCTGTAGGGTCGATTGACAACTTGTTCGTCCAGGCCCTCCTGCAGCCACACTTAATGCTTTGTAGACACACCTATAAACCACTTGGCAGAGCATTCCCTAGCATCCTATTCAGATGCTCTTTGACTCCATGCCACGACATCTAGCGGCTCTAATTGCAGCAAGTAGTGGTGCTACTGCGTACTGAATTTCCACAGTCATAGTGCACGAGCAGGTCTGTAATGCTAATTATTTGAGCAATGTCATGTACCTAATCGGTAGAATAAATTCCATTATGATGACATCTCTGGCTCTTGATTTTTCTTTTTTTCCAATCAGTAGCGTTGTTATTGCTGTTGTGGTCTTCAGTCCTGAGACTGGTTTGATGCAGCTCTCCATGCTGCTCTATCCTGTGCAAGCTTCTTCATCTCCCAGTACCTACTGCAACCTACATCCTTCTGAATCTACTTGGTGTATTCATCTCTTGGTCTCCCTCTACGATTTTTACCAACCACGCTTCCCTCCAATACTAAACTGGTGATTCCTCGATCTCTCAGAACGTGTTCTACCAACCGACCCCTTCTTCTAGTCAAGCTGTGCCACAAATTCTTCTTCTCCCCAATTCTAAGCGGTACCTCCTCACTAGTTAAGTGATCTACCCATCTGACCTTCAGCATTCTTCTGTAGCACCACATTTCGAAAGCTTCTATTCTCTTCTTGTCTACACTGTTTATCGTCCTTATATCACTTCCATACATGGCTACACTCCATACAAATACTTTCAGAAGGGACTTCCTGACACTTTAATCTGTACTCGATGTTTACAAATTTAACTTCTTCAGAAACGCTTTCCTTGCCATAGCCACTCTACATTTTATATCCTCTCTATTTCGACCATCATCAGTTATTTTGTTTCCCACATAGCAAAACTCATCTACTACTTTAGGTGTCTCATTACCTAATCTAATTCCCTCAGTATCACCTGACGTTATTCGATTACTTTCCATCATCCTCGTTTTGCTTTTGTTTATGTTCATCTTATATCCTCCTTTCAAGACACTGTCCATTCCGTTCAACTGTTCTTCCAGGTCCTTTGCTGCCTCCGACCTACTCCAAATTTTTCTTTTGTTTCCTTCACTGCTTGCTCAATATACAGATTGAATAATATCGGGGATAGGCTACAATCCTGTCTCACTTCCTTATCAATCACTGCTACCCTTTAGTGCCGCTCTACTCTTATATCTGCCTTTTGGTTTGTGTACAAATTCTAAATAGCCTTTTGCTCCCTGTGTTTTACCCCTGCCACCTTCAGAATTTTCGAGTATTCCAGTCAACATTGTCAAAATCTAAGTCCGCAGATGTTAGAAATGTAGTTTTACTTTTTCTTAACCTATCTTCTAAGGTATGTCGTAGGGTCAGTATTGCCTCGCTTGTTCCAACATTTCTACGGAATCCAAACTGATCTTCCCCGAGATCGCCTTCTATCGTCTGTAAAGAATTCGTGTTAGTGTTTTGCAACCGTGACTTATTAAACTCAGAGTTCGGTAATTTTCGCATCTGCCAACACCTGCTTTCCTTGGGACTGTAATTTTTATTTCTTTTTGAAGTCTGAGAGTATTCCCCCTCTCTCATACATCTTGCTCACCAAATGGAAGAGTTTTGTCATGGTTGGCTCACCCAAGGTTATTAGTAGTTCTAATGGAATGTTGTCTGCTCCTGGGGCCGTGTTTCGACTTATTCTTTCAGTGCTCTGTGAAATTCTTCACGCAGTACTGTATCTCCCATTTCGTCTTCATCTACGTCCTCTTCCATTTCCATAATATTGCCATCAAGTACATCGCCCTTGGACAGAACCTCTATACTCCCACCTTTCTGCTTTCCCTTCTTTACTTCGGACTTGTTTTCCATCTGAGCTCTTGACATTCAAACAGGTGGTTCTCTTTTCTCCAAATGTCTCTTTAAGATTCCTGTAGGCAGTATCTATCTTACCCCTAGTGACATAAACATTCTTACATTTGTCCTCTAGTCATCCCTGCTTAGCCATTTTGCACTTCCAATCGATCTCATTTTTGAGACTTTTTTATTCCTTTTCACTTGCTTCATTTACTGCAGTTTTGTATTATCTCCTTTCATTAACTAAATTCAATATCTCTTCTGTTACCTATGTATTTGTACTAGCCCTCGTCCTTTATACCTACTTGACCCCCTGCTGCCTTCACTATTTCATCTCTTGCAGATACCCATTCTTCTTCTATTGTATGTCTTTCCCATGATCTTGTCAATCGTTTAGTATTGCTCTCTCTGAGACTCTATACAATCTCTGGTTCTCTCAGTTTCCCATCTTCTTACATTCCTACATTTTTTTGCAGTTTCTTCAGTTTCATTTTACAGTTCAAAGCCAATAAATTGTGATCAGCTGCCACACCTGCCCCAGGAGATGTCTTACAATTTAAAACCTGGTTCCTAAATCTCTGTCGCACCACTATACGAGGGTTGGAACTTAAATAGTGGCAACTATTTATTCACAACCAATACAAAAGTGTTACATGTTTTCACTTGTTGCTGTCTTTCAAAGTAGTTACCAGCGTTGTGTAGAACCCGTTGCCAGCGATGTGCAAGGCGTAGTATACCGTTAGTAGAGATTGTTCTGTTGATGGTGCGAATGGAGCGGTCTAAAGTTATGCTGTATCATGTACGACTGTGATGGTGCTATCCTAACGCATTACATTCCTCCATGGCAGACCGACAATGCACACTATTGCCGTTCGTTTTAGGAGTATCACCTGCGACCAGCGTTGCGAAAGAAGCAGCGACACTTTCTGCGCAACCCACCCATCATTTTGCACAATAATGTGCAGGTGCATACAGCGCAAGCTGTGGCTGCTCTGTTCAGTCGATGGGACTGGGAAGTACTATACCATCCACCATACTCCCCGGACTTAAGCCCTTGTGACTTTGATTTGATTCCAAAGATGAAGGACCGTTTCGTGGCAGTAGACCGCTCCATTCGTACCACCAACAGAACAGGTTCTGCTAACGGAATACTACGCCTTCCACATCGCTGGCAATGGGTTCTACACAACGCTGGTGACTACTTTGAAGGACAGTAACAGGTGCAAACCTGTAACTCTTTTGTATCGGTTGTGAATAAATAGTTGCCACTATTTAACTTCCAACCCTCTTATAATCTATATGGAACTTTCCAGCGTCTCCAGGCCTCTTCCACATATACAAACTTCTTTCGTAATTCTTATACCAAACGTTAGCTATGATTAAGTTGTGGTCTGTGCAAAATTCTACCAGGCGGCTTCCTCTTTCATTCCTTACCCCCCAGTCCATATTCACCTAATACTTTTAGTTCTTTTCCTTTTCCTACTATCGAATTCCAGTCCGCCACAACTATTAAATTTTCGTCTCCCTTAAATATCTGAATAAATTCCTTTATCGGGTCATACATTTCTTCAGTCTCATCATCAGCTGCGGGACTAGTTGGTATATAAACTTGTACTACTGTGGCAGGCGTGAGCTTCGTGTCTATCTTAGCTACAATAATGCGTTCACTATTCTGTTCGTAGTAGCTTATCCACTTTCTAATTTTTTTATTCATTATTAAACCTACTTCTGCATTACCCATATTTGATTTTGTATTTATAACCCTGTATTCACCTGACCAAATGTATTGCTCCTCCTGCCATCGAACTGCACTAATTCGCTCTATAATAAAAGAATAGCACTAGTTTGCTTTTGTTCTATGTTGTATCTAACTTGAACTTATCCATATCCCTTTCATATTTTCTAACCTACCTGCCCGATTAAGAGATCTGACATTCCGCGGCCCGACCCTTAGCATGCTAGTTTTGTGACTCCTGAGTAGCCCCCGCCCGGAGATCCGAATGAGGGACTATTCTACCTCCTTAATATTTTACCAAAGAGGACGCCATCATCATTTAACCATACAGAAAACCTACATGCCCTCGTGAAAAATTACGACTGTAGTTTCTCATTGCTTTCAGCCGTTCGCAGTACCACCACAGGCCTTTTTGGTTAATGTTACAAGGCCAGATCAGATATGTAAAAATAACAACAAACAGAGAACCGCCTTTAGATTATCACGTGTAACAATCTTCACAGTAATACACTTTAAGCATCGAAAACGTACCATTCATGCTACGGATTCTGTGAATACACACTATGCAGACTACAATGCCAACGTCTGAAAGTGTATCATGGCAGTACGTAAATAAATGGAAAACGCCTTTGAGGTAATGTAAACAAGTAATGATTTTAAAATCTGTAGGTAGCAGGTGTTAAATCAAGGGAGCGAAAGGTTATTTACAACTTGTACAGTAACCATACGGCAGTTACAAGAGTCGAGGGACGTGAAGGGAAACAGTGGTTGGGAATGGAGTGAGACAGGGCTGTAGCCTATCGCCAATGTTATTCAGTCTGTAGAGTGAGCAATGAAGGAAGCAAAAGAAAAATTTGGAGTAGTAATTAAATTCCAGGGAGAAGAAATAAAAACTCTGAGGTTTGCCGACGACACTGTAATTCTGAAGGATATAATAGGAACATCAAAAAAATATAAAAAAGTGTTAACAGAATGTAGTCGAATTAAATCAAAGTGATGTTGGCGAAATCAGATTCGGAAACGAAACACTTAAATTAGTAGATGAGTTTTGTTATTTGGGCAGCAGAATAACTGATGACGGCCGAAGTACAGAGGATGTAATACGTAGACTGGCAATGACAAGGAAAGAGAAGAAATTTGTTAACGTACAATATAGACTTAAGTCATAGTAAGTTTTTTCTGGAGGCATTTGTCTGGAGTGTAGCCATGTATGAAAGTGAAACATGGAAGATAAACAGTTTAGTTAAAAGAGAATAGTAGCTTTCCAAATTTTGTGCTACAGAAGAATGTTGAATGTTAGAGGGGTAGATCTCGTAACTAATGGGGAGGCACGGAACAGAATTGGAGAGAATAAATTTGTGACACAGCCTCACTAGAAGAAAGGCTCGATTGATAGGACATATTCTGAGACATCAAGGTATCATCAATTTAGCACTGGGAGGAACTGTGTGGGGGTTGCGAGTTAGGGGAGGGAAAAATAGTGGTAGACCTAGGAAGGAATATAGTAAGCAAATTCAGAAGGAAGTCAGTTGCTGTAGTTCTTCGAAGATGAAGAGACTTGCACGGAATAGAACAGCATGGAAAGCAGCATTAAACCCGTCTTCGGACTTAAGATCACAACACCAAAGACATACGTTATGTAAATAGTTGTTAGAGCGAAAAAATAAAATAAAAAGGAAATATAAAAACATAGAATCCTCACTAATGAATAAAGCTTTCAACACACTGTTTGTTGTACTAACGAGATTACGAAGTGCATTTCTGAACCTAAGGAGGCAAACGAAGAATTATCTTTCAGTAAAACACTAGTCCAACTTAAAGCATAAATAATTTTAAGAGCACTAGAAAGTAAAAATTATGAAATGTGATAAAATCTTACCATGCATATTAAGAAGTGTACCTGAGTACAGTGTTGACATATCCTCGAAGTAGAGTTACTATTAAAATTGATAATAAATATAATTTTTGAAATAAATACTAGAGCGTACATAAAAAGTGCGACTGGCAATACGAATGTCAAATTCATAGTAGCTGCTGGGGCTAACAGAAACTTATAGTAAATTGAACAAAATCTCCTGAGCTAGTACTAAATGAGCAATGCGAATTTAATCAGAACTATTTTTTTCAGTATTTCCCTGTACCTAATTTGAAAGAATTTATTTCGGGAATGGCGTATTGGAAACTCTGGTACGAAAGACCGTTCTTGAATACGTTCTGCATGATAGACTGCAACATGTGGTGTCTTCTTGCCCACAGCCCACTGTCTGTGCCTGTCTATATCGGTTCTACTGCACACATATTCTGCGAGATGGCGCCTCAAATACTAAGGCTGACCGTGAGTCTTTAATAACTATTTAACTTACTAGCTTCCAGCACTTTCTAACTATTCATTTAGTTTAAAGTATGTGTTTACATTCCTTGACTTTAAGGCTTACTTAAATGGTTGCCTTCTGATAGTTAATATGTGCTATTATTCATGTTCTTAGGGATATAAGAGCAGATACTGTGATCATTGGCACCTTAATATGTATCAAATTCAGTGTGTTAGTTGTTTTTTCTCTGTGTCTAACAGTCTTCTCGCAACGACGTCACATAATTTAGTACGTAATGTTCCCTGCATTGTCGTAATTGCATCGCTAAGTGGTCTATGCCTGTAGTATAGACTAACCGTTTAGCTGATATTTCGTTGTAAAAATACAGCAACCAGCCACTTTTTAATGCGTTTTATTTATGCCAATATGCATTTCGGGTTTGCACCCATCTTCACCTGGCAAATTACATGGATCTTCAGTTACTACAGTAGTACAATCTCGACAGCAGTTTGGATGCTGCAGCAGGCCTGTGCAAAAGCAACGATTCCAATCATTTACTTCAATTTCGCGAGTTTAAAGTTACGCACTATCAGTTGTTCATTTTACTTACATTCTCCTCTCCTTGTTTTTTCTTGGCTTTTCTTCTTTCTTGCAACAACACAAACACTTTTTATCACATATTTTACACAGGCGCACTGCGCTATCCGCCATGTTGTCGACAACTGATAGTGCGTAACTTTAAACTCGCGAAATTGAAGTAAATGATTGGAATCGTTGCTTTTGCACAGGCCTGCTGCAGCATCCAAACTGCTGTCGAGATTGTACTACTGTAGTAACTGAAGATCCATGTAATTTGCCAGCTGAAGATGGGTGCAAACCCGAAATGCATATTGGCATAAATAAAACGCATTAAAAAGTGGCTGGTTGCTGTATTTTTACAACGAAATATCATTATCCACGGCCACGGAGCTCAACAGTCCAAATATAATGGACAAATTGTAACCGTTTAGCGTCCACGCATCTACATCTGACCTGCTGCCCAGGACAAAATAAACATTAATGGCTTGCTGTTGTCATGTATTTTGAGATACTAACTAACCTAAAAATATACTCATCCTAGTTGCTATAATATTGGTCTGCAAATGAAGTAAATACTGAAGTAATGTTGTTCGATACACTGCCCTGTCACCAATAAACATATCTGTACTTGTGGTCCTAACACCGTGTGTATTCATGACACTGCTAATGTGAAGTTCACGTGCATATCGTGAGTTCAAATTTTTATGCACATTGTGATACTCATTTAAAAATTTATATTTCTTATAATTTTATTGATAATAATTCTGTTTTTACTTTAAACTGTAAGTGTACATACATGCATACATACATGTCAGTTATTAGTGGCCAGTTTTGGTTTGGGTCGATAAGCACACACAGCGGCTAATGTTCTGATGGTTTCAAAATGGTGGCAAACAAGGTTTCTCAAAATTTTAACTTTTATATCTTTATCTTTGACATGTTACTCTTTGTAACGAGACTATGTTAAAGTTGTACTCACATAAATTTCTTAGTAAGCACAGTGTGTTTGAAATACATTTTAAAGTGTTCATGTTCAAATGTTTTTAAAAATTATTTACGTTTTAATTTGGTTGATTGTTTTATTTTTTCTGAAAGGCAAATTTTCGTTTGTCTCCATAGGTTCAAAACTGCATTTGTAACCTCGTTGCTACAACTAACAGTATACTGCAAACTCGGCTCATTAGTTGAACATGGCGCGCCTTTATGTTTTTTATGATTTTTATTTTTGTGCTCTAGCAACTATTTAAATATCGTACATGTCTATGTATATAGATACGGAATCTCTAGAATGAGTGGTATGTTCTCACCGTTCAACTTTTGGAATATGTATTAATGACATGCCATTCTATATACACGAAGATGCAAAGCTGGTACTTTTCGCCGACGATGCAAGTATAGTTATCACACCCAACAGACAAGACTTAACTAATGAAATTGTGTTTTTCAGAAAATCATTAAGTGGTTCTCTGTAAATGGGCTCTCATTAAACTTCGACAAAACACAGTATATACAGTTCCACACAGTAAATGGAATGACACCATTAACAAACATAGACTTCGATCAGAAATCGATAGCTAAGGTAGAATATTCAATATTTCTAGGTGTATGCATTGATGAGGGGTTGAACTGGAAAAAAACACACTGAAGATCTGCTGAAACGTTTGAGTTCAGCTACTTACGCTATTAGGGTCATTGCAAATTTTGGAGTTATATATCTCAGTAAATTAGCTTACCTCGCCTATTTTGATTCTCTGCTTTCGTATGGAATCATATTCTGGGGTAACTCATCACTGAGTAAAAGAGTGTTCATTGCAAAAAAGCGTGTAATCAAAATAATTGTTGGAGCTCATCCAAGATCATCCTGCTGACACTTATTTAAAGAGCTAGGGATCTTCAGTGTTGCCGCACTTATGAAATTTGTTATTAACAACCGAACGAATTCAGAAGTAATAGCAGTGTACATGGCTACAACGCTAGGAGAAAGGATGATCTTCACTACTCAAGGTTAAATCTAACTTTGGCTCAGAAGGGGGTAAATTATGCTGCCACAAAAATATGTGGTCACTTACTTAATAGCATCAAAAGTCTGACAGATAGCCATATAGCATTTAAAAGGAAATTAAAGGAATTTCTGAATGCCAACTCCTTCTACTCATTAGATGAATTTTTGGATATAGCAAGTGGGTAATTTCCCCACCCCGCCACTCAATGTATATTAAGTGTCATGTAATATTTTGTATAATGTAACATCTTGTGTAGACACCTTTTATTAACCTGACACGTTCCACATCATTACGAAGCGTCGTATTCATGATCTATGGAGCAAGTACTAATCTAATCTAAACGAATCTAATCTAGTCTACTGTGATGTAATGTATGTTTCTTAGATTGCAAAATTCACCATAACCTAAAGGCAATTGTCAGTTTCTTGTTGTTTTTACATATCGGAGGATTATTGCCTAGCAGCCGAAGCTAGTAATGTATTATAAAGTGACATCATTGTGTGATGATGTGGCGACCAATAACGACCGCGTATGCTATGGGTGCGATCAGCTGATCACCGCGCGGAGCGCTGCCCGCGTGCTTATACCGTGCTGCAAACAGCGTCGCGTTGAAACTCTGTGATTTATATTGCAGTCAGTTGCTCTGTTATCGGACTCGACGATAAGTCATTAATTTATCAGTTCTCCGCAATAAATGTTCTTGTTCCCTTTACGCCACTGTTTTTTGTGTAGATGGGAGTAAGAAGAATGGCTACGACGAAATAAGTTGCCAGCGCTCTTTTTTGTTATCGCACACAAACGTCACACGCATTTAATTTGTGTAAATACGTCACGTCCCTTCTCTCCATCATCTGAAGATGTCAGACCTTACTGAGAGAGTTTCTACTGCATTCACCTCCGGGAGCGAAGGAAATCGGTGGGTGAGACGGATAGATTACATATCGCTATGGGGCTGATCCCAACAGAGACCGAACACAGCGCTGCATGCCTCTGCGAACGCCGAATGCGCTGGGCAAACCTGGAGGCAGTCGACCTACAAAGTCTGTCTCACTGCACGCCAGAGCAGATAACTGCGCTACACGAAGCTGTTCGGACCGCGTCTGCTAGCCAATTGTGCGCGTTCTCGCTGTATACTTACGCACTTTTGGATTTCTCTTTGGACAGTTCCTACTCTGTTGGCTTGCACCCACACGCTACTACTGCTACCAGAAATGTGGCAGTAATACTATAAGGTTTATAATTGAAAAGGCAACCAGCCACAAGTATGGTTTAACAGGTTTATATGGATCAAACATGACTCATGTCGGATGTGTTACAAATCCATCTGCCGTACATTCTTCAACATGTTTGTGATGTGAGTTACAGTTTGGGGTACTGCATTGCCTGAAATCTGGTTGCGCAGGACAGAGCGGATCGGGTTGTGGAAAGGGGCCGAAGTCAATTACTGTTAGTTATACAAGAACACACACAACTTTATTCCTCAGACCAATGCACAGTTTTCTCTTTAAACAACAAAGATCAATTCGTCGGCTGATGGCCCAAGTAACTTCTCCAGAATAAGTTTAAATGATTCCTTTTAAAACACCATGATTTAGAGTAACTGCTGAAGGCCTTATTTAAGCAAAATTACAGTATCTTCACGGCTAAAGGCCGAAATAATATTTCAGATCAGTTAAGGAAGCTAAGCATTTACAAATTCCGGCTAAAGGCTATTTTAAGGGAAATTCAAGTTAATTTTTCGGCTGAAGGCCAAATAAAAAAAAATTTCTTTACATAATAAAAGAGAGACTTTAGTGATAAGTTTTTACACAGTACAACAGAAAAACATCTTAAGAAAACTAGTCGGCTGAAGACCCAAACAATTACTCAAGAATAATTAAAGACAACCTTAAGATAAACATTTAGAGAACACTGCTGTAGGCCGTTTCAAGAATTCAAGTTAATTAAAGAGAAACCTTACATACACGGATTTACATGTTACAGCCACAGATTCTGAAACAAACGCAGCTGAAGGCCTAAATACAGAGCAACAAGAATTTTAAATGAAACACGGCTGAAGGCCTAATCTTAAAGTTGTTGTCAAGTTCGGCTGAAGGCCATATACTAAACATAAAACAGACGATATTAATACACAGCTGAAGGCCTGGCACTGTACCCGCGACCAAACAAAATGACAATCACCATCAACATACAGTGGTGCTCAGAAGTGTTCCAAGGGTCGGCCTGGGGAGGAAACTCTAACAACAGTTTAGGCGAGACAGGCAGCCAAACGTAACACTAAATAATCGGGTGGCAACACGACCAACCAACAACTTAATCAATTCCCTCTGTCGAAACCGACCTACTGCCTACTCCAGTACCCAGACAGCATTCATCTGCTCTACGGAAATCACAGAAGCTACACACAGTTCCACGTAAGCACACTTGCACAAGAACTCGAACAAATGTAAAAGCAATCACTCTGGAACAACAAGTACGAATCAATTCGACATACGGAGAGTTTCCACAAGCAGTCGCCGACCATATACAAGTCGTCCGATGAGACGACCGACCGAACGACCAACCCAGGTTGGTGCGTCGGCAACGGTCGGGTGAGTCTTGGCTGTCCGAAGCCGACTGCAGCTCCAACCCGACAAAGTCCATGTCCGTTCGGAACTCGGAGATACGGCGACCCGGTCATACTGGCCCGGACCCAACCATGCAGAGGTAACTCTTACCCATTGGCCACGACATCTCTACACAAGGAAGGAACCGACCCACGTCCGGCAAGATGACCAACTGACGAAGCCCAGAAATGTTGAAAAGACCAAATACACGTCGCCTGATGAGACGAGCAAGCGAATGACCAGCCATCGGTCGTCCCGCTCCAATCTCCTTCCGTCGGACAGTTCAAGTTGTCGCCAGAGGTCGGCGAGCACTGGCTGTCCGCACCTCACTGGCTGTCCCCGGCTGAACTTCAGGCACACGACAACCCGGAAATACTAGCGGTCGCTCCAGAGGTGGTACGACAGTGCATTATCGATAAGCGCTTCTGCTGCCACTCGCGGGCAGTTAAGTCAGGAAGTTAGTGACGCCAGTAAATGGAATAAGAAAACGAGGCGGCAGTACCGTAAGCGAAGATGACAAACAATAAACAGCATGAACACGAGCGGCGCACGGCTCACTGTCCTCATGGAATATGCCACTCGATATCCTGATGGTGATGTGACAAAAGGGTTCAGTATCCTTGCCACATATCAGCAAGCATTTAGATACCCTTAAACAATAACAAAATCAGTCCTATTTTCATATCCAATAACTCCCCTCACCACGATTCCTAGAGTTGGGGAGATATGACTCTTGACACTTACTGCTTCCTGGCAGCTGTCCTCATGTCCACTACAGACACTTTGGCGTCACAGAATGTCACTCAGTATCCTAGTTAACTCCATCATGTAAGTCAGCGTTGCCTGGAGTATGATGTCAGCGGTAAATGACCTATGTCCAGCACAGTTCCCGGTTCCTGGCGGTCAGCTTGGAGTCTGTCTATAATCTCTTACTGGATTTCAGCTGTTGTCGCTGGTCTGTTTCTCAGACCGTAGAACTCCCTTGTAATCTTCCCATGGTGTAGTTCTTTTGAAAGGACCTGTGGTTACAAGGAAGCATCACGAATTTGGCCTCATATTTTAGGGATGAAGAAGCACATTTGTGGGATATTTGAATATGTGAAATTGATCCCACGAAAACTTGGGCCGTAATTCTAATAGTACGCAGTTATGGCTACCTGGAAGCACAGTTTCTAAACTTTCGGCGCTCACCCTCTGCAGCCTCCTTATGTCCGAGTGTGGAGTACTGTACAGTGAGGTGACAAAGGTCAAGGGATAGCTCCTAATATCGTGTCTGACATCCTTTTTACCGGTGTAGTGCAGCAACTCGATGTGGCATGAAGAAGTCGTTGGAAGTACCCTGCGAAATATTGAGCCATTCTGCCTTTATTGTCGTTCATAATTGCTAAAGTGTAGTGCACGAACTGACCTCTCGATCATGTCCCACAAACATTCGTGGCCACTCGGACGACATGAGTGGCTAAACCATTTCCTCAAATTGTCCAGAATGTTCCTCAGACCTATTGCAAACAACAGTGGGACGGTAATATGGCGCATTGTGATGGGGAACGTAAGTTTATCAATGGCTGCAAGTGGCTCCAAGTAGCCAACTATAACCATTTCCTGTCAAGATCCGTTCAGCTGGACCACAGTCCAATCCACGAAAATACAGATCCCGTCATTATGGTGCCATCACCAGCTTCAACAATGTCTTGTTCGCAACTTGGGTCAATGGCATCTTGGGTCTGTGCCGTAATCTGGCCCTAACATCAGTTCTTATCAACTGAAATCAGGACTTGTGGATAGGCCTCCGGTTCCCTCCAGTTGTCTGGTGTCCAACCGATATGGTAAAGAGCCAAGGAGAGGCGCTGCAGGCGTCCTCGTGCTGTTAGCAAAGGCACTCGCGTCGGACGTCTACTGCCGGTGCCCATCAACGCCAAATCTCGTCTTTCTCTTCTAACGGATGCGTTCACCGTACGTCCCGCATTGATTTCTGCTGTTATATCCCCCAGTGTTTGTTGTCTGTTAACACTGACAACTCCACGCCAACGCCGCTGTTCTCGGTCGTTAAGTGATGGCCAGCGGCCCCTGCATTGTCCTTGGTGAGAGATAATGTCTGAATTTTGATACTCTCGGCACAATCTTGACACTGTCGATCTCGAAATACTGAATTCCCTAACGATTTACGAAATGGAATGTCTCATGCGTAAACGCTCCAACTACTGTTCCAAGTTCAAAGACTGTTAATGCCCGTCGTGAGGCCATAAGCACGTAGGGAACCTTTTCACATGAGTACCAATCACAGCTCCGCCAACGCACTGCCCTTTTATACCTTCTCTTCGCGATACTACCGCCATCTGTATGCTGTATATGCTTATTGCTATCCCATGATTTCTGTCACCCCAGACTACAGCGCAGTGACAACAAGAGGCTTGCTATTCACGGGATGCTCTGCGCAATACGTTTTGAAATCTTGTTCGAGAACACACGCTATTCTACGCGAAAAATAGTAAATGATATGAGAACATAATACGTCAACCTCAAAAAATGGTTCACATGGCTCTGAGCACTATGGGACTTAACATCTGAGGACATCAGTCCCCTAGAACTTAGAACTATTTAAACCTAACTAACCTAAGGACGTCACACACATCCATGCCCGATGCAGGATTCGAACTTGCGACTGTAGTGGTGGGGCGATTCCAGACTGTAACGCCTAGAACCGTCGGCCACGTCACCCTCATGCAGTTTAATATCCAACACTATTTTAGCATTATTCTGGTAGTGATTTTCTGCAGATAAGTATACATCCCAAAATGAATAAATGCAACCTACTGAAGAATTAATATGAGAGGAAGTTATCGGTTTTCGACATGCAGTTTAATCACGCCAACAATGTTGTAGAATAGGGCATCTCAAGATAATATTCTTCACTTAACAATGTTATAACTACGTAGGCTTCAGCGGCCGGTGTCATGGTGATTAAAATTCTTCTGTACGTTGTACCACATCATTGTGTAAAAATACTTTAATTATAAACTTAAAACTCACATTTTGAAAATTTTATAGCGATCGAAAAGTTGGTTTTCAAGTTTATAATTACGAGTACTTAAAAACTAACTTTTTCTATAGAATGAATGAGGTACAACACCCAGAAGAATTTTAATCATCATAATAGTGTCAGCTTTAAAATCCATAGAAAATTACGCCCAACTAAGTTAATAATTAAATACCGATTCGCTATTTCTTTAATCACACACGCATTCGTTCCATTCATTTACAATGCATTTGTTAATCGCAATACAATAATGTCCGCCGGCTGGAGTGGCCAAGCGGCTCTAGGCGCTTCAGTCTGGAACCACGCGACCGCTACGGTCGCAGTTTCGAATCTTGCCTCGGGCATGGATGTGTGTGATGGTTGAAGTAGTTCTAAGTTCTAGGGGACTGATGACCTCAGATGTGTTAAGTTCCATAGTGCTCAGAGCCATTTGAACCAATAATGTTTACAGCAAAGAGATCTTTGGCACCAGGTGAAAGTTAGAAACATGCGCTTTGGCACAATGAACAAGCTTGTTACCAATGTCAGAACAGTATTTCACAGACCTCGTTCTCTCTCCTTTGTACAGCACTTCGCGCTCGGCCATTAATCAGGTGCAGTGAGTTGGAGCGAGTGACAACCGGTGTGCGCGCTGTACCTACGGAAGGTAGATGCGTACTATCAGAATTATAGCGTGAACTTCTGAGCGGAATCGAATGCTAGGGCTGCATTTTTTTCTCCGTAAAATATGATGTCAAGTTGATGATGTTTCTTTGTTTGACGTCCTGAATCCACCTCGTCACTATTTGTTCCGCAGTCGTGGCACTACAGGCAACTGCCTGTGCGATATGTCGGTATCAGGCCACCATTTCCCTCGTGCTACTTACTATTCGACCATCATCAAAATTCAAAAGATGACGGAAAGCTGCACGGGCACGTCCTCTGGCACGTGGTGCTGAAATCTCCAAAGTTCCATTTAGACACATCCATAGCCACCTTTTTTATTTTGTAGGAATCACCTTTTCCTGCATTGAAAGTACTGAAGACAAGCTCGCTCAACGACGATATTTTAATCATCATGTCCCATAGGCATTGAGAACCTCGATTATCAGTTCGATAGAGTTCGGTTAAGATCGTGGTATAAAGTTTTCAGAATCCAAGAATGCATTCTTTTTCTTCTTCTTCTTCTTCTTTTCTTTTGGCGATTTCCTACTTCTCTTGGGGCTCGGCACTGTCATTCATCGGGTTTGGCAACGTTAATGGCATTTGGTGGCCGGATGCATTTCCTGACAACAGCACTCTTTCCGGGAAGGAATCTGTGTATCTTATCTTTCTATGTCTAGTGTAGATGTGAAACTTCGCCGGCCAGGGAGGCCGAGCGGTTCTAGGCGCTACAGTCTGGAACCGCGTGACCGCTACGGTAGCAGGTTCGAAACCTACCTCGGGCATGGGTGTGTGTGATGTCCTTAGGTTATTTAGGTTTAATTAGTTCTAACTTCTAGGGGACTGATGACCTCAGAAGTTAAGTCCCATAGTGCTCAGAGCCATTTGTTTTTTTTTTTTTGTGAACCTCCTTTATTTAAATTTGGGTGTGTGTACTTAAGTTGCAGAATGACTGAGAAGATGAAACTTCTACGTAATTTGATTCTGAAACATCTGAGTGAAACTGAACGTACTGAGCCTACTTTCTCTTTACTTTTTCATGTCAACACTGACACAATATTCTAGCGCAACGCAATGTGACTGCTCAAAAAAAAAAAAAAAAAAAAAAAAAAAAAAAAAAAAAAAAAAATTACAACCTGACTTCAAATAATTAATTCAAAAGAATGGCTCTGACTAAAATGAAATCTTAATAATAACCTATACATTTCACTTTCCACTAAGGCCACTAACTACTAATAGGCATGTGGTTAACAAAGGAAAGATTTTGTTGCAAACCAAATAATGTATTTTTTACCTTAATATTGTGACATCCAGTTAAAGCATGAACATAAATCGTCCTTGACATCTAGTACAAAAGTATATAATCATGACTAATATTTTATCAGAAAGTTTAACATGTACAGATCGTTAGCCTACGCTAACGCTCCAGACCTCTACCCTCCATTAATGCTAACTTTTCACATCTAACATCCACTCGTGGCTGTTCACCTCCAACTGCCCAACAGTACTTCCATCACTGCTAGCGACTAACTTCCAACAGTACTGGCGATTAACTTCCAAAAACGAGTCCGACAAGCCACAGAGTCTCTTACAAAGAAAGCGCAGTCAGAGGTCCAATGCAAAGCGCTACACAGCGCTGCCAAGACAGAAGCAGCCCACTTGCAGATGTCATGGTTAAGGGTCTCCGGAACGCCCTATACTTGCAATGTTAAAATAACGCTTATAAATTACATCTTTCCTCACAAAGTATTTGAGATAGGAAGTTGAACTTTTTACAGATTATTTAGTGGAATATGGGCTACAACTTAACACAGGGATTTTACAAAATTTTAGTTCAGTTATAAAAGATGATTTTTTTCAATTGTAATGAAAATTCACAACATTTTTTTGCAATTTTTATTTATATATTCAAAAATATACAGTTTTTTGGAAAAAGGCTGTGTTAAATTATGCAGAAGGTACTGTGTAACATTTACTGAAAGTTTGAAACAAATATGTTTGGAAGATCCTTAGAAAACATCTAATTAGTATGAGAAAATAAAAGTTTTGGGAATCGAGCGACAAAGATTGGATTAAGTTTTTAGTGCATTCCAGGTCCATAGGATGGATTATCTTCATCCTCTGAAAACTTCTCCTCCAGCTTCCTCTTGTTCCTCCTCCAGTTTACTCTTGCTTGTATTTCTAGACTCTTTACAGCCCTGTCTGCAGCCCGAAGGCGTTCCTCGTCTAAAGCAAGCATCGCTCGTACCATGTTAGAACCTATCTTCATTCCCATATTTCTAAATATCTTGCACCTTACAGTGTTGCCATAATTGAAAGTCGCAACAGCATCATACACACCAAAGTGAAGTGTTTCTATTCCAGCAAATAAAGTCTTGGGGATTCTCGACCATATAACACTATTTACACTTTCATTGGGGTTTTGAGTTTTTCCGTGAATACACTTTTTCAACAGTTCAGGTGCTGCTAAGTCTCTGAATATAGGTTTAGCCACAACACATACTTTATCTCACAT
Organism: Schistocerca cancellata; assembly: GCF_023864275.1. NCBI lineage: Eukaryota > Metazoa > Arthropoda > Insecta > Orthoptera > Acrididae > Schistocerca > Schistocerca cancellata. Next base: position 463,853,500 of record NC_064632.1, on the reverse strand, counting down.
CACTAAAATATACCTGATGAACATGGACGTTAATAATAACACCATTTGACAGCAGTTTAACAGCGCCACAGTGGGTCACGCACATGTAGAACACATTTAAAAAAAAAAATTTAAAATAGTTGTAGTCTTCGGAATTGAATAAATTATATATCTATTAAAAGGTAATAGTCTGCAGATTCAGAAAACGCAAAAAAGTAAAAATTGAACTTTTCATGATTTTGAGCCTTTCCGGAGCCGCTTAAGCGTGAAGATGTCTTCTAACTGTTTGCATACTGTTTATTTGATGTGAGACGTGAGTGCCAGCCTGGTATTTACCTAGTCGGATGTGGTAAGCAGACCGAAAACTGCAAAGGCACATTAATGTGACTACCGGTCAGTAGCCTAAGTAACCACCGTTTCCAGTGCGGACGTACACGAACAGAGTCAGTGAAGTTCTGGAAGGTACCGACTAGGACGTGGAGCGATATCGACTCCTGTGCCAGGTCCAGCTGTGGTACGTTTCTCGGTTGAGGATCCATGGCGCGAACAGCCCGATCGTTGCGGTCCCACAGATTCTCGATTGGGTTTAATTCTGGGGAGTCTGGAGGCCAGGGAGGTGCAGTAAACTCATCGTGGTGCTCTTAGTAGATCACACGTACGCTGGTGCTGTGGGACAAGTTGCATCGTCCTGGTGGTAGAAGCCATCGTGCCGAGACAAAGAAACTGCTTGCAAGGCTGGACATGGTCCACAAGCATAGATGCCTACTTGTGTTCATCCACTGTGCCTTCCAGAAAGACGAGACCACACCGGGAATGCCACAGACCATAACGCTCCCTTCTCCGACCTGAATCCTGCCGACTGTCGTTTCAGGCCCCACAAGCCAACGGCCACCTGTCCCAGGTTTGTTGCAGGATTCTCGAACATATTCTCGGTTACAATATAATGAATTTCCTTGAGACAGAGAAGTTGTTGTCCATGCATCTGCACGGCTTTAGAAAGCATCGCTCCAGCGAAACGCAAATCGCTATTTTTTCACATGATATCATGCAAACTATGGATGAAGGGTATCAGACGGATGCCATATTCCTTGACTTCCGGAAAGCGTTTGACTCGGTGCCCCACTGCAGACTCCTAACTAAGGTACGAGCAAAAGGGGTTGGTCCCTAAGTACGTGAGTGGCTCGAAGACTTCTTAAGTAATAGAGCCCTGTACGTTGTTCTCGATGGTGAGTGTTCATCGGAGGTGAGGGTGTCATCTGGAGTGCCCCAGGGAAGTGTGATAGCCCGCATCTCGTGGTCGTGCGGTAGAGTTCTCGCTTCCCACGCCCGGGTTCCCGGGTTCGATTCCCGGCGGGGTCGGGGATTTACTCTGCCTCGTGATGGCTGGGTGTTGTGTGCTGTCCATAGGTTAGTTAAGTTTAAGTAGTTCTAAGTTCTATGGGACTGATGACCATAGCTGTTAAGTCCCATAGTGCTCAGAGCCCTGGAAGTGTGATAGGTCCGCTGTTGTTTTCTATGTACATAAATGATCCTTTGGATAGGGTGGATATGAATGTGCGGTTGTTTGCTGATGATACTGTGGTGTACGGAAAGGCGTCGTCGTTGAGTGACTGTAGGAGGATACTAGATGACTTGGACAGAATTTTTAATTGGTGTAAAGAATGGCAGCTAACTCTAAATATAGATAAATGTAAATTAATGCAGATGAATAGGAAAAAGAATCCTGTAATGTTTGAATACTCCAGTAGTGTAGCGCTTGACACAGTCACCTCGATTAAATATTTGGGTGTAACATTGCAGAGCGATATTATGTGGGACAAGCATGTAGTGGCAGTTGTGGGGAAGGCGTATAGTCGTCTTCAGTTCATTGGTAGATATTTTGGGAAGATGTGGTTCGTCTGTAAAGGAGATCGCTTGTGAAACAATAATACGACCTGCTCTTGTGTACTGCTCGAGTGTTTGGGATCCCTATCAGGTCGCATTGAGGGAGGGCATAGAAGCAATTCAGAGGCGGGCTGCTAGATTTGTTACTGGTAGGTTTGATCATCACGCGAGTGTTACGGAAATGCTTCAGGAACCTGGGTGGGAGTCTAGAGAAAAGGAGGCGTTCTTTTCGTGAATCGCTACTGAGGAAATTTAGAGAATCAGCATTTGAGGCTGACTGCAGTAATTTTACTGCCGCCAACTTACATTTTGCGGAAAGACCACAAAGACAAGATAAGAGTGATTAGGGCTCGTACCGAGGATTATAGGCAGTCATTTTTCCCTCGTTCTGATTCGGAGTGGAACAGGGAGAGAAGATGCTAGTTGTGGTACGAGGTACCCTCCGCCACGCACCGTATGGTGGATTGCGGAGTATGGATGTAGATGTAGGGATCGTAAAACGTGGTTCATCACGAAATGCCAGCTGTCGACAATCATTGGACGTCCAGTTGCGGTACTGAAGTGCAAATTGCAGCCGTCATCATCGGTGGACGGCAGTCAGCATGGGTGCATTAACGAGGCGCCTGCTGCGGACTCTCATGTATGGCCCGAGATTCACCACGGCTACCTTGGCACCATCTTGCCATGCACAGTGTACTTTAACGGCGGTGGCATGCGAACAGTTTACAAACTTAGTCGTTTCGGAAATGCTTCCACCCATGGTTCGGAAGCCAATGATGATGTCCTTTTGGACGTCAGATAAATCACTCCATTTCCACATTACAGTAACGACTGCACTGTTCTCAACATCTTCTGGCACGCTTTATATACCCTCCAGTGCTAGTGCTGTCGCCTATCGTCTGTGAGTGGTTAAGGTACCTTGAAATCGAGAGTCGTCGGTGGTCACATTAATGTGACTGGACCATCATCACACTGGTTAGACGACTCATCTGCTCTTGTCAGCCCGTGAGGGGGACTCCCCTGTCCCAGAAAAGGACCCATTTAGCCCTGCCTGATATCCGAGCGGGTCATATTCGACCGTGTTTATTACTACAATATTCAACGAATTATAATTCTGTTGCACATATTAGTGAGTTCAGACAAATCACACACACAATGCAAAACAAATAATTTTTTTGTCGTAGATCAGCGATATGTGTATTTCATTTGCCTCAGTCTTATAATTCTCACGCAAGGTATTTTTAACTGTACTCCAAACGGGTATTTTGAAACTACACTAACTTTAAAATTTCATGCATTTTGTTGATTGCAGCAATGTCACCACATAGATACTACTGAAATGTCTGTGAAATCGATCTATCGCGGGAGTTTGGGAATTCGATCCCATACCAGGCTATAGAAAATCGGAGAACAAGTGAGGAGGAAAGCCCTAATATGGAGGGGGGAATGGTTCGATACATAAAAAACTAGGTAGAACTATTATCGAAATTCATCGCCAGGAAAAGGATTATAGTTAAAATCCCGTTGCAATCGAAAGAGGTTGTGCAGAACAGCAAAGTGGAGCACTGAAGAGGTAATACGTAGTAAAACCCAGCAGTATAACGGACTGTAAATCAGGGTGGGAAATGATATCAAATTTGTGGCAAATTCCCATTTTCGTACCGTCAGTGGAGATTACAAGAAAAAGGGACAGATAATACATGTGTTGATAATTCAAGAAATACCTTCTAAGGAGTAAAAACTTTAGGGGAAGACAAAGACTGGATTGATCCAACAAATAATTGATGACATGGGGTGCTAGTGTTACTCGGGCTTCAATAGGTTGGAACTCGGGAGGAATTCATTTCAGACTGCATAAAACCAGTCAGAAGACTGATAGTCCAGAAAAATTACTACTAACAAGTAGGTAGTGAATTTTATTTACTATAGGTAGAAGTGTTGCATGAATCGCTTTCCTATGTTGTTCGTTTTGCGACATCGATTTCTCCCTTTCGTCTTCCAACCCACACTACCCATCACGTTTGAGACAGACTGCTCATAACTCCGCCCTCTTTGTTTGCATCCTGGCAGTATCTATTATGTTTTGAGATCGCGAATAAATACATACCTCTCATGAGTCGATTCTCTAACTGCATCTAACAGTCACTGGTTGGCTCATGCAATCAGTCCAAACAAAGTTCCACGACACACACAAACAATTACAGTTTTAGAAATATTGGAAGATTCATTCAAGAGAAAGAGCTTCACACACTGAGCAAGTAAATAACGGATCGATCCACCTCTGCCTCCCGTGCATGCAGTTATTTGGCTGAAAGATGAGCAAAGTTCCGAGTTGGTTGGAGGATCGTGCCCGTAATGCTCCAAACATTCTCAACTGGAGAGAGAGCAAACGATCTTGCTGGCCAAGGTATGGTTTGGAAAGCACGAAACAAGCAGTAGAAACTTTCCCCGTGTGGGGGAAGGCATTATATGGGTGAAATGCAAGCCCACGATGGCTTCCCAGGAAGGGCAACAAAACTATCCGTGCGATATCGTCGACGCATCGCTGTGCTGTGAGGCTGCCACGGATGAGAATCAGAGGGGTTCTGCTGTGGAATGAAATGGCAGCCCAGAGCATCCCTCCTGTTTGTCGGTCTGTATGGTTGGTGAGAGTCAGGGTACGAGGTGCATTCATGTTCCAAGGCCTCCGACTTTTTTTCTAATTAACTACTCACCCGAAATCGATGAAACTGGAGTTACTTCTCGACGTAATCGCCCTGCAGACGTACACATTTTTCACAACGCTGACGCCATGATTCCATGGCAGCGGCGAAGTCTTCTTTAGGAGTCTGTTTTGACCACTAGAAAATCGCTGAGGCAATAGCAGCACGGCTGGTGAATGTGCGGCCATGGAGAGTGTCTTTCATTGTTGGAAAAGCCAAAAGTCACTAGGAGCCAGTTCAGGTGAGTAGGGTGCATGAGGAATCACTTCAAAGTTGTTATCACGAAGAAACTGTTGCGTAACGTTACCTCGATGTGCGGGTGCGTTGTCCTGGTGAAACAGCACACGCGCAGCCCTTCCCGGACGTTTTTGTTGCAGTGCAGGAAGGAATTTGTTCTTCAAAACATTTTCGTAGGTTGCACCGGTTACCGTAGTGCCCTTTGGAACGCAATGGGTAAGGATTACGCCCTCTCTGTCCCAGAGCATGGACACCATCATTTTTTCATCACTGACGGTTACCCGAAATTTTTTTGGTGGCGGTGAATCTGTGTGCTTTCATTGAGCTGACTGGCGCTTTGTTTTTGGATTGAAAAATGGCATCCACGTCTCATCCATTGTCACAACCGACGAAAAGAAAGTCCTATTCATGCTGTCGTTGCGCGTCAACATTGCTCGGCAACATGCCACACGGACAGACGTGTGGTCGTCCGACAGCATTCGTGGCACCCACCTGGATGACACTTTTCGCATTTTCAGTTCGTCATGCAGGATTGTCTGCACAGAACCCACAGAATTGCCAACTCTGGATGCGATCTGTTCAACAGTCATTCGGCGATCCCCCAAAACAATTCGCTCCACTTTCTCGATCACGTCGTCAGACCGGCTTGTGCGAGCCAGAGGTTGTTTCGGTTTGTTTTCACACGATGTTCTGCTTTCATCAAACTGTCGCACCCACGAACGCACTTTCGACACATCCATAACTCCATCACCACATGTCTCCTTCAACTGTCGATGAATTTGAATTGGTTTCACACCACGCAAATTCAGAAAACGAATGATTGCACGCTGTTCAAGTAAAGAAAACGTCGCCATTTTAAGTATTTAAAACAGTTCTCATTCTCGCCGCTGGCGGTAAAATTCCATCTGACGTACGGTGCTGCCATCTCTGGGACGTATTGACAATGAACGCGGCCTCATTTTAAAACAATGCTCATGTTTATGTTTCTTTCCAGTCTCGAGAAAAAAAATCGGAGGCCTTAGAACTTGAATGCGCCTCGTAGTATCTCACCACTATCTGGTAAGTCTGCAGACACATCTTCGCTGGCCATCGGGGCTCACTTCGAAGCAGGACTCATCACTGAAGACAATTCCACTATAGTAGATGAGAGTCCACTCCGAAGAGATGTCTGGAGACGTCCCGAACAGCGGTGGGATGCCAACCTGATTGTCGCCCGCCATATGGCCCGACAACCAGGAGCGGTGATCTCGGGTGCCGTTTATTTCCCACCACCCTTTTGGTTGTCATCCGCTGCACCCTTACAGCACAGCGCCACGTCGACGATATTCTACGTCCCGTTTTGTTGCTTTTCGCGGAAAACCATTCTGGGTTTACATTTCAGCAAGATAATGTTCTGAGTCAAGTGCTGCTCGCGTTGATGCCATTCATAAATTGGCATCTTGTAATAGTGATAGTGGCGTCTCGTTTTCTCAGTGTGTTCACTGGCGCCACTATATTTGCTCGCCTTGTCTGTCCGTGAGTGGCAGCACCAGCGCTTATCGATAGCGCATACTGTAGGATCATATTTGGAGCGGCCTCTAGTATTTCCTGGTCGTCGTGTGTCGAGCTAGTTGAGTTGGGACAGAGCAGCAGTGAGGTCCAGACAGCCGGTACTCCCTCGACCGCTGGCGACACAAATGCACTGTCCGACGGAAGGATGTGGTCGCGAGAGTGCACGACCACAACAAGGACCGGATTCAGCTAGTTTTAGTTGAATGGACCGCGATATTTGAGCAGTGCAACTTTCACCTGTGTGTGTGTGTGTGTCCGCCCGTCGAAGTGACCTCATGGCAATAAGTAGTCAGTCGACGATTTATACTGGGATCTTTCCCGTGTCTGACTTGAGTGGGGTGGGGACGACCGTTGGTTGGTCGTCCGGTCTGTTGTCGCAGCGGACGACGTTCATTTGGTCTTCCGACCGCTTCTGGCTTCTCAGTGATTGTGCAGACTTATAATTCGCCCGTCTTGTTTCACAGTGACTGGTTTTAGTATTGTGGTGCAATTGTTTTCTCGGATCTGCGGTATCTATTGGTTTTGAGGGAACAGTTATTTTAATACTGTCTGCTAACTGGGTTTGATGGGGGTTAGGTCGGCCGGAGTGGCCGAGCGGTTCCAGGCGTTACAATCTGGAACCGCACGACCGCTACGGTCGCAGGTTCGAATCCTGCCTCGGGCATGGATGTGTGTGATGTCCTTAGGTTAGTTAGGTTTAAGTAGTTCTAAGTTCTAGGGGACTGATGACCTCAGAAGTTAAGTCCCATAGTGCTCAGAGCCATTTGAACCATTTGGGGGTTAGGAACAGACATCAATTCAGTTGGGACGCAGCAGCGAGCAGGTCCGTGCTGCCACTGCCCAATCGAGGAGGGGTAGCTGCAAGAGCGACGACTTTGTTGCACATCGAACCCTGGACGTTTAAGTGGAACTGCTAATGCAACCTCGAATATTCTGAGATCTCGCCTTTGGTCGGCAGGTTATTACTCCCAGGACCGCTGAGCCTGGCGTCAACGAATGAAATCTTTCGAGATGGTGAAATATTGCAGCCGTCTTTCTCTTTCTCTATTTGTTATTCACCATTGAATTTAGCACTATTCTTATTAGTGAAGTGCAACCAGTGGTATTTTCTGCCTTGTGGCCGCTAACGCCCCAGTCACCTGCCCTGGAGGTTAGCGTACTTTTCCGGCAGTGTGCCTTTCCTCGTCTTGTTGATGCTGTCCGACACGGCGTGTGGTTCGACAGCCTCTTGTATTGTACTGTGCATATTTGTTTTTGGAGGTCTACCTTGGTTCTAGTGTTTCCTTCGGCCTTGGGTATTTTCTGAAGACGCAGTGCCTGTCTGTCTCTTCGCCATTTCCTAAAAATATTCCATCGTTGTACCGGTGATCGGACATAAGGGGGATTGGTTAGTCGGTCGGTCGGCGCTTAAGCTGCCTCTAGTTTGAGCTGCCATCCTGTTACGTGAGTACAACTCTTGGCTGCCCGTCTCACCTTACCTTGTGTCTGAGTTACCCTCCCCGGTCAACCTTTGGAACACTTGCTGAGAACCGCTTGTCCTGATTCCTTAGATTGTGATGTTTGTTTTACGGACATTTGTAATTTTCTAATTATTGTTGGTGTGGCCTTCAGCCAAGCAATAATTTCACTTCTTTAGTGATAAGGCCTTTAGCCGTGTTACAGTAAGATTTTTAAGAAAACTTGTTTTAAAAGCAAGGGATTTATTTTAAAGGTACTATTTGGAATTGTTTTCCTGACTTCTAATTCAGGCCTTCAGCCGTTTGTTATTTGAAATTGTTTGTGGCCTTCAGCCGGGTAATAATTTCACTTCTTTCTTAATAAGGCCTTTAGCTGTGTTACAGTTTGTTTTAAAACGAAGTATTTATCTTAATATGTGCTATTTGGAATTGTTCTTCTGACTTTCAATTCAGGCCTTCAGCCATTTCTGATTTGAAATTGTTTGTGACTTTCAGCTGAGTTATAATTTCACTTCTTTTATAATAAGGCCTTCAGCCGTGTTACAGTTTGTATTTAAACGAAGTGTTTATCTTAAAATGTGCTGTTTGGAATTGTTCTTCTGACTTCTAATTCAGGCCTTCAGCCGTTTGTTGTTTGAGGTTATTGTTGGTGGCTTTCCGCGCTAAAATTGTGGAACTTTTTTTGTATGATAAGGCCTTCAGCCGTCATACAGTCAATTGTGTGTTTTTAGAGATTGTTTTAAAATTTCAAGTTTTTAAATAAAGTGTAAGTGTTTGTTGTGCAATCGAGAGTAACTGATTACGGCCCCATCCACAATCGTAACCGTATCTTGCCGCATCCTGAGATACCAGCTCTCATGCACTTTGTCACACGACGAGAATTTCTGCTGCTTGTCTTCATGCTTGCCAAACACTGTCTTGGCCAGTGTGGTGGCCAGATCTCTTGCCAACTTATAGCGTGTGGAACATGGTGGGAAGAGCCTTTCAACCAGCTAGGGATTTTGACCATCTAACCGTCCAATTGGACAGATTCTGGCACGACGTCCCTCAGGAAAACATCCAATAAATCTGTCAGTCAATGCCAAGACGAATAACTGGTTGTGTAAGGGGCAGAGGTGGACTAACGCGTTACTAACTTGCTCAGTTTGTGGAACTCTTCCCCTTGAACAAACTATTCATTTGCTCTGAAACAGTAATCATCTGTTTATCAGTAAATGTTCGTAACATTTACTATTTTTCGTCCCGTTCGGATAACTACTTCGTGTGGGTGTTGTTTTTCTTATAGTATACTTTACTTTAGAAATTTTTAAGAATTTCAGTCTTGACACTTCTGCAACCTCGAACCAGAGGGATGCTTACTTGACTACTTTTAACAGGTATGTTTTATGCAAGAATGGAACAAAAAACATATTAAAAACGAGTTCCGTGCACATCAGCATCGTCATCTAGATTGTAGACCATTTCCAAGTGCTAGACAACAGTGACGATACGATTACACCACGTGTGAAAACGAAAATCAGAATCCACTATAAACTGTACTATGATTCAACGAATCAGACAAGATCTACTATGTGTGTCGGTTATTACAATGGGGTACACAATAACTTCCAGTTAGTAGGCAATCATTTTGTATTATTAAGCTTCAAAAGGAAATGAAGCTGATCAAGCGTTCATAAAAAAATATTTTGCAAGCTGGACATTATTTTTTTATACTACTAAAAGTAGTAGGAGGAGGATATGCAACGAATTGACGCATGGTGCAAGGTATGGCAATTGAATCTCAATGTAGACAAGTGTAATGTTGTGCGAACACGTAGGAAGAAAGATCCTTTATCATTTAGCTACAATATAGCAGGTCAGCAACTGGAAGCAGTTAATTCCATAAATTATGTGGAAGTGGGCATTAGAAGTGATTTAAAATGGAGTGACCATATAAAATTAATCGTCGCTACAGCAGATGCCAGACTGAGATTCATTGGAAGAATCCTAAGGAAATGCAGTCCGAAAACAAAAGAAGTAGTTTACAGTACACTTGTTCGCCCACTGCTTGAATACTGCTCGCCGGTGCTCGCCGGTGTGGGATCCGTACCAGATAGGGTTGATAGAAGAGATAGAGAAGATCCAACGGAGAGCAGCGCGCTTCGTTACAGGATCATTTAGTAATCGCGAAAGTGTTACGGAGATGACTGATGAACTCCAGTGGAAGACTCTGCAGGAGAGACGCTCAGTAGCTCGGTACGGGTTTTCGTTGAAGTTTCGAGAACATACCTTCACCGAGGAGTCAAGCAGTATATTGCTCCCTCCTACGTATATCTCGCGAAGAGACCACGAGGATAAAATCAGAGCGATTACAGCCCACACAGAGGTATACCGACAATCTTTCTTTCCACGAACAATACGAGACTGGAATAGAAGGGAGAACCGATGGAGGTACTCAAGGTACCCTCCGCCACACACCGTCATGTGGCTTGCGGAGTATGGATGTAGATGTAGATGTAAAACAGTACTGCTGTCAGCGCATCCCACTGCCGATGTCTTCATTTCGATCCAAAAAACGTCTCAATAAATTCCTCGGAATTCATTTACAGAAAATGGTACACCCAAAGAAATTACAGATGGGAGAAACTTTGAAGGAAACGTAAGAAATGGCCTGAAAAAGAAAGAGGATCCGCGGAGAAAATATGAGAATTGTTGAGGATATTACGGTAGAAGAGGAAAGTTTATGATTACAACATTCAGGGAACCAGTGGCAAAATAAAATATTCAGACCTGGATGTTAATATTACTTTGTCCCGTGCCTGCAGATGTTGTAAGTAGGGGATACTGCAGTTACCTCGCGCGGTATTTCCGGGAAATACGGAGACCAGGGCACACCTGCGAGTAGTAAAGCTGCCAGGAAGTGCAGTAATGGGAGCGAAGGGGGTCTGGGCAGACCGCAGAGCGCCGCGTGCCTTACGGACGTGACCGCACGGGCCCGAGCCAGGGGCTCTGAACCGCCAGTAAGGAGCGGCTCCGTGTCTCCAGCGAGCGTGTGCTCTGTGTGTTGCGAGAACTGCCACACATACACACCAGCGGATATTCACTGCCCCCCTCCGTCAAGGCACTGCTTCAAGACCACTGCTCATGTTGGCCTTTAGAATCTAGAAGACTGCCGCTAAACCGCCAGACTTTCGCAAAACCATCATCACACATTTCCGAAAATAATAAAAGTACACAAGTACCAAAATTATCGTACAACTTGTTTAACAGCTGATCCATCCAAGTGCCGACAAGAATTATACACAAAAGAATGGAAAAGAAAATTGAGGATGTGTTAGACGGTGATCAGTCTGGCTTAGGAAAGATAAAGGCATCAGAGAGGCAATTCTAACGCTGCGGTTGATAATCGACGTCAGATTGAACAAAACTCAAGACACTTTCCTAGGATCTGTCAATCTGGAAAAAGAGTTCGATAGTGAAAACTTTCGCAAGATGTTCGAAATACTGATAAAAATAGAAGTAAGCTATTTGGAGAGAACGGTGATGTACAATATGTACAAGAACCGAGAGGGAACAGTAAACCGAGAAGATCAAGAACGAAGTGCTCGGATTAAAGAGGCTGCAAGACAGGGATCTAGCCTTTCGCCCCAACTGTCGGAAATGTCGGAAATAAAAGAAAGAGACAAGAGTGGAATTAAAATTGAAGGTGATAGGTATCAATGATAAGATTCGATAATGATGTTAGTATCCTCAATGGAAGTAAAGAAGAATTACAGAATGTGGAGAATGGAATGAGCAGTCTAATGAATACAGAATATGTACTGGGAATAAATCGAAGAGAGACGAAAGTAATGAAAACTAGCAGAAATGAGAACAGGGAGAAACTTCTCATAATTGGGGTCACTAAGTAGATGAAGTTCAGGAATTCCGCTACCTGCGCAGAAAAAAACCCATGACGAACGGAGCAAGGAAGACAAAAAACAGACTAGCAATGACAAATAGTGTATTTCTGGTCAAGATAAATCTACTAGCATCAAACAAATGTTTTAATTTAAGGAGAAACTGCTGAGAATGTACGTTTGAAGCAATATTGTATGGTAGTAAACATGGACTGTGGGAAAACCGGAACACAAGAAAATCGAAGCACTTGAGACGTTGTGCTACAGAAGAATTTTTGAAAATTAAGGAGCATGTAAAACAGTGAGGGGGTTCTCCGCAGAATCGGTGAGGAAACGAAAGTATGAAAAACACTGAGAAGAAGAGGAAAGGACTGAATGATAGAACTTCTCTTAAGACGTGAAGTAATAACCTGCAGGGTTGCAAAAGGACCTGTAGAAGGCAGAAACTGTATGGGATGACACAGATTCGAATACATCCGGCAAATAATTGAGTACGTAGATTGCAAGTGCTATTCTGCGATGAAAAGTTGGTACAGCAAAGGAATTCATTGCGGAGCGCATCAAACAAGAAGACGGATGACTTAACAGAAGTCGACCGAACGCAGTATGAGTACATGACTAAATTTGTGTAAACTGTTACAGGACCATTATTTGCCGTCATGTCACACTAATGTGACCACAGCATGTGTCCGCTGTCAACGTGCAATAATCACAGACGGCAGGTGCCACCACTAGCATTATGTCGGTAGCACATTAAGAGTGTGAAGGGTCCATGCCGAGCTCCAAGTTTTTACACGTCTACGGAAACCAGGTGGATATAGTGATCCCTATAATAACACAAACGTTTGGTTGACCTACCTTGTTTCGTGTATTGGGACCTGAAGATGGTGTCAATGACACAAATGAACTGGTATCTAAATTGTATTATTAAATGAAGTTACAGTTGTTGGTATGTACACTATGTGATCAAAAGTATACGGACACGTACCTGAAAATGACTTCCAAGTTCGTCGCGCCCTCCATCGGTAATGCTGGAATTCAATATGGTGTTGCCCCCCCCCCCCCCCTAGCTTCGACGAAAACTTCAACTCTCGCAGGGGGAATGGCAGCCCAATCTTCACGGAGTGCTGCACTGAGGAGAGGTATCGATGTCAGTCGGAGAGGCCTGGCACGAAGTCGGCGTTCCAAAACATCCCAAAGGTATTCTATAGGAGTCAGGTGAGGACTTTGTGGAGGCCAGTCCATTACAGCGATTTTATTGTCGTGTAACCACTCCGCCACAGACCGTGCATTATGAACACTGTCTTGAAAGATGCAATCGCCATCCCCGAATTACTCTTCAACAGTGGGAAGCAAGAACGTACTTAAAACATCGATGTAGGCCTGTGCTGTGATAGTGCCACGCGTAACAACAAGGGGTGCAAGCCCTTTCCATGAAAAACACGACTACACATAACATCACCACTTCCGAATTTTACTCTTGGGACCACACACGCTGGCAGATGACGTTCACCGGGCATTCGCCATACCCACACACTGCCATCAGATCGCCACATACTGTATCGTTATTCGTCACTCCACGCAACGTTTTTCCACCGTTCAATCGTCCGATGTTTGCGCTCCTTATACCAAGCAAGGCGTCGTTCGGCATTTACGAGCGTGATGTGTCGCTTATGAGCAGCAGCTCGACCATGGAATCAAAGTTTTCGCACCTCTCGCCTAAGTGTCAGAGTACTTGCAGTGGATCCAGATGGATTTTAAAATTCCTCTATGATGGTCTGGATACATGACTGCCTATTACACGTTACGACCCTCTTCAACTGTAGGCGGTCTCTGTCACTCAACGGACGAAGTCGACCTGTTCGCTTTCGTTCTGTACGTGTCCCTTCACGTTTCCACTTAACTATCACCTATCACATCGCAAACAGTGGACCTAGGGATGTTTAGGAGTGTGGAAATCTCGCGTACAGACGTATGACCACGTTCGAAGTCCGTGAGTTCCGCAGAGCGCCCCATTCTACTCTCTTACGTTGTCTAATGACTACTGAGGTCGCTGACCTGGCCGTAGGTGGCAGCACAATGCACCTAATACGAAAAACGTATGTTTTTGGGTGTGTGCGGATACTTTTGATCGCAGTGCGTACATACTACAGAAGTTACTCGTTAATACAATTGAATTTTCATCCCAGTTTCCGTTTTAAATTGAATATAGTTAAGGTATAGTGTCTAATGTAAGTCTGCGCAAGCATAATATCCCTAATCTAGATGTTGCAAGACTCTTCATCACATAGATTTAAAGATACGGGTTCGTAATTTCATTTAAATGGAAGAGGAGATTTTTTTCGAAACTTCTCACCGTGTTGAAAATGATACTCACCGGCAAGATACAAACATTTTTCTCTTTCCGTCTGAACAGGCTTCGGAAGGTCCAACAGCGCCGACCGACGCCCTGTCATCCTCAACTGTTAGGCATCACTAGATGCAGATACAGTGGAGCATGTGGTCAGTAAATCCCTCTCCCGTGACCGGAGCCGTTACTTCTCAGTCAAGTAGCTCCTCAGCTGGCCTCACTAGGTCTAGGAGCATCTAACTTGCCAACAGCGCTCGGCAGACCAGGACAGTCAACCATCAAAATGCTAAATAAGCCCGACAGCGCTTAATTTTGGTGATATGACGGCAACCGGTGTTACCACTGCGGCAAGGCCTTTGGCCATACAAACATTAGCCAATCCATAAACCCAGAAATAGCCGAATGTAGTTTACAGGAAATCTGACAACAGCAAAAACTTCCAGGGTGTAAATTGTGTTTGCTTTCAGACATAAACTGGTAGTCATGTTAAGATTTCTGGCCCCTGGGGAAACATTCCAGCTTTGTAACAAGAACTGCAGCAGATTCGTTATCCATAATAAATAACAACGCCTTAAGAGATAATACTTCTACTAAATGAAGAAGAAATGTCAATAATCTTTTAGAAAAGAGAAGGTGAAAAAAATTTTTGAAGGGAGGTGGATTCGAACCTGCTACCGTTATCTTCATAGTTAACAAAACGCTGTTAATTGCTCTGCATTTCCCCCTCGAGTGTTGAACCTTATAATGCTATTTTTAATACGCAAAGTGTACGAAAAAGCCGCGCATTTGATGTTACTTATATCAGAGACTTTAGACATCAACAACATATTCTCTTTCACTATTTACAAAAGTCTGCCAATGGTGGGGTAGCTTTTCGATTCCGTGACTGTAGAAATCACGTGGTTTTGAGGTGAAGAGCTCGTCGAACCATCTTTGGAGAGCATTTCCATCCGGAAAGTATACTACTGGCCTGTAAATTGCTACACCAAGAAGAAATGCAGATGATAAACGGATATTTATTGGACAATTATATTATACTAGAACTGACATGTGATTACATTTTCACGCAATTTAGCTGCATTGATCCTGAAAAATCAGTACCCAGAACAACCGCCTCTAGCCGTAATACCGGCCTTGATACGTCTGGGCATTGAGTCAAACAGAGCATGGAGAGCATGGATGGCATGTACAGGTACAGCTGGCCATGCAGCTTCAACTTGATACCACAGTTCATCAAGAGTAGTGACTGGCTTATTGCGACGAGCCAGTTGCTCGTCCACCATTGGCCAGACGTTTTCAATTGGTGAGAGATCTGGAGAATGTGCTGGCCAGGGCAGCAGTCGAACATTTTCTGTATCCTGAAATGCCCGTACAGGACCTGCAACATGCGGTCGTGCATTATCCTGCTGAAATGTAGGGTTTCACAGGTATCGAATGAAGGGTAGACCCACATGTCGTAAGACCACTGAAATGTAACTTCCACTGTTCAAAGTGCCGTCAACGCGAACAGGAGATAACCGAGACGTGTAATCAATGGCACCCCATACCATCACGCTGGGTGATACGCCAGTATGGCGATGACGAATACACGCTTCCAATGTGCGTTCACTGCGATTTCAAAAAACACGGATGCGACCATCATGATGCTGTAAACAGAACCTGGATTCATCCGAAAAAATGACATTTTGCCATTCGTGCACCCAGGTTCGTCGTTGAGTACACCATCGCAGGCGCTCCTGTCTGTGATGCAGCGTCAAGGGTAACCGCAGCCATGGTCTCCGAGGTGATAGTCCATGCTGCTGCAAACGTCGACGAACTGTTCGTGCAGATGGTTGTTGTCTTGCAAACGTCCCCATCTGTTGACTCAGGGATCGAGACGTGGCTGCACGATCCGTTACAGCATGCGGATAATATGCCTGTCATCTTGACTGCTAGTGAAACGAGGCCGTCAAGATCAAGCACGGGGTTCCGTGTTACCCTGCTGAATCCACCGATTCCATATTCTACTAACAGTCATTGTATCTCGACCAACTCGAGCAGCAATGTCGCAATACGACAAACCGCAATCGCGATAGGTTACTATCCGACCTTCATCAAAGTCGGAAACGTGTTGGGACGCATTTCTCCTCCTTACACGAGCCATCACAACAACGTTTCACCAGGCAACGCCGGACAACTGTTGTTTGTGTATGAGAAATCGGTTGGAAACTTTCCTCATGTCAGCACGTTGTAGGTGTCGCCACCGGCGCTAACGTTGTGTGAATGCTCTGAAAAGCTAATCATTTGCATATCACAGCATCTTCTTTTTGTCGGTCTTCTTCCTGTCGCGTCTGTAGGATGTCATCTTCGTGGTGTAGCAATTTTAATGGCCAGTTGTATAAGTTCCTTAAAACTTGCTGGATAGAGAGCGGGTAAGGTGAAAATCTGAGGGCGGAAGATCAGGTGATAAGATGGATGCGGGAATGACTTCCCAACTCAACTCCAGTACAGCATTTTTTCTCAGTCTAGCAGAATGCGCCCGGAGAGCGTTATCGTGGAGTAGCGTCACTTCACGCGGTTCTCCTGGTCGTTGTTCTTTATTTTCGTTTGCAAGACGTCTCAGTTGTTGATAATAAATGTCAGCATTGATGGATACATCTCCAGGTAGCAATTCGTAATACACCACAGCTTCGCTGCTCAACCAGATGTATAACATTATGTCTTTTGGATGCGTGCAAGTCTTTGTATGGGGAGTTACTGCCTTGTTTGGGCTCGACCATTCCCTTCTCTTCCTTATGTTAGCGAAGTACACCATTTCTCGTCACCAGTAGCGACATAGGCTAGGAATGGTCGGCGGTTACCAACGAATTGAAGACGAGAAAGCAGAGATGGACATATGGCTGTCCACTAATTTTTGTGATTTTGGCCTCGAGTATGCGGTACCAGTACATCCGATTTTGAACCTTCCCCACTGCATCCAAATGTAATGCAACGGTGGAAAGATCACAGCTCATTGCATTTCATAGTTCTCAAGTACACTGTAGTGGATCATTGTGAATTAATACTTTCAAACAATTTTCATCGAGACTGGAAGGTCTTCCCGAGTGTAGAGTTCCTCCTTAAAACGAGAAAATCATTATCTTCCCATAGTTTGCCATACACGGTGCAAATGTTTATGGCTGCCTGCGCTGCTTTCACCCCTCAATCGAACTCGAAGAATGCTCCGTTTTCTGCGCTTGGCACTCCATTTTCTAGCATCCACAGCTCCACTCACAATCTCGAAATGACAAAATGACAATATGTAAACTCAAATAGCAACAGTGAACCACAAACAAAAAATGAAAATCGAGAAATAAATACACTCCTGGAAATTGAAATAAGAACACCATGAATTCATTGTCCCAGGAAGGGGAAACTTTATTGACACATTCCTGGGGTCAGATACATCACATGATCACACTGACAGAACCACAGGCACATAGACACAGGCAACAGAGCATGCACAATGTCGGCACTAGTACAGTGTATATCCACCTTTCGCAGCAATGCAGGCTGCTATTCTCCCATGGAGACGATCGTAGAGATGCTGGATGTAGTCCTGTGGAACGGCTTGCCAAGCCATTTCCATCTGGCGCCTCAGTTGGACCAGCGTTCGTGCTGGAC
Source organism: Schistocerca cancellata (assembly GCF_023864275.1). Classification (NCBI taxonomy): domain Eukaryota; kingdom Metazoa; phylum Arthropoda; class Insecta; order Orthoptera; family Acrididae; genus Schistocerca; species Schistocerca cancellata. The sequence continues at coordinate 463,835,820 of NC_064632.1, read as the reverse complement.
GTGCAGACCGCGTGAGACGACGCTTCATCCAGTCCCAAACATGCTCAATGGGGGACAGATCCGGAGATCTTGCTGGCCAGGGTAGTTGACTTATACCTTCTAGAGCACGTTGGGTGGCACGGGATACATGCGGACATGCATTGTCCTGTTGGAACAGCAAGTTCCCTTGCCGGTCTAGGAATGGTAGAACGATGGGTTCGATGACGGTTTGGATGTACCGTGCACTATTCAGTGTCCCCTCGACGATCACCAGTGGTGTACGGCCAGTGTAGGAGATCGCTCCCCACACCATGATGCCGGGTGTTGGCCCTGTGTGCCTCGGTCGTATGCAGTCCTGATTGTGGCGCTCACCTGCACGGCGCCAAACACGCATACGACCGTCATTGGCACCAAGGCAGAAGCGACTCTCATCGCTGAAGACGACACGTCTCCATTCGTCCCTCCATTCACGCCTGTCGCGACACCACTGGAGGCGGGCTGCACGATGTTGGGGCGTGAGCGGAAGACGGCCTAACGGTGTGCGGGACCGTAGCCCAGCTTCATGGAGACGGTTGCGAATGGTCCTCGCCGATACCCCAGGAGCAACAGTGTCCCTAATTTGCTGGGAAGTGGCGGTGCGGTCCCCTACGGCACTACGTAGGATCCTACGGTCTTGGCGTGCATCCGTGCGTCACTGCGGTCCGGTCCCAGGTCGCCGGGCACGTGGACCTTCCGCCGACCACTGGCGACAACATCGATGTACTGTGGAGACCTCACGCCCCACGTGTTGAGCAATTCGGCGGTACGTCCATCCGGCCTCCCGCACGCCCACTATACGCCCTCGCTCAAAGTCCGTCAACTGCACATACGGTTCACGTCCACGCTGTCGCGGCATGCTACCAGTGTTAAAGACTGCGATGGAGCTCCGTATGCCACGGCAAACTGGCTGACACTGACGGCGGCGGTGCACAAATGCTGCGCAGCTAGCGCCATTCGACGGCCAACACCGCGGTTCCTGGTGTGTCCGCTGTGCCGTGCGTGTGATCATTGCTTGTACAGCCCTCTCGCAGTGTCCGGAGCAAGTATGGTGGGTCTGACACACCGGTTTCAATGTGTTCTTTTTTCCATTTCCAGGAGTGTATATACCAACATACGAAACGAACCCACTACGACTTTATCATATAGTTCAAATGGCTCTGAGCACTATGGGACTTAACGTCTGTGGTCATCAGTCCCCTAGACCTAGAACTACTTAAACCTAACTAACCTAAGGACATCACACACGCCGGCCGGAGTGGCCTCGCAGTTCTAGCCGCTGCAGCCTGGAGCCGAGCACCCGCTACGGTCGCAGGTTCGAATCCTGCTCGGGCATGAATGTGTGTGCTGTCCTTAGGTTAGTTAGGTTTAATTAGTTGTAAGTTCTAGGCGATCGATGACCTCAGAAGTTAAGTCGCATAGTGCTCAGAGCCATTTCAACCATTTCAACATCACACACACCCATGCCCGAGGCAGGATTCGAACTTACGCAGCATCGCGGTTCCCGACTGAAGCGCCTAGAACAGCTCGGCCACAGCGGCCGGCTACGACTTCATCCGCCAACCTAATATATCGTTATTGTGCCAAAGCATCGGAACGGTATACTTTCGTTCATACGAGTTGTAACACCGAAAACAGCAACTACAAGCAGCCGTTACCTAGCGACATGTAGTTTCCTGTCATTTTATTACAACGAATCGTAGCTAAAAGAAACGTTTTCGAGAGATCCTCAATTTGCTGATGCTTTGCGTCACCTTTTATTCATTCTACGTACTCTACGAGAAAGAAAATCAACTAAATAAATGTTTGACGTCATACAACGTGGCGGCTCGCAAGTTCTGCTTGTGACTTAAAACGATGTTGCATTTCATTTTCGACGTTCCTCTCCATGAAGCAAAACTCTGATATAATAGAAAGAAGGAGCAATAATCTTTTTTAAATCAAAGTTAGCCCCTACGCCAGCCATAAACATAGTCATACAACAGACCAATAATAAAAACCAAAGCTCTGTAGTGTAGTGAGACGTGGAATTACACACTGTGACGTCACCAGCTCCTCTCCATGTGTGTTTTCACGTTCGTGAGATGACGGCTTAAGAGAAAAAATCATTTCATGGCCGCTAATCATGTAAAGCCCAAAATAATCAAGAGAAAAAAAATTAAAAACGCTGGATGAAAAGTAAAAACGAGAAGTTAAAGTGTGTCTAAACGTCCATTCGGTAGAGAGAACAATACGTAAGATGATGAAGATGAAAAATTTGAGTACACCTATTAATTCTGAAACAACTTCAGAGACTTTTAAGAACTAAGGGTCTCCAGATATCGACAGAACAGCATTATCGAAATGCAGTTTCGGAACTTTCACTTATGTAGTTCTTATTGAATTACGAGGCGAATGTTAATTCCGAGGATGTAGGAACATATTTTACTCACAAATTAATAAATGTAACGGTCGTAAACGACCATAACTGTCTGTAATTGTTCAAATGGCGCTGAGCACTATGGGACTTAACTGCTACGGTCATCAGTCCCCTAGAACTTAGAACTACTTAAACCTAACTAACCTAAGGACAGCACACAACACCCAGCCATCACGAGGCAGAGAAAATCCCTGACCCCGCCGGGAATCGAACCCGGGAACCCGGGCGTGGGAAGCGAGAACGCTACCGCACGACCACGAGATGCGGGCTGTCTGTAATTGTGTAAATTTCCTTTTGTTTAGTATGGGTGATGGAAAATAAAGCTAAGGTAACTATCTGACTGATTAAAGTGTAACTAACAAGAAAACCAAGTCTCCAAGAAAACTATAAAGTCACCACTGGAAAGTTGGTAGAACTCTAGTCTTAGTTCATGTGTACTACGTGTAGCAACAAGACGTTGAATGCAAATTTCTGATTTTCGCAACGACTGATCGTCTCTGTTTACTGGCGGTAGTCGTAATGTCTGGAATCATTCCACTCTGAGAAGTTAGCGACATGGAGTGATCACTCCATGTTTGACGTCTGTTTAAGACAGTGTTATTACTCAGGGAACATACACGTTGAAAGCACCGATGATGGCTGTTAAATCAGTTGAAACCGATATGCAAAATTAAATAAAGGAAACATGATCTTGCGACTGGTTTCTGCTTATTTGGTAATTTTACGCACATTATCCTCACCTAGTCACATTTATAACTCCTTAAGCCATGTCACCTCCACCAGACTGTATTTCTTGGAAAAATACTAATCAGAGACCTCTCTCCGCGAAGGATGAGCGGGGGCATATTGTCATTCTTGTCCAGTGGTGATGACAGTTACACAATGCGATGTATACGGTATGCTTGTCTGCGTTTAGGCAAATCAATACACATACACTCCATGGAAGTTATCATATGTTCGTTTATTAATGGTCAGTTTGTTGAAAGATTAATGTACTCGAAAGTAAAACCACTTTGTAAAAAGGGGCAATGTTGACAATCTGAGACCTACTTCTATGCTATTAGTCTTTGCAAAGGGTAATTCATTATCCCAGTTGACATTATTTGCTGTAAAACATGCAGTTAAGTTGCAGAAGAGACTTAACAACTGAAAATGCTACATTCTCGTTTCTCCATGAGGCACTTGACTGATTGAACCAGAAACTGCGAACACTAGGCGTCTTCTTTGATTTAACTTTGGCGTTTAGGACAAGAGGAGCGACTCAGTAATGGTTCCTCTCATACTTTCATAAGAGACATGTTAAGACCATTCTCCACGGTAATGTGAACGGCTATGAGGTGAGTATGACTGGGGCAAAGTTATGTGGGGGTCACGTTTGGGGGATCAGTGCTGGGGCCACTACGTTACATCTGCCTTCACCGCATCATCACAGTAAAGCGAAGACCTAGAAGTTTTTTTTTTATTTTTTTTATTTTTTTTATTTATTTAAACAGATGCAAGTCGAATGGGTGCAAATCGGAATTGCACGGAGAATGATCGATGACAGTCAACCCAAAGCGTCGGAGTGTCGCAGATGTCACAGCTCTCGTGTGTGGTCTGCTATTGTCATGCTGCAAGAGAAGGGGCTCCATGTGTTGACTAAATCTTCTGTGGATGGAAACAGGACTGTAACACGCTGTTCCTCACGCACCAACATAGTTACAGTACACACCACCATGCTACATGCTACAATTCTGAGCCCTATAGCGGTAGAAGTGAAACGAGAAAGACGACCGAGTAATATGCATCAGGGATGGATACAATGTCTGTGTTTATATAGTGTCTGTACCTCCACATTACAATGTCCTTGCTCTTTAGTAGAGCTGTTGCATCTTCTAAGTGCTCTGCCTTCCCACATTTTCTATGTGATCGCGCCAACTTAAGTTGCTCGTATTTGTGATTCCTAGGATTTAATTGAATTGACAGACTGTACATTTTTGTAACTTTATCGTGTAATCGGAACTTAACGGATTTCCTTTAGTAGTCTACCAATGTGGATGACCTCATAATATTCGCTATTTAGGGTCAATTGCCACTTTTCACGATAGACAGACATCTTGTCCAAATCATTTTGCCATTACTGTTAATCTTCTGGTAACGTCACCAGGCAAACAGTCATTGGCAAACAGTCTAAGATGGCTGCTCATATTGTCTCCTAAATAATTTACATATATTAGAAGCAGCAGAGAGCCTATTAAACTTCCCTTGGGAACGAAACTTCCTGGCAGATTAAAACTGTGTGCCCGATCGAGACTCGAACTCGGGACCTTTGCCTTTCGCGGGCAAATGCTCTACCATCTGAGCTACCGAAGCACGACGCACGCCCGGTACTCACAGCTTTACTTCTGCCAGTATTTCGTCTCCTACCTTCCGAACTTTACAGAAGCTCTCCTGCGAACCTTGCAGAAGTAGCACTCCTGAAAGAAAGGATACTGCGGAGACATGGCTTAGCCACAGCCTGGGGGATGTTTCCAGAATGAGATTTTCACTCTGCAGCGGAGTGTGCACTGATATGAAACTTCCTGGCAGATTAAAACTGTGTGCCGGCCGAGACTCGAACTCGGGGCCTTTGCCTTTCGCGGGCAAGTGCTCTACCATCTGAGCTACCGAAGCACGACTCATGCCAGGTACTCACAGCTTTACTTCTGCCACTATCTCGTCTCCTACCTTCCAAACTTCACAGAAGCTCTCCTGCGAACCTTGCAGAACTAGCACTCCTGAAAGAAAGGATACTGCCAGGAAGTTTCATATCATCGCACACTCCGCTGCAGAGTGAAAATCTCATTCTGGAAATATCCCCCAGGCTGTGGCTAAGCCATGTCTCCGCAGTATCCTTTCTTTCAGGAGTGCTAGTTCTGCAAGTTTCGCAGGAGAGCTTCTGTAAAGTTTGGAAGGTAGGAGACGAGATACTGGCAGAAGTAAAGCTGTGAGTACCGGGCATGAGTCGTGCTTCGGTAGCTCAGATGGTAGAGCACTTGCCCGCGAAAGGCAAAGGTCCCGAGTTCGAGTCTCGGGCGGGCACACAGAATTATTCTGTCAGGAAGTTTCATATCAGCGCACAGTCCGCTGCAGAGTGAAAATCTCATTCTTCCTTTGGGAACGCCTGATATCACTTCTGTTTTACTCAGCGATTTACCATAAATTACTTAGTACTGTGACTTTTCTGACAGGAAATCACTAATCCAATGGCACAGTTGAGATGATACTCAACAGGCAGTCATGCATTAGAAGTCGCTTTTGAGGAATGGTTTCAAAAGCCTCTTAAATCTAGAAATATGGAATCGGTTTGTGATCCCCGATCAATAGCGCACATTATTTTATGAGAATAAAGATCGTGTTGTAATCCTTGAAAATTGGTGACCCGAACAATACATAAAAGAACAGGAAGGATAACTCAAGACTTGCTTCTCAATGATCAGTTTGGCTTTAGGAAGTGGGAAGGTCTCCAAAAAGTATTGTCATCTTGTGCTTGGTTAGAATGAAGGTACCTCTCCTGGCAATTTTGGATTTGTAATAAATGTTTGAAAATATATGATACAATAAGATGTTTACAATTCAGAAGCAAGTGGGTCACTTACGGCAATTACAAAAGCCAAGGGGACAAGTAAAAATGAAAGAAAAAGCCAAAAAGATAGATAATGCTAGTGACCACAAGGTCATTGTAGCCAGCGTGAATACCGTAACATCCAAATCCACCAAAAATAAACGTAAAATATATAAATCATAAAAAATACGCATTTCTAGAGGACTATCTCCATGCCTTCCGAACTAACTCCATACACATAAACCAGACGTGGCTTACATTCAAAGAAATATATCGACAACAGACAACATTGGGAAGATATATACGAACTAAATTAATAAGAGCTGGAACTGCCCCCCCACTCCCCCCATGGACACAAAATAGATTATAACACTATTGCATTAGCAACAACAAGAGTATGCCAAATTTAAAAGCGCGCAAATTTCCCAAGATTGGGGAAGTTTTTCAGAAGCTTGAAACTTAGCGCGAATTTTAATGCAATATGATTTTCATACATGCCACAACGAGACTCTGTCTCGAAAGACGGCAGAAAACACAAAGAGATTCGGGTCGTATACAAAGCCCACCAGCGACAAGAGAGAGTCAGTACCTTCTCTACAGGATAATGATGATTATGTTACCGATGACAGTGGAACTAAAGCAGAGTTACAAAATACAGTTTTCCGAAATTTCTTCACGAAAGAAGATGAGGTAAATCCTCCTGAATTTGAATCAAGAACTGCTGCCAACCTCAATAACTTAGAAGTAGATAGGCTCGGTGTAGCAGAGCGCCTTGTATCACTTAATGAAAGCAAGTCGTACAATCCAGACTGTGTACAAATTAGAACTTTCAGAGCATACTGACATAATAACTACATACCTAACAATAATATACAAATACTCGCTGGACGAAATATTCCTACCTAAAGACAAAGGAAGAAGCAGTAATCCACTGAATTACTGACCGATATCACTGACGCCTATGTGCAATAGGATTTTGGAACATATACTGTGATATTAATAAAATTTCCAACGTTGTTCCAGATCGAGATCTTAGGAATGTATCGTAAAAATTTCAGCCATTTGCTGTGCGTAGTTGCCTTGGAAACGACGGCTCTTTTTTGGTACCCAGAAGCTATGCTTTATAGATTTTTTCAGGAACTGCGCGTGAGCTAAATAGTGCCCCCATAAGCTTCATAAGACGCGCTATGGACACGTATAATGCAAAAAAAAACACACCGATTTAATCCATTTGCCTAAGTTGGAAAAGGTGTGTAATACTGAATATTTGCCTCTACATTGTAGGGTAATTACAGCAAGACCATCCATTTGTTTATTAAACAAGTTGTCTCTAGTCTAATGGCTAACCAAACACTTGACCCTACCTTTCTATCACCAATAGAACCCGAGGTACGAGCCCTTAAAAATTCCATTGTTATGCGCTACGTCTCGGAAAATATTGGGAAGCGTATGTCTACCGCTATTCCGAACCTTAGATCAAGGTTATGTACAATCAGTAATAAGAGGACATTGTGTGCAATGTGACCATCTTGCACTGAGTCGAGAAGCTATTTTCATTAGTGTTTGCATGGCAAGCTACGCACAAGGTAAGCCTCACATAAAACGGTTTAACTTAAGAAGAAAAGAACGGCGTCTCTTGAGAATTGCAAACGCAGCATAAGCGACGTTGTCTTCTATTGTGCGTAGGCAGTTTTATCTGCAATTCAGCTGTTGCCATTAGTCGTAACTCCGCTTGTTCACACATAGCGTCTGGGACGTAACGTAGAGACAAGTAACTGCCCGTTCAACGTCTCCGCGTTGACACATCGCTAGGTGTAGTAAGACACCTTGGTGAAGGGACTTTCATGTGGTTACGACCTATTGTTTGCTTGTTTTCCCTTCTTATTAACAGTTAATAACCCGCGTATGTTGTGCATTTTTAAAATATCTTGCGTATTCGATTTGTGGGCACGTTGGAAATCTAAGAAAGATGCGCTGCTGTTCTTACGAAGTAAGGCTGTGGAAGGAGGTATTCTGCTGGGTACCAGGTCACAGGGCAATTCAGGGAAATGAAATACCAAAGAGACGTGTCTTCTATGTGCCGTCATCCTAAATGCTCTAAGCTCGAGGTTGAGGTAAAGGGTCGTACATAAATGGTGAACAATAACTTGCCGTTGACGAAACCAACTACTAAGCACTGTTGTGTCTACTTCCACCCACGAAATAGATTTCACTCTAGCTCGTGAGAGGACTGTGCGCTGGTGTGTGGTTTCTCCTGGATAGTGCTGCAGACCACTACTTGTTGCATGTGACCTTCCTGTATATTGTGTTTACACTATCACTTTTTCTTGAGAAGTGACGGAATAAACATAACATACAATGAAGATCATATGCAACAAGCAGCAGTATGCAGCATTGTTTTTTATTCTCTTTTCTTTCAAAAGACTAAACATAACCTGCATTGCACTTGGTCTGCTGCTGTGAAGAGGCGTCTGTGCCTTACCAATAACACCAGCAATGTCTCAACACAAATCTCTCACTGAAGATGATAGTGAACCATCGAATCGCCTAGTAGGGAAAAAAGTGACTTGCGAAGTAAACTATTGTATTTGTATATAACAATAGTCACAGCCCTTGTGATGCCCTCCCTTATGAACGAAATATTCATTCCCTGGCACTGCCTCTCCCGCAACGCGTCACAGCAGTTGCATCATATGTGAAACATCCTGTACTTTAATAACTGTTCTGGCCATAACCTGTTGACATACTAACGTCAACTTCTCTTGCGATAGGTCCGAAAACTGTGTCACTCTTATGACGTAATTTCCCTGGAACAGTAACATCTACTTCGTCAGACATGATGAAAGTAACACAGAGACACTGCTCTGATTGCTCTACCTACGTCGAGGTAATCCCTATCGAAACCTAGATGGGGACAGCGAAAGACCTTCGTGATAACGTCTTGAAATGCACTACGGTATGACAAATATGCACAAGAAATCGATACAAAACAATAAAATAAATGGTTGGTAACACTGTACAACAATGAAAATGTAAATCGAATGATAACAGACAATTCCTATCAATTCTAATGTGCTGATCGCGAATACCACAAAGACATCTTGCTACCAATTTTAGTGACCTTTTTGTCTCTCTCCTCTTCAACTTCAGTGACTTTATTAATGCATGTAATAATTTTTGCACATTTGTTTCCAGATTAACTACCAGTTGTTCAAGTTGATTGCTACTGAAGTGAACAGAAATGCCACGACTTTGTGTTAACAGTGCTGACACATTTTGCTATTTGTGGATAAGTGACATTTGCTTCAGAAAAACAGCAAATGACGCCATTGATCAAAAAAGCTTACAGTTGTTATTTTGGGTGCAAAATAGGTTATCAGGATAAACCCTGGGCTCCACACGATCTCCAACACTTGTGCCAGTGACCTTAGGAACTGGATGCATAGGAAAAGACCTTCAATGCCCTTTGCAGTGCAGTGCATCTTTGAACGTCCGCAGATTCTAGAGCTTTTTGGAGACCATATTTTTGATGGAATCATACAAGGCGATGAGAAGCATGCAGGGGAATGGGAATGTTTTAAGACAGCCTGTTTACAGTTCTTAGGGAACAAACGAGCAATAAATTACAAGGAGATTGTAGATTATGTGTTGTCATCCTATGAAAAACTTGGTTGCAACATGTCAATGAAAATGCATTTGTTACATAGTCATCTTGATTTCTTCCCCAGAGATTGAGGTGCAGTAACTGATGAACATGGGGAGCGATTTCATCAAGATGTTGCCACATTTGAGAAGAGGTATGCCGGAAAGTGGAGCCCTACTATTTTAGCAGATTACTGCTGGACTGTCATATGGGATGTTCCCGAGTATGTGTATAAATGTCGAGCCTAGCAAAAACTGTCATCTTCTGAATTTATCCCTTAACAAGATATGTAATTGTATATACTGTACATATGGATATTTAACATTTGTAATCCTTTGTATACATTTGTGACCAGTTAATTTATATATTATTTATATATTTTCTTTTGTGCTTCACATAGTTCTGGTACAAAGTACACTTACAAAGTATTTTCATTCATGTAACATTATCTTCATTTTTTCTCAATATTTTACTTTCGTACTTCCAGAATGGCAATGAAATTTATCAATGCATAACACATAACATAATTCAAGTAATTATTCACTTAAAATTTGTTATGCTGAATCTGGGAATATGAATGGGTATTTAGTTAGTTATTTATACAAAAATGTAGGTTACTTTTTTAAAAAACTGTAGGTAAATATTCATGAAGATGATGATTTTGTATCATTTTATACTGAAATAAACATAAATAACTCAAAATCATGCAATTTACGCAACCTTCCCTTCAAATTTGTTGTTCAGTGTAATAAATGTGAAAGAAATTACATGTGTCCGCTATTTGTCTGAGGTAGCTTAGAATCGACAACCCCTACGTAATGCAAGTAGTCCCATCGTAAGAGACAATATGTTTGCAGTAACGAATGCTGACCACGAAGTAACGAAGTTAAGGAATTTTTCTGTCTTGGAGCGAAACTAACACATGATATAGGAAGCAAGGAGGACATTAAAAGTGATCTAGAGCAAGAGAGCATTCCTGGTCAAAAAATTTTTACCGTTAACAAAAAAAAAACCTTAATTTCAGGAAGAAGTTTCTGAGAATGTACGTTTTGACCTCAGAGTTGTATGGAAGGAAATCGTGGGAAACTGCGAAAACGGGAAAACAAAAAAATCAGTTTGAAAGTTGGTGATATAACAGAATGCTGAAAAATAGTTTCATAAGAAGTGAGGTTATCTGCAGAATCGGAGAGTAGAGTAACATGGGGAAAACATTGACAAGAAGATGGAGTAAGATGATAAGGTATGTGTTAATATATGAGAGAGCCACGGTACTTGAGGTAGATGTAGACGCTAAAATATGTAGGTAAAACAGAAATTGGAATACAGTCAACAAATAAGTAAGGACCTTGGGCACAAGTGTGTTTCTGAGGCGAAGAAGTTAGCACAGGAAAGGAGCTCATGGCGGACCGCAGTAAACTAGTTAGAAGGCTAAATAAATAATAAAAAGTGGTTGGACATCGTGAGCCTTGTCTGAACTGTCTTGACAGAAATTCTCAAATATGTAGAAATAATAGGTTTTCTGTCAGACTACAAAATAATAATTATATGCTGTTCGTCTCGGCGTGGGGAAGTGCGACGGCCCCTGATCCAAACCGCCCAGCGGATTAGTGACGAGGATCTGTGTGGCGGCTAGCCTGGCTGTGTTTATAGACGGTTTCCCACGTTCCACTAGGCGAATACGGCACTGGTACCCAAGTCCTGCCACAGTTAAGAGTTCCACAAATATTTAGAAAACTTTCGCTCACTTTCACGTGAATAACACTGCACGCAGACAATTGGGATGCACATACGACATCCTGGGGCGTAACGGGTTGGCCATAGAAAGGGCATCAGGCCACTTCCTGAATTAACGATGCCAAATTCATATAGAACCATGCGGATCCAACGCCGATGCGGGACAAAGGCACAAGAAAAACAAGAAGATACTATTTAACAGTCAGTTACTATTGATTGGCGACTCCAAGGAGTGCTGTGTGCACAACGACCATATATGTTAAATTAAAAGGAAGGTCAACGTTGGCCGTAATATTGATGGTTTATTGATAGCAAAATCGATTTCCAATCACACAGTGATCATCTTCAGTGCTGTGGTGTACAAGTTGTGATCGTTTCTCAGTTTTGGTTTTGGTTTTGGTTGCTGATAATAACTTGATACCAGTGCCTATGAGTTTAATTAGTAAACCACAGCAGTGAAGGTGATCACTATGTGATTGAAAATCGATTTTGCTATCAATAAACCATCAATATTGCGGCCAACGCTGAGCTACCTTTTAAGTCAGTTACTACCTATTCAAGAACGTCACGTTTTTAATAGTTTTCTTGCGTCTTTCTTATTTACAATGTAATTCCCTAAGATTCTACTGCAATACCAAGCCTAAACGGTGCGGTATCTGAAGTTGGAGCAATTATCTCGGAATACGAAAACAAGCGAAATATTGACAGGAAGGGAGATTAGCGTTTAATATCTCGTCGACGACGAGGCAGAGTAGAACACGAAGTGCGAAGGGAAAGGAAAATCAGCTGTGCCCTTTAAGTGTAAACATGCCATCATTCGCCTTACGTGTTCCAGAGAAATCGCAGAAGACCTAAAACTGGACGACCGAGAGCTGGTTATTTCTAAATTGAAGCAGGTGACGAATCCCTGTCGGAGCGGTTCGGAACGGCCCAATACTGGCAGCCCGTAACAAACCTGTTAGGGTGTAAAGCCATCTCCGGGCAGGGGCTGAGTGGGCCTTACGGCAGGTGTTGAACTGGAGCCGGCTGCGCGTTCTCGTCCCATCAGCTGCTCACGCGCCACCTTCACCTGTCCGCAGCTTTGGTTTCGTGGGGCGTAACAGTGATACCCTGTTTGTCCTCAACACATTCCGATCAACCCTCTTCTACGAAAGTAGTCCTTACGTTGTCCCTTTGCGTTTGGTTGCCCAATTCATCCTTTATTCTGTGTTATAATCGTAACAATTCCTATTTCCACTGAATTAATGTTTTTTAATACGGAATAACGTATGTTTCTTACACGGAATGATTCACATAAGCTTTTTTTACACCGGAACTAGAATAATGAGTGATACAAAGGTACATTCAATAAGTAATGCAACACTTTTTTTCCCTGAAAGCAGGCTGATTTTATACAGGATTCCAATAGACCGTATTACTCCGCACTCTTTTGGCTACAAAACCCTATTTTTTAACATAATCTCCATTCAATGCGACAGTTTTACGCCACTTTAATGGGAGGGCCTCTATGCCCGAAAGGTACCACTCAAATGATCGAGGTGGGAGCCAACGTCTTGCTTCATCAACAACCTCCCCATCAGCTACGTGCTGCCTTCCGCAGAGTGCACTCTTCGTTGGGCCAGACAGATGCAAGTCGGAAGGTGAGAGATTCGGGCTGTAGGGTGGATGAGGGAGAACAGTCCAACGAAGGTTTGGGGCCTCCTCTTGTTTGCGTACTCTTATATGAGGCCATGCGCTGTCATGGAGATGGAGTTATTTTGCATTTTGGAGGCGAGGCACAAGCTTCAGTTTCCTGAGGGTAGCACAACCCAGTTGATCGTTGCACCATGACGGAGGAAATCAAACAGAATAACCGCTTCAGAGTCCCGGAAGCCCGTTATTGTCGCTTTACCGGCTGATAGTGTAGCTTTGAACTTTTCTTCGAAGGAGAGGAGGTGCGGCGCCACTCGACGGATTGCCGTTTTGTACGAAGTGTTGAACCCATGTCTCATCGCCTATGACTACGTTCCACAAAAATTTGTCACGGCCAGACACGCGAGGCGCATGCAGTTCTGGCCAGACGGTCTTTCGTTGCTCTTTATGATCTCTGAGGAATCAAGCGGGCACACGCCTTTGAGTACCACAACTGGTGGACGAGTGTGTCAGCATAACAAACAGAGACGTCTAGTTCAGCGGCGAGGTGTTTGACTGTGATCCGTCGAGCACCTCGAATGAGAGTGTCGGCACGTTCCAATACCGCAGGAATCACAACTGTGCGCGGACGGTCGGCACACGCCTAGCCCAGTGACCCACCGTGCTTTTCTTCACTGCCACGTCTCCTTCGGCGTACTGCCAGTGCCTATGAATATCTGCGATACTCTGGCTTTCTGCCAAAACAAACTCAGTGACAACTCTCTGTAAATCCGTTACAGACGCTATTTTGAAGGCTGGCTACGTATAGCGCGGCAACCTATTGGAACTTTATGAAACTACAGGGGTGGAAGCGGGAATATCCCACGATGTCTCACAACAAATTCCGTATTTTTTCAACCAAACTGGCCGAGAAAAGAAATGTGTGGCCTTACTTATTGAACGCCCACGTATAAACAAATTACCAAAAAATCTTCGTTCGATACTGAAACTTAATGAACTGTGAAGTTTAACATTTCCGTTTGAAAGCGACCTCAAATGGGGGAACTCTTAGTTAATGTATAAACTATCCTTCCCTTCCTCCGACACAACCGTGCACTCGTCTAATTATGGACTTCCAGACGCCTTTAAATACCTCCTGACGGTGGATTTGAGCGCGATGAAGAGTTCAGGTATCTGTGTTGTCTGCTGCATAAAACAGTTCTTTAAGTTGCGCCGGAGATAAAAATCCAAACGACTGAGTTAGGGAGAACGTGGAGGCCATGAAACTGTACCAGCCGATACTTATCTAAAAATGAGAATAACATGTGTTAGAACCCCACAGTGCATAAACATCATGTCTCTCTAATGAATATGGGAGAGTGTCTAGAGAGAGCAATTAAGAGGCGTTGGGGTAACATATTGACCTCCTGGACAATCACCAATCATTCCATGCCTTGATGAAACAGACCATCTTCAAAGACACCTCTGAGTTAATGCATTGAATCTGTTGTGTTATATTTGGAAAGCATTTGAACGTAAACTTCCAAAAACGACAGGTTTTTGGACAAACATTTATATGAAGTTCTCTCTTGTCTTGGTGTAAGGTACCTGGCCTCAGAATTTGTGAAAGTATTTTTAAATCAACCTGTGTAATAGATTCAAGGAAAACAAAGAATGCACAAAATGTAAAAGTCTCTTTGCAATGTAGCTCCTCTATTAAGTCCTTATTTCTTCTTATGTGCTTAAAGCGTTCTCCAACAACGTAGCCCTCGTGCCCCCATTCAGGAGTCCATCAATAACACGAATTCCGAAACGATTCTGCATAACTGATACGGGAATACAGTGCAGAAAATTAACCAAAATTATGTTTTCACTTATTTTTTATTATGTGGCACAATGATAATCTGAAGACCACCATTACGTCCAGCTAGACGTTATTGTAGATTACTCCCACTATTAGCGCCGCATGGCCATAAAAAATGAGTTACACGTAAATAATAATAATAGTTACATTACGTAATATAACCATTATAATAATGTCAGTTACATTGACAGTGTGATAAACATATTTCTTACACCATATCTTGCTGTATGAGGATAACGATTTTCCAGACGAATGGAATGGAGACGTACCTTGCGAAAGCTGTAGGCCAAGTTAATTAGTCTAGCAAACACGGGGAAACGATAGGCAAACATCTACAGAACAGTGGAGATACTGAAAGAAAAAGCAATTGTTGGTGACGGATGAGAAGTAAGTGAAAGAGATAAAGATGAGAACGGATTGTTCTAGAGTACTGATAATGAACTGGGAAAGCTGGATACTAGTGCACTACTGGACAGAAAGAAGATAGTTTTGATCCACCGATGAGAATAACAAAAACTTTAGTCTGAACTTAGTCTGAACCTCACGCTCATTACGTGGTGCCATGTTACACACATGAGACTAATACTGAGAAAAATACGGAGAAACATTTAGAGACATTTGTAGATAAATCACAACCACGCTCTTGCCTCTACAGGAAGATAGTTTCCTAAACCACTGAAAATGCTGTGTCTGCACAATTGCAAACAAAACACTATAAAATTAACAGTGAACATTTTATGTTGTATAGAGTTTGCAGCGTAGTTTAAGTCAGTAAGTGGCATATTTAAAAGAAGTGTCCAGACTTCTCATTATGAAGATGAGTCTAGGAATCCATCAGCCGCAAACAAAACACACTGTATATCGGTTAAGGAAAGGAAGAAGCAAGCTTGAGAGGAATAAATTGCACAACAGAGCGTCTGCAAGTTTTGAGAGGAATCGTAAAACGGACCAATGAGCATGATTTACGATTTTGTTTGGGTAATGTATGATGAAAAAAAGTAACTCACATTTAATAAAATCGGTATTAAGAACAACGCATTACTCCACCTACCTAGTGTTCTGGGGAATCTGTATGTCATTAGACTTCATTATGGTACTTGGAATATTCAGAATGAAAGAGGACACTAAAAAAGAGATTATACCTCTCCAAAACTATTATCTGCAACTCAAGAGGAAATATGTAGTCCCAAAACTGAGAAAACGAAGAATGAATACATGTTAATGGAACATATCTGAAGTCTTTGTTATGCTGTAGATACTGTACCGTTTGCAGATTGAGCTAAACAAGGTAGACGCCAATGATAGACGGGGAATCTTACTGTAAGCAGTTGTATAATATGCCGTGAGGGTGTTGAAGATTTCAAAATCTAAATAATCTGGCTGAAATAGTGTGAATGGTGGGTGAAACACGGCAATCGTATGCTTTTATAGACTACATGTCTCGGGATCTGTAGCGTCCGAACGCTTCAGAGAACATAGCGTGTTAATCCCTTGCCACGCTATCACAGTATCTGCATCTATACCTACATCTACATCTATATCCATATCAATTGAAGGGTATAACAGAGGGTTCTTCCCTTTGCACGAGTAATTTTCGCTTTTTCCAGTTCTATTCGTTTACACAGCGCAGGAAGAATGACGGTTTCAAGATTCTGTGTGAGCAGAAATGAACGTGAGTCTTGCCCATGCGGTCCCTACGGGCGTAATGCGTACAGGGGAGTAGCGTATTCCTAGATTCTGCATTTAAAGCTATTTCTTGAAAATGTATGTATAGGCTTTCTCGGGACACTGCATCCGTCTTCAGGTGACTACCAAGTCAGTTTCTTCAGCTTATCTGGGACATCCTCACACACAGAAAACAAACCTGTGACCATTTGTGACACCATTCTGTGTATTCGTTCACTTCAATATCCCATGTAAGTCCATTTGGTACGGGTACAACAAACTCAAACAGTATTCTAGGATGGGTCACACGAGTGTTTTGTAACAAATCTGCTTTGACACTGACTGCCTTTCCCTAGTATTCCATGAATTAGTCGAAGTTTACTACCAGCCTTACCTGCCATTGAGCCTATGTTATCGTTACATTTCATATCCCTACATATTGTTACACTCTTGTTTTTCTGTGAGTTGAGAGATTCCAGTTTTGACTTGTTGATATGGTATTCATTGCTCTACCGACTGCGAAAGGCAGAGGTCCCGAGTTCGAGCCATGATCCGGCACAGCAAGTATGTTAACCAGGGTTGGGAGTGCAAACCTCAAGCAAGAAAGACAGATGAAAAGGTGTTGCTATAGGGGTGTTTAAAACATGACGGTTCTGTGCATTTGGGGTAGTGGTACATTTCCAGAGGATTGGCCACAACAAACGATGAGGTTACGTACTAGCAGTTGATGGTATGCTAATGATGCAGCGTAGCATCTCAGTTCTGTCACTGGCACCATGGCCACCTTACAGAGGCAGAAAATATGGTCAGAACTGAAAAGTTGAGTGTTGAGTTCCCTAACAAGTCTTTTCTCGACCATATCGTGTCGCCAGGGAAACTGACCTCCGCTGAGAAATGCTGAGGAAATGGCAAGATTTGTGGGAACAGTTACTTTTCATAGGAAATTTGTTTCCAAATTCACGCAAGTGACCGAGTCATTGAATGAGTTATGGAAAAAGAGTTATAATTTCGAGTGGAGTGAATACAACAAACAGCATTCGAGGATTTGAATGGGACTGTGGTTGCTACACCTCCGTCGGCAAAGAATTTATTGTGCTAACCAATGCTTCAACAGGTGACGCACCAGCTGCATTGCCGGTCGGGGTGGCCGAGCGGTTCTCGACGCTACAGTCTGGAACCGCGCGACCGCTACGGTAGCAGGATCGAATCCTGCCTCGGGCATGGCTGTGTGTGATGTCCTTAGGTTAGTTAGGTTTAAGTAGTTCTAAGTTCTAGGGGACTGACGACCTCAGAAGTTAAGTCCCTTAGTACTCAGAGCCATTTGAACCATTTGAACTAGCTGTATTACTTTAAAAGTACAGAGAAGCGAGAAGGCCACTATCATTTGCTTCAAGAAGACACACCACCACGGAAGAAGTATTACATTTATGAACTTGAAGCATTAGCAGTTATGTTTCTCATGGAAAAATTCGGTTTCTTTCTTGAACATAGGCCGTTCCTGTTAGATAGCAACAATCTAGCTCTCTGGTATGACTGAAACACTCAGGTCCCTCCCCAGTTGGCCTAAGCAAACTTTGGCCATTCATTTTGAGATCAGCTATGTAAGGGGAACTGACAATCTTACTGCAGATGAGTTGAGCCACATGTTTCAAAGGGGTACAGACAAAACTCAGATCATTGATCTGGGTCAGGATAGAAAAATGTAGGAAGTGAATCATATTTTTGGGGACGTCCCTGCAGCTTTTAAGGGCATTGCTAAGTAGCATGAAGAAGATAAATCCCTAAGGGTAATTAAACCGGAAAGGGAAAGAAGTGATTAGACTACATTCTGTAAGGAATGTTATCTTGTCCTGTAATACTAGGGGTAGTAGTTAGCCCAGCATATATCTTGTTCATACGTTATCCGCCTAGTATCACTAATCTTCAGTGGGGTGTGGGAAGAGGCACTGGGGTGTTTTCAAAATATGTACCAAGATCCGTGAAGATGCCATATGGAAGGTTATGGATGGAAATATTATAACTATGGTCTGACTGTACAAAATGTTCTGTTAGCAAGTCCCAACACCTTATAAACGTGGTACACGGGCTTCTAAATCTGTAGATTGTATGATGGAGAAGTTATAAATCTCTTTTGTTGGTCTATTTCCCAGATCACAGGCCAGAAACAAATATGCTCTGGTAGACATGGCTACCATTTTGAGGTTCTCTTTGTAGTTCGCTACTAGACTGGTGGTCATATAATCTCTGACGTACTGGCCGATGAGAGTTTTCAGTACGTTTGTTCCTTGACGAATGTTATTTTCTAATAATGACCTGGCATTTACCTCCAACGACTTAAGGGTGTTTGTTTTTGGGTTGGGATCAGGAATTCTGCTACTAAGCAGTATTACCAGAATCCACCATTCGTGGTGAAAGGGAACTGTAATTCAAAGCTGACCTTGATTGATTATCACGACTGAGACCACCCTAACTGGCACAAAACTATGGAATTGATAATGAATGCCTTGAACAGCATCACGAGATGCTTAAAAACGTGTCGATGGCTTCATTGTTTCCATTTGGAGCTAACTTTCTATTGGCTAACTTGTGGTCAACTGAGGATTTGTTACCCAGAAGTACATCCTTTAAAGTGATAAGGGACATGTGGTGTAGCACCTGGGAAAAATATATTGGCAGCCCTTGATCAAGGCGTTCAGGCTTACAAAGGAAGACATCCGAAATTTTTTAGAGTGGGAGAATAGGTATACCTTTATGCATTTCAGGGAGCAGAGTAGAGCCGCCTCGAACTATCAGGAAAGCTCCTCCCATGCTTTAAGTGGCCTTTTGAGATTATTTGTGACCCCAGTCACCTTGTTAATTAATGATATTTCTACTGCTAAGGAATTCAGAGTACAAATCTCAGTGTAAACTATGGATTTATTATATCGCAGTGGTTGTACCTCCTTCTGTCTGTTGGCAGGGGAGGAAACAAGATGAGACCGCTCTCTATTAAGATTTAACACGAACTGAACAGGCTGGCTAGGAAACAAGGTGCATGGTCAAGAACAGAAAGCATTTCCAAGTTGGAGCACCAAGGAGCTGTCTATATGGCATTACTAATAGATAGTGTGGGGTGTGTAACACCTCAGTGGAGCCGTTGGTGTCCTTTCCCAAGTCAGAGGATGGCGATCCTAGTGGAACTGGGGAAAGGAGATTCTGTATTTCAACAGGAGCACTATCAACATTCCGTGTAGCAGGGCACTGCATCTTGGAAGTCATTTAGTCTAACATAATGTACAGTGCAGATTACAAGTTGTGCACTTAGCATGTCGGTTAAAAAATAATATCGGGCCCATCCACATGTTACCAAGGCTGTTTCGACTACGATGCATAAGTTCCAATGGAAGCCCTTACGCATCCCCCGTTAAGACCCGATCTCCTCCCAAGTAATTTCAATACTTTTGGTGCCCTGGAGAAAGACTTTCGTGACAGTTGTTTTGTTTCGGACGAAGTAGTGCACGCCTGGGTAATATCATGATTTTGTAGGCAACTGCAAACATTTTTTTCCAAGAAATCATTGACTGTCTTGACTCACAGTGGGATAAATTTATTAACAGCTATGGCGATTACTTTTGAAATAATAAATAGTTTACTTACTTTTTTCCCATCTGTCGCGTTTTCATTTGAGTGTCCATTATATTAAAAAGCAGAAAGAGCAATAGCAGTTTGAGACTGAAATTTTTAAGGAAATTTAGAGTGTTTTCACAAACTGTTGTTATTTTCTTTTTTACAGATCAGATTTCAGTTAATATTCTTCACTTACTTGTGCACAAAATATATCAATATGTCAGCAAGTCATTTCGCAAGGTAAGTTGTCAATGCTTTCTTTTAAGTAATTCTTTGTGTTATTAACTATTGTCTTCATAAAAGGTTATACAAAGTTTCAAAATAACTTAGTTATTAGAATGGTTTTAAAAATTTGTAACAAAGTATTTAATATTCGATCGCTGTTCAGTGCATTTACATGGCTTGAAGAGCTAGCTGATTAACGTGCGAACTTATAGTATGTTATTTCAGTGTCCGAAAGCGTTGTCTGGGGTCATGTCTCATTGCACGGGACTAGAACGATGTTTTCCTATTCCGTTTGGACGATGTACATTTCTACGCCTAACACTATTGCTATCGCCTTTAGTTCAAATGTAATAAGTCTCCGTCATTCTGGTTTTCATCAACTAATTTTTACTGTGTTTTTTTTCTACTATATCTCAAACTGTGTTCTGCTGTGTGTTATAAACATTTCTAAATGTTACATCCCATTTTAAATATAATTCTTATTACAACGTGTATCGTTATGAAAATAATGTAAAATATGTAGAATATCAGGTTAAATGTAAAGAGGGTTTGATGACACTAAACGGGCTAGGATAAATTAATTAACAAATAAAAAAGGAGTTCAAATGAGGAGATGCAGAGTACGGGTATGGTAGAAGAAAACGTGATAACTAATACAGGAACGTTGCGGGGGATTGACGGTGCGTGGGGTAGACTTATATACAGTAAGCGAAGTCGAAATTACTAAAGAAGAAACGACTATTTTACGCATAGAAAAAGAAGAAAAAATCTCTGAATGGATTCAGATTTTGATATATAGAAGCACAGTCAAGCACCATCAAGTAGCATGATGGAAGAAGAAAGGTATGAAAGAAAAAACAGTATGCTATAGCTGTAGCTCCTATACTACTCAAGCACAAACGAGACTGAAGGAATCAAAGACACTCCGTTGGAAGGAATAAAAGCAACGAAACATTAAAGAAACGCATTTATTTTCACGGTGTCTACAACATGAGCAACAGAGATACATCATCAGATTTAGCTAGAAATGTTGTTCTCCAACGGTTACAGAGTGCACTGTGAGATACAGATGACTTCCACTCTCACCAGGTTGGTACCTCATTCTTTTAAATTACTGACTAGAACAACCCACAGAAGAACAGGAAGAGGCAAAGATATACTGTGCGGCTCCCTGTTCTTCCGTAATTATCCATAAAAAGCGCTTTTTGACACACTGCTGAGTGTTTGAACCAATAGTTTCAGTCATGAAACTTCCACAGATTATTAGATAAAGTGGAATAAACTCTTTGTAATTCTGAGGAAGAGGGGAATTGTCGGATCTATACTTCAGAAACTGTTTGGGAGTATTAAGAGAAAAACGCGTCCTGATTTATTGCGGAAACATTTCAGGTTGTCACAAATCCTTTGTAATTTGTATTCAGCTTGGCAGCGACAGAAGAGAGAGAAAAGTACAGAAAAGAAGCGTACGTGCAAGGCAAATAGAGAAAAGTGCAGGATCATAATCACTCGAAGGGAAGAGTAAATGTGTTAAGTAAAAAGAGAAGAAGCAGATTCCTAAGCTTCAGGAACAGCAACAGATTCCAAAAGTGCGAGACATTTACCTTCTACAGAAAGCCACTCACGCACCTATACAAAATTTATATGGAACATTGGTGATGTACGGTTTGGAAACAGCTATAAATGCTGAAGATTTTAATGTAACTATCATTTGTTTTAGACTGCTGAATGTGTGATCAAATTTCAAAGATTATTTCGTCTGTACTGTTAATGTTAGGTTCAAAACTACGCTATCCTTGATACCAGTAAAACATAAGTATCTTAGATTTTGCCCCGATTTTTATTGAGTTAGTACATGAATTAATATTTGTTTTAGCAGCTTTATGAGTAATGAAAATTCTTCCTGTTTTTCTCTGATAAATTTTTTTCACGTGTAAGCATTTGTTTTTACTGCAGTGGTTTGCTCCTAATGTTCGCAAACTGATGCCTTCCAAAGATGACTGCGCTGTGCCCGATGCATATCGCAAATTATATTCAGATCATACATGTTCCGGCCACCCCCACGGCATGCGCGTGTTGCAGGCGGCATAGCAATAGGCTGATTGAAATGCAACGTGTGAGCCAGCCGGTGGGATTTAATCAACGACTGAAAGTGAGTACATCAATGTTTGATATTTAAAACATATAGCGAAGTTTAATAATAAAATGTAGTGCATGGTGGAATTAGATATCAATACAAACTCATAAAAAGCATGGGTAAGTGCAAAAAAGGCGAGGCAGAACAGATGAAAAGCACAAAGTGATGGATAAAAGCGTATTTATTAGCACCTCACATGAAGCTATAAGTGCACCGTGAACAATATACTTCGAAATTTTGTACCAATAGTATGCTAAGTTCTTCTTAGTATACTCTTTTCGGAAGGCCAAATGTACGCTTCCTCAATTGGATCTGTGTGAGACAACTTCAGACAAGTGTGTATTTAAGGCCAGGATTTTCTTCTTGAACTTTGTCTTCTTGTTATTAGTTGTTAATTTTGGTTTTCATATTGCTTATTTTAAATCCTGTTCTCGTAGCTACTGTACACTCCATACAAATCATATTTTTGGTTGCGTCCATTTACGCCCTTGTTACGCGCGTATGTGCGTGGCGTATGATGTTTGATACTTACTTGGAGGATGCGTTCCCAACCATTTGTTAGTAATCTCACTATGTATTTGTTAAAACACTGCACCAAGTTTGGCTTCAGAGGCGTCTGTATTTTTATTCCCATCTTATTTTGGTGACTTAAAAATAAATAAAACTCAAAAGTAGCTAGTGGCACTAAAGCAAGTACTTCAAACACATCCTTGCTAAAATGTATAACTTTAAATGAGATTTGTTTGCTCGTCGTATCCAAAAGAACGAGTGGAGCTAAAATGCTTTTATGGATAGTGTTTTCGAATTAAATGTTCTTAACGTCAGGAAAAAAAATACGGATTAATTGTAGAAACTGATGAACATTTTAAAATCCTACTTCCAATTAATTACGTAAACCGTGCGAAGAAGAACAAGTGAAAATAGTTCTGCCAAAACTTGATGCCTTCTGGTATGTCCACGATGTTCGTAGCGTGATGATGAAACTGAATCACCCAGAAGAAATGGTCGGATGTCTGTGTTTTAAGCAAACTCATGGTTGGCGAAGGGTGATGGCAACTCGATGCTTGCAGGTACAAATCAGTATGAGTGGGTTTACAGAAATCTGAATGCCCTAGAGAACCATCATTCTTCCTTCGAACCAGGACATCCAAGAAAGGCAAACAACCACCTTTCTCTATTTCCATGGTGAACCGGATGTTGCTATGAATGGAGTTGAGGTGATGTAGAAACTCCATTAATTTACCCTCTCCATGAGGCCATAGTATGAAAGTGTCATCCACATGACACTTTCATAGTGCGGCCTCACTTGTTTATAGAGCTCATACTGTCTCAGATCTATGGGTATTCCATCCGGCAGATTAACAGGGTACTAACAGTTAAAACTAAGAAGCAGGAAGTGAATAAAGAGGAGAACATGCCGGAACAATCTTTAGCTTTCCTTCCTTTCGTTGGCAACACTTTGTTTAAAATAGCAAGAATGCTCCGGAAATTTCCGGTAAAAGTGGTTTTCCGCCCACCATCGAAGATTGCGGACCTTGTGGGATCAGTTAAGGACAATATGTTACTACGAAAGGCCGGGATTTACAAGATACCGTGCTAATGTGGTATGGCTTACATAGGTCAAACCATACGCACCGTGAAAGAACGCTGCGCTGAACATCAAAGTTACACCCGCCTTTTCCAGCCAAGCAATTTTTTTTTCCTTTATTGAGTTTCAATTCCCCCCGAAGGGGGCGGTGTGGCAGCAGCTTAGTACGCTGCTCTACAGCCTACAGACTTTTATTTTAAAAACTTAGGAAGAAAAGAAACAAGAAAAACAGGCGATAAAACGGTGACGTAAAGTGTAAAATGGTGGAAAAATACGGAAAGTTGAAACAGAAAGCAAAAGGGTTTGGCAATGTTAATAAAAGACACAGGAATCAGACAAGTAACATAGTACACACACAATTAAAAAACACGGCGACAGTCTGGTTTCTGTTCGCAAGAAATAAATAGCACACCCAGCGACAGTATGATGGCCGTTCGCAACACTGCCCAAAAAACACAACACGAAACACTCACTGTAAAACACTCATTGTAAAACACTGCACGAAAAGGGCGGCACAAAGATGACACTCCCGAACCAAAGGCAGATGGGGGGGGGGGACCTGGAGGAGGGGGAAGAACAAAGAGGGAGGAAGGATAAAAAAACGAAAAGGGGGGAACCAAGGAGGGAGAGGACTAATAAAGGGGGAGAAGGGCAGACGCGATAGGGAATGAGAGGAGGCAGAGGAGGGAAATGTAAAACGACTCGGGGGAGAGAAGGGGGCAAAGGGAGGGGAGGTGGGGAAGAAAGAGGATGGAAGGGGGCAGCCAAGCAAGTCCGCTATTGCTGAACATTGTATTTCTACTGGACATTCAATGGAGTATGAGAATACAATGATTTTGCCCACAGCAACGTCTTTCTGGGACTCCATTATTAAAGAATCCGTAGAAATACGACTAGCGGGAAATCTCTTAAACCGTGACAGCTGCTACCAGCTGGACAGTGCATGGAATCCCATAATCTCCACGATTTGCTCAAATCGAAGACGACAGAGTTCGTCGACGACCGTGGCAAACAGCAACACAGAGGGCGACTGAGTTCCGCTATTCGACCAGCGAGGGCGCTGCCGCCGGAGAGTGTGGTTCATCTATCAAGTTTTCGACGCATGCGCACAATAGTTACAGTACGATATATATTGCGGAACGGAGGACGTTTTCGCCACCTCCACCGCACTGACGCTCCTGGTCCTCGTGCGCAGGGTGGAGTCGCGATTGGCCACCTTAAACATATCCCCGTCCGGCCACAACCTCTCCTCAATGACCCCACTGAACACCTTATCCTTAGCGTCTTCTTCCCCTCCCTCACCATTACCTGTGCCACGATCTATGTCCGCTCCACTGCTCCTCTTCCTTATGACTTCATCTCACACATTGACCGCACCTTCTCCACCTATGTGATTGCCGCCGACCTCAACATCCATAGCCGCACTCCTGCTGCCCTTCGGCAGTGGCATCAGTTCCTCTCCACGATCCAAGGTGAACTTGTTCCCCTTCCCCAGCACACCCGACCCGAAAGTAACACCACCCCCGATGTTGTCATTGCCTCCGCCAACCTCCTTGGGCGTATCACTGTCGCCGTCCTTGACCCCACAGGTAGCGATCACCTTCCTGTCCTTCTCACCATAACGACTGCTCACCGCCCCCCTGCGGCTCCGCACCCTGCACCCCCTCCCAAGGTCGTCCATGACTATCGCCGTGCCAACTGGGATGCCTACCGGGATTCCATCTCCACCCAGGTCGAAAGCCACCCTCTTACCTATCGCCATCCTGACGACATCATCCACGCCTCTTCCTTCCTTCAGAAGGTAATTACTGACGCCGTGGAGGCCCATGTTCCTACTAAGACCATCCAACCACACCGTCCCATTCTCCCTCCGCGGGCTGTCCTCCTCCTCCGTGAATCCCGCCGCCTCTATCGCTCCTTCCTGCGCACTCGTGACCGGGATACACTCCAACGCCACCGGCAAATACAGCGACACGTACGGAACCTTATTACAGCAACGAAACGCCGAGACTGGCGCCAGACCTGCACACGACTCAACGCCACCCTCCCTATCAACTCCTCCAAGTACTGGTCCGCCTTCCATCGTCTTACTGGTTCCCTTTCTGCTCCCCGCTACCCCCTTCTCCATAACGATCGCCCCCTTCCTGACAACCTCAGTAAGGCCAACCACTTTGCTTCCCACCTTTCCGAGGTCTTCTCCATCCCCGATGATCCCCACTTTGATTATTCTCTTTTCCCCACCGTCATGGAACGTGCCGATACCTCGGTCGCTCCACTTGCTCCTAGTCTCCAGTACTTGGGGCAGTTGCCCCCCTCCAACATAAACACTCCCATCACGGCACAAGACTTTAAACTTATCCTCCAGTCCAAACGCAACACAGCCCCTGGTCACGACTGTGTCACCTACCGTCACCTTCGAGAAAGCCCCTATTCCTTCCTGACTGTCCTCGCCCATCTCTATAATGTCGTCCTCTCTACTGGCTTCTACCCTGACCTGTGGAAGACCTCCCGCATCCTCTTAGTCCTCAAACCCAACAAACCCCCTTCTGCCGCCTCTTCCTATCGTCCCATCTGCCTCACCTCCGTCTTCAGTAAGGTCCTTGAATCCATCCTCTCCCGCCGTATCCATCAGCACCTTTCTCAACACCACCTCCTCCCCCTTACCCAGTGTGGCTTCCGACCCTCCTTCTCTGCTGACGACCAACTCCTCAACCTTGTTCACCTTCTGTCCCTCCAGCTCAACTCCCGCCGCTCCGCCATTTTTGTTTCCCTTGACCTCCAAAATGCCTATGACCGTGTATGACATCCCGGTCTCCTCTTTAAACTCCACACCTACGCCCTGCCTATCAATTTTGTCCGTCTGGTCGCTTCCTTCCTCTCGCACTGTCCTTCCTATGTCACCCTCCACAACACCAATTCCCGTATCTTTTATCCCACGGCTGGCGTCCCCCAGGGTTCTGTCCTCTCCCCTCTCCTTTATCTCTTGTATACAGCTGATATGACCAAGCCACCCCCACCAGTCCACCTTCTCCAGTATGCTGATGACACCGCCTTCCTTGCTCTCTATCCTACCCTTCAACGGTCTCAACGTACCCTCCAAACCCACCTTAACCAGTTCACCACTTGGTGTAACCAGTGGTTCCTCCGTCTCAACCCCTCCAAAACCCAGGCAATCGTCATAGGCCGCACCACTCGCTCCTTTCGCCTCCATGATTTCTACCTCACCCTTTATGGTCGTCCTATCCAACTCACCCCCACCCTGAAATACCTTGGCCTCACCCTTGACCGACACCTCACCTGGACCCCTCAACTCCTGACCATCCAGCAGAAAGCCCATTCCCGCCTCCGCCTTCTGAAACTCCTGTCTGGCCGGACCTGGGGATTGCATCCTTCTACCATCCTCCACACCTACAAATCCCTCATCCGTCCTATCCTCTGTTATGCCAGCGTTGCCTGGATTTCCGCCCCCACCCTCTTTTACAAGGCCCTCCAAATCCTTGAACGCCATGCGCTCCGCCTTGCCTTCCGTATCCGCCTTCCTTCCCCCACACGGCTCCTGTATGAACTGATCCCCTTCCCCCACCTCCTCCTGTTCCTCCAACATCTCCGCATCCTTTACATTGTTCGCAGACTTGATCCCCCCCACCCTCTGGTTTCCTCCTTCCTCTCCACCCCCCGCCCATTGCCGTGCCTCTATCGCTGTATCCCTCCCTCTCTCCACCTCCACACCCTCCATCGCCTTCATCAGGGCAATTTCCAACGCCTCCCCCTCCCGGATGACGAACTTCGCCGTGACATCTACCCTTCCTTCCAACTATAACCTGGCCTTGTTCCCCCCCCCCTCCCCAGGGCCCCCTTTCCTCTTTCCTCCTTCTCCCAGAGCGGATTTCCCTCCGTCCCCCCTACCCTGAGACCCTGCACCCCATACTTGCCTCTCTCCTTCCCACCCTACCTGGCCCTCTCCCGTGCGCCCCCTGCTCACCTCCCTCATCTCTTCCACTCCCTCCCTTCTTCAAGTCTCCCTCATCTCCTAGCGCCTGGCAGATCCTCTGTATTGCTCATCATCAGTGTGCCACATCAGTGTTGTGTTTAGTGCTGTTACTCGTGTGCATCAAGAGATGTGATTTTAATTGTGTCCTGCCTTGCGGTTCACCGTCAGTGTTACGTTATGTGCTATGCCATCCGTCGCTACTTTTATGCTCCAGTCATACTGTGCCTTGTGTTCTTTTAACGGTCGCAGTGTGTGGTTTTTTATATGTGCTACTTTTAAACAGTTTTTTGTTATCTCCGTTTTCCAGTCACCCCGTTTTTTTTTTCTTCCATGCTGTTCCCCCTTTTTTATATCTATGTTCACCTTATTCTCTCCTTTGCTGTTTTTCAATGTCTTCTATTGTTTTGTTCTGTCTTTCGGCTCAAGAGCAGCGCCTATGCTGCTGCCAGCCTGCCCCGATGGGGAATTGAAACACAATAAAGGAAAAAAAAAAAACGTTTTCGCCGGTCTGTGACGGCTTACCTGAAGATGACAGGCAGGTGCCCAGTTGAAATATTGTGCGAAGTATTGAACAGTTGATTCGCCGGGAAAATTTTAAAATTCACAGCACCTGAAACTGTTTCCAAGGGGCATCGTTGTGGGTCAAATAGTGCAATATACACATTTTTGGAGCATTCGGATGTGAGAGTGGCCCGATGCTGGATTACGTGGTAAGGTGAAGGCAGGTTCCCGGCGACCACGTCTGACCACCACAAGAGGGGGGTGGGGAGCAGTAGTGTGCACCAGGTACATCGTAACACCTTCACCTTCTGCACCTGCCACCCGAGAACGAGTAATTGACAGCCTACGAAATTTTGTGTCGTCCCGCATCGTAGGTCAGAGACTAGCAGCAAACGAACTAGGGAATTTGCGTTCCTTCTGTAGGATGCGGTAGACGCCAGAATACAAACGGCCGCGTTTGGAGTGATTTCGAGACCAGGAAGCATGGACTGCTGTTGAATGGCCTCGAACTGTGTTCACCGATGAATCGCGGCTCTGGTCTATGCCAGATGACTATCGTTGGCGAGTTTGGCAGCGATCTAGGGAGAACTCGGTAGTAAATCTAAAAAGCTTGTTCTTGTAGCTTACAGTGTATTGATTCCCAATACCATACTAAAAAATCTACATCATTCACCCTTTGATTTATTATAAATACCCAAAGCCTAAAAATTCAATTACAGCGATTTTAAAAGTATGCATTTCTTATACGAGGTGCATTCAAGTTCTAAGGCCTCCGATTTTTTTTCTCCGGACTGGAAAGAGATAGAAACACGCGCATTGTTTTAAAATGAGGCCGCGTTCATTGTCAATACGTCCTAGAGATGGCAGCACCGTACAGCAGATGGAATTTTACCGCCAGCGGCGAGAATGAGAACTGTTTTAAATACTTAAAATGGCGACGTTTTCCTTACTTGAACAGTGTGCAATCATTCGTTTTCTGAATTTGCGTGGTGTGAAACCAATTGAAATTCATCGACAGTTGAAGGAGACATGTGGTGATGGAGTTATGGATGTGTCGAAAGTGCGTTCGTGGGTGCAACAGTTTAATGAAGGCAGAACATCGTGTGACAACAAACCGAAACAACCTCGGGCTCGTACAAGCCAGTCTGACGACATGATCGAGAAAGTGGAGAGAATTGTTTTGGGGGATCGCCGAATGACTTTTGAACAGATCGCCTCCAGAGTTGGCTTTTCTGTGGGTTCTGTGCACACAATCCTGCATGACGACCTGAAAAATGCGAAAAGTGTCATCCAGGTGGGTGCCACGAATGCTGATGGACGACCACACGGCTGCCCGTGTGGCATGTTGCCAAGCAATGTTGATGCGCAACGACAGCATCAATGGGACTCTTTTCGTCGTTTGTGACAATGGATGAGACGTGAATGCCGTTTTTTAATCCAGAAACAAAGCGCCAGTCAGCTCAATGTAAGCACACAGATTCACTGCCACCAAAAAAATTTCGGGTAACCGCCAGTGCTGAAAAAATGGTGGTGTCCATGTTCTGGGACAGCGAGGGCGTAATCCTTACCCATTGCGTTCCAAAGGGCACTTTGAAGTGATTCCTCATGCTCCCTATTCAACTGACCTGGCTCCTAGTGACTTTTGGCTTTTTCCAGCAATGAAAGACACTCTCTGTGGCCGCACATTCACCAGCCATGCTGCTATTGCCTCAGCGATTTTCCAGCGGTCAAAACATACTCCTAAAGAAGCCTTCGCCGCTGCCATGGAATCATGGCGTCAGCGATGTGGAAAATGTGTACGTCTGCAGGGCGATAAGGTCGAGAAGTAACGCCAGTTTCATCGATTTCGGGTGAGTAGTTAATTAGAAAAAAAAATCGGAGGCCTTAGAACTTGAATGCACCTCGTACTACCAATGATGAGGTCCCATACTCGGAGGAGCTAGGGGACGATGCGGGAGACCCGCAACGCTGAGTAGGCAAGGTCCTAGCGGAGGTGGTTTTCCACTGCCTTCCTCCCACCGTAATGGGGATGAATGATGATGATGACGCAACACTCGGTCATCTCGAGGTAGGGAAAAATCGCTGACCCCGCCGGGAATCGAGCCCGGGACCCCGTGCGCGGGTAGCGAGAACGCTACCGGAAGACCACGAGCTGCGGACATGTATACTACCAAATAATAACAATAATAAATTGCAGTTTACTGGACTGTTTGGCACATATTGTGATTACTATGAGAATACGTTTGGTTTTTCTTCTTTTCTGCCCGCTAACCTAAACAACTGACTCACTAACAACCTGGTAATGATCAAATCAGAGCATACATTACACATATTATTTTAGTGTAGTGTAGCAACCATCTATTGCTATTTCAGTAAACTAAATTATGATGTCTATGACACATTAATTTATGGAGTATTTAGGTGTAGAGGAGGAAAAATGAAAAACTTCGGTGACTATCTGTGAGTGCGGATGGTTGGAGTACATTTCGTTACAGCCATTTCGAATATTTCCTACATGTTTGATGTTTTGGCAAGAAAAATATCAACACTCATGTCATCACATTAAGTCTTTAGTAGTTAATAGCGAAAGAAGACGAAGCATCATAGAAGGCTCTAGGATCTGCAGAGTTAGTAGATCAGAACATAATAAACATTTCCGGAAATTACTCCCCGCAATCGCATTCAGACTCAAGCAGGACATTCCCAACCAGACGATAGCCTTCAGAATTCTAATTAGCAGCAACAATGGCGTAGCATCTCGCAAGTAATGTCGACACCATGCAGCAGATTTAGAATTAAGTCCTACTGACGTTTTAGAGTACTGTGTTCGTATGTGCTTGCATAGCAAAAAAAATTTTTTTTAAATATACATATTGTTGACTGAAATGGTTTGAAAGGGAAAGAGTGAGTATTAATGTGTGTACTTTGCTGTACAGGGTGAGTCAAAAAGGACTTTACAACTATGTAATGGTAGATGTCATTTTTTTAGCAAACAACCTCAAGTTTGATTCACATAGTGCGTCAGTACCCCATTCCGTCAACAGGAGCGCCAGCGTAGTGCACAGTTAAAATGGATACCTTTACTAGTGTGGAGTGTTATTATCTGTGTGTTTTGGTTTCATGAAATGAACCCTGCCGCACCTGTTCGGCGCAAATTTCGCATCGAATACGCTACAGAACCTCCAAGCAGGCCTACAATTTGCTCTTGGCACAAGAACTTTGTTGAGATGGGTTGTTCACTGCGACATGATAAATCACCAGGTCGTCCGCGTTTTGATGATAATGTCGGACGGATTAGGGAGAGCTTGACCCGTAATCCACAAAACCCAACGCTACGCGCGTATCGCAAGATAGACGTACCCAGAAGACTGTTTGGCAAGTACTGCATAGACGTTTACACATGAAACCATACAAATTCTCAATGGCACAGCACAGAAGTGACGCAGATAGCGTAGCTCGTGCGTAATTCTGTGCGGAAATGTTGCATCGGATAGAGGACGATGGGATGTTCCTGAACACAATAATCTTCAGCGAAGAGTCAACAAGTCATATAAGTGGCATGGTGAACACCCGCTACTGCAGAATACATGATAGCGAATATCCACATGCAACCTTGGAACACATTCGTGACAATCCTAAAGTTAATGTGTCTTGTGCCCTTCCCAAACTGAAAGTGTACGGTCCTTCTTTCTCCATGGAGAAAACTGTCCCTGGTACTAAGTATCTAGATATGCTTGAAAATTTTTTAGTTCCACAGGTCGATGAAAATGACCGAGACGGTGCACCACCTCCTTTCCTCACGGAAGTTCGAGGTATCCTCAATATGGTTAACCAGGTCGATGGATTGGCCGTGAACGACCAGTCGCATGGCCGCCTCTCTCCCCAGAGTTGACACCACGGGGTTTATTTCTCTGGGGCTTTATTAAAAGCCGTGTGTATGTTCCTCCCCTACCAAAAAATTTAGCTGACATGAAAACTCCAATCGACGCTGCTGTTACACATGTTACGCCGGATCTGCAGCAACGAGTGTGGGAAGAAACTGATTACAGGTGGCATGTTAGTCGCATCACAGATTGAAGTCACGTCGAACGAAAATGACACTTGACACTTTTATGTGAAACCTGAGTTTGTTTGGTACAAAATGACACATCTACCGATCCTGTAAGTTATCTAAAAAGAAATTGTGTTTTATTCCAAAGTCGCAGAATGAAGAGTGTAATTTTCTTGTTATCTACTAAACAAAATGGTTTAATTGGGTTAGGAACAGTCTTGCACTGGATGTTAAAGGAGAAGAATAGCAAGATCTATCTCAGGAGTGTGAGAAGAGTGGATTGCTTCTAGACGAGCAGGACGAAAGTATGATCACGTGTACCGCAGTGGGTAAAGAGTTCAGAGAGGTAGTAACAGTGTGATTCCGGTCCCTTTAGAGGGTCATCGCTCATCATCCTTACTGGTACTTGCTGCAGAATGGTCGTACCTGCAAGTCGATCTACAATGCTGACACCCTGACGACCTGTTGAGCAGTCCCGCTGTCCATAATGCCAGTAAATGGAATCGTCGCAAGTAGTATTCTAATGTCAATAGCTACTTTAATGATGTGATGTACTTACTAGTGAAGGCCAAGAAACGTCGTCAAAGAAGAAATTGTATACAAAAACAACGAAGTAATGGAGTCCTTAGCAAATGACAGCGTCAAAGAAGGGAAACGGCTACTTCTACAACTTACGATTTCCGACTTTCTCACATTTCATAAAATGAGGCACAAAAGCAACGGGAATAGCAGTCACAGGTTTACACACTGTTCAGTACAGCGCATCATACAAATAAAATCGGGGCATAACGGGAAATGTTTTTCCTACTGCGTAGCATGTTTTAAATGATTTTAAATAATTTGACACGACTGATTACAGGTATACATATAATAGGCAGATAAATGAAAACGAGAAAATTTCAAATGAAAATGAAAGAAATAAGCAAACGGTTTATTATATCAAAAGTTGATGAAACAGTAAACACATCAAACACCACAGAAAGTGCAAAACATAAATTTATTTATTTACAGTACACAGGATATTAAGCACACATAGCTGTTTATCCTTTGTAAACCCCCATAGAGCCTGTAACATTTAGCGTATGTATGTATGTTTGCCTAATGTTGTCTCCACAATGGAATTCTCACCCCTACAAATTATTAAAACGACTCCGCCATGACAAGGTACACGAAGAGATTTCCATAATACGAAACATCGTTTTGTGGTTGTACATCACTTCAGTCCTGTTCCTGGCAAACTGCCTGTTACGATATTCCATCTCTTGTATAGTCTTCCTCCATTTCTTCTTCCAGTACATTTACAACTAAGAGTCTTTCCAGGGAATTTTTCTCCACTCCTATGGTCTACATGTTCTTTCCATTTTCGCCTATTTTCCCTTATTTTTTCGTTTAGGTTGTATATTCCTAAATCATTCCTTGTATCTTCATTTCTTTATCGACCTTTCCTTGTACGTCCTCCCCTCTCTCATGTAACTGTCAACCTCGCCTCGCCTCGCCTCGCCTCGCCTACCAAACAGATGAGGCTCTGACGACCGAGTACTGGCGGTGCAATAGGAATACAGAGGAAATCCTGTAACATTATCACCTACTTGCGTTACGAGATATGGCTGGTAAAGCTCAGAGATGGCAGTCCCATTACCAGTGTTACCTGCAATGGGTCAGTATCTCAATCAGAGACTCAATAAATGTAATTGCAGTACTCAGTCTAGCCTCCAATCACAGTTTGAAACCATAAATGATTTATTCTCAAAAACACGTAGAGTGTAAAAAAAAATCCATACATATGAAGTACACAACGTCAGATTCTACCCTAAATGTGATTTCGAGATTGCCAGAAGATATGCTTGACATTCTTTAGACCACACCACCTTTTATTAGATGGACACAAAGTTAACTGTTTACTGATGAGCCATGAGAAACAAAAGATGTGCTTCCTGACTGGCACTTTCAGAAAAAACTCAGAAGACGAGGAAATGGAGCTCAACACTTCTAGTGTGAGTATTTCTCTATCCACTGAACCGAAGTGTGTATCACTTATTGTAGTACGGACAGCAGTTATTTTGCACCGATGATCTGCTCATAGAGGTGCTGGCTGCTTTTCAGATGATGTTCATGGCGTGTCTGTAATTCTCTGCTTACACAGTGGATGCAATATGCCGTCCGCAAACTTCTAGGGCTGAAATGACCTCAGTACCAGACAGAACACGAGTCAAGATTTCTGTTTAGCCACTATCCAGGAACGAAAATTCGACTCAAGCGCTCTTCTTTAAAAAAAGCACTTCAGTGCGACTCAAACTCCACAGAAAGGTAAAGAATCGTCACTGTAATAAACAAAATAACAACTCAGTTCACAGAGAAACGACTTAACATACTCCTTGTGGTGAAAGCAACAGTTCTCAAAATCTAACCACCAGATGCTCCGCTATAGCTCTTGCCAGCAAAGTCTCTAGCTCGATCCCGAGAAGGAAGTGTGTCTTCATGCCACACACCTGCTATCTCCTAAACATGCAACGTCTACATTTGTGGTCAGGCGACGAATCCCAGTGGCCATTACAAAAGCATTACCACCCACTGAAAGGGTTATGGATCTGTCAGCCAATCGCTTGAAGCTCATACTGCTTTCAGAAGATATTATGGAAGTTTCTATTTCCGCTCCTACATCCTTAGCACTCCACCAATCAAATACGGGGCTCTGCTTTTTGATGGGAAGTAAGCCCCAGCTCCTACTGTGAGAAAATTTCTTAGAAGTCAAGTAGCTACGATTGTTTGTGATCCTGTGCATTCCTTTATGCTAAAAAGGATGTCTTTTCGTCTTGTTCCGTCCCCTACACTCTGTTTGGCTCATCGGACTGCAACCTCCCACCTGTACCATCCGTATTATGGGGATTTTGTGGCCTTCAGCGTTGTACACCACCACCTCATCGCACTGCTTTCTCTCAGAACAATAAACGTCTGCCCCTGCAAAACAAACTCTGTTCCCAGTGCCTCTTTAGCCAACAGCAGCTTCTGAGGAGCACATTGCAGACGTCACCCTTTCTGTCAGCACTCAGCTCTAATTAAATGCCAAACATGCAGTGCTACAGAAATTGATAGAAGGTAGCGTGAACCAGTATCAGCCAATGAAATGATTAATAATCCGATTGTGCTTTGCAAATAGTGATCTAATATAAATCGGAAAGAATTTTAAGAATATTAAATTTGTGGTGGAAAAATCTTGTCGCCTTACACATTAATTCTCTGTTCAGTCTCTCTCTGACCCACTAGTACTGTATTACAACATTCACTAGCAGTCGGGGTATCAAAGCAGCGTGCCATTATTGTAAAGTCTCACTGTACTGTCTTCTGTATGTTCGGCGTGATCAGAGAGTAATCCGAGAATAATGTGAGACAGAGTTCTGTGTGGGGCAGCTTAGAAAGTCGCGCAGACCAATCACAACTGCAGCAATGAGGTGCCGCAAATTGGGCGCTCTCTGGTAGCGAGTATAGTGCCACCTGGCGGCTTCTGGCTAGCACTCTGTAGTAGTGGGTCGTGGTGACTACAGTGGATGTATCGGCTGATCAGTAACTGGTCACAATACTGTATTGCCGTTTCAATATCCTTATACACTTTCTCTATCTCTTCATCTTCAGCTTGCGACGTTGGCATGTATACCTGACCTATTATTGTTGGTGTTGGTTTGCTGTCAGTTCTGATAAGAACACTGAACTGTTCACAGCAACACACTCTCCCCTGCCCTATCGTCCTATTCATAACGAATCCTACTCCCGTTATACCATCTTCTACGGTTGTTGATATTACCCTGTACTCATCTGACCTGAAATCATTGTTTTCTTTCCATTTCACTTCACTGACCCCTACTATATCTAAATTGAGCCTTTGCATTTCCCTTTTCAGATTATCAAACTTCTGACATTAGACACCCCTACTCTTTGAACGTTGTCCTTTCTTCGGTTATTCGGGCTTTTTCTCATGGTCACCTCCCACGTGGCAGTCCCCTTCCAGAGATCCTAATGGAGGATTATTCCGAAATCTTTGGCCAATGGAGAGATGGTCATGACATTTTATCAGTGACAGGCCACCTGTTCTGCGGATACACCTTGCTGATTCTTCTGTCTTTAGAGGCAGTTTCCCAACCCAAGAACAAGAGAGCACCCTGGACATCTGTCCGCTGCCCCATCCTCTTTGACAAGGCCGTTGGCAGAATGAGGGTGACTTC
This sequence comes from Schistocerca cancellata, assembly GCF_023864275.1. Taxonomy (NCBI): domain Eukaryota; kingdom Metazoa; phylum Arthropoda; class Insecta; order Orthoptera; family Acrididae; genus Schistocerca; species Schistocerca cancellata. The sequence continues at coordinate 463,798,973 of NC_064632.1, read as the reverse complement.
TTATGCCAGAAGCCTTCGGCCACCAATGCTGATTATTACTTAAAATTTATGCTGTGGCGGGTTTCGTACCTGGGACGAACAATGTTTTGATTACTAGTCAATGACGCTATCTTATGGTCTGTGGGTACCCTCTTTGATTACCGTCCAAACCTTGTACAAAAAGCGATATCTCCTGTGTTCTCTCTCCAGTCACCAACCACTTCCTAGAGCGCCATTGTCCAACTACAGAGAAGCATTCCCCTTCTACCAGGGTTTCAGCTACCTCTCATGGTGCCGTGAAATGAGAAATGTCCTACCCACTATCCTTCCTACCCCTCTCACAGTGAAATTCCGCCACCCACTGAACCTATACAATATCCTCCCCCATCCCTAAAGAACCCTGCTCCAGAACCCTCACCTCATAGCTCATATCGCTGTAATAGACCTAGATGCAAGACCTATCCCATACATTCTCCCACCACCATCTACTCCAATCTGGTCACGAACATCAGGTATCCCACCAAAGCCATAGCTACCTGTGAAATCAGTTATGTGATCTACGAGCTAAGCTGCAACCTCTGTGCTGCAATCTACATGGGCATGACAACCAACAAGCTGTCTGCCCATATGAATGGCCATTGACAAACTGTGGCCAACAAACAGGAGGACCACCCTGTTGCTGAGCACACTGCCCAACACAACATTCTCCATTTCAATGGCTGCTTCACAGCCTGTGCCATCTGGACCCTTCCTATCAACACCAGCTTTTGTGAACTGCGCAGGTGGGAACTCTCTCCGCAATATGTCCTACGTTCCCGTAACTCTCCTGGCCTCTCTTCTTTAGGCAATGTTCTTACCCATCTAGCCCCTTCCCTGTGCTCATTCCAGCCTAAATGGGCGTCTACTCCACCAAAGCACCTTCAGTCTTCTTACTTCTGTCTTTTTGCACTGACTCCTCCCTCCCCCCTCCCCCTACCACTAGCCCTCTGCCTAGCGTCCCGACTGCACCTAGTTACCCTACCCTGTCTCCACCTCGTCCCTGTTCACTCCCACAAGGAGTACTTTGCCGTCCCTGACCCCTATCCAGCTATCCCTCACCTCCCCTCCCCAGCTTCCTCCTCATACCCAATACCCGCTTGCCTCTCCCATAATGCACTTCCGTATGCAGTCTGACATCAGTAGCCTGTGACTATGGTCATATGTGCGTGAGTTGCGTTTGCGCGAGTGTGTGTATGTGTGTGTATGTTGTCTGTTTTCGACGAAGGCCTTGCCCGCATCTCGTGGTCGTGCGGTAGCGTTCTCGCTTCCCACGCCCGGGTTCCCGGGTTCGATTCCCGGCGGGGTCAGGGATTTTCTCTGCCTCGTGATGGCTGGGTGTTGTGTGCTGTCCTTAGGTTAGTTAGGTTTAAGTAGTTCTAAGTTCTAGGGGACTGATGACCATAGCTGTTAAGTCCCATAGTGCTCAGAGCCATTTGACGAAGGCCTTGTTGGACGAAAGTTAACTTTCTGACAGTCTTTTTGTCTCTTCTGTATCGTGAGTAGCAACTGTTCTTTTAATAATAATGTTACATTCCTTTCTGGATTTTACATTGTTTGAAAAGATACATAGAACTCGGAGGACGTTAGGTCCAAAAACGAATATTGCCTACTTTTAAGGATACAGGAAACTACTCACTTGGCTGTATTACACTAAACCAATACGATCTCCCAAACGTTCCATGAAGCACATATCCTGGAAACATCAAATGCCACGAATGTTGAAATATTCATCAATGATCTTAGATAATTACGGGTCGTCACTGAGTGACATACTAATTTGGACCTGAAAAATAGGCAGACAAGCGGAAGAGCACGAAACTGTGGCATCTAAATCCTGTAAATGTAGTACGATAGCAAATTACCAGTGTTGAATTCCTGATAGTAAAAAAGAAAAAAAAAAAAAAACAGGTATCTCGACTGCGATGAAGAAATGACGTCGTGTGAAGACGCAGCTTCTAGTTAGTCATAGCAGAAACTGACATGGCCCATGGACCGACTTGCTTTGTGATTGCTAGAAGATACTGGTCGACGGAGTAAGAGTTATATAGGACCGTGGTATCTTATTTTTAGAAAGTTGGGTTTCGTTTTACAGATGAAATCTACAGTGGAGATAAATTATACAATAACATCGGATGTTGCCTGTCGTTCGTAACATTACTAGAATTTTTAAGACAGTGGAAAAATCTTTGGTGATGTACTTTACATTTTAGCTTTCGTACAAACCCCGCTCATTAAAACTTAAAACTGATCAAAATATGAGTTTATTAACTGGCTTTCGTTCCCAGGAACAACTAGTTTAACGATTACGATTCCAAGGTAAAATAGGAAAATAAAATGACACAAAAATTTGTAGTAAAACAGGTGAATGAGAAACGAAAGCCAAAATACAGTGAAAATGAGTTAGTCCAATTGTTATTGTGAAGGGACTACTCGTAAAGGAGGGCATGAGCAGTCAGAATTCGAGAAAGTGGCTCTGTCTCTCAGCTACAGCTGACCGTCAAGCTTCTGGTTTGAGTGTAGCCTTAGGGAGTGCATGACATGGATTTCTTCGAGACCACTAAGAGTATTGTCCATGCTTCCGTTATATAAGACCTTTAAGTTGGTTGCCGGATCCATAATGGTATATTTGGTGTCGCGGAAATGAGGTGATTGCGGATTCTGAGCCAGTCAAGTGCATTTTTTTTTAACGGATACGAAAACTTCGCCCCGTTTGTCCAATATAACATTGTGTAGAGTCCTGTACAACCATTACGCCACGGTCCTATACAACCCGTAAGCCGTCTACCAGCATGTACCAGCACTTGCGCAGCAGGTCGGCCCACTGCACGTGTCAGTTTCTGCTATTTCTTAGTAGCTAGCAGCGTCTGTGTCTGCACACGATTTATAGCTGTACATTTTTGTGTATGCTATCAGGATTTCAACACCGCTAAGCGGTTATCGTACTGTATTTCCGAGGTTCTGATACTACAGTTTTATGTTCTTGCAGTTATCCACCCTATTCTTCAGGTCCAAATTAATATGTCCTTCAGTGACAACCTGTAATTATTTGAGATCATTGATGGATCTTTTAACATTTATGGCATTTTATTTTGCCATGATGTGTGCCTTACAGAACGGTGGCAGATAGTACTGGTTTAATGACTAAATGTAATCCACCCAAATGAGTACTTTCCGATCTCCTTCATAGAAGGCACTGTTAGTTTTTGGGCCTAACGGCCTCTAATTCGTATGTATATTGTCGTGGATTAACCTGAAAGTGTGAAGGTGCGAATTATTATTGCGGAACGGGTCGTAGCTGTATCCCACAATAAATGAGAAATAACAGTTAAAAGCGGAAAAGGTCTGTTAACTATGTACCGATTAAGCTGCGATTGCACTCACAGAAAGCTATTTAAGAAGAATAACTGTTTAAATGCCTCAGCTGGGGTGTAATCAGTGTAATCATGTTTTCGTGGAGCCTTAGAGAGTAATATGTTGGGCTGCAAAACATTCCTAGGTTCCTCCCATAACAATGATTCTTGAAACTACTTACAAAGACTTCGCGAAATAGTTGACTGTCTTTAAGCTTACCACGCCAAATTTCTTCAGTTGTGTAAGAGTTTCGTACGCGTCATCATCATCTTCTTCCAGGGATTAGTTACTGTAGTCACCTGTTACGGTCTCTGTCATCGATTCATCCATGTCTTACGAGATCTACCTATTTCTCTCTTTCCATTCGTCTCATAGTTCTCTATCTTTTTAGGCAGTCTTTTTTCTGACATTCTATCAACATAATACTTCCATTTCATTACAGTCTCTTCTATCTTGCCAGTAACTGAAAAGATTTTTAAATCTGTTATTATCGTTTCATTTCTCCTTTTATTTCTTTTATTTATGCATCTTACATATTTCAAGAACTCTATCTCTGCTGCTAATACACGTGATTTTTCTGTGTTTTTTATTGTCCATGATTCGGAACCATATACAAGAGTGTGTACAGCCATAAATTTATAAAATTTCATTTGTGTTTCCTTTCTTGTTATTCTTCCAAACATTCTTCCGATGGATCCACAGGTGGCTTGATATTTATTATTCATCTTCTCAACGTATTTTTCATAGTTAAAACTAATGTCACATCATAGATAACTGAAACGGAGTAATTCTTTTAAAATTCTCTCATTTAATATTATTATCAATCTGACTGGAATTTTTTCCTTTGAAACACATTGTATTTGTCATATTTGCAGCTATAGTTGAAATGTATCCCATTTTCGCTCAATCTATATACTGTTCTGTGTAAATTATCTTCTGTTTCGTGTATAATTATCTCGTAATCAGCTCATAACAGAGTATTTAGTGGCGAGGTAGATCCTATTTTAATTCCTGATTGTATTTCATCTTTCCACATCAAGACATACAATATGTGGTCAAAAGTGTCTGGACACCACCAAAAACATACGTTTTTCATTTTAGGTGAATTGTGCTGCCACCTACTGCCAGGTACTCCAATCAGCGACCTCAGTAGTCAGTAGACATCGTTAGAGACTAGAATGGGGCGCTCCGCGGAACTCACGGACTTCGAACTTGGTCAGGTGATTGCGTGTCACTTGTGTCATACGTCTGTACGCGAGATTTCCACACTCCTAAACATCCCCAGGTCCACTTTTTCCGATCTGATAGTGAAGTGGAAACGTGAAGGAACACGTACAGCACAGAAGCGTACAGGCCGACCTCGTCTGTTGACTGACAGAGACCGCTGACAGTTGAAGAGGGTCGTAATGTGTAATAAACAGACATCTCTCCAGTCCATCGCACAGGTATTCCAAATTGCACCAGGATCCACTGTAAGTACTTGACACTTAGGCGGGAGGTGATAAAACTTGGATTTCATGGTCGAGCGGCTGCTCATAAGCCACACATCACGCAGGTACATGAAAAAAGACGCCTCGCTTGGTGTAAGGAGCGTAAACGTTGGACGATTGAACAGTGGAAAAACGTTGTGTGGAGCACGGTACACAATGTGGCGATCCGATTGCAGGGTGTGGGTATGGCGAATTCCCGGTGAAAGTCATCTGCCAGCGTGTGTAGTGCCAACAGTAAAATTCGGAGGCGGTGGTGTTATGATGCGTCTGTGTTTTTCAGGGAGGGGGCTTGCACCCCTTGTTTTTTTGCGTGGAACTATCACAGCACAGGCCTACATTGATGTTTTAAGCACCTTCCTGCTTCCCACTGTTGAAGAGCAATTCGGGGATGGCGATTGCATCTTTCAACACGATCGAGCACCTGTTCTTAATGCACGGTCTGTGGCGGAGTGGTTACACGACAATGACATCCCCGTGATGGACTGACCTGCAAAGAGTCTTGGCCTGAATCCTGTAGAATACCTTTGGGATGTTTTGGAACGCCGACTTCACGCCAGGCCTCACCGACTGACATCGATACCTCTCCTCAGCGCAGCACTCCGTGAAGAATGGGTTGCCATTCTCCAAGAAACCTTCCAGCACGGATTGAAAGTATGCCTGCGAGAGAGGAAGTTGGTTATCAAGGCTAAGGGTGGGACAACACCATACTGAATTCCAGCATTACCGATGGCGGACGCCACGAACTTGTAAGTCGTTTTCAGTCGGGTGTCCGGATATTTTTGATCACATAGTGTAAATTAAAGTGGGTGATAGACTGCACCCTTGTCGAACACCTTGATTTAGTAAAATTTCATCTGACATTTTCGAACCTGAACTTGTAATTACCTTTGTATTTGCATGTAAACTCTTTATGATACTGAAAAAATATTTTGGAAAACCTTTTACTTCCAATATTTTCCGCAATAAAATTCTTTTTACCTGATCAAAGTATCCTGCCGATGGAGTGAAGTTTGCCTTCTACCTTGTCTAAGACTGAAACTGTGTGACGAAATCCTCATCAACTGTTTCACTTAGGTATTTCTCTGAGTTGACTGATTCCAAATGAGACTCATTGATAATGTAGTCAAAAGGCACTATATTTTCTGTTTTGTGACGTGTACAGTTTTTATTCCTGAACATTCATAGCAAAAAGCCATATTTTGCATCACTTTGAGTTCTTATCAAGACAGATAACTGCATGACCTGCGGAGTGTTCGAGCTTACTATTAGTATTGACTGACTGTTGATTCATATACAAAATGAAGGGGGAGTCTCAGCACACTTCCCTCAGGCAATCCTGAGCCTATTTATACATCTAAGATTAAATACAGTGTCCTCCCTATTAAGAAATCCTTAGTCAACACACAAATTCCGATTGATATCCATCTGATAGTGTGTTACTGAACCAAAAATTCTTTTTTGAAATAAAGAAATTGCGCGTCCACCTCATTACCTTGACACAAACCTTTCAGGACGTCATAAGAGCACGATTTGGCTTTTGCATGATACATCTTTTGTATTCAATGCTAGATGGCATGGAAGATGTCATTCTGTAAGAGATACTTCATTATGTTTGAGCACAGAATATTTTGTAATATTCTACTACAGATGAACGTCACTGATCCAATTACACCGTCATCATTGTGTTCTTATTTACTATTATAGTGTGTCTCTCGCAACTCTTACCTGTGCGCACAGACTTTATTGTCGTTCATTTTCCAGTGGGCATTTTTGCCGGTTCTCCAAGCAGGTAGCTTGTCGTCTCGACCGTCGTGTAGCGTGGAACATATAAAGAGAATAAACTGTCCGCCTACTTCACTGAATTAATAGCACTTAATAGGAATCAGATGGAGCAGTAATAATGTTAATTTACTGCGTTGATGGTATTTCAGTAGCTTATAACATAGCACTTTTTATACAGTGATTTGCATTAGTGTGTCATGTACTTATGTCTGTTGTAAGAGAAATTACGATATAATCATCTTGTGGTGCAGTTCTTCTTGTTGTCTCCGTGCTTGCTAAGACAATGGGATGTAGTTCCACCTTATGCAAGACACCTTTTTTCTTTTGTTTCACCCATACATGTTTCAGCACTTTTGTGCTGTCGTCAGTGGATTCTATTTTTATTTTTAACTGTAAGTTTGTTGTTAGCATATTAACATTTGTGTCGTTTACAACATTATGTAAAAGTTGCATTTATAACTTAATTAGCGAAAAGTGGGTGTAATCATAAGTAACAAACCGTACTTGATGTTATTGTCCACTTATTTTGGTAGCTGTTCTGCTACACAATATACAACTTGTCATCTGCAAACAGCAAAACGTAATTTATTTTCTGTTTGTTATGCATTTACGAACGGAAGTAAGACTGTATCACGTTTTCTTTCTGTAACTTACAATTTTGAAGTTGTGGTACGCTTTCCTGTGTTGTTGGCGAAGTAAATAGGCTTACTTCTGTGCCTGTGTTCGCATGGCAATGCAGTTGGTTTTTTTTTTTTTTTTGAGTAATCGGAAAAACTGCATTGCCATGCGAACACAGGCACAGAAGTAAGCCTATTTACTTCGCCAACAACACAGGAAAGCGTACCACAACTTCAAAACTGTAAGTTACAGAAAGAAAACGTGATACAGTCTTACTTCCGTTCGTAAATGCATAACAAACAGAAAATAAATTACGTTTTGCTGTTTGCAGATGACAAGTTGTATATTGTGTAGCAGAACAGCTACCAAAATAAGTGGACAATAACATCAAGTAAGGTATGTTACTTATGATTACACCCACTTTTCGCTAATTAAGTTATAAATGTAACTTTTACATAATGTTGTAAACGACACAAATGTTAATATGCTAACAACAAATTTACAGTTAAAAATAAAAATAGAACCCACTGACGATAGCACAAAAGTGCTGAAACATGTATGGGTGAAACAAAAGAAAAAAGGTGTCTTGCATAAGGCGGAACTTCTCATCCCATCCCCAGAAATTACGATGTATGCCTTACATCTGAAAACCGATTTGATTACTGATATCTATCCACACAAGAAGTGAAAAGTAGTCGTACTGTGAAGGCTATCTGGAAGTTCTTCTTTTGAAGAAGTATGCTCTGACGCAGGTAACTGCTTTTACAGACTGGTAGAATTTCCTTTCCACTAGTACGACGTGTTAAGAGCTGAAACCATTCACGCTAGCTTTGGGGACAGACAGACATTTTTTGTGCATTTCCACTGTCTGTACGTACATTCATCTATGTACATTGAATTATAGGTGACTGCTTTGCTTGGGAGAGAACACTTGTATAGCCACAGAGAATGCAAGAGTTAACGCGTGTCATGTAGTCTGACGTACTACTCGTACTAGCCGTCAGGGTTGTGGACGTGGTGAGTTGATGGTAGTCAAGAATGCATTTAAGGTGACAAAGACGCCATTATCAACATCACACTGAGTTTGAACGAGGTCGTGTAATAGTGCTGCCGGAATCGGGATGTTCCTTCTGCTCAACTGCAGGAAGTCTTTGCAGTAATGTAGCCACTGTACGTGATTGATGGCAGTAGTGATCACGAAAATGAACGGTTTTTCCGGACGGCCACGTGGCACTACCGAGAGGGAAGACCATCGTGTTCGGCGTATGTCTCTGACGCGTCGCACTGCATCTGACGCAGCAGTCTGAGCAGCAGTCGGCACCACAGTGACACAATCAATGGTTGCGAGTCGGTTACTTCAAGAACAACTCCGAGCCAGACACCCTGTAGCGTGCATTCCACTGATTCCAAACCGCCACCATTTACGACTTTAGTGATGTCACTGGAGGTCAGCGTGGAGGTCTGTTGTGTTTTATGACGAAAGCTGGTACTGCATCGGTGCCACGATAGCCACTGATCAGGACACCATTTCAGGGCCCGCAGCCAACCTGACTGCTATCTAAACACACTGGATCTATATCTGGAGTTATGGTTTGAGGTGCGATTTCGTATGACAGCAAGAGCACTCTCGTTGTTATCCGATGCACCCTGACTGCAAATTTGTGCGTCAGTCTGGTGATTCGACGTGTTTATTGTGCTGCCGTTCATGATCAGCACTTCAGGGGGTGCTTTCCAACAGGACAACTCTCGCCCATATTTCGTATGACAGCAGGAGCACTCTTGTGGTTATCCAATGCACCCTGACTGCAAATTTGTACGTTAGTCTGGTGATTCGACCTGTTTGTTGTACTGATATTCATGAACAGCACTCCAGGAGGTGTTTTCCAACAGGACAACGCTCGCCCGTATACCGATGTTATGCCAGCCGCTGTGGCCGAGCGGTTCTAGGCGCTTCAGTCCGGAACCACGAGGCTGCTAAGGTCGGAGGTTCGAATCCTGCCTCGGGCGTGGATGTATGTGATGTCCTTAAGTTAGTTATGTTAAAGTAGTTCTAAGTCTAGGGGCTGGAAATTATGTGGACTGATAGCATAAGGGATGAGGAGGTTCTCCGCAGAATGGGCGAGGAAAGAATATGTGGATAATAATGAGTAAAAGGTAGAGCAGGGTGATGGTATGTCTGTTAAAACATCAGGGAATAGCTTACATGGTACTAGAGGAAGCTCTGAAGGTAAAAATTACAAGGATTTACAGTAATTCTAACACACACAAGAAATAAATGAGCAAATTAGAATTATATTAATATCGCCAGCTGCGCACGGGCGTTGATATAGATCAACGGGAACAGGTGAAAAAGTGTGCCCCGACTGGGACTCGAACCCGGGCTCTCCTGCTTACATGGCTGAAGCTCTATCCATCTGAGCCACGGAGGGTACAGGTGACAGTGCGACTGCAGGGACTATCTCGCGCACCCCTCCCGTGAGACTCACATTCTCACCTTGTATTCCACACACTACATTCGTAGCACTTCAGGGGGTGTTTTCCAACAGGACAACTCTCGCCCATATTTCGTATGACAGCAGGAGCACTCTTGTGGTTATCCAGTGCACCCTGACTGCAAATTTGTACGTCAGTCTGGTGATTGGACCCGTTCGTTGTACTGATATTCATGAACAGCACTCCAGGAGGTGTTTTCCAACAGGACACACTCATTACTCGTGGAGGACATTCTTCCAAATCCCGTAAGAGTTCGGGAAATATGTGCGCATCCGCACAGAAGAAGAAGGTCATGGCCGGTAGCGCCAGAACATGTCCGAAAGAACAGCCACCATATCCATATAAGTACATAGTTCTGGCGATACCGGCCATGACCTTCTTCTTCTGTGCGGATGCACACATATACCCCAAACTCTTACAGGACTTCGAAGAATGTCTTCCACGAGTAATGAGTGTGTTGGGGTGGGACACTACGAATGTAGTGTGTGGAATACAAGGTGAGAATGTGAGTCTCGCGGGAGGCGTGCGCGAGATAGTTCCTACAGTCGCACTATCATCTGTGCCCTCCGTGGCTCAGATGTATAGAGCTTCTGCCAGGTAAGCAGGAGAGCCCGGGTTCGAGCCCCGGTCGGGGCACACATTCTCACCTGTCCCCGCTGATCTATATCAACGCCCGTGCGTAACTGACGATATTAATATAATTCTAATTTCATTCTAGACGGCTGCATGTCATCAATGGTGTCTGTTAAACACTGTATCCATATAATAAATGAGTAAGTTACATGTAATTGCTACTCTGAGATAAAGATTTTATCACAGAACGAGCTGTCGTGATGGAACGCAAAAAGTCAATTAGATGGCTGATGAAACAAAAGAATTAACCATACGGTGCCCATAAACAGTGAAACGTCCCCTTAGAAAAATTATACATGACTGTGCTTAAACTGACACACAATATTTTTAGCGCAACGCAATCTGACTTTTAAAAATCCCTACAATGGCCCTGACTAACAATAACCTATACCTTTCACAAATCACTTACCTCATCAAAAATCTTCGTTACTCGAACTACTGCAATACAGCGAGCGCCACTACTACCAGCTAAATAAAAGATTCAAACTACTGAAGGCACTAACTACTGATAGGCATAGTTAGCAAATGAAAGATTTTGATAGAGAACAAACAATGTATTTACCTTAATAGTGTTCAAAAGTCATAATATACATAGCAGTTCATGACATCCAGTCTTACAAATTTCAAAACTCCGCCATTTCTCTCCCCACATCCACCACTGCTGGCGGCTCACCTCCAACTGCGCAACGCTACGCGCTGTTAACAGCCAACTGCCCAACACTACAATGGCCAACAACAATGCAAACCAGCCACAGACTGCAAACAGCACAGCCAGTGATTTTCATAGAGAGCGCTACGTGGCGTTCCCAATATAAAAACCTACACAGCCTACTTACAACAGGACAGGTCGAAGTGGATGAAGTTCAGATTTAACCGTAAGAACGACGAGATGAAATGGCGAAGATGATGACTATGTTTATAACAAAAGAAATAAATGGTATCAGCTACCAGGGCACGTGCTCGGACCCTTCCGCAGCCTACCAGAGCCTCGTCACCGGTGGCTGCCAGCTGCCGCCAGTAGAGCCGTGACGTCGCCGAGTCGTGCGGCTGCACGACCTTCCAAGGCTGCGCCTCCGTGGGGGGCCGGCGAGGCGCGCCTCTGCTCGCCACAGCACAACACAGCGCACCACACCCGCATTCCGGCACAGGCGCTCCCAGGCAGCTGACGTAGGGGGCCACGCGCCCCAGGGAACTTGCAGCGTGAGCTATGCAAACATCCGAGAGTACAACGCGTTTTCGAAATACACTACTGGCCATTAAAATTGCTACACCACGAATATGACGTGCTACAGAAGCAAAATTTAATCGACAGGAAGAAGATATGCAAATGATTAGCTTTTCAGAGCATTCACACAAGGTTGCTGCCGGTGGCGACACCTACAACGTGCTGACATGAGGAAAGTTTCCAACCGATTTCTCATACACAAACAGCAGTTGGCTGGCGATGTCTGGTGAAACGTTGTTGTGATGGAGGAGAAATGCGTACCATCACGTTTCCGACTTTGATAAAGGTCGGATTGTAGCCTATGGCGATTGTGGTTTATCGCATCGCGACATTGCTGCTCGCTGGTCGAGATCCAATGACTGCTAGCAGAATATGGAATCGGTGGGTTCAGGAGGGTAATACGGAACGCCGTGATGGATCCCAACGGCTTCGTATCACTAGCAGTCGAGATGACAGGCACCTCATCCGCATGGCTGTAACGGATCGTGCAGCCACGTCTCGGAATCTGAGGCAACAGATGGTCACGTTTGCAAGACAACAACCATCTGCACGAACAGTTCGACCACGTTTGCAACAGCATGGACTATCAGCTCGGAGACGATGGCTGCGGTTACCCCTGACGCTGCATCACAGACAGCAGCGCCTGCGATGGTGTACTCAACGATGAACCTGCGTGCACGAATGGCAAAATGTTATTTTTTTCGGATGAATCCAGGTTCTTTTTATAGCTTCATGATGCGCGCTTCCGTGTTTGGCGACATCGCGCTGAACGCACATTGGAAGCGTTTATTTGTCATCGCCATACTGGCGTATCACCCGGCGTGATGGTATGTTCGCATTGACGGTACTTTGAACAGTGGACGCCATATTTCAGATGTGTTACGACCCGTGGCTCTACCCTTCATTCGATCCCTGCGAAACCCTACATTTCAGCACGATAATGCCCGACCGCATGTTGCAGGTCCTGTACGGGCCTTTCTGGATACAGAAAATGTTCGACTGCTGCTCTGGTCAGCACATTCTCCAGATCTCTCACCAACTGAAAACGTCTGGTCAATGGTGGCCAAGCAACTGGCACGTCGCAGTACGCCAGTCACTACTCTTGATGAACTGTGGTATCGTGTTGAAGCTGCATGGCCAGCTGTACCTGTACACGCCATCCAAGCTCTGTTTGACTCAATGCCCACGCGTATCAAGGCTGTTATTACGGCCAGAGGTGGTTGTTCTGGGTACTAAATTTTCAGGATATATGTACCCAAATTGCGTGAAAATGTAATCACATGTCAGTTGTAGTATAATATATTTGTCCAATGAATACGCGTTGTCTTGTGACAGCCAGAGCGAGAGCACCAGCAGCAGCGAGTACTGTTTGTATAAAGCGTTTATTTTGCATTTTGTTTACGACCTTCCACTAAGGAAGGGATTCTATTTGTGTTTATCTGCTCTGCATAGTAACTAACAGTTCTTGATAAAACTTTACGTAGTTTTCGTGTTAGATTTCTTAGTGTTTTCTTGATCGTTTAGAACAGAAAGCGCCCTAAAACCGTCTTTTGTTTGTTTCGCGGCCGTTAGCCACTAGTCACTTGAATCAGCAGTTGTCTTGTGACAGCCAGAGCGAGAGCACCAGCAGCAGCGAGTACTGTTTGTATAAAGCGTTTTTGTACTTATTTGCTGCGCTTAGCTTTTAAATAGTTTTTCTGGGAAAACCTAGCGTAGTTTTCGCGTCTCGTATTTCAGTGAGTGTTTCTTGATTATCAGAGTAGCTCATCAGAAGATTATCTTGGGAATTTGTCATCGTATAGAGTAGGGTAAACATAGTCATGTCTAGGGACTGTGGTTGTTGTGAGCGGACGCAAGGAGAATTGGCCACTCTTCGGGGGCAGGTGGAGGCTTTGTCTGTTAGGCTCATCGAGCTCGAGGCGCAGGCGTCGGCTCGTAGTGGCGTTGGGGCAACTGTGGTGAGACCTATGCCTACTTCGGTGGCCTTGGAATCACATGGAACCCCTGATGTCGCTGCGTCTTCCGGCAGTGAGCATCTTACCGGTCAGCCATCACTCCAGGGTGAATGGCGGACAGTGGTGGGCTCGCGCGTGCCTGGCCGAAAGGCGAAGGTGGGATCTGGCCGCGTGGCAGCTGCCTTACCCCTTTCCAACAGGTACGGGGTGCTTCCTAGTGGTGATGACATTGTTTCCGAGCCACCACAGGATGCCTCGCCTGTTGGGCCAGTGGCCGATTCTCCGGCAAGGTCCCGACAGTCACAGAGGGCGGGCCTATTAGTTATAGGGAGCTCCAACGTTAGGCGGGTTATGGAGCCCCTCAGGAAAATAGCGGGTAGGTCGGGGAAGAATGCCAGTGTGCACTCGGTGTGCTTGCCGGGGGGTCTCGTCCGTAATGTGGAGGAGGCCCTTCCGGCAGCTATTGAACGCACTGGGTGTGACCGGCTGCAGATAGTAGCACATGTCGGAACGAATGACGCCTGCCGCTTGGGTTCTGAGGCCATCCTTGGTTCCTTCCGGCGGCTGGCTGATTTGGTGAAGACAACCAGCATCGCACGCGGAGTGCAAGCTGAGCTTAATATCTGCAGCATAGTGCCCAGAGTCGATCGCGGTCCTCTGGTTTGGAGCCGTGTGGAGGGTCTAAACCAGAGGCTCAGACGACTCTGCGACTATAATGGTTGCAAATTCATCGACCTCCGTTATTGGGTGGAGAACTGTAGGGCCCCCCTAGACAGGTCAGGCGTGCACTACACACCGGAAGCAGCTACTAGGGTAGCAGAGTACGTGTGGCGTGCACACGGGGGTTTTTTAGGTTAGAGGGACCCCCCCTTGGGCGAAACGATAAAATACCTGACGGCTTACCAGAGAGGACATTATCATCGTTGATAAAGAACGTCCGTCCTCAGAGACCAAAAACAGGAAAAGTTAACGTAATATTGGTAAACTGCAGGAGTATCCAGGGCAAGGTTCCTGAATTAGTATCTCTTATTGAAGGAAATAGTGCGCATATAGTATTAGGAACGGAAAGTTGGTTAAAACCGGAAGTGAACAGTAACGAAATCCTAGACACAGAATGGAATATATACCGCAAGGATAGGATAAACGCCAATGGTGGAGGAGTATTTATAGCAGTAAAGAATTCAATAATATCCAGTGAAGTTATTAGCGAATGCGAATGTGAAATAATCTGGGTTAAGCTAAGTATCAAAGGTGGGTCAGATATGATAGTCGGATGCTTCTATAGACCACCTGCATCAGCAACCGTAGTAGTTGAGCGCCTCAGAGAGAACCTGCAGAACGTCGTGAAGAAGTTTCGTGATCATACTATTGTAATAGGGGGAGACTTCAATCTACCAGGTATAGAATGGGATAGTCACACAATCAGAACTGGAGCCAGGGACAGAGACTCTTGTGACATTATCCTGACTGCCTTGTCCGAGAATTACTTCGAGCAGATAGTTAGAGAACCAACTCGTGAAGCTAACGTTTTAGACCTCATAGCAACAAATAGACCGGAACTTTTCGACTCCGTGAATGTAGAAGAGGGTATCAGTGATCATAAGTCAGTGGTTGCATCAATGACTACAAGTGTAATAAGAAATGCCAAGAAAGGAAGGAAAATATATTTGCTTAACAAGAGTGATAGGGCACAAATCGCAGAATATCTGAGTGACCACCATCAAACGTTCATTTCTGAGGAAGAGGATGTGGAACAAAAATGGAAAAAATTCAGAAACATCGTCCAGTACGCCTTAGATAAGTTCGTACCGACTAAGGTCCAAAGCGAGGGGAAAGATCCACCGTGGTATAACAATCATGTACGAAAGGTACTACGGAAACAAAGAAAGCTTCATCATAGGTTTAAGAGTAGTCGAATCATAGCTGATAAGGAAAAGCTGAACGAAGCGAAAAAGAGCGTAAAGAGAGCAATGAGAGAAGCATTCAACGAATTCGAACATAAAACATTGGCAAACAATCTAAACAAGAACCCTAAAAAGTTTTGGTCATATGTAAAATCGGTAAGCGGATCTAAATCCCCTATTCAGTCACTCGTTGACCACGATGGCACCGAAACAGAGGACGACCGAAGAAAGGCAGAAATACTGAATTCAGTGTTCCGAAACTGTTTCACTGCGGAAAATCGTAACGGTCCCTGACTTCAGCCGTCGCACGGACGCCAAAATGGAAAATATTGAAATAAACGATATCGGAATTAAAAAACAACTGCTATCACTTAGTAGCGGAAAAGCATCCGGACCAGACGAGATACCCTTAAGATTCTACAGTGATTATGCTAAAGAACTTGCCCCCTTTCTATCAGCAATTTATCGTAGATCGCTGGAAGAACGTAAAGTACCTAGCGACTGGAAGAAAGCGCAGGTCGTTCCCATTTTCAAGAAGGGTCATAAATCAGATGCGAATAATTATAGGCCTATTTCGCTTACGTCAATCTGTTGTAGAATAATGGAACATGTTTTGTGTTCTCGTATTATGACGTTCTTAGATAATACAAATCTCCTTCATCATAACCAACATGGATTCCGCAAACAGAGATCATGTGAAACTCAGCTCGCCCTATTTGCCCAAGAAATTCACAGTGCCGTAGACACTGGCGAGCAGATTGATGCCGTATTCCTGGACTTCAGGAAGGCATTTGATACGGTTCCGCACTTACGTTTAGTGAAAAAAATACGAGCTTACGGAATATCGGACCAGGTTTGTGATTGGATTCAGGATTTCCTAGAAGAAAGAACACAACATGTCATTCTTAACGGTTCAAAATCTGCAGATGTAGAGGTAATTTCGGGAGTACCGCAAGGAAGCGTGATAGGACCTTTATTGCTTAAAATATGCATAAATTACTTAGTTGACAACATCGGTAGCTCCGTGAGGCTATTTGCAGATGACACGGTTGTCTACAAGAAAGTAGCAACATCAGAAGACTCGTACGTACTCCAGGAAGACCTGCAGAGGATTAATGCATGGTGCGACAGCTGGCAGCTTTCCCTAAACGTAGATAAATGTAATATAATGCGCATACATAGGGGCAGAAATCCATTCCAGTACGATTATTCCATAGGTGGTAAATCATTGGAAGCGGTAACGACCGTAAAATACTTAGGAGTTACTATCCGGAGCGATCTGAAGTGGAATGATCACATAAAACAAATAGTGGGAAAAGCAGGCGCCAGGTTGAGATTCATAGGAAGAATTCTAAGAAAATGTGACTCATCGACGAAAGAAGTAGCTTACAAAACGCTTGTTCGTCCGATTCTTGAGTATTGCTCATCAGTATGGGACCCTTACCAGGTTGGATTAATAGAAGAGATAGACATGATCCAGCGAAAAGCAGCGCGATTCGTCATGGGGACATTTAGTCAGCGCGAGAGCGTTACGGAGATGCTGAACAAGCTCCAGTGGCGGACACTTCAAGAAAGGCGTTACGCAATACGGAGAGGTTTATTATCGAAATTACGAGAGAGCACATTCCGGGAAGAGATGGGCAACATATTACTACCGCCCACATATATCTCGCGTAATGATCACAACGAAAAGATCCGAGAAATTAGAGCAAATACGGAGACTTACAAGCAGTCGTTCTTCCCACGCACAATTCGTGAATGGAACAGGGAAGGGGGGATCAGATAGTGGTACAATAAGTACCCTCCGCCACACACCGTAAGGTGGCTCGCGGAGTATAGATGTAGATGTAGATGTAGATGTATCATCTGCATTTCTTCTTGGTGTAGCAATTTTAATGGCCAGGGGAACTTTTGTTTTTCGCTGTGGCATCTGCTTACAAAATTTTCTCGGTGTTCAGATCGCATCAAATCAGAGTTAAAACTCGAGCTTTCGAAGATTAACACTATTTTGTTTGTCCGGAGATGGGCCAGACTGTCTGCCCGGGGGTGGAGTTTGTGTTGCGTCAAGCTTATCAGTCGTCGGATGTTGCCGCTTGGAATTCTAACTGCTGTTGGCAGTGACGTCACCTGTAGTGCGGGATTCGCATGCGAAAATGCAGAAAATCGATAACTGTGTTGTTTGCCTTCTTCACCGGGCCCCGATTGAAAGGCGCAAGGGGAACGGAGTCCTTCCCAGTGTCACTTATACCTTAACAATTATGGTTTTTGGGTGTGTTCATTCGAAAGCACTCAGTCTCAAGTGCTCGTTTCCACGCATCACTCAGACTATAACCTCCGTATCTGTTAAAATTGTGAATGGAGACGCGAATTTCTACGGCTTCTGTTATTACAGAATCGCTATTGGTCGACGAGTGGGAGAGGACCTACGTTTTCTCAAAGTTGATCTTGTGCCCTCCTGATAAGTCTGTGTCCCGCTATCACTGATTTCTCAAAATTTCTACACTTGACGTGCCGCTTATGTTCAGTGCAGCGCTCGGCTGTGGTACAGATAGTGCTCCAAACGTAATTTTGACCACATTCACCTAGCACTCTCCATGCTGTCTTTCACTAGATGCAGTAAATCGCTAAGTTTTGCGGTGCTCGGAATACAGGTGTAACACAGTATTTTTGCAATATGAACCCCAATTTGCTTGAGGTTGTATGCATCTGTTGGCTGGATGAATTTGCGCGTACGTTTGCCAGAAAATGGAGGTTTAGGTTTGTATCCGTTTTTCCTGAATATGTTCTTGAGTTGTTTCAGTTCAATTCCCATATGGTCAGGGTCTGAAATTATCAGCGCTCTGTATAATGCGATGCTCAAGACAGAATGTTTCTGAGCTGGATGGTGGAAGCTGCGCTCGTTTAAATAAAAGCCAGCGTGAGGCGATTTTGTGCACTTAGAATGATCCAATTGTCCGTTCAATTTGCATTCAACCAAGACGTTAGATAATGGCATGAGCTTTTAATCTTGTAAAATAAAGACCCTTTATGGTTTACTGTATTTCTTAGGAACAACTTGAAGGGGCCAAGTCGTCCATCGGATACTTGGGCATCATTACAGTATCGTTTTGGGCCAAAAATCCACGAACAAACAAGGAAGTGTGATCAGGCACATTATCATGGTATAAAAGCCATGAACTTCTTCGCAACGTATCCGGGCCGTTCTTCCTCATATTGCTTCAGGTAAATGGCGTTAAACTTGTACCTAGTACTCTTTATTGATCATTTTATCTTTTGCCAGGAACTCGTGGTGCACTATGCAGCTAAAATCGAAAGGAACAGTGAGTAGAACTTTCACATTTGACCGCACGTGTCCAAATTTTTTTCGGTCTCGGCGATCCAAATTGCCGCCATTGAGACGACTGAGCTTCAGCCTCAACGTCTTATCCATAAACACCTGTCTCATTATCTCTTATGAGGTTTCCAGAGTTCACCATCGCTGCTGACTTCAATGATCGACTCTTGATCAACTGAATGTTCTGCCACACTGAAAGGTATCAGATTATTTATCGAAGTATTGAAAGATATTCACCTACTGCAGTTCCATGACAAAAGTATATATTCTTCCCAACTTACAGGTAGAGCTGAACTTGTCAGCAGCTATAGTTCGATTAATGTTCTACACAAGGTGCAAGGCACAGCAGGATGCTGAAATTAAATATTTCCACATCAAAAATAACTACATTATTGAAACTTCCTGGCAGATTAAAACTGTGTGCCCGACCGAGACTCGAACTCGGGACCTTTGCCTTTCGCGGGCAAGTGCTCTACCAACTGAGCTACCGAAGCACGACTCACGTCCGATACTCACAGCTTTACTTCTGCCAGTACCTCGTCTCCTACCTTCCAAACTTTACAGAAGCTCTCCTGCGAAACTTGCAGAACCAGCACTCCTGAAAGAAAGGATATTGCGGAGACATGGCTTAGCCACAGCCTGGGGGATGTTTCCAGAATGAGATTTCCACTCTGCAGCGGAGTGTGCGCTGATATGAAACTTCCTGGCAGATTAAAACTGTGTGCCCGACCGAGACTCGAACTCGGGACCTTTGCCTTTCGCGGGCAAGTGCTCTACCAACTGAGCTACCGAAGCACGACTCACGTCCGGTACTCACAGCTTTACTTCTGCCAGTACCTCGTCTCCTACCTTCCAAACTTTAAATCTCATTCTGGAAACATCCCCCAGGCTGTGGCTAAGCCATGTCTCCGCAATATCCTTTCTTTCAGGAGTGCTGGTTCTGCAAGTTTCGCAGGAGAGCTTCTGTAAAGTTTGGAAGGTAGGAGACGAGGTACTGGCAGAAGTAAAGCTGTGAGTACCGGACGTGAGTCGTGCTTCGGTAGCTCAGTGGTAGAGCACTTGCCCGCGAAAGGCAAAGGTCCCGAGTTCGAGTCTCGGTCGGGCACACAGTTTTAATCTGCCAGGAAGTTTCATATCAGCGCACACTCCGCTGCAGAGTGAAAATCTCATTCTGAACTACGTTATTTATCAAAATATGGGTGACACTACTACAAAATGGCTCTGAGCACTATGGGACTTAACATCCATGGTCATCAGTCCCCTAGAACTTAGAACTACTTAAACCTAACTAACCTAAGGACAGCACACTACACCCAGTCATCACGAGGCAGAGAAAATCCCTGACCCCGCCGGGAATCGAACCCGGGAACCCGAGCGTGGGAAGCGAGAACGCTACCGCACGACCACGAGCTGCGGATAAGACACTACTACATTACAGCTTACAGAGTATACAACACTTGTGGACGTGCATATTTCAGTCCCTGCACCACGCTTCTACATCTAC
This sequence comes from Schistocerca cancellata, assembly GCF_023864275.1. NCBI lineage: Eukaryota > Metazoa > Arthropoda > Insecta > Orthoptera > Acrididae > Schistocerca > Schistocerca cancellata. The sequence continues at coordinate 463,778,666 of NC_064632.1, read as the reverse complement.
ATCTACATCTACATGCATACTCCGCAAGCCACCTGACGATGTGTGGCGGAGGGAACCCTGAGTACCTCTATCGGTTCTCCCTTCTATTCCAGTCTCGTATTGTTCGTGGAAAGAAGGATTGTCGGTATGCTTCTGTGTGGGCTCTAATCTCTTTGATTTTATCGTCATGGTCTCTTCGCGACATATACGTGGGAGGGAGCAATATACTGCTTGACTCTTCGGTGAAGGTATGTTCCCGAAACTTTAACAAAAGCCCCTACCGAGCTACTGAGAGTCTCTCCTGCAGAGTCTTCCACTGGTGTTTATCTATCATCTCCGTAACGCTTTCGCGATTACTAAATGATCCTGTAACGAAGCGCACTGCTCTCCGTTGGATCTTCTCTATCTCTTCTATCAACCCTATCTGGTATGGATCCCACACTGCTGAGCAGTATTCAAGCAGTGGGCGAACAAGCGTACTGTAACCTACTTCCTTTGTTTTCGGATTGCATTTCCTTAGGATTCTTCCAATGAATCTCTGTCTGGCATCTGCTTTACCGACGATCAACTTTATATAATCATTCCATTTTAAAACACTCCTAATGCGTACTCCCAGATAATTTATGGAATTAACTGCTTCCAGTTAATGACCTGCTATATTGTAGCTACATCATAAGGGATATATCTTTCTATGTATTCGCAGCACATTACACTTGTCTACATTGAGATTCAATTGCCATTCCCTGCACCATGCCTCAATTCGCTGCAGATCCTCCGGCATTTCAGTACAATTTTCCATTGTTACAACCTCTCGACGCACCACAGCATCATCTGCAAAAAGCCTCAGTGAACTTCCGATGTCATCCACAAGGTCATTTATGTACACTCCTGGAAATGGAAAAAAGAACACATCGACACCGGTGTGTCAGACCCACCATACTTGCTCCGGACACTGCGAGAGGGCTGTACAAGCAATGATCACACGCACGGCACAGCGGACACACCAGGAACCGCGGTGTTGGCCGTCGAATGACGCTAGCTGCGCAGCATTTGTGCACCGCCGCCGTCAGTGTCAGCCAGTTTGCCGTGGCATACGGAGCTCCATCGCAGTCTTTAACACTGGTAGCATGCCGCGACAGCGTGGACGTGAACCGTATGTGCAGTTGACGGACTTTGAGCGACGGCGTATAGTGGGCATGCGGGAGGCCGGGTGGACGTACCGCCGAATTGCTCAACACGTGGGGCGTGAGGTCTCCACAGTACATCGATGTTGTCGCCAGTGGTCGGCGGAAGGTGCACGTGCCCGTCGACCTGGGACCGGACCGCAGCGACGCACGGATGCACGCCAAGACCGTAGGATCCTACGCAGTGCCGTAGGGGACCGCACCGCCACTTCCCAGCAAATTAGGGACACTCTTGCTCCTGGGGTATCGGCGAGGACCATTCGCAACCGTCTCCATGAAGCTGGGCTACGGTCCCGCACACCGTTAGGCCGTCTTCCGCTCACGCCCCAACATCGTGCAGCCCGCCTCCAGTGGTGTCGCGACAGGCGTGAATGGAGGGACGAATGGAGACGTGTCGACTTCAGCGATGAGAGTCGCTTCTGCCTTGGTGCCAATGATGGTCGTATGCGTGTTTGGCGCCGTAAAGGTGAGCGCCACAATCAGGACTGCATACGACCGAGGCACACAGGGCCAACACCCGGCATCATGGTGTGGGGAGCGATCTCCTACACTGGCCGTACACCACTGGTGATCGTCGAGGGGACACTGAATAGTGCACGGTACATCCAAACCGTCATCGATCCCATCGTTCTACCATTGCTAGACCGGCAAGTGAACTTGCTGTTCCAACAGGACAATGCACGTCCGCATGTATCCCGTGCCACCCAACGTGCTCTAGAAGGTGTAAGTCAACTACCCTGGCCAGCAAGATCTCCGGATCTGTCCCCCATTGAGCATGTTTGGGACTGGATGAAGCGTCGTCTCACGCGGTCTGCACGTCCAGCACGAACGCTGGTCCAACTGAGGCGCCAGGTGGAAATGGCATGGCAAGCCGTTCCACAGGACTACATCCAGCATCTCTACGATCGTCTCCATGGGAGAATAGCAGCCTGCATTGCTGCGAAAGGTGGATATACACTGTACTAGTGCCGACATTGTGCATGCTCTGTTGCCTGTGTCTATGTGCCTGTGGTTCTGTCAGTGTGATCATGTGATGTATCTGACCCCAGGAATGTGTCAATAAAGTTTCCCCTTCCTGGGACAATGAATTCACGGTGTTCTTATTTCAATTTCCAGGAGTGTATATTGTGAATAGCAACGGTCCTATGACACTCCCCTGTGGCACACCTGAAATCACTCTTACTTCGGAAGGCTTATCTCCATTAAGAATGACATGCTGCGTTCTGTTATCTAGGAACTCTTCAATCCAATCACACAATTGGTCTGATAGTCCATATGCTCTTACTTTGTTCATTAAACGACTGTGGGGAACTGTATCGAACGCCTTGCGAAAGTCAAGAAACACGGCATTTACCTGTGAACCCGTGTCTATGGCCCTCTGAGGCTCGTGGACGAATAGCGCGAGCTGGGTTTCACACGACCGTCTTTTTCTAAACCCATGCTGATTCCTACAGAGTAGATTTCTAGTCTCCACAAAAGTCATTATAATCGAAGATAATACGTGTTCCAAAATTCTACAACTGACCGACGTTAGAGATATAGGTCTATAGTTCTGCACATCTGTTCGACGTCCCTTCTTGAAAACGGGGATGACCTGTGCCCTTTTCCAATCCTTTCGAACGCTACGCTCTTCTAGAGACCTACGGTACACCGCTGCAAGAAGGGGGGCAAGTTCCTTCGCGTACTCTGTGTAAAATTGAACTGGTATCCTATCAGGTCCAGCGGCCTTTCCTCTTTTGAGCGATTTTAATTGTTTCTCTATCCCACTGTCGTTTATTTCGATATCTACCATTTTTTCATCTGTGCGACAATCTGGAAAAGGAACTACTGTGCAGTCTTCCTCTGTGGAACAGCTGTGGAAAAAGACATTTAGTATTTCGGCCTTTTGTCTGTTGATACATCCACTTTGAACAATTATACATGACAATGCTTAAACGGACACACAATATTTTTAGCGCAACGCAATCTGACTTTCAAAAATCCCTACAAAAGAATGGCTCTGACTAACATTAACCTATACCTTTCACAAATCACTTACCTCACCAAACATCTTCGTTACTCGAACTACTGCAATACAGCGAGCGCCACTACTGCCAGCTAAATAAAAGATTCAAACTACTGAAGGCGCTAACTACTGATAGGCATAGTTAGCAAATGAAAGATTTTGATATAGAACATACAATGTATTTACCTTAATAGTGTTCAAAAGTCATAATATATATAGCAGTTCATGACATCCAGTCTTACAAATTTCAAAACTCCGCCATTTCTCTCCCCACATCCACCACTGCTGGCGGCTCACCTCCAACTGTGCAACGCTATGCGCTGTTAACATCCAGCTGCCCAACACTACAATGGCAGACAACAATGCAAACTAGCCAGAGACTGCACACAGCACAGCCAGTAATTTTCATACAGAGCGCTACGTGGCGTTACCAATAAGAAAACCTAAATAGCCTACTTACATAGCCTCCATGCTCCCCACAAAAAAATTTACAAATTGTTTTGGGCACTGGCCAATACATATTTGTTAAAAAAATTTTCACAATTACAATAACAAAGAAAGCATATGCACACACTTATTGATACAATGTTGGACAAAAGCTAAAATTTTCTCACAGTCCATAAAAACAGTCCTGATCATTCATCACAGCAAAATAGCAGTGTATTTCTCAAAGTCTGAGCAGTAGAATAGTGGATTTCCATGCAGTCTTGAAGAAGTAGTGTTTTCCTTCCAAGACAGTGCTGACTCTTGACATGTAGACAGGTAATGGGCCACAACAGAGCAAACCCACAGCAGAGTCAGTCGAAGTTTTGAAGAATACTAATAGGTAGGTCATCACAGAGCAGACCCACTGTAGTCCTGGTAGAGATTATGGTATTGGTGGGCCACCAGAGGTGCAGACCCAGTGCAGTCCTTGTAGAAAAAGTGGTATTGGTGAATCATCAAAGGTGTAGACCCACTGTAGTCCTTGTAGAGATAATGGTATTGGTGGGCCATCAAAGATGCAGACCCACTGTAGTCCTTGTAGAGACGGCCAGCAGCCATCTGTTTCGACTGTGCAAGTGCACAATCACCATCGAAGAGTCTTGTGGAGAATGTAGCAAGTCCATGAAGCACCACTTGTGCACTCACAAAAAATTATTTTTGAAATGTCCTTAGAACTAGCAATGCTGTTATCCAGTCCCTCGCTGAATTATTAACACACGTGCAAACACTAACAATACTCTTTTTTCGCATATTGTGCATATACTATGACCAACAGAAACGTGTGCACTGAAATGAAACTTAATTTGAAGAACTTGTGTCTATACAATTACAAATTTACAACATAAGAATACAATTACAAAGGTACAAAATACATCATTAAAAACATAATAATACAGATAACATTTGTAGTAATACAGGCTTTACAAAACAATAGAAATAAACATATATATCAGTGTTACAGGAATTATGACATAATTAAATACATAAAAGATCAGAATAACTTTTGAAACATCAACTTCTCACATGAGCAACAAAACAGAACAGATAAATAATGTCTAAACATCTTTACAAAGTAAATGACATAGTATTAGAAAATATCTACAACATAACTCTCATCAGCTAAACACACAAAGACAGGAAAAACACAAATAAACAAGGGTACACAAACACATAGCAGAATAACACAAGAGGAAAGTGCAGGGTTTGTTTTCAGTGTAACATTTGGTACTGCAGTCTACCCCAAAACTTCATGCCATATATCATTCCCCTTATTTCAATATTTGTTTCCACCAAAAAAATTCTATCCAAGCATGCTTTCTGTTTTTATATGTTCACACATTTCTTACCTCATTATTTATTTTCCATTATCTTACCTCATCATTTATTTCCAAGAAAATCCTACCTCAACCTGTTGTTCCTAAACCTTACTTTTTTGTTCATATCCTCTTTCAAAGTACTTTTTTGGCCAAACCATTTTCTTATAGCTTCTCAATGCATTTCTTCCAATTCATCACAACTCATTCTCCTATATAGTCTACCCCTCTTAAGTTAACTTAAATCTACTGAGCTCAGATGCTAAACTAAGGGACGAGGCAATGCAGCAGCACAAAACAATTAATACAAACAGCAATGAAAAATATGCAAATTGGCAAAGCTAGCAGCAGTAAATCTAATAACTTATATCTAAACATGACAAACCCACAAGCAGAAAAAATAGTACACTAAAGACAACAGTGCAGATAAGGGAAATGTATATTCACATCTTAATGTCTATGTAATTAAAGTGGTACACCACAGAAACTAATTCTATGAAATAAATTACCAAGTACTTGAAAAGAAAATTATGTATGCAGTTCCTGTGAAGAGAAATGTCTTTTTGTGCTCCCTCATTTTTTTGGAAGTATATCACAAAATTATTATTTATTGGATCTGTAGACAGAAAATATTTATATTAGTACATCTATAAAATTTCATTTTAACCAATGCTGCAGTGCAGCTAGAAACTAGATATTAAACAAAATTGGCAAAGCAAGTTGTGAAACGTCATTCACTAGCCATATGGCATTTCATAATGCAGTAAACAATCTTTCAACTAGCAAGACAATAGATGTGAAATGTTTCTCATCATTTCATTTCAGTAAATATCATAAATTAAGAACTCTACAGTGTAATCATGTTTCCAAGTATGAGCGTGTCATATTTGCGATGCTTTCTACAAAGAAATGTCAATAGCGGGGATAATGGCCTCTTTCTTCTCCGCCTAATGGCTTTTTCTCAAGGCGGCTGGTACACCTGGCCGCTCACAACGCATTACGTCACGGTCACTTACCTTTCTTACCGAAATATTTACGACAGTAGTTTCCGCTACAGTGACAGTCTCATATAAAAATTTCACAGGTCGAAAATTTGCGTTACAAATGTGTAGAAACAAAATCTTGTAAATATAACAGTGTCCAAAAAATTTTCGGCGGCATTGTTATACATTCACGCTTATACACCCATTTCATAACTCTTAAAGTACGACTTTTGGTTTCCAACATCCTTTTCATAAATCAGAGTCCCTAACCACTACACCTTATTCCTTACCTTATTACACATGTACATATTCGTCGACACGTCAATCTTGGGACGACACTTCAATATTTCATCATAATAAATACATAGCATAATCAAATTCCTCACAGAGCATCAGCTTATTGATCATAAGGATACCTCAAAAGCATAATACACATCGTCGTCGTAATAATAACACCATAACACCCCAGCCAAATCTCAAAATCGTCGTAGCTTCCTCCAAGAATTTCAAAACCTAAAAAAAAATTCTCTGCTTATTTAAATAGTGTCACCTGTGTCAAACGTACTTTAAGAACTCAGGTAATATGGAATTTAGCCCGCGAATGAATGCTGCCGAAGAAATGTTCAAACCAAAAGGAAGTTTCCGAAACTGATAACAAACGCCAAAACAAAGGAAAGCTGTGTATTTTCTACATTCTGGATGAAGTTCGATCTAATAAAAGCTGGATCTGAGATCAATAGAAGACAACACTTATACACCATTAAAATTTTGAAGAAGTTCTTCTAACGTTTGCGGCCTGTCTGTTTCAGGAATGATGATAGTATTGATTTGTCTCGAATCTAAGACAAGCCTGACCAATCCATTTTTCTTCTCAACAACATGTAATGGATTGTTGTATGAGCTTACTGCAGGTTCAATAATGCCCTCGTCAAGCATAGATTGTATTTCTGTTCTAACACGGTCCCTATAATGTGTCGGAATTACGTATGGTCTAACACAAAATTTAGTATGCCCACGAACACGAAATTGGTATTGAAATCCCTTGATTGTTCCTGTTTTGTGAGTAAAAACTGTGGAATGTGCTTGTAAAATCTCAGAAAGGTCTTGCCTATCAGTGTCATTACAATTCTCAATTGTTTGAATTTTATTCTGAATTTACTCATTAGTATCAAATGCGCCATCGATATCAACCCAGTCAGTATTTGCAGAGTGATTGTTAGTGTCAAGTTCCATCGAAAATTCCGAACTGTTGTCTAACAGGAGGTAAAGCCGATTAATGTCTTCGTCATGGTTTGAGAGCCAATCTTCAAATTGCAAAGCTATTGACTTACCTTCTTTCTCTAAATTTATTTCAGCATCGTGAAAGTTTAAGATTGCTTTGTATTCATTCAAAAAGTCTATTCCCAATATAATTTCCGTCGACAATAATGGAACAATAAGAAAGTTCATAGAGAAGCTGTGGCTTTCACAAAAGAATTCTAAGTTGGTTTGTTGGCGCACATCTACACTTGTTCCAACGATTGCACCTTGTAATTTAATCTTACGTAACGGAAGTGAGGGGGAGTGGTTCGATTTGTTGCATTTGCTAAAGGCTGTTTCACTAATTACTGAAATGGGACTGCCGTAAATTTTACGTCATTTACTGTAATGTGAATCACAGGATATGCAATGTTGTTATGTTTTACATCATGTTTCAGGAGTAAGATGTCCCTAATGTCTTCCATTTTTACGTAATTACTAGCTGCGGCAGCTGCGTCGTCAGTTTCAGAAGTACGTTTTGTGGCTGCCAGCGGTATGAGTCATTGCCTATTGTCTCTTTGTTGGCACGCGTCGTTATTGGGATTTGGAGACCTAACTTCTACAAATTCACCTTGTCGAGAGGGCCCCGCCCTGTTTGAATCCAGCCAGTTCTGATGCAATTCAGGTCTGTTACTATCATATCGTCTGTCGTCATGTCGGTAGATTCCATAGTTTCATTCTTGTCGGTCACGCGGTGGAGAATTTCTCCCTGAATCGTAACTCTGTGCTGGACTGTTGCATCTAAAGTTATTCTGTCTCCATTGATAGTAATTATTTTGGTTCCGATATTGTCTGTTTCTCTGATTGTCTCTGTGATAGTCACTACCATGGAGAGGTAATTTTTCCCTGTAATTATTATTACTCTGCCAACGGTTGTCATACAGGTGGTGTCTGTTTTGGTCACGATTTGTGTTGTGAGAATAGCCTTGTCATGTCCAGTTATTATTTCTTTCATCGCGGAATTGTGACAGATGTGACCTGTAATTGTTGTGTTCCTGTTTTCGCGTTCTGCGCTTGTGACTGTCAATTTCCAATTCTTGTAACAGTCCCTGAAAAGCTTCAATGTCGTCTTTGCAACGTCCTGCCAAAATAATATGTCGTAAATGTTCAGGCAATTTGATTAAGCAAATGCGGATGAGTTCTGATGGGCTGTATGGGTTTGACAGGTACTGATTCTTGTGCAACATGTCTTCAAAATATTTCACAAGACTGGAAAATTCAGATTGTTGGAAATGTTTCATCATTATGATGCTATGTTTTACTCGGTCTTGTGTAGCTTGAGACCAATCTGCTGAGAGGAAGGCATGATAAAATTCTCCTTCACTGTGACAATCGTGAATGACCGATTGCATTCTTTCAGCTGGTTCATTCTCTAAGTAGCCACACATAAATTCTAATCTGTGCTCTAATGACCAGTTGGGAGGAAAACAATGAGAGAATTGATGGAGCCATGCTTGTGAATGAATGTCGTTGCCGGAATTCTTAAATGTTTTGAATTTACATGTAGTAATGAACAGCTTATAGTCAAAATCATCGTGTCGGCGAGTAGCATGTGGGTCATTGTTACGTCGTGTCAGCGGTTCCATCTCAAAATTCGGTGCACCTTGCCAATTTATTTCATAATTTCCGAAATGCCCTGTGTTATCATTTTGTGGCTTTTCCGTATTTCTAAGTCCCTCTTCCCGTGGTGGAGCGCGAGTGTCATGTCAAATATGTAATTTTTTTATTACTTGTGCCAACTGATCTTGTACTTCGAGGATTTCTCTTTTGTGTTGCGTATTAATTTGATTCTGATTTTGTTTGAATTTCTTAATTTGTTCATACTCTTCAGTGGTGACTACAGGTCTTGTGTCATTCAGATCATCATCTACCTTTGCAGATAAGTTAGTGAACTGATCCGAAAGTTCGGCTTTTTTCTCCGATAGTGTACTTATTTCCTCAGTGTGTTTTTCTGAACCGAATTTCAGAGTGTCCATTTGTGTTGAAATCGTATCTACTTTGTCCTTGAAGTTTTCCTGAGTTTTTGCAAGTAGCGTAACCGAATCGGTAGATGCAACTGAGTCAATTTTAGCTCACAAGGGATGAACAATGGTTTGCAGTTCTTTTATGGCTGCTTCGTGATTCTGTAATGCATTTTCATGCCGCGAAAAAATAGGTTGGAAATGCTCACAAATTTGTGTTTTTACATCATTACAGACTTTTTGACATTTCGATTCAATGTTGTGTAACTCAGTAGTTAAATCTTCACGTGTTTGTTCAAGTGTGGTGTCTAACTTTTGAAGCTTTTCTGTGTTTGTCTCTGATTTTGTTCCATTGCGTCTAACTTTTGAAGCTTTTGCTGTGTTTATCTCTGATTTTGTTCCATTGTCTCTAACTATTGCTGTGTTTGTCTCTGGTGTTGTTCCATTGCGTCTGACTTTTGAAGATTTTGTTCCATTGTGTCTAACTTTTGATGCTTTTGTCCCATTTGTTGCATTAATTGTAATAACAATGCACTGGTGTCTGAAATATGTTCCTCAGTGCTATTCAGCAATGCATTTGAATTGGCAATATTCGCATTTTGAAAAGCAGAAAATGTGTCTTGACTTATTTGAGAAAACGGCGAGGACGCAAAACCTGAATCTACAGTATTTGCAAGATTGTGTCCTGCCATTTCGGATTCCTGAGGCAAGCTGTTGTTGACCGATCGATCGATAATGCTTCCCTATTCACTAATTGTTTCACTGCCTACACCATTATTTGCAGCCTGCTCCATTTCCCTATGCACAATTACCAAATTACTACTTTGAACATTAGTTAATTTATTACACAGTGGCGCTAACACACTGCTTTCGTCTTCACTGTCATTTCTCAGTTTACTTTGGAGCCTAGTATATCGTTTTTCACACGCCATTATTGTCACAATATTTCACACGACAACACATAAAAGCACAATTTGAAGAGCAAAATAAGAAAACACATTAACATGGCATTGAAAATGATATCTCGTTAATTGCAAGTGCAGCTGCGAAATACTGGGAGCAAATCTACATGCATGCCACAACTGTTTTACTGTACAAGAATGAAAAACTACAACTACAAAGGAAATTCTCTCTACAATTACGTGCTAGCAATAAACAAAGGCTATACTAATTGCACAAACTACAAGAAAAAATCAGAACATTCCAGGTTCGAATCCTGGCAGGGTCACCATGTGATACATCCCCTTTGAACAATTATACATGACTGTGCTTAAAGTGACACACAATATTTTTAGCGCAACGCAATCTGACTTTCAAAAATCCCTACAAAAGAATGGCTCTGACTAACATTAACCTATACCTTTCACAAATCACTTACCTCACCAAAAATCTTCGTTACTCGAACTACTGCAATACAGCAAGCGCCACTACTGCCAGCTAAATAAAAGATTCAAACTACTGAAGGCACTAACTACTGATATGCATAGTTACCAAATGAAAGATTTTGATAGAGAACATACAATGTATTTACCTTAATAGTGTTCAAAAGTCATAATATATATAGTAGTTTATGATATCCAGTCTTACAAATTTCAAAACTCTGCCATTTCTCTCCCCACACCCACCACTGCTGGCGGCTCACCTCCAACTGCGCAACGCTATGCGCTGTCAACATCCAGCTGCCCAACACTACAATGGCAGACAATGCAAACTAGCCACAGACTGCACACAGCACAGCCAGTGATTTTCATACAGAGCGCTACATGGCGTTACCAATAAAAAAACCTAAACAGCCTACTTACACTGTCATCCTCCCGTTCAGTACCATTTTGGTCACAGAGTGTCTGGACATTTTGTTTTGATCCACCTACCACTTTGACATAAGACCAAAATTTCTTAGGGTTTTCTGCCAAGTCAGTACATAGAACTTTTCTTTCGAATTCATTGAACGCCTCTCGCATAGTCCTCCTCACACTACATTTCGCTTCGCGTAATTTTTGCTTGTCTGCAAGGCTTTGGCTATGTTTATGTTTGCTGTGAAGTTCCCTTTGCTTCCGCAGCAGTTTTCTAACTCGGTTGTTGTACCACGGTGACTCTTTTCCATGTCTTACGATCTTGCTTGGCGCACACTCATCTAACGCATATTGTACGATGGTTTAGAACATTGTCCACTGATCCTCAACACTATCTGTACTTGAGACAAAACTTTTGTGTTGAGCCGTCAGGTACTCTGTAATCTGCTTTTTGTCACTTTTGCTAAACAGAAAAATCTTCCTACCTTTTTTCAATATTTCTATTTACGGCTGTTTAACTGCTCAATGTAGTTTTCAGATAAAGCACTTACAAAATTTCACTGGATTCTTTGTCCCTACCACCCGTTATGAACGTTTGAGTCTCCCAGTCTATATCTGACAAATTAAAATCTCCACCCACGTGGTGGGGAAAACTACTCGAAATATTTACTTGGTGTAAGATAAAGATAAATATTTTTGCATTTAAATTTTTTGTCAAAATACATAGACTTCGTTATGATAAGAGACGCATGCATAGACAAGCACAAACACGCACCCACACACCACACAGACACACGAGTTATGTGAAGTGTCACAATGCAAATTAATGGTGGCAGGAAGTATGCATACAATCCAAATTTTCTCTCACGTTGAAAGGTATCGGATTGTTGCGTAAAGATATTTTACGTAAAGGTTAGTACGTAAAGATATTGACTTACTGTTGTTTCCAAGTATAAATTGTTACATATGGGCTAAAAATAACATGCCATCCAGGTAGCTGACATTTCATTTTCGACCTAAATGAGGCTATGTACAAAATGAAAACTGGGGAAGCCTACAATTGGACAATACTCATTGTTTAAATACTATGTGAAGCAGAAATGCAGGGATAGCAGATACAGTCAAGCAGTCTGAATCGCTATTCTATAACCGTCAGTTAAAGAAGAGTCAAGTGTCACCATGTTTATACCACGATTCTCCTAATGCCTAAAACGTGACTGTGAAATCTCGATGTGCCCCAATTATAATATACTGAGAGATATAGACATCTCTACTGTACGTCTGCCTGAACTTTCGTTCATTGTGGTAGAGTGATCGAACTTTTGACACTTGATGCGTTTAGAAGTTTTTTTTACTAATGCTTTACATCATCAAAACCCATTTTAGAAGGGAAGAAGATAATGCATCACGTTCCACACAAAAATATAACTGATGTTATTACCTCAATAAAATAGCATTTTTAATTACTTTTCATCTTGAACCTACCTATAGTTATCAGTCTCTGTACGTCTCTCTTTTCACAGATGGTGAACATCGGCTATTTAGTACGGAACGTCAGAACAAACACATTTCAGCCGTTTAAATTTCCAAATTGTTATTTTATTGCGCTACCAGTTTCGGCATATGTTACTCCATCTTCAGGCTCCTGACCGACGTGTAGAAAGATTCCGTCCTTTGGTCCAGTCGAAATAGGGACTAGCATCACCATCTGAGAGGTCTGCAGGTGATGTTTGAACTTATCACTGTCTCAGTAATCTACAGACACCAGTTTTTGAATGCTGGCCCCTATTTCGACTGGAATAAAGGTGGGAAGTTTTCTACACGTCGGGCAGCGCGCCTGAATATGGCGCAATATATCGCCGAAACTTGTAGCCCAGTAAAATAACAATTTGGAAATTAGTAACTGTGAGTCTAGCTTTCAGATTTGACCACACTTGTCGAGATTTTTTTCGGTCTCGGCGATCCGTACCTACAGTTATGTTCCGTTAGTTTTCTATACAGTGATGACACATTTTTGATAACGCTTGTGGAGATTCGCCGAAATGGTGCTTCCGCATTGCATTATATCTGTGAATTGTTTATATTATGCTATGTAATATCTGTGATATAGATACCCTGTGCGTATAAAGCTACCTATGTTTGAAATTTAAAATTCATTTTCCAGTTGTTTCCCAACATTTTCTGGAGCCGAAACCCTTGAAGAGGTGACACAAATGGGAACTTTCGGAATCACGAGGACGTCGAAGACATTTTGATCGAGCGCGCCCGATTCCGAGCGACTGCGCGGAAACTACACGGCAGTATCTCTTCGCGTGTGATGCGCTATCCACGCCTCCAGCTAAGTCAGTCACATGATTCTGTTTACCTGTATTCATCACTGTAACATAGTGCGTTGGTATCTGTGGTATCAACGTTCGATACCACACCTGTTAGGGGTTGCAGTTATCGACCGCGGTCCGTACTAGTATCGTTGGACCCGCGAGTCGTGACCAGCGCCGCTCCGCGGCTTGTATCAAGTTTCTAGCGAGCTCTCGTCCACTCTTGCTCGGGACGTCAAGTAGTAAAGCAGCATAGCCTTCAGCTGATAGAAAGCAACCTCTAACAAGGCGCTTAGTAACGTATGGCCTAAGTGAGGCCTCAATAGCTATCTGTTTATAATTATATGCATGCAGCCAAGAAGAATCCTGTATAACCACTTAAGTACAATATATATTATTTTTTTACCGACGACTTCTAATGGTTTTAGTCGTTGCGGATCCAGACCATGCAGCCAGCACTTTACTGACAAACCTGCTGTGATTTATATGTTTCTGTTTAGCATTGGCCACCAGTCAACATTGGCGACGACTCGTTCGTCGTCATCATAACAGTACCCGCTTACTAGTAGCTGAAATAATAGTTGATTATAGCGTGGGAAGGTAATTGATTACGTAACAATCCATAGTGAGAAGATAAATACGGAAGGTTGCAGACTACTGTCACGGATCATGGCCGGAAATAGCGGAGCAGCAGATTACAAGCACTCCGTCTTCAGGCCACAAGTGGCCCACCGGGACCATCCGACCGCCGTGTCATCCTCAGCTGAGGATGCGGGTAAGGAGGGGCGTGTGGTCAGCACACCACTCTCCCAGTCGTTACGATGGTTTTCTTTGACCGGAGCCGCTACTATTCGGTCAAGTAGCTCCTCAATTGGCTTCACAAGGCTGAGTGCACCCCGAAAAATGGCAACAGCGCATGGCGGCCCAGATGGTTACCCATCCAAGTACCGGCCACGCCCGACAGCGCTTAACTTCGGTGATCTGACGGGAACCGGTGTACCCACTGCGGCAAGGCCGTTGCCAGCAGATTACAGGGTGACAATTATTGAAATATATGAAATAAAATCGTCGTAACTCCTGAACGGTTTGCGTTAGGACTTTCAAATTGCAAGGTTGGTTGGTGGGCATGATGGGAATTAGTACAGGGTTATTACAAATGATTGAAGCGATTTCACAGCTCTACAATAACTTTATTATTTGAGATATTTTCACAATGCTTTGCACACACATACAAAAACTCAAAAAGTTTTTTTAGGCATTCACAAATGTTCGATATGTGCCCCTTTAGTGATTCGGCAGACATGAAGCCGATAATCAAGTTCCTCCCACACTCGGCGCAGCATGTCCCCATCAATGAGTTCGAAAGCATCGTTGATGCGAGCTCGCAGTTCTGGCACGTTTCTTGGTAGAGGAGGTTTAAACACTGAATCTTTCACATAACCCCACAGAAAGAAATCGCATGGGGTTAAGTCGGGAGAGCGTGGAGGCCATGACACGAATTTCTGATCATGATCTCCACCACGACCGATCCATCGGTTTTCCAATCTCCTGTTTAAGAAATGCCGAACATCATGATGGAAGTGCGGTGGAGCACCATCCTGTTGACCGTCGGCTGTGGTACGTTTAGCTCCCTGCTTGCTTTATTCATCGACTTCCGCAGGCTACGCGTGAAACTTGCCCGCACGCGTTCAACCGTTTCTTCGCTCACTGCAGGCCGACCCGTTGATTTCCCCTTACAGAGGCATCCAGAAGCTTTAATCTGCGCATACCATCGCCGAATGGAGTTAGCAGTTGGTGGATCTTTGTTGAACTTCGTCCTGAAGTGTCGTTGCACTGTTATGACTGACTGATGTGAGTGCATTTCAAGCACGACATACGCTTTCTCGGCTCCTGTCGCCATTTTGTCTCACTGCGCTCTCGAGCGCTCTGGCAGCAGAAACCTGAAGTGCGGCTTCAGCCGAACAAAACTTTATGAGTTTTTCTACGTATCTGTAGTGTGTCGTGACCATATGTCAATGAATGGAGCTGCAGTGAATTTATGAAATCGCTTCAATCATTTGTAATAGCCCTGTACATGATGAATGATTGGTTTAGCGACGAAGCCCACTTTCATTCGGATGGGAAGCAAAATTGGCTCATTTGGGGACTGAGAATCCGCGTTCGCGATCGAGAGTTCTGTTCACCCTCAACGGGAGTCTGTGCTGTACAGTGTCCAGCCACGGAATAATCGGTGCAATATTCCTTGATGGCACGGCCACTACCAAACGGTACGTGAAGGTTTTGGAAGATGAAATTATCCCCATTATGCAAAGTGACCCTGATTTCGACAAGATGTGATTCACACAAGACGGAGCTCGAAACCATCGAAGCGGGAGAGTGTTTGGTGTCCTGGAGGAATACTCTGGGGACCGCATTCTGTCTCTGGCATGTGCCTCGATTGGCCACCATATTCTCCGGATCTGAACACATGCGACTCCTTTTTGTGGGACTATGTTAAAGAAAAGGTGTACAGCAACAACCCCAAATCCATGTCTGAGCTGAAAACAGCCACTCAGGTCATCGAAGCGCTGATGTTCCGACGCTTCAGTTGATCATGCAGAATTTCGCTATTCGTCGGCGTCACATCATCGTCAATGATGGCAGGCATGTCGAGCATGTCACAACCTAAATCCGAGTGCCTGTACTGACGTTTACATGTTGAATAAAGTGTGTGCACGCTGTAGTTCGTAACTAATTTACGTTTATTTCATGTAGTTCAATTATTTTTACCCTGTATCTCTCCAAGCTAAAAGAATGCGACATTCCAATGTTACTCGCTCCGTCAGCCAAATAAACTCAAACTCGCTTAGTGACTTTGTCGTGTCCCACTGACGTGTGCTGAGAGGGAGTGGAAGGACTGCGTTGGTGCGCGTCAGAGAACTTACTTGGCATGAGGTCTCGGTGGTGTGGGCCGCCAACTCCTCACTGCTCCGTTGCAGAGAAGGCTGCAAGAGTACGGAACTCGGATAGGATCTTAGGGAAGCTTTCATGTATGAACACTCGATGTATAGAACGATTATACTGGAAGTACCCCTGGCACTTGTGATTTAAATAAGATTCTATATACAGTCTCCAATGATTGTCTATCTGGCTATGCAGTTGCCATTCCTAACTTCCCAAACCTAAGTCCTAATACAGCAGAGGCGAGCGCACCAGACTAAGTGTGAGCTGTGTCGATTCAGCCTAAGTCCCTACTTGTTGCTGTGCTCAATACTCTCCTGCAACTCTTGCAGCATCCCGACGCAGACTAACGTGGACCGGCGTCCTAAGTACCTCACTCCATCACTGTCCTTCGATCTAGCGGCTATCCGCATTTATGGGGGGTAGTGCACCCGGCATCACTTGTTCCAGAAGGTCCTAGACCCCCGAACTTTGAGCCCTGAGTAGGCTAGTCACGCGGCAGCATGTGATGCCTACGTGATGAACTAGCCATTCTCCACTGTTTGCTGTGTCCAATGGTTGCCACTAACTGTGCTTGCCTCGTGATACTGCATACTCCGCTCTTGTTAGTCGAGTACACATTACACATGAGATAGTCTGGTCACGTCCGCCTCGCTTGATCTGTAGCAATAATTTTCCAGCCTACAGCCTACATGATTTTAATTCTATCTTCTACTATTCGCGACAACTTCATGGCCACAAATGAGGTGGAAGATGTCAGCAGGGGTCTGCAGAAGACTTTCGGTAATTTGATCACCTTGAATAACACTGTTCAAGACTTTTGGTGACGTAGAGTACGAAGCAGATATATCGGCGTACGAAGAATACACAGATGCGGCGAAACGAGACATCCTGAAGGCAAAACAGGCTACTAAGTGTTGAATTTCAGGCGTCGTGGCCGTCAGGAAGATTTAGGTAGTTTCTGTGCTGCCGCGTGACAGTGTTCGATCATCACAGATTAAACGAGAGCCGTTCTCCGGTAGCATCGAGCATTGGATCCGCTTCAGAGAATAGTTAGTATCTTCCAGGGACACAGACCGCAGACTTCCCAGCTGTCATACAAACAAGGGTTTCCTAGAGGCTACCTTGAGAGAGAACCCAAGAGTTTGGTTGCAGGAACTGCTGTAACTGAGCATCCCATCAGAACACTACTGAACTTTTGCGCACGCTGTGTTTTGACAAGGGCAGAATTGTAGCTGATGATCTGGAAGCCGCCGCACGTAACACTTTACTCCCGGGTAGCTTTCAGCTTAACTTTTATTGAATGTAACAAGAATATCCAGGCTCTATAATCACTAAGAGTAACGTTTTACTTTCTAAAATCACTCAGTCACAGGACGTATGGCGGTGCTGGAAAGTCCTTACAAAACGGGTACAATTGTCACAAGTAAACATTCTGATATAATGGAACTCCTGTCAGAAGAGTTAGATAGGGCGCTGGCTGACGGTGAGCCGTGTGTGGCTCGTGTTCCCCGCCATCATGTATTTTACACCCTGTTTTTAATGTACTTCCATCTCACTACGTTAATTTTAATTACTACTGTCACTGAGTTGGTGATTTGCCTGACCGTGAGCGGCGTTAGCAGCGCATATCGATGTATCCCCTCTTCTCATATCTTTGATGACTGCTATTACTTCCCGCTCGTTGTCTGTTGTAAGTCACTTGGTCGCCGTTTTCGTCGCGAGTTTGGCTTTGCCAGTCAGTTGGAACGCGTCTGGGGCGCAGTCCGGACCTGCCAGTCGGGGAGCAGCAATGCGGCACTAGTGCATTCGGATTGGAGTAGTGAGGTCTGTGTCGACATGGCTTAAATGGCTCTGAGCACTATGGGACTTAACATCTGAGGTCATCAGTCCCCTAGAAGATAGAACTAGTTAAACCTAACTAACCTAAGGACATCACACACATCCATGCCCGAGGCAGGATTCGAACCTGCGACCGTAGCGGTCGTGCGGTTCCACACTGAAGCGCCTAGAACCGCTCAGCCACCACGGCCGGCTGTGTCGACATGGCTCGCCCGACCATTGCCGCCAAGCATCCCTTCAGCCGGGCCGCGGTCTTGGTGGATCGTCGGTATGACGTCCTACCGGAAGACGCGATTTGGCTCGCTGATCGTTCAAGAGTCGGCCATGTGTGTGTGTGTGTGTGTGTGTGTGTGTGTGTGTGTGTAGGTGTGTGTGTGCATCGAATCCCGATTTGTCTTCGTGTGTGCTTGGTTATTGTTGTGTATCGTTCAGGTCTTCGTGCAAGCGTTTGCCAGGTTGTGTGTGTTATTGGCGTTATTTACACTGACAACTATTTTAAATGTTGTCGGCGTATTGGCTGTCAGAGGTCGGTCGTGTCGTCAGGCAACGTGTAACTGGTTCTCCCTCCGAGCGCTTCTGGGCCCCTTCAATTACGATCTTGTGGAACTTGGGTCGCTCCTTTCGTAGTGCAGGGATGTCGTTTTGCCAATGGGCGTGTTTCCTCTGTATGGTTGGGTCCGAGCCAGTATTTCCGCCGTCGTGTGTCTGGAAGTGAGTGGTCGACGCACCAGCAGTGCAGTCGCGACGGAGCAGCAATCGCGGACGGAGCAGCGGGCAGTTGGTCGGTTGATGAGGACCAGGGAGGACATCTCCGTGCGGTGCAGTCACCTGGGTCTGCTGCCGGGCCGTGCGCAGTGTCGCAGCGTGTTTGGAGCTGTCCGATCGCCTCGAGCTTCGTGGTTCACCAGCCCAGGACGTCGAACATGAGTGTAGTTTTGACAGCTAATACATACTTCATTGTGGATTGTCAGGTTGAAGCATTGCCGGCTTGAGTTCTCATGTACTGATTGACGCGAAGCAAGTCGTTTTGTCGGTCGGTCTGTGGTTGTCCCCTGGTTGGGTTCCGACGCATCAAGTGTAGTTGGGCTCACCACCTGTCTCACCTGAGTGGACGAGGGCAGACCGACCTCCCTGGAGGCCCTCTGACTGCCGCCGGTGTTTAATTATCTGTTGTAAGAAAGATGGTCAATGAAGTTATGGAATTCTGCTACCTAGGCAATAAAATAACCAATGACGGACGGAGCAAGGAGGGCATCAAAAGCAAACTCGCTATGGCAAAAAAGGCATTTCTGGCCAAGAGAAGTCTACTAATATCAAATACCGGCCTTAATTTGAGGAAGAAATTTCTGAGGATGTACGTCTGGAGTACAGCATTGTAAGGTAGTGAAACATCGACTGTGGGAAAACCGGAACAGAAGAGAATCGAAGCATTTGAGATGTAGTGCTACAGACGAATGTTAAAAATTAGGTGGACTGATAAGGTAAGGAATGAGGAGGTTATACGCAGAATCGGAGAGGAAAGGAATATGTGGAAAACACTAATAAGGAGAAGGGACAGGATGATAGGACATCTGCTAAGACATGAGGGAATGACTTCCATGGTACTAGAGGGGGCTGTAGAGGGCAAAAACTGTAGAGGAAGACAGAGATTGGAATATGTCAAGCAAATAATTGAGGACATAGGTTGCAAGTGCTACTCTGAGATGAAGAGGTTAGCACAGGAAAGGAATTCGTGGCGGGTCGCATCAGACCAGTCAGTAGACTGATGACCAAAAAAAAAAAGGCTGTTTTAAATTTTAGGCTTATGGTTATTTGTTTTGTTTCCTCAAAATTTTGCAAAATAAATTTTTAAATTTGTCTTGCAAGCTTAAACACTGCGGCCTTCTGCCTTTAAGTGTATTTTAAAATTATGAAGTTTAATTGTGCCCCTCAGCCATTGGTATTGCACCTTGCGTATGTTGCTTTTTCGGGTTTTAAATTATTTTATTGCTATCTTAGTTGAATTTTGATGTTTTTAATATTTCTTGTTGGCCTTTAGAGGTCTATGGTAATATACAGGGTGGTCTATTGATCGTGACCGGGCCAAATAGCTCACGAAACACGAGTAAGCGTCAAACGAAAAAACTACAAAGAACGAAAGTTGTCTAGCTTGAAGGGGGAAACCAGATGGCCCTATGGTTGGCCCCCTAGATGGCTCTGCCATAGGTCAAACGGATATCAACTGCTTTTTTTAAAAAAAGGAATCCCCATTTTTATTACATATTAGTGTAGTACGTAAAGAAATATGTATGTTTTAGCTGGACCACTTTTTTCGCCTTGTGATAGATGGCGCTGTAATAGTCACAAACATATGGCTCACAATTTTAGACGAACAGTTGGTAACAACTAGGTTTTTTTAAATTAAAATACAGAACGTAGGTACGTTTGAACATTTTATTTCGGTTATTCCAATGTGATACATGTACCTTTGTGAACTTATCATTTCTTAGAACGCATGCTGTTACAGTGTGATTACCTGTAAATACTACATTAATGCAGTAAATGCTCAAAATGATGTCCGCCAACCCCAATGCGTTTGGCAATACGTGTAACGACATTCCTCTCATCAGCGAGTAGTTCGTCTTCCATAATGTTCGCACATGCATTGACAATGCGCTGACTCGCTGACCGAGGGTTTTGAGATTCCCGATTATCGCGCAATTTGTCTGCTACTGATGTGCGGATTAGCCGCGACAGCAGCTAAAATACGTACTTGGGCATCATCATTTGTTGCAGGTCGTGGTTGACGTTTCACATGTGGCTGAATACTTCCTGTTTCCTTAAATAACATAACTATCCGGCGAACGGTCCGGACACTTGGATGATGTCGTCCAGGATACCGAGTAGCTTACATAGCACACTCCCGTTGGGCATTTTGATCACAATAGCCATACATCAACACGATATCAACCTTTTCCGCAATTGGTAAACGGTGCATTTTAACACGGGTAATGTATCACGAAGCAAATACCGTCTGCACTGGTGGAATGTTACGTGATACCACGTATTTATACGTTTGTTACAGCGCCATATGTCACAAAGCGAAAAAAGTGGCCCAACTAAAACATTCATATTTCTTTACGTACTACACGAATATTAATAAAAAATTGGGGTTCCTATTCAAAAAAACGCAGTTGATATCCGTTTGCCCTATGGCAGCGCCATCTAGCGGACCAACCGTAGCGCCATCTGGATTCCCTCTTCAAGCTAGACGAGTTTCGTTCTTTGTAGTTTTTTCATTTGATGCTTATTTAGTGAGATATTTGGCCCGGTCACTATCAATGGACCACCCTGTATTATAAAATTTTGGAATCTCATTGTGTCCCTCAGCCATTTATATTGCAACTTGCGTATGTTGTTTTTCTTTTAGTTATTTTATTGTTATCTGAATTGGATTTTTATCTTGTTAAGATTTCTTGTTGGAGGCCTTCAGCCGTGAAAGAGTTCCTAAATTACAATAAATGACAATTAGAAGCACAAACTGACCTCAACCTTTGGCCCCTTTCCACAATCCTATTACCTGTTCTGCCTAGCGGGTTTAGCGAGCGTGTCAGATGGTACGATGCATCCGAAGGGAAGCTAACAGATTAGCTATGTATAGGTAATTTTTTGTCATGGTTTTTGTATTTCTGTAAATATCATTTTTAATTACTATTAAAAACAGTCTTGATCACGATTTATTTAACAAGGTGACCGGTTTCGACCACTACTGTGTACATCTTCAGACCATTGAGTAGGAACCTCTTTCTGTTGGAGAATCACTCCAACAGAAAGAGGTTCCTACTCAATGGTCTGAAGATGACCACAGTAGTGGTCGAAACCGGTCACCTTGTTAAATAAATCGTGATCAAGACTGTTTTTAATAGTAATTATTTACAAGACATTGATCACTGCTGTTCCCGTAATGCATTCAAAAGTAATTCAAATATCATTTTTATTATCTAGGACGATGACTTGAAAATGTGACCCGGCCCGAAACTAGCCACTGAGTAAATAAAAAGAAATGAAATCTGCAACTTTTTTTTCGTTGTATAGATTAACAGAAGCTACTGACCTGCAATTATTCCAGCGTGCTGGAAGTTGATAACAGTGTGAAGTCTACGGGAGCTCTCAGCGTCCACTGTAGGCCACTACATACATTACGTAACCTAGTACGATAGGTTCAAACCTGTTATGTGTTTTGAGAGCACTGGGTACAAGATTGTGGGACCATAAAGAATGTCGGAAACGTGTGAAGATTTTGAGAACCAGCAACAGGTGCTTTCTTTGCCTTCACCCAAGGAATACAGAAAAAGACTGCAGGGAGAAGGGAAAAGCGTTTTGCTTCTTTTGCGAGAAAGATCACGATAAATCTTTCTGTGCAAATTCGGAACATAGTACTTTGTCAGTTACTGCTGCCGAACACTGTTCCGTCGGCAAGTCAATACGGGACTTCTAGGATACAAGTACCTTCAAACGGAACGCATGTATGTAATAGGGCACACAGGAGTAAGGAGACACAAGCGTTGCATTCTAGATGGTGGCAGTTAATCTAGTTTTATCAGTAGATCGTTGATCCATAACTTGAAACTAAAAGTCATGCATATCATCCACTGACTTTTGATGCATTTGAGTCTTCATTCGAAACATCACACTCTCGAGGTCTGGCTTGGCTAACACCGAGAAACCCGTACTGCCATGGTCATATCGAGGTTACTGCATTTGATAATTTTCATCCCTTTTGAAGGCATCCACTGGTACCTCAAAAATTCAAAGCTAAACACGTTATGAACTTTCAACTGACCGATTCGGCAGAAGGGTATGATGATGTTACCATCGAGTTTTAAAGCGGAGCAGGTCATTAATGCAGAACTGTTAAGGATACAGCACCGATACGTGTCTCTCATTCTCCGGCCTTACTGCCTTCGAAATTCGAATGGATCCTTAACGGAAGCAGCCTTAGGATTTCCGCACACCGAAGCGTCGATAACGTCGTCAATCTGCAGTGCGACCAAGCATTTGAGAACACAGTCAGGAGCTTTTGGGATTTAGAGGCAGTAGGGATATGCCACGATCAAGATCGCACGGTTCAGAACTTCTCGAGGAATTTCACGCTTCCTATTCTGTCGAGGATCACCGAAGAGTAGTCTGTCTTCCACGAAAATTCGAAATCATTTCTCCAAATAACATGCCAAAAACGGTTTCCTTACGTTGCAGTGAGGCCTAGAGATGACGCTCTTTGTGCAGCATACGAGACTCATACGTCATACTACATGCTCCCACTACAAAAATCAACCGACGTCTCTTACTTGCCTCAAGAGATAGTTATGAGGGAGAAACATGGAAGCACGAATTGGCGAATCACGTTCGGCGCATCTTCACACGAAAAGGACTCTCCTTCGCTTAATGATGTCTTAGAAAGCGGACCTAAACTGCTTTCTGAAGTAACCGCAGTACTCATGCACTTTCGAAGGCGCCATTTCGCTGTTGTCGCAGATATTACTCAAGCATTTTTACATACAGATATTTGACTACATTCTTCGGGTGACCTTAACCATGTGATAAGCGAAGCTGATGGCAATCGAAGGACGAGTACGTACAAATTTAAGGCACTTCACTTGCGCTCAGATGTAGTCTGTTCTTGCTTTCAGTGGCTGTGAGAGGCTAAGTGCTTTGTGCACACTTACATCTGAAAATGGGACTATAGTTACCAAATCGATCATGTATCAAAGACATTACAAAAACCGTCCTTCCAGCTAGAGGCTACTTTATTTGTTATTGCTAAGCATGTAACCTTCTTGGGTTATGGAGTTGTAGGTAAGTACCTCTGTATATTATGCGTCTTTTATTTATTTATTTATCGTATTGTGTACACAAAGTATAAAAATACAGGTATACTGCGCCGTGCTGCTGCTCGCGTTGGTGCTGTCTGTAGGTTTCCGTCCTCTGGTGGAGGCCAGACTGTATCGTTTAGCTGACATGGTTGCAGTTGTTTGTCTTCTTCTCGTGTTGACTTGCGCCACTTGGTTTCGCAAGCGTTGCCTGCCGCTAGGGGCACCAGTGGCGTTTATCGATATGTAGTAACTGTGGCCCTATCTTTGGGGCGACGTCGTGGTTCTTCCGGGTTGTGTCAGTGGGCAGTTCAGTTGGGGACTCCAGAGGAACCAGGTCTGCGCAGTGCGTGAACACGCCGGGACCTCTGGTGGCGTGCATGGACTGCCGGATCGATGGTCACGAGGGTGTACAACCTCGTCGTAAACTGGATCCTGCAAGCTTTAAGTTTATGCATTTGGATTCAAGTAGAGAAACCTCCACCATTGTGAGATCTTGACATTCTCCAGTGATTTGGGTTCGTGTTGCTGCTCGTAGTGTTGCTGAGGTGAAGAGCAACCAGTGGAGTGCTTGGGGAAGGCGGATCTGATTACCTTTCCTGGACTTCTAATTACTATTTATTTCGTTCAGTTTGTTACTATTTGTTAAGTTCAACCAGCGGTATTTTTCCTGCCTCGTGGCCGCCGCTAACGCCCCAGTTACCTGCCCTGGGGGTTAGTGTATGTAACGGCAGTGTACGTTTCCTCGCCTTGCCGCTGCTGTCCGGTGAGGTGTGTAGTTTTGACAGCTTTCTTGATTGTAGGTTGGTTGGCGATTCTTCTACTCTGGTGGTAGTGATTTCTTTTTCGTTCTGGGCGCTCCAAGCACAATATTCTACAGACGGAGTCCAGACCACTGGTTCCGGCTTTGGCGTATTTTTACATCTACATCTATATGGTTACTCCGCAATTCACACTTAAAAGCCTGGCAGAGGGTTCATCTAACCATTTACATACTACTTCACTACCATACCATTCCCGAATGGCGCGTGGGAAAAAGGAACACCTAAATCTCTCTGTTTGAGCTCTGATTTCTCTTATTTTATTATGATGATCATTTCTCCCTACGTAGGTGGGTATCATCAAAATATTTTCGCATTCGGAAGAGAAAGCAGCTGATTGAAATTTCGTAAATAGATCTTGCCGCAAAGAAAACCGCCTTTGTTTCAGCCTTTGCATTTGGTTTATTGGACGTCAGGTAGCTTCAGGAAGATTATCATTAGTCATTCGTTAGACTGCCACTAGTCTGAGTTACCATCTTGTGAAGTGAACGCAACTCTTGGCTGCCTGTCTCATCGCTCGTGAAAGTGTTTTTTGCCAGACCCACTCAGATGTCGATTCCTGGTGCACCGTCTGTGACTGGCCCTTGTGTTTTATTATTGTATTTGCTGTTTTATTGTATGTTTCTAAAATTTTTTATATAATTGCCATTCTTGACGCTATAGCAGGTTTAAATGATCGTGCTAGCAAGTTCACCATCATTTTGTCTCACCCGTTTGGTGATCAGTTGTCTGTCTTTTTAAATTAACCTTAGCTATTGCATTGCTGTTTTACAGTGTGTTTGTTAAATTTTTTTATAGTTGCCCTTCTTGGCGTTAAAGGTCTTCAGCCGTGACTGTGGTTACTTGCCTTAAAATTCTAATTGGGATCACACTGGCTTTTTTTGTAAAAGATTATTTGCTGTGTCTGTATTTTATGCTCATTTGTTAAATTATAACGCACTGAAAGCTGCTATTCACTATACCCAATCAGGATATTACGGGTCTCTGCGGTGCTTATCACGAATGCTGAAAAATTAGACTTGCAGTTGTTGTGACGTTCAATCCTAACACTAGTTTCATCCAACTCCCGTAGATAGTCTGATCTCTTTCACATTACCCCAGAGGGGTTATTTTCAGAGGACGCGGTATCCACTTGGTTGGTCCATCAAGTCCTGTTCATCAAATGGCTCTGAGCACTATGGGACTTAACATCTATGGTCATCAGTCCCCCAGAACTTAGAACTATTTAAACCTAACTAACCTAAGGACAGCACACAACACCCAGTCATCACGAGGCAGAGAAAATCCCTGACTCCGCCGGGAATCGAACCCGGGAACCCGAGCGCGGGAAGCGAGAACGCTACCGCAGGACCACGAGCTGCAGACTCCTGTTCATCGCTGTGGAAATGTTCACCTCAGGAAGTCACGAGCATGTAAACTTAAGTGTTTCTGCGGGAAGTTCACATTTGGCTGTGGTGGAAGAATCCGAGGGACACCTAGTTGCTTAAGCAAATCCAGTCATGTTACTACATGCTCGATGAGGATAAATTGTCCAACTATGCTTTCTTTTATCAGTGCACACGACACATTCACCATTTCACTGTCTTGACATGTTCAGAAAAAGTTTGAGTGTTTTCTGAATCCCAGATCCTAACGTTGTACAAGCTCACTTCCCAAAACCTGTAACGTTGTTACACCAGAAAAAAACAGTATTTACTACGTGTATGGGGTTTTGCCCGATCCAGTCTAGTATCTCAGTAACTGTAGTTGCAAGTCGTTACCCCTTATTGCTTGCACAATCTGAACTTAGAAACCAGCCAATCAAATTCCTTTATACAGCACTTGGTAAGCAGATGAGCAACAGAAGTTTAGGTGCTTAGCATCTGATGCCCAGTGAACTGACTTTGATGCGCATCTTCAGACGGTCTTTCTGATATTCTCTACCGTTTCATCACATGTGAGTTATCTGACAGAACATGTCCGTATACTTTCCCAGTCTCTAGGACCTTGTCGTTCCAAGCATTAATCGTCATATCTTCTGGCGAACCCTCTGGGAAATTCATGTCGCCAACTACCTTGGAGAGCAATAGTTGCTGTAGTTTTCGCAAACCTCACTTTGCATTGAGCTCTGTGTTAAGGTATAGTCATTTCTGGCAATTATTTATCGCCGGAAACAAAAGAAAAGGGATAATTTAGAAAAAATCCTACACAATACATTTTGTGTTGCTTTATGTGATGCCGTAATCCGGAAGTATCTACGTATCATAGGATTTTTAACTGCGCTTGGTAATCAGAGAGGTTTGATATGGACACACTGTAGTACTGCAAGGCCTGCGGCACCCGTGTTTTCCAGTCACATGCTGACATGTGAGTTGTTTCCACCATCGATTTGGCTGTGATCCTGTACTTTGGCCCTAATGTCGTGCGTCTTACCAGTACTACCCTCGACTGTTGTTACTCCACAATCGTCACAGCAGATTCCAGTTCGGCTACCTTTTTGGTTTTTTTCAGTGGCACAGGTTATGTTGGTTGGTTTGGGGGGGAGGGGAGGTCATCGGTTCCATCGGATTAGAGGAGGATGGGGCAGGAAGTCGGCCGTGCCTTTTGAAAGGAACCATCCAGGCATTTTCCTGAAGCGATTTAGGGAAATCGTGAAAAATCTAAATCATTATGGTCGGACGCGGGTTTGAAACGTCGTTCTCCCGAATGCGAGTCCAACGTGCTCACCAATGCGTCACCCCAATCGTTAATAGCTTATGTCCCTGACATGCTTAGCTATTTTACTTTTCTTTAATAGCGGTCATCCGTGTCACATAACAAGACAATAACCTTATACTGGACTACACATGTGGATATAATATTCACCCACATGATGCAGAAACATATTTTACATTTTACAAGAGATCACAAATGGGCAACGGCAAATGTATCTGATCCTGATCAGTAATGTGAGTTCACCTACATTGTCTACAAGCCTGTTCACGAACAAATAAGTAAAATAAAATTTTATATTATTTCTAATAAAAGAAAATGCAGACTGTAATTTTCTTTTTACAAGTGAGTGAAGTGGCCAAGTGGTTAAGTATCTAGATTCGATTTCGAGAGGAGGGGAGTTCAAATTACTGTCTGGTGATCAAAGTGAAAGCTCCCGGTGGTGTCCCTAAATTTTTTAAGGCGAGGTCAGGAAGGTAAGGAATGTAACAATTTTTGGCAATTTCCGTAGAAACTTGTAAGGTACTGCCAAATTAAACGCTAGAAAATAACCTAAATTTGTTGAACATCTTAATTGAATTAAATTATTTTCCACGAAGTCACATTTTTATGTAACCAAAGTTGCTACGTGGGCAAGGAGTAATCCGTAGTGGACAGTGCCAAGTGAAAATGTTGTACTTAATCAAGCACTAGTGGTGTAGAATGATCAGTAGATAAAAAAGTTACTGCTGTAAAGGCACACAATACAGTTAACTTGCAAAATGCCACTTTCGTTTTGCTTACGTACAATTTTATTAGCTCAAAGTATGGAAAATTAGATGCATAAACCATTAGCAGCAGCTGTGACCTGTGATAATTCCATTCATTAGCAACAAAACATTTGAATACAAAATTTCTTCCAACGTACGCTTTTTCAGCGTTTCTACTAGCAGAGAGCTAAGCCACTGTGAAAAACTTCTGAAAGATCATCTTGTCATTTCGTCCTGTCTAATGTGGGTTGTCAGCAAGTTGTCGTGAATAGAGAGGTTAATAATGAACGTATTTGTATCTGGTGGTCAAAACTGAGTGCTTAAATTATCGTCGGGGAGGGAAGGAAGAAGTAAATGACTATAAAATCGGGCGAGAAATAAATTTGTCATTACAGCCATCACTCAGACGGATTACGCTATGTCAAGTACAGCCAGAACAGCAAAAATACAAGAGTGATCAACACCATAGCGAGCACTTCCCATCTGCGACCACTGGGGACATACAGGACATGTGTGGTAGTGAAGGGCCAGTACTGGAAAGAGTTTAGGAACTCACACAACTTCAGTTTTGAGTAAGTGCACTAAGGCACTTCCTACGATTTACACTCCTGGAAATGGAAAAAAGAACGCATTGACACCGGTGTGTCAGACCCACCATACTTGCTCCGGACACTGCGAGAGGGCTGTACAAGCAATGATCACACGCACGGCACAGCGGACACACCAGGAACCGTGGTGTTGGCCGTCGAATGGCGCTAGCTGCGCAGCATTTGTGCACCGCCGCCGTCAGTGTCAGCCAGTTTGCCGTGGCATACGGAGCTCCATCGCAGTCTTTAACACTGGTAGCATGCCGCGACAGCGTCGACGTGAACCGTATGTGCAGTTGACGGACTTTGAGCGAGGGCGTATAGTGGGCATGCGGGAGGCCGGGTGGACGTACCGCCGAATTGCTCAACACGTGGGGCGTGAGGTCTCCACAGTACATCGATGTTGTCGCCAGTGGTCGGCGGAAGGTGCACGTGCCCGTCGACCTGGGACCGGACCGCAGCGACGCACGGATGCACGCCAAGACCGTAGGATCCTACGCAGTGCCGTAGGGGACCGCACCGCCACTTCCCAGCAAATTAGGGACACTGTTGCTCCTGGGGTGTCAGCGAGGACCATTCGCAACCGTCTCCATGAAGCTGGGCTACGGTCCCGCACACCGTTAGGCCGTCTTCCGCTCACGCCCCAACATCGTACAGCCCGCCTCGAGTGGTGTCGCGACAGGCGTGAATGGAGGGACGAATGGAGACGTGTCGTCTTCAGCGATTAGAGTCACTTCTGCCTTGGTGCCAATGATGGTCGTATGCGTGTTTGGCGCCGTGCAGGTGAGCGCCACAATCAGGACTGCATGCGACCGAGGCACACAGGGTCAACACCCGGCATCATGGTGTGGGGAGCGATCTCCTACACTGGCCGTACACCACTGGTGATCGTCGAGGGGACACTGAATAGTGCACGGTACATCCAAACCGTCATCGAACCCATCGTTCTACCATTCCTAGACCGGCAAGGGAACTTGCTGTTCCAACAGAACACTGCACGTCCGCATGTATCCCGTGCCACCCAACGTGCTCTAGAAGGTGTAAGTCAACTACCCTGGCGAGCAAGATCTCCGGATCTGTCCCCCATTGAGCATGTTTGGGACTGGATGAAGCGTCGTCTCACGCGGTCTGCACGTCCAGCACGAACGCTGGTCCAACTGAGGCGCCAGGTGGAAATGGCATGGCAAGCCGTTCCACAGGACTACATCCAGCATCTCTACGATCGTCTCCATGGGAGAATAGCAGCCTGCATTGCTGCGAAAGGTGGATATACACTGTACTAGTGCCGACATTGTACATGCTCTGTTGCCTGTGTCTATGTGCCTGTGGTTCTGTCAGTGTGATCATGTGATGTATCTGACCCCAGGAATGTGTCAATAAAGTTTCCCCTTCCTGGGACAATGAATTCACGGTGTTCTTATTTCAATTTCCAGGAGTGTATATGGGTCCGGCCTTACAGGGAAAGTGTTTCTGGTATCTTACACAATGTATTTCAAGGATGTTTTACGATTAGCGACGAACGTTTGTTGTTTTCTTGTGACATCATGTAAAAATAAGTTCTACTGCACCAGGAATACACTTATAGAATCTCCGTCCGAAGAGGCCACGGAAGGCCTGACGGTACCGACCGACTCCTGTGTCATCCTCAGCCGACAGGGCATTACTGGATGCAAATACGAAGGGGCAAGTGGTTAGCACATCGCTCTCCGGCCTTTGTCAGTTGCCGTGACCCGAGTCGCTGCTTCTCAATCGAGCAGCTCCTCAGTTGATCTCAAAGGACTGGATGCATCCCGCTTGCAGACCGAGATGGTCACCCACCCAAGCCCGACAGCGCTGAACTTCGGTGATCTGACAGGGACCGATGTTACCACTGCGGTAAGGCCGTTAACGAACGTACAGGACCTAACAAAAAAAAATAAAGCATCCAAAAGAAATGGTTCGGATTCATTATAACTTCACGCACTTACAGGGTGTTTCAAAAATGACCGGTATATTTGAAACGGCAATAAAAACTAAACGAGCAGCGATAGAAATACACCGTTTGTTGCAATATGCTTGGGACAATAGTACATTTTCAGGCAGACAAACTTTCGAAATTACAGTAGTTACAATTGTCAACAACAGATGGCGCTGCGGTCTGGGAAACTCTATAGTACGATATTTTCCACATATCCACCATGCGTAGCAATAATATGGCGTAGTGTCTGAATGAAATTACCCGAAACCTTTGACAACGTGTCTGGCGGAATGGCTTCACATGCAGATGAGATGTACTGCTTCAGCTGTTCAATTGTTTCTGGATTCTGGCGGTACACCTGGTCTTTCAAGTGTCCCCACAGAAAGAAGTCACAGGGGTTCATGTCTGGCGAATAGGGAGGCCAATCCACGCCGCCTCCTGTATGTTTCGGATAGCCCAAAGCAATCACACGATCATCGAAATATTCATTCAGGAAATTAAAGACGTCGGCCGTGCGATGTGGCCGGGCACCATCTTGCATAACCACGAGGTGTTCGCAGTGTCGTCTAAGGCAGTTTGTACCGCCACAAATTCACGAAGAATGTCCAGATAGCGTGATGCAGTAATCGTTTCGGATCTGAAAAATGGGCCAATGATTCCTTTGGAAGAAATGGCGGCCCAGACCAGTACTTTTTGAGGATGCAGGGACGATGGGACTGCAACATGGGGCTTTTCGGTTCCCCATATGCGCCAGTTCTGTTTATTGACGAAGCCGTCCAGGTAAAAATAAGCTTCGTCAGTAAACCAAATGCTGCCCACATGCATATCGCCGTCATCAATCCTGTGCACTATATCGTTAGCGAATGTCTCTCGTGCAGCAATTGTAGCGGCGCTGAGGGGTTTCCGTGTTTGAATTTTGTATGGATAGAGGTGTAAACTCTGGCGCATGAGTCGACACGTGGACGTTGGCGTCATTTGGACCGCAGCTGCAACACGGCGAACGGAAACCCGAGGCCGCTGTTGGATCACCTACTGCACTAGCTGCGCGTTGCCCTCTGTGGTTGCCGTACGCGGTCGCCCTACCTTTCCAGCACGTTCATCCGTCACGTTCCCAGTCCGTTGAAATTTTTCAAACAGATCCTTTATTGTATCGCTTTTCGGTCCTTTGGTTACATTAAACCTCCGTTGAAAACTTCGTCTTGTTGCAACAACACTGTGTTCTAGGCGGTGGAATTCCAACACCAGAAAAATCCTCTGTTCTAAGGAATAAACCATGTTGTCTACAGCACACTTGCACGTTGTGAACAGCACACGCTTACAGCAGAAAGACGACGTACAGAATGGCGCACCCACAGACTGCGTTGTCTTCTATATCTTTCACATCACTTGCAGCGCCATCTGTTGTTGAAAATTGTAACTACTGTAATTTCGAAAGTTTGTCCGCCTGAAAATGTACTGTTGTCCCAAGCATATTGCAACAAACGGTGTATTTCTATCGCTGCTCGTTTAGTTTTTATTGCCGTTTCAAATATACCGGTCATTTTTGAAACACCCTGTACATACCAACAGATGTGAGCCGTGAGCGGCTCGTGTTCAGGCCGTTTCTGGCTTGACATCTCGTCTTTACGGAAATGTCGCCTCGTTTCTTATTCGAATTACTGGCGTCACTAAGTTGCTGGCTTGCCTGCCCGTGAGTGGCAGCAACATGCGCCTATCGATAAGAGCACTGTCGTTTTATCTTTGAAGCGACCGCTAGTATTTCCGGCTCGTCGTGTGTCGTGGTTCAGTGGGGACGGAGTGCCAGTGAGGTGCGGACAGCCAGTAATCACCGACCGCTGGCGACACCGATGTACTGTCCGACGCAAGGAGACTGGAGTGGGAATGACCGTTGGTTGGTCGTTCGGTCGGTCGTCTCAACGGGCGACGTGTGTTTGGTCTTTTGACCGTTTCTGGGCCTCGTCAGTTGGTCATCTTGCCGGGCGTGGGTGGGTTCCTTTGTTGTGGTTGGTAGGAGAGCCAACACCGTGTTACTAGAGGAAGCCGAAAGGCACGCGTTTTAGCTCACTCAGGCTGGCGTGAGGTCCGGAACAGGACAAGGAAATTAGAATTTAGAAAAAACGGACGTAGCTGGTGGAATACCTAACTTTAATCCATTAATGGTGAACGTCGCTCTTGACGGTACATGATTCAGTATCAATAGTAACAGGTAATGGCGCCTTGCTAGGTCGTAGCAAATGACGTAGCTGAACGCTATGCTAAATATCGTCTCGGCAAATGAGAGCGTATTTTGTCAGTGAACCATCGCTAGCAAAGTCGGTTGTACCACTGGGGCGAGTGCTAGGAAGTCTCTCTAGACCTGCCGTGTGGCGGCGCTCGGTCTGCAATCACTGATAGTGACGACACGCGGGTCCGACGTAGACTAACGGACCGCGACCGATTTAAAGGCTACCACCTAGCAAGTGTGGTGTCTGGCGGTGACACCACATCCTTCCTTGTGCAGAGATATCTGTGGTGTCTAGAGAGACTTCCTAGCACTCGCCCCAGTGGTACAAGCGACTTTGCTAGCGATGGTTCACTGACAAAATACGCTCTCATTTACCGAGACGATAGTTAGCATAGCCTTCAGCTACGTCATTTGCTATGACCTAGCAAGGCGCCATGTTCAGTTACTATTGATATTGTGAATAATGTACAGTCAAGAGCGACGCTCATCATTAATGGATTTAAGATAAGTATTCCACCAGCTACGTCCATTTTTCTAAATTCTGATTTCCTTGTCCTGTTCCAGATCCCACGCCAGCCTGCGTGAGCTAAAACTCGTGCCTTTGGGCTTCCTCTAATAATCACAGTGTTCGCTCTCCTACCAACCCACAACAATATCGGGTGGCCAATGGTCAAGTGTTCCCTCTGCATGGTTGGGTCCGAGCCAGTTTGCCCGGGTCGTCGTGTCTCCGAGTTCCAGACGGACATTAAGGAGTCGGGATGAAGCTGCAGTGAGGTCCGGACAGCCAAGACTTGCCCGACCGTTGCCGACACACATGTGTTGGGTGGAGACGACCTTCGTTGGTCGTTCGGTCGGTCCTCTCACCGGACGACGTGTAATTGGTCGCCGACCGCTTTGGGTTCTTTGTGTGTCTCCACTTGTGATTCGACCTTGCTGTTCCACAGTGACTGCTTTCAGGATTGGTCGAGTTCTTGTGGAAGTGTTTTCCTGCAACTGTGTCTAGCTCGCGTGATTTCTACTGAGCAGTTATGTCAATGCTGCCTGCGCACTGCAATTGCCAGTCGGTCGGTTGGGACACAGTCCGGCACGGCGTGTAGTTTGGCAGCCTTTGCTGTTGTTCACATTTTTGTGTGGTTATTGCGCCTTGGCTGTATTTAGACGCCAATATTTGAAGACATAGTGCTGCTAGTATCTTCGTCCTCGCTGACGTTTTCCGTTGCCGTGCCGTTGGTCGGGCGGCAGGGAATTGATTAGTTGATTGGTCGGTCCTTCAGCCGTCCCTGGGTCGGGTTGCCATCGGATTATTTAATCTTACTTTTGGCTGCCTGTCTCACCTAACTTTACGTTAGAGTTACCTCCTCAGGCCGACCCTTGGAACACCTCTGAGCACCACCTTTCATGGGGGCTTAATTAAGTAAATATGCAAATATTTTTAATTTTTTTGTTTAGTAGCTGACTGTCCGGTTACGCTGTCTCGTAAACGGTTGGCCCTGACTAGTTTTAGCACGCAATCTGACTGCATAAAATAACAACAAAAAATGAAAGAAAATTTCTGTTAACACAATTAATTAATTAAGTCCCCAGCAACTATAAAACCTACGAAACAACAAACACAAGTGTAGCTGTTCTGTGTGTGGAAGTGTGACTCAACGTACGCATCTGGCACGGTTTTTCTTCAATAAGACAAGAAATTTTAAGTACCATTTATATTGAAGTAATTACAAAAAATAGAAATACTATAATTGCGCAAGAAAACCAGAATTACACTCTAATACAAGAACACAAGCCAGATGCTTTGTTGACTGAACCTGTAATGACGCATTATTTAAGACATTGAAATAATAAAAAGAAAGGGGTATTTTTTTACCTTCATATGTATTGACGAAAAGCACTCTGTTTGTTACAATATCTCCATTCGAACAACATCTGCTGTCTAGCCCATCAAAACTGCATAAAACATGGAACAAGCACTCTCCACTACGACATCTCGACCAGCACTCTCCACTACGACATCTCAACAACAACTCTCCACTCCAACTTCACGACAAGCACTCTCCACTACATCTCCACAAGAACTGCCTGTGGAGGCGGCTGAATAATACTCTCTGGCGCAATCTCTGGCGCTGTGGCTCAGTGTAGCCACCTTTCATATGCCCTTCCTCCACGGGCCAGAATTTGATGGTATTTTTGCCAGCATTGGTGGTGAAAATACCACCAAATTCGTCCACAAAAATAAAAGATAATATTAATACGTAAATATCACATAATTAGATAGATAAAATTTTGGCTTTGCACTGACCTTTCAATAACCTAATATATAAAATACAGTAAGCGATACAAATTCCTTCATACATGTGACTTTACATAATGGTTTACACAATACACAAAAATTCAGTTTATACAAAAGTTCACATAAAATGCTTTCAATGATTCAAAAAAAAAAGAAACAAGTAGTTGATAGTTCCAGCAGTAGCACCCAGAAATGGTCAACAGGTGCAACTACCAACAAGTGACATCATTTTAGTAGAAGCAGTTCCATCAGTGGCACCCAGCAATGTTGAACAGGTGCAGACAGCAACAAGTGACATCACCTCAGTAGAATCAGTTCCATCAGTGGCACCCAGCAATGTTGAACAGGTGCAGACAGCAACAAGTGACTTCATCTCAGTAGAATCAGTTCCATCAGTTGCACCCAGCAATGTTGAACAGGTGCTACAGCAACAAGTGACACCATTTCAGTAGAAGCAGTTCCATCAGTGGCACCCAGCAATGTTGAGCAAGTGCAGACACCAACAAGTGACATTATCTCAGTAGACGCAGTCCATCAGTGGCACCCAGCAATGTTGAACAGGTGCAGACAGCAACAAGTGACATCATTTCAGTATAAGCAGTTCCACTAGTGACACCCAGTGATGTTGAACAGGTGCAGACACCAACAAGTGACATCATCTCAGTAGACGCAGTCCATCAGTGGCACCCAGCAATTTTGAACAGGTGCAGACACCAACAAGTGACATTATTTCAATAGATGCAGTCCATCAGTGGCTCCCAGTAATGTTGAACAGGTGCAGACACCAACAAGTGACATCATGTCAGTAGAAGCAGTTCCATCAGTGGCACCCAGCAATGTTGAACAGGTGCAGACAGCAACAAGTGACATCATCTCAGTAGAATCAGTTCCATCAGTTGCACCCAGCAATGTTGAACAGGTGCTACAGCAACAAGTGACACCATTTCAGTAGAAGCAGTTTCATCAGTGGCACCCAGCAATGTTGAGCAAGTGCAGACACCAACAAGTGACATTATCTCAGTAGACGCAGTCCATCAGTGGCACCCAGCAATGTTGAGCAGGTGCAGACAGCAACAAGTGACATCATTTCAGTATAAGCAGTTCCACTAGTGACACCCAGTAATGTTGAACAGGTGCAGACACCAACAAGTGACATCATGTCAGTAGAAGCATTTCCATCAGTGGCACCCAGTAATGTTGATCAGGTGCAGGTGTGAACAACAGTTTGAATGCACACACAATTGCTTTTTCAAAATTAGTCTCAATGCTCTTACACTAAACATACAAATTATAATAAACACACAATGATATCAGATAATTGTCATATTAACTATTACAAATGCACAAATATCAGTAAACCTATAATATTTATGGGTGTCAGTGCAAGCCACAACAACAAGTAAAATAATATTTAGGAGATTGGTCGGTACCAATTATTTGGGATTAGGAAAGGAAAACACACAAAACACACAAAACACACTCACTCATTTTTCATCCACATTAAGTACTACTGTGTAATTGAACAGTGTTAACTGTGTAAATGCAATTCTGTCCAAATTTGATGTTCATCATGTGTATCAAGTAGTAGCGGCAGCAATGTATAACAGTCAATAATAGTTACAGTAGTCAACGTCATAGTCATCATGTCAAGACCAATGTTTGCCAACCAAATCAAAATGTACGGTTGCTGAACAACTGTCAGTGTGCCAAGATATGCAAATGCTTCTTCTCTCCAAAAAAAGATATATACTGCTTATTGATCTAACAAAGTGTGTGTGTAGACAATCTTCTTTCCACTTGAGTGCTCTAGTCTGCGATCTTCATCCTTCTTGTTCCATATAGACCAACAAAAAAAAAAAAAAAATACTCCTGACTTACTTCACCTCTTATCCATCAAAACTCCAATAATCATCATCATCACATAATCTTAATACTTCAATAATACCTCTACATATAAACCTTATCAACAATATCATTTACCTTACCTCTTGTCTACCAAAACTGATAAAATTCTAGTGCAAACATCAATTCATCATCCCATACAATCCGAAGACACAATGTCCACTCACAACCTCTGTGTAATCCACCTGACCCAAATCTTCTACTCATTATGAATTATAAAATACTTTTTGGTTACCTTGTCCATCATTAAATAAAAGAAATGCATACATGACCTCTAACAGCCTTCAGTTAGAATAACTTTCTGTAAGTAGGTGCGAGTACGTAGTATGAAAGATCACATAAGACTTTGAATGAATAAATCGTAATATTTCACAGTGTGTACACCACTTCAAGAATCATGGCAGAACAGAAGCAAACATGTGGAGTATTTCTTGTGTCAAGTGTCACTTACTATTTCAATTGCTCACGAAGAATGCAGTGTAATAACTGTCAATGGTCTAAACCTAGTGTTGGTATTTCATGTCGTTAGCTTCCTTTCTATTAGCATAAATTTATATAGCTTCCATAAAACCTCCAGCTCATGGCAGTTTATTTTCTTATGTTAAAATATAAAACACTGAGCGTAAGCAAAACATGTATTAGCGAGTAAATATACCAGTAGAGAACACAACGTCAACAAGTGGATGCAGCACAATCCCTACAACGAGGCTCTGCCAAGCGAACAATAATTAATACCATAGTGTGACCTAATCTCTATGTTCATACGCTGTATATCAACATTTCTATATACCAAATTAAAGAGTAGTTATGACAGCAAACAGAAATGTGTAAATATGCAATCCATACGCAAAGCAGCAGGTATATATCTTATATAATAAACAGGTCATTAGCATCATATCAGCTTAAGCAAATAAATGTTGATATGTAATTTTAATAAGTAAACATGAAGGCGCAAGCAGATAAATCACAAAGTGTAACGTACATACATAACCACATCAGCACAATTTATCAAGTGACAATTATAATTTAAATAAATAAGCACAGCAGGCACATAATAGAAAAATATGACATCAGTGAAAAAGCAGTGCAGCCAAGCGATGCATAATATACATAAGTAACAACATTGTTCATTAATCAATCATTGTCAAAATCAGGTAACACAATGTATAAATCACGTAACCACGAGCAACAAATTACGTCTAGAGTACGTACCAAAGTGGAAATATGTTACCTGAAAAATAAACTCAATTAATAGTTACCTTTTTAGTTTATTAATTTCTTCTTCGAAATTACATTACAAGTCCTCTTAACGTCAGACACACACAGAATTTACCTGAAGTTCTTAAATATTTTATACAACCGTGTCCTGAAAAATACTGAACGTTAATAACATAATTTATCAAGTCACTATAGCTTTATACTGAATTTAATCGGAGAAATTAGACTGTGTATTTGTTTACGGCTGTCAGTGCATTGGCACTGAGCGCTCGATCAGCTGAAGGCGCGTGACGTAGGAAGTAATTGTTTGCGGTCGACGACTGGCTTGTGCGGCGCGCAGACGTCTAGAGTACGTACCAAAGTGGAAATATGTTACCTGAAAAATAAACTCAATTAATAGTTACCTTTTTAGTTTATTAATTTCTTCTTCGAAATTACATTACAAGTCCTCTTAACGTCAGACACACACAGAATTTACCTGAAGTTCTTAAATGCCGCCGCCAAACACAGCGCGGTATCCTTGTATTCTCTGCATGTTTACATGTAACTGTTGGTTTCTCGAAAGTATGTCATTCCACAAGACTTTTAACGTTCGATATGTGATGTATTCCCTTAGAGCGCCGAGATTTAAGAGTTTCTACTTCAACAGTGTTATCATGAATGATTTTGCGAACCCTATATGGACCGTTATAAAGCAGAAAAAATTTGCGACACAAGCCTTTTCCTTTGTGAGACAAACGATGAGACTTAATTAACACCTTTTGACCAACTGACAAGGTTTTTAAACGACCAGGACGCTTAGCTGATTTCTCGCTTCTAGCAGCCACAGATGCAATATTTTGCAGAGCCAGGTTGACAACTTCAGAATGCCGCAGTTTCCGTGTAGGCGGAAAAGGAACGATTTCAGAAATGCGATTTGTCGGTGCTTTATTTTTTAATATCAATATAGGTGGTAAAGAAGTTGAATCATTAGGGAGTTCATTCAGAATGTTTTGAAAAATATGAAGATACTGATCCCAAGTTCTGTGGTTCTGATGACAATAAAGTCGACACAATTTATTGATTTCCTTCATCCATCTCTCTGAAGCATTATATTGAGGGTGAAAAAGTGAAATGAAAATTGGTTTAATCTTACGACGCCGTAGAGTATGAAGCCAAATTTTACAACGAAACTGTGATCCATTATCTGATATAACCTTATCAACATGACCCACTTCTTTAAGAAAATGTTTGATGAAAGCGTTAGATACTGAACGAGCTGTTGCTTTACGTAAAGGTGTAAAACACACATATTTTGATGTCAGTTCCACTGCTACGAAAATGTACGCAAAACCATTAGTAGAACGAACCACTGGACCGAACAAATCGACTGCAGCCATGTCCTTTAATTTCGCTGGAATGATAGGAAACAACGGTGCTCTGTGAGAAATAGTTGGCGGCTTAGCCTTTTGACATAATTTGCATTTGGCAAGAACAGATCGAATACGTTTTTCCATATTACTGAAGTAGCAATTTTCTCGCAATTTATGAAAGCATTTTCTGGGACCAAAGTGTGCATAACTGAAATGTGTGTACCAAATCAATTTATTGACCCACTCATCAGGAATACAAACTAACCAAACAGAGTTGTCGACCGATTTTCGTTTAAAAAGAATATCATTGCGAACTAAATAATGCTGTCTAATCGCTACGCTTTCCTTTATCCTCCACTTCTCCTTAATGTCCTTCCAGACTGGATCCTTATTTTGCTCCTTAGCGATGTCCTGGAGCGAAGGCGAAATAAAATTCTCAAACGCAACACCTTGAATATACATCAAACAATAATTGTTTTCTTTGCAATCCTCTTCAGCACTTTGTTTCAAACCCATAGGTGCACGTGATAAAGCATCAGCAATAATATTTGAAGAACTCTGTATGTAAACATTACTAAAGTCAAATTCCTGTAGATACAACGCCCATCGTGACAATCTTCCATGTGTTAATTTTGTTGACATAAGAAATTCCAGAGCTCGGTGATCGGTGTAAGCCTTAGTATGTCTGCCATACAAAAATATCCGAAATTTTGTAAAAGCCCAAACAACAGCCAAAGCTTCAAGTTCCGTAATCGAATAATTCTTTTCTGATTTAGAGAGAACACGACTTCCGAATACAATAGTCTTCTGCACTACAACGCCGTTTTCTTCTATCTCTTGAAAT
This sequence comes from Schistocerca cancellata, assembly GCF_023864275.1. Lineage (NCBI taxonomy): Eukaryota > Metazoa > Arthropoda > Insecta > Orthoptera > Acrididae > Schistocerca > Schistocerca cancellata. Next base: position 463,738,079 of record NC_064632.1, on the reverse strand, counting down.
AAGTGTGCGCCAAGGCCTTTGTATGATGAGTCCGTCGTCAAACAAAATTCTTTAGATAAATCCGGGTGTGAAAGAAGTGGAGCAGCAACTAAAGCATCACGAAGTTGTTCAAATTCTGACTGAACTTCCTCATCCCAACACCAATTAGATTTCTTTCCAGATAGTTCACATAAACGAGGTGTGCCCAAATCGTCCAATCTAACAAAGCGTCTAAGAAAATTACAGACACCAAGAAAACTACGAACATCACGTTTTGTGGTAGGAACAGCATAATTACGAATTGCGTCTAGTTTCTCTGGATGTGGAAGAATACCTTCTGTAGAAATAATGTGACCGAGAAATTTCACCTGAGAACGACCAAATTCAGATTTTTCCAAGTTCACTGTAATGCCAACTTTTGCAAAAATACGTAATAATGAATCCAAAATTTTGTTATGCTCACTCCAAGATCGTTTAGCAATAAGAATATCGTCCACATATGAAGTAATATTGTCACGAAGATAAACAGGTAAAATTTTGTTTAAACTACGAATGAATGCTGCAGAAGATACAGTAAGTCCAAACGGTAATTTCCGAAACTGGTAACAATTACCAAAGGCTAAAAAGGCAGTGTATTTTCTACAATCAGGGTGGAGTTCTATTTGCCAAAAACTTGCGCGCATATCAATCGTGGATAAAACTTTAATTCCATGGAAATGTTGAAGAAGCTCATCTAAATTTTGTGGGCGGTCAGTTTCAAGAATGATGATATTATTTATCTGTCTGGAATCCAGAACCAAACGAATTGACCCATCCTTTTTAAGAACGACGTGTAATGGGCTGGTATAAGGACTGACTGCTGGCTCAATGATGCCCTGATCTAACATGTATTGAAGTTCACTCTTAACCTTGTCTCTGTAAGCCAAAGGAATAGCGTACGTTTTCCCCCGAAATGGTGTGTGTTCCTTTACTTTAAATAAATATTGTAAGCCTTGTATAGTTCCTGTATGATGACTAAATACTGTAGCATGTGAAGTCAAAATGTGGTGCAGCTCTTCTCTTGCAACGTCATCCGGCACTTCAGCTTTCTTAACCTTTTCATTAATTAATTCTTGGCTATTAATTATATCATCCATCGCGTCTCTGTATCTAATGTCATTGTCATGAATAAACACACTGTCATCATAATGCTCAACGAAAACATCAGAAGTAAGAAACCTTAAACATTTTGTATCTGATTCAGATCTTGCTAAACACTCGAAAAATTTCAAACATTTCGGCATTCCGGCAACAGTCAAATTCACACTTCCTTCTTTAAAGTTCAAAATTGCTTTATGTGCGTTAAGAAACTCCATACCTAATATAATTTGTGTGTTGAGTAATGGAACAATTTAAGTTGGTCTGTTGTTTGACTTCCACACTTTTTCCAGAAATAGCGCCTCGAATTGTAGTTTTAGAAATAGGTAACACAGGACAAGCAATAGTTCTTACACATACACGAAAAACTGATTCACTAATGACATTCAATGGGCTCCCAGAATCTAAAACTGCAGTGAACTTATTCTTACCCACACATACTTCAATAACAGGATGTAAAAATGCGTCTACATTATTTTCCTTTTCGTCTAGCAAAATGTATCTCATGTCTTCCAGGCGTACGTAGTGTAAAGTCGTAGTGTAATTACTTTCTGAACCGTCTCTATTGCTGCCAGAAGCCGAAGCTACAAGTCATTGTCGATTGTTTGTGTCATGTCTTTGATTATTCCCGTCATTTCGCGGATCAATTTTTACGATTTGCACTTGTCCCTCTGAAGTTCTGTCACGTGGAGGATGCTAATTAGGTCCTTCCTGTCTGTTACATGCAAATTCTTGGTTGTGTCTGTTATTAAAATTTCTGTTTTCCTGTCTGTCTGTATAACTACTTCTTGTGTAATTTCGACTGTCACTTCTGAAATTATTGTTGTATCTACTACCCTGATTATTTCTGTAGTAAGAATTTCTATTATTCTGTGAATAATTTCTGTCTTGATAATACCGATCACTGTTTCCGTATGATTGATCATTCCGGTAGGAATTACTGTTATTATAATTGTCTGTGTAATTTCTGTTAGAACGTCTGTTATTGTCATAAGGCTGGTATCTATTGTCCTGTCTGTTTCGTCTGTCATTCTCAAAATGACCCATATAACGTGCGTTCCGATCACTATCCCTTTTCTCTGAAAATCTATTATGATTACCGTTACTGAAAAAATTACAAGAAGTCCCGTCGTCGTTGTCATACTCAAGTTCTTGTAGCAACGTCTTAAAAGTCTCGATATCGTCTTTACATCTTCCAGCCAAAGCAATTTGTCTTATGGATTGTGGAAGCTTAGTTAAACTAATGCGAATTAATTCAGTCGGGCTATAAGGGTTGGAAAGGAACTGATTCTTTCGAATCATGTCTTCAAAATATTCTGCTGGTGTGCGGAACTCAAACTGTTTAAAATTACGCTGCATAATAAGACTGTGTTTGACTCTGTCTTGCGTGTTTTCGGACCAATATGCCGATAGAAATGCATGATAAAAGTCATTTAGATTATTACAATCTCTAATAAGTGCGCGCATGCGCGTCACCGGTTCGTTTTCTAAATATCCACACATAAATTCCAACTTGTGACTTAGTGGCCAATTTGGTGAAAGTGCGTACATAAATTGATCTAACCATGAACATGGATGTATGTCATTCTTAGAATTACGAAAGATCTTAAATTTCCGAACAGTTAAGAAGTGTTTATAGTCAAAGTTTTCTCCTCGTGGCGACAAAGACCTACCGCGTCTGTCCCAGTCCGAATGTAGATTATTGTCAAGTTCGCGCGCCTGGCGCTCTCTTGTTGCTTCTCGTAAATGAAATAAATTACTTTCTTCAAACCCCTCTGCTATCTGTGATTCTAAATTTCTTCTGCTGTCTTTTCCTACGATTTCGCCTTCAATATGTTTGACTTTCTTTCGTAATGCCTCAAATTCCCTTTTAACGCGATCATTAAATTTTCCCTGATTTTCAACATGCTTATTTATGTTCTGGTACTCTTCGGTTTCTGAAAATGGCAATGGAGCTGTATCATCTGAATCTCTGTCCCCATTTAAACTAAGACTTGTCAATTTATCTGCGATCTCCTCAACTCTTTCCGATAAGTCACCTATTTGTTCTTTCTGTTTATTTACGTCTTCCGTAAGTGTCGCGACTCGAGTTTCAGTATTAACACATTTAGTAGTTAACTGTTCGTACTGTTGTATTAGGTTATTTATTCTGTCATTTGGTACGGATTCCTCTATTCTTTCAAGTATTTCTTCCTTATCGTGTGCACGTTGTAAATTTAACTCTGAAAATTTTTGTACTATCACGCGATCTCTTTCTTCCTGTTCTCTATCCTGTTTCTTTTGTCTAATCTCTACTGCAATTAATCTATTATTGTGAGAATTCAAAATCGGTTGTACTTCTTCTCTAATTTCTTTCTTTAATTCATCTTTCATGTTTTTGAAACATGTCCCTATTCGTGAGTCTAATCGTGTTTCCATTGTTTTTAATTCAGATCCTAACTGTGATCCCAGTGAGTCTAACCGTGTTTCCATTGTTCCCATATCAGTTTCTAATCGTGTTGCCAAAGTTCCCATCTCTGTTTTAATTGTTCCTATATCTGTTTTTAATTCAGATTGTAACTGCTCCATTGTTCCCATTTGTGAGTCAAACCGTGTGGCCATTGTTCCCATTTGTGAGTCTAACCGAGATCCCAAATTTAATATTGCACTCATCAACTGCTCCACAATGACTGGTTCGAAATTCCTTTCGCCCCTAACATTTCCCGCAAAACCAGCTTCCCTCGTCATAGCTGTAAAGCTATCTGTGTTCGATACTATTCCAGAATCTTCTGTTATTAATCTCGTATTCTGAAAATTCTTTGATTGTGAAAAATTTTGAACTGGTTCCGGACTATTTTCCCTGCTTATTAAATTGTTTTCCACTTCATTATTCATCATCCTGTTCTCCTGTGTTGGCGAGTTCGCCATGTCAACAATTTCGTCATTCTCACTATCCACCATTTTTGCCTTTTTCATCGATCGCGTAATCATTTACAAAATATACAAAACTCGTCACTATACGATACTTACACACAATGACACTTTGTCTCCAACAATATCATTCACACGAAATGCTTCCCGACAAACACGATTAGCGAACAACAGAAACCTTCACAATTGCACAAAATTGTCAGACCTGTGTACAAGACATCAAAAATTAAATTCCATAAAAATACCGTCAGAAGAATGACAAGACAACTGCAAATGTTCAATTACCAAATCTACACATGCAATGTAGACTACAATTACTAAACTACAAATTACTTCAACAATACTAGTGTCTGCTATTTCTACTATCAGAAGAATTCCAAGGGACGATCCGAAGCAGCGGTCGCCACGTGCATGGGGGCTTAATTAAATAAATATGCAAATATTTTTAATTTTTTTGTTTAGTAGCTGACTGTCCGGTTACGCTGTCTCGTAAACGGTTGGCCCTGACTAGTTTTAGCACGCAATCTGACTGCATAAAATAACAACAAACAATGAAAGAAAATTTCTGTTAACACAATTAATTAATTAAGTCCCCAGCAACTATAAAACCTTCTAAACAACAAACACAAGTGTAGCTGCTCTGTGTGTGGAAGTGTGACTCAACGTACACATCTGGCACGGTTCTTCTTCAATAAGACAAGAAATTTTAAGTACCATTTATATTGAAGTAATTAAAAAAATAGAAATACTATAATTGCGCAAGAAAACCAGAATTACACTCTAATACAAGAACACAAGCCAGATGCTTTGTTGATTGAACCTGTAATGAGGCATTATTTAAGACATTGAAATAATAAAAAGAAAGGGGAACTTTTTACCTTCATATATATTGACGAAAAGCACTCTGTTTGTTACAATATCTCCATTCGAACAACATCTGCTGTCTAGCCCATCAAAACTGCATAAAACATGGAACAAGCACTCTCCACTACGACATCTCGACCAGCACTCTCCACTACGACATCTCAACAACAACTCTCCACTCCGACTTCACGACAAGCACTCTCCACTACATCTCCACAAGAACTGCCTGTGGAGGCGGCTGAATAATACTCTCTGGCGCAATCTCTGGCGCTGTGGCTCAGTGTAGCCACCTTTCAACCTGTTGGTTTTAGATTGTGATTTTCTTTTAGTCTGAAGTACTGTGCGAGGTCTTCAGCCGTCTATTAGTTTAGTTTAATTTTATAATAAGGCCTTCAGCCAACTTAAACTAAGCTTTCAATATTTCTTTGTTTAAAACTATTTTAAAAAAGAGATTTGGCTCCATTTGAAATCTTTGTTATCCAGGCCTTTAGCCTTGAGTTGCTAAATGTTCAGTATGTGGCCTTCAGCCGAGCTTTTACGTGAGATGTTTCTAAGATGAGACCGAGCGAGGTGGCGCAGTGGTTAGCACACTGGATTCGCATTCGGGAGGACGACGGTTCAATCCCGTCTCCGGCCATCCTGATTTAGGTTTTCCGTGATTTCCCTAAATCGTTTCAGGCAAATGCTGGGATGGTTCCTTTGAAAGGACACGGCCGATTTCGTTCCCAATCCTTCCCTAACCCGAGCTTGCGCTCCGTCTCTAATGACCTCGTTGTCGACAGGACTTTAAACACTAACCACCACCACCAATCTAAGATAAGGCCTTCAGCCGTCTTAAATTAAAACTTTGAAGATTCTTGTTTAAACTAATTATGTTGGAAAAAGAGGAATTTTGCGCTATTGGAAAGGCCTTGAGCCTTGAGTTGTTCTATGTTCAGTATGTGGCCTTTAGCCGAGCTTTTACGTGAAATATTATTAAGTAAGGCCTTCAGCTGCGTGTGTTCCTTAAAGCAATTTTAATAACTTGCGTTCGGGCTTTTAGCAATATTGTTTTGAGGCCTTTTAAGGGCATGTGCGATTAAGTGTTTTTAGGAAAATAAAGTCTGTGTGCTTTGTGCAACTGACAGTAACTGATTTTGGCCCCTTTCCACAAGTATAACCTGATCCGCTCCGTTCTTCAAACCACATTTCAAGAGTGTATGTCAATGACTGGTTTGCAGTTCTCTGTGGCAGAATGATCACAAGAATGCATTAGAATTGTTCGTGTTTAGTGTTGTTATCGAGCCAGGTAGCGTATGTAAGGGGCGTGGACAGCGTCAGCTATCCAGTGTTCTCTGTGAGTAACTCGTCTGAAAGAGCGTTATCAGCACCTGGTAAAGTTTGGGAGGGGTCTTCTTGTTGGCTTCCATTTGGCCGGCTGACCGAACTGTGCAAACTTAGTGTTGTGTGGCATTCGGATGTGACAGTGGTGCAAGGTTGGGCGTTATGGGAACATCAGAACAGACATATTTATCGTCAAGGTTAGGTCGATCTCGTCTGACCATCACAAGGAAGGTTCGCCGAGTGTGCACAAAGCATTGTAACCGATTCACATCTTCGCATGCCCTCCAGGAACCATTCCTCACCAACCAGAAATTTTCTTTAAAGTGAGAGTATAAGAGTAGTGTTCTGTAAAAACAGAAAGAAAACATGTCATGTCATAACATCATTTAAAGACTGCTCATCGAAAACTCCAAGCTAGTCCAATTTCGTAGCATCTTGTCCGTGTAAGCACTTCCTCGAATCACTGCGAACAACCCGCTTCGCCTCGAATCACTTGTGGTGTAAATAATCGTTTAAGGTTTTCCACTGTTGCCCTAAATAAGTTGAGACAGACACAGGGTAGCTTCTTTGGAAAGCTTGTGGATACTTTCCATCCCCATCCTCCTCCAGTATGATATTTACAAACCAATGAAGGTAGAAAATAGTAAAATTTGTTACAAGATGGTGGAACATTTTGATAACTTGAGTTACGTAGGATGCTAAATTACCAGTAACGTGACATGTATCATCTAGCCAAGAATTATAAAGATTGGACAAGTAAATATATAAACATATTGTTAGTAGCAGTCTGAGATAGTCAATTTTCCCAAAAAACATTACAATCTAACTTTTCCTTCCTAGGCTACTCTCAAGAAGATCACAACTAAGTGCCATTGACTTCGTTCATTCACTTTTATGGTAGCACTGTGCGCCGAGTAAATAATGTGGGTGCTTCTAAAATGAACTCGAAGCACGTGTTTTTCTAACTCGTCGTTAGCTGTTATAGACTGCCGCCAATTACCTAGCTGTTTCACGGAAGTTCAGTTGAGAGCATTAACCGTTAGATGCGATTTTAATCATATGCTCACGTAGAATTACATTTACATGTGTTTCAGGAAAGTGGCTTTCGAAGTATGCCTAAGAGGCCATGTTTTAAGCAGTCCTGTAAATGCGTTTCTGATGAAGTGGTGTTGTTGCGAATTACCAGTATCCAACAATTATTTGTAATCTACGCAACGCCTTAGTGGGATATAATGACAGCAAGATGAACGTTTTACTTAAGGCATACATAGCACAATCATACTGTAAATTGGCATATCTTGTTACAATTTGTATAGACCAAAACAGTGTTATGCAGTATGCTAGCAGATATCTTGCAGAAGTGTCTGATTTTTCTACAAATGTACAACAATTAAAACAGGTTTGCTTACGGATTATGTAGTTTCAAATGCAAACTGGAACTTTTAGTGGAATTTAGTAAGGGGCCTCTGACTTGACAATACACTTCTTTTATCTTCTAAAGTGAATATTATGTTCCCAGTCTTAATACAACTTGCATCATCGACCTCCAAGACATTCCTTACTTTGATGTTAGTTTGAAACTGCATATAAAAGTAAGATACTTAAGTTATCATATTTAATTTTAAGGCCTTCAGCTTCCCAGATCAGTAAATTAACCACACTGTGTATTTTTTAGCAATTTGGTGTAATTTGAAATAATAATTTCCATAGTCCGCTATTTTACTGTATGAGTAGAAAATAATGAATGTTTCACATCCATGCCTGTATCATCATCATGATCCCAACATACAATCATCGTCGTCATGCTGTTTATGACCACTGATGGATAAAAGATTTCGTTATAGTATTGTATATAATACAGTCTTGAACGTTGTGCATCCATATGCTCCTGCACATTTTTTAATGTTTTCCATTCCTTAACCCATACACTATCCATTCTCCTACCTACATGCATTTCATCGGCAATTGTTTTTCTTTGCATTCCTTCATTGATGTCTTCCACTTCAGCCTTTATGCTAGTCCATTTATTCGTTTGCCGATCTCATCTAGAATAATCCCAACATGCAAATCTCATATTTGGAATGATTTGCTATTTTAACGTCCACGTCTCCCTGCCGTAATTCAAAGTTACTAATACCCACTGACTGTAATAATCCCGTACCAGACACGTGGGAACATAGTTTTTAAAACTCTAATTACTTAACTCATCTATTTTCACTCTTCTGTTTTTTAATTCTGCTGTCAATCAAGCCTTTGTGTTCAGCTGCATACTGTCGGTTTTCGGTATTTTATTTTCATCACGCTGATTATCTATTACTTTGGTCTTAATATAATACACGTACTGGTTTTTAAGTGTCTTAAATTTTTATCTCTTCTTCCCACTCACAACATTTAGTTCCAGAATTTTGTCTCTACAGAAAACGTTAAACGTTACTCTCGCACCCCACTCTTCCGCTATAAGTTACTTCTCCACTGACTTGCTGTGGTCCCTGTGGTCCCAGTTACAGTTCTGGTGTTTACCATAGTGACAGGTAATGTTATACTATTTCTGCTTTTAATATGCTTACAAAAGCCTTCCCCAAAAGTAATACAGCAGTGTACTATCCGGCACACCATGTTGGCATTTGTGATACACCATAAACAGGCAGGTCAGTGGCCTAACCACGATGACACAGGCTAAACCCCGTTACCTATGAAATCATCGTTGTGATACCACACGCAAAGCACCTTTTCCGATGACCTCATCAAGATTATGGACGGCAGTACAGTTAAAAATCCAAGATTATGGATTCAAAATTAGAATTGGTGAGGCGGGAAATTTAAAAATTTAAGATGGTGTTAAGTTTAAAAATTAAAGATGACAGAAGTAAATTTAAAAATTAAACTTGGCAAATGGCTAAAAATTTAAAAAAATTACATGTTGATGTAAGTTTCCTACTTTTTGGCAGCATTTTATTTTCTAAATTTCACACTTTCTTGGGACCCAACAGCTAGCAGGACTGATTTGCTGTCTTTGTCAACGCAGCAGAATACGCCAGCACCGAGTGAGAAGCTATTTTCCAAAAGGCGTGGATAACAGATGGACCGTATGCCGCGATAGTGAGTCATTGGTGTCAGGAGAGGTACGTGAGCCTTGAGAAAGAATCTTTTTGGCGATTTATATGTAAGTGTAACTCAAAACGTTGAGACATGAAATTTAGAATTTTCTTTATTAATTACTGATTTTCAAGATCCACTTTTGCTATAGTAAATTCTAGAGGGAGCCTTGAGGTCATTAAAACTTTGATACTACAATAACACTCTGCAGTAAATCATGTAAGTTACGGAATACGTGAACATCATTCTGCTACCGATCAGACGCGAATAGCTACAAACTTATACAAAGCACGCACCAATTTCTACTGAGCACCAATGTCATCATTCGGCTGTAGGATTGTAATATGAATGTGTTCTCTCTCTTCACTACGCCCTCGAATTTTGGTAACTTTTTGCGATAAAATGATTCAGCTGCTTTATTGCAAACAATTTAGCAGCGGTTGTTAATAAATACAGCGTAACGGCACCCCGATGCTTATTTCAGAATAATTAGTTACCCCACTCCACAGAAACACACAGGTGAAGTGCTTGTATCGTTGAATGAATCCAACGAGCTTCGAGAGCTGCTTTAAGGGACCATATAAAAAATAGGTATACAGAGAGCGTGTAGCGAAGTCCTACGCGGCGATTCACTGAGGTAATCGATGAAGAGGTTAAATCAAGTTCCGCAGAATTGAATGGGACGGTATGACCAGTTGTACTATACGTCGCTGATAACTGTTTCTAAGGACTCGTGACTAAAGTGAAAAACATTTATCGACATTTGGTATCCTCCAGGTGATCTAGTAATATCGATGGCGGTAAATTAAAAAAAAATGCAAATGGCACTATCAGGGAAAATGTTAAAAATTATCCACTCGCTATTTACAAAAAGAAAAAGAAAGAAAAAAGAAAATAAAAAATCATAAGCATACGTACAAGACATGGTAAACATGGTAAATGACAAATAGTAATCAGTTAAATTTTTAAACATTTAAATGATAATTGGTAAACAGCAAAGAGTTAATCAGTTAAGTCGTTAAATGGTAAACAGTAAACGGTAAATAATTAAATGGTAAGATATGTAAACAGGCAAATGGTTGAACAGTTTGCGAGGTTATGCGATGATATGCATTGAGGGGTGCGAGACAGAGTGTGTAAGTCATAACTGAAGAAGCAACGAAACCACACAGTTGTAGCAGCAGACTTAGTGCGCCGTCCCTGTGGCCGAACGGTTCTAGGCGCTTCAGTCCGGAACCGCGCTGTTGCTGCGGTCACAGGTTCGAATCCTGCCTCGGGCATGGATGTGTGTGATGTCCTTAGGTTAGTTAGGTTTAAATAGTTCTAAGTCTAGGGGACTGACGACCTGAGATGTTAAGTACCATAGTGCTTAGAGCCATTTGCACCATTTTTTTTGAAGACTTAGTGCACCGCACGCGCGGCCAACATTGAACTGGGATTGATATACGACCTCTGTAAGAGGGCTATTCAGTAAGTAAGGTCTGATAGATCGCGAAATGGAAACCACAGTGAAAATCCGATGAAGCTTCGCATAGGTAGTTTCTCTAGTATGACCATCGATCGCATCACGCCGCGCTTTTCAACTCTGATTGCACAGTGAGCGTGTAAAGAAGCCTGGAAAATGGTGTGTCCCGCCAAGTATGAGTGCCTGTGAGAGGTTTCGCCTAATTTCATGCAGCCCACACAATGTAGCTGTCACGCATTTCCTTCACGTGGCAATCCTCCGCCGCACACTGCAGGGGCAATGAGGATGCTCCTACATCGTTTTCTATGGAAAGTGTTTCGTCACCCACCATACAGCCCGGACTTGGCTCACTCAGAGTTAACTCTCTGCTCACATGAACCACTGGATACGAAGATAATATTCTGGCACGGAGAACAAGCTGCAGATCAACGTGGAGAATTGGTAGCAAGCACAGGCGGCTGCCTTCTGTGGCTAGGTTATTGCTATGTTGGTACAACGTTACGGTAAATGTCTCAGTCAGAGCGGCGACTGTGCAGAAAAGTAGTTGGAAGGCGCAGCTAATTGTTGCAAATAAAACATTTCTTATTGACTGAGACGCCCTGCTGGTCCCGCAGGACAGAACGAATAGTAGGAATTGTGGAAGGGGGCCAGAAAGAGCGGCTCTCAGTTACACTCCAAACATAACACTTTATTTAATTGTCCAAACATTACAGCGCAACTTCTGATCTTGACTATCGACAAAAAAAGTCTAGCTTTATGACCAATAAGAAACCTTACTTCAAAACGGCTGATGGCCTTCGTAAAAAAAAAAAAAAAAAAAAAAAAAAAAAAAAAAAAAAAAAAAAAAAAAAAAAAAAAAAAAATTCCAAGGCAGAAGGCCCAAAGACTTTAACCGTAAATAGTATTTAAGCCCAAGTGATGTAAGACTGGATAAGTAAGAATCCAAAATTTTAAAGCGGCTGAAGGCCCTTCATTTTAAGCACAACACAACTACAAAAAATTTCAACGGACAGAAGGCCTACAACTTTATCTTGAAAGAAAGTAAAACCTGATAAGTAAGAACCTTAAAACTTCAAGCGGCTGAAGGCCGATGCTTTTAAAAACAATACACTACAGTAAATTTTCAACAGGTAGAAGGCCCATAGCTCTATCTTCCAAAAGGTGAGACTTGCCCAATTTAGAAAACTTACTTTTAAAACGGCTGAAAGCCTTTGATTTTGAAAACACAATTACAAGCATACAAATCCCAACCATCGGCTATGAGCCATTAAAAATACACAATTAAACGCCAATAAGGAAGGCAGTATAGGCAACCGCGCTCAGATGTGTCTGCCCTTGAAATCTTAACGTTCGCTTAGGGGAGACAAGAAGTCGGCCCAACTATACTCGATCCGACGGCAACACAACCAAGAGACAGTCAGGGACCCACCGACAAGACGACTTGCTAACCACCGAACAGTATACGAGCATTCCAAAGCCAAAACGTTACCGACACTGCCGCCCTCAACCAAATGTACATTACGCTGTCAAAAACTACACACCACGTTGGACAGAGACAACAGGTGAGGAAAGGACACTGCCTGAATTTACATCACCGACCAGGGCAGGTAACCGGAACACTAACGGCCACAAGGCAGAAAATTCCGCTGGTACACTTGAATTTCAAATCGACAAATATAGTTAATTCCACCACAAGGCGGCTAAATCTTCACCAAATGAAACACTTGCTGTTGCTACCAGGAATACCAACTGCAAACCACCAATCAACGGGACAACGTGAACAGACGCGGCTTCGGTAATTAAATCGCCACTCAACTTTCATGTTCTGGGTCGGTGAGCTGCCAACCTCGCAGCACCCGGAACAGCCCCCACACGCTCCGACACGGCATAGAGACCGCTAGCGGGCCCGGCCTACTGTCGCGCGGAGACTTGCTTGCTGATCCGCTCCAACACCCGACTTACTGCCAGTACGCCGATAACATTTAAAACAAGTTGTCAGTGGAGACGACACCAACTACACACACAGTTTGACAAACACTTGCACGAAGACTTGAACGACACTCAGCAGTGGCTGTCCAATCACGTAGACAAATCGGGAGTCGATAAACACACACACACACACACAGCCAACCCATAAACGATCGGAGAGCCAATTCACGTCGTCCAGTAGGACGACCAACCGTCCCCGGCACCGGTCGGGCGAGCTGTGGACACCCAGGCCTCACTGCTGCTCCAACCCGACTGAACTAGTGCTGCGTTCCAGCTCCATCATTGGCAGGTCCGAACTGCCCTCCTGGCCCGTTCCAACTCCACCACAGACGACAACCGGGAAGTAATAGCAATACAGCAAAGATAACACGTGAGGGCTATATACACTCCTGGAAATGGAAAAAAGAACACATTGACACCGGTGTGTCAGACCCACCATACTTGCTCCGGACACTGCGAGAGGGCTGTACAAGCAATGATCACACGCACGGCACAGCGGACACACCAGGAACCGCGGTGTTGGCCGTCGAATGGCGCTAGCTGCTCAGCATTTGTGCACCGCCGCCGTCAGTGTCAGCCAGTTTGCCGTGGCATACGGAGCTCCATCGCAGTCTTTAACACTGGTAGCATGCCGCAACAGCGTGGACGTGAACCGTATGTGCAGTTGACGGACTTTGAGCGAGGGCGTATAGTGGGCATGCGGGAGGCCGGGTGGACGTACGGCCGAATTGCTCAACACGTGGGGCGTGAGGTCTCCACAGTACATCGATGTTGTCGCCAGTGGTCGGCGGAAGGTGCACGTGCCCGTCGACCTGGGACCGGACCGCAGCGACGCACGGATGCACGCCAAGACCGTAGGATCCTATGCAGTGCCGTAGGGGACCGCACCGCCACTTCCCAGCAAATTAGGGACACTGTTGCTCCTGGGGTATCGGCGAGGACCATTCGCAACCGTCTCCATGAAGCTGGGCTACGGTCCCGCACACCGTTAGGCCGTCTTCCGCTCACGCCCCAACATCGTGCAGCCCGCCTCCAGTGGTGTCGCGACAGGCGTGAATGGAGGGACGAATGGAGACGTGTCGTCTTCAGTGATGAGAGTCGCTTCTGCCTTGGTGCCAATGATGGTCGTATGCGTGTTTGGCGCCGTGCAGGTGAGCGCCACAATCAGGACTGCATACGACCGAGGCACACAGGGCCAACACCCGGCATCATGGTGTGGGGAGCGATCTCCTACACTGGCCGTACACCACTGGTGATCGTCGAGGGGACACTGAATAGTGCACGGTACATCCAAACTGTCATCGAACCCATCGTTCTACCATTCCTAGACCGGCAAGGGAACTTGCTGTTCCAACAGGACAATGCACGTCCGCATGTATCCCGTGCCACCCAACGTGCTCTAGAAGGTGTAAGTCAACTACCCTGGCCAGCAAGATCTCCGGATCTATCCCCCATTGAGGATGTTTGGGACTGGATGAAGCGTCGTCTCACGCGGTCTGCACGTCCTGCACGAACGCTGGTCCAACTGAGGCGCCAGGTGGAAATGGCATGGCAAGCCGTTCCACAGGACTACATCCAGCATCTCTACGATCGTCTCCATGGGAGAATAGCAGCCTGCATTGCTGCGAAAGGTGGAGATACACTGTACTAATGCCGACATTGCGCATGCTCTGTTGCCTGTGGCTATGTGCCTGTGGTTCTGTCAGTGTGATCATGTGATGTGTCTGACCCCAGGAATGTGTCAATAAAGTTTCCCCTTCCTGGGACAATGAATTCACGGTGTTCTTATTTCAATTTCCAGGAGTGTAGATAGGCGCTGCTGTTGCCGCTGACGGGCAGACAAAGTAGCAACTCAGTGACAACAGAATTTGAAACTAACATAACGAGGTGGCAAAATGAAAAAAACAAGATGTAAAATAAGATATGGCACGAGCGCGAACCACTCACGACTCATTTTCGCAGTGATTTCCATTTCGCGGCCGATCGGACCTTACTTTCCGAATAGCCCTCGTATAATGCAGCTTGTTGCGCAAGGACCTGAAGTTTAACATCCCATTGGTTACAAAAATGATGAAAATAGAAATACTTCGAAGTTACTTTCCACACATAAGTCCAAAAAATTCCAGTTATTGATTATCATCGCACGTGGGAATTAAATGTAAAATCACATACACAGGCGTCTCACAAGATTGAGCTGTAAATCAACATTAACGTATTTTAAATTAACAAAAATTGTTAAGAAATTTTCTACTGGTGCGTGAAACTCACAGTAATGAATACCAGGAAAATGGATCAAGAAATACCTTACGAAGTACTGAACATTCCTACACTGTAGTTAAACTTTCGATATAGTGCATTCTGTTCTTGCACCTAGTCAATCTAATCTTTCAGGTTCTATGCCACTGATAATTTGTACGTGTTCACGTTAGATGTTCCACCATTTAAAATTCAGGGTAACTTACACGTTGACGAAATCCACGTCTTCCCATCGTCATCGAAGGAGTTTTGCTAACTGAAATTGGTATACGGTTCTTGATTCAGCTGCGAAGATATTTGAAATCCGCCAAATTGATATTCTGGAATATTTCTGTCGAAATATTCATCCCCATGGGCTACAAATAATATTTGCTTTCTACAGTTCAATATCACATAGTTAGTAATTTCTTACTTTAAAATTGTCTGATCTGACCTAAAGCCCAACAAGCTAGTGCCAGCGATCACTCACTCACTCACTCTCTCTCTCTCTCTCTTTCTCTCTCTCTCTCTTCTCACTTGTCATCGTAGAGACTGTGGTGTCACCGCCAGGCACCACACTTGCTAGGTGGTAGCCTTTTCCTCGTGACAATCACGATTGTTGGAGCTCTGTCCCAAATTTTATCAAAATAACTCAGGATTTGTCCCAGATTTTACAATTATGAACCGATGTATCCAAAATTATACTTTATTTCGCTTGTATATATGTGTTTTATTGTTAGTTTTAGTTAAAATGAAGAAAACCTTTTGACAACGAGGCTCTGCTATCACCAATGAATACTCACATTGTTCAGGAGAAGGCACAAAGCTAATTTAATGGCCACCATATGTCATCTGTAGGTGCGAAATCGTATCAGTTGTATTGTGTGCTACACTATATTGCATTATCATACACATTATGATGAAACTTGTGTTGAATCTTCTTCATATGTGCTATCGAAGAAAACAGATGTGCTTAAGAAAATTAATAGCGTTGAATATTTGTTTACCCTACTTTATAATAGCAGATAGTGATAAGATATATATTAATGTACTTTTGTAACAAATTAAATAGGTATTTTGCGATTTTGTATTTATTACAATTATTTATTATGTACTTCCTTGCAATATGAACTTTTTTTATTGTGTCTTGCATTTGGGCCAAGAAAATAGGTATTTTGCAATTTTGTATTTATTACAATTATTTATTATGTACTTTCTTGCAATATGAACTTTTTTTATTGTGTCTTGCATTTGGGCCAAGAAAATATTGTCACTTTACACACAACATAAATATCGTTGGCACTTATAGTTCCCCATATACACCCATTAAGTGAAAATTGTTCCCTCCTCCTGCAACTATTCTCTTTGAGCTGCAGCACACCCATTGCAGGTGATTGACATTGATTGAATCTGTTATAATTCATGACTACTTTCTTTATACAATTCCCTTATATTAAATTGTTGTCTCTGACGTATTTTCCTGCAACCTTTATCTTCGTTTACTTTTCTTTTCTCATTCTGTTGAAAGTAACATACTCTAAAATCACTCTTCCACATTATTGCATCTATTTTATATATCTTTATCTTCTGCTGTTTATTATTACCATAAAATTCGCCATTATTGCACTTATTAAAATTATTTTATAAGGAGAATGTGGGTCCATAGTTGACAAACTATTGTTCCCTCCAAAAACAATAGCGCAGCCGTTAAAATAATCAAAGTGTAGCTGTGGAATTGCTCTATCCAGAGAAAAAAATTCCATCTCTTAGTCCTGTTCATATTATGACCTTTTTTCTTAACTCGCATCAAACCTGGAACACTTTTCAGTTTCTAGAATGCTGACTTTGCTGTATCTCTCTACGTGACCAATGATTCTGTTGCCTTGTATCCAGTGTTTGTCTGTACCCATTCCTGTTCTTATTGTTATTATTTTCCTATGATATCTTTGTTTCCTATTCTCAATATTAAATTTCCGTCTATTGTTCTTCCAGTTTGTACCACTATCTTTCTTGCCTGACCCTCAGTTCTTATCTTGTCTGTGCTCATTCAGAATTATAATTCGCAACATTGAGCCCCCTTTATTCTTCCTCCAATTTCCATCAGGGCCTGTAATATTTGACCCCCATTTATTATCCTGTCTGTGCTCACTCATTCATACGTTTGTTTCTTGGATTGTTTTCCGAAGAGGAATATGCCATATCACCTTATCCATCTTTTCAAGGAAATCTAAAAAGCTACATTAGGATAGTAGGAGAATATATTTGAGGCTGTAGGGAGGTGGGTGGGGCGTCGTAAGGTGATGAGTTAACAAACAGTGGTTTATTGTCAAAAAGCAATCGAACACAATTAGTAAAACACACAGTTAATAGTGGGACCACTTATGAATAGTAAAAAATGTAGCTAAACCGAAGGCTAATCACATCAATAAATACGATTCTTAATACGCTAGGGTGCAAGGTGATAACTAGAAAAAAAATTACAAAGATCGCTGCGCTTTGGGGAACCCAAAGTAAGATTATTATAATCTTGTTGGGCTTCCAGCCAAGTCAGATGATTAAAACCCCACTCGAAAATGGCAGAGGAGAGCTCGGTTGAAGGCTCGTACGATTTTAACACCTGACGTGGCTGAAAGCCCGAGAAGATTTTATTAATTCATATTACCGCGGGACCATGCATCTGTACACCAAAATACAGTCTCCTTTCTTTTCTTGTCAAAATCAATTCAATTTCTAAGCAGTTGCTGCAAAAATTATTCATTGCCACACGGCGTTGCTCGTAAACAGATAGGTGAAAAACTTCTGTTGATCAAACGAATAACTACACCTAGCAACTGCACAGATGGTATAAGGCTGAGTGATAAATGTCTTCCATGGCGAAGCCCTTACAAGTAAAAACATTTTACATAAAAATCTCATTAAGAAACAATACTCCAATCCCTTCAAGAGCGGCTTGCAGCAAAATTGATCAGTCTCAAGTGAAGTAAAATATCCTGCTAAAAAACTGCTTAGTAAGATTTAAAACAGATACAGGATAAAAGTATCAGCGGCCGTGCAAATAAGTTATACAACGGGCGACTGTGCTTTAGGATTGACAGTAAATGTGGTTAAGAATACACGGCCTCCATTAGTAATTAATTTAAGGGACGTTAAGCTCACGTGCAAACATGCCTCCATGGACAGGCAGGCTATCATGCTTATAAATGCAGTGAGCCTTACGGCGCAGTTTCTGATCAAAACTACCAGGTACAATTGCCTAGAACATATAGGATGCCGCAAACGACCGAACCAAACTTATACTAACAGCCGCCTCTAGACGGTGTTGCTTGTATTTACTTAAGAGGGATTTATAAAGAATTTGTTGTTTTAAATCCTAAGGTAAACTACTTATAGATATAAAGGTCCCTTGGTTGGTATCATACACAGCTGAAATATAGAACGCTAAAGTAACCCGATCACACCGAAAGTCTTAACTAAGCCCGACAAGCAGAAATGGCAAACATACAAATCACAATACAATTTTACACAGGTGGCTAATTCGGCAGAAAGATAATAACAAGTAATAAAGGTTTACTAGAATCAGGTGGCCAGTTGTCTTAAAAAATTACACTCATGCTCATAAATTAAGGATACTGGTGATACATGGTGAAACAATGCTCTGGTGGGCGGTTTGCGGGTTTAAATAACCTCGAGGTATGACCATGCGGTGCATTTGTCCAGCAGTCGTCGCACGGTGACGCTGGCAGCAGTCCACATACGCAGAGATGTGTTGGTGCATGCCAGAGTACGGTGCAGCGAGTAAGTGTGCAGACGTTTTCCGACGTGCTAATGGTGACTGTGTGTTGAAAGTGGCTCAAAGAACACATATTGATGACGTTATGAGGCGACTGGAGGCTGGACAAACACAGCAGGCCGTAGCACGGGCCCTCCGTGTGCCACAAAGTGTGATCTCACGATTATGGCAACGATTCCAGCAGACAGTAAACGTGTCCAGGCGCTACAGTTCGGGAAGTCCACAGTGTACAACACCACAAGAAGACCGATATCTCACCATCAGTGCCCGAGGACGGCCACGGATTACTGCAGGCAGCCTTGCTCGGGACCTTACCGCAGCCACTGGAACAGCTGTCTCCAGACACACAGTCTACAGACGACTGAATAGACATGGTGTATTCACCCGGAGACCTGCAAGGTGCATTCCACTGACCCCTGGTCACAGAAGAGCCCGTAAAGCCTAGTGTCAAGAACAACGACATGGTCATTGGAACAGTGGTCCCAGGTTATGTTCACGGACGGGTCCAGGTATAGTCTGAACAGTGATTCTCGCCGGGTCTTCGTCTGGCGTGAACCAGGAAACAGATACAAACCCCCTTAATGTCCTTGAAAGTGACATGTATGGAGGTCGTGGTTTGAATGTGTGGGGTGGGATTATGATTGGTGGACATACACCCCTGCATGTCTTTGACAGAGGAACTGTAATAGGTCAGGTGTATCGGGACGTCATTTTGGACCAGTATGTCCGCCTTTTCAGGGGTGCAGTTGGTCCCACCTTACTCCTGATGGATGATAACGCACAGCCCCACCGAGCTGCCATCGTGGAGGAGTACCTTGAAACAGCGTATATCAAGCGAATGGAGTGGCCCGCTCGTTCTCCAGACCTAAATCCCATTGACCATGTCTGAGATGCTCTCGGTCGACGAATCGCTGCACGCCTTCAAACTCCTACGACACTTCAGGAGCTCCGACAGGGCCGGCCGAGGTGGCCGAGCGGTTTTAGGCGCTACAGTCTGGAACAGCGTGACCGCTACGGTCGCAGGTTCGAATCCTGCCTCGAGCATGGATGTGTGTGATGTCCTTAGGTTAGTTAGGTTTAAGTAGTTCTAAGTTCTAGGGGACTGATGACCTTAGAAGTTAAGTCCCATAGTGCTCAGAGCCATTTTTTTTAGCTCCGACAGGCACTGGTGCACCTGGACCCCTAGCAGCTGCTCGACCACCTGATCCAGTCTATGCCAACCCGTTTTGCGGCCTGTGTACGTGTGCATGGTGATCATATCCCATATTGATGTCGGGGTACATGCGCAGGAAACAGTGGTGTTTTGTAGCACATGTGTTTCGGGACGGTTTTCTCAGCTTATCGCCAATACCGTGGACTTACAGATCTGTGCCTATGTGTTCCCTATGTGCCTATGCTATTAGTGCCAGTCTTGTGTAGTGCCACGTTGTGTGGCACCACATTCTGCAGTTATCCTTAATTTATGAGCATTAGTGTAGAAACCATTTCCTCCACAGATGTACAAAGAACTTACATTTCCGAAAATTATCCAATGAAAGACGCAGGACCAACTAAAGCATGCAGTGAGGCCCCTTTCTCGGTTCTTTCTTGAATTCAATAAACAGGTTGTTAAAATTGTCTAATCTGTCCTGTAGCACAGACACACAGACACACACACACAAACACACACACACACATGCGAACCCGCGCGTGGACAAAGAATTAAGCGCTATTCTATTAAAATAAAAAACATTAAAAAATGAAACAAGACTGACAAACATCGAATAAGTAATAGGCCAGGCTAGTGGGTTAAAGAAAGATTTTAACAGTGAGCGCGGGTTTGTGTTCGCAACCAATCAACGCTCACCATCCATTAACGAGGTATGTATAAACCAAACTCCAAATTACAATCCACATTCGACACAAATGGTGAATACGTGGCCAGAAGATCGGCTAAACACAGCCTGATAGAAAAAAACAAAGGAGCGTCTGCGTTCACGACAACATATATCAGGTAAGTCCGAAAGAAACTGAGATAGGGTGGTCACACGCCAATTAAGAACAAAATCACTACCCATTTCAGAAAATGGCTCATCGTAAAGTCGATAGTATGGGCACACACCGATTCTCTGAATAGGCTCACTTCCTCGAACGGTCGAGCAGCTGACAGTTATACTGTAACCGGCGTGATGGCGACAGTAGGACTCCACAGGCTAGGCCGCCGCATTCCGGCTATTTTTAACCCAAAGGAGCACTCACGCTACTTAGCTGCAAGTGGGCAGTTACCTCTCCAGTTGACTTCACTCTTGCTTGCCGCATGCACCCTTCCAGCCACGGCCACCGCTGCTCGTGCGCCCTCTTGCATGCAGAGGCCCTCAAGTTTCTTAGCAAAGGGACGGAGAAGTACATAGGGTAGATAATATCGATAACTGTACGGCTCTAATTCCCAAGAGATCAGTTTCTTGAAATTTAAATCTTTGTTACTGCATCAAGAGGCAGTTGCTCTACCTTTCTTCATTCTTACTGAAAACATTGTGGCTGAGGGAGCATTGGTGTATGATATCTTCGTTACAGTGTTTCGTAAGGCAATAATCAGTTCACTGCAGCCTACGAAGTGACAAACTTGGTAAAGTAACGCTTGCATCCATTTAGGAACGTTACGTCATCTCTCTCATCTTAACGGATGTCCTGGAGCATACCACTTACAGGCGTTTAGTGACCCTTTTAGAGAAACCTTATTTGCAACATTTGGCAGTACATGGGCTTCACATGTCTCAGTCTCGTACACGAGAAAATAAAACTCCATACTAGATTATAAACAATGTAAATTAATATACACATTATATAAAACACATTTTCACAGTTAATTCGTACATGCAAAATATTTCGAATTAAATGTTGAAGCCATAAAGACAGCAGAAAAAATTAACGGTTGTGTACCTCTGTGATGAATATTTACGATCATCGTATCTGGAAATGATCCACTGAGAGGACATAACACAAAATTTCAAATTTCGCTGTTCCTAGCGATAGGACGTGTTATTTAAGGCACTAGAGAAGTATTTAGAAGAATGAGGTTCACATCCCTGTCCGACCACCAAGATTTAGCTTTCCATGGTTTCCCTAAATTGATTTAAGGATATTTGAGGATGATTTCTTTGAAAATGACACATCCAATATCCATCTGCCCTTGTCTCTTCCATGAGCGTGTTCTGTGGTTCTAGTGACTTTAAGTGATAAGCACTTCCTTTGAGCCCTACTCAGAGATAGATATACATCTTCATTAAGTCGCTGGCTCCTTTCCACTGCTCTCAAACTACATTGCGCTTCTTCCACAGACTTGGATGACTAACACGTACATTTCAATGGCTGCAGTGCTGTCTTTCTTCAAACATCGTCACGCCATCGTAAATGGGGGGACTTGTATATTCAAAAAATGAAAGCTTTCGTAGTCACTATTTACTTATTTGATTGAATAATATGGAGTACTTGATATGTGGCCTTACCCACTCCTTCTGCGTGATTCTTCTCCTTATTGGTTTTGCGAAGCGTTTTACATCGGGGAACTTACTATCAGCGTATATGCAGACTGTGTCTCCTGTAGCAGTAACTGAATATTTTGGCAGTAAACTGTGTCCACGGCCATTACAGAAAAGGTATGAATACTTTTGAATTCAAAAACTGATCATTTCTGTCAAAACGACAATAATAAGTTTTTGAGTTAACTGTTGTAAAAACACCAACGCGGAATTCGCGACAGGGAATAAATCATGACACGTTTACACGTTATACGGAACACACAAACACAATAACAAAACAGCATATGGACGGCACATAAACGTCACTGATCACACCATGAACGGCATCCAATCAAATTTAAGAGTTCTTCTTTCAGAACAGATATGTGCTCCACTCAACGTATTTGAAAAATCAACCAAAATGATTAACTACATGAACTTCGTGAATGATCAACGTGAATTTCTGCCACAACACGTATTTCGACAACTTTAGACATTTTCTGTGGCAGGAGAACTTCTGGATGGTATCTGGGCGCACGGTAGCTCATCGTATGGATTTCCGTGTATCATCTATGTTCACAGCATCTCCTTTCGATGGTACGAACTATTGCCCCAAAGTATGCTTTACTGCAGTGGCAGAGGATTTGGTAGACACTTGGGGGTTTGCGAATCCTTCATTATCGCGCACTGGACCTAGATGTGTTAAGCTTTACCGGGGTGGACCTAAAACACATTTCACACCACGTCTCTCCAAGATCCTGCCGTGTTTCTGGTAATATCCCCGACAAGCGCGAAGCGCGCTAGTGACTTGTGCTTTTCTTTTTCTTCCACCTGTTGTCTATGACAGCTTGTATAAAAGTCATGCCTTATGTGCCTCATGTTTTACCAATGATTGTAGGAATGTCGTCTCGAGCTGCGTTAGCTAAGATTGAAGGCTGTCTCGGTCGAAGATGAACTGTACCATTTGAACAGGTATGCCTAAAATACCTTCACGCTCGGAGTTCTGATACTACAGACATGCAGATACAAATCAGTGTATACAACTTTTCACTATAGCTGTCCCAGCTTGCCATCTCGTTTCCGTTTCGGTGGGACGTCAAAAATTCAACGTAATTCTTGTTCCCAGGCAATTACACTACTGGCAATTAAAATTGCTACACCACGAAGATGACGTGCTACAGACGCGAAATTTAACCGACAGGAAGAAGCTGCTGTGATACGCCAATGGTTAGCTTTTCAGAGCATTCACACAAGGTTGGCGCCGGTGGCGACACCTACAAAGTGTTCACATGAGGAAAGTTTCCAACCGATTTCTCATACGCAAAAAGCACTTGACCGGCGTTGCCTGGTGAAACGTTGTTGTGATGCCTCGTGTAAGGAGGAGATATGTGTACCATCACGTTTCCGACTTCGATAAAGGTCAGATTGTAGCCTTTCGCGATTGCGGGTTATCGTATCGCGACATTGCTGCTCGCGTTTGTCGAGATCCAATGACTGTTAGCAGAATATGGAATCGGTGGGTTCAGGGGGGTAATACGGAACGCCGTTCTGGATCCCAACGGCCTCGATCACCAACAGTCGAGATGATAGGCATCTTGTCCGCGTGGCTGTAACGGATCGTGCACCCACGCATCGATCCCTGAGTCAATAAATGGGAACGTTTGTAGGACAACAACCATCTGCACGAACACTTCGACGACGTTTGCAGCAGCATGGACTATCACCTCGGAGACCATGGCTGCGGTTACCCTTGACGCTGCATCACAGACAGGAGCGCTTGCGATGGTGTACTCACCGACGAACCTGGGTGCACGAATGGCAAAATGTCATTTTTTCGAATGAATCCAGGTTCTGTTTACAGCATCATGATGGTCGCATCCGTGTTTGGCGACATCGCGCTGAACGCACATTGGAAGCGTGTATTCGTCATCGCCATATTGGCGTATCACCCGGCGTGATGGTATGGGGTGCCATTGGTTACACGTCTCGGTCACCTCTTGTTCGCATTGACGGCACTTTGAACAGTGGACGTTACATTTCAGATGTGTGGCTCTACCCTCCATTCGATCCCCGCGAAACCCTACATTTCAGCAGGATAATGCACGACCGCATGTTGCAGGTCTTGTACAGGCCTCTCTGGATACAGAAAATGTTTTACTGCTGCCCTGGCCAGCACATTTTCCAGATGTCTTACCAATTGAAAACGTCTGGTCGATGGTGGCCGAGCAACTGGCTCCTCACAATACGCCAGTCACTACTCTTGATGAACTGTGATATCTTGTTGAAGCTGCATGGGCAGCTGTACCTGTACACTCCATCCAAGCTCTGTCTGACTGAATGCCGAAACGTATCAAGGCCGTTATTACGGCCAGAGGTGGTTGTTCAGGGTACTGATTTCTCAGGATCTACGCACCCATATTGCGTGAAAATGTAATCAGATGTCAGTTCTAGTATAATATATTTGTACAATTAATACCCGTTTATCATCTACATTTCTTCTTGGTGTAGCAATTTTAATGGCCAGTAGTGTGATATAAACCGAAGTGGGATGACCTCTTTCGCTAGCTGTAACGGATTTGACTATGTAGAAATTCGAGGAGATAGCCTTGGGACAAACCCAACTTAAATCAACTAGTTTTTACATTTATGTGAATGAAACGATGGTCGTTTAGAGACATGGGCGGCACTGCTTAAGCGAATTTCTGTATCACCTCAACCCACTGAATCTCAACATACAGCCGGCTGGAGTGGCCGAGTGGTTCTAGGCGCTTCAGTCTGGAACCGCGCGACCGCTACGGTCGCAGGTTCGAATCCTGCCTCGATCATGGATGTGTGTGATGTCCTTAGGTTAGTTAGGTTTAAGTCGTTCTTAGTTCTAGGGGACTGATGACCTCAGAACTTAAGTCCCGTAGTGCTCAGAGCCATTTGAATCATTCTTTGAACCCAACATACAGTTCACAATGAAGATGGAACAGAATGGCGCCCTCGCGGTTCTTCGGCAGGATCACGGAGCAACACAATGTTAACTTTACATTTCTTCTACCCCCTAAAATCTTGACATTACCCGGTTCATTAAAGGACAGCCAAGTCCTTCCCCAAAAGTGGGGTGTACCATACCCCCCTGTCACTGTGGCGAATCATGCATTCGGAAAAATATTCTCATTGTCGATGAGACTTGCCGTAACAACACTGAATTGCACCAGATTACTATGTCGTTCGAGGCCGACCATAATAAGTACTATCCGTACTATAGATCACAACACTAATATACGTCGGCTGTCTTTCTCCGCGCATTTTATGAGGACTGTGCTTCACGCAGACATCGACCTCACGACTCACCAAGGTCAGCACACTCCACCGCTTCTTGGTCCGCCGCTATATTCGCCAATGGTCATCCTGAGCCCGTCTTACTGCTGACGTCATTTCGAGTGCTTCACCTTCTCCTACATTCAGAATCACCATATTTTAATTGTATATTTATAATACTATTTATTTTCTTAAACTCAATATGGTATTGGCCAACCCTTAGCCTTGATGACAGCTTCCACTCTCGCAAACATACGTTCAATCAAGTGCTGGAAGGCTTCTTCGGGAATAGCAGCTCATTCTTCACGGAGTGCTGCACTGACGAGAGGTACCGATGTCGGTCGGTGAGGCCTGGTACGAAGTCGGCGTTCCAAACAATCCCAGAGTTCTATAGGAGTCGGGTTAGGATTTTCAAATGGCCCTAAGCACTATGAGACTTAACACCTGACACCTGAGGTCATCAGTCCCCTGTACTTCGAACTAACCTAAGGACATCACACACATCCATGCCAGGGGCAGGATTGGAACCTGCGACCGTAGCAGCAACGCGGTTCCGGACTGAAGAGCCTACAAGCGCTCGGCCACAGCGGCCGGCTCAGGTGAGGACGCTGTGGAGGCCAGTCCGTTACAGGGATTTTATTGTCATGTAACCACTCCCCCACAGGCTGTGTATTATGAACATCGTCTTGAAAGATGCAATCGCCATCCCCGAATTGCTCTTCAACAGTGGGAAGCAAGAAGGTGCTTAAAACATCAGTGTAGGCCTGTGCTGTGATTATGATGAGGTCCCATACTCCGAGGAGCATAGGGGACGATGCGGGAGACCTGCACCGCTGTACTGGGAAGGGTCTTAGTGGAGGTAGTTTGTCACTGCCTTTCTCCGACCGTAATGGGGATGAATGATGATGATAAAGACGACACAACACCCACTAATCTCGAGGCAGGAAAAATCACAGACCCCGCCAGGAATCGAACGCAGAACTCCGTGCACGGGAAGCGTGAACGCTACCGCAAGACTACGAGCTTCGGACTATGCTGTGATAGTGCCACGCAAAACAGCAAGCGGTGCAAGCCCCTTCCATGAAAAACACGAGCACACCATAACACCACCGCCTCCGAATTTTACTGCTGGCACTTCACACACTGGCAGATGACGTTCACCGGTCATTCGCCATACCCACACCCTGCTATCGGATTGCCACATTGTTACCGTGAATCGTCACTCCACATAACGTTTTTCCATTGTTCAATCGTCCAATGTTTCCGGAAACTGGAAATTTGTGATCTTCATGGGACCAAAATGCTGAGGTCATCGGTCTCTAAGCTTACGCACTACTTAATTTAACTTAAAATAACTTACGCGAAGGACAACAACACACACCCATGCCCGAGGGAGGTCTCGAACCTCCGACGGGGAGAGCCGCGCGGACCGTGACAAGACGTTCGAGACCGCGCGGCTACCCCACACGGCCAATGTTTACGCTCCTTACACCACACCACACCACATCACACCACACCACACGTTATATTACATTCGTATCTCTTTCTTTGAAGCTTGTCAAAATCGACTTTTCATTCGATATAATGGTCTAACACTATAAGGGTGTCACGTGTAAGTTGTGGCAGCTGCGATGCGATGTACCGCTTTTCTTACTGTAAAATGACTTTGTGATTCACGTATGAAGATACAGCCTTCAAGTGCATTTTAAATAGTTTTAATGCTTTAAACTTTTATCTTTCATAATGTATTACACTCTTTTATCACGTGTGAAACGAGCTGATCTATATCTTTTACTTGTATAAAATTTAGTAGCTCTTTTCAAATATATTGATTATGCCACATGTTAGAATATTCATTATATTTTTGTATACATATACTTTCAGTTGTCTGTAGCTGGTATTCTACTAGCGCCACTAGTGACGATTACTGTAAACTTTCTTTAATCTTTAAATTGCACTCACTGCTCTTGTTATTTTACGTACAGGCTACGTGCCTACGTGACATTGCTAAGTTTTTTTTAGGTGGCTTGGGAATTTTGTAGTATACGTGTCAAATTCGTCTTCGTTTAAGTAAATTTATTCGTGTGTCTCTGTCTGTATATTCCCATTTTTAGATCTGATCATGCCTCCAAAGCCGAAATCGGTATAGATTTTAATAAAATGTTATGTAACCAAGGCACTGACATTTATAATCTAGTATTATAATCTATCACATTTACAGACCTGAAAACCACCATAAATAGTTAACGATGGAGCTTGGAAATGCCCTCTTTGTAATACATAAGTAATATTGTCTTAACTCAAAAAATCGTCAAAAGGTAGACCGATGTTACCAGTTCCAGCGGTCGGCCATGGAAGAATGTCTGCACGTGGTCCTATTCAAACTCTAAACTCTCCTCCAACCGACATGATTGGCTCACAGGAAAAAATGACTCTGACCACTATGTGACTTAACGTCTGAGGTCATAAGTCGCCTAGAACTTAGAACTAATTAAACCTAACTAACCTAAGGACATCACACACATCCATGCCCGAGGCAGGATTCGAACCTGCGACCGTAGCGGTAGCTCGGTTCCAGACTGTAGCGCCTAGAACCGCACGGCCACACTGGCCGGCGGCTTAAAGGACTCTGTGCTCAAAGTACAGCTTGTACATACACTCCTCTGGTACAATCAAAGACACAATTTCTCTAGCGGACAAGAGCACTTACTACACAGTGTTTTAGCGATGCAAGTGACTCGCAACTCGCGTATAGATACTTGATATGGAAGACGTTTCTAACAGACGACTTTCACACATCTCCCCATAATTTTAGAGCCTCCCAGTTTCTGCTTTTCTTCTTATGCTTCCACTTCTAGTTCTTCACATGCTACTGCCTCTCCTGCTTCAGCCTCTCTCTTCCTCTTTTGCTTTAATTTTTTTCGCCTGTCGAAAAAATGCACCCCCACGTTAACGTCGATCACAGCGCGAGCCCCGTCTGCCAAACCGTAACTGACAAACTCATTGGGGATACATTTTACCAATTTTCTACTAGAAACGGAAACAAAAAATGAACTTCATTTGTAAGTGTAATATAGAAAAACTTTCGTTTCCATGTATTCGCGAAATCATCTTTGGAATGATGAAACAGTTGTACAAAGAAATACGCATAACGTAGAAATGTATAAGTATGGCTGCTCGCGTGTCTACAACGCGATTTTTGAAAGGCTTTATGCCAACGCCTCTTCGTAGCTCTGTAGACGGTTAAAGTTTTCGAGTACAGCAGTTTGCGCTTCGCAGTTGAAATCTGTCAAAAGCGCTGTCGGGCGTCAGCGATTTCCTTACAGTCTGTTAAGTAAGATTGTGGTCGGGTTAATCAGAGAGAAAACGTATTTGACACCAAACTAAAACATATACACACATCATATATCAAAAAAAGGAAAATGCAGGTACAATTAATAATACATCCAGTCACCTGCAGCGCCGATAATTGCTTGTCGTCTCCGAGGTACGCTTGAAACCATGTTTCCGAGTATTCACCTGGAAAAGACCTCCAGAAGCGTCTAATTTGCGTTGGCAGCTGTTTCAAAGTGAATTTTCCTTGCTCGTGACCCAATGTTAAGAAAAGGCTTCCCGAAAAAGGTTAATAATCATATTTTATACTTTCGGAGTCACTTTACCGATTGACTTACGTTCTTCAAAGTCATCCACGTTTTTAATCTAATTATACCGTGTTACCCACTTTTGCACAAATGACTTTGGTTACCCCTGTATACTTAGACGCCGCGGAATGACTCATTTTCGCACCTTTGGAGTGGTTACAGAGAAAAACAGCTTCGAAACCTAACGCTTAAGCTGCACCCATGTCTCTTCTCGTGTATCGCAGCCAAGAATTCAAGATAAACTAATAATTTATGGACACTGTATGAAGGAAAAATGTTCTCTCTGTTGTGTTGTGAAGGAACTAAGGCTATATGTTTTACCATCTGAGTGTAATGCCGACCAGACTGTAAGTTTACGCGAATGTAGGAGGAGGCGTGTGTTAGCAGAGTAAACGGCATTTTTTCACGTAACTCCGTGTTAATGACGTTATATCTCTTCAAATAAGTGTCGTACAAGATGTATTTGTGTTGCGAAATATGTTGCAAATAGACGTCGTAGCAAAGAAGTAATGAATTTAAACGTCATAGACGATCCGGCAATTTTTCATGCATTCGTTGTTTATAATGTCATATCTCTTGTAATATGATTGGTAGGTAGTTATTACCCGGACAGCGATTGTTGCCTGACAGTAAGATATATGTGTACCAACTTATGTTGAAATGGGCCTAGCGGCTTAGGAGGAGATGCCGAACTCTCTCTCTCTCTCTCTCTCTCTCTCTCTCTCTCTCTCACACACACACACACACACACACACACGCACGAAAACAAAAAATGAGGAGACAAAAGTCAGCGTTTTACCGGGAGTGCATCTATTTGTCGTGGCATAGACCTAAAAGTCGTTGGAAGTCCCCCCTTCCAGAAATTTGAGCCATGCTGCCTTTATAGCTGTCCAAAATTCCTAAAACTTTGCCGATCCAGGATTTTGTTCATGGAATGACCTCTCGATTATGTCCCATAAATGTTCGATGGGATCTATGTCGGGCAATCTGGGTGGCCAAATCATTCACTGTTCAAGCCAATCGTGAAAACTTCTGGATCGGTGACATGGCAGATTGTCATCCATAAACATTCCAATGTTGTTTGGCTACATGAAGTCCATGAATAGCTGCAAATGGTGTACAAGGTAGCCGAAAATAACCATTTCCAGTCAATGATCGGTTCACTTGAACCAGAAGACCAAGACCAATCCGTGTAAACACAGCTCACACCGATACGGAGCCACTACCACTTATCACAGTGCCTTGTTGACAACCTGGGTCCATGGTTTAGTTACATCTGCGCCAAAGTCGAACCTTACCATCAGTTCTTACCAATTGAAATCGGGACTCATCTGACCATGCCACGGTTTTCCAGTAGTCTAAGGTCCAATCGATATGGTCACGAGCCCAGAAGAGACGATATGGTACTTTTGGCAAAGACACCCTCACCTGTCATCTGCTACCATAGTACATTAACGCCAAATTCCACAGCACTATCCTAATGGGTAAGTTCGTCGTACGTTCCACATTGGTTTCTGCTGTTATACTAAGTGATCAAAAGTATCAGGACACCCCCAAAAACAAACGTTTATCATATTAGGTGCATTGAACTGCCATCTACTGCCACGTACTCTATATCACTCCTAAACATCCCTAGGTCCACTGTTTCCAATGTGAGACTGAAGTGGAAAAGTGAAGGGACACTTACAGCGCAGAAGCGTACTGGCGGTCCTCGTCTGTTGACTGACAGAGACCGCCGACCGTTGAAGAGGGTCGTAATGCGCAATAGGTCTATCCAGACCATCACACAGAAATTCCAAACTGCATCAGGATCCACTGCAAGTACTATGACAGTTAGGCGGGAGGTGGGAAAACTTGGATTTCATGGTCAAGCGGCTGCTCATAAGCCACACATCATGCCAGTAAATGCCAAACGACGCTTCGCTTGGTGTAAGGAGCGTAAACATTGGCCGTGTTGGGTAGCCACGCGGTCTCGAGCGTCTTGTCACGGTCCGCGCGGCTCTCGCCGTCGGAGGTTCGAGACCTCCCTCGGGCATGGGTGTGTGTTGTTGTCCTTCGCGTAAGTTATTTAAGTTAAATTAAGTAGTGCGTAAGCTTAGAGACCGATGACCTCAGCATTTTGGTCCCATAAAGATCACAAATTTCCAGTTTCCGGAAACATTGGACGATTGAACAATGGAAAAACGTTGCGTGGAGTGACGATTCACGGTAATAATGTGGCAATCCGATGGCAGGGTGTGGGTATGGTGAATGGCCGGTGAACGTCACCTGCCAGAATGTGTAGTGCCAGCAGTAAAATTCGGAGGCGGTGGTGTTATGGTGTGCTCGTGTTTTTCATGGAAGGGGCTTGCACCCCTTGCTGTTTTGCATGGCACTATCACAGCATAGTCCGAAGCTCGTAGTCTTGCGGTAGCGTTCTCGCTTCCCGTGCACGGAGTCCTGGGTTCGATTCCTGGCGGGGTCCGGGATTTTTCCTGCCTCGAGATTAGTGGGTGTTGTGTCGTCCTCATCATCATCATTCATCCCCATTACGGTCGGAGAAAGGCAATGACAAACTACTTCCACTAAGACCCTTCCCAGTACAGCGGTGCAGGTCTCCCGCATCGTCCCCTATGCTCCTCGGAGTATGGGACCTCATCATCATCACAGCACAGGCCTACACTGATGTTTGAAGCACCTTCTTGCTTCCCACTGTTGAAGAGCAATTCGGGGATGGCGATTGCATCTTTCAAGACGATGTTCATAATACACAGCCTGTGGGGGAGTGGTTACACGACAATAAAATCCCTGTAACGGACTGGCCTCCACAGCGTCCTCACCTGAGCCGGCCGCTGTGGCCGAGCGGTTCTAGGCACTTCAGTCCGGAACCGCGCTGCTGCTACGGTCGCAGGTTCCAATCCTGCCCCTGGCATGGATGTGTGTGATGTCCTTAAGTTAGTTCTAAGTATAGGGGACTGATGACTTCAGGTGTCAGGTGTTAAGTCCCATAGTGCTTAGGGCCATTTGAAAATCCTCGCCTGACTCCTATAGAACACCTTTGGGATTGTTTGGAACGCCGACTTCGTAGCAGGCCTCACCGAGCGACATCGGTACCTCTCGTCAGTGCAGCACTCCGTGAAGAATGAGCTGCCATTCCCGAAGAAGCCTTCCAGCACTTGATTGAACCTATGTTTGCGAGAGTGGAAGCTGTCATCAAGGCTAAGGGTTGGTCAACACTATACAGTATTGAATTCCAGCATTACTGATGGAGGGCGCCACGAACTTGTAAGCCATTTCCAGCCAGATGTCCGGATACTTTTGATCACCTAGTGTATGAAGGCTCCGTAAAGGCTCTACCCTTCATTCCTTGTGTCCGAGATACGACTGCCATCTGTATATGTGCATGTCACTACCCAATGGCATTTGTCACCTCACTGCGCATGTATATACCCATTTTTATGGTAACTGTGCTCGGGGAAAACTTGAAGTCCAGTGAAACGGTCAAAATACAGAGACTTTCTTAAGTTATTGCGCAATGTGAGAAGCTGCACTTAGAAAGTCCGCCTGGACGACACCCTCCGTTCCCGAGCTCGTAAGACAGGAGACGTTACTAACGAATCCTGTCCAATAACTCATGTCAGCGTGTAATTTGGTCAGCTTACGGAACACACGTCCTTGGTGCTCCGTCTGCTATTAACTGCGCACAGCGTAGAGTGCTTGCCTGCGAATAAGGGCAAGCAGCGTATCCCGGCAGGGAGTTAGCGATAGCTGCGCGGAGCGCATGCCGCCTCGTGCGCTGATTGGCTGCGGAAGCGGCGCGCCGGCTCTGCTGGATCACCGCCGCTAACGATCGGCCCGCGCAGTGGAGCGTGCCCGATGGAGAGCCGGCCGCAGCCAGTCTCGCCACTGTGCGCGCCGCCGCCGTCCAGGCGGGCCTCGGCACGACGGCACGCGTATCGCTTACACCGCTGCCCGGGACATGCCTATTCAACTCCCGGTGTCCTTTCAGGCCATTCGGAGATCGACGTAGCGGCGATTCCTTTACAGCTGCAGTGAGCTGCCGCATGATGTTACCAACACAAACACACGCGGCGGCTTCGTACGTGTCCTCAGAGCTTTCAGAAACGTCTTTTGTACTGTTTCTCCTGTTGTAACAAAACAGGGTGGTCGACAATTTTTTTAAAAATACAACTAACGGCGTACCTATGTTTTGGACTAAACTCATCTTGTATGCAGAATAAAATTTTCACTCTGCAGCGGAGTGTGCGCTCATGTGAAACTTCCTGGCAGATTAAAACTGTATGCCGCACCCAGACTCGAACTCGCGACCTTTGCTTTTTGCGGGCAAGTGCTCCACCACCTGAGCTACCCAAGCACGACTCACACCCCGTCCTCACAGCTTTACTTCCTCCAGTAGCTCGTCTCCTACTTTCCAAACTTCACAGAAGCTCTCCGGCAAACTTTGCAGAACTAGCACTCCTGGAAAAAAGGATATTGCGGAGGCATGGCTTAGCAACAGCCTTGGGGATGTTTCCAGAATGAGATTTTCACTCTGCAGCGGAGTGTGCTCTGATATGAAACTTCCTGGCAGATTAAAACTTCACTTGCCTGCGAAAGGCAGAGGTCACGAGTTGGAGTCTCAGTCCGGTCCACAGTTTTAATCTGCCAGGAAGTTTCATCTTGTATGCACTTCCGGGAAAATAATGGGATCGAGGCATTTTAAATGCGGCGCTGTGGAAGGATGTTGAAAATTAGGTGCACTGATAAGATGTTATGCACGTTAATAGGGTTAATCGTAATGCGGTGCGCTGACGGAAAGATTTCCAACACCAAGAAAGATTTGTGTGACATAAACGAAAGCCGGTAGTCCTGTGTAAGATGGCTATTTTTTGTTGATGATATTGGATGTGTTGAAATTTGTAAAGGAAAATGATATTGAGCGGTGGCGTGGCTGGCGCCAGTGTTCACTTACAATTGCATCGCTGCCATCGTTTATACGGTCACCATCTTTGCCTTCCGCGATTCAGGCTGGTGGTCTGGTGGTTAACGGTGAGAGAAAAGAGACAGCGGAGTGCATATTCGCAGGGTCGAAGGTGGCTTGTTGACGTTTACCGTGAGGCCTGTGGTACGACGCCTGTACTCTATAGGCAGGGTCAGCGAGAGATCCCGGCAGTGACATGATGGGACCTCGAGTTTGGTATCGCGGTGGTGCACTGTTGTGTTCTGGGGCTTTTCTGCTGCGAGGGCATGTATAGGTTTTTGTTACTGGCCATTGAAAATGAGATGTGTCTATGGCGTGACGGAGGAAATGTGTGATGCTCGCCGCCGTTGCGTGTGAAAACGCTTCGTCTGCCTTGTGTCTGTGCAGGAAATTATGTGAAGTAAGTAGTTCATAACACGGCGACTCTTGCTCTCACGCGTTGTTGAATATATTTCGGAATTACTGAACGGTGAAGATATCCCACGTGTAAAGCAAATGAAGCCATTTGTGTCATACTAAGGTACTGTTTTATTCTGCTTAAATCTGTGTCAGTTATATGTGCATTTATATTCCCTTCGTTAGTTCCAGAAGCTATAGAATTGTGTAAACAGAGAGCTATGTGGAAAGGGATGTAAAGTTGAAACCCTTCCAATAAGTGAATACACTCGAACTCTGTATTACTAAAGGTGCCTTTCCATACCAGCACCTACCTTGGGTGATAAGTGTTATTCGGAGGTTGTCATGGTACTATAAGTAATTATCATTCACAAAATTGTTTATTCTGATTATACTAAATTGGAGATTTAAGGTCGGTTTTGTGCCGCTGTAAATTACCATTGTCTCCTCTGTGTAGCAGCCTAGCATTGTCAGTGGCTTCAATCATTATTCCTGTCATATTTCGAGTTTTGTATTGGCATGTCATATATTGGTCAGACAATCAGGACTGTGGAAGACCGGTGTATTGAACATAAGCGTCACACACGCTTACAACAGCCGAGAAAATCCACTATTGCAGAACATTGCCTTGACACCGGTCATCCTATGGAATACAACAACACGGAGATTCTGGCTTGCACGTCCAGCTATTGGGATAGTGTTATTAAGGAAGCTGTTGAAATCAGACTATCAAGCAACTTTATTAACAGAGATGGTGGATTTTGTTTAAATGCTGCTTGGAATCCGGCTCTGTCTCTATCAAAAAACAGAGGGACAGAATTAGTGCTACCTCAGATGTTGATTAATAGTATCGATATTTCTGATGTTGGCTATCTTTGGTTGTGTTGACACTTGTTCTGTGTGTGGTGCCTTCCTTGTTTCTCCTCTGTGAACCGAGGTATTAAATTTGCTTGCACATTTTTTCTTCCTTGCATTTGTGCCTTGAGAATGGCAGGGTGTGCTCCTGTCGAAATATCGGCGGTGTTCGACGACGTCACCAGACAGCAAACCCGTAAGTTATTTGAACATTCGATTCGCCGGGAAAAGTTAAGGTCTCACATTCCAGGGGATATTTTCCATCAGGATAACGCTCGCCCACATACCGCTGTCGTAACCCAAAATGCTCTAAAGTGTGTCGACGTGTTGCCTTGGCATGTTCGGTCACCAGATCTACCTACAATCATATGGGACATCATCGGACAACAATTCCAGCGTCATCCACAACCAGTATTAACTGTTTCTATACTGACCGACCAAGTGTAACCAGCATGGAACTCCATGCCACAAACATATCCGATTCCTGTACAACATAATACATGCACGTTTGCATGTCTGCGTCCAACTGTCTGGCGGTTACACCTGTCATTAATGGATCAGCATTTCGCAGTTGCAAAGGCTTATCTTGCTCCTACATTAACATGTGATCTTGCAGTGTTCATCGCTGAAATATGTTATCCAGACGAATTTATTCCCGAAATTTTGTTATTCCACATGGATTATTTTTTGGTGTTGCGATTTGTTTTCCCGTCAGTGTATAATTACAACTAGACTCTTGTGCAGGTTTCATTCGTTAGCAGTCATGCTCGATCAGATATTAATATTGACGAGTTGCATTTACGAGGAGAACAGGGCACGAGCCCAAACTTCATTTTCCAGAAACATCGCTCCATGTAAGAAGAATCGAAATAAACGAACATGTCTCTCGGCTTATCCGTAGATAGTCGACCGTTTCTGTGAAAACAACGGTCAAAGCTTTAGATGTAATTTAGATGGCTTTTAGGGCACCATACTAGCTATCGTCACGGCTTGTCATGTTTGCGCCCCGTGTTCGAAACCAGAGCATTCTTTTTATTTATTTTATTCATTTATTTTTATTTTTCGTTTATCTACCCATGTCAGTGGAATATTACTGCACGAATGTTTCCTATTGTTTTATGAAAACAAGGACGTTATAAAAGTTGTAAAATTACAACTGTGTTTCACAATAAGTGTCTTTTGTTTGTTATATAATATTTGTGTGTATGGCACTTCGAGCGGTTACAATCTTTTTAAATTCTACAATACTCAAATTTAATTCTTTTATCAATTCTTACGCTATTTCTTATATGTCATTCTCATGTTTGTTTTTCAGGATCACATGGTGCATTTCCTTTGATGATACCGATCATAGAAAAATTCGAATCATAGAAATTCCGAACACCACGACTATCACTCGAACTCAAATTTTCCAAAATACGGTACCATTTCTTCGTCTGAATCTCACTCGAGAAAGAAACGACATTAACATTTTTAAAGATTTCAGGCGCTGGCAATAATTTCCCGCAAATCACGCAAACGGATCACTTTTCCGAAAATTGGCGCTTGAAATTGATTATGAATTAAGATACACTACAGAACTTTCGTGAAAAACAACTTCCGTTTTTTTTTAATTCATTCACAAGTCCTACAATTAGAAGGCGAATAAGAATAAAGTTATTTCAATATACACTGGAAAAATATCTTGTAGTAATCTTCTACTGAGAAGGACAGATAATGTAAAAAATAAAAATAATAATCGACTTTCGAACACGGGGCGCAAAACTGTGAAAGCGCTACTCTGGCCACTGCGTACCGCTTTGCTTGGACTACATACTCGCTAAAACACCTTAAGTACATTCAAATCATTCACCGTCGTTTTGTCAGAAACGGTCGAGTATCTACGGATAAGTCAAGACAAGTGTTCACTTCTTTTGACGCCTCTTCCACTAAGCAAAGTTTCTGGAAAAGCGAATTATGGCACTTGCCGTGTTCTCCTCATTAGTGACGATGTTGCTTTGGCTAGCATTGTTCTTACGTGCTGATTAATTAGCAAGCCTCATATGGGTGTAGTTGCTAGTCAGTCGAAATCGGTAACCAAGAGGTAAGTATATTGTAATGAAATCAAGGCTATTCAGGTAACAAATAATACAGCTCGCTTTGTTTCCTTCACCTGACAGTGTTACGTCTTTCTTCGGAAACTGCGAAGATTAGAGCACATCGAAAATACTGACAATTAAAACTGATAGAATGATGGTACATGTATTAAAACATCACAAAATAACTTCCAGTGATACTAGAGGGAGCTCTAGAGATTACAAACTGTAGGAAAATACAGAGATTTGAATACATACAACTAAAAATTGTGGATGCGTGATGTTACTACTTCTCCAAGATGAAGGACTTGGCACGAGAGAGAATCTCGTCATGGACCGTATCGAGCAAGACAGAAGAAATATGACTTGAAAAATAAGAAAAGTTTAATGTTCTTCTTCTTTAGTTCCACCCAGCTTACGGGTACGTAACATCAGTCAACTTATTGTGTTCTGTGTTTTTCTGTTAGCCTAGTATTGTTTCATTCTTTATGAACCTGATTTCCATTCTTCTTCAGAGATTTAGGTTGTTCGTTTTGTTTTCATTTTGACATGGAATCTCTCTTTCCTCTCTTTAGCTCCTCAAAAAAATGGTTCAAATGGCTCTGAACACAACGGGACTCAACTGCTGTGGTCATAAGTCTCCTAGAACTTAGAACTACTTAAACCTAACTAACCTAAGGACATCACACACATCCATGCCCGAGGCAGGATTCCAACCTGCGACCGTAGCAGTCGTGGGGTTCCAGACTGTAGCGCCTTTAACAGCTCGGCCACTCCGGCCGGCCTTTAGCTCTTCTTTTCAGTTTTACTTATGAGCATATTTTCTATAATTAGTGGTTCTATTAAATCCTTCTCCGGTTCAAAAAATGGTTCAAATGGCTCTGAGCACTATGGGACTTAACTGCTGAGGTCATCAGTCCCCTAGAACTCAGAACTATTTAAACCTAACGTAACTAACCGTAGCGGTCGCGCGGTTCCTGATTGTAGCGCCTAGATTCTCAGGTTCCTTAAACCAATCTTTGAATTTTTTGTTGCAGAAGAGGGGGGGGGGGTACAAAAATTCTTTTTATTGATCTATTTGAGTTCGTTCTGATGATGTGTAAAAGAACAGTTCTTCTTTTCCTCATTGTCTCTCAGAGATTTTCATTTCAGCTAGGTCGTTTTTGGTAATGAACAGTGTTTCGGCTGCATGCAGGATTTACGGTTTTATTACAACGTTGTAGTGTCTTATTTTTGCACTTCCTGAGGGGCACTTCTTGTTGTGTGTGTTCTTGGTGAGTTGTAGTGCCAGTTCAGCTTTACTTCTTGTAGCTTCCATTGCCTTTTTCTCGAGGGCATTCCAGCTGGCCCATTCCACAAGATATCTGAATTATCTGACGATCTCTATTTTTCGTTCTCTCACTTTAAAACGTTTTGATGGTGTTTTATGACTGATTATTTTGAGCTTTTCGAAAGAGAAGGTAATATTATTACTTACATATGTTAATTAGGAAATGATTTAAATTTATAGCGTAACCTAACCAATAAAATTAATTTCGATTATTAATAGAGTCTCATATGGGGCGCGGATCTGGTGGGTGGGCGGAGAGTTAGTTGCTCCGCCCACCCCCCTGCAAATATTATTTTTATTTACAGTCACCCACAAACAATTATGACATGCCACAGAATCCTACGATATTAATAAGAACACCAATGTTGCATAAAATATTATTATGTAATTATGATAATTGTTTACATCAATATTTGGAGCATCGCTTTAGCCTGACATCCAAAAAATTGCATATCCAAGAAATATAGCATTTGAAAAGCATTCTAAAAATCTGAGAACAACTAGTGCGATTGAGTTAATTAAAGAACTATAACAGTAAGAAGCTCTCAAAACTTCATAATTTATACGAAGTCGAAGTGTGAATCGAAGTGTGAACTCACAAACAATCAATATTTCACTTAGCACCACGGCTTTGAACACAGGTCTGAAAACTAGCCGTTCTACTTTCCCAGTCGTTTGTGGGTTCTATCAATAGACTTACGAACATTGTTGGATTGTAATCATCCGGGTAGTGAGCCCATACACTTGGGCAGATCATCATACAAGGAACTGAAAAATACCGCTTGTTAAGTGTGACTTGTAATTTACAGGATTCCTTGCCATTTAGGAGGTTCTTAATTCTCACTCTGCTTTATTCTCCGGAAATTAGTTTGAAATTGGAAATTGATATGTAAAATTGAAGAACACTTTTTTTCTTCGCTTGTACACATTTTTTTGGTTCTAATAAAACCCCATGTCATTCCAAGCATGTGTGTCAATTTTTACCTCTCTATCTACGTTATTACGTGGTTTATTAAGTTTTCAATTTTATACTGACTTTTTGACCACCCGGTATTATAATTTGGACTATTGCAGTTTTGACCTTGTAGTGTCGCCTACTGTGGGATTCAGCACCGACACAAACAGGGAAGGAGGTAAGACGCGATGACCGGTGGCAGAAATCCAATATGATCTGTACATATCACATGCTGATTAATATAAAACTTTGTTTCTAACAAGAAGGCAACCATAACTTAACTTGATTCCTGTGCTTCCTGTGCCTCCTACGTACAAGTACTTTACTCTCTATTATTACTCGCAGAACGCTGGCTAATTGTCGTCTTCTTATTAGTCAGTACTTAGGTTCTCGAGGTCTGCGACTGAACAGGGCTGACCAGCAATGGGCGGCTGATTAAATCAGCATTTACAGAGGGCGCTGAACTCTGTCTTCCTGGAGGTGTGGCGCTGCCCGCTCTTTCCACTGGCCTACGGGTCAGCGCCTTCTCGATGCTGGTCGGTGTGCTGTCGATGCTTTAAGACTGCACAGACCTTAGGTTATGTTCAAGTTGTTATAGGTGCCGGAAACACAGATGTAATCAACATTAACAACAGAGGCTCGTATCCTTTTGAGTTATTTTATTAATCTTGGCTTCTGTTGTATTTTCAGCAGCTGCAACCACTCGAAATTGACCTGCAGTCAAATTCCGAGAGTAGAAATTATAATAAATACGAGTGGTACAGTCGATTCGGAACACACTGTCATTAAAAGTATATGCCAGTAAGAGCTTACTTTCCGTAACGGTTCATCTCATAAGTGTCTGAGTTTTGGCGGCACTTTACGTCGTAGCTGCGTTCCAATGGACAATGGCTGTTGGCGCTGGTATTAATCCATCCAGAACTGAAGCTGATAATTCCAACTTAATGACTAGTCCGTTTTAAGTGATGATCTGTGTAGTATCCTTGTCCGATGTTTGCAAGCCTCCGAGATCTAGTGGTCTCAAATGTCTGTGTAATAGCTTTGTAGATTATTGTAGCGGACGTAACATCCAGTGAATTGCGGGGCAGAGCAATGTAATCAAAAAAGTTACCAAGGGCTGTGCTCAAGGCAACCCCTATTGCATTGTTAGATGGGGCAGATACTATTTCAGGTGTCGTTGCATACGTATATGATAACCCAATAGTTGTGACGGCAGACTCCAGAACGACAACATTGGTGCAAGGGCAACAAACTGACTATAGCTGATCATAAAACAACATACATACTTCTAAAAGAAAGACTTTCTCTTGCCGGAAATACCTCTCTGACACTTGACGGAGTCCCTATTAGACGCAGCACTGTTTGTAGGTATTAAGACATTCTTCTAGACGAGAAAAGAAACGTCCTAGGAAATGTAAAATTTTTTACTCAGATAGCGGTCAAAATTATGCATAAGACTGCCCGTGCTTGGTCTGTTGACTGTAAATTGCCGTTTCATGTGGTGCGGTCCTATCAAGAAGCTATCTTCAGCGCCGTAGTAGGCTTTGGTGCCGGCGTCTGGGTATGGCCTTCGACTAGGCAACTATAAAACAATACTGCTAAGAATTCAGCGGAGCGTACTTTGAGGCTCACCGGTGCCTTTCACACAACGCCGTCGAGGGGTTACTGGTGATTTTCGGGATATGTCCGATGGATATCGTGGTATGTTACAGGGCAGCGCATTATTTGTTGGAGATTGTACAATATGATCGTGCATACGAGACCACAGGAACTCATATTATTGAAAAGACATTTACGAGCCAATGGCAATCTGCCTGGGACACTAGAAGAAGAATTGTAAGGCGGATCTGCAACATATTTTGAAGCGTCCGGAACAGGCTCTAACGGCGCGAGGCGCTACATCGCCCCTACTCGAGGTATGGTACACCTATTA
This sequence comes from Schistocerca cancellata, assembly GCF_023864275.1. Lineage (NCBI taxonomy): Eukaryota > Metazoa > Arthropoda > Insecta > Orthoptera > Acrididae > Schistocerca > Schistocerca cancellata. The sequence goes on along the minus strand of NC_064632.1, from coordinate 463,696,343 downwards.
ACAGGTCATGGTGCGTATCCCAAACGTTTGCGTCGAGTGGGATAGTAACAAACTAATCTGTGTATGTGAAGAGGAAGGCTATGCTGATCATGTCGTTATCAGATGCCCCTTTTTGAGACAGAGAGAGATCGCAGACAGTTTGACTGCGATCTTCAAACTACTGTTGGTGACCAAAACCTGTGGACTACAGTTAATATGACTGCACATAGAATATCCAAAAGGCAGCTGCTTAACTTTCAGTCTGCAAGATAAAGTGAACGCTCTGAATATCAAAACAACGTCAACAGACCACAAGAGTTTCCTCCATTATGCATAATGATGGGCAAATATAAATTTAATTAAGAGAAACACATCTATATATAAGCCAATAAGGAATATTTTTGTAAGAAAAGGAAGGAAAGAAAGAAAGAATGCTATGGCCACCCACACAGGTATGCGTAGACTCGAAGATTGCCGTGGTGCGAACTTACCACTGTGGTCAATGTAGGATACTGTAGCAACAATAGGTTTAGGAGTAGATATAGTTGTGGTTAGTCGGCAAACCTCGAATTATTGCGAGGCTGCCAGTAACATACCGAGTGATTTAAGCTGGAGATTACTCTTGGAACTTGATTTGATTCCTTTTATTTTTATCAATTTTTTCAACTGATTCTTATTTTAAACTTTCTGTTTTATTTTTACATTTATATTACAAATCTTTGCTGTTAACATAATTTATTTCTTTATACAGACAAATCATTGTATGTCATCATGATTAATGAATATGTACCATCTGTTTAGAGTTTCCACTCACTGCAATAAATTAAATTGGAAAGGAAATAGATGATCACTCTTGATACACTGTTACAATGTGTAGTTGTCACAATATCACACTTTAGAATCATTCTAATACATCGTCCCAGTTGCACATTTTAATACAACGCATGTTTCGATCAACAGAGCACTCTGACGTGTGGTTCTGACACGACGCGTTGCTGACGCAACTACATAGAACTGAAGATGATCCAGGGAGATCTAACAACGTCACTATTTAAAAATGTGCAACTGGGACTGAAAAATAAACCGTATCTTAGAACTGTTTAGGTATGAATACAGTTACGGTTCTCGTGCAACTGGGACTCAAAAATAAACCGTATCTTAGAACTGTTTAAGTATCAATACAGTTAAGGTTCTCTTACGGCAGATATGTCGACTATAGGGATATCACAATAGTTTCTGCGGTGTTAACTCACAGTTCATAGTTTATTTCTAGTCACTCACACCTTATTCCCATCCCTCACGCAGTCCATTTTCATATCATGAAGCACTGTGCCAGCTGAAAGTTAGCACTTGTGGTCTACCACCTACCCGAAAACGTTTTCTTCATTGAATAAGCCCCATTAATTATTTTTCACTTGCTGTACGAATTAGAAAAAATGGTTCAAATGGCTCTGAGTAATATGGGACTTAACATCTATGGTCATCAGTCCCCGAGAACTTAGAACTACTTAAACCTAACTAACCTAAGGACATCACACAACACCCAGTCATCAGGAGGCAGAGAAAATCACTGACCCCGCCGGGAATCGAAGCCGGAAACCCGGGCGCGGGAAGCGAAAACGCTACCACATGACCACGAGTTGCGGACGTACGAATTAGACGACTGTTTTCTGTTAATCTGTATCTTGACTTGTTCCACACCTGTCCTTGTTGTCCTTGATAGGATCTACGATCACGATGGATGAATGAATAAATTAATTAGTTCCATCCACGTTTAAACTGGATCTCATAACATGTAAAACTCGCGATCAGCCACATTTGCGCTCCTGGCACATACGCGCAGCAGACTCCAACTGTGGACTGTCCATACTCCTCGCCCACTACACAACCTCCTGTTACAAAGATGCTTATCCACTGAACTGTATGATTTACGAATCAGACGCAATCCCAAAAATGTGGCACACTGGACATTTTAAAAATAAAATGAAGAAGTAAAGAAAAAGTTGACTCACAACTCATTACTTCATGTCGTTAGGAAGCACGGTATCAGTTGTAGCAGAATCTACAAATGTTGTTCTAGAAACACTAAAGAAAGGAGATCATAACACAGACGTTTTCCTTCACTTTATCAAAGTCTTTAAGGCAGTAGACCACAAAATAGTGCTTATAAACTGGATGCAGTAGGCATAATGGTGCAGTAATTAAGGGGTTTATACATACCTGTTAAACAGAGGGCAATGCGTCGCTGTCTCTCAAACAAAATCCAGTAACACACACAAAACAGCTTTGTAATCCAGAAGAGATTCTGTTATTGAACCACATCAAAAAGTTTTCCCGGAGTGTCAAACACAGTGAAATACTACTGTCTGCTGATGACAGTAACATTCTCATCAATGATGACTCACCAGGTCTGAAAAAACAGTGAAGCTTGTAGGCAGGGGGATAGCAAACAACAAGTTAACCCTACAGGTACGAAAAAAAGTTATTTTCGTTATTAGCAAAAAACCCAGCTCCCTACAAGTCAAAGATGTGCTTCTAGACTGTGTAGGAAATGAGACACTTAAAGTAGTAAAGGGGTTTTGCTATTTGGGGAGCAAAATAACTGACGATGGTTGAAGTAGGGAGGATATAAAATGTAGACTGGCAATGGCAAGGAAAGCGTTTCGGAAGAAGAGAAATTATTTTAACATCGAGTATAGATTTAAGTGTCAGGAAGTTGTTTCTGAAAGTATTGGTATATAGTGTAGCCGTGTATGGAAGTGAAACATGGACGATAAACAGTTTGGACAAGAAGAGAATAGAAGCTTTCGAAATGTGGTGCTACAGAAGAATGCTGAAGATTAGATGGGTAGAACTAATGAGGACGTACTAAACAGGATTGGAGAGAAGAGGAGTTTGTGGCACTACGTGACTAGAAGAAGGGATCGATTGGTAGGACATGCTCTGAGGCATCAAGGGATCACCAATTTCGTAGTGGAGGGCAGCGTGGAGGGTAAAAATCGTAGAGGGAGACCAAGAGATTAATACACTAAGCAGATTTAGAAGGATGTAGGCTCCTGTATGTACTGGGAGATGAAGAAGCTTTCACAGGATAGGGTAGCATGGAGAGCTGCATCAAACCAGTCTCAGGGCTGAAGACCACAACAAAAACAGCGTATCTGATGGTATTTCAGTGATTATAAAACCGAGTCAAATTATAAAGAACTTGGCGATATGAGACCACCTATCAGCATGCACCTCCTCTGTCGTAAATGCGAGCACTCATTCGGTTGGGAAGGGGATCATAAAGCCGTTGTTTCGTCTTCTGAAGCAAATTGGAGGACAAGTAAACGGTTCTCGATGTCCTGACTTTTGGCACTGGGAGTTATGTTCGAAATGTTCCCGCACACATGTTCTGTTGAGGACCGATCTGGGTATCTTACTAGCTACGGGAGTGTCTCAAGAATACGCAGACCGTTCAAGAGACATGTACCGAATGTGGACGAGCATTGTCCTATTGAGAAATGGCACCACATTACTGTCACATGAGAAGTTAACAAACGACAACGCTTATCATTGCGCCGACAGAATCTCTTAATCCTGGTGCGCTACTCCCATGACCGCAAGTCATACACAGTAGATGCACACAATCATGACGAGGTGAGTAACACATTGAAAGAATGGGGTCTCATTACAGAATGTCGTCTTACTATGCGATGTTGGTCACCAGGGGCAGTAAAGAACCACGAATCACCGCTGAACACAGTGTAACGCCGTGCATGAGCAGTCCGTATGTAACCTGGAAGTCAAGGAAGGCAGGATTCGGTTACGATTGTGGACGGGGCATTATCAGTTGCTATTGATTACCTTTTGCAATTACAAACATGTATTTCAAAACGGTAACTCCAGACTCAGTAATAAATAAGATATCACACGTTTTAATGAGGGAATAAACAACTGTGTAATTAACAGTGCTTTCTGTGCGTTACAATTTACCAAATGGGCATAAAGTACAGACACAGTAAATGATGTTTTAAAAACATGACAGTGTGATCCCAATCAGAATTTTAAGGCAAGTAACCACAGTCACGGCTGAAGGACTTGAACGACAAGAACGGCAATTACAAAAAATTTTAACAAACATACTGTAAAACAGCAATACAATAGCGAAGGTTAATTTAAAGAGACAGGAAACGGATCACCCAACGAATGAGACAAAATGATGATAAACTTGGTAGCACAACCAGTCATATCTGCTGTAACGCCAAGAATGCCAATTACATAAAATTTTTAGAAACATACAATAAAACAGCAAATACAATAATAAAACACAAGGGCCAGTCACAGACGGTGCACCAGGAACCGACCTCTGAGTAGGTCCGGCCCAAAACAGTTTCGCGAGCGATGAGATAGGTAGCCAAGAATTGCATTCACTTCACAAGATGGTAACTCTGACTAGTGGCAGTCAAACGAATGAGTAATGATAATCTTGCTGAGGATACCTGACGTCCAATAAACCAAATGCAAGGATGTAAAAATACGCCAAAGGCGGAACCGGCAATCTAGACTCTGCCTGCAGAATACTGTGCTTAGAGCGCCCGGAACGAGAAAGGAATCGCCACCACCAGAGTAGAAGAATCGCCAAACCAACCTACAATCAAGAAAGCTGTCAAACTTACACGCTTCACCGGACAGCAGCGGCAAGGCGAGGAAACGCACACTGCCGTTACAGACACTAACCCCCAGGGCAGGTAACTGGGGCGTTAGCGGCGGCCACAAGGCAGGAAAAATACCGCTGGTTGAACTTAACAAATAGTAACAAACTGAGCACAATAAATAGTAATCAGAAGTCCAGCAAAGTTAATCAGATCCGCCTTCCCCAAGCACTCCACTCGCTGCTCTTCGCCTCATCAACACTACGAGCAACAACACGAAACCAAGTCACTGGAGAATTGCAAGATGTCGCAGTGGTGGAGGTTTCTCTACTTGAATTCAAAAGCACTCAACTTAAAACTTGCCGGATCCGGTTTACGACGAGGTCGTGCACCCTCGTGACCATCGATCCGGCAGTCCATGCGCGCTGCCAGCGGGCCACAATCACTACATTAGGATAACCGCCGCTGCTGCCACTAAGCGGACAGGCAACGCTCGCGAAACCAAGTGGCGACAGTCAATACGAGAAGAAGACAAACAACCGCAACCATGTCCACTAAGCCGGCCGAAGTGGCCGTGCGGTTCTAGGCGCTGCAGTCTGGAACCGCGAGACCGCTACGGTCGCAGGTTCGAATCCTGCCTCGGGAATGGATGTGTGTGATGTCCTTAGGTTAGTTGGGTTTACCTAGTTCTAAGTTCTAGGGGACTGATGACCTCAGAAGTTGAGTCCCATAGTGCTCAGAGCCATTTGAACCAATTTGAACCATGTCCACTTTACGATAGGGTCTGGCCTCCAACAGAGGACGGAAACCTACAAACAGCACAAAGCGAGCCGCAGCACGGCTCACCATACTTCCTGGCCATGGCACCAATCTAAACGCAGCCGTGTCTTTCGTGGTGTAAACAGCAGCCTAAGCAGAGGACTGTAATTTCCACGTCCAACTAAAGCTGAGGGGTGACACAGAATTTTGCAGGGAGTCCATCTCTTCTTCTCGGGCGGTAGGCGCAGATGTGAAGGGGTTACGATGCGATTCGTGAGGCTATAGCGATCCTCCCTTGTGGCGGTCAGTCTTGAGGACAAGTATGCCTGCTCTCATGTTCTCATGCTGTCACATCCGAACGCCCCACAGATCTGGATACTGCGCGAGTCGATCAATTGGCAAAATGGAATCCTACAATGAGGCCCCTTTCAAACTATGTCACTTGTGATTTAAGGCCGTTTCACGCGAGTACGCGGCATCTCCTCCACAGGGATCACTCAGCATCTGATGCTCTTCACTCCCATTTTGTACTCTATCAGGCATATTAATAGCACTAAAAACGAACAGCACCACGCCCTTCTGTCTGTCTCAGAGAGTCGCAACTCTAAATTATTTACATATGCAAAGATGGCATGAATGTGTACGAAGTTACATTGTCATTCGACCATGATTTTCAGGTGCTTCACTTCTTTTCCGAGCAATTTACATGCCTTCAGAAAGATTCTAAACATTACCAATTAGAAAAGTGGTTTTATCAGTTAAGGGTTTACTGAAATAATATGTAAATTATGTTCACAATCATCCCATTGATTTAACTGCTATGATTAGGCGTCATTTTACGCTGTGTCCCTGTAATAGTGAAATAACCTGTGCAGACACAAAACATAATAAAGCAAGTAATGTACGAGGCGTGTTTTTTAAGTAAGTACCGTTTTGAAATTAAAAATAAGACGTGCTAACATATCTCAATAATTTCATTTTCACATGAAAGCCTCTACCTTAATCTACGCACTGACGCCATTACAGTCTTATTCTTCCTTGTTTACGTTGTGTACTGAATGTTTATGATGCCTCCGATAATCGTAAGGCCCGCCGAATGTGAAGTGCGGGCTGTTATAAGATTTCTTAGCGCTAAAGGCCTAAAAGCTATCGATATTCATCGTGAGATCTGGGAAGTTTACGGAAAAAGCATTATGAGTGATGGAATGGTAAGAAAGTGAACAACGGAGTGGGCGTCCTTCAGTCGTTAATGAAAGTTTGGTGCAGGAAGTGGACAATAAGGTGAGAGAAAACAGACGCTTTACGATTTCCTCCTTGCGGGATGACTTTCATAATATTTATCGTAGTGTTTTTTTATGGCATTGTGACCGAGCACTTGAATTACCGAAAATTGTCGGCACGTTGGATACCGAAAATGTTGACGGATGTGCACAAAACCAAACATTTAGACAGTTCATTGACTTTCCTTGAGCGGTACCACAACGACGGTGATGATTTCTTAAGACAAATTGTTACGGGCGATGAAACATGGGTGGCCTACGTCGCACCAGAATCAAAGCAACAGTCCATGGAAGTTGAGCAAGGCCATCGTTTTGCTGCAAGACAATGCCCGTCCGCATGTGGCGAATCAGACCAAAGACCTCATCAGATCTTTTCGATGGGAAACTCTAGATCATCCTCCGTACAGCCCCGATCTTGCGCCCAATGACTACCATCTATTCCTGCACTTGAAGGAACACCTGAGCGGTCAGCGTCTTCAAGACGACGACGAAGTCAAAACAGTGGTGATGCAGTGGTTAACAAGTCAGGCGGGAGAATTCTATAAGGAGGGTATTCAAAAACTGGTACAACGTTATGAAAAGTGCGCAATATTGACGGAAATTATGTTGAAAAGTAGATTAAAGTACAGGTTTTCATGTAAAAAGAAAATTATTGAGATATCTTAGCACGTGTTTTTTAAATTTCCAGACGGTACTTTACTTAAAAAACACGCCTCGTATACAACTACAACGCCTTGAAAAATAGTACAGCTGGAAAGACGACGTCGATTATGATCCTATGACAGTAATTACTAACGGGGGATAATAAATGTCCTGATAATGGTTTCAACGTTGTCGCCAACAGATAGCGTAGTGGCATGGATACCAGAGGATCATCCGTGTCTACCCTGTAATTGAGAATGCTCACAGCCAGAAGGCTCAGTATGTTGCAAAGGTCTGGGACAAGCAGGCAACCGTGCCATGGAAACGCACAAGTGATCCCTACAGCCAACCGAGCGAGCTTGAAACTGGTCACATTACGACCTTCTGAATGGAGGGATGGTCTTTCGGTGAGTTGCCGTACAAGTTGCACGTGCGTTTCAGTTGTGCAACGATGCTGGTATCAGTGGTTACGTGAGCATTCTCACACACGTAGAACAGGTTCTCGACGTCCACACAGGACAGGCGTCCGTCAGGATCGTCGAACTGTAAGGGAGGCAGTAGCGGACTGTACAGCTACCACAGCACAGATAACAGGCCCGTGTTCCACTTACGCCACAGCATCGACTTGTACCGGTCCACTAGTGCTGCCAGAGGATACGTGGAAGATAAAACGGCGCGCTGTGGTCTTCAGTCATGGAAGCAGATTCTGCCTGCACGCAAGTGATGGTCGTTTGCACTTCCTACTTAGACCCGGTGAGCGTTGCCCTGTAGAATGCATTCAGTACATTGGCCCCACCCCAGGACGTCTCGTCTCGGGTGCGACAAGCTGCAACTGTCGTTCATCTTTGGTGTTTTCTGGAGAGGAAGCTAACCAGTGCTCGGTACCTGAAGAATGTTGTTACGCTCGTTCTTTTGACGTTCTTGCAATAGCAACATGATTTTCCAACAGGATAATGCTTCCAGAATGAGATTTTTCACTCTGGGGCGGAGTGTGAGCTGATATGAAACTTCCTGGCAGATTAAAACTGTGTGCCAGACCGAGACTCGAACTCGGGACCTTTGCCTTTCGCGGACAAGTGTTCTACCATCTGAAAAAAATGGTTCAAATGGCTCTGAGCACTATGGGACTTAAACTCTGAGGTCATCAGTCCCCTAGAACTTAGAACTGCTTAAACCTAACTAACCTAAGGACAGCACACACATCCATGCCCGAGGCAGGATTCGAACCTGCGACCGTAGCTGTCGCGCGGCTCCAGACTGTAGCGCCTAGAACCGCTCGGCCACTCCGGCCGGCTCTCTACCATCTGAGCTACCCAAGCACGACTCACGCCCCGTCCTTACACTAGAGGGAGTGAAGCCGTAAGGTCGGGGCGTGAGTCGTGCTTGGGTAGCTCAGATGGTAGAACACTTGTCCGCGAAAGGCAAAGGTCCCGAGTTCGAGTCTCGGTCTGGCACACAGTTTTAATCTGCCAGGAAGTTTCAGGATAATGCTTGATTACATACTGCCCTTGAAACTCAATGTACTCTGCAAGACGTGTAGCAACTTCCCGGGTCAGCACGATCTCCAGACTTGTCAGCAATCGAGCATGTGTGGGATATGATGGGACGGGAAGTGACTCATGCGACTAGTCAACCAACAACTCTTACAGAACTACTTGAATATGTCGATCAGGCGTGGAATAACATATCCAAGGACAGTATTCGCCATCCGTATGATTAACTGGATACCAGAGGTAGCACCGACATTGCCACCCGTGGAGGCTGTACCACGTACTAACATTGATGTTTCAGAACGGGCTGATACTTGGTACCTCAGAACCGCCTGTGCTACTGATCTATAAATGTAATTATTTCATGCGCTCCATACGCACTGTTGCAACTATAAATCTTGAGTGAACTGGAATCCTCTAAGAGGGTAAACTTATTTCTGCAGCAGCACATCTACATCTTTCTACTTGTGTTAGTTGACCCCAGTATTAATCCACCTCAGAGTAAGGGTCCCCCGGTCAGATTATTGTTGATTTTCTGTCGTGATGTTACACGTCACTCCGTGAGTCACTTGATAGCGTATGCACAGCTGTCTTATCATTCAGAATACGACGTGTTTTCCTTAGTCATCATTGTACTTGTTTACTGCAACGTCACCAGGTGTTCGCGATAACGGCAACGTGATAGCAAAAGTAATAATATCGTGATGGTTAGTATTTGTGTGTATGTCCACATTTATCTGGACAACGTCCATACAATACAGATAGATAAATAAATAAATAAGTTAGCAGTAACAAGTCGTGCTTTTGCTGTTTACGTCTCCCTTGATGGTTTGGAAACGGGTTGGCCAGTAACAAGGACAGTATGTCCCGTGCACGAGGCAAGAAGAGCTGCACTTCTTCTGGTCCCATCCACTCCAAGTTGCTTTCTTCACACGGTGTACCCACAACCGTGAATTTATTACAAAAGTATGACTCTCTACACCTCTACTGTTAATTAGCTTATGGCGAAGTTTCTAGTTTTTAGAATAGTTTTACATAACCTATCAATTTAGGCCTGATTGGCCATTTTCAAGTGCGACGGCCTGTATATAGAAGTAGTTGGAGCGTTTAAGTGCATTCAGAATATCGACCACCAGCTGCAATTTTGCGAAAACGGAACCGAACGTACCAAGTGCACAGTAGCGTTCTAGCAACATAAGTACACATTGAATGTGAATATGTCCGCCCCCGGTAGCTGAGTGGTCAGCCCGACAGAATGTCGTACCAACGGGCCCAGGTTCGATTCGCGGCTGGCTCCGAGGTTTTCTCCGCTAAGGGGCTGGGTGTTGTGTTGTCCTTACGAATTTCATCTCATCCCCATCGACACGTAAGTTGCCGAAGCGGTGTCACCTCAAAAAGACTTGCACCAGGCGATCGGTTTACCCGACGTGAGGCCCTAGCCACACGGCATGTATGTAATGTGAATACTTCAGATTAGTCTTTACAGAATGAAACAACAAGTTTACTCTTCAAGTCACTGTTTATTTATAGCCACAACTCGTTCCTAAGGTTCAAACCTCCACCACCAAGGGCCGGCCGGAGTGGCCGTGCGGTTCGAAGCGCCACATTGATGTATTGGAACCGCGCTGCCGCTACGGTCGCAGGTTCGAATCCTACCTCGGACATGGATGTGTGTGATGTCCTTAGGTTAGTTAGGTTTAAGTAGTTCTAAGTTCTAGGGGACTGATGACCTCAGATGTTAAGTCCCATAGTGCTCAGAGCCATTTGAACCATCCACTATCAGGTGGATTTATGCTTGTTAATGCGACATGTGTGTGTTGCATTAAGACTTTGATAAAGCTTGTGACATTGTCTGGTGGAGAAACAAAACACTGTTTCAGAACACGGCTCTATGGAGGTCTTTGACTAAAAACAATTCGTAAATGTAAGTGTGAAAATGAAACAACTAAAATGGAATACCTTCAGTATTCCTTTCTACCTCTGTATCTGAATCCATATCAACGCACTCATACACACACACACACACACACACACACACATACACACACACATGAATTTAGACATCTAGGTGTGACTGTGTTCCCATTGAACCAAGTCCATCATGATTTCACAGTGTACTTCAGTCGTCACAACTATGGAAGTAAGCAAAGCTCTGTGTTCTGCGATGATGGACCACTAAGGTCCGACCGACCGCCCAATCATCCTCTGTGGAGTCACATCATGCGGCATGGAGGGTCGTAGGTTCGGCCACCGTCCTCTGGCCATTGTCTTCTTTCACCATGGAGCAGACGCTTCTCACTCTAGCAGCTCCTCAGTTGGCATCATGCAGCTGAGTGCACTCTGTTCCAGTCTTCCCACCAGCGAAAAATCCCTGACAGTACCGGGAATCGTTACCTGGTCCTCCACATTATGGTCAGACGTGCTAACCACTGAGCTACGAAGGCAGACATCACAGGTATGAATGGTTTCAATTATTCGCTAGATGAAGGACTGTAAGGAGTTGGAGATGTGTGAGAGCCACAGGTATACACGCAGCGTCTCAGTTGGGCTACGCTGGGTTATACATCTGCTTCAAAAGGGCACAGCTAGTGAGGAAATTAGACCCACTACATTCGTCCTGTGAAGACAGAGGATTGTAACAATGTGAGTTCATGGGCTAGCTTGCAGTACAAGCGAGCAACGCTGGCACGAACACCACAGCGCTCAGCCTCGCAAATACTTCCCCCAGCGCCACCTCACGCTATCTGAGCGCAAGGAAGGGGAAGAGGGTTCAAATGGTTCAAATGGCTCTGAGCACTATGGGACTCAACATCTTAGGTCATAAGTCCCCTAGAACTTAGAACTACTTAAACCTAACTAACCTAAGGACATCACACACACCCATGCCCGAGGCAGGATTCGAACCTGCGACCGTAGCAGTCCCGCGGTTACCGGACTGCAGCGCCAGAACCGCTAGACCACCGCGACCGGCAGGGGAAGAGGGGGTAACTGCAAACGTGCCTCATTTAAATAGCAATGCAGTCGCACTGCATACGATTTGGACATATGTTTCACTATTCTGAACAACATGGACACAAACAAACAAATTTTCAGTATCATTTAACTATTTTTGACGCGCTGAGGACATAATTGTTATGCGGTACAAACTGTCAGCATAGGGACAGATGTAGACAATTTCACAGCTTTTGACAGTCAGGTTGCCATGTAATCCTGACTTAATTAGTTTCATAATGAAAATAGGTCTTTGTCTGGAACCGCGAGACCGCTACGGTCGCAGGTTCGAATCCTGCCTCGGGCATGGATGTGTGTGATGTCCTTAGGTTAGTTAGGTTTAAGTAGTTCTAAGTTCTAGGGGACTGATGACCTCAGAAGTTGAGTCTCATAGTGCTCAGAGCCATTTGAACCATTTTTTTGAAAATAGGTCTTTCATACAAATATGTCGATCGAAATACTGCACGAATTTTGAAATCGCATTATGGATAAATGGAAACTACCTGAATAAAGCCATGTACTCGTAGATATAACGGACATTTTTAACGTAAAAGAATTTTTCACTGAAAAGGGAATCACCCTGCAGGTTAATCAGTTGCATCTGCACATACACAGAGGCACTTTCAGCTGATGTCTGAAAAACCACTTGAAAACAGATCCAAGGCTGGCAGTGCCCTCAAAACATTTGGGTAACTGTCCTTGTAAGTCTTCCAAGGCCACAACGAATTCTTTAAACCTCGCATTTACTTTAACGGACATGAGCTTAGGCAACTGGACTGTGTTTGTAAGAATGTGTTTGATTTTTCTTTTTAGATGTATGCCCAACATGTACATTGTTACTCTGCTTGCATTGTCTTACTGTGGGCACTGTGCAGTCAAGTCCACATCGAATGCGTGGTCTGCAATCCATTCCGGACGTTCTTACTTTCGTTCCTGCACTCTTTTTTCCTTTTAAATTCAACAATAGCGCGTATTAAATCGAAAAGTCTCTCCGGGTGTGCCCCTTGTTTGAACGAACTTCTACATACTATTTGGTTCAATCCCATCGATAACTGTAGCAATTGATACTAGACTTCAGAAATGTTACTATTCTTACACCAATTTCTTCACGAGATGCATGCCTGCAAATTTAGTACAAGGTGTCTCTTGATATATAGAACAATGAATCCCATTTGTAGATAATTGCACTTCTTTGCTCAACTAAATCCTTAAATTCTGCAAATTTGCAGTACCCATCACTTATAGGACAGCGTAATATGTATTGAGAATTCCCCTCACTTTATTCTATCATTCTTGTTCATTTTTAGAGTCCTGTATCTCAAACGGTAGAAACGGAACAGTTTATAGGATCAAATTGTAGTTCGTCTCTGTCTACCTGTCCGTCTCTTCGACTGTTCAAACCTTTTTTCTCAGGAACAGATAGATATAGTAATTTGACATGTATGTATAATATTAAGACCAACGGACACTTAGTGACATAAAAACGTGAAGCATGTACGTCAATACAGACGAAAGATGCGGCCATTTCTGTCACATTCTTTCGTATTCGGAAATACGTTCATCAAAAAGTACAGGATACTTGCCGCTGACCTAGAATCATGAAATTTGACAAGAAACAACGTTTCACACTACAACCAAATGAAAATATCCGAAAATTGTTAATTTATAATTACGTGACACCAAAAATAAAAATAAAAGTAATCAGTCAGTCTGTATGTCAGTCCTCCTGTTAACAGGCTTTTGCCTCAGGAGCTCGTACGCACATCCAAGCTGAAATTTATGTCACATACGAAGGTCTATGACACCTTGGCGGTATAATAAAGAGCTCCTGCGAAGAGCTTCTGTTAAGTTTGGAAGGTAGGAGACGAGGTACTGGCAGAAGTAGAGCTGTGAGGCCGCAGCATGAGTTGTGCTTGGGTAGCTCAGATAGTAGAGCACTTGCCCGCGAAAAGCAAAGGTCCTGAGTTCGAGTCTCGGTCCGGCACACAGTTTTAATCTGCCAAGAAGTTTCATATCAGCGCACACTCCGCTGCAGAGTGAAAATCTCATTCTGGAACGCGAGAGTTGTTAATTTGTAATTATATAACACGAAAAAAAATTCGTCATTTCTTATCATATGCCGGCCGGTGTGGCCGTGCGGTTAAAGGCGCTTCAGACATGAACCGCGTCACCGCTCCGGCTGCAGGTTCGAATCCTGCCTCGGGCATGGATGTGTGTGATGTCCTTAGGTTAGTTAGGTTTAATTAGTTCTAAGTTCTAGGCGACTGATGACCTCAGCACTTAAGTCGCATAGTGATCAGAGCCATTTTCTTTCTTATCATATTGTCTGTCTGTCTACCCATCTGTTAAGACACCTTTATCTCAGGAACAGTAAAACGTATGAATTTGAAATTTATGTCACAGACTGTGAGGTCTATAGTCCTTTGGTGCTGCAAACATGTTACGCTTCTATGTCATTGCGATCAAAAGATACGGCCAGTTACACCACACATTTTGATATTCGCAAACTCTCACTTTAAAATGTATAGGTACGAGGATCGTTCACATTTTTTTTTCTCAGAACACATTTATTCTTAAGAGTCAGACAATATACATCACCATGTCTTGTCCTTGTCCTATTATTTTTCTCCATCACGTTCTATGGCCGTTGTGGAACAGCATGTATTCCCAGCTGCTAAAAGCTCTTCTCCTGTAGGCATATCAATGTTTTCACTGCATGATTGACACTCTCGTCATCTTCAAAGTGTGTTCCCCGTAGAGAATCTTTAAGCGGCCCAAAGAGATGAAAGTCCGAGGGTGCCAGGTCTGGACTGTAGGGTGGATGAGGCAATGATGTCTAAGCCAATTTCCAGATATGTTTCCGGGTACTCAGACTTGTGTGTGGGCGTACATTACCGTGTTGGAGCAAGATTTCTGCTGGATTATTGTCCGATCGAACACATCGGAAACGGTTCTTGAGTTTATTCAGGGTCTTCAAGTATGCCTCTGAATTGATGGTTCACCCTGTTGGCATCACATCCACGAGAATGACGCCACCACAGTCCCAGAAGACTGATACAATGACTTTTCTGGCAGAGGGGTTTGTCTTCAATTTCGTCTTTTGTGGTGAATGGGGATGATGCCCCTCCGTGGGCTGCCTTTGTGTTTCCGGCGCACCCAGCTTTCGTCCCCCCGTAACGAACCGTGACAGAAAGGCCTTTCCGTCGCATTCAAAACGCTCCAACAATTCAGATGAAATGGCCTTTCTTTGATCTTGTGGTCCGCTATGAGCATTCGTAGAACGCATCGTGAGCACGTCTTTGAATATCCGAGAGTCTCGATCATTGCAGACGCGCTTCCAATGTTGGCCGACAAGTGTAGAGGCAACTGTCGAGTTGTGATGCGCCGTTAGGCACGAATAATGGCATCCGCAAGATTCAGCATGTCTGGGGCAGTGGCTGTGACAGGCCGTCCCGAGCGTGGCTGATCATTTCCTGAGACTGTAACTTTCTTTACCCAACGCCCAACTGTACTATCAACTGCAGCATCGCCGTATACTGCACAAAAACGTTTATGGATGTTCACCAAGGTTTCGTTTCCTGCACACAATAATTCAATAACATCACACTGCGTTTAATGTGAGTCGTATGTAGATGCCATTTTGACGCTGTGCAAGGTGCATTCAAGTTCTAAGGCCTCCTATTTTTTTTCTCCGGACTGGAAAGAGATAGAAACATGCGCATTGTTTTAAAATGAGGCCGCGTTCATTGTCAATACGTCCCAGAGATGGCAGCACCGTACGGCAGATGGAATTTTACCGCCAGCAGCGAGAATGAGAACTGTTTTAAATACTTAAAATTGCGACGTTTTCCTTACTTGAACAGTGTGCAATCATTCGTTTTCTGAATTTGCGTGGTGTGAAACCAATTGAAATTCATCGACAGTTGAAGGAGACATGTGATGATGGAGTTATGCATGTGTCGAAAGTGTGTTCGTGGGTGCGACAGTTTAATGAAGGCAGAACATCGTGTGACAGCAAACCAAAACAACCTCGGGCTCGCACAAGCCGGTCTGACGACATGATCGAGAAAGTGGAGAGAATTGTTTTGGGGGATCGCCGAATGACTGTTGAACAGATCGCCTCCAGAGTTGGCATTTCTGTGGGTTCTGTGCACACAATCCTGCATGACGGCCTGAAAATGCGAAAAGTGTCATCCAGGTGAGTGCCACGAATGCTGACAGACGACCACGTGGCTGCCCGTGTGGCATGTTGCCAAGCAATGTTGACGTGCTACGACAGTATGAATGGGACTTTCTTTTCGTCGGTTGTGACAATGGATGAGACGTGGATGCCATTTTTCAATCCAGAAACAAAGCGCCAGTCAGCTCAATGGAAGCACACAGATTCACCGCCACCAAAAAAATTTCGGGTAACCGCCAGTGCTGAAAAAATGATGGTGTCCATGTTCTGGGACAGCGAGGGCGTAATCGTTACTCATTGCGTTCGAAAGGGCACTACGGTAACAGGTGCATCCTACGAAAATGTTCTGAAGAACAAATTCCTTCCTGCACTGCAACAAAAACGTCCGGGAAGGGCTGAGCGTTTGCTGTTTCACCAAGACAACGCGCCCGCACATCGAGCTAAAGTTACACAACAGTTTCTTCGTGATAACAACTTTGAAGTGATTCCTCATGCTCCCTACTCACCTGACCTGGCTCCTAGTGACTTTTGGCTTTTTCCAACAATGAAAGACACTCTCCGTGGCCGCACATTCACCAGCCGTGCTGCTATTGCCTCAGCGACTTTCCAGTGGTCAAAACAGACTTCTAAAGAAGCCTTCGCCGCTGCCATGGAATCATGGCGTCAGCGTTGTGAAAAATGTGTATGTCTGCAGGGCGATTACGTCGAGAAGTAAAGCCCGTTTCATTGATTTTGGGTGAGTAGTTAGTTAGAAAAAAAATCGGAGGCCTTAGAACTTGAATGCACCTCGTATTACGGCTCTGCCGTCTGGCAGAACGGTTCGAAACTTCACCAGAGCACAGAACAAATGGCTCTGAGCACTATGGGACTTAACTGTCATCAGTCGCCTAGACTTAACTGTCATCAGTCGCCTAGAACTTAGAACTACTTAAACCTAACCTAAGGACATCACACACATCCACGCATCCACGCCCAAGGCAGGATTCGAACCTGCGACAGTAGCGGTCGCGCGGCTCTAGACTGTAGCGCCTAGAACCGCTCGGCCACTCCGGCCGGCCAGCACAGAACAAACATCAAACGTATATAAATGGCGTTTTAAAGAAAATGTGGGGCATTACTTATTGAACGACCCTCGTACTTCCCCTTGTTTGATGAAAAATCTTGATACTTGGAGAGAAGAAAGGTTTCACAGTAAAAGTAAATGAAGAAAATCAGAAAATTATTAATTTATAATCTGTGCGACCGGTGTCTTACCAGTATAAAGTCGATAATACGCAAAAATCGTCGAGATACTGAATTCCCAGGATGGATGAACTGTCTCTATACAGTGTTAAGTTTGTACGGAAACCTTACTGCGCGAGTCCTACACTGACACCTGCCCAGTTTTTGAAGGGTTGTGACAGTGGATGGCCGGCCGAAGTGGCCGTGCGGTTAAAGGCGCTGCAGTCTGGAACCGCAAGACCGCTACGGTCGCAGGTTCGAATCCTGCCTCGGGCATGGATGTTTGTGATGTCTTTAGGTTAGTTAGGTTTAACTAGTTCTAAGTTCTAGGGGACTAATGACCTCAGCAGTTGAGTCCCATAGTGCTCAGAGCCATTTGAACCATTTTTGACAATGGATGACTAGACTGCCTCTCTTTTTGTGCTAACAGCCACTGGACCTGTGAACGTCCTTCGCTACACAAGCAAACAGCGTAAACAGCCCTGACACCAAAATCTGCCGAACTAAAGAGAGTTGTGCCGGCCGGAGAAATGTCACACTGCAATACATAACGAAAAGTCAGGCTGTAGCCGGCCGTTGTGACCGAGCGGTTCTAGGCGCTTCAGTCCGGAACCGCGCTACTGCTACGGTCGCAGGCTCGAATCCTGCCTCGGGCATGGATGAGTGTGATGTCCTTAGGTTACTTAGGTTTACAAAGTCCTAAGTCTAGGGGACTGATGACCTTAGATGTTAAAGCCCATAGCGCTTAGAGCCATTTGAAATATTTTGTCACGCTGTGCTGCGTATTATACTCTGTTCATCATAAGAATAAAGCTGATGTAAACTTACGTCATGTATTCTTCCGCGTTTGCTTGAATCTCATTGCATTTCGTTTCGCATGGAGCGGAGGTCAAGCTGTCACCAGTGCAGTCAGGTATTATCATAAGGATACGTTTCATGCTACGTTACCAGTACATAAATTGAGAGATAATGCGGGACAACAGCTTTATCGGCTCGTTAAACTTCGACAGCACTGGCCAGCCAGCTGTCCAGCTAACCTGCAATGGTATAAGCAGTTGCAGCTCAGATGGAAAAAGAGACGAGCAAAGAAACAATATATCTTCGAATGACATTTAATTTTTAAAAAGAATGAAATAATGTTTGGCAAAACTCCAGCACTACCGCGTGCTTCTTAGGTGACCAGACGGAAAGCATATAATGCTCTCCTTCTCATCTGACATAGTATTATAATTACAAACAAGAGTGTTGAAACTTACTAACATAAAAACGGGGTAATTTTCTGAGCGAGCTACGTGTGACGCAAAAGCGCACTGCAGGGATTTCACCGCACTGTTGAATAATGATACAAATGAAGGTTAAAAACTTCTTTTCTTTCAGTATTCAACAGTGCGGTGAAATCCCTGCAGTACGCTTTTGCATCACACGTCGCTCGCTCGGAAATATTACCCCGTTTTTATGTTACAGTCAATCGTCAGGTAATCTCTTAGCGCCTTCCTTATCCGAATCCGAAAAATACGCTTCAGTTCCGGAACTGTAATCTGCTACGTTGATAACGAGTCGATCAACAACAGAATCCATGAAGCCGCCCAGGCTTCCACTAACGTTCGGAAGTGACGTGTGGAAAAGCTGCGTGCGTTAGTTCCAGAACGTCTAGCATCTTAACAGTATTGTTATTATTTGGACCAAATCCCTTAACTTGGCACCACATCAGCTGTGTTTGGTTCATATTGTAATGGGACAGGGGCAAATATAAAAAATGAAAATGATTGTTTTCCATGTTTCTACGACACGTATCTGCATTTGTGGTATAAAGAAATGGGCATTGTTCGAATAAAGAGTATTTGGTTTTCCATTTTTGCCTTAAAAATTTAGTTATATTTTACTCAATTTAAGCAAACTTTATTAACAGTCTCTGGAAAATGCTGATAACTAGGAATTTATTTTTGAAATGAAAACAAGAATTTCGCGTGCAATATGTAACCAGAAACAGGAAGACGTGTATTGTTTTTAAAAATGATGATGAATTTTACAATTACGAAATGTAGTTATTTAAAATTGAACGAGAAAGAAAAAAAGACTAAGACGAAGCCTGAAAAAGCGAACTATGAATTACAGTGAATTTTGAATCTAAAGGGTGACACACGGGAGACGGACGGTTTTGAACTGCATAGTACTGAGAGCGCGGTGGTGGGAGGTGGTCGTGGTGGGGATAGTTCTGATCCACACAAGACGCCATTTCATTTACTCGGTCACTATGGAGCAGTAGGACTTGCAACGTCGAGTATTTGTCTATGACAGTTTCGTGAAAAGTGGTGAGTCTATTATTGCTGCGCAGCGATTGTTTCGTGCGCCCTTTAATGTCGGTCGACATGGAGCTGTTCCGAGCCGTAACACAATCCTCAGATGGGTGGAAAACTTCAGACCAACTGGAAACATACTGGATAAGAAGCATCCTGACCCGTGAAACAGAGTAACGACACCAGAAAATGTTAAAAGAGTAAGGCAAGCGGCAGTCAGAAGCCCAGGACGGTCAGACAGACGTCATGCTAGTGAGTTACGAATCAATCGTGAATCGGTTAGACGAATTTTGCATAAAGAATTAAAATTCCAACCCTACAAAATGCTCATTGTCCAACAATTTAAGGAAACTGATTTTGCTGTACGAGAAGACTTTGCTTACAGAATGCAAGTGATTTCTAGATCGAATGAAAATTAAATTTTATTGATGAGCGATGAAGCCCATTTTCGTTTAAACGGGACCGTGAATAAGCCAAACCTACGTTACTAGGTTCCAGAGCAACCACACCTTATCCACCAGCGTCCTCTATACACAGAAAAAGTAGCAGTCTGGTGTGCTCTTGGCTCTTTTTTTTTTTTTTTTTTTGAAGAGAACCGGGCCACAGTTACTGTTAATTCGGTTCGTTACATTCGTATGCTTGAAACATTCTTGAAATCAGAACTAAGAAGACGACGAATCCCTTTAAAACGCGTTTGGTTCCAGCAGGATGGGGTAACATCGCACACCGCAAACACTTCAATGACAGTTCTTAGACGCATGTTTCCTGGCCGGATTATCTCACGTTTTAGCAATGTTCCTTGGCCTCCCAGGCCTCCCGACTTGTCAGTATGTGACTTTTTCTGTGGGGGTACCTTAACAACTGTGTCTATCACCACAAACCACGAAATTTGGACGAGTTGAAGAATGAAATCATTCAAGAAATTGCTGCCATCTCTGCAGAGATTTTAGTCCGTGTGATGGAGGTTTTTGAGAAGAGACTTGAGTCCTGCATTCGAAATGATGGACATCACCTTGACGACATTATTTTTCACAAATAACTTTGTTAACTAAAATGGCAAATAATGAGCTTTGATATCGTCTAAATAAGAATGCAATAATTTTAAAGTTGTGTGAGTATTGTTTCATTACAGACCGTCCGTCTCCCGTGTGTCAACCTGTACTACGCTACCCATACAGTTATACATGACAACGTGAACTTGTCAACTGTATCTAGCACAGATAACTTCAAAGCCGATTACCTCTGTAAATTTATGAAAAACATCAAGAACAACATATTTCTCGGCACATTTTGACCGTGTTCCACACGCATGTTCCACTACGGAACTGCAAGCAGCCTCTGCCATTTTCATACTGCGTATTAACAGCTCGACAATCAGAGCACAACACTGCAGAGGCTGTGACTATACACGATTTTTGAAATAAAAGCCTCATAGCTAATGCTTGATTAAGAAATACGTTGTGGCTGTTAGTACAAGTGAATATCTTAAAGCTTCATTTAACGTATCTTAGTAATAATGTATCTCATAAATAAGTAGGACCTACTTCCAAGAGACAATCTGCACAGAAAGCAGACGGCAGTTATAAGAGTCGAGGGGTATGAAAGGGAAGCAGTGGTTGGGAAGGGAGTGAGACAGGGTTGTAGCCTACCCCCAAAGTTATTCAATCTGTATATTGAGCAAGCAGTAAAGGAAACAAAAGAAAAATTGGGAGTAGGTATTAAAATCCATGGAGAAGAAATAAAAACTTTGAGGTTCGCCGATGACATTGTAATTCTGCCAGAGACAGCAAAGGACTTGGAAGAGCAGCTGAACGGAATGGACAGTGTCTTGAAAGGAGGCTATAAGATGAACATCAACAAAAGCAAAACGAGGATAATGGAATGTAGTCGAATTAAGTCGGGTGATGCTGAGGGAATTAGATTAGGCAATGAGACACCTAAAGTAGTAAAGGAGTTTTGCTATTTGGGGAGCAAAATAACTGATGATGGTCGAAGTAGAGAGGATATAAAATGTAGAGTGGCATGGCAAGGAAAGCGTTTCTGAAGAAGAGAAATTTGTTAACATCGAGTATAGATTTGAGTGTCAGGAAGTCGTTTCTGAAAGTATTGGTATATAATGTAGCCGTGTATGGAAGTGAAACATGGATGATCAATAGTTTGGACAAGAAGAGAATAGAAGCTTTCGAAATGTGGTGCTACAGAAGAATGCTGAAGATTAGATGGGTAGAACTAATGAGGACGTACTGAATAGGATTGGAGAGAAGAGGAGTTTGTGGCAATATGTGACTAGAAGAAGGGATCGATTGGTAGGACATGCTCTGAGGCATCAAGGGATCACCAATTTCGTAGTGGAGGGTGTTGTGGGTTGGCAGGAGAGCCAACACCGGTTTTGAGAGGAAGCCGAAAGGCACGCGTTTTAGGTCACGCAGGCTGGCGTCAGGTCTGGAACAGGACAAGGGAATTAGACTTCAGCAAAAAACGTACGTAGCAGCTGGAATACTTAACTTTAATCCATAAATGGTGAACATCGCTCTTGATGTTACATTATTCATAATCTCAATAGTAACTGGCAATGGCGCCTTGCTAGGTCGTAGCAAATGACGTAGCTGAAGGCTATGCTAACTATCGTCTAGGCAAATGAGAGCGTATTTTGTGAGCGAACCATCGCTAGCAAAGTCGGTTGTACCACTGGGGCGAGTGCTAGGAAGTCTCTCTAGTCCTTCCGTGTGGCGGAGCTCGGTCTGCAATCACTGATAGTGGCGACACGCGGGTCCGACGTACGACGTATACTAACGGACCGCGGCCGATTTAAAGGCTACCACCTAGCATGTGTGGTGTCTGGCGGTGACACCACAGAGGGCAGCGTGGAGGGTAAAAGTCGTACAGGGAGACCAAGAGATTAATACACTACGCAGATTCAGAGGGATGTAGGCTCCTGTATGTACTGGGAGATGAAGAAGCTTGCACAGGATAGGGTAGCATGGAGAGCTGCATCAAACCAGTCTCAGGACTGAAGACCACAACAACAAGAACAACTTCCAAGAGCGTAACAACACCAGTGTACGTGTGCTACGGCTTCTGACCAATCACCCCGTTTGTGTTTGTTTACATCAGGTTTATTCTTATGATGAACGGTGCATACAAGGAAAGAACGTGCGAAGCCGTCGAGATAGGTAGAGCATTGTTCCGCGGCCCGGACACCTGGCACGCACGGAGTTCGCCACACCCTGCCCGGCCCTTGCGCAAGCGACCCAAATAGCGACCAGACTATCCAGGAAGACGGCACGCTCACCGCAAGGACAAGATGATGTTCCGGCGGTGGATGCGGCGCTCGTATCGCGCTGTAGCCGTGAAGCGCACGCCACAAAAAAGGCGGCAGGGGCAGCGCGGCTACCAGGCGGGTCGTTGCTGCTGGAAGGCCTGGAGCGACAGAGCCGGGTTATTAGCTGTTTTCTGCGGGCAGAGGCCGGTCGGCCGCGAGTAAAAAGTCGCGCTGATTGCGCGCGTTGTCGGACGGGCGCGGCGGCCTCATCAGCGCAGTATATCACTGCCAGCGGGCCTTTATGCGGCCACGCCATTACACGCCGGCCGGCGCAATATTTTTTCACGACGTGACACTTCGGGAGGACAGCGGCGACCTGTTGTGATGCATTGTTAGAATTAATTAATGTGCTGTGGCGCCGTTATTACATCCTGTCGTCTGCGGACGGCTCATCTGCGCATTTATTGGGCCACTTGACAGTTTTCCTTATCGGCACGGCATTATCTAATGTTGTCTTGTGCTTGTTGAAATACGCGCCGCTACAAAAGTACCATTAGCACTAGCGTTTCCTGTACTCGTTCACTGCAACATTTCTTTTTATTTTTCACTACCGCCTGTAAATTGACTTAAGGAAACCAAGCTCGGCATAGCGATTTACTACTTAGGTATTTACCTGTAATCTCCTAACCCCTAAGCTTTTAAATAATCGAACTACCATGTGTAAAATAGTCATAAAAGTCTGACTACTTTGAAAATGAGTTGCTGTGTTGAACACTCTCCAAGACAAGAACAAAAGAGAAAAACGACGCATCACGAAGGATCTATCGGAATGGGACAGAAATGCACTACTGGCCATTAAAATTGCTACACCAAGAACAAATGCAATTGGACAAATATGTTATATTAGAACTGACATGTGATTACACTTTCAAGCAATTTGGCTGCATAGTGCATGGGGGCTTAATTAAAATAATACTGCACATACTTTTTTTAGTAGCTGTAAGTCCGATTACGCTGTTTCGTAAACGGCTGGCCCTGACTAGTATTAGTACGCAATCTGACTGCATAGAACAACAACAAAGAATGAAATGAAAATTTTCATTAACACAATTAATTAATTAAGTCCCCAGCAACTATAAAACCAACGCCACAACAAGCACAAGTGTAGCTGTTCTGTATGTGGTAGTATGACTCAACGCACATCTGGCACGGTTCTTCTTCAACAAGACAAGAATTTTTAAATATTGACGTGATAAAAGAAAATTAGAAATACTATGATTGTGCAAGAAAACCAAAATTACACTCTAATACAAGAACACAAGCCAGATGCTTTGTTGACTGAACCTGTAATGATGCATTATTTGAGACACACAAATAATAAAAGAACATAGCGTTTTATTACCTTCATATATATTGACGAAATGCACTCTGATCATTACAATATCTCCATTAGAATAACATCTGCTATCTCTCCCATCAAATAACTGCATAAAACATGGAACAACACTCTCCACTATCACATCTCACTCCGACTTCACGACAAGCAGTGTCCACCACAACTTCTCGGCAAGAACTGCCTGCCGCTACTTCTCAATAATCACTGCCAGTGAAGGCGGCAGAACAATACTCTCTGGCGCGATCTCTGGCGCTGTGGCTCAGTGTAGCCACCTTTCATATGCCCCTCCTCCACGGGCTAGAATTTGATGGTATTTTTGCCAGCATTGGTGGTGAAAATGCCACCAAATTCGTCAAAAAAAATACAGACAAAAATAAAAGATAATATTAATACGTAAATATCATATAACTAGATACAATTTTGGCTTTGCACTGACCTTTCAATAGCCTAATATATAAAATACAGTAAGGAATACAAATTCTTTCATACATATGACTTTACATAATAGTTTACACAAATATCATGTGGTTAAACAATTCAATCGATAGCGTCAGCAATGACGAATATGTGCAGGTAAGAGTCTCATAACTTTTCACAAACAGTAATACACAAAAAATCAGTTTATACAAATATTTACATAAAATGCTTTCACAACAAGTAGTTGACGGTTCCAGCAGTAGCACCCAGCAATGTTGAATAGGTGCAGACAGCAACAAGTGACATCATCTCAGTAGAAGCAGTCCATCAGTGGCACCCAGCTTTGTGGAATAGGTGCAGACACCATCAGGTGACATCATTTCAGTAGAAGCAGTCCATCAGTGCCACCCAGCAATGTTGAGCAGGTGCAGACTGCAACAGGTGACATCATCTCAGTAGAATCAGTTCCATCAGTTGCACCCAGCATTGTGAAACAGGTGCAGACACCATCAGGTGACATCATTTCACCAGAAGCAGTTCCATCAGTGGCACCCAGCATTGTGGAGTAGGTGCAGACTCCAACAGGTGACATTATTTCAGTAGAAGCAGTCCATCAGTGGCACCCAGCAATGTTGAGTAGGTGCAGACACCATCAGGTGACATCATTTCAGTAGAAGCAGTCCATCAGTGGCACCCAGCAATGTGGAACAGGTGCAGACTCCAACAGGTGACATCATTTCAGTAGAAGCAGTCCATCAGTGGCACCCAGCAATGTTGAGTAGGTGCAGACACCAACAGGTGACATCATTTCAGTAGAAGCAGTTCATTAGTGGTACCCAGCAATGTTGAGTAGGTGCAGACACCATCAGGTGACATCATTTCAGTAGAAGCAGTCCATCAGTGGCACCCAGCAATGTGGAACAGGTGCAGACTCCAACAGGTGACATCATTTCAGTAGAAGCAGTCCATCAGTGGCACCCAGCAATGTTGAGTAGGTGCAAACACCAACAGATGACATCATTTCAGTAGAAGCAGTTCATCAGTGGCACCCAGCATTGTGGAGTAGGTGCAGACTCCAACAGGTGACATCATTTCAGTAGAAGCAGTCCATCAGTGGCACCCAGCATTGTGGAACAGGTGCAGACAGCATCAGGTGACATCATTTCAGTAGAAGCAGTCCATCAGTGGCACCCAGCATTGTGGAACAGGTGCAGACAGCATCAGGTGATATCATTTCAGTAGAAGCAGTCCATCAGTGGCACCCAGCAATGTTGAGTAGGTGCAGACAGCATCATAATATTCACTATCACTAATCACACTGTTCATCAGAGTTCATAAGCAGAAATTAAACATGTCCTATTGGCACCAATCATGTAGAAAAAGTACAAGTAACAGTCCATAATATTTACTATCACTGATCACACAGTTCATCAGCAGAAATTAAACATTTCTAAGTGTCACACATCATGTTGAAAAGTGCAGGTAACAGTTCATAATATTCACCATCACTAATCAGACAGTTCAGGCATGAACAATAGCTTGAATACACATACAAATGCTTTTACACTAAACATACAAATTCTAATAAACACACAAATGATATCAGATAATTGTCATATTAACTATTACAAATACACAAATACCAGTAAACCTATAATATATATGGGTGTCAGTGCAAGCCACTACAAACAAATAAAATAATATTTAGGAGATAGGTGGGTAGGATTAGGAAAGGAAAACACACTCACTCATCTCTCATCCACATTAAGTACTACTGTGTGATTGAATAGTGTTAGCTGTGTAAATGGAATTCTGTCCAAAATTTTATGTTCATCATGTGTATCAAGTAGTAGTGGCAGCAATGTATAACAGTCAATAATAGTTAAGTCAACATCATAGTCATCATGTCAAGACCAATGTTTGCCAAGCCAGATCAAAATGTACGGTTGCTGAACAACTGTCAGTGAGCCAAGATATGCAATTACTTCCTCTCTCCAAAAAAAAAAATATGTATTGCTTAGTGATTTAACAAAGTGTGTGTAGACAATCTTCCTTCTACTTTAGTGTTCTAGTCTGCTATCTTCATCCTCCTTGTTCCATATAGACCAACAAAAAAAAAATGCACCTCACTCACTTTACCTCTTATCCACCAAAACTCCAACAATCATCAACTTCACACAATCTCAGTACCTCAATAATATTTCTTCAATACGTCGATACATATAAACCTTATCGCCAATATCATTTCACTTCCATAACAACTCTTTCCTCTAGTCAGTCTCCTCGAACAAGTACGGATAAAATCCTAATGCAAACCTCATCATCCCATACAATCCGAAGACACACTGTCAACACACAACCTCTGTGTAATCCATCTGAGCCAAAATCTTCTACTCATTATGAATTATAAACAAAGAAATGCATACATGACCTCTAACAGACTTAGTTCGAATAACTCTCAGTAATTAAGTACGATTACAGAGTGTGAATGATCATAATATTTCACAGTGTGTACACCACTTCAAGAATTATGGCAAACAGAAGCAAACATGTGGAGTATTTCTTGTGTCAAGTGTCACTTCTTATTTCAGTTGCTCACAAAAAATGCAGTGTAATAACTGTCAATGGTCTAAACCTAGTTTTGGTATGTCATGTCGTTAGCTTCCTTCCTATTAGCATAAATTTATACAGCTTCCATAAAACCTCCAGCTCATGTGACTTCTATGACGTTTCTTGTACTAAAGTCGCTCGTCGAATTACTGCAGTTCATTTTCTTATGTTAAAATATAAAGGCACTGAGCGTAAGCAAAACAAGCAATAGCGAGTAAATATATCAGTAGTGAACAGAATGTCAACAAATGGATGCAGCACAATTCTTACAACGAGGCTCTGCCAAGCGAACAATCTATAATTAATACAATAGTGTGACCTAAACTCTATGTTCATACACAGTACAACAGCATTTCTATATACCAAATTAAAGAGTAGTTATGACAACAAACAGAAATGTATAAATATGCAATCCATAAGCATAGCAGTAAACATATATCTTACGTAATAAACAGGTCATTAGCATCATATCAGCATAAGCAAATAAATGTTCATATGTCATCTTAATAAATAAACATGAAGGCGCAAGCAGATAAATCAGAAAGTATAACTTACATACCTAACCACATCAGCACAATTAATCAGGTGACAATTATTGTTTAAATAAATAAGCACAGCAGGCACATAATAAAAAAAATATGACATCAGTGAAAAAGCAGTGCAGTCAAGCGACGCATAATATACACAAGTTACAACCCAGTTCATTAATAATCATTGTCAAAATCAGTTAACGTTCGCAAGCACGTTGCTTCACAAGTAATTTCATAGAACATGAAATTTAGCACAAAGTATGAATCACGTAATCGCGAGCAGCAAATCACGTCTAAAGTACGTACCTAAGTGGAAATATGTTACCTGAAAAATAAACTCAATTAATAATTACCTTTTTAGTTTATTACTTACTTCTTCGAAATGACATTTTTCCTGAAATTTTCTCGATAGCAAGTCGTCTTAACGTCGGACACGCACAGAATTTACCTGAAGTTCTTAAATATTTTATAGAACCGTATCCTGAAAAATACTGAATGTTAATAACATAATTCATCAAGTCACTATAGCTTT
Organism: Schistocerca cancellata; assembly: GCF_023864275.1. Classification (NCBI taxonomy): domain Eukaryota; kingdom Metazoa; phylum Arthropoda; class Insecta; order Orthoptera; family Acrididae; genus Schistocerca; species Schistocerca cancellata. The sequence goes on along the minus strand of NC_064632.1, from coordinate 463,668,123 downwards.
ATACTGAATTTAATCGGAGAAATTAAACTGTGTATTTGTTTACGGCTGTCAGTGCATTCGCACCGAGCGCTCGATCAGCTGTAGGCGCGTGACGTAGAAAGCAATTGTTTGCGGTCAACGACTGCCTTGTGCGGCGCGCAGATTTCACTGTTGCTTTGAGTATGTGCCACCGCGCCGCCAAAACACAGCGCGGTATCCTTGTATTCTCTGCATGTTTACGTAAACTGTTGGTTTCTCGAAAGTATGTCATTCCACAAAAATTTTAACGTTAGATATATGATGTATTCCCTTAGAGCGTCGTGATTTCAGAGTTTCTACTTCGACAGTGTTATCATGAATAATTTTGCGAACTCTATATGGGCCGTTATAAAGTAGAAAAAATTTGCGACACAAGCCTTTTCCTTTGTGAGACAAACGATGAGACTTAATTAACATTTTCTGACCAACTGACAAGATTTTTAAACGACCAGGGCGCTTAGCTGATTTCTCTCTTCTAGCAGCCACACATGTAATATTTCGTAGAGCCAGGTTGACAATTTCAGAATGCCGCAGTTTCCGTGTAGGCGGAAAAGGAACGATTTCAGAAATGCGATTTGTCGGTGCTTTGTTTTTTAATATCAGTAAAGGCGGTAAAGAAGTTGAATCATTAGGGAGTTCATTCAGAAAGTTTTGAAAAATATGAAGATACTGATCCCACGTTCTGTGATTCTGATGACAATAAAGACGACACAATTTATTAATTTCCTTCATCCATCTCACTGAAGCGTTAGATTGGGGGTGAAAAAGTGAAATGAAAATTGGTTTAATTTTACGAAGCCGTAGAGTACGAAGCCAAATTTTAGAACGAAACTATGATCCATTATCTGATATAACCTTATCAACATGACCCACTTCTTTAAGAAAATGTTTGATGAAAGCGTTAGATACTGAACGAGCTGTTGCTTTGCGTAATGGTGTAAAACACACATATTTTGATGTCAACTCCACTGCTACGAAAATGTACGCAAAACCATTAGTAGATCGAACCACTGGACCGAACAAATCAACTGCAGCCATGTCCTTTAATTTCGCTGGAATGATAGGAAACAACGGTGCTCTGTGAGAAATTGTTGGCGGCTTAGCCTTTTGACATAATTTGCATTTGGCAAGAACAAATCGAATACGTTTTTCCATATTATTGAAGTAGCAATTTTCTCGTAATTTATGAAAGCATTTTCTGAGACCAAAGTGTGCATAACTGAAATGCGTATACCAAATCAGCTTATTAACCCACTCATCAGGAATACAAACTAACCAAACAGAGTTGTCGACCGATTTTCGTTTAAAAAGAATGTCATTGCGAACTAAACAATGCTGTCTAGTCGCTACGCTTTCCTTTCTCCTCCACTTCTCCTTAATGTCCTTCCAGATTGGATCCTTATTTTGCTCCTTAGCGATGTCCTGGAGCGAAGACGAAATAAAGTTCTCAAACGCAACACCTTGAATATACATCAAACAATAATTGTTTTCCTTGCAGTCCTCTTCAGCACTTTGTTTCAAACCCATAGGTGCACGTGATAAAGCATCAGCAACAATATTTGAAGAACCCTGTATGTAAACAGTACTAAAGTCAAATTCCTGTAGTTACAACGCCCATCGTGACAATCTGCCGTGAGTTAATTTTGTCGACATAAGAAATTCCAGAGCTCGATGATCGGTGTAAACCTTAGTATGTCTGCCAAACAAAAATGTCCGGAATTTTTATAAAAGCCCAAACAACCGCCAAAGCTTCAAGTTCCGTAATCGAATAATTCTTTTCTGATTTAGAAAGAACACGACTTCCAAATGCAATAGTCTTTTGTACTACAACGCCGTTTTCTTCTATCTCTTGAAATAAATGTGCACCTAGGCCTTTGTATGATGAGTCCGTCGCCAAACAAAAATCTTTAGATAAATCCGGATGTGAAAGAAGTGGAGCAGCAACTAAAGCATCACGAAGTTGTTCAAATTCTGACTGAGCTTCCTCATCCCAACACCAATTCGATTTCTTTCCAGATAGTTCACATAAACGAGGTGTGGCCAAATCGTCCAATCTAACAAAGCGTCTAAGAAAATTACAGACACCAAGGAAACTACGAAGATCACGTTTTGTGGTAGGAACAGCATAATTACGAATAGCGTCTAATTTTTCTGGATCAGGAAGAATACCTTCTGTAGAAATAATGTGACCGAGAAATTTCACCTGAGAATGACCAAATTCAGATTTTTCTAAGTTCACTGTAATGCCAACTCTTGCAAAGATACGTAATAATGAATCCAAAATATTGTTGTGCTCACTCCAAGAATGTTTAGCAATAAGAATATCGTCAACATATGAAGTAATATTGTCACGAAGATAAACAGGTAAAATTTCATTCAAGCTACGAATGAATGCTGCTGAAGATACAGTAAGTCCAAACGGTAATTTCCGAAACTGGTAACAGTTACCAAAGGCTAAAAAGGAAGTGTATTTTCTACAATCAGGGTGGAGTTCTATTTGCCAAAAACTTGCGCGCATGTCAATCGTGGATAAAACTTTAATTCCATGGAAATGTTGAAGAAGTTCATCTAAATTTTGTGGGCGGTCAGTTTCAGGACTGATGATATTATTTATCTGTCTGGAACCCAGAACCAAACGAATTGAAGCATCCTTTTTAAGAACAACGTGTAATGGGCTAGTATAAGGACTGACTGCAGGCTCAATAATGCCCTGATCTAACATGTACTGAAGTTCATTCTTAACCTTGTCTCTGTAAGCCAAAGGAATAGCGTACGTTTTCCCCCGAAATGGTGTGTGTTCTTTTACTTTAAATAAATATTGTAGGCCTTGTATAGTTCCTGTATGATGACTAAATACTGTAGCATGTGAAGTCAAAATGTGGTGCAGCTCTTCTCTTGCAACGTCATCTGGCACTTCAGCTTTCTTAACCTTTTCATTAATTAATTCTTCACTATTAATTATATCATCCATCGCGTCCCTGTATCTATTGTCATTGTCATGAATAAACACACTGTCGTCATAATGCTCAACGAAAACATCAGAAGTAAGAAACCTTAAACATTTTGTATCTGACTCAGATCTTGTTAAACACTCGAAAAATTTCAAACATTTCGGCATTTCGGCAACAGTCAAATTCACACTTCCCTCTTTAAAGTTCAAAATTGCCTTATGTGCGTTAAGAAACTCCATACCTAATATAATTTGTGTACTGAGTAATGGAACAATAATAAAATTAGCAGAAAATTCGTATCCTTGACAATTGAAATTTAGGTTGGTCTGTTGTTTAACTTCTACACCTTTTCCAGAAATCGCTCCTCGAATTGTAGTTTTAGAAATAGGTAACACAGGACAGGCAATAGTCCTTTCACATATACGAAAAACTGATTCACTAATGACGTTCAATGGGCTCCCAGAATCTAAAACTGCAGTGAACTTATTCTTACCCACACATACTTCAATAACAGGATGTAAAAATGCGTCTACATTATTTTCCTTTTCGTCTAACAAAATGTCTCTCATGTCTTCCAGGCGTACGTAGTGTAAAGCCGTAGTGTCATTACTTTCTGAACCGTCTATATTGCTGCCAGAAGCCGAAGCTGCTAGTCATTGTCGATTGTTTGCGTCACGTCTTTGATTATTCGCGTCATTTCGCGGATCCATTTCTACGATTTGCACTTGTCTCTCTGAAGTTCTGTCACGTGGAGGATGCCAACTAGGTCCCTCCTGTCTGTTAGATACAAATTCTTGGTTGTGTCTGTTATTAAAATTTCTGTTTTCCTGTCTGTCTACATAACTACTTCTTGTGTAATTTCGACTGTCACTTCTGAAATTATTGTTGTATCTACTACCCTGATTATTTCTGTAGTAAGAATTTCTATTACTGTATGAATAATTTCTGTCTTGGTGATACCGATTACTGTTTCCATATGATTGATCATTCCGGTACGAATTACCGTTGTTATAATTGTCTGTGTAATTTCTGTTAGAACGTCTGTTATTGTCATAAGGCTGGTATCAATTGTCCTGTCTGTTACGTCTGTCATTCTCAAAGTTACCCATATAACGCCCGTTCCGATCACTATCCCTTTTCTCTGAAAATCTATTGTAATTACTGTTACTGAAAAAGTTACAAGAAGTCCCGTCGTCGTTGTCATACTCAAGTTCTTGCAACAAAGTCTTAAAAGTCTCAATGTCGTCTTTACATCTTCCGGCTAAAGCAATTTGTCTTATGGATTGTGGCAGCTTAGTTAAACAAATGCGAATTAATTCAGTCGGGCTATAAGGGTTGGAAAGGAACTGATTCTTTCGAATCATGTCTTCAAAATATTCCGCTGGCGTGCGGAACTCAGACTGTTTGAAATTACGCTGCATGATAAGACTGTGTTTGACTCTATCTTGCGTGTTTTCGGACCAATATGTCGATAGAAATGCATGATAAAAATCATTCAGATTATTACAATCTCTAATGAGTGCGCGCATCCGCGTCGCCGGTTCGTTTTCTAAATATCCACACATAAATCCCAGTTTGTGACTTAGTGGCCAATTTGGTGGAAGTGCGTACATAAATTGATCTAACCATGCACATGGATGTATGTCATTCTTGGAATTGCGGAAGATCTTAAATTTCCGAACAGTCAAAAAGTGTTTATAGTCAAAGTTTTCGCCTCATGGCGACAAAGACCTACCGCGTCTGTCCCAGTCCCAATGTCGATTATTGTCAAGTTCGCGCGCCTGGCGCTCTCTTGTTGCATCCCGTAAATGAAACAAATTATTTTCTTCAAACCCCTCTGCTATCTGTGAATCCAAATTTCTTTCGCTGTCTTTTCCTACAATTTCGCCTTCGATTTGTTTGTCTTGCTTTCGTAATGCCTCAACTTCCCTTTTAACGCGTTCATTAAATTTTCCCTGATTTTCAACATGCTCATTTATGTTCTGGTACTCTTCGGTTTCTGGAAATGGTAATGGAGCTGTATCATCTGAATCTCTGTCCCCATTTAAACTAAGATTTGTCAATTTATCTGAAATCTCCTCCACTCTTTCCGATAAGTCACCAATTTGTTCTTTCTGTTTATTTACGTCTTCCGTAAGTGTCGCGACTCGCGTTTCAGTATTAACGCATTTAGTAGTTAACTGTTCATACTGTTGTGTTAGGTTATTTAATCTGTCATTTGGTACGGATTCCTCGATTCTCTCAAATATTTCTTCCTTATCTTTTGCACGTTGTAAATTTAACTCTGAAAATTTCTGTACTATCACGCCATCTCTTTCTTCCTGTTCTCTATCCTGTTCCCTTTGTCTAATCTCTACTGCTACTAATCTATTATTGTGAGCATTCAAAATCGGTTGTACTATAAAATATGGAACAACACTCTCCACTATCACGTCTCACTCCAACTTCACGACAAGCAGTGTCCACCACAACTTCTCGGCAAGAACTGCCTGCCGCTACTTCTCAATAATCACTGCCAGTGAAGGCGGCGGAACAATACTCTCTGGCGCGATCTCTGGCGCTGTGGCTCAGTGTAGCCACCTTTCAATAGATCCTGATAAATCTGTACACAGAACAGCCACCTCAGCCGTAATAACGCGTGGGCATTGAGTCAAACAGAGCTTGAATGGCGTGTACAGGTACAGCTGCCCATGCAGCTTCAACACGATACCACAGTTCATCAAAAGTAGTGACTGGCGTACTGCGACGTGTCAGTTGCTCGGCCACCATTGACCAGACGTTTTCAATTGGGGAGAGATCTGGAGAATGTGCTGGCCAGGGCAGCAGTCGAACATTTTCTGTATCCAGAAAGGCCCGTACAGGAACTGCAACATGCGGTCGTGCATTATCCTGCTGAAATGTAGGGTTTCGCAGGGATCGAATGAAGGGTAGAGCCACGGGCCGTAACACATCTGAAATGTAACCTCCACTGTTCAAAGTGCCGTGAGTGCGAACAAGAGACGTGTAACCAATGGCACCCCATACCATCACGCCGGGTGGTACGCCAGTATGGCGACGACGAATACACGCTTCCAATGTGCGTTCACCACGATGTCGCCAAACACGGATGCGACCATCACAATGCTGTAAACAGAATCTGGATTCATCGGAAAAAATGACATTTTGCCATTCGTACACCCAGGTTCGTCGTTGAGTACACCAACGCAGGCGCTCCTCTCTGTGATGCAGCGTCAAGGGTAACCGCAGCAATGGTCTCCGAGCTGATAGTCCATGCTGCTGGAAACGTCGTCGAACTGTTCGTGCAGATAGTTCTTGTCTTGCAAACGTCCCCATCTGTTGACTCAGGGATCGAGACGTGGCTGCACGATCCGTTACAGCCATGCGGATACGTTGCCTGTCATCTCGATTGCTAGTGATACCAGGCCGTTGGTATCCAGCACAGCGTTCCGTATTAACCTCATGAAGCCACCGATTCCATATTCTGCTAACAGTCAGTGGATCTCGTCCAACGCGAGCAGCTGTGTTGCGATACGATAAACCGCAATCACGATAGGCTACAATCCGACCTTTATCAAATTCTGAAACGTGATGGTACGCATTTCTCCTCCTTACACGAGCCATCACATCAACGTTTCACCAGGCAACGCCGGTCAACTGCTTTTTGTGTATGAGAAATCGGTTGGAAACTTTCCTCATATCAGCACGTTGTAGTTGTCGCCACCGGCGCCAACCTTGTGTATATGCTCTGAAAAGCTAATCATTTGCATATCACAGCATCTTCTTCCTGTCGGTTACATTTTGCGTCTGTAGCACGTCATCTTCGTGGTGTAGCAATTTTAATGGCCAGTATTGTAGGTAGATGTGATTTACATGTAAGCACAAACAAATGGTTACAGCTTCAAACACCAATTGGATGATACATTCAAGACAAAGCTCTTCAAAAACTGAGCAACTCAATAACGCGTTGGTCCACCCCTGGCCTTTATAGAAGCAGTTACTCGACTTGCCATTGATTAACAGAGTTGCTGGTTCACCACCTGAGCGATATCGTGTGAAATCCTGCCGCGCTATATCGTCAAGTAGAAACTCATGCCGTGTGTCGGCGGCCGTTGTCTCGCTGAAATGTAAGCCCAGAATGGCTCGTCATGAAAGGGCGCATAACGGGGCATAGAATCTGGTTGATGAATCGCTATGCTGTAAGGTTTCTACGAGTGACAAACAAAGGCTATGAATAGAAATGGCACCGCAGAACAAAACTCCAGGTTGTAAGGCCATATGGTGGGTGACATTTACATTGGTGTTCCACAACTATCCGGGACGCTTCCAGACACGTCTTCAACCTGAAATCTCACAGACTGGAGTAGAATTCTCTTCAGTGATGAGTTCCGCTTCTACATGAGCCCTGAAGACAAGCTAAGACGAGTCTGGAGGCACCCTGGAAAGCACTGGAATATCAGCCTGATTGTCGTAAGCCATACGGCCTCACAACAAGGAGCAATGGTATGGGGTCCCATTTCATTTCAGAGCAGGACCCCTTTAGTCGTTACACGCAGCACCCTTACCAGCACAGCGGTACGTTGACGATATTTAACGCCCCGTTTTGTTGCCCTTCGTGGTAAGCCAACCTGGTTACTTTTCAGCTAGATAACGCTCACCTGCACACAGCGAAAGTTTCTACTGCTTATCTTCGTGCTTGTCAGTCCTACGTTGGCGAGCAAGGTAGCCACATTTCTCCCAATTGAGAAGGTTCGGAGTCTTACGGGCAGCGACTTCAACCGCCTCAGAATTCTGACTATCTTTAAAGGGTGCCTGGCGGCGAGGTGAAACTAGTCATATGATTTGAGTGAAATCTGTATCTCAGTGTTGTGAAGATACATACCACCCTCAGGAACTGCCACTCTCCGTTATGCGCAAGGATGTCTGAATGCAAAAAAATCAATTTGGCCCTGTCTTTAATGGCACTTCATGGGTTGACCGCTTTACGTATTTTACAATATATTGAATAATCTCGCGCAAAAATGCGGTTAATTGCAGAGTGTTCAAATGGTGCTGTATAATAACTGAAATGATTTAGAATCACAACGAGGTTTACAAATCAATCCAATCTTCAGGTATTATGACAACTGCTCCAATACATGACAAGTACAAGAGGTTCCCATGAATAATTACTTGGAAAAGTTGAAGTGGCGCCTATCAGGTGATTGTAGTTCCATTCCCTGTACTGGGCTTACTATCCTAACAGATTTCTAATTCTCTGACATGTGGTACAGTGAATGAGTAACGCAACTCATCTATAGAATTGCAGTGTACAATTTGCGGAAGGGTGCCGTGCTGGGGGCGCAAAGTAACTGATCCCTATTTTGATGGAGCAGCCAAATACTTTACCAAACGCCGTGCACGATTCGTGTGGAGTCAGCTATCGGTGAGCGGATGCATTGCACGCTGCAATCAGAACTGCTGCAGCCATGGACGATGTTCCAATAAGTCGCGATATTGAACCCGAGTTATACTGATCAGTTGCCCAGATCAGGGCTTAAAAATCTCTGTCCAGCCTATTGAGACAGTGAGTACTCTTAACTCGACAGATCTGCGGTCTCTCCTTCACTTCTTTACTCCCCGTTGGTCTGGAATACAAGTTCGCCCTCGACAAATTCGGTTCTCTACACAAACTAAGAAAAAATTTGGCGCTCTGACCATACCAAACCGCATAGCTGCCAATAGTGGACAGTCCTGGATCTTAGCGCCAACTACTAGTGTACAAAGTGCCACACGCAGCTCCTCCTAAACACCGCGACAAGTCCTACTACAACTGAGGTACTAGACGTCAAAAAATTGTGACACATTGCTGTGTCAGTCAACTGGCTCTTCTAATGTGCACGCGGAAAATCACACCGTGGAAAGAGTAATTTACATAACAAAATACTGTACCTACATGTTGCACTAGCTTGAAGTACACCCCACTGTCACTGAGCCGTGATTCTAAAAATGCAACGATACTCAGCCAGACAGGACTGGATCAGTCGCCACTGTGTCGTGCTGGCAGTTTCCATTCACTTTCGTTGCCTTCCCTCCAGCTGGAGAAAGGCGAGGGTGCCTTTAAAATTGCTCACTCTCGACAACTGCTGCTATTGTCACCTGTCTCTGACCTTCCTGGAACTCGGAGGACACGGCCACACACAACTCTTCTGTCCCGTGTGTGTCTCCCACAGATCTTAGAAAATATGCAAATAGAGTGAGGCACATCACCTCATTTAGTTGTAGCAAAGATTAAATAAAACCCTTGATACCTGGTCACTTTCCTGTCGTCATCACCCAAGAAGGCAATTAAAATAAATAGAGAGGACAAACCAAAGGGGTTTGACGTCTCTCAGTCTAACATGCCAATTGGATAGAATCTGGCCTGCTTGCTGAGTTGTCAATTCTGGCTGGTCGACAGCCCCAGGGCCTGTGTTCATACATGGTGGTACTGTGTGCGTTGCGGACTTTGATTTCGGAGTCACGTGAGAACCTATTGCTGTGAGTCGGACTGTTCACCAACGCTGCGAAGTTTTGATAGCTTGTTGTGGAACTGTCTTTACTCAATAATGAATGTTCCATCACTATGAGTTGTGATCAACCAAGGTAATTTTGATAGCTTGTTGAGGAACTGTTTCTACTCTATAGTGAACGTTGCATTATTATGAATTGCGTTCAGCCAAGGTAGCTTTGACAGCTAGTTGAAATTTTTGTGCCTGCTTAATTGTGGGTGTTCCGTTATTATGTATTTGCTGAAGATGTCTGATTGCTGGTAGCTCGTTATTACGGGTTGAGGTCAGCCATGTGGTTTTGTATTTCTGGACTGTGGTGTCGAGCAGGGCTCAACTTTGTGGAGGCACTGGCCACTAGTATTCTGGTGATGTCTGATGTTGCCTAGTGTATGTAAGACGTGAGAGCATTTTATATTGAAGTCGTTATGGCGCCGTCGGTCATTGGTGGATGTGCTTAGTTCGTTGGCTCAACTTGTTCGGTGGTATCCTTTGAAACTCTACTTAGTTTCGTATGTTGGCAGTGCGCGCTCCAGAACAAGAGCAGACGCGAATGGAAAATTGAGTTCTGCTCCTGTGTATTTTCTTGTTAACGCGTTGTTGCTGGTTGGGGACGCTTGTTCACTGTGTGCGTGGAACGATGATGCAATCCACGAGTCGTGATTGTTGGTTTAATACCCTCTTCTGTTTGAGGCAGTTTTTAGTTTGATATCACTTAATTACGGCGAACCGAGCGAGGTGGCGGAGTGGTTAGACACTGGACTCGCATTCGGAAGGACGGCGGTTCAATCCCGCGTCCGGCCATCCTGATTTAGGTTTTCCGTGATTTCCCTAAATCGCTCCAGGCAAATGCCCTTTCAAAGGGCACGGCCGACTTCCTTCCCCGTCCTTCCCTAATCCGATGAGACCGATGACCTCGCTGTCTGGTCTCCTTCCCCCAAAACAACCAACCAATTACGGCGATAAAGGGGTTGCCTTCCTTCTAAGAGGAGGACACTGGTCGGCCAGACAGTCAAACGACGACGACTGAAGTCAGTCATCGAAAGACAGTACGTGTACTTGACCCCCTTACTATTTTAAGTGTTTGGTTTATTTATGTTACAAAATATTGGCGGTTGACTCAGAGCACGCCGCATAATGTTAAGTTGTCCTGTAGTGAAACTTCTTTGGATGTATTGGCCGACGACGAGAGCTGTGACGCTACAGAATGCGAACAAGCCTCCAGAGGCACTGTCAACCGTATTCATTGTTATTTATTTTTTATTAGTTAAATTGTTTTGAAAGTACGAGCTGTCGGAGTGCCTGTTGATATCGTTGCGTCAGTTTGTGCTGTGATGTGATTGCTTTATATTTCCGTGTAAATAACTGTGAAAAACAAGGCTTAGATACCTAAGTTGGCTTAAAGCCACAGAAGGGTTTTTGTACTCAATCGTTAACTGCTTGAATGAGACGCTGCAGTTGAATGCTGTTGTTGTATGTTCTGCTAACGTGTAACAACGGTGTTTACCGCCGTGACTGGCTTATGTCTTAATGATAAGGAGCTAAACCCCGATAAGTCTTAAGATCTAAATTAAGCTGCTGCTAGTGCCACTAGAAATAGAAAGTTTGTTCCCACTATTTGTAAATTACAAGAAGAAACTGAACTTAATGCCTTGCTTTCAGTGAAATTGTAGTCACTGAGACAAGCAGTTGTAAGAGAACTATAGCTGGGCCCTTGTTTGGATATAGTGAAATCAGTGGCCACTAGAATGGCTGCCTTAGACGTTACAGTCGCTAACTTGAAGTGCGGTGGTTTATGTTTGGCGTGTAACTGTCTTAAAAACCTTCTGTGTGGTGTGTGCGTCAACCATTTGACATGTGATGTATCATTGTATAGTGGCGTGTGACATTTTAGTGTTTCACTTATTAGAAGATGTTTCGAACCTGGCGTAACTTGATTCTGAAGTATAAGTAGGTTTTATAATCATTGTTAAAAGAAGTTTTTATTACTATCGTAATTATAAAAATTACTTACCTGTGGCTTTTACCAGCGATTTGTAATATTAAGTTTGGAGTTCCAGACTTTCAGTCGTTGTTTATTCACTCCTTTTTTAAGGCTGATAGTTTTGTTTTCATGGTTGTATTCCTCTAAGAGGGAGATCTGATGCCTAGATGAACAAATAGATGGTTCGTGGTTAGTCTTTAAGGTTTCTGTTACAGCGCGACGATCCACCCCGCAATTGCTTTCTCCAGAGGAATCCTAACAAACGCGCTGTCCCTGCCGCCGACGTCGCGTTCCCCAGCGGAGTGCAGCTACGGTGCCCGACGTTTAGTGTCTATCAGCGCATCGCTGAACCTGGACGCAAGGCTAGGAGTTCCTGTGGAACTGGAATTTTCAAAGCATAAATATAAGGCAGAAAGATTAATAAATGATATCTGAATCAACACAACCTATGCTCGATTAAAACCCCAGCGGCCCACACCCCAGTTTCCTTTATGTTAAGTGGTGGCACAGTAGTAAGAAGTACTAAATTAAAACGTCATGCGTAATGGTGAACCTTTACTGCATGAGCAGTGAAACAGTAGTAAGTGATAAACTGTTTTCCTTTCATTATTTTATGAGGGATTTCATCGATAAACAATTTCGGAAATTAGAAACAGTTCTCATTTATTCTTGAGTCTTAATCGCATAGTTCAAATAAGTGACACGTTTCGATCCCTCTGGGTCATCTTCTGAGCTATGTATTTGCGTCAGCAACCCATTGCATCAGCGACAGAAACTCATGGCAAAGTACTAAATACACCTGAAGATGATCTAAAGAGATCTAAACATGTCACGTATTTAAAAATATGTAACTGAAACGGAGGAATAAATGAGAATTATTTTAAATTTCAATACAGTAGCTGTTCTCCCGTGACGAATATAGTTCCTGCATATTATTTTTTTTCAGTTTAAAATATTTTGTGTGACACCTTATAACATGTAGACTCAAAATTTGTAAGCGGCAAGTTCCTGTCTGTAACCGTGGTTTGGTGAAAATTCAGTTTGCCTTAGAATGGTCACTTTAACCGACCATCCCCCAAAAATCTTAGCTTTGTTTCGTTTTCATGTTGGTCAGGGGAAACTGTACCAGTCTTTTCTTGCTGATACGGTTGTTGTGCTGTTCTGAAGCCAAGATAGATGCGAAAATTTACTGAACCGTGCCGAAATCAGCTCTCTGCTCTCATCCTTGCGATGATGTTTGAAGAAAACTGAAGTGATATGAAATTTCGATGTTCATTTTCAGAATCTGTGGGAAACATCCATTCTGGCGAATATCTTCAATTGAAATCAAAGCTGTAAGACATAAGATAAGGAACAATTTGGGTAGGAACATAGAGTCAATAATTCACTGAAATAGCACGAGTTGCCTCGAAGGCAAGGTAAGCTTTACTCCGTTGAAATCGACTGCTGAATGGTTGTGTCAGAGGACAGTAACGAAAGAGCTGTACTTTTCTATATAAAGGCAATATTTTGCAACCTCTGAAGGCCAATAAATCACAGTCGAACAAAATACTTTCAATGAGAAAGTTGTCTTGGATGTTGAATATTTTTCTCTCCAAATACCGCTTGAGGGCACTTAAGTTTAAATTTCCGTTTCGCCATCCAGGCCTAATTTTTTGCGGAGTTACACTGAATCACTGGGATCATTATTTGAAAAAGGATGCAGTCTATTCTCTTTCCCCTCCTTCCCTAATTCGAGTCCGCGCTCCGCCTCCAATGACCTCGTCTTTGAAGGGGCGTTAAACCATATTCATCAATGAAACAATAAAGCTAGCGATCACATTTTGATGATTTCTGTTACTGAATCGGAATCAGTCCCAAGTTTTCAGGTGGGTAAGTGGCACAAACAGTACGTTGACCAGGACGAGGAATGTTCATCAGAGGCAGGAATTCCCAGTGAAGTGTGACCGGAATGCTCTTGTGCTTTACATACGTAGACGATCTGTCGGATAGGGCAATAGGGTAAGTAAAAATCTGCGACTTCTTGCTGATGACGTAGTAGAGTGCGGGGAAAGTGTCGTCGTTGACAGAATTAGGAAGAAACAAGATACTACGGACACAATTTCTGTTTGGTGTTAAAAATGGCAGCTTGCTCTAAATCTGGAAAAATGTAAATTAATACAGATGAGGAACAGGAATAATGCTGCAATTTTCCAATACAGCATTACTGGTGTGTTACTTGACACAGAAACATCCATTAAATATCTAGGCATCATGATGCAAAGCGACATAAAATGGAACTAACATGTAAGGTCGGTTTAAGACAAGGCGAATAATCAACATCAACTTGTTGTGAGAATTCTAGGAAAGTGTAGCTCACCTACAAAGGAGGAGGAGGCTGCGTACAGAATACGTGTGCGAGCCGTTCTTGAGATCTGCTCGACTGCTTTGGATCCCCAACGGATCAGGGAAGATATCAAAGCGATTCACAGACGTACTACTAGATTTATTTCTGGTAATTTTGATCAACAGGCGAGTATTGCAGAAATAATGAGGGAAGAAGACATTCTTTTCATTTAATGCTACTAAGGAAGTTCATAGGAGCAGCATTTGTGGTAGGTTTCAGAGAGTTTCTTCTGACGTAAATGTACATCTCACCTAAGGGTCACTAAGACAAAGTAAGAGTAATCGGGGCTCTTACGGGAACATACAGTCCTCTTCTCTCGCTCTACTTGCGAGTGGAACAAGAAAGGGAATAATTAACTATGCTACAGTATATGGCTTGTCTAATACAGACATCAAAAACAGTTTTGCATCACCTCGGTTCAGAGAGCTGTACGGAAAATTGGAATAGAGCTCAACATAAACATCATTTCCGCCCTTTTTATTGCTCATGAAAAACTCATATTGCTTGTTGTACTACCATACAGCGAGACCTTCAGAGGTAGTGGTCCAGATTGCCGTACACACTGGTACCTCTAATACCCAGTAGCACGTCCTCTTGCATTGATGCATGCCCGTATTCGTCGAAGCATACTATCCACGAGTTCATCAAGGCACTATTGGTCCAGATTGTCCCACTCCTCAACGGCGATTCGGCGTAGATCCCTCAGAGTGGTTGGTGGGCCAGGACGTCCATAAACAGCCCTTTTCAATCTATCCCAGGCATGTTCGATTGGGTTCATGTCTGGAGAACATGCTGGCCACTCTAGTCGAGCGATGGCGTTTTCCTGAAGGAAGTGATTCACAAGATGCCTCGCCAATATGCTGCCGATATGGTTACGCTATCGGTCGGAGGATCGCATTCATGTATACTACAGCAGTGACGGCGCCTTCCATGACCACCAGCAGCGTGATTGCAAAGATGGACCTCGCAATGGACGTCGGGAGTGAAGCTGCGCATCATGTAACCTAATGCGCACAGTTTGAGTCGTAACACGACGGCCTGTGGCTGCACGAAAAGCACTATTCAACATGGTGGCGTTACTGTCAGGGTTGCTACGGGGCATAATCAGTAGGTAGCGGTCATCCACTGCAGTAGTAGCTCTTGGGCGGCCTGAGCGAGGAATGTCATCGACCGTTCCTGCCTCTCTGTATCTCCTCTATGTGCGAACAAAACCTCTTTGGTTCTCTCCGAGACGCCTGGTCACTTCCCTATTTGAGAGCCCTTCCTGGCGCAAAGTAACAACGCGGACGCGATCGAACAGCGGTATTAACCGTCTAGGCATGGTTGAACTACAGACAGACTTTCTGCTTGGTGGATTGACTTAAAATGATCGGCTGTCCGACCCATTCCCCCATTCCGTCTAATAGGCGCTGCTCATGCATGGTTGTTTATATCTTTCGGCGGGTTTACTATGTCTGTGATACAATATCCACAGTCAACGATTATCTTCAGGAGCTCTTGGAAGCGGCGTTTTGCAAAACTTTTTTGATGTGTTTATACAGTATGTGATCAAAAGTATCCGGACACCCCAAAAACATACGCATTACATATTACGTGCATTGTGCTGCCACCTACTGCCAGGTACTCCATATTAGCGACCTCAGTAGTCATTAGACATCGTGAGAGAGCAGAATGAGGCACTCCGCGGAACTCAAGGACTTCGAACGTGGTCCGGTGATTAGGTGTCACTTGGGTCATACGTCTGTACGCGAGATTTCCACACTCCTAGACATCCCCAGGTCCACTGTTTCCGATGTGACAGTAAAGTGTAAGCGTGAAGGGGCACGTACAGCACAAACGCGTAGAGGCCGACCTCGGCTGGTGACTGACAGAGACCGCCGACAGTTGAAGAGGGTCGTAATGTGTAATAGGCAGGCATGTATCCAGACCATTACACAGGAATTCCAAATTGTTCAGGATCCACTGCAAGTACTATGAAATTTTAGCGGGAGGTGAGAAAACTTGTATTTCATGGTCGAGCGGCTGCTTATAAGTCACACATCACGCCAACAAATCATTGGACGATTGAACAGTGGAAAAATGTTGTATGGAGCGACAAAGCACGCTACGCTATGTGGCGATCTGATGGCAGCGTGTGGGTATGGAAAATGCCCGGTGAACGTCATCTGCCGTCGTGTGTAATGCCGACAGTAAAATACGGAGGCGGTGATGTTTTGGTGTGTGTCGTGTCTGTCATGGATGGTACTTGCACCCCTTGTTGTTTTGCGTGGCAGTATCACAGCACAGGTCTAAAATGATGTTTTAAGCACCTTCTTGCTTCCCACTGTTGAAGAGCAATTGGGGGATGGCGACTGCACCTTTCAACACGATCGAGCACCTGTTCGTAATCCACGGCCTGTAGTGGAGTCTTTACACGACAATAACATCCCTGTAAAGGACTGGCCTGCACAGAGTCCTGACCTGAAACCTATAGAACGCATTTTAAATTTTTGGAACGCCGGCTTGGTGCCAGGCCTCACCGACCGACATGGATACGTCTCCTCAGTGCAGCACCCCGTGAAGAATGGGTTGCTGCTCCCCAAGAACCCTCCAGCACGTGATTGAAAGTATGCCTGCGAGAGTGGAAGCTGTCATTAAGGCTAAGGGTGGGCCAACACCGTACTGAATTCCAGCATTACCGATGGAAGTTGTCACGAACTTGTAAGTCATTTTCAGCCAGGTGTCCGGATACTTTTGACCACATAGTGTATGTGTAGATGTAGAAGTCAATGTGGGAATAGAGAGGGACTTTTTGAGGCTCTAAGTCAGTTCATGAGATAATGTGGGTAAACAGAGTTAGAGTCCCAAATAAGTATACGGTTTAGCATGTTGCATATAATCAACAGCGTATACTCTCGAAGACTTAAGCAACATTTGTCGTCAGGTTCGCATGATTATAACAGATTTGTTAAACAAAAGATTACGTGTGGACGAAATTGTGACAGACTTGCCTGAACTAAATGAAGTGCAACAAAGTCGCAAAAGACTAACGGGCTGGTACTTTGTGTACATGCAAGACGGCCGAAAAGTCTGTTCACGTAGACGCACGTAAGTCTTATAGTTCAGACTTAGACCGCCTGCAGTATGCTCTCGGTGGCGCTAGAGATCCCACCCGTTGTTTTACTACGTGTTGTGTCGAAAGAAAATGGCAGTCTTAAGAGACGGGATTTACGTATTTTTCACAGAGTTCACAGACCCGTATCAACATTAATTTTTCACAGAGTTCATAGAGCCGTATCCATGTTTTCCTTGCCTCTGGCAACTAAAATCTAATGATTATCAATCAGAAATATTCCCAGCAATTAGTAATAAAACGATATTTATTAAAAGTGAAGAAATACTTGACTTCTTAAATGATGCTTGTTCTTGTGAAACGTCCAGCATATTGGAAATTATTACAATATATAATATTAAAGTCCTGGCACTGTGCCACTGAATGGGCCCAGAACTGCCCTCCAATGTCTACGGAGACTACGTCTCGGAGACGACGGACGAACACTGCAGCTTGTAGACTCGACGGTAACTGGGGATTCGGAGCACTGAAGAGAACTGTCCGCCGAAGGTCTTTCTCCGTTATTTAAGGAGGCATCAACCCATCGCTATCCACACACGGGATGCCCATGAGTTGGCAGCCGCGTCCCCTGGCGGCCCTCGGTATAGTTCGTACTGCCAACTCATTCAGCTGCTGCGCACCGAGTGCGGTTTATCGATTGTGATGCGGTACTCTCTGGAGTCGTGAGTAGCGTCACAACAATTACAGCAATTCAGACATGAATCAGTAGGCATACGCTGCTTTGATTACTAAGTACAAGGAAGTGTAACGTGAAGCAAAAAAAGAGATGGTCACCAAAAAGCTCAACTCATTTCGAACACGTTACTGCAAAGAGAGTGCGAAAATAAAAGCGTCCATGTGATGTGGAGCTGAAACGGAGGAAATTTATGAACCGTTTTTCTGATACGTTGATTTACTTTCCTTCTTGAATATCGAGGACCAATACCCGAGAAGATCACGGTCGAACATAGAAGATAATGTAAAGGAAGAAAGTAACAAAATTGAATTTTAATTTTCGTAGGGAACAACCATTATTTATTGCGTCACTCATACAAAATTAGGCAATTTGTGTTCTTATAAGTACTGTTATCAGTATTATGCGTAGTATAAGTTTTTGTACTTTACACAGAGGTTCAACTGTATTTTTAAGAAAAGAAAACTGTGTGCAGCGTAGTTAGCAAACGACACAATGCAGTCAAAAGTAATACCTGCAGCGATCTTTTTCTAATTAGTGTCAAGCTTTTTAAAGCTATATATATATATATATATATATATATATATATATATATATATATGCCTTTACGATACGACTCATAAATACCAGTTTGAACTGCGATGTTTTATGTACCTTTTTAAATAACGCAATGGCTTTTTCTTGCCAGGGCACCCCTTCATTGTTGAAGTATACTGTAAAGTTCTCCCTCAAAGTTTATGTGGTTTCTATACTCCGACAAAAATTAGTTGGTACTAGACACTTCACACGCTGGAGTGGTTTCCTCCAATCAGAGTGCCCAGCGCCACGCCCGAACCTATCGCCATGCCACACTGCTAGAACAGCTTGCCAGTTCACTTGCAGTTCCCTGTCCGGCTTTCTTTCTTGATGCGTTTGGATCTCAACAAATGGATCTGGCACTTTTATTTCATCACACATCATTACCAAACGAAAAACCACACACACACAAACACACACACAAACGCACACTTGCGTGCAGTGATGCTAATGACACACACACGTTTCATTTGCAGCAATAACCAAACTCTACCAGCTACTTCTTCACAAGACGCAGTTCAGAATCACATACACACTGGTAAACCAAAACTTTGTGACAAGTATATGAAGATGGTAACTGTCCTTTCGGACATGTCCGAAAGAACAGATATCATCGGTGACCATGCAGTTCGTTAGAATGCAGTTACAATGAAATGAATACTACTAGCTGCATACAGGCGTTGATATAAGTCAACGGGGACAGTTGAAAATCTGTGCTCCGGCCGCGACTCGAACCCGGGATCTCCTGCTTACATGGCAGACGCTCTATCCATCTTTTTTTCCTTTTATTATCAGTTTGACTTTCATGAAAATCAGACAACCATAGTCAAATCATAATTTTATATCAGCTGCAACAAGAAAATCACAAAATTAGTTCAAGCACAAACAAATATTAAATTCTGAACGGGAATTATCCCACCCTTCTTGTCTCTCTTTTTATATACATGTAGAGGAGAATAAGTGACAAAACAAAGCTCCAAGGGAGAGGACTCAAGCTCAGGGAAGAAACATGGATCACAGGAGAGCTTAACCAATACCTTGACGGTTAAATACAAGAAAGAAAAAGCATATTCGCAAAAAGCGTTCTGTACCGTGGCAACTGCTGCGATTTACAAAGCGCAGTTGTCAGATAATGGTGAAAAACACGGGGATCTGGGTCATTCCCGCCTTCAACGACAGTAATCCAAGAGCCAGACAGTCGTGTTCGTTTTCGTCTGAGGAAAAAAGGATGTGCTCGTATATAGGAGGATGTGATCTGGGAAAGCGGTTTCAGGCCCTCGAGTAAGGAAAACTAATTGACGGCGGACCCAGAGCCAATGATCACGTACTCAAGCCAGTGAAGTAAGGCGTCAGTCTGATGACATTCCTCACAGTGGTCAGTCGGACGAAGGCCAATACGAAAAAGACGATCACCACTAGTTGTCAGGCGGTGAATGACCTTATACCATGTCGAAGCAATCTTCATCGGCAATATAGCAAGACTAAAATGAGACCAGACCGTTTTCTAACACGTTGACGGGGAATCAAGTTCAACAGAAGAAAGGGGACATGGTGCACCCCAACGGGATGACAGCATGTTAGTATTAATATGCGTCATAGACAATATATCAGCACCTGTTATTGTTGTTGTGGTTTTTGTGGTCTTCAGTCCTGAGACTGGTTTGATGCAGCTCTCCATGCTACTCTATCCTTTGCAAGCTTCTTCATCTCCCAGTACCTACTGCAACCTACATCCTTCTGAATCTGTTTAGTGTATTCATCTCTTGGTCTCCCTCTACGATATTTACCCTCCACGTGGCCCTCCATCACTAAATTGGTGATCCCCTGATGCCTCAGAACATGTCCCAACAACCGATCCCTTCTTCTAGTCAAGTTGTGCCACAAACTTCTATTCTCCCCAATCTTATTCAATACCTCCTCATTAATTATGTGATATACCCATTTAATCTTCAGCATTATTCTGTAGCACCACATTTCGAAAGCATCAATCCTCTTCTTGTCCAAACTAGTTATCGTCCATGTTTCACTTCCATACATGGTTACGCTCCGTACAAATACTTTCAGAAACGACTTCCTGGCACTTAAATCTATACTCGATGTTAACAAATTTCTCTTCTTCAGAAACGCTTTCCTTGCCATTGCCAGTCTACATTTTATATCCTCTCTACTTCGACCATCATCAGTTATTTTGCTCCCCAAATAGCAAAACTCCTTTACTACTTTAAGTGTCTCATTTCCTAATCTAATTTCCTCAGCATCACCCGACTTCATTCGATTACATTCTATTATCCTCGTTTTGCTTTTGTTGATGTTCATCTTATACCCTCCTTTCAAGACACTGTCCATTCCGTTTAACTGCTCTTCCGAGTCCTTTGCTGTCTCTGACAGAATGACAATGTCATCGGCGACCTAAAAGTTTTTATTTCTTCTCCATGGAATTTAATGCCTACTCCAAACTTTTCTTTTTTTTCCTTAACTGCTTGCTCAATATACAGACTGAATAGCATCGGGAAGGGGCTACAATTCTGTCTCACTCACTTCCCAACCACTGCTTCCCTTTCATGTCCCTCGACTCTTCTAACTGCCATCGGCTTTTTGTACAGATTGTAAATAGCCTTTCGCTCCCTGTATTTTACCCCTGCCACCTTCATAATTTGAAAGAGAGTATTCCAGTCAACATTGTCAAAAGCTTTCTCCAAGTCTACAAATGCTAGAAACGTAGGATCGCCTTTTCTTAATCTAGCTTCTAAAATAAGTCGTAGGGTCAGTATTGCCTCATGTGTTCCCATTTTTCTACGGAATCCAAACTGATCTTCCCCGAGGTCGGCTTCTACCAGGTTTTCCATTCGTCTGTAAAGAATTCGCGTTAGTATTTTTCAGCTGTGACTTATTAAACTGACAGTTCGGTAGTTTTCACATCTGTCAACACCTGATTTCTTTGGGATTGGAATTATTATATTCTCCTTGAAGTTTGAGGGTATTTCGCCTGTCTCATACATCTTGCTCACCAGATGGTAGAGTTTTGTCAGGACTGGCTCTCCCAAGTCCGTCAGCAGTTCTAATGGAATGTTGTCTACTCCCAGGGCCTTGTTTCGACTCAGGTCTTTCAGTGCTCTGTCAAACTCTTCACGCAGTATCGCATCTCCCATTTCATCTTCATCTACATCCTCTTCCATTTCAATAATATTGTCCTCAAGTACATCGCCCTTGTATAGACCCTCTATATACTCCTTCCACCTTTCTGCTTTCCCTTCTTTGCTTAGAACTGGGTTTCCAACTGGGCTCTTGATATTCATACAAGTGGTTCTCTTTTCTCCAAAGGTCTCTTTAATTTTCCTGTAGGCATTATCTATCTTACCCCTAGTGAGATAAGCCTCTACATCTTTACATTTGTCCTCTAGCCACACCTGCTTAGCCATTTTGCACTTCCTGTTGATCTCATTTCGGAGACGTTTGTATTCCTTTTTGTCTGCTAAATTTACAGCATTTTTATGTTTTCTCCTTTCATCAATTAAATTCATTATTTCTTCTGATACCCAAGGATTTCTACTAGCCCTCGTCTACTTACCTACTACATCCTCTGCTGCCTTCACTACTCCATCTCTCAAAGCTACCCATTCTTCTTCTACTGTATTTCTTTCCCCCATTCCTGCCAATTGTTCCCTTTACGCTCCCCCTGAAACTCTGTACAACCTCTGATTTAGTCAGTTTATCCAGGTCCCACATCCTTAAATTCCCACCTTTTTGCAGTTTATTCAGTTTTAATCTGCAGTTCATAACCAACAGATTCTGGTCAGAGCCCACATCCGCCCCTGGAAATGTCTTACAATTTAAAACCTGGTTCATAAATCTCTGTCCTACCATTATATAATCTATCTGAAACCTGTCAGTATCTCCAGGCTTCTTCCATGTATACAACCTTCTTTTATGATTCTTGAACCAAGTGTTAGCTATGATTAAGATGTGCTCTGTGCAAAATTCTACGAGGCGGCTTCCTCTTTCATTTCTTAGCCCCAATCCATATTCACCTTGTACGTTTCCTTCTCTTCCTTTTCCTGCTGTCGAATTCCAGTCACCCATGACTATTAAATTTTCGTCTCCCGTCACTACCCGAAGAATTTCTGTTATCTCATCATACATTTCATCAATTTCTTCATCATTTGCAGAGCTAGTTGGCATATAAACTTGCACTACTGTAGTAGGCCTGGGCTTCGTGTCTATCTTGGCCACAATAATGCGTTCACTATGCTGTTTGTAGTAGCTTACCCGCACTCCTATTTTTTATTCATTATTAAACCTACTCCTCCATTACTCCTATTTGATTTTGTATTTATAACCCTGTATTCACTTGACCGAAAGTCTTGTTCTTCCTGCCAACGAACTTCACTAATTCCCACTATATCTAACTTTAACCTATCCATCTCTCTTTTTTAAATTTTCTAACCTACCTGCTCGATTAAGGGCTCTGACATTCCACCCTCCGATCCGTAGTTTTCTTTCTCCTGATAACGACGTCCTCCTGAGCAGTCCCCGCCCGGAGATCCGAATGGGGGACTGTTTTACCTCCGGAATATTTTACCCACGAGGTCGCCATCAATATTTAACCATACAGTAAAGCTGCATACCGATATACCGATAATTAGAAAGTATTCACGAATGTGCCGCAATCCACGCCCGGGTTCCCGGGTTCGATTCCCGGCGGGGTCAGGGATTTTCTCTGCCTCGTGATGACTGGGTGTTGTGTGATGCCCTTAGGTTAGTTCGGTTTAAGTAGTTCTAAGTTCTAGGGGACTGATGACCATAGCTGTTAAGTCCCATAGTGCTCAGAGCCATTTGAACCATTTTTTTGCGCCGCCATTTAGGATTAATCCGTCCAACATCAACAGGAGGGGTCAGACAGACCGGCGGGAAAGTAAACAAGAGGTAACTGAATGCGGAGCCCGCGTACAGGTTAAAACATTACGGCGGGGAAATAAGATGGATGTCTTCATTTTGATATCGGAAAGACGCAATTGTCCAAGCTTTCGAGGCCTGGCCACTACTTCATAACGGATACCCATCTGATCCATTAAGGTCACAGATGATAGTGCGACTGCTGGGAGTTATCTCTGGCACTCCCCCCGAGAGACCCATATTCCCAAATTATTGTCCCGCACCATATTCATAGTGCCCCTGCCCATTAAACTGATTACTCGCGACTTTTTTGCCGATCCCCGTAAGAGTTCAGCACTGTGTACATCCGCACAGAAGAAGATGG
Organism: Schistocerca cancellata; assembly: GCF_023864275.1. NCBI lineage: Eukaryota > Metazoa > Arthropoda > Insecta > Orthoptera > Acrididae > Schistocerca > Schistocerca cancellata. The sequence goes on along the minus strand of NC_064632.1, from coordinate 463,644,642 downwards.
TCAAATGGCTGGTGAGTCTTAACTATACAGGGTGGTCCATTGATAGTGACCAGGCCAACTATCTCACGAAATAAGCATCAAACTAAAACACTACAACGAAGGAAACTTGTCTAGCTTGAAGGGGGAAAATGGCTCTATGCTTGGCCCGCTGGATGGCGCTGCCATAGGTCAAACTGACATCAACTGCGTTTTTTAAATAGAACCCCCTATTTTATATTACTTATTCGTATAGTACGTAAAGAAATAAGAATGTTTTAGTTGGACCACTTTTATCGCTTTGTGATAGATGGCGCTGTAATAGTCAGAAACGTATTAGTTCGTGGTATCTCGTAACATTCCGCCAGTTCGGACGGTATTTGCTTCATGTTACATTACCCGTGTTAAACATCTACGGCGGTACTCCGAAAGGATACCGCCATTCGATTGTGCCATTCCAGCACTAATGGAAGTGTTAGGATTTCAGGTGCCAGCCAGCCAGCCAGCCAGCCAGCCAGCCGAGCAGCAGCGGTCCAGCCGAGCAGCAGCAGCAGCAGCGGTCCCGGCCAGCGGCAGCGGTCCAGCCAGCAGCAGAGGTCCAGCCAGCCAGCCCTCCAGCAGCAGCAGCGGTAGCAGCGGGCCCGGCCCCGGCCCCGTCCGCGGCAGCAGCAGCAGCTGCGGCGTTCCTGCCAGCAATCGCCAGGGCCAGCGCCAGCAGCGTGGTCCTCGTCTTCGTCCGTCTTCGTCCATCTTCGTCCGTCCCCAGTTTTTTTCCTCTCCTTGTCGTCCTGTGTTGTTTTCGTTCAGCCCTAACATCATGTCAGCCCCCACCACCACTGTCACTACTACCACCACTGCCATTGTGTACACTTCGTCCTCTGCCGCCACCACCACTATTACATGGTGTGCCCAGTCACCCCTCCCCTCTTTCCACCCCTCCTCTTCTAACTCTTCCTTCGCCCACGCTCTTTGTCGCCCCCTCCCCAGCTTCTTCATCCCGCTCCTCTCCCTCTGAACCTTTCCCTCCACTCCCCCAGCCTGTCACTGCAGCTCCAGCTAGGGTGGTGGCCCATCGGGCCACTGCCCACGGCCAGCTCTCCCCATCGCCTTCGCCATCACCGCCACCACCGTCGCCGTCGACGTCGTCTTCACCATCACCATCTCCGGCGCCGCCTACCGCGCCCACGCCGGGACCTGCCACTTCCCGCCACCTCCCTATCGCTCCCGTCACTCATGTCACCACCCACCCTTCTGCCGACGTTAAACGCCCTAGTGGCGCCACCACCTCCTCCGCTCCCAAAAAGACTCCGCCCCGTCCTCCTTCCCCCCCCCCCCAGGATGCCATGGATGTCTCCCCGCCTGGCTCTGCTCCCTCCGCCTCCTCCTCTTCCTCCCCCCCCTTTATACAAATACTTCCTCTCCCATCCTGATCCTTCCCTTCTTGAGGCCCGGAACCTCTCCCTCCTCCTCTGCCAACACTTTCCTGGTGCCCCCATCTCACTCCTCACTCCCAGACGGGATTCAGTTCTAATCTCCTCCCCCAGCCCCACCCTCCATACTGACATCCTCCCCCGCCACCCCATCACCCGGTCTCGCCCCAACGCCTCCCACACCCCTGCTCCTTCTCCCTCTCCTACCCACCAACCCCAACCCCGCGTCACCCGCCGACCCTCACCACCGTGATCACTCAGCTCAGTCCGACGATCATGGAGGAGGAGGTGTTGGCGGAGCTCAAGGCACATCCCTTGCTGGAGGTGCGGGCGGTCCGGCGCATTTTTAACTCAGCCAGCCCCACCCGCCTTATGCGGGTTTTCTCCAAGGACGCCCCCTCCATTGACCGTCTCCTGAAGGAGGGTGCCCTCCTCTTCAACCAGCGCTATAAGGTCGACCCCTCCCGTTGCCCTCCTCAATCCCTGTGATGCCAGAGGTGTCTGTGCTATAATGCGTACCCAACAGCTAAGTGCCGCGAGGCCCCCACCTGCCCGCATTGTAGGCAAGCGCATTTCCTCCGGCAGTGCCCTAACCTTCAATCCCCTCCCTCCTGTAATACCTGCAATCTCCCCCATCCCACCTACTCCCAAAAGTGTAAAACCCGACCCCCTCCGACCACTCCTGAACTCACCTAAAAATGTATGCCATCTACTCCCACAACCAGGCCCATTTCACCATCTCCTATCTCGACACCCTCGTCTAAATCCCTGTCATGGCGCGACAGCACCGTATTCTGTTCACCAACATCCGTTCCCTTCCCACCAACAAGAACCTCTTCATGCACACCCTTGCAGCCCACCGCGTGTCTGTGTTCGTCCTCAATGAAACCTTCCTCCAACCCCACCACACCGTCCACACTTCGCCCTACCTTCTCCACTGCTCCGATAATACCCACCTGATTGCGTGTGGCAGAGTTGCCATTGGCCACCACCACCAGATCCTGGTTCGGCTCCAACCTCTCCTTCCCAACCCCACCGAACACCTGATCTTTAGTCTCTTCTTGCCTGGCCTTATCATCACCCGCGCCACCATCTATGTCCGCCTTAACGCCCCTATTCCTTTCGACTTCCTCTCTCACATTGATCGTACCTTCTCCTCCTACGTGATCGCCGCCGACCTCAACATCCATAGTCGCTCCGCCACCCAGTTACGGCGGTGGCATCGGTTCCTGTCCACCCTCCAAGGCGACATCGTCCCCATTCCCCAGCACACCGGCCCCGAATCCAACTCCACTCCCAATGTCATCCTCTGCTCCCCCAACCTCCATGGCCGCATAACGGTGGATGTTCTGGACGCCATTGGTAGCGACCATCTCCCTGTCCTCCTCACCATTTCAGACGGTCGTCACCCCTGCCCCAACCCTCGTAATGACGCTCCCCCGAAGTACGTCGATGATTATTCCCGTGCCAACTGCAATGCCTACCGGGATACCCTCCCCACCCAGATCGAAGGCCACCCCTTCACCTACCACCACCCTGACGATGTTACCCATGCCGCCTCCTTTCTCCAGCAGACCTTGTCTGAGGCCGTGGAGGCCCACGTCCCTATTGTCACCATCCATCCCCACCATCCTACCTTACCCCCACAGACCGTCCTCCTCCTCCGTGAGTCCCGACGTCTCTACCGTGTCTTCCTACACACGCGTCACCCGGGCACACTACGACGCCACCGGCAACTCCAGCGACACATCGGAAACTTGCTCGCGGCTAAGAAACACCAGGACTGGCGACAAACATGCAACTGTTTAAATGCTACCCTACCTATAAACTCGTCCAAGTTCTGGTCAGCCCTCCGTCGCCTTACCGGAACTAAACCCTCCCCCTACTATCCTCTTCTCCATGATTATCACCCCTTCCCTGACACCCTTAGTAAGGCCAATCACTTTGCCTCCTACCTTTCCGATGTCTTTCCCATCCCTGACGATCCCCAGTTCGATTACTCCCTCTTCCCGGATGTCCGCAATCGAACTGACACCTCTGTCCCTCCTCTCGCACCTTGTTTCCAATACTTGGACAACATTGCACACGTGGAACTCAGTTCCCCCATCACTACACAGGATCTCATTGCTACACTCCGCACAAAACGCAACACTGCTCCTGGTCACGATCATGTCCCCTACCGCCACCTTCGTGAAGCTCCTCTCTCTTTCCTCTCCACCCTGGCCAGGCTCTACAATGTAGTCCTGTCCACCGGCTACTACCCTGACCTGTGGAAAACCTCCCATATCTGGATGTTCCTTAAACGCAGTAAACTGCCGTCCGCCGTCCGCCGTCTCCTCCTACCGTCCCATCAGCCTTACCTCGGTCTTCAGCAAGGTCCTAGAATCCATCCTCACCCAATACGTCAACCAGCATCTCCGCCAGCACCGCCTCCTTCCCGTTACCCAGTGTGGCTTTCGACCGTCCTGCTCTTCTGATGACCTTCTCCTCCACCTCACTCATCTCCTTTCCGAACAGCTATATTCCCGTCTCTCCGCAATCTTCCTCTCCCTGGACCTCGAACGTGCCTATGACCGTGTATGGCATTCCGGTCTCCTCTTCAAGCTCCAAACCTTCACCCTTCCCATTAACTACGTCCGTCTGATCGGCTCCTTTCTCTCCCACCATCCTTCCTACGTCACGATCCATAACACGGATTCCTACACCTTTTTTCCCTCCACCGGTGTGCCCCAAGGCTCCGTCCTCTCCCCCCTTCTGTACCTTTTGTATACGGCGGACATGCTGCCGCCGTCACCCCCCGTCTACCTTCTCCAGTTTGCCGATGACACCGCTTTCCTTGCCCTCGCCCCCACCCTGCAGCGTTCCCAACACCTTCTCCAATTCCCACTTGGTGCAACCAGTGGTTGCTCAAGGTCAATCCCTCCAAAACCCAGGCGATCATTGTAGGAAAAACTACACCTTTTTTCCGCCTCCTTGGTTTCTATCTCACCATCCATGGCCGTCCTATCGCCCTCACCCCCACCCTTAAGTACCTTGGCGTCACCCTCGACCGTCGCCTCTCCTGGACCCCCCATATCCAGACAATCCAAGCCAAGGCACTTTCCGAATCCGTCTCCTCAAGCTCCTTTCCGGCTGTACGTGGGGTCTGGATCCCTCCACCATCCTCCACACCTATAAATCCCTCATCCGCTCTATCCTCTGTTACGCCCATCCTGCCTGGATCTCCGCCCCCCTACCTTTTACAAATCCCTTCAGATCCTTGAACGCCATGCTCTCCACCTCGCCTATCGCATCTGTCTCCCCTCCCCCACGCAGATCCTGTACGACCTCATTCCATTCCCCCACCTCCTCCTTTTCCTTGAACGGATACGGATCCTGTACACCTCCCAAAAACTCGATCCTCCTCACCTGCCCACTGCTGCGCCTGTATTCCCATGTCCTACCCGGTGTCCATCTCTTCACCCTCCTTACCCTCTCCCAAGGTGGCTTCCGCCAGCTCCCTCTCCCTGATAATGTCCTCCTCGCCTCCATCTACCCCTCCTATCAACTTTGATCCTCCCCCGCCACTTACTGTGTCCTTTCCTTTAGGCACCCTCCCTCCCTTGTCTTTCCTTTTCCCCCGTCCCCCTTCCTCCGCCCCTCTTCCCCCAGGCTTCCCCTCCGCTTCCTCCCTCCCCCTCTCTCCCTGGCCCATGGCATCTCTGCTCTCCCCTCTCCCACTCTCCTTCCTCCTCCTCCTCTCTTGGCAGGTCCCCGGACTCGCACACGCTCAGTGGACTTCCGCGCACAGGAGATCATCGCCATCAGTGTCTCGTGTGTGCCGTCGTGCTTAGTGTTCCGTGTTCACCGTCGCACTCCATTGTTTACCTGTGCCATCGCCATCTTCAGTGTTTGTGGGTCGTGTCAACAGTTTGCACTGTGAATTATCGTCCAGTGTTTTTATGTGTCTACTGTTTTATTGCCCGCCGTTCTGTAACTTATGTGTATTCTTTCTGTTTTTTCTCATTGTGTATTCTATGGCTGAAGAGCAGCGTAGAATACTGCTGACAGCCTGCCTGTTGTACAGGTTTTAAAATAAAAATAAAGAAAACAAGAAAAAGAAAACCGTGTTAAAATGGACCGTTTACCAATTGCGGAAAAGGTCGATATCGTGTTGATGTGTGGGCTATTGTCATCAAAATGCCCAACGGGCTTGTGCTATGTATGCTGCTCGGTATCCTGGACGACATCATCCAAATGTCCGGACCGTTTGCCAGATAGTTACGTTATTTAAGGAAACAGGAAGTGTTCAGCCACGTGAGCAACGTCATCCACGACTGGCAACAAATGATGATGCCCAAGTAGGTGTTTAAGCTGCTGTCGCAGCTAATCCACACGTCAGTAGCAGTCAAACTGCGCGAGAATCGGGAGTCTCAAAAACGTCGGTGTTGAGAATGCTATATTAACATCGATTGCACCCGTACCATATTTCTTTGCACCAGGAATTGCATGGCGACGACTTTGAACGTCGTGTACAGTTTTGGCTCTGGGCACAAGAGAAATTACGGGACGATGACAGATTTTTTGCACGCGTTCTATTTAGCGACGAAGCATCATTCACCAACAGCGGTAACGTAAATCGGCTTAATATGCACTATTGGGCAACGGAAAATCCACGATGGCTGCGACAAGTGGAACATCAGCTATCTTGGAGGGTTAATGTATGGTGCGGCATTATGGGAGGAAGATAATTGGGCCCCATTTTATCGATGGCAATCTAAATGGTGCAATGTATGCTGATTTCCTACGTAATGTTGTACCGATGTTATTACAAAATGTTTCACTGCATGACAGAATGGCGATGTACTTCCAACGTGATGGATGTCTGGCACATAGCTCGCGTGCGGTTGAAGCGGTATTGAATAGCATATTTCATGACCAGTGGATTGGTCGTCGAAGCACCATACCATGGCCAGCACGTTCACCGGATCTGACGTTCCCGGATTTCTTTCTGTGGCGAAAGTTGAAGGATATTTGCTATCGTGATCCACCGACAACGCCTGACAAAATGCGTCAGCGCATTGTCAATGCATGTGCGAACATTACGGAAGGCGAACTACTCGCTGTTGAGAGGAATGTCGTTACATGCATTGCCAAATACATTGAGGTTGCCGGACATAATTTTGAGCATATATTGCATTAATGTGGTACTTACAGGTAATCACGCTGTAACAGCATGCGTTCTCAGAAATGATAAGTTCATAAAGGTACATGTATCACATAGGAACAACCGAAATAAAATGTTCAAACGTACCTACGTTCTGTATATTCTAATTTAAAAACCTACTTGTTACCAACTGTTCGTCTAAAATTGTGAGCCATATGTTTGTGACTACTACAGCGCCATATATGAGAAAGCGAAAAAAGTGGTCCAACTAAAACATTCATATTTCTTTACGTACTACACGAATATGTAATAAAAATGGGGGTACCTATTTTTAAAAAACGCAGTTGATATCTGTTTGACCTACGGCACCGCCATCTAGCGGGCCAACCATAGCGCCATCTGGTTTCCCCCTTCAAGCTAGACAAGTTTCGTTCATTGTAGTTTCTTCGTTTGACGCTTATTTCGTGAGATATTTGGCCCGGTCACGATCAATGGACCACCCTGTATATGTATATGAAGATGGTATCTGTTCTTTCGGACATTTATGACAAGTGCCCACCGCCACGTTGGATACCGCCTGATGGCACGGCGGGCAGACACGCACGGGGGTTCACCCTATGGTAAAGATGGGCTGGAAACGGGGAAACCCATTGAGATAAGTGACTTTGACTGACGGCAGATTATTATTATGCAGAGCCTGTGTACAAATATCTCTGAAACGGCGAAGCTGGTCCAATGTTCACGTGCTTTTGTCGTGAGCATCGGCGGAAAGAGGTAGAAGCACAGTGAAACTACCACAAGGTGGTAAATGGTTGGACGTCCACGACTCCTCACGGGGGGTGGTGTTCGGACACATGTAATGTAGGACAGCTGGTGATCTGTGGCATCTATACAGAAAGCGCACAATGCTGGTGCACGCACAAGTTATTGGGGCACATCGTTCATCGTACATTGTTGAACGTGGAGCTCCGCAGCAGACCACCCCTACGTGTTCACATGTTGACCCGACTACATCGTTAGTTACTATTGCAGTGGGCACAGGGCAATCGGGATTCGATCAATGGAAACGTGTCGGCTCTTCTGGTGAATCACACTTCCGTTACACTAGGTCGATTGTCGTCTCCACAACGTCGTCATCGAGATGAACGGCGGTTCGAAACAGGCGCCGCGCCACGGACGCACATTGGTGGGAGCAGTATTATGGTATGGGAGACATTCTCCAGCGCTTGCATCCACCGTTGGTAGTAATCGAAGACCCACTGACAGCTTATGCCTTCCCCGACGGCGATGTCATCTTACTGCAGTATAATTGTCCGCGTCTCGGACCCACAACCGTTCTACAGTGGCTGAGTGAATTCGCGTTGATACCTTGGCGACCAAACTCGCCTGATGTACATCCTATGGAAACCGTCTGGGTCGCTATCGGTCTTTATTGCCGCGTACGCAAAGCAGCGGCCCGTTATTTACGCGAATTGCGTGACCTGTGCGTCGACATCTCATGCCATATCTACATCTACATCTACATCGATACTATGCAAATCACATTTAAGTGCCTGGTAGAGGGTTTATCGAACCATCTTCATAATTCTCTATTATTCCAATGTCGTATAGCGCGCGGAAAGAATGAACACCTATATCTTTTCGTACGAACTTTGATTTCCCTTATTTTATCGTGGAAATCGTTCCTCCCTATGTAGGTCGGTGTCAACAAAATATTTTCGCATTCGGAGAAAAAAGTTGGTGATTGGAATTTCGTGAGAAGATTGCGTTGCAACGAGAAACGCCTTTCTTTTAACTATTTCCAGCCCAAATCCTGTATCATTTCTGTGACACTCTCTCCCATATTTCGCGATAATACAAAACGTGCTGCCTTTCTTTGAAATTTTTCGATGTACTCCGTCAGTCCCATCTGGTAAGGATCCGACACCTTCATAAAGCTATGAACAAATTATAGAATCCCTGACACGCAGAATCAGTAGTGTATTTCGTTCCAAAGACGGACAAACAAGCCATTAAGGAGGTGGTCATAATGTTTTGCCTCATTAGTGAACAGTTATCATAACCACAGAGGTCGGTTTACATTAAATAAGCTTTACACGGCATTAAGTGAAACCCAATTTTTTTTTTAGAATATGCCTTATTCTTGAGCCAACCGCCTTGCCACAGTGGCAACACCGGTTCCCGTCAGATCACCGAAGTTAATAGCTTCTCAGTTCAATAAACTTTACCAACAGCCGTATACTTTAAGTTATTTTATTTTACACTCCTGGAAATGGAAAAAAGAACACATTGACACCGGTGTGTCAGACCCACCATACTTGCTCCGGACACTGCGAGAGGGCTGTACAAGCAATGATCACACGCACGGCACAGCGGACACACCAGGAACCGCGGTGATGGCCGTCGAATGGCGCTAGCTGCGCAGCATTTGTGCACCGCCGCCGTCAGTGTCAGCCAGTTTGCCGTGGCATACGGAGCTCCATCGCAGTCTTTAACACTGGTAGCATGCCGCGACAGCGTGGACGTGAACCGTTTGTGCAGTTGACGGACTTTGAGCGAGGGCGTATAGTGGGCATGCGGGAGGCCGGGTGGACGTACCGCCGAATTGCTCAACACGTGGGGCGTGAGGTCTCCACAGTACATCGATGTTGTCGCCAGTGGTCGGCGGAAGGTGCACGTGCCCGTCGACCTGGGACCGGACCGCAGCGACGCACGGATGCACGCCAAGACCGTAGGATCCTACGCAGTGCCGTAGGGGACCGCACCGCCACTTCCCAGCAAATTAGGGACACTGTTGCTCCTGGGGTATCGGCGAGGACCATTCGCAGCCGTCTCCATGAAGCTGGGGTACGGTCCCGCACACCGTTAGTCCATCTTCCGCTCACGCCCCAACATCGTGCAGCCCGCCTCCAGTGGTGTCGCGACAGGCGTGAATGGAGGGACGAATGGAGACGTGTCGTCTTCAGCGATGAGAGTCGCTTCTGCCTTGGTGCCAATGATGGTCGTATGCGTGTTTGGCGCCGTGCAGGTGAGCGCCACAATCAGAACTGCATACGACCGAGGCACACAGGGCCAACACCCGGCATCATGGTGTGGGGAGCGATCTCCTACACTGGCCGTACACCACTGGTGATCGTCGAGGGGACACTGAATAGTGCACGGTACATCCAAACCGTCATCGAACCCATCGTTCTACCATTCCTAGACCGGCAAGGGAACTTGCTGTTCCAACAGGACAATGCACGTCCGCATGTATCCCGTGCCACCCAACGTGCTCTAGAAGATGTAAGTCAACTACCCTGGCCAGCAAGATCTCCGGATCTGTCCCCCATTGAGCATGTTTGGGACTGGATGAAGCGTCGTCTGACGCGGTCTGCACGTCCAGCACGAACGCTGGTCCAACTGAGGCGCCAGTTGGAAATGGCATGGCAAGCCGTTCCACAGGACTACATCCAGCATCTCTACGATCGTCTCCATGGGAGAATAGCAGCCTGCATTGCTGCGAAAGGTGGATATACACTGTACTAGTGCCGACATTGTGCATGCTCTGTTGCCTGTGTCTATGTGCCTGTGGTTCTGTCAGTGTGATCATGTGATGTATCTGACCCCAGGAATGTGTCAATAAAGTTTCCCCTTCCTGGGACAATGAATTCACGGTGTTCTTATTTCAATTTCCAGGAGTGTATTTCGAACGCAACCAGTTTCGGCAATTCAATTTGCTACCTTCAGGCCCCGAAACGTGTTGCGTTCGAAATAAAATAAAATAACCTATAGTATATGGCTCTTAGTAAAGTTTATTGAATTGAGAAGTACGTACCAGCCGATGTCCGCTGGCCATAATGGACCAACAAAGACTGAAGAGCTGTCGGGCTTAGTTAGAACTTAGATGGGCCACCATCCGAGACTGCCGAGTGCTGCTGACAAGCGGGATGCACTCAGCCGTTGTGAGACCAATTGAGAAGATACTTGACTGATAAGTAGCGGCACCGGTCACGAAAAATGACAGTTCCGGGAGAGCGGCGTGCTGACCATAGGCCCTCGTATCCGCATCCGGTGACGCTTAGGTGCCGAGTATGTCACGGCAGCCGGTCGGTGCCGTCGGAACTTCACGACCTGTTCGAACGGTGCATGTATCTAGACTAGTCTTCTTAAGAAATTGTGAATCGGTTACTGCAGCTACAAATATAACTCCTTAGTGTAGCGCTCTCGCATAGCGTAATGGATAGCGGGTCATTATAACGTGTCGAAGGTGATAGGTTCAAACCACAGTCTGTGCTTTGAAGCATTCCTGGGAGTCCAGTAGTAGATTCCGATGCACCACGGCAGGTTTACTGTAACCCTTGGACCTTCACATTGACGATGAAACACAGAAATTGCATCGAGATTGAATACAAAAGGCACAACAATGGTTCAAATGGCTCTGAGCACTATGGGACTTAACATCTGTGGTCATCAGTCCCCTAGAACGTAGAACTACTTGAACCTAACTAACCTAAAGACATCACACACATCCATGCCCGAGGCAGGATTCGAACCTGTGACCGTAGCGGTCACGCGGTTCCAGACTGAAGCGCCTAGAACCGCACGGCCACACCGGCCGGCTCAAAAGGCACAATGCCGACTTCTGTCCAGGGGGAGTAACGCTTCAAATAGTCTGTGCTTTGAACCTTTCCTGGGAGTCCAGTAGCAGATACCGATGCACCACTGCAGGTTTACTGTAACCGTTGGACAGCGAATTTTATTTCTAAATATAATCAAAAGAATATGATTGGAATGTGTTTTCTTATAGGACAACTATGCAAGGATTTCCACCCAATAATATCCAAACAGCAGGCTCTGTACATAATTTATTAAATTGCCAATACTAAACTCTTTTAAACAATAATAAATTCATATAACTTACAGAACGTAACAAATGGTTAAAAGAATGAGCTTTAAAAACAATAACGGCGGCTTGCCATCATAAAATCAAAGAACCTTTTACAATAGTGCTTTTAGAGTTTACCCAAGATACAAAATCCAATAATAAGTTAACTTGGCCATACAACTTAAGATCATTTACAAAAAATCATTTAACAATGATAATCACACTTGGCACCACAAAATCGGAAATCATTAAGAGCAGTAATAAACTAAAAAAAAAATAATAATGGCAACTTGAGGCCATAAAAGAAGAGAAATTTCTTCTGCAAGAACAAATTACAATGGTGCTTTAAAAGATGTTGCTCCACAGACCAAGATCCAATAATAAGTTAACTTTGCATTAAAATTTAAAATCATTTATTTAAAAAAACTTTGAGAAAGATAATGGTTCTTGGCACCATAAAATCAAAGAAGCGCAACACACAACCAATAAATATAATAACAAAATAATAATTTGATGCAACCAAAGGGCAAGGGCAACTCCAAACGCAATCACAGACGAGCGAGCTCTCAACACTTCGGAGCCTTCCTACTAGAAGCGGTCCCAGAAATAAACTGCTGAGAGCTCCCTGACATGCCTCCCAAATCTGCCTATCACTTACGCACCTTGGTTATGTTCTGTAACACACGACAGATAATATCAACACAAGATAAAACTCAAAAATCAAATAAAAATATAACATCCCGACAGCACATGACAACCAGGGCGCCGTTAACTCCGGCGCTCTTAACAAGTCCCGGAATCCAACACACACATATCTTAGTAAACAATTCTCGCTTCTTAAAACAGAACAATAAAAGCCAAGCGCACGTGATAAGTCAAACCACAGTCTTAGAAGTGCCTTAACGACACCAAACGCGACTATTTCACCTAGTTAATAATAACACAGTGAGATAAAATATAGAACATACCACTAAATGCTGTTACACTAACCAAGCTGATGACCCAGAAGACCACATATATCAAGCAGCAGTAATTCACTATGCATATACTGTCCAAAACCGCCTTTCTTAGGCAGACTTTACCTAACACAGCAAATGCCAAATATTAAATACATGAACCATAGACCTTGCCGTTGGTGGGGAGGCTTACGTGCCTCAGCGATACAGATAGCCGTACCGTAGGTACAACCACAACAGAGGGGTATCTGTTGAGAGGCCAGGCAAACGTGTGGTTCCTGAAGAGGGGCAGCAGCCTTTTCAGAAGTTGCAAGGGCAACAGTCTGGATGATTGACTGATCTGGCCTTGTAACAATAACCAAATCGGCCTTGCTGTGCTGGTACTGCGAACGGCTGAAAGCAAGGGGAAACTACGGCCGTAATTTTTCCCGAGGGCATGCAGCTTTACTGTATGATTAAATGATGATGACGTCCTCTTGGGTAAAATATTCCGGAGGTAAAATAGTCCCCCATTCGGATCTCCGGGCGGGGACAACTCAAGAGGATGTCGTTATCAGGAGAAAGAAAACTGGCGTTCTACGGATCGGAGCGTGGAATGTCAGATCCCTTAATCGGGCAGGTAGAGTAGAAAATTTAAAAAGGGAAATGGATTGGTTAAAGTTAGATATAGTGGGAATTAGTGAAGTTCGGTGGCAGGAGGAACAAGACTTTTGGTCAGGTGACTACAGGGTTATAAACACAAAGTCAAATAGGGGTAATGCAGGAGTAGCTTTAATAATGAATAGGAAAATAGGAATCCGGGTAAGCTACTACAAACAGCATAGTGAACGCATTATTGTGGCCAAGATAGATACGAAGCCCACACCTACTACAGTAGTACAAGTTAATATGCCAACTAGCTCTGCAGATGACGAAGAAATTGATGAAATGTATGATGAAATAAAAGAAATTATTCAGATAGTGAAGGGAGACGAAAATTTAATAGTCATGGGTAACTGGAATTCGAGTGTAGGTAAAGGGAGAGAAGGAAACGTAGTAGGTGAATATGGATTGGGGGTAAGAAATGAAAGAGGAAGCCGGCTGGTAGAATTTTGCACAGAGCACAACTTAATCATAGCTAACACTTGGTTTAAGAATCATGATAGAAGGTTGTATACATGGAAGAACCCTGGAGATACTAAAAGGTATCAGATAGATTATATAATGGTAAGACAGAGATTTAGGAACCAGGTTTTAAATTGTAAGACATTTCCAGGGGCAGATGTGGACTCTGACCACAATCTATTGGTTATGACTTGTAGATTAAAACTGAAGAAACTGCGAAAAGGTGGGAATTTAAGGAGATGGGACCTGGATAAACTGAAAGAACCAGAGGTTGTATAGAGTTTCAGGGAGAGCATAAGGGAACAATTGACAGGAATTGGGGAAATAAATACAGTAGAAGAAGAATGGGTAGCTCTGAAGGATGAAGTAGTGAAGGCAGCAGAGGATCAAGTAGGTAAAAAGACGAGGGCTAGTAGAAATCCTTGGGTAACAGAAGATATATTGAATTTAATTGATGAAAGGAGAAAATATAAAAATGCAGTAAATGAAGCAGGCAAATATGAATATAAACGTCTCAAAAATGAGATAGACAGGAAGTGCAAAATGGCTAAGCAGGGATGGCTAGAGGACAAATGTAAGGATGTAGAGGCTTATCTCGCTAGGGGTAAGATAGATACCGCCTACAGGAAAATTAAAGAGACCTTTGGAGATAAGAGAACCACATGTATGAACATCAAGAGCTCAGATGGAAACCCAGTTCTAAGCAAAGAAGCGAAAGCAGAAAGGTGGAAGGAATATATAGTGGTTCTATACAAGGGCGATGTACTTGAGGACAATATTATGGAAATGGAAGAGGATGTAGATGAAGATGAAATGGGAGATACGATACTGTGTGAAGGGTTTGACAGAGCACTGAAGGACCTGAGTCGAAACAAGGCCCCCGGAGTAGACAACATTCCATTGGAACTACTGACGGCCTTGGGAGAGCCAGTCCTGACAAAACTCTACCATCTGGTGAGCAAGATGTATGAAACAGGCGAAATACCCTCAGACTTCAAGAAGAATATAATAATTCCAATCCCAAAGAAAGCAGGTGTTGACAGATGTGAAAATTACCGACCAATCAGTTTAATAAGCCACAGCTGCAAAATACTAACACGAATTCTTTGCAGACGAATGGAAAAACTAGAAGAAGCCGACCTCGGGGAAGATCAGTTTGGATTCCGTAGAAATACTGGAACACGTGAGGCAATACTGACCTTACGACTTATCTTAGAAGAAAGATTAAGGAAAGGCAAACCTACGTTTCTAGCATTTGAAGACTTAGAGAAAGCTTTTGACAATGTTGACTGGAATACTCTCTTTCAAATTCTAAAGCTGGCAGGGGTAAAATACAGGGAGCGAAAGGCTATTTACAATTTGTACAGAAACCAGATGGCAGAGGGACATGAAAGGGAAGAAGGGGTTGGGAATGGAGTAAGACAGGGTTGTAGCCTCTCCCCGATGTTATTCAATCTGTATATTGACCAAGCAGTAAAGGAAACAAAAGGAAAATTCGGAGTAGGTATTGAAATCCATGGAGAAGAAATAAAAACTTTGAGGTTCGCTGATGACATTGTAATTCTGTCAGAGACAGCAAAGGACTTGGAAGAGCAGTTGAACGGAATGGATGGTGTCTTGAAGGGAGGATATAAGATGAACATCAACAAAAGCAAAACGAGGATAATGGAATGTAGTCGAATTAAGTCCGGTGATGTTGAGGGTATTAGATTAGGAAATGAGACACATAAAGTAGTAAAGGAGTTTTGCTATTTGGGGAGCAAAATAACTGATGATGGTCGAAGTAGAGAGGATATAAAATGTAGACTGGCAATGGCAAGGAAAGCGTTTCTGAAGAAGAGAAATTTGTTAACATCGAGTATAGATTTAAGTGTCAGGAAGTCATTTCTGAAAGTATTTGTATGGAGTGTAGCCATGTATGGAAGTGAAACATGGACGGTAAATAGTTTGGACAAGAAGAGAATAGAAGCATTCGAAATGTGGTGCTACAGAAGAATGCTGAAGATTAGATGGGTAGATCACATAACTAATGAGGAAGTATTGAATAGGATTGGGGAGAAGAGAAGTTTGTGGCACAACTTGACCAGAAGAAGGGATCGGTTGATAGGACATGTTCCGAGGTATCAAGGGATCACCAATTTAGTATTGGAGGGCAGCGTGGAGGGTAAAAATCGTAGGGGGAGCCCAAGAGATGAATACACTAAGCAGATTCAGAAGGATGTAGGTTGCAGTAGGTACTGGGAGATGAAGAAGCTTGCACAGGATAGAGTAGCATGGAGAGCTGCATTAAATCAGTCTCAGGACTGAAGACCACAACAACAACAACAACCATACATGAACGCAACTCCGGGCAGGTAACAGGAACCACCTACCTGAATTCCTTCAAAAAGGAACAAACATGAACCACCAAAAGTAACGCAACGACCCACTCAGCGGGATGACCAAAAGATACTCCAGTTGAGCAAATAAATTAGTACCAACAAATATCGTAAAGTGCCACACGCACATCCACACAGCAAAAACTTCCAACAACGCCGTCCCACATCGGAATGAAGTTCAGGAACCGCTGCTGGAGCCTCCAGCGGAAAATCTGGCAATGCAACCGATCCCACACCCTAACCTGGCAGCGAACTCCAAAATTCAGCAACTAGTTGCCTCCGTGCCAGAGTATCACAGGACCCCAACGGACCTCAACATCAGACAGGCAGGCAGAGCAAATACGCCGACTCCAATTAATCATGACCACATGGCCAGCACAGCGACGAGTCGCCTCCGCCCCAGACCACTCTACTCATATTGCGAGGCACAACAACCTTAGCGTTAGTCTTCAGTAGGTCAGGCAGAGCGAACTTCACGTTCCGTCCAATACCCGGAAACCGTCTACCCTCTCGCTTTCCGCCGGCCACCGCAAACCCACGCCAGCGATGTAATAGCAAATCACCACTGGAGCGCCACCCGCACCAGAACAGCGAACTATAATCGATTACAGCGCGCGCTCTTAACAAGATCACAGGATAACGGCGCGCGCCGTATCACTGATTCTTATTTTCATTCAGTTGATTGGTTTAAATGTAATTTTTCCCAATATTTATCTATGTCATCATCATCATCGTATTGACTTTTTAATTTGCTCTTTTTTTCTTCCTATCATTCTTTTTTCGTTTTGAATCCGCCCGTATCACCTACGATGTACAACGAAGAGCCAACAAGGACTGCTCATCAGTTGGTAACAAGGCTGCTCGTGTAGCCAGCTTGACGATATTTCAGGTAACCAATGATAGCGAGAAATTACGGTTTGGTTTCTAGCGCTGAAAGTGATTTTTTTCCGTCTTGAGGTTGCTCCTAGAGGTTAACTTTAATCACCGGGAACAAAGCGATGATGAGTTTAGATTTGCCGTTTTTTGGGATACATTGCAGATCATGAGGTCGTGATCAATTTAGGAGAACAGTTTCAACGCAGGGCTACAAATTGGCGGTCTGCCGCTATTTAGGCATTGGTCACTTAAAATCAACTGTTGACGGAGCGCTTTGCAGTTCCAATACACCTAGCTGCGGCCTCTTCCAACATTGCTCCGCGTTACACATTAGCAGCATTTGTGAAGTGTTCCGCCGTGTTTGTGTGTCGCCAATAACCGAGCGGTGTCCGGCAGCCGATGTGGCAGTACTGTATCAGCAAGTGACAGCTGTCTGCTAACAAGTGATCTTAATCGGACTATAGAACAAGACCACGTCTGCCAAGTTGCAGCTTATGTATGATTTAGGGGTTTCATCTCCCTCCTATTACCACGAAACCGTTCTCCATACTTTCTGCATCGATTATATCAGATGACAAATGGTTCTGAGAGTATAGTCTTCTTAAGAAATTGTGCAATACAAAGCAAGCCTTCACAACGATTTCAACATTTTTTACATCCAAATTAATGGTAGTTTGCAAGATTCGAAAAAGAGATGTCGTTATTCCAAAAGTCTTTTCTACGACACGTCGAGCTCTTGACAAACGATAATTAAAAATTCGTGTGTCTCGGTTGAAGCTGTTTCTAGAAAATGGTTTGAGATAATCGTATAGCAGTCCAAATAAAAAATAATTGGAGAACGGAATACAACCCGGCGGCTTTGACCTATGATGTCATAGTTTGCCCTTAGATATAATGTCTTTATTTTCGAGCCGTAGATGACAAATTGGTTGTCTTCTGCGGCGAAGGGTCATCATTGTAAATCGAAATAAATGAATGTGTTTTCAACAGACAGGGCTAGACATTGCGTATGATTTTTGTCGCTTATTTTAATTTAAATCATTTGTTCGTTCCAATTCATTCGGTACTTATTTTCATTCTTAGTTTGTTTGAGATATTTTGGAAGAATCGTTTCTCATTCTGCACAATTGTTACTTTTTTATTTTCGTTTTTAGGTATGGATTTATCTTTCCCTATGATAATGAAGATTTGAAGCAGAGTACGTCAACTGCAGCACTGAATACAAATTTTACAGTTGTCGCTTTTTTACGATTTCGCTAGCAGTAGTATTAGAACGATATTTTTCAGTCGATCGAAGGCGAAACCACTGAAGTACGAACAATTTGTGTCCCGTAATCAGTTGACCTACATAGGGCAGCTGAAGAACAGGGTACTAGTGCTAGCGAAGTCGAAAGAGTCGACATACGTTAAATTTGTATCCCGTACTGCAGGTACCCTACACACATCAACTCAAGTTCGGAATACAACTCATACATTTCAGCTTAGATATTCCAGGCTAAAGTTACTTTTTTGCACTAGTATCCCATTCTTCAGTTGAGTTGTATAGCTTAACTGAAGAGTAGGATACTAGGACTCATAGAAGCGATATAAGTACTTAACATTATGTTTGAAATATGGATGTACGTGATATATGACTGCCATCTGCTTTCTCTATGCTGTATTTCTTTGTTTCTCAGCACTCGTCTTTGCTGTTAAATCTATGCAACACATCATCTCAGGTAACTTCTGATGTCACTGGTCAGAGCCGACGGGTTGTATCCCATTCTTCAGTAATCCCTCAAACGTGTAGCTAAGTACTTGATTACTATTTGAAACTGCCGGCCGGAGTGGCCGGGCTGCTCTAGGCGCTACAGTCTGTAACCGCGCGACCTCTACGGTCGCACGTTCGAATCCTGCCTCGGGCATGGATGTGTGTGATGTCCTTAGGTTAGTTAGGTTTAAGTAGTTCTAAGTTCTAGGGGACTGATGACCTCAGAAGTTAAGTGCTATAGCGCTCAGAGCCATTTGAACCATTTTTATTTGAAACTTCCTCTGCTTACGGAATCTTGAGACTACCATGTATCAATTTATCATACAATATAGTGTTTGCAATGACCCTTCCATCCGAAATTCGGCCATTTGTTACAACATCGCAATTGATAAATTCACAATTAGCTTTGGCATCTGCCATGAATAAAATGCTTGAGTGTTTTTTGTAATTGAAATAGTACGATCTACTATGTGCTGCTGATACGATTCTCACATGCTTCCCTTCAAGTGCACCAAGGCAATGAGGAAACCGCCAGTTCGTGTTGAACTCTTCAGCTATATCAGCCCATTCTTCTTGGGTCTTCGGAAACTGAAAAGAATAAAGTCTGGACCAGGTAAACAGTAGTGTATGTTAAGTTTTTCTTTTGTATCATAAATAAAAATAAACAGATTGTTTTCTCTCATTTGGGAGAAAGATGAATAAGAATTGGTAAATGAAGAAGAATCACAAAAGAGGTTGTATTCCCATCTTCTCTAACTCTACCACAGGGAAGAGCGGAAACTGCAATAAAAACTGTATAAAGCAGTGACACACCACCCTCCAGCGACCATTCTCCAATCAAAAGGAAGAGAAACCGGTTTAAAAGCAATGACATAGCTACAGAAGTACTTACATTTTCTCGATAGAAACTGAAAGCTATTCTTTCTGACGGTGAATTTGAGGATTTCGGAAATAATACTGCGCATAAATTACATGATCTTAAATGGAACCAACCACTATTTTCACGTAAGCTCATTGATTACGTTATTTCTGAAGCTTAACTGAAAGCAGTAATAAAAGAATTTGATGCTGTTAACAGTGTTTGTTCTTCCGAAAGACAGAGTTTAATGCAATAGGGCTTTCCTTATAATTATCAGCAAATCTCCCTAACAGCAAACTGGGCTACCCGACTACAACCCAGTCACCCAGTTCAGCCGATTACTATTTCAAATAGCAATTTAGTAAATGTAGATAATTCCTCAAGGTTACTAGGAACTTCTTAATACTTTATTAATTTCGGGAATGATACTTAGAATTATGCAGATCCTAACTTATCTGTAAAATATTTTCTGCATATTTTATTACTTTATTCGCTTTAATTTTTCAAGCAATGTGTTTACTTAAAATTTTTACTTAAAATCGTAAGGTATTCATGTATACTACAATATTTTTGTCTAATAACCATTTATTTTAATTGAAGTCTTTTCTTTTGAAGCGCAAAACATTCCTACGTTTTATTTACATACTTTTAAATATTCCTTTTTCAGAATGTTGTATATAACTTCAGAGGTTTCTAGTACGATACGGCTGAATGCTTGCTTCAAGGTAATAGTTGTAAATTCAAGGTTCTCTTAGTCCCTTCCAGTTGCTAAAAACCTTAACGTTGCGGTGAGTCACTCATTGGGGCTGATTGCTGACCTCTTTTTCAATTTCTAGTATTACAAGCCCTTACAGTACGTTTCTGTGTCCATCCGTAATTAATTGTGCAAGTTTTCTGCTTCCTGCTGTAGCTCTCGGAGAAGATTCACATGGCAGAATGTTCCTCTCTTCAGTAACTAATCACGGGACCATCGTGAACGACGTGCAGATTTTTGCGCTCTTCTTCAGTTTAACTGCACTTAATACAGTCATTGCCGGTAAAAGCAGTTCGTCCTCCATGACGATTTCGGAACGGAAGAGGGAAAGACTGAACAAAAGACTGAGCATGATCGCGTAAGACTGGGAACAAACGTAACTTTTAGGCCAGGCTTTAGAGGTTCCAACTGCTTTTGCTTCACTAATATTAACATCAGCCAGCATGATATTTCATGGAATAGTTCTAAGCCAAATAAGAGTAGTGGTAAATTACATGGGACATATACATGTTATCGATGTACAACGTGTGAATCTACTACGGAAATCATGACGAATAATTTACATTCGAGCGATAAAATCTGTCATTTCACTCATCCTGTAGAAACGAAGATCAGTTTTTTAACACTTGCAAAAATGTATTTATGCCACACGGCTTCATTATGTCGAAAATCAGTCAATGCTTTGCAGTAAATAAATGTCATGCTTCTAGAATGATGCGTCTGCACTGAAGGAGAGCAGTTTCTAGTACAGACACCGTCCTTCTCCTTATGAATTTCCTATTAAAGAGGTTTCTTTGCGATGCGTAGTGCTGCACCTATCTAGTGCCATATCACAAGTTCAGTAACACCCACTATGTTAATTGCCACTAATGAACTGAGACTCCCCAAAATTGAAATACTCTTGATCTCCCTCCTTCCAATTACATGCAAATTGGGGCCATCAATTTCTATCTTCCTATTTTGTAATTTTCATATTTTATACGAGATAATAACAATCTGGGCCGGCCTGAATGCTTAATATTTTTTTCAGCTGTAGGACCCTTTTGAGTACTTATACGCAATCATACACTGTTACGAAAAATGCTGTGAGATGTGAACGGGTAATGTGTCCTGGACGCCGCTGCTGGGATCGACGTATCGGCGTACATCCAGCAGCAATCGATTATTAAATCTGACGTTGGCTCTATTGCAAACTCCGAGGGCCATTATTCGTGTGCATCTTGGTCGGTATATGAAACATTTAATACCATATAGATAAGTTGTTTTTAAAGACTGATGAGAAATTAATCTAATTTTCGGTCTTTCCTGCGCTGTAAAAACCAGTGTATGATTTTCATTGTTCGTAAGAAATGTCTCCTAAGAAGACAGTGCTATGTGCGACTACATGTGGATCATGCCCAGTTGCCACCATGTCACGTCACAACATGCATTTGCATACGAGTTTGCTGTTAAAATGTTCACCAAACAATTCGCCCGTATCTAAGGCAGACATGAATGCTTAAATTATTCACAGTTTAAACTGATAACGTCGTTTAATAGACCTCTAAGGCAGTTTAAAAACCTGCGACAGAACCTATCAAAAGTACCTAAAATACGGGTGATGCAAACAGTAAGTGATATGAATTACAGCCAGAATGGCTATAGTACGTGCGTTGTTAAGGCACCCGCAGGTAGTTGTAAGCTGAAAACTAATCGGTTTTATTGGCCCACTTACGGCGATGAAGCTCCTGTGGCACGTTCTCCTAACGTTGCTAAAGAAAACCGCGTGACTTCTACGGTCGCAGGTTCGAATCCTGCCTCGGGCATGGACTTGTGTGTTGTCCTTAGGTTAGTTAGGTTTAAGTAGTTCTAAGTTTTAAGGGACTGATGACCTCAGATGTTAAGTCCCGTAGTGCTCATTGCCATTAGAACAAATTTTTGCTAAATAAATACAAAAAGGTTCAGATAGCCGGAAGTTAGTCCTCAATTAAATAACAACTTGCAACTTTGGCTGTTTCTATATCGAGAAAAAATTAAAAGGCTTTTTCGAATATGTGCATTCTTACAGCCCAAATAAGATCAAAGACCTGGCACAAACTTCTCTCGCCCATCTTAGTTCCGCGTCTTATGGTGCTGTCAGCATTGATACAGGCAGAATCGACTGCAGACTTTAGCTGCAGTCGCCCGACTGTCATCGCGATTCGTGGCTTTATGATAACAGTCTCAATGTAATTAATTTTATTAAAGCCTTGTCTGAATAGCTTTTTGGTACTTACACAATTAGTCGTGCCTTGAAAGGGAGTAAAAGGCTGCTAAAAGCGCAACGAGGGGTCCTACCTCGTCGAAGAACTCGAAGAGGGTGAAGTGACTGTGGGTGCCTGCTGCTTCTCCGACTGCAGCTGAAAAGACAAGCTTTAGGTGGCGAAGAGGACGGAACTCGGTACTTGCATGGGATGCAGGGTAGAAAGTTCTAAGACAATTGTGTACTACAGTTCAGGAATCTACACCTTGCACTTCCAGCCTATCTGCAATAACTACAACTTCCCACTTAAGAATATACTGACGGCTGTTCTCTACGATGGCTAAGTAGTACATCGGCCGTACCCGACGGGCGGATGACGTGGAAACGGCGTCTGTGGCTGGTTGCTGGTACTGCCATCCGTACGGTACGGTGAAGTGGGCCTATTCATACCGCCTCTTTTGTCATCTGGACCATCTGGAGAGTTCGCTGATGACGTCCAAGGAGTGGTCGATCACGTGGCTCGTGCGTAACGACTCCCATATCTGGCTCCATGTAAATTTTCTCGGCAGCCTCACATGAGCTGCCTGGTCTTGGGGCACATACGCTGCCGTTGCGTCTCATGCGGGTGGAGGGGGGGGGGGTCTGGCTACTACGTTTTATCAGTGTTAAATACTGAGGTCGCTTTCGTTCGCTGGCGCAATCACTGTTCTGCTTCTGCTCTAAGCTCGCTTCTCTAACTTGCTTTGATATACTGGCATAAGCAACTTTTATATCCGGGACAAATCTTATAAATCTAAACTCCTATCTTTCTATTTTCATTTCTTCTTAACATATAAGTTGTTAATTTTAAGCAGATCTTTTTTCTAATCAGTTTTAACTTTCCAAGTGTTGCCGCTGCATACTTATTAAAACTTCGTTAAATCATATGCGATTGCAGTCTTTTTTGGCGTATTGCACTGATGAGTTCTTCTCGGGTTATCAGCCGAGGGGTGACATCTTCTTGCCGCTACGTTTCGATGAGTTTCGTACCCATCATCTTCTGGCGAAGTCAGAAGTCTTCGCCAGACGACGCCACCACTCGGCTGATAACCGGAGAAGAATTCATCATTCGTTGAAACAGTAAGAAATCAAACAAGTTTCATATTATGAAAATGTACAATTTGATATACTGAAAACACTATCTGCTTTAGATACTATACGGCAGTTCATTTGTAAATGGAAGCAAATAACGTAAGAATAATAACAGTTTTCGGAAGTTAAGGATGTGAGGTCCGCTCAACGCAGATTCACTGGCACTACAACAAGCATGGCGGGCTAGCAGGACGCTACGTACCACATTTAAGGTTAGTCCAGCATATCCAGCGGTCTGTAAAAACAATTATTTCCGTATCTAAATCCACAGTCAGCATGGGCAACAGTAATTTCAATATTCTCTTCCTTTACGGCCATGTAATGGCGATACATTAATAGCATTTGTTTGTTTTTTATGCTTCTATTTAGTTCCTTGTTTATGAGACTGTGTACTGATGTCTATTAATCAGTAATATATCGTCGTTTCGAACGGAAACCTGGTTTCAAAAGACATTATCGTGGTCGAACTTTCCTGACCTATGAGTACGTGCTGGATATTAAGTCTTCTGATACTGTAATAAATAAATAAATAAATAAATAAATAAAACATTCACGCAATCGGACAGTCAGAGGCATCAGGCTAACATCTACCTCTACATCTCCATGGTGACTCTAAAATTCACACTTAATTGCCTGGCAAAGGGTGCATCAAACCATTTTCATACTACTTCTCTACCATCCTACTCTCGAATGAAGCGTGGGAAAAAGGAACACCTAAATCTTTCCGTTCGAGCTCTGATTTCTCTTATTTTAATATGATGATCATTTCTCCCTACGTAGGTGGGTGCCAACAAAATATTTTCGCATTCGGAAGAGAAAGTTGGTGATTGAAACTTCGTAAATAGATCTCGCCGCAAAGAAAACCGACTTTGTTTCGGTGACTGCCACCCCAACTTGCCTATCATATCAGTGACTCTCACACCTATTGCGCCATAACAGGAAACTAGATGCCCTTCTTTTTACTTTTTCGGTGTCCTCCGTCAATCCTACCTGGTAAGGATCCCACACCGAGCAGCAATATTCCAGCAGAGGACGGACAAGTGTAATGTAGGCTGTCTCTTTAGTGCGTTTGTCGCATCTTATAAGTGCTCCGCCAACAAATCGCAGTCTTTGTTTCGCCTTCCCCACAATATTATCTATGTGGTCTTCCCAATTTAAGTTGCTCTTAATTGTAATTCCAAGGTATTTAGTCTGTGGTGTCACCGCCAGACACCACACTTGCTAGGTGGTAGCTTTAAATCGGCCGCGGTCCATTGGTACATGTCGGACCCGCGTGTCGCCACTGTCAGTAATTGCAGACCGAGCGCCACCTCACGGCAGGTCTAGAGAGACGTACTAGCACTCGCCCCAGTTGTACGACGACTTTGCTAGCGACTACACTGACGAAGCCTTTCTCTCATTTGCCGAGAGATAGTGAGAATAGCCTTCAGCTAAGTCCATGGCTACGACCTAGCAAGGCGTCATTAACCATTTCTAGAGAGAGTCTCACTTGTATCATCCAGAATGCTGTATACAAATGATGGATTAAAGTTAAGTATTCCAGCAGCTACGTACTTTTCTTTATAGCATTCATTACGTATCCAGTTTCAGACCTAAAGCAAGCCTGCGTGTGTAAACGCGTGCCTTTCGGTTACCCGTCTCTGTGGACTGGCTGTCTTGTCAGTCCACAACATAGTCGAATTCACAGCCCTTAGATTTGTACGATTTATCGTATACCCAAAATTTATCGGATATCTTTTAGTACCCATGTGGATGACCTCGCACATTTCTTTGTTTAGTGCCAGTTGCAACTTTTTACACCATACAGAAATTCTCTCTAGATCATTTTGTAATTGGAATTGATCGTCTGATGGTTTTACTAGACGGTAAATTATGGCGTCATCTGCAAACAATCTAAGGGGGATGCTCAGATTATCACCTAGATCATTTATGTAAATCAGGAATAGCAGAGGGCCTATGACACTACCTTGCGGAACGCCAGATATCACTTCTGTTCTACTCTATGATCTACCGTGTGTCACTACGAACTGTGAGCTCTCTGAGAGGAAATCACGAAACCCGGTCACACAACTGAGACGATACTCCATATGCACGCAATCTGATTAATAGTCGCTTGTGAGGAACGGTATCAAAAGCCTTCTGGAAATCTAGGAATATGGAAGCGATCTGAGACCCCTTGTCGACAGCACTCATTACTTCATGGGAATAAAGAGTTACCTGTGTTGCACAAGAACGATATTTTCTGAATCCGTGTTGATTATGTAGCAGTAAGTCATTTCCTTCAAGGTGATTTATTATGTTCGAGTTCAGTATATGCTCCAAAATCCTACTACAGATTGAGATCAGTGATATGGGTCTCTCATTCAATGGGTTACTCCTGTTTCCTTTCTTGAATATTGGTGTGACCTGTCATACTTTCCAGTTTTCAAGAACAGAGCTTTCTTCACGTGAGCGCTTGTATATGTTTGCTAAGAAAGGCGCTACCGTGTCTGCATACTCTGAAAGGAACCTGATTGGTATGCCATCTGGGCCGGAAGACTTGCCTTTCTTAAGTGATTTGAGTTAATCCGCAACACCTAAGACATCTACTTTTACGTCACTCATGCTAACAGCTGTTCTGGTTTCGAATTCTGGAATATTTACTTCGTCTTCTTTCGTGAAGGAATTACGGAAAACTGTATTTAGTAACTCCGCTTTAGTGGCACCATGATCGGTAACATTTCCATCTCTATCGTGCAGTGACGGTATTGACTGTTCTTGGCCACTGGTGTACTTAACATAGGTCTTCCTACGTTTTACACCAACAGACTGAAACACGTTGTTGTGTACTACCTCAAAAGCAACGGTAAGGAGATGTAGGCTACTGAGTGGCACAGCAACTGTCGTCACAAGGAAGCTGGATAGCAGCAGAAATGATCAGCGAACATGTAAATACAGTCAACAGAAGTCTTACTTAACTTGTAGTTCCCTCAAGCGTTGCGAGGAAACTTCACAACAAAACAGCAAAAAGTGCAGGTGTTACAACAAGTAAACTAAAGAGCATGGTGCCGTGTGAGGCTCTTCGCCGCGCGGGATTAGCCGAGAGATCTAAAGCGCTGCAGTCATGGACTGAGCTGCTGATCCTTGCGGAGGTTCGAGTCCTCCCTCGGGCATGGGTGTGTGTGTGTTTGTCGCTAGGATAATTTAGGTTCAGTAGTGTGTAAGCTTAGGGACCTTAGCAGTTAAGTCCTATAAGATTTCACACATTTTTTGAGGCTCTTCCTCCTCCTCCTGTTGAACGCTCACTAATACTGAAGATTATACGCTACTGGCCATCAAAATTGCTACACTGAGAAGAAATGCATTCATTGGACAAATATATTCCACTTGAACTGACATGTGATCACATTTTCACGCAATTTGGGTGCATAGATCCTGAGAAATCTGTACCCAGAACAACCAGCACTGGCCGTAATAATGGCCTTGGTACACCTGGGCATTGATTCAAACAGAGATTGGATGGCGTTTACAGGTACAGCTGCCCATGCAGCTTCAACACGATACCACAGTTCATCAGGAGTAGTGACTGGCGAATTGTGACGAGGCAGTTGCTCGGCCGCCATTGACCAGACGTTTTCAATTGGTGAGACATCTGGAGAATGTGCTGGCTAGGGCAGCAGTCGAACATTTCATGTATCCAGAAAGGCCTGTACAGGACCTGCAACATGCGGTCGTGCATTATCCTGCTGAAATGTAGGGTTTTGCTGGGATCGAATGAAGGGTAGAGCCACGGGCCGTAACACATCTGAAATGTAACGTCCACTGTTAAAAGTGCCGTCAATGCGAACAAGAGGTGACAGAGACGTGTAACCAATGGCACCCCAAACCACCACGCCGGGTGATAAGCCAGTATGGCGATGACGAATACACGCTTCCAATGTGAGTTCACCGCGATGTCGCCAAACAAGGATGCGACCATCATGATGCCGTAAACAGAATCTGGATTCATCCGAAAAAATGACTTTTGCCATTCGTGCACCCAGGTTCGTCGTTGAGTACACCATCGCAGGCACTCCTGTCTGCGATGGTGCGCCAAGGGTCACCGCAGCCATGGTCTCCGAGCTAATAGTCCATGCTGCTGCAAACGTCGCCGAACTGTTCGTGCAGATTGTTGTTGTCTTGCAAACGTCCCCATCTGTTGACTCAGGGATCGAGACGTGGTGCCGGCCGCGGTGGTCTCGCGGTTCTAGGCGCTCAGTCAGGAACCGTGCGACTGCTACGGTCGCAGGTTCGAATCCTGCCTCGGGCATGGATGTGTGTGATATCTTTAGGTTTAGTTAGGTTTAAGTAGTTCTAAGTTCTAGGGGACTGATGACCACAGATGTTAAGTCCCATAGTGCTGCCGGCGGCGGTGGTCTAGCGGTTCTAGGCGCTCAGTCCGGAACCACGCGACTGCTACGGTCGCAGGTTCGAATCCTGCCTCGGGCATGGATGTGTGTCATGTCCTTAGGTTAGTTAGGTTTAAGTAGTTCTAAGTTCTAGGGGACTGATGACCACAGATGTTTAGTCCCATAGTGCTCAGAGCCATTTGAACCATTTTTAACCCATAGTGCTCAGAACCATTTGAACCATTTTTTTCGAGACGTGGCTGCACGATCCGTTACAGCCAAGCGGATAAGATGCCTGTTATCTCGACTGCTAGTGATACGAGGCCCTTGGGATCCAGCACGGCGTTCCGTATTACCCTCCTGAACCCACCGATTCCATATTCTGCTAACAGTCATTGGATCTCGACCAACGATAGCAGCAATGTCAATGTACGATAAACCACAATCGTGATAAGCTACAATCCGACCTTTACCAAAGTCGGAAACGTGATGGTACGCATTTCTCCTCCTTACACAAGGCATCACAACAACGTTTCACCAGGCAACGCCGGTCAACTGCTGTTTGTGTATGAGAAATCTGTTGGAAACTTTCCTCATGTCAGCACACTGTAGGTGTCGCCACCGGCGCCAACCTTGTGTGAATGCTCTGAGAAGCTAATCATTTGCATATCACAGCATCTTCTTCCTGTTGGTTGGATTTCACGTCTGTTGCACGTCATCTTCGTGGTGTAGCATTTTTAATGCCCAGTAGTGCATCTGTTGCCAATGTCGGGAAAACTGATCTGATTTAGCGATCGCACCCCTCCAGCGATACAGAAAGAGTGAAATACTTCCAGCATTTCTCATATTTCATAAACAGTTTCAGATATAGAAATGAGATTTTGAGAAATGACAGCACGCAAAGAGGAGACCATTTTACCACATCGTTATTATATATGACTTCATTATCTACCATGCTATTCCACTATCTACAGACTTTTTCGATGAAAGAATGTAATTTTTATGGGCCATAGATAACTGGCGAAACGAAAAATACTATGGGTGTCTTGCAACCACAGAAATGTGTAGGTTTTACTCAAAATTCGCCATTCATGACGCTTCTCTAAAACTTACAAATGGTTAACAAGCCGGGAGAAAATAAATCGCTGCATTTTCGGTGGAATCCTGTTTTAGATACTGACGAAAGCAGAGGTGACAGTAGATAATTTTGAATGGTCACCATGCAAATGCAGGCGTGGAGGGACCCATTTAATATTTACAAAAAATGTGGGTGTAGGCTTCAGTTTAGAAAGGCACTTCCCCTCCAGCGCTCGGTGTTTCACCTACAGCGCCCTGAGCGACCCCCCCCCCCCCCCTTCACTGCCGCTCTCACCGAGCTTCCCAGCCGACTGCGCATCTAGCGGCCTTGGCATTTTGTACCCACTATACCATAGGTCCCATGGAACCCTAGGTTAGTGTCCTCCGTAGGTAATACTATTCCCACCATCCTGCATTCGGGGTGCAACGCATGTTTAGAGCTGCCGTTCACCCGCATGACGGCGTATCAAGAAAAGAGTATCGATCTGGTGTAACAAGAAACGTGTTTCATCTAATCAGCTTCCACGATCCAATCTCGATGATCCGGTGCACATTGCAGTCGTAGCTGACGCTCTCATTGGGCCAAAAGGGATGCACGTACGGGTCGCCTAATGCGGAGCCCCACGTTGATCAGCGTACGCTGAAAGTTTTGCTCTGAAACACTTGTCCTGCACCTGCATTGTACTCTCTCGCGGCATCTGGCATTAATCGTCGCCCATCTTGATTTACAGATTAGCCAAGCTTCCGACCGGCACTCCATATGATGAGGCATGCATGTTGTGTACGCTTCGCTTTCACCGTCCTCAAGCAGTTTACATAGATGCTCACAGTTGTAGGAGTCGACCAGGTTCTGCACTTGTGAGATGCTCATTCCCAGGCGCCGGGTCACACTAATGTGCAATTTCCCATATGTGAGTTGATTTACCCATGTTCGACTCGTGCAGTCTCTCTAATATTTTCCCATTCGTCTCTGCTCCTCTTGCAGACGTTTTTATCGCGTCACGCGTCCGCAACACCACCAAGCACTGATTGCAATAAAAATGAAACACACTATGTAGAAAATTATATGGGAAATATATACATCGTATAATTAGAATGATGGGTTCAAAAAATGGTTCAAATGGCTCTGAGCGCAATGGGACTTAACATCTGAGGTCATCAGTCCCCTAGAACTTAGAACTACTTAAACCTAACTAACCTAAGGACATCACACACATCCACACCCGAGGCAGGATTCGAACCTGTGACCGTAGGAGTCGCGTGGTTCCGGACTGAAGCGTCTAGAACCGCTCGGCCACCGCAGCCGGCAAGAATGGTGGGAAATATGCATATCATATAATTATAATGGATGTAGAACAAACGGCAGCATTACAAAAACAGGAACTGAGATAAATGGAAGTTTTAGATCTGAAGTCCTGAACTCGTGTATTATAAGCTTGACATAGAAATGAAGTGCAAGAAAGTTAGTTACATGATCCATAGGTCATCTGAACGATTCTTTCACGGAAATGTTGTGGAATGGGCAGCTAAAAGGATATGAGTACATAATATTGATCCACATTTTATTTTTTGGTCGTACCCATGCACTTAAGCAACTAGAGTGAAAAACCAGTTTTTTCATAAAAAGTGAGGGTAAATGTCTCATTTTTGTATGGATGTTTATAAACAAAAGTAAATAGCATACTGTAGTCACAGCTGGATGAAGTAAATACATTCTCTCTCACTCTTTTACACTGTGGAGCAGATAGTTACCAGTTTTGACAACCTACAGATCTAGGTCGTTTGACTGAATAAATTTTGGGCAACAACAAAACCCATGCGACACAAATATTGGAACAAGGCACACTTGTATTCCGTGAGCGGTCCTACGGCTGTGTCCACCGGACTATGTTGCCGGATCGGGGAAGCAGACCGGAGTGTGCAGTGGCTACACACTGGACTTGCACTAGGGATGACGACGGTTCTAATCCGCGTCCGGCTGTCCAGATTTAGGTTCCTCTAAATCGCTCCATGCAAATTTCATGTCGGTTCTTTTGAAAGGGCACGGGCGATTTCCTTCCCCAACTCCCAAAACTCCCAGCTTGTGCTTTATCTCCAACGACTTCGATCCTCACGGAACGTTAAAAGCCAGTTGTCTGTCCTTGAGACCACAGTGCTCGACGAATATTCAATGAGCGCACCTGAAAAAATTGTCAAAATATTACACTGGCACAGTGTTCCTCTCTCGTTACGGCAGTGTTCGATGTGCCTATACCGAAGAGCGAAAGTAGCTGTCGAAGTTTACACTGATGAACCAAAACATTATGAGCAGTGCCCACTGCGAGGTTATATGCTGCCTGGTGAGGCTGAGGGCATGTGAAATGGTAAGGGAAATACATGAGCGGAGCGGATACGAATGGGGAATCACTCTAGCGGCGTTAAGTGACACAAATGCGGAAATCCACCGACTTAAGCAACTTTGACAAAAGTCTGTGAAATGTGTTCATATCCTTCCGCACTTAGTGTTTTCTAAAGCGATATAACGGAACCATTTCCTAACCACTAGAAACAACCCCGTACCGTAACACCACCTCCTCCATACTTCACTTTTGAAATTACACATGAGGGCAGATAAAAATACTCCAGGCATACACCAAACCCAGAGAGAAAGAAGTTAGAAGTTGAGGAAAGCAAGTTATTATTTAGCTGCAAATGAACCTTAAAAATAATTAAAAGGATGGGTGAAAAATGGTAAGGGAAAGGTAAGGAAGTCACTAAGATAATGTTGGTCTACCTAGTAATTGTTAACAATTCTTTTACTTTTTACATGCACTTGATGAGAGGTGCTCATACAGTCGAAGCCCGTGACTCCGTCACCGGAGCGTCGCAGCGTCCGCCAGACTCGGCGCTGGTCTCGCAAATGTGAGGTCATTCACCCTGGCAGATAAGTCCTTTTCACAGACTTCAGAAATGACAAGTCTGCTTGAATTGGCAGTCAGAACGAGGTTGTGATGAGGCATTCAGTGGACGACTTTGAACAGCGAAAATAAAATTTGTAAAATACAGATTCCAATTGACGAAGAAGCGTTTGCTCAGTCGATTAGCCCTCTCCCTCTCGTCACCCGTGGACGTCCGTTGAAAGTCGCCCCGACATGTGAGCAGCTTTTCCAAATTAGGTCTCTTCTGTGGTATTCGCGTTGCTCTCAGTTCGCGTTACTACGTTATTCTGTGGCTGACAGGCTCGACAAAAGCGATTCTTCTGCTGTGAATTTAATACCATATGCGTGTTTGTGTCCTGTCACGTTGTAATTTCATGTAATTTAAGATACAATTTTCCCTCGGCTGGATGCTATGATGTACACGGTTTTGGTAAACCATTTTCCTATCACAACAAAAGGCACCAATGAATTTATTTCATGCATTAAGTTTTTTGTTGGTGTCTGTGGAAGGAGGCGACACTCAGTACGAAAGCCATTGTCATCAAAACCTTGGAACACGAACCTCTGCTGAAAGTAAATAAAGAAGCCCACATTGCTTGCAAAAAGGATAACGCAATTTGGTCCGGAGAGCAGTATGTTGTTTATTACTAAGTGGTCTGTCTGAAGGAAGCTCTTCACACGAATGCCCTCCCTGTCCTTCTGTCTTCCGCTACTCTCTTCATTTCTACATAGCTTCCACTGCCTTTGACGTCATCCAGCATCTGTTTCTCCTTCCTTTCAGTCTTCTCCCACACATTAATCCTTCCAAGCTATTCACCATCAGACCCGTCGCATCATGTCGCTAAGCCAGGTTTCTCTACTTTTCTTATAACTTTCAATAAGCCTCTGCTCTTCTCTATTCTTTGTAGCACTTCATTAATCACTCCCTGTCTAAAACTGTTCCTTATCACCCTTGTCCAAATCCACTTCTGAGATGCTTCCTGCTTCATTTTATCCTCTATTCCCAATGTCCATATTTCAGCCCAACAAAGTCTTTAAATGAGCTCTTTGTCTACCTTTATGCGTGTTAAGTTCACCTATTGAAAGCCTCCTTAGTTAATTTTAATTTGTACTTAGTACTAGCTCTTTTATCTCCTTAGACAATCTCTGGGCACTTTGTTTCCCTCACTGATCTTCATGACATATTCTTCACAGATCCCATGAGGACCTTTAACATTTTGTTTGCGCTACTTTCACTTCCTTCTAGTAACACCATATCATCCGCAAGTCGTACACATGCTGTTCGCTTACCTCCAACGCAAACTCCACGTTCTTCAGTTGAGAATTTTATTCGTTTTAAGAGAAAAGAGACACAGAATTAGCATGTAATTTCTCAGAGTAATAAATAATGTTAGTAACTGAGCTATCTCAAAATTACTTCAAGATAATAGATTCAATTCGGAAATGGAAGGCACCAAGTGCACATACTCAGATCTAAACACGTACAATTTTTATAACTTTGTTTTAGCAAGTAACTCCAACTAAAGCGACCAGTATAGAAATCTGAATAGCAACAATAACAGCCACCAGAAATGAATAACATCATTTATTTTACCTTGTGCAGGTTAAACGCTACATTAGATAAAAATTACTTTGTGAGTGCAACATTTTTCAACAGCTTTGACAAAGTAACTGCCGTGTCCGTCATTCCAAACATGTTCCAGTCCCAAACAAACATCAATTATTACAAATACTGGATCAAGCCGTTCAGTGCACTGAAACACAGATGAAAAGCAATTATCATAAATGTCTTAGAATAAGCTAAACCTTCTACACTATAAAGGAATGGAAAACTTTACACAAAAGCTCCTGGCTTAAAGAATGTGAAAAATTTTGAGTAATGTAATTTGAAAACTAGGTAATGGTGCAGAGGCAGATCTTAAATCAGATGGCCATCATTCGATAGAAATTTAACCTTTCACTATGGCTCCAACAAAGGCTTTACAAATACTCGCTCAATATACTAGAGATACAAAATAATCCTTCCCAAAACATGATTTCAAAAGCAACTAAAATGAAATAAAATACAAACCACACGAAAATTTCTAAAAAATGTTAATTTTAACTAAAGGCAGAGTTATAAAATAATAGTTCCTTTTTAAAATAATGAAAACATTTAGTAATAATAAAAGTGCCTGATGATATATAATTTTAAATACACTGCACCAATAACCACCAAAATGAGTAATCAAAATGCTTAGCGGCACTCAGCCAAAATTAAATGGTTCAGATGGCTCTGAGCACTATGGGACTTAACATCTGAGGTCATCAGTCCCCTAGAACTTAGAACTACTTAAACCTAACTAACCTAAGGAGATCACACACATCCATGCCCTAGGCAGGATTCGAACCTGCGACCGTAACGGTTGCGCTGTTCCAGACTGAAGCGCCTAGAAATGCTCGGCCACACCGCAAAATTAAATACTGGGCTGATCGATGAACTGTCTGACAACACAGTGTATCACACAACTTGAGCACAAATGCTACCAAACACCATCGAAGTACTGAACCAAGTTAATCAGAGCCGCACAATAATACCAGCAGCTGGTTAATGGTTGCATTGTAAAGCTAACCATTGTTGATTTGCATTCTTCTTCTTTTCGTACTATGAAGAACCACAAGCAATACGACGCAGTCCAGTCAAATAAGGTCCGCAGCTCGTGGTCGTGCGGTAGCGTTCTCGCTTCCCACGCCCGGGTTCCCGGGTTCGATTCCCGGCGGGGTCAGGGATTTTCTCTGCCTCGTGATGACTGGGTGTTGTGTGATGTCCTTAGGTTAGTTAGGTTTAAGTAGTTCTAAGTTCTAGGGGACTGATGACCATAGCTGTTAAGTCCCATAGTGCTCAGAGCCATTCGAACCATTTGAACCAGTCAAATAAGAAAATGACACATTCTGTAATTGTTGCTTCTGTTGACCGTTAAGATAACTCAGATAGCACATTCAGCAGTCCGTCAACAACTCGTAGTGTGGACGGGAAACAACATGGCTCACAAGGGTAATACTTTCACACCAATGCTCGGTTCAGACTCGAGACATTACTTGAAACACTAATTCACTTTCAGGTGACGCGGCGAACACTTATTGTAAATGATGTCATCGAGCTTCCGCGTTCGAGGTGACACTGTGGCGACCAAGCTCCCATGCTGTCTCACAAAACTCACAAATATTTTCATTCGCTGCGGATGACAAGACCATGGAGCCGGTCCGCGTACGGCGTTTATAGCCTCATAGCTCGACTCCCCTGACACCTAGCGAGACAACAAAGAAAATACTGCCTAGGGACGCTGCCTCAGTGTTTTTGGACAATAGGAGGAGCGACTCAATAATATTCTTATTTCAGTTTAGGCAGAAGATCGAGGACGGAATTTTAACTGCCGCTGTTTTGTGTTACCGATAGCTGATTATGTTCTGTAAAACAGTGGAACGTGCTGCACTATAAATATGCTCCTTCAGTGCCAATACTATTTACAAAACGAATCTCTCCAAGACACGTGCACCGTTTCTGAATATCAGGAGACTTTTATTGTTTGTATAGGAATAGCTATTGTCCCCCCCAAGAGCAAATATTTGACATTTTACAGAGAGTCCAACAGAGTGTTCGAGGTCCAGGAACATAAATATTAACGATTATACAGGGTGAATCATCTAAAACTTGCATCGTCGAAATGGAAAGTTCTGTAGATATGCGATTTTCGCAGAATGGCAATCGTATTTTCAGCCATTCAGGATATTGTAACAATCTTTACGAAGTGTATTTTTGTGTAAACATACACATTTGTAAATGGAATAATGATTATTGACATTACCAGACTGAAAGTAGGGTGAATTGAGATGTCACTGGTGTTTCTTGCAGGATTCTAGCGCGAGTCGTTTACGAGATATCGTATTTTGAAAAGTTCCCACACGAACACATGGACAGTACCTGTGGAAGCACACACAAAGAAACAACACAAGTCCATGCACTAGTTATGTGGATTGTGGATGCTGACCATTACGAGACAACTGAACATCACAGGTTGGTTCAAAATGATGACCAACAGCGGCAATACACAGTTCCATCTGATACGGAGCGACTGGTGTACACGTTCTAGCATTCCAGCGAAGACGTCCGAGCAGGCCGCAGTAATACATCGCTGCATATCATCTGGTGTTGCTGGTATGTCCTTGGAGACAGAGTCTTTCAGGTTTCCACACAGAAAAAAAGTCTACAGGCCTCAAATTCAGGGAATGGGCTGGCGAAGGTGCGAGTCCTCAGCGACCAACCCGATGATTTGAAAGCAATTCATGAAGACATGCTGTAGTACTGCTTGCACTATGGCCTGGGCCGCCATCGTATTGGTACCATAGGTTCCTCCAAGTCTTTATAGGAACCTTCTCTAGAATCCGTGGAAGCTGGTCTGTTAGGAGGCTTCGATACTTGTGTGTGTTCAGTGTTCCGAATATGAAAAACGGACCTATGAGCTGATGGTTCACTGTCCCACACCACATGTTTACACTCCATGGACGCTGACGTTCCGCCCAAGGAAGTCAATGAGGGTTTTCAACAGACCAATAGCGTATGCTTCGGCTGGATTGGTAAATTTAGCTTCATCACTGCATAAGATACACGCTACATCTGGAGTACCACGTCTTAATACCCAGGTATGCAAGTTAACACTATTCTCACAATCGTTTCCATCCAGCTCTTCATGGAGAGGGGTATGATTAGAATGGAACCTACGTCAATGGAGAGTGTGTAGGGCACTTGAGTGACTAATGCCACTTCCTTGTGCAATTGTGCGATAGCTAAAGCGTGGATCAACTGCAATAGCAACAAGATCATTAATTGCCCCCCTCTTCAGTCATCACCTGTTCCCTTCTTTTACGTTGTCTAGGTGTTACTCGCAATAGAATCCTGCAACGAGCACCAGTGATATTCAAATTTACCCTACTTTTAGTTTGTTAATGTCAATAGCCATTGTTCTATGAAAAAGTGTATGTGAAAAATACACTTTCCAAGTATTATTACAATCTGTTGATTGGGTAACAGTACAAACCCCTGACAACCAACCCATTACGTGAAAACCATACGTCAACAGCATTTTCCATTTCCGCATTATTTTCGGTTCAAGTGTTAGGCGATTCACCCAGTATACAGGACGATTTTTGTAAATGGAGAGAAACTGCAGCAAAGGGTTCCCTGAGGGGATAAAGAGCAAAACAGGTTATATGGACATATGGTTGGAAATACGTTTTATCAGAGGTACACTTGAAGATGGAAATTAAAGATCCTTGACAGTGTACCTTTCAGTGTGTGAAAGCACAAATGGGAACCAAACAGGCAAGTGGTTCAAATGGTTCAAATGGCTCTGAGCACTATGGGACTTAATATCAGAGGTCATCAGTCCCCTAGAACTACTTAAACCTAACTAACATAAGGAGGACATCACACACATCCATGCACGAGGAAGGATTCCGACCTGCGACCGTAGCAGCAGCGCGGTTCCGGACTGAAGCGCCTAGAACCGCTCTGCCACAACGGCCATCAAACAGGCTAGTGTGAATGTTCTATCTTTACTAGTGTTGTAACTCTGTACACAAGAGGGCGTGCAAAATGTCTATGCTACAGGGTCGCCACAGAGGACAACCCTACAAGTGATATGGCCTCCACACGTTGTAACTGCTTTCCACAGTGATCCATATCATGTATAAAATTACCACCCTCTTTGAGTGTGCAGCTTTACTACGGGTAGAACACTCTCCCTTGCCTCATGTGTTCTTATGCACGCTTTCGGTCATTGGAACTGACACTGTGAAAGATCTTTTATCTCCACCGTGAAGTGGTGTGCATCCATCGGCACGCATTTCCAGACATGCGTCAACATGACCCGTTTTGTCCATATCTTGACAGTGGTTGTATTCTGCAGCTTGTCCCCATGTATAAAAGCGAAATCCGATTTCTGTTATGATGTCTAGCAGTAGTGACTTGGCGAAAATAATTAATTTCTCCAGCAATTTCTCGTTCATGTAAGGTACACCAAAAAAATAAAATCACACACGATGAATGTTCATTAGTCTCGTACTAACCAATGAAACAATTATGTGAAACGGAGATATGCAAGTAACGTCAATTTCTGTTAAAATCAGGGACCAAATGGCTCTGAGCACTATGGGACTCAACTTCTGAGGTCATCAGTCCCCTAGAACTTAGAACTACTTAAACCTAACTAACCTAAGGACATCACACACATCCATGCCCGAGGCAGGATTCGAACCTGCGATCGTAGCGGTCGCGCGGTTCCAGACTGTAGCGCCTATAGCCACGAGGGATTAGCCGAGCGGTCTGAGGCGCTCCAGTCACGGGCTGTGCGGCTGGTCCCGGCGGAGGTTCAAGTCCTCCCTCGGGCATGGGTGTGTGTGTTTGTCCTTAGGATAACTTAGGTTAAGTAGTGTGTAAGCTTAGGGACTGATGACCTTAGCAGTTAAGTCCCATAAGATTTCACACACATCTGAACATCTGTAGTGCCTAGAACCGCTCGGCTACCCCAGCCGTCAAAATCAGGGACCATTGACCTCGCTGTTTGACCCCTCCCCTAAACCAACCAACCTGTATTAAAATCCAGCTTATTCATAGCTTAACGGCTTATGAGAAACATCCCCTTCATTCGGAATATTGCAAAATAACGTCAAACGAAATTGAGCGTCACACCAGCGGTGGCCCCGTCAGAGCCTCCTCGCTGGCCCCGTGCTCGCCGGCGCTTGTGTCCTGCCTAGCAGGCAGTGCCCACTGCGCACGCGCCGTCGGCCGCTGGGACCCTGGCCGCCCATTTGGCAGCCCTAGTCAGCATATCTCGCCTCCCGCGGCTCGTTAGCACGTCAGCCGCCATATCACTCCAGCGGCGCTTGCAAAGGGAACTCACTGTTGTACTGGAGTCCATCCACCTACGGTAGACTGCTGCGGACCTTTCCCGCCGACGGCGGGGACAAAAGTCACCGGAAGTCCCCCGGGGCAGCCTTTTGTGTGACGTCAGCCACTCCACGCAAGGTATACGAGTGTGAACGCGCGCACACATGGCGTCAGCAGTGCAGCGTGTCGTAAAGCCTGTGTAAGGTCTGCCGCGTTGTGTCAGGCCTGCTTTTAGGATGGAAGAAATCGATAAGCTCACCAGATAAAATATTGGTCACCACCTTGAAAAGAGCACACCAGTCCCTATGGTGCAAGTACTTGCGCACGAAGTAAGCGAAGTGACGCACATAAGTATGAATAAAGAAATAGAGATGAAGCAACGCAAGTATTAACAAGAGATGAGAATTTTAAATGTACTATAACGATGCTGAATTAAATACAACTAACAAAGAATTAAAGGGTCCACCTTTTTGAAAGGACACAATTTTGTTTTATTATTAAACATGTATCACCACAGTGGTGGCATCTGCAGTGGGTTTTTCTTTTTTGCATCTTAAGGATACACATACACTGAAGAGCCAAAGAAACTAGTATAGGCATGCCTATTCAAATACAGTGATACGTAAAGAGGCACAATATAGCGCTTCGGTCAGCAGCGCCTATATAACACAAGTGTCTGGCGCAGTATTAGATCGGTTATTGCTGCTACAATGTCAGGTTATCAAGATTTAAGTGAGTTCGAAAGTGGTGTAGTAGTCGGCACACGAGCGGTGGGACACAGCATCTCCGAGCTACTGATGAAGTGGGGATTTTCCCGTACGACCATTTCACGAGTGTACTGTGAATGTCAGGAATCCGGTAAAACATCAAACATCTGACATCACTGCGGCCGGAAAACGATCCCGTAAGAACGGGACCAACGACGACTGAAGAGAGTCGTTCAACGTGACAGAAGTGCTACCCTTCCGCAAATTGCTGCAGATTTCAATGCTGCACCATCAACAAGTGAACCATTCAACGAAACAACATCATCGATATGGGCTTTCGAAGCTGAAAGCCCACTCGTGTACCATTGATGACTGCATGACACAAAGTTTTACGCGTCGCCAGCACCCGTCAACACCGACATTGGACTGTTGATGACTGGAAATATATTGCCTGGTCGGACGAGTCTCGTTTCAGATTGTATCTAGCAAATTGACGTGTACGGGTATGGAGACAAACTCATGAAACCGTGGACCCTTCATGTCAGCAGGGAACTGTTTAAAGTGGTGGAGACTCTAAAAAATATAAGGATATGGGGCGTGTACAGTTGGAGTGATATGGGACCCGTGATACGTCTAGATACGACTCTGATATGTGACACGTACGTAAGCATCCTGTCTGATCACCTGCATCCATTTATGTCCATTACGCATTCCGACGGACTTGGGCAATTCCGTCAGGACAATGCGACAATCCACACGTTCATAATTCCTATAGGGTGGCTCTAGAAACACTCTTCTGAGTTTAAACACTTCTGCTGGCCACATGAACATTATTGAGCAGGTCTTTGATGCCTTACAACGTGCTGTTCAAAAGAGATCTCTTCCCCTCGTACACTTACGGATTTATGGACAGCCGTTCAGGATTCATGGTGTCAGTTCCCTCCACCAATACTTCAGACATTAGTCGAATACATGCCACGTCGTGTTGCGGCACTTTCACGTGCTGGAGGGGGTCCTACACGATATTAGGCAGATGTACCAGTTTCTTTGGCTCTTCTGTGAACAAAATTTTATATGGATTAGGAACATTTGTATGTTAACGCCAGATTGTTTTGTTGTCGTTTAGGATGCATTATCTGTGCACTGTGGCTGCTAACAAAATCAGTCACAAAACTGTACGGATCGGGATGTCACCTGCAACATAGGGATGTTAAGGCAATACCTACGTCAATATTTTTTTATCTATGATCATCATAATCATAAGGTGTTCCGCCTGTTGGCAGGTTCCTGACACCATTACTGTCTCCATCTTACCCTGTTCCAGACCAACTGCTTCGTAACTTAGTATCTTCTTCTTTTCACTTCATCCAGCACTTTTATTCTCCCCCATCTTCTTCTGTCCTCCCAGAGTACTTTCGATAGCTGTTGTTAGAATCTCTTTTCTTCTGATTATATGGCGCACACAGTTTGGTTTCCTTTTCTTAACTGTCTTTAAGAAATTCAGTGTTCCTTCACGCTTTTCATTACTTTTCTTTTCCTCACTGTATCCACCAGTTTTGTTTCCTTCATTCTCCTTCTAATTAACACCTCAAATGCTTCAATTTTGTCACTTCCTCTCTTCTTCAACGTTCAGTTTTCACAGCTGCATAGAAGAAGACTCCAAAGGAAGAATTTAAACAATATTTCCCTTACCTCCACACCAGTTTTGGTGTATAATGTTTCTTTTCACGGAAGCTTACTTTTACCATTGTAACTCTTGATCTTATACCTTTTTCACTCGTCCAGTTAGCATGCTCAAATACCTGTACTATGGAACCTTTTCAGTCTGATCTTCTGTTCTTTCATTATCATATCTTCTTAGTCATGTAGTCTCATCACCTTCGTTTTCTTTGTGCTGATTTTCATTTGGTACTCTTCGAATTTTTCTTCAAGTCTGAATAGTGTTCTTTGAAAAATTACTGTGCTATCTCCAAACAAAACCATGTCTTCAACATATCTGAGGATGCTGAGCTTTCGGTCCACCCAGGCTCAACTTCTAGCGAAGCAAATCATTAACAAAATAAGTATCGATACATATGATTGGTCTTTACATGCAGTGCATAGGGGCCTGAAGAAAACATTATCGAGATGCCGAAACTGATTGTCCAAATAAAATAACTCCTCAAAAAAACGGCTGCTTGACGATTCTTTGGTAAGTATTTGACCGGCCGCCTCCAGATTCCACAATGGATCAATAGAGAGAATTCGCTAATTACGAAAAAAAGTACATAAACGGTATTACAAATCGACAAGACGGTATACCAGATGGTTTTCCAATGCAAAAAGTAACAAAATGTTGCTGACGCCCTCGGCTGTTTTAAATATAAAAGAAAAAGAAGAAGAAAAAAAAGAAAAGACTCATCTAGCAGCCAAATACTGACCAGACACAAAGTACAGCTTTGAACAGATAAACTGCAGCAATGGCAGGTGTCACAGCGTGTTTAAACCAGTTTTATTTTATCTAAATACATGGTTATATTCTAGGCAAAATATTCAATACAGACGTGGACTCAACACTTTTGTATTGCAAATGACGTGTTATGTTATTAATATAGACGCGCTTTTGATTTAGTTTGACAGCCACAGTGCATGCAAAATTCAATAAGAGGCAACGTTCAGCTCATATATTTAACACAAACAACAGACAAAACTCTTCTCGTAAAAGCAATAAACAGTCAGTCGGTTGCAAAATGAAAGGTTTTTTAAAATCCCTTTACCATGGTTTCAACGTTTATAAAACGTCTTCTTCAGAAGGAAATATTGACAACTGGATTACATTTTGTGGCAGGGGTACGTTAAAACACAGCCGAAAGGCATCAGTGAAGTATAAAATGTCACTTCCAACTGAATTAAAACATACTCAACGTGGTTGTTGTCATTTAGTATTTCTTCACGAATGTACAGCTATATACTAGGATACATTGACGACGAAATACCAAATAACAACAACCATGTTGTGCAAGTTTTAATTCATTAATGGGAGTGAAATTTTATACTTGACTGACTCCTTTTGGCTATATTTCAACGTACCTCTGCCACAACATGTAATCCAGTTGCCAATACTTCGTTCTGAAGTAACTTTTTATAAACGTTGAAAGCATGGTAAAGGGGTTTTAATAAACCTCCCATTTTGAAACTGATTGGCTGTTTAGCATTTCTCACAGGAGATTTAATTTTATGGTTGCTGCTCCAGCCATGTACCAAATTTGAAGACAGAATTTTGATGTCAGCGTATTCATATTCCTAATCCACATGAAATTTTGTATGTACATCTTTCAGAAACAATAAAAGAAAAATCCGCTGCACATTCCGCGTGTATTGCGAAAGATGTATAGAGAATAAAATAAAATTGGGTTCTTGCAAGATGGTGGATTCTTTTAATTCTTCATTGTTTTATCAAGCGCGGGAATAGTGCTTAAATTCCGTTATTACGTTTAAAGAAAAATATTCAGAAACGTCTCCAAGGGGATGTCAGATGTTACCAAGATTATTTTATAAGGGAAATATGTGAAGACAATAAGAGCACATGCGACGTCAAAGGGCTATTTCATATGACACACGATACAGTAACTGACAACAAAAACGAAACTGGACAACATTGAAAGATTTCTTACAATTTTTGTACAATTAAAGTGGTAAATCTGAAATTGAGGCATCGATTAATGAGAGTCAACAAATAAAACCAAGTTAGTTTTGTAAAGGTATTAAAAGTATTAAGCAAGCAGAGGGATCTGGAGGCGATGGTTTTGCAATAGAAATGGTTATTGCTTGAGAAAGTCAATTACAAAGTAACTTGCAACATTGTAACCGAATAACTGC
Organism: Schistocerca cancellata; assembly: GCF_023864275.1. Taxonomy (NCBI): domain Eukaryota; kingdom Metazoa; phylum Arthropoda; class Insecta; order Orthoptera; family Acrididae; genus Schistocerca; species Schistocerca cancellata. Next base: position 463,601,342 of record NC_064632.1, on the reverse strand, counting down.
AGAGGAAGAGAATTTCCCAAAATTGGAACAAATCTTCACTATTGTGCTTTGTAAGAAAGGAGATAGACAGTGCGTCCATTCCGCAGTGACCTAGAAATTCTTTAAATCGTTTACCAGATGAAAAAGGAAAAGCTTTAGATTTCACTGAAGCAAATTAACAGGCTGCCGTAAGTCATGAATATCTCGCAACTTTAAATTTCCCGCCATCTGCAATCGTGATGGTGTGAATTCAAGATCTTCGATGACGTTGTTCAAAATGGTTCAAATGGCTCTGAGCACTATGGGACTCAACATCTGAGGTCATCAGTAACCTAGAACTTAGAACTACTTAAACCTAACTAACCTAAGGACATCACACACACCCATGCCCAAGGCAGGGTTCGAACCTGCGACCGTAGCGGTCACGCGGTTCCAAACTGAAGCGCCTAGAATCGCACGGCCACAACGGCCGGCATGATGACGTTGTAACCCCTGGCTTGTAGGCAACGTGCATGGCCCCTCACAGACGCTAATTGCGTAGGGAATGAAGCAAAGGTCCTGTAGAATTCCTACTGACGGCAGTTACGAAATCCACACGCTTTGGAAAACCTGCATGAATTTTGAAGGCTGAAAAGGTTCGACTTTGATGTCTTCCACATCCAAATATTTGTGCAATCCAATTGAAACGAGTTTTGGCTGTTATAAAAGCTGAAGAACGTATTTCGCATTATTAAGATAGATATTTGTAGTTTTTGGCCTGGTGGTCTTAATCTATAAGCCAAAAACAAAACTGTTTTCCTGAATGATACCGCAAGTCAGCAAACAGAAACTGTTTCTGTGACTCTTTTTTGTAAATGGATGGATTTACGTAATTGTTTGGTTATGCACTTGTGTGTGGTATTAACAATTTACGTAATTGTTTGGTTATGCACTTGTGTGTGGTATTAACAAGTCTGGAGGCATACCATCGGACTTTCGGAAAAATATGATCCACACAATCCCGAAGTTAGTAAGGTCAGCTGAACGCGAAAGTAACCGCGCAATCAGCTTAACGGCTCACGTATCAAAGTTGCTGACTAGTATATAGAAAAATGTAAAAATTAAGTATATGCTAGATGACGATAAATTTGGCTTTAGGGAAGGTAATGGGCTATAAAGGCAGTACTAACGCTGCGATTGCTAATGGAAACCAGGCTTAAGAAAAATTAAGAGGCGTTGCTAATATCTGGCTATCTGGAGAAAGCGTTCGACAAAGTAAAATGCTGCAAGAGGTTCGAAATTTGGAGAAAAACGGGAGTAAGCTGTAGGGAAAGATGGATAATAATATACAATGTATACAAAAACCAAAAGGGAACAATAAGAATGATGCTCGGAATAAAATAGGGATAAGATACGTCTGTAGGCTTTCGCCCCTACTGTTCTGTTTGTGCGTCGAAGAAGCAAGATAGAAAAAAAGAAATGTTCAATAGTGGTATTAAAATTTTGGGTGATTCGCTGGTGAAAGTGGTCTCCTTGGTGTGAGTGAGGAAGAACTGCAGGACCTGTTGAACAGAATGAACAGTCTGATGAGTACAGAATACTGATTGAGAAAAAAATACGACGAAAGTGATGAGGATTTGTAGAAATGAGATTAGCGATAAACTTAACATCAAACTTGCGGACCGCGAAGTAGAAGAAGGAATGCAGTCTGGTGCTTTAGAAGCGAAGTAACACCTATTGTACGATGCAAGGAGGATATACAAAGTAGATGAGCTCGAGCAAAGAAGGCACTCCTGGTAAAGATAAATATGCCAATAACAAACATACGCAGAATTGTGTGGTAGTGATTCATGGAGTTGGGAAAAACCGGAAAATAAGGTTTGGGAAAGATGATTTCGAGCTACAGAAAAATGTTGAAAATTAGGTAGACTGATAAATAAGGAATGTGGGGATTCTGCGCAGAATTATCAAAGCAAGGAAAATAGGGAAAACACAAGAAGAAGGGGCATGTGTTACGACAGTGGTGAATAACTTCCATGGTCTTAGGGGGAACTACAGAGGGTAAAAACTGTAGGGGAGACAGAGACCGGAATACACTCAGCATGTAAGTGGGGAGACAGGGTGCAAGGTTACTCTGAGATGAAATGAGCATTCAGAAACCTCCGTATAGTGCGCATAACCCAAGAACTTATGGAAACACATACGTAAAATGAAACTCAGCTGAGGCGTGAATGGGGATTTGCATTCAGGAGGTAGGCCATTGTTGCAAAACCTCTGTACCAGTGTGGCGTCGTCTTCAGTGCATCTTCCTAGTGAGCAGAAGACCCACGTTCGAATCCCGTTCTTGGTATAAATTTTCGTTAATTGCTTCAGCCCGCATATATACAAGGTACATAATCCCCATTTTACACTACGGATAATTTTGTAATCGATTGACAAACCATTTACGCGAATGGCGTTCGTCCATCTTGTGAAGGGGCTCACTATTATGATCGCGTTAGTTGCGACGCGCGAAAATTCTAAGGATAAAGGAATGGGGCCAGTCCTAAATTCAGTACTGGTGGCCTGACTGCGCATGCGTGAGCTAGTAGCCGTCTGCTGTGGTTAAGTCTCTGCTGAGTGCTGAGTCTGCCATATTGCTTTCTGGTGAACTTACCGTATGGTGAGTTTGGTTTCCGTTTACGGTCGTTTCGTTATCGTGCGGAACTTCCAGACCAAGTGAGTATAGTGCACTTTTCGTAAATATTTTCACGGAAGCTTTTAAATCTTTGAAAATTTCGTAAATAATTAATGATATGCTAAAGTGATATGACGACTTTGGCATTGCTATGCTAGTAGCGGCACGCTGTGTTTACGTTTATCATTTAAACACGCTGCGACAAGATCTTGTACGAGTTTGTAGTTCGAGCCTAGTAGGGTTGAAGCGCTTGAGTAGGCTATAATCTTTCTTAAACACTTTTGTTCATCTTGCAAAAAGTGCTTGAAACATCAAAACAATAACCATCTTATGGAAAAAGTCAGATTTACCGTCAGAATAATATCATAACAAGAAATTATAAATAATTACAAAGTTTAATGCTAATTTGTTTGGAGAAATGGGAGAGCAATGTTTCTCTAGTGTAAGAGAAAAACTCTTGATTAGTTGCTTTACTTTTATCTACAAATCTGAGACGGGTTCATGTTTAACTGAAACCGGTCATTTTTTAAATTAGAGGCAGGCAAGACGGACAATAAAAGAAACTGTTGTACAATCAGTGACTGCGGATTTTTTCCGACGTTATGTCAGGTTTTGCAAAATCACTGATTTCCAGGAATTGCACCAATGTTCTGCATTAAATTCGAAACCTCTCACCAGTGTCTCATGGAATGAGGGCCTGAGAGACTCTTGAGTACCACCTTTCCGTCGAATGGGAACAAGTTTGGTGACTAGCTGGTAGCTATTCAACAAGAGCTAGGTGACGGCACTGGGCATCATTCTCTCCGGTGTCATAATCGTCAGAAATACAACATCGAGTTACTGTCCACGCACAGTCATCACAGTCAGCTGAACTAGTCACACCAGAGACAGACCTGCAACCCACGGAAATATTGTCATGTGTAGGCAAGAAGTCTTGCATCTAGCCATTAACATTCCCGGCAAATAAATAATGTGCTTATATCTGACACAGTAAAAACTGGCGTTTGTCATAACTGTGTCTCTAAGTGTACTTTGTCTAGTAAGCACTGGGCGTCTTAAAAAATTCACAACTTAAATATATTATAGCACCCAACTAAGTAACATAAGCAAACTATTTTGGTAAAGTTGTAAATAAATATGTAGTATTCTCGCACCTTACTGCTGCAATTTCTTTAATGTTCTTGACACTTAAATTGAATAATGGACCCAGGTAGTTAACATGCACTTTCGTATAAAGGATAATAGCCAATGTCTCGAAGCTGAAAGGCACTTGTAACGTACAACGAAGGGTACAGAGATGGCCGGCTCAGAACGAGGTGTACAGCAGGAAGTCAGTTTTGTGTAGGCGGCAGCCTTATTTTGCCGCTCGAGATACACGGCTTGATACCAAGACGTTTCATTAATTTACGCCCGAGCAGCTGACGTTGCCGCTACCAATCCCAGCCGGCAAGCAGACAGTGTGATGGAAAGGGAGACACGGCAGGAACTTGGTAAATGTCTGAGATGCTTTCGTGAAGATACGTCTTCATTTTGTTGGTAGGGGCATTATTAAAGTACGTCGAACTTCATCACGACCGGTATTCCATGTATCAAAATCACGTGCGATACTGACTGTGGCCTGTATGCGAGGTGAACGAGAACTATACCGACAAACTTTCAGGGATGGCAATATGGGCAAAAACAGGTAAAAATATCTGGTAAACATGGGCTCTAAAATGCATACCTCAAGGGCCACAAGAAGATCTTCGACGTAAGAGATGTGTTTTACAGTATCGATGATGAACAAGTGCTCATGGCTGTTAGGTATGTACTTTAGAACTCATGTTTACTGGACATTGTTTTTCTTCATTTGTTCCATACCATCGCATCTCAAAATGTGGAAATCAAAGAGCTGGTAGTGTAAGAGATTTCTCTCCCATAAACCGAAGATCAGAAAGTGCTAATACCTCTTGAGGTACGCGTTTTAGAGGCCACGTTTATTACACATTTTTTTCTTGTTGTAATATATACTGCCATCTCTGAAGGTTTGCCGGTGACGTTCTTTTTCACCCTATCGATTGCCACTAGCAAAGAAATGGGTTTCTGGAAGGTGAAGTACTTTAACATCCGACATAAATTCAAATTTTGGAACACCTTGACTAAAAGTATGTGTCTGGGGATCAGCCTCGTACTATAGTGAAACAAGAACATTATGGGCAACAGTGTAGGTCACAACACTAATGAGAACGTACTGCATTTACTTCTGGAGTAAAAAGAAATTCGTGGAACAACCATCCGGGAAGACAGTGGTTCAAACCCGTATCCGGCCATCCTGATTTAGGTTTTTCATTATTTCCCTAAATCGCTTCAGGCAAATGCTGGGATGGTTTCTTTGAAAGGGCACTGCCGACTTCCTTCTCCATCCTTCAATAATCCGATGGGACCGATGAACTTGCTGTTCGATTCCCGCCCCCTCAATTCAACCAACCAACCAACCGTGGAACAACTTAACTAAATGAATGAGTCGTTTTATAGGACACATCCTGAGACATCCAGGTATAATTAATTAGGAAATGGAGGGAAGTCTGAGGGGTCTTTATGCATTGCCTCTATCTATGTATACGATTCACTTTAAAACATCTGAAGATGGTATCTAAAATTGAAACCAATTGTGATCACCCGAATTATTTGACAAATGTTACCAGAACAACAAGTTTTACCTCCTCTGTAAAAGTTGTACTCTCAAAGTAACTTGTACCTGTGCAAAACTTCACAAAAGTTATGGAGGTAATTTCAAAACGGAAGACATACTTTATGCATACTACACTCTACATAAAGTCTATAAAAATATATTCTTTGTCCAGAAGTGCGAAAGGAATGATGACTGAAAAAAGAAAACAGTTGATGAAACAGGTTATGTGGGATGTTTAGGATATTACCGAAGGACAGGAGAAAGTAAACACAGTAGATATAACTAGGAATAAAGACTGTCAGTGACTCTACAGAAAAGTAACGTATAAAACAGAGTCTTTTTTGCTTGAACAGTATAGCAAATAATAAAGAACGAAAAAGGAAGAGAGAGTCATATGGCACTGTTATCTGGCAGACACTGAGGGGCTGTTCATCCGCCTAATCGGAAAGTATTATTATATCTCACAAGCGTAGGTGACTCTCATGTGATTGGTGTTAAGTCTGTGTTGCACAATGATGAGAGAACGGAGATGACGATACCAAGTGTCAGCAGACAACCTGCTCCACTCGAATAGCACGGAGGAGACCGCTGGCTTAACGATCCCTCTAGAAGATGGCTGGTTCAAATGGCTCTGAGCACTATGGGACTTAACATCTATGGTCATCAGTCCCCTAGAACTTAGAACTACTTAAACCTAACTAACCTAAAGACATCACACAACACCCAGTCATCACGAGGCAGGGAAAATCCCTGACCCCGCCGGGAATCGAACCCGGGAAGCCGGGCGCGGGAAGCGAGAAAGCTACCGCACGACCACGAGCCCTCTAGAAGAATTGGTCACCATAAACAGTATCAGAGACACTGTGGAGAGGTTTAGAAAACATTCGATACATTGACACAAACTCTGATGACCTTGAACTTTATGCCACCTAGTCCCTTCCCCCTCACGGCTAAATAAAGGTGGTGAAAATTTATTCCATACTCAGGATAGTAACAGTCTCTCGTTACAACAATTGCTACAGTAATGCTGACGAACAATGAGACTGGTGCCAGCGGCATATGATATTACCGATGCCAAAATCTGCAACTGCTGCTGGCTCTTATTCCTTAGAGCCTATAGACAGCAGAATTTACTTCTTAAGCTGACGAATGTCGACATTTGCCCTGTCATCGTTACAAAGAGCACCTGCTGCACATTGTTCAGCGATGACATGCAGCCTGTTTTATTTTGTCTCATAGCCTACTGCCTTTAGCGCAACTTTCAAGACATGAGCAAACCTTGAATCGGGAGAGAAAATCGCATCGACGTCATAACTGACGACAGAGCATAAGTTCACTTCGACTAAGATGGGCGTAAAAAATCAGTAGTTTAAGGAAAACCCGAGAGTAGGGGCTAAGACACGGAACTCATAGTTGGAAGGAACGGAGTTCAAATCACCGTTAAACAATTCAGATCTGGGTTTTCTAAAGTTCATGTAAATGTTTCGATTACTTCTTTACAAAAGACACAGTCAATTTCCTACCAAATCGGTGTCTGTAATCGTGCTCCAAATATGATGACACCGTCGTTGGCCGTCCGCGGTGGTCTTGCGGTTCTAGGCGCTGCAGTCCGGAACCTCGGGACTGCTACGGTCGCAGGTTCGAATCCTGCCTCGGGCATGGATGTGTGTGATGTCCTTACGTTAGTTAGGTTTAAGTAGTTCTACGTTCTAGGTGACTGATGACCTAAGATGTTAGGTCCCATAGTGCTCAGAGCCATTTGAACCATTTCAACATCGTCGTTGACGCAACTTTAAATCCCAGTGTTCCTTCGTCCACTAAAGAAAACCATCGGCTACTTAAAGTTGTTCACAAAAATATCGAAAAACCAAATTCCTGATTAGTAGCTAGGGAGTCGAACCCTGCTCCTTCCGAATGTGTGTTTCATTGTAACGACACCGTTTCCTTTGACCAAAATACTCCGTGACAGTGTATCACATGGCCTGGGAGATAAGGCACCAGTTTTGATGTAGGAAGCGCGTAAGGTGGCAGGTTGAATGAATGTCAATTTCACACCTTACATGAGAAAAAGTAGATGAATGTGTCACCTGGCATACTTCGGTGATAATGAGCACATATGCCTATCAAAATGTACAGTATGTAATGCAAAGGGGTGACACTCATTTTGACAGTATTAACACACCAAACACAAATCCTGCATGACAATGAACAAAATGTGAAAAAAGTTGCTGGAGGAAATGTTTTGGTTTGAGGGTAGGCACGAGTTGCACCGTCATGGCCCGAGTACAATGGAACACTTCTAAAATAGGGTTGGTGACCCATGGTGAGAGGGACAATGAATCCACCAGGCCATACATCGAGGAGAGCAGGCAGCAGGCCAGCGCAACGAAGAAATTCTTTAGAAAACTGCATTGGTGTGTTTTCAGATGGATACAAGCAGACCAGCGACGCAGCTGATCACATGAAATGCGCGTGGTACACTCGTGATGTACACTTGTAGCTTTTAGGCATCAGGAGCGGGCATAAAATGTCCTATTGGCTCAAATGAACTCGGAAGGAGTAGAAAGGGGCGATATTTCGATGCAGCAAAGATAGGCCCTTTGTGATTGACAGAGATAGTTTCCACAAGAGGAAAGGAATGCTCCCATTGGTTTGAAAAAGCTGTGATGTGAAGCACGAAAGGGGACAGTTTGCTACAAAAGACACGATACCGAAAACTTCAAGGACTCTGCTCTGAACCAGCATCAAGTGTAGAACAGGGTGCATCACGCTCTGTCATCATCATCATCAGTTATCTGCTGTATTAGTAGGTCCTTTGCCTCTCCATTTTCTGCGATCCATTGCTTCCTTCTTAAGGCTGCTGTATGTTGTACCGTCCATCATGTCATCCAGTATCTGGAATCTCTTCCTTCCTCGCTTCCTTTTCCCTTCTACATAACCTTCTTCCTTAATATATGCCCAATCCAATTTCTTTTTCTTCTCTTTATTACATCTAGTAACTGTCTTTTCTCTCCCACTTCTCAGTACCTCTTCATTTTTTACTCTGTCCATCCAACTTATTCTTTCCATCTTCCGCCATGTCCAGATCTCAAAAGCCTCCAGCCTTTCTCTGTCTTTTTTCCTCATAGTCCATGTTTCAGCGCCATGTAGAAGAACACTCCATACAAGACACTTTATGAGTCTCTTTCTGAGTGCTCTGTCCAGACCGCTGCAGAAGATTCTCCTTTTCTTATAAAACGCCTCTTTTGCCATTGCTCTCATTGTTTTAATTTCTGTGGTGCACTTCCAGTCGGTGTCTATCCTGCTTCCAAGATACTTAAAATTTTGCGCCTGTTCTAGTGTTTCTCCATTTAGCACAATTTTTATTTCCTTATTTCCTTCTATTGCCAATACTTTTGTTTTATTTGTGTTAATTTTCATTCCATATTTTTTTCCGTTAGTTGCAATGGTGTCCACCAAATCCTGTAATTCTTTTTCCCCTGTGGCTAGAAGGACCATGTCATCAGCAAATCTCAAGCACCCTACTCTTCTTCCTCCAATTTCTACTCCTTTGTCATCTAATGAGCATTGGTCAACCATATTTTCCAAGTACAGGTTGAAAAGAGTAGGTGATAAACAGCATCCTTGTCTTACTCCTTTCCCTAGTCTGATCCAGTTTGTACTTTCTCCTCTCACTTTAACTGAAACTTTATGATTAAGGTATAATGAGTTTATAAGTCTTCTGGTTTTCCAGTCCACTCTCTTTTCCCTCATAATAGTCGCCAGCTTGTCCCAAACCACATTGACAAATGCCTTTTCTAAATCGATGAAGCACATATATAGGTCTCTTCCTTTTTCAATAAACCTTTCTCCCAAGATTTGTAGGAGCCCTATTGCATCTCTGGTGCCCGTATTCCATCTAAAGCCAAACTGCTCCTCGCCGAGATTCTCCTCTATTACTTTTTCAAGTCTTTTATTATTTATTCACGCTCTGTACGACGCCAAATGAGGAAATTTGTGTCAACATTGGCTGACATTCAGCTAGAAATTAGCTGAAGAATCGATGATCTCCAATAGCAGAGAAACGAAACAGCCACATACGTTAACTGTTCTTGCAAGAACTGAGAGGGCATTGAAGTATACACGTGCACCACCTATTCACATTTATATAGCCATATTTTCCAGACTAGAGATAAGTACATGTTTTCTCGCCTAACGAGCAATATAGGACAGTTTCAGCTGATAAAATCAATAAGGATTTTGATTAGCTTTTTATAGGATTTTCAGTGGGTGAGAGCAGTCATGCAGTCGACAGCACATTACAGCTAAAAGGTAATTGCCTCTGGCAGAGGCGTAAACTTGTTGGTTCACCAGCTTCCGTCCACTGTGAACTCGAGCAGCATTGAGTAATCTTTTGCTCATCTTGTCATAGAAATTAACCATCCTTCATAGACTTGATTATCACCTTAAATCTTAAATAGTACCGAACTTAGAACCGGAATCGGATGATTTGTCATAATATTGGCACACACACACACACACACACACACACTCAAAAGCCGTAGATCAATAACTTTGCACTGTGCCTGTAGGAAGTTTGGTGTTAAATTATGTCGCTGACGCATAAGCTGATTTTTGCCGGCAGTTTATTAAGACTGACGAAAGTAGATATGCTGATTAACAAAGCAGTTCTGATTAAATAACTGTACATAAAGAAAAAATAAGGAAGTTAATATCGAAGCAGCAAGTATTACTTTTAGGTGTTATTGTGAATATTCTGTAACAGTGCTAAAACTGTACAAAGCAAGGGAAGTGATCACAAATGGGTTTTTCTTACATATGCGTAAGTGATATAGTTGAAGTTTATGAAGACTCATTTACAATGTTGAGCATTTTCTCTTTAGAAACGTAGAAAACCAATCAACATAGACTGATATGTTAATATGATTAAGCCAAGAGGTGTTTCTTGGTAATAATAAAAATACAGTCATATTATGATTAAGTGTATCCGGTTGCACTAATTAACTTAACATTTCTAGGCTGAACGCAGACAAGTAAGTAAAAGAGCACTGGATCATATTTACACGATAGAGAGTCAGATGGGTTGGTTTTCATTCGCTGCTACTTACATGAAATATCTAAAAGTAAAAACTGTACCTTGAGGTGGCCAAAAGAGATACGAATCTTAAAGGGCTAATTAACGCATTCCATATTGGCAATTATTCTGTACCTTTTCCTGATAAGTTGTTAATGAGATATTTTTACATGCTACATTATTTATTTCCTGCACCAGACATAACGTTTCCTGTTGGTACCCTTGGAATTTGTATTCGCCCTTCAGGTATTGCCCGTCTTAATGTTGCTTCGACAGGAAGTATTGATGTGCCTTACTGTCGCGCCATAGCGCAGTTAGTTGGTTGGTTGATTTGGGGCAGGGGACCAAACAGCGAGATCATCGGTCCCATCGCATTAGGGTATAATGGGGAAAGAAATCGGCCATGCCCTTCCAAAGGAACCATCCAGGCATTTACCTAAAGTGATTTAGGGAAATGAAGGAAAACCTAAATCGGGATGGCCAGCGCGGATTTGAACCGTCGTCCCCCCGAATGCGAGTCCAGTGTGCTAACCACTGCACCACCTCGCTCGGTCACGTAGCGAAAAAAAGTAATTACTGAAATCAGTACTCTCACATAACTAGTGACACACTCATAAAGTGAAACGCAGAGCATGATAGGTACTGAGATGTGGTAATGAACTGGGCTCGAATCGAATCCGCACAGCAGATTAACGACCGTGTGCCGGTACGCGTCCAAGCTTGGTGTGTTTTTCGTCTGTTCCCCACTTTCGTCTAGGCGAATAGTGTGCTGGTTCCCAAATTCCGGCTCAGAGAATACGATACATTTAAAGTACGATGACAAGCAGAACAAAGTTTACACGCTGGCGCACCGGACTTTCTTTTCTCTCCCCCTTAGGCTATTGCAATACTGATATAAATGAAATAGTCTCATCCGTTTGGCAATAAATTAAGTATTCACTTCGATTTTTACAGACCAGATTTACATACATTTGTGTTGCCATGGTACTTTGCCACCGTTGTCTGTAAAGTAATTAGCGGAAACATTACTCCTACGGTTAAGTGAATTCTTTCCTTGGGTTGATGGGATTACACAGCCTCTGTACGCTTAAGGCATGTTCCAAGTTAAAACCGTCTCTGGAACGGCAGCAGTTGTGAAGGACACAGCAACATTTGATAATGCGAGCAGTGAAGTTCAGCTTAACACTGATAAGTCTCTGAAACATTCTCCACTTACTCGTTAGAATTCTAAACGAGCCCTCCACACATTTGGCGCATGATTTAGATCCGTTTCTTACAGGAGAGGAAAATTCTGGTGTGCTGCCTCGTGACAAAATTATACAGATTATACTAAGAGATAGTAAATGCATCTTCGCATAGTCCATCCTTTTCATGAGTGATTGCACTTTTTCTATTAATTCATAACTCATTGTGACTCACTTGAAAATTTTGTCTTCTCCTAAATCTATTAACAGTGAAACGAACACACCTTTCAGCTGCAGTGAACCATGGGGCCGGCCGGAGTGGCCGAGCGGTTCTAGGTGCTACAGTCTGGAACCGCGCGACCGCTACAGTCGCAGGTTCGAGTCGTGGATGTGTGTGTTGCCCTTAGGTTAGTTAGGTTTAAGTAGTTCTAAGTTCTAGGGGACTGATGACCTCAGAAGTTAAGTCCCATGGCGCTCAGAGTCATTTGAACCATGGGTGAGTCCAAATCCTGTTGTCGCGTTTCTTAATGTGTTCATAAACGAAATGAGCAAACACAGCCTCCTTTCTTCTGCCTATGTCCATACTGATTCGCTTCCAATCTAGCACTGTTGCGCAATTATCACTGCGATTCCTCCGTGTGTCTGGGCACTGAAACGATTTTTGACGACGCGATCTCGCTGCGTGCACGCACGGCTGACAGTCGCTCGTGTGCATCGAGCCTTAGGTTACCTTGACGGCTGTGGCGTCAGGAAAGGCATCCGGCTACAAAGTTAAATAATGAACGAAAATTTGAGAAACATTGAAAAAGCGACCCCCTACTAGATGGGCTAAAGACTAAGAAAAAGGAAGAAAGAAGTTCTCGCACATGATATACCAACCGCATCGCAGCACCTTAACGCTCACCTTCGCAAATTCCACTGCCCTAATTTGACTGAAATTGATTTAAGTATATATTTTATACCGATATTCGTATATAAATATGCACTACAGATGAAACAACGCTGGAAAAATGTCACCGAGCAAAATCAGATACATACAGTACGACCACAATACGAAACAACGATTTTTCAATCGTTCTCTTAAATGTAGTCGCACCTGAAAATTATTTAATATTTGTTTTCCGTTTAAATAACGCTTAGCAATTCAACTATTCTTTGGAAGGTCTGTGCTTATTATTAAACCAGGTGTTTCAATAAAAGGTACTTTCTTCTCACACAAATTATTTTCAGTACAGAACTTTATCCATTCTCGGATCATCAGCAATAATTGAGCTCCGAGTCTCACTCCAGCAAACAATGAACTATAAAATTAAATAGAGTACCAAAACGATAGTTTTCAAATCAACTTCATTAAAAAAAGGAAATTATTCACTGCCACTGTCATTAAATTCTACAGTTTCCTTAACTCGTTGCTTTTACACAGACAGTCCTGAAGACGCTACGGATGATTTTATACGTTGATGTCGAATGAATGAAGACGACAACGCTCCATTGGGTCCTCCTGGTCCACTAACACCCACTCTCTCGGCCCAACGGTATGCGATATTTTATTAGGGGCCTTTCCATTACAACATCTGGCCTTGCTCCTTATATCAAACTACACCTCGCTCTTGCACGTACCACTGACAAATAAAATGTTTGTTCTGTTCCGAATATAATGACAGGTAGTACGAGTAACATTTTGAATCAGTGTGACTGTGACTAGAATAATCAGTTTTAACTTCTTCATACTAAGTATACCTCTCGAAGTAATATATCGGCACTTATACACACAACAAGCGCCTGAGATAAACTGATCGCCCAAAACATTGATGACCATTGAATACCTCTCGGTGGCGTTATCGGCACTTAACAGGGTAAGGAAAGAAAAAGAAAAGATGAATATTTAATTAGAAACACAGTAATAAACTTGTATGGAACTTGAGTTAATCCTCTTCAAAGTACTATCCTTGGTGGAAGGGCGCTCAACTACTGTGTCGTGGCCATCTCAACGTCACGAATTGTGTCAAAAGTTTTCCTAAACGCAGGGTTTTAGTTTTGCGGTGAACCAGAAGTTGCATGAAACTAAATCTGGTGAGTAAGGCGGATTTGGACAGACAGGAACACTTTTTTCGGCCAAAATCTCGTGAATCAAAAGTGAGGTATGGCAGGGCGTGTTGTCATGATGAAGCAATCCTTTGGCCCAGTTTTTTGATCTCCTCCTTCATACATCGTTTCGCAAACGTTGCAGTACACCCTTACAAAATTCGGAATGTACTGTTAACTAATAATGTTAGCCAAATTTTGGTTGTTTCCTTATTTTTTTTCTTTAGGTTATTTGACGCCCTGAACGTTGTTCGTCTTCTGTCGACTCATTTCCGCTTTTAAATCGCTCACGGCACTTGTTAACAGTCCTCAGAGTTACATAATTATTGCCTTACAGGCCTTCCAACATATCATGACTTTCTTTGGTACTTTTCAGCAATTTGAAACACAACGTAATGTTTACGCGTTGTTCGAAATCCATGATGCACGACAGACACGGTAACCACAACCACACTCCAGCGTCTCTGGTCGCTGTTTGGCTACTCAGAACGTGTTCCAAATTCACGCTGCCTGTCTCAACGAATCACGCTAACGAAAAAAATTACACCAAATGGTTGTAGCATCAGCAGCTGCTGTTAAAAGAATTCATTTACCGTATTTTTGATGATAGCTCGTAAGTGGAGCAGACACGGCTGAGGAAACATCGTAGGGGCAATACGGGTCGCAAATAGGGAAATCCACCGACAAGCGAATGTGACTAAGGGAAGATAGCTATGGCCCGACTTCTGGGATCCAGCATCTCGGAAACGCTGAAAGTGCTCAGTTGTTCACACACTCCAGTTGTGAGCATCTATGGAAAGTGGAAGAAATAGTGTAAATCAACGAGTAATTGACAGGGTGCTGGACGTACACCCCTCACCACGGAAAGGGAAAGTTTGTGGTTTGACTGCTCTGTGAAGCAGAATAGACCGTAATCTGTGCAGGTCTGACGACAGAATAGAATGCTTTAAAAGGTAGAAGCATTGCAGAGCACACCATTCAGCGCATGGGGCTCTTCAATTGACGACCCCTACCTATTCCCTCTTTGATAGAAAGACGTCATCAACAGCAGTGCTCACAGGGTAGCAGAGATTGTCCGAATGACCATGGAAACGTAAGACCTGTTCAGATGAATCATGTTTCTCGTTAAGCAGAGTCCTACAGTCGGCAGGAAAGAACTAACGATCAATTTTGAACACACTTTATTAACTTAAACGTCTTCTTGGAGTGCACTAAATTCCAAACGTAAGAACAACAAGAAGCACAACATTTATTGTACTGACAAAAGCCATGTAAGAGTACAAGACAATGAAAAGAAATAATAACCAAGATACTGCTCTACACAATTACAAGTGCAGTTACGCCCAACAAAATATAGCTTTCTACTGGAGGCTACGGCGGGTGTCTACTAGGCTAGAGCCGGCGTAGGTATTGGCGGGAGCTCCTCTAGCTGTAGGTACACACCACTGGTCTGGCTCTGCTGGCATGCTTATGACACTGATTCGGCGGAGTGCTACACATAGCCACATTAGTTCTAATTGGTGGCTCTCTCTTCACGAAATAGCGCCATTTTTATGCAGAAAGTCTGTGGATGTTTACATCCACTGGCGAGCTCTTTTTCTTCGATTTCTTCACATTGCGCCTTGTCCGCAGCTCGTGGTCTCGCAGTAGCGTTCTCGCTTCCCGAGCACAGCGTCCAGCGTTCGAGTCCCGGCTGGGTCAGAGATTTACGGCTGCCTCGAGATGACTGGGTGTTGTTGTGTCGTCTTGTTCATCATCATTCATGCCCATTACGGTCGGAGGAAGGCGATGGCAAACCCCCTCCACTAGGACCTTGCCCAGTACGGCAGTGCGGGTCTTCCGCATCGTTCCCTTACGATCTGTCAAGGACTTCATCATCATCATTGCGCCTTAGCTTCACTTCAGTCCCTATTTATTTCGTTCAAAAGTGACTTGTAGTTCTGTATTACTGAATATCCCTCAAAATTTTTTCCTTCCTTCTTACATCGATCATCTAAGTATTTCTTCTAATACCCACGCTTCCACCGCAATTACTTTCTTTGTACTTGCGTTTTTGTTTCCAATTTCTGTGACTGCCATTTTTAGACGTGTCCACTTCATTTAGCTGAACTGCACACTGAGCTACTTCTTATCGCAGCATCTACAGCCTCAGCGAACTTCAAGCACGTCTGTTGCCTCTTCAGTTCACAGTTATTCTCTTCATTGTTTTCAAATCACTGCTGGGCTGTGCCATCCATGTAAAAGCACACATTTACCAAACAAGTCACATCATCCCACTAGTTGTATTTGGTGACTCAGTTGAATCCTTTGAACGACTTAACTCATTCTTGACCAGCATCTCAGGAAAACATTCATTGATGCCTGGCTTGGAATCCATTGTCTCTTGAATGTGTGGACCATAGGCACAATGTACTGTTTGAATTCTGGTCCCTATACGTGTAGGGTTACCATATTTTGGAATGCAAGAAAGAGGAGACTTTCTATATTTTAGGATGAAAAAAGAGGACACTTTGCATATTTTAAATTTATTGCACAAACAACAATACTGTAAACTGCCACGCAGCGACAAATTACCAGCCCCAAGATATCAATCTCTCGAGAGACAAGTTTTTCCTAAAACATGTCACAACCGGCACAGTACACAAGGCAATTATGAGAATCTCTTCCGAGGCAGTAGGAAATGATGGAGTGAGCACTGGCATGATTAAGAACGTCGTAGACACTATTATTCCAGTTATCACCGACATCTTCAACCTGTCTCTTGTCAGTAGTACATATCCTACTGAGTGGAAGCAAAGTTTAATTCAACCTATACCCAAGACTGACAACCCTAAGTCGCCAGGTGACTACACGCCGATCAGCATACTACCTGCAATATCTAAAGCCCTAGAATACATCGTCCATGAACAGCTGACGGATTACCTCAAAACTCATAACATCCATGACAAATATCAGTCAGGCTTTCGAAAGCACCATAGTACAGCAACTGCATTAATCAAAGTAACTGATGACATTAAACATGCTATGGACAGACGTGAAGCTACCATCCTAATACTGCTTGACTTTAGCAAGGCTTTTGATACAGTTGACTTTGATATATTACTAATTAAAATGAAACAGCTGAATTTCTCAAACAGCACGACACACTGGTTCGACAGCTACCTCAAAAACAGAAGTCAGCAAGTCATTTGTGGGTCGGAAAAGTCATCATGGAAAAACGTGCGCTCTGGAGTTCCCAAGGCTCCGTCCTTGGTCAGTTACTCTTCTCACTGTACATTAATGATATTTCTTCAGTGATTCACTCCTGCAACTACCATATATATGCCGATGACATCCAACTGTACATATGTGCAAGACCCAAGAACATTGCTGACGCAGTAGCGAGTATGAACGCAGATCTTTGCTCTGTTTCTCGATGGGCACAGAAACTAGGTCTGAAACTAAACCCCAAGAAATCCCATGTCATACTTATATCTCATCCAAAGTTAATCAACCGGTACTTTCGTGAAACAGTCCCTCAAATACTCCTCAGTGGTACCCAACTACCATACCAAAAAACAGTAAAAGACCTTGGAATAATCTTGGATGAACACCTAAACTGGGAAGAACAAACAGTCACAGCTTGCCGGAAATCGCTCTCCTCCCTACATGAAATTCAAAAATTTAGAAAAATATTTCCAACCCATGTTAAACAAAAATTAGTCCAAACACTAGTCTTGCCTAATCTTTAATATTGTGATGTAGTTCAACAAGGCACAAATAGTGAAAATTCGAGATGCCTCGAGCTAGTGATGAATGCTTGCGTTAGATACGTGTGCAATATAGGGTTGTATGATCATATCAGTCCTTCATACTCCCAGCTAGGTTGGATACGCCCACATAAGGCACGCCATCTCCACACGATGTGCTTAGTTCATCGATTTATTAGCCACTGGTACCCCCAATACTTATCTTCTCACATAAACACCTATCATCATTCCACAACCGCAATACCAGATCGGATACGTCTAGCGTCTTGGCTGTACCTTTACATAACACAAAATCTTTCCCCGTGTCATTCTCAATCTCAGCCATACGACTATGGAACGCGCTCCCCTGTGATCTGCGTCTTATCCAGAACCACTCAACATTCAGCAGGGAACTCAAAACTTACATATTAGGGACGGTATAGCCGCAATTGTTGTGTCTCTCTCATCTCTTTCCTTCTCCTCTCCATCATAGCTTCGAATTTTACCATTCTATTTCTCTTCCTCTAACCTTTCTACCTCTTCTATATCTCTTTCACCCCATTCTATCGGTTTATGTCTCTGCTCGATGCGAATAACTCACAAGCTGCAAGAACATAACGAGAAAATTCCCAACTAGCAATAGGACTGACATTCATAAAAGAAAAATATGTCTACTTACATATACATAGTCATTACTATTATTATTATTACTATTACTACTATTGATTGTTATAATTATTTTTTAATTGTTATAATTATCATTGTACTATTGTTATAATCTCTATTTTTTTCTTTAACATTAATACTGTATAACACGTTATATGTCCTTAATGTTCTGTAGAAACTGAAATTCGTTCAATCTGAGTATGCCTGGTTAGGTGTAAGAGAGGGCCTGAAGGCCCTAATCTAGCCAGGTAAAATAAATGCATAAATAAATACTTCAGTACTTTCGTAACCCCATTTCTTTATGCATTGATTCTTCGTGACTCGTCTCTTCTCGAACTTCAGCTTATTCTTCTTCACTACTAGATTGTGATCTGAGTCTGTATCTTCTCCTAGGTATTCCTTACACTTAAAGTCCAGTATCTGATTTTGAAATCTCCTCTGACTATGAAGAAATCTCCCCTTATCTCCCAGCCTTTTCCGAGTATACCTCCTTCTTTTGTGATACTTGAACAGAGTATTTCCTATTACACTCTGAAATTTTAATTGCAGGACAAAATTAGTCTTTCTCCTCCCCCATTCCTTGAATCAAGCTCACATTCTCCCGTAACCCTTTCTTTCCGTAACCCCCTACAACCACATTCCAGTTCCCCATTACTATTAGATTCTCATCTCCCTCTATGTATTTGATTACCCGTTCGATATCCCCATACAATTTCTCCATCTCATCACCTTCCGCTTGTGACGTCAGCATGTATACCTGAACAACTGTTGTCGGTGTTGGTTTGCTTTCGTTTCTGACGCGAACTACCCTATCAGTGAACTGTTCAAAGTAACTCACCCTCTCCTCTACATTCCTATTGATAACGAATCCTATTCCCGTTATACAACTATCTGCAGCTGTTAATATTACGCTATACTCATTTGACCAGAAATCATTGTCTTCTTTCCTTTTCACCCCACTGACTCCCACTAAATCTGTACTGAGCCTAGCATTCCCTTCCACGTTCAAACCTCTGACATTCCTCGCCCCGACTCGTATAACATTATCCTTTCGTTGGTTACTCAATCTTTTTCATGGTAGTCCTGTCCCGGAGATCCGAAAGAGGGACTAGTTCGTAATATTTTGCCACTGGAGAGGTCATCAGGACTGTTTTTGAATTACAGTTCATTTGTCCTGTGGATACACGTTATATGTCTTTAATGCAGTGGTTTCTATTGCCTTCTTCATCCTCACGCCGTTGATCATTGCTCATTCTTCGACCTTTAGGGGCAGCTTCTGAGCCCAAAGGCAAGAGAGTGCCTTGAACTGCCGCCCGCTTCTCCACTCTGTTTGACAAGGCTATTGGCAGAGTGAGGGTGACTTCTTATGCCGAAAGTCTTCGAGCCCCATTACTGATGATTTCTATTCAACATTTAAGCGCTGGCGGGGTTCGAACCCAGGATGCGGACGTTTTAATTACTAATCGAAGATGCTGTATCTAGACCACGAGTGGCGCAAACGTACGTGAACATTATTGCGGACCTCCCACATTCTCCATGCTCTATGTCTTCCCCGAAAACGACGGAATGTTCCAGCAGCAACTGTCGATGTCACATCTATATCTACATTTATACTCCGCAAGCCAACCAACGAGTCGCGTATGGTTCGCGGGAAGAACGACTGCCGGAAAGCATCCGTACACGCTCGAATCTCTCTAATTTTACATTCGTGATCTCCTCGGGAGGTATGAGTAAGAAACGCACCCTCTCGAAACCTCGACAGCAAGCTACACCGCGATGCAGAGCGCCTCTCTTGCTGAGTCTGCCACTTGAGTTTGCTAAACGTCTCGTAACACTATCACGCTTACCAAATAACCCTGTGACGAAACGCGCCGCTCTTCTTTGGATCTTCTCTATCTCCTCTGTCAACCCGACCTGGTACGGATCCCACACTGATGACCAATACTCAGGTATAGGTCGAACGAGTGTTTTGTAAGCCACCTCCTTTGTTGATGGACTACATGTTCTAAGGACTCTCCCAATGAATCTCAACCTGGCACCCGCCTTACCAACCATTAATTTTAAATAATCATTCAACTTCAAATCGTTCCGTACGCATACTCCCAGATATTTTACAGAAGTAACTGCTACCAGTGTTTGTTCCGCTATCGTATAATCATACAATAAAGGATCCTTCTTTCTATGTATTCGCAAAACATTACATTTGTCTATGTTAAGGGTCAGTTGCCACTTCCTGCACTAAGTGCCTATCCGCTGCAGATCTTCCTGCATAAGGTCAGATTGTAAGTGCAGTGGTTTGGGAGCATGTTAGTAAAATCACGGTGATGCTCTGGTCACGTCACCAAATTCGTCTGATTTGGCCTTGATGAAACTCATCTGGTGCGCTATCGGACTCCAGCTCTGCGTATAAAAAGCACCAGCCCGTAATTTACTGGAATTATGTGATCTGTGCGCAAAAAAACATCGGGTACCACATATCTCTGACCTATCAAGGATTTGTCTAAGGAATTACCGCTCTGTTGTGTTCCGAAACTGGAACAACACGTTGCTGAACGGTGGTCCAAATGTTCTGATCCGTCATTGCACAAATTACAGGCCACATAGGTACTGGATGCCTACAGCTGGTAGTAGCATTCAAAAGTGAAAATTCTGACATGATTGATGGTACGCCCAGCACAGCTGTTTTCGAAAGATGTAAAACGACTGGTTCCAAACTGTCCTACTCGTTTCAGGCGGGGTGATAGCTCTGGTAATGACATCATGAACCAGCCGAATGTTTACGACCAATGCGTCTTGTTTGACAGGGCATCCTTTGAGGATTCCGCTGTACTGAAAAGAGAGAAAGCAGGAAACGTCCGCCTCGTTACCTCCAGGAGAAGCGAACAGGTGCCGGCCGTCAGCATCCACCTGCCGCCACAACTTCATTTCGCGGAGAGAGAGAGAATTATTGAAAAATAAATCACGCCTCCAGTTACGTCCCGGCAAAGCCGGGAAACGCCGGAGCAGTCCTCTTAACGACGATGGATGAGTCGTTGGTTGCAGCCTCACCGTCCGCTTCCCTCGCCGTTTATTCGTCTCCAGTCGGAACGAAATCCTCTCGGGAGATTTCACTCACGCGCCACAATCCCCATGAATAGCTCGTTTGCCGGCCTCTAATCTCGCCTGACGCGCAGCGGAGTGTGTAAGCTGAGCCCGAGGACACTTGAGGAGCTCTTTAAATTCGATGGCACTTGTCGTGGAGAGCTCTTCGGAAACCAAAGGCCGAGTCTGTGCACATCCAAGTAAGGTTACCCAGCTTTTTTCAGTTGCGTCTTAAATCGCACAAGCTAACGCTGTCGCCTTTAGCCCTTTATTTACTGCATTTATAAGAAATACAAAATCACGGTTCATAATTTTTACGTTAACGCTGATAAACTGTTGTTGAATTAATGGAAAATTATTTTATTTGAAAACTGACACAAAGTCATTAAAGTACGTAAAATGTTCAGATGACTTGGAAGTATCGACAGGATTACACTGGCGAAGTAATTAAGGGACTGAGAAATTCCAAAAGAATCAAACAGCTAGGATTATTGTTTCTGGTGATACTTATAAAAAACAGTTACGTTTTTCATTAGCACACAAAAAATATTACGCCTGTACGCTCTGAACGAGGTCCAGATTCCACCTTGGTGCTCATCTGCCTCTTGAATTGACAAAGGTTGGCCAGTAAGATACGGTATTATTTTAAGCCATAATGGCTATGTTTGTGAACCGTGACTGTGTGGGATAATTATTTATTTCTAGTTTCTGCTCCCAGTCACTTTTTTATTTTGTAGTTAATATAACATAATACAACGCGTTTCGAACATGTTCTGCTCATCTTCAGGCGTTTATGCATACATACATAGAGAGAAATGTTACTTAAAAATAAACAGTCTTCAACTAGATTAATCTGGAACTCTTTGTCCTTGGTTGTTACTGTAGCGGCTGGTGTGGCATTTGGGGGGGGGGGGAGGGGGCAGTGTATGGCTAGAAATCGAAATCAGTGATGTCTTCTGCTGGTTTTCTTCCTTTTGGTTGACTATGTATGGTATCACAGCCTGTATAGGATGCAGATAGATTTGCATCAGTTATGTGTTACTATGTGTTTTCATAATACATAACTGATGCAAATCTATCTGCATCCTATACAGGCTGTGATATCATACATAGTCAACCAAAAGGAAGAAAACCAGCAGAAGACATCACTGATTTCGATTTCTAGCCATACACTGCCCCCCTCCCCCCAAATGCCACACCAGCCGCTACAGTAACAACCAATGCACAAAGAGTTCTAGATTAATCTAGTTGAAGACTGTTCATTTTTAAGTAACGTTTCTCTGTATGTATGTATGTATGTATATATGTATGTATGTATGTATAAATGCTTGAAGATGAACAGAACATGTTCGAAACGCGTTGTATTATGCTATATTAAACACAAAATAAAAAAGTGACTGGTAGCAGAAACTAGAAATAAGGATCCTGTATTCCGATAATTTGCATCGTTAGGAACCATACCGAATATGCTTCTTTTCTCCTTCTTTGTGCTGAAAGAAGAGTATTTTGATCCTTTTAGGCCTTCCCCGTTGTTTGAACCTTTGCTTTCCAAACTTATGTAGTTTTTGTGGTTTATTAGTTGCGTATAAATATTAATAGTTAATGTTCAAACACAGTGGCTAAGATTATGTAAGAGCAAGGAGAAGCTAAATCGTACAGACATAATACAAATTACTTCATAACGTGACGAGAATGCTTTTCCACAATTGATATAAAACTGACGAAACGGTGTATACTCTTTCATTAGCATTCGCATTTTCATTCGCATTGGCATCGCATTCCTTTGCTGATTTGATTCTGATTGATGTTCATTGCTGAGTTAATATAAGTGTATGCTGAAAGTATAATTTGAAAGCAAAGTGGTATTCAGAGTCGTTTGTATTATTTATGTAATCCCAGTCACAACTTAATTTCAGAAATATTGTGAGGTAAGTGGCGTATGTGAAAGACGAGGTTTCTGTGGGAGAGCTTTGAGTCGGCTTTACCGATTAACCATACCGTATACCTTAAAAATCAATCTGCAGTTTTCAACATTGAGTTAAAGACGTTCCATGATTTTCCTGATAGGCGGCCCTGTCAAATATTTTCAGTGCTCTTATTGAATTCCCAAAAGCCAGTCACAGAGACTTTTTCTTGGAGTGGACCTATTTTCCGAAAGACACTTACTAACGTAAATTATGAAATATTACAATGTTTTATCATATTAGCACTTCATAAGGAGACCTCACCACGTCAAATTTATCCACGCGACGAATGTCATCGTTATCATTTTGTACAACTGTCGGTGCTCCCACTTCAACTTTGCTCCAGCTTTCTGCGTTCTGTATACACTTCACACTTCATTTCCATGATAATTTGAAAGGAAGTACCAATTCATATTCTGGGAAGTACTAGCACACACCTAAAGAGATAAAGTGTGAATATTTCCTTCATTGTCTCTGTCTTCGTCATTAGTAGCTAGTTCAGGTTCTCTAATATTTTGTGAAGTGCTAGCACGCGCCTGAAGTGTTTTTGGAAAATTTGGAAATTTGTGGTAAGTTCCTATGGCACCAACCCGTCTCCGGCCATCCTGATTTAGGTTTTCCGTGATTTCCTTAAATCGCTTGAGGCAAATGCCGGGATGGTTCCTTTGAAAGGGCACTGCCAATTTTCTTCCCCATCCTTCCCACATGCGAGCTTGCGCTCCGTCTCTAATGACCTCGTTGTCGACGGGACGTTAAACAGTAATCTCCTCCCCCTCCTCCTCCTATGGCACCAAACTGCTGAGGTCATCGGTCCCTAGGCTTACACACTACTTAATCTAACTTAAACTAACTTAAGCTAAGGACAACACACACACCCATGCCCGGACGAGGTTTTGAATCATTATTCTACGGAGTACTAGGCATTATATCATAATCACTGTCAACACTACATTCAGATGATATATCAATATTATATGGGAAATTTTCTAGCTGAGTACGAATTTTTTCTTCCGTAAGACTTTTGTAATAAGTAAAATCTTACTTCGTCACTAACGTTTTACAACGCACACGTTGTTTCTATTGTTTTCTTATGAAAATATATGTTTCTATTTAGAAAAGGTCCTGAAAGCAGAAAAAGCTATAAAAATCAGAGAAAAGCAACCACAAGTCGCTGTAACCTCAATTTGAGAAGTCACTACCCTGGACCTGATGAAACAGCTGAGTCCCAGTCATATTTTACGTTGTAGTTGAGTATTTCAAGGGTACTGTATTGATATATTATCCAAATTAATCTTAATAAGTGTAAAAGTAGCTACATAGAAATTATCAATCACCTCAGGTCACTTAAAAACTTCACTTGTATTTACGAAACTTTGCAGCGTTGTTTTACACACCACGCACCCTTTTCCAATACTCTTGTCCACACTTCAGGCTGCTATATTGGTTTGGGAATTGCGTGCAGGCTATTATGACATCCAGCGTAGGAAGCACAAACTGTACGGAATACGACCTTTCGGTCCCTACAGTTCTAACGGGCTACTGAATTGCACAATACCACACACAATCTACCAGGACCCATATGCCCCAACCGTAAAAAGGGTCAACACAGAACTCTTTAAAATAAAACTGCTGTGGATTATTGTAATTGGTCAGGACGGTAGTCGTCGAATCAACAGCTGTATTAAAAGTAGTTCAAAGACAGATTTAGTTTCTTTATGAACTGATTTAAATGCCTCAATTCGTGGGCCTATGTAATTTTAGTGCTTCTGATTCTGCACGAAGCTACTACTCAACAAAGCGTCCACTAAAACTGTCATTCATGCTGTCTTTCCGTAATTGTCTTTCAAAGTCTGATATGTACAGTCGTGCTCAAAAGTATCCGAACGACCTGAATTGCATTTCGCCTGATTCGCATGCAACCCACATAATGCAGCTGTCTAGCAGGTCCTCTAATCGCTCCTTGGTACAGTCGTTTGACTATTGAAAATGGTTCCAACAAGTCACCACTAGAAAACACTACTCTGTATCGCAATAACTCAAGATGTAAAGTAATACTACGATACTACAAATATCAGGGAACACCTTATCACAGGTAAGACTGTCCTTAAGGCTTGTGAGCTCACATTTATTACAATAAATGACACACCTGATATGTTACCACTCTCATTATTACGTCAGATAGGTAATGCACGTAGTAAGTTCTTCGTATTCATGATTTCCTCTTCAAAGTAACATACCGTACTTATTATTTAACACAAAATGACATTAAACATTTAAGTCATTCACGAGCAGTTAGTTGAGATTATGTATGAACTTCAAATGACACGACGAACCGTCTCGTTCTGCATATGGATTCAAACCCAGGTCATGCAGACTAAGCAATGATTTCGTGAGTGACGGAAACTAACAGTCATTCCTGATTAGGCATACAGAGAGTGATATACCTTGATTTTAGACAGTATCAATTAGCAAATACCAACTTTAAATTACATAACGCAAACATTTTTAACGGACGCGAATTCCTACCCAGCACCTATTGTCCCTTTTAACGAACTACGAGAGATGTTAAATATTGCTTCTTAACAAGTAACTTACTTGAAATGCCGTGAGGTAAAGCTTTGTGTCGGACAGGGATTCGAACCCAGAACCTAATCGGATGGATATTGAAGCACAATCAACTGTGACATATCGCGTTTTCTCGGCAGTAACTAGATGTTTTAACTGAAATGACGAGACGGAACATTAATTTTTTCATCCCAGGACTCCAACCCAGCATCTATCGCTGTTTTATTCTAGAGAAAACGTTAAATACGGGTTTGTTGCACCAGCAGCGACATGTGAGCATGTTTGAACTAGAAATAATATGACGAAGAGTGCTGACTGGGAATAGAGCCCCACACATATCGTTGTTGACTACACACAAATAGACGTCAGCTACCGAACTTTTCTCCACCAGCAGCTCGGATCTTGAACTTACAGTGTTCTCGCAAATAGTTCTGTGTCTCACTGGGAGTCAAAAATCGTTAGTGTTGATAACGAATGAAAATACATTAAACATCGAAATTATTATCCACCAGCAGATAGGTGTTCTCATGGTTGTTGATGTTGTGGTCTTCAGTCCTGAGACTGGTTTGATGCAGCTCTCGATGCTACTCTATCCTGTGCAAGCTTCTTCATCTCCCAGTATCTACTGCAACCTACATCCTTCTGAATCTGCTTAGTGTATTCATCTCTTGGTCTCCCTCTACGATTTTTACCCTCCACACTGCCATCCAATGCTAAATTTGTGATCCCTTGATGCCTCAAAACATGTCCTACCAACCGATCCCTTCTTCTAGTCAAGTTGTGCCACAAACTTCTCTTCTCCCCAATCCTCTTCAATACCTCCTCATTAGTTACGTGATCTACCCACCTTAACTTCAGCATTCTTCTGTAGCACCACATTTCGAAAGCTTCTATTCTCTTCTTGTCCAAACTAGTTATCGTCCATGTTTCACTTCCATACACGGCTACACTCCATACAAATACTTTCAGAAATGACTTCCTGACACTTAAATCTATACTCGATGTTAACAAATTCCTCTTCTTGAGAAACGCTTTCCTTGCCATTGCCAGTCTACATTTTATATCCTCTCTACTTCGACCATCATCGGTTATTTTACTCCCTAAATAGCAAAACTCCTTTACTACTTTAAATGTCTCATTTCCTAATCTAATTCCCTCAGCATCATCTGACTTAATTTGACTACATTCCATTATCCTCGTTTTGCTTTTGTTGATGTTCATCTTATATCATCCCTTCAAGACACTGTCCATTCCGTTCAACTGCTCTTCCAAGTCCTTTGCTGTCTCTGACAGAATTACAATGTCATCGGCGAACCTCAAAGTTTTTACTTCTTCTCCATGAATTTTAATACCTACTCCGAATTTTTCTTTTGTTTCCTTTACTGCTTGCTCAATATGCAGATTGAATAACATCGGGGAGAGGCTACAACCCTGTCTTACTCCTTTCCCAACCACTGCTTCCCTTTCATGCCCCTCGACTCTTATAACTGCCATCTGGTTTCTGTACAAACTGTAAAAAGCCTTTCGCTCCCTGTATTTTACCCCTGCCACCTTCAGAATTTGAAAGAGAGTATTCCAGTTAACATTGTCAAAAGCTTTCTCTAAGTCTACAAATGCTAGAAACGTAGGTTTGCCTTTTCTTAATCTTTCTTCTAAGATAAGCCGTAAGGTCAGTATTGCCTCACGTGTTCCAACATTTCTACGGAATCCAAACTGATCTTCCCCGAGGTCGGCTTCTACCAGTTTTTCCATTCGTCTGTAAAGAATTCGCGTTAGTATTTTGCAGCTGTGACTTATTAAACTGATAGTTCGGTAATTTTCACATCTGTCATCACCTGCTTTCTTTGGGGTTGGAATTATTATATTCTTCTTGAAGTCTGTGGGTATTTCTCCTGTCTCATACATCGTGCTCACCAGATGGTAGAGTTTTGTCATGACTGGCTCTCCCGAGGCCATCAGTAGTTCAAATGGAATGTTGTCTACTCCCGGGGCCTTGTTTCGACTCAGGTCTTTCAGTGCTCTGTCAAACTCTTCACGCAGTATCTTATCTCCCATTTCGTCTTCATCTACATCCTCTTCCATTTCCATAATGTTGTCCTCAAGTACATCGCCCTTGTATAAACCCTCTATAAACTCCTTCCACCTTTCTGCCTTCCCTTCTTTGCTTAGAACTGGGTTGCCATCTGAGCTCTTGATATTCATACAAGTGGTTCTCTTCTCTCCAAAGGTCTCTTTAGTTTTCCTGTAGGCAGTATCTATCTTACCCCTAGTGAGACAAGCCTCTACATCCTTACATTTGTCCTCTAGCCATCCCTGCTTAGCCATTTTGCACTTTCTGTCGATATCATTTTTGAGACGTTTGTATTCCTTTTTGCCTGCTTCATTTACTGCATTTTTATATTTTCTCCTTTCATCAATTAAATTCAATATTTATTCTGTTACCCAAGGATTTCTATTAGCCCTCGTCTTTTTACCTACTTGATACTCTGCTGCCTTCACTACTTCATCCCTCAGAGCTACCCATTCTTCTTCTACTGTATTTCTTTCCCCCATTCCTGTCAATTGTTCCCTAATGCTCTTCCTGAAACTCTCTACAACCTCTGGTACTTTCAGTTTATCCATGTCCCATCTCCTTAAATTCCCACCTTTTTGCAGTTTTTTCAGTTTCAATCTGCAGTTCATAACCAATAGATTGTGGTCAGAATCCACATCTGCCCCAGGAAATGTCTTACAATTTAAAACCTGGTTCCTAAATCTCTGTCTTACCATTATATAATCTATCTGATACCTTTTAGTATCTCCAG
The DNA here is from genome assembly GCF_023864275.1 of Schistocerca cancellata. Taxonomy (NCBI): domain Eukaryota; kingdom Metazoa; phylum Arthropoda; class Insecta; order Orthoptera; family Acrididae; genus Schistocerca; species Schistocerca cancellata. The sequence goes on along the minus strand of NC_064632.1, from coordinate 463,572,885 downwards.
GATTCTTCCAGGTATACAACCTTCTTTTATGATTCTTGAACCAAGTGTTGGCTATGATTAAGTTATGCTCTGTGCAAAATTCTACAAGGCGGCTTCCTCTTTCATTCCTTCCCCCCAATCCATATTCACCTACTATGTTTCCTTCTCTCCCTTTTCCTACTGACGAATTCCAGTCACCCATGACTATTAAATTTTCGTCTCCCTTCACTACCTGAATAATTTCTTTTATCTCGTCATATATTTCATTTATTTCTTCATCATCTGCAGAGGTAGTTGGCATATAAAGTTGTACTACTGTAGTAGGCATGGGCTTTGTGTCTATCTTGGCCACAGTAATGCGTTCACTATGCTGTTTGTAGTAGCTAACCCGCACTCCTATTTTTTTATTCATTATTAAACCTACTTCTGCAATACCCCTATTTGATTTTGTATTTATAACCCTGTAATCACCTGACCAAAAGTCTTGTTCCTCCTGCCACCGAACTTCACTAATTCCCACTATATCTAACTTTAACCTATCCATTTCCCTTTTTAAATTTTCTAACCTACCTGCCCGATTAAGGGATCTGACATTCCACGCTCCGATCCGTAGAACGCCAGTTTTCTTTATCCTGATAACGACGTCCTCCTGAGTAGTCCCCGCCCGGAGATCCGAATGGGGGACTATTTCACCTCCGGAATATTTTACCCAAGAGGACGCCATCATCATTTAATCATACAGTAGAGCTGCATGTCCTCGGGAAAAATTAAGGCTGTAGTTTCCCCTTGCTTTCAGCCGTTCGCAGTACCAGCACAGCAAGGCCGTTTTGGTTAATGTTACAAGGCCAGATCAGTCAATCATCCAGACTGTTGCCCCTGCAATTACTGAAAAGGCTGCTGCCCCTCTTCAGGAACCACATGTTTGTCTGGCCTCTCAACAGATACCCCTCCGTTGTGGTTGCACCTACGGTACGGCCATCTGTATCGCTGAGGCACGCAAGCCTCCCCACCAACGGCAAGGTCCATGGTTCATGGGGGGGTTCTGATGGTAGAGCTTGATAATACATAATGAAATCCTTAGTGCCGGGCCAGGATTCGAACCCATTCACGCGCAATATGTGGAGATGTTGAGGAATCAGCAGTTCTGAACAGACAACAAATTGTAGCCGAGCTGTATTGTCACGAAGGGAACAAATTCCGCGTTAAGGGCGGTCTGAGTTCCATTCCCAGTTCAGAACCAATTTTATCGACATACAGAAGTTCAGATAAAAGATGGAATAAGTGTCCTGTGATCCTACATAGCGTTTGTTTCGTCACTAGAAATAAATAACTAGTACAAGAAAGGTTGCTGGTGATAGAGTTTCTACATGTCGCCACTCTAGACTTTATTGTGGCTCAACCTAACGTCTTCTTGGTAGAGAAGGAATATCATTTTTAATGTGAATTTCAGACCACAGTGCCCTTATATCTTCTTCACTTGGTGTAGCCAGAAGAGAACCGAGCGAGGTGGCGCAGTGGTTAGCACACTGGACTCGCATTCGGGAGGACGACGGTTCAATCCCGTCTCCGGCCATCCTGATTTAGGTTTTCCGTGATTTCCCTAAATCGCTTCAGGCAAATGCCGGGATGGTTCCTTTGAAAGGGCACGGCCGATTTCCTTCCCCATCCTTCCTTCACCCGAGCTTGCGCTCCGTCTCTAATGACCTCGTTGTCGACGGGACGTTAACCACTAATCTCCTCCTCCTCCTCCCAGAAGAGAATGGAATCGGTCTCTCCCTATCTAAAATCACTGACCGAAGTAGGAATCGAACCCATACCATAGATATATGAACCTATCATCAGCCCAACAGACCACCCAAACCTCTGCTGAGTGGCTCATTTTTCTATCATAACGCCGTTGTGCCACACTGGCTGAGAATTCTGACACACTGGGCTCCCTGTATCAATTTGCAGCATGTTCAGTAAATTCATTTACTTGGTTGACCGAATCACCATGAACTAGCTGCCTCGGCTACCCAGTGCAACATTCAACTTTGTTTTGCAATCACCAAAATAAAATCACGTAACTGCCACCAACACAGAAGTGCCAACACCGTAGGATGCAGAAATTTAAATAGGGAGTGTTCCTTTCCACGTGAGCTACTCTATTGCGCTATCTGTTTGTTGATAACAGAAAAGGTGTAACTGTTTGTCTTTCAGAATTCTAGACCCGGCCACATGCATTATCTCACAGCGCTGTGGAATGCAGAAGTTCTGGAGAAATTGTTTTTGAGTTCTGGAGCTATTGTGCCTATGTGTCAGCTGGTAGCGTAATGGTGAGTGTCGTAACCCGTAGAAAAGATGTCGTGATTTCGAGTACATTCATTGCTACATTTTTTAAAACGCAATTCTGCTGTCTGCTTAATTTATCAACGTAATGGAACTTGTAACATAACTCTCTTCACTTCTCAACCCAAAATAGTCGCATGTGGGAAAAGGGCTAACTTCTGCGACATTTTATTCATAGATAACAAGGCAGCAGACGCATATCGAAACTTTTTTATTATGTATGGGGAGAGCGTATCGTGCCAAAATACGTCGGAAAAGTATTTTCTACATTAGCTGTCGTCTGGTAGTGGCATTTTATTCTTCTTCAAACCTTGTTTTACAGCTTTAACTCAGAACAAGTTTTCTACATGCATGTAATCAACAAACCGCATGTGCGTTTTCAGACTGTTATAGATAACATCAGAGAATTCGCATATATCGTTGATGATTAATTTCTCTCTCATGTTTACTATTGTTTTAACAACACTAAAGGAAACCTTACGAAAATTGTGAGCTGTATTATAAGAAATGTAATAAAACTACCCACAATAACTTTATGACAAAAGTCTGTTTTAGTAAAACTGAGTATCTGTACGCAAGCGTGCCTCTATCGACACGAATTGGTAAACTACTACTCACTTAGATTTTGATTGGGTCTGTGTTTAATTGGTATGCTGTGTCGTACTCAAGATCTATGCAAATGTGGCATTTCATAAATAAAGTTGTGTATTCCTAGAAACCCAAAATTTGCTTGTCAGCAGCGGAAAGGGGCGTTACCTATTGTGCAGCATTGTAAGTTTATCACCAGTGCACTATGAGCGGAAAATATTTACTTGCGATTTCCTTCTCGATTTTTGCTCTGACCGTTTGTAGCTCTTTCACAGAAAGGATAAAAACTCTACACACAGTGAGACTGGAACTGCGAACAATAACAGACGGTTTCTCACAGGTCAGCACGTTACTACAGAGCCGGCGAAGAAATATGTGTCTGAGCTTCCTCTTACGAGACCAATAGTGGCTAGAACTCGTAAACCGCTATTTGAAGGAGGAGATTAGTTGCGATTTCCACGTGCAACGACTTTCCTGGGCTTAAAACCGTAAATTTAAAATCTTTTGTTACACCTCAAGCGATATTAACTCAGATTAGTCAATGGAAATGACAGGAAAAATCAAGTGAACTTTGAGGCTTAATTCCGTGCACACCAGGAAGTAATTCGTCGATCACAGAGTTGCCAAACATACATTGCCTTGTTGGCAAATCTGAGTTACAATACCAGCAGCAAGAAGATGAACCGATGTGATCCTACAGCGGGCTGGGAAGTGACCATAGCTGGTGTCTCCAAGTCGCGGCTGCTACGGCCTGGAATACGTAATGCGTCTGATTAGCATTTCTGTAACTAGGTTTAGGGACTGGAGCGTAGTTACTAATAATACTCAGAACTGACTGTAATCTAAGTATAATAAATCATTAACTCTCATTGTTGTTTTTATATTTCTTTCGTAAGTGTACTCAAAACTAAGAAACTCATTCACAGACGTTTTCGTGCCTCGCCGATAGTCGAGCACAACAAACAAATAAAAAAAATACTCTAAGACTGGACGAACTAAGGTATTGTAAGCTATTTCCTTTGTTGAAGGACTGCATCGTTTCAGAATTCTACCAATAAACCGCAATCTAGAGATTGTCTTACCGGTTACTTGTGTTATCTGATCACTCCATTTGAGATCATTTCGAATAGTCACACCCAGATACTTGACGGATGTTACCGCTTCCAAAGACTGGGCATTAGACCCTACTAATATTGAAAGATAACTGCCAGACATTTCACTACGCATTTATTTTCTGCAAATCCTCATTGTTTTGTTCAGAACTTACGTGTGATACTACTTTCCTGTAGACTACAGCAAGACTACAGCATCATCGGCAAACAGTCTAATGCCGCCGTCAGTACTATCAACCAGATCGTTTATGTAAATCGTAAAAAGCAGCGGACCTATTACGCTGCCCTGGCGAACACCTGAAGTTACTATTGTTTCTATTGAAGTCCCCCCGTTCAGGACGACATACTGCTCCCTGTCTGTTAGAAAACTTTATATCCAACCGCATATGTCATGTGATTGACCGTAAGCGAGCACTTTTTGGTGCCAGTGATAGTGCGGAACTGAGTCGAACGCCTTTCGAAAATAGAGAAATATGGCATCAACCTGGGAGCCGGTATCTAGAGCCTGTTGTATATCATGCACAAAGAGGGCCAGCTGTGTCTCGCATTACCCCTGTTTCCTAAAACCGTGCTGGTTTCTGCAGATGAGCTTCTCAGAGTCTAGAAAGGTCATTGTGTCTGAACACAAAATATGTTCCACGTTTCTACAACAAATCGACGTCAGTGAAATTGGCCGGTAATTATGTGCATTCGATTTTCTACCCTTTTTATAGATTGCTATGACCTGGGCCTTCTTCCAGTCCCTTGGAACTTTCCGCTGTTCCTATGATCTCTGATAGATGATGGATAAGAATGATGCTATATTTGTAGCATAGTCAACATATAATCTTACGGGGATATCGTCTTGGCCAGATGCCATCCTGGCGTCTAAGGATCTTAACTGTTTTACAATCCCAGATACACTAATCACTATGTCAGCCATCCTTGCGTTTGTTCGATAATTGAAGCCGCAACAATGTGAGCCGCAACATCTCAAACGAGAAATGCAACACCTGGAAACTGTCCTGAGGAGCAATGGGTACTCCACAAATTATATTAGAAGTGTAACAGAGCCAAACACTCGGCGAAGTAAGGAACCAGAAAAAGAAATGTCGGGTACGGCCTTTCTGCCATACATTCCCAGAGTGACGGACAGAATCGGCCGTATATTGCGCAAACATGGCGTAAAGACGATTTTCAAACCGACAAGGAAGATCAAAGAGTGTCTTAGACCGGCGAAGGAGAAAAGAGACCCACTTGCAATGTCTGGAATATACCGCATACCATGCACGTGCGGAAAAGTTTATGTCGGAATGACTGGACGATCCATTAACACCAGGATCAAAGAGCATAAGCGACATTGCAGGTTGGGGCAGGTGGAGAAATCGGCCGTGGCAGAGCATGCACTGAATGAGACCGACCACGTAATAAAATTCGCCGACACGGAAGTTCTGGCTGTAGAGAACCACTATCACACGCGCTTGTTCAGAGAAGCTGTAGAAATACAAAAACACGCGAACAGTTAGAACAAGAAAGAGGAAAGCCTTAAGGGGCTCCGGAACGCCCTATACTTGCAATGTTAAAATAACGCTTATAAATTACATCTTTCCTCACAAAGTATTTGAGGCAGGAAGTTGAACTTTTTACAGATTATTTATTGGAATATGGGCTACAACTTAACACAGGGATTTTACAAAATTTTAGTTAAGTTATTAAAGATGATTTTTTTCAATTGTAATGAAAATTCACAACATTTTTTTGCAATTTTTTATTTATATATTCAAAAATATACAGTTTTTTGGAAAAAGGCTGTGTTAAATTATGCAGAAGGTACTGTGTAACATTTACTGAAAGTTTGAAACAAATATGTTTGGAAGATCCTTAGAAAACATGTAATTAGTATGAGAAAATAAAAGTTTTGGGAATCGAGCGACAAAAATTGGATTAAATTTTGAGTGCATTCCAGGTCCATAGGATGGATTATCTTCATCCTCTGCAAACTCCTCCTCCAGCTTCCTCTTGTTCCTCCTCCTGTTTACTCTTGCTTGTATTTCTAGACTCTTTACAGCCCTGTCTGCAGCCCGAAGGCGTTCCTTGTCTAAAGCAAGCATCGCTCGTACCATGTTAGAACCTATCTTCATTCCCATATTTCTAAATACCTTGCACCTTACAATGTTGCCATCATTGAAAGTCGCAACAGCAACTTTACTTTTACTCATTATTATACTTCAACAAAACAGAGACTCAAGAAACAGAATTAATTACGAATATTTTCGAGATAACGACAGAGTAAATAAACATGAAACAATCGACAATCACACCAGCGATATATATTGAACCATCACAGGTTAACCACAACACATACTTTATCTCACATCACTAAAATGTACCTGATGAACACGGACGTTAATAATAACACCATTTGACAGCAGTTTAACAGCGCCACAGTGGGTCACGCCCATGTAGAACACATTTCAAAAAAAATTTAAAAATAGTTGTAGTCTTCGGAATTGAATAAATTATATATCTATTAAAAGGTAATAGTCTGCAGATTCAGAAAACGCAACAAAAGTAAAAATTGAACTTTTCATGATTTTTAGCCTTTCCGGAGCCCCTTAAGGTAAACGGATCCTGGCTTCCCGTACTGCAGCGAACGACCGTCGCAGGCAGCAAGAGGAGAACCGCACCGGAAATGACCGCGGAGAAGCCCTCGGACGTTGGCGCGCCAGGTACCTATAGTCTGCGCCCGCGAGCTCGGCTCCAGTTCACCACCGGCAATGGAGGGTGAAGCTTTGACAATGCCAGCCACTCGTGCTGGCGAAACGTCAGAAAAATCATTAGATGAACGTCGGCCGAAGAACCCGAGACAGAAGCCAATAGGCAGTTTGTCAACAAGTGGCCACGAAAGCCTCAAGAATTTAGAGTTAAGCTTTAATTATTACCTAGTTAAAATGAAGCTGCGACAGTGGTATATTGTAGTGGCTTGAGTCTTTCTCTACGTATTGTTCAATGTGACACAATTTTACAACGACGCTTGGAGTAACAGAGACCCTTGTTGTATAGGTCTCCATTTTGCCTGTTGAATAAAGGTTCCACCTTGAAAATAATCTCGTCGTCATAATGAAAATGTCTACCAAGCACTAGTTTCTTTATCGGAGGAAAGAGGGAGTAGTCACTGGGTATTACGTCAGAAGAGAACGGCGGAGTGACAAAAACTGATATTCCAAAGAAGCAGCACGTCTGACTGTGTGCCGTGCAGAATCAGTGAAGGTGCTGTCGAAGAGAAAAAAACCAATCCCTAGGACATCTTCTCACGAAGCTTGGTCTTGAGAACATCGTGTAATCTAGTCAGGAGAGTTCAGTAGTACCCTACTGTGATGGTTTGTCCTTTACGTGCACAATACACTATGTGATCAAAGGTATCCGTACACCTTGATTAAAATGACTTACAAGTTCTTGGTACCCTCCAACGGTAATGCTGGAATTCAATATGGTATTGGCCCACCCTTAGCCTTGATGACGGCTTCCACTCTCGCAGGCATACGTTCAATCAGTTGCTGGAAGGTTTCATGGGGAATGACATCCCATTCTTCGCGGGGTGCTGCACTGAGGAGAGGTATGGATGTCGGTCGGTGAGGCCTGTCACGAAGACGGCATTCCATAACATCCCAAAGGTGTTCTGTAGGATTCAGGTTAGGACTCTCTCCGGGCCAGTCCATTACGGGGATGTTAATGGCGTGTAACCATTCCACCACAGGCCGTGCATTTTGAACAGGTGCTCGATCGTGTTGAAAGATGCAGTCGCCATCCCCCAATTGCTCTTCAACAGTGGGAAGCAAGAAGGTGCTTAAAACATCAATGTACGCCTGTGCTGTGATAGTGCTACGCAAAACTACAAGGGGTTCAAGCCCCCTCCATCAAAAATATGACCACACCATAACACCACCGACTCCGAATTATACTGTTGGTACTACACACGCTGGAGATGACCTTCACCGGGCATTCGCCATACCCACACCCTGCCATCGGATCGCCACATTGTGTATCATGACTCGTCACTCCACACAGTGTTTTTCCACTGTTCAATCGTCCAATGTTTACGCTCCTTATACCAAGGGAGACGTCGTTCGACGTTTACCGGCGTGATGTTCGCTTATGAGTAGCCGCTCGACCATGAAATCCAACTTTTCTCACCTCCCGCCTACCTGTCGCAGTACTTGTAGTGGATCCTGATGCAGTTTGGAATACCTGTGTGATGGTCTAGATAGATGTCTGCCTATTACACATTACGACCCTCTTTAACTGTTGGTGGTCTCTGTCAGTCAACAATCGGCCTGTATGCGTTTGTGCTATACGTGTCCCTTCATGTTTCCACTTCACTATCACATCGGAAACAATGGACATAGGGATGTTTAGGAGTGTGGAAATCTCTCGTACAGACGTATGACAAAAGTGACACCCAATCACGTGACCAAGTTCGAAGTCCGTGAGTTCCGCGGAACGCCCTATTCTGCTCTCTCATGATGTCTAATGACTACTGAGGTCGCTAATATCTCCATATTGCCTGGCAGTAGGTGACAGCACAGTGGAGCTAATATGAAAAATGTATGTTTTTGGGTGTGTCCGGATACTTTTGATCACATAGTGTACTTATCGCACACCATGGTAGCGCCAGAAAACATTCAGCGTTACCTTGGCAGATGATAGTGTTTTGTTCACTTTTTGGATGGTAGTGAATACACGTGCTTTGCTTCCCTGCCTCTGAATCATAGCTGCAACATTACCGTTGCTGCCTTGGTTCAAAGAGTTTTCTGAATGCGGGTGAGCAGTCGCGAAAGCTAGTGAATGGTGACCTTTGTCACGTTTAAAATGTCTAGATTTACATCTATACTCCGCAAGCAACTTTATGGTGCTGCGAGGTGGTAGGTACTTCTGATATCCTTCCCCCCCCCCCCCCCCCCTCCGTTTCCTGTCCATTCAAGAATGACACAGAGGAAGAATAACTCTTGCTAAAGCTCCGTAAGACACCTAAATTCTTTGATTTTCTCGTCGTGATCATTTCACGACACGTAAGTGGGGCAAGGTTTTATATTGCCAGTTCTTTCTTGGATGAAATAAATTTCTTCGCGGGTCACCCGATGAGTCTCAAGCTGTAGTCTGTTTTTCTGCTGCAATGGCTGACAGTAAAGTGAAGCACACAGACGGTATAGTCGGATGTCAATGTCTTTTCATACAAGTACACGCCTTCGGCAAGTACGAGGGTTGTTCAATAAAGAACATAATTTTTTTATCGTCATAATTTCTCGCGCCAAAATTTAATCTTATGTTATTCTGTTAGCTTAATGTGCAACAAACACGCCGTAGTAGTTTCATTATTGGGACTCCTGGTTCCCGCCTGTGAAAGGCGGGCAAGGTTAGACATATTCAGTATCGCCTACCGCTGCAGTGGAGGTAACACGCGAGGAACACCATGCGGCTTTGAAATCCTGCTTTCGTCTCAACAAATCTTCAGCTGAGGCCTATACAATGTTACTGGAGGCTTATGGAGAGTCTGTTCTTCCTTTCAGCACAGCTCGATGGTGGTTTAAAACGTTTAAAGAGGGAAGACAATCAATTTCAAAAGAAGGTGGACCCGGTGCTCCAGTAACTGCTCTTACGGAAGAAAACGACAACGCTGCTACTGTCATTGTAAGAGAGGATCGACGAATTACCTTAAGATCACTCTCTGGCATATTGAACATTTCACTGGGTGCCACCAACACGTTGGTGACAGAAAAATTATGCGAGACACGTGTTTGCGTTGATTCCCGAACATAAGGACATGCGCGTGCAGGTCTGCATGCAGTTAAAGTTGATGTTATAGGAAGATCCGGAACTTCTTTCAAATGTAATCACTTCTTCTAAAAACGGCTACATCATTTTGATCCTGAGAGCAAACAACAAAGCTCATTGTGGAAATCTCCTTCATCACCAACCCCAAAAAAGCAAAAGTGGTTGCTTTTGCTGGGAAAGTTACAGTCATCTCATTCTTTGATATTCATGGAATGGTTCATCAGCATGTTGTACATGCACGCACATCAGTAACTGGGCACTACTACAGGGATGTCCTGAAAACATTGCAAGTCCATATCAGGCACAAAAGACCACATTTCCGTGAAGCAGGCTGGACGCTGCACCACGATAATGCGCGGCCGCATGTTGCTAATGTTGCTGAATATTTTGCAAAAATCACCCTCCCTATAGTCCGAATTTAGTACCATGAGACTTTTTTCTATTCCCTAACATGAAGAAACGCCTTCCTGTGAGGCATTACCAATGATGAGAAGCAGTGGTGAAGGCTCCGGAGGCGATTTTGAAGGAGCTGTCAAAAAATGGTTTCCAGCATGTATATGAAGAGTGGCGAGAACGCTGGGACAAATACATCGCATTCATGGGAGGCTACTTTGAGAAGAACCATCAAAATTATCAGGACGAGTAAACGTACGTTGTCAAAAAAAAAAATTAGGATCATCCTTTATTGAACAGGCCTCGTATATAAACAATGAGAGTTGCAGTCCCTGTCATGGGTTGAACGGCTACGAGGGCGCGTTAGTTTTTTTTCGTTTTGTTAGCAGGCCTCGCAGGGTGCAAGGGGAGTGAATGTAGTCAGATGTTGAATGATCACTATGAAGGACTCGGAGATACCGCGTAAACCCCATAAAGCACCTGACAGAATTTTAAAGCGAGCCGCATTCTGTCTCCATCTGGCCAACTGGTCAAATTGTACATCCGGACTTGTGAAGCATTCGAATGTGACACTGGCCCCGATGTTGGACTTCATGGAAACATGAGGGCAAGCGTAATTGTCGTCAAGGGAGGATTGCCATACTGTGCACCAATCACTTCGTAATCCACTCACCTCCCTGTCTGTCATCCAGTCACAAATAACAGAATCCCTGCAACGTACTATGTCATCTTGCACTAGCATGTGGGACTGGGGAACTGCCGTCCCGGGCGTCGGCTGCTGTTAACATCAGAACACAAACAGTTGCAGCTGGAGTGGTACCGCGATCGACGGGCGTATACTGCATACTCGTATAAATGGTGTCGCATTGTGTTCAGCGAAGAATTTCCGTTTTGCGCTACCCTGGATGGTCATCGTCGGCGGCTATGGCGAAGATCTATCCAGATGTCCGATTCTTTCACAGAGGCCAAACAGTGCTGTTGCCAGCGCCATGGTAACGGGGGGAGAAATTGGGTGTAGTTTCGGGTCATGGTCACCAACGATTGTTGGAAGTCTCTTGGCGCTGTGCTATGTTACAGTTATACATGAGTTACCTCTCATGCCATACTATCGAAGTGCCATTTTCCAGCAGGACAATGTTCGTCTGCACACGGTAAGTGTTTCTATGAACGAACTGATTGATGTTGATGTACTCCCATGGATAACAGGATCCCCACATCTGTCTCCGATACAACACATATGGGATCAGCTCATAGGTCATCTCCGTGCCAATGCAAGAATCTAGGATACAACAGTTGTGGTCGTGTTGGCCTCAGGGGCGGGTACAACGGCTTTGGCACCCTTCCCATCCAAATTAATTCACGGAACTAGGTCAGATGGTGAGCAACGACATACGGTTAAGTATACACATACTGCCAAGGTCTTTGTAAATTTGACTAGAATTTGTAATCAGTGAAAGAACATCGTCTACCTTGACAATACATGAAGTTTCAGTTCGTTTCCTCATCCTTTTATGAGTGTTTTATTTCTCTCGTTGGGCCATGCATTTGTTTCAAGTGGTATTCCACTTTTAGGTCGCACCAGATAGTTGCCCCGAAGTATTTTATTGTAGTTATTGTAGCCAGTGATTTGCCGCCAGTAATGTAATCGAATAGACGCGGTTCCCATTGCCTAGCTATGTTGCAGTACGGTGCATTTATTTACGTTCAGGGTCAACTGTCAGCCCCTTCACCAGCCGCAGATCCTCTGCAAATCTTCTTCCATTTCGTTACAGATTTCTGGGTTTGCAACTTTCTTGTAGGCAACTGAATCGTCGGCGAATATCCCTACGGAGACACCGACGTTACCGTACACCCAAATCATTATTTTAAGTTGTAAGTAGTAAACAGTAGCGGCCTTATAAACTCCCTTGGAGTATTCCAGGAATTACCTTAACATTTTGAAACTCTTATGGGGTCTTGCTTTAACTACAAACAGCAGTTGGTTGCGTTTGGCGATTGTGCACAACGCAAATGCCGTCACGATGAGAACAGCAACTTACATATATCACAGGTCATACTAGTTACGGAAACGCTGCAGGACAAAGAAGAGGTCTTCAAATAAAAGTCTAAGGCTTTATTATTTGCTCTTAGTGCTGCACATCCTTCACTTAAAACTGACAAAGAGCAAAGTTCTCTAAAACAGCAAAATAAATTATACAAAACGACGCTACTGTGTATGTGTGTTTAGGGGAGGGTGGGGTGGGAAGAGGTGGGTTACCAAATTATATGGATGACTGTATAGAGAAAACGCATCAGAATTTTCCTCATCTGAGCACCTTGCAAATTCCAAGTTATCAAGACAAAACAGAGAAAAAAAAATCAAATAGGAAACGAAAGATGGGATGGGTGTCAGAACAAGTAAGTTGCGAGCTGCTCAGAACATGGACCACGCTACTGTAATTGCAACAACTACGTTTCTCCAAAAATCAGCTAGGGTGCGCCGATCAGTACCAGATGGCGGCTGGGAGACAGAAACCTGGGAACTTCCTTCTCTACCCTCAGTTCCCAACTTTCCATAAAAAAACTCCAGATGGAAGGGACAACTCAGTGCTATTGCCAATGTGTTGAACCAAAACATCGCTTATTTCACGAAGAGAAATGGTCACGCATCAGAAACTTCCCACTTTTGGCGACGAAATGCACAGACAAGAGTTTGCCACTGACCTGGAGCGTGTCCGTTGGCCACTACTACCTGAAAAACGATATCAATTTCTTTTTGTTAGTTTCCTTGCTGAGCCCCAGTTTAGTCAATCTGTTAAACAAGGAGAAAAAAAATACACATCGTTGTGGGTGGTAACATGCGCTAATCTACAGGAATAATTATATTGGCCGCAATAGGTTCATGTATATATACGAAAAAAAGTCTATCTGGAAGATAGATTTGTACACCCTTAATAGACAGCAACACTAGACTTCAACGGTACATGACAACGTCAAACACCTTTTATTTGTCCTACCACAGCCCATGTTGTGATAAAATAGTTTAGGTTTTCGTATGTGTCAAAATATCGGGTTAACTCGTGCCGCGAGCCGCTGGGGCCGAGCAGTTCTAGGCACTTCAGTCTGGAACCGCGCGACAGCTACGGTCGCAGGTTCGAATCCGGCCTCGGGCATGGATGTGTATGAAGTCTTTAGGTTAGTTAGGTTTAAGTAGTTCTAATTTCTAGGGACTGATGACCTCAAATGTTAAGTCCCATAGTGCTCAGAGCCATTTGAACCATTTGAATCCATTTCTAATTTTAAGTTTCTCACTTTTCCCACTTCTTCTGTTTCTCATTAAACCATTATCTCTACTTATGAAACTGTTCATTCTATTGAATAGACCCTGTGACTCTTCTTCACTTTCACTAATAATAACAATGTCATCAATGAATCTTATCATTAATACCCTCGTATCTTTAATTTTAATTCTACTCTTGAAGGTTTTGTTTTATTTCCTTCATTGCTTCTTCCTTGCATAGATTGAACAATATTGGCGAAGGACTACATCCCTCTCATACACTCTTTCCAATCCGAACACCTCGTTATTGGTCTTTTACTGTCGTTGTTCCTCTTGGCGTTTGTACATAATGTATATTACCCATCTTTCTCTGTATATTGCGCCTATTTTTCTCAGAATTTCGGACATCTTGCACCATTTCACATTGTCGAACACTTTTCCAGGTCGACAAATCACGCGTCTGGGTTTTTCTTTAGTCTTACTTCCATTACCAACCGTAACGTCAGAACTGCCTCTCACGCCTTTACCTTTCCTAAAAGCAAACTGATCGTCATTTGACACGTCCTCAATTTTCTTTCCACATGTATGTATGAGCTGTTAAGCTGACTGTGCGATAATTCTCGCACTTGTCGGCTCTTGCAATTTTCGGAATTGTGCGGATGATGTTTTTCCGAAAGTCAGATGGTATGTAGCCAGACTCATACATTCTACTCACCACCCTAAACAATCGCTTTCTTGCCACTTCCCCCAGTGATATGAGAAAATCTGATGGAATATTACCCATCGCTTCTACCTTATTCTGTCTTAAGTCTTCTAAAACTGGTTTAAATCCTGTTTGTATCTGCTGTTTCCACCTATCCGCTCTCTCCTCTGCATTTAAGACTGGAATTCCCGTTGCATTCTTAACGTCCCTTGCATTTAATTTCGCCGAAGGTTGTTTTGAGTTTCTTCTACGCTGAGTCAGTCCTCCCGACAGTCATTTCCTTCTTCATTTCTTCACATTTTTCATGCAACCATTTCGTATTAGCTTCCCTGCTCTTCCTATTTATTTAATTCCGGAGCGACTTGTACTTCCGTATTCCTGAAATTCCCTGAACACATTTTTAATTCCTTCTTTCATCGATCAGCTGAAGTATTTCTTCTGTTATCTGTGGTTTCTTCGCAGTGCCTTTCTTTGTACCTATGTTTTTCCTTCCAACTTCTGTGATTGCCCATTTTAGAGATGTTCATTCATCTGCAACTGAACCGCCTTCTGAGCTGTTCTTTATCGCAGTGTCTAAGCCTCAGAGAACTTCAAGCGTGCCTCTTCATTTATTAGTACTTCCATACCCCAAGTCTTTGCTCATTGTTTCTTCTGACTAGTCTCTTCAGCCTACTCTTCATCACTTTTAAATTTTGATCTGAGTCTATATGAGCTCACGGGTACACGTTACTATCCCATATCTGATTTCGGTACCTCCGCCTGACCACGATGTAATCCAACTGAACTATTCTCGTATCAACCGGCCTTTTCCAAGTATACGCCCTCCTCTTGTGATTTTTGAACAGAGTATTCACCATTACTAGGTGAAATTTACTACAGAATTCCATTAGTCTTTCTCCTCCATCATTCGTAGTATGAAGCCCATGTTCTTCGGCAACCCTTCCCACATGACTGTTAGATTTTCATGTCCCTTTACGTACTTCATAGACTTCATTTCGTTTCATTAACTCCCATTATATCTAGAAAAAGGCGGCCACTGCGTACCAAACTTCACACGTGGAGCGTGTGCGGGCAGCGGGTCGGCCAAGACCCGACCTGTCACTCGTATTTTCTCGGCCCTTCTCGGAAATACCCAGAACAGCGCTACATTTCATTTGTCATTTCGGTGCGGCATTTTGTGGTCGGCACATATCTCCACGTTCGGCAGAATCGTGGTGTCAGCACTTTGTACCCTTCGCTGTTTGTTCGTGGTGAGAAGGATGTGCACAGATCCTGTTGTATGGATTTATTTTGCTTTTATTTTATTTAATATTATATCGTTGAGTTTCTGTAAATGTGTTTGTTTGAATCGATAACACAAAACTGTATACTCCTTCCTTTGTTAAAACTTTGATGTCATGATTTGATTCTATGCAAAGTAGTGTATCTGTCATTTAAATTCTTTGTCCCATTTGGAGGGAACAAAACTTACTGCATATAATTGTAATTTTGTGTGAATAATTTTTTGTAGAAATGTCAATATGTGCAAATGTTCTGTTTTATTTAATGTGTTTGTTTGCTGTTATGTAAACTGCTGACTTTCACTTAGGGTTCTTAGTTAGTTTGTATGTAAATGGTGTAGTGGTTCCCCTCGGGAACAGAACTGTGTAGAGCGCACAAATTGTGGTTGGCTTATGTAGAAAAGGTGGAACTGATAGTCAGTCGGGCACGAGCTACGAGTCGGTGACAAGCTACCAAACTGTGCACTGCCATGTAAAAGATGCATATTGTGCTGGTTCCGAGAGAGGCTTTTTCTGCTACTTTCCAATGCCTCGGATGGATGGATAAATAGCTGGAGCTATTCTGGAATTTGTATCTATCATCGCCACCAAGAAATGACAAGAGTCCAGCAATTCTACCTGCAATTCCACCTACCAACATGCAGTTGCCACCACATTGCGCAATCATTGCATCGGAATACTACAATGATATACAGTGAAGGATCAGCTTAATGGATGTGTTAGTGTGCTGAAATATAAGGCAATTTATATCTGAATTTAAGTACCTACCTTGATTTTTTCCTTATCATAACACCTCTCAGGTTCCTCTCCGTTTGAACTAAAGTGATTACCGAGTGTCTCTACTGAAAGAACATTAAAGACCAGTTTTTTTTAATTAATGCCTCTTGAAGATAGTAAAGAGAAGGTTAAAGTTAATGTGGCAAGAGAGTGAGTTAAAGTTAATGATGCTTGCTGAAAATAATTTTCCTGGTAAAACAGCTTATTAACGTGTTGTTGCCAACTTCAAATTAAAAGTTCTTATGACTGAGGCCTATAAAGTTTTACTTAGTAAATGATCACATTACTGCCTGTTGTAAATCGCAGAAGGTGAGTCAGTATCCTACATATATGTTAATTTTGTGTCTCACTGTAGTAAAAGTAGAAAGCTGCTGTTGTGAAACGTTATATACTCATGTTTGCTAAGAGTTTGCCTCTCTTGTGTATTAGAAGTGCATATTAATAGTAATGTTATAAAGACCATTCACTTTGTGTAAGCCCTGAAAGTAATAGTGTGTTTCGGTATCTCTTATAATTTTGCAAATAGTTTCTGCTGCTCTAACTGTTAGTTTCAATCTTACCGTAAACATATGTATGTGTCAGAGTTCACTGCACTCGCGTGTGACAAAGCATAGGTTGTGTTTATCCATTAAAGTTACTAATAACTATTTTCTTGAACGAGAATGTTAATCGTTCTCTTGCCAAGTTAGGCTGGCGACCGTTTTCTTTATCAGTTAAACAGTGCAGATAGGCAAAATTTTGTTTGTTACTGTTTAAATACTGAAAGGTGGCTACACTGAGCCACAGCGCCAGAAATCGCGCCAGAGAGTATTGTTCCGCCGCCTCCACTGGCAGTGTAGTTTAGTGATTGTAGTCTATTTTGCATGTGTAGATTTGGTAATTGTCATTCTTCTAATGGTATTTTCTTTTTTTTTTTAGAATTTGATTTGTTGTCTTGTATACGCGTTTGACGCTTTTGTGCAATTATTTCAATTGTTCGTTAATCGTGTTTGAGGGAAACATTTCGTGTGAATGGTATTGTTGGAGAGAAGGAGTCATTGTGTGTAATTTTCGTACAGTGACGAGCTTTGTATGTTTTGTAAATGATTACGCGATCTATGAAAAAGGCAAAAATGATGGATAGTGAGAATGACGAAATTGTTAACATGGCGAACTCGCCAACAGAGGAAAACAGTATCATGAATAATGAAGTGGAAAACAATTTAAGAAGTCGGGAAAATAGTCCGGAACCATTTCAAAATTTTTCTCAATCAGAAAATTCACAGATTACGAGATTAACGATAGAAGATTCTGAAATAGTATCGAACACAGATAGCTTTATGTCTATGCAGAAGGAAGTTAGTTTTGCGGGAAATGTTAGGGGCGAAAATAATTTCGAACAAGTTAACATGGAGCAGTTGATGAGTGCAATATTGAATTTACGATCTGAATTAAAAACAAATAGGGAAACAATGGCAACACGGTTAGACTCACAAAGGGAAACAATGGAAGCACGGTTAGACTCACTGGGATCACAAATGGGAACAATGGAAGCACGGTTTGGATCTGAATTAAAAACAGAGATGGGAACTTTGGAAACACGGTTAGACTCACGAATAGGGACATGTTTCAAAAATATGAAAGATGAATTAAAGAAAGAAATCAGAGAAGAAGTACAACCGATTTTGAATGCTCACAATAATAGATTAGTTGCAGTAGAGATTAGACAAAAGGAACAGGATAGAGAACAGGAGGAAAGAGATCGCGTGATAGTACAGAAATTTTCAGAATTAAATTTACAATGTGCACACGATAAGGAAGAAATACTTGAAAGAATCGAGGAATTCGTACCAAATGACAGAATAAATAACCTAACACAACAGTGTGAACAGTTAACTACTAAATGTGACAATACCGAAACCCGAGTCGCGACACTTACGGAAGACGTAAATAAACAGAAAGAACAAATAGGTGACTTATCGGAAAGAGTGGAGGAGATTTCAGATAAATTGACAAATCTTAGTTTAAATGGGGACAGAGATTCAGATGATACAGCACCATTGCCATTTGCAGAAACCGAAGAGTACCAGAACATAAATAAGCATGTTGAAAATCAGGGAAAATTTAATGAACGCATTAAAAGGGAAGTTGAGGCATTACGAAAGCAAGTCAAGCAAATTGAAGGCGAAATCGTAGGAAAAGACAGCAGAAGAAATTTAGAATCACAGGTAGCAGAGGGGTTTGAAGAAAGTAATTTGTTTCGTGTACGGGATGCAACAAGAGAGCGCCAGGCGCGTGAATTTAACAATAATCGTCATTGTGACTGGGACAGACGCGGTAGGTCTTTGTCGCCACGCGGCGAAAACTTTGACTATAAACACTTTTTGACTGTTCGGAAATTTAAGATCTTCCGCAATTCTAAGAATGACATACATCCATGTTCATGGTTAGATCAATTTATGTACGCACTTCCGCTAAATTTTCCACTAAGTCACAAACCGAAAATTATGTGCAGCTATTAAAGTCCTCAGGGGATTCACTACTCTAAGTGAATATGTGCCGTAGCGAGCATAGGGCCCCGAGCTGTAGTGGTGCTATTTCCCTTTTAGTTTTCTGCACGGCTGCCTACTCTTTTACTATTCTTTGCATCTGTCAAAACAACTCTTCGACTATCAATCTATCTAGTGAGTAAGTAAACAATAACCGGATATGACTATTTACCTAAATGTGACTTTGGAATTTACCGTTTGGACTTACTATATTTTCAGCAGCATTCATTCGTAGCTTGAATGAAATTTTACCCGTTTATCTTCGTGACAATATTACTTCTTATGTTGACGATATTCTTATTGCTAAACGTTCTTGGAGTGAGCACAACAAAATTTTGGATTCATTATTACGTATTTTTGCAAGAGTTGGCATTACGGTGAACTTAGAAAAATCTGAATTTGGTCGTTCTCAGGTGAAATTTCTCGGTCACATTATTTCTACAGAAGGTATTCTTCCAGATCCAGAGAAATTAGACGCTATTCGTAATTATGCTGTTCCTACCACAAAACGTGATGTTCGTAATTTCCATGGTGTCTGTAATTTTCTTAGACGCTTTGTTAGATTGGACAATTTGGTCACACCTCGTTTTTGCGATCTATCTAGAAAGTTCTTTTTAAACGAAAATCGGTCGACAACTCTGTTTGGTTAGTTTGTATTCCTGATGAGTGGGTTAATAAGCTGATTTGGTATACGCATTTCAGTTATGCACACTTTGGTCCCAGCTTTCATAAATTACGAGAAAATTGCTACTTCAATAATATGGAAAAACGTATTCGATTTGTTCTTGCCAAATGCAAATTATGTCAAAAGGCTAAGCCGCCGACAGTTTCTCACAGAGCACCGTTGTTTCCTATCATTCCAGCAAAATTAAAGGACATGGCTGCAGTTGATTTGTTCGGTCCAGTGGTTCAATCTACTAATGGTTTTGCGTACATTTTCGTAGCAGTGGAGTTGACATCAAAATATGTGTGTTTTACACCGTTACGCAAAGCAACAGCTCGTTCAGTATCTAATGCTTTCATTAACCATTTTCTTAAAGAAGTGGGTCATGTTGATAAGGTTATATCAGATAATGGATCACAGTTTCGTTATAAAATTTGGCTTCGTACTCTACGGCGTCGTAAAATTAAACCAATTTTCATTTCACTTTTTCACCCTCAATCTAACGCTTCAGAGAGATGGATGAAGGAAATCAATAAATTGTGTCGTCTTTATTGTCATCAGAATCACAGAACTTGGGATCAGTATCTTCATATTTTTCAAAACATTCTGAATGAACTTCCTAATGATTCAACTTCTTTACCGCCTTTACTGATATTAAAAAACAAAGCACCGACAAATCGCATTTCTGTAATCATTCCTTTTCCGCCTACACGGAAACTGCAGCATTCTGAAATTGTCAACCTGGCTCTACAAAATATTGCATCTGCGGCTGCTAGAAGCGAGAAATCAGCTAAGCGTTTGGTCGTTTAAAAACCTTGTCAGTTGGTCAGAAGGTGTTAATTAAGTCTCATCGTTTGTCTCACAAAGGAAAAGGCTTGTGTCGCAAATTTTTTCTGCTTTATAACGGCCCATATAGAATTCGCAAAATTATTCATGATAACACTGTCGAAGTAGAAACTCTTAAATCACGACGCTCTAAGGGAATACATCATATATCTAACGTTAAAATTTTTGTGGAATGATATACTTTTAAAAAATTTTTGTAGAATGACATACTTTTGAGAAACTAACAGTTGTATGTAAACACACGGAGAGTACAAGGATACCGCGCTGTGTTTTGGCGGCGGCATATACTCAAAGCAACAGTCAAGTCTGCGCGCCGCACAAGGCAGTCGTTGACCACAAACAATCACTTCCTACTTCACGCGCCTACAGCTGATCGAGCGCTCAGTGCGAATGCACTGACAGCCGTAAATAAATACACAGTCTAATTTCTCCGACTAAATTCAGTATTAAGCTATAGTGACTTGATGAATTCTGTTATTAACATTCAGTATTTTTCAGTATACGGTTCTATAAAATATTTAAGAACTTCAGGTAAATTCTGTGCGTGTCCGACGTTAAGACGACTTGCTATCGAGAAAATTTCAGGAAAAATGTCATTTCGAAGAAGAAAGTAATAAACTAAAAAGGTAATTATTAATTGCGTTTATTTTTCAGGTAACATATTTCCACTTAGGTACGTACTTTAGACGTAATTTGCTGCTCGCGATTACGTGATTCATACTTTGTGCTAAATTTCATGTTCTATGAAATTACTTGTGAAGCGACGTGCTTGCGTACGTTAACTGATTTTGACAATGATTATTAATGAACTGGATTGTTACTTGTGTATATTATGCATCGCTTGGCTGCACTGCTTTTTCACTGATGTTATATTTTTTTTATTATGTGCCTGCTGTGCTTATTTATTTAAATTATAATGGTCACCTGATTAATTGTGCTGATGTGGTTAGGTATGTAACTTATACTTTGTGATTTATCTGCTTGCGCCTTCATGTTTACTTATTAAGATATGATGCTAATGACCTGTTTAGTACGTAAGATATATGTTTACTGCTATGTGTATGGATTGCACATTTACACATTTCTGCTTGTTGTCATAACTATACTTTAATTTGGTATATAGCAGTGCTGATGTACAGTGTACAAACATAGAGTTTAGGTTACACTATGGTACTAGTTACAGATTGTTCGCTTGGCAGAGCCTCGTTGTAAGAATTGTGCTGCATCCACTTGTTGACATTCTGTTCACTACTGGTATATTTACTCGCTATTGCTTGCCTTGCTTACGCTCAGTGCCTTATATTTTTAAGATAAGAAAATGAACTGCTATAATTCGACGAACGACATTAGTACAAGAAACTTAATAGAAGTCACATGAGCTGGAGATTTTATGAAAGCTGTATAAATGTATGCCAATAGGAAGGAAGCTAACGACATGACAAACCAACACAGTTATTACACTGCATTTTTCGTGAGCAAGTGAAATAGGAAGTGACACTTGACACAAGAAATACTCCACATGTTTGCTTCTGTTTGCCATAATTCTTGAAGTGGTGTACACACTGTGAAATATTAGGATCATTCACACTCCGTAATCGTACTTAATTACTGAGAGTTATTCGAACTAAGTCTGTTAGAGGTCATGTATGCATTCTTTGTTTATAATTCATAATGAGTAGAAGATTTTGGTCAGATGGATTACACAGAGGTTGTGTGTTGACAGTGTGTCTTCGGATTGTATGGGATGAGGAGGTTTGCATTAGGATTTTATCTGTACTCGATCGAGGAGACTGACTAGAGGAAAGAGTTGTTATGGAAGTGAAATGATACTGGCAATAAGGTTTATATGTATCGACGTATTGAAGAGGTATTATGGAGGTATTGAGATTATATGAAGTTGATTGGAGTTATGGTGTATAAGAGGTAAAATAAGTGAGGTGCATATTTTTGTTGTTGTTGTTGGTCTATATGGAACAAGAAGGATGAAGATAGCAGACTAGAACACTAAAATGGAAGGAAGATTGTCTACACACACTTTGTTACATCACTAAGCAGTATGTACTTTTTTTTGGAGAGAGGAAGTTGCATATCTTGGCACACTGACAGTTGTTCAGCAACCGTACATTTGATCTGGCTTGGCAAACATTGGTCTTGACATGATGACTATGACGTTGACTTAACTATTATTGACTGTTATACATTGCTGTCACTACTACTCGATACACATGATGAACATGAAATTTTGATAGAAGTGGATTCACACAGTTAACACTATTCAATTACACAGTAGTACTTAATGTGGATGAAAGATGAGTGAGTGTGTTTTGTGTGTTTTCCTTTCCTAATCCTACCCACCTATCTCCTAAATATTATTTTATTTGTTTGTAGTGGCTTGCACTGACACCCATAAATATTATAGGTTTACTGATGTTTGTGTATTTGTAATAGTAATATGACAATTATCTGATATCATTTGTGTGTTTGTTATGATTTGTATGTTTAGTGTAAGAGCATTGTAAAAGCATTTGTATGTGCATTCAAACTATTGTTCATGCTTGAACTGTCTGATTAGTGATGGTGAAATTATGGACTGTTACTTGTACTTTTTCTACATGATTGGTGCCACTAGGACATGTTTAATTTCTGCCGATGAACTGTGTGATCAGTGATAGTGAATATTATGGACTGCTGTCTGCACCTACTCAACATTGCTGGGTGCCACTGATGAACTGCTTCTACTGAGAAATGTGACTTGTTGCTGTGTGTACCTCTTCAACATTGCTGGGTACCACAGATGGAACTGCTTCTACTGAAATGATGTTACTTCTTGCTGTCTGCACCTACTCAACATTGCTGGGCGCCACTGATGGACTGATTCTACTGAGATGATGTCACCTGTTGCTGTTTGCACCTACTCAACATTGCTGGGTGCCATTGATGAACTGCTTCTACTGAGAAATGTGACTTGTTGCTGTGTGTACCTCTTCAACATTGCTGGGTACCACAAATGGAACTGCTTCTACTGAAATGATGTTACTTCTTGCTGGGTACCACTGATGGAGCTACTTCTATGGAAATGATGTCATTTGTCGGTGTCTGCACCTACTCAACAATACTGGGTGCCATTGATGAACTGCTTCTACTGAGAAATGTGACTTGTTGCTGTGTGTACCTCTTCAACATTGCTGGGTACCACAAATGGAACTGCTTCTACTGAAATGATGTTACTTCTTGCTGTCTGTACCTCTTCAACATTGCTGGGTACCACAAATGGAACTGCTTCTACTGAAATGATGTCACCTGATGGTGTCTGCACCTACTCAATATTGCTGGGTGCTACTGCTGAAACTGTCAACCACTTGTTATGAAAACATTTTATGTGAATATTTGTATAAACTGATTTTTTGTGTATTACTGTTTGTGAAAAGTTATAAGACTCTTACCTGCTCATATTCGTCATTGCTGACGCTATCGATTGAATTGTTTAACCACATGATATTTCTGTAAACTATTATGTAAAGTCATATGTATGAAAGAATTTGTATTCCTTACTGTATTTTATATATTAGGCTATTGTAAGGTCAGTGCAAAGCCAAAATTTTATCTAGTTATATGATACTTACGTATTAATATTATCTTTTATTTTTGTCTGTATTTTTTTTGACGAATTTGGTGGTATTTTCACCACCAATGCTGGCAAAAATACCATCAAATTCTAGCCCGTATAGGAAGGGCATATGAAAGGTGGCTACACTGAGCCACAGCGCCAGAAATCGCGCCAGAGAGTATTGTTCCGCCGCCTCCACTGGCAGTGATTATTGAGACGTAGCGGCAAGCAGTGCTTACCGAGAAGTTGTGGTGGACACTGCTTGTCGTGAAGCCAGAGTGAGATGTGGTAGTGGAGAGTGTTGTTCCATGTTTTATGCAGTGGTTTGATGGGAGAGATAGCAGATGTTGTTCTAATGGAGATATTGTAATGGTCAGAGTGAATTTCGTCAATATATATGGAGGTATTTTCTTTAATTCTTTTATTCTTTCAGTGACCTGAATAATGTGTCATTACAGGTTCAGTCAACAAAGCATCTGGCGTGTGTTCTTGTATTAGAGTGTAATTTTGGTTTTCTTGCACAATTATAGTATTTCTAATTTTCTTTTATCACGTCAGTATAAATGGTATTTAAAATTTCTTGTCTTGTTGAAGAAGAACCGTGCCAGATGTGCGTTGAGTCATACTACCACATACAGAACAGCTACACTTGTGCTTTGTTGGTTTCGTAGGTTTTATAGTTGCTGGGGACTTAATTAATTAATTGTATTAACTGAAATTTTCATTTCATCCTTGTTGTTGTTCTATGCAGTCAGATTGCGTACTAATACTAGTCAGGGCCAGACGTTTACGAGACTTGCGTAAACGGACTAACAGCTACTAAAAATATTTGCATTATTTATATAAAATAAGCCCCCATGCACGAACATTGGTGGGTGCTACTGCTGGAACTGTCAACCACTTGTTGTGTAAACATTTTATGTGAATATTTGTATAAACTGATTTTTTGTGTATTACTGTTTGTGAAAAGTTATGAGACTCTTACCTGTACATATTCGTCATTGCTGACGCTATTGATTGAACTGTTTAACCACATAATACTTGTGTAAACTATTATGTAAAGTCACATGTATGAAAGAATTTGTATTGCTTAGTGTATTTTGTATATTAGGCTATTGAAAGGTCAGTGCAAAGCCAAAATTTTATCTAGTTATATGATACTTACGTATTAATATTATCTTTTATTTTTGTCTGTATTTTTTTTGACGAATTTGGTGGTATTTTCACCACCAATGCTGGCAAAAATACCATCAAATTCTAGCCCGTGGAGGAAGGGCATATGAAAGGTGGCTACACTGAGCCACAGCGCCAGAAATCGCGCCAGAGAGTATTGTTCCGCCGCCTCCACTGGCAGTGATTATTGAGACGTAGCGGCAAGCAGTGCTTGCCGAGAAGTTGTGGTGGACACTGCTTGTAGCTGAAGTTAGAGTGAGATGTGGTAGTGGAGAGTGCTTTTCCATGTTTTATGCATTGGTTTGATGGGAGAGATAGCAGATGTTGTTCTAATGGAGATATTGTAATGGTCAGAGTGCATTTCGTCAATATATATGGATGTTTTTTCTTTTATTCTTTTAATATTTGTGTGTCCTGAATAATGTGCCATTACAGGTTCAGTCAACAAAGCATCTGGCTTGTGTTCTTGTATTAGAGTGTAATTCTGCTTTCCTTACGCAATTATAGTATTTCTAATTTTCTTTTATCACGTCAGTATAATTGGTATTTAAAAATTCTTGTTTTGTTGAAGAAGAACCGTGCCAGATGTGCGTTGAGTCACACTACCACACACAGAACAGCTACACTTGTGCTATGTTGGCTTCGTAGGTTTTATAGTTGCTGGGGACTTAATTAATTAATTGTATTAACTGAAATTTTATTTCATTCTTTGTGGTTGTTACATGCAGTCAGATTGCGTACAAAAACTAGTCGGGGCCAGCCGTTTACGAAACAGCGTAATCGGACATACAGCTACTAAAAATATTTGCATTCTTATATCTATATTATAATTAAGCCCCCATGCAATACACTCCTGGAAATTGAAATAAGAACACCGTGAATTCATTGTCCCAGGAAGGGGAAACTTTATTGACACATTCCTGGGGTCAGATACATCACATGATCACACTGACAGAACCACAGGCACATAGACACAGGCAACAGAGCATGCACAATGTCGGCACTAGTACAGTGTATATCCACCTTTCGCAGCAATGCAGGCTGCTATTCTCCCATGGAGACGATCGTAGAGATGCTGGATGTAGTCCTGTGGAACGGCTTGCCATGCCATTTCCACCTGGCGCCTCAGTTGGACCAGCGTTCGTGCTGGACGTGCAGACCGCATGAGACGACGCTTCATCCAGTCCCAAACATGCTCAATGGGGGACAGATCCGGAGATCTTGCTGGCCAGGGTAGTTGACTTACACCTTCTAGAGCACGTTGGGTGGCACGGGATACATGCGGACGTGCGTTGTCCTGTTGGAACAGCAAGTTCCCTTGCCGGTCTAGGAATGGTAGAACGATGGGTTCGATGACGGTTTGGATGTACCGTGCACTATTCAGTGTCCCCTCGACGATCACCAGCGGTGTACGGCCAGTGTAGGAGATCGCTCCCCACTCCATGATGCCGGGTGTTGGCCCTGTGTGCCTCGGTCGTATGCAGTCCTGATTGTGGCGCTCACCTGCACGGCGCCAAACACGCATACGACCATCATTGGCACCAAGGCAGAAGCGACTCTCATCGCTGAAGACGACACGTCTCCATTCGTCCCTCCATTCACGCCTGTCGCGACACCACTGGAGGCGGGCTGCACGATGTTGGGGCGTGAGCGGAAGACGGCCTAACGGTGTGCGGGACCGTAGCCCAGCTTCATGGAGACGGTTGCGAATGGTCCTCGCCGATACCCCAGGAGCAACAGTGTCCCTAATTTGCTGGGAAGTGGCGGTGCGGTCCCCTACGGCACTGCGTAGGATCCTACGGTCTTGGCGTGCATCCGTGCGTCGCTGCGGTCCGGTCCCAGGTCGACGGGCACGTGCACCTTCCGCCGACCACTGGCGACAACATCGATGTACTGTGGAGACAATTCGGCGGTACGTCCACCCGGCCTCCCGCATGCCCACTATACGCCCTCGCTCAAAGTCCGTCAGCTGCACATACGGTTCACGTCCACGCTGTCGCGGCATGCTACCAGTGTTAAAGACTGCGATGGAGCTCCGTACGCCACGGCAAACTGGCTGACACTGACGGCGGCGGTGCACAAATGCTGCGCAGCTAGCGCCATTCGACGGCCAACACCGCGGTTCCTGGTGTGTCCGCTGTGCCGTGCGTGTGATCATTGCTTGTACAGCCCTCTCGCAGTGTCCGGAGCAAGTATGGTGGGTCTGACACACCGGTGTCAATGTGTTCTTTTTTCCATTTCCACGAGTGTATTTACGTAATTCTGACTTTCACATGCGATAAGCCACCTCCGTTAGGTACAACACGGTCAACATATCAAAATTCCTCTCAGAGGGTAACACTGATCTGTTGCTTTATACCATTATTACTCTAACAAAATAATTCTGTTTTGCAAACTGCCTCCAGTTTCGAGGTTATGGTATAGCAGTAGCAGACAGGAGTGTTATACTGTCTGCACAAAAAGAAGCAGCGTAGCGAACTATCCTCACTATCTTTTTAAATGAATGGGAATAACAGAAGAGAGGGATGAGAATTCTCAGTTCGCATATGTGACGGGTACTGCTGATTTGCTACGAAACAGCATTATAGCACCATGCAAAAAGAATTTAAGCTTTTAGATAACAATGAAAGAAAATCGCGTTGTAGAAGGGACACATTCTGAAAAAAGGCAATCCAGTTCCCTAAGCTCACTGGTGTTAAAGAAAGCACGAGGTTTGAAGAATTCATTACGGCGTTGCAGGAATTACAGTGATAGTTTTGTAAAGGTATTCAGCACACTGTCAGTCTTACACCGGTTTTCGAGCTCTTTTCGAGACCGTTTGCCGTTTCTGTTGAAAGCGGCCCTGCGCATGTGCAGATGAAACTGATTGACCTGCAAGGTATTTCCAGTTTTATGTAAGTCTGCGGGCTTTCGTGGCCATTGTGAAAGTTAAAATCTTCTGGGTTGTTAGGCCGCGTCATATTTCCTCTGAAATATAATATGACGCGGCCTAACAACCTAGAAGATTTTAACTTCAGCAACAAAGGCCACGAAAGCCTGCAGACTTACATAAAACTGGAATTACCTTGCAGGTCAATCAGTTACATCAGTCAGGCCGTGTCATATTTCCTCAAAAATAATCGACGTCCATTATTTTAGAGGAAATATGACGCGGCCTAACAACCTAGAAAATTTTAACTTTTAATTCCAATTTTAATTAAAAATCTTTGAGAGTTGCCCAGACCATACAAAGTTAATGAGTAATTACAATCAAATAGGCAAGCTGAGTGGCGGAACAAATAAGTCATGCTGCTCAGAAGATGGACCACACTTCCATTTCTCATTTCAGCAAAAGTCCACTGGGTCTACCAACCAACACCAAACGGCAACTGGGAGCCGAATAGTCCAGAAACCTCCCTCTCTGCCCTCAGTTCCCAATTTCCAAAACAGAAACAAAAAAAAAAAAAGAAAAATCAATGCTTTTGCGAGTGCATGAAACAGAATATAGTACTACCCATTTTTTGAGACTCAAACTAAGAAACAAAAGTTTGGCGCTAGCCTGGAGCAGTGTTCTACTGATTTCAAGCTCTTAGTGCCAAGTATGGTTGCCGGGGGTGATTCATTCGTTTAGATACATCAATCGTTCGAATCGAAAGCGATCGACTCTCCCAGGTTGCTCGGGCGCTGCGATGGCATTATGTCCCTACAACAAAGGCGAAAATCTCATGTTCAGCTGTTCTCTTGGGATGGCAGTGTCGACATGGCGACCTCTGCCCTCATTGAGGACAACCTGCTCTACCCAAGAAAAGCACGGAGCAGGCCGCGGCCGACTCCCACGAAACTGTTCAACACCCTGAAGGTGCTCGTCCATCAGTACCACCTGCTGCCGACAGCGTCTAGAGACCGTGCTGGGAACACACCTTCTCAGTGGCAAAAACACAAATCATTCCTTCCAGGCAAACATTCCCTGTATTCTCAATAACGTAAATACGAAATCGCAGCAGAAAAATGTAACAGTATTCGCTTAGTGACGGTCGTATCACAATTTATTGATTTTCTTCCGTTAAGAACGATGCACCGGGTTGTTTCTGCAAGGGAGTCTTTTATCCAGTCACATATTAGGTACGCTACTCTGTAAGCTCATACTTTTTTCATTAAAGGACAGTGCAGAACTGTATCCATTGCCTTCCAGAAATCCAGAAGTATGGCATCTCGCTGTGCGCTTTTGTCTACGGCGCTCTGCGTCTCACGGACTAACAGAACAAGCTATGTTTCGCACGATATCTGCGGAACCCATGCTGATTTGTATAGAGGAGATCTTCGCTCTTCAAGAACGTCATAATACCTTACTATTAAATGTGTTTCATAATTATACAACAGATGTAGGCCTACATCTACATCTACGTGATTACTCTGCTATTCACAATTAAGTGCCTGGCAGAGGCTTCAATGAACCACCTTGAAGCTGTCTCTATACCGTTCCACTCTCGAACGGCACGCGGGGAAAACGAGCACTTAAATTTTAACTGTGCGAGCCCTGATTTCTCTCATGTTATCGTGTTGATTATTTCTCCTTATGTAGGTGGGTGCCAACAGAATGTCTTCGCAATCGGAGGAGAAAACTGCTCATAGATATTTCATGAGAAGATACCGTTGCAACCAAAAACGCCTTTGTTTTAATGATTGCCACTCAAATTCACGTACCATGTCTGTGGCACTATCTCCCCTAATTCGCGATAATACAAAACGAGCCGCCCTTCTTTGATCTTTTTCGATGTCATCCGTCAGTCCCATCTGATGCGGATCCCACACCGCACAGCAATACTTCAGAATAGGGCGGACAAGTTTAGTGTAAGCAGCCACTTTAATAGATCTGTTGCACCTTCTAAGTGTTCTGCCAATGAATCGCAGTCTTTGGTTTGTTCTACGCACAACATTATCCATGTGATCGTTCCAATTTAGGTTATTTGTAATTTCAATCAATTAGTATTTAGTTGAATTTACAGCCTTCAGATTTGTGTGGCTTATCGCGTAATCGAAATTTAGCGGATATATTTTAGTATTCATGTGAATAACTTCTAACTTTTCTTTATTCAGGGTCAATTGCCACTTTTCACACCATACAAATATCTTACCTAAATCATGTTGCAATACGTTTTGGTCATGTGATTTTATTTATTTAATCGTAAGGCTAGGGCCCTCCGTTGGGCAGACCGTTCGCCGGGTGCCGGTCTTCCAATTTGACGCCACTTCGGCGACCTGCAGCCGATGAGGATGATAGGATGATGATGAGGACAGCACAACATCCAGTCCCTGGGCGGAGAAAATTCCCCGACCCAGCCGGGAATCGATCCCGGGCCCAGAGGACTGACAATCCGTCACGCTGGCCATTCAGCTACCGGAGGCGTACTGGTCATCTGATGACTTTAGAAGACGGTAAATGACAGCATCACCTGCAAATAATGTGAGAGGGCTACTCAGATTGTCTCCTATGTCGTTAATATACTCTAGATCAGGAACAATAGAGGGCCTATAACACTTCCTTGGGGAACGCCGGATATTTCTTCTGTTTTATTCTATGACATTCCGTCTGTTACTACGAACTGTGACTTTTCTGACAGGAATGTACGAATCCAGTTGCACAACTGAGGTGATATTCCATAGGCACGCAGTTTGGTTAGAAGACGCTTGTGAGGAACGGTATCGAAAGCCTTCTGGAAATCTATAAATATGGAATGAATTTGACATCCCCTGTCGATAGCACTCATTACTTGGTGAGTAATAAGAGCTAATTGTGTTTCACAAGAACGACATTTTCTGAATCCGTGCTATGTGTCAATAAATCGTTTTCTTCGAGGTACTTCATAATGTTCGATTACAGTATATGTTCCAAAACTCTACTGCAAATCGACGTTAGTGATATGGGCCTGTAATTCAGCGGATTACTCCTATTTCGCTTTTTTGGTATTGGTGTAC
The DNA here is from genome assembly GCF_023864275.1 of Schistocerca cancellata. Lineage (NCBI taxonomy): Eukaryota > Metazoa > Arthropoda > Insecta > Orthoptera > Acrididae > Schistocerca > Schistocerca cancellata. Next base: position 463,541,882 of record NC_064632.1, on the reverse strand, counting down.
GGATCTTTCTGTGAGCGTGCGGTTGTATGCAATTTTTAAATATGGAGCTATTGTATCAGCATAATCTAAGAGGAACCTGACAAGTATGCAATCTGGACTGGAGGCCTTGCCTTTGTTAAGTAATTTAAGCTACTTTGCTACACCGAGGATATCTACGTCTATGTTTCTCATCTTGGCAGTTGTTCTTGATTGGAATCCACGAATATTTACTTCGTCTTCGTTGGTGACGGAGTTTCGGAAAACTGTGTATAAAAACGCTGCTTTAGTGGCACTGTCATTAGTGACTTCACCGTTTTTATCGCGCAGTGAAGGTATTGATCGCGTCTTGCATGCTTCATATATGACCAGAATCTCTTCGGGTTTTCTGCTAGATTCCGAGACAGAGTTTCATTGTGGAAATTATTAAAAGCATCTCGCATTGAAGCACGCGCTATACTTCGAACTTCTGCAAAACTTTGCCAGTCTTGTAGATTTTTCGTTCTCTTAAATTTGTCATGCTTTTTTCGTAGCTCCCGCAACAGCGATCTGAACTGATTTGTGTACCACGGGGGATCAGTATCATCACTTATTAATTTATGTGGTATATATCTTTTCTATTCTGTCGATACTATCTCTTTGAAATCATTCCACATCTTTTCTACGCTTACTTGATCAGATCTGAAGGAGTGGAGACCGTCTCTTAAAAAGGCGTTAAGAGCATTTTTATCAGCTTTTTTAAATAGATGTACTTTGCGTTTGTCTTTGATGGTTGTGGGTATTCCGTTATTCAGCTTGGTAGCAACTGCCTAGTGGTCGCTAAGCCCTGTATTCGTCGTGATTGTCCAGCATTATTTGTTGCTAAGAGGTCAAGTATACTTTCGCAACCATTTACGCCTCGAGTGGTCTCATTAATTAATTGTTCAAAATATTTTTCTGAGAAAGCATTCAGTAAAATTTCGGATGACGTTTTATGCCTGCCGCCGGCTTTAAAAGTATAATTTTTCTAGTATATCGATGGTAGATTGAAGTCGCCACCGACTATAATTTTATGAGTGGGTACCTATTTGAAATGAGACTCCAGTTTTCTTTAAACTGTTCAGCAACTGTATCTTCCGAGTCGGGGAGTCCGTAAAACGATCCAATTTATAGCTGAGTCCGATTGTCAAGTATAACCACTACCCATACTACACTCCTGGAAATGGAAAAAAGAACACAATGACACCGGTGTGTCAGACCCACCATACTTGCTCCGGACACTGCGAGAGGGCTGTACAAGCAATGATCACACGCACGGCACAGCGGACACACCAGGAACCGCGGTGTTGGCCGTCGAATGGCGCTAGCTGCGCAGCATTTGTGCACCGCCGCCGTCAGTGTCAGCCAGTTTGCCGTGGCATACGGAGCTCCATCGCAGTCTTTAACACTGGTAGCATGCCGCGACAGCGTGGACGTGAACCGTATGTGCAGCTGACGGACTTTGAGCGAGGGCGTATAGTGGGCATGCGGGAGGCCGGGTGGACGTACCGCCGAATTGTCTCCACAGTACATCGATGTTGTCGCCAGTGGTCGGCGGAAGGTGCACGTGCCCGTCGACCTGGGACCGGACCGCAGCGACGCACGGATGCACGCCAAGACCGTAGGATCCTACGCAGTGCCGTAGGGGACCGCACCGCCACTTCCCAGCAAATTAGGGACACTGTTGCTCCTGGGGTATCGGCGAGGACCATTCGCAACCGTCTCCATGAAGCTGGGCTACGGTCCCGCACACCGTTAGGCCGTCTTCCGCTCACGCCCCAACATCGTGCAGCCCGCCTCCAGTGGTGTCGCGACAGGCGTGAATGAAGGGACGAATGGAGACGTGTCGTCTTCAGCGATGAGAGTCGCTTCAGCCTTGGTGCCAATGATGGTTGTATGCGTGTTTGGCGCCGTGCAGGTGAGCGCCACAATCAGGACTGCATACGACCGAGGCACACAGGGCCAACACCCGGCATCATGGTGTGGGGAGCGATCTCCTACACTGGCCGTACACCACTGGTGATCGTCGAGGGGACACTGAATAGTGCACGGTACATCCAAACCGTCATCGAACCCATCGTTCTACCATTCCTAGACCGGCAAGGGAACTTGCTGTTCCAACAGGACAATGCACGTCCGCATGTATCCCGTGCCACCCAACGTGCTCTAGAAGGTGTAAGTCAACTACCCTGGCCAGCAAGATCTCCGGATCTGTCCCCCATTGAGCATGTTTGGGACTGGATGAAGCGTCGTCTCACGCGGTCTGCACGTCCAGCACGAACGCTGGTCCAACTGAGGCGCCAGGTGGAAATGGCATGGCAAGCCGTTCCACAGGACTACATCCAGCATCTCTACGATCGTCTCCATGGGAGAATAGCAGCCTGCATTGCTGCGAAAGGTGGATATACACTGTACTAGTGCCGACATTGTGCATGCTCTGTTGCCTGTGTCTATGTGCCTGTGGTTCTGTCAGTGTGATCATGTGATGTATCTGACCCCAGGAATGTGTCAATAAAGTTTCCCCTTCCTGGGACAATGAATTCACGGTGTTCTTATTTCAATTTCCAGGAGTGTATTTCTCAGGAACTACCTAATTCAATTTCACTACAAGGTAAACTGCTTCTGACAGCAATAAATACTCCACCACCAGCTGTATTTCATATATCCTTTGTAAACACCGTTGGGTCGTTTGCAAAAAATATAACTATGCGCTTCTGACAGACGGCCATTTTTGAAAACGGGAATGACCTGTGATTTATTTACAATCGTTAGGCATCATTAGTTGCTCCAGTGGCTTACAATGTACAACCGCTTTAAGGGGAGAAAGTTCTTTCACATAATCTCTGTTGGGCCTCACTGATATTTCAACCGGCCCAGCATTCTTTCCACTGTTGAGCAGTTTCACTTGAGTTTTTATTTCTTGTTCGCTTATGTCACTATCTGTCATTTTTATACTTATCTGAGAATTGAAAGAGGCAACCATACATCGGTCTATCGTGGTGAAACAATTTCGGATGACCGAATTCAGTAAACCGGCTTTCTCTCTATCATCTTCTGTTCCGTTGCCACTATAATAGCTGAACGATCCAACAGGTGATTTTGATTTGTTTACTGACATTACGTAAGATCAAATCTTCTCTGCGTCTCTGGTTTTATTCCGCTGCGGGATTTTACTTTGAAATTCACTGGATGTTTCTCGCATTGCTCCTCGCATACTCATTTCGGTTTCATTCAGATTCTGTTTGACTGCCACACTTTGACTTTCGATTGGTATATTAAACATCTCTTTCACAATCTGAATCTGTAATATTATCTCACTTGATATAACAGCATGTAACAAAAAGATATTGTCAAACTTTCAGGAAACATTTCTAGCACTTAGAGGAATAAAATATGTTATGTGGACATGGTTTCAGAAGCGGCTTTTTTCCATGTTAGAGCTCTTTCTCTACATCGCTTCTGTGGTATAATACCTAGAGAACATTGCCTCACCAAAGTTGACAACGTGAATCTACGAGGGTCACTCCAAAAGAAGTACACACAACTTTTTTTTAATCCATCTTTTATTCTACATGTTTGAAAGTTTTACAGTGTGTAGATACATCCTTTAGGAAAAATATTTTCATTTCTTCACATAATTTCCATCCCTCTCAACTGCCTTACGCCATCTTGGAACCAGCACCTGTATACCCGCACGGTAAAATTCTGGACCAACCTGTTGGAGCCACTGTTTGGCAGCGTGCACAAGGCAGTCATCATCTTCAAACCTTGTTCCACGAAGAGAGTCTTTCAGTTTCCGAAAGAGAGCCAGGTCAGGACTGTAAGGCGGGTGTTTCAGAGTTGCCCATCCGAGTTTTGTGATCGCTTCAATGGTTTTTTGACTGATATGTGGCCATGCATTCTCGTGCAACAGAAAAACATCTTTCTTTTGCCGATGTGGTCGAACACGACTCAGTCGAGCTTGAAGTTTCTTCAGTCTCGTCACATATGCATCAGAATTTATGGTGGTTCCACTTGGCATGATGTACACAAGCAAGAGTCCTTCGGAATCGAAAAACACCGTAGACATAACTTTTCCAGCAGAAGGTGTGGTTTTGAATTTGTTTTTCTTGTGTGAATTTGCATGATGCCACTACATTGATTGCCTCTTCGTCTCTGGTGAAAAATGATGGAGCCATGTTTCATCACCTGTCACAATTCTTCCAAGAAATTCATCCCCACCATTCCCGTACTGTTCCAAATGTTCGCTGCATACCGTTTATCTTGTTTCTTTGTGAGCCACTGTTAACATCCTGGGAACCCACCTGGCACAAACCTTTTTTAACGCCAACACTTTCAGTATTCTGCAAACACTTCCCTCCTCTATCCCGACATAGCGTGACAATTCGTTCGCTGTGATGCGTCTGTCAGCAGTCACCAATTCAACTCTCTGCACATAGTCTGGAGTGTGTGCAGTACGAGGCCTGCCGCTGCGAGGACAATCCTCAATATTGCCATGCCCGCTTTCATCACGTAACCTGCTTGCCCACCGACTAACTGTACTGCGATCGACAGCAGCGTCTCCATATACCTTTTTCAACCTCTTGTGGATGTTTCCCTCTCTCTCGTTTTCACAACACAGGAATGCTATGACAGCACGTTGCTTCTGACGAACGTCAAATGTAGCAGCCATCTTAAAGACATGCTGTGACGGCGCCACTCACGGGAACAGGTTGAACTAAGTTTGAAAACAAGCGGGAAGGATGTAACTACACATTGAAATCTTTCACACATGTAGAATGAAAACTGTATTTTTACAAAAATATTGCGCATTTCTTTTGGAGTGACCCTCGTATATCACAGACTTTAGGGATCGGTACAATCCAAAACGAAGTAGAAGGCGCTCCTGGACACACCTCGTCTCTCAGCATGGCAGTAACCTCACACTGAGGATAACATAGTGTCCAGCTAGCAAGAACTCTGCACCAGTTCGTGACCTCATCTGAAGGACTCAACGCCATGGTATAGGATCAACGTGATGGTTTGTAAATGTGGAACATTCTATCACAAGAGAACAGTTTATTAATTTGTGTTTCAAGAGGTGTTTTACTAGTACATGACAGCTGTAAATTTTCCAGTACTCTGCTGCAAAGGAGTGTATCAAAGTCAGTCTTTTATTCATTAAAGTAATACAGCGAACTATCATGTGTTATAGTATGATTAGCCTTCCCCCAGAGCAAGTAAGGAACCCACAGTTGTGGCTGGACGTAGGTAGTTCCCCAAGCTGCGATATCGTCGCGAAAAAACACAGTGACCCTTATATGTAATAAGTTTCCTTTAATTTACGTCTATGCTCACAATCTTTTTTGTTTAACAGATTACCGATTTCGGTCTTTAATGACCATCATCAGATCTGTTTCATAAAAACAAAGTCCTAATGTACTGGTCACAACGGCTTCATAATCGCGTTAATCATGTGAAACACACAGAAACAGAACGTACCAGCATGAGACGAAATGTTCAAAACACCCTCTCACGTGTCACTTACTGCGTTGCTTGTCTTGACATATTACTAGCTTCATTGCTCTACTAGAATCAAGGACGTAGTAGGAACTGTTTAGTGTTCATCATGGGAGATGAACATGAACATGACTTTCGGTGTAATGCAATGGAAGTGTACTCATACACGGAGTTTGCAGGTGGCAGATGCCCATTGTTTAGGTTTTCATGTCTGTAACGCCATGTAGCGCTCTATATGAAAATCACTGACTGTGCTGTGTGCAGTCTGTGGCTGGTCTGCATTGTTGGAATTTGCTATTGTATTGTTGGGCAGTTGGCTGTTAACAGCGCGTAGCGTTGCTCAGTTGGAGGTGAGCCGCCAGCAGTGGTGGATGTGGGGAGAGAGGTGGCGGAGTTTTGAGAGCGGATGATTTGGACGTGTGTCCATCAGAGACAGTAAATTTGTAAGACTGGATGTCATGAACTGATATATATATATATATATATATATATATATATATATATATTATCAAAACCTTTCGTTTGCTAACTATGCCTATCAGTAGTTAGTGCCTTCAGTAGTTAGAATCTTTTATTTAGGTGGCAGTATTGGCGCACGCTGTATTGCAGTAGTTAGAGTAACGAATATTTTTGTGAGGTAAGTGATTCATGAAAGGTATAGGTTATTGTTAGTCAGGGCCATTCTTTTGTAGGGATTATTAAAAGTCAGATTGCGTTGCGCTAAAAATATTGTGTGTCAGTTTAGTGTTGATCAGAATAAGGAAAGAGAGTAATGTCTGAGTACGTTCAGTTTTGCTCAGCTGTTTGAAAAGCAAATAATGTAAGAGGTTTATCAGTACAGTCATTCATGAATTTTTCTAAGGGGACGTTTCACCATTTGCTGTATAGATATTCAAATGTTAATGGCCGTGGCGCTCAACGTTTGTTTCGGGAGCGATTTTTAGAATGTCAGTGCACCGATAAAAGGACGTTCGGAGCAACTGATATCGTCTTCGGGAGCGTGGGACATTTTAAGCCCATTCCTGGAGGAAGGGAGAGGCCTATAAGGACGAGGACACTTCAGCTGCAGGAAGAACGTCAAGATGGTGACTACAATCCTAGTGTTAGCGTGAGGCAGTTAGCTACCGCAAGTAATTTTCACTACCCGTCTGTCTGGAGAGAGCTACATGAGAACTTCCGTATCACGTACAGTGTGTGCAGTCACTAGCAGCAGCTGTTTTTCCTGCATGGATAAACTTCTGTACGTGACTCGTTCAGCAATGTATCAACCCTCACTTCAGTGCAAAGATGCTTTTTGCGGATGAGGATTCGTTACAAAGTAGACAGATTAATGTGTTGAAGAGTTGTAGGAACTGGGATCTAAATTGGAAATACAGCGTTTCCGGACCTGTGGCCATATGACATATTTGCGTCCTCTCAGAGCGAAGTGTGCTTCCCGAAATTTTGGCAATAACTTTCTATTACACCCTGTGTAGAGTTCTTTACGACCATAAATCCGCCACCATCATTGTAGTCTACTCTGTCCTTAAGACATTTATTCCAATGCAAATGTAGTATTTCGGTAGTGTCCATTTCTGGTTTCAGACAACAATCTATTCCTAAAACTGTATGGAAATTATTACCTTCAATAGGCTGGACTAACAAAGGATGTTCCTGCAGATTACTGATAATGCTTTAACATTTTCACTTTTCGTTTTGCGACGTCAAAAGCTCTACTCTGTCAGTAATTCCGCCGATCTGTCTTCGACTTCTGGAGGCATTTCGTCAGTTCTTGTTAATCCCAAGACGTGTGGGCGCCATACGTACCCAGCTGCCGAGTAGTCGCTTCCTGTGCGTAGTGCACTCCTGGGCTGTTAAGGGGGGGCCAACAATTGAACGTGCAGGTGGAAGAAAAGTGGTAACCCACAACAGTGTCATATTCCATGTTGGTTAAATTCGAAGAAATGGGCTACATGATTTTATTATGTGAAAATCTTAAATAAACATCTTAGAAAAAAAGTATAAAATTTTTAATCAAGGTTCTGCGAGCATTTCTATGAACCGTAAAATACATAAAGATGGAAAAAATCAGTAACACTCGAGACTGGTAATTGCTCATTCGAGTCTCACTTCGGCCATTAAGTGACAAAGGCATTCGAACCAGGGAGAAAAAAACGACAAAAGTAATTAGCACGTATCTGACGAATTTGATATATAATACACATATATTTGTCATTTTTATGAAAAATGCACGTCTGCTTATTTATAATTACACATCACACACCAAAATCCAGTTTTTATTTCCAAATATAGATTCTTAATTACCAATCTCTTGTAAAAGATTTTTAATAGAGTGATTACATTAAAAATTACAACTTACGGTACTTTTTTCATCCTTACGTGTTTTAAACTACATAGAAATGCTCTTAGAACAGGTAACTTTACTTAAAAGTTTCTGTCAAGAGAAGTTGGCCTTTCTTTAGGGTATTAAATATGCTTCGAAAACTTCAAAGTGGATTTAGCCGGCTGATATTTGATTTCTGAATTTCATGTGTCATAAAGATAAAAAATCTCAAAAATTCGAATGCCGTGTGGTCGCCATGTAAACCTTTCGAAATTCAAGGCTACCATTATTTTCCGGGGTCGCTCCAATTCTCCAACCGCTAGCAGTTGTTTGAGACGTTGAAAACTAATCCGTGACCGATTTTTCACTGTTCACACCATCACCTTGTTTATGATACGCCGATTTTCGATCACCACAGCCTCCGTTTCCCTTGTGATTCCTAGGTTTCTATAGAGAGATGATCTTCCATTTATTCCGTCGTCATTCAGAGTTGTTTGGCTACAATGGAAGCGATACACCGCTTAACCATTGGATCACATTTTGGTGCGTTGTTGTGTTAAATTTCCACCAACTGAACTTAGATTGCTGCAGTGTTTCTTTTCCTTTAAATACAGAAAATTACAGCACGATACTAAATGTAATCAATGATCTGCGTGCTACGGTACTGTAGCGCCGTGATATCAATGTGTACCTGGAGACCTGTTAAAAGAGGTACCTGGTATCAGGTGAAACTGGGGTGGGAAGGTTCAGGAGGTGTCCTTAAATGGAAAGACTGGACCTCCCACATGGTTCCTACAGCGTTCAAAAGGTTTATAGAAAAAAATCATTAAGCCCAATACGAAACAAATACTTTTCAAACAGTTGCAGGATTTTAATTAATTATCATCAAACAGATACCACGGTACAGACTAACAAACAACAAAAGCTGATTAAATAGCTGCAAGGGTAAGTTCACAGCAAAGTTACCTGAATACTTCAGACACAGTAGCTATTAATTACCAAAAAGAGACCTCTTTGCGACGCCAAAACTACGTGAAAAGCGAAATTCTAAACTTTGGTACTGCTACCTGGGAGAATAAGTAAAGGTACTTTTTTGGCTTCTACAAAGCATTCTGACCACTCAGCCAAGCTTTCAAACCAGACAGTCAAAGTGGGAAAAGGAAATCATTATGGCTACGTGAGAGAGACTGCTGCATATAAGAAAAATAAAACAAAATACCTTGCTCCCATCCATCCTGAACTATCAGTGTGATTTTGATGTAGCACATGAAGAGCAACAAGATCATACCATCGCGAGATTAAAATGATAAAATTATGAACGGAGTGTGAGACAAGCGTACGGGTTTCATTGTACTTGCAAATAAATAAAAATTTAATTACATACTTTAATTCTTATGAGTATCTCAAGTGATTCAAAACGTCCTGTTTCTTTTTAGTCCTGTTGCCCAGAGGGAAGTTATGGACTAAGCACTAATTAGCCGTTCATTGACTTCACACAGTGTTGCCACAGGCGGAAGAGGCTGCCGTTCGACACAAACAAGTGAATATCTTTAGGCTGCTGCTAATTCCGTGACACGTAAAGGAGACTGAGGTCGCAAGTGACTTCACGCTTCGTCTCATTGCTGCGGCGGTCCCAGTGTAAAGGGGTCGTTTCGGCCGCGCTATTTGAGGAAATCCGCATATTTACGCGGGGCCGTCACATCCTCCAAGGCTGTTGTGGGACGGCAGTGCCGGCTGTAAAGGCTTCCATGTTCGCCATCCTACTTTACTTCCCGCAGCATATCATTCGCGCGTCCACCGGTGCAGGCGAAGATAATCCCGCGATTTAAGCGGCGCGGCCCGTTCGTCCCGGTGTCATTAACGGCGGTTCCCGGTGGCAGTCATCGCGGAAGGGCGGGTAGTAAGTTTGGTGTGCAGGATTATCCGCCGAGGAGCACCTCCTCTGGCTATTGGTACTGCAACAGGAGCAGGAAATACGCGTTAAGTAGCTCCGTTATCAATGGCCGTTAGCGGATGAAATGTAATGCTTGTTCCCAGTTGTTGCACAAAGGGCACCATATTTACAATGTAGCCGGAACGGCTTTTGCTAAGCAAAGCAGTCAATAAGGATCGGAAACAAATCGACGGAAATCGAGTGCTGCCTGAGACACGTAACCAATACATAAGAAAAGTTGAAAATGTATTATTTTCTTTTTTATCACTTTATTTTAGTCGTCTATTTTTCAACTGACACAGGATGTGAATAGGTGCATTACGCCATCAAGTCAATCTCTTTACCTCTACATACCTCATTATCTTCATCTTCATCCATTAGCCCTTCTTTTTGTTTTGCCTGTTAAGTTACCCATCGTTTCCTCGGTCTTCCTTCTTCTCCAAACTCGCTTAAATCTTCTTATCTGGAGAGGTGAGGTTACTTCACTCATCCTGTCGAGATGTTCATTCGAATTTCTTCTTTTTCCTTGTACTTTGTTGTTCAGCGCTTCTTTAATTTCCGAATTTCGAAATCTGTCAGCTCCTGTACATCCCTTTACAGCTCTTAGGAACCTCATCTCCGTTGCTTTAATGCGACTTTCTTGACGTTTCGTTTCTATCCTCGTTTTATTTTTTAGACATATGTTTATTTTCCATGTATATTCAACTTTTCTAATTTCTTCTCTGTGTCTTCACCATAATCATAAGTGACGTCAAAACCTAAATAATTAAAATGTTTGACCTGTTCTATTGATCTACTGTTGATCACAATTTTGGTCCTTACAAGATATTTCCCTTTGAAAGCCATTGACATTTGTCTTGTTTTCTAACACCGTCAAACTGTACTCTTCACAAACCTTATCTAACGAATGTATTCCTCTTTGTAGGTCACCTTCATTATCGGCCATAAGTTTAGTGTCATCTGCTTATAAAAGAGAGTTCAAGCGGGAATTACTGTTAATCTCAATTCCCCCATAAAAAAACCTCCTTCCATTTCCGAATTTCGATATCTAAATGAATGTTAAAAAGTGTGGGTGAAGCGCTGCACCCTTGTCTTATTCCTTTGTTTGTGGCTATAGTGTATCTTCGAGCGCCATTCGTATCTAAAATTACAGTCGTGTGTTTGTACAGACTTTTTAAAATGTTTATCAGATTTATGGGTATCCTGTCTTCCTCATACTTCTCCAAAGTTTCTCTCTATCGACATTACCGAACGCCTAAATGAAATATCTGGACGCTAAAAGGCTTCGTTATTACAGTTTCTCTACTTTCTGATTATTTGTTTCGTTATAAATACTACATCTGTTGCCAATCTACACCCCCGAAATCCTCTTTATTCTTGGCCTAATAAACTCTGAGCTATAACCTTTAAGCTCTTGTTCACTATTATTGCATAAACTTTGCATGCTACATCAAGTAACCTGATTCCTCCATATTTATCGCAGCTATTGCGGTCTCCTTTTATCGGTGACATCGCCTTTACTTGTGATCATGCTTTTGGAATAGCTCTCTTTGCCCGGGACGTATTAAATAAATGCGGAAATCTCCTTTGCAGTAGAGAGCCACCATATTTTAGCAGTTCAGTGCTTATACCATCCATACAAGTTGCTTTTCTGTTTTTTTGTGGATTTCAGGGCTTCTCTTAATTCATAGAAACGTAAATCGTTCACACATCCCACTTCAATTTCACCCTTTATGTTCTCTGCGGAGTAGATTTCTTCATACCACAAGTTCTTGCAATGTTCTATCTATAACGCTTGTTGGATGTTATTTATTTGAGCAACTTATCTTTCTGTTTGATCTAGCATTTTCGTTGTTTTATAATTTTCAATTCCGCTTCCGTGAATATCATCTTCTATTACGCTTGTAAACCTATCCCAAGATTCTTGATGAACTCGTTCCACTGCTCGATTTCCTGCATTTCTCTCTTGTTGTAAATGTGATGATTCTCCTATGTTAGCTCACTGGCATAATCACGATAAACGTCTTGTTTTCCCTTACAACTGTATCTAATTCTGGTTTCCAAATTTTTGTCCCATTCTTCCTTCTCATCTTTTTCTTGTTTTCTAATGCTTCTTCAGCACCTTCCTTAGCTGTAGTTTCCATACTTTTCCAATCCTTCTCTATTCCTTTCGCATCTTCTAGCGTGTTCTTGATTAAGTTTCTTCTGGTACGTCCCTCATATGCTCAGTTCATATAATATATATACTTTATAGACTCCTTTCTTCATCTTTTCTTCTGCCATCTTTTTGTTCTTTCTCCGTTTCGCTCACATATCTACTTCAGATAACACCAAGAAATGGTAAGAACCTATGTTATATCGGCTTTGCACTTTGCCTTCTAATTTTTCATTAGTGATAAGGGACTTAAATCCTCGAGCTGACCATGTATATTTAATGATACCTTTTTTGGGAAAATGTATGTTGGTTACCTCAGTTAAAACAAATAAAATCTCCAAGCAATCTTCCACTCTTATTTAGGACGTTTTCTCTCATCGTTCCCACAATCTTCGGCATAGGTTTATTGCCAGCCATTGCGTTTAAATCTTCTGTCAGTATTATTTGATGCTTATTATTATACTTGTCCAAAACCGATTGCAGTTTGTCAGAGCAATCTGTACGATCATCTTTTTGACCTTCATTAGATGCGTAAACTGTAATGATAGTCAAGTTTTGTCTCTCTTCTTTGACAATTAAAAATATAATTCGTTCATTTATATAACTGTGCCCAATAATTCTCTTTTCTCATCTTTTATGTATGTAAATGGCAACCGTTTTGCTTGCTTCCTCCTACTTGTTATCTTATAGCTTTCCGTTGTTTCTGTTATGGAAGTCATGTCTACCTTGGCTTTTTTTAAATTTCTGCTAAATTTTCTACTGTATTTGCTAAGTCTCCGATATTGCATCTTTCTACCTTAACTGTATTAGTAATACATTTATTTTTTATCTTCCTCTTCGCTGGTTTTGTTGTCTGTATATCAGACTTTGACCGAAGGCTGTTTCGGGTACTTGGAGTAACTGGGAAAATTCACCTGGCTGCCTTACGAGGGCTGCTCAAGTGCAATTTAATAGTGGGGTTGCCACTTTGTGGTCTTCCAACCTGCCTGATTTTCTTTTAGGGGTTTACACCCATAGGGAAGTTGGCTTCCCTACGTCTGAGAGTCCTCCATACCCTTACTTGTAACTGGTGGTTACAACAAGACGGACATGGGAAGGACAGGCTTAGGGTAGGAGAAAGGGACCAATCGGCCGTTGTGGACCACACTTAATCTGGCTACTTCCCTTCGGCCACAGAGTACCATCTCCGTCTGTGCTTCGGCCTGTCCGGTTTTGGTGAACCTTCTGGCAGCTAAGCTACCGCTGGCATCGCCCTCCGGATCCAGAGCAAAGAAACCTCATCCTCACGGACACTGTTACGTTAAGACGGTATCTCCCGAGGAAGTCGCTACATATCTTTTACGACTAACGTCCTTCTCACTCTGTTTCTAATCCTTGTCGCACCTCCTTATAGATATCGTACCAAATGTCACACTTATATTTCTAATACGAGATTTCAGTAGACCAGTTTTTCTTATACCTTAACTTTTCCAATTAATTTCAAATTTCTGTGAAATTCCAGTTTCAAAAGCTTCTGAAACTCATGTATCTATAAACCCCCGTTTTCCTTTCGTACATTGCTCGAACCATACACTTTAAGAGCGTCTTCCTTAATTCTATGTACATATTACATCTGTTTGTTCTATTAATATTTGTTCTCAAAATATTAGCTGCACTGGACGCTGGTTTCATTTGCAACACCTGCAGCATAGGCTTAAACAAGTCAATAACAAATTTCAGAGAACACAGTTACTTTTGCCAAGGAAATGAGGATCTTACCCCAAATTCCACAATCGGAGGGTATGATAGCCATCGCTTGTTACAGTGTACATACATGTACACTACTAATCTGAAATCCATACAAAGGTTCTCAGCAGAGGGTATACAGGGTGGTCCATTAAACCAAAACAAGAATTAAATTTCTAGTGAAAATGGGCGTAAAACGCATACCTTTAGGGCTATGAGCTCTTGTTTGTCTTCAATACTGTGAACCATATCTCTTCTATTGAAAACTCATAGCTTTCCATATTTTGGGAGGAGGTATTTATTTATTTCTCAAGTAAAGACCTATGGCCTGTTATTATATAGGAAGTCATAGATTGTGTGATTTTTCATGTTATGTCGTATAAACTCAGTTTTATTACTAGTAAATTTTTGTTAAAAATTTTACAGAAGGATATATATATATATATATATATATATATATATATATATATATATATATATATATACTCCTGGAAATGGAAAAAAGAACACATTGACACCGGTGTGTCAGACCCACCATACTTGCTCCGGACACTGCGAGAGGGCTGTACAAACAATGATCACACGCACGGCACAGCGGACACACCAGGAACCGCGGTGTTGGCCGTCGAATGGCGCTAGCTGCGCAGCATTTGTGCACCGCCGCCGTCAGTGTCAGCCAGTTTGCCGTGGCATACGGAGCTCCATCGCAGTCTTTAACACTGGTAGCATGCCGCGACAGCGTGGACGTGAACCGTATGTGCAGTTGACGGACTTTGAGCGAGGGCGTATAGTGGGCATGCGGGAGGCCGGGTGGACGTACCGCCGAATTGCTCAACACGTGGGGCGTGAGGTCTCCACAGTACATCGATGTTGTCGCCAGTGGTCGGCGGAAGGTGCACGTGCCCGTCGACCTGGGACCGGACCGCAGCGACGCACGGATGCACGCCAAGACCGTAGGATCCTACGCAGTGCCGTAGGGGACCGCACCGCCACTTCCCAGCAAATTAGGGACACTGTTGCTCCTGGGGTATCGGTGAGGACCATTCGCAACCGTCTCCATGAAGCTGGGCTACGGTCCCGCACACCGTTAGGCCGTCTTCCGCTCACGCCCCAACAACGTGCAGCCCGCCTCCAGTGGTGTCGCGACAGGCATGAATGGAGGGACGAATGGAGACGTGTCGTCTTCAGCGATGAGAGTCGCTTCTGCCTTGGTGCCAATGATGATCGTATGCGTGTTTGGCGCCGTGCAGGTGAGCGCCACAATCAGGACTGCATACGACCGAGGCACACAGGGCCAACACCCGGCATCATGGTGTGGGGAGCGATCTCCTACACTGGCCGTACACCACTGGTGATCGTCGAGGGGACACTGAATAGTGCACGGTACATCCAAACCGTCATCGAACCCATCGTTCTACCATTCCTAGACCGGCAAGGGAACTTGCTGTTCCAACAGGACAATGCACGTCCGCATGTATCCCGTGCCACCCAACGTGCTCTAGAAGGTGTAAGTCAACTACCCTGGCCAGCAAGATCTCCGGATCTGTCCTCCATTGAGCATGTTTGGGACTGGATGAAGCGTCATCTCACGCGGTCTGCACGTCCAGCACGAACGCTGGTCCAACTGAGGCGCCAGGTGGAAATGGCATGGCAAGCCGTTCCACAGGACTACCTCCAGCATCTCTACAATCGTCTCCATGGGAGAATAGCAGCCTGCATTGCTGCGAAAGGTGGATATACACTGTACTAGTGCCGACATTGTGCATGCTCTGTTGCCTGTGTCTATGTGCCTGTGGTTCTGTCAGTGTGATCATGTGATGTATCTGACCCCAGGAATGTGTCAACAAAGTTTCCCCTTCCTGGGACAATGAATTGACGGTGTTCTTATTTCAATTTCCAGCAGTGTATATAGTTCTAACGCATATAAATAATATATAAATAATTTTGTTTAAACTTGTTGCTAACTTATATAATGATAATAAATAAGATACATTATAGGTTATGGATGTATTTTAATTTAAAATTAAAAGCATATTTAACGGAAGAAACAAGAGATGGAAATTTGACTTACATATGATGTGACAGTTCTTCCCTTTGTACCTCCTGCGTGTATGGTTACGTCTGTTAAATATGTTGTGTGTGAAATTGTATGGGACTTAACTGCTAAGGTCATCAGTCCCTAAGCTTACACACTACTTAACCTAAATTACACTCCTGGAAATTGAAATAAGAACACCGTGAATTCATTGTCCCAGGGAGGGGAAACTTTATTGACACATTCCTGGGGTCAGATACATCACATGATCACACTGACAGAACCACAGGCACATAGACACAGGCAACAGAGCATGCACAATGTCGGCACTAGTACAGTGTATATCCACCTTTCGCAGCAATGCAGGCTGCTATTCTCCCATGGAGACGATCGTAGAGATGCTGGATGTAGTCCTGTGGAACGGCTTGCCATGCCATTTCCACCTGGCGCCTCAGTTGGACCAGCGTTCGTGCTGGACGTGCAGACCGCGTGAGACGACGCTTCATCCAGTCCCAAACATGCTCAATGGGGGACAGATCCGCAGATCTTGCTGGCCAGGGTAGTTGACTTACACCTTCTAGAGCACGTTGGGTGGCACGGGATACATGCGGACGTGCATTGTCCTGTTGGAACAGCAAGTTCCCTTGCCGGTCTAGGAATGGTAGAACGATGGGTTCGATGACGGTTTGGATGTATCGTGCACTATTCAGTGCCCCTCGACGATCACCAGTGGTGTACGGCCAGTGTAGGAGATCGCTCCCCACACCATGATGCCGGGTGTTGGCCCTGTGTGCCTCGGTCGTATGCAGTCCTGAATGTGGCGCTCACCTGCACGGCGCCAAACACGCATACGACCATCATTGGCACCAAGGCAGAAGCGACTCTCATCGCTGAAGACGACACGTCTCCATTCGTCCCTCCATTCACGCCTGTCGCGACACCACTGGAGGCGGGCTGCACGATGTTGGGGCGTGAGCGGAAGACGGCCTAACGGTGTGCGGGACCGTAGCCCAGCTTCATGGAGACGGTTGCGAATGGTCCTCGCCGATACCCCAGGAGCAACAGTGTCCCTAATTTGCTGGGAAGTGGCGGTGCGGTCCCCTACGGCACTGCGTAGGATCCTACGGTCTTGGCGTGCATCCGTGCGTCGCTGCGGTCCGGTCCCAGGTCGACGGACACGTGCACCTTCCGCCGACCACTGGCGACAACATCGATGTACTGTGGAGACCTCACGCCCCACGTGTTGAGCAATTCGGCGGTACGTCCACCCGGCCTCCCGCATGCCCACTATACGCCCTCGCTCAAAGTCCGTCAGCTGCACATACGGTTCACGTCCACGCTGTCGCGGCATGCTACCAGTGTTAAAGACTGCGATGGAGCTCCGTATGCCACGGCAAACTGGCTGACACTGACGGCGGCGGTGTACAAATGCTGCGCAGCTAGCGCCATTCGACGGCCAACACCGCGGTTCCTGGTGTGTCCGCTGTGCCGTGCGTGTGATCATTGCTTGTACAGCCCTCTCGCAGTGTCCGGAGCAAGTATGGTGGGTCTGACACACCGGTGTCAATGTGTTCTTTTTTCCATTTCCAGGAGTGTATCTTAAGGACTCGAACCTCGGCCGGGACCAGCCGCACAGTCCATGACTGCAGCGCCTCAAACCGCTCAGCTAATACCGCGCGGCTAAATATGTTGTCCTGACAGTGGTAATACTAAATTTAGTGTATTGGTTAGTTGATTAGGAGAAAGTGTGGATCAAGGTAAGAGAAAATGTCCACTGAACATGGGCTCTAAACTGCTTGAATTAAGAGCTATCAGCTCTTGCTCACCTTCGCTACTATGAAATACATCTCTTCTACTGAAAAAAAGTCTTCGTAGCTTTTAAGGTAAGCATTTCAGAGCCCGCGTGTAGTAGACTTTTTTTTTTCTTCATTTGGTACTAGAAACCTATCCTCAAAGCTGTAAAGGGAATTTAGTTTCACACTGCGTAAAACATTTAAGACATTCATCAGAATTTTTTGAAGAAGAGTTTGTGCGTAGTTCCCCCGCATATGTTGACACCCGATCAAAAATTACGACTCGTGCGGTGACTTCACTTTTGTCCGGCAAAAAATTATCCGCGTCTTCCATTTGAGTCATCAGGAGTGACGAAATTTGGTGTTATCAATAAGAACTTGCCACAAAACGATAAAGCGCAAAGATTCACCTGGGAGTTCAACTGTTTGACAACTTAACAGACTTTCATCCAATGCAAAACGGGAGCTGAACATCCCAAAGAAGGATTTTCCTGACAATTTCACATGGTTGTGTGCACGTTCGATGAATTTTACTCAAGTGATTATGTGTGGGGATGGGGGTGGAAACTACGTAGAACACTTTAATCATTAACAACGCCCTCTAAACTTTTCTCTATTTTTTGTTAATGCACTCTGAAAAACTTTTTCTACTGACGGGGTAAATTCTCCAGGTATTTAGTTGAATCTAAATCTTTTTAAATTCCATCAGGATTGTAGCTGAAGCAATGAATAAAATTTTTGCCACGGATAGGTCTTGAACACTGGTCCCCCGCTTATTCTTTTTTTGTTTGTTTTTTATCGATATTGTTCGTTACATTTGTTCGGTGCGGATGTCCCATGACAGCCGTTCAAGTTCAGTTGTGAGCCATTAACTCAGCTTTTCACTGCAGAGGGCAGCTAACCCTCTAACCGAACACGCTGAGCCACCGTGCCGGCACTTACTAGGCAGATGTGCTAACCACTTCACCATCCACACCTAACATCCAGGGCGGATTTCACCAGTACCTATGTAGAAAGCTGGGGTGCTATTCCAGTGATCACAGTCGGTCTTTGGCTGGGATGGGCGCACACGCCTTGTTTGCGTCTCGCCTGTTTTGCTGCTTCCTAGCCAGTGCGCGTTTGTTTACATCCGCGTAATGGCTTGTTTCAGAGCCCGACATCATTGATCATCATGGCGTTTTCTTACCGCCAAGCGACAATTCAATTAACTTTTCCGTTATATCACGAACGACGGAAGGCGTATGAGATTGAACGTTTTATACGGGAAGAAAGGAGTCTCCCCCCCACAAGATGTTCTCGGAATACCTTTTTCGATCCTCAGTACTACTGTGTTCACAAAGCTGGCGAATGACGAGCTGTGCGTCAAAGATTGTGCGGCGTCACGCTAACGATCTCAAGTTCCAATACTCTGACGGACATATATGGACTGTCGTGGTTGATCACGCTCGTGTCGGTCTCCGAACTTTGCGGGTTTCCGAACTCCCGTTGGCGGCATGGATGGCCGAGCGGTTCTAGGCGCTACAATCTGGAACCGCTCAACCGCTACGGTCGCAGGTTCGAATCCTGCCTCGGGTATGGATGTGTTGTAGTGGGACGCGAAATTGAAGCGTCACCCATCCACCAGTGTCAGCCCAGTTTGCAGGTGACTATAAGTGTAATTTAGTTTGTTTATATATTTTTCTTATTATTTGTAATAGATATGAATTATCTAAAAGTGTTGTATTTTTTTGTGTGTTTCATGTACGGAGAGGGCGGCGCAACGAACGGAGACAGCATCTTCGTTGCCGCGACCAGAGAGGAAATTGCTGGCCGCTATACGTCGCGGGTCGACAGCCGAGGAGCAACAGAAGATCCTGGAACCGAGTTGTTGCGTCGTGCTTCTAAAAATTAAAAAGAATGTTTTATACTCTTTTTTTGTATAACAATGACGTCATAGAGATCTTAATCTTATTGAAAAGTCAGTCCGAATCTGTTAAGCCTGAGGTTCAGAACGTCTGTATATAGAAAGTTAATAAAACGGTGTATACTACTAAAGTTGAAACACGTGTTCTGAGGAATTATTTATGAAGAAGTATGTGAATTGATTAATAGTATATTGGACAAGATTATTGTGGTCATCGCAACTTCGAATCTAAAAAGTTTATTTAATGTGTGGTTCTAATTTCAATTCAATCAAGATAACGTGTATCAATATAAGTTCTGAGGAGAAAACAAACGAAGTTTAAATCGAAAAGTTTACGAAAACCAATTGGCCCAAGTGACGAAATTCTTTGCTTACGACTCAACTGATGTTTTACAGTTTCGTTCAAGAACCATTCTGTGACAATTTAAAAAAGAATATAAATCATTTTTGAAGTGGGTTGTAACTGACGTAGGTGACGAAGTCTGCACATGGTCATATGATAAACGAAAGTCATTTATAAACAAACCTATACGTCGTTACACTACACCGTGGCGACCTTAGAAACAGGACTTGTGTGCAACTAAGGCACACAGGTACGAAATTGAAACATCAAGAGTCCTTCGGAAGTCAACGCGAGTTCTCGTGGAGCCTTCACCAGCCAGCGGCGACTTCGCGGGTGTGGGCATCTGACGGAGCGCAGCCAAGCAGTACGGTCACGCAGTTATTCCACGAGAAGGCGCATCTGTTGGGCAGCAGCTGAACGCTGCAAACCCCGACAACCTTTTTTTTTTCCTAAACTAATAGGCCCAGTACATCAGCTGCGGGGTGTTCCTCCGGCTGGTATTGGAGGTGTTGCTGAGGGCTTCGCCTGTCTACGGCGGTGCCGGGCGTGGTTGCAGCCAGTGACGTCTCCGGTGTTCGACTCAGCGTCCTGCCGGTTGCGGAAGCGGGGTCGCAGCATCTCAGCGGCTTCATCGACGGCTGTTACTTCTGCAGCATATTGATCATCGAGAACTACAAATTACAATATTAGTGTCCGGTGAGTTTGTTTCAAGTTGGAAGTGCAGTGTTGTACATAGGGAGTGTGCTTTTACAGGATTGTTAATTACGAGTCTGCGTGTGTAACTAGTTAATATCTTACAATAATGTCGGGAAGTGAAACGTCAGACGAAGAGCAGTCTATGTCCGATAGGAGCATGAGATCCCTTTTTAGGGCGATCGCTAAATTAAAACAGTCTAACGGGGATTTTTTAGCTGAACTAAAACAGTCTAACGAAGAATCTACTGCTAGATTAAAAGCTGAACTAAAACAGTCTAACGAAGAATCCATGGCTAGATTAAAACAGTCTAACGAAGAATCTATGGCTAGATTAAAAGAGGAACTAAAACAGGAACTAAAACAGTCTAATGAAGAATCTACTGCTAGATTAAGTGATAAAATAGAGTCTTCTAAAGTTGAAATGCAGGAAAAATTAGCAGGACTTAGTAATAAGATTGCTGATAATTGTAAAAGGTTAGAAGAACATATCCAGGAATCGCGCGAGGAAAAAGCTCGCATGCGAAACGATATTACTGACTTAACCGAGAGACTAGATAGTGTCAATATCTTAGTTGTAAATGAAATACAGAAAAATAACGATATGTTACGAGATGAATTTTCTATGCAAACGGAAACTGTTCGTAGAGAATTATTGGAATCTATTAAAGAGGTCTCTACCAAACCTGTAGAGATTTCTTCAATAGATAATGTAGAATTAGAGACATTAACTCATCAAGTAGAAAAGGACCATACCGAAATCGAAAACATGAAATTTTTAATTACTGAAATATGCAGTAACCTTGAGACTGCCAAAGATAATAACATTCATGAAGGTACAGAGCGTTCACATCGTGAACACAGTGAAGAATCGATATTAGCTAATCGCGTTTCCAATACAGAAATGCGAATACAGGAAATTACTAAACGGTTATCGGAGTTAGATAATAACGAAAACATTTCAGATAGCAGAGGTAATAACATAATCAGAGACAACAGTCGCATCGAATTTGCTAGCTCGGACGACAACAATATGAATAAAGAAATCACGGCAAGCCAATCCGATGCAACTCCGTCTCCGCAATCTAAACAAAATCCGACTATTTCTCTCGCAGAATGTCTGGATGATATAACGACAAATTCAAATGTAGCAAGTCGATTTCCTGTATTCAAACCAGGAGGCGAACTTCACCCTATAATCTTTATAAAAGCTTTTGAAACTGCATTATCTCCTAAATGGAGTAACGAAAAACGGATTCAATTTGTAATAGGACATTTAGAAGCAGAAGCTGCGGAGTGGGCAGTACTGCATAGAACTGAATTTAGGGACTGGGATGATTTTGTTAAGCAGTTTAAACAACATTATTGGTCAAGAGGAAAACAACAACACTTAACTTTAGAGTTGTTAGACCCTCCTCCATATTCTAAGCGGTGGGGAGGTTATAGGAATTATTTTGAATGGCATTTAAACCGTGCTAAATTAATTGAAGAACCAATTATTGAAAGTCATTTAATACGAGTCCTAATTAGTAGGTTACCGTATTATGTAAAGGAAAGAATGATAGAAAAAGAATGGTCACAGCCGTGCGAATTGTTAGGATATTTAGAGCAGCTAGATATACTTAATAGAGAAAGGGAAGACGAGAAGTTTAGATTTGGTAGAAATGACAATCCTCGAAATAATAATAATAATTCAGAACAACGAAAAGCTAATAACAACAATCATAGCCGGTTTTGTTATATAAAGCGTCAATCTAAAGATAAACAGAGCCAACAAAATCGTGGCAATAACTCGAAAATGCGGAAATTACACAATAACGATCATGAAATAAATCATCCTCAAGTAATTAATGAAGGTCAAGTGGTAGGTGACGTTATCATAGAAAGTTCGGAAAACTAGTAAAGTCCTTTAGTACGGGTCAACTAAAGGGAACTGTTAGTCAAGATTATACAAGACCCAATTGCAATTTAGCATTAAGCTGCCAAAAGGACGGTGACTGGCAACAAGATTTGCTTCAGGAAGACAATCTGATAAGGGAGAATATAACTTATAAACCCGTTATTAAAGGTTATATTAAAGATACCGAAATAAATATTATAATTGATTCGGGTAGCGAAGTAAGTATTTTATCGAAAGAATTATTCCAGCTTAAAAGAAAATATTGGAATTTCCCAACCTTACCTGTAACTGGGGTGAAAATTATAGGAGTTACTGGTAAAAGAAGTCAAAATATTACTGAGGAAGTTTATTTAACTTTTGAGATTGCTAAACAATTAATTGCTCACTCTGTACTTGTCGTAGCCAACTTAAATGTGGCCCTAATTTTAGGTATAGATTGGCTGTGTAAATATAAAGCTATATTAGATTTTAAAGACTCTTCCTTAACCATCCGTAAGGAGGCATGTGCTTTTAAAGTGAGGTTTTCTGATAATCAAGTACCGGAAAATTGCTACGAATCCTTACAGATTAAGTACGCACAGACCATGAGCCTATTAACAGATTTTAGTGATCTTGAATATGAAGTATACCATGGTCAGGCTAGTAGCAGTATCGAAACCGAAGTGAAAGAAAAATGTTATTCTACGAATTATCTATCCGAACAAGAAAAGGAAGAGTTGGAATCTTTGTTGTTAGAATTTAGAGCCGTCTTCTCAGATGAACCGGGGAGAATTAAAGATTACGTCTGTAAACTTAAGATTAAAGATCAAAAACCATTCTTTAAGAAACCTTATCCTATTCCAGTACAATTCAAAGAACCGGCTAGTAGAGAAATAAGTAAGATGCTAGAACAAAACATTATCGAACGTTCATGTAGCGCTTTTAACAGTCCTTTGTGGGTAGTTAAGAAAGCTACTGGTGGGGTACGACTAGTTCTGGATGCCCGTGAGTTAAATAAAATTATAGAGATGGAAAGAGACAGACCTATTCCTATGGAGGACGTACTTCTTAAGATTGCTGGTTCACGTTATATGAGTACAATGGATTTAACTGCTGGCTACCATCAAGTAATATTACACCCGGATTCACGGCAATATACGGCTTTTCTTTTTGAAGGCAGATCATATCAGTTCCAAGTTTTACCTTTTGGACTTAATATATCAGTGTCAACTTTCATTAGGGCATTAGATTCTGCTTTGGGTCAGCAATTGTTACAAAAGATTATTTTATATGTAGATGATATTTTGGTAGCCACTAAAACGTGGGAAGAACACGTAACGATATTACGGGAATTGTTTGACCGTTTAATTGACAGAGGAATTACTTTAAAATTATCTAAGTCTTACTTCGGAAAGGAGGAAGTGAGATTTTTGGGGCATATAGTGGACAGTAAAGGTATTAGGCCAGACCCAGCACGTATTGAAGCTATTGCTCGATGCCCGAGTCCTAGAAATCGGAAACAATTGAAATCATTCTTAGGAATGGTAGGATTCCTGAGAAGATTTCTTCCAGGGCAGGACATTGTTAATCCTAAATTACTAGATTTATTGAAAGAGAAGTCAGTATGGCTCTGGGGACAAGAGGAAGAGGAAGTTTTTAATAAGATAAAAGGAGCGTTGACCGAAGCCAAAGTGTTATACCACCCAGATTTTAATCAGGACTTTTGTATGTGTACGGATGCCTCTGATTATGGTGTGTCTTGTGTAATATTCCAAGGTGATCTGACCAATGAAAAGGGATTATATCGGCCTATTGGATTCGCTAGTAGAACTTTAAATAAACACGAAAGAAATTATTTTGTAACCGAGAAGGAAGCTCTCGCAGTGGTATGGGGTTTTCAACGATTTAGAGGATTATTAATGGGAAGAAAAACAATTGTATATACTGATCATCACGCTTTAATCTTTCTGAACAATTGTCGGTTACTTCACCGTAGACTATTACGTTGGGTATTATGCTTGCAAGAATTTCAGTACGAAATTAGGTATATAAAAGGATCTCAGAATGTAGTTTCAGATGCTTTGTCGAGACTCCCCGTAGGAATGGAGAATATTAATATTGCAGAAGAACCAGGAACAAATTACCATGTTTATTTCCTTTTAACTAAGGAGAACGAACGTAAGGTTAAACGGATAGTAACTGCTGTTAAGTGCAATCAAAGACATGACGATCAATATAGGGACCTTATACAAAACCTTAATAATGGGGACGAAACAGTTAACACCCGGGGTGTGTGGTTATATTTTAACGACTTGTTATATTGGAAAGCACAGAGGGAACACCAGAGTTGGAAAATCTGCATTCCGAAAACTGTTGTGTACGAGTTAATTACTTATATTCATGAAGGTTACGGGCATTTTGGAATTCATAAATGTATTAAACATCTAATGAAGTATTATTATTTCAAAAATATGTCCCGTATTGTGAGAAGTATTATCAGGGCTTGTGAAACCTGTCAAAAGGTTAAAGTTAATAACAAATCTAAGCGTTATAAATTATATGCTGTAATTCCTCGAGGTCTGTGGGATCTACTGTCATTAGATTTTTTCGGCCCCCTGCCTCGTAGTTCAGGAGGATTAACTTATGTGTTTGTTGTAATGGAATGTTGGTCCAAACATGTGAAGCTATATACTTTGAAACGAGCGAATACAGCAAGCGTTATACGTTGCCTCACCCGAAATTACTTTGTTAACTGGGGCATTCCTAAACGACTTATGTCTGACAACGGTAGTGCCTTTATTAGCCAAAAGTTTCAAGATATGATAAAACAATATGGGATCAAACATATCTTAATTTCGAAATATCACCCTCAAAGTAATTTAGTAGAAAGAGTCATGAAAGAATTAGGACGATTATGTAGAACTTATTGTGCACATAAACATACTCGGTGGGCCAAGCTAATGCCTGAATTCGAAAAGATATTAAATGAATTACCTCATCTAACGACGGGATTATCACCTATAGAAATTTTAGGCAAACTAATTATAGGTGAGCCTTTACTAGCTGCTCTACCTTGGCCACCAGCAAATGAGATCCAACAATGCATCCCAGACGAAAAAGTTTGCGAACAGATTATTAAAAATGCCGAACGGAGAATTAAAATTCATAATCAACATGCTATAGAACCCTCATTTCAGGTAGGAGATCTTGTGCTAGTACGATCGCATCCTAAAAGTTCGAAGATCAGTAAGGAATGTAGAAAATTCTTCTTTATCTTTGAAGGGCCATATGTTGTACATAAGATTGTACATCCCAAAGCGTTACTTCTTATGGAACCTTCATCAGGT
Organism: Schistocerca cancellata; assembly: GCF_023864275.1. Classification (NCBI taxonomy): domain Eukaryota; kingdom Metazoa; phylum Arthropoda; class Insecta; order Orthoptera; family Acrididae; genus Schistocerca; species Schistocerca cancellata. The sequence goes on along the minus strand of NC_064632.1, from coordinate 463,516,260 downwards.
GTAATTAAAGGATTATATAGTGTTGATCAAATGAAACCCTTCATTCCTAAATAAGTTAATATTTAGTATGTGTTACACACGGAAGAGCGTTCATAGTTTATTCATGTGAAGTTTTCGTGATAGTTACGTGTTATTTTAAAGAAATAACAGAAAGCTTAAACAAGTGTTCTACAGTAATCTACTGGTACTTCAAAAAGAGGAAGATAACCAAAAGGGGGATTTATATGGAAGAAATTTTGTTATTAGGTCAAGAGGAATTTTGTATATTTTATGTTTACTCGGATAGTAGGAACCAAAGGGGGTGGTCAATAATTTTAGGGACCATGGGCGTCCAGAGCTATAGGGCTCACGAGAACATAGCAGAGTGCCTTTAATAGAGGTTTGTAATAGTGTTAATATAGAACACACCAAACGGGGCTCTCTCGCATGTTTCTCCTAAATAAATTGCCATTACCCAACAAGGTGTCCGAAGGCAAAGAAAGCCGTGCCGAGATGCTAAAGAAAGTTTTGCTTGATTTCTTCTTGACCTCAGGCGTAAATAAGGTATTAGGGAAAAGAATGAAGTAAAGTAAGTAGTACTATTAGTTATTGTGAGAAACTAATTAGTAATGTACATTTTAGGAAAGAGTAAATCTAGTAAATGAATAAAACTGAAACTAATTTATCGCAATTTGAACGCTCTGTCCTAATGTAACCACGTGAAGGAACGAACTAAATTGTTACTTACTAGCAACTATTAAATGAAGAGGAATAATCTCCATATATTCGGTTATGAATTACCACAATGGCACAATTAAGGGTAAATGACAAATAGTCGCGACAATATCGTATTAAAAAGATTAAATCTATCTAAGAGCAAGGGCTCTAGGGTAAGTAAAATGTGAGGGAAATGTATTAACAGTTAAATATTGTATATTGAAAAGTTTTATTTATCGGTTAAAACCTGACAAACTGAGCTTGTGGGTGGGGTATGTAGTGGGACGCGAAATTGAAGCGTCACCCATCCACCAGTGTCAGCCCAGTTTGCAGGTGACTATAAGTGTAATTTAGTTTGTTTATATATTTTTCTTATTATTTGTAATAGATATGAATTATCTAAAAGTGTTGTATTTTTTTGTGTGTTTCATGTACGGAGAGGGCGGCGCAACGAACGGAGACAGCATCTTCGTTGCCGCGACCAGAGAGGAAATTGCTGGCCGCTATACGTCGCGGGTCGACAGCCGAGGAGCAACAGAAGATCCTGGAACCGAGTTGTTGCGTCGTGCTTCTAAAAATTAAAAAGAATGTTTTATACTCTTTTTTTGTATAACAATGACGTCATAGAGATCTTAATCTTATTGAAAAGTCAGTCCGAATCTGTTAAGCCTGAGGTTCAGAACGTCTGTATATAGAAAGTTAATAAAACGGTGTATACTACTAAAGTTGAAACACGTGTTCTGAGGAATTATTTATGAAGAAGTATGTGAATTGATTAATAGTATATTGGACAAGATTATTGTGGTCATCGCAACTTCGAATCTAAAAAGTTTATTTAATGTGTGGTTCTAATTTCAATTCAATCAAGATAACGTGTATCAATATAAGTTCTGAGGAGAAAACAAACGAAGTTTAAATCGAAAAGTTTACGAAAACCAATTGGCCCAAGTGACGAAATTCTTTGCTTACGACTCAACTGATGTTTTACAGTTTCGTTCAAGAACCATTCTGTGACAATTTAAAAAAGAATATAAATCATTTTTGAAGTGGGTTGTAACTGACGTAGGTGACGAAGTCTGCACATGGTCATATGATAAACGAAAGTCATTTATAAACAAACCTATACGTCGTTACACTACAGTGTGTGATGTCCTTAGGTTAGTTAGGTTTAAGTAGTTCTACGTTCTAGGATACAAATGACCTCAGCAGTTAAGTCCCATAGTGCTCAGAGCCATTTTAACCATTTTCTGAACTCCCGTTTGAAGTACCGTCGGACGTTGTGGTGGCCGCTTTTAAACCTTACGGCAACGTCGTCCGTCTGGTGGCTGAAACGTGCAAGACGTTCTAAACGTACCGTCTCCTGAGTGGTGTTCAAAATGGTTCAAATGGTTCTGAGCACACTGGGACTTAACTTCTGAGGTCATCAGTCCCCTAGAACTTAGAACTACTTAAACCTAACTAAACTAAGGACAACACACACATCCATGCCCGAGGCAGGATTCGAACCTGCGACCGTAGCGGCCACGCGGTTCCAAACTGAAGCGCTTAGAACCGCACGGCCACACCGGCCGGCCCTGAGTGGTGTCCGTCAGATAAAAACTGAACTACGGAAACACATTCCTTCCTATTTGGTTATATCCGGTTGCAAGGCTGTCGTATACGATGGCCAGCCGCGCACCTGTTCAGGTTGTGGCCAGGAAGACCCTGTCCGCTCTGGATGTCTCCGATGTAGACTGGTTCAGACGCCGATCGGAGACGCCGCTCCTCCTGCGGCGCCCACTGTGTTACCTCTGTCTTACGCGTCTACGGCGGTGCTGCCTGCTACGTCCTATCTGACTCAGTCGGTACCCGTGTCGGTTCCTCTAGACGACGTGATGGACCTTCCGCCTCTCTCTCCTACTCCCTGCCGAAGGCAATACAAGTGAACGACGACTGTCGGCAGGCACAAGCTGTCTGTCTAGACCTCATGGATGTTGGTCATGGAGCTGTACCTACCTCCGTCTTTCTACCATCTGGCCCCAGGTCGGACCATAGCCACCCGCCATCCGACACGGGACAGCATGTTAGGAAGCGACTGTCGCCAAGGAAACGGAAGAGACAACGCCTTACCCCTTCTAATGACTGCGTCCGTCGGAAGTCTACACAGGATGACGACCCTGCTGCTGACGGTGCGGTGTCCTCCGATGCCCTGACACTTGACGACGCGACGCCTTTCCCCACCTCATCTACAGTCAGCGACCACCTCTGGGCATCGACCTTCCTCCGCTTCACTTTCGGTGTCTGATGCTACCTGTGGGCGTACGTCGGATAATGTTCCACTGAACCGGCCTGGAGACACGTCTGCCTCCTGAGCGGACGACGTCGATGCTGAGGATGGACATTCTGGAGGAGTACAGAACGATGGACCCCACTTGGTGGGGTCAGCTCCCTCCCCAACACAGTGATGTGCCCTCCAGTGGGGGCCTAACAGGGGGTTAACTATGATTTCCCCGTGTCTGAAACGCCTGTCCACCTTGCGATGGAAGCCTTCCAGACTTATCGCATAGCCAGGTCAATGTCAACACTATTCGCGTACACCACAATCTGGCTTTACTCGATGACATGCTGTATGCCACGGACGTTGACGTGGCTGTCCTTCAAGAGGTGCATGTCTCAACTTTCTGTGCTGCCCAAGGTTTTACAGCACAGATCTCTCATTCATCCCCTACTGGTAGTGGGGTGGTGATCCTCTTACGTGATGGTATGCTCGCTGATGCAGTTGCCTATCTCCCTAGAGGTATGGCTCTCACGTTTAGTGGCGTCAGGATCGTCAATGTCTATGCACCATCTGGTCCGGGTAGCCTCTGTGAACGTTCCCAGACAGTCACGCCTCTATTCCTGGGTCGGCAGGATGCATTGGAGGCAATTTCAACTGCACCCAGGCACCCAAAGACCAACTACCACGTCACCCTCTGTGCGCGGCGCTAGCGGCAGTTCCCCAGCACCACAGACTACTGGATTCTTGGTAGCATGTTCATGGCGATTGTGCGGGGTTTACGCATTTCACTGGCCATTCTTCCAGCCGGTACGATCGTTTTTCTCTCCGCGATATTGTCAGTGGAGTGCAGGCTGCTGGCCCAGTGCGTTCTCTGACCATGACGCATACATCTGCGCCATCAATCTCTGCCGCCAAAGGGTGTGGCGCGGGCGTGGACCATGGAAACTGAACACGATCCACCTTACTTCACCCGACTGCCGGCAGCTCATCGAGACCACGTGACCAGTTTGTCGTTGACGAAGTGATGCCTATCATTCTGTCCTGTCTTGGTTGGTGCATTGTGGAAAGCCTGCTCCCTGCAATGTCTTGATTGGTTACGGAAGGGAGGTTGCGGCGTGGCGGCGACGGACTCAGGAATTCTATTTAACCATTCTCCAGGAATGAACTATTATGCCGTATTCGCCAGAGCACCAGGCGATGACGAATCGTGGCAAGGCGCAGCTCACGGTACTCTCTCGCTGCCACCTTGAAGGAACCATGGTCAGGGCACGTACACATGATAAGTTAGTGCAAAAGAGTCCATCTATGTATCATGTCATAGCGAAACGACACCACCGCCGGAGGAATTTGATCAACATTCTTATCACTGATAGTGGGCAGCGTTTTCATACCCAAGGGGATATCGGATCTGCCCTCTACACACATTAAGTTACACTGTACTCTGAACAACGTCACCGCCCTGTCACCATTACGGCGGTCTCCAGACTCTCCTTTGGCTCGGTTCCCGGCGGTGCGATTATGGATCTGATTGATAACGTCACGGATGACGAAGTTTATGACGCTCTCGATGCGGGTTCTGCGAACAGGTCGCCTCCCACTGGAGTTTTATCGGACATTTCGCCCCATTCTGGCCGCCAGTGTGGACAAAAATTTGTCATGACCCTATGTCACATTTCGTGCCGATTCCAGACGGTTTTCTCGATAGTTTCCTCATCCACATCCACAAGCCTCTGGGTACATCACGGATATGCGATTACCGCTCCTTGACGTTACTCAAAAGCTGCACGGCTGAAACGGACAGCTCGGTACGTGATTTCCCCCGATCAAACTTCTTTGGAAGGTACCAATAATATCCGCGCTACCCTCTGCCTCTATCGGGATATAATCGCTCTCACTCACACTCGCTGTATGCCTGGATCTCTGGCAGCTCTTGACTTCAGAGGCGTTCGATCGAGTCGATCACGACTTCCTGGAAGGGGTCCTCCGCAATATGGGCTACCTGATACTACCGTCGATGTAGTAATGCGTCTCATACGTGGAGCTACGTCTCGTATCTTACTCCTCCCATCTCGATCCGTCGATCACTGTACATCACAGTACATCGATGTTGTCGCCAGTGGTCGGCGGAAGGTGCACGTGCCCGTCGACCTGGGACCGGACCGCAGCGACGCACGGATGCACGCCAAGACCGTAGGATCCTACGCAGTGCCGTAGGGGACCGCACCGCCACTTCCCAGCAAATTAGGGACACTGTTGCTCCTGGAGTATCGGCGAGGACCATTCGCAACCGTCTCCATGAAGCTGGGCTACGGTCCCGCACACCGTTAGGCCGTCTTCCGCTCACGCCCCAACATCGTGCAGCCCGCCTCCAGTGGTGTCGCGACAGGCGTGAATGGAGGGACGAATGGAGATGTGTCGTCTTCAGCGATGAGTGTCGCTTCTGCCTTGGTGCCAATGATGGTCGTATGCGTGTTTGGCGCCGTGCAGGTGAGCGCCACAATCAGGACTACATACGACCGAGGCACACAGGGCCAACATCCGGCATCATGGTGTGGGGAGCGATCTCCTACACTGGCCGTACACCACTGGTGATCGTCGAGGGGACACTGAATAGTGCACGGTACATCCAAATCGTCATCGAACCCATCGTTCTACCATTCCTAGACCGGCAAGGGAACTTGCTGTTCCAACAGGACAATGCACGTCCGCATGTATCCCGTGCCACCCAACGTGCTCTAGAAGGTGTAAGTCAACTACCCTGGCCAGCAAGATCTCCGGATCTGTCCCCCATTGAGCATGTTTGGGACTGGATGAAGCGTCGTCTCACGCGGTCTGCACGTCCAGCACGAACGCTGGTCCAACTGAGGCGCCAGGCGGAAATGGCATGGCAAGCCGTTCCACAGGACTACATCCAGCATCTCTACAATCGTCTCCATGGGAGAATAGCAGCCTGCATTGCTGCGAAAGGTGGATATACACTGTACTAGTGCCGACATTGTGCATGTTCTGTTGCCTGTGTCTATGTGGCTGTGGTTCTGTCAGTGTGATCATGTGATGTATCTGACCCCAGGAATGTGTCAATAAAGTTTCCCCTTCCTGGGACAATGAATTCACGGTGTTCTTATTTCAATTTCCAGGAGTGTATATTTAGCGTCACGTATCCCCCAACTGGCACAGTTACTTCCCGTTCCGCCAACTATTGCTCACGGTATGCTGGCGGCATTGGGTTCATTTGTTTGACACGGCTTGCTGTTCAAGTTACGAAACCCTCACTCCCCAGCGGTATCCCTTTTCATTGGCTCTCACATGACGTTGTGGTGCCTACTTGCCTTATCAGCCTATTGCTTCAGGCTCTTGCACCACACTCTCTTTCAGCACCTATCCGACTTTCGTATGTCCCGCCGCCATTCTTTTGCTTCCGCCGCTTTTTCCTTGAACTGAGCTACGTCCATACTGTCATACTGCCTGCGCAATTGACGTCCACGAAAGCGACCTATGGTTTCCTTCAGCAGCCCAGGTCGCCGAATGTGGTTGAAGGGAAGCGTCCCCACTTCGACTGGCGTGGCGTTTGGCTATCGGTATGCGCTCTTTACCTTGACACTGACTGCATGGTACCTTACTGTCAATGGGAGCCGAGCATGCCGGTCACGCCTTCACAGGATTCACCTCGCAGACACTACGTTGTGTGTCGACTGTGATGTTATGGACACAGACGAGCTCTGCCCGGTGTGCAGATCGGCGAAAAGCGTCTGGTTCTTGGTGCGACAGATGTCCCTAATTACCCATACGACTGCTCATCGGATACTCAAATGCTCCTTTTTCCGGACGCCGGATACTTCCCGCAAGCGAAAACGAACTCTGTGACGTGGATTTGTGGGCACGCAGCTCTCTACTTGTTCGCTAATAGCGAGTAAAGTAAGCTCGACTTTTGGCAGTTCATTAATGAACGCCATTGTACAACTGTTCGCAAACCAAAATAAAGACAATTTTCGTCCAGTGTCCTATGCAGTGTTTTCCTTAACCCACCACAGAGCTAGGGTGTTCCTGTCATGAAGAACAGATCCCCGTCTCTTCCACACTTAGAACCGATTTATTCACTAGTGATGGAAATGTTCATCTCGGAAAAACTATACGTATGACAGTCTCAATTAGTCTGACGTCTTGCTTTTTTTTATATTTTAGTTACGTGTTCCATTGATCAATAACACGGAAAACCGTTATGATGTGGAACGTGTCAAATGCACAAGAAATTCGCACAGGAAACAAGCTTTTTTCTTTTTTTGTTTTTGTTTACATTATAGTGTTATACCTAAATACCTCTATTATCTATCCCATTCCCTTAAATGGCACAAAATGTGTATATTATATATCCAGATTTATTTACTCATATTCAAGAATTCATCTATGTTATAGAAGGAGTTGTCAATCAGTTATGATTTCAATTTGTTTTTGAAACTATTACTGCTGCCTGTCAGATATTTTATTTCATCTGGTAATTTATCAAAAAGTTTCATAGCAGCATATTTTACCCCTTTCTGTGCCAAAGATAGGCGTGATGCCCGTTTCCTGATATTCCCGGTGGTATTAATGACAAAAATAAATAAATAAATAAAAAAGAACGATAAGAAAAATAAATAAATAAATGATGTTCATTGTACATCTACTCCACGTTTCCTATGGTTTTCTCGGTTCCTGGCGTGTGGGAAAACGGGACATGGGGGCCAGGCTTCGGCTTGTGACGCCAGGGCACTTTACCCCCACCCCTACCTTTGGGCGCCGAGGAAGTTTCCCCCCAAAAGAGAAAAAAGAGAAAGTGGATAGCTCATCAGCCTACCTAGCAGACGACATGGGTTCAAGTCCTGGCTGTAGCACAAATTTTAATTCATTACTTCATCGTCTGTCCTTATCCAAGATAATGTTGGGAGTCATGTATCTCCAGGATAATGTGATTCCGTCATATCAACTTTAAATTTGTGTTATTTATCGTGTAATCGAAATTTAACGGATTTTATTTATTACTGATGTGGGAGCCGTTACTGAGCCGTGGCGGTTCATATCGATAGCGCAACTCTGGTGTTTTATCTTTCCTGCCACGGTCAGGGCGGTAAGCAGCGCCCTCTGGGACCTGCGCGAGGAGTAACGAAGCGAGGTCTTGTGGGGGTTGTGTTCTCCGGGACGTGGTGGAAGACGGTTGTCGGGTTGACGCAGCGAGTGTGGGACCGGACCTATCGCATGGAGATATACAAGTTGGCTCTGAACGGAAGGCGCCGTAGCAAGCAGCGGGAAGCGAGCGTCCTGTAATTTGTGTGAAGGAGTAACGATTTTTGCATTGGATTTCCCAGTGGTTCCCGAGAGTTGCGGTGGCTTCTTTCGGAGAAGAGAATTGGTAAGAGCTTGTGTCTACGCTCTTTTCCGTACGATGTTGTTGCCTGCCGTTATAAACGGGTGAAAAGCAGGCGCTGGTATTGACTATACGGGAACTGGTGATGTAAAATTACATTTGTGATTGAGTCTCACATGTACTGTGACAATTTAGAGGCGAAAGCTGTGGTGGTTTCATTAGGTCTGGTTCTTTGCTGTGCAACTAAGGGAGTCAGTTATTTGGGGTAACCGAGGGAGCACCATTTTGTTGGTCTAAGTGATACGTTCTCCACGTTTTGTCTATGGCTTTGCGAATCGAAATCGCAGGGGAGTACACGTGTGAGTGATTTGCTATTGTAGCCAATCTAAGCAGAAGTTACCATTGCTACTGTCCTTGTGATTGGCGTTGTTTGTCTTTTGATTGTAGGTGTACTCACGGTTAAAAAAAATTACGGCTACTATTCATAAGGGTTGTCTAGTAAGGAAACTTCTTAAACTTTTATCATAAGCTGGTCTGTTTGCCTATCACATTGGCTTTCGATGCAGTAACTGAAGGAAAGTGTATGGTGGTTCAAGATTGTAGGCTGACTAGTATTTGAACTGGTGTTGAGGTTAAGGGCGAGATCAGCATCCCGCAAACCTGCACGCTGCGCGTGGTTATATGTTCCGCTATTGGGGAGCCGGCTCTCTGTTCTTGGTTTTTGTAAGGATACGTGATGAGTGCATCGCTGTAGTTTTTCGCGTGCTAAATTGCGGGGTGTCGGTGCCGTCCTAGAGCTAGACTTGTGATGTATGTTATGTTGAAAGGGAATTAACTGTACCAAACTTAAGAGAGCTCTTAGTTTGTTTTAGGTGTGTACTTGGAATGATGTTGATATTTTGTCCATTGCGGCAATAACTTCCTGTGTGGGCAGATCCTCTGAGGGACTTGTATTGTACTGTTGCAGTGCAGTCCATCTGAAACGTGCTGCTTAAAACTTGGGACTGCAGCTCTATGATGTTATATATTACTGTTTAATCTTAAATGTCTTGGATGTAATATGGTTGTTGAGGATTATGTACGAAGGCTGTCCAGAAAGTAAGTTCCGATTGATCGCGAAATGGAAACCACAATGAAAATCAGATACGTTTTATTTGTAGCGCTTAGCTACACCATCCAGCTACTTCTCTACGTAGCCGCCGTTCTGACTTAGACATTTGTCGTAGCGTTGTACCAACTTTCCAATACCCTCATCATAGAAGGCAGCCGCCAGTGCTTTCCGCCAATTTTCTACGCTGGCCTATAGCTCGTTGTCTGTGCCAAAATGTTATCTTCATATCCAAAGTTTCATGTGAGCGGAGATAAAACTCAGAGGGAGACAATTACGGGCTGTGTTGTGGGTAATCAAACATTTCCAATTGAAACGATGTAGGAGCATCTTCATTGCCTCTGCAGAATTCGGATGAGAATTGTCTTGTAGAAGAAACCGCACGACAGTTATGTAATGTTGGCTGCATAGCTTCAGGCGAAGTTTCTCACCAGGCCCTCGTACTTGGCGGGAGACACTATTTTCTACACATCTTCACGCGCTCTCTGTGAGCTCAGTAGAGCGACGTTATGCTATCTAGGGTCATACTACAGACACTGCCCAACACATCTGTGCAAAGCTTTATCGGATTTTAATAGTCGTTTCCATTTCGCGACCGATCGGAACTTACTTTCTGGACACCCCTCGTAATTAATTTTGATCGCTGGTTCCTTAAAGGAAGTATTTCGTTTTAAAATATGTGCTCGGTCAGAGCCTATTTAAATATGATTTTAAGTCATCATTCAAATTTTCTAGTTTTGCTTTCTTAAAAGGCTTTCAGTTAAATGATTGCTATTTGGCTGTTTAAATGTTAGAGTGACTTAAAGGGAAAAAAATTATTTTGTAATTTGTACTGATTGTTCCTTTTGGGTAATACCTGACTTATGAGTTCAATAAATGAGTGTCTAGTCAATGGTGATGCACTGTTCTATTGCTAGCCTACCCCTTCCACTCCACTGCCTATTGAGCTGCTTTGTGTCGAAATTGTGTTCGGAACACCCCTCTGACCTGACACCTCAGTTACACTTTTCAGCGTTTAGGTTGAAATGCCGCTTTTGGAGCCATACAGTCTCCCTAAATAATTATACTATTCGTTTTGATCTATCAGCTGAGAGCGGAACAGCTATCAACAATTTTACCAGTGTCCCTGACAGCACCACTAATGACTAAGGGGTATTCCTTCCGCGAGGTCTTCTCTTCTTGCTGAATCCAGCTACCACCTGAGAGCGGAACAGGAGATCGGCCGGCGCCCGCCGCATCGTCCGGGAATTACTTAATCGCGGCAAAGAATCACTTTTCTCGGAAGGAGCGCGGTAGCGGGCGCCGCATCGTAATACGGCCATTATGCGGCTGCGGGCGCCGTAATAACATCTGTGGAAAAGGGCGCGCGCGGCAGACGGGCGCCCGAAAAAAGGGAAACAACGCGGCGCGCCGTAAGTAGCGGTAGCTCGCGTCGGGGCCGTTGCCACTGTCGCGGCCGCGCTAATTTACATAGGAGCGGGCGGCCGGGCACTGTGCACCGGCCATTAGGACGGTTTTTAGGGGGCGCGTTAAAAGCCCGCACCGTATCATCAGCTGAGGCAGATGGTCGCCCTCTAATGGCGGACCGCGGGCCTCGGGCATGTCTTTTTCTGCGGACGGATACCCACTCGCTGCGAGCCGACGGCGGTTCTGCAGAGCTTAACCTCTCCTGGCGGTGTGGATGCCAAGCATCAGCGTACTTGCAGGCTACTTAAAGGAAAGAACAGCACTGTAGCGATTCTACACTGATGTGACAGAAGTCGTGGCGTACCTCCTGATATCCTGTTGGACTTCCTTTCGCCTTAGTGCAACAGCTACACGTGACATGGACTCGACAATTCTTTGGAAGTTCCGTGCAAAAATATTGAGCCATGGTGCCTCTACAGTCGTCCATAACTGCTGACGTGCTGCTGGTGCAGGATTTTGTGCACGAACTGACCTCTCGATTGTTCGATGGGATTCATTTCGGGCAATTTCGTTGGTCAAATCTGAGCCGTGGTAAAATTTGCTGTTTTGAAGAGCGCGCTGCAGCGCGTAGTGTGAAGCAGTCGCCCTCCGTTTCTGGCGGTGGCACTGCTGTGGCAATCGCAGCTTTCGTGTCTCCCTCTGGTGGAAAAGGGGAAAGGTTGCCTGTTCACGTGTATTTAAGGGGCGCTATAAGCTCGCCAGTGGTTGGTCAGTCGGAGTGAGGCTGGGTCAGTCTCGCGTCACCAGTTGCTGGTGTCTCTCGTTCACATTTGTGCGGCAGTTACTGTCTGTCTGTCGTCGGAGTACTAGTATGTCTGTCGTTTGGATCAAACTTTAAGGGGCTCCGGAACACCCTATACTTGCAATGTTAAAATAACGCTTATAAATTACATCTTTCCTCACAAAGTATTTGAGGTAGGAAGTTGAACTTTTTACAGATTATTTATTGGAATATGGGCTACAACTTAACACAGGGATTTTACAAAATTTTAGTTGACTTATTAAAGATGATTTTTTTCAATTGTAATGAAAATTCACAACATTTTTTTGCAATTTTTTATTTATATATTCAAAAATATACAGTTTTTTGGAAAAAGGCTGTGTTAAATTACGCAGAAGGTACTGTGTAACATTTACTGAAAGTTTGAAGCAAATATGTTTGGAAGATCCTTAGAAAACATGTAATTAGTATGAGAAAATAAAAGTTTTGGGAATCGAGCGACAAAAATTGGATTAACTTTTTAGTGCATTCCAGGTCCATAGGATGGATTATCTTCATCCTCTGCAAACTCCTCCTCCAGCTTCCTCTTGTTCCTCCTCCTGTTTACTCTTGCTTGTATTTCTAGACACTTTACAGACCTGTCTGCAGCCCGAAGGCGTTCCTTGTCTAAAGCAAGCATCGCTCGTACCATGTTAGAACCTATCTTCATTCCCATATTTCTAAATACCTTGCACCTTACAATGTTGCCATCATTGAAAGTCGCAACAGCAACTTTACTTTTACTCATTATTATACTTCAACAAAACAGACACTCAAGAAACAGAATTAATTACGAATATTTTCAAGATAACGACAGAGTAAATAAACATGAAACAATCGACAATCACACCAGCGATATATATTGAACCATCACAGGTTAGCCACAACACATACTTTATCTCACATCACTAAAATGTACCTGATGAACACGGACGTTAATAATAACACCATTTGACAACAGTTTAACAGCGCCACAGTGGGTCACGCCCATGTAGAACACATTTCAAAAAAAATTTAAAAATAGTTGTAGTCTTCGGAATTGAATAAATTATATATCTATTAAAAGGTAATTGTCTGCAGATTCAGAAAACGCAAAAAAGTAAAAATTGAACTTTTCATGATTTTGAGCCTTTCCGGAGCCCCTTAAAGCCAGAAAATGAGAGTCTTGCCACTCCGCCATTAACAGACCTCAGCTAGTGGTCGCCCGGTCGGGGCTGAGTTCCTGTGTCTGAGTCTGCAAGTTAGTCCGCCAGTCTGCTCGAGTTGCTCGGGCAACGGTCATTGGCGGTTGGATCGATCGGTTGGTCGGTCGCGCACTGAGACACAAGATGACTTGTCCGTCTTGAGCGCAGGCGCATGTGAGGTGGCCACGTGAGTCCAGTGGAACGCGCCGTACAGCGAGGGGTAGTGGCTTCGCGGAGAGAGCAACAGGAGTCAACCCACGACATCGGGCTGGCCGGTGTGTGCTGCGACGCCGTGAGACGACAGATCGGCGCGCCTTCCTACGTCCGTTGTAGCGGCTAGCAGCGGACGGTTCGGGAGAGCGTTGGGGGTGCTGCGCTAGGTCTTCGCCAGAAATCGCAGTTTATTAGAAGTTTAATGATTGGAGACATGTTGTTTCATTTACTTGTTAAATTCTACTTGTTTTTTTGGTGAGGTCACCAGCCGCTTTGTTTTGGGGCCGTCCCACCATTCTTCTCCGTTTGCCCACCCTCGGGAAGGTGGTTGTTTATGAATTGGGTGGTACGCTTCTCCCTTGTGGAGTAGGGGCTGGTTAGAGCAATCTGCGGTTCGGGCTGTTCAGTAATCCCCCTGTCAATCTGCCATACGTTAATAGCTGCCCCTGTCATGTTTCTCGGATTCGGTGTTAACAAATTGATTGCTTAAGGTGTAAAGGCCGAATTCCTGAAATATGTTTTTATCTTGTCTGTCATCTTGAGAGGCGGTATATGGGTAATGTAGAGCATGTTTGTACATTTTTTGTAAGACTGCATTTCATGGGTTTTTATTTTAATGTTCATTTTAGTAAGAGTTTTCCTTTAAAAACAAGTTGTACTTTCGGTGGCAAGTATTTTTTTTATGTGAGTGTTTTGTACCATTTCCATCCCTCCTACGAGGTGTACAGTTTATCTGTTTGTTTAAAGTAATCTGGTGTGTTGCAGATTTGCACCAGTGTAGTCTTTCAGAGGTTGTTGTGAGCGGTCGGGACTACGGCCGTGTTAAAAGGGAGCGGCAAGGTTCTCAGCCCGAAATCTCATACTGTCAAAAAAAAAAAAAAAAAAAAAAAAAAAAAAAAAAAAAAAAAAAAAAAAAAAAAAAAAACTGATTACAATTTTTAAAAGGGTTTTGGGATAAAGTTGCCATTTGTTGAAAGAAATTTGTTTTCATCAGTTACCCACTGGCAACTAATTCCACGCTCACATAGTGTGATTAAATGTGTTAATGTTCTTGATGAATCGCTAATAAATACATACTTTAAGAAAAGAAAGAAGTCCATTCCGTGTAGACACAGCCCACACCATTATCTAGCCACTACCAGCTTGCACAGTGCTGTGTTGACACGTTGGGTCCAGGGCTTCGTGGGGTCTGCATCACAGTCGAGCCTACCATCAGCTCTCATGAACTGAAATCGGGGCTCATCTGACGAGAACACGGTTTTCTAGTCGCCTATGGTACCCGAGATCTGGGGCCAAGCGGGACGTATGTTAGTTTACCGCCTAGTCACATCGTCGGGCGCGCCTGTATGGCTTTCCTGACTCTCGTTTGTGTCTTCGTGTGTGTCACGTTCTTGTTTGGTCAGTCGCGTTAGCTGTTGCGTGTGTCCGCCATGAGTTCCATGTGCATTCCAAAAAAAGGTACCGTCAGCTTTAGTTTCGGTAAATCCATGTTGTCTTTGCAGCCCGGATCTTTGGGATTCATGAGTGGCATGTTGATATAATTCACGTAAGAACTATCAGGTTCACATTGCCTACTTTCATTCTGATAACTATTTATTTTTCTTAAAGTTTTTGGATCCACTATTGGTAGATGTGTTTCTTTGACATCATGGTTCTCAAGTTCCCTTTAAGAACCATGATGGTTCCACAAGAATGGTGCTTCTTGCTAACGTTGACATGGATTACATCAATGTCCAATTGTCCAGTCTTTCCCCAGAACCTGAGGACAAGCCACTTAAGGAGATAGAGCCGTGCTGCAGCTCGTGTTGTTGCTGTTTGTAGGTTTCCGTCCTCTGTTGGGGGCCAGACCGTATGGTGTAGTTGACACGGTTGTGGTTGTTTGTATTCTTCTCGCGTAGACTGGCGCCACTGGGTTTCGCAAGCGTTAACTGTCCGCTAGTGGCAGCAGCGGCGGTTATCGATATGTAGTAACTGTGGCCCTATCTTTGGGGCGACGTCGTGGTTCTTCTGGGTCGTGTCAGTGTGCAGTTCTGTTGGGGATTCAGGAGCAGCCAGGTCCACGCAGTGCGCGAACACTCTGGGACCACTGGTAGCGCATATGAAGGCCTGCGGTCACGAGGGTGCACGACCTCGTCGTAAACCGGATACTGCAAGCTTTGAGTGCATTTGGAGTCAAGTAGAGAAAATCTCCACCATTGTGAGATCTTGCGATTCTCCAGTGATTTTTTTTTCTTTATTAAAACAATCATATAAGCACATAAGCAAAAAAACAAAATAATGAAGTGCTGGAACTGTTTCAACACGAATTGTATCCTACAATAGACTGAGGAACACATTTCAATATAGTGCCATATCGTGCCATTTGCAAGCTTACAAAACAGAACAAAAATATGAAACTGACAATAGCATCTTCAGTCCAGAGAGAGACATAGAACCAAAACGCAAACATATTAAAGAGAATAAAAAAAAACGTGATTTGGGTTCGTGTTGCTGCTCCTAGTGTTGTCGAGGCAAAGAGCACCGAGTGTAGTGCTTGGGGAAAGGCGGATCTGATTAGCTTTCCTCGCCTTTTAATTACTATTAATTGCGTTCAGTTTGTTACTATTTGTTAAGTTCAACCAGCGGTATTTTTCCTGCCTCGTGGCCACTAACTCTCCAGTTACCTGCCCTGGGGTTAGTGTATGTAACGGCGGTGTACGTTTCCTCGTCTTGCCACTGCTGTCCAGTGAGGCGTGTAGTTTTGACAGCTTTCTTGATTGTAGGTTGGTTGCTGATTCTTCTACTCTAGTGGTAGTGGTTCCTTTCACGTTCCGGGCGCTCTGAGCACAGTATTCTGCGGACGGAGTCCAGACTGCCGGTTCTGGCTTTGGCGTATTTTTACATCTTTGTATTTGGTTTATTGGAATTCAATTAGCCTCAGCATGATTATCTTTAGTCATTCGTTAGACTGCCACTAGTCTGAGTTACCATCTTGTGAAGTGAATGCAATTCTTGTGTGCCTAACGCATCGCTCGCGAAAGTCTTTTTCACGGACCTACTCAGAGCTCGATTCCTGGTGCACTGTCTGTGACTGGTCCTTGTGTTTTACTGTCGTATTTGCTGCTTTATTGTATGTTTATAAATTTTTTTATATAATAGCCATTCGTGGCGTTACAGCAGGTTTAAATGAATGTGCTGCCAAGTTTACCAACATTTTGTCAAACCCGTTTGGTGATCAGTTGCTTGTCCTTTTAAATTAACCTTTGCTGATGTATTTGCTGTTGTACTGTACGTTTTTTAAATGGTTTATATAATTGCCATTCTTGACGTTACAGCAGATTTAAATGGTTGTGCTACCAAGTTTACCATCATTTTGTCTCACCCGTTTGGTGATGAGTTGCCTGTCTTTTTAAATTAACCTTTGCTTTTGCATTGCTGTTTTACAGTGTGTTTGTTAGATTTTTTATAATTGCCGTTCTTGGCGGTCAGTATTTTATGCTCATTTAGTAAATTGTAACGCATTGAAGGCACTATTAATTACAAAGTTGTTTATTCTTTCATCAATAACGTGTGATATCTTTATTTATTGCTTAGTCTGGAATTACCGTTTTAAAATAAATGTGTGTAATTGCAAAAGGGAACCAATAGTAACTGATCACGGCCCCATCTACAATCGTAACCGAATACTGCCTTCCTTGACTACCACGTTTCGGATATGTTGCTCCCTTATGGTGATGTGAGGGCTATACGATACGAATGCTCGTCCACTCAATACCGGTTGCAATTTTATATCGGAATGCGTTCAGTAGGGAGGGTAGTTAAGCGTATGTTTCCTTCCTATCTACAGGTCTGTGTTTGCCGCATTCATATTGCGAACAGTGGGGAAGTGGGAGCATGCGTTCTCTGCAATGAAAGTGACCACCTTATATCTAATTTCCCGTGGCGGGTATTTGTATTCCGGTCCGCATTTGAACTGTGCAGAAAAGTGACGATAACTGATCTCGTTTCTCCTGCTCACGAATTTCGCGCCATGTCTTCCCCGGCTGCATTGGAATAACAGAGCGATGTGCTGTTTACCGTTGCTGAATTTTTGCCTTTATCATCAAAGCATGGTCGTGAAATTGTTGTTGTCAAGCCGGCAGTCTCCTCAGTGCAACATAAGGGACGTCGCACGCAAGATGGTGAGGAGTTGCATGTGTCTACTCCACACCCGCCCCTCCCTGAAGTAATTTTGTCGGTTGGCGCATCTTGCAGTGCTGAGTCCTGTATTTCTGGTGAGATCAGTAGCGTGACAGCAGCTGCTGAGGTTGTAACCTCCCCCTCACTTATCGACCTTACTGACAGTGAAAAATTAAACCACGTGTACCTAATGGATATTTGGGAAAAGCAATCGTCACCGAAGTTAATCTGTTGGTAAAGAGGGAGGAAAGGGTTACATCTAAATGAAAGGAAAAATGCAAATGAAACTGGTGGAAATTAATTTTGAAAAGGGGTAAAGTTAATAAAGAAAGTAAACGTGCAGCAGTTACGTTAACAATTAACTAGGGTAATTAGATATTTGAGAATTGGGGGAAATTACGGTCGCCTGTCCTAAGGACAATTACTACAGTAACTGAAAAAGAAAGGTTATTACACATATAATTAGCACTAGAAGCGTGGCAACTGAAGGTTGACAAGTGTAGTGTGAAAACTGAAAGTTTGTCAGAAGTAATAAATTTCGCTACACTCTGACTTAATTTAGCAAAAGAATTAATAAAACCAGGAAATCGAAAGTTAATTTAGTGACTGAAGTTAATAGTGAGCTTTCTTTCTGAAGAACATCGAAATTCAGTAAAATACGGTTAGTCTTGGACTACCTCAACAATCATTTCAAGAGCTACTTGAATCTACGCAATTTAGAAATAAGAGATTTAACTTTAAACTTGAATTAAATGATTCTGAACAATTAACAATAGTAAAATTTAGTACGTACCAAGCTGAGCTGCAGTCACAGGTAAGCTAAAATACGGTAACAAAACTCGCACTCTTAATTTTTGCTTGTGTAATCTAAATTTTGTAGCCAGCTATGAATACCTTAACTGAACTTTGAAATTAAAGCAATGAAATCGAATGATGCTGGCGTTTGAATTTCAACGACACTCGGGTTCATTCCGGAAAAGAAAGGGACCCTGCTTGGTAATGCAACTGGGACAATGAGCAACAAAGGTTCATGCTATGTTGCTGTAATTTAGTTATGAAAATGGAACCGTTTGAAAAGCTGAGGTCTGCCATACAGTACTAAAAACTTTACGTGCTTCCAGTCTTCCTTGCTGGTTGATTGAAGGTTTAAAGCCGTCGATCGAGGAGGTGGCGACAGTCACTCATTGTCGGCCGTCGCTGTTGCAGAAGCTGGATGTTGGCGCGCCTTCTTCTCGACACGGTCACCAGGCGAAACGGGCTCTTGATGCGCGCCAGCTTATGCCTCCCGTCCGCGACACCGTGTCAGAAACTATCATAGCAAGTCGAGCGCAATTACATGCTGCCCAACCCCAAAAACGCGGCAACTCGCGGGAGCGTCACACAACACACCTGCTCCACTGCACCACCCCAGCCAGACTCTCCCTGCCCGCGTTCCACGCGGCGGAGTTAACACTATCAAAGATCCTAAACACTTTGGTTCTCCACACGACCTATCGATGTATTCGTTCGATAGCATAGTTTTCCCTAGGCCAGACCCAGCGTATATATACAAATAATATTCACAAAACAATCCAACATAAATGCATAAATATATATAAAAACAGTAAAACAAATACAATATATAAAGACACAGAAACGTTATATCTTCAGGTAACAAAATAAGGAAAAAAATTTCCAGTGCAATAGATGGAAACAGGAGGATATGCATTTCCGGCGTTACAAGGTCCCTAGTGTTTCTCCTAGTATTCCTCCGGCGGTTGAGGTAGCTCCTCAGGAACCACCCAATGGTGGAGAAATTGTTTATCTTTATGATGCTAAAATGATTCAACAGCAGCAAAGTGAGGCGTTCCTAAAATAACCTGTTGTTCCCTTGATGTCTCCCAGTCACGTGACGTCGGGAATATCAACAGTTGTTGCTTCGATGGAACCCAGTGGTGGTCATGAAATCCTTCTTGTCGAACCATATGTTGTGGTGCTTGGCGTCTCTCTTGGGTGTCGATCTGAACTAAAGGACCTCATCTTACGGAGTGGGCATCTGCGAGTCCATGTTTATCATCTACTCTGGTTAATGTTCAAGAACCGTCTGCTTCCCCGACTGTCGATGCTGCATGTACTGCCTCGCAGTAGTTGAAAACAAGGAACAAGCGATGACTCCTAAAAAGAAGAAACATAAAGATTCCAGAGATGGGGATGGGAGCCCCCCCCCCCCCCCCGCCACTCTCTGATTAGTCACTGGACTCGGCAATGGATCATGACACTGATTGATGATGTAATTCAATTGGTAAGCACTTCCATTTTCGTTTTTTGTTGTTACAGTATGCACGCTTATATGTTAACAGCGTAGAATCTGATCTAGGGCTCGCTTCGTTTCGTCAATTTATCTATGATTCCTGTGCAGATGTCGCATTCTGTGGCGTAATCTTGATATTCCCTGACTAGTTGGTAGTGGTCAGTCGTTGTTAATATTGGTTTCTTTATGATCTCAGGGCGTCATAATTGTTGATTTTCTTTGCAAGAGGACGCCACAACTCAGACTCTTGAAATTCGTCATAAAACGGGGTTCGTAGTGGAACTGAATATTTCGTAGTATCTTTCTGTCTTTAACTTTGATGTATGAAGCAATGAATAAAGACGATAATCTTCAAACAAGCCTTGTCCAAATTCTTCTAGTACGTTAAAAGTAGTCAAAATTTTTTTTTCCGAGTTATTATGAGGTCAATGTTAATTAATGGTGGCAGTTACAAATGCTATGTCTATGTTAACTTTCGTTCGATTTGATGAACAAATAACAACCGCTGCGCTGCCCTGCGTAATACGGCGAGCGAAAATAATAAAAGTTCTCACAGTTTCAACTTTGAATTAATTTCTATCCACTGAAACTCCCTATTCACATGCCTGAATTCACTTAAAAATAATTATCAGTTCTTTTTAATAATAAAACTTTTCCCTTACACAAAGACAGTTGCTTTCAGGTAAGGTGGAAGCATGGTGGTGGTAAGTTCGTATGGGACCAAACTGCTGAGGCCATCGGTCCCTAGGCTTACACACTACTTAATTTAACGTAAACTAACTTATACTAACGACAACACACACACCCGTGCCCGATGGAGAACTCGAACCTCCGACGAATGGTTGGGGGGGGGGGGGGGAGGGGGGGGCCGCGCGACCCGTGGCAAGAGGCCGTCCGAGACCGCGCAGCTACCCTGCGCGGCCTAAGGTGCAAGGTACTCACGAAATTAAAGTTTTGAGTGCTTGCACACATTATATTTTCACAATTAAAAGTCATAAGCGCTCT
Organism: Schistocerca cancellata; assembly: GCF_023864275.1. Lineage (NCBI taxonomy): Eukaryota > Metazoa > Arthropoda > Insecta > Orthoptera > Acrididae > Schistocerca > Schistocerca cancellata. The sequence goes on along the minus strand of NC_064632.1, from coordinate 463,495,781 downwards.
CACGAGCTAACACAATGCAGACAACGTGAGACAAGATGAACTGAGACAAAATGACAAAATGTGAGGTACTATTGTCTAGACTATTTATAGACTTATTGAAAACAAAAGTTGACGTAACTATAGCTTCTTACGCCTAGAAGCTCTAAGTTCACCATTTATGCTATAGTTATTCTTAAATAATTCACAATTATACAAAAGTATTAACGAAATTATTTTCAATTATACTTTATGATTGTAAATAGTACTTCCCACAAGAAGTACCATTTACTCGACTTACTGTCCCTGGTTTTTGCACTGTGTTTAGTATGGCTCTTGAATGTTCCACGGGGCTGCCTTGTGTCTTAGGGAGGGCATTTCCATTGAATGGATTGTAGTTCTTGGTAGTGGTACAAGACTGTGACTCTCCTGCTCTCCTGTATGCACCGTCCAGACGCACTTTCCTTTACCGATTTTATAAGGAAGAGGTGCTTCATTTGTGGCGAAAAAGTCTTCAGAATATTTTGGTAGGTAGTGATTACAACTGTGCTTTCCGTCCTGTAGATCAATTTCTCAATTGTAATTTCTGTCGCGAAATACGAGATTTAGTTCGTTTCTTGAAACTGCAATATGTTTGAGTCTGTAAATTCCCGACTCTTGTCAAATATATCTATTTTCCTGCTACTTCTAGCATTAGGATTGACAGATTTTATGTATCTAATGACATATATGATATAATTTTTGCTGTCCCCGTCAGTTCCACAGACCACTGTAGAGTGACTGTTACTTTAAATCACACTCGACCGTTGCTGAAATTGTTTCGATCGCCCTGGGTGCTGAATGCGGCGCACTTGGAAGTGTGGAACCGTGGTCTCCGTTCAACTCCGCCTCCGTTTTGGAACGATAGTTCTGCTGGCAGAGCCGAGGCTCAGACAAACGTTGAAACGATGCTGCGCTGACAGAGCGCGTGAATTTCGGAGGACGCAAATATTTTACTACTCTCTGTCTCTCTTAACGTGTCCTTCACAAAAGTGTGCATAAGACTCCGCTACTGATTGCAGACGTCAGGCGTGTAAAGGTGCAGTTGTTACGGTTGAAATGGAAAGGTTAAGGATGCAATCCAAACCACGTTCCGTGGTGGTGGATGCATTGACTCCTTTGTATCATCTGATTCGACGTCAGACTCATCGCCGACGGGCGTGTATCACTTGTCACAAGACAGAGGATGGCAATGTTGTGACGGCAGAAAAGGATAGATTGCGTCTACATCAGTTGTATATTAGGGTGTATGAGGTACCCGTTACTGTCGATACCTCATCTGATTTATTTGTTTATGCTCTGTATGGTAGATGTACACTTGCTCATAATGTTGCGTTTTTAGAAGCGTTTCAGTGTGAAGATGCATGTAACCTTGCTGTTAGATCGCCTTCTCGCAAGTCCCCGGGGTTGAATGGTCTGCCTTAAAAGTATAAGCGCTTTTTGGCCCTTGGTGAGTACAAGTTTCACATTGCTTGTGAACGAAGTGTTGTAAGGAGGGCTGGCTCTGAGCAGTATGGGACTCAACTTCTGAGGTCATTAGTCCCCTAGAACTTAGAACTAGTTAAACCTAATTAACCTAAGGACATCACACACATCCATGCCCGAGGCAGGATTCGAACCTGCGACCGTAGCGGTCCCGCGGTTCCAGACTGCAGCGCCTAGAACCGCACGGCCACTTCGGCCGGTTGTGGGTGGGTTTATGGCAGACTTTTTTAAAGTTGGCAAAATTGTGTTAATTCCTAAAAGCTCTGGTCAGGTAGCAACTGATAAATTTTTCCCGACTACCTCATTCAAGACTGCACACGTGGAGTAGGGATGCTGGCACGGTAGATCAGCGTTTTCGGTCAGAGGGCTAGCTGCCCTCTGTAATAAGAAAGTAAGTGAATGGATCAACGATGAACTTGAATGAGTGTCATGGGAAGTTGGGCCCGAAAAAATGCAACGAACAAGATGAGATCAACTAAAAATAAAAGGTGGCGGGTGCGGGGTGTGTGTAGGGTCTTTGATTAGTAATCAAAACGGTCTCGAACCCGATTTCGAAACCCGCCACTGCTTAAATTTTGATTAATAATCGGTACTGACGGCCTAAGACTTCCGGCATAATAAGTCACTCTCATTCTGCCAACTGCCTAGTCAAAGAAGGCGGAGGAGCGGACAGAGGTTCAGCGAACTCTCTTTTCCTTGGGGTGGGAAAATGCCGCTAAAGGCGAGGAATCAGCAATAATCATCGGCATGAGGATGCAGAAGGCAATAGAAACATATCGTATATCCAAAGGACAGATGGCCAGTATTTGAAAAAGTGTCATGTTGATCTCTCCATTGGCAAAAAGACTCCGCAATAGCCCCCCGTTCAGATCTCCTGGAGAGGACTACCAAGGTGTAGGTGACCATGGGAAAAAGATTCACTAACCAATGAAAGGGTAACGGTCTACGAGTCGGAGGTGGATGTCACAAGCTTCAACGTGGTAGAGAAGCTAGAGAATCTGAAAAGGGAAATGCAAAGGCTCAGTCTAGATATAGTAACGGCCAGTGAAATGAAATGGAATGAAAACAGGGACTTTTGGTCAGATGAGTATCAGTTAATATCAGCAGCAGCAGAAAGTGGCATTAAAGGAGTAGGATTCATTATGAATAGGAGTCTAGGGCAGGGAGTATATTACTATGAACAGTTCAGTGATAGGGTTGCTCCTACCACAATCGACAACAAACCAACAACAGCGACAGTTCAGGTACACATGCCGACGTCGCAAACTCAAGATAAAGAGATAGCGAAACGATATGAGGATATTAAAAGGGCAATACAGTACCTAAAGGGAGATGAAAACCTAATTGTCATGGGGGACTGGAATGCACTTGTAGGGGAAGAAGTAGAACAAACGGTTACCGGAGAATATGGGCTTGGGATAAGGAATGAGACAGGAGAAAGAGTAATTGAGTCCTGTAATAAATTTTAGCTAGTAGCAGCCAATACTCTGTTCAGGGCTCACAAGAGGAGGAGGTATACTTGAAAAGACCGGTGATACGGGAAGACTGCAATTAGATTACATCGTGGTGAGACAGAGATTCCGAAATCAGATACTGGATTGTAATGCGTACCAGGAGCAGATACAGACACAGATCACAATCTAGTAGTGAAGAAGAGTAGGCTAAAGTTTAAGAGACGAGTCAAGAAAAATCAATGGACAAAGAAGTGGGATACAGAAGAGTTGTCCTTGAAGTTCTCTGAGGCTGTAGATACTGCAATAAGGAGTAGCTCAGTAGGCAATTCAGCTAAAGAGGAATGGATACGTCTAAAAACGGTAGTCACAGAAATAGGGAAGAAAAACATAGGTGCAAAGAAAGTAACTGCGGAGGAAGCGTGGGTAATAAAAGAAATACTTAGCAGACCGATGTAAGAAAGAAGTACAAAAATGTTCAGCATATTCAGTAATACAGCATTTCAAGTCACTTAGGAACGAAATAAATAGGAAGTGCGAGGAACGTAAGGCGTAACGACTACATGATAAACTTGAAGAAGAAATTCATTGTCGGAAGGACGGACTCAGTAAATAGAGAAGTCAAAACAACCTTCGGTGAAAATAAAAGCTAGGATGGTAACATTAAGAGCGCAACGGGAATTCCGCTGTTGAATGCAGAGGAGAGAGCGGATAGGTGGACAGGATGCTTTGAAGGCCTCTACGAGGTGGAAGACTTTTCCGATGCGACAGAAGAAGAAACAGGAATTGATTTAGAAGAGATAAGGAATGCAGTACGAGGATCAGAATTTAAGAGAGCTTAGGAAGACTTATGATCAAATAAGGCGGAAGGGATACACAACATTCCATCTGAATTTCTAAAACCATTCGAGGAAGTGGCTACAAAACGAGTATTCAAGTTGGTTTGTAGAATGCATGAGTCTGGCCACATACGATCTGACTTTCGCAAAAATGTCATCCACACGGTTCCGAAGACTCCAAGAACTGAGATGTGCGAGAATCACCGGAAACTCAGCTTAACAGCTCATGCATCCAAGTTGCTGACAAGAATAATATACAGAAGAATGGAAAAGAAAATTGAGGATGTGTTAGATGATGACTAGGAAACTTAAACAATTGTCCAGTCGTTTTTTGTGTAAGTAAGACATTTTTCGAGTACGATACGAGGTTGTAGCCCTTGCGCGTTCTCTCGGTGATTTGGGACTTTCCAATATTCGATGGAAAGCGTCTGTGTTGTTTGTTCGGCGGACCGTCCTCTTACTATATCTTACGTAGTCCGCACATTCACGTCTCGTTATTTTACCGTCTGAACAGAAACAGAAAAAGGGATTTTTGGCGGGAGGACTGGCTCTACATATAGAAAATTCAAAACGACGTTCGGTAAAACTTTAAGCAAGGGTGGCAAAATTTAGAGAGAAAAGGGAATCCACTGTTAAATGTAGATGAGAGAGCAGAAAACTGGAAAGAGTACACTAAAGTACTCTGAGACGATGAGGTCTTGTCTGATGACGTGATACAAGAAGAAACAGGAGTCGATAGAGAAGAGATAGGAGATCCAATATTAAAATCAGAATTTAAAAGAGCTTTGGAAGACCTAAGGTCGAATAAGGCAGAAGGGATACGACACATTTCATAAGAATGTCCAAAATCGTTAGGGAAAGTGACAACCAAACTACTATTCACGCAGGTGTGTAGAATGTATGATACTGCCAATATACCATCCGATTTTCGGGAAAACGTCATCCCCACAATTCCAAAGACTGCAAGAGCCGACAATTGCAGAATTGTAGCACACTCAGCTTAACAGCTCATGCATCCAAGTTGCTGACAAGAATAATAAAAGAGAGGAACTGAAATTATAATTGAGAATCTGTTAGATGACGATCAGTTTTTCTCTTTAGGACAGGTAAAGGCACCAAAGAGTCAATTCTGACGTTGTGGTTGAGAATGGAAACGAAACTAAAAAAAAATTAAGGGTCATAGTATTTGTCGACCGGGGAAAAGCATTCGACAATGTAAAATGGTGTATGATGTTCGAAGTTTTAAGACATAGTGGGGTGGGCTTTAGGCAAAGACGGCTAATATACCATATGTACAAGGAGCAAGAGGGAACAATAGCTGGCCGCGGTAGCCGAGCGGTTCTAGGCACGTCAGTCCGGAACCACGCGGCTGCTACGGTCGCAGGTTCGAATCTTGCCTCGGGCAAGGATGTGTGTGATGTCATTAGGTTAGTTAGGTTTAAGTAGTTCTAAGTTCTAGGGGACTGATGACCACAGATGTTAAGAAGTAGCAGAAAGGAGAAGAGCGAGAAGTTTAACAACAAGATAGGTGATCTCTAAGTAGATGTAGTTAAGGGATTCTGATGCATAGGCAGCAAAATAACCCATGGCGAAAGGAGAAAGATTGATTTCTCCGGTTATTTCAAGCTGTGTTTCTTGTCTGTTAGGACTGACTACTCTACCCATACGCCGCTGTTTTCGGTCGTTAAGTGAAGGCTGTCGGCTACTGTGTTGTCCGTGGTGATATGTAATGCCTGAAATTTGATATTCTAGGCACACTCTTGTGAATCTCGGAACACTGGATTCCCTAACGAATTCCTAACGTCCTATGCTTCTAGCTCCAACTACCACTTCGCGTTCAAAGTCTGTTAATTCCCGTCGTGCAGCCATAATCACGTCGGAAACCTTTTCACATGAACCACTTGAGTACAAATGACCGCTCCACCAATGCACTGCACTTTTATGCCTTGTATACCCAAACTTCCGGCATCTGTATACGTAAATATTGCTATCACACGATTTTTTACATATGGTGCCCGGGTGCTCTGATCTCGTATTGAACATGCCAGTCGATTGTATGGAATCAGCACAGTAAGATGCGTCAGTGTGGAGCCGTGACACAATAGCAGCAAGAGGCTATTGTGTTTCAACGTGCCCATGACCACAACGTGAATGAAACTGCCCCATATGTCTGCTGTTCGACTGGATTGCCGAACGTATGAGTATCTACAAAGGAAGTCATCTAACGGAGTAAAAACAATTTTCGTAAAAATATTGTATTTTCGAGGGACCAGATCAATTATTTCGAAACAGACAGAACTGATGTCAATGAATCATGCCCATTTCAGACACATTCAGAGCGAACGTACCGAAAGGAACTGTGTGCAATGGATGGTTGGTATAGGCTATTTCGCTGAAGGCCGGGCTAAACTGATCAGTGAGTGGTAGCAGTCATGTGTTACTGGGGCCCTATGAGTCCCGATTTTCTCTCTTTTGAAATGATGCCGCTGCCGCTTAAAATGTGTTTAATAATCAGGACGAAGAGCTATAGAGGTTCAGGGCAATTTCTTGTCCTTGGGGTGGAAAACTGCCCCTAAAGGCAGAAGAACCAGCAATAATCAATGGCATGAGGATGCAGAAGAAATGGGAACCACTGCATTAAAGGCACATAACGTGTATCCACAGGACATGTGGCTTGTAATTGAAGAAGTGTCATGATGATCTCTCCATTGGCCAGAGTTTCCGAATTCGTCCACCATTGAGGTCTCCCGGAGGGGCTGTAAACGGGGAGGTGGCCATGAGAAAAAGATTGAATGACCAACGAAACGATAACGTTCTAAGAGTCGGGGATGGAATCCCAGGAACTTGAATGCAGTAGGGAAGCTAGGAAATCTGAAAAGGGAAATGCTGTGACGGAGATTACGTACATATACTGGGAGTCAGTGAAGTGAAATGGAAAGGAGACTAGGCTCTCTGGTTAGGCAAGTATAGAGCAATATCAACAGCAGCAGACAATCAGACAATGGTACGACGGGGGTAGGAGTCGTTATGAATAGGAAGGTAGGCCTGAGAGTGAGTTATTGTGAACAGCTCAGTAATAGGGCTGTTCTCATCAGTATCGACGGCAAACCAACACCACCAACGATAGTTCAAGTAAACCTGCCCACATCGCAAGCCGAAGATGAAGAGATAGAGGAAGGATATGACGATACTGTACGAGTAATTCATTACGTTAAGGGAGATAAAAATCTAATGGTCATGGGGGATTGGAATGAGGTTGCAGGAGAAGGAACAGAAGAAAGAATTACGGGAAAATATGGGCTTGGTATTTGACGCGACAGAGGAGAAAGACTAATTGAATTCTGCAATAAATTTCATCTAGTAATAGCGAATAGTGTGTTCAAGAATCACAAGAGGAGGAGGTATACTTGGAAAAGGCCGGGAGATACAGGAATATTTCAGTTAGATTACTTCATTGTCAAGTAGGGATTCCGAAATGACATACTGGATTGCAAGGCGTACTCAGGAGCAGATATAGATAAGATCACAGTTTAGTACTGATGAATAGTAGTCTGAAGTTTAAGAGAGTAGTCAGGAAGAATCAATGCACAAAGAAGTGGAATACTGGAATAATAAAGACTTAAGAGATACGCTTTAAATTCTCTAAGGCTATAAATACTGTGTTAATGAATTTCCGACTGGTAGTTCATACGAGAATAAACAACTCTAAAAATAACAGTCACAAAAGTTGGTAATAAAAACAAGGGTACAAATAAGGTAACTGCGAAGGAACCTTAGGTAACGGAAGAAACATTAGGTGATCGATGAAAGAAAAAAGCACAAAAATGAGAAATTGTGGAGTACAGAAACACAAGTAACTAGGCAATGAAATAAATCGTAGGTGCAGGGAAGCTAATGCGAACTAGCTAAATGAGAAATGCGAAGAAATCGAGAACAAGGATGTTTGTGGCAGGACCGACTCAGCATACAGAAAAAACCAAACAGCCTTCGGTGAAACTAGAAGCAAAGACGGTAAGATTATGAATGCAATAGAAATTTCACTGTCAAATGCAGAGCAGAGGGCGGACAGGTGGGAAGAGTGGATCGAAGGCCTCTATGAGTTGGAAGACTTGTCTGATGGAGTGATAAATGAAGAAGCAGAAGGCGATATAGAAGAGATAGGAGACCCCGTATTAGAATGAGAATTTGAAACAGATTTGTCAATCTTAAAATCAAAGAAGGCAGCAGTGATAGATAACATTCCATCAGTATTTCTAAAATCTTTGGAAATGGGGTAACTAAAGGACTATTCACTTTGGTGTATAGAATGTATGAGTCCGGCAGTAAACCATCTCACTTTCGAAACAACATAATCTACACAATTCCGAATACAACAAAAGCCGACATATGCGAGAATTATCGCACAATCAGCTTAATAGCTCATGCAACCAAATTACTAACGAGAATAATATACAGAACACTGGAAAAGAAACTTGCGAATGTGCTAGATGACGATCAGTTTGGCTTTAGGAAAGGTAACGGCACCAGAGAGGCATTTCTGACGTTGCGGTTGATAATGGAAGCAAGACCAAAGAAAAATCAAGACACTTTCATAGGATTTGTCGACATTGAAAAAGCTTATGTCAAGGTGAAACGGCGCAAGATGTTCGAAATTCCGAGAAAGACGGCTAATACACAGTATGTACAAGAGGCAAGAGGAAACAATAAGAATGGAAGACCACGAACAAAGTACTCGGATTAAGAGGTAAGGCAGGAACGTAGTCTTTCACCCTTACTGTTACTGTTCAATCTATACATCGAAGAAACAATGACGGGAATTAAAGAAGATTCAAGAGTGGCTTTAAAATTCAAGGGGAAATAATGTCAGTGATAAGGCTCACTGATGACATTGCTGTCCCCAGTGAAAGTAAAGAAGAATTACAGGATGTGTTGAATGGATCCAGCATTCTAATGGTTACAGAATATGGACTAAGAGTAAATCGAAGAAAGAAGAATGTAATGAGAAGTAGCAGAAATGGAACAGCGAAAACTGATGATCACAACGTAGATGAAGTTAAGGAACTGCGATACCTAGGCAGCAAAATAATCCAAGATGGACGAAGCAAGGATGGCATAAACAGCAGACAATCACAGGCAAAAATCTCTGGCCAAGAGAAGTCTACTAGTACCAAATATAGATCTTTCTTCGAGGAAGAAATTTCTGAGAATGTACGTTTGGAGCACAGCGTTGTATGGTAATGAAACATGGACTGTGGAAAAACCTGAACAGAAGAAAATAGAAGCACTGGGAATGCGGTGCTACAGAAGAATTTTTAAAATTGAATATGAATAATGAGATTCTCCGCAGAATCGACAAGGGAAGAAAGCTATGGAAAACACTGACAAAAAGAAGGGAAAGGTTGGTAGGACATTTGTTAAGACATCAGGGAATAACTTCAATGGTACTAGAGGGAACTATAGAGGGTAAAAACTATAGAGGAATAGAGAGATTGAAATGCAATCTGCAAACAGTTGAGGACGTAGGTTGTAAGTGCTACGCGTTGAGATGAAGGGGTTGTCACTGGAGAGGAATTCGAAGTGGGCTGCATCAGAACAGTCTGAAAACTGATGATTTAAGGGAAAAAAAACTGAATATAAGTGGTAAAAAATATTTATCATTAGGAAGAATCTTAACCCATGCACATTTTATGTCCGTTATGAAGCACATAATATTAGTTTGCGAATGATCGACGTAGAAATAAATAATTTTTTTTCTGCAGTTCAAGTAATTTGTTCATTTTTTGCTGCACCCACGATGAGTTTGCAAATACATATAGGCGAAATGCTTACTCTGACTTTAAAGCTACTGTTCAAGCGTTTAAAGTGCTTCGTTTCAACTTAAGCGAGATATATGATACCTCACCTTACATAACTTTTACTATGCTGAGAATAGAGACACTACTTTTGTTGTTACAGAATGAGCCATGCGTTTTCTTTAAGTGGTTCAAATTGATAAACTCCCTTGCTATTTGGTAATACATACTGTCCGAAATTAATATTCTCGGGAATAATTAATAGAAATCCACTGATGTTCATACACTGTCTCTCAAGTGAAGACCTGTGAAAAGAAGACAGAACTGAATCGTAATTAGAAATGGAAAGTAATGCAAAAGTGCCGGCCGGAGTAGCCGAGCGGTTCTAGGCGCTTCAATCTGGAACCCCGCGACAGCTACTGTCGCAGGTTCGAATCCTGCCTCGGGCATGGATGTGTGTGATGTCCTTAAGTTAGTTAGGTTTAAGTAGTTCTAAGTTCTAGGGGACTGATGACCTTAGCAGTCCCATAGTGCTCAGAGCCATTTTTTTAATGCAAAAGAAATGTGTGGAGAGGTTGATCCCAAGAAAGAGTTTGCTGCTGCGAGCTGTCTCGCGGTAAAAACCTACAAAGCTACAGACGATTCGATAACAAACCCAGAATCACCTTAAAAATACTATTACTTGACAGACAGCACTACAATAAAATATGACAAACGTTTATAACTGTTAGATGAAAAACACAAAGCTTTCTTATTTTTTCGGAACTTACATAAACAGAAAAAAAATTAGATCGGGAAGGCTCTGTTCAAACCTACAATACAAAGTGAGCAACGACTTAAACTCTGATATTGATAAGAATAATTTCTTTAATCATAGAGAACTTTTACCATCCTTCCGTGATAATCGCACAGTCTTCCTAGACACATGTAGATTTATTATCAATGTAATTTCCGTATTTTGGGACCGACAGCAGCGGTCCATGGACAGCCCTTGGCACAGCGACCGTTAGATATACATATCGGAAGAACAGGTTTACTGTAGCTGTCCTACACTAGAGGGTCATAATTTAAACATTTCACACGACTTCTAGCCATTGCAAATTGTTCAGATTTGTTGGTGCTTTTTGTTAAATGTGGTCTAGAATGGGCCTTAAGTGGCTTGTTGGTGCTGTTTTTTATGTGTGGTCTAGGATGGGCCTTACGTGGAGAATAAAACTGGTTTGTTCAAAGGTGGTACCTGAGAAAACTGTGAAAATCGGGTTTCAGCCGATTTTTCACCGAAGCCGCAATAATCTAAACAATTAACCGTTGAAAGTGAAATTTATCTGTTCCGACTTGTTTTAAGGAAGTGTATCTCACGGTGAATCTAAATCAGTAAGTAGCATCACGGTAACTGTTGATGTCAAAATTCAACTGCGAGAATGCCGTGATAGATCTAACAGCGAGTCTTAGGAAAATCGTATCTGAAGCATTACGCGGATAGATGCAAGTAATTTTCTGTAAATGTAACGTCGCAAAAACGACAGAAAGCACAAAAATGCACACTAATCAATGTCTTTACTATAAGTGACTTCATTTCTAAATGACTTATGTACATTAATTTTGTGAAATGTGATTACAGTTTCATAAATAACCTTTCAAAGACATTACGGCAGTAATCCTGTGGCTGATTGCGATCGATTATTACACGTTCTTTTTTTATTTTTGAAAGTAAGTGAAGAACGTTACTTCTCGTGTCTCTGTCTCTCTCTATCTCGTCTATTAGCCTTTATACTAATAGGACCTACTTGCTTATTAGTAACTAATTTTTTTGTGTAGACAAATCTGATGTGTGTCATGTGTTAGCTTTAGAACCATTTGTAATTAAATTAATGTAAATTACTTAAGTCTCACGAGTTCTCATTTTAACAGTTCTCCTAATAGATACTTTGGTACACGAAATGTTATACTGATACAGCAGACGACCGATACGCTCTTAACGGATCATAGGGTGGAGACGCAGTAACCGAATACAATTAGTATTCTGCCATTTATTCATTTGCGGCTTGCTACAGCGTCCCAAAGATTAACTGCCGATTATCATGAAACGTTTTGCAAACTTGAATGCAAGCACTGAACCTTAAATGATCTGGTCACAGTCCCGAAACTACGATTCCATTTCGCCCGTAAATAACAGATACTGGCACCGCAAATTGATGGTTGTATTAAAAGATGTAATCTTCTCTAAGTTTTGCAGTATTTTTCAAGACGTCAGTTTGGCCAGTAACAAAAAATACATCCACCTCCAACAACGGCCGTCTGCTACAGTTAATTTTAAGAGTTTTCTTTGCAGTGATTAATTTCAATTTCTACTTAAAACCATATTTTAGTAAACTTGCGTGAATAGACTCGTCATTTTGGCGCCCAAAGCGGGGCGCGGAAAAATCATTATACATGAATTACATTTGTTTGTTCTCTCTTTCATGTTTCAAATCTGTGGAAGAACGTACTAATCTAAAAATCTGGAGATCATGCGTACGGATGGAAATTGAATGTTAACCAGCACATATCTGAGAAACCAGAAAATCCAGTTCTCACACGCCGTGCTGTAAAAAAGTAAGGGATGGCAGCATTGTCTGCCCACCTTTACATTTCGGCTACTTCTTTCATTATTCGTGTATTTAATGTCATTAAATACAAAATTTGCAAAGAATTCACTGTCGTTTTTGTTCAAAATTATCTTATAAAGCATTGTTGTATCAGGAGTTGAGAAAATGGCTGCTCTTGCACAGCCTGTCGGAAACATGTACAGTTAGCCATTCTGCTGTCTCTGTAATTAGGCATCCATGTTGTGTTTTGTTACTGTAAATCATTTTTCTGCAGTGTATGTATTTCTTTGTTGTTTTTATAAGTGCTTAATTATTTAGATTTGTGGAAATAATTTCAACTTCTGTAGTTTATTGTGAGATTATGACGAAAATGGGAAAGCATAAAAGCATGAATGCATATCAGCAAAATCAAAACCAAACTCCAGTCGATGGGGTCAATGCTGTCAAGCTGAACAGATGGAAGATTCTGATAGAGAAGTATCAGAAAATGTAAATACCTTGTTTGAGGAAGTGGATGTACAATCACAAATCTGCGAACCGGTCATGCCACCAGCGCAGTCAGCTTCGCCATTAGACGATTTGATTACGCTAATTACTGCGAGTTTCACCAAAGCTGCCAACGAACAGACGGACACATTCAAAAATAAACTTAAACAACAGTTCGAAAGTATTGATAATAAATTCAGACAACAGACATCAGTAGATAAGAGTGGTTAGAAAGTTCGATGCCGTAGTGGAAGATATAAATACACGTATCACTATGACATTGGGCGAAGTCGAAACAGAAATTTCAAATTCGAATAAGTTATTAGACGATGTCACAAAAATAAAAAACAAGCAATCCGTAATTAAGACTCACGAGTTGTCTCTTGAGCAGGGTCAGAAGGTGACACAAGAGCTAAGTGCTCAGGGAGAAAAATGTGATAAAGTACTACAGGAATGGGTTTCGAAAAGAAAAAAACGGACAACGAAAAATATCGAACAAGAAATCAGTGCTGCGGTGCAAGTCGAAAGCGCAGAAGTTGTGTCCAACCCAAGAAATGGAAGCCAAACTATTCGCACAGATCTTGACGAAATGTGGAAAACTTTAGCAGAAGATTTACCCCAACGACGCCCTCAAGTACCCGACCTCGAACAACAAGTCGAAAGGGTTGTTAACACGCCGCTTGACACAATACAGGCGCCCATGCACATGCCTCAAACGTACTTGAATGTACCGATATACAACCCGCAAGAGCAAAGTAAAATAGGATCTCATGACACTGGTGCAGGATGCAGTTAAGATTCCGCGGGCGCAGCACCGCCAGCAGCCGAGCTTTTGGGAGAAAGCCTTCTTAAGCACAGGCAGTTTCAGGTGTTTATTCCACAAAAGATGTTTCCACATACGGTGATATTTACACGCAGTTTTAAGGACATATTGCGAAAGACGCGGAACGAACGACAGAAACTTCAATCTGGCACCTAATACATACAAGGCGAATCCGCTTTATGGGCTGCGGCAACGGCAGAATCCTGTTCGGCGTATGAACAGTTCGAACAGGCATTCTTAAACAAATATTGGTTACCACATATTCAAGCACGTCTAGGCATGAAGTATTCAACCCAGACACTTACAATGGCAAGCAAGGAAGTCTTCTGAAATATTTTGGAGAGTACATTAGAAAGACAATGTACTGGGACAATCCCATCTCAGACAAAGGTGTGATAGGAATTTTAAAAGGCAAATTTCCAATCAATATTCGGGAAAAGCTAATACACGTACCCGAAGACACGTTGGAAAACTTTTTTTCTGTGGTGGATTCGCTTGATATAATTCAAAGAGACGTGAAAAGTATGAACGGCAACTGCAGTGACGGCCCGCGAGATTACGCGAATCACAAAAATGGTAGCAATCACGTTGGAAACGGCAACGGTGCCACACCCACTGGCAAGCACAGGAATAACAGTGCTCACGCACAAACCAGTAGGGGTTCGGATTTGTGCGTAGAAATAAAAATAATAACCACAGATATCACTCCGGGTATCAGAATAACAGACACTCGCAAAATCAGAGATACTGGGGGCAAAACCAAAACCTATACTGGAGTCAGTGGCAGAGTGGCAGCCTAATTTTCGGGAGCCACCGCCGACGAATTTTTCACAGGCGTCTTCCAGCAGGAAAGATAAGCAGCATCAAGCCAGATATAATAACCAACCAAGACGAATAGTTGAAGTTACCGGTCAGCAACCTCAACAGCAAAATCAGGCGTCAAGCTGAAAGCGGTCATATCCTGCTCCCGGATATCGGCCGCGGAATAGAATGGGGGGAAATGAATTATTTAATGAGCAACACGATTCATTGTAACGAAGGAATTGACATAATGGATATAACGATCCAATGTCGAGTACAGAATTGTGCCGTGTATCCGCGTTTAATTTCGCTTAATTCCCGCGGATTTGGAAACTGTCGCCGGTAGAAGGCAGGTCGGAGGAGAGAGCAGTTAAGGGCTGCGGTGACCTGGGGTGACCTGGAAGAAAGGGGAGTGTGACACGGGCGCCGAAGACCGCAAGGGAGGCAGCGTGTTGTTGCGGGCAAGTGTCTGCCGTGGCCCGTTGGCAAGAGTTGTGCCTTTGCTCACTGCGCGTTTGGCGGGGCCGAGTCGTGGCCGCAGCCGTGAACATTGCTCTTTAAAAGCTACTTCGGCATGACGCACAGTATTCGGCGTGTCCTCTGCTATTGAAGTTGCAAGTAGTATGTGCCCATCGTGGTGCCGGGTTGGAGTCCGGTCTGACCTTTGCAAATGCTGGATGCGGTGGGGTCTTCTGGGTGATACCCGTGGGTTTCCGACTTTGAGTAATCCTCGTTGAATCCTTCTCTCGGCACACTCTAAGCAAGCGTTTGTCAATGGGCCCTGGATTTTACGAGAAATCACGGTGAGCATCCGATTAGTGTGCGCGTCGCTTGGTATCGCGTGGTGGCCCGTTGTTATATATATTAATGTGTTATTTATGAAGGTTTTGCCTGGTACTATTTGAGTTGAGTTCTGTCAATGTGTGTGGGCTTGTGGCTGTCACTATTCCAAACTGATTTTAGAATCTAAGGGTATAGAATGCAGATGTCATTCTTCTGATTTACGAACTGTACTTTATAGACAGTGAAAATTGTTTAATCTGTCTAGCTTATATGTGAGGCATGTCTATAGTTACATGTTGGCTTGTATCACTAGCTCGAGTTGTTTACTAAATTGTTTGCATCTGCTAAAAAAATAATAATAATAAAAAAAATAAAAATAAAAAAATAAAAATAAAAATAAAGGAAAATTTTATGCCTCAGTAGTCAAGTCAAAGTTTTCTGTATAACGTTCGTGTTTTTTAGTATGTTCAATTTTTACAAAGTAATTAAAGAGTTGTCTCTGTGTTAAAGGATAGGAGACTGTATCTCTTGTTAACTGTGGTCTAGTTAAAGAGGCTTGTGTACCATGACTGTAATTTTTAATGAAGGTTTCTAGTACTGTGGTAGCGGTAACGGCCGTCCTGTGTTATCATAAATTTGAACCACATTTGTCAGTCATTTTGGCTACTTCGAAGGGAATGGCGTTTTGATAATTACTGACAATAGCCGACGGTTGATATTTGTGATCATATGTTTTGCTGTTTGTAATGTAAATGTATTTTTACTTCAATTAATATTCTATACTAAAAGGAAGTGATTTTATACTGCGGACGTTTTGAGGTGTTTGCTATCAGTTGTGTTATTGAAATTTAGTCTTTTCAATTCTGGAGGCAATTCGTTAATGTTATTCTTGGATTTTTGCTTTTTAAAAATAAATTTTTAGTGTTTTCAGAAACGTTAATAAATGCATTATGGCTCAGTACCTTTCCACTCAACATCAACTCCTTACCATATGCCAAGAATGTTATGAAGAGAAAGTTCAAGCAGCAGTAAACATTGTACGAGTAGTATGTGGAACCAACCGCCGACTCTATAGATACAGCTTCGAATTTTTTTTTAATAAGATGTGTGACACCAGAAAGGTTCCGACTTTGCTTGTGCAGAATTTAGTTGTCTCGAGAGCCATTGGTACACGGACACAAAGTATTGAAAAGTAGGCACATATTGAAGTATTATTTGAAAGCAGACCTATATGATGCACGGCTTTCATCGCTACGCTCTCGTCTGTGTTCTACCTTTTAGGTATGGAATTTCTATGAAGGAGGGATGCAAAGGTCGATTTCCGGTGTGCATCATGCCAAATGAAAGTTGAAAGTAAAGAGTTTATTTTGTATTTGTTGCCCGCTAAGGCACATCAATGCAACTTTTACCACAACCGTAAATTGAAGATTGGAGGCAACAAGGTGTTGTGGGCGGACAATCATTTTGTTGTCTATCAACATGACAGGCTCGTATCTAATCAACGAAATGATGATTTACCTGATTCTAACAACATCGTTGCTAAGACACGAGAATTAGACTACCTTAGCGAACAGCAGAAAGCCGAGCTCTCTGATTTGTTATTATCTTTTGTAAATGTGTTTTCTTGTAAACCTGGAGTCATAAAAGAACGTCTTTACAAGATGAATATTGTTGCATATGAGACATTTTCACGTCAAACTTATTCCATTCTGTGGTCAAAAGGGAGGCAGTTTAATGGGAAGTACAACAGATGCTAGCATGGAATATTATAGAAGTATCCATGTCTCCTTACAGCAGTCCATTCTTAGCAGTAAGTAAAGCGGGTTGAGGCGTGCGTCTTGTACCTGATGCTCGAAACAGAAAAAGAAATTATTGTACTCGTGAGAACCCGGCCAGAAGTTTTGGGAGAACGACTTCAGAAGTTTCAGTGAGTCAAAAGATATGTATTCACGATCGATTTGAGATCAACGTTTTGGCAGGTGGTATTGCCTGAGGAATCTCGAAAGTACACGGCGTTTATTTTTTCCGGATGCTCGTACCAATTTAAAGTATTGTCCTTCGGTTTGAATGTCAATTGAGGCATTTTTATCGCAGCCCTTGATACTGTGCTAGACCCTGATTTATTACACGAGGTAACTGTAAGTGTCGGCGATTTATTAGTTGCTGCATCCACGTGCGATGAATACGTTTCTTTATTAAAAAGGGAACGAGAGAATTTTTCAGAGTCAGGTGTTACTGCAAATATTGACAAGTATAAAACTGCCAAGACTGGAATTAAATTCTTGGGCCACATCATATCTTCTTCTGGTATTGTCCCAGATCCAGACAAGATATCTGTAAGTGCGAACTCTCCACCTTCTACTATAAAAAAGCAACCAAAAGACTTCTATGGTCTTCCTTCATTCTTTAGAAAGTTCGTTCCAAAACAGCTGATCAACAACCAGGCCCTGTTGAATTTGTTACAGAAAAATGCTTACTGGATCTGGACAGTAAAGTGCCAGGAAACTTTCAACAGTATTAAAAGGGCGTCGATGTCCGCTAACATTCTTCACCATCCAGATATGTCTACAGATTTTCTTATTGCGTCTGACGCGTCGAATTCAGGACTTGGTGTGTGTCTCTTTCACATAATTGAAAACAATGGGAAACAGAGACTCACATTATTAGTTTTGATATCAGTGTGCTATCTGAGTGCGAAAGAGCTTATTCAACAACATAATTAGAAACATTGAAAATTCATTTATGACATTTATTGTCATCATGCAATGGTATTTTGCGACCGCAAGGCATTGAGTTTTTCTCATATCATGCAATTTGGTTGACCATAGATGTAACAGTTGGTGTCCCATTCTGCAAAAATATGATTTTCAGATTGTTTACATTCAGGGTAGTGAAAATATCATAGCAGATGCACTCTCCAGGTTGCCACAAATGCTTCCTCAATTCATCTAGTGAGTAGAACAGGCGAACGATTACCAGATCTATTTAATGGAAGACGCTGCACATCGCAAGTACCATCTCGAGATGTGTAAAAACATGACCATTTTGCAGGTTGCTGATCCCAGATGGAATAAAGGAAGCAAATTATTCAAAATAAGCCTAAACATAAGACTGCAAAATTTTAGAGATTACATGATAAGGTTTTAATCCATAGAATTAGTCCCAGGTCCGATGCATTACAGACGCATGTACTAAACCTACCTATAAACTCTGTTTAAACAAAATTCCAAACTCTAATTCTTAAATCCATGTCTCTCTCAATGATCGCTAAATCCTTATGCAAAAAAAAAAGCGAAATTGTTCCTCATTTGGATGTTTTCCCTTCTCTATTCGACATCTCTGTCGATGCTGCACGCGCATCTCTAAGCAATTCAGACCTTACGAGCGCGACTGCAGGCATTCAAAACAAGAAAAATTCCTACAAAAATTAACACACGCACACACACTTTCCATCATGTTAAATGGCTCAAATTTAAATTTATTTTCCTTAGACGTTTATCTAGAAACGTAATTTCAACGTTTTCGAGAATATTTATCCTTTATTAAGATACCTCCGTAAAACCATGATTCTTGGTCATCAACTGTGCAGATGGCCAGTTCTATAATTTATATTCATGGAAAATCGTCGAAATTTTTACCATGTGTTCTTAAGTTGATGTTCTAGGGAAACCGTAAAAATCTTTTCGATATTGTTATCTGCTCCCGAGGTTTAGAAGTTAAAAGTTACAGTACATAAGCAGATAAAATATGTACGTAATATCATAACTGTAGGGTAAATGAAGTTTTAACTGGCGTAGAAACATTATTTCGCCAAATATTTTTGCTTGCCAACATATTCGCACATTTTAGTGCTGAAAGAGAGTAGCAGAGAGGCAGTTACTATGGAAGAGAGAACAGACAGTGTCATTGAGAGAGAAAGAGTGAGGAGGCAGTGATGGTGAGAGGGAGAAAGTGGCAGAGAAAGAGATGAAGACAATAGCAGTAGGAGCCAAAGGGACAGGGGGTACTGATAGTCAACTTGTGGGGAAGCAGCCTACTCACGCCGTATAAAATTCACATCAGTCTTTCCATTGTTTGCCAGCCAGTCCGCTGTAACTAGCTCTGACGTCATAAATGTTGCGCAATACTTTAAAAATCAAGTAAATAACCTGAAACGTTTCTAGCATGTCAGGAGTAATACTAAATCAATATGTGTCGAATATCAGTTTAATAACTTTAACCATTTTCGAAATTTGGTTGTTTTTCTGTAAAAATCATTGGCGCAACAGAAAAGAGCTAGAAACTTAAAAATTTATATTTAGATTCCTTTTTCATAATAATTTAGTAGAGACAGTACTCTGGATCTCACAAATTAAAATTTTAGTGGAAATTCATGATTTTCTGGTTTTTGTCTTAAAAATTCAGGAAGCAAGATAGATTAAGTAGGCGAATAAATAAGGCTAGGATGTTTAAATTTAAGTAGAAGGGAGATCCGCTATAATCATAAAGATGTGAGAAGTTTCAATTGAATAACTATAAAACTATAGCGATAGCGTATCTCCAAAGGGCAAGTTCAGAGCTCGTCTACTGCGTGTAGTGTAATTAAATTAATTCTCTCGCCCAAAATATTTGACTTAGCCACGTCAGACTTTTATTATGATTACTTACCTGTGTGCTGAATGCAAATTTAAATTGAGAGCTTCATCAGCCATCAGCAAAGGAAGCAATGATTTATTCGATAACTTAAAGTGGTGCATCACTAGCCCAGCGGCTAGTCGGGAGAGCGGATTTAATCAGGCGTTCCCTTAGCCGTCCGCACCGCGGCTTTATATGTAAGAACGCTGCGCGAGAAAGAAAGGCCCCAGTTCTCTCCAGACGCTGATTAGCGCACCATCTGTGCCAGGAGTCGTGTCGCATCGGTATCATTGCTACAAAGAGCCTCGGATGCCGTAATAAGTTACTCGGGATACGCGTAACCATGAAATCGTTTTCGAGTGAAGTGTTAATTCTGGGATAACTTTAATGATCTATCTTCAGTTTGCGTATGTCGTATTTTCACGTGCCGCCGCAAGACAGACATTCTACCATTATTTAGCGTTGTGTTTGATGAACATTATCATCAAATTATGGTGAGCATTCACTTAAACATTTAATTTGAACAGTTATGGTTGCATTAGACTCTGAACTGCTCTGGTAGTTGGATTGTGTGGATTCTTTTTTTGGTCTGTGACTTTCAGAATATAGTGAACATTTTAGACAGAACCGTTTTTGATTATGAATCCCAGATAATCTCCTAATTCCTCAGAGCTATAAGCTGTAGTTATAAGTGTATTTCTCAGATGAAGTGGGCACTAGGAATTCTAATTACAGGCTTCACGTTTTGCTAATCACTTTCTGGTTGCCAATATTGTAGTTAGAGAGCCAGTGTTGAGAACGGAAAACAACAGCATTAAATAAATAATAGGAACATTTATAATAACAATTATTCCACCCGCCGCCCCACATATGTTGCTAATCGGCCGGGAAATGCATCTTTTCTACATTACATTCTTCATTTTTACATAAACAATTAACTCCACCCGCCGCCCCACAAACTTCCCCCTTCGCCCTATACCCACGTGTTAAGAAATGTAAAATTTGCCCTGTCCCCGACACTACGTGTTAAAGTTTCCCGGTCTGGGGTCATATCACTGAGTGAACCGTCCGCGAGAACTTGTGTCGGAAGTAGGCAATGGTGTTGAAGCGAATGACAGCAGACTGTAAGCGAGAAAGAAGGAGACAGTGGAAGTGAGAGAGAAAAAGAAGGGACGAAGAGAATGGCATTGGGACAAAGTGATGCTGGATGCAGCAGGGAAGCAAATAGTGATAAGGTAGAGCGAGAGAAAGTAATAAAGACGTCTAGTGACAGAGGGAGAGGCAATAGGAGAAATGCCAGTGGAAGAAAAGGTTACTGTGAGAAAGAGTCATATGTAGACAGTGGCAGTGAGAGGGAGATGCTGAGTATAATGGCGTAACAACAAAGAGAGACTGACTAGCTAAAATGATTTACAAAGTTCTGTGTTAAAAGAGCGCGAATACGTTCGCATGTCCAAATTTTTGGATAGGAAACGGAATGGCGATTGAGGCAGCTGGTGCCCCATTTTCTGTCAGTCTTTTAAAGAGAAATATGTTTGCCTGTTTTGTACTCCGACAGGAGCATTCTTTCGCTGGTTTAGAATTTACCCACCACTGTCAGACACATTATCTCACAATGAAGGAGCTGATTTTCTTGTCAATATGGTTTCTGTGAATGTGAGCAACGATGACTTATCTCTGTGTATTAGATTCCAGTTTATTAACGAAGTGGACTTCGTTACATCCGCAGCGAAATTCATGAAGCTAGTTTAGGACTATCACTGTAAAGCTGTTAAACGACCCCTGTGAGATGGTGAACGGTAAAATTCGGTATCATTAGACGACTGTGGGAAGGTACAGTGACATAACATGATTCATTTTAATGTTTCCAACAGTCTACGAACACTCAGAACAGATTTGCTTCAATAAATCATCTCGAACGTAAACGTTCAAGGATTGCACAGTGTCACAATCTGTGGGCAGTCAGCACTGTACGTGTGGTATTAGTGGTGAGACAGATCCTGTAAGAGCGGAGGTTACCAACCTTTTTCCACAGCATGCCGGATAACAGACAAAATGGAGAGCACAGGTCGTATCATTATTCCGTATAATACTTGCGAGCCAGAACGAAAGCTCTGAGACATTAAGATGACAAACTAAGTTCAGCGTCCCGTCGTACTGGCATAATCACGGGTGAGTGACATGAAAAAAAAAGGAAATGACAAACAATATATTTACAGAAAAGTTCTCAAAGAAGGCGACGTTAGCAAACAGATAGTTACATCAGCCCTGGTGTTCACATATCTGTTTCTCACATCCAAGCAGGAAAAAAAAACAACAAAAAAACTAGTATGTATGTGTAACTGACGTTTGGCTTTCAAGATATTATTAACGGTTCGGTATTTCTGCATCCAGTCGA
Source organism: Schistocerca cancellata (assembly GCF_023864275.1). Classification (NCBI taxonomy): domain Eukaryota; kingdom Metazoa; phylum Arthropoda; class Insecta; order Orthoptera; family Acrididae; genus Schistocerca; species Schistocerca cancellata. The sequence goes on along the minus strand of NC_064632.1, from coordinate 463,473,706 downwards.
CAGAACTGCTTTCAAATGTTCATCAATCAGTCTCGTTTGATGTGCTGACTTTACATACTTCAGTTTGGAAACTGTGTTCTGACGGACATAAGTTGTTCCTGACGCTGATACTATACCAGTGGTAAGTTTCTTCACCTTCGAAACCTCCACATCCGGTAAGCAGCGGTAAAATTCAATAAGTTTTCCTTCAGTGTACTTCTCATTCAGTAAGTTATTTGTCTCTGGCATATCATCAAGGTTAGTTACACGTATTCTTGAACAGCAGAATGTCACTGTCATTTCTGTCTGAAAATCTCTCCAGAAAACGTTTCTTCAAGTCACTAGGGACGTTATTCCGGACATCAAGGCGGACATGTTCGGGAATTGTTGCACAGAACTCTTTAAAACAATGGAAATGAGAAAAAATGTAGTTCTCCCAGTCGTGCTTCAAACGACAGATTTCTCCGAAATCCTGGATGATTGTTTATAGACCGCAGACGACGTTCTTCTTTCCGTAAAGTTTCAAGTTCAGTTCATATATGTGGCATGCGCGTGGACCAAAAATGACGTCCTCGAGAGTCAGTTAGGATCCGACAGCTGTGAAACCTCCGATTTGTTTCGAAGCTTGAAAAAACGAAAGGGGACCTTTCCGCAGCCGAGCGACCTCACTGCAATTCATTGCTGTGTGACAAGGCAAGTCACGAAGGTCAGATTCAATTCCTTTAAGAAGAGCCTGGGAATGATGGTGAATGAGTGAATGCCCGCAAATGAAGTTTACAGCAGATAGTTTGAGTACACATCAAATGTGTAACTTATTCATACAGAATGCTTGTTGACGCACGTACTATGCAGTATCAGAACAGGGCGAGCGGATTTTGAAAACCTTTCAGCTGAGCCCTGATCACTGAACGGAGTCAATTTAAAGCACATAACAGACGCACATGAGAAGATATTCCACTATTCTAAACATAATATTTAATTTAAATCGCATCGAAGATGAGACGCAAATTCAAGCTTATCAATTCACAATTCTACGATGATTCTACGCTTATAACGACAGAGACACAAACGGAGAAGAAACATAGTATCTGGAAATTCCTATACAGGGTGGTCCATCGATAGTGACCGGGCAGATATCCCACGAAATTAGCATCAATCGAAATACTAAGGAGAACAAATCTGTTAGAGCATGGCGAGGGAAAACATGGAGCTATGGATGGCCCACTAAATGGCGCTGCCATACGTCAAATTGATAAAAACTGTATTTTTAAAATAGGTGCCCCGACATTTTTATTACATATTCGTATAGTACGTACACAAATACAAATGTTTGACTTGTAAAATTTATTTCGCTTTGTGATGGAGGTTTGCTGTAATATTCCAACACTTATAACATGCCTCACCCATTTAGAAGAACAGTTGGTAACAATGTGATTTTTTAAATCAAAACAGAAGAATTAGTTACGATTGGACTTTATTTCTGTTGCTCCAATGTAATACATTTACTTTTGTGACCCTATCATAAACTATGCGAACGTATGCTGTTACTGCGTGAGCAACCGTAATAACCTCATTAATGTAATAAATGCTCAAAATTATGTCCTTCATCTTCAATGCTTTTGGCAATACGCGTAATGAAATTCCTCTCAACAGTGAGTAGATCGCCGTCAGTAATTGTCGCACGTGCACTGACAATGCGCTGACGCACGTTTTCAGGCGTTGTCGGTGGATCACGATAGCAAATATCTTTCAAATTTCCGAAAGAAAGAAGTCCGGAGATGTAAGGTCCGGTGAAGGTGCAGGCCATGGTATGGAGCTTCTACAACAAATCCACCTGTCATTAAATGTTCTATTTAATACCGCTTCAACTACAATCGTGCTATGTTCCGGACATCCATCATGATGACAGTACATCGCCATTTGGTCATGAATTGAAACATCTTGTAGTAGAATCGTTAAAACATTAATCAAGAAATCGGCATACACTGCACCATTTAGATTGCCATGGATAAAATAATGGCCAGTTAGATGTCCTCCCATAATTCCACACCGTACATTAATCCACCAGGGTCGCTGATGTTCCACCCACTTGTCGCAGCCATTGTGAATTTTCCGTTGTCCAGTAGTGTATATTATACCGGTTGACGTTACGCTTCTTCACTAAATAGAACTCTTGAGAAAAGCTTGTTATCGTCTCGTAATTTATTTTTTATCCAGTGGCAAAAATTTACACAATGTTGAAAATCATCACCATGAAATTCTCGGTGCATATAAATGTGGTAAAAGTGAAATGTATAATTATGTAGAATTCTCAAAACCGACGTTTTTAAAATTCCTGAATCCCGCTCAGTTTGTCTGCTACTGATGTGTGGATTAGCCTCAACTGCAGCTAAAACACTTATTTGGGCATCTTTATTTGTTGCAGTTCTTGGTTGCATCTTCTTCTTTGACCGAACACTTCTGATTTATTTAAATGCACTAATTATCCGACAAAAGGTCCCAACACTTGGATGCTGTCTGTCAGGATAACGATCAACATATATACCACAAGCTTGGTGGGCATTCATTTTAATCATAATAGCCATCAATAGACACCATATCTACCTTTTCTGTGACTGTTAAACGTTCCATCGTAACAAGACTATGTCTCCCGTGTAATTATTGTGACTGGACAAGCTTTTTTTCCTTTATTGCACTTGAATTCTCCATCTGGCGCGGGCTGGCAGGAACATAGGCTCTGCTCTTCAGCCGAAAGACATTAATTATGCAATAGAAGACATTTAAAATAACATAAAAGAGAAAATATGGCGGTACATAGATATAAAAAGGGAGAACATGACGGAAGAGAACAGACAAAAAGGGAGCGACTGTAAAATGGAGGTAAAAACCTTAAAAAAGTAGAGCACACAGAAAACCACACACTGGGACAGTTATAAGAACACAAGGCGAAGTACAGCCGGAGCATAAAAGTTGTGACTGGCGGAATATCACGGAACAATCATAGACAGCAACACTATGTACAAGTCCAGCACACCATTAAAATCAAAGCTTTTGACAGCACTGGTATAATATACACTACTGGACAATGGCAAAACCACAATGGCTGCGACAAGTGAGTGGAACATCAGCGACTCTGGCGGATTAATGTACGGTGTGGAATTGTGGGAGGACATCTAATTGACCATTATTTTATCCATGGCAATCTATATGGTGCAATGTATGCCGACTTCTTAGTTAATGTTTTAACGATTCTACTACAAGATGTTTCAATTCATGACCAAATGGCGATGTACTGTCAACATGATGGATGTCCGGAACATAGCACGATTGTAGTTGAAGCGATATTAAATAGAATATTTAATGACAGGTGGATTAGTTGTAGAAGCTCCATACCATGGCCTGCACCTTCACCGGACCTTACATCTCCGGACTTCGTTCCTTCGGAAATTTGAAAGATATTTGCTATCGTGATCCACCGACAACGCCTGAAAACGTGCGTCAGCGCATTGTCAGTGCACGTGCGACAATTACTGACGGCGATCTACTCACTGTTGAGAGGAATTTCGTTATGCGTATTGCCAAATGCACTGAAGTTGAAGGACATAATTTTGAGCATTTATTACATTAATGAGGTTATTACGGTTGCTCAGGCAGTAACAGCATACGTTCGCATAGTTTATGATAAGGTCACAAAAGTAAATGTATTACATTGGAGCAACAGAAATAAAGTCCAATCGTAACTATTTCTTCTGTTTTAATTTAAAAAACCACATTGTTACCAACTGTTCTTCTAAATGGGTGAGGCATGTTATAAGTGTTGGAGTATTACAGCACCATCCATCAAAAAGTGAAATAAATTTTACAAGTCAAACATTTGTATTTGTGTACGTACTATACGAATATGTAATAAAAATATGGGGGTACCCATTTAAAAAAAGCAGTTTTTATCAATTTGACGTATGGCAGCGCCATCTAGTGGGCCACCCATAGCTCCATCTGTTTTCCCTCGTCACGCTAGATCACATTTGTTCGTCTTGTCTTTTCGTTTGATGTTAATTTCTTGAGATATTTGGCCCGGTTACTATCAATGGACCACCCTGTATAACGCAGAACTTATAACTTTCGGTTGTCATAGACAACCCAATGTTACCCTCTGGGAGCAGTTTTGACCGTGCGTTTGTCTAACGGGTAAGGGTATCGAATAGTAGTTTCGGATATCTTATAATTAATAGAAAAACTAAACAGGCTTTTACTCTGGGGATAATGAAAGTAGTAAAGTTCATATACGAATGAAAAATCTAACGGCCGCCAGCCCAGTTAGACACATTAATTTAAAATATTATGTTCAAGAAAATTGAATATTAGCTGTTGCAGTGACTTTCATTGAGACTCCCTATGAATACACACGAATGGATACACACGAATACAGGGCAATCTAAGTTGTGGATGGCAGTAGTTACCATTAATGCACAAACCAGTAATCATAGAAAGCAAAATTGTACCTAATCATAATCATAACAGTCGCAATCACTACCATTACGTGACTCAGTATTGAGATGATATTTCAGGAAGCACCGAACTAAAGTTAGACATGGAGGAGCTTCTAACTGACATATAAATACCACAAATAAAATTAAATAATACAACAGTTACTCCGTTTATACTCCTATTTATTAAAATGTATCAGATTTCTTTAGTAGCAATAATATTCCAATTAGCTTTCTAATATGCAAACAATATGGTGGGGACCCATAAACTGATACTGTATCAATAGTCAAACTCTACGACTATTTCAGTAGTAAGATTGAATTCAACTGAATTTAATTCTTAGCCTCACTTGGAACAGCTTATGTTTTTAAATTTTCAAAGCAAATTATTCAACACTGAGCTCGATTAACTTCAAAAGAATCGTTCATGATAGTAATCAAGGCTAAATTATGTTTCAAATAAGTTTAAATTATGTGCCTTTTTCATCACCTGTAAAGCAGGTATTTTATACAGTAGCACTTAAACAGTCTGGTACTGAATTTTGGCACATTTAATATACAAAAACAAATCACTAATTCGTTAGAAGCAGGATACTAGACTTTCTGAACACTTAGGAGGGGATCCTAAGACAGGTTTACAGCACTTAGAGTATTATTGCAAACACTCACACAAATAAAGTGGTCCATGCTCTGATATATACGTATCTGTATGTCTGAAATTGGTGGAGCAGTGCCGAAGTAGGGTGGCAAGCGATGTGGCGGCTAACAGTACTCAGGCTCTTGATGTTTGAATGCTTTTACAGTTTCTTCTTGGCGACGGATTTTTGATGTGTTAGAGCCATTCCTGATTGCCGAGAGTACCATGCAACAGCCTAATCCACATCCGAGGCAAAATTCCTGGCAAAACGGCTTCCAGTTGCCTCCCTTGGCACTGTCGATATGTACTGTGCAACGGCTAGCCACTGACTGCGTACCGTTCCCACCAAGGAGCCGCCCAGTTCGACCGCCAAAACCATCTTTTACATCGCTACAAGACACTTCCGTTGCGGAGGGAATTCCCTAAATATTTTACGTTATATAAATACAAGTTTCCTAAATATGAACCAACTGCCAATATACAATGTTTTTTATAAACATACATATATTATAAAATTTCGTTATTTTAAACATTATTTAGTTTTTTTCCATACATCGATTACAAACTTTAAATTTTCTGTCAGAAATCAATGACCTTAAGTAACAAAGAACAAACACTTCATGATCACAGGTAAACAGTTACACAGTATAAACCTACTTCCAATCGGTATAGGTGTTACAAACTGATATTTCTCTTATCGACACATACATTATAAAATTTCATTATTTTAAACATTATTTAGTATTTTTCCATACATACATTACAAACTTTAAATTTCCTGTCAGAAATCAATGACATTAAATAACAAAGAACAAACACTTAATGATCACAAATACTCAGTTACATAGTATAAACCTACTTCTCACCGTCTAATCGATCTAGATATTACAAACTGTCCTCTAAATGTCACGAGAGGCGTACCTACCGATATAAAAGGAGTCAAGGATTTTTATTTTTTTATTTCTATTTATTTATTTATTTATTTATTTATTTATTTTTGTCGGTAAACAAGTGGTCTGTCAGGATACCACAGCGACTTTAAACGTGGACTAGTCATTGAATGTCGCTGCTCCCCAATGAACGTCCCCGCGTTAGTGCACATTTTAACTTCAATTATCTCAATTTACTGTGTTTTATATCCCCCTATTTTTCTCCTTTATGTTGTTGTAAATGTCCTCTATTATATACTTCATGTCTTTCGGCTGAAGAACAGCGCCTATGCTGGTGCCAGCCCGCTCCAGATGGAGAATTGAAATACAATTTAAAAAACTGAATGTCGTCTGTATAACAAATCCATCACGGACATTTCATACCTTATATGGTTTGCCATGATAAGTTGACGATTGGCGCGGTGGTTGTCGGGAACGGCTGTGCCACCTCATAACGGTTGCCTAAGATTGAGGAGGGATGAGGGGAAGGCGGCGTCGGCTGCTTGCAGCAAGTGCAGGCACGCTACCCGTGCTCTGTGCGGTAACACGGAATAGCAAGGGGCACTCGCAGAAACATTGCCCTCTAAAGTGACGCTTCCGTTGGATAGGAAATCACCTAATTTGTTCATGCTCGAGAGTTTTAACTGTAACTTAGGTATTATTTACATATTGCAAACAATGAAAAATGAATGTAGATCAATGTATGACTTTTACGACGCTATCACTCGAAAGTAAAAACACTGGTTTTTGGAATCTGTATGTACATGGAATTTATTAAACGCAGACAACCGTAATGTTTACAAAATGTTATTAACTGTACCTGAAAGAAATGTCAAAATGATGTTCACTAAAGATCACTGTCATTTGTGATTATTTCAATACCATCGTCATCATCATCATTATCATAGCTTCAGAGCTTGGTATTGATGATAACTTCATCGATGGCCATTTGCATTATTCCATCTCCTGTCCAGTACTCTTGCTCCAGCTGCTGCAGATTCCTGCAGTAACCCTGCCAGTTCTGTGCGGTCACTAAAAGGAAAGCAGCATTAAGAAGATTCTGCAGTCTTTCGTTCGACGTGTCACGGTCAGCATTGTTCTCCCTGAAGTTCCGTTTTATTTTCGCCTATGTCAGTTCTGTCGGATTTACATAGCAGTTGTAGGGCGGTAAACGCACTACTTTGTGGCCTTTGGTCACAGCGATTTTATCCACGACGAACAATTTTACGGCTTGTCTATATTCCTTTATTGTAGATAACAGTTCAGCCTTTCTCATTGAGTCACTGCAGTTCATTTGCCCATTTTACAACCACTCTAACATCGTAATTCTGAAACCGTACGTATTAGGCATTCTATCAAACGTCCTGTTGTGGTATGGAGCATTATCCATCCAATCACAGAATTGGGTGGAATATTACAACCATATCTGCGACCATGCGCCCTCCCATCTACGTCCGCTTGTTTCGTCAAATTCAAGAAGTTTTCAAGTTAGTGGAAAGGGTTTCCTGCATGAAACTTCTTAACAAATTAAAACTGTGTGCCAGATCGGTTTCCCAGATTCGCGTCTTGACCCGGCACACCGTTTTAAAGTTTGAAACGAGCGTACATTCTGCTGAGGAGTGAAAATTTGTCGTAGTTTCTTGCATCTTGCTGCAACTATTTGCCGCATTTGTCTTTTCGTGGAAGTTCTCGAACTTACAGAAGTTCGTGTGGAAAGCACAGGTGCGAAAGAATCATTGTCGAAAAGGAGAACGTCGCAAAGACAAATGGGCCGTTGGAACATTTAACCGCGCATAATTCGCTCCATCAGTCAGGGAACTGCGGAATGAATTTGCAGATCAACTTGTTTCACCGGGAGGTAAAACAGAACAGCAGTACACAGGTCTTTAAATTTTAGCAGATTTTTTAACATTACTGGAGACAAAAGCGTATTACGTTTTTGATAAAAGTAGTAAATACTGCTTGCAAAAAGAGTAATTAAGAGGCAGTCTCTTGGTGAGATACCGTTCCGCATTTTTCTCCTGTTATCGAATACGTGATTGCACAATAAATAAGATATATTCGTAATTTGCGTGGGACATCCTAAATCTTTTTAACCTAAGTGAAGTTCTCCGACTGAATAGTGTTTGTTGGTAATATCAATACGTACTCCACTAATATTTTCTTCTGTTTTTTTTTTTATTTTTGTGTTTCATCACGATTTTTGTTCATTACTAATAATATAAAAACGGTGGCGACTGCTCTGATTTTTAAGAATAACTGCACGTCAGTGACAAGTACTTGCGGCGAGTTCCTCAAATAAACTTGCTCCAAAAAAAATGTTCAAATGTGTGTGAAATTTTATGGGACTTAACTGCTAAGGTCATCTGTCCCTAAGCTTACACACTACTTAACCTAAATTATCCTAAGGACAAACACCCACACCCATGCCCGAGGGAGGACTCGAACCTCCGCCGGGACCAGCCGCGCAGTCCATGACTGCAGCTAAACTTGCTCCAGTTACCTGAAGAAGTAAATTTAAGTAAGTTTTTGTTCCAATGTAGAAACCTCAGCAAGTGCTTACAGTTCGTATTTGTTAGTGTACTCAAGGCTTTTCTAATGCCTCACCTCTAGGGGCAGCCTGACGTTGGCAGGCAAATGAATATCTTGCAAGTAGTGCAGATTTTCTCCGCTTCTGGCAGCACTGGTGAAATCGTCAGATCGTGGCCAAACAGTACAGCTGTCAAAATCGCCTGTTTGTGATGTGACAGTGAAGTGGAAGCTTGAAGGAACAATCACAGATAAATCAAGTCCAGGCGTACCTCATGCACTGACGGAGGAGAGGAATCGTCGAGCACTGCGGAGAGTAGTTGTAACAGTCACAATAAATCACAGGAAGGAATCGATCGTGAGTTGCAAAGTTCTGTCACCAGTCCAGCTAGCACAACGACTGTGCACAGTGAGTTAAAATAAAAGGTTACGATGGTCGAGCAACTCTTCATAGGTCACATATTTCTGTAGTTGGAGCTAAGCGACGATTTGTGTGGCTTTAAGAGAGACGCCACTTGATAGTAGATGACTGGAAACGAGAGATATGGAGTGGTGAATCACGCTATATCTTCTCGCAACCCGAAATAAGCGTTAGGGTTGGTGAATTCCTTCCGTGATGCTTAGTGCCATCACTGAAGTACGGAGGAGGTGGTGATACGGTAGGGGATTTTTTTTTTTCGTGATTGGGGTGTGGTCTCCTTATTGGCGCTTCTTAACGCTGAGAACAGCATTGTGTACTGTGTATCGTAGAGGAAAAAGTTCGTAGACTGTGACTGTTTGTATCAGCACAACAATGCGTGCTGTCATAAAGCAGCATCTGTGAGGCAGTAATATTTCTGAAATGGAATGGCCTAAACAGGGTCCTGACTTGAAGCTAATGGAACTCCTTCGAGCTTAGCCGTCGGTTTCTATCCATACCCGACCTTCTAGCAACGCTATTTGCTTTGGTTTCAGCACTTGAGGAAGAAAAGGCTGTCAATCCTCGACAGACTTTTAGAGACCTTATTGTCCGCAACAGAATTCATGCCATCATAACGAATAAGGGTGGACACAGCACATATTAATCCACCAATAGGCACCCGGATACTTTCGATCAGATGGTATGTAAGTAACTTCCGTTTTCTGCTTTGGAGATCTGAGACGCTCTTTGATCTTCTTTGTCGGTTTATAAATAGTTTATACGCCGTGTTTGCGCAGTACAGGGCAGGTGGAGAAACCGGCCGTGGCAGATCACGCGCTGTGTGAGGCCGATCACACAGTAAAATTCACCGACACCGAAGTTCTGGCTGTAGTGAAGAGCTATCCACCCGCTTGTTCAGAGAAGCTATAGAAATGCAAAAACATGAGAATAGCTTCAACAAGAAAGACGATAGCCATAAGGTGAACGGATGCTGCATTCCCGTGCTGCAGCAAACGACCGTTGCAGGTAGCAAGAGGAGAACCGCGTCGGAAATGACCACGGAGAAGGCCTTGGACCTTGGCGCTTCAGTTATACATAGTCTGCCGCCGCGTGCTCAACTACAGTCCACCAGCAGCAATGGAGGGTGAAGCTTTGACAATGCCAGCCATTCGTGCTGGCGAAACGTCAGGAAAATCATCAAACAAACGTCGACCGAAGAACTCGAGACAGAAGCCAACAGGTACTTTGTCATTCCTCTGTTTTTTAGGTGTTGAAGATCTAATCAACAATGAGTGATCTCAGTTCGATATGACATACCAGGTGAAATTCGTGGTTTCTCTTTTTCGCACAGCTGACGGCATTACTAAGGCTAGTGGCGGTTATACTGTATTATCGTGATGTCCCTGGGATATGACTGAAGTTTAGTTCGCTGTGCTAGTTAAACGTTCTCAAATTTTTTTTTTTTTTTCCAATTTGTCTCCAAGTTGATTTTTCAGCTGCCAGTGTTGATCAAGAAGATTGTGATAATATTTACCATATAAGTGACTTATTAGTGGTTTCTTCATTCACCTCTGCCTTTCTTGTGTTGTGACCTGATATTTGTGTTTCGTATCGAGCAACTTAACCTCTTACCTATGTTTACATTCCGCGCTGACCAATTGCAGCTGTAGCGGTGCATCGAAAGGTATGTACTAATTAATTGTTTGTCTATAGTGGTTTATTTAGGAACTTTAGTAGTCTTCAACCGGTGTTCTTGGTGTTTTCTGGTGAAATAATTTCAGAAGAACTTTTTGGGAACTGTTTTCAGTTTCGTTACTGTGTCATTAGACGTTTGATTTTCTTTCTGTGTTGTCACGCATGTGACGTAGCATGTGAAAGTTGCTGGATTTGGACGTGTTACTCCTGTAACGGAAATATCAGATCTGAAGATGGTTCTGAATGAACCGAAACCGGTCATATGAATAATTAAAAAAATTGTTTGCAATCAAGACGGATTTTAAGCAACATCAGTGAGTACCAGGTCACCAGCGTTGTGAAGCCTAATACAAGATTGGCTCAGGTGACTGTTAACATAGGGGGGTTATGTAGGGATTTTACTAAAGGGGATCAGGTAGTGATTGTGGGTGGGGCTGGTAATAGTATTGATAGGGATGGTGTAACGTCTAGAGAAACAAAAACAATATATTATGTGGTAATTAGAGAATTAGATGTATCATATTGTGTCATTGTATAAATTTATGTATTTTTTTTATTATTTATTTTTGAAAACGTCTGCGTCGGCGAGTAATAAAACCGACACAGAAGATAAATGTTAAACAGAGATAAAAGAAATGAACTAGTATATAATACGTGATGTAGATTAATGTCTTTGTCTTCTTAATTTGGAAGTTGCGCGAGTAAGATCTCCTGTTGTTGTCGTAGAGAACGCGAATGTAGCACTCTTTTGTCGAAACTAAGCATTTGACGCCATTATGTCTGAATTCACAAAGGTCTGTAATCACTGAGATATTTAAAGGTTTTAATAGAGTTGTTTAAATGAAAACTTGTATCATTTATTGTTAAGCTTGCTTGCCTATTATCCCATCCTGTTGAGACATTTTTCAGTTATATAAATATTATCTGTGGTGCTGAGCTGCGTGGAGAACGAAAAGCCGCTGCCGCGGCGTATTTAAACGACTTACAATATAGTCGAGTATACCGCAAGGAAGCGGTAAAATAATAGTAAAATAATATTATTTCTTTTAGCTCCCAGACTGGCAGTGAAGATCAGCGGATTTTATGATGTGTTGCAGATTGACGCGGGCTGCTGATAGGATATAATTTACAGTGCAAATAATTTAATGTACCTTCAGAATCTGATAGGAATCTTGCTGTGCTCCGTTCTGATCTGGCAAACTTTATAGTGACAACGTATTTTTAGTGAGAGTCTCATGTTCTTGGGCTAGTCGTGGTGTGAAATAGCATTTTAACGAGAAATAAAATCCACTGCGAACTTGTGTTTTTGAACGATCATACGAACTGTAACATCAGTGTTCATAACAAAGTAATTTCAACTTTTACTCACTATGAAGTAGGGAAGATATATTGATTTCTAGCATGAGTTGCAGTTACGAAAAATCGTTCCTTAAATTGTAGGCCAGATCCAGAACAATCAAACTTCCATATATACATTTTATTCTGCTAAAAGGTAATGACGATAATGAAAATCAAAGCACAGCATTGATAAAAGTATTTCACGTAACTCTTTCCGTAAATGTGTTGTTACAAAGAGAATAAATAAACCAAAGAGCAACAATTTAACAATTCGTGAGAGAGAACTTATTACGCGAAACTGTCGCCCAAAAACGCGGGGCCCGAATTTGCAGTGGCCACGAATATAAAATTTTATGTATTTTGCTTTCAGTGTTGATTGTTATGTATGTATAGATATATATGTATTTAGTGATGAATGTATGTATGTATATCATGATCAATGCTATGTATTAATGAATGTGTAAACACTCTTTCATGACAAAACGTACTACTGCAAACGAGTCTGAGTAGACGATCCTGATAGTACTGAGAAGCTGTAACGACTACGTAATCCGGGGGCAGCCGAACCCCGAGATAAGATAAACTAAAGGTAAGACTACAGTGTAGTTGTCCTGTTTGTAGAAGTCGAGCTCCAGTGAAGTGATCTCATTTCGCTAGTGGTGTGCATATTGTACGTAGTTTGATGTTAGTGTTTGTGACAGGACAAAGTTGATGGTAGATAGTAATTTTTAGTGTGCAGTTAGTGTAGATAAATTAACGTATTTTGTGTGCAAGGGGCAAAACTGTCAGACTTTGTGTTTTAGTAAGCAATTTAGGAATATGGTTAAGTTGCGTAGTCAACGTCCGAGCAATATGGATACTGAGGAACAACAATTAGTTAGTGCAGGAAATGTGGAACCGGGTACCTCAAGTAGTACTAGTACTCTCTTTGAGGATATAACATGTGAGAATGTGGGGGCAGGGGCACAGGAAGTGGTGCTACCGCCCACTAGTCCTCAAGGAGATGTAGATAAAGAAATTGTACCACCACCAGAAAAGCAGGAACCAGAGAGTGGTAATCTACCTGGTGGGTATTCACTTCAGGCTATATTAGAGCGCGTGCTGGATTACCAGGCAAAGTTTGCGCAACAACAAGCTGAAAAGGACGAAAAAATTGAAACCTTTATTGAACAGCAAGTCGAGCGAGACCGCCAGCAAGCTGAGCGAGATCGTAGGCTAGCAGAAAATTTACTTGCCCAGCAAGCTGAGCGAGATCGTAGGTTAGCGGAAAATTTACTTGCCCAGCAAGCTGAGCGAGATCGCCGGCAAGCTGAGCGGGACCAGCAACTTGTGCAATCGTTAGAAAACATGAAAAAAGAGATTGCAGATATGAAACAGAATTATGAGTCGATACCTAAGGCCGTGCAGGAGCTGACTGAACAGGTCAACAACCTGCAAGTAGCAAACACTAACAGGGTAGACGAAATAGGTGTATTAGCCAATCGAGTAGAAAAGCTAGAAATAGATTCCACGCAGCTTGTAGAGCAGAAGTGGAAAGAACAAGCAACTAAAATTGAAACAGAATTCAACTCATGGCTAGAAGTGAAGGAGTGTGAGATTGACAAGAACATTAATTCCAAAGTGCAAGCAGCCATAGCAAATAGAGATCCCGAAACGTTCAGTACCGCAGTAAATAGTCAGGTACAGAACGACGTGCAAACCATCAAACAAATACTCAGGGAGGATATTCCGCAGTGGCAAGTGAATATGAACAAACGGATATCCGACCTGGAGAAGGGTTTAGTACAAAGCAGAAAGCATTTGGAACAGGAACCTCTGTCGCCAACAGCCCACGGTTTTGGCAACGCACAAACTTATACGCGATACAACAATGGGGAATCTGTAGTCGATAATGCGAAGAGCTGTAGCTTCGGTTCGGAGCACACAGCATATGTCCCAGGGGCACAACCATGTAGTTCAAAAATATTAGTGGAAGAAAGTTTAATCAAAAATAGACAATTTCAAACGTTTACTACTGAACGGAAATCAGTACACCCAGTAGTATTCATAAAAAGCTTTAAAAATATCTTGCCCAGTGTGTGGAATGAAACACAGAAAATTCAATACGTAATGTCGTACATTCAAGGTGATGCAGCGTTGTGGGCTACAGAAGTAGCAGACAGCTGCATGACATATGAACAGTTCGAAAGGGCATTTCTATCGAAATATTGGTCGCCTTGTATACAAGAGCGGCTAAGAAAAGAAGTATATAATCCCGAACCGTACTCACCTCGTCTGGGGAATTTGAGACGGTATTTTGAAAAATATATAAACAAAACACGCTACTGGGACGAACCTATATCACCAAGAGACATAATAAGACTACTAAAATCACATTTACCCATTCATATCAAAGAGAAATTAATACACGTACCAGAAAGCGATATGGAAAACTTCCTGTCTGTTCTAGATTCTATAGACTTGATACAGGAAGACGCAAAATCAGCGTGTGATCACTCGCGGAATAATGGGTCAGGATGTAAACATGACAGAAATAGTAGTGCACAAAACCACAACCATGGAAATAGTGGGGGTGGTAACAAGCGGCAAGAACATTCGCAAAATGGTAGTAATGGTAGAGGCCAGAACGGGTATGGACAAACAACTTATAACAAAAAGCGTCGATTTGACGATCGATACGAATCCGGAATGTCAGGGACCAACCGCTGGAAAAATGCGCGAGGTCAGTGGCAGAGCAATTATAGTGATAGTAATCGAAATTGGCAGCAAAATCAGCGAAGAAGCCCAGAGCGACAGGGTAATGACCGGTATGACAACAATAGACCACCACCGCAAAACGCGCCTATTGCGCAGCCGTGGCGGCCGGCAAATCAGAGTGTACATATAGTGGAGGTCGCGGACAATAGCCGTCCAAGTACTTCACAAGTAACTAATCCAACAAACTAGAATCGGCCTCGATATGCTCTCCATCGATGGCCGAGGGATGGAGTGAGAGCAACACGAGTGATAATAATATACCTGGGATACGTATGCTGCGATTCAACGATGGTGTCAGTATGGATAAAGATCTACTGAACGAACCGCACGAATGTAAGAAAGATAATAACGAAAATGTGCAAGCTATTATCGAAGCGAAAATCAATGATGTTGCAGTGAATATAATCATCGACACAGGTGCCTCAGTAAGTGTAATGAGTATGGAGTTATTTAAGGCACTGGGAAAAGGACATAGCATTCCGACTTTCCCGGTTAATAATTGTAAGGTGTCTGGAGCCATTAGTGCACAGAGCCAATCAGTTAAGTACCAGGTGCAGGTGGAGATTTGTAAGGAGGGCGAAGCCATAGTGAGCTCGTTCCTCGTTGTTAAAGGATTGAAGGTGGCCTGCATTCTGGGAGTAGATTTTCTCCGCGAGAGGGACGCAGTGATCGACCTCTCCTTGGGGAAATTAAGCATAGTTAATAGGGGTAGAAGGATTGAGTTATCTATGATGAAATCGAAGGAGGTACTTGTGCCGTGTTGTAATCGAATCAATATCAAGGGTAGGAACCCTTGGGTACTACACCTTGATGATTTTTCACATGCAGCAGACCTCTATTATCCGAATTTAGAGGATCGAAATTTTGAAATAAATGTTCAGGCATTTAAAACCAAAGTGCAGGAATCTGAAGGGTTAAGCGATACACAAAAGCAACAGTTGACGCAGCTGCTATCGGAATACACTATGGTATTTACCGACCGACCAGGAATAGTCAAAGGGTACCACTATCACATAGAGGTGATGCCCCATAAAACATACTGTCGCGCAACTTACTCCATCCCTTGGTCGAGGAGGGAATTGGTAGCTAAAGAGATTCGGAAGATGTTAGAGTGGGATATCATTGAGCCCTCCTTCTCTCCATATAGTAGTCCTCTTGTAGCGGTGGCGAAAGCCAATGGAAAAATCAGGCTAGTGTTAGATGCGAGGGACATTAACAAAATTATCATACCTGTCCGGACTCGCCCTGAGAATTTAGATGAGCAGATACAAAAATTTCATGGAGTACAGTACTTGACCTCGGTCGATCTTAAAAGTTCATATTGGCAAATTCCCCTTACACCGGAATCCAGGAAGTACACAGCTTTCATATTCGGAGGGCGAAGTTACCAATTCAAGGTACTTCCCTTCGGATTGAATGTGAGTGCCGGAGTGTTTATTACTGCACTAGACACGGTATTGGGTCCAGACTTATTAGAAAAAATCACTGTATATGTTGATGATCTGGTAATCGCTACTGCTACTTGGGACGAACATATGGAATTGTTGCGTAGAGTACTAGAGAGATTTAAGCAAGCAGGTGTGACAGCAAACCTAGAAAAGTCAAAATTTGGACGAAATAAAATTAAATTTTTAGGCCATCTTATTACACCACTTGGTATCCGCCCAGACAACAAAAAACTAGAGGCGATCCGAGAATTTCCAAGCCCCCGCACTAAGAGACAATTGAAAGCGTTCCTTGGGCTCACGTCTTTTTTCAGAAGGTTCGTGCCCAATCAGTTGTTAAATGACGCGTCACTACTAAATCTACTACGAAAAAATGTGCAGTGGGTTTGGACTGACAAATGTCAACAAGCTTTCGAAGCGATTAAAACCGCCCTACTGAATGCAAATATTTTGCAGCACCCAGATCTGTCAAAAGATTTTTGTCTTGCGACGGATTCATGTTCCTATGGCCTGGGAGCGTGCTTATTTCAGTGGGGGGAAGGAAACGACCCGACAACAATAAAGATTATCGGCTTCGCCAGTAGGACTTTAACTAGCTGCGAGAGAGCCTACTCGGCAACCGAACTGGAAGCACTTGCAGTAGTCTGGGCTGTAAAAAAGTTTAATTATTATCTACAAGGGAAGGAGATTAGAGTGTATAGTGACCACCAGGCGTTAAGTTTTTTGATGTCATGCAAACTATTCCATACCAGACTGAGGAGATGGATGCTTGTCTTACAAGAATACCGGATAAAGATTATGTACATAAAAGGCCAAGATAACGTGATAGCGGATGCTCTGTCGCGACTGCCGGTAGGATTACCGGATTTAGCAGAATTGTTAGAGCAATCCGCGGAGTATAAAGTGTTGTTAGTGCGTGACAATACTTACATGAAGGATTTTTTATATATATGTAAAAACATGTCCGAATTACAAAGGGCAGATCCGATGTGGAAAAAAATCATTAATAATATTGAAGAGGGCGTTAACAATAGAGATGAGCAAGGTTTTAAAATTGTGAATCATATTTTGTATCATAAACTTAGTACGAAAGAAGACTGCTGGGCAGTATGTATACCTAACCAGTCGGTAAAAGTTATGATATGGCACACGCACTTGGCATGGGGCCATGCAGGGATTGGAAAGTGTGCAGAGATCATGGCGAGATACTGCTACTTTCCCAGTATGAAACACCAGATTCAGGCAACAGTTAGAACTTGCGTGATATGTCAAAAAGCAAAACATTATAATAGATCCACTAAGTTTGAACTACATCCCATAGTTCCACTCAGGCCGCTTCAAATAGTATCTGTGGATGTAGCTGGTCCTTATCCCATGGCCAGAGGAGGTATGAAGTATATACTGGCCATGTACGATATTTTTTCCAAATACTTGGCAATTTATTGCATAAAATCAGCTACTGCCAAAACCATGGTCAGGCGGATCAATCAAGAATACTTGCCTCAAGTGGGAAAACCCGAAGCCATAACGACTGATAATGCTTCTTATTTCACGGGTCGAACTTGGAAAAATTACCTACGGGAACAAAATATACAGCATATTCTGGTATCCCGGTTCCATCCAGAAGCAAGTCTAGTTGAAAGAATATTTAGAGAATTGAATAAGTTCCTTAGAATCTACTTAGGGAACCGACATACAAAATGGCCAGGACTAGTACCGAAATTTGTAGAAATACACAATTTAACACCCCATTCAAGTACAGGCTATCCACCGGTAGAGATATTGAATGGATTTAATGAGACACCGAATGAATGGCTCACGCCTTTGCCGAGACTACCAGTCAAGGCAGAAACAAGGGAGGAAAAGATGAAAAAGATATGGAACAGACTAACCAGCTGTGCGGCAAAGAGGAAAAGGAAGTACGACCGAGGTGTAACTAACGAACAGAAATATAATGTAGGAGACCTAGTACTTATTCGTAACCACCCTAAATCCTCAGCCACCTTAAAACAGAATAGTAAGTGGCAATTGCTATATTCAGGGCCCTTTGAAGTAATAAGCGTGCCACACGAATGTAGCTATTTGTTAGCACATCCCCATACGGGGAAGATCAAAGGATTGTATCCACGTAAAGATGTGAAGTTATTTATTCAGTGACATATCACATATAAAGAGTAATAGTTGTAAGAAGATTTTAATTGTGTTTTAGAATATAAGTATGTTAGTATTAAGAAAGAAATTTGTGTGTAATGAAACTTGGAGGAAGTGGATTCAGAAAGTAGGCAATAGCTTACACAGGAAGGATTTTGTTTACAGACAATTAGAGCCATTTAAAATATTATATGCTCATTAAGCAACGAACAATCTTCTTGTTGATAAAGTGAGGATTAATTTCTTGAATCATTATACAAAGGATTAATTTCTTGAACCATTTTCTATGTGTAGTGTGTAAGTGCAATTAATGATGCAATCTAATATAGTAAGGTAACTGTTGTAATTGTATTAGAATTAGGAACCCTGAGAGAGAGAGTCTTGACTAGCCAAACATGGACTTTGTAATATGCAACAATTATGTGATGTTTGCTGCCAGTAGTGATTTGAGAACGACACTGGAGCATAAGCTAATCAAAAAACAAGCCGGTTCCGTGGAAATTCCGCTTTGTATATAACAATGCTTCAATTGAAGCCTGTGTACTTGGTACACGCCCTTGAATATTCATTACGCGATACGCGAATTAAGTCAACCAATGTGGAACCTACACTGTAGTCATATAGGAAAAATCATTAAAAATAATGCTAGTGCTAAATGAAGTATTTATTGAGCAATATGCCCAAGTCAAGCTGTCATGCACATGGTAAAATCTGTTTGATAGATGGGTGATAACCAGGCAAGCTACACTGATAAGAAAATTAAAAAATTTTACAAAAGGGCTATATACGCCTAGTAACAATATGAAAAGTGTGTTGTGATAAGGTAAAAACAAATAGACGACATGTAGATGAGAGTGAGTATGCGGAGAACAGTTAAAAGGTACTAAAAAATAAACTGTGCGTATAAATAATGGAGGAAAGGACGGAATATTGTGTGTAGCAGGGACAGAAAATGACTGTTGTATCTGCACCAATATATACGTCGATAAGTCTAGTGTTGAGTGACAGACTGTCCTAGTGCAGTGCTCAACGAACAATAGACAGTGTATAAAAACAGTAGTTATTGATCCTTTCGGAGTCGATTTAAACGAACATCGCTCGATGGGGACATTTAGTATGTGTGTTACGAAACATTTTCACGTGTTGAAAGACGCTCTGGCAGTGTACCAACCGTGGAGTGAGTGAAAATGTGTAGTACAATGTGCGTGTGACGAACCTTGAATACCAGTGTCACAATGCCACAAGAAACCTGTTATCACGCCAAACCATCCTGTGCATACCAGTGAAGCGACGGCTTACTGAACAATAAACGCTTTTAACCAGTTGCATCTTCTTCCACAGCTAGTAATCTGTGTTCTTAAAGACAGTACACCGTTGTGGAATGTTTGTTTCATGCGCTACGACGGGGAGCCATGCGGAGAAGCCGAGACGAGTGCCGTGTCGCCAGCCATCCGGTCACGGTAAACCACTACCACTCGCCGACATCGGCGAATGGTTCAGCGTGGTTCGTGACTGCTTGGGCGCCATGTCAGCACGACGTCGCTGTTACTGAGAGCCGGTCGTCGAACCCAGCGGCCGTCGGCACGCGGCGTTCCAGACGACGCTACTCAACAATTGCTTCGCGCCGCCAGCTCCGTACAACATTGTTGTCATTCAAATGAACTATCACATATGTGTTTAATGCACTAACATGAATAGGGTTTAGTGGACACTAAATGACGTGACAAACATTTATTTTTTTTTTCTTGAGTTATCCAATACAGACTCAAAGTATTCATTGGTTCAGTGATATATAGATATAATATGTTTTCGTCATATTAATGAAGTATACTCACATGAATGTTAGACATTTTAAACCAATTGTCGCGAGTAAATGCAAGGACGATTCAGGATACTACTGTAAAAATGTGTAATAAGTGACTTTCATTACAATCCAAAACACAAATATTATATGGGTAACAAAGAGACTAAAAGTTTAACATGATCTCACAAATAGCCTTTATTATATGTGAACATTGGACAGAATCTGAACTTTTTGTGATCAAACTGGGTATTAAAACAAACCAGGCGAGATGACCATGGCTCCGGCGCAGTTTTCCCAGGTTTTCTGATCGCACGTAGCCCGAATGGGGGAGCCAAATAAATGTAATGACCCTGGGACTAGGTTGACGGTCACCTCGCAAAGTGTAAGAACTGTATAAAAAGTGTAATTAAACCTACAGTGTAAAAGAACTAAGAAGTGTATGGTGAATGTTCCAACCAAGGTAACAGACAATAACCAAACAGACGTTAGTGGCAGCATATTGCCGAACATTTCCAACGTTAGTCAATTGCTGCCAGGGGGCATTGTAACGTCTAGAGAAACAAAAACAATATATTATGTGGTAATTAGAGAATTAGATGTATCATATTGTGTCATTGTATAAATTTATGTATTTTTTTTTATTATTTATTTTTGAAAACGTCTGCGTCGGCGAGTAATAAAACCGACACAGAAGATAAATGTTAAACAGAGATAAAAGAAATGAACTAGTATATAATACGTGATGTAGATTAATGTCTTTGTCTTCTTAATTTGGAAGTTGCGCGAGTAAGATCTCCTGTTGTTGTCGTAGAGAACGCGAATGTAGCACTCTTTTGTCGAAACTAAGCATTTGACGCCATTATGTCTGAATTCACAAAGGTCTGTAATCACTGAGATATTTAAAGGTTTTAATAGAGTTGTTTAAATGAAAACTTGTATCATTTATTGTTAAGCTTGCTTGCCTATTATCCCATCCTGTTGAGACATTTTTCAGTTATATAAATATTATCTGTGGTGCTGAGCTGCGTGGAGAACGAAAAGCCGCTGCCGCGGCGTATTTAAACGACTTACAATATAGTCGAGTATACCGCAAGGAAGCGGTAAAATAATAGTAAAATAATATTATTTCTTTTAGCTCCCAGACTGGCAGTGAAGATCAGCGGATTTTATGATGTGTTGCAGATTGACGCGGGCTGCTGATAGGATATAATTTACAGTGCAAATAATTTAATGTACCTTCAGAATCTGATAGGAATCTTGCTGTGCTCCGTTCTGATCTGGCAAACTTTATAGTGACAACGTATTTTTAGTGAGAGTCTCATGTTCTTGGGCTAGTCGTGGTGTGAAATAGCATTTTAACGAGAAATAAAATCCACTGCGAACTTGTGTTTTTGAACGATCATACGAACTGTAACATCAGTGTTCATAACAAAGTAATTTCAACTTTTACTCACTATGAAGTAGGGAAGATATATTGATTTCTAGCATGAGTTGCAGTTACGAAAAATCGTTCCTTAAATTGTAGGCCAGATCCAGAACAATCAAACTTCCATATATACATTTTATTCTGCTAAAAGGTAATGACGATAATGAAAAGCAAAGCACAGCATTGATAAAAGTATTTCACGTAACTCTTTCCGTAAATGTGTTGTTACAAAGAGAATAAATAAACCAAAGAGCAACAATTTAACAATTCGTGAGAGAGAACTTATTACGCGAAAATGGGGAGTATGACATAGATGGTGACCTGGAAAAGATAGCCACTCAGACTGGCAACACGAATGTGCATTTCGTGGGACTGTTTCAGCGTCACGATCGGCCTCATCTTAATACAGCCGTCAGGCGTAATAACATGAGACTTGGGGGTGCGCTGATGACAGAAGGCATGGGTCACATTTCAGTGGTGTCGTTTGAGTCCATCAGCAGGACGGGTTTCACTAGACATGGCCTGCACCTCAACAGGTACGGGAAGGGGAGGTTGGCAAAGCTTGTAGGTGACAGCATAGGTGGGGGTGGTGGGATCACTCGTGGAAAAATTCCTGTAGTAGTAGGTGTTAGAGCTGCACCTTTTTTAGATTTAAGTCAGCCGATAGGTATTCCTGCTTAAGGAAAGTCTCTCTAACAAAGGAACCACTTTCGACAAAGCTTAGGTATCCTAGTAATGAGGGAATTAGTATATTTCATCGAAATATACAAGGTATTAGAGATAAAGTAAGTGAACTGCTTATATATCTTGACTCTGAAATTATTGGTATATCTGAACACTTCTTAAATAAGGAGCTAATTCTGAGGCTTCCTTTACCAGGATACAGGTTGGCTGGCAGTTTTTCTAGGAGCTCTTTGCGGTTTGGGGGAGTATCCATGTATGTGAAAAACGGCATCCCATATGAGTCAATTGTTTCAAAGTACTGTACTGAAAAGGTGTTTGAATGTTGTGCAGGTATTAAAATGTGTTTGAATGTTGTGCAGGTGTGGATGAAATTTAGTGGAGCTGTTGTTATTTATAGATCCCCAGACTCAGATTTCACAACATTTTTGCTAAAGCTAGAAGAGGTTCTTGTTTCACTTTATAGGAAATACAAAAAGTTAGTTATATGTGGTGACTTCAATATTAATTGTATAAGTGATTTTGCAAGGAAAAGGATGCTGGTAGACCTCCTTAATTCATATAATTTTATGCAAACCGTATTCTTTCCAACGAGAGTGCAAGGGAACAGTAGAACATCCATAGGCAACATTTTTGTTCATTTCTCATTACTAGAAGGGCATTCTTTTGGCAAAAATGTGAATGACCATTCAGATCATGATGCACAAATTTTAAATCTAAAAGATTTTTGTGCTGCAACACCTTTTAAATATAGTTATCAACTGTTTAGTAAAGCTGATCCAGTCGCTGTAGAGACCTTTGTAAACCTTGTCAAGGAACAAGAGTGGCAAGACGTTTATAGTGCTGATACAGTAGACGATAAATACACTCCTGGAAATGGAAAAAAGAACACATTGACACCGGTGTGTCAGACCCACCATACTTGCTCCGGACACTGCGAGAGGGCTGTACAAGCAATGATCACACGCACGGCACAGCGGACACACCAGGAACCGCGGTGTTGGCCGTCGAATGGCGCTAGCTGCGCAGCATTTGTGCACCGCCGCCGTCAGTGTCAGCCAGTTTGCCGTGGCATACGGAGCTCCATCGCAGTCTTTAACACTGGTAGCATGCCGCGACAGCGTGGACGTGAACCGTATGTGCAGTTGACGGACTTTGAGCGAGGGCGTATAGTGGGCATGCGGGAGGCCGGGTGGACGTACCGCCGAATTGCTCAACACGTGGGGCGTGAGGTCTCCACAGTACATCGATGTTGTCGCCAGTGGTCGGCGGAAGGTGCACGTGCCCGTCGACCTGGGACCGGACCGCAGCGACGCACGGATGCACGCCAAGACCGTAGGATCCTACGCAGTGCCGTAGGGGACCGCACCGCCACTTCCCAGCAAATTAGGGACACTGTTGCTCCTGGGGTATCGGCGAGGACCATTCGCAGCCGTCTCCATGAAGCTGGGCTACGGTCCCGCACACCGTTAGGCCGTCTTCCGCTCACACCCCAACATCGTGCAGCCCGCCTCCAGTGGTGTCGCGACAGGCGTGAATGGAAGGACGAATGGAGACGTGTCGTCTTCAGCGATGAGAGTCGCTTCTGCCTTGGTGCCAATGATGGTCGTATGCGTGTTTGGCGCCTTGCAGGTGAGCGCCACAATCAGGACTGCATACGACCGAGGCACACAGGGCCAACACCCAGCATCATGGTGTGGGGAGCGATCTCCTACACTGGCCGTACACCACTGGTGATCGTCGAGGGAACACTGAATAGTGCACGGTACATCCAAACCGTCATCGAACCCATCGTTCTACCATTCCTAGACCGGCAAGGGAACTTGCTGTTCCAACAGGACAATGCACGTCCGCATGTATCCCGTGCCACCCAACGTGCTCTAGAAGGTGTAAGTCAACTACCCTGGCCAGCAAGATCTCCGGATCTGTCCCCCATTGAGCATGTTTGGGACTGGATGAAGCGTCGTCTCACGCGGTCTGCACGTCCAGCACGAACGCTGGTCCAACTGAGGCGCCAGGTGGAAATGGCATGGCAAGCCGTTCCACAGGACTACATCCAGCATCTCTACGATCGTCTCCATGGGAGAATAGCAGCCTGCATTGCTGCGAAAGGTGGATATACACTGTACTAGTGCCGACATTGTGCATGCTCTGTTGCCTGTGTCTATGTGCCTGTGGTTCTGTCAGTGTGATCATGTGATGTATCTGACCCCAGGAATGTGTCAATAAAGTTTCCCCTTCCTGGGACAATGAATTCACGGTGTTCTTATTTCAATTTCCAGGAGTGTATAATGCTTTCGTCAAGACTTTTCCCGTGCTATTTGAAAGCTGCTTTCCGGTAGAACGTTCAAAACAGGGTACTAGCACAAACGGGCAGCCTGGGTGGCTGACTAGAGGGATAAGAATATCTTGTATAACAAAGTGGAAGTTATATCAAAACGTTAGAAACAATCAAAATCTAAATGCAACAGCGCATTACAAACAGTATTCTAAGGTGCTTAAAATGTTATTAGGAAGGCAAAAAGTCTGTGGTATGCATATAGAATAGCTAAGTCTCAGGATAAAATTAAAACCATATGGTCAGTCGTAAAGGAAGTGGCTGGTTTGCAGAGACAGGTCGAGGATATAGAATCAGTACGTAGTGGGAATGTCCGTGTTACTGTTAAGTCGCATATCTGTACAGTATTAATAATCACTTTCTGAATCATATAGCGCTCTTAGAAAAAAATGTTCCGAGACTGTTACCTGAAATGCTCCTCCATGATACTGACGAGAGGGAGATTGAGCTAATAATTAAATCACTAAAGACCAAGAAGTCTCATGGATATGACGGGGTATCTAGCAGAATACTGAAGTACTGGTCTATGTATTTTAGCCCAGTACTTAGCCATATCGGTAACTTTTCCCTTACGAGTGGTCGGTTTCCTGGCCGATTAAAGTACTCGGTAGTGAAGCCACTTTATAAAGAGGGAGCCAGGGATAATGTTGACAATTTTAGGCCTATTTCTATGCCATCGGTGTTTGCTAAAGTTATCGAGAAGGCTGTATATACAAGGTTACCGGAGCATTTAAACTCACACAATTTGCTGTCAAATGTACAGTTTGGTTTTAAAAATGGTTCAACAACTGAAAATGCTATATTCTTTTTTTCTCTGTGAGGTTTTGAACGGATTAAATAAAAGGTTGCGAACGCTAGGTGTTTTCTTTGACTTAACGAAAGCTTTTGACTGTGTTGACCACAAAATATTACTGCAGAAGTTGGACCATTATGGAGTAAGGGGAGTAGCTAACAATTGGTTGCTTCTTACTTTAAGAACAGAAAGCAGAAGGTAAGTCTCTGCTATATTGAGAGTGGTAGTGACGTTCAGTCCCAATGGGGCACTGTTAAGTGGGGCGTTCCCCCGAGGGTCGGTACTGGGGCCACTGCTGTTTCTTATTTATTTAAATGATATGCCTTCTAGTATTACAGGTAATTCAAAAATATTTCTGTTTGCTGATGACACTTACTTGGTAGTGAAGGATCTTGTGTGTAATATTGAAACAGTATCAAATAATGTAGTTCATGAAATAGGTTCGTGGTTTGTGGAAAAAAAATTTGATGCTAAATCATAGTAACACTCAGTTTTTGCAGTTTCTAACTCACAATTCAACAATAACCGATATTTTGATCAGACAGAATGGGCATATTATAAGCGAGACGGAACAGTTCAAGTTCCTAGACGTTCGGATAGATAGTAAGCTGTTGTGGGAAGCCCATGCTCAGGATCTTGTTCAAAAACTAAATATTGTTTTATTTACCATTAGAACAGTATCTGAAATAAGTGACAGTTCAACACGAAAAGTAGTGTACTTCGCATATTTTCATACGCTTATGTCGTACGTTATTATTTTTTTGGGGTAATTCTTCTGATTCAAAAAGGGTATTTTTGGCTCAAAAACGGGCTGTTCGAGCTATATGTAGTGTAAGTTCGAGAACCTCTTGTCGACCCCTATTCAATAGTCTGGGAATTCTGACATTGCCCTCACAGTATATATTTTCTTTAATGTCGTTTGTTGTTAGCAATATTAGCTTATTCCCAAGAATTAGCACTTTTCATTCAGTTAATACTAGGCAGAAATCAAATCTGCATGTGGAATACACTTCCTTGACTCTTGTGAAGAAAGGAGTGCGGTATTCTGCTGCATCCATTTTCAATAAGCTACCACAAGAACTTAAAAATCTTTTGAGTCCAAACTGAAAAGTTTCCTGCTGGCTCACTCCTTCTATTCTGTCGAGGAGCTCCTGGAAGAGCTGAAAATTAAGCAAATTCCAGTGTTACATTGTTGATTTTCTTTATTTTAACTTACGACTTGTCGCCTGAATATGTTTCTTATATTTCATTTTATCTGTTTCTACTATCGTGTTATAATTTCATGTATTGAATCGTTCCATGACCATGGAGACTTCTCCTTAAAGGGGGGGGGGGGGGGGTAGGACGTCAAACGGGCCGTCTTGGAGCAGGAGAGGCAGCACAGGACATTTTAATTTCCACTGTCTATACTTTTACAAGTAAATTCATAAAACTTTGTCAGCATGACCAGGAAGGATTCAGGATTCACACCCGTAGCAGCGGAAGTTCAAAAACATAACAAACTAATTTTTTTACGTGTGAAATTTCATCATTTTTGCACTTACTATTGGCTGCATTTGTTGTTATACGTACACTTTTCTTCATAAGTAAGAGAGACTGTTCGATGAATTTTGCACAGCATACAAACTATTCTTACAGGTGTCTGAAACTCTAGAATCCATTTAATTTGTAAAAAAATTAATGAGCTGTTACGTTTTAAACTTTATGTTTAGAAAAAAATCAAATTTTGTAGTTAATTATCTCAATTTTTAGCACAGTTTTTAATGGATTAGGTAAATTCTAGAGTTTCATACACCTGTAAGTATGGTTTGTATGCTGTGCAAAATTCATCAAAGGATCTCTCTTACTTGTGAAGAAAAATGTACCTATAGTAACAAATGCAGCCAACAGGAAGTGAAAAAATAATGAAATTTCATATCTAAAAAAAATTTCTTTTGTTACGTTTTTGCACTTCCACTGCTATGAGTGTGAATCCTGAATTCTTACTGGTCATGCTGACAAAGTCTTATGAATTTATTTGTAAAAGTATAGACAGTAGAAAATAAAATGTCCTGTGGTGCCTCTCCTGCTCCAAGTCGGCCCGTTTGACGTCCTACTCCCCTTAATTTGTTCCCACGGAACAATAAATAAATAAATAAATAAGTATTTGTAGTCCTCTATACCTGGTCCATGCATGTGATAAAAAGTGCCCGAACGTCCATATGCTGAACTGATGCTCAGATGCTGAGTATAAATCTGGATATATTCCTATCGCTCATCACACTGACCTAGTTTTGAAAGCGAGCATTTCCAGGGTTCAGTTTTTACTGCGCATCTACTGACTATAGTGACGATAGGTGCAATTGTAAGAAGCACCAGTACATTCACAGTAACGCACAAAGCAAGTCAACATAGATCAGTTTCAAAATTCGGTACACCGTAACTAACATGAATTACATGCAACTTAATGATACAAATAAGCAACCGGATGAATTTACAGAGGAGAAACTGCCGCAATTGAACATTACATGGTCTCGTATAACGGAAGCCATATCACTTCAGTTCCAAAGTCCTTAATTCAAAAACCTGATAAAGTTACAACGTATGACCTACTTCATCAACAATAATAAAGTGATATGAGAGGAAATAATTACATTTTACCACTAAATTAACCATTGTAATACCTTTCACTCCATGATTGCACACCGTCTTTTGGAACAGTGCCAAGGTATTAGACCTAGAGAACTTCTTCTTGTCCAGTACAAGTGGTGGGCGAAACTGAACCAATGCCTACGAACACCCCTGCACACCAAACTCTTAGCTTTCATCTCATCTTTGAATTGTCGTACCCAGATAGAAGTTGAGTTGAAACAGGGCTTATTCCCTCTACACTTTTGGTTCCTCTGCTAAAGCATTCGAAACCATTCATGCTTGAGCACACACTATAGGAAAAGATAGGGAGAAGAAGATAGGACACAGGATGTGCACAATAGGAAATATAAGAAGCATATTGATCCATGTGTACTCCACAATTATGTTGGTGTACCTTTCACGATGGCCTGACGTGGTCGAAATGGCAGAGTGCAAGCAAATAACCACCCTCATAGCTGAATTTACAGCAACAACAGGAAGAAAACCTGTGCGTACAGCATAAACAGACTCTAGAATGCCGTTCTCAACTATGGAGTGACACAGATTGTGCCGTTCCAATTTGTGAAGTTAATGAGGTTCGCCTGTGTAGGTAAACGTTACTGAGAAGTTACGCAGTTTTGACTGTCATAAAGAGAACTCACATTTTGACCATTTACGTAATGATTATTCGGACATTTTTCAAATTATAATATTTGATTTTCTTTAATAATTTAAAAGCATCGTTAACATTTCACTCTGTTGCTTCGAAAAGCCGTTTTGTTGATTTCACTTGCGAACTATTTCGTTAGTACACGTCTAATGCAGAGATTTTACGGAATAACCTTTGTTCTGATATCCAGCTGCATAGTGTACATCTGCTTGTCCAGTTAGACTAGCAGTCGAATTTAGAAACAACTTCATCGACTTGCTATGTTGTTGCTCAAAATTTTCGTGGCACTTGCCGTTGTCCTTGTTGTGTTTTGCAGCATTTTATAACGATTACCGAAAATTTTCATAAGAAGAAGATTAAGTAAGTTATTTGTAGGAACCATCCTGCCTAAACTTAAACGATTTACGGAAACCACTGAAAACCTAATTGGTAATGCTGATGAGAGTCTAGTTACTTAACCGATATCCTAACTTCGATAAGGAAGCACAAATACAGCTACGACAATTGTAGTTCCTCCTACAAAAAATCCATATTATGGTATTTTTCATAGCAAAATCCAGTTCCGCTACGAATACAAATAATCTCTGCTATGAGTACTGAAA
The DNA here is from genome assembly GCF_023864275.1 of Schistocerca cancellata. Taxonomy (NCBI): domain Eukaryota; kingdom Metazoa; phylum Arthropoda; class Insecta; order Orthoptera; family Acrididae; genus Schistocerca; species Schistocerca cancellata. Next base: position 463,444,435 of record NC_064632.1, on the reverse strand, counting down.
CTCGAAGACAGGATGGACATCAGGGTTTGAAAGGCAGAATACATTTTGCAGGAGTTTGAAAGTGGAAAAACAAATCCATCTTTTCCACAACGCTTACTTACTGCTAAGTGTATATATTTCATAAATGTATATGCATACACTCAATACACTTTCTATAAGAAATTTACATACCTAAAGTATCTAACATATAATCCCGAATTAGGTCTCAACAAAGTTCTTTTGCTAATCACTATAGGCTTATAGCTAAGAGTACTACGATTTCAACCGTTTAACGATTAAAATTTTTCAAAATTTACAATACATAGTCATCCTGTGGTGTTGCAGTTCTTGTTGTTACCGTGCTTCCTACGAAATGGGACGAGGAATTCCGCGTTATGCAAGACATCTTTTTTTTCTGTTTTGTTTCACCCAGACATGTTTCAGCACATTTCGTGCTATGTTCAGTGGGTTATTTTTTTATTTACTAACTTACATTTACGCTATTGGACATTTATTTTGGTAGTTATTCTGCTACAATCTACAAAAAAAAAAAAAAAAAGAAAGGTTCAAATGGCTGTGAGCACTATGCTACTTAACTTCTGAGGTCATCAGTCGCCTAGAACTTGGAACTAATTAAACCTAACTAACCTAAGGATATCACACACATCCATGCCCGAGGCAGGATTCGAACCTACGACCGCAGCGGTCGCTCGGTTCCAGAATGTAGCGCCTAGAACCGCACGGCCACTCCGGCCGTCCAACTTTTCATGGTTTTGATATAGTGGTGCTTTCTCATATGTTGTTGGCGAAGTGAATAAGCAGATTTCGTGACCTATGCTTGACACTGCACTATCTCCGATTTTTCAAAACATAGACAGAGTTTTCGGCGCCAATACTTGTTGTTCGGGTGGGTACAACAACACGTAATGGTGGCGAAAACTCTGCCTGTGTTTTGAAAAATCTGAGAAAGTGCAGTGTCAAGCGAAATCTGCCTATTCACTTCACCAACAACATATGAGAAAACACCACAATATCAAAACCCTGAGAAGTTGTAGATTGTGTAGCGGAATAGCTACCAAAAGAAATGTCCAATAACATCATATAAGTTAGTAAATAAAAAAAACACAGAAGATAGCACAAAATGTATCTGAGTGAAAAAAAAAAACAGAAAAAATGGTGTCTTTCATAAGGCGGAATTCCTCTTCCCAGTTCACAATACATGCTTAAGTCTTATTTTACAGTACAATTGTACGAACGCCTCAACATTAAGTATTGACCTAGTTTTTGTTTTTTGCACTGGTTTGTAGTATTAAACCATCATAAATGTTGGCTTCAGCATAGGATTCATTCACTTTGATCTTAGGCTTGCCATAGTTCTCCCTCTGCATAACTGGAGAGTGACTCATAAACGTAAACCTATATCGTATGGCAATAACACGTTTTTATCAAATATACACTACGTCAGAGAGCATTTCAGTTTCAATAGTGACATATTTCACCTAATATACGAAGTAAAATTACTTGAAATGGAAGCAAGGAAAAAATGAAAGCCTCTCCAATTTCATTACCGTAATTAAATTTCTTATACAGTAGATACAAAACATCAGGCCACTATTCCGAGAAAGAGTCTACGTTTTAGATTTTTCAGTGCGTAAAAACTGTATAACAAGCACTGTAAAACGAAATTCCATCTTCTAGCTTCCTGCAAATATAAGATAGAAATATTTCTTTTCCTTAGTATATGGATTCCTGCATGTTACAGAAACAAAGACAAGAATTTACTGGAGGAATAAAAATTGTGTGACACAAAATCTGTTGTTTTATATCAGCACTGAACTTTTAGTGGTACAGGATGGTTTTTTTTTCATTAAACTTCTGTTCTTGTCCTTGTTATGTTTTTGTTTTGCGGGAAAGCAGAAATAGTTGAAGTGATGTTAGGGTTCTAGACGTCACCTAGCATTGGGTGCTTTATTTGTCCATAACTGCTTATTGCCTTCCTGAAGTTGATAGCAAATAAAGACAGAGAAATAGCATATTGTCCTTGCTGTCACTCCCTCGTTACGTGCAACGCACTACTTTCACTCCGTATACAATGGCCTTGTGAAGACACGTCCCTGATCCGAACCTTTTGCTGGGTACCATGTGCCGATGAAAGACACTAGTCACGCAGCTAATGCCAAAATGCGTTCTGGGAATCATTTGTGTTGCGCCTTACATGGAGTCACCATTAAATCCTGCTCAAGGCACTCACGTGTGATTTGGAGCGTCAGTCCACCGACCACTAACCCATCGCATCACGAAATCACTTGTGCCGTACGATCAACTCATACGTCTCGAGGATATACCTGTACAGGATTTTAAAAAGAATATTGCATATTTTGAGAGAAGTGTTATGGACCAAAACTATACAACATGTAAATTTTACATGGTCTCTAAAATATATACATTAAGAGTTATGAGCGCTTATTCATCTTCGCTACAGTGAAACAAATACCTTCTACTGCAAGGTTTTTGCTATGGACGGTCAAATAGGTTGCCTGGTGTAAGTTATTTTCAGGTCCTGATAAACGACTTGCTAACCCTGATAGAGGAGGTTCCATTCCAACAACAGCTGGAGTATTTCATGCATGATGGAGAGCCAGCCTATATTTTCCTAAATGTCCGACAACACCCGACACCGGCATTTAATGAGAATTGGATTGGTCGGTGAAGTACATTGGCCAGCTTCTTCCTCAGTTCTAAATCAATTCAATACTTGACTATGGAGACATTTAAAATCTTTGACGTAAGCAAGCCTTGTACAAATTTGACAGAAAAGCGCTATCAATTCTTGCCAACGCGTCCGTGACCAATCTGGATTTTTTACGGAGCACATGATTCACTAAGCAATCAGACAGAAGTATCCCTTACTATGAATGGACACCACATTCAGTACCTGCCTTAGCGATGGGTCACAAAGGCTGCTCGTATGTGATATTAAGCAGATTGCATTAGACGCTATGTTCTTTCACAGTAACAGAATTATACACTATGTCATCAAAAGTATCCGGACACCTCAGAAAACATACGTTTTCCACATTAGGTGTTTGTGCTGCCACCTACTGCCAGGTACTCCATATAAACTACCTAAGTAGTCTTTAACATTGTGAGAGAGCAAAATGGGGCGCTCCGCGTAACTCACGGACTTCAAACGTGGTCAGGTGATTCGGTATCACTTGTGTCATACGTCTGTAAGCGAGATTTCCACACTCCTAAACATCCCTAGGTCCACTATTTCCGATGTGATAGTGAAGTGAAAACATGAAGGGACACGTACAGCACAAAATGGTACAGGCCGACCTCGTCTGCTGACTGACAGAGATCGCCGACCGTTGAAGAGGGTCGTAATGTGTAATAGGCAGACATCTATCCAGACCATCACACAGGAAATCCAAATTGCGTCAGGATCCACTGCAAGCACTATGACAGTTAGGCGGGAGGTGAGAAAACTTGGATTTCATGGTCGAGCGACTGCTCGTAAGCCACACATCACGCCGGTAAATGCCAAACGACGCCTCACTTTATGTAAGGAGCGTAAACATTTAACGATTGAACAGTGGAAAAACGTTATGTGGAGTGACGAATCACGGTACACAATGTGGCGATCCGATGGCAGGGTTTTGGTTATGGTGAATGCCCTTGAACGTCATCTGCCAGCGTGTGTAGTGCCGACAGAGTAAAATTCGAAGGCGGTGGTGTTATGGTGTTGTCGTGCTGTTTATGGAGGGGGCTTGCACCCCTTGTCGTTTTGCGTGGAACTATCATATCACAGGCCTACACTGATGTTTTCAGCACCTTCTTGCTTCCCAATGTTCAAGAGCAATTCGGGAATGGCGATCGCATCTTTCAACACGATCGACCACCTTCTTATAAAGCACGGCCTGTGGCGGAGTGGTACACGACTATAACATCCCTGTAATGGACTGGCCTGAACAGAGTCCTGACCTGAATCCTTCAGAACACCTTTGGGATGTTCTGGAACGACGACTTGGTACCGGGCCTTACCGACGACATCGATACCTCTCCTCAGTGCGGCATTCCGTGAAAAACCGGGTCCCATTCGCCAAGAAACCTTCTAGCGCCTGATTGAACGCATGCGTGCGAGAGTGGAAGCTGTCATCAAAGCTAAGGGTGGGCCAACACCATACTGAATTCCAGCATTACCGATGGAGGACGCCACGAAATTGTAAGTCATTTTCACCCATGTGCCCGGATACTTTTGATCACATAGTTAATGTTCTCATTTGTTCACTCATTTCTAGGTCGTTCGTAATAGCAAATAGTTCGTAGTAGAAGCGATGTTTTTGACAGTGGCGGAGACGAAAAAGCAAGTGCTCGTAGCACATAAGGCATACGTTTTAGAGCCCATGGTTACTGGACTTTCTTTTCTTCTTTTGGTCCATACTAACATCTCTCAAAACAACGAGTACCTTTTTTCTGAACACCTTGCTTGATACTGCCAACTGCCTGACAAAAAGTGAAGCAATCAGAAAAGGTACAGAATATGAAATGAAACATCAGGCGTCGAGAGAGTGTGGGATGTTACTTTAGCGACTGCAGAACTGAGTCAGACAAAGAATATGGCAATATGACCACACTTACCAGTATGACGTTGCACTCCCTTTGGCCTGGGTGCATGCAGTGATTCGGTTGCGAAGAGTTTCATAAAGCCAATTTTTCATCTGCTGAGGCAAACTGGCACATAACTATTGTAACTAGTACTTGATATCCTAGATACAGGGAGACGGTGTTCATGTCTGAGTTGGCGACAAAACTTTTTTTATTCGGAACATATCTGGGGACGTTGCTGGTTACAGGATCACCTCACTACCATGCAGACAGTTCGTAGAGACACGTGCCACATGTAGACAAGCGTTATTACGTAATTTGAAGGTGGAAGGGTGGGGGGAGAAAAGGAAGGAAAGCACTCAAAACTGGGTAAAGCCGGAGATAAGCTCAGCCGAAATATTTGCGAAGAACCTAACGCAAATTTCCTTTAATTTACGTCTATGGCAACAAACTTTTTGTTCCCAGTTTGCCGGTTTCGGTCTATAACGACCATCTTCAGATCTGTGTTTTACAAAAATAGTGTCAGATCAGAAGATGGTCATTATAGACCGAAACTGGTAATCTGTGAACAAAAAGTTTGTGACCATAGACGTAAATTGAAGGAAATTTATTCTATATCGGGTCACTGTTTGATTGGCGACAATTTCGCAGCTTGTGAACCCTAACGGTGTTCCGAAAGGATAGGCTAAACACGGTTGGCGTGTTTCTTGCTGTTAGAAATAGTTTATCTTGTCGCGAAATCGAAGTAGATAGTTCCTGCCAGTTGGTATGGGCAGAGGTCCTTGTTGGCAACTTGAATAAAATAATAATTGGATGCTTTTACTGACCTCCCAATTCAGATGATACAATTGCTAAATGGTTCTAAGAAGACTTGAGTTTCATTTCAAATACGTACGCGACTTACACGATTATAGTTGGTGGTGACTTTAAGTTACCCTCGATACACCTTCCTGAGAGACAATCTACACTCCTTCCAAATTAACAATATAAGTGTAGACAAGATATGGCTTGAATTCAAAGAAATAGCATCGGCAGCAATTGAGAGATTTACACCAAATAAATTAACAAGCGATGGAGATGATCCTCCTTGGTATACAAAATAGGTCAGAACACAATCGCAGAAACAACGAAACAAACATGCCAAATTTAAACAGACGCAAAATCCACAAGATTTGCGAATCTTTACAGAAGCTTGAAATTTAGCGCGGACTTCAGTGCGAGATGCTTATAATAGTTTCCACAGCGAAACTGTGTATCGAAACCTGCCAAAAAATGCAGAGATATTCTGTTCATATGTCAAGTATGCTAGCGGAAAGACACAAGGTCGATGCCTTCTCTCCGCGATAGCAATGGATGACGGTGCTGATAAAGCAGAGTTACTAAATACTGTCTTCCGAATATCCCTCTCCAAAGAAGACGAAATACATATTCCAGATTTCTAATCAAGAACAGCTCCGAACATGAATAGCTTAACAGTAGACATCCTCTGAGTAATAAGCAACTTAAATCACTTAATAAAAGCAAGTCTTCTGGTTCAAACTGTATACCAATTAGGTTCCTTTCAGATATGCTGATACAATAACTCCATACGTAACAATCATACACAACCGTTCGCTCGAAGAAAGATCCGTACCCCAGCACTGGAAAGTTGCACAAGTCACACCAATATTCAAGAAAGGTAGCAGGAGAATTCCATTTAATTACAGGCTCATATCATAAAGTCGATATGTAGCAGCATTTTGGAACATACATTGTTCAGGGATTCGAACATTATGCATTGCGTCGGAGAAAACGGTCAATTGACACAGAGTCACCATGGATTTAGATAACATCGTTCTTGTGAAACATAACTAGCTATTTACTAGCATGAAGTGCTGAGTGCTATTGAGAAGGGATTTCAGACTGATTCCGTGTTTTTGGGTTTCCGGATGGCTTTGGACACTTTACTACGCAAGTGGCATGTAGTGAAATTGCGTGCTTATGGAATATCGTCTCAGTTATGTGACCGGATTCGTGATTTCCTGTCAGAGAGCTCACAGTTCGTAGTAACTGACGGAAAGCCGTCGAGTAAAACAGAAGTGATTTCTGGCGTTCCCCAAGGTAGTGTTACAGGCCCTTTGCTGTTCCGTACCTGTATAAACGATTTGGGAGACAATCTGAGCAGCCGTCTTAGGTTGTTTGCAGATGACGCTGTGGTTTATCGACTAGTAAAGTCATCAGAAGATCAAAACAAATTGCAGAACGATTTAGAAAAATATCTCTATGGTGCAAAAATTGGCAGTTGACCCTAAATAATGGAAAGTGTAAGGTCACCCACGTGAGTGCTGACAGGAATCCGCTGAACTTCTGTTAAACGATAAGCCAGTCGAATCCAAGGCCGTAAATTCAGCTAAATACCTAGGAATTGCAATTACGAACAACTTAAATTGGAATTAACACATAGACAATCTTGTGGGGAAAGCCAACCGAAGACTTCGTTTTGTTTACAGGACACTTAGAAAATATAACAGATCTACTAAAGAGACTGCCTACACTACGCTTGTCCGTCCTCTTTTAGACCACTGCTGCTGGGATCCATACCATATAGGATTGACGGAGTACACCGAAAAAGTTCAAAGAAGGGCAGCACGTTTCGTAAGTATTATCGCGAAATACAGCCAAGAGTGTCACTGAAACGATACAGGATTTGGGGTGGACCATTAAAACAAAGGCGTTTTTCGTTGCGGCGGAATCGTCTCACGAAATGTGGTGCTACGTACGAATGTTGGAAATTAGGTGGACTGGTAAAAGAAAAGGAATGAGGAGGTTGTGTGCAGAATCGGAGAGGAAATGAATGTGTGGAAAACACCAACAAGATGAAGGGACAGGATGATAGGAAATCTATTAAGACCCTATTGCAGAATCAATGAAAAAAGCATGCTAAATTTCAAACAACACAAAACCCCAAGACTGGCTAAGTTTTACTGAGCATCGAAATTTAGTGTGAACGTCAATGCGAGATGCTTTTAATAGTTCCCGCAACGAAACTCTGTCTCAAAATATGGCAGAAAATCCGAAGAGTTTCTGGTCTTATGCAACGTACGCCAATGAAAAGACGCAATAAATATCGTCAATGCGTTATAACTATGGTGATGTAAGGGACGAGAGTGCCATTGAAGCAGAGTTACTAAATACAGTTTTCCGAAATTCCTTCACCAAAGAAATAAATATTCCAGAATTCGAACAACTGAAAACATGAGTAATTTAGACGGAGATATCCTCGGTGTAGTGAAGCAGCTTAAATCACCTAATAAGGACAAGGCGTCCAGTCCAGGTTGTATACCAGTCAGGTTTCTTCCAGAGTGTACTGGTGGAATAGCTCCATAGTTAGCAGTCATATACAACCGATCACTCGTTTAAGATCTTCACCTAAAGACTGGAAAGTAGCACAAGTTACACAAACACCCAATAAATGAAATAGGGTTAATCAACTGAATTACAGGCCTATATCGCTAAAGTAGATTTGTAGCAGAATTTTGGAACACATACGGATATTCAATCATTTTGGGTTACCTCGAAGAAAACGATTTATTGACGAACAGCCAATACGGATCCAGTAAAATTCGTCCTTGTGAAACACAAAGAGATCTTTATGCTCACGTTGTAATGACTGCTCTCGACAGGGGATGTCAAATTGATTCTCTAATTTTAGATTTCCAGAAGGTTTTTGACAAGCGACTTCTGCTCAAATGCGAGCATACGGAGTATCGTCTCAGTTGCGCGACTGGGTTCGTGATTTCCTGTCAGAAAGATCGCAGCCCGTAGTAATTGACGAAAAATCATCGCGTAAAACAGAAGTGATATCCGGCGTTCCTCAAGTTTGTGTTATAGGCTCTCTGTTGTTTCTGATCTACATAAAGGATTTAGGAGGTCATCTGAGGAGCCGGCTTGCATTGTTTCGCAGATGATGCTGTCATTTGCCGCCTTATGAAGTTTTCAGATGATCAAAACAAACTGCAAAATGATTTAGGCATGATATCTGTATGAAACGAAATGTGGCTGTTGACTCTACATAACGATAAGTGTGAAGTCATCCATGTGAGTACTAAAGTGAAGCCGTTAAATTTCTGTTACAAGATAGATAGATAGATATTCAGCGATCACAGGCTCTGCAGACCACGCGCTGCTTACACATACCTGTTTTCGGATCGGCTCCTCCAGGTGTCTTCAATTCCCAGGGCTTCTAGGTCCTTCGCCAGGTCGTCCATCCAGCGCTGTCTTGGTCGTCCAATGGGGCGTTTGGTGTTTGGTATCTCCGCTAGTGCCATCTTCGCCTGTCTTCCATTAGGCATACGGACTACATGGCCCACCCATTGTATTCTTTTGCTCTTTATCTTCTGTACGATAGTTGGTTGTCGCATCAGAAGGTAGATTTCCTCGTTTTTCCTCCTCCTCCATTCTCCGTTATCTAAAACTGGTCCCCATATCTTCCTCATTACTCTTCTTTCAAATATTAATAGTTTTTCCCTTTCTCGCTTAGTCATGCTCCATGTTTCTGAACCGTACATTACCGCTGGGTATATCACTGTGTTGTAGACTTTCATCTTAGTGTTCACTGAGATCGATTTTGAACCAAGCATCTCTCTGAGGGAATGCATGCATTTCGTTCCCACTGCTATTCTTTACTTGATGTCCATTTTTATGTTGTTGTCCATGGTAAATCAAGATCCGAAGTATTTGAACTGGTCTACTTTCTTCAACCTCTTGCCATCTAATCTCAAGAAATTCTGCCTGCTCTTGTCTTCTTCCTAATTGCATGAACACTATTTTGTCTCGATTCATTTTGAGCCCTACCTTCTGTGCATTATTGTCCATTTTCTGGTACATTTCTTTCAACCTGTGCTTTGATTCACTTAATAGTAATATGTCATCTGCATATGCGAGACAATTGAAGTTACAGTCCATCTCTACTTCAGCCCACTCATGTTGCCTACACTCTTTTATTCCTTTCTCTAAGACGACATTGAACAGAACACATGAGAGAGCATTCCCTTGTCTGAGGCCTGTATCAATATCGAATGTTTCTGATGTGGCTCCTCGGAAACGTACTGCCGCCTTTGACCCTTCCACACAAGCTTGCACCATTCTCAATAGCTTCTCGGGGATTCTGAAGTCCCGCATTGCATTCTATAGGGTATTCCTGTGGATGCTGTCATATGCACGTTGAAAATCGACGAACAGGCTGTAGATATCTTTATCATATTCCCAATGTTTTTCAAACAATTGTCTTAGTGTGAAAATGTGATCTACTGTCGATTGGTTTGGTCGAAAGCCAGGTTGGTACTCCTGTATGTTGTTCTCTATGAATGGTTGTAATTTTCTGAGGATAATGATGGACAGCACCTTATACGTAAAGATGTAAATTCAACTAAATACTTATGGCCTACAATTAAGAATAACTTAAATTGGACCGATCGTGTAAATAATGTTGTGGGGAAAGGAAACTAAAGGCTGCGATTATTGGCGGAACACTTAGAAAATGTGATAGGTTTACTAAACAGACTGCTTCCAGTACGCTTTCCGACCTCTTCTGGAGTATTGATGTGCGATGTGTGGCATCCGCGTCACATGGTGTTGACGGAGGACACCGAAAAAGTTCAAAGAAGAGCAGCACGTTTTGTATTATCGCGAAATAGGAAGTGAGTGAATGCCACCGATATGATACGTGAACCGTGGTGGCAGTCAGTAAAACAAAGGTGTTTTTAGTTGCAGCAGGATATTCTCATGACATTTCAATCACGAACTTTCTCCTCAGAGTGTGAAAACATTTTGCTGGCGCGCATATACTTAGGAAAGAATAATCATCATAATAGAATAAAATCAGAGCTCATACGGGAGGATTTAAATGTCAGTTTTCCCGCAGACTGTTCGGGAGTGAAACAGTAGAAAAATTACTTGAAAGTCACTGATAAATCCTCTGCTAGCCCCTTAATTGTGTATTGCAGAGTAATCATATAGATGTAGATTCAGACTTAGATCGCTCTGCACAGCTGCACCGAATACCCTAGATTTAGAACATCTCCCTCTTCAATTAAAATTTCTGTTCGCGCCTCAGCCTACTTTGCATTCCTTCACAAACTCGAAAGGTATTGCAGAGGCTCTCCATCTGTATTGGTATAACATTCCAACTTTAAAGTCAAGTAAGCGGTGAGGGTTTCGACTTCTGGCCTTGGCACAAATTTACGTTCGTCGTTTCAGTCTGCATATATACATTATAGATCTTTGAGACTTGAAAGGTTCTCTGGGACCTTATAGTTTCAATTGAGTAAAACACCTATACCGGAGTTTCAAGCAGGATCCACCATTTCATTCAATACTGAGGTACTGTTCCAGTACTGTAGGAGAGCCTCTGTATTGCTATTCGAGTTTAGAGGGAATACCAAGTTGGCAGAGGATGAACAGCAATTTGTGAGGAGGGAGGCGTGCTAGGGTAGTCCGTGATGTGTTGGGAAGTCACTGTACCAGGGTGGCGTAGTGGTGAGAGCACAGGTCTAGTGAGCAGAAGTTCTGGGTTCGAATCCCGGCATTTTGCGCTGGAGCCTGCGTATATTCATACTAGATGCTGGAGATTTGGAAAAGTTCTCTGGAACAATACTGTTTCATGCCAACATTGTACAAGAAAGAGCACAATAAAAATTTTCTATGTTCCGGAGCGAAGCGACCTCAATTACACTACGGCGTGCACGAAGAATTACATTTCACCTCCAGAGTGAGTCAAGAGGAAACACAGCCTCGGCGCTTCTGGCGAGGCGGAGAGCAGAGCTCAGCAGAAATGCAGTAGGCAGAGTAATAGCCACGATTACATTCGTTACGTGATGAAGGAAACGCTACTGCTAATACAACGACGCGTGCCAAGAGCTTTTACGAAGCAGTCCTATATTCAGTCATGACACACTACTTCGCTCCATAAATATTCCACCATTGTATGGCGTACATAGCGTTCGCACTTGATTACATAGTTAAAGTAAAGTGACGCTTGGCACAAGTTACCTGCACGCTACTGACAGCCGCTATAGGGAGAGATGGCTACCTCACCATAATCAACCAGTCGCAGAGTAGTCTGCCACTGTCGCAGATGGGTGGACCCTGAGGTCTTCCTTATCATGCTAGTTCAAGACACCAGCGTTCTGATACTTCGGCGGACGGACTATTGTGTACCTAATCGGTAGGTCAGCATCGTCATTCTACACGGCTACACGAAAACCGCCATAGCGGTTCAACAGATGAAGAAAAATGGCGGTGAGGGGGAGGGGACAGAGCTCCTTCCAAATCGGCATGTGTTGGTCCAACATGCGCCGTCTCCACTCACAGATGCGGCAATTGCTGTTAACTGCAGCTGGCGAGGAAAGGGCGTAAGGTATCAGCTACACTGAGCGGGCTGAAGCCCGCCTACTATGTGATAACTAGAAGTACATCGACAGCTGATGTCAACAGCGAGTCAATGCAGTGCTTGTACCTTATAGAAATAAATAACTAATTCTCAATCTTCTTTCACTGCGCCTACTGGTGACATAAGCCACCATCCTTCCGAGGACAACTGACAAGGAGCGAACTGGTAAAGTAATTTCTGACACAGAATCGTCTTTACTTCCGCCTTCCCAAGAGTCGCCTCTTGCAATATAGTTTCATTTGATTAAAGCACCTTTTCCTCAGTGTCAAGCATGATCCCCCATTTCGTTCGATGCTGACGTAATATCCCAATACAGTTGTAGAGGCGCTGCAATGCGTTAGAGCTTAGGGCAAATACCAAATGGGCTGAAGCGAGAATGGGAATTTAGGGAGGCGTGCTAGGGTTGTCTGTGCAGTTTTGCAGAACGAAGGGTTGTGCTTAATAATCACATAAGCGCGCAAGACATTAAACAAAAACTGTGCTTTGGTGGCATAGCTGTTAGCGCATCTGCCTAGCAAATAGGAGACCGGGTTCGAACTCTGACCTTGGTGCAAATTTTCATTCGTCGTTTCAGTCCGCATATATGCGTAAAAAGTGAGTAATTGTAGACTCGAATGGTTCACTGAAGCGGCCAAAAATTTGTAACAAACTAGCATTAAAATTGCTTCTATAGAAATGGAGAACAATGAACAGAACGTTTTCCTTTTGAGGTTATTTACAGTTTTTATGTAAACAGATCAGTCAACGTTTCGCAGTCGTCTTTGATGTCAGAGTCTGTGAAGTCCATCTGGATTGCGCATCCATGGCCAGCGCAGTAGCCGTACATACTCGTACAACTTCATGCACACCCCATCCCCATTCTTTTCGCAGAAGATGATTTCTGGTCCATAGTTGAACCTAAAGGTAATGATGCAAATTATTTCGAGATCCGAGGATTTATGTTTATGTTATGTTAACATTATAAGAAGTTAGTGAAGACAATTGTATTTTATATTAGCCTGGGGCCTAGAAAGGACGGAGAGGCTCCGTCCCCGCCGCAGCCACATTGGTACACAACCCCACGACGACTACCGCAGTCCACTTCACTCCTCCGCCACCCCACACCGAACCACTCTTTCAGGGTTATTGTGCGGTTCGACCCCCCATGGGAACGTCTCACACCAGACGAGTGTAAACCCTACGTTTGCGTGGTAGAGTAATGGTGGTGTAAGCGTACGTAGCTATCGCCGACATAGTGTAGCTGTGGCGGAATAAGGGAATCCAGCCCACATTCGCCGAGGCAGATGGAAAGCAGCCTAAAAACCATGCACAGACTGGCCGGCTCACCGGACCTTGACACAAGTCCGCCAGGCGGATTCGTGCCGTGGACCAGGCGCTCCTTCCCAGTCCGGAAAGCCGTGCGTTAGACCGCGTGGCTAACCGCGCGGGCAGATAATGCCTTACTCACCGGTGGTAAACTCCATTCCAGTTCTGTCTGGTATCTCGATAATAGAGCAATGAAGCGCACTTTTATTTTTAACGTTAGTCAAAAAAGCTCCTTGACGAGATGCTGATGATGAAACATCATCAATTACAGTTTCTGTCGTTCCTCCCCTCGCGTTTCTTTTGATGAGTTCTTCATTCTTGGTGCTTGGCAAGGGCGTGTAGAGGGGGAAGGGAGGGCTAGAGCTGAGTGTATGAAGTATTGTTAATATTTTTTAAGACAAATGTTGTCTTGTAAGTCCCCATGGAAAGTTTATGATTCCTACTCTTTTAAGTATCTGCATTATACCGTGTTTTAAGGCATATACTTCAAAGAATAAACACCTGGCGTACCTCAGTTTTTCCTTTCCCTAAGAGCTAGGGGGGTCCACGGATCCCCTTGCCTGCGGGTATCGCCATTGTTGCTACTCGGAAAGTTATAACCGTCGAAGACTACAGTGACGTCCCGACCGACGTGAGCATTGCCGTATTGGAGGCAGACTTGGCTTTAATTTGTCGGACAAGAGCGCACGGTTCAATTGGGTGGCGCCGTCTCTTCAAGAACGTCGATTAATGCAGACTTCGTGCCTTTTCGCATCAACCTCCTGTCAAACAGTGCAGGAGGCCTTGCTGCTAGTTCGTATTTCAGGTATTCTCTAAGGTCATCACCGTTGTCTAAACACACAGCAGTCGATGAAAAAGTTGATTTGGATTTATTTCGACGGCACTGTCTTTGATCTTGGCCGTTTTACGTACAGATACAAGAGTTGTGACTATCTTTTCTCTTTATGTGGACGTCACTCAGTCGCTGACCGAGTGAACGAGTCTCATCACAGGGGAGTCATCAGCTAGCACAAGTATGCTGCCAAAGTATATATAACTTTATATATTTCTCACTCTTTTGTCGGATAAAAAATAAGATTTTTTCACAGTACAACAAATTATTTTAGCGATGGACGACTGTCAGTTGCTGACAGTTGTCTAACGAGTACGTATGCCCGTAATAATCGGTACGAACCAGTTGAAAGTGCTGCCGTATTTTGTAACACGAAGGTTACGCGATTAAAGCAGGCCATGAAGATGACGTAGTGTATCGTCGAAACTGGTAGCCTAGAAATAAACCTAAATAACGGCGACTGGTACTGTTTTATTGGATATTGACCAGCCGTAGTCCCATACGCCAGCCAGAAGATGGAGTTACATTCATTTTATTCACTATTAGCTTGCTAGTACCTATGTTTGCCGAACATCCGCGATTTCTCTTTTACGAAATAGCCCCTTCTTTTCAACAGAATTGCATACAGAGGGTATCCCTTATCGCTGTATTCACATCTTTAATGAACTTCAAAGGCGTCTGATCATTCCTCAATGTTTCAATTTCCCACTTGCTTGACATTCATTCTTCAGTACGAGTCACTTCAACTTCAATTTACTCTTTTTCATTACTAAATTATGATCTCAATCTACAACTGCTCCTGCGTGCAGTATCCTCATATGCTTTCTCTATCCCTTCATATTCTGCTTGGAATGTTGGCATGTGTACCTGAACTATTCTTGTCGGGGTTGGTTTGCTGTCGAATATGATGAGAACAATCTTATGACCGACCTGATGATGGTGACTTGTTCATTGCCCTATCTTCCTATTCATAACGAATCCTACGTAAACTATATCTCCCATCGCAACTTATTATGAGCAGACTTTATTATTCAAGAAAAAAAATCTGGACGAAAAGCTTCTCAAAAAAGTTGCCCGCGTGGTTGCAGTGTGCTATTTCGTATCTCTTTGCTCTAACATATTCTCACTGGTGAGCAACAAAGATTTCAACATCCATCCTGGTATCTTCTCACACAAGGAAATAACCAAGAAGAACCTAGCGTCTTTCCATTACGTTCGTATGAATGCAACATGTACCACTTCTCTTTCAGACACATGAATGACAGCAGCAATTCTGCAAATGTAAGTCGTATTCATCTCTGAAGAAGAGCATCCCTTCATCGGTCATGTCCCAGCTGGTGTTGCTGGCCACACACTGTTCTTTTCTGCTATGCCGTGACAGCTATCTCAGAGGAAACAGACAATTAATCGTAATTTCTTAGAGAATGTTAAAGATAACTGAAAGTTGGATTAGAAACCAGTTATCATATATGCGCCCATGTGTGTGTGTGTGTGTGTGTGTGTGTGTGTGTGTAGGAGAGAGAGAGAGAGAGAGAGAGAGAGAGAGAGAGAGAGAGAGAGGGAGGGAGGAGAGAGTGTGATACATGGGGTGAGAGAGAGAGGGAGAGAGATTTGCTGGCACAATAACTTGAAGATGTAGCTCGTCCACATCATCAGTTTCTACTGATTCTGCTGAACTGTTTAGAATTTTCAACAATTATACCAACATCAACATCATTACTCTGAAACCCTGGGCGAATGCATGGGAGTGGATACTTTCCATGAATAGGTTTTTTATGGCATCGATTTTTTGTTGTTTTTACGTAAGAGTATATATATCGGAATATCTTTTGCAAAATCATTTGTATGGAACTGCATTGCGTTATGGTAGTGAAAGTTGGGCTCTAGATAAATTTCAAAGATATCTACTTAAAGTTGCTGAAATGTAGATATGGCGGGAAATGACAAGAATGAGGTGGGCGGAAAAAAAGAGCACCTGGAAGTCTTAAGGGAAGTAAGCGAAGAGAGGAGATTATTAAATGAAATGGAAGAGAGAAGGATAAAATTTATTGAAAATGTCATCAGACGTGTTCAATAAATTCATCACTAACATTTCCGAAAGGAACGTGCTGCGAAAGAAAGGAAGCGACGGGCTAAGATAAAGTATTTGGAAGACATCGACAAGAGGATAGGATATGACAGGTACACAGAATTGACAGCCAATGATTGAAGCGAGTGGTTGCATCGACATCGAATTAGTCTTTAGAATTGGCATGTGTATGTTTTGACATTAATGTATGGAAAGTAAGGGGGATGGAACAATGACTGCTTAAATGGCTCTGTGCTCGCTGTAATTATTCTATTCTCCTTTTAACGTTATCTATGGGAACGACACGTGTGAAGAAATTATGCATTCCTGGATTCGAACCCCATCAATGAATAAATTTAACTGAAAATCATCAGCAATGGCGGCCGAGGGATTTCCGGCATGTCACTCTCATTCTGCCAACGGCCTTGTCAAAGATGGCGGAGGAGCGGACAGAATTTCATGTCACCCCTTGCCTTCAAGAGACGGCGGAATCAGAAGTACTCAACGGCATGAGGATGCAGAAAGCAATGGAAACCACTGCTTTAAAGACACGTAACGTGTATCCACAGGACACGTGGCCCGTAATTAAAAAAGTTTTATGATAATCCCTCCATCGGCAAAAGATTCCTGAATAGTCCCCCATTCGGATCTTCAAGAGAGGACTACCAAGGAGGAGGTGACCATGAGAAATAGTCTGAACAGCCAACGAAAGGATAACGTTCTATGAGTCGGTGCGTGGAATGTCAGAAGTTTGAATATGGTAGGGAAGCTGCAACATCTGAAAAGCGATATCCTACCATCAGTCTAGATATAATGGGCGACAGTGAAGTGAAATGGAAAGAAGACAAGGATCTCTGGTCAGGTGAGTATAGAGAAATATCAACGGCAGCGGAAAGTGGTCAAATGTGAGTAGGAACAGGAAGGTAGGACAGACAGTGAGTTATTGTGAACAGTTCAGTGACAGGGTTGTCACTGAATCGACAGAAAATCAACATCGACAACAATAGTTGAGGAATACATGCTTACGTCAGATGGTAATAGCGAATATTCTGTTCAAGACCCAAATCAGAAGAGGTATACTTCGAAAATGCCGGGAGATACAGGAAGATTTCATTAACACTACATCATGTTCAGGCAGAGATTCCGTAATGAGACATTAGATTGTAAAGCGTACAGAGGTGTAAATATAGTCTCACATCAAAATTTGGTAATGGTGAGGAGTAGCCTGAAGTTTAAGTGACTAATCAGGAAGAATCAATGTGCAAAGAGGTGGGACACGAAATTACTAAGGAATGAAGAGATACCCTTCAAGTTCACTGAGACTATAGATACTACGACAATGAAGAGCTCAGTAGATTGTTCAGCTGAAGAGGAATGGACGTCTCTGAAAAGGGCAATCGAAGAAGTTGGAGAGAAAAATCGTAAGTACTAGGGAGGTAACTGCGAACGTACCATGGATAAAAAGAGAAGTATTTCAGTTGATCAACGAAATATGGAAGTACAAATATTTTCAGTCACTTAGGAATAAAATAATAGGAAATACACGAACGCCAAGGCGAAATGGCTGCATGGAAAATGTGAAGAAAACGAAAAAAAATGATTTGCCTGAAGGACTGGCTCAGCATATAGAAAAGTCAAAACAACTTTCGATGAAACTGAAAGCAACGGGAGTAACATTACGGTTGAAATGGGAATTCCATTGTTAAATGCAATGGAGTGAGCGAATAGGTGGAAAGAGTACAGTGAGGAACTCTATGGCGGAGAGGACATAACCGATAGATAGAAGAACAAACAGGAGTCGGTAGAGAAGAGATAAGAGATTCAGTATTGGCATCAGGATTTAGAAGAGCTTTGGAAGATTTAAAGTTGAATAAGGCAGAAGAGGTAGACACAACAGTCTATTAGAAATTCTAAAGTCATCGTAGGAAGTGGAATCAAAATGGTTATTCGCGTTGGAGTGTGGAAAGTATGAGACTGGCAATACATTATCAGATTTTTGGGAGAACGTCATCCACACAATTCCCAAGATTGCAAGAGCCAAGAAGTGCAGAATTATCGCATTGCCAGCTTAACAGCTGATGCATCCATGTTACCGATAAAAATAACTTACAGGAAAATGGAAAGGAAAATTGAGGATCTGTGAGATGACGATATATTTGGCTTTAGGAAAGACAGTTCTGACGTTGCGATTGATAATGGAAGCAAAACTAAAGAAAAATCAAGATACGCTCATACTATCTGTCGACCCAGAAAAAGCGTTCGACGATGTAAAATCGAGCGACATGAGCGGTATCCATAGAAAAATAGGGATAAGGTTTTGGGCAAAACAGGTAACGTACAATATGTACAAGAACCAAGAGGTAACGATATGACTCGAAGACCAAGAACAAAGTGCACGCATTAAAAAGAGTGTAAGGCAGGGATGTAGTCTTCCACTCCTACTGTTCAATCTATATATCGGATAAGCAATGACTGAAATAAAAGGAAGTTTCAAGTGTGGGATTAAAATTGAAGGTGAAAGGTTATCAATGATACCATTCGTTGATAACATTGCTATCCTTAGTGAAGAAGAGTTACATTACCTGTTGAATGGAATGAAGTCTAATGAGTATCGATTGACAGTAAAGCGAAGAAAGATGAAAGTAATGAGGAATAGCAGGAACGATAACAGCAAGAAACTTAACATCAGGACTGATGATCACAAAGTACGTGAAGTTAAGGAATTATTCTACCTAAGTAGGAAAATAACCAATGACGCACGGAGCAAGGAGGACATCAAAAACAGATTAGCATTAGCAAAAAGGGCATTTTTGCCCAGGAGAACTCTGTTAGCATCAAACATAGGCCCCGGTTTGAAGAACAAATTTCTGAGAATATACGTTTGGGACATACCATTGTACGGCAGTGATACATGCGCTGTGGGAAAAAGAAGAGAATAGAAGATTCTGAGATGTGGTGCTATAGAAGAATTTTGAAAATAAGGTTCTCCTCAGAATTGGCGAGAAAAGGAGTACATAGAAAACACTGACAAGAAGAAGGGGCAAGATGGTAGTACATCCGTTAAGACATCAGGGGATAATTTCCTTGGTACTGGAGCGAACTGTAGAGAATAACAAATTGCAGAGGAAGACAAAGATTGGGATACATCTACCAAATAATTGAGGTGAAAGTTTGGTAGTGGTACTCTCAGATGAAAAGTTTGGTACAGGAGAGGAATTCGTGGTGGACCGCTTCAAACCAGTCAGAAGACTAAGGAAGGAAAAAAATTTTAGCAGAGGAGATTATTCCCTCCTTCATAGGTCTAGAAAATGAGGTGTGAGCAGGTCATTCTCCACTCTCTCTGCCTGCTACTTCAAGGAAACTGCACGTAAGTACTTATTTAATGAACTGAAAATATCTCCTCTACGTAAACACGACTTCAGTGAAGTTACTTTATCTACTAACATAAGAGAACTGGACAGGAAACGCAGGGAGGTGTAGTCTGTCTGCAGCACACGAGGTCGGTGAAGTTGCTTTTCCCGGCAGAACGCTACAGCTGCCGTGCGGGATTACTGACAAAATGAACCTCCCTTCTACCATTGGAACACAGTGCGCAGAGATTTACGTAAATTCTGTCCATATGCGTTTCTTGTGTTAGTATTATTAGTAGCTCATATCTTCATTCCATGTAGTGATAAGGCACTTTGTGGAAAATAAACACCACCGAGTATGTCTGCAAGAAGCGTCACCGGTGATTCACAAGGCGCGCTGTCGAGGGTCGGTATAACTTCGTGAAGCACGATGTAGTTGCTTCTTGTACGTAGTGGGGTGGATAGAGTAGGTAATCAGCTGCTCGCTCTTCAGTTTGCTAACCCATGAAGGATGGAAATGCGTGACCAAATTTCGACATTCCACTTCCCATAGCGCGTCTACTATTAACGTCCCTGGAGCAAAGCTGCGCTGGCTGTGAGTCCATATCTTCACCATTATGGCGTCATACACTGAAGCGCCGAAGAAACTGATATAGGCATGCGTATTCAAATACAGAAATATGTAAACAGGAAGAATACGGCGCTTCGGTCGGCAACACTTGTATATTCGTCGCCGTTCTAAACAGACAGTTGTTAGATCGGCTACTGTTGCTACAATGACAGGTTATCAAGATTTAAACGAGTTTGAACGTAGTGTTTTAGTCGGGGCACGAGCGATGGGACACAGCGTCTCCGACGTAGCGATGAAGTGGGCATTTTCCACTACGAGCACTTCCGAGCGTACCGTGAATATCAGAAATATAGTAATACACTACATCTCCGGCGTCGCTGCGGCCGGAAAGAGATCCTGCAAGGACGGGACCAACGACAATTGAAGAGAATCGTTCAACGTAACAGAAGTGCAACCCTTCCGCAAATTGCTGCAGATCTCAATGCTGCACCATCAACAAGTTTCAGCGTGCGAACCATTCAAGGAAACATCATCGATACGGGATCTCGGAGCTGAAGACCCACTCGTGTTCCGTTGATGACTGCACGGCATAAAGCTTTACTCCTCGCTTGGGCCCGTCAAACCGACTGTTGTTGACTGGAAACATGTTACCTGGTCGGACGAGTCTCGTTTCCAAACTTATCGCGTGGATGGGCGCATAGGGTATGGAGACAACCTCATGAATCCATGGACCGAGCATGTCAGCAGGGGAGTTTTCAAGATGGTGGAGGGTCTGTAATGGTGTGAGGCTTGTGCAGTTGGAGTGATATGGGACCCTGATAAGTCTAGATACGACTCTGACAGGTGACACGTGCGTAAGCAGCCTGTCTGATTACCTGCGTCAATTCATGTCCATTGTGGATTCCGACGTACTTGGGCAATTCCACCAGGAATATACACGGCACACATCCAGAATTGCTACAAGTTGGCTCCAAGAACACTCTTCTGAGTTTAAACACTTCCACTGGCCACCATACTCCACAGACATGAACATTATTGAGCATATGTGGGAGGCCTTGCACTTGCTGTTCAGAAGAGATCTCCACCCCCTCGTACTCTTACTGACTTCTGGACAGTCCTGCAGGATTCATGGTTTCAGTTCTCTTCAGCACTACATCACATATTAGTCGAGTCCATGCCCCGTCCTAATGTGGCACTTCTATGTGCTCCTGGGGGCCCTACACGATATTAGGCAGGTGTGCCAGCTTCTTTGGCTCTTCAGTGTATAAAGCAGCTACCCGAATCCTCACAATGACCATTCCAAGACCATCCTCTGTCGTAGGGATAGTAAGCTCTCACTGATGAAGAAGTCAAGGAGTTGCTATAGACTGCGTGCTATCATTTTCAGTATTGGGAGTACCATAGCCATATAGCCATTGGAGTATCATGGATGCATTGACATAAGTCATTTGTGAGACCCTTTTCAAAGGCCGCAGCAAGTTGCTGCAGAAACCCATATGTGTGCCTTATAGGACATGAGTTAAGGTAAGGTGTGCCATCCATCCACTGTCACATGGAAAGATAACATCCAAATATTTGGTCCTGTTCCACAGTGGATATGGGGCTAAGCTCTTTTATGCCCTTCTTAAGGGCCGAAGCCAATTACTATCGTCTCACATTTCTCTTAGTTCACATATCCAGTGTTACTTGGACTTCGTCTAGCATTTGCACCAAGAACACCAGATGAATATATAGTTCGTCAACATAAGTCCCTGCAGCCGACTCTGTAGTTCATGTATTAGTGGCTTCATGGCAATAGCACGCATAATCACTGAGAAGGGGTAACCTTACCTCGCAAAGCAAATGATAATGATCGTGCCCACAGTATGTCCAGTGATCTTAACCTGTGAAATCACAGGACGCAGGTGGTGCGCGATGGTGTTAATGAAGGACTTGAGGGGGGGGGGGGGGGGGGGGTTAAATCCAGCCACTGCAACACGTTCTCAAGATAATCGTGGTGGACGTTATGAAGAGTGTGGTCAGCCCACCGACACATAGATGCCAGACATGTGACACACATCCGCCGGTGTGATTACATCACAGTAAGCAGCGAGCACCATCTGGATGTTGTTGTCACCACTGAAAAACGTCTGATCCATAGAGACAAACTGACACAGTACACTCTGAACGTGGGCAACCAGCATCCTAATAAAAATCTGGTAATGGTCAAATCCTCTCCCAACGCAGAGCTTGGGGAGCACTGCAAGGAAGCACTGTAAGGATGTCGTCGACAAAGGCAGGTGGCATCTGCACTGCAGGGGCTCTTCGGTTCCTGATACATCACAACCCACAGCGACATCACAACCTCGTCGAACATAAGATAAAACTCTACCTGAACGTCTTCAGGCTGGGCCCGGATATTTGTTAGTCACCCCTTTGTGCAGAGAGTAATGACGTCATCCGCCGTTACGTGGGTCCGTAATGGTCACCGCTGTCCCTCCATCGAGGGTTCGTGGCAACAAGTGGGAGACTTCATCTGTCTCTGGATGGTCGTGGTGTTCTGCAGCATAGAATCGTCGATTCCTTTTTCTTCGGTTTTATTTATTTTTTTTCTTTAAATCCAGCATTCTAACATTTTTCACGCAGCCCTCCACGAATCCCTATCCTGTGCCAGTCCCTTCATTTCAGAATAGGACTTGCAACCTACGTCCTCACTTACTTGTTGGATGTATCCCAATCACTGTCTTCCTCTACAGTTTCTTCCCTCTACAGCTCCCTCTAGTGCTATTGAAGTTATCCCCCAATGTCCTAACAGATGTCCCATCATCCTGTCCCTTCTTCTCGTCGGTGTTTTCCACATATTTATTTTCCCGACAATTCTTCGGAGAACCTTCTCATTCCTTTCGTTATTAGTAAACCCAGTTTTCTTCAATCCTCTGTAACATCACATCTCAAATGTTTCTATTCTCTTCTGATCCCGTTATCCCACTGCGCGTGTTTCACTGCCATACAATGGTGTGCCCCAAAGGTACATTTCCTGAAACGTCTTCCTCAAATTACTATATTTCACTAGTAGACTACTCTTTGCCAGGAATGACTTTTTCATCAGTGATAGTCTATGTCCTCCTTGCTCCGTCTGTCATGGGTTATTTTGCTACCTAAATAGCTGAATTCCTTGCCTTCATTTACGTTGCGATCATCAGTTATGACGTTAAGTTTCTCACTGTTTTCATTTTTGCTACTTCTCGTTACTTTCGTCTTTCTTCGATTTACTCTCAGTCCATATTCTGTACTTATTAGACTGTTCATTCCATTCAGTAGTTCATGTAATCCTTCTTCAATTTCACTCAAGATAGCAATGTCATCAGAGAATCGTATCACTGATACCCTTTCACCTCGAATTTTAATTCCACTCCCGAACCTTTCCTTTATTTCCATCATTACAACTTAGATGTACAGATTGAACGGTAGGGGCGAACGGCTACATTCCTGTCTTACGCCCTTCTTAATCCTAGCACTTCGTTCTTGGTCATCCACTCTTATTATTCCCTCTTGGCTCTTGTACATACTGTATATAACTCGTCTCTCCCAATAGCTTACGCCAATTTTCCTCAGAATTTCGAACATCTTGCCTCATTTTATATTGTCGAAAGCTTTTTCCAGGCCGATATAACCTATGGGCATGTTCCTATTTTTCTTTAGTCTTGCTTCCATTATCAATAGCAACGTCGGAAGTGTCTCTGTGGTGCCTTTACCTTTCCCTAAGTCAAACTGATCGTCACCTAACAGATCCTCAATTTTCTTTTCCGTTCATCTGTATATTAGATTAATGATGAGTTTGGGCTTTATAGTTGTCAAATAATTGTGAAACTTCATTGTATATGAACATCAGCTGTTTTTTGTGTTCAGTGCTATCGGTTTCGATCAGTAGACCATTATCAAGGCGAAGAAAAGGTTAACCAACTTGTCACTAGAATATTTGAAGTGAACAACTTCGATGTAGGCAGATAAACGTAGCTTCTGTTTGGAGATTATTTATTGAGACCTTCAACGCAGTTGTTCACTTCAAATGTTGTATTACAAGCTTGTTACGCTTTCCTTCGCCTTGATCATGGCCGACTAGTCGAAACCGGTAGCACTGAGCACAAAAATAAACAAATGGTGGTTAGCTACACTCAAGTTTCACTTCTGTATATTCTTCGTGTCATTCATAATGATGCATGAGCTATTAAGCAGATTGTGGGAAAATTCTCTCACTTGTCGGCTCTTGGAATCTTGGGAATTGGGAGATGTATTTTTTTCGAAAGTCTGATAGTATATCGCCAGTCTCATACATTCTGCACACCGACATGAATAATCATTTTGTTGCCACTTCACCCAGTAGTCTTAGAAATTCCGCTGGAATGTTGTCTATCACTTCTGCCTCCCAAAAGCTCCTCTAAATTCTGATTGTATTACTGGATCCACTACCTCTTTCCGTCGACTCTTGTTTCTTCCTCTGTCATGTCATCAGATGAGTCTTCCCATTCATAGAGAACCTCAGTGTACTCTTTCCACCTATCTGCTTTCTCCTCTGCATTTAACAGTGGAATTCCTATTGCATTCTTAATGTTACCGCCTTTGCTTTGAGTTTCAAAGAAGGTTGTTTTCACTGCTTAGTCGGTCCTTCGGACAATCTTTTCTTTTTCGATTTCTTCACATATTTCACACAGCCGTTTCACCTTAGCTTCCCTGCACCTCTTATTTATTTCATTCCTAATGACCTGTATTTCTGCATTCCTGAATTTCCCTAAACATTTGTATAATTCCTTCTTTCGTCGATTAACTGAAGTATTTCTTCTGTTACCCATGATTTCTACGCAGTTACCGTCATTGTACCTACGTTTTTCTTTCCAAATTTTGTGACTGCTCTTTTCATGCATATGAACTACCGGTAATGGTCGAAGAAGGCGATTGCAATGTCCTTTTGGACTGTCAGGCACCGACCATCCAGCGTGGCGACCAGTGCTCTTCTATATCTAAGACATGCACGGATAGTGTGTTGCATGGCCGGCAGTTCATCGGTATCCGGTACTGAATACAAACGCGCACAAGTGTGCCCTCGAGAGAGCGTCCTTTAAGCATGGTGATCTTCACTTACAATCGCCGTCGATCAGTGCGACGTCCACGCGACTGCTTTGAGCACACATCTCCTGTAATAGCGCAAAACGATTTTCCATTGCTTCTTGATCGCAGTGTATCATCGTCCGCCACAGCACAGGTTTTCCGCAATTCAGCCACAACTGGATCGAAGAATGAAACGTCGGATACTGTCCCTCACAGTTCCTCCACGAATCAGCTATCTTCTGCCAAGCACTCTGGATCCTCGAGGAACACAACATTCGTCTTCCACAAGCTCCTGTTCCACCACATCCTCCACCTTGGGAGGCAGCTGCTGTTGAGGTGGCATCATGATCGGTAAGGACCGTCGGCCATATCTCAGTGTCAAGTATCCATCGTTAGAACGTGGTGATGGTGATGGTGACTTCCAGAGCGTCCGGTAACGTATGTGTATCTCTGTCTGGCGCCATGTATACTCGGCCAGCTATCGACAAGGCGAACGTCTTGTACCAGCTGTTGGAGTTCTCAGCACAGTTTAAATGCTGTATTTCACCCAGTGGTGACAGGACACTACTGAAGGAACCCCTCTAGGGTGATAAGATCGTACTGTCGCTCGAATAAGGGCGCGTCCTCCACCGCATAAAACCCGAGCAGTCTCTCCTCTTGTCCGTCTCAGAGGTGGGCATACACATTGACATTCCTGACGCCCCAGTATGGGATAGCAAGTCCTCATCTTCACGGGAGGTAGGTCACACAATCGAGACACTGAATGGCTGCCATTGCATGGCAACTGGTAAATGTCATATATGTAAATACATCCCTTAATACTCGCAATATTATCTGGGAGAGCGCAATAGGAAGAATTAGACAACAACATGTTCAATGTTATTGTTATTGTCGTTTTGCCCGTTAAGCACGTATTACATAGTTCATTTTACAATGCCCTTTCCTTCAGACATACGTGCATGTCGAAAGGAACAGACATTGTATACTGAGCCATTTTTAATAATCTACATCAACATACACGTACTCCATAATACACTGTACGGTGCGTGGCGGAAGGTACTCTTTCCACAACTAGACGTTTCCATTTCTGTGCCACTCGCAGGTAGAGCGAGGGAGAAACGACTGTCTGTATTCCTCACTATTAACTCAAGTTCTCGTATCTTATCTTCGTGGTCCCTACGCGAAATGTATGTTGGAGGCAGCAGGATCGTTCTGCAGTCAGTTTCAAATGCCGTTTCTCTAAACTTTCTCAGTATTGTTCTTCGAAATGAATGTCTTCTTCCCTCCATGAATACCGACTTGAGCTCCCAAAGCGTATCAGTAACACTTGCATGCTGATCGAACCTTCTGGTAACAAACCTAGCATCTTGCCTCTGAATTGCTTCCATGTCTTCCTTCAGTCCGACCTGCGTGGATCCCAAACACTCTATCAGTACTCAAGAATAGCCACGCTACCGTCCTGTATGGGGTCTCCTTTACAGATGAACCACACTTTCCTAAAGTCCCCCCAATAAACCGAAGTCGACCGTTGGCCTTCCCTACCACGATCCTCACATGCTCGTTCAATTTCATATCGCTTCGCAACGTTACACCCAGGTATTTAAACGAAGTGATTGTGTCCAGCAGGGCATTAGTAATGCTGTATCCAAATATTACAAGTTTGTTTTTCCTACTCATCCGCATTAACTTACATTTTTTTACATAATTTCCAACTTTTCCATCCCCTGTAACGCGATAACCATTAATCCTAGAGGAAAAATGACCTTCTCTGTTGGAAAGTTGAAGTAGTTTTCTACTAAGAAACACACAGATATTTAAACGAAGTGATTGTGTCCAGCAGAACATTAGTAATACTGTATCCGAACATTAAAAGTCTGTTTTTCCTACTCATCCACATTAACTTGCAATTTTTTACATAATTTCCGACTTCTCCATCCCCTGTAGTGCGATAACTATTAACACTAGAGGAAAAATGACCCTCTCTGCTGGAAAGTTAATGTAGTTTTCTACTAAAAACAATTTGTTAGAAATCGCGCTTTTCGAGTTCCTCAAGAGGAACCTACAAAAGTTACCTTTTAACGTCCCTCAGCCCACCCTGGTACTCACAACTCATCTGTGAGGACTTTTAGGGCATTGTTCATACTTTTAGGGCATTGTTCATGACACTCACTCCAATGCACAAACATCTGCCACTACACGATTCCCCCACCCCAAACTACTCGACCTTTTCAAGGACACTTTGATTGGGCTACATCTGGATAATCAGCGAGTTGTGGACAATTTTAAAATTCAATAAAACAGTCTTGATGGCAACAGAAGTTTCTTTACTTCAGCAGTCGTTTTCAGTCTATAATTTAGACCATCTTCAGGGCGTAAACTCCGCAATACAACATAAATACATATTCAGAGATATCTCTGTGCAAAGATATGGTAATATGACTAAGAATGTGAAAAATAAAAGCTATAACAATAGCGAAGTACGATGCTATAACCGTGATGGCGGCTGGTGGCGGTGAACGGAGCAGTAGTTGTAAGAGCATAGACCCCAGCTGCTAAATGAAGCAGCATTACTCGAGAAGATATACTGTAAGTACCACCCATCGCATACAGCATTAAATCATCGGCAACCAATTATGTACTTCTATGTGAGCTATGCTAAACTGAATGGTATACACACAAAAACGATTAAATCATGTCCGTTATTTCATTTCTCTGCTTTAAATTATGATAGGACATTTGTTGTGAACCTTTATACATTCGACTACCTCATTCAATGTAGATACCTCCTGTAAGAAGCAGATGATTGCTTGTCAATGATGTAGTGCTGTATACGGAGCTTGCAGTACATATTCTCGAGCAATGCTGCCGTATATAGCAGTTGACGTCCGTGCTCTTACGGTGCTGTCTCCACCGCCACCAGCCGCACTCATGGGTATTGTATCGTACTTTACTACTACTGTAGCTTTTATTTTAGATGTTTTGTTAACCATATTACTACCTCTTTGTAGAGAAATCCCTCTGCGTAGTTATTTCTAATCTATTGGAAGGCTTACAGCTTGAAGATGGTCTAAATTATAGACCGAAACCGGTTGCCAACCTAACTAAACTTCTGTAACTGTCGAGACTATTTCACTGAATTTTCACATAACACCTTAATTATCAAAATGATCATGTTCGAAGATGCTTCTGGGCGAATCACACATTCCCAGCATTCGCCATATGTGAGCACGTCCAAAATTGTCCAATAGATTCGCGTCTGCCCTGAAGTTGACTGAACATCTTCGTGACGCTCTCGCGCTTACAAAATGAACACTTCGCGAAAGGTGTTGCTCTTCCTTGGATAGTCTCTAGATTCTCTATCAATCCTGTCTATCAATCATAGATTGATGAGCAATAGTCAATTATCTTGCCGTACATTCCTGACAATCATGGGAGTTGTGACACTTTCATAGTGTGGCCTCGTGGAGAAGATAAATTAATGGAGTTTCTACATCACCTCAACTCCATTCATAGCAACATCCTGTTCACCATGGAAATAGAGAAAGATGGTTGTTTGCCTTTCTTGGGTGTCCTGGTTTGAAGGAAGAATGATGGTTCTCTAGGGCATTCAGTTTACCGGAAACCCACTCATACTGATTTGTACCTGCAAGCATCGAGTTACCATCACCCATCGCAAACCATGAGTTTGCTTAAAACACTTGTTCATAGAGCTCATACTGTCTCAGATCTAGGTAGCTTACCTCAAGAACTCGCCCATCTAAAGACAGTATTCAGCGAAAATGGGTATTCCATCCGGCAGACTAACAGGGCACTAACAGTTAAAACTAGGAAGCAGGAAGTGAATAAAGAGGAGAACATGCCGGAACAATCTTTAGCTTTTCTTCCTTTCTTTGGCAACACTTCGTTTAAAATAGCAAGAATCCTCCGAAAATTTCAGGTAAAAGTTGTTTTTCGCCCACCATCGAAGATTGCGGACCTTTTGGGATCAGTTAAGGACAATCTGTTACTACGAAAGGCCGGAATTTACAAGATACCGTGCCAATGTGGTATGGCTTACATAGGTCAAACCACACGCACCGTGAAAGAACGCTGCACTGAACATCAACGTCACACCCGCCTTTTGCAGCCAAGCAAGTCCGCTATTGCTGAACATTGTATTTCCACTGGACATTCAATGGAGTATGAGAAAACAATGATTTTGTCCACAGCTACGTCTTTCTGGGGCTCCATTACTAAAGAATCCATAGAAATACGACTGGCAGAAAATCTGTTAAACCGTGACAGCGGCTACCAGCTGGACAGTGCATGGAATCCCATCATCTCCACGATTTGCTCAAATCGAAGACGACAGACTGCGTCGACCGCCGTGGCAAAGAGCAACGCAGAGGGCGACTGAGTTCCGCTATTCCACCAGCGAGGGCGCTGCCGGCGGGCAGTGTGACTCAACTATCAAGTTTTCGACGCATGCGCAGAATAGTTACAGTACGCTATATATTGCGGAACGGACGACGTTTTCGCTCCCCGATGATCCCCACTTTGATTATTCTCTTTTCCCCACCGTCATGGAACGTGCCGATACCTCGGTCGCTCCACTTGCTCCTAGTCTCCAGTACTTGGGGCAGTTGCCCCCCTCCAACATAAACACTCCCATCACGGCACAAGACATTAAACTTATCCTCCGGTCCAAACGCAATACAGCCCCTGGTCACGACTGTGTCACCTACCGTCACCTTCGAGAAAGCCCCTATTCCTTCCTGACTGTCCTCGCCCATCTCTATAATGTCGTCCTCTCTACTGGCTTCTACCCTGACCTGTGGAAGACCTCCCGCATCCTCTTATTCCTCAAACCCAACAAACCCCCTTCTGCCGCCTCTTCCTATCGTCCCATCTGCCTCACCTCCGTCTTCAGTAAGGTCCTTGAATCCATCCTCTCCCGCCGTATCCATCAGCACCTTTCTCAACACCACCTCCTCCCCCTTACCCAGTGTGGCTTCCGACCCTCCTTCTCTGCTGACGACCAACTCCTCAACCTTGTTCACCTTCTGTCCCTCCAGCTCAACTCCCGCCGCTCCGCCATTTTTGTTTCCCTTGACCTCCAAAATGCCTATGACCGTGTATGGCATCCCGATCTCCTCTTTAAACTCCAAACCTACGCCCTGCCTATCAATTTTGTCCGTCTGGTCG
Source organism: Schistocerca cancellata (assembly GCF_023864275.1). Taxonomy (NCBI): domain Eukaryota; kingdom Metazoa; phylum Arthropoda; class Insecta; order Orthoptera; family Acrididae; genus Schistocerca; species Schistocerca cancellata. Next base: position 463,414,024 of record NC_064632.1, on the reverse strand, counting down.
CTTCCTTCCTCTCGCGCCGTCCTTCTTATGTCACCCTCCACAACACCAATTCCCCTATCTTTTATCCCACGGCTGGCGTCCCCCAGGGTTCAGTCCTCTCCCCTCTCCTTTATCTCTTGTATACAGCTGATATGCCCAAGCCACTCCCACCAGTCCACCTTCTCCAGTATGCTGATGACACCGCCTTCCTTGCTCTCTATCCTACCCTTCAACGGTCTCAACGTACCCTCCAAACCCACCTTAACCAGTTCACCACTTGGTGTAACCAGTGGTTCCTCTGTCTCAACCCATCCAAAACCCAGGCAATCATCATAGGCCACACCACTCGCTCCTTTCGCCTCCATGATTTCTACCTCACCCTTTATGGTCGTCCTATCCAACTCACCCCCACCCTGAAATACCTTGGCCTCACCCTTGACCGACACCTCACCTGGACCCCTCATCTCCTGACCATCCAGCAGAAAGCCCATTCCCGCCTCCGCCTTCTGAAACTCCTGTCTGGCTGGACCTGGGGATTGCATCCTTCTACCATCCTCCACACCTACAAATCCCTGATCCGTCCTATCCTCTGTTATGCCAGCATTGCCTGGATTTCCGCCGCCACCCGCTTTTACAAGGCCCTCCAAATCCTTGAACGCCATGCGCTCCGCCTTGCCTTCCGTATCCGCCTTCCTTCCCCCACACGGCTCCTGTATGAACTGATCTCCTTCCCCCACCTCCTCCTGTTCCTCCAACATCTCCGCACCCTTTACATTGTTCGCAGACTTGATCCCCCCCACCCTCTGGTTTCCTCCTTCCTCTCCACCCCCCGCCCGTTGCCGCGCCTCTATCGCTGTATCCCTCCCTCTCTCCACCTCCACACCCTCCATCTCCTTCATCAGGGCAATTTCCAACGCCTCCCCCTCCCGGATGACATCTACCCTTCCTTCCAACTATAACCTGGCCTTGTTCCCCCCCCCCTCCCATCCCCAGGGCCCCCTTTCCTCTTTCCTTCTTCTCCCAGAGCGGATTTCCCTCCGTCCCCCCACCCCTGAGACCCTCCACCCCATACCTGCCTCTCTCCTTCCCACCCTACCTGGCCCTCTCCCATGCGCCCCCATCTCTTCCCTTCCCTCCCTTCTTCAGGTCTCCCTCGTCTCCTAGCGCCTGGCAGATCCTCTGTATTGATCATCATCAGTGTGCCACATCAGTGTTGTGTTTAGTGCTGTTTCTCGTGTGCGTCAAGAGGTGTGATTTTAATTGTGTCCTGCCTTGAGGTTCGCCGTCAGTGTTACGTTATGTGCTATGCCATCCGTCGCTATCTTTATGCTCCAGTCATACTGTGCCTTGTGTTCTTTTAACCGTGACAGTGTGTGGCTTTTTGTGTGTGCTACTTTTAAACAGTTTTTTATCTCCATTTTACAGTCACCCCGTTTTTTTGTCTATTGCCTTCCATGCTGTTCCCCCTTTTTGGTATCTATGTTCACCTTATTCTCTCCTTTGCTGTTTTTAAATGTCTTCTATTGTTTTGTTCTATGTCTTTCGGCTGAAGAGCAGCGCCTATGCTGCTGCCAGCCCGCCCCGATGGGGAATTGAAATACAATAAAGGGAAAAAAAAGACGTTTTCGCCAGTCTGCGACGGCTCACTTGAAGATGACTGGCAGGTGCCCAGTTGAAATATCTTGCGAAGTATTGAACGACGACCGGCTGCAAGCCCGAAATTTGTTTGAACAATCATGGGAGTTGACTGACTGAAATTGTGATTTTCCACAACCGGGTGAGTGTTCTGCGGCCACGGCACGAGCTACCAGCGGAGAGGCGGCCAGGAGTGGACCCCGGCCCGCTCCCCCTGCGCGCCCACGCAGCTCGGCGCTCGCCCAAGCGCGAAGGCCCCTGGGCGGCGCGACAGTGGGACGGAGGACACGGCCGCGCCGGCACCGCCTAGCCTCCCCGGCCGCAGCCGCGGCGCCAGATGGTAATCGCCGCCGCAGCCGGTGATGAATCGCCCCCCGGTGGCCGTGTCGCGAGCTTCTAATTAAGCCGTCCGCGTCCACCGGCCACGTGTCGCAGGCGCGGAGGCGGACCCGCCCACCAATTCAGACCGGCTACATGCTCCGGAAGGCGACTGATCGTGCCGCGTGCCAGCTTAGACTTCGAATCTCGGATCCTGATGCGAGGAACCTGGGGAAACTGTGAAACAAAGATACTAAAGCAAACAGGGACAAACGATTTGCAGGAGTGCGGGCTACTCAACTACTGAGGTACGGTGAGATGCGACTGAGGTTCTCTGAGGCTGCAGGCCCTGCGATAATCGTTATCAAGGTATGCAATTCTGTTGAAGAGGAAGGTGTTGTGGATTGGCAAGAGAGCCAACCCACTATGAGAGGAAGCCGAAAGGCACGCGTTTTAGCTCACGCAGGCTGACGTGAGGTCTGGAACAGGTCAAGGAAATGAGACTAGCAAAAAACGTACGTAGCTGCTGGAATACTTAACTTTAATCCATAAATGGTGAACATCGCTCTTGACGGTACATGTATTACAGCATCAATAGTAACTGGTAATGACGCCTTGCTAGGTCGTAGCAAATGACGTAGCTGAAGGCTATGCTAACTATCGTCTCGGCAAATGAGATCGTAATTTGTCAGTGAACCATCTCTAGCAAAGTCGTCTGTACAACTGGGGCGAGTGCTAGGAAGTGTCTCTAGACCTGCCGTGTGGCGGCGCTCCGTCTGCAATCACTGATAGTGGCGACACGCGGGTCCGACGTATACTAACGGACCGCGGTCGATTTAAAGGCTACCACCTAGCAAGTGTGGTGTCTGGCGGTGACACCACAGAAGGGATATACCTACGAAGGACAATAAAAGAAGTTGGATGCACGAGGCAGGTAACTGCCAATGTGTCTCGGGTAAAACAAGAAATTAAGTGGGAGACACAATGTGGAAAGACAAATATTCAGCAACATGTGTAAATACAGTGAAAGTATCTAACCAAAATTGTATCCTTTTATTCAGTGAAAGTATCATTGATAAGATTGTTCTAAATTAATTATTCGGCAAACCTGCATGTGAATGCGTCTGTGAACTTGTTTCTTGCACTCCTCCATTTTGCCAGAAATGCAACATGTATTTGACTCAGCAATAAAATTCAAGAGAATAATGCCGTTTGTGCAATGGCATTAAGATGGTACTGGAAAATTAACTTTTGGCCCTGATGTTTACTTGTTTCTTTCATTGGTGGGTAACTTTACTCTGCTACTCATTTTCATATTCAATTTAAGCAAAGGATTTGGATTATGATTCAGGCTGTTAGAAACACAATGTTGATCTCAATATACATATTGTTAAAATTTTAAGTCATACACAAAACGGACCGTAGCACGCAACACTCTTACAAAATTTTACCAAACGCTTACTGTGTCAAACCTTGGACATACAAATCCCAACTCTGAATATTATCTAACAAAACCAATTTGAAATCATTATATATCTTTTCTCATTTATGTGCTAAGGTTTGGTCTGGGGCAGCGAGCGCGACCTACCTTACAGCTGTCACCACACGTCTGCTTCCTCCAGGCACCTAGCTGCGACTCCTGCTTTAAAGCTGTCTGCACACGTGTGCTTTCTCTGGGCGCCTACCTGCGACCCCTCGGTTTTTTTACTGCGCGTGCCCAGCTCTCTTAACCATCAAAGAACCTACTTGAAGATATTATACTCATTCAACCTTGCGGTTGACAACTACCGACTATTTTCTGGAGCTACCCTGATCAGACCTTAGCACATACCTTTCAACAGCTATAAAGAGTGCGGGACACCGAAGCTAAAGGGTCGTCAGAAGAATATGAAACATGCCTACTCTTGCACGGCCTTCCTTTCATGAGAAGGCTATTAGGAAAGTAAGATCCGATCGGTCGCAAAATGCAAACCTCTGTGAAAATAAAAAATGTTTTATTTACAACAGTTAGTTACTCCTTCTAGCTATTTCTCTACATAGTCAACGCTCCGACTTAGGTATCTGTCGTAGCGTTGCACTAACTTCCCAGTACCTTCATCGTAGAACGCAGCCACCTCTGCGTGCTGGCAATTCTCTACGCTGGTCTGCAGCTCCTTGACTGTGCCAAAATGTTGTCATCATAGCCAGCGTTTCATGTGGGCAGAGATAAAATTCAGGAGAAGCCAACTACCGGATGTATTGTGGGTGATCAATGGGCTGCTTAAAATCAGGCAAAATTTCTCACCAGGTCCCGGGTTCGATTCCCGGCGGGGTCAGGGATTTTCTCTGCCTCGTGATGGCTGAGTGTTGTGTGATGTCCTTAGGTTAGTTAGGTTTAAGTAGTTATAAGTTCTAGGGGACTGATGACCATAGATGTTAAGTCCCATAGTGCTCAGAGCCATTTGACCCATTTGACTCTCACCGGGCTGTCATACTTGGCGGGAGACGCTGTTTTCTAGCAACCCTTATGTGCTCAGTGTGTACTCGGAACTGAGAAGAGAGAGGTGACGTGATTGACGATTATACAACAAACACTGTCCAACATATGTGTGCAAAGTTTAATCGGACTTTCACTGTGGTTTCCATTTCGCGCCCGATCCAACATCCGAAAATATCCACGCGCAATACACGACTCACTTGTTTCCTCAGAGAATCTCAGTAGCTGATAAATTCATTTGTTAGTGAAGTGTGTCATTTTAATCCACTAAGTGGCATTTCTTGGTTCGCTCATTAAGCTTTCACATGTGACAGCCAACCAGGCGGCAGGCCGCCAAAATTTCGTTAACGGAACGTCGTTTTTGACAGCAAAGCTTGTATTCTGATTCCTTCTTCTGCGTGAAATGGATGTGGTATAGACTACGCTCTTGGGCGTTTTTAGACGTCCGCAGCCATTCTGCTGAATCGCAGGATTAGGTGAGACAGATGTCTGTTTCTCGTATTTCCTTTACGTTACATACGCTTCAGAGTTATGTAAAATCGAGTAAACTTCTTGTGTCGTGTTTTCATCTGTGTTTCTTTTGCGGTCCGTGCTTTATTACCAGAGGACGTTAATATCAGTATCCGATTTTAAATCATACATTTGTGGATTTAACTGGCTTATAAACTTCCTCTCTCATTCGCATGATCCAGATATTCAGATCTATAATGTTATTTTGAGCCGCGTGGGATTAGCCGAGCGGTCTATTACGCTGCAGTCACGGACTGTGCGGCTGATGCCGGCGGAGGTTCGAGTCCACCCTCGGGCATGGTCGTGTGTGTTTGTCCTTAGGATAATTTAGGTAAAGTAGTGTGTAAGCTTAGGGACTGATGATCTTAGCAGTTAAGTCCCATAAGATTTCACACACATTTGAACATTTGTTATTTTGAAGGTAATGTGTGGGGAGATGGAAAATTGCAGTGCTGGAGATGATATAACAAATGTACAGTACGCGCCCATGAGAGTATACAAATAACACATTCTGTAGAATCGTTCTGTCATTATAATAATATTTCACTATTTTTGGTGTTCATGAAATCTTTGCCTGGCCCACTTGTCTTTGTTTATGATTTAAATCAGATGTACCTCACCTGCACATACGTGTTTATACAGTTACAGAAACGTGGCCCACTCACTTACACTGTTACTCTGACGGACAATAGCAGCTACATAGCCATTGTCTTCATTGGAATGTTCGCAACAATAAATGTAGGCCATTTTGGTGCGTTCCTCCATCACATCAGCTCATACGTTAGTAGATCTTTTAATTCATTATAGGCTATAAATGGAAAAAAGTCATGCTCAAACCCAGCCTACAAGACACGGCTGAATACATAATGGGAATTTTCGTATAGCGTTTGTGGTCAGTATTAAAATCTAAATTCCTCTGAAGCACTTTGAATTTGCGATAGTTCTCCCCCTTCCCAAATATACTGAGGTGACAAAAGTCATGGGGTAGCGATGTGCACATGTATAGAAGACTGTAGTATCACGTATACAAGGTACAAAAAGGCAGCGCATTGGGGGAACTGTCATTTGTACTCACATGATTCATGTGAAAAGGCTTTCGACGTGATTACGACAGCACGACATCAATAGACAGACTTTGAAAGAGGAATGGTAGTTGGAGCGAGACGCATCGGACATTCCACTTCGGAAATCATTAGAAATGTAATATTCCGAGATTCATAGTGTCAAGAGTGTGCAGGGGATGCCACATTTCAGACGTTACCTCTCACCATGGATAACATAGTGACCGAAGGCTTCACTTAACGGCTGATTGCACCGGCGTCTGCGAAGAGGTGTCAGTGATAACAAACAAGAAACACTGAGTGAAACAACCGCAGAAATAAATGTGGGACTTAGAACGAACGTGTACGTTAGGACAGTGTGACGAAATTTGGCGTTAAAGGGATACGACAGCAAATGACCGACGCGAGCACGACATATCCTGCAGCGCCACTCGTGGGCTAGCGACCACATTGTTTGGACCCTAGATAAATGGAAAACAGTGGTGTGGCCTAATGAGGCCCGATTTCATTTGTCAAGAGCTGATGTTAGGGTTCGAGTGTGGCGCAGACCCCACGATGCCAATGACCCAAGTTGCCAACAAGGCACTGTGAAAGCTGCTGGTACAGTCCTCTGCTCCAGCTGAAGTGATCGTTGATTGGAAGTGGTTATTTTCGACTACTTGCAGACCATTTGCGACCATTCAAGAACTTTATGTTCCCAAACAACAATGGAATTTTTATGGGTGAAATGAACCATGTCACTGAGCCACAACTGTTCGATGGAATGATCTCACCACCCATATCGTCCGACATGAGTCCTATCGAACACTTATGGGATGTAATCAAGAGGTCAGACTGTGCACAAAATCCTGCTCCGTCAACAATTTCGTAATTATGGACGGCGTTACAGGTAGCATGGCTAAATATTTCTGCAGGTGATTTCAGCGACTTGATGAATCCATGTCGCGCCTTTATTTCATATAATGCGCACCCACACGCAATACACGATTCATTTGTTTCCTCAAAAAAAAAAAAAAATCTCAGTCGCTGTCAAATGCTTCTGTTAGCAAAGGGTGTCATTGTAATCCAGAGCGTCGTATGTCTTTGCTCGCACGTTAAGCTTTGACCTCTGACGGTCAACCAGCTGACACACCGTCATAATTTCAGTTACCAAACGGCGCGGTTAAGAACAAAGCCTCTTGGTTAGTGTGTTTCGAGATGGGTGCATTCAACTCGCTGTATCATACTATTTGGTCAGATCGCAGCTTTCTTCGTGCATTCGCGTTTCCTTTGTGATCCTGGAATTTAGATATGCTTCAAATCTGTGCAAGATCGAACAAAGTTCTCGTGTCGCACTTTCATTCGTGTTTCTGAAAAAACTTAGAATTCTTTTCTGGTCCCTTCCATTTTCCCAGAACACGTGGATGAGTATCCGGTATTATATCATGGATCCGTGGACTTGTAATTTATGATCTACCTCTCTCATTCATGAAATAGGGATACTCAGATTTGTTATTTTATTTTGGAGGTGTTTTCTGTGGTGATGTAAAGTTACAATGTTGAGTAAGATGTATCAGATGTATAATATTCGCCCATGGGGTGAATGGTAGTACCATAGAGCACAAAAGGTACACTGAAGTACCAAAGAAACTGGTACAGACCTGCGTGTTCAAATATAGAGACATGTAAACAGACAGAATACGGCGCTGCTGTCGGAAACCCCTGTATAAGACAACAAGATTCTGACGCAGTTGTTAGGTCGGTCACTGCTGCTAAAATGGCACGTTATCAAGATTTAAGTAAGTCTGAGCGTGATCTTTTAGTCGGCGCACGAGCGATGGAACACAGCATCCCGAGGTAGCGATGAAGTGGGGATTTTCCCTTACGACCATTTCACGAGTGTACCGTGAATATCACGAATCCGGTAAAACATCGAATCTCCGACACTGCTGCGGCCGAAAACCGATCCCGTAAGAACTGGAGCAACGACGACTGAAGAGAGTCGTTCAACGTGACAGAAGTGCAACCCTTACGCCAATTGCTGCTGATTTCAATGCTGGGCCATCAACAAGTGTCACCGTGCGAACCATTCAACGAAACATCATCGATATGGACTTTCGAAGCTGAAAGCCCAGTCGTGTACCATTGATGACTGCACGATACAAAGCTTTACGCCTCGCCTGGCCCACCAACACCGACATTGGACTGTTGATGACTGGAAACATGTTACCTGATCGGACGAGTCTCGTTTCAGATTGTATCGAGCGGATACACGTGTACGGGTATGAAGACAACCTCATGAATCCACGGACCGTGCATGACAGGGGACCGTTCAAGCTGGTGCAGACTCCGTAATGGTGTTGGGCGTGTGCAGCTTGGAGTGATATAGGACCCCTGATACGTCTAGATACCACTCTGACAGGTGACACGTACGTAAGCGTCCTGTGTGATCACCTGCATCCATTCGTGTCCATTGTGCATTCCGACGGACAATTCCAGCAGAACAATGCGACACACACCGCCTCTAAGTAGCTGCAGAGTGGCTCCAGGAACACTCTTCTGTGTTGAAACACTTCCGCTGGCCACCAAACTCCATTGACATGAACATTATTGAGCAAATCTGGGATGCCTTGCAACGTGCTGTTCAAAAGAGATCTCTATACCCTTGTACTCTTATGGATTTATGAACAGCCCTGCAGGATTCATGGTGTCAGTTCCCTCCAACACTATTTCAGAGGTTAGTGGAGTCCACGCCACGTCGTGTTGCGACACTTCTGCGTGTTCGCGGGGGCCTTACACGATATTGGGCAGGTATAAGATTTTCTTTTCCTCTTCAGTGTATGAAAAGCAGTGCATTAGTGGAGCTTTTATTTGTACTTAGGAGACTCACATGAAAAGATTTTCGGCGTGATTACGTTCGCACGATGGTAATTAACAGACGTTGGACGCGGAATGGTGGTTGAAGCTGGACATTGAATTTCTAAAATCGTCAGGGAATTCAGTATTCCGAGATCCGCAATGTAAAGAGTGTGCTGAGAATACCAAATTTCAGGAATCACCTCTCACCATGGGCTATTTAGTGGCCGACGGCCTTCACTTAACGACTGACGGCGGCGACTTCTGCGTAAAATGGTCAGCGCTAATAGACAAAACATACTGTTTGAAATAACTGCAGAAATAATGTGAGACGTAGGACGAACGTATACTTTAGGATCGTGCGGCGATGCTAGCGCCTTTGCTAACAGCACGAAATAGCCTGCAACACCTCTCCTGGGCTCGTGACACTATTAGTTGGACCCGTCCCGATTCTGGTAGTAAGAGCTGATGGAAGGTTAAACTTTGGCGCAGAGCCTATGAAGCCGTGGGCACGAGCTCTCAACAAGATACTGTACAAGCTGCTGATGGCCGCATAATGGTGTGGGCTGTATTTACATGGAATGCACTGGCTCCTCTGGTCTTACTGAAGCGATTGTTGACTGGCAGTGATTATTTTAAGCTACTTGGACATCATTTGCAGCCATTTATGGACTTCACCTTACCAAAAAACGCTGAAACATTTATGGATGACAATGCGCCATGTAAAAACGCCACAGTTGTTCAAGGAATGATTTGGCCTCCCAGTCGCCCGACATGAATCCCATCAAACATTTATGGGACGTAATCAGGGGGTAAGCTAGTGCACAAAACAGTTTCGCTATTATGGACTGTTACAGGGCAGCATTGCTCAGTAAATCCACAGGAGACTTCCGACGACTAGTTGAGTCCATGTCACGTGTAGCTGCTGGACTAAGCCGGGAAAAAGGAGGTACGACACAATGTTATGAGGTATCCCATGACTTTTGTCTCTTCACTATACGGCAAAAGGGAGTCCAAAGCAGCTGAATCTAAATGGTCGTCAGAAGAACATTAAACACGCGTGCTCTTGTGCGACCTTCGATTCATATTATGGGCACCCAAGTACGACATATGATTCACGTGTTTCTTCAGAGAATCTCAGTCGTTGGGGAATTCATCTGCTAGCGAAGCTTGTCGTTGTAAATCACTGTGATACGTCTCTGGTTGATGTTATGCTTCGAGCTGTTAACCAAGTGGTAAATGTAAATATCACTCTAGGAAGAGACTGTTTTGAGACTAACATTGAGATACATTGCACCACTGATATAAAATCATAGGTATTATCTATGTGACTGTGTGGTCATATATTTAAAATCACTAGACAAATTATGTGGTGTGGAGGTATGTTGCCAGTCAATTCGTAGAATGTATACACAATTCTTGTAATTTTCGTCAGCAGATAAGAGGTATATGTGACTGTCTACAATACCTTGCTAATTTTAAAGTAGTCACACTAAAAAATGATAGTACACAGTCTTTTTTGTTTGTTTTTGTGTCATCAGTCTTCTGACTCGTTTGATGCAGCCCGCCACGAATTCCTCCCCTGCGCCAATCTCTTCGTCTCAGACTAGGACTTGCAACCTACGTCCTCAATTATTTGCTGGATGTATTCCAATCTTTGTCTTCCTCTACAATTTTTGCCTTCTACAACTCCATCTAGGACCATGAAAGTCATTCCCTGATGTCTTAACAGACGTGTCAGTGTTTCCCACATTTTTCTTTCTTCTCCGATTCCGCCCAGAACCTCCTCATTCCTTACCTTATTAGTACACCTAATTTTCAACATTGGTCTGTAGCACCACATCTCAGATGCTTCGATTATCTTCTGTTCTCACATTCCATGTTTCGCCACCATACAATGCTGTGCTCCAAACGTACATTCTCAGAAATTTCTTCCTCAAATTAAGGCCTATGTCTGATACTACTAGACTTCTCTTGGCCAGGAATACCCTTTTTGCTTTTGATGTCCTTCTTGCTCCTTCCGTCTTGTGTTATTTTGCTGCCTGGGTGATAACATTCCTGGAACATGAAGAAACTTGCTCAGGATAGAGTAGCATGGAGAGCTGCATCAAACCAGTCTCTGGACTGAAGACCACAACAACAACAATCTTCATCTACTTTGCGGCCATCAATCCTGATGTTAAATTTCTCGCTGTTCTCATTTCTGATACTTCTCATTATTTTCGTCTTTCTTCGATTGACTCTCAGTCCATATTCTGAACTCATTAGACGGTTCATTCCATTCAGCAGATCATATAATTCTTCTTCACTGTCACTCAGGCTAGCAAGGTCATCATTGAATCGTATTATTGACATCCTTTCACCTTGAATTTTAATTCCACTCCTGAGCCTTTCTTTTATTTCCAGCATTGCTTCTTCGATGTACCGATTGAACAGTAGGGGCGATAGACCACATGCCTGTCTTACACCCTTTTTAACCCGAGGACCTCGTTCTTGGTCGTCCACTCTTATTATTCCCCGCTTGCTCTTGTACATATTGTAATACTACCTATCTCTCCCTATAGTTGACCCCTTTTTTCTAAAATTTCGAACATCTTGCACCATTTTATATTAACGAACGCTTTTTCAACCGTCTTACAGAATGAATAATAGGATTTTGGTCACGTAGTACGGATCTGAGTCACGTAACACAGCACCGCTGTCGGACCTACGCGAAGTATTGTATATAAGAACGTGCTCCATTGAGAAGTACTGCCATTTGTAATTATCATGGTCGTGTTGCGTTCCGAGCATCGGTCATCCAACGTCGATGAGTATCTGAAAATAGCGAGACTCGGATCACAGTCAGTGACTCTTTCGTCGGCATTTCGAGTTCTAACAACATGATAAAATTACAGTGGGTGCACCAATTCAGAACTCCTGCGTCTTGTGCAAAGAAGAAAAGTCCAGGGCGAAGAAGGACGCAGCGGAACGCGGATCGAGTGGAGAAGGCTCGTCAAACATTCACCGTTCCGTCTGCTGCCAGACATGCCTTTGGTTACCAATGGTAGATGGGTTCCTACGGCGCATCGTCCACTCATACAAAATGCAGGTCGTATAGAAACTAGACGAACAAGACAAACCAGCCCGGCAAACCGTCACCTTACGCTTCGTGACTTCTTCCTGATTCCTTCTTATGAGGTACTTGAAGAGTCAAGTGTACGCAACACGTCCTCACATCGTTGAACTCAGGAAAGAATACGTACATCTGTGTATGAGATCCCATTGAGCATGAAGAGTTGATGGATGCTTTCGTTTGTCGCCTGGAGGAATGCACAGAAAGTGATGTCAACCAGCTGTATGACGTTGTATTTAAAACCAGGTACTGGGCGTCTATGATACGTAATTTCGTATATTTTTCTTTGTTTTCAATGTTTGTTTCCTCAAATTTCTCAATTTGTTGTAAGATTCTTTGCTTTTTATATCCTCCTATACATTTTACCTGACCCTATTCTAGTAACGACGACGTGGAAAACCAGTATGTCCAGTTATTAATTTAGTTTTCCGAAGGATTTACGAAGGACTGCCTCAGAATATAGAGAAGTCAAACTAACCTTTGGTGAAATTAAAATCAATGGTGGTAGCATAAGAACGCAACGGTAAATCAATTAATAAATGCAAAGGAGAGACAGAGCAGATAGCTGGGAAGAGTACACTGAGAGCCTCTATGAGGAAGAGGAAGTGTCTGATGAGGTGGCAGAAGGAGAGGAAACGGGAATCGGCAGGGAAGAAACAGGGGATCCAGTATTAGAATCAGAATTTAAATTGAAAGTTTTAAGATCAAATAAGACAGAAGGGACTGATAACACTCCATCGGAGTTTCTGAAATCATTGGGGGGAAGTGGCAACAAAACGGCTATTCACGTTGGTCCGTAGGATGTATGCGACTGGCGGCGTACCATCAGTCATTAGGAAAAAAATCTTCCACGCAGTTTCGAAGATAGCAGGGGCCGACAAATGCGAGATCTATAGTACAATCAGCTTAGTAAAATGGCTCTGAGCACTATGGGGCTTAATCAGCTTAGTAGCTCATGCATTCAAACTGTAGCCAAGAATAACATACATAAGAATGGAAAAGAAGATTGACGATCTATTAGATGACAATCAGTTTGGCTTTAGGAAAGGCAAAGACACTAGAGAAGCAGTTCTAACGTTACGGTTCATAATAGAAGAAAGACATCTGGAGAAGTGAATAGGATCTGTAGACCTGGAAAAAGCGTTCGACATTGTAAAATAAGACAAGATGGTCGAAATTCCGAGAAAATTGGGAGTGAGCTCTATGGAAAGACGGATGATATACAATATGTACAAGAATCAAGAGGGAACAATAAGACTGGAAGACCAAGAACGAAGTGCTAGGATTAGAAAGGACGTAAGACAGGAATGTTATCTTTCACCCCTACTGTTTAATCTATACGTCAACGAAACAATGAGATAAAGAGAATTTCAAGTCTGGCACTGAATATCAAGTTGACAACATACGAAAGATAAGATTCGATCATGAAACTGCTGTCCTCAGCGAAAGAAAGAAGAATTACAGGATGTGTTGAATGACGGGATGAACAGTCCAATGAGCACGTAATATGAATTGAGAGTAAATTGAAGAAAGACGAGAATAAGGAGAAGTAGCACAAAAGAGAACAGTGAGAAACCTGACATCAGGATTGATAGTTACGAAGTGGATGAAGTTAAGGAATTCTACTACCTAGGCAGCGAAATAATCAATGGCGGACGGAGCAAGGAGGACATCATAAAAAGCAGTCTAGCAATGGCAAGAACGGCATTCCTGGCCAAGACACATCTACCAGTGTGTAGAACACAGCATTTTGTAGTAGTAAACAAGAAATATATGAAAACCGGAACATAAGAAAATCGAAGCATTTGAGATACGGTGCTACAGAAGAGTATTAAAAATGAGGTGGACTGATAAGGTAAGGAATGAGGAGGTACTCTGCTGAATCGGCGAGGGAAGGAGTACGTGGAGAACACTGACAAGAAGGTTCAGGATAATAGGACGTCTCTTAAAACGTCATGGAATTACTGTCATGGCACTAGAGGGAGCTGTAGAGGGTAAAATCTGTAGAGGAAGACAGTTTGGAATACAGCCAGAAAAAAAATCGACAATATAGGTTGCAAGTGCTACTCTGAAGTGAAAATATTGGCATAGGAGAGGAATTCGTAGAGGGCCACATCAAACTAGTCAGAAGAGTGGTGACAAATAAATAAAAATATCAAAGGAAAAATAGCATGAGCGCAGATTAAGCATATGGAATGAGAGAGTAAATACGGAATTTCTACTCCTAGAAAAATGGAAAGTGCGATAAATGGATAATTCACTACATCTCATAACTCCAAACCCATGACCATTTCTCTCTCTGGTGTCCTAGGAAGCCATCTGGAAATTGCATCGCAGCTTAGCTGAGCCAAGCAGACACTCGGTAATACCATCAAACGTACTAAAAGTGTTAAAAATTACTGTGGGAGCCCCTTATTTTGTTACAATAAAATGATTGCGTCATACGAGCTTTGGCAAACGAGAGAAATTTGTTTTCATTTGCTTGAGTAAAGCTTTAAGCCACGTTCATTGTAGATAATGATTGTATATCTCTAAGAAACCTGCGAAATGCGCATAAAAAATAGATGGTATTTTAAAGCTGTAATCCTTTGTTTTGGGTTAAAGCACTCTGACTGGTTTAGTGAGGTCTGCCGCGACTTCATCTCCTTTGTGCCATCCCCTTCATCCAAGGATAGCAGTTTCGCCCAACATCCTCAATTATTTGTTGGATATAACCCAATCTCTGTCTTCTGCTACAGTTTTTAGGCTCTACTGTTCCCTCTAGTACAACTGAAGTTATTCCTTGACGTCTTAACGTATTCGCTATAACACTGTCACTTCCTCTTGTTAGTATTTTCCTCATATTCTTCTCCTCGTCGATCCTGCGTCATTTCTTGCCTTAACAATCCACCTAATTTTTAACATCCTTCAATAGCACCCAACCGCTAGTGACCCTGCTCTCTTGTTTTCCAGTATACCCGCACTCCATATTTCACTTCGATACAATGGTGTGCTCCAAACGAACATTCTCCTTCCTGTAACTAAGGTCACTGTTCGATGGTTGTAGATTGTCTTTCGTCAGCAATACTTTCACCGCCTCTGCTGCTCTGCTATTTATGTTTTTCTTGCTTCATCTGTCATGTGTTACTTTGCAGAATTCTTTAATCTGTTTGGTGTTCACCAATTCTGATGGTCAGCTTCTCACTAAATTAATTTCTACTGTCCGTCAGTATTTCGTCTTTCTTCGATTTACCCTCAGTCCACATTCTGTGCTCTGCTACCAACTGAGCTCCAGCAACCAAAGTTAACAGGAATTCATTGAAGAACTAGGCCCACGTTCGATATATTAAAGGTGTATAAAAAAACAGCAATAGTAAACCACAAGTAAATAATCTTTTAGAAATCAGCAGTTCTAAATCTGTGAGTGGAATGCCTCAAATTCAAATGAGCACAATGGCTTAATCAATTTAACAACGATAGCAAGATTTTTGAACAAATATGGCACCTTAAATGTCGCAGGCTAACACAATGGTTTCAAATTACAGTCTCAAGATAGGATTTGACATGGTCCAACAAGAGTGACAAATTTAAAGTAAAATTTTTGGAGGTCAGATGTGAAAAGAACTTTCACAGATTTAGTAACAGGCAAAATTTTTAAACAAATTTAAATGTAAAAGCTAACAGAATGGTTTTAAATACTACAGACAAAAATTTAACACGGTCTTTTGAGAGTGCTGACGAATTTAAGCAACTAAAATGGTCCGACTGACTAGCGAAAGCTTAAAAAAGAAAGGACGCGGCACCAAAAGGGTTCCAAGCCAGAAGACAAAGAATACGGGCACTCTTAAAAGATTTAGGCTCACGAGAACCAGTGATGGCAAGACGTAACTTACGCAACACGCGCAGTGCCGTAGGGGAGCTTCACCCAAGTTAACGCCAGCGGCCAGTCTCAAATGCCGGCCAGTAATATCCTGCCGCCTTGCGCTCACGTTTTTCAGGTCGGGACAACTGCACGCACAGACTGCACAAACAGTAGCTGACCCGTCAGGCAACAGTAGGGTGCTCATAAAATAAGTGTCAAGCGACAAGAAGATGCGTAGAAACACCAAAAGGTCAATTAGTACGATAACACACGTCTAGCAAATAGACGACTGAACAAGCAATCCAGAATAAGGTACAACAATAGCTGGCACGCGGCGATAATATAATTTAAACACCAGTGAGAATCAAGAGTAAGTATATTAACATAATCAAGCTACAAACATAGTTTATGTAGATTTTAAATAACTATTTTGAACTTCCCTTCCGAGTTGAAATCCTGGTTCTTTTAATAATGTAACAGTCACATACTAGTACAAACGGCCCGCAGACCGAGTCAGGCTCCAAGAACCAAGTAAGGAATCTCGCCTCACAACACCCAAGGGTGCCAGCACAGAAAATTTCACAGCTCTCCAGTAGCGCAGCCTGTATACTAACAGATCTGACCAGCCCAGAATCTAAAACATAATTAAAAGAGCAGATTAATCATAAATGTTCATGACAGCTCCAGTAACACCTGCGAACGCCGTCACATTCCCGTTCCCACCGCTTGCACAGACGGTGACAGTAACAACGTTAGGCATAATTTGGCAAGGAGAAATACTAATAAGGGAGAAGGTGCTCCTCGGCGAAAATGACTCCGCTACCAGAGGTATCTTAAAACCAAACAGTAAAAAACTATCGCCACAATAGTCACACCCGGGGATTTTCCTCAGTAAAGTAACACAGGGCGCTCAGTGAACACCGAGGTGAGCACGGGCAAATGTTTCTGTAAGCGATGCAGACAACTCTAACGGCGGATCCATACTTCCCAGAAAGCACAAATTCACACCTCAGGGAAGAGTCACTTTGGCCAGGGCAGTAACAACAGATCTCGCTAACGCCACCACACTACACTCCTCGACTACAAGAAAGCGGTGCCCCTTTAGCGCAGCGGAATCTGATAATCATAACCAAAGTCGTTCCCGTTGGAATATTTTCCTCCTAACGAATCGGTCAAGACACCGACCGCCTGCACGTGAAGACACACGTTTCCTCCAACGACTTCCTTCCTCCTCGTCCACAGTGAACGTCCGTTTCGCACTCGGCTACCTCGGAAACATTTCAAACCGGAAGATACGATGCAAGAGCACCGCCAGGCGACCAGAGGGAAGACGACCCAGGAATTCGGCCTACACACCGCAATCGATACGAGCCTACACGGCTCATTCATCAGACTCTTCATTCTGTTCAACATGAAGCGTCCCTCAATGCAACACAGGGAGATCAGTGATCATGTTCTAACAAGTTTACTGACAACGAAATAGCAGTAACAAAAGACACAAAATACCGCGTTTCGCTAGATGCTGTTACAGAGGCTTGACGGAGCTGCTATCTTAAGACACCCGACAGTTCCTGGTCTGTAATAGCATCTCTAGGAACTTGGTAGGAAAATACACTCCTCGAAATGGAAAAAAGAACACATTGACACCAGTGTGTCAGACCCACCATACTTGCTCCGGACACTGCGAGAGGGCTGTACAAGCAATGATCACACGCACGGCACAGCGGACACACCAGGAACCGCGGTGTTGGCCGTCGAATGGCGCTAGCTGCGCAGCATTTGTGCACCGCCGCCGTCAGTGTCAGCCAGTTTGCCGTGGCATACGGAGCTCCATCGCAGTCTTTAACACTGGTAGCATGCCGCGACAGCGTGGACGTGAACCGTATGTGCAGTTGATGGACTTTGAGCGAGGGCGTATAGTGGGCATGCGGGAGGCCGGGTGGACTGCATACGACCGAGGCACACAGGGCCACCACCCGGCATCATGGTGTGGGGAGCGATCTCCTACACTGGCCGTACACCACTGGTGATCGTCGAGGGGACACTGAATAGTGCACGGTACATCCAACCGTCATCGAACCCATCGTTCTACCATTCCTAGACCGGCAAGGGAACTTGCTGTTCCAACAGGACAATGCACGTCCGCATGTATCCCGTGCCACCCAACGTGCTCTAGAAGGTGTAAGTCAACTACCCTGGCCAGCAAGATCTCCGGATCTGTCCACCATTGAGCATGTTTGGGACTGGATGAAGCGTCGTCTCACGCGGTCTGCACGTCCAGCACGAACGCTGGTCCAACTGAGGCGCCAGGTGGAAATGGCATGGCAAGCCGTTCCACAGGACTACATCCAGCATCTCTACGATCGTCTCCATGGGAGAATAGCAGCCTGCATTGCTGCGAAAGGTGGATATACACTGTACTAGTGCCGACATTGTGCATGCTCTGTTGCCTGTGTCTATGTGCCTGTGGTTCTGTCAGTGTGATCATGTGATGTATCTGACCCCAGGAATGTGTCAATAAAGTTTCCCCTTCCTGGGACAATGAATTCACGGTGTTCTTATTTCAATTTCCAGGAGTATATATATATATATATATATATATATATATATATATATATATATATATATATATATATATATGCATTTATGTTTGTTCGTTTCGTAAATATTATTTGTATTTTTACGCTGGGTCTTGCCTAGGGAAAACTGCTATCGAACGATTACATCGATAGGTCGTGTGAAGAATCAAAGTGTGTACGATCTTTGGTAGTGTTAACTCTGTCGTGGAGCGCGGGCAGAGAGAGAGAGTCTGGCTGGAGTAGCGAGTGGAGCAGGTGTGTTGTGTGAAGCTCCCGCGAGTTGTCGCGCTTTCGGGGTTTGTCAGCATGTAATTGCGCTCGACTTGCGATGATAGTTTCTGACATGGTGTCGCGGACGGGAAGCATTAGCTGGCGCACATCAAGAGCCTGTTTCGTCTGGTGACCGTGTCGAGAAGAAGGCGCGCCAACATCCAGCTTCTGCATCAGCGACGGCCGACAATGAGGGACTGTCGCCACCTCCTCGATCGACGGCTTCAAACCTTCAATCAACCAACAAGGAAGACTGGAAGCACGTAAAGTTTTAAAAGTGTATGGCAGACCTCAGCTTTTCAAACTGTACCATTTTCGTAACTATAATTACAGCAACTTAGCATGAACCTTTGTTGCTCATTGTCCCAATTGCATTGCCAAGCAGGGTCCCTTCCTTTTCCGAAATGAACCCGAGTGTCGTTGAAATTCAAACGCCAGCATTAAAGTAATAATATAGCATTTCACTGCTTTAATTTCAAAGTTCAGGTATTCATAGCTGGCTACAATACTTAGATTACACAAGCACAAATTAAGAGTGCTAGTTTTGTTACCATATTATAGCTTACCTGTGACTGCAGCTCAGCTTGGTATGTACTAAATTTTACTATTATTAATTGTTCAGAATCATTTAATTCAAGTTCAAAGTTAAATCTCTTATTTCTAAATTGCGTAGATTCAAGTAGCTTTTGAAATGATTGTTGAGGTAGTCCAAGACTAACCGTATTTTACTGAATTTCGATGTGCTTCAGAAAGAAAGCTCACTATTAACTTCAGTCACTAAATTAACTTTCGATTTTCCGGTTTTATTAATTCTTTTGCTAAGTTAAGTCAGAATGTAGCGAAATTTATTACTTCTGACAAACTTTCAGTTTTCACACTACACGTGTCAACCTTCAGTTGCCACACTTCTAGTGCTAATTATATGTGTGATAACCTTTCTTTTTCAGTTACTATAGTAATTGTCCTTAGGACTGGCGACCGTAATTTCCCCCAAATCTCAAATATCTAATTACCGCTAGTTAATTGTTACCGTAACGGCCGCACATTTACTTTCTTTATTAACTTTACCCCTTTTCAAAATTAATTTCCACCAGTTTCATTAGCATTTTTCCTTTCATTTAGATGTAACCCTTTCCTCCCTCTTTACCGACAGATTAACTTCGGTGACGATTGCTTTTCCCAAATTTCCATTAGGTACACGCGGTTTAATTTTGCACTGTCATTAAGGTCGATAAGTGAGGGGGAGGTTACACCTCTATGCGCTCTATAAATGCGAGAGTACCAGCAGCCTGAGTGGCAGTAGCCGGACGACCTCAGAGGATGTCTCCCGCAGATGGAGACGAAACGTCAGGTGGAAATTTTCTATATCGACCACGGCCTCTCAGCTCGGAAGTTTTAACTGAAGAGAACTTTTCTTTGTTCCTACCATTGTTCCTTCGATGTGTAGATATTAAACAGTAGAGGTGTAAACCTGCATCCCTGTTGTGCACCCATTTCAGACGGTAAACTTCCTTTATGGTTTCCATTCATAGTGTTACCTCTTGGTTCTTGTACGTACTGTATAATTCCCTTCTTTCCCTAAGCCTTGATACTCCTTTGTAGGAATCTGTTTTACGTCTTCATGGATGCTCTGGAAATCACATTTAAGTGCCTGTCAGAGGGTTCATCGAACCACCTTCACAATTCTCTATTTTTCCAATCTCGTATAGCGCGCGGAAGAAACGAATACTATATTTTTCTGTTCGAGGTCTGATTTCCCTGATATTTTATGGTGATCATTTCTCCCTACGTAGGTCGGCATCAACAAAATATTTTCGCATTCGGAGGAGAAAGTTGTTGATTGAAATTTTCGTGAGATGATTCCGTCGCAACGAAAAACGCCTTTGTTTTAATTATGTCAACCACAGATTCTGTACCATTTCAGTGACACTCTCCCCCATATTTCGCGATAATATAAAACTTGCTTCTATTCTTTGAAATTTTTCAATGTACTCCGTGAATTCTGTCTGGTAGGGATCCCACACCGCGCAGCAGTATTCTAAAAGACGACGGACAAGGATAGTGTAGGTAGTCTTTTTAGTAGATATGTTACATTTTCTAAGTGTCCCGCCAATAAAACGCAGTCTTTGGTTAGCCTTCCCCACAACATTTTCTGTGTGTTCCTTCCAATTTAAGTTGTTCGTAATTGTAATTCCTAGGTATTTAGTTGAGTTTACGGTCTCTACATTTAAGTGATTTGTCGTGTAACCGAAGTTTGGCGGATTCCTTTTAGCACTCATGTGGATGACCTCACACTTTTCGTAATTTAGGGTCAGTTGCCAATTTTTGCACCTTTCAGGCATATTTCCTAAATCGTTTTGCAATTTGTTTTGATCTTGTGATGACTTTACTGGTCGACAAACGACAGCATCATCTGCGAACAATCTAAGACGGCTCCTCAGATTATCTCGTAAGTCGTTTATATACCGGGTGACCAAAAAGTCAGTATAAATTTGAAAACTTAATAAACCACGGAATAATGTAGATAGAGAGGTAAAAATGGACACACATGCTTGGAATGACATGGGGTTTTATTAGAACCACCCCATATTGCTAGACGCGTGAAAGATCTCTTGCGCGCGTCGTTTGGTGATGATCGTGTTCTTAGCCGCCACTTTCGTCATGCTTGGCCTCCCAGGTCCCCAGACCTCTGTCCGTGCGATTATTGGCTTTGGGGTTACCTGAAATCGCAAGTGTGTCATGATCGACCGACATCTGTATGAATGATGAAAGACAACATCCGACGCCAATGCCTCACCATAACTCTGGACATGCCTTACAGTGCTGTTCACAACATTATTCCTCGACTACAGCTATTGTTGAGGAATGATGGTGGACGTATTGAGCATCTCCTGTAAAAAACATCATCTTTGCTTTGTCTTACTTTGTTATGCTAATTATTGCTATTCTGATCAGATGAAGCGCGATCTGTTGCTCAGTTTTTGAACTTTTGTATTTTTTTGGTTCTAATAAAACCCCATGTCATTCCAAGCATGTGTGTGAATTTGTACCTCTCTATCTACATTACTCCGTGATTTATTCAGTTTTCAAATTTATACTGACTTTTTTACCACCCGGTAGATAAGGAACAGCAAAGGACCTATAACACTAACTTGAGGTTACTTCGAAATGTGACCTCTCTGACAGGAAGTTACGAATCCAGTCAATCTCGAACTCCTTTTCTACCTCGAGAAATTCTATGAGCTGTCTTGATTTTTCTTAAATGTGGCTTCCATTATCAAGTCGGAACTGGCACTCTGACACCTTTGTCTTCCCTGAAACCAAAATCACCGTCATTTAAAAGGTTTTGAATTTCAGTTTCTTGCGGTAGCAGTGGCCTTCCCCTCTGCAGAATAAAGAGTTCGGCGACCCCGGCAGACGCCGGGCAGCGTAGGAGGAGCAGAAAGAGGGACCGCCAGGGCGGACCCAGCTAGCAGAGCGCAGTCGGGCCGCGCGCTATCTGGCGACATCTGCGGCGGGCGCCCGTAACTCAGCGGACCGCCGCTAATTGAGTTCTCCGCGAGTAATAGCCGGCCGTAATTAACGCATGATTTAGTCCGGCCGCCGTCTGTATCTGCGGATGTTTTTCAAATTAGGCCCGCGGACGGGGGCCGGTGCGTGTGCGTGGGTCCGCGGCCGGGCTCGTCTCGCAGGGACCACCCGAACGGCCGCCGCGAAATATGCGGCCTCATTAGTCTCGTTAGTGGCGCATCGGGGCGGCTCAGCTCCGCTCCTACCGGCAACCGCCGTCTGCGTCTCCGGTGCCCCGCGGCGGAGAGGGCTCGGGTGCTGTAGGGTGCGGAGGCGCACTCCTGCCGGGGTGGTAACTCAGACGTTGACGATACTCCGTTACTCTGCGGTTCACAGAAAAAATGATCGTAATGGCCAATGGACTCGTAACTTATCGTCGGTACACAACTGGTCATTTGCAACACCGCGAACAGTGCAAACAGTGACACCCCACAAACCTGGTCGTTTGCAACCCCACGAACAGTAGCGAACAATGATACAAAAAAAAAAAAAAAAAAACACCCAGAAGAGCAGGAGGAAACTAAATGATTAAGACTTCACGGGCTCACGGAGTACGGATGTGACTACGGCGACTACAGTATCGACTATGCAAACAACTTGTGCCGCTTTACCCACTTACAGCACTGTACCTACTCTGGCTGGATCTGTGCCCTCATTCAGATGGGAAACGTGTCGTAAAGCCATTTTTACCATTTTTGAGGCACTCTAGTTCACCACTGTTCAAATAACGTAGGTAACGCTGCCAGTTGATATTATCGACAACAGCTGATATTTCGACAGGAGCACACCATGCAATTTTCGAGGCATAACTGCAGCAAGCAAGCCCTGTGCAGGGGAAATTAAAACGTCAGTTTTCAGAGAAACTTCGGGAAGGTAACACTCACACACTGTAAACACTAACACAATCAAAAATCAAAGACGACCGACGTCATAAGTTTTAGATAGTGAAATTAATAACCAGTGGGTGAGGCGCATTACCTCCGATGCTCTTTATATATATAAAGGAAAGAGCTGGATTCCATGCATAATTTAGACCGAAAAGACCAACTCCACTTCTAAGGTTCCTTGTTAATTTAATTTCAACAGATTTCTTTAATTATTTATTTAATTTGTGGTAAGGTCTTATGGGACCAAACTGCTGAGGTCATAGGTCCATAAGCTTACGCACTACTTAATCTAACTTAAACTAACTTACGCTAAGGACAACACACACTCCCATGCCCGAGGGAGGACTTCAACCTCCGACGTAGGGAGCCGCGCGGGCCGTGATAAGGCGCCTTAACAACAATATCCCAATGGCTGGAAGTGCATGCCAGAATCTGTGTGTTGTTATGTTCCGCAGGATTATGGGAACCAAGACCATCTTCTGCAATGGTGGATTTACTTGGATGTTCTAAGCGTGTGTGACGCTTATGCTCAGTACGCCGGTCCTCCTCACTCCTCAGAGCCTGAATAATAAATGACATGCGCCAAATGCAAGGAACAACGTAAACACCCAGCTTACTCAAACCAGGATCATTCATTAACGAACCTAAAATGACCCCGACCTTGAATTGCGCTCGGTAAACACATTTCACATTATGCATCCGCATTATAGGACCAATCTCTTTCAAAACTCTTCCTGCGTAAGGCAAAAAAGGCGATAGACGTTGGTGCCACCTTAATATGGTCAACACTCACCAAGTACACAATTGGTCGATAGCGCAATTCACGTCTCATCTGTCTTTGATTATAACCATTCCTATGAAAGGTGACATCGAGATTAGCTCACTCAGCTGACAAACTCTCAGAATCTGAGACTAAATGGGCCCTTTGAACCAAGGTACGAAGTACCCCTTCACGCTTCACGAGATGGTAAGACTACCAGCCTGCAGATACAGGTCAGTCTGAGTAGGCTTCCTATAAACATCATCAACCTTCCTCCCGATCAACACATTAAGGAAGGGAAGACACTGATCCTTTTCCACCTCCAGAGTGAAACAAATATTCGATTGGATTGAATTCAGATGTTCTAAAAAGTCAACCATATTCTCTCTGCCATAAGGCCAAACAACAAAGCGCCTACATATCTAAAAAAGCACGCAGTTTTCAAAGCTTTCGACTCTAAGGCACATTCCTCAAAGTCTTCTACAAACAAATTGGCAATCATATCAGAGTCATTCAAAGGTATTCCTTCTAATCGACGCAATAAATCCGCCGAGTTCTTAATGTCATTCCCACACTCAACTAGCATAGGGCTCAACGGAGCAGCAAGGTGTTTTGCTACATGACATGTCGGAGCACCATTGTTATTCGCAATCGGACGAAGAAAAACCCCATCCTTGTCGAACTTAGGGAGCCCATGTGACCTGGTGGGAACAGCACAATAAGAATTAAGACTCTTCATTGTCACTTCTGACAAGGAACGTTTCTTCATTATGCTGCTAGTCTTCCTCTCAATACTTTTTGTGGTGTTGGCACAACACCTGTCATACTCTGAAACAGACAGTAACCACAGTATCTTTTGAACGTAATCCTGCTTGTCCAAAACAATTAAGTCAACGCACAGCAGTCCTCTCAGCTGCTGCCATGTTAATCTTGTGTGGACGTGCTCCAGTCAGCATGTGACATGCCTTCTTACTAGCCAGCTGTACTACATCAGGAGGTAGTTTAAAGACAACTTGTTAAACATAACTAACAAGCTCAACCACTGGGAAACGCTGGGTGAAACTCAGACCTCACATGATCAAGAACTGTTAAAACTGGTCAGTAATATCATGGGTTCTGACTACTGGATCGGAGTTAAGTTCCGAGCTAGTCCTCCACATGTTCTGTGGAGGACAGATGTAAGAGTCCTGTTGGCCACTACTGTACATGTACAAGCAGACAGTTGATAAAGGCATGTCCCATGTGTGGAAGAGCTCTGTCCTGTTGAAAAATGGCACTATGGTACTGTCTCATGAGAGGTTATCCACGTGGATGCAGGACAGTCTTGATGTACCGTAGCTGTGTCAGAAATCCCTCAATCACTACCAGCGATGACCTCATGTCACACGCGATGGTTTCCCACAACATGATGCCAAGAGTAACATCGCTGTGTCTCTCCAAAGTGTTTGAACAATGGGGCATCTGCCCAAGGCTCAGCCATACTTGCCAACGATTGTCATCCACGGTACTGCTAGTGCAGAACCACAATACATTTTTGTACTCAAAGCGACGCCATTCTTCAGCAGTCCATGCATTCTGGTCACGGCAAGCCTCCAGACGCAGCCGTCTGTATGTGGTGTTAATTGAGGTCTACACATGGGCCACTAATTCCCTAGTCGGGCTGCTGCCAGTCCCCATCCAGTGGGTCAGATGACAGAATCATGAAGGGAGTACATTACCTCCTCTATGGTATGCACTGATGTGAAGGGGTTGCGTCATGGTTGGGGCACAATACGGCGATCCTCCCTTGTCGTCAGACATGTTCGAATGGAATCTGGCCTCACGTTTCAATGCAGTCCAACGTCGGCCTCTGTCACATCCGATGCCCAACAAATCTGCATACTGCATGAATCTACCAGCCAGCTTAATGGACACCCACAATGAGCTTCCATCAAAACTCTATTACGTGACCATAATGCTGTACTGCCCGAGGATACGCCATCTCCGTGTGGTTCACAGTGACCAGTGTACATACCTCGTTGTTGACACCTATTACATTCTCTACCACACCTGGAAACAATGTTAAATGGATACAATACTAAATGCGAACGACACAAATGTACTCTAATGGCCATTATAGCTGTTACATAGAACTACAACTTGAATCATTTACATACCCACCAATGCTGTATATGTGTAAGAAATTATATTGACATCAAGCCATGTATTCCGGGACCATCACTGGTTTTTGTCATGCAGTATATTTACGAACCAGTTAAGAAGATACAAGAATGTCTGAGATCGGCAAAGGACTACACTTGCAATGACAGTACTACGCTGCATACGCTGTACATATGGAAAATTCCGTGTGTGAATGACTGGACGATCCATCAAGGATTTACATCTACATTTGTACATACTCCGCAAGTCACCATACAGTGAGTGCGGACGCTACCCTGCACCACTACTAATCATTTTCTTTCCTGTTCCACTCGCAAATAGAGCGAGTGAGAAATGATTTTCTATAAACCTCCAAATGAGCTCCAATTTTCCTTTATCTACGATGTACGTTCGTGGTAGTACAGGGGGCGCTGCGGTCAACCCGGTTAGTAGCCACGAGCTTAAGGCCTGCGAAGATCCTGACAAATAGTCCCCGCCCACCTTACTTAAGCTGCTCCCCTGATCAGCAAGATGTTCCACCCTACAGGAACAAATACGAAACACATCAACTTCACCAATATGTTACTCATAGACACAGAAAAAGAACAGTTCTTAACGTACACATATCAAAAAAGTTTTGCATCACCCTAGTTCCCAGAACTCCTGAAGATAGACGTTGACAGTGGATATTGTATCACAGACAGAGTCCCTTTGACTGTTCAGAAATGTCACTAAACCCACCCAAAGATGTAAACAACCATGCATGAGCAGCGCCTATCAGACGGAGGGACTCCGACAGCCGATCAGTTCCACTCTTCCACCAAGAAGGAGGAACATGGCTCGTGTTGTCTGCAGTTCAACCATGCCTAAACAGTCAATACCGCGGTTCGATCGCATCCGCATTGTTACTTTGTGCCAGGAAAGTTCTCAACGAGGGAAGTGTCCAGGCGTTTCGGAGTGAACTGAAGCGATATTGTTCTGACATGGACGAGGTAGAGAGAGACAGGAACTGTCGATGACATGCATCGCTTGGGCCGCCCAAGGGCTACTACTGTAGTAGATTACCGCTACCTGCGGATTATGGCTCGGAGGAACTCTGACAGCAATGCCCTCATGTTTAATAATGCTTTTCGTGCAGCCTCAGGACGTCTTGTTACGACTCAGACTGTAGGCAACAGGCTGCATGATCAGCATCTTCACTCCCGACGTTCACGGTGAGGTCCATCTTTGCAACCACAGCACCATGCAGCGCGGTACAGATGGGCCCAACAACATGCCGAATGGACCACTCAGGAATGGCATCACGCTCTCTTCACCGATGAGTGTCGCATTTTTCTTCAACCAGATATTCGTTGCAGACGTGTTTGGAGGCAACCCGGTCAGGCTGAAAGCCTTAGACACACTGTCCAGCGAGTGCAGCAAGATAGAGGTACCCTTCTATTTTGGGGTGGCAGTATGTTGGGCCGACGTACGCCGCTGGTGGTTACGGAAGACGCCATAATGGCTGTACTATATGTGAATGCCATCCTCCGACCGATAGTGCAACCAGATCGGAAGCATACTGCCGAGACAGTCGCCTTCATGGACGACAATTCACGCCCCCATCGTGTACATCTTCAGACACCGAGCGAGGTGGCGCACTGGTTAGCACACTGGATTCACATTCGGGAGGACGACAGTTCAATCCCGCGTCCGGCCATCCTGATTTAGGTTTTCCGTGATTTCCCTAAATCGCTCCAGGCAAATGCTGGGATGGTTCCTCTGAAAGGGCACGGCCGACTTCCTTCCCTGTCCTTCCCTAATCCAATGTATGGTTCAAAAATGTTCAAATGTGTGTGAAATCTTTTGGGACTTAACTGCTAAGGTCATCAGTCCCTAAGCTGACACACTGCTTAAGCTAAATTACCCTAAGGACAAACTCACACACCCATGCCCGAGGGAGGACTCTAACCTCTGCCGGGACCAGCCCGCTGTCTGGTCTGCTCGCTCAAAACAACCCCAACCCAACTTCCTTCAGGATAACGACATCGCTCGACTAGAGTGGCCAGCATGTTCTCCAGACGTGACCCCTGTTGAATATTCCTGGGATAGATTGAAAAGGGCTCTTTATGGACGTGATCCACCAACCGCTCTGAGGGATCTACGCCGAATCGTCGTTGAGGAGTGGGACAATCTGGACCAACAGTGCCTTGATGAACTTTTGGATAGTATGCAACGACGAATACAGGTATGCATCAATGCAAGATCACGTGCAACTGGGTATTAGAGGTACCGGTGTGTACAGCTGTCTGGACCACGACCTTTGAAGGTCTCGCTGTATGGTGGTACAACATGCAATGTGTGGTTTTCATGAGCAATAAAAAGGGCAGAAATGATGTTTATGTTGATCTTTTTCCAATTTTCTGTACAGGTTCTGGAACTCTCGGAACCGAGTGATGCAGAAATTTTTTTGATGCGCATATAATGAAAATACTTTAAGTTTCCGGTATTAATGTAAATGTTAACAGGTACGTCTCTGATAATAACTGTGTATTATTAATGAAGTAGAAATCACTATAGTTTAGAGTGGATTACCGGTACCCAATGGTATTTACATGGGTAGTATGTAAGTACTGATAGCGAATATGTCAGAGGAACAAAAGTTCACGAACTATTTAAAATAACAAATGGAAGAGAAGTAGAAATGTGATGTCTGTTAACTATAATGTGGGCAAATTATCATCAAATTAATCGCTTAATATAATGCTATCTTTCAGGAAAACTTTTCACTTGGTAAATAATCCTCTTGGACGTGTTATGTCGGTAATAAAAGCCTAGGGTGCAGCAGTTGGTAACAGAATTTATTTATTAATTTATTCGTGCAAAAAATCTTCCCAAATAGTGGGACACAGAACAAACATAAATCAAAACAGTAACACAGCACAGTAAAAATACAGTAACCTATCTGTAGATACATAAATTTAAGTTTTATACACAAAACAGTCTGCACTACTAGCAGTAGCTGCACTATCTTCTTTCAAGTCTCTAGTATCTCAAATTCTTTAAAAATTCTGTTACTAAATAGCAGAAACGATCTAATAAAAATAGACAGGCCTACTTGTTTAAAATGTTCTTATTTGGCTCGAAATCTTTATGTTAATGAAAGTTGCTCACCTCATTAGACCTAAAGAAATGAAGAAAAATTATATTGATAACAAATGCCTTATGAAACCAGTCACAGTTTTCCATACTTGACACACGACGTGTTAAATTATTATAGTACTTGCATCTATATGTGAAATTAAAAATAGGTGTATTGCAATTATTATTACAATTACGGAATCCTTCACTGGAATGAGTAATTCTCTTCAGAATTACATACGATTATATTACTTATTTTCAAGTTATCTGCAGCGACGTTAATGAGTGTGGTTAGAGCAGCCTTAGAGAAGTAGGAGGTCTTGTTCTGTGTACTTACTGTAGTGTCTGTTCTTGTTACGCAAGTGAATATTTAGGGTTTTGTGTAGTGCATTTTTTAAAAGCAACTCGTTTATTTGAAATCCCAATACTCCCGATGTAGGCAGTAATTTTGCGTTACATAAACGTTAAACTATTTGCTTTTCTAATAGAAATTTCGTTAAAACAAGGAAGCTATAAGTATCAGAATGTCTGTTCTCACTAGAAAAGTGTAATTAATAATTTTAAATCGTGTTTATCAACGCATTTCGAATTGTTTACTAGTCAGACATAAATGATGTAGGTATAAAATTTCTGAATTGTAAAGTTTGGAAACATACAAAAACAATCTTCATAACTTAATTTCTTTAAAATCAAATTAACTGATAATTCATTCTTCTGCCACTGTATCTCTAAATCATTACAAAAACAGCTGCAACAGAGCAAAACAATTTATTGTCGTTTTTGTTTACTTACACCCTGCTGGAGTTAAGTGAAGGATAGCTGCAACTAGGACTAGGAACAGGAAATGTACGAGGTGCATTCAAGTTCTAAGGCCTCCGATTTTTTTTCTCTGGACTGGAAAGAGATAGAAGCATGCGCATTGTTTTAAAATGAGGCCGCGTTCATTGTCAATACGTCCCAGAGATGGCAGCACCGTACGGCAGATGGAATTTTACCGCCAGCGGCGAGAATGAGAACTGTTTTAAATACTTAAAATGGCGACGTTTTCCTTACTTGAACACTGTGCAATCATTCGTTTTCTGAATTTGCGTGGTATAAAACCAATTGAAATTCATCGACAGTTGAAGGAGACCTGTGGTGATGGAGTTATGGATGTGTCGAAAGTGCGTTCATGGGTGCGACAGTTTAATGAAGGCAGAACATCGTGTGACAACAAACCGAAACAACCTCGGGCTCGCACAAGCCGGTCTGACGACACGATCGAGAAAGTGGAGAGAATTGTTTTGGGGGATCGCCGAATGACTGTTGAACAGATCGTCTCCAGAGTTGGCATTTCTGTTGGTTCTGTGCACACAATCCTGCATGACGACCTGAAAATCGAAAAGTGTCATCCAGGTAGGTGCCACGAATGCTGACGGACGACCACACGGCTGCCCGTGTGGCATGTTGCCAAGCAATGTTGACACGCAATGACAGCATGAATGGGACTTTCTTTTCGTTGGTTGTGACAATGGATGAGACGTGGATGCCATTTTTGAATCCAGAAACAAAGCGCCAGTCAGCTCAATGGAAGCACACAGATTCACCGCCACCTAAAAAATTTCGGGTAACCGGCAGTGCTGAAAAAATCATGGTGTCCATGTTCTGGGAAATCGAGAGAGTAATCCTTAGCCATTGCGTTCCAAAGGGCACTACAGTAACAGGTGCATCCTACGAAAATGTTTTGAATAACAAATTCCTTCCTGCACTGCAACTAAAACGTCTGGGAAGGGCTGCGCGTGTGCTGTTTCGTCAAGACAACGCACCCGCACATCGAGATAACGTCACGCAACAGTTTCTTCGTGATAACAACTTTGAAGTAATTCCTCATGCTCCCTACTCACCTGACCTGGCTCCTAGTGACTTTTGGCTTTTTCCAACAATGAAAGACACTCTCCGTGGCCGCACATTCACCAGCCGTGCTGCTATTGCCTCAGCGATTTTCTAGTGGTCAAAACAGACTCCTAAAGAAGCCTTCGCCGCTGCCATGGAATCTTGGCGTCTGCGTTGTGAAAAATGTGTACGTCTTCAGGGCGATTACGTCGAGAAGTAACGTCAGTTTCATCGATTTCGGGTGAGTAGTTAATTAGAAAAAAAATCGGAGGCCTTAGAACTTGAATGCACCTCGTACAACACACTTCAACTGATGTCAGGAAGCCTCGGAATATACGAAGTGTTGGGGAGAAGGAAGTGCTGCTGCTAGGTACTAGCCATTGGTAAGGCGTAGGCCCTCAGTTACAGTAAACCTTATGGCAACAACCAATGCCACAAAAGTTTTCAAAACAAATACAGGGTTAAGGCAAGCGATGGAGGACTCAGGGTCTTTAGTTAAGGATTTACCAAAAGATGACCATGTGGTGGTAGTGGGTGGGGTGGGAAACAGTTTGGACATGGATGTGGCATGTGACATAGGTGGTGAACTGGCCAAGATAGCTTCCCCAACTCATGGCACCAATGTACACTGCGGTCAGCTGTTCCAGTGTCATGATCAGCCACACCGTTACTGAAACCTAATGCAGATTAATGTGGGGTTAGAGACAGCACTGTTGGCAGCTGACTGTGGATTTTGCTGTGATGCCAGTTGGTACAATCAATAGATTGGTATTACCAGACATTATCTAGATCTATAGAGGACTGGATAGAGAAGATTGGTACAGCATATTCATGACAGTATATTGGGTGGATGTAGGATCACAAATGCTGAAATACCTGCTGTGACACTTATGTGAAGTAGGTCTTTTTGTGAGAAATCCAGACAACAGATTCCCCTGACTCAAAAGATCTACAGCAGATAAAAAGTTCTGAAACAATCATTCACAATGTAGATACTGCAAGTCATAAAAAAACATTAGAAAAAGTATCATGGGACATTCCAAGACTCAACAGTCATTCAGCGAAACATACAATCAATAAAACATGAAATACAAGTCTGAAGCTGAGATCCAGTTTTTAAACTGTACATAGAGTCTGTCATTGTGCATTGGTGTAGGGACACAGACATTGAACATACATTATTATCACTGTATGGACAGATGTTGCTGTGATGCCAGTTGGTACAATCAATAGATTGGTATTACCAGACATTACCTAGATCTATAGAGGACTGGATAGAGAAGATTGGTACAGCAGATTCATGACAGTATATTGGGTGGATGTAGGATCACAAATGCTGAAATACCTGCTGTGACACTTGTGTGAAGTAGGTCTTTTTGTGAGAAATCCAGACAACAGATTCCCCTGACTAAAAAGATCTACAGCAGATAAAAAGTTCTGAAACAATCATTCACAATGTAGATACTGCAAGTCATAAAAAACATTAGAAAAAGTATCATGGGACATTCCAAGACTCAACAGTCCTTCATCGAAACATACAATCAATAAAACATGAAATAGAAGTCTGAAGCTGAGATCCAGTTTTTAAACTGTACATAGAGTCTGTCATTGTGCATTGGTGTAGGGACACAGACATTGAACATACATTATTATCACTGTATGGACAGACTTTTACAGTAAGATTGTTTCAAAGGGTTGATGATTGTCCATTTTTATGAGAAAAGGAAGGTAGCTCATATGAAGACATGACCTTAGTACAACAAATGGAGACAAACACTTTTAAGTATCAGCTATTGAATTAACAGGGCTTTATACAACCAAGAAATTAATTATGAAACACACATATCAAAACAAAACAAGTAGAACCCTAATAAATATTCTTCAGAGTTTTGGCATTTTACTGTAAGTGAGTAGTCCAACAAGTATTACTACAGTGACTCGATCAGAGACTGACCATGTGGACACCAATATAGACAGGAAAAAGTGTGACAAAGCTGAAAGATATCTTTGACTCTCAGACCGCATCTGGCATGTATTAAAAGTTAAATCTGGTATGGAAAGATCCCCTAAAGTGCAAGCTTACAAAAGATATTTATCACAATAAAAATACAAGATACTTCAAAATAACTAGCAAATCAATGTTGGGATGAATTATACATAGAAACTGATGTAATTGTGAAAATCTCTAAACTCTCAACATTATTTAAACTGAACTTTGAAAAGACATTTCCAAAGATACCAACACCATATCAATGTTTCAAGACCAAGTGGATAAAAGCAGCTATTAACAAGCCCTCCAATATGCTCAAGTACCTGAGATCGATGAAAGAGTCATAATGACCAAGAGTTCACAAAGAAAACTATCCTGAAAGTTGTGATAAAAGTGACAGATGTCAAGAATCCAATGATATGTTTTTCATGATTGAGAGAAGGAAGCGATCTTTTAATAATACTGGCCTGAGCTGCTGAAGTCGGCGGTCATGTGTGCCTGAGATGTGCTTGCTCTTATAAATGAATGGTGTGTGTTTTTCTTTTTTCTATGAAAGCTATGGCAAAAAAGTTACGTGTAAATATTTCTTAATTGTACCTATCTCCAACTTAATGTGTAATCTTTACAGTAAGTAGCAATCTGTCTTTTCTTACATTGTAGCTATTTCTACTTCGAGTTTCCATTGTTTGATTTTCCCCAATCCATGTTAATAATGGGCCTGTTTAATGGCATACAACTTGCAGAAAAAGAAACACTGATGCTGGCTTCTATGCTGCAAACTGTAGAAATGCTGGGAGAATTTTTCACTGAGGTAGAAATGTACAACTCCCTCAGTTCAAGTAAAGGAAATGTCACACTCAACGACCTCATGGACCTGCTTCTAAAATATGAAGAAGCATTATTGATGGATATGTGATGTAGAACAAGGCACTAGTAAAAAATAAAAACCTGGAAGTCTGTTACATTTATTATAACTTAACACTCTCATCCACCTCAGTACATAAAGACAGATTTTCCTGTTTCTAGCGATTGGGGCATTATCAGCAGCACTGTGTGATGTTTTAAATATCACTAGTTGGCCATGTGACAATGACCTGCAAGGGTAAGCATCTTACAGCAAATGTGTTAAGGCACACTTGAAGTGGGCAGCAACTACCTCACCGGTGTGTATTATTAACTACTTCAGATACCTCTCAGGTTGGAGAATCACTTCCCAAGCAGAAAAAGAAATGTAACAAGTAAAAACAATGAAAAGAATTCCATTGAATGGACTCAGAGAGTAATTGTAGGCCATCAGACTACAGTGTTTGTGGCCTGTTGTACTACAAAGGTGAAGATACCAAACGAAACATATACACTAGCCAATTCTCAAAACATGATCAAAATCCCACACCGGCAAGTGATCTTGTCATAAGGACATTAGAATAATGGCCATGGCAGCTGGAAGACTGTGGAAGAAAATGCTTCAATGTCAAACTCTAATGGTAGGTATGCCAGCCAAAAGCCATGTACTCCCCAACTCCCACAACTGCAGATGCTTCAACAACTAAGTCTGTAAGTCCCACTTGTCCTACACCATCGATCAGTTGCTCACTGTCGCAACAGTAGGGTAGAGAGAACAAAGTAGATAAAATGTTCCCATGCAATGGGTAACAGAGTTCACATAGACGAAATGAAGCTCCTACTGCAGGAGAGACCATTGTGTCTCTGTTTGCAAGGAACACATTTCAACCTACTGACACTCTCGTGATGGGAATCTATAGCCTCCACTAAAAAGAAAACATTACCAATAGCACAGCAAAAGGTGTGGTGGCATTGTTTGTCAACGACACATACCAGCCTGTACTGTGCCCTTAATCACCTCAGTGCAAGCAGTTGTTATCATGGTACATGCCTATTCAACATCACAGTCTCTTCCACCACATGAGTCCTGGACGTGAGATCCTCTAAGAAGTTGTTGCACAATTCTCCCAGATATTTATCCACCTGGAAGGTTTTTATGCAAACAGTGCAGTATGAGGGTGAATGCTAGCTGAATGAGAGTTTGAGAAATTGATGATCTCACAGAAACTTAAGATATCATTCTAGTGTACATGATGCATGCTACCCACTTCAGCACTGCCACAGGATCGTCATCTCTATTATTTTGAAAACCTTCGCTCTAAAGCTAAAATGTCTGATTTAATTTCTGGTTTACATTACTCATCGTACTGCAGTACTACATCAAATACAACACAAACTGAAAACATAACAATACATAACACTGTACATCAAAAAGTTATTTACATCAGTGCATAATATATTTATCTGCATTATTATGTGTGTAAGTGTTATGCATCCTACATTTCATCAAACATCATTTCACAACAAAATGCTATGAAGACATCTAACAACATGCCTAAGGTCATATAAGATTAGATTGACGTAGAAACTTTGGAGATAGTGAAAGTGACTATATAATGGAATGTGCTATGAAATAAACATTCGCAAAAACATGTTTATCACATAACACAAATTTCCCCCTTCCATGAAAAGAATTCAACAGTCCCATTATAACACCAGATCGAATATATTTGACCACCATTCACAAGTAATTTCCGTTAAGTAGCTTATGCTACTCTCTTGATGTTATTCTTGGTACGAAGTTCTAAGCAGCTACTTCAACAGATAACAAATGAAAATGAAACTATCGTATTTCTGCATATTACCATGAGACTTTCAATATTGTATGTAGCAAGACCTAATATTTTTACTTCACGAGTGTTCCTCAAGGAAGTACAAGTTTCAAGTTCCATCCTTAAGCAGTCTCCATCTTGGCTATTCGACGTAGAGATTCAAAACAAGAAGCCCAAGCAATATGTATAAACATAAAAGAACTTAGGAAACATTCTTGTGCAGGCATTATACCCAGGTGAGAAAAAAGGGACCACATTCCATTCTGACTCAACATCCTGTGATACTAAAATATCCTGAGTAAGAGTTCAATATGTCATGTGTATTGCCATGGTGATAGGTGTTATCAGTTCTCAGCCTAAGCAAGCAGCAGAATCGGAATGCATGGTGGGAGCACTTGGATTGCATTGAAGAAAATCAAGGAACTGATCACAAATGTATTTCAAGGAACTGCAAGATAATGAGAGAAATGGTGATCTGTCATTCCTTTATTTCTTTGTGACACACCCCAGTTTTTCTACTATTAAACATGAACATTAACTTAACTCCATGGGAAGTGATGTACCAATGAGAACCATTTGTGATGTATACACCATATAGTGAAATGTTTCACAGTGCAATAGAGTGTACTATTTCTGAAACATTAATGGAACAAAAAATTTGTGAACCAGCTTCAATCTGAAGCCAGATTCCACACTGGCTTTTGTAGAGCACTTCTCTTGCCAATAGAGCCAGTCATCAAACTCTGATAATCTATTACCTCTCTCCATATCTTTCTGAAGAAAATAGTGACTCTCTCCAAGATCTTCCACGAACAGCTTTATTGATTCACTTGAATTCTTACTTACCGACTAGGGGTTATTTTCCTGTTAAATTTGGAAGGATATGGAGGGAGGTGCTGTGGATAAAATTGTGAACCACCTGTGAGGTGTGCTTCAGTGTCTCAGTTTGTTTTCAGCTTCAGTAAATTTACGTTACATAACAGTGCAATAATGAAGATGTAAATTCTTTAATGATATAATTTTATTGAACCACGTTGTACAAGTTACTAACACAATAAAGTTAGACAAATGTGGGGAACTAGTTGCATATAGCCTGGGACTCGATATCTAATGTTTCAAAGTGATATCATTATCTCTGGAAGTACAGTAATGTCATCATTTAATCAGTAATAAAGTTCGATGTTTACAAATGAACTCCTTCCACTTTGCAAACTAGGGACTCAATCATAGATGGCTGAATTCTTCTTTCACTAGCCATACAAATGATGTACCAAACTACATCTGAAAACACACTCTGTGCTACACTATATGACTCAGTTTCAATTGTTTATCTGGTTGATTGTAAACCACATTAACATTTAAAAGTGTTACAATTTAGAACATTGGGAACTAATTCCATGCATACAGTACCAAAATTACAGTGAAGTTACAGTGTGATACATATATAGTGTCCTGTAAAAAATAACTGGAAGATTACTGAGTGATCTTGACAACATACAAACTATCATTTATTTGCAGATATATTAGCCAAAATGAAATTCCATGAAAAAGTATTTCAGCAGTAAACTAAAATTGAACATACAAAAATACACTGTGCACCGAACGAGAAATTCTGCATCAACCATGACCATGAATGAGCAATATTAAATTACACTAAATGACAGAAATAAATCTGTAAGAGTTGAGAGTACCTATTTGTTTCCTTCTTTGACAGTTCCGAAATTAGTTTCGAATCGGTAGAAACATGCACATGTAGGTCACAAGAACAAACGACAAGTACAATAAGGATATGGAAAACATCCTGAAAATCTGTCATCAATGTCTGATTAGGACATTATTATGTTTACATTCTTAGTCATGCATTAGGAGACAACTTCTGCAATTACATGGCAAATATCAGACTATTTCAAGAAGCTAAAATTAATAAATTTGCAGTTGTGTTATGATATGTCAGAACTGTCTCAGGGGACACAATCATTGCATGAATTATGCCTAAGCACATTCAAGATGTTAGCATCACTTGTGTTGAAACTGTTAAAAAAAGAAAAGAAAAAGAAACCAGACACAAATTCTCCTCTTGTGCCAACCTCTTCATCTCAGAGTAGCATTTACACCAGGTTCTCAATTATTTGCTGCATGTATTCGTGTTAAAGCAGCAATTAATGGTAGTAAGTCAAATGAGTGCTAATAAATGTGAAGTGTGTCGACGCAAATATAATTATGGAAAGAATATTAGGCAGCATGTTTGCAAAGCCCATCAACAGTAGCTGCCTGTCACCACTAAAGGGCCTGACACTTCTTACCACTGCTATGTGTGTAACAAGAATTATTTTCTTAGAAATAATTTTTATGATTACCACAAAATATTCATGGTTTGCAGGAACACGCATTGCTCTTTCAACGTCATATACAGTATAAAGTAGTTCTAAATGGGATTGGATAGATCATTTTCAAACTGCTCATGAAGTCAACTTGAATTCAAAAAATCTGCAATTCTTACATGAAAATTAGTTTTTACAGTGGGAAAAAGAACCTGAAAATATAACACATTCATAATTCGTTTAAAATGCATTTGAAACGTCCCCTTAGAACAATTTATACACGACTGTGCTTAACCTGACACACAATATCATTTAGCGCAACGCAATCTGACTTTCAAAAATCCCTACAAAAGAATGGCCCTGACTAACATTAACCTATACCTTTCACAAATCACTTACCTCACAAAAATCTTCGTTACTGGAACTACTGCAATACAGCGAGCGCCACTACTGCCAGCTTAATAGTGTTGAAAAAGCATAATATACATAGCAGTTCATAATATCCATTCTGTACTCAAAAATCCGCCATCTCATTTCCCACATCCACCACTGCTGGCGGCTCACCTCCAACTGCGCAATGCTACGCACTGTTCACATCCAGCTGCCGCTGCCCAACACTACAATGGCAGACAACAATGCAAACTAGCCACAGACTGCACACAGCACAGGCAGTGATTTTCGTACAGAGCGCTACGTAACGTAGCCAATAAGAAAACATAAACAGCCTACTTACATAAACAGCCTACTTACATAGAGAAAACATAAACAGCCTACTTACATAGCCCCCATGCTCCCCACAAAAAATTTTACAAATTTTTTTTGGGCAGTGGCCAATAATGATTTGATAAAATTTTTCATAATTACAGTAAGAAAGATATCAAATGCACACACTTATTAATACAATGTTGGTCAAAAGCTAAAATTTTCTCACAGTCCATAAAGACAGTCCTGATCATTCATCATAATAGTAATTACAGTTTTTTTCACAAAGTCTCATTAGTAAAAGAAATTGCACACAGAAGTAGTGGATTTCCATGCAGTCTTGAAGAAGTAGTGTTGTCCTTCCAACGGAAAGACAGTGCTGACTCTTGACATGCTGACAGGTAATGGGCCACAATGGAGCAAACCCACAGCAGAGTCATTCGAAGTTCTGAAGAAGATTGGTAGGAAGGTCATCACAGAGTAGACCCACTGTAGTCCCAGTAGAGATTACGGTATTGGTGGGCCACCAGAGGTGCAGACCCACTGCAGTCCTTGTAGAAATTGTGGACAGGCCCACTGTAGTCCTGGTAGAGGTGACGGTATTGGCGGGCCACCAGAGGTGCAGACCCACTGCAGTCCTCGTAGAAAGTGTGGACAGGTCCACTGTAGTCCTGGTAGAGATGGCCAGCAGCCATCTGTTGTGACTGTGCGGGTGCACAATCACCATCGAAAAGTCTTGCAGAGAATATAGCAAGTCCATAATCACCACTTGTGCACTCACAAAGTTTTTTGGAATTGTCCTTAGAACCAGCAATGCTGTTATCCAGTCCCTTGCTGAATTAGTAACACACGTGCAAACACTAACAGACACAACTTTTCACATTTTGTGCTTTATTGTGACCAACAGAAATGTGTGCAGTGAAATGAATGCTTACAAGTTACTTAATTTGATTAACTGGTGTCAATTACAATATTATAACATGAGAATACAATTACAAAGGTACAAAATACATCATTACAGAACATAACAGTACAGATAACATTTGTAGTTATACAGGCTTTACAAAAGAATAGAAATAGACATATACATCAGTGTTACAGGAATTATGACATGAGTACATACATAAAAGATCAAAATAACTTTTGAAACATCAACTTTACACATGAGCATTAAAACAAAACAGAATAAATAATGTCTAAGCATATTTACAAGGTAAATAACATATTATTAATGCCAATTATATTTGAGGAGAACAGTATTCCTCATCATAGTGAATGTAGCTTAGTATTAGAAGAAGAAAAAAATTCTATGAAACTACACAGAGACAGGAAGAAAACAAATACACAAGGGTACACAAACACATAGTGGGATAACACAAAAGGAAAGGACAGGGTTTGTTTCATTGCAGTATTTTGCAAACATAACTTTCTTTGCTTCATGGAGATCTCCCTTCATTCATCATTATTCCCAAAAAGTCCTATCTATACCTCCTTCCTGTATTCTATTCATACTTCTTTCAAAATAATTGTTTCTCATTATACAATACTCATTTTGGACCAAATCTTTTTCATGTAACTTCGCAATGCATTCTTTACCTATTCTCCATAGTCAGTTTCTTATATAGTCTACCCCTCTTAAGCTAACTTAAATCTACTGAGCTCAGATATATGTACCAAGGGACGAGGCAATGCAGCATCACATAGAACAATTAATATAAACAGCAATGAAAAAAAACGCAGATTTGCGAAGCAAGCAGCATTAAGAAATTAGCAAAGCAATTGTAATATTACAACTAATATAAGGCAATGTGCAGCAAACAATAAAAATAAATCATTAGTAAAACTGGCTTAACAGAATAATACAAAGTCAAATTCAATAACACTATGCCTGGCAAACAGCAACAACTTATACCTAAACATGACATAGCTCAAGCAGAAAAAATATTACCGTAAAAACAACAATGCAGATAAGGAAAATGTATATTCACATCTTAATGTCTATGTAATTAAAGTGGTGCACCATAAAAACTAATTCTACAAAAAATTACCAAGTAGTTGAAAAGAATATTATGTGTCCAGTTACTGTTACTAGTCCCTTCTTATTGTTCTTTCCTTTCCAAGTGCTCCTTTTTTTTAAAGGATGTGGATTACAAAATTATTATTTAATAGGTCTGTTGACAGAAAGTTTTCACATTAGCAAATGCATTTTATTTTATAAAACTAATGCTGCAACACAGCTGGAAACCAGATATTAAACAAAATGAGCAATCTCTTAACTACAAAGACAATAGATGTAAAATGTTTCTAATCATTTCGTTAGGCATTTTAGTAAATACCATAAATTACGAGCTCCACAGTATGCTTTCAACCAGGAAATGTCAATAGCGAGGACAATGGCCTCCCCTTTCTTTTTTTCTACCTGTGCTTCTGACGAGGCACTCACTAATAACTTGTTCTCCCGGCGTCTGACACAGCTGCGTGCCCACGACGCATTACGTGCAGGTGGTCACTTAACTTTCTTACAGAAATATTTACGACAGCAGTTTCCGCTACAGTGACACTCTCATATACAAAATTTCACGGGTCGAGAATTTGCGTTGCAAATGTGTAGAAACAAAACCCTATAAATATAACAGTGTCCAAAAAATTTTCGCCGGCATTGTGATACATTCACAAATTTACACAAATTTCATAACTCTTAAAGTATGAATCTTGGTTTCCAAAAACCTTTTTCACAAACCAGAGTCCGTAAACACTACTCATTATTCCTTACCTTATTCATCGACACTTCTTCAATATTTCATCATAACAGCTACGTGGCTTAATCAAATAACTCATATAGCATCAGCCTATTAATCATAAACATACCTCAGCAGCATAATACACATCGTCGTCGTAATAATAACATCATAACACCTCAGTCAAATCTCAAAATCGTCGTAGCTTCCTCCAATAATTTCAAAACCTAAAAAAATTCTCTGCTCATTTAAATAGCGTCATCTACCTCAAACGCACTTTAAAATCATTCTCCCTTACCAAATACATCATTCAAAGCTCTCATAGTATCACAATGGTACCAAAAAAATATGAACAGTTCACAAACTACAGACAAAATACAATTTCGTAAGTGTGAAGTTATCCAACGGTGTAATCACGTAAACATCTGTCACTGATGTAGTAAAAAAAAGTATATCTCTCAGGTAAATGATC
This sequence comes from Schistocerca cancellata, assembly GCF_023864275.1. Taxonomy (NCBI): domain Eukaryota; kingdom Metazoa; phylum Arthropoda; class Insecta; order Orthoptera; family Acrididae; genus Schistocerca; species Schistocerca cancellata. Next base: position 463,372,159 of record NC_064632.1, on the reverse strand, counting down.
AGATAGGTGTGTAATTTGTGTGTTAGAGAAATATGGTACCGATGTGTAAAGTTGTATAAGCAAATACCATATTAGCTAGGGCTCCTTGTGCTTGCCAACCACATGGTATACAAAGTAAGCCTGTATCCCCCTGAGGATTAATGTAATTATACCCTCAGGTGTTACAGATTACAGCAATGGAATGAAATGTATCACGGAAAACCTTTGTATCATTGTACTTAAAATATCTTTAAAAATAAATGTTTTAAGTACAAAATTAATCACTCAAATACGTGTCCTGTAGCGCTAAATGTGCGTCTTGCTGTAAGATAATCTCTGTGGAAGTGTCATAGTTATTGTCCTCCGAAAGCTAAGTTCTGCAGAAGTCAATGTACTTACCTCATGATAAACAAAAGTGAAATGCTTTGGGTATAGATATCTTAGTTATTACGCTTATTGCCGTGATAAAGAAAGTACTGTGCTGTAACGTATTGTTGTCCTATGGAAAAGGCTGTCTCATTGTAGCTGTACCACAAAAGTTACTACTAAAACATGTTTTACTTTCCAGAAGAATTCAGAAAAACCGTGCAGATATAAAACAGATACACCGCAAAAGAAACATTGTAAATTGTCACTCATTAGTTTCAAATATGCCGTCGATACCATCCCTGTCAGTACTTGGAGAGTGATTGTTAGTGTCTAGTTCCGTAGAAAATTCCGAACTGTTGTCTAACAGAACGTAAAGCCGATTAATTTCCTCATCATGGTTTGAGAGCCAGTCTTCAAATTTCAAAGCTATTGACTTACCTTCTTTCTCTAAACTTATTTCAGCATCGTGAAAGCTTAAAATTGCTTTGTATTCATTCAAAAAGTCTACTCCCAGTATAATTTCCGTCGACAATAATGGAATAATAAGAAAGTTCGTAGAAAAGCTGTGGCTTTGGCAAAAGAATTCTAAATTGGTTTGTTGGCGTACATCTACACTTTTTCCAAAGATTGCACCTTGTAATTTAATCTTACGTAACGGAAGTGTGGGGCAATCGTTCGATTTGTTGCATTTGCTAAAAGCTGTTTCACTAATTACTGAAATGGGACTGCCAGAGTCAAGTACTGCCGTAAATTTTACGTCATTTACTGTAATGTGAATCACAGGATGTGCAATGTTGTTAAGTTTTACGTCGTGTTCCTGGAGTAAGATGTCCCTAATGTCTTCCATTTTTACGTAATTACTAGCTACGGCAGCTGTGTCGTCAGTTTCAAAAGTACGTCTTGTGGCTGCCAGCGGTGTGAGTCATTGCCTATTGTCTCTTTGCTGGCACGCGTCGTTATTGGGATTTGGAGACCTAACTTCTACAAATTCACCGTGACGAGAATCCCGCCAGTTCTGATGTAGTTCAGGTCTGTCGTTACGATCATATCGTCTGTCGTCATGTCGGTAGATTCCATAGTTTCTTTCTTGTCTGTCACGTGGTGGAGAATTTCTCCCTGAGTTGTAACTGCGCGCTGGACCGTTGCGTCTAAAGTTATTCTGTCTCCCTTGATAATAATTGTTTTGGTTCCCATATTGTCTGTTTCTCTGATTGTCTCTGTGATAGTCATTACCGCGGAGAGGTGATCTTTCCCTGTAATTATTACTACTCTGCCAGTGGTTGTCATACGGGTGGTGTCTGTTTTGGTCACGATTTGTGTTGTGAGAATAGCCTTGTCGTGTCCAGTTATTATTTCTGTCATCGCGGAATTGTGACAGATGTGACCTGTAATTGTTGTGTTCCTGTTTTCGCATTACACTATTGTCAGTGTCAATTTCTAGTTCTTGTAACAGTCCCTGAAAAGCTTCAATGTCGTCTTTGCAACTTCCTGCTAAAATAATATGTCGTAAATGTTCAGGCAGTTTGATTAAGCAAATGCGGATGAATTCTGAGGGGCTGTATGGGTTTGACAGGTACTGATTCTTGTGCAACATGTCTTCAAAATATTTCACAATACTGGAAAATTCAGATTGTTCGAAATGTTTCATCATTATGATGCCATGTTTTACTCGGTCTTGTGTGGCTTGAGACCAATATGCTGAGAGGAAGGCATGGTAAAATTCTCCTTCACTGTGGCAATCGTGAATGACCGATCGCATTCTTACAGCTGGTTCATTCTCTAAGTAGCCACACATAAATTCTAACCTGTGCTCCAATGACCAGTTGGGAGGGAAACAATGAGAGAATTGATGGAGCCACGCTTGTGGATGAATGTCGTTGGCAGAATTCTTAAACGTTTTGAATTTACTTGTAGTAATGAACAGCCTATAGTCAAAATCATCGTGTCGGCGAGTAGCATATCGGTCATTGTTACGTCGTGTCGGCGGTTCCATCTCAAAATTCGGTGTACCTTGCCAATTCCTTTCATAATTACCGAAATGCCCTGTGTTATTATTTTGTGGCTTTTCCGTATTTCTATGTCCCTCTTCCCGTATTGGGACGCGAGTGTCCTCTGAAATACGTAATTCTTGTATTACCTGTGTCAACTGATCTTGTACTTCCCGGATTTCTCTTTTGTACTGTGTATTGATTTGATTTTGATTTTCTTTGAATTTTCTTATTTGTTCATACTCTTCTGTGTCAGTGAAGGCTACGGGTCTTGTGTCATTCAGATCATCATCTACCTTTGTAGATAAGTTAGTGACCTGATCCGAAAGTTCGGCTACTTTCTCCGATAGTGTACTTATTTCCTCCATGTGTCTTTCTGAACCAATTTTCAGGGTATCTACTGTGTCCTTTAAGTTTTACTGAGTTTTTGCAAGTTGCGTAACCGAATCGGTAGATGCAACTGTGTCAGTTATAGCTTGCAAGGTCTCATGATTTTCATGAACAATAGTTTGCAGTTCTTTTATGGCTGCTTCGTGATTCTGTAATGCATTTTCATGACGCGAAAAAATAGGTTGGAAATGCTCACAAATCTGTGTTTTTACGTCATTACAGACTTTTTGACATTTCGATTCGATGTTATGTAACTCAGTAGTTAAATCTTCACGTGTTTGTTCATGTGTGGTGTCTAACTTTTGAAGATTTTGTTCCATTGTGTCTAACTTTTTAAGATTTTGTTCCACTGTGTCTAACTGTTGCTGTGTTTGTCTCTGGTATTGTTCCATTGTGTCTAACTTTTGAAGCTTTTGCTGTGTTTGTCTCTGATTTTGTTCCATTGTGTCTAAATTTTGAAGATTTCGTCCCATTTGTTGCATTAATTGTGATAACAATGCATTAGTGTCTGGAATCTGTTCCTCTACGCTTTTCGGCAGTGCATTTGCACCAGCAACATTCACATTTTGACAAGCAGAAAATGTCTCTTGACTCATTTGAGAAAACGGTGAGGACCCAAAACCTAAGTCTACAGTATTTGCAATATTGTGTTCTGTCATTTCGGATTCCTGAGGGGAGCTGTTGCCGACCGATCGATCGATAATGCTTCCCTGTTGACTAATTGTTTCACTATCTACACCATTGTTTGCAGCCCGCTCCATTTCCCTATGTACAATTACCAAATTACTACTTTCAACATTAGTTAATTCATTACTCGGTGGCGCTAACACACTGCTTTCGTCTTCACTGTCATTTCTCAGTTTACTTTGGAGCCTAGTATTACGTTTTACACACGCCATTATTGTCACAATATTTCACACGACAACACAAAAAAAACACAATTTGAAGAGCAAAAATAAGAGAACACATTAACATAAAACTGAAAATAATATCTAGTTAATTGCAAGCGCAGCTGCGAAATACTTGGTGCAAATCTACATGCATGCCACAACTGTTTTACTGTGCAACAATGAAAAACCACAACTACCAAGGAAATTCTCTCTATAATTACGCGCTAGCAATAAACAAAAGCTACACTAAATACACAAACTACAAGAAAAAATCAGAAGATTCCAGTGAGGTATCCTAGGCTAAGGGTCGACATATGAAACGTCCCCTTAGAAAAATTTATACACGACTGTGCTTAAACTGACACTTAATATTTTTAGCGCAACGCAATCTGACTATCAAAGATCCCTGCAAAAGAATGGCCCTGACTAACATTAACCTGTACCTTTCACAAATCACTTACAAATCACTTACCTCACAAAAATCTTCGTTACTCAAGCTACTGCAATACAGCGAGCGCCACTACTGCCAGCTAAATAAAAGATTCAAACTACAGAAGGCACTAACTACTGATAGGGATAGTTAGCAAATGAAAGGTATTAATAGAGAACAAACAATGTATTTACCTTAATAGTCATAATATATATAGCAGTTCATGACAAATTACAAAACTCCGCCATCTTTCTCCCCACATCCACCACTGCTGGCGGCCCGCCTCCAACTGCGCAACGCTACGCGCTGGTCACATCCAGCTGCCGCTGCCCAACACTACAATGGCAGACAACAATGCAAACTAGCCACAGACTGCACACAGCACAGCCAGTGATTTTCATACAGAGCGCTACGTGGCATTACCAATATAAAAATCTAAACAGCCTACTTACATAAAGAAAACATAAACAGCCTACTTACACATTGTCTACTTGCCCTATACATTTTTACAGTTGCCATCAGTCAGGAACCTTTTTCTCTGAAGGTAAAGGCACAAGACATCTTGAATTGACAGGAACCAACAAAATAAATGGTAAATGCCCTGCAGAGATGTACGTAACTGTACACGAAGATAGAACATACCAATTGCATTTTGTGTTGATCGACTCTCGTTTTAAGCAATAGTTAAGCCACCTGCCACTGATCTAAGAAAAAAGAAAACCTAAGCTATATATATTGCAATATGAGTTCAATTTGACAAAGCTCTAGACAACGTTCAAGCAAATTTGCAAGATTCAGACCTGGAGAGAAACCATTGCAACACGACCTGTCCTCCTAGTCAGTCAGGCATCAAAATGATACAACCAGTGTCGATGCTTGGGTAAAAGAAATGAACTAAATTGAGAATGTGTGTTTCATTTTAAAAACGAAAAGGACTGACCTGAGAACTTCAAGAAGCGAGGAATGAAGACATCATGCTAGTGAAAATTACAAATGCATGGTGTGCAATGTTATCAGATGTTCGTGGAACCCATGGGCTTAATGAGAATGACTTTGAAGTTAACACTAACGATCTCAGGCAAGTTTTTCTATGTGCTTTCCTGATTTCGAACAGGAACTATGTGAAATCACAGGTTGGACCGATTAGCCCCAATGCATTCATGCCTAATTTGACAAGCTCTTACAGTGTCCCATGGACACAACAAAGAAGCTCCTACAATGACAGTTAATCATACTGGGTATGTGGCCAGAGCATAGAAAACTAATACAAGAGGAAAACTGCAGATCTGGATGAAAGAAATGAGGCGCACCAGCTCATTAAATCAGTGCTAATGTTGAGAAATGTGAGTATGTTTCAGGAATCATTGCAAAAAGCACTGCAGAAGCTCGGTAGTGACCCTGACACATTGGAATTCCCTTCACACTTCAATATTCATTATTAGAGAAACGTGAAGTGTTGGGCCTACAGTCAGAGAATGTATGCTGGTCTCAACACAAATATGCATGTGGAGAGTATGCGCAAGACGTTAAAGGAAAAACATGGTAATGCAAGGCAGAAAAAATGATACACAATGGCGTAACTACATCGATGTCAGTAGTTACAGCCAAGATATAGCGAAGATCTGGACATTTGCTTAAGCACAAAACTAGTTTCTTAAGTACAAGGATCTCATTACCAAGATAAATAGTGTTGGCAAGTAGCATCCTCAAATTCTTCTAAGATGTACATTGTTAAATATAACAGAGCCAACTGTGAGTCTAAACTAACGTTCATCAAATGCAAAATGTGCATGCATAGGTAGTATTGTACATGTGTGGATTGCACTACTAGATTTAACATGTGTAAGCAAGCACATTCAGACTTTTTGCCTAGATGACAGTGTGGTTGAAAATCCGCCGAAAAGTCCAGAAACATCAAATTTATTGGTTACCGATGTTAATACAGCAATTTTAGCCAAAGTGAGCAGAAAATCTATTTCTAGAGCGCTGGACTCGTCTTTAGATGGGAAGCAGAAGCTGATTTCATTGTTTCCCAATCTTGTCAGTGGAATGACAGAGTGAACCACTGTTAGCCTAAAAAACTGCGTTATCCTTTATGGCATATGTAGAATATGTTCGAGATCAAATCAGTTGCTTCAGAGGAACTGACAGGGGCCAAAAAAGAAAACTAATTCCACAGAGGAGTCTCTTTTCTACAAAGAAGACAGTAGTATGTAATATTTCTCTCGCTGTTGCTGCTGCTGAAGAACTCCAGTTCTAGAAGACTGGCCCTGCAAATAAGATTCACATGAGATTAGATTACATGTTAGATTACATTAGAGATTAGATTAGATTAATACTTGTTCCACAGGTCATGAAAACGACACTTCGTAATCATGTGAAATGTGTCAGTTCAACAAAAGGTTTCCTTAAATTACATTTTGTGTTGTTATCGAGGAAATTATTGGACTTTTATAAAATCACTGTAATGTGGTGTATTACTGTGAATTATTGTTACTTACTTGGTGCGTTAACCGGGAGGACGATAGCATTCCAGTCCTTAATTCCACATAATACAGGTGCCTGGACCTTCACACTCTTGAATCAGCCTGACGAGGCTGAGTGGTTTGCAGGCCTAGGATCAGATATGACAGCTTCTCTCAAGTCTGCTGCTGAGGCATTTCATAAGGGCGAGTGGAATGTAATCCTGAACTCCAAATGACAGAAACATGTCAGGTCCTTCCCATTTACTTTCAGAGCAGCACACTGTGGACTGCAAACAAAGATTTAATTATAATTCAGACATGCCACATTGTACCAAATACTAACAATGTGCATAATGATTAATGTCGTACTCGATTGAAAACCAGTATGAAAAATATTTATATTGTACCCAATTAACTGAAATATCGTAACGTACCAGATGTGCTTTTCACTAGGCGTGATGGGGCTGAGTGGACCCCGATCTCAACCTCTGGAGTGAAGGAATTCCATGGTCCTTTCCACTCTCCTTACTGCAGCCAGGTAAGGCTGAGTGAATCCCTGATATGCTGCTCACTCAGCTTCAAGGGATGGAGTGTATTCTTGCCCTTGCTGGTGTTGCATGCTGGGACCCTTCCCATTCTGCCATTGAGGGAGCATAAGCTGCAGTGTAAGTAAATTTGAAAGAATGTAACCACACTACACTGCTACTGAATAGCAATATTCTGACTATAATCTAATCTGTAATTTTAGTGAACAGAAAGTCATTAGAGTAGTACCACAGACATTTGGTATGATGACTCCAAAAAAGTGGTCCGCAGCTCGTGGTCTCGCAGTAACGTTCTCGCTTCCCGAGCATGGGGTCCCAGATTTGATTCCTGGCGGGGTCAGGGATTTTCACCTGCCTCACGATGACTGATTGTTTGTGTTGTCCTTATCATTTCATCATCATTCATGAAAGTGGCGAGATTGGACTGAGCAAAGGCTGGGAATTTGTACAGGCGCTGATAACCGCTCAGTTGAGCGCCCCACAAACCAAACATCATCATCATCCAATCAAGAGTTACCTGTACTGTGCTGCACTTTTGGTATGACATGACCATGCTGCACAGCAACAATGTGGTTAATTTCCAGCCCTGTAAATAAATTTTATTTTGTAATGCAGACACAGTAAAATAGAATATAAAGGTATCAATGTGTGTACATAAATTCGGAATTTCGTTATACTCAGATAATGTTATCTCCAGTACATTTACTTTATACACACCTGATGCACCCTGTTGAACTCCTGGCTGCCATAACATATTGCATGGTTGCTCCACAGCATGGAACTGGTTGTGGGTGACAACCCCTGCAAATAAATTTTATATTACAATTCAGACAAAATTGCCAGGTACGTAAAGATGGTATACTCTGTGCTGCTAGTAACTTTTAAATCAGAATCGTAATACGCTGCATTGGTTCTGGACAGCGACATTCTCAATATTACTTAATCTGACATCTTTAGTTGATGTAGGGCACTAGTGCAGTATGAGACATATTTGGAATGTTGAGTCCCATCAAGCGGTACCAGTTGTGCTTTGCTGCACATTTGGTACGGCATGACCACACTGCACAACAACAATGTGGTTCATGTCGATCTCTGTAAATTAATTATATATTATAATGCAGACAGTAAAATAAAATATAAAGATATCATTGTACATACGTAAATTCAGAATTTCATTATACTCAAATAATATTCCTTAGATTTACTTTTACATGCTGAACAGCTGACTGCCATAACATAGTGCATGGTTGCTCCACAACATGGAAAGGATTGTGGGTGTCAAGCCCAGCAAACAAATTTCATATTACAATTGAGGCAGAACTTGTTGGTATTGAAAGGTGGCCTGCACTGTACTGCAAGTAACTTTTAAATCACAGTCCAAACATACCACATACCTACTGAACAGCAAAATCTAAGTGTAACTTAATCAGACATGTTTAGTTTATACGAGGATATTGGAGCAGTATCACACACATCTGGAGCGATGGGTTCGATCAAGTGTTACCTGTTGTACTGTGCTCTTCATTTGGCATGCCATGACAATGTTCCGCAGGGATATCATGACTCTTGTCGAGCTCTGCAATTGAATTTCATATTATAATTCAGGCAAAACTGACAGGTACTGGACAGCAATTTGTATATTAACCATGAATTACATTTTACTCTGTGGGGGTTCAACACACAACAACATCTCCTCAATAAGTTGAAAATTGATAAATAACCTCATCCAGAAGTGATCTTAATATTTCACGGCTTTCTTCAGCATGAGGAACAGAAAGAGATATGTTACATGTTTTCTTCGTGGTAGAAAACAGCATCCTCTGTGGTGTAAATTTTTTTTCTGGCTCGTAACTGCTTCTCTGAAGTAACTGTTTCAAGCTCGAACAGCTCCTACATTCACCTTTAAATATAACACAGTTTTTTGGCTAACTGCAGTTCACTCTCTGTCATTCCACCGACAGTATTGGAAAACACTGAAACAAGCTTCTGTTTCCCTTTTAACAATGATTTAGGTGTTTTTGAAATGGATTTTCTGCTTACTTCGGCTAATATCGCTTTTCTCTCACTACTACCATCAACACCTTCAACAATGCGCACCTTTGAAGATGTTGTGGATGGTACTTCCCAGCCACTGTCTACGTTAGTAATGGGATCATTGTCCACTAACAGACTAGTTTTCTGCTTATAACAAATGTCCTGAGCTCTGTAACCTCCCCTTTTACATTCGTTGTAAGCCAATCAAACATCTTGGCTGTAACAAGTGACATCAGTGTAGAGATGCCTTTTTTCCCCATACATTGTCATGTATCTTCTTTAACGTCCTACAGATACTCTCCACATGCATATTGGTGTTCAGTGTCTTGAAGTATGAAGCGAATTCTGATGCGTCAGTGTCACTACCGAGCTTCTGCAGTTCTTTTTGCAGTGATTCCTCAAACTTACTTACATATCTCAACATTAACACTGATTTAATGACCTGGTACGCCTCATTTCTTTTATCCAGATCTGAAACATTCCTCTTATATTAGTTTTTCACGCTCTGTCCACATGCCAGGTACAATAAAGTCTCATTTTAGGAGCTCCCATTGTCCTGTTCCATGCAAACTCTGCCAAGGTCCAACCTGTGATTTTATATACTGTAAAAATATACTTAAAATATCAGCGCCCTTCCTGTTCTTAACTAGAAAAGCACGTGGAAACCATTGCCTGAGATCATCTGGTGCTAACCCAGAGGTCACGTCTACATCATAGTGGTTAGCCCATGGGTTCCATCAATATACAGTAGATACATTCTTGCCAATATTTTTATGGCATTTCGCTTTGTGCACTGTTCATTATCACTGGTACGAAATCTTTACTCCTTAATTCTTGTTGTTCATTAGTCGATTCTTGTGGCTTATAGAACAACACACACGGATTCTCACTTTAGTTTGTTCTTACTGAGGCATCAACAACGATTGTATCATGTTGATGCCTACCAACTTTGAGGAAAGTTTATAACTTGTTGCAATGTTATATAAGTCTTGCTTAGTTGTCAAATGGATTCTGTCCAAATTCGAAGCTTGCAAAGTTGCTTGTACGTTATCCAGAACTTCGTCATACGGAAGTCCCACTGCAATATCTGTTGGTAAGGTTTCCCGCCATTTTTGACTCAGCGGTAGATGCCTTAAATCTTGCCTGTGACTAACGTGCGTCAACACAAAATGTGCTTTCGATGCTCCACCTTCGTGTACAATTACTTTCCTCTCTGCGGGGCGCTTTCCATTCATTTTGTTTCGCCCGTCAATTTAAGATGTCTTGTGCCTTTACCTTTGGAGATGAAGTTACCTGTCCGATGGGAACCGTAATAATGTGTAGAACTAGTAGGCTCAAGCATTTTAACCAACTTTCAATGTGTTGTTCGTTCAGTATCTTCTACCCACTGTAAAAACTCATCTTCAGTTGAGAAATTCAGATATTCGGAATTCAAGTCAATTTCACGAGTAGTTTATAAATGATCTATCCAAACCTGTTCACAACCACTTTCAAATAAGCACGACGTGCACGAGAATAACGCCCCTCCCTTTAAACCATGTACACTACTGGCCAAAAATTGCTACACCACGAAGATGGCGTGCTACAGACGCGAAATTTAGCCGACAGGAAGAACATACTGTGATTTGCAAATGATTAGCTTTTCAGAGCATTCACACAAGGTTGCCGCCGGTGGCGACACCTACAACGTGCTGACTTGAGGAAGGTTTCCAACCGATTTCTCATACACAAACAGCAGTTGACCGGCGTTGCCTGGTGAAGCGTTGTTGTGAGCAATGCGTACCATTACGTTTCCGACTTTGGTAAAGGTCGAATTGTAGCCTATCGCGATTGCGGTTTATCGTATCGCGATATTGCTGCTCACGTTGGTCGAGATCCAATGACTGTTAGCAGAATATGGAATCGGTGGGTTCAAGAAGGTAATACGGAACGCCGTGCTTGATCCCAACGGCCTCGTATCACTAGCAATCGAGATGACAGGCATCTTATCCGCATGGCTGTAACGGATCGTGCAGGCACGTCTCGATCCCTGAGTCAACAGATGGGGACGTTTGCAAGACAGCAACCATCTGCACTGACAGTTCGACGACGTTTGCAGCAGCATGGACTATCAGCTCAGAGACCATGGCTGCGGTTACCCTTGACGCTGCATCACAGACAGGAGGGCCTGCGATGGTGTACTCAGCGACGAACCTGGGAGCACGTCATTTTCTCGGATGAATGCAGGTTCTGTTTACAGCCTCATGATGGTCGCATCCGTGTTTGGCGACATCGCGATGAACGCACATTGGACGCGTGTATTCGTCATCGCCATACTGGCGTATCACCCGGCTGACGGTGTGGGGTGCCATTGGTTACACGTCTCTGTCACCTCTTGTTCGCATTGACGGCACTTTGAACAGTGGACGTTACATTTCGGATGTGTTACGACCCGTGGCTCTATCCTTCATCCGATCCCTGCGAAACCCTACATTTCAGCAGGATAATACACGACCGCATGTTGCAGATCCTGTACGGGCCTTTCTGGACACAGAAAACGTTCGACTGCTGCCCTGGCCAGCACATTCTCCACATCTCTCACCAACTGAAAACCGCTGGTCAATGGTGGCCGAGCAACTGGCTCGTCACAATACGCCAGTCACTACTCTTGATGAACTGTGGTATCGTGTTGAAGCTGCATGGGCAGGTGTACCTGTACACGCCATTCAAGCTGTGTTTGACTCAATGCCCAGTCGTATGAAGGCCATTATTACGGCCAGAGGTGGTCGTTCTGGGTACTGATTTCTCAGGATCTATGCACCCAAATTGCGTGACAATGTAATCACATGTCAGTTTTAATATATTTGTCCAATGAATATCCGTTTATCATCAGCATTTCTTCTTGGTGTAGCAATTTTAATGGCCAGTAGTGTATATTGCTTTGGTGGTGATATAACTTATTTTAAAAGTTCTGTCACACACGTGGCACTGATAAGAAGCTGCAGGCACTTTGGTGGTATCGGCTGTTGATGGTCTTCTGCAAACATAGTGTGTACTGTGGCAAATTATCGTGCATTAAAAGACGTTCGCCTACTCATATGTGCTAAGTCACGTAAGTTATACAGAAGACATACAAAGGGCTTTAATGAAGTCATATTGTAATTTTGCCTAAGCATTTTTTTATATATGTTGTAGACACACAGATCGACAAACGGCTGCAAAACCCATAAACGTTGCAGCAAAGCAGAGATTGGGCAGCGGTGACGGCAGAGTCCATAGACCCTCGCAGATATCCAGTCGCTATACGACGCTTCGAGAACTATTTTCTACAATGTGAACATTATTGTGAAGTCAAAAAATCGTTGCATTTCGTCTGTGTGTTTTGACACTGTCAGACAGGTAGCTGAATCCTCATTTTGCCATAGGACGCACCAGATCATCCGACGAGACATAATACTGGTAACAGTTTGCCTGGAGACAGGTTGCGGTCAGCTCGTCCCGAAGTTTGTACGGTTTAGGAAATTTAGTAGTATTCCTAACCGTGAGGTTCTGCATGTAGAATTTGATTAATTAGGCTGCGAATGCAATTACGTCTCTCAGTGAGATCGCCTATTTGAGTGAGGAACTGGTGCAGTTAGCTATGTACTTGTGGGGCTGGATAACTGCAGTGACTTTGTGGGTCTCACAGTTCCGTGAACGGCTGTTAGCAAATCTGCTGGCTGACTCTGCAATGACAGAGTTCGTGCGTTTGCTGTTTGTAGGATTAAACTGGTTTTCGAGAGGAGGTCTAAATATAATTTGTATTTTGTTTGGCAGTCGCTAAAGATTCATAAACAGGGAACTGTGCCTTATTATTCTGCTTCTGGCAGTGTGTTACATGAAGTTTGTGATCTACACTAACGTGTAAGGAAAAGGAACTGTAAGTCAGAAAAGTGGCAACCACATTACGAGGCACTGTGTAACCATTTCAAGATTACTGAAAAGATTCGTGAAGAGGGACTTTCGTAATTTGTTCGAAGTAGTGGGACTACCTGTTGTCAACATCTGAAGTGGTTGTGCCTTGAATTACCATTCAATTGCAGTATTTAAAGTGTTCTTTTTTTCTTTCCTTTATCTCGTTCGAGAGGGCATAGTTTTCTTGTCACTGGATCATACGTATATTCAAAAAGTGTGTTGGGAATTGTTCAGTTCCTTACCTCTACCTCTGTACATCTCCTCCTTTCCCTCCTCTGTCTGTCCAACACCTTCTACCCTCTTTGCTTTACAACTCACACCCCGATAGGAGACTGCTGATCCCTACGCCTACAGTATTTCAATCCAGGTAGTAAGCAGTTGTAAGATATCAAACAAATAACACACATTGCACCGGCCGCGGTGACCGAGTGGTTCTAGGTGCTTCAGTCCGGAACCGCGCGACTGCTACGTTGGCAGGTTTGAATCCTGCCTCGGGCATGGATGTGTGTGATGTCCTTAGGTTAGTTAGTTTTAAGTAGTTCTAAGTTCCATGGGACTGATGACTTCAGATGTTAAAACCCATAGTGCTCATAGGCATTTTGAACACACATTGCATTGAATTCCTGAAACAATTCCAGTTAACTCGGTATGTTACATGACACTATTACATTAAAATATACGAATTTTATTGATAGGCAAGGCGAATAAACAAACCGACATTTTTTGAATATAAACCACTAACCCTCACACTAATAATTGCACGCAAGTAATTTCCCATACCCAAACTACGAGACACAATTCTAAGGGAAGGAGAATTTTATGATGACAAGCCATCCCGTGTTCGGCTGAAACCTCACAGCGGGACACCTAGCAGACACAATGACGCGCTGGAGCCACAGCGGAGGCCATTGGCAATAGCCGCCCCTTGTCCCTGCTTTTAACGATGACCCTTTGGTAAGCCTTTCTACAGGAACATGGCTGGAGATGGAAGAGAAACGTCCGGAGAAGCCCAACTCAAAATACTGGTGACTCATTGTAGCCACCTGCGTTAAAACTCTCTTGAAAGGAGAAAGCTGTTTATTTCAGTATTACTTAGCAGAAGTTAAACTCTCCCCTATGAAAAAAAAATGATAGGCTACAATAATTCTAGTGGGTGGAGTTATAACCAGTACGAATACTCTGACTGGCCAAAATGAAAACGCATGGCCACCAGCTTTGATATAGGCAAACTGCAGAGAGAGAAATTTGCTTCTTCTCCTGCAGAAAAGCGTGGAGTGTTTGAGCCAGCTGAGACGATTGTAAGAGTCATTATGTGAACACTTGTCCACAGGCTCGTCTTAACTCATAAGGAGTTAAACTGCAAAGTCTGCTAGTATGGAGAATCGCACTGAACAGTGACAGTTAACACTTGCGAATGATTTGAAAGCAACGACGTATGCACTTTTCCAGCCAAGCAGCGTGTACTATGCCAATTAACTTAGCTAGGGAACAACTACGAGTCTCGATTTCATAGAAGACGCAGGAAATGTATAAGACTGGTGTTTTACAGTCGAGAGAGATTTAGAACAGCCGGCCGGAGTGGCCGAGCGGTTACAGGCGCTACAGTCTGGAACCGCACGACCGCTACGGTCGCAGGTTCGAATTCTGCCTCGGGCATGGATGTGTGTGATGTCCTTAGGTTAGTTAGGTTTAAGTAGTTCTACGTTCTAGGGGACTTATGACCACAGCAGTTGAGTCCCATCGTGCTCAGAGCCAGATTTAGAACAGATTCTCAGGTTCACAGCTCGCACCGACAGGCCGCTGCCGCTGCCGACCAAAAGTAAACACGCGCGCTCGCGCTATGCCAGCAAGTGATGTTCAGTTGATACTCAGAACTGCAGTCGTCTCAATCTCTCCCATTTATTCATACATACAACCACGATCTGTAGTTAAACATATTCAAGATGGTCAGGCTTAATTGAAGCAGAAAGGTGAGATATCCGATATATTGAGAAGAATTGATCAGCCACTGTAGATTGCTTTATCCTCTTAAGTTATTGAATAGTTTTAACTGTGTACTTCTTTTTGATTGCTCTTTACCGACCCCTACTCAAATTTAGGTATTTTCATTGTGCGTTTTAGCGTAATTGGTACCTCTGGCTCCAGTTATACTTAATTTGTATTTTTATCGACCCCCAGACATGGTCATCAACCGTCTTACCATTAAAGAACTAATAATAGGAATTTCGCTTCACAGTTGTGAACACGCAATATCAATATTTTACCATTCACTACTTAATTTTGCTAACATTGCTATGTGATGAAGTAGACAGCTATGTCATGAAGTAGAGTAAAAATAAATCTTAATAACGAAAATCTAAGATTTTCATTTTCTGCCAACATGTAGTTACTCCTGACCACGTACACTAATTTCCTTTACATGGAGTATAGTGGAACCGACGTTGAGATCATTGTCTGATTACGTCACTGTCCATACTGCTGCACTCTTCTGAACTCTGCGTGCGTGAGATGGTATCTTCCGACCTTGCAGGCCGTAGGTTCAACACCAAATTCCTAAAACACTCACAGAGTGTCCTTGCGCAACTGTGGTAGGAAGATAGATCAGAACCAGTCCCACACATGTTAGACAGTTTGTATATGAACACTGGTTGAAATCAGTCCAGGGGTTTACGAGAAGATGGGAGACATACATAGATCCATACATCCGCACATACATACAGGCACTGTTCCTCAGAGTCGTGTGTATACCCGCGGTTTCTCGCCATGATCTAGTTAAATGTTCACCTTGCTAAAATCTTGTAACGTTCTTCCTTAACACATCTTACCAAGTTTAACAATGCTCCATCTCAATATTTTCAAAAACGTACAGTTCAGATCACGCAACTTACTAATTTTGAGTCATTTATATATTCAATGAAAATATAATACTTCTTTATCACTTTTATTCTTTAGCTACAATGATTAAGTTTCATTGCATTTACTGTTTCTGTTACATAGTTTACGGTTACTTTACATTCGTTTTGTACAATCAGTCGACTGTGTTTAACTGCTATAATGTAATTTTGTGTGAGCACCGATATTTGTTCTTTTCTATTGTGCACAACTGTTTCGTTTTCCTTTTGTCAGTATGTATGTAGTTGTTTGAACAACTACGTGGTTGAAGGAAGGAAGGAACTTTAACTTTTAACGTCCGGTCGACAGTGAGGTCATTAGAGACAAAGCCAGGCTCGGATAGCGAGAGGATGTGGAAGGGAACGAGTCGTGCAGTTAAAGGAACCATTCCGCCATTTCCCTGGAGTGATTTAGGGTTCACATGGTTCAAATGGCTCTGAGAACTATGGGACTCAACATCAGAGGTCATCAGGCCCCTAGACTTAGAACTACTTGAACCTAACTAACCTAAGGACATCGCACACATCCATGCCCGACGCAGGATTCGAGCCTGCGACCGTAGCAGCAGCGAGGTTCTGAACTGGAGTCCCTAGAACCGCTCGGCCAAAACGGCCGGCTGATTTAAGGAAATCACGAGGCCCTGTCTGAGTAGTCTAGCGTGCTCAGTATGTCGTGTTACCTCCAGTCACTCCTCGTCATGCTTCTGCCAGTTAGTCGACAGAGTATTTATATGATAGTCACGTTCCATAATTTGCCTTTAAAGAAACATAAGGTAACTATAGTTCTTAAGTCATGATATTGGTACAACTCTGTGGGAATCTCTTATGAAAGCTGTTCGCCATGTGAATCACATATAACTCATAATTGTAAATTACTATATTTTTATAACCCAAATTTTATTTCTTTGAACTGCAGGAAACATGATGATGTTCTTTGGAACGAAACCGGTCGTTGAGACGTGGCGCCATTGAGTCAGTTGACTGTTCTGTCTGGCGCCACTGGCTCAGGCGTAGTATCGACTATCCCTCTTGCGGCCCCATTGCCAGTATCTGCCAGTATCTGTGACGAAGAGTTGGTATCTATGGGTTGTGTCCTTATAAGGTCTTTGCTTGCCGATATACATACGGGTTCGCTGGCCCGAGAGGAGGAGGCACGAAATTTCGAGATTGGCAGTAGCGTCACGACAAAAATTGGTCACGAGGTCTGAATGACCGAAGCCACGAGCTACACAAGGAGGGCCCGCGCGGAGTAAGGATACCGGAGTACTTCACCGGGGTCAGCGTCGACTACAAACAGCAGGCAGACATCCCGTCGGTTGGTTGGCAACATTCGTGTCGGACGACTGCTCGTGGCCTGGCTGCCCTGTTCTGCTTGGCTTTCATCGGCACAACTCAGTAACCGTCTCGACGCACCGTAGATCCATGGAACTGCTTGCTGAGAAAAGGAAGTAACATTCTGTAATCCTCGTAGTGATTTGTGCCATTGTCTACCTGCCCCCTAATTATTTTCTGTTTTGTACCCGACCCTCAGATTTTTGCTCGGTCGCCTCATTGGTAGTATTGTACTAAGACACTAGTTGTCGTTTAAAACTTTGTCCCGCCATTGTAATGGTTTTCCTTATTATTTTCTGGTTTGTAACGACCCTCAGAGTTGTATTCGGTCGCCTCTTTGGTCATAAATATAGGCCATAGTGCTGTACTAAGACATTAGTTGTCGTTTGAAAATTTGCCCCGCTATTATATTGCCTTTCCTTTCTGGTTTATACCCGATCATTAATGTTTTAATGAATCAGCTCCCTGTTGTAAATACAGCCAGAACAATTGTACTAAGGCTGAGACTGCCGTCAAAGAAAACGCTGTCTTCTGGTTAGATGTTAACCGGTTCAATTCTTTGAACATTACATTAGTTATAATCTGAACAACCTGTTGCACTAAGCTGTGCGTTGCTGTCTTTGAAAGACCAGGTCATTATCGATGTATCTATAGCTGGATCTTGTGGTTCCGCCGAGTGTTTTCTCTTGTAGTTAACTGTTCACAAGTAATGTTTTAAGACGTTCCCTCAGAGCGGTCTTAATAACTGACAATCAGTTTAACTCTGAAAATATTAACAACAAACCGTCATCAGGGCTTTATTCAAAATAAGATTGTCAAAAGGTTGACGACTGAAATTAAGAGGTTGGTTGCTTTAAAGTAAGCCTTATCATTGTCATATTGCTTCCTAACCTGTTTAACCTATAAGCACAGGTGCACATTTTAATCCCGAACCCCTCGACATACAGCTTTCACATTTAAAAGTTACGTCATCTGTTTTGAGTAATGGAATCACTCTTGTCGTCAATGGTGCTTATATAGTTTCCATGTGTTGCAGAAGGGAATTTAATAAGAGAGACTGTGTCCAGCGCGGTATTCAACACCACTGTTCCACGTGATAACGAGCGGGCAGCAGGTTCGATGATCTTGTAATAAATAAATGGCGTGTGACGAGGTCCTCCCGACGGGTACACCGCTCGTCTGATGCAAGTCTTTCGATTTGACGCCACTTCGGCGACTTGCGTGTCATTATTGTCATATTGTTTGCTGTTTTGATTTCTCTTACAAAAGCTTATTCATTTTACAAATTTCTTCATTTTGTAAAAAAAAACTGAATTAATGGTTATATATTGTTAAATAAACATTTTGTGTGAAAAGGAAGTTATATTGGTGGGTCCGCCCTTCCACGTTTTCCTTGATACCAGTGAGTTCCACGTACCAAATGTTCAAATGTGTGTGAAATGGTTCAAATGGCTCTGAGCACTATGGGATTTAACATCTGTGGTCATCAGTCCCCTAGAACTTAGAACTACTTAAACCTAACTAACCTAAGGACATCACACACATCCATGCCCGAGGCTGGATGCGAACCTGAGACCGTAGCAGTCACGCGGCTCCGGACTGAGCGCCTAGAACCGCTAGACCACCGCGGCCGGCTGTGTGTGAAATCTTATGGGACTTAATTGCTAAGGTCATTAGTCCCTAAGCTCACACACTACTTAAACTAAAGTATACTAAGGACAAACACACACACCCATGCCCGAGGGGGACTCGAACCTCCGCCGGGACCAGCCGCACAGTCCATGACTGCAGCACCCTAGACCGCTCGGCTAATCCCGCGCGGCTCCACGTATCTGTCGTGACATAATAAATGTGTAGCATTACAGCTCTGGTGGCTTCTAATTAACGACAAAAACAATCAGCCGTGGAGTTCAAGATGATCAAGAGCAAGAAGATTTACTACGTTGATGACCACGTATTTTAGTATGTGGCTGCAGGTACAGAAGTGAAAGAGTCTTACGTGTGTGGACCCATACAGCGTTGGGCAACAGAAGAGAGAGCGTGATGCCTCTATTGCTCCATTGGCTTTCGAAACATGCAGTTCGATGCTTCTTACGGTGACCACGACGCATAGAAAAACTATCTGACGACGTGACACACCGTCTGAATGGAACTAGACGCTTGACAGATATGCATGCGGTAGCCAACAAATCAGGTGATCCCCTAGCTACCTCGACCAAGTCATCGCTCTCTTGGTCTCTCATTGGATATCAGGGTCTCTAAGTAAATATGTATGAGTCTGACTTACTAGTAGGCTTCCATGTTGCAGCTCTTCACGAGGATCCCTGTCATTAATTAGGTATCACACATCAGCAGTTAAGTTCGAAGCCGGTATAACAGTGCCATTTCACCATTCCCTTTCCTCAACCTACTTTTTATTCAACATCGAATATTTTGAGCAAACTGACGGAGTTACTATGGGTAGTGCTCTCTCCCCTCTGGTAGCAATTATTTTTATGAAAGACTTTGAGAAGAGGGCACTTGATTCGGCAGAACTTAAACCAAAATTCTTCTGACCGTATGTGGATGATATTTTTGTGCTGTGGCTCCTCAGTGACGAAGAACTTGGCGCTCTTTGCAGCAACTGATTTCTGTCCACGAGAATATCAGATTTGCAACGGGAGAGGAGAAGGACTGCTATCTACTATATGAGGACGTCTTTGTCAGTCAGAAATTGGATGGATCATTGGGGCATTCTGTTTACCGTAACTCCACATAAACAGACCAGAATTTGTAGGCGCCTAGCTGCCACCACCCATTACAGATTATGGGGTTCTTCGAACTTTGGTTGACCTGTTGCATCCAAAGGCGACAGCCTGGCAAATGAGCTGGAAGACCTACAGTCAGTGTTCAAAGATAATGGTCACTCTCCACATCAGATCAGCACAGTTTTAAGGAAGAAGGAACGTGACCACCCAGAAGACCAAGCGGAGAAGGACTGGTTCAAGTCCAGGGCATTCCTCCCGCACATCGGCAATTTTTCGTCGAAATTAGGCAGATCCTTAAGGAAATATTATGTCAAAGTAATCTTCCGACCACCTACAAAGACTTGTACTCTCCTCGGTTTGGCAAAAGACGTTCCAGATTGCGGAGGATTGGAATTTACAGAATACTTTACCAGTGTGGCAAAGCCTAGATTGGTCAGTCAAGTTTGTCAAAGATGCCTCGAACATGATCGCCACACTGGCCTTTCCCAGACATGTAAGTCAGCCACAGCCGAACACTCTATCTCCACAGGACATTCAATGGGTTATTGTGCCACGGAAATCTTGGCCCTGACGAGATCCTTCTTTTATTCAATTATAAAAGAATCGGTGAAAGTACGTTTGGAGGAAGATCTTATAAATGATGACGGAAGCTTTCAACTCCATATGGCGTGATACCCGGTGGTTTCCTAATTTCTTCAGAAAAAAAAAAAAATTATGACTAATGACACGTCCACCCACAGTTGATGTTAATAAACTTGGCATTCGAATTTAAGCTCCTCGATTACGCATTCTGACAGAGAGCGTGCTTATAGTATCACCATTACGTATGCGTCTATCCGTCATAGGTCATTTGGGGCACTGTCGATCAGAAAATGGTGGATTTTATTTGTCCTTTTATTTCCTTTACTGTGTATTTCGGGCTGATTTATTTATGTCCATATGAATGCTTTTCTGTGCTACTTTATCCTCTTTCGACTAGTCCTGACTATTCTCAATTAGAACTATCATCAGGTAACCTCTAACGCATGTTTTCTGTAGTAATGAGAACCTTCTCTGAATGTCGAGTTCCTTTGCAGATAGAAACGTGAAAATGTCTGTTATACTGCAATGCCATGTACAGTAAGGTTTTGGATATCTTGTTTCTCTAACCCTTGTGCCTTTCAACCAAATATGACCATAGCTATAACAATTTTAATAACTTTTTCCAGAAAGTATACCGCGGATTCGCTGTAATCATTCTAAATGGCCAAAATTTTCTTTCTAAATTCCCCAATTATGTTTCAGCAAACACAGAGTTCGTTTTTCAAATTATTTTACTCTAAAAAGTACATGACTGAAGGTATAACCTTTTCGTTTCGTACTAAGCTTTCTCCGTACCACTTTGCGTACCAGCGGAGTGTCGTTTTTTATATCCTCAGAGCAAGATTTTTTTCTTGTTTAGATCAATGTTTGCAATATATAGAAAGCGTACATAATGCTAACTGGCCTTAGCATACATTTTTATACACTAATCAGCCACTAAGTACTCTTTCAAAATACTTATGGAGTGAGGAAACTGTGGATGAAATTTACAAACATGTCGTAACATACTCGACGTTCCCAAACGAGTGTTTAGTAACTTTTTACACAATTTACATTGCTAGACATCTACCGATTTATTTGAAGCTGCCTCGTAAACACACGTCATCTTTTCCCATGCCGGATTACCTCTCCATTTCGTGACTGGTATACATTCCGCAGTTCTCGATTTCTCATGTCCTTTAAGTTTGGTTTGTTCATTTTGCTGCTCGCACCGTTAAGATAAATGAGCTGCAGTGAAACTACCTACGCAGTCATAAACCTGGCTAGTCTTGTTGGACTGATAGTCAACCAGTTGTCAGGTGCAGCAGGCTGAACGGGTCCGGTGAAGCTTGGCAGGCTTCCGGAAACCCATGCTGGCCTGCTTCAACCACTCTGCTGCAGTACACGTGTACTCTTCTGTCTCCGTTGCAGCAGGTTGAGCTGCTTTAATGGTTGCTGTAGAGATACGGCAAGCAGGCTGGAAGGCGGATTTTGCGCTGCACATGGACGCAGGCTGGTAGGGGTCGTATTACGCTACGTAGAACATTCACATGAGCTTCCTTGGCACCAGTGGTGGTAATAGAATAATTTCGTGAAGCTATTGCATCCGTTCACCAACGATGACATCGATGTCATCTTTCAATACGATAATTGTCCCAGCATAGTCTTACATTGGTTTGAGGAACATGACAGGTGAATTACACCAAATTCACCTGATGTGAACACTGTAGAGCACATCTGAGATGCTGTTGAGTGGCAGCTCGGCTCCTACGAATTACCGGCCTCTAATTTTCGGGAATTGCTCCATCTGTGCGTAGACATCTGGTACCACATCCTCACTGATAGCTACCAAGATTTTTCGAGCCCAAGCAATTCAGAATCGCTGCTGCACTGTGCTACAAAGGTGATCCATTATCTATGAAGCAGATGGTCATAACGTTTTGCCTCATCATTGTATGTCATACATGTCGGCTTACGGGATATTGATGTAATAAAGATTAATGGTATATGCCCTTGGTTTATTAAGAACTTGATGCCCCTTACGGTTCCTAGGTGCCAAATAATGTATCGAGAAGAATCATACCAGTCAGTAGGAGCTCTACTGTTGCCGTATATGTTGTATACATACGGTCTTAATTAGTTTCTCTGTTTCCTTAGGGTTAGACTGTCATATTAAAAACCCGCAGGTCAAGAACTTTGTAAACAATACAAATGATGAGAGCTATCAGGCTAAAGAATAACCAAAACTCAAAAATGGTTCAAATGGCTCTGAGCACTATGGGACTTAACTTCAGAGGTCATCAGTCCCCTAGAACTTAGAACTACTTAAACCTAACTAACCTAAGGACATCACACACATCCATGCCCGAGGCAGGATTCGAACCTGCGACCGTAGCGGTCGCGCGGTTCCACACTGTAGCGCCTAGAACCGCTCGGCCAGCCAGGCCGGCTAACCAAAACTCAAGAATCAGGTTACGCCCAGTATCTGACTGATGTCTACCATATATCCTCAGAAGTAATGTCATTGACATAAGTTGCGAACGTAGAACCCTTGTAAAATTTTGCAAAAATACCTGTGTTTTCCATCCATGCTAGAGTCATCATAAGCTACTGACATGAAAACGTGAATAGAAGCATATTAAGTACGTACTATGGCCACGCCATGATTTGTCTGCTACTGATGCGCGGAGAGCACAGTAGGAAGCAGGGGTCAAGCGTGCATGCATATTGCGAGTACAACAGACCCAGCAACAAAAGTCAGCTATCTCAGTGTCAACGTGGTACGTGGGCCGATGTCTCGTCAGGCATATTTTCTCTCGGGTTTCGGCAGATGTATGCAGTTTCGTTTTTTGCAACGTGTAGCTGGAGTCAGGCCAAAGCAGTACAGCTCATCACATCTTTCATGTGACGCCCTGCATCGATGGAAAGCGTTGGTATGTTTCCCACGTTACAAACGAAATTAGTTTTAAAGCGGAATTTTTCGTACCCATTCAACAGTGCCGTCCAAAATTAGTCTACAGCGATACTCGTTTTATCGATATACAGGATGAGTCACTAACTGTTGCCACGTAGAATAACTCCGAAAGTATGATAGTAGCTGCAAAGTTTGTGCGACAAATGTTGCATGGGACAACTGGAGCCATAATACGACGTTGCTAGGTGGACTCGCATCAGAGATGTGAAGGACTGAACCAGTGAGTTTCTGGAACCAGGCGATATAAATTCTTACTTCCATCTTTGATCGTTGTCCCTGTGACTTGTTCTCTTTGCGTTTTTGAGGCAGGACATTTCTGCTGGCGCGCGTGCGCAAGTCGAGGAGGGTGGGTCCGCGCATGGCCGAGCCAGTCTGTGACGTCACGTGCTTTCGATGTTGTCATTGTGGGGGAGTTGGCGACACCATGTCACGTGGCACGGCCGTATGCCGTCAGGACCAGTTGAGTTGGAGCAACGAAGAAGCATGGGCCGCTGCCGGAAAGTACTAAAGTTGTATTGACACAGCTGGCCAGTGGCGACCAGGATTTGCCAATACCTCGAGAGCTATGTGGATGGATGGCGTGTGAATTTCACATGAAGAAGAAAAAATTAATCGCCAAGCTTTCGTGGTGGGTTCCTCCTTCTGTATATAGTGAATATTGTAATATCCACGTGATAAATTTTTGGCTACAGTGCGACGAGAGGAAATTATGCCGCTAACAGTTATAAACATTATCTATTCGACGTATGAAAAAACAGTGAAAACTTATAAATATTAATTATTTATATAATATTCTATGATGTAATTGGACATATCGATGTGTATCATACAAAGACAATGATAATTGTAAATTCCTTTTATGATCCGCGTTTGTCTTCCTTTGTTTTTACCTTTTGTTGGTTGGCTTTTGTAAGTTGTGGACGCATATCAAACTGAGGTCTGTTAAGAAACTGTAAGTATTTGTTAATTATTACTTGAAAATAGGGTTCATTATTATTATAAATATGAATGAATGATTATTTGTAACTTTAATTCCTCTCTCAGTAAGCATTATCTGTGTTAATTATTTCTTTCCGCTGCAACGAGCGCAGCCGTTGATGATAGCGATTTGTATCGCGTTTTTATCTGTGTTTTTCCTTAGAAACAAATCAAATGTTTGCTTGATTAGGTCTAAATACTGCACAATATGAAAGTATAGTTTATAGAGGTTAAAATCATTTCAAATACTTACTTATTTGGTCTAACAATAGAAAGTCTCTATCAATTGTCTGCCGCCATCTTAACAATTATCTCAGCGGCAAATTCAAATTACGCAACTCTGTAGAAATAAATGACGAACGTAATGCAAATGTGTAAAAATAAATGTGCACCGGTGGTTCCGAACTCATTTTAATGAAAATAATTCGGATCAGCCTGGTTCTTTAAAATCAGTGCTCATAGCACGATCCTTATAAGAAACTTTTCTAGCTGATGTATGGAGCTGAAATTAATTACGCATGAGTTGCGAAGAATATTGTTTCAGGTAACATACGTCAGTGTTGTGCGCGGCTGATATTCGGTGGTTTTAATGATCATTTTGCTGAAGATAACTGTTTCCATCGTAATCCATAGTTGTATAGAATCTGTTGTATGAACTGTGATTTAGTGACACACAACTTACAGACAACACTTCAACGAGACGTTAACTTGGAGTTCTTTAGCAACTTGATCAAATCTTTAGCCGGGAGAAAAATTATTTAGTAATTACTCAATGCAATAAAATAAGATTATCATTTTCATTTACAAATTAGTTAAATACCATACCACTGAATATGCACATTTATTCATTTTAGTAATTGAAATTGTGATCTATTACAGATACGGAGTACTAAAACAAACTATTAATCATTGTTTATTCACTTGTTCCATGAGCATTGACATCTTCCTACTAGACTTGGCCACTGTTTCTATGTTTCGATACAGTGTATCGATACGTGGAACTGTTTCAGTGTTTCGGAACGGCTGTGGTTCACTGTTTCGAAACAGTGGTGTTTCATTCCGCCCCTGTCTCGGATATCCGGACCGAATTCGATCTCGAGCCAGACAGAGAAACTGTATCGTTTTTTCAAAATAAGTCTGTTTCAGTCCACCTATGCTTGGAACGGACTGATTGTATCGAAACAGTGATGTTTCATTCCGCTCTGTGTCGGACGAGATTCGGGCTCGGTACAGGTACTGAAACACAACATACCACTTCGTGAAACACTTTCAAGAGTGTCGAAATCGTTCTGACAAGCAATAGCATGAAGCTTAAGATATCCGAAAATAAAGCTTTGTTTCTAGATGACTGTCCTATTCCGAAATGGCGTAACATTTGCTTTATAAACATTAACCAAACAATAAAACAACGCATACTATTCACATTCAAAATAATAAATATGTGAAAATCATTCAGTAGACTTTTTATTATAACATACGTTTCTCTGTTCAAGTATAGTAATCATATTAAGAAATGCAAGTAAGCCTAGAATATTTTGAATAAAAAAAGGCGTAGAGTGACAGTTATTATACATATACATAAATTTAATGTAGGTATAATTGCAAGCAATCTGTTTGACATTTCACTGATAGTGTAATGGTGAACGGGAAGGGCTGGGAAGCATGGTGAATTTATAGTAACGGTTCGAAACATCTTGAAAGACAAAATTTTTTCTGTTATATTTTGTTATTTATTCGAATTATTTGGCATTATTTGTGAGTCTATAGTCACTGTGCTTATTATCCACAATGATTCCCTTTGTGTGCATGGCAATTAGCAGGATGGGTATATTCCCATACTAGCGGAATGTGAGAATCCCAGTACCATATCCGTTGTTTCTGCAGTTCGCTCCCACCTCCAGTTCCGTTCGTGGTGGTTCTTCTGTCTTCAGCTATGGCTGTCGTCGGCCAATTGAAAAGTATGAAAGTCACACGACACGAAAGCAGCGCATTTTCTGCATGAAATACGAAACTGCCAAGAGGCCTAAGTGATAGATTCATACTTTCTGCGATATGATTGGCGCTCTCGCACCTCATTTGTGTTTGTATGGACATACCTATACAGTAGACATTCAATATGATAAAATGTCTAGGTTTATTAGATTACAAAACACAAACTGTTTCGAAACATTACATTGTACTGTTTCATTTGTTTCGAAACAGTTATGTGTTTCAGTTTGCCCATCTCTGCTTCCTACCGAACTGCTGTACGAATCTGTGTCTGCGCCGGTGCAACAGCAACTACATGCAGTGCGACAGTAGCTTCTTATAAGGATTGCAGTTCACCATCCTACACAAGTAGGAGCAGATGTTCATGTTCAGTTATTACATAGCAGCACATTAACAACATTTGCTGCGTGTGCATTATATAATTGAATTCAGTACCTGCAGCCATAAGTAGTAATAATTGAATATTCTGGCTGCGAGAATAATATTTTTAAATGTTATTTGTGTATATGTGTTAGTTATAAGATTATTCTGTGTCAATTGGTGCTTGTCAGTGATTTATATAGTTGTTGTGCTATATTGGTGATAGAATGGTTAAACAAAAGAAAAATAAATCGAATGAGCATACTGATGCTGAGATGACATCAGAGTCTCAGGTAGAAAAATCTACCAATATTTCTGTCGAATTATTATAAAATTTAATTATGAATGATAATTTAGAAACTGATGTCCCGAGTGATAGTAAAACCGAGGAGTTGCCAAAACAAACTGACACTCCTGCATTCAACCAGTTAGGAATTAATGACAATATTTGTTCTGAGCAAGGGGCAGAAGTTAGCAATACTCAAGGTATGTCGATACAGGATATGCTAACAGCATTTTAGAAAAGTTTACTATTAAAGAGCAGGAGCGTGAAAGACAACGTCAGCAGGAAAAGGACAAACGTAGGCAGGAAAAGCTTATAGAAAAACAGCAACAGGAGCTCAGGGACCAAGAAAAGGAAAATAAATTTATGGAAAATATAAAAAATATTTTTCTGGAAAGAGATAAAGAAATTGTCCGTAGGATAAAGCAAGTGTTGGTCGATCGTGATAATGCTATTATTACCCATTTTAAGCAGGAGATCGATGCAGTAAAAACCACTATTGAATCGTTAACAAACATTCCAGTTCAGGTCAATAGTCTTCAAACCGAAGTAGAAAGACTAGAGAACCAATTCAAAGTCTTGGCTACCGCTGTGGAAACAATGCAGGAGGACATTCCCTCGGAAATCCGAAAGCAAGTCCGAACAGAAGTAACCAGGGTGCTGAGCTCTGAAAATCAAAACTTTGAAAATCTGACATTTTGCAGTAATGACAACACTGGTACTGACAGGGAAAAGATGGCAGATAATCTAACGGCGAATTTTAATGCACCAGAAGGAAGACCAAATTTTGGTAATCAACCGATATTACCAGAGCAATATGTGACACCAAGAAACAATAATAGTGGAATAGAATGTACGTGTAATAAAGTAAGCACACCACCTATGAATGATAGCAATTCCATGCACTTAACTACTTTGATGCATGAAGAAAGCCTAATGAAGCATAGACAGTTTCAAATACTTAACGAAGAAAGCAAGAAAAACATACATCCAGTAGTTATCATCCGAAACTTCAAAAGTGTTCTTCCAAAATCATGGTCGGAAGAACAGAAAATACAGTTTGTGGTTTCACATATTTCTGGTGATGCGTCGCTCGGGGCATTAAATGCAGCAGAAACTCGCAAGACTTTCCACGACTTTGAGAAGGCGTTCCTTGATCAATTCTGGTCAGCGTTTACTCAAGAGCGACTCCGTAAAATTGTTTACAATGCAGAAATATACAATCCGAAAAGTCAGGTACCTTAAGAAAGTACTTTGAAAAATATATTAACATGACCCGGTACTAGGACGAGCCAGTAACCACCAGAGACTTATTGCGAGTGTTAAAAGCTAGATTACCCATACATATTAGAGAAAAATTATTTAATGTTAGAGACGCCGATCTGAAAGAATTTCTGTCTGTAATTGATTCTCTGGATCTAGTGCAAGAAGACGCCAGAAAAAATTCTGACGTCATCAGCAATAATGATAGTCCTACTAGAAAAAATTCATGGAAAGGAAATAATGGAAATAGGGGCGAAGGTGGACCAAAGAAAAATAAAAGTAAAGCTTACAGTAACGGAAAATACAATAATAATAATAGTAGTAGGAATCCCTACAGCCAAAATTTTGGTTATCCTGATAATAATAACAGTAATTATCAAAAGGCCGAAGAACACCAATAACCGAATGGTAATCAGAGGCCGTACCACAACGAAAACCCAAAAAATAACAATAGCAACCGAAAGAGACGAAATGACAACAGGTCAGACAGTCCATGTAAAGACAAGCCTAAAAATATGCGGGGTGACAGTGAATATTGGCGACAGCTAGGGCCAAGTCATTGGCAGCCGCAGCAAAATTCTATCAATTCAGTTCAGCCAATAAATTATGTACAGGCTATACCTATACCAAGCAATCAATATCCACCGAGGTGTAATCCAAGCAGGCCTCCTCTGACTGAAAACTCACAAAATTTTAGAACAGTGGAGGTACCTTTGGAAGCAAAACAAAACACTCAGAAGCCAACAAACTAATTTCGGTCCCTGTAGGCCTTCGCCAGGTGACCGAGGCCAACAATGAAGGCAATAGGTCGACAGAACAGAAAATAAACATGATACGGTATCAGGATGGCAACAGGATCGAAGATGAGCTATATCAGGAACCTGCTGTCTCTGATAAGCCACAAAGGGAAAATGTCCAAGCAAGTGTCACCGGAGCTGTAAATGGTGTAACAACTACTATTCTGCTTCACACAGGTGCTAATGTATCAGTTACGAACACGCAATTTTTCAAGAAGGTATCGGAGATTGCCGATTTTGCCGGTTGCAAATTGTAATGTTATAGGGGCATTGGGAAAAATGGCACAGAATATAAAATACCAGACACAGGTGGAAGTTTCCTTGGGAAATGATTGCTTATTATGCACGTTCCTACTAATGGATAACTTGTCAGTACCGGTGCTTCTGGGTCTTGAGTTCCTTCGGGAAAGGGAAGCTGTAATTGATCTCACCCGTGGAACATGTGCACTTAAGTACCAACAGCGACCCATAACATTAATGCTGAATCGGGAGTTCGGTGCGAACCTTCCGCTGATGAGAAAAATGAATCTTTCTGTCAGCAAACAGAAGTTGTTAGTGTTGGATCGTAAGCACCCACAGATGTGTCACAAAAACCGAAATAACGATGCACCCAGCAACGTGAGTGACATCGTCACAACAATAGAAGAGAAAGTACAGGAGGCAACTTGCATTAATGCTTCAGAGGAAAGACAATTAACAGAATTATTATCCGGATACCTCGAAGTATTCACTGAACGTCCTGGAATCATAAAAGATTACCAGTATAATATGAAAGTATATCCGCACAAGACCTATTGCAGAGCATCTTACTCGGTTCCCTGGACTAAAGAAAACGAAGTGAATATACAGAGGACCAATCAGAAGTGCAAGTGCACTACCCCATAACTGTAAATATAATGTTTATGGTAAAATAATTAGCAGTAATAATGTGATAATTTTATGTATGTATTAGTTTATAAGCTTTTATTTCAAGTATTACACTGTAATGTTGTTGAATTATTTGAAGAAGGACTAGAGTATCCCCATAATAAATGTATTTTTACTCTAAAAGGGATAAATAACTTGATAAACACTTGAGTGTTGTTGCATTAAATGTGAGGAATTTTACCTTCCTATACGTGGGATAGAAATGATTAAAATGCTTAAGTAATATATTTGTTCGTGTGTAAGAATGGATATAACAAATATATTTTCATAAGATCGAGTCATGTAGTCCCACAAACGTAGTGAGTGTTGGTGGTGTGTGAGCTGTGTGACTGAGAAAAAAAAATAAAAATAAAATAAACTGCTTTCATCACTAGTGAAGCGAAATCTGAATGTGAACTGATTTACGTACACGGTTACATTACGAAGTCATTTAAAATGCTCTTATGAGCAACATTCCGGTTAGATAAACCGAACATGGACATCTGTCCCAAAAACATGGTAAATAACAATCCCAATAAAAAAGTAAAAAATAGAAATTTATAAATATATGTATCTGTAATAAAAATGGAAATGTGCTGTTATCTGGACAGTTCAGTAATGATCTCATGGTCAAGATAATGTAGCAGATTCTGAAAGTTTTATATTGTCTCATGTTCATGTGACAGTGTAAAATTTTAAATTTTGTTATTCAGTCATGGTAATATGAACTTATGTGCAAGTGTACCAGACCTCATTACTTGAAAAGTATCATTTGCATATAGATTGTCTGTTATGTACTGTGGAAAACTACTGACAGCAATCAGAACAGTGAAACGTGTTTCGCAGGAACTAGTGGGCGCGTGAAGAACTGTGATTTACATTGTGAATAATAATGAACAGTGATAAAAACTGTGATCACGTAACCTTATGAACGCTCTTTGAGTGTCAAAGTTAGCAGCAGCGCTATGAACGTTGAGTACTGTTGACTGTATTAATAATTAATTTGAACTGACGACCTTTAGTAGTTTGATATGAAGCGTCTCCGCGTGCCAAATTTAATGTGACAGACTGTACAGCCAGCCGCGCGGCAAAACAATAATGCAACGTTGGCTACGCAGCGCGTCGCGAAAATATTTACATTCCGCTTAAGTAAACGAAGCACACTGCGGACCCTTGTATGATTAACAGTGCAGTGTTCAAAATGTGCTTATTGTGATAAAAAAAATGGTTCAAATGGCTCTGAGCACTATGGGACTCAACTGCTGAGGTCATTAGCCCCCTAGAACTAGTTAAACCTAACTAACCTAAGGACATCACAAACATCCATGCCCGAGGCAGGATTCGAACCTGCGACCGTAGCGGCCTTGCAGTTCCAGACTGCAGCGCCTTTAACCGCATGGCCACTTCGGCCGGCTTATTGTGATAAACTTACATGTGAATCACTACATTGTGTTGAACAGTGTCAAAATACAGAACATACTCCAAGAACAGTCTAATTCCATCCGTGTGAATGCGAGTGAAATGGACACTAATAAACTTTTCCACAGGATGAGAATAGTAATTATCTTGTCACTGATGCTTATATTTTGACATTTCATGTACCTGTATTAAACTGAGGGACGTGGGAAAGGAGAAACAAGACGTGCTGCAGCGCGACTTCTAGCCAGCAGCAGATCCAAACCACGATGCAGCCGACGGCAGCCGACGCCCCACCGACTCGGCCGGCGGCGGTCCAGCAGCAGCCACTACCCGTCTGCGTTCCAACGGCTCGACACGGGGATGTTCTTACGACGTCAGCGGCAAATTCTTATCACATTCGATAAATGAGTGACTTTGGAAATTTTGTGACATATCACCATGAGAAAACATTCATTATCTCAGATGCTCATAACAGAGTCTTAAATTTGCATTTTCCAGCATACTTTTTTTTTTTTACATTCATGTCAAGCCTGACTGTTAAAAGTAGGTGTCTGTATTTTCTTGAAGCCCCTTAGACGGTTTTATTCCCGGTTTTCCGAGTCCAGTGAACCCAAATGGGGGGGGTGGGGGAATAAGTTAATCCGGGGAGTATCCGCAGCAATTTCCGAGATAATACAGTCACTGAAGTCATTTAAAGTGCTCGAGTCAACTACAATTTTATCATGTCTAAAACAACATTGAAACTAAACATTTGCATCTTGAGAGAAGCAAATCTACGTGGATTACGTGGACTGATAAAAAAATATACAATAGATAAACTAATTTTTTTTATCAGCCCAAGGGGCATTGTAACATCCACGTGATAAATTTTTGGCTACAGTGCGACGAGAGGAAATTATGCCGCTAACAGTTATAAACATTATCTATTCGACGTATGAAAAAACAGTGAAAACTTATAAATATTAATTATTTATATAATATTCTATGATGTAATTGGACATATCGATGTGTATCATACAAAGACAATGATAATTGTAAATTCCTTTTATGATCTGCGTTTGTCTTCCTTTGTTTTTACCGTTTGTTGGTTGGCTTTTGTAAGTTGTGAATGCATATCAAACTGAGGTCTGTTAAGAAACTGTAATTATTTGTTAATTATTACTTGAAAATAGAGTTCATTATTATTATAAATATGAATGAATAATAATTTGTAACTTTAATTCCTCTCTCAGTAAGCATTATCTGTGTTAATTATTTCTTCCCGCTGCAACGAACGCAGCCATTGATGAAAGCGATTTGTATCGCGTTTTTGTCTGTGTTTTTCCTTAGAAACAAATCAAATGTTTGCTTGATGAGGTCTAAATACTGCACAATATGAAAGTATAGTTTATAGAGTTTAATAATAATTTCAAATACTTACTTATTTGGTCTAACAATAGAAAGTCTCTATCAATTGTCTGCCGCCATCTTAACAATTACCTCAGCGGCAAATTTAAATTACGCAACTCTGCAGACATAAATGCCGAACGTAATGCAAGTGTGCAAAAATAAATGTGCAGCGGTGGTTCCGAACTCATTTTAATGAAAATAATTCGGATCAGCCTGGTTCTTTAAAATCAGTGCTCATAGCACGATCCTTATAAGAAACTTTTCTAGCTGATGTATGGAGCTGAAATTAATTACACATGAGTTGCGAAGAATATTGTTTCAGGTAACATACGTCAGTGTTGTGCGCGGCTGATATTCGGTGGTTTAATGATCATTTTGCTGAAGATAACTGTTTCCATCGTAATCCATAGTTGTATAGAATCTGTTGTATAAACTGTGATTTAGTGACACTTAGACAACTTACAGACAACACTTTAACACGACGTTAACTTGGAGTTCTTTAGCAACTTGATCGAATCTTTAGCCGGGAGAAAAATTATTTAGTAATTACTCAATGTAATAAAATAAGATTATCATTTTCATTTACAAATTAGTTAAATACCAAACCACTGAATAACACAGCGATCGCCACAATATTATTGTGTACTTAAGGACTGTTGACTGTTGCAAAAAAAATGGTTCAAATGGCTCTGAGCACTATGGGACTCAACATCTTACGTCATAAGTCCCCTAGAACTTAGAACTACTTAAACCTAACTAACCTAAGGACACCGCACACACCCATGCCCGAGGCAGGATTCGATCCTGCGACCGTAGCAGTCCCACGGTTCCGGACTGCAGCGCCAGAACCGCTAGACCACCGCGGCCGGCTGACTGTTGCAGTTGCTCGTGCTAGTGGCCAGCAAAACATTCACTGCAGTGGTGGCGAGGCGAGTTACGTTCTGGAGCGGCCATGAAATTATGTTACTAAAGCGGCGAGAAATAGCGCCTCGCATTTGTAAGTTTGGTGCTTAGTGGCACGCTGAAGGTAGCTGGTTCACTTGAACGTCATTTCTTAATTTAATTATAGATTTAGAATTTTCTGGTTTTACGAATTTGTGGTAGTTGTTGTTTCTTAATAATTTCTTGTATGTATGGAAGGCAAGTGGCCATGATAAATGTAGGTCACATTGTGTTTTATGGTCGGCTAGATGCCGTGTGTATTTTGGTGTCAGCCATTCAGCATGAGAGGCACCCACATGCCTTGCTCATACTGTGGCATCAAGCTGTCAGGCCTGCAAGATGAGTGGTCTGCCAAGCGAGTGGATTCATTCTTATTTATCGTGTAACATGAACTCTAGTACTCACAATTAAGTTACAAATTATTCTCCTGTATGAATATTACGCAACGGAAACGCACATCTGACTATTAGTAATTTACACAACTCTGACTGTTCACTACGCACTGGCAATACCACATTTTCTTTTTTTATTTAACGGCTTTGATCAACACCTGGCCATCGCACTGAATATGAATGGCGCACACATTATAAATTCTGGATATCATGGCAACATACAGTTCGAAGGAAAAGGCCACCAATCTTTTTCTTTTCACCATCTTATTTATTCCGATAAATTCTATAACCTAAACACACAGATTCTATAGCCTACAACAATAACACATGAGAAACTCCGCCCAGAGGGCATGGCTTTAAATTGGTGATTATCTTATGGTCTCGTAATTCTTTAACGCTACTGTGCACTTTCTGGATAGGATGGTTGATCTTTTTCTATATCTCACACTTCGACTCTCACAACCATCATCACGAAACTTTCCTCCAGACCGAGCGGTACAAAATGAACATGCATAACCCACTACCTCTGAAACTACCTTGCTACTCTCCCATGCAAACCACACATACTTAAATTACATGACATACACCACATTGCAACATGGAATACAACACAAGGAATCGTCACAACATTATAAACACATCACTTTCAGCTTTCCCACATCAATTAGTATTCATCCCAGTTTCACACGACACTGCCCCACTTCGTAACTTTTCTTTCCTACTACGAACTCTGGAGGGTATATGCACGTCTTCCTGTGCAATGCAAGCCAAGTGGCGTTGCTGGATACACGGCTGACTCACCTTGCTTCCCTCTCAGAGTATTATAGTTTGAATCAAGCGTCACACGGAAACATAACACGCAAAGTAATATTAAGAACATGTTCATCACACACACGAGTCCTCAACTGATACCGTGGACGAGTACTTCTCTTTATCCTTTGTCTCATACACAGATTGAGACTCACACAGTACTCACCACGTGGAAGTACTCGTCTCTAATTTCAAGTCCTGCACACGCCGTTTCTTAAATATTTCCAACTTATAGTACACACGCTAGTAATTCAGCTTAACTTAAGCACCCGGAAGTATTTCTACTTATTGCTACACGTGGTTTCATTGTGACCGTTGGTCACTTCTGAAGATTACTACGATCCCCTTAATATTACCTGCCTGACATTTAATTCTCCCCACAAAAGTTCCTGAAATAGAGAAATTATTATTCCAAACTACTCTTAAGTATTTCACATGCATACCATGTCTCCACACTTTTGTCTTTACAGAGCACACCTAAGACAGGTCTTACCAACACTAGATCCAGCGGCAGAGTGCTGAAACATGGCCGTTCTTCAGGTCCTCTCGCACCTCTGCGAAAGTGGGGGAGCACATTGGTCAGCCACATTTCAGGCGTTCAAAGCTCCGGTAAGTTTCATCTCTTTGGTTCCACCAAAGGTGACCAAAAGAACATCTCAAAGATGATCATATATTCACATTCACTATCTGCGGTTAGCAGACGACCATTCATTTCACAGATCTCACCAAACTGGATGTAGGGATTTATTTTGTGGGAGTGCACATGTGATCAATTAAATAAATAAATTGTCATTCTTTCCCACACTGGTATCCGGCTTCGCTGTATTAATTGAAATTGAGTTATTATTAGAAAAAATATGTTGTACTGACAAGAATAATGAAGTATGTTGTACCTATTTTCAATGTCGGGCGGTACTGTACCCTTTCAAGCAAAGACAGATTATCTTGTAAGCTGGACCTTAAGTCATTGGGTGTGGACTGACACATCTTTTCACGTAGCATCTAGATTTTTTTATATTTTTTATTAATTTATTTTATTTTATTATATTTTATTTTATTTTTTACTTTTTATTTTTTGATCAAAGGAAACTAAGCTCCTTAATTCTGTTCTTTGCTTAACTTGTAATATGTTTATATTAAGGTACTGCTTTGCTATATATACATTTGTGTAGCTTGTATATACTACAGTGTGTCTGTCGCTCATATTTTTCCGTTTTCAGAAACGTGTATAGTGTCGACTCGAGCGAACATCGCCCTGCGATGCTTGCAGTGTGATGGAAATCTCAGGATTTGAACTCAGGGCCATCCGGACCCCGCTAACGCGCGATTTCTCTATTCCATTCAACGAGAGGCTTGTTTTAGGCAGAAGATTCCCTACTGCCCAAAGATGAGTATAAGTTCAAACTTTGGTTTGTGTGTTTGTGAAGTTGTAATAGATTAACGTTTGCTCGCGTCCATCATATGTTCATCAAATTGACGTGATAAATACTAATTGTGGATAGGGCCTTGATATGCAATTGTTGTTAATTGATTATTACTGCTGATGAATTCATGTGTATGTGTAATCAATAAAGAAGTGTTGCAACTACAAACTAGTTGTGTTACTGATATACAAGGTGAGAGTGTGCTATCGCCTCACCAAATGACAACTTTGTTATTTTTAAATGTGATGCTATAGTTTGGTATTTATTTTCTTACTGCGGCTATAGAGACGAATCCAATAAGGTGTACCAGTAAGGTCCTTGAAGGTCAACGAAAGTCAAAAAGGTGGCATGAACGTCCATTTACAGGAAATGTTCGAAGTGATGACCATTGGTATGAATGCAATCCTGCAATCTTCTTATCATGGATTGAGTGGCATCCCTTATCACTTCGGCAGTTATTGAAGCACACGCTCTGAAAATTCTCTCTCGTATATCTTGCAAAAAGTAAATATTCGCCGAATATGGTATACCCATCTAACGTTCCATTGACATGTAAACACCATTCGACGGTTTCGCAATACAACACTTAGAGTAAAGGTAAGACTAGTACGGTCGACTTAAGCGAATGTGAATGTTGTAGTCCTTCGAATGACAAATCGATATGCTTCTTATTTACGGAGAACGCCAACGAAATTCAGTGAGAGCTAGAGACTCATACGCTGAAAGATATCAAATGGTTCAAATGGCTCTGAGCATTATGGATCTCAACATCTGAGGTCATCACTCCCCTAGAACTTAGAACTATTTAAACCTAACTAACCTAAGTACAACACATACATCCATGCCCGAGGTAGGATTCGAACCTGCGATCGTAGCGGTCGCGCGGTTCCAGACTGAAGCGCCTAGAACCGCTCGGCCACACCGGCCGGCTGAAAGATATCCTCAACAAACTCACGCTACACGTCGTACATTTAAATGTGTGTATGGAACTGGATCTTTAACGCATCGGAAACATATCCTGCCAAGGAAAGTTACCAGCGAAGAAACGGAAACTGGTACTCTTGCCACTGTGGTTCGAGATCCTTGTGTTAGTTCGCGTCAAAACACAATGGAATCTTACATGAGCCACACTAGTGTTGTTCATGTTCTGCATCGCCATAAATATCAACCTCACCATATCAGTCTCCACCAAGAATTAACTAGTACAGATTGTATGCGTCGCATTGAATTCTGCCAATGGGCTCAACTCTAGATTCAGAGGGATGACGCATTTATTAAATTGATTTTATTTGCTGACACGGCTACATTCACGAACCATGGAAACGTTAATTTGGGTAACATGCATTATTTGGCAACTGAAAATCCATGTTGGCTGCGGAAAGTTGCACACAAAAAACAGTGGTCGGTGAATGTATGGTGTGGGATTCTGGGGGAGAGAATAATAGGCCCCTAATTTACCGATGGAAATCTTAATGGTAGGAAGTACACCACATTCCTGCAAGAAACATTAGGTCTGTAATTAGTAGAAACACCTTTAGGAACAAGGAATAGAATGTAGTATCAACACAATGGGTGTGTGGCACATTTTTCGCTGATGGCTTGAAATGAGTTGCAGAGACAATTCCCAAATAGTTGGATTGGACGGGGAGGGGATGTGTCGTGGCCGGCTCGTTCGCCAGACTTGGAGCCTCTGGATTTTTTCTTGTGGGGATTCGTAAAACACGTTGTTTATAAAGACGTTTCAACTATATCTGAAGATATGCGAGAGATAATTGTCAGAGCATGTGCTTCGGTAAGTGCCGAAGTGATAAGGAATACCACTCAATCCATGATAAGAAAATTGCAGCACTGCATTCATACCAATGGTCATCACTTCGAACACGTTCTGTAAATGGACGTTCATGCCAGCTTTTTGACCTTCGTTGACCTTCAAAGACCTTACTGTCACACATCACTGGATTCCTATCGATAGCCGCTATCAGAAAATAAGTACCAAACTATAACATCCCATTTAAAAAAACAAAGTTGACCGTTGTATCTCTGAAGCGACCCCACCTAGCAACCAAAAACCAACGTCATATTACGGTCCCCGTTGTCCTACGCAACTATTGTCCCACAAACTTTTCGGCTAATATCATACTTTCGGAGTTATTCGAGGTGGCAATAGTTAGTGACTCACCCTGTATGTTAGCAGCGACAGTACACTGAGGTGACAGTCATGGGATAGTCATACGCACATATATAGAGGGTGGTACTGTAGCGTACACAAGGCATAAAAGGACAGTGCATTGGCGGAACATACATTTGTACTCAGGTGATTCATAAGAAAAGGTTACTGGCGTGTTTATAGTCGCACGACGGGAATTAACAGACTTTGAAGGCATAGAATATCCCATTTCGGAAATCGTTAGGGGATTCAGTGTTTGGAGATCCACAGTGTCAAGATTGTGCTGAGAATACCAAATTTCAGGCATCACCTCTCACCACGGGCAACGCAGTGTCCGACGGCCTGCACTTAACGACTGAGAACACCGGCATTTGAGTACCGTTGTCAGCGCTAAAGGCAAGCAATACTGCGTGAAATAACCCAAGAAATCAATGTGGAACATACGACGAACGTATCCGTTAGGACAGTGAGGCGACATTTGGAGTTAACGGGCTATGGCACTGGACGATTCACGTGGGGCCTTAGCTAACAGCACGACATCGCTTGCAGCGCCTTTCCTGGGCTATTGACAGTAATGGTTGGACCCTACACGACTAGAAAACCGTGGCTTGGTAAGAGTGCATGGTAGAGTCCGAGCGTGGCGTAGATCCCACGAAGCCAAGGACGCGTCATCAAGGCGCTGTGCAAGTGGTGGCAGCTCCATAACGGCATGGGCTGTGTTTGCATGAAATGGAGAGTGCCCCCTGGAGCAACTGAACCGATCATTGACTGTATATGGCTATGTTCGGCTACTTGGAGATCACTTTCAGCCATTGATGGACTTTATGTTCCCAAACAACTACAGAACCTTTATGGATGGCAATGCGGCGTGTTACCGGCCCACATATGGTCGCGATTGGTTTGAAGGTCATTGTGGACAGTTCGAGCGAATGGTTTGGCCACCCTGATCGCCCGACATGAATCCCATCGAACATCTATGGGATATAATCGAGAGGCCAGTTCGGGCTCAATATTTCTGCAGGGGAAATCCCCATTACCCAAAGGGACTCTCATTTCGACAATATGTGGTCCATGCAAGGCGGAGTTCGACCTCATCGAAGCAGGAGTGTTTGATGTCCTGGAGCAGCACTTTGGGGGCCGCATTCTGGCTCTGGGGCACCCAGAGGCCACTGCCGTAGGCCTCGATTGGCCGCCATATTCTCCGGATCTGAACACATGCTACGCCTTTTTGTGTAGCCTCATTAAAGATCCAGCCGCTGTGGTCCAGCGGTTCTAGGCACTTCAGTCTGGAACCGCGCTGCTGCTACGGTTGCAGGTTCGAATCCTGCCTAGGACATTGATGTGTGTAATGTCCTTAGGTTAGTTAGGTTTAAGTCTAGGGGACTGATGACCTCAGATGTTAAGTCCCGTGCTTAAACCCATTTGAACCTTGTAACCTCCCCACAAGAAATATTTCATAAGAAACCAAGTGTAACCTCCGCACAAAAATAATAATTAAATGAATTTTTAAAGTATTGTAACCTCTGAACAAAATTGGCTCCCATTTATGATCTCTATGCTGAATTGCATTCACATTTAATGTAACCACAAAATTCAATTCCTAAATCCGGAAATAATAAAAAAAATTCAGTAACCTGGTAAATTTTATGACGACAGCAGCTCTGCGCCTCGGCCCTGTATTCTCAATAAAAAAAGGAAAAATTCTTACCTTATTAAAAACTGTGAATATATCTGCTCTTATGTAGAAATTTTTCGGAACAGCTTCGTGCAATGCTGGCCTATATTTTTTTATGATTCTTGGAAGGAATGATCATGCATTGGAAATATTCTTTAAATTGAAATGAATGCTTTTCTTTAAAAAATTACTTTATATTATAGAAATTATTATTTGCTTGATGTCTTATCATGTCCCGATTCATCTCTGTGCAATGCTGCAGACTCCCCAGAATCCGATAGTCTGCTTGCGCACCTTGGTGCGGTGGATTGTCCACCTGGGGTAATTTGTTTCACATTACACTCTTCCATGATTGATAGTATTATGTAAGGGGTGACTCTTCGAGCCACAAATTTACAACCACGGTTGTTAGCCCTGGAGGTTTTTCCCAGCCGCCCCTAACCTGGGGAACAGACGCTGACCAAAGACCGCCCAATGTGAGACAGTCGCCTTTGGATTTCTGGTCCTGTGTTGGTCCACGGGTGGTATTTTATTTCCCACCTACCCTACATATCTGTAGAGCTTTCCCCTATCCGCCACCTGGGGACGCGCCCAGTAGGAGAACAGGTTCCCCCTCGGAAAATAAGAATTGAGTTTTATGGGCACATTCTCAGAATGAACCCAAATAGACTTACAAAAAGAATGTTTGACTACTTCAGGAATAAAAAATCCAAACCAAATTGGTTTATCCAAACAGAGAAAGACTTAAGAGAACTACACATCACAGAAAAAATGCTCACAGACAGGACCGCAAAAATGATAAGCAAAGACAGAAAAGAGGGATTCCAGCTCCAAAATAGAAAGAAAAGAACGATTGTCATCTCTGATGAGGAAAGAAAAGCAAGATCAGAAAGAATGAAACAGTACTGGGCGAAAAGAAAGGCACAGAACACACAGAAGTGATTGATTCAACGTACCCCAAAGTTGGGTGAAACGAAGAAGAAGAAGAAGAAATTATTATTGGGGGCATTTTTTTAAAGAAATTAATGACAGTTAATATACATTACTAGATATGCGCAAGGCTGCTTCTTTACCTTCTACAATAATACTCATCCTCCAGAGTCCCGACCAGAGCAGACTGCCGACACGCGCAGGCACGCGCCGACTACTGCAGACTACTGCAGACTACTGAAGACTACTGCCGACTCGCGACAAGCAACAACTAACTACATACTACTCTCTGGTCAGAGACTCTGCCATGCCTCGCCCACCGCCGGCAACGCATACGTCTTACAACCTCATTAAAGACAAGGTGTACAGCAATAGCCCTAAAATCATTTCTGAGCTGAAAACAGCCATTCAGGAGGTCATCGACAGCATCGATGTTACGACGCTTCAGAGGGTCATGCAGAATTTCGCTATTCGACTGCACCACATCATCGCCAATGATGCCAGACATATTGAACGTGTCATAACCTAAATCCAAATATCTGTAGTTGACATGTTGAATAAATTGTGTGCACCCCGTATTTGCAACTAATTTACGTTTTTGTTCATTTAGTTCAATAATTGTCACCCTGGTAAGTACCACTGCAACTTTCAGATGCTTGTGTGTCAGCACACGTGTATGCATTTTCTCCGGCGTTCTTTCATTCTAACACGGATAGTCAGCAGATGACTGTATATAAACCGTAAACGATTACTGAATAATAATAAAAATATTGTACATAAAATAAAATTCCTCACATATATTGTTGTAACACGCATGATTTGTACCGCTGCTGTTGTCGCCTTCTCAGTAAGTGGTTCTTCTCGCACGAATCTTCATGGCAAAGTGCTTCAGTGCCTAGAGATATTCTCAACACACAAATTTCAAAATAAGGCATGAGCATCTACAAAATTTCAGATGTTGTTCTAGAATAGTTTTGAGTATTTTTAGTGGTTCAAATGGCTCTGAGCACTATGGGACTCAACATCTTAGGTCATAAGTCCCCTAGAACTTAGAACTACGTAAACCTAACTAACCTAAGGACATCACACACACCCATGCCCGAGGCAGGATTCGAACCTGCGACCGTAGCAGTCCCGCGGTTCCGGACTGCAGCGCCAGAACCGCTAGACCACCGCGGCCGGCAGTATTTTTAGTCAAGGGACACACAGTCTCTTGTGGCTCGCTAGAGAGTATTATTTAACTACCGCTTGTTCGGACTCTTGCCCCAGTTACCTTTGCTTCTGTTAAAATACCTTCACAGAAATGAAAAGCCTGTTATTTATAGGCATCAAAGTCGTACAACAGAAAACATACTCGTATAGTGGCAAAAGAAATGGGTTTGTCTTCGTTGCTGCAGCAACTCAGAACCGCGTCGTTTCTGCGCTGCTCAGTTGCTTTCGGTGAATCCATAAACGAGGTACATCGCAGTCAGCTCATCAGAAAATATATTCATACTGCAGCTGTCATTATTCCTTTTTTGTTTTAAGACGATACATTTTTGGACATAGACCGTTATTACCAACCGTAAACGAAGGTTACTTGGACCCTGTTATTACATAGTTTTGATACATGTCCTTATAAAACCATAACCGTAAAATAGTCCTGGTAAACGTATTGTTCTAAATCTATAGTCTCTGTACTTAATATTTGTGGGATTTATTATCAAATTATTACTTTCTCTTGCAGTTCACGATTTAAAAAAAGGAAAAAAAAATCAGTTTAAGTAGCCCTTATGTTGGATAGTTGAACCCATTTTCTATTCTCCTACTCAAAAGCATTATAAACGTGTGTTGGTTTCAAGTAAGATGTAACATCTTTAAATACTATCTCGATGTGCATTCACTAACTAATTTTATTCAAAAATTCTTTTAACAAGACAATCAAATAATAAAAAAGGTACAGTTGTGGAACAAATTACAGAACCTTAACCGACTCTAAGCATTGTCCATGAGTGATGGAACAGAAAGTAAGCCCCTTTTGACAAGTTTTGGAGGGTTAATATTCTCCTCAGTATCGTAACATTTATACTCTAGAATGTCTTTTCCTTCAGTCCACTTGCAGACATTTTTCGTTTGTTGCATACACTAGACGACAACTCCGTTGTCGTCTACAC
Source organism: Schistocerca cancellata (assembly GCF_023864275.1). Classification (NCBI taxonomy): domain Eukaryota; kingdom Metazoa; phylum Arthropoda; class Insecta; order Orthoptera; family Acrididae; genus Schistocerca; species Schistocerca cancellata. The sequence continues at coordinate 463,328,754 of NC_064632.1, read as the reverse complement.
TTGACACAATGCCAGGAAATTCAATATTCTTCCACAAAAAGTTGATGAAGCTGTCTTCTTCCAATGTCTGTTTGAGCTTCTCTTTTGAACAACTTTCCTCTTTAGCTCCTCCCATTTTTTTTTTTTTTTTTTTTTTTTTTTTTTTTTTTTTTTTTTTTTTTTTGCAATGGCCATCTTAGCTTGTTTATCTCTAGGCCTACTTGTAGATGGCAAATTAAGACCCCTCAGATCAGACGCTTCATCTTCACTGTTAAACAAACTAAAATCACTTTTTCCAGACAATTGGAGGCTGAAATCATCAGAAACTTCTGATGTTTACTCGGTGTCAACTTGTTGCAATGGTTTCCTCCTTTTACTCGTATTCTTCTTTCCTTTCTCTGCGGTTGTTTTGTTTCACGTTTTTAAGATTTTACCGTGGCTTTTAAGCATTTTTTACAGTTGTTCGTCTGCAAAATCATTGAGCTTGCGAATCCCAGGCAATCTACTGATTTAGACGGCATAGTCAGCCTTAAACCTGTAAAGAAAAACGTAAATAGTTTCAAACACATTTTGACTTAGGTACAAATTGAAAATAATTTGTCACATTCTGTAGCAGGTATTTTATTTTGATGTAAATGGAGAATATACGTATCCAGCGGTTACTGGCACCCAAGCCGGTCGTGGATCAATGAAGCCCTTGTATTTGGTTATCGATACACCAGGATGCACTTTGATAAGTTACATGTTACAGGATGATTCATAGTTAAATATTTCCATAGAGATCACAGAAAGTTTAAGGAGTAAAACTGTGCACTTACTGCATTCAAAATGTCGATTCTCCGTATTTTGGATAGAGAAGTTGTAAGACTAGCAAAACAGCACGTGAGTTAAACTAAACCACTAAAACTCAAGCAGCAACTTCTGGGAGTACGTGGAGTGTGCCAAAGCCTGTTGAGTGCTGCTACCGCGGCGATGAACTACGTCGAATATTTCAATGAACCACTGCCAGATACGACGATACAGCTTCAGCGTTTTCGGTTCAAGTAACCCCGCAGGATCCAAGTAATGCTGATTTACGGTATCTATGAAACGGAAGATCCATGCGTGAAATGTCTTAGCAATCACTTAAGAACTAAAACTAAAAGCAGGCCATATTTTAAGATATGACAGTAAAAATAACTTACTTTACAAAAGATTCATCGGTGTCGCATAAAGCCGTGCAGGTCCCTGATTTTTTTTTTTTTTTTTTTTTTTTTCAGCAGTCTTCTGACTAGTGGCCCGCCACGAATTCCTCTCTTGTGCCAACCTCTTCATCTCAGAGTAGCACTTGCAACCTACGACCTCAATTATTTGTTCGATACATTCCAGTCTCTGTCTCACTCTACAGTTTCACCCTCTACAGCTCCCTCTAGTACCATGGAAGTCATTCCCTCATGTCGTAATAGGTGTCCTATCATCCTGTCCCTTTTTCTTATCACTGTTTTCCACATATTTATTTCCTCTCCAACCTCCTCATTCCTTACCTTATCAGTCCACCTAATTTTCAAAATTCGTCTATAGCACTACATCTCAAATGCTTCGATTCTCTTCTGTTCCGATTTTACCACAATCCATGTTTCACACCATACAATGCTGTAGTCCAGACGTACTTTCTCAGAAATTTCTTCCTCAAATTAAGGCCTATGTTTGATATTAGTAGACTTCTCTTCGCCAGGAATGCCCTTTTTGCCATTGCTAATCTGCTTTTGATGTTCTCTTTGCTCCTTCCGTCACTGGTTATTTTACTGCCTAGGTACCAGAATTCATTAACGTCATTTACTTTGTGACCATCTGATTCTATGTATATTTAAATAGCGTCCACCGTTATTGTCTCTACGTAGGTGTCGTAATTGTGATAAAAACGAAGCTCTTGCCCCGTTGGAACGGAGGCACGTCATAGTCTTAGAAACTACATAAATTTCACACCCAGCGCATTCATCGTACACTTTACGGCCGTACAATGTTTAATGCGAGCATGCGACAATTAGACAGCTATTTCAAAGATCTTATGCGATGTACTCAACGTGCGTGGATGGTATTCTATGATGTGAACATAAAACTGGTAAGATGCATAAAATTCAAATAATAGCCAAGTTTTATAGGTTGCCAGTGGAACATCGAAAACGCTAAAAAGGTGCTGTTACTGTTATATAATATCGTAGAAATGAAAAACATGTAAACTGACTTATTATTATATGGCTGTATGGATTCCGAGGACTGTGGAAAAATATGCGATCACTACGGCAGCGACTGCGTGTCCCGCAGCCCTGCAAAGTTCCATCGCAGAACGGGTATAAAATCGCCTAGAAATTTCTGAAACCGCAGGACTTTCTGTTCATTTAAACTATATCAGACTGGTCCGTTTGTGGTTATATATCTCTGTCTCCTGCATCAAACCCATGAGTTTACCTTTCTGTACTTATATATGGTACGTAGTGATTCACTAACAATAGGCACTTTGTGGTTGCAGTCTTAAGTACACAGCAAAGGCGAAGAGGTTAGGGCCACCTATCGTCCCCCGCTCTTTAAACCGGGTGTAGACCTTCCCGTCAGGCAAACCCTCTAATCCCAAGCAGGCTTGGGGAAGTCAGGTATAATATGACAGATATTTGTGTTCGGTGGATACCAAATGCCGATTTATCTATGCTGACATTAGTGGTGCAATCAATATATCCGTGATACCTTAATAATGTAACCTCAATAGTATTATGCAACGTTGTCCTTCTGACTCACGGCTGGGAAACTGCAAAAGCACTACTACAGACTAGATTGAATGTATGGCAAAAGAAGATAACTAGGACCTATATCGTGTGTAAAGCAAATCGGTTCCTAGTGACGCTAGCAACTATTAGTCTGTTCTACTGCGTTCTCACAATAACCTGATTTTTAACATTTGACTTCGCAGTCCACAGGGCACAGAATAGTATTTTATTGTGTGTCGATGCCCTTGCAGATAATGTTCTCTCGGTTTTATAGTAAAAGTTGTTTTTTGGTTGTTTATCTTGTCTTCTACACACTCTCACTTTAAATGGCGCTTAATTTTAATGAAAATCGGTAGCAGACTTACTTGATGAGATTTAAAAGGGCTAAGGTGAGAAGTATTAATGTATTATTGTTTTCCTTATGATTATAAGTAATCACACCATAAATTAAACAAAGTAATATCTACCGATTTTAGCAATTATTATTCTATGGTATTACGATCTCACAGGTGGACAGTCACCTAATTTTAGCCTCTGTGCATAAAATAGTATTTTATTATATATCAGTACCCTTTCATAATAATATTCACTCGTCTGTATCACAGCGGTTTGTTTCTAACGCCATAAATAGTTGATGCTGTAAAGATTAGTATACACATTTCCACTATCGAAAGAACGCAGTTCAAATGTAACTTGGATTTCAACAATATCTAAAGACATTAATACACGAAAGAAAGAAAATATTATTGCCTTAATATTTGATTATGATTGTGAGAAATTGTAAGTTCCTGTACCGGGTGATCAAAAAGTCAGTATAAATTTGAAAACTTAATAAAACACGGAATAATGTAGATAGAGAGGTAAAAATTGACGTACATGCTTGGAATGACATGGGGTTTTACTAGAACCGAAAAAAAAAACAAAGACGCGTGAAAGATCTCTTGCGCGCGTCGTTTGGTGATGATCGTGTGCTCAGCCACCACTTTCGTTATGCTTGGCCTCCCAGGTCCCCAGACCTCAGTCCGTGCGTTTATTGTCTTTGGGGATACCTGAAGTCGCAAGTGTATCGTGATCGACCGACATCCCTGGGGACGCTGAAAGACAACATCCAACGCCAATGCCTCACCATAACTCCTAACATGCTCTACAGTGCTGTTCACAACATTATTCCTCAACTACAGCTATTGTTGAGGAATGATGGTGGACATATTGAGCATTTCCTGTAAAGAACATCATCTTTGCTCTGTATTACTTTGTTATGCTAATTATTGCTGTTCTGATCAGATGAAGCGCCATCTGTCGGACTTTTTTTTAACGTTTGTATCTTTTTTTTTTGGTTCTAATAAAACCCCATGTCATTCCAAGCATGTGTGTCAATTTGTACCTCTCTGTCTACATTATTCCGTGATTTATTCAGTTTTCAAATTTGCACTGACTTTTTGATCGCCCGGTACAATCATCAATCATTAAAATTTTTGTCTGATCTTAAGGCCGGTGGGTTTGACATGTTTTAACATATATAAGTAACGCTGTTAGTTCTATATGCACTGATGTAAAGTAACTTTCGGAAATTTTTGATTGTGAACAGGTGCATCTGAAGTTGACTGACAGTCCCTAAATTTATTACGCATTAGAGAATTTAAAAACCGTCCTTGCAGCCAGAGACGAATTTACTTACAACTGAAAATCATTACACGACTGCATTCCCACCATCCGGTACGATGCAAAGACAGATTTTTTTCATACTTATACCTTCTTTTACCTCTGAGAACGATGTATTGGTGAGAAAAATGCGAAGTTGCTCCGTGGCATGGGGTCTACGTTACAATGGAAAGTCGTTTCTATGCTTGGAGGGTGACAAATGTATATCGAAAGTAACAGGTCCATTACGTTTGTTCGCATGCTCTACATGAATGCCCACACCGTTCAGGCTGCCTGGATGTGGGCACTTCCTGCTGCACCATGTATTAGTGTTTCTTCCCATTCCAATCATGTATCACGTGAGGGGACAATGACTGAATAATGCTCTTACGATTTTATCTTCGCGATTCCCACGGCAGCTGTAGGTAGGGAGCTGTCTCTATATTCGCCTCTTAATGCAGGTAGTTGAAATTTTGTAAATAGGGCTGCGCTTTATAATTGTGTCTCTCTTCAAGCATCTGCCAAATCAGGTTTTTCAGTAATTCCGGAAAGTTCTCACGCAAGCTGCTACAACGCGTGCTGCCCTCCTTTGTGTACGCTCGATATTCCCTGGTAGTCCTTCCTGGTATGGGACACACCCGCGCAATATTTCAAAATGGGATACACGACTGTTGTTTAAGCAGTCTCCTTTGTAGACGCTGCCTCACAAACTAGATTTAGTTTACCTTTCAGTTTGAGTCTTCTAGTTGTCGAAGGTTGCTCTGTGTACTCTCCTAGTGTCTATTCCATAGTTCTGCTGTTTTCCTCGGGCTATCTTACCTTATAATGTTCCTTCTAGGACACCAAATTGTGTCATATTATGTGAGCAATTGACTCATGTCTTCTTCGCTCTGTTCTTCTCCTGAATGACCGTTCTTCGTCAATTCTGTGCAGGAATTCGTGATTGGTACTTCTGTCTGTCCACATTATCCTTAATAGGCGTCTCCAGCATCCCAACTCCGATCTCCAGAAGATTTCATTTTGTTTTTTCCTGTTACCCATGTTTCACAGTGCTGAGTTTTAAAGGCAGCTCTTAACACCTTTTTCCTCACTTCACTATTTAAGTTGCTTAAAGAAAGTATTTTTCTTCTATTTACGAACGTTGTACTTGCTTCTTCCTTATGCCTTCCTTGTTTCTTCCGTCTTCAGTTATCTTACTTTCCGCATATTCGTTTGATCTTGTTTGATTTGTTTTGTTTACTCTAATTAGAGTATTTCCTTTCATAGCTTGGAGCCCTCGAATATTGCACTCTTTTTTGAGTCAGTTTCCATTTTGCGCCCGTCCCTTAGTAATTTACCCTTAGTAATTTAAGGCTGTGAGACGGGTTCTTTCATCTGTCCTTTTCATGAATCACAAAAAAATTTGGTACTTCACATTATGTTTGTTGCAGAAACGTTTACCACAAAAAATGCTTGACAGGTATGACGATCAAATTAAATAAGCAGCAGAATGAAAGCTTGTAGCAACCGAATGTGATGTCAGTTAGTGTCCAGTGTAGCATGCACTCTGCGTATTCATTCCCCCCTCTGTATTATCGAATATATTGCTTCCCCCTACTTATACCTCCTGAGGAGAACACGAATGTAAAATTAGAGAGATTCGAGCGCGCACGGAGGCTTTCCGGCAGTCGTTCTTCCTGCGAACCATACGCGACTGGAACAGGAAAGGGAGATAATGACAGTGGCACGTAAAGTGCCCTCCGCCACACACCGTTGGATGGCTTGCGGAGTATAAATGTAGATGTAAATGTATTATCACAGATAATGTGAACTAGAAGTGAAGGATAAGAGAGGGGGCTACTTGTATCAAATCAAAGCAGAACACTGGAATTCTGTAAATGTCTGTCTACCTGATATCTTGCAAAGCTGTCCTTATACCTGTGCAAAAGTAGCACTCAGGTCGCGAATCTGATGCTCTTGAAGTGAGGCTCTGAAATTTTCAACAATTCTGGTTAAGTCTCTCGGTGCTATTAAGTGAGTATCCTTAGTTTCCTGGGGTGCGAATGTTTTTTTTCTTTATTTACAACACACGGAGCAGCTAAAGCCATAAACTGCTCACAAGACATTTCACAAACCTACAAAGTCACACGTAACACAGTTCTTGTGTGTTACAAACATATTCCTGATACACTAAACACACTGTAGTAATTACTGTCATACATCCGTATACATATTCTACACTCTGAGTTCTCTCCATTGCTCACGTAATCACAATTACTTAAGATCATTCTATACAGCGCTCAAGTGAGATCTTAAATGTGGGGCCTGTAAACCATACTGCACCGAATGGTTGCTTCTTATCTACTGAATCGGTCGACACAAATCACTTCGCTAGGTGCACACACTGGGCGGGAGACAATGATACGCGAACTGCTTCGTTCGTACACACATTGAAATGTTGCTAAAAGTGGTTATAAAATTGGAATGTGAAGCGAGAGGATAATAGCTTACTATTGATGAGATAGCTGGTATTACAGTTAAATCCGATTTTTATTTTAGAAAAAGAGCAATAAATGAAAATTAGAGATTTGCGGCACTGGCTCTCGTCTTGTGGCAGCCAATAAGATTTTCTGACAACTGAATTGATGCAGTTTCTCACGAAACTTGAAACCATTGTAGCATCGGTTTGTCTGTTCCTCAGTACACTTCTTGCATCACTCATCAGCTTACGCAGTCTCAACCAGATTATGCAGTGAAGCTTGAGGTTCAATATTACGGCTCCCACTATATTACACAGGCAACTAGAAATTCGTGGACACATTCAATACGTGACGCACGTGCTTGAAAACTTGCTAAACCTACCAAATGTCAAAGTACGGTGAGCAGGCTGCAAACATATCTCCCAGTTATTTGCCGTCGGTTTGTATGCGACAGCATGCATTTGTAATATGTCCCAAAACGCCACGTATAAAAATTTTTCGATGCACATACCAGGGTTTCGATTGGTGATCAAAAGATAGGGTGACTATTTGTATACCCAACATAAGGATCGTATCAGAGTCACTGTCTTACAGTACAGGGTGAAAGTGTGAATGTTACACAATTCCTCCTGCTCAGGAAAATGGAGCAGGCCGGTTGGTTATTTTTGTATTTGACGTGTCTACGGTGAACTTGATACGACTTATGGAGGCACCATTAGTTCATCGGTTTTTACTATATTTTCGCCGTCAAAAGAGGACTAAAACCCATCCGAGAATTCCAAGACGGCCACGCACAGAAAATGTCTGATATTTTTTGCGATATGTTCTCAAGACCCAGATCTCGAACAACCTTGAAAATTTTCTGGATATCTTTATGCGTTTCCAAGTTACAGAGGTTCAGATTTACCCAACTTCTAGACGTAAAATACTGCACGAGGCGAAATCCAAATATAAATATTCACAGAAAATTGCTCAAACTTTAGAGATATATTCTCTAGGCATTTATCTCGAAGAGTTATCTCCTCATTTTCAAAAATCTTTATCCGTTATCGCGAAACAATCCAAAAAGTTCTTTTCTGGGTACCAAAACCCGGCGGCATCGTGTGAGACGGCTACGCACAGGAACTGATGTAATTTTCACAACGCCACGCGGTGTAACCGCACGGTCTTAGGCGCCATACACAGTTCGCGCGGCTCTTCCCGTCGGAGGTTCGAATCCTCCGTCGGGCACGGGTATGTGTGTTGTCCTTACCGTAAGCTAGTGTGTAAGCCTAGGGACCGATGACCTCAACCATTTGGTCCCATAGAACTTACCACAAATTTCCACATTTTTTTACAATGTATTCCTAAGTTTAGATCTAAAACAGGCTTGAAAATTTTCTTCGTAGCTTTACCCGTTTCCGAGACACAGAGGTTCAACCTTACCCTACTTGTAGACGTAAAATATGCAAGTAAAATCCGCTGTGAAGCGAAAACATAGTTTATAAATTGACGTAGCACGGAGAAATATGCTGTTAAGTGTCTCCGTCATCATCTGGGAACCCCTTGTAGTACTGAAACACATGCAATTTCTTTTTGCACTTAAAATTTGCTCGAAGATTCAAAATTGACTTAGCGTTATATCAGTTTCACATAAGTAAACAGTTTAAATTTTACTGGAGAATACATTTCTTACCATATGAGTTACATGCCCTGCTGCAAAAGGCAAAAGAAAGAAACCAGTGGGAAAGCGTTCCTACAGGAGGACGCAAATGAGAATATATGTTCGTGCTTGTTTAAAAGACTCTGAGTGGAAAGTATGGTACGAGTACCTCATCCTACCTTTCTCAGGACACTTAAAAATTTTGGCGCTGACATGATGATGATGATGTTTGGTTTGTGGTGCGCTCAACTGCGCGGTTATAAGCGCACGTACAAATTCTCAACCTTTTCTCAGTCCAATCTCGCCACGTGCATGAATGATGATGAAATGACGAGGACAACACAAACACCCAGTCATCTCGAGGCAAGTGAAAATCCCTGACCCCGCCGGGAATCGAACCTGGGGCTTCGTACTCGGGAAGCGAGAACGCGACCGCGAGACCACGTGCTGCGGACTGGCCCTAACATCTTCCCGAATTTTTGTGCTGGGAGAGTATATGGCAGTGCCAGAGGCAAAGAGACAGAAAAGTAATAAATACTGGAAGATAGTAGAGAGTCTTGTGTTATAGAAAGAGCGAAGGACACAATAGCATTTAGAGTGAGAAAAAGACAGAACACAGAATAGCAGTGGAACACAGCAGACAGTTTCAAAACAGTTCTAGGAAAAGAATGGAGGAGACAGTGCCAAGACAGAAGGGGGGAGGGGGGGGGGCGAGGACTGAAGTGAAAGAGAAACTGGAAGTGGATGAGAGCCAGTGATAATGAGAGACAGAGTACTTAAAAGTGACAGTGAACGGGGACAACAGCAGTAGGAAGGGAACAATGAGGTGTTAGCAGTAAGAGAGAGTAAAACGGAGACATTGACAGTGAGAGAAGACTGTGGTAGTGGGACAGAACGAAGTGGACTGTGGCTGTTGCACAGGAAACGATGACAGAGAGACACAAAGAGATAATGACAATGCGTTGGACTGAATGAGTGAGAAAGGACAGCTGGACGTAAATATGTATGAGCGACTTGCAGCGATGGACTAGTGTTTGTGAGTTATTTATTTAATCGTATGGCTAAGGCCGCCCGTAGGGCAGGCCGCTCGCCGGGTGCCGGTCTTTCAATTTGACGCCACTTCGGCGACCTGCAGCCGATGAGGATGATAGGATGATGATGACAGCACAACAGCCAGCCGCTGGGCGGAGAAAATTCCCCGACCCAGCCGGGAATCTATCCCGGTGTAACTAACCTGTTTCTACGGGTTATTACGTTAAGATTAGGGTCGCCACCGACAGTAACCATACAACTAATCAAAGGTTTGGCCGAGTCGGAAAATAAATTAATTTAATCAGAAAACAAAAACTCATAAAAGTGCATACGTTGTGATATCGCTCATAGGGGATGCGATGTAATTAATAGTATTCCCCGTGCACTGTTCACGAGAATCAAACATTTAAAATGAAATAGAAAATGCATGAACACTGTGCATAAGATGAGCTCCCAGCAACACACCTGAAAATGAGACTTAATCTAAAGCATTTGTTTTAAAATAAAAGGGGAAACTAATCACTGGACCTGTGAATAATGAAACGCGTTGAATGTGCTAAAGGGAAAGCTACGAGGTGAGTGGTTTAGGTGCAAAAATGTAACCTCGAAATACAAGGGAACATTGTGGATAAAATCATTAATTCCTAAGATATGGATGTGAGGCATGTACACAATTCCTGATAACAGTAATTCCTAAAACATTAAAGAAAAGCATCGATACATTCACCGTTATAATCTACACCTAAAATCATTGGTGTGAATCATTCATACAACTGCTGTTGCCTTAAGCCTGATCGCAATAACTCGTGAAACGGTACACGTTTCGCAGTACACCCGCGTGCCCACGTGGTTTTTGGAGACGCAGTTTCTAGGTATCGTGGCCAAGTTGCAACAGTATCACATCACACAATCATGAACAGTTAACATTCTTTAAAACAAACATGAGATCGGACAGTTAGTGATGACGGTAGCCCAACAAACTCTAATGTTCAATCACGTGGTTGGCTCCCCACGGACGAAAGATACATAAAGCAAGGAAAATTTAGGAGAAGGCAAAGCTATTAATATTTAGAAAAACGAAAGCTTTTACAGGCACAGCTGAAGGCAAACAGACATTCATACAGAAGCGAGTGCTCACTTCTTATCCACACCTTAGTGTGGCGCTCTTCCGGCGGATCCAAGTCTGCTATAGAAATTTACTAAAAGAAAAATCTGCCAAAGTTTTGCATTCCTTGCTGCGACAAGGCAAGGCAGTCTTCCAGAGTTGAAAAGCGAGACCAAAAGCTAACAGCTCTCCTCTCGCCAAGCAGCAACGCGCCACGCGGTCAGTCTAACTCAGCCTTCTTCCACTGGAGCACAACTGTGGATGCTTCCCGTACCGGCGGCAGATTGTCTCCCTTTTTAATCTCCAGCCTCTTGGACGCTCCGTGTCGCCCGGAAAATCCAAAGATGCCATTTCCGCCACCAACCTAACGCAGGTGGATTTCTCACAAGTAGCGCAAACCTCTTTGCCTACTTGACCACTACGAGAGTTGGCTATTCTGTACAACTGCTGCTGAATCTGTATGACTATTGCAGACTTTCTGCAGCAGACTACGCCACCGTCTAGCAACGTGACACACACATTCATTCAATCGCACCACTATCAGAGTTATGAAAAAAGAGAAAGAGAAATGCTAGTGAAAATGGGCTACCGGACTAATGAAAGGTGGCTCCTGGACCCTTCTATCACCCCAAACGTCCCGGAGAAAACTGTGCCGCGAATTTTCTCGCCATGCTAGGAGATTCGCCAACAGTCTTCGAAACAAACATACCCAACGAGCAACCATTGCAACGGGAAAACAGCAGCACAAAAGAATTGATTAATCTCTTATATCCAAATGAGTTTTATCTGTCCTTAGTCAATAATTGTGACCTCATGCGGTCCGCAAGGCAAACAGAACAAATTAAATTAAGTGTGATATTGTACGCTAACATCATGTCATCTGACCTACTACGACAACAAATATGAGATATTATTTTAAAATTGCTTTAACCACAATTATCAAAAGTTAACATAGACACACACAAACACACACACACATATATATATATATATATATATATATATATATATATATATATATATATATATAGGTAAAAAGACGCGGGCTAATAGAAATCCTTGGGTAACAGAAGAAATATTGAATTTAATTGATGAAAGGAGAAAATATAAAAATGCAGTAAATGAAGCAGGCAAAAAGGAATACAAACGTCTCAAAAATGAAATCGACAGGAAGTGCAAAATGGCTAAGCAGGGATGGCTAGAGGACAAATGTAAGGATGTAGAGGCTTGTCTCACTAGGGGTAAGATAGATACTGCCTACAGGAAAATTAAAGAGACCTTTGGAGAGAAGAGAACCACTTGTATGAATATCAAGAGCTCAGATGGCAACCCAGTTCTAAGCAAAGAAGGGAAAGCAGAAAGGTGGAAGGAGTATATAGAGGGTTTATACAAGGGCGATGTACTTGATGACAATATTATGGAAATGGAAGAGGATGTAGATGAAGATGAAATGGGAGATAAGATACTGCGTGAAGAGTTTGACAGAGCACTGAAAGACCTGAGTCAAAACAAGGCCCCGGGAGTAGACAACATTCCATTAGAACTACTGATGGCCTCAGGAGAGTCAGTCATGACAAAACTCTACCATCTGGTGAGCAAGATGTATGAGACAGGCGAAATACCCTCAGACTTTAAGAAGAATATAATAATTCCAATCCCAAAGAAAGCAGGTGTTGACAGATGTGAAAGTTACCGAACTATCAGTTTAATAAGTCACAGTTGCAAAATACTAACGCGAATTCTTTACAGACGAATGGAAAAACTGGTAGAAGCCGACCTCGGGGAGGATCAGTTTGGATTCCGTAGAAATGTTGGAACACGTGAGGCAATACTGACCTTACGACTTATCTTGGAAGAAAGATTAAGAAAAGGCAAATCTACGTTTCTAACATTTGTAGACTTAGAGAAAGCTTTTGACAATGTTGACTGGAATACTCTCTTTCAAATTCTGAAGGTGTCAGGGGTAAAATACAGGGAGCGAAAGGCTATTTACAATTTGTACAGAAACCAGATGGCAGTTACAAGAGTCGAGGGGCATGAAAGGGAAGCAGTGGTTGGGAAAGGAGTGAGACAGGGTTGTAGCCTCTCCCCGATGTTATTCAATCTGTATATTGAGCAAGCAGTAAAGGAAACAAAAGAAAAATGCGGAGTAGGTATTAAAATTCATGGAGAAGAAGTAAAAACTTTGAGGTTCGCCGATGACATTGTAATTCTGTCAGAGACAGCAAAGGACTTGGAAGAGCAGTTGAACGGAATGGACAGTGTCTTGAAAGGAGGATATAAGATGAACATCAACAAAAGCAAAACGAGGATAATGGAATGTAGTCAAATTAAGTCGGGTGATGCTGAGGGAATTAGATTAGGAAATGAGACACTTAAAGTAGTAAAGGAGTTTTGCTATTTAGGGAGTAAAATAACCGATGATGGTCGAAGTAGAGAGGATATAAAATGTAGACTGGCAATGGCAAGGAAAGCGTTTCTCAAGAAGAGAAATTTGTTAACATCGAATATAGATTTAGGTGTCAGGAAGTCGTTTCTGAAAGTATTTGTATGGAGTGTAGCCATGTATGGAAGTGAGACATGGACGATAACTAGTTTGGACAAGAAGAGAATAGAAGCTTTCGAAATGTTGTGCTACAGAAGAATGCTGAAGATAAGGTGGGTAGATCACGTAACTAATGAGGAGGTATTGAATAGGATTGGGGAGAAGAGAAGTTTGTGGCACAACTTGACTAGAAGAAGGGATCGGTTGGTAGGACATGTTCTGAGGCATCGAGGGATCACAAATTTAGCATTGGAGGGCAGCGTGGAGGGTAAAAATCGTAGAGGGAGACCAAGAGATCAATACACTAAGCAGGTTCAGAAGGATGTAGGTTGCAGTAGGTACTGGGAGATGAAGAAGCTTGCACAGGATAGAGTGGCATGGAGAGCTGCATCAAACCAGTCTCAGGACTGAAGACCACAACAACAACATATATATATATATATATATATATATATATATATATATATATATATATATATATATATATCATTTCCACGAACCAAAGGAGTGTCAACTGGTGCTGACATATATAAAAACATCTAAGTGAAAGTGCGAAACACAATATGCACAACAAATACAGTGATACAAAATCATTAATGAACCAAATGGAATGACAGCTGGTAAATAACTACCTGTGGAAAATAAGACATGAGTACAAAAACACATACAGAAACCAGCTCGTTGACACGCTGTCATTTTGCAGTTTCGTCACATGGTAGTTTCGCTCGGTATTCTCTTTAGGTGCTGGGGTGGGCGTCTCTTCTAAAGATGACTTGGAGGATAAGCTACTAGGGGACAACGCTGAACTGGGGAGTTCGCGGCGACGTTGATTGTAAGAGAAACAAGGATAAGAATGAGAAATGCTAGTAAAAATGGGCTACCGGACTAATGAAAGGTGGCTACAGGACCATTTCACCGGGCCCAGAGGATTGATAATCCGTCACGCAGAGCATTCAGCTACCCGGGGCGGACAGATTTGCGAGTGAGTTACAGTTAGAGGAACTTGTGTTAGTCTGAGGTGAATTGCCTGTTAAAAAAGTGCTTATACGTACGCATGTAAAATTTTTTGTAAAATTTTTTAAAAGTGGTAATGAAGGTAGCATGAGGCGGTTGGGACCCCACTGTTCAGTCAGAATCTTTTGAATAAACTGAAAAAAATTTTTTTTCGTGCTCCGAAAGAAGCATTTTTTTCCTGGTACCCATTTCTTCATTCTGTCCAGGATACACATGAAGAGGTCAATGCTTGACAGTCGCAGAGATATCTGTCGGTTCATTCGGTAGCCCAGACACACCGCGAACGATGCGGCTAGCTTCCCGTAGCAGTGGGCGTTTCGGAAGCGCACCAGCCGCCCGCACGGAGCACAACTAAGCGGTGACGCAGCGGCGCCCGTTTTCCCACACCAGGCGCCGTGTTCCGCCTCGCACCGCGGCGCTACCAGAGTTATGGCGTCGGTGCGTATATCTGCCGGTGTTAACATCGGCGCCAGTCGATGCAAATCGGGCTGCCGATCCGCTCGCGCCCGTGTTCGCCGACGTTCGCATACGAAATTATTACTATTATACGACCATAAATAAGGGCGCGCTGCTGTTTTAAGCACTGGCCTACGAGTATGATAAAGATCGCGGGAGGCCCGTGATGAAGTCCGCGGAGCGTCCGCGCCGCGCAACACGTGAATTCGTTAGAATAAATTTCCGCCCCCCCCTTGGGCGTATGAGATCGCATTTCAGTATCGGACTGCTGATTGCGACAACTTTTGTTTTCTCCTCGGAGCGCTTACTGAATTTGCCTCGCCGGCTCCCGGCTTGAGTTAGAGCGCCGGCGAGGCAAGGGATTACATCCACCGCTCGGCCGCGTTCCTGCATTTTTACTCGGCCGAGCTGCCTCCGAATGCGCCGATATAATTTGCTCGTGTTATTTGGGGAGTACTCCGCGGGAACATTCAAATGAACAAACAGGCGCGCGGTCCGAGACTTGTACGGCTCTTCTAAAATGCCTGATTTTGCATTCGAGATACGAGAGCAGAATAACGCGACGACCTCGAATTCGGAAGCGGTCTTGTTTACGGCGTTTTGGCCTGGCTCTCAGGCGATGAATAGGCAGATCTGTGAAAGCGGCGAAACTGCTTCCTTCCTTCAGGGGACATTTTGTCAGGCGCCCTACTAAATTAAGGGATGGATTTATTCTGTAATCTTTCAAATAGCAGTAATCTTTGTTCATAGCTCTTTTTTCTGTCAACTACCGAGTTTCGTTTTCCGTAGAATATGATAATTAGACGGCTACCACATTAGCAGTACTATCACCCGACAGGTAAGTACGAGGGTGAGTCAAATGAAAACCTTAAATTTGTAATAACAAATCGAAATTTCGCGCCGTTATCCTGTAAGTTGGTAAGCGAGCTACAGACAGCGTGTAGAATGGCCTGTAGGCGGCAGCATAGTGCAGGTGCACACATACCGTCGCAGTATCAGTATAAAGGTGGCCGCCCCACTTGCAACTTGCACCAGGGAAGAACAGCGTTCTGTTTTCCTTTTTTTGAGTAGTGAAGGTGTGAAACCTATTGAAATTCATTGACGAATGAAGGGTCAGTACGATGATGCACAGCAGCAAGCCGGCCGGTGTGGCCGAGCGGCTCTAGGCGCTTCAGTCTGGAACCGCGCGACCGCTACGGTCGCAGGTTCGAATCCTGCCTCGGGCATGGATGTGTGTGATGTACTTAGGTTAGTTAGGTTTAAGTAGTTCTAAGTTGTATGGGACTGATGACCTCAGATGTTAAGTCCCATAGTGCCCACAGCCATTTGAACCATTTGAACCACAGCAGCAAGTCTACGAATGGAGCAGAAAGTTCGCAAATGGTTTGACTTCAGTGGAAGATGCTCCTAATCCAGGTCAGGCACACCGAGTTGTGACTCCACAGAACACTGCAGCAGTTGAAGCCATAGTGAAGGAATACCGCCGAGTGAAACTGAATGACATCGCAGCGTGTTTACAGATTAGTCATGGGTCAGCACACCACATTGTGCACGATGTGCTCCAGTTTCACAAAGTGTCTGCAAGATGGGTGCCACGCAGCTGACTCCTGTGAAGAACTACTTCGGCGCCTTGAATGAGAAGGTGATGGCTTCCTTGCAAGAATCTTTACTGGGGATGAAACCTGGGATCACTTCCACCAACCGGAAACGAAAGTCATCCTCATCCACCATACTCACCAGACCCCCAAGTGATTTCCATATGTTTGGACCACTCACAGACGCAATGGGAGGAAAGAAGTCCCGTTCTGATGAAGACGTACGCCACGCGGTGCATGAGCGGTTGCGCGAACTACCAAAAGAATTTTTTTTGTAAAGGAATTATGTATTTTGTAAGCGCTGGAGGACTTGCATTGAGCGTGGGAGAGATTATGTTGAAAAGTGATACAGCTTTGTACCATTTCAGCACAATGAATAATATTTTAAAAATATTTAAGGTTTTCATTTGACTCACCCTCGTAGTTTACCGTCACTGACAGAAGTGAAGAGCGTTATGTTCGAGAAAGGAGTTACTGCTATGACGAGGCAAGGTTCTGCACCCGCAAGCAATTACACAAACTAAAAACTTCACGTGCTTTAAGTCAGTGTATAATGAATATTTTGGTTGTTGACCGGTACAAATGCGGTAACTGAAGAAACTTCACAAGCCAAGATCGCTAAAAAGAATTTTACTGAATGACTGGTTTCGACAGAGCTATGCTGTCATCGTCGTATCTCATACTTCTGAATTTTTACAACATATTATCAATTATTGTTAGAAATTCCCTCACACTGTATATGCACTTCTCAGTAGCATGCAGATCACCACAATCGGCATGTCATACCTAAGAATCTTATGTACAAACATGCACTAATCATCCAGAACACTATGGTCTATATCTACTACCGACATAAACCGTCCAGTCGACAACAGCGTCACCTGGCTAGGACTGACTGCCAGACACACGAACGGGGCAATTAGTATGAGTGAGCGTGCTGTCTGAGTTTGACAAAGAGCAGATTGTGATGGCCCTGAGGCTCGGCACGAGCATTTTGGAAACTGAACGACTGGTCGGGTGTTCGAGGAATGAACTGATGGGTGTCTTCAACGCGTGCTACCAAACCAAGGTGCAAATGGCTCTGAGCACTATGGGACTTAACATCGGTGGTCATCAGTCCCCTAGAACTTAGAACTACTTAAACCTAACTAACCTAAGGACATCACACACATCCATGCCCGAGGCAGGATTCGAACCTGCGACCGTAGCAGTCGCGCGGTTCCGGACTGAGCGCCTAGAACCGCTAGACCACCGCGGCCGGCACCAAACCAAGGTGAAACCACGTCCTGACGTCGTGGGGTTGGGCGGCCACCCTTCATTACAGATGTTGGACGTCATAGGCTGAGCAGACTGGTGAAACACGACAGGCAACAAATTGTGGCGAGCTAACATCAGACTAAAATGCTGACAGAGTACAAGTGTGTCTGAACACACAGTGCACCCAACTCCTAACGACGGGCCTCCGAAGCTGACGACCCATGCATGTGCCAATCTTAACACCACGACATCGGCAACTAAGACTGAAATGGGTACGTAACCATCGGCACTAAACATTGGTGCAGTGGCAGAGCGTTCAATGCTCTGATGAATCAATATGCCTTCTTCATCATGCCAGTGGGAGGGCGCGAATCCATCTTCTTCCAGGTGTCGGAGACAAGCTGGCTGCGGACCCCTTATGCTCTGAGGAACGTTCACGTGGGCATCCATGGGTACAGTTGGGCTCGTGCAAGGCACCATGATGGCCGAGGATTATCGTACACTGTTTTATGATAACCGTGTTTTCCAACGGCAGTAGCATTTTTGAACAAGATAATGCGCAATGCCACAAGGGTAGGTGTGTGATGCAGTGGTTTGAGGAACGCAGTGTCAAGTTCCAAGTGACATGTTGCACCCCTCCCCCTTCCCCAACTCACCAGATCTGACCTCGATCGAATCAGGGATGTGATTGAACATAGCGTCAGAGCTCTTCATCCCCCCCCCTCCCCCTGGGAATTTACGGGAATAGGTGAGTTGTGTGTGCACACGTGGTGCCAACTTCCTCCAACAACCTATGTCCCAATGTCCGCTATCTTCCATGTCACGACGGTTCAAATGGCTCTGAGCACTATGGGACTTAACTTCTGAGGTCATCAGTCGCCGACCTTAGAACTAATTAAACCTAACTAACCTAAGGACATCACACACATCCATGCCCGAGGCAGGATTCGAACCTGCAACCGTAGCGGTCACGCGGTTCCGGACTGAAGCGCCTAGAACCGCACAGCCACACACGCCGGCCCATGTCACGACGTGCCGCCGGTATTCTCCCTGCCAAAGGTGCGCATACCGGCGATTAGGTAAGTGCTAACAATGTTCTGGCTGATCAGTGTACATTCCTACATTGGACATGTTACGTGTGGTGATCAGCATGGTAGTGGAAAGTGTCTATTCAGTGTAAACGTATTGGTAACACTGATAATATGTTGTAAAAATTCATAAGCGTAAGATCGGACGATGAGCATATAGCTCGATCAAAACCGGTCATCCACAAAATGCTCTTTAGCGATCTTGGGGCTTGTGAATTTTTCTTCAGCTACCATACATTGCAGATCGTTCCCAGACTACCATGTGAGGAAATATAGCTTACAACTGCATGGTAATTGTTGTTATTATGATTAGAAAGCCACACAAGCTACAAAAGCTCTTCACTGCTGAGTTCACAGTGCTTTACTAAGTAGTTCTGTCTCGCCATTTACATGTCCAGCAGAGCACATCTAAGATTTTCTGAACTTCTCTGGTGTTGTCGAAGTAGGGTAGACTTGATCTTTCAAGACTCCTCTTCCTTGAGGATTTTCTGTGCATGCTTGATAGATTGTTTTTCTTCTGGAGCTCGAAGTCCATGCTCAGTTCGACGGAGTGTCCTAGCTTGGATACAAGGTCTGGTTCTCCATGCAGATAATATACTTCTTTATTTGTTAATATTCTCTATCCTTCTGTGTTCGTATCTTCAGACCTACCAAATATCTTCCTCAAAATTGTTCTTTCGAAGACTCTTAATTGTGTTTCTTCCGATTTTTTTAATGTCCATATCTGACAAGCGTGTGTCAGAACCGGTGTGATAAGAGTTTTATGTATACGAAACATAGAATTTCTTGAAAAGAATTTCATTTTTAATACGTCCAGTAATGTAAAAAAAGATCTACTAGCTTTTCATATTCTACTCTTTCCTTCTCTTTTGCATTGTCTGTGGTTAGAGGGTTGCAAGTTAAACCCATTACGTCAATACTGCCAGCTAAATAAAAGATTCTAACTACTGAAGGCACTAATTACTGATAAGCATAGTTAGCAAATGAAAGATTTCGATAGAGAACAAACAATGTATCTACCTTAACAGTGCTCAAAAATCATTATATATATATATATCAGTTCATGACATCCAGTCTTACAAATTTACTCTCTCTGATGTACACACGTCCAGACTATCCGCTCTCAAAACTCCGCCATCACTCTCCCCACAACCACCACTGCTGGCGGCTCACCTCCAACTGCGCAACGCTACGCGCTGTTCACATCCAATGGCCCAACACTACAATAGCGAATATTACAACAATGCCAACCAGCCACAGACTGCACACAGCACAGCCAGTGATTTTCATACAGAGCGCTACGTGGCGTCACCAATATAAAAACCTAAACAGCCTACTTACATATACCGAGCGAGGTGGCGCAGTAGTTAGATAACTCGCATTCGTGAGGACGACGGTTCAATCCCGCGTCCGGCCATCCAGATTTAGGTTTTCCGTGATTTCCCTAAATCACTCCAGGCAAATGCCGGGATGGTTCCTCTGAAAGGGCACAGCCGACTTCCTTCCCCATCCTTCCCTAATCCGATGAGACCGATGACCTCGCTGTCTGGTCTCCTGCCCCAAAAAACTCAACCCTACTTACATAGCCCCCATTTTACAAATTGTTTTGGGGACTGGCCAATACATATTTGTTAAAAATTATTTATATTAACGCTAACAAATATATCAAATGCACACACTTATCGATACAATGTTGGTCAAAAGCTAACATTTTCTCACAGTTCATAAAGAGAGTCCTGATCATTCATCACAAAGTCTGAGCAGTAAGTTTTCTAGCCTTTGTCCCATTTGTTGCATTAACTGTAATAACAATGCACTGGTGTCTGAAACATGTTCCTCAGTGCTATGCGGCAGTGCATTTGAACCGGCAATATTCGCATTTTGAAAAGCAGAAAATGTGTCTTGACTTATTTGAGAAAACGGTGAGGACACAAAACTTGAATCTACAGTATTTGCAAGATTGTGTCCTGTCATCTCGGAATCCTGAGGCGAGCTGTTGCCGACCGATCTATCGATAATGCTTCCCTGTTCACTAATTGTTTCACTGTCTACACCATTATATGCCGCCCACTCCATTTCCCTATGCATGATTGCCAAATTACTACTTTGAATGTCTGTTAATTCATTACACAGTGGTGCTGATATGCTACGTTCGTCGTCACTATCATTACTCAATTTACTTTGGAGCCTAGTGTTACGTTTTTCACACGCCATAATTATCACGTATTTCACACGATAACAAGAAAAGCACAATTTGAGAAACAAAAATAAGAAAACACATTAACATAGCACTGAAAATAATATCTAGTTAATTGCAAGCGCAGCTGCGAAATACTTGGTGCAAATCAACATGCATGCCACAACTGTTTTATTGTACAACAATGAAAAAATACAACTACAAAGGAAATTCTCTCTACAATTACGCTCTAGTAATAAACAATAGCTACACTTATTACACAAACTACAAGAAAAAAATCAGAAGATTCCAGTGAGGTATCCTCGGCTAAGGGTCGACATATGAAACCTCCCCTTAGAAAAAGTTATGAATGATTGTGCTGATAAACGCCTTACGTTATTTGATTTTCAAACAGCTGAGCAAAACTGAACGTACTCAGACATTTCTCTCTTTACTTATTCTGATAGTCACTAAACTGACACACAATATTTTTAGCGCAACGCAATCTGACTCAATAATCCCTGCAAAAGAATGGCCCTAACTAACAATAACCTATACCTTTCATGAATCACTTACCTCACAAAAATCTTCGTTACTCGAACTACTGCCAATACAGGGAGCGCCAATACTGCCAGCTAAAAAAAAGATAGTTAGCAAATGAAAGATTTCGATAGAGGACAAACAATGTATCTACCTTAATAGTGTTCAAAAGTCATAATATATATACATATATATATATATATATATATATATATATATATATATATATATATATATATATCAGTTCATGATATCCAGTCTTACAAATTTACTGTCTCTAATGGACACACGTCCAGATCATCCGCTCTCAAAACTCCGCCATCTCTCTCCGCACATCCACCTCTGCGCAATGGTATGCGCTGTTCACATCCAACTGCCCAACACTACAATAGCGAATATTACAACAATGCCAACCATCCACAGACTGCACACAGCACAGCCAGTGATTTTCATACAGAGCGCTACGTGGCGTTACCAATATAAAAACCTAAACAGCCTGCTTACAACATCTATCGTCATTTATGGTGGACAACCTGCCCCGGTTGTAGACAAGAAGGACATGTTCACTGGGACTGTCTTCAGAGATGTCTCATGCAAGTACCTTCTGTAGAACAGACGCTAACGCGGCAGATGAAATCTCTCTCACATACATGGAGGCATTTAGTTTCCAATTCATTTGACGAAGAAGAATGCATTCAGATACACTAATGAGCCAAAACATTATGACCACCTGCTTAATAGCTTGTTTGTCCGTCTTTTGAACGAAATTCGTCTCTGATTCTCCGTGTCACGGATCCGACAGTTTTTTGATAGGTTTGTGGAGGTATGTGCCGTTAGATGATTACGCACAGGTAAATAAAGGGCCACTGATTCGCGTACACGAATGGTACACGATAGCGATTCAGATGGGTTCCAAAGGTTTTACAGCAGGCGAATGTGGTTGCCAAGCCATCAACGTGATTTCAATATAATGCCCCTTAAACCACTGTAGCACGGTTCTGGCTCCGCGATGCGGACAGTTATACTGCTGAAAGCTGACATCGTCCTCGGGGAAGACATCAAGCATAAAGGGATGCAGGTGGTTTGCAGCTGTCAGCGTGTCTTTGATTACTATCGCATATCCTATACACGGGTAGGAGAATGTCTCCCATGGCATCATAGCATCACCAGCGTGCGTCCGTGGCGCTCTGGACGTTTAGGGCCGCTGTTCACGTCGATGACTGCGTTTGTGGAGACGAACAGCGACCTAGTATAGAAAAAATGTGGGTCGCCCGAGGAGCCGACACGTTTCCATTGATCGACCGTCGAATCCCGATGGTCCCGTGCCCACCACTGTCATAACTGACGATGTCGTTGGGTCAAAATGTGGACACACAGGGGTGGTCTGACGTGGAGCTCCATGTTCAACAATACATGATGAATGGTGTGGCCCGAAACATTTGTCTGTACACCAGCATCGTACTCTTTCGGAAGAGATGCCACTGATGACTATCTATCCTACTTTACAGGGCAGACAAGCTACCGAACCCCACGTTCTGTGAAGAGTCGTGGACGTCTAACCCTTGAAGGCCTTCTGGTAATTTCACTGTCCTACCTCTTTCCGTAGATGCTCACGACAGCTGCGAGAGAGAGAGATAGAGAGAGAGAGAGAAGACGAGAAGAACGAGAAAAGAAAGTAAAGTCATCATAAAAGAAATACAGAAGACAGAAGAGAAGTAAAGGGGAAGCCAGACGAAAGTTTAGTGACAGGTCAATTATGTTATTGTGATGAAAGTCATCAACAGTTTTCACTAATTGATAGCACTTGGATGGAAGGAACGTAGGTATTGTTTAACTGCAAGTGGAAGTGTGAACTCTGATATTTGGTGTATATGAACAGTGGATTGTCTTTCGGTGGGGACAAATAGGGTTTTGTGAACACTGCCGTCAGGTAATTAGAACTACAATTACAGTTATAACTGCATTGAACGTAAATTGACAACGAAACTACTGAATAAACTGACGCTAGGTCAGCTAAAATAAATAATTGATTTGGTGGACATTGTTGCATATAACGTACGTGTGCGTCCGTATGTGTATGTGTGTGTGTGTGTGTGTGTGTGTGTGTGTGTGTTTTTGTGTGTGTGTGTGTGTTTTCTATGAAACAATTCACTGCAATCCATCCATATATGTGGCCTTGAGTGATTTAAGCATTTATTGGTCTAACATTGTTATAAATTTGTATTTTGAGTGCAATAAATTTTCAGCTGATTTATTTAATTTCGAGAAACCATCAAGACTAACGGTGGAGTTGTGGTCAACAAATTATCTCGTCCGCAGCTGAATTACGTCAGTGCAAAGTACAGAGCTCTTAGACACCACATCGTTGGTTTTCAATCGAAACAAACTCTCAGCTAGCCGACAATTATTCCAACACTATAAATTTGCAGTCTAATCTAATCTTGGTTAATTAAAACAATCTGAGACGCAAAGACTAAATGTAGTGTACAGTTTATCAGTAGTGAAAATATTCGTATGTTACAGTGTAAATCAGAGTCTTACTCGCCGTTAACTCTACATCTTTCCTGTCGATAGTGTGTAACTAAATTCCCTTTGCGGACTTAGAGGACGAATTCATTATTTGAAACTAATAAAAACTCACTAATAAAGATCGGCTCTAAACTGACTACCTTAAGAGCAATGAGCACTTGTCATCTTCGACTGAAACGTCCATTTGTATCATTTTACATCAACATATATTAATGAAAATGAACTTGACAGGCTCGATTCCATATACCAAAGAAATAATCTAATGGCAGACATTGGTGTGACCACATTGCTGTGATCAGGCAAAATTGTTCCATCCCGCCACAATTGTGGGTTTTTTGATTGCTTTGTAAGAAGGCTCATCAAACCAAAACACATGAAATATTAGTTCACTTTCTCACATGAAAAAACAAAAGATTTATTCAGCTTTGAAACAACTCTTTGGAAGAGCTGTGTTGGATAATTTAAAACTGTCAAGCAAAAGCAAAACGTAGCTTAATAAACAGTTCTCTTGAGGTACAGTCTTCAGCATTAGCAACAGTACAAATTCATCTGAAACTTTAAATATTCATTGGCCCTATACTATGATGCTGACTGCTGTAGTTGAGATCTCGAATTGGGTAGGGCTCTTCTTGCATGCTCCACACTGCTCTGACATCAGTGCGAGGGCGCTGCAGTACTGGGAGAGAGGCATGGTCTTCAGGAGCGTCTACCATAATTCGTTGCGCACTGCCGGGAGCACTCGCTAATGTCTGTGGTATCCATTCGCGTTGTCGACGTTGGTGTGGCACCTCAACCTGTGGAAGACACCATATCTCCCACCCCCATCCCTCTCACCCCCAAACATCCGCACCGTCTTCGAGTAGAGCGGACGCATCAGACAATACCAGGTGGGGAGGGGGGGGGGGGGAGCGAGAGGCGAGGTCTGAATGTGGACGATGATGAGGAGGCAGGGAGGATAACTGTGGCTGACGGTGTCTCCCCGCCCGCACTAAGCTATCCACCATGCTGGCGTCCGGGGACGTTAGCCAAAAACGCAGATGTAGGGTGCACGCCTGCATCCAGAGACGCTTTGTTCGGCTAGATGACGGGGGGATATTTTGAAGTGGCATGATGATCTTTTGGAGCGGCACGTTCGCGACATCGGTTCGGGCAGCTGGGTGGGAGCCGGCGCCGGTAACGTCAGCGGCAGCCGCAGCGATGTCGGCGCATCGATCCCCACGCACGCCACAGAGGTGGGTGACCGCCGCGATTGGCAGAGAGACGGCTGACTGCAGATGAAGAGCCCTGCGACGTGTTGGATCGGGGTACAAACATTCTGCGGCAGAGTCAGTGAAATACCTATATGTACGGCTCTTCTTGTTTAGGTGACTCCGCACTATCCCAACAGAACTGTGGCCGATATCAGACGAACGTCCAATTCCACGCTCTCAGCGCTGTTGCTCGTCAAAGACTTTGTGAAAGACTTCATCCTGAGTCAGAAACTTCGTCCGACCTTGCGGAACGAATCGTTTCCGCAGCGGCCACAGAAGAAGTAACAAGGTGTGGAGACTTCGACCGTTTAACAATTGTTTTGGCGACTTCCTTCCATGTGCCAGGACAATAGCAGGACAAAAATTTTTCAATACATTTCCCCGAGTGTGGAAGGAACAGAGTTTCTCCGTGTGACGTCTGAACGGTCAGCTTCACAGACTGTAGGTGAAAAGGTGCAGTGGTCACAAAACCGTCGGAAACCGGCTGACCTGAATTGTGGCACATTGTCAGAAACAAAGACCTTAGGGAGACGTTCAAGACAATAAATAGAAGACGAAGTTGATACCATAATGGCAATAGTGGCGGATTTCGTGGGCACAGTCATGGGGACAACGAAAGGAAATTTACTGGAAGCATCTACCATCAGCAATCACCGCATTCCAGAATGGACTCGCGAAATTAATATGGATGCGCCGCCTCGGTCCGGACGGATGTGGGCACTCGAAAATGCGTTTTGGTGGAACTGACATTTTTCGCACAAACTTTGTAACGAACTGTCACTTACTCAGACTGAGCATCCGAACCCTAACAAGTGACAGCGGGTGAGTTTTTTTGTAAATCACCTTAGTGCAATAAAAACAAACATAACCAGCGCATCGTCGTTCTATGTATGCAACGGCAAAAAACCTGATCCCGTGGAAAGCCGTGACTATGCGAAAAATAGCGTCAGGCCACTCAGTGGGACATCTCTTTCGAACTGAGAGGCCAAACATGGCACACATATCGAAAAACAACCTGACGAGCCACGTCAGAAGCAGTTGTTGCGTCATCAACCGGAAGTCGAGACAAAAATTTTGAAGACATTCAGTATCCTGAGAATCGATTTGAAAACATGATTCCTCAGAAAATTCAAATTCTGTGTCCATACTGATCGGTAACCGTGAGAACATTTCAGCATTCGAATGTTGGGCAGTGCGTCTGTACAATAAATCATACTGATAATTAGACTGTATCCAAAGTCCAACATCACAAATTTGTGGCTGTCCGAGATGGGGCATGCGTGACAGGATTGAATGAAGCCGTCAGAGGCCGATGATCTATCAGGTAATAGGCCTTCTAATCATACAAATACTGGTACAATTTCGTACCACCATAGACAATGGCGTGCGCCTGTTTCTCAAGCCAACTGTAGTTATCTTGCGCTGTGTTAAGAGCTTTCCTGGCAAAAGCAGTAGGTCTGTCAGGAAAACCGTCTTATGGTAGAGAACCGCTTTAATCCCGCAAGAAGGTGCATCCACACTAACACAACAGTCTTACCTGGGACATAATTAATCAGACAACTATGACTGAACAACGCCTCTTTCAGTTGCTGAAATACGTTGTGGTATTCTTTGGACCACACAAAAGGAACATTTTTCTTCCACAGCGGTTTAAGCGGAGCGTGAGGGATGAATTTTATATAATAGGTGAGCTTCCCCATGACTGAATGGAGCTCCTTAGCGTAGCGGGGCGCCAGCAGACCTTTAATCGCATCCATTTGTAGTGAAGCTGGGTGTATAACGCACGCATTTATTACCTGACCTAAATAGTTCAATTCTTGCTGGAAGAAGGAGCACTTTTCCCTGTTGCACGTTAAGCCAGCTGCAAAAGGAACATGAAACAGTTTAAATTCGCTAAATGTTCGGTAGGAGTACGACTTGCGACAACAATATCGCCCAGCTAATCAGCACAATAAGGGACTTTCGCTGTTAACTGTTCAAGGAACCGTTGAAAAATTCCAGAAGCTGAAACAGTTCCAAACGGTAGTCTTTGAAACTGGAACAAACAAGTATGTGATCATCACAAAGTATTGATAGGACTGTTTGTCCATAGGTAATTGTACATAAACCTCTCGCAAACCTCCCTTTTAAACGTATCTGCCCTGTCCCACTCTGTCCATGAATTTATCCGGACGTGGAAGAGGAAAAGAATTCACTACAGTTTGCAGGTCTACTCCTGCCTTAAAGATAAGAAACAAAAGTAGAACCACCTGAAGGATTCTTCAGAACAACCAAGGGTGAGCCCATTGGCCTACAGAAACGGGTCTGATAACTCTATTGTCTTGCCATCTTCGTAATTCCTGAGCAAGTTTCTCAAGTAATGCATGGGGAAAGGGTCACGCGCGAAAAAATCGCAGCTGTGGTTTGTCTTTCACAGTGCTGTGCATTCCAAAGTTTTTCGCCCATCCTATACCTGGTACAAAAAGTTTCTTGTACTTACTACAGAAATCAGAAATTAACGTGAGACACAGAAACGCTGATTTTTAACACATTGTCCTTAGCGCACAAATTGAATAACTCAGTGAAATGTAACCCAAAAATGATTCCACTGTTCTTAGAATGTACATCTACATCTACATGGTTACTCTGCAATTCACACTTAAGTGACTAGCAGAGGGTTCATCGAACCATTTTCATGCTACTTCTCTACCATTCCATTCTCGAATGACGCGTGGGAAAAAGGAACACCTAAATCTTTCCGTTCGAGCTCTGATTTCTTTTATTTTATTGTGATAATCATTTCTCCTTACGTAGGTTGGTTTCAACAAATTTCTGAAATAGATCTCGCCGCAAAGAAAACCGCCTTTGTTTCAGTGACCGCCACCCCAACTCGTGTATCATATCAGTGATACTCTCACCCCTCTTGGGCGATAAGACGAAACGAGCTGCCCTTCTCTGCACTTTTTCGATGTCCTCCTGCAATCCTACCTGGTAAGGATCCCACACCGCGTAGCAGTATTCCAGCAGAGGACGGACAAGTGTAATATAGGCTGTCTCTTTAGTGGGTTTGTCACATTTAAGTGTTCTGCCAACAAAGCGCAGTCTTTGTTTCGCCTTCCCCACAATATTATCTACGTGGTCTTTCCAATTTAAGCTCCTCGTAATTGTAATTCCTAGGTATTTAGTCGAACTGACAACTCTTAGATTTGTGCAAATTATCGTATACCCAAAATTTATCGGATTTCTTTTAGTACCCATGTGGATGACTTCGCATTTTTCTTTGTTTAGTGCTAATTGCCACTTTTCACACCATACAAAAATTCTCTCTAGATCATTTTGTAACTGGAATTGATGGTCTGATGATTTTAGTAGACGGTAAATTACAGCGTCATCTGCAAACAATCTAAGGGGGCTGCTCAGATTATCGCCTAGATCATTTATATAAATCAGGAACAACAGAGGGCCTATGACACTACATTACGGAACGCCAGATATCACTTCCGTTCCACTCGGTGATTTACCGTCTATCACTACGAACTGTGACCTCTCTGAGAGGAAATCACGAATAAAGTCACACAACTGAGACGATACTCCATATGCACGCAATTTGATTAATAGTTGCTTGTGAATAACGGTATCAAAAGCCTTCCGGAAGTCTAGGAATATGGAATCGATCTGAGATTCCTTGTCGACAGCACTCATTACTTTATCGGAATAAAGAGCTAGCTGTGTTGCACAAGAACGATATTTTATGAATCCATGTTGGTTATGTATCAATAAGTCATTTTCTTCAAGGTGATTCATAATGTTCGAGTACATCACATGCTCCAAAATCCTACTGCAAATTGAGGTCAGTGATATGGGTCTGTAATTCAATGGGTTCCTGGTATTTTCCTTCTTAAATATTGGTGTGACCTGTCCTACTTTCCAGCCGTTAGGAACAGACCTTTCGTCAAGTGAGCGGTTGTATATGATTACTAAGAAAGGTGCTATTGTGTCTGCATACTCTGAGAGGAACCTGACTGGTATACCATCTGGACCGGAAGACTTGCATTTCTCAAGTGATATGAGTTATTTCGCAACACCAAAGATATCTACTTCTAATCCACTCATGCTAACAGCTCTTCCGGTTTCGAATTCTGGAATATTTACTTCGTCTTCTTTCGTGAAGGAATTACTAAAACTTTATTTAGTAACTCCGCTTTAGTGGCACCATCATCGGTAACAGTGATGGTATTGACTGTTTTTTGCCACTGGTGTACTTTACATACTACCAGAATCTCTTTGGTTTTTCTACCATATTTTGAGACAATTTTGTGTATCCGTGTTGGTTATGTATCAATAAGACATTTTCGTCAAGGTGATTCATAATGTTCGAGTACAGCACATGGCAACTATTAAAAGCATCTCGCATTGACGTCCGCACTAAATTTCGAGCTTCCGTGAAACTTAGCCAGTCTTGGGGATTTTGCGTTCTTCTGAATTTGGCATGCGTTTTTCGTTGCTTCTGCAACAGTGTTCTGACAGTCCTGTCTCTTATTAACTTATACGGTATTGTAAGTAGGCTGTTTAGGTTTTCTTATTGGTAACGCCACGTAGCGCTCTGTATGAAAAATCACTGGCTGTACTATGTGCAGTCTGTGGCTAGTTTGCATCGTTGTCTGCCATTGTAGTGTTGGGCAGCTGGATGTTAACAGCGCGTAGCGCTGGGCAGTTGGAGTTGAGCCGCCAGCAGTGGTGGATGTGGGGAGAGAGATGGCGGAGTTTTGAAATTTGTAATACTGGATATCATGAACTGCTATATATATTATGACTCTTGATGACTATTAAGGTAAATAGATTGTTTGCTCTCTATTAAAATCTTTCATTTGCTAACTATGCCCATCAGTAGTTAGTGCCTTCCGTAGTTTGAATCTTTTATTTAGCTGGCAGTAGTGGCGCTCGCTGTATTGGAGTAGCTTGAGTAACGAAGATTTTTGTGAGGTAAGTGATTTGTGAAAGGTACAGGTTAATGTTAGTCAGGGCCATTCTTTTGTAGGGATTTCTGAAAGTCAGATTGCGTTGCGCTAAAAAATATTGTGTGTCAGTTTAAGCACAGTCATGTATAATTTTTCTAAGGGGACGTTTCAGTATGAATTTATCTATTGCATTGAGTACATGAAAAGGAATACATTTTCTTATTAACTGGAAAGTAGCTGGCAAACTACACAGACCAAGGACTGGAATTTCTAGTACACCGTTGGCAAACAAAATAGAAGCAGGCTTCTGGAGCGGTGGGCTACCAATTCTGTCGTAGTGTCCTTTTTTTCTTCAGGGAAGCATAAGCGCAAGCATCCAACGGTAACTTTGTCTGGGCCCTATTTTCAACTACTTGAACATTAAACTGTACGTGAGACCGAGTGTCTGGTGTACTACGAACAAAAGAAAGACAAGGAGCCTCAAAAACAACATTGGTTGAGTTAATAATCGCTGGAGATTACACAACAAATAGTACTGATTTTAAATCAGCGTCTGGCAGTTTTAGAACTGCATCGCGAATGCATGTGTCTGATACATTCGAGTAACAGCATCACGTAACTTGTCACTATAGTTAAAGCCATATGAACATTTAAACTTGCTATGTCTGGTGAGACCGCTGAGGAATTCCCCTATCTACTATTTGGCTGGCTGAGATGGCTGCTGCTTAAAGTTAAACTATGAAGCTGCTTCATGAACTTGACTCTCAAAATAGTCATCTAATAGCTTCATAAGATCATCATACGTGACTTTATCAGGAACAATTTTGGCTCACAGCTTGACACAGATTGTATAGATTTTTTGATCAACGGTGTAGTAAGCATGGCGCTCCATACCTATTATTTTGTAGGTGCCGAAGAGTGCCCCCAATTGCGCTCTATAGGACGACTCTTCTTCATCTTGGGTGTGGTATGGGCGAAATTATGGAGTAGCCACCGACAACGGTGTTGCTTTCTTAGTGAGTAATGACGTCAGTTGTCTGACAGTGAGCAGCTAGCGTTCTGTCTAGTGCGTCTCAAACTGTGCAGTATCCGTTAGAGATATTTCCTGTGGCTGCTCAGACATATTAGGACACACAATAATAAAATTGATTAGAAGCAGAGCAACAAAATGCAGAAAAAAAGACGTGCACAACAGGCAAGCAACTAGCGTGGAATACGAGTCGGTTAAATAACGATCATCGTCGCCATTTGTTATGACAAGGCGAAACCACTTTCAACCGGCCACAGCTTGGGTTCTTTGATAGTTCTGAGAGAATGCTCATCAGACTAGAATACATGAAATATTAGTACACTTTATCACATAAATGAATAAAAGACTTACTTAACTTTCACACAGTTCTTTACAATAGGAGTACTGGATAATTTACAACTGCCATGCCTCACTTGATGCAGTAATTACCAAACTGTTTTTCTTGAGATAACGTGTTCACCTGAAAGTTTAAGTACCTGTTGCTCCTGTACTTTAATGCTGAGGTCTCCAACTATGCCGAGCACTTGCGTGCTCGACACTATTATGACCTCATTGTGAGGGCGCTACAGTGATTTGGGGGGGGGGGGGGGGGGTGGTCTTCAGGAGCGCCTCCCATAAGTCGTAGCGGATTGCAGCGACTCCTCGCTGATGTCTGTGGTACTGATTCGCGTTGCCAACTTTGGTATGGTACTCCGATCTACTGATGATACAACGGATACCTCACGTTACCGTTTCCACCTAATCATCGCTTTTATGTGCAGATTGCTCAACGGACTCAATAATTCGTAACAGCTTGAACATCCGTAATTTTAAATAAGAGACATCACTCTAGTTACCATTATTCAGTGCTGTTCCATTAAAAACGAGAAGTAATTTATCGATGTAAATAATTGTATGGACATTATTGTGATTTATATGCAAAGGTTTCGCGAAAGCATTTATTTAGCACTGGATTATTTTAGCGAAACAGTAGCAAGTTAGGCTGTAGCATTTCATGCGTTTGTTATTGGCAATGACAGCGAATAATCATACAAGCATACTTTAGTGGTACTGAAACGTACGAAAGCAGTACCATAGGGTTATCTAGCCAATCAGTCAATTAATAAGGCTGTAATTAATATTAACCATTTTAATATTTCTGGGAATTTATTACAGTCTGATTTAACACATATTTATTCAAACAGTCATTCCTTCATTGTTAATTTTACTGTTGCTAACCTTTATTGTTTGTTTTACGTCTTGTTTGCCTCGTAAGTGTGTATGAGATTGAGGGAATTGAGGGAATGTGTGTGTTTGACTCCTGCAACATGAAAGAAGGGCGTTGTAGGTTGACTGTTTTTACAAAACCAGATTGGTAACGACGTTCTTTGACATGGCTTCTGGCACACAATGGTCAACAAAGTAGCATCTGCACAGAAGCAAAGAGACAGAGAGCACTCAACGGTGAAGACAGTGTGTCGGAGGTTTGGCGTAGGAACATGGTACAGAGATCGTTTATGAATGAGCAAAAGTTACTTAGCAAGAGAACAGCTTTCATTTAGGAACGTTTTAGGCGCTGCTGTTTATTCTGCACATTAAAGAAGCAATAACGGGAATAATCAGATGATTCAACAGTGGGATTAAAATTCAATATGAAAAGATATCATTATAATATTCGCTGATCACTTTGCTGTCCTCAGTAAAAGTGGAGAAGAATTAAAGGAAGAAGGATTAAAGGAATGACCAATCGAATGAGTACAGAATATGAATTAAGAATAAACTGGAGAATGATGCGGTTAGTGAGGAGTAGCAGAAATGAGATTTGCGATAAACTTATCATCAAAATTGAAGACGAAGATGTGGAAGAGGTTAAGGAAGCATGTTTGTACATGATGGACGAAGAAAGGTGGACGTAGAAAACAGAGTAACGCAGGCAAAGAAGGCACGCCTGGCCAGAAGCATTCTGCTAGTATGACACATCCGACTTAATCTGAGAAATTTTATAGTAATGAATCATGGACTGAGAATTCTTTCTGTAGAAGGATGTTGAAAATTATGTGAACTGCTAAAGGATATGGAGGTTCTCTGTAGAATCGGCGAAGAAGGGAACACACGGAAAACACTGACCAAAGGAACGGACAGGATGATAGTACATGTGTTACGATATGAAGAAATAACTTCGATGGCTCTACAGAGATCTGTGGAGGGTCAAAACTGTAGGGGAACAGAGAGACTGGAAAACAGCCAACAAATAAGTGAGGTCAGGTCGCAGGGTACAAGTACTAATCTGAAATGAAGAAGTCGGTACAAGAGGGGAGTTCGTGGCGGTTCGGATCGAACCAGTTAAGAGACAGCTGACTCCAAAACTTAAAAAAAAAAATACATTGCCTATCCTGTAGTGAGACAGGTAGGTAGTACCTTATCAAACGACTCCACTTTAGTTTGCGCTGACACCAATGAATTTATGACTACACACGAAGAAATCCATCACGAAACAAGATCATCATTTGCAATCTGTTGAGGAAAAATCTGATGTTTAGGTGCTCGCGCACAGTAATAACCAAATTGCATGGTGGACTATTGCATTCAGGTCACATAGTTTCACAAACATCGATATACTTTCCAAGAAGCACCTCTCCATTGAATATTATACAACGTTCACATTAAAACGTTGCGGCAGCTGGTAGCGAAATATAAGCAGCTTTCGAATGCGTACATGATACGAATGACTCATTTGTGATTTCGAGCGGCACGAAAAGATTCTTTCCGACCATTTCACATTCAGTTAAGGACTACCATAAGTGTAGCTCTGACACTTAAGATAGGTTGATGTATTCCTTTGTTCACATCCATCACATACAACCATTACTGAGTTACGCATAGTTTTTATTGTGTTTATCCTCATTCAGCTTTTGGTGACATCTCCAACTTTAATTAATTTATTATATTCCGCTCCGCTTATATTGAACTATCGCCAACTGAGTGATTTCATCTAGTCTCTTTTATTTCAAATGGTTCAAATGGCTCTGAGCACTATGGGACTTAACATCTATGGTCATCAGTCCCCTAGAACTTAGAACTACTTAAACCTAACTAACCTAAGGACAGCACACAACACCCAGCCATCACGAGGCAGAGAAAATCCCTGACCCCGCCGGGAATCGAACCCGGGAGCCCGGGCGTGGGAAGCGAGAACGCTACCGCACGACCACGAGATGCGGGTAGTCTCTTTTATTTCTCAGTGCTTCCCTTTTACTTATTCTTTCGGATGTAAGTTGCTGTCCTATGTGCTCGGTTTTCATCTAAGTTATGATCCGCCCATACGTATGCTTCGTACTAAACACTTTTTGTTCGTAAATGCTTGTCTAATTATGACGTAGTCCAGCTGATAAATTAACCCGATATTTTAGAAGGATGGTCGTAATAAACACATGTGATATCACCAGCTAAAACCTACCGCAAGGATCTAGAGGCTCTAAGTCCTCTCTCAGTTCTCTTCCATCCAGCCTTCGATAATTCGACCTTTTCTTTTACTAATTTCTAACCGCATGTTACAAATTTCCACACATTTTATCATTTTTCACTTTTGTGATACGTTTAAACTTGTGATATTTGGTAACACGGATAAAAAAAATTGTTTTCCTGCACCAACTGACTCGGTTACCACCTTCCCTACTCAAAACAGTGATGACATCTTTTTAACATTTTGTTGATGATAATCTTATCAACCCAGATTTATGGTAGGAGATATATTGGCCTCGTCCTGTATTAATTTACTTAAAGTTTCTGCATAACAGTAATTCTTCCAACAACATTCGCTCCATTCGTAAGTTATAAACAGTCGTCTGGATAACCCCAGCGTGGTAATTTCACAATAGAACGAGGGACGTAGAAAAGGTTACTAGAGTAACAGGGAAAAAATGCGTTTTCTAGGCCAAAAAATGAATTCGTTTCTCGACGTCATCCTGTATTACGTGCATACACGTTGTCGAACGATTTTCTAGTGAATAGATTCCACGTCTAAAATGCTGTTTGGTAAGATCTTCAAAATACGCACCTACATCTGCCGTAGACGCTTTTGTATTTTTGCTTGTGTTCTTCAGTCCGAAGACTGGTTTGTTTCCCTCTACAACTGTTACCCCGCGCAGTTCCCCCCGTCACCAAACTGATGACCCTATCTCTCACGAGTGTCCAATCAACCGTTATTTCCTTTTAGTCTGGTTGTACACAAATTTCTTGTTTCCTCAGTTCGGTTCAGTATCTCTTCATTAGTCATTCGATCTGCTCAACTGTTCTTCAGCATTCTTCTGTAGCACCACATTTCAAAATCTTGTCTCTCCTTCCCAGAGTTTATTTTCATTGTTCCTCTTCCGAATAAGGCTGCATGCTAGACAAAAAAACTTCATAAAAGACTTCCTAACACGTAAATTTAAAATCGATGTTCACCAGTTATTTTTTTTTTCAGAAATTCCTTTCATGCATTTGCCTTTCTGCATCCTTTATCCCCTCTACTTGGGCCTTTATCAGTTATTTTGCTGCTCAATAGCAAAACTCGTCTACCACCTTCAGTGTCTCGTTTCCTAGTGTAATAACCCCTGACTCACCTGATTAATTCAGTTACGTTCCATATCCCTTATTTTACTTTGGTTGATGCTGATCTTACAACCTCTTTTAAAGACTCTGATCAAGCCCGAGGTCGTCTTCTCTTACTTTTTCATTTTTCTATAAATAATTCGTGTCAGTTCTTTGCAGCCATATCTTATTAAACAAATATTTCGGTAATATTCATACCTATCAGCATCTGTCTTTTTCAAAGAATTATTTCGTTCTTCTTGATGTCTGAAGACACCAGGTGAAATTGTTATGCCATGATTCGCTTTCGCAGGGATAGCAATAATTCTGGAGTGTCGTCTACTTCAGGGGTCTTGTTGCGTCTTGGGTCTTTCAGTGATTTTTTAAAATTTTTCTCATTGTATCATACCTCCCATCTCATTTTTATTTACTTCCTCTACCCTTTCTACAATACTGACAGTAAGTCCATTACCTAGTATTAATCGTGTGTATATTAATTCCATGTCGAAGCTCATCCATCTTTGCCTAGTCAAAATGTCTTTATTTCGAGGGAGATACTGACGTCAGACAGACTGGGCGATGAAGCAATTCAGTAGCGAAACTTGGTGTCGGACTGGCACTCGAACCCAGATTTCCCGCTTTACCCCACACAACAGACACCATACATATACAGGGTGAGTCACCTAACGTTACCGCTGGATATATTTCGTAAACCACATCAAATACTGACGAACCGATTCCACAGACCGAACGTGAGGAGAGGGGCTAGTGTAATTGTTTAATACAAACCATACAAAAACGCACGGAAGTATGTTTTTTAACACAAACCTACGTTGTTTTTAATGGAACCACGTTAGTTTTGTTAGCACATCGGGACATATAAACAAATACGTAATCAGTGCCGTTTGTTGCGTTGTAAAATGTTAATTACATCCGGAGATATTGTAACCTAAAGTTGACGCTTGAAACCTCCGACGTTCAGTTGCGTGTTGTAACAAACACGGGCCACGGTCGGCGAGCAGCATCTGCAGGGACATGTTTACGATGATGACCGTGTTTACGAGTGTGGCTGTAGTGCACTGTTGTGGTTTGGTCTAGCTGTCGCAGTGTCCGCATGTAGCGCTTGCTGCTATTGTTATTCTGCATTCGTCTCCGCACGCAGACCAACTGTAGTACACCGTGTTACCAGACGTCTGTGATAAAGTAGTGTTGTAGGAACTGTGACCATGGTGTATTCGAACTCTGAAAAGGCGGAGATGATACTCATCTATGGCTAGTGTCGACGAAATTCAGCTGAAGCCTGCAGGGTGTATGCAGAACGGTACCCGGACAGAGAGCATCCAACGTGCCGCACATTGCAAAACATCTACCGCCAACTGTATGCAACAGGTATGGTCGTAGTACGCAAACGGGTCCGTAACAGGCCCGTCACAGGAAAAGCGGGTGCAGTTGGTGTGTTAGCTGCTGTTGCCATGAACCCACACATGAGTACACGGGACATTGCGAGAGCCGGTGGACTGAGTCAAAGTAGTGTCATGCGCTTACTGCATCGTTACCGCTTTCACCCGTTTCATGTGTCGCTACATCAGCAATTACATGGTGATGACTTTAATCATCGAGTGCAATTCTGTCAATGAGCATTAACAGAGAATGCGTTGCAGTTCTACCTGTTTACCGATGAAGCGGGTTTCACAAACCACGGGGCAGTGAATCTACGGAACATGCATTACTGGTGCGTGGACAACCCTCGCTGGCTCAGACAGGTAGAGCGACAGCGACCGTGGACTGTAAATGTATGGTGCGGAATCATTGGCGACCACCTCATTGGTCCTCACTTCATTGCAGGGGCCCAAACAGCTGCAACATACATCGCGTTTCTACAGAATGATCTGCCAACGTTGCTCGAAAATGTCCCACTGGAAACACGTCGACGTATGTGGTATCAGCATGATGGTGCACCTGCACATTCCGCAATTACACTAGGCTGACCCTTGACAGGATGTTTGACGGGCGTTTCATAGGACGTGGAGGACGCATAAATTGGCCAGCCCGTTCTCCTGATCTTACACCTCTGGACTTCTTTCTGTGGGGTACGTTAAAGGAGAATGTGTACCGTGATGTGCCTACAACCCCAGAGGATATGAAACAACGTATTGTGGCAGGCAGCGGCGACATTACACCAGATGTACTGCGGCGTGTACGACATTCATTACGCCAGAGATTGCAATTGTGTGCAGCAAATGCTAGCCACCACATTGAACATCTATTGGCCTGACATGTCGGGACACACTCTATTCCACTCCGTAATTGAAAACGGAAACCACGTGTGTACGTGTACCTCACCCCTCATGGTAATGTACATGTGCGTCAGTGACAAAGGCCAATAAAAAGGTTTTAGCATGTGGACGTAATGTGCTGTTCCAGTCTCTTTGTACCTAAGGTCCATCACCGTTCCCTTTGGATCCCTACGTAATTCGGTTCTCTCCGATACACACGATCGAACAGCGGAGGAGTGGTACTCAAGCGTCAACTTTAGGTTACAATATCTCCGGATGTAATTAACATTTTACAATGCAACAAATGGCACTGATTACGTATTTGTTTATATGTTCAGATGTGCTAACAAAACTAGCGGGGTTCCATTTTAAAAAACCTAGGTTTGTGTTAAAAAACATACTTCCGTGCATTTTTTATGGTTTGTATTAACCAATTACCTCCTCACGTTCAGTCTGTGGAATCGATTCGTCAGTATTTGATGTGGTTTACGAAATATATCCAGCGGTAATGTTAGGTGACTCACCCTGTATAGTAAACATGTCTTTAGATGTGAGAACTGGGGGAAGTCATGGATGACAAACCAGATAAGAATGGTGAACTTGTGTGATACAACGACTCGTACTTCATATTGTGAGACTGGACTTGTAACTATTTGGACGTGCCAGCGTGGGCAGTCGATAGATGATTAAAGTTTGTTCAAGGACCTACATTGCGGCCTTGGTGGCGGTCGTCGCTCATTGCAGACTTCAGACTTTTTTCTGTGCATTAAGTGAAAAGAGCCCGGTTTTCCCCCAGGATAATGCCGAACTTCCTTCTCCCTCTCTCACAGATGCTTTGTTCAGATGTAACGGTCATGGACGACTTGCGACTCTGTAAGAGGCTACAGGCCCGTAAGAGTCTAACGCTGTTACTAATACGTTTTTTAAAATCAAAGCGGACCAGATGAAAACATAGCTCCTGTATCTCTCCATCCTTCTTGTAAGATGGCAGCGTGAATGTCATTAAGTTATTCATCGTTTGTAAGACAAGACCAGGTAAGGAAACAATGCTCACTTGGTAATTCTTTAGTGCCTTTTTGAGGTCCAAGGATAAAGGCTTATGGACTAGGTGGCTCTGTAAAATGATTTTCGTATTTCAGTGGCTAAAGAAATGCTGTCGATGCAGTCTGAGAAAAAATGGTTTAATCGCAGGGTTTCATAGGTACTGAACTATCATCATTGGTGAATTGTAGGAAATGTCATAGGCTAGTGCCTAATTCAAGCTGTGTTTTCGGTGTCGCCTTAATATGTTGCATAGCTATGGAGGAATTGTGATTTAATAGCTTAAAAAAGTTTCTAGATCAATTTTAATCAGATTACAGTGGTTTAACCTAAATCTTCTCTGTACAAATTATACCACTGCCTTCACGTTATTGAAGTCTTTTGTATTGTGACTGCAGTCCACGTGGAGGTCACAGCTGGACGTTAACCATAAGAAAGAATCACAGTATTCTGTAAGTTTGCCCCAGAGCTGTGATTGGCAAGACGTCTGTTCTCCATCAGATCCGTCCTCTCAAATGACTCGGATTCGGGCTGAGCCAGACTCTGAAGTGATGTTTTCGAAATTTCACAAACGTTGCCAGCTTTTTGTTCAATCCCATGATTTTTGACAAAACAACAAAACCAACGTCGCAGGTTCGAATCCTGCCTCGGGCATGGATGTGTGTGAAGTCCTAAGGTTAGTTAGGTTTAAGTAGTTCTAAGTTCTAGGG
Organism: Schistocerca cancellata; assembly: GCF_023864275.1. Classification (NCBI taxonomy): domain Eukaryota; kingdom Metazoa; phylum Arthropoda; class Insecta; order Orthoptera; family Acrididae; genus Schistocerca; species Schistocerca cancellata. The sequence goes on along the minus strand of NC_064632.1, from coordinate 463,289,160 downwards.
GACTGATGACCTCAGAAATTACGTCCCATAGTGCTCAGAGCCATTTGAACCAACGTCACAAAGCAGCGTGCTTCACACGCAAATCTGTAATTCACACGCAAAATAAATGACTGCCATAATAACTGTTGAGTGGTACTGAAGTAAATAAATTAGTGAAATCAAAGTGAAGTATAAATTAGAATATAAATGAAAAACTTGGTTTAGTTTAGAGAGTTACATACTGGCAAACAGCGGGCAGAACAGCAGAACAGAAGAGACAATGACCGTGAAGTCAGCAAGTTCCACATAAGCGGGCGCTGTCGATTCAGCCGTCATGGCATCGCCCGACCGGCTCACGTGTTTCTCAGTTGTCGCATGTGAGCAAAGGCCCTCGCCTACATTCCAAGAGCCAATGACCGACGTTAAGAAGATTCTTCGAGAAGGTTTTCAACGTGACAGAAGAGGCAATGACCGTGAAGTCGTTCACCTCCAGTAAACTGAAGTGAATAAATTCGCGAGACGCAGTGGGCCCGACAGACGGAGACGAGAGACGAAGAAGACGAAGAAGTGAAGAAGTGTAGCAGTAGTTTTCAGTCAGTTTCGGTGCTGAAGACCGTCATGCCAGAAGAGACTACATCATGCACAGACGCACCAAGTCCGCCGCTGTAATGGAATAGCAAGCAGCAGCCTCGGCGCCAGAAGACAGAAGTTAAAAGGTATTTGAAGTGTGATTTTTACGTACTCGGGTGACTCGTGAGGACGGGAAGGAGACGGCCTCACTTCAGCAATCACCTGTGAGCTGGGATGAAGATCTGACAGCCGAAGACTGGCAAGCGGGAGTCCGTTGTTCGAGTCCGGGACACTGGCCTTCCCCCGCCGCGCCGCTCCGCTGCCCGACGCACAACACACGCGGCCGCTTAGAGAAGAGAAGCACTGGGACGCCACATCCAAGGTATCACCATCCGATGCACGATTTCGCTCGCAGTAATTAATCGGGCCACCTCGCGCTGCGCGTCTCCAGTCAGCTGGGCGAGACGGCGACACGAGATACACACCGCTACGCGTAATCAGACGTCGCCGGCGCCGCCGCTGCCGCAGCAGAAGGCTACGCAAACGACACTGCAATAAAAGTTATCTTATGTAAAAATGCTGTTTCATTCTACCTCATACCCGAGCCAAGGAAGAATCCACCCTGCCCACATGTTGTTAAGAGAGAAAAATTGATTAATTTAATATTTTCACCCTGACAGAATGCTTTAGAATGCTCATCCTGACAACTGACAGCGTCAAAAGAGAGAACCCAGTTACATTTAGTAACAGAAGTGTTACATTTAGTGCCAGAACTGTTACATAACTAATTAGCCTGTAACGAGTCCAACTGTTACTTGGAATGAAAAAACTGATGAGCATAGAATGTGGACTGAGAGTTAACCGAAGAAAGGCGGAAATAATGAGGAGAAGAAGAAATGAGATAAGCGTTAAACTGGCGACCGCGAAGTAGACGAAGTGAAGGAATTCTGGTACCTTGCAAGCAAAATAACATACGTCATACGAAGCAAGGCGGGCATGAAAATCAGACTAGCGTAGGCAAGGAGGGCATTCCTGCCTAAAAAATTACTAGTATTAAATATCGATCTTCATTTGTATAAGAAATTTATTATCGGATACGTTTCGTCGTATGGAAGTGAATTCAGACCTGAGAGAACTTATCTGCAAAGGTAGATGATGATCTGAATGACACAAGACCTGTAGACATCACTGACACAGAAGAGTGCGAACAAATTAGGAAATTCAAACAAAATCAGAATCAAATTAATACGCAACACCAAAGAGAAATCCGGGAAGTACAAGATCAGCTGACACAGGTAATACAAGAATTACGTATTTCAGAGGACACTCGCCCTCCAACACGGGAAGAGGGACTTAGAAATACGGAAAAGCCACAAAATAATAACACAGGGCATTTCGGAAATTATGAAAGAAATTGGCAAGGTGCACCGAATTTTGAGATGGAACCGCCGACACGACGTAACAATGACCGATATGCTACTCGCCGACACGATGATTTTGACTGTAAGCTGTTCATTACTACACGTAAATTCAAAACATTTAAGAATTCTGGCAACGACATTCATCCACAAGCGTGGCTCCATCAATTCTCTCATTGTTTTCCTCCCAACTGGTCATTAGAGCACAGATTAGAATTTATGTGTGGCTGTTTAGAGAATGAACCAGCTGTAAGAATGCGATCGGTCATTCACGATTGTCACAGTGAAGGAGAATTTTACCATGCCTTCCTCTCAGCATATTGGTCTCAAGCTACACAAGACCGAGTAAAACGTAGGATCATAATGATCAAACATTTCGAACAATCTGAATTTTCCAGTCTTGTGAAATATTTTGAAGACATGTTGCACAAGAATCAGTACCTGTCAAACCCATACAGCCCCTTAGAACTCATCCGCATTTGCTTAATCAAATTACCTGAACATTTACGACATATTATTTTGACAGGACGTTTCAACAGGAACATGTGGAAAACATTGAAAAGAACGCATAAGGTAATAGGATAGATATTAAGACAGCAAGGATTATGTTCCATAATAGTAGAGGGAGCTTCAGACGCTACAAACTGTAGGAGGAAACACAGACTGCAATATGCCCAACAAATAACTAAAGACGTTTGACGCAAGCGCTACTTTGAGATTAAGAGGTTGTGGCAGAAGCGAAATTCGTGGTGTGGCGCATCGGATCAGTTAGATGACTGATGACACCGGAAAAATGCCTTGTATCAAATGTTTTCCACGCTGTATCTACACACATCAAAATGATTTTGCTTCATCTCGGTTCCGAGAGTTCCGGAACCTATACAGAAAATTGGAATAGAGATCAACATAAACATCATTTCCGCCCTTTTATTGCTCATGAAAACCACACATTGAATGTTGTACAACCACACAGCGAGACCTTCAAAAGTCGTGGTCCACATAGCTGTACACACCGGTACCTCTAATACCCAGTAGCACGTCCTCTTGCACTGATGCATGCCTGTATACGTCGTGGCATACTACCCATAGGTTTATCAAGGCACTGTTCATCCAGATTGTCCGACTCCTCAACATCGATTCGGCGTAGGTCCCTCAGAGTGGTTGGTGGGTCACGTCGTCCACAATCAGCCCTTTTCAATCTATTCCAGGCATGTTCGACAGGATTCATGTCTGGAGAACATGCTGGCCACTCTAGTCGAGCGATGTCGTTATCTTGAAGGACGTCATCAACAAGATGTTCACGGTGGGGGTGCGAAATGTCGTCCATGAATGCCTCGCGAATATGCTGCCGATATGGTTGCACTGTCGGTCGGAGGATGGCATTCACGTATCGTACAGCCTTTACGGCGCCTTAGACGACCACCAGAGGCGTACGTCGGTCCCACATAATGCCACCCCAAAACAGCAGGGAACCTCCTCCTTGCTACACTCGCTGGACAGTGTGTCTAAAGCGTTCATCCTGACCGGGTTGCCTCCAAACACGTTCCTGACGATTGTTTGATTTAAGAAATATGCGACACTCTTAGGTGAACAGAACGTGAAGCCAATTCTTAGCCGTCCATTTGTCATGTTGTTGGGCCCATCTGTACTGCACTGCATGGTGTCGTGGTTGCAAAGACGGACCTCGCCATGGACGTCGGGAGTTAAGTTGCGCATCGTGCAGCCTATATCGCACAGTTTGAGTCGTAACACGTCGTTCTGTGGCTGCAGGAAAAGCGTTATCCAACGTGGTGGCGTTGCTGTCAGGGTTCCTCTGAGCCATAATCCGTAGGTAGTGGTCATCCACTGCAGTAGTAACCGAGGCATGTCATCGACAATTCCTGTCTCTCTGTATCTGCTCCCTGTCCGAACTGCATCGCTTTGGTTCACTCCGAGACGCCTGGACACTTCCCTTTTTGAGAACCCTTCCTCGCACAAAGTAACAATGCGGACGTCATCGAACCGCGGTATTGACCGTCTAGGCATGGCTGAAGAGACAATACGAGCCGTGTACCTCCTTCCTGGAGGAATGACTGGAACTGATAGGCTGTCGGACACCTCCGTCTAATAGACGCTGCTCATGCATTGTTGTTTACATCTTTTGGCGGATTTAGTTACATCTCTGAACAGTCAAAGGGACTGTATCTGTGAAACAATATCCACAGTCAACGTCTATCTTCTGAGTTCTGGGAACCGGCGTGAGGCAAAACTATTTTTGATGTGTGTATAATACTATGAATAACCTATGATCTACAATTGAAACTAGTCATGAATAACAAATTATTGATACCGTAGCTTTAACCGTTTGAAGACGTCACCCCTGAATGTCAGATATCTGTTTCTAGTCGCGAAGTGGTTCTCACTTCCGCTAATTTGCTTAATGGAAGTCGGTACTGGCGCTGCAGTCCGGAACCGCGGGACTGCTACGGTCGCAGGTTCGAATCCTGCCTCGGGAATGGGTGTGTGTGATGTCCTTAGGTTAGTTATGTTTAAGTAGTTCTAAGTTCTAGGGGACTTATGACCTAAGATGTTGAGTCCCATAGTGCTCAGAGCCATTTTTTTGCTTAATGGAAGTAATATGTGGAAAACGACGATAAAACACGGCGAAGTAAAGGTCTTCAAAGCTGATAAATGATAATTTCACTCCTAATAGTTGGGGAAAACTTGTAGGTTACGTGATATCGTCCAAACATCGTAGCACCAAATCAGAGTTGGTAACGCACCGTAGACGTTATCGATGTCTCACTACGACGAATGGAGAAGGCTGAAAAAGACACACCCTCTCTCTCAGCACAGCAGAACTGTCCCACGGAGATAAATATAATTTTTCATAATACTTCATATCGCATTCGGGAGGACGACGGTTCAATCCCGCGTACGGCCATTCTGATTTAGGTTTTCCGTGATTTCCCTAAATCGCTCGAGGCAAATGCCGCAATGGTTCCTTTGAAAGGGTACGGCCGACTTCCTTCCCCATCCTTCCCTAATCCGATGAGACCGATGACCTCGCTGTCTGGTCTCCTTCCCCAAACAACCCAACCCCCAACTTCATATGTTGTAGCACCGATGAACCACCTCACTGAGCAATTCAAGAACCGACAGATACGTTTAGACGATTGTAGTTTCGTCTGTTCATAATAGGTCATATGGTTCAAATGGCTCTGAGCACTATGGGACTTAACATCTATGGTCATCAGTCCCCTAGAACTCAGAAATACTTAAACCTAACTAACCAAAGGACAGCACACAACACCCAGTCATCACGTGGCAGAGAAAATCCCTGACCCCGCCGGGAATCGAACACGGGATCCCGGGCGCGGGAAGCGAGAACGCTACCGCACGACCACGAGCTGCGGACTAGGGCATATGTAACAGCAGTATTCTCTTCGTCTCAGAAGTAATAACTCCGAGCCGGCTTCAGGCACTTCAGTCCGGAACAGCGCGACTGCTACGGTCGTAAGTTCGAATCCTGCCTCGGACATGGATGTGTGTGATGTCCTTAGGTTGGTTAGGTTTAAGTAGTTCTAAGTTCTAGGGGACTGAGGACCTCAGCTGTTAAGTCCCATAGTGCTCAGAGCCATTTTAACCATTTTTGATAACTCCGACTGATACGGTAATCAGCATGCGCACTGTATGTCTCATCTGCGAAAAACGGCATGTTTTGAAGGGTGCATTATTTATTTTTGAGAAATAAGATACCTCACAGATTACACATGAAGTATGGAACAGGGTGATTATAGCGCTTGCACTTTCCAACAGTGGTGCACATGTAAGATGATACGATCAAATTGCAGGCTCTTGCATTACTAAACCTTTCACCTCACTGTCAAAACCCGTCGTCCTTACCTTACGGTACCACCATTAACATGCTCATGAAGGAGACGTCCAGTTTTTCTTAAGTGTTGGCAAATTTCTGCATTAGGTTACTGATAAAATGAGTGTCTCTTGCATTGATGGAAAACCCACTGTAACACGAAAGAATGTGCTTGAGTCTAAACAATGCGTAATCCATGCTGCATCCAGAACACCACATACAAACAGCAATGAATACCACGACTCAATCAAAACTTATAAAAATTAGCTACGTTTCTAAATGACAATATTTTCGCCATGTGACTAATTATGTTTATTACGACCACTGGGTAATTTCGATTATGAAATGGCTTTCAAGTGCTATTCATTGTTACTCAGAGAGTCATCCCGCGTTCAACTGAAGAATACGAGGTTATTTACAGTTTTTTCCCTAAGAAGCGCACTTCATGTTTCTTGCAATGAAACTTTTGTCCTCTTCTACTAGCGAAGTTTGTCGATGCACGTACCGAGCCCTCACCTTGACAGTGCAGCACGGAATGCTTCTTCTGACGTACAGCTGTGCCATCCTCAAACGTCTTTCAGCCTCGAGTTCATCGATCTGCCAATAGTACATTTCTCATATATCTTTCCTTATACTATGTTTGATAACTGGCATTTCTCACCCCTCATAATCTCCCAAATACTGTGCCTTTCTTTGTTTTGCAATAAAAATAATCAACTTATTTACAAAAGCTGTAATATTCGTTGATGCTAGAGCAGTCACTGAAGCTAGCTCAACAAACCACTCCACAGAAACAACAACTATAACTGAAATAACACAAACCTTAAAGCTATCTAGGACGGAAATAAAGAAATAGTGTTTCAGTGGACACCTTCATATGTAGGCTCTGAGCACTATGAGACTTAACTTCTGAGGTCATCGTTCGCCTACAACTTAGAACTACTTTAACCTAACTAACCTAAGGACATCACGCACATCCATGCCCGAGGCAGGATTCGAACCTGTGACTGTAGCATCAACGCGGTTCCAGACTGAAGCGCCTAGCGGTTTCATATGTAGGAATAAAAGGATATGAAACTACTGATCTGCTGGCCAAGAAAAGGATATATACACAAGCTAATAAATTAACCCATTCCACTCTTCACCCTTAAGAAACTTATATAAAAAGCAAGTGTGAAATCTCCCATACTGAAATTAACAAGTAAGTCAAAACAGAATATTTGGAAGAAGATAGAGGAGTATTGCGAGCTATGCGGGAACGAACTGAAGAAGGGAGTAATAGTCAGCTTTCGACTGTCAACGAGACATGGTTTCCTAGCCCAACGCCTTAGCTAGCGTCGAGTGGCCGCGTGGTTAGAGGCACCGTGTCAAGGATTGCGCGGCCCATCCTGCTGAAGGTTCGAGTCCTCTCTCTGGCGTGTGTGTGTGCGTGTGTGTGTGTGTGTGTTGTTCTTAGCATAAGTTAGTTTAACTAATGTGCAAGTCTAGGGACCGATGACCTCAGCAGTTTGGTCCCTTAGGAATCCACACGCGTTTAAACAAGAGTCGTATTTACAAAACAGGTATTTTGGATCCAAATCTTCTATGCATATGCTCCTGTTTGGGTTGAGATCAACGGAAGGATGAAAACATCTAAAAATTGTACATACGGCAGAAATTATGTTTTCTGACTTTTTACAACTTATGCTTCATTATTACGTTTACTTCTCTATGTTATCATATATATCTGCAGATTTTGCTGGGACGCTAGATAATGTATCTTGTATGAGGTCTGGATGACATAATTCTCGAAATGTGTTGCGATAACGGACCATTACGACTCATTCGTTCACCTCCATTGAATTCTGAGACAAAATAAGCCTATGCTACTGATATATAGAGCCTGAACTTAGTACACAGCCCGACGTCCGACAATACTACATTTACGAGGTGCATTCAAGTTCTAAGGCCTCCGAATTTTTTTCTCCAGACTGGAAAGAGATAGAAACATGCGCACTGTTTTAAAATGAGGCCGTGTTCATTGTCAATACGTACCAGAGATGGCAGCACCGTACGGCAGATGGAATTTTACCGCCAGCGGCGAGATTGAGAACTGTTTTAAATACTTAAAATGGCGACGTTTTCCTTACTTGAACAGCGTGCAATCATTCGTTTTCTGAATTTGCGTGGTGTGAAACCAACTGAAATTCATCGACAGTTGAAGGAGACATGTGGTGATGGAGTTATGGATGTGTCGAAAGTGCATTCGTGGGTGCGACAGTTTAATGAAGGCAGAACATCGTGTGACAACAAACCGAAACAACCTCGGGCTTGCACAAGCCGGTCTGACGACATGATCGAGAAGGTGGAGACAATTGTTTTGGGGGATCGCCGAATGTCTGTTGAACAGATTGCATCCAGAGTTGGCATTTCTGTGGGTTCTGTGCACACAATCCTGCATGACGACCTAAAAATGCGAAAAGTGTCATACAGGTGGGTGCCACGAATGCTGACGGACGACCACATGGCTGCCCGTGTGGCATGTTGCCAAGCAATGTTGACGCGCAACGACAGCATGAATGGGACTTTCTTTTCGTCGGTTGTGACAATGGATGAGACGTGGATGCCATTTTTCAATCCAGAAACAAAGCGCCAGTCAGCTCAATGGAAGCACATAGATTCACCGCCACCAAAAAATTTCGGGTAACCGCCAGTGCTGAAAAAATGATGGTGTCCATGTTCTGGGACAGCGAGGGATTAATCCTTACCCACTGCGTTCCAAAGGGCACTACGTTAACAGGTGCATCCTACGAAAATGTTTTGAAGAACAAATTCCTTCCTGCACTGCAACAAAAACGTCCGGGATGGGCTGCGCCTGTGCTGTTTCACCAAGACAACGAACGCACCCGCACATCGAGCTAACGTTACGCAACAGTTTCTTCGTGATAACAACTTTGAAGTGATTCCTCATGCTCCCTACTCACCTGACCTGGCTCCTAATGACTTTTGGCTCTTTTCAACAATGAAAGACACTCTCCGTGGCCGCGCATTCACCAGCCGTGCTGCTATTGCCTCAGCGATTTTCTAGTGGTCAAAACAGACTCCTAAAGAAGCCTTCGCCGCTGCCATGGAATCATGGCGTCAGCGTTGTGAAAAATGTGTACGTCTGCAGGGCGATTACGTCGAGAAGTAACGCCAGTTTCATCGATTTCGGGTGAGTAGTTAATTAGAAAAAAAATCGGACGCCTTAGAACTTGAATGCACCTCGTATTATTGTTATTAGTTCCAAAGTAATAATATATGATTTTTGAGAAGGCGACTACATCACAGCCAAGTACGGCAAAATTAAAGGGGTCACACACTTCAGATACCTAGGCGAAATCATCGAACCGACCGGAACAGAGAAACTGGCTTACGAAGACAGACAACAGAAGACACGGAAATCACTAGGCATGGTACGAAACGTCTACAACAAACAATACATTTCCAGAAACACCAAGATCAGACACTATAACACAGTGATCAAACCCGCCGTACTGTATCCCAGCGAAACACTAGCACTCAACAGGAAAATCAAAATTGAAGAAATCAAAAAAGAAGAACGCAAAATCATGAGGAAAATTTTAGGAGGAAGACCCACACCAGATGGCTACAGACTACAGAAGAACTCAACAGTAGAAGCATATTCGAACATGGAGAACGATATGAGAAAAAGGCGCCTTAAATTCTACGGACATTTAGATAGACTCCCTGAAACAAGACTCACCAAGAAAATTCTAGAACACATCAAGACACTTAAAGTCTCGACACCCTGGATGGAAGGAGTCCGAAAAGACCTACAAGCAATTGGCACCACAAACACCACAGACAGAAGCGCCTTCCGAAAACACATAGACAATTGGGAAGTAAAGTCAGAAGCGCTAAAACAGCGGACCAAACAAGAATGGTCTGAGGAGAGAAAAGAGGCCCTCTCCAAGAGAATGAAGGAGTACTGGAAGGACAAGAAGAACAAGCCTTCAAAGTCATAAGCTTAACATTTCCTTTTAGGGAAAATCCTCCAACAATAATAATAAATAAGAATATATGATTTTATAGACGCTCTCATTTTCAGATGAGTGAGATATTATGCGTATTATGGATTAATTTCCAATGAAGCTGTTTGGAATAACAACAACATCGTTCCTAGCTTTTATCAAACATGTCCCTCAGAAATAAGCACGTTTTAAGTGTGCTACACTTGAAAATGGCTCCGAAGCCGAGAAAGTGAGAGTGGATATAACTACAGTCAAATGGCGAAACTTTTGTCTAAGAAGCTCGTACATAAGTGTAACCCCCAACACAGAAGAAGATCACTTACTTCCGTGCTGGCCACAATGCATTGCGTGTCATGGTGAATTTGTCGCCTCTTAGAACGCCAGCTTCCAGCGAAGACTGGGCGACCTACGTAGCTAGCTCTGATCATGGCAGTGGAAGGTTTCTACTGTGATACAACTGTGCGCTCCCAAAACGGCTTTCAGACATGAGTTTCTCTAATGGGCCTTTCCCCATGTATCTTTCCTTCGATAACAAGTTTTAATGATTGATATACCTCGCTCATCGGTATTCCAATAGAGTATCTTTCTTTATATTATAAGATGTGGCAGTTTTTTTTTTCTTTTCCATCAGATCAAGGAACTCGACATTTCATATTCTTGGTAAACAGGATATACGCAGGAGACAACGAGACAAATTTCAAGAGCCTCAAATCTAACTCTCAGTTGCAAATGCAGGCCAGACTCCACGAAGAATTTTAGTACGATATGAGTTGTTTCGTGGCCTGTTCATTTCTCTATTTAATATCTATCTTGGAGTTGCATTGTCACTCCAAAGTAACTCCTAGACGTCCTAAAATGATACGCTACTTAACAAAAAGTTATCTAATGTAAGTATTTGATCAGCATTCATAATTCGAAATGTTGTGTAGCATCCCACACAGTGGCTGCTTTCCTTTTTGTTTTGCACCAGAAATGTATCTGCGCCATGACCGTCGGCGGCTCGAGTAAACGCATCCACCAGAGCGCGCTTCCAAGGTGGTATCTCTGGGATCCTTGGCACAGCCTATCGACAAGGAGTATAAAGGTTTAAGTGCCAACGTGTCCAGTAATTGTTAGTAAGAATTACACATTTAACAAAATTACCTTCCCGAAATTTTCTTCTTTCTAAAGATAGTGATAAATGTGAGTAGCCTTGCTTGTAACTATGGAAACTGTAAATAAAGAGTTCGAGCTTCTAGTAAAATGAAAACGTGTTTTGAAGGAAAAGTTACTTTTGATGTGCAAATCCACCAGCATGCTACACAACCTACTTAGCTCGTTTCCTAACAGCGTTCCACAGACGTGATCAAAATCACACTGGTGGAAAATGAACATTGAAGACGACTAAAATGGAAATGGAATGAAATATCGCGTGGCTAGGGCCTCCCCTCGGGTAGACCGGTCGCCTGGTGCAAGTCTTTTTAGCTGACACCACTTCGGCGACTTGCATGTCCATGGGGATGAGATGATGACAATGAAGACAACACAACACCCAGTCCCTGAGCGGAGCAAATCTCCGATCCAGTCGGGACTGAAATGAGTGCAGGTATTGTTTATGTAGTTGATGTCGAAGAGAGAGAAGTTAGAGGGCAAACATGGAGCGCGCACGTAGCTTACTTATTTCAAATAGGATCAGAGGAGTCTTAGAGCCTAAGGTCCTCATCCAACTGACAGACCGGCATCAACAGCATCACTTTCCCTCTCTTCTTTCGGTGTTATGATGAGAGTTGGATGTTGGCACAGGAGGTTAAGTCTTGTAATCTAATGTACACCATCATCTGTTAAGCTATTGTTAGCCAAATACCAGCGATGAAAACTTATCCCACCACCAGTATTTTAAGAAACTACCTCCGAATCGAGCACCCCAGAACAAGTGTTTACACGGGCCTTGTTTTACGACAGTGTGTGGCCGCAATTGTGCTGCCGTAAAGATTGCTGGAATGTCATTGCTAAACATGGCAATATTGCGGTATGGCCAGTCGATACCGTTAAGGAGCAAGCTGTTGCAGGTAGTTGCGCACGTATTGCCGTCGTGTTGCAGGTTTTGTCCATCAAGGATGAAGAGTATTTCATATGACCGGGCCGTAACTGCCTTTGTCCTTGTCTGTATGCGCTTCCCTCTCTTACACTGAGCCTTGCTTTTTATTTCTCACGCCAACAGTGCTACAGTGGATTTAGTAACTGAATGTAACAGTTAACACGTTTCTTGTAGTGGCCATTTTCGCAGCAGCTGTATATAAGTTGCAGTTGTTTCAAAGAAAATGCCTTTTGCATGCTGCACAATGAATTTTTATTTTCATTTATGCACCCAGACGCGTTTTGCCTTTTTTACAAGGCATCTTCAGTGGCTGTCCTGAACTATTGCATGATTTGTCCTTTTTACAAATAGTTTATGGTTTCACATCTAGGTTATAGATTTAAAAACAGTTCCTTAACGTTTTTTTACGAAATGGGAAGGTACTTACAGTAACTTCTAATTCACTGCATCCAAGGAAACTGCTTTTTCTCATCTGGCAACCAGGTGGACATCTTACAGTATACTTTCAGTTCACTGTTTACGTTACGCATCACTGTAACTGCCATCTTCTGAATACAGAGATTCATTTGTTTTTCTAAGTGTTACCAACAAAGGCTGAAAAGAAACAACTACTAAATGACAAAGTAAATATGACTAACAACTCACTGTTTACACTGATCATATAATAGACAGAAATCCCAACAAATGATTACACATCTGATTCCTCTCATAAGTATATACAGGAAAATATAATAATAATTATTATTATTATCATAATTAAAAAATAAAATAAAATTATATATGAATATCTCTCCCTCTCTAACACACACACAAACACACACACACACACACACACACACACACAAACACACACACACACACATACACACACACACACACACACTCATTCACAAAACAGCTGGTAACACTCAGAAAAACAAATGAATCGCTGTATTAAGAAGATGGCAGTTACGGTTTTGTGTAACGAAAACAGTGAACTTAAAGTGAAGTCTAAGATGTCCACGTGGTTGCCAGATGAGAAAAAGCAGTTTGCTTGGATGCAGTGAATTAGAAGTTATCTTTAAGTACCTTTCGATCTCGTAAAAAAGCGTTAAGGAACTGTTTTTAAATCCATAACCTAAATGTGAAACCATAACGTATTTGTGAAAAGGAGAATTCATGTAATATTTCAGGACAACCACTGAAGATGCCTTGTAAAAAAGGCGAAACGCGTCTGGGAGCATAAGTAAAAATAAAAATTCATTGTGCAGCATGCAAAAGGCATTTTCTTTGAAACAACTGCAATTTGTAACAGTTAATTCTGTTTTATACTGATTCGTTGACAGTCGTAAGGAGACGTGGAATACAGAGTGATGCAGCAGCTGTCGTTGTAGGAAAGCTGGACAGGAGCAGAAATGATCAACAAACACGTAAATATAGCAAACAGAAGATTTACTTAACTTGTAGCTTTCTACAAGCGTTATGAAGAATCTGTAGGAAAGAAGAGACAGCAATAAAATACAGCTATTATAAGAAGCAGCCAATGGGCTTGTCGCAGTTCCCGTCAGATCACCGAACCACCGAAGTTAAGTGTTGTCAGGCTTGCTTAGCACTTGGATGCGTCACCGTCTGGGTCTGCCGAGTGCTTTTGGCAAGCGGGTGCACTCAGACCTTGTGAGGCCAGTGGAGAACTACTTGAATGAGAAGCAGTGGCACCGGTCACGAGAACTGACAACGACCGGAAGAGCGGTATGCTGACCACATGCCCCTCCGTATCCGTTTCCAGTGACGCCAAAGGGCTGAGGATGACAAGGCGGTCGGTTGGTACCGTTGGGCTCTCCAGGCCCGCTCGGTGTTTCTTTGTTTGTTGTTATATTATTATGTGGTGCAGTGGTTTGCACACTGGACTCCCATTCGGGAGGACGACGCCTCAAACCTGCGTCCTGCCATGCACATTTAGGTTTTCTGTCATTTCCATAAATCGCTCCAGGCAATTGCTGGGATGGTTCCTTTGAAAGGGCATAGCCGATTTCCATCCCCATCCTTGACACTTCTGTATCCCGCCTTGATAGGCGGCGTGTCGATCTGCTCCTGTCAACTGCTTCTGCAAATTAGGCCGAGAGTGAAGGACTCGAGCAGGAGCAGGAAAAGGTGAAGTACTTCTGTACTGCGTATGGGTTAAAGCTCCTTTACTGGTGTATTAACATATACAAATTATTATGTTACTTAACTTTGCGTACAGATGAGCACGTAGGGCATTGCCGATTTCCACCCCCATCCTTGACACTTCTGTATCCCGCCTGGATAGGCGGCGTGTGGATCTGCTCCTGTCAACTGCTTCTGCAAATTAGGCCGAGAGTGAAGGACTCGAGCAGGAGCAGGAAAAGGTGAAGTACTTCTGTACTGCGTATGGGTTAAAGCTCCTTTACTGGTGTATTAACATATACAAATTATTATGTTACTTAACTTTGCGTACAGATGAGCACGTAGGGCATTGCCGATTTCCACCCCCATCCTTGACACTTCTGTATCCCGCCTGGATAGGCGGCGTGTGGATCTGCTCCTGTCAACTGCTTCTGCAAATTAGGCCGAGAGTGAAGGACTCGAGCAGGAGCAGGAAAAGGTGAAGTACTTCTGTACTGCGTATGGGTTAAAGCTCCTTTACTGGTGTATTAACATATACAAATTATTATGTTACTTAACTTTGCGTACAGATGAGCACGTAGGGCATTGCCGATTTCCACCCCCATCCTTGACACTTCTGTATCCCGCCTGGATAGGCGGCGTGTGGATCTGCTCCTGTCAACTGCTTCTGCAAATTAGGCCGAGAGTGAAGGACTCGAGCAGGAGCAGGAAAAGGTGAAGTACTTCTGTACTGCGTATGGGTTAAAGCTCCTTTACTGGTGTATTAACATATACAAATTATTATGTTACTTAACTTTGCGTACAGATGAGCACGTAGGGCATTGCCGATTTCCACCCCCATCCTTGACACTTCTGTATCCCGCCTGGATAGGCGGCGTGTGGATCTGCTCCTGTCAACTGCTTCTGCAAATTAGGCCGAGAGTGAAGGACTCGAGCAGGAGCAGGAAAAGGTGAAGTACTTCTGTACTGCGTATGGGTTAAAGCTCCTTTACTGGTGTATTAACATATACAAATTATTATGTTACTTAACTTTGCGTACAGATGAGCACGTAGGGCATTGCCGATTTCCACCCCCATCCTTGACACTTCTGTATCCCGCCTGGATAGGCGGCGTGTGGATCTGCTCCTGTCAACTGCTTCTGCAAATTAGGCCGAGAGTGAAGGACTCGAGCAGGAGCAGGAAAAGGTGAAGTACTTCTGTACTGCGTATGGGTTAAAGCTCCTTTACTGGTGTATTAACATATACAAATTATTATGTTACTTAACTTTGCGTACAGATGAGCACGTAGGGCATTGCCGATTTCCACCCCCATCCTTGACACTTCTGTATCCCGCCTGGATAGGCGGCGTGTGGATCTGCTCCTGTCAACTGCTTCTGCAAATTAGGCCGAGAGTGAAGGACTCGAGCAGGAGCAGGAAAAGGTGAAGTACTTCTGTACTGCGTATGGGTTAAAGCTCCTTTACTGGTGTATTAACATATACAAATTATTATGTTACTTAACTTTGCGTACAGATGAGCACGTAGGGCATTGCCGATTTCCACCCCCATCCTTGACACTTCTGTATCCCGCCTGGATAGGCGGCGTGTGGATCTGCTCCTGTCAACTGCTTCTGCAAATTAGGCCGAGAGTGAAGGACTCGAGCAGGAGCAGGAAAAGGTGAAGTACTTCTGTACTGCGTATGGGTTAAAGCTCCTTTACTGGTGTATTAACATATACAAATTATTATGTTACTTAACTTTGCGTACAGATGAGCACGTAGGGCATTGCCGATTTCCACCCCCATCCTTGACACTTCTGTATCCCGCCTGGATAGGCGGCGTGTGGATCTGCTCCTGTCAACTGCTTCTGCAAATTAGGCCGAGAGTGAAGGACTCGAGCAGGAGCAGGAAAAGGTGAAGTACTTCTGTACTGCGTATGGGTTAAAGCTCCTTTACTGGTGTATTAACATATACAAATTATTATGTTACTTAACTTTGCGTACAGATGAGCACGTAGGGCATTGCCGATTTCCACCCCCATCCTTGACACTTCTGTATCCCGCCTGGATAGGCGGCGTGTGGATCTGCTCCTGTCAACTGCTTCTGCAAATTAGGCCGAGAGTGAAGGACTCGAGCAGGAGCAGGAAAAGGTGAAGTACTTCTGTACTGCGTATGGGTTAAAGCTCCTTTACTGGTGTATTAACATATACAAATTATTATGTTACTTAACTTTGCGTACAGATGAGCACGTAGGGCATTGCCGATTTCCACCCCCATCCTTGACACTTCTGTATCCCGCCTGGATAGGCGGCGTGTGGATCTGCTCCTGTCAACTGCTTCTGCAAATTAGGCCGAGAGTGAAGGACTCGAGCAGGAGCAGGAAAAGGTGAAGTACTTCTGTACTGCGTATGGGTTAAAGCTCCTTTACTGGTGTATTAACATATACAAATTATTATGTTACTTAACTTTGCGTACAGATGAGCACGTAGGGCATTGCCGATTTCCACCCCCATCCTTGACACTTCTGTATCCCGCCTGGATAGGCGGCGTGTGGATCTGCTCCTGTCAACTGCTTCTGCAAATTAGGCCGAGAGTGAAGGACTCGAGCAGGAGCAGGAAAAGGTGAAGTACTTCTGTACTGCGTATGGGTTAAAGCTCTTTTACTGGTGTATTAACATATACAAATTATTATGTTACTTAACTTTGCGTACAGATGAGCACGTAGGGCATTGCCGATTTCCACCCCCATCCTTGACACTTCTGTATCCCGCCTGGATAGGCGGCGTGTGGATCTGCTCCTGTCAACTGCTTCTGCAAATTAGGCCGAGAGTGAAGGACTCGAGCAGGAGCAGGAAAAGGTGAAGTACTTCTGTACTGCGTATGGGTTAAAGCTCCTTTACTGGTGTATTAACATATACAAATTATTATGTTACTTAACTTTGCGTACAGATGAGCACGTAGGGCATTGCCGATTTCCACCCCCATCCTTGACACTTCTGTATCCCGCCTGGATAGGCGGCGTGTGGATCTGCTCCTGTCAACTGCTTCTGCAAATTAGGC
This sequence comes from Schistocerca cancellata, assembly GCF_023864275.1. Classification (NCBI taxonomy): domain Eukaryota; kingdom Metazoa; phylum Arthropoda; class Insecta; order Orthoptera; family Acrididae; genus Schistocerca; species Schistocerca cancellata. The sequence goes on along the minus strand of NC_064632.1, from coordinate 463,272,086 downwards.
CGAGAGTGAAGGACTCGAGCAGGAGCAGGAAAAGGTGAAGTACTTCTGTACTGCGTATGGGTTAAAGCTCTTTTACTGGTGTATTAACATATACAAATTATTATGTTACTTAACTTTGCGTACAGATGAGCACGTAGGGCATTGCCGATTTCCACCCCCATCCTTGACACTTCTGTATCCCGCCTGGATAGGCGGCGTGTGGATCTGCTCCTGTCAACTGCTTCTGCAAATTAGGCCGAGAGTGAAGGACTCGAGCAGGAGCAGGAAAAGGTGAAGTACTTCTGTACTGCGTATGGGTTAAAGCTCCTTTACTGGTGTATTAACATATACAAATTATTATGTTACTTAACTTTGCGTACAGATGAGCACGTAGGGCATTGCCGATTTCCACCCCCATCCTTGACACTTCTGTATCCCGCCTGGATAGGCGGCGTGTGGATCTGCTCCTGTCAACTGCTTCTGCAAATTAGGCCGAGAGTGAAGGACTCGAGCAGGAGCAGGAAAAGGTGAAGTACTTCTGTACTGCGTATGGGTTAAAGCTCTTTTACTGGTGTATTAACATATACAAATTATTATGTTACTTAACTTTGCGTACAGATGAGCACGTAGGGCATTGCCGATTTCCACCCCCATCCTTGACACTTCTGTATCCCGCCTGGATAGGCGGCGTGTGGATCTGCTCCTGTCAACTGCTTCTGCAAATTAGGCCGAGAGTGAAGGACTCGAGCAGGAGCAGGAAAAGGTGAAGTACTTCTGTACTGCGTATGGGTTAAAGCTCCTTTACTGGTGTATTAACATATACAAATTATTATGTTACTTAACTTTGCGTACAGATGAGCACGTAGGGCATTGCCGATTTCCACCCCCATCCTTGACACTTCTGTATCCCGCCTGGATAGGCGGCGTGTGGATCTGCTCCTGTCAACTGCTTCTGCAAATTAGGCCGAGAGTGAAGGACTCGAGCAGGAGCAGGAAAAGGTGAAGTACTTCTGTACTGCGTATGGGTTAAAGCTCCTTTACTGGTGTATTAACATATACAAATTATTATGTTACTTAACTTTGCGTACAGATGAGCACGTAGGGCATTGCCGATTTCCACCCCCATCCTTGACACTTCTGTATCCCGCCTGGATAGGCGGCGTGTGGATCTGCTCCTGTCAACTGCTTCTGCAAATTAGGCCGAGAGTGAAGGACTCGAGCAGGAGCAGGAAAAGGTGAAGTACTTCTGTACTGCGTATGGGTTAAAGCTCCTTTACTGGTGTATTAACATATACAAATTATTATGTTACTTAACTTTGCGTACAGATGAGCACGTAGGGCATTGCCGATTTCCACCCCCATCCTTGACACTTCTGTATCCCGCCTGGATAGGCGGCGTGTGGATCTGCTCCTGTCAACTGCTTCTGCAAATTAGGCCGAGAGTGAAGGACTCGAGCAGGAGCAGGAAAAGGTGAAGTACTTCTGTACTGCGTATGGGTTAAAGCTCCTTTACTGGTGTATTAACATATACAAATTATTATGTTACTTAACTTTGCGTACAGATGAGCACGTAGGGCATTGCCGATTTCCACCCCCATCCTTGACACTTCTGTATCCCGCCTGGATAGGCGGCGTGTGGATCTGCTCCTGTCAACTGCTTCTGCAAATTAGGCCGAGAGTGAAGGACTCGAGCAGGAGCAGGAAAAGGTGAAGTACTTCTGTACTGCGTATGGGTTAAAGCTCCTTTACTGGTGTATTAACATATACAAATTATTATGTTACTTAACTTTGCGTACAGATGAGCACGTAGGGCATTGCCGATTTCCACCCCCATCCTTGACACTTCTGTATCCCGCCTGGATAGGCGGCGTGTGGATCTGCTCCTGTCAACTGCTTCTGCAAATTAGGCCGAGAGTGAAGGACTCGAGCAGGAGCAGGAAAAGGTGAAGTACTTCTGTACTGCGTATGGGTTAAAGCTCTTTTACTGGTGTATTAACATATACAAATTATTATATTACTTAACTATGCGTACAGATGAGCACGTAGGTGCGAAGGCGTTCATGTATCAAAGCTGACAGCTACTAGATGTTACAAAGGCAAATCTGTAGTGGCTCGTCCACTATGAAAATGAAACCATGTTGCTAGGTCGTCTGCGCGGGATCAAAATGGGCTGAATCCGGAGCGGCGCTCGTAGAGCTCCACAGCGTCGGCTAGAGGGCGCTGTGGTCAGCGTTGTTCGTCGGCTTTCGTAGTGTCAACCTACGAAAGAGCACCTACGTTGTGGCATCGTAGCTATCGATACCACACACACGATATGAACTTGTGCCCCGCCTCTAATGACTTCGATGTCGAGGGGACTTTAAACCCAATCTTTCTTCCCCCCTTTGTATTATAAATAGCAAAGTGAAGAGCGCTATGCAGTGTCAGGCTCCAGCTATTAATGCACGATTGAACTGTCGAAAGCTGACTAAGACCATTGAAGACTGTGACTGACACTGGACCGTGTAACTTGCCACCAGCAATCGTACACTGAAGCGCCAAAGAAACTGGTATAGGCATACGTATTCAAATATAGAGATATGTAAACAGGCAGTATACGGCGCCGTAGTCGGCAAAGGCTATATAAGCCAATAAGTGTCTGGCACAGTTCTTAGACTAGTTAATCTTGCTACAATGGCAGGTTATTAAGATTTAAGTGAGTTTGAATGTGGTGTTATAGTCGGCGCACGAGAGATGGGACACAGCGTCTCCGAGGTAGAGATGAAGTGCTGATTTTTCCTGTGCGACCATTGCGCGAGTGTGCCGTGAATATCAGGAATCAGGTAAAGCATCAAATCTCCGACATCGCTGCGGCAGGAAAAAGATCCGGCATGAACGGGACCAGCGACGACTGAAGAGAATCGTTCAAAATGAAAGAAGTGAAACCTTTCCGTAAATTGCTGCAGATTTTAATGCTGGGCCATCAACAATTGCGAGCGTGCGAACCATTCAACGAAACATCATCGATATGGGCTTTCGGAGCCGAAGCCCCACTCGTGTGCCCTTGATGACTGCACGACACAAAGCTTGACGCCTCTCTTGGGCCCTTCAACACCGACATTGGACTGTTGATAACAGGAAACACGTTGCCTGGTCGGAAGAGTCCCGTTTCAAATGTATCGAATGGATTGACGTGTATAGATATGGAGACAGCCTCATGAATCCATGGATCCTGCATGTCAGCAGGGGACTGTTCAAGCTGGTGGGGGCTCTGTAATGGTGTGGGGCGTGTGCAGTTGGAGCGATATGAGAACTCCTGATACGTCTAGACACGACTCTGACAGGTGAGACGTACGTAAGCATCCTGCCTGATCACCTGCATTAATTAATGTCCATTGTGGATTCCGACGGACTTAAGAAATTCCAGCACGACAATGCGACGTCCAACATGTTCAGAAATGCTACAGAGTGGCTCCAGGAACATTCTTCTGGGTTTAAATACTTCCGCTGGTCACCAAACTCCCTAGACATGAACATTATTGAGCATGTCTGGGATGCCTTGCAACGAACTGCTCAGAAGAGATCTCCACCCGTCGTACTGTTACGGATTTATGGGCAGCCCTGCAGGATTCATGGTGTGAGTTCCCTCGAGCACTGTTTCAGACAGTAGTCGAGTCCATACCAGGTCGTGTTGCGGCACTTCTGCATGTTCGCGGGGGCCCTACACCATGTTAGACAGATGTACCAGTTTCTTCGGCTCTTCATTGTTTATCATGGCAGAAAAGGGCTCTCGTAGTCGGAGCCGCTGAAGTAGTGGCGCAGCAGGAACATAATATCATAGGATCCACCAGGTCCCCGAGCGACCGCTATCGACATCTGTTCGAAACATCCTTCTCCGTTGCCAGCTGTGAGCCTAAACATTCTCGGTAACAGAAAAGTGCTGCAGTTCATTCAAGCTAGCCATTGGAGACTTGCTTGATAGGGCACTCAAGAGCAGAAACGTGGTAACACAACAAGGAATAGCAAATAACATTTATTAAGAGCATGTTACAAAATATTACTTAACTTTGGTACAATTTGACACGTTCCACATGTGTTAATGCTAATACAACGATATCTGAATAATTTTGCTGTCCCTTCGCAGTCTATGATATTGTAAGTGTCGCTGATAGTAAAGTTTGAAGCACTCTTTACTGGTCATAGTTCTTCACAAACAGCGACTGCTACTCCCCACGTCCACCAGCACAAGGCAGAAGCAGTGCAGTCTGTGGTTTACAGCACACCCTATGGCGGCTGGCAAACGTACGCAACGTAATGAAGGAAGGGGCACAGAAGCAGGTAGGGGTCTGGATTTTTAACGCCATCTGGAGGCTTCTGAACGATACTGAGGGACGCCAGGCCTTTCACAATATTTGCTGTGTGACTCTTGCATAGCATTATTTCGCTTCGCTTTGGAATTTGGCGCACGCTTACAGAGGCACTCGATTTCCATGTTGCCTAGAACAATGCAGAACTGGAGACAGGAGACAACCGTGAATTCCACGAATGTGACGCGTAAACTTACGACCAGTTAGAGTACGTGGAATGTAATAATTACAAAGACCGAATGTTGAAAAGGACATCTTCGATGCTACCGTCTTAGTAGAACATCTTCTGTTCAAAAATGGTCCAAAGGGCTCTGAGCACTATGGGACTTAACAGCTGACATCATCAGTCCCCTAGAACTTAGAACTACTTAAACCTAAGTAACCTAAGGACATCACACACATACATGCCCAAGGCAGGATTCGAACCTGCGACCGTAGCAGTCGCGCGGTTCCGGACTGAAGCGCCTAGAACCGCTCGGTCACGGCAGCCGGCAACATCTTCTGTAGTAGGTCTTAATTTTCTTCACCATAGGTTCTCGTAAAGTCCAAATTTTTTTATCACGTGTGTTTCATGGGCAGCAATTTTCCAGTTGCTTGTTACGGTGTTTGTATACATGTATATTCTACTTCTCATGTTGCATTACGCTAGCTGTATGTGTATCGTAAATATGCCATAATAGTTCTGTCAGTGTGCTGGTGAGCCTCAATAAAATATTGGCCCAAGGATTTGATTGTTATTTCAAACTAGTTTAATGAATTCACGAAGTCCTTCCACCAGAACGTTCTAACTGCCTTCTACCTAGAGACATGCAGATGAGAAGTGCAGTTTAGATACGTCAGAGTTCTTTATGAATCACGACTAGTCAAAAACTGAAGGGTGATTGACGTTGTTTGTAATTGCTGTAGAGTCATTCCACATCCACATCTATACTCCGCAAAGCAGCGTACAGTGCACGATGGAGGGTATCTTGTACTGCTACTAGTCATTTCCTTGCTGGTTTCGCTCGCAAATAGAACGAGGGATAAACCACTAATTTCTCGCATCTTATCTTCGTGACCCTTGCTCAGAATATAAAATGGTAACAGCAGAATTGTTATGAATTAGGCCTCAGATCCCGGTTCACTAAATTTACGCCAAAGTGCCTTGCGAAGAGGGCATCGTCTTCCTTCCAGGGATTCTGATCTGAGTTGTCGAAGTATCTCCGTAATACCAGCGTGTTGATCGAACCTACTGGTAACAAATCTAGTAACAAGCCCCAGAACTGCTTCGATGTCTTCCTCTGACCCGACCTACTGGGGAACACAAACACTCGAACAGCACTCAAGAATGGGTCGCAGTTGGTTTCATACGCCGTTTCCTTTGTGGATGGTCTACGCTTTCCCAAAATATACTCAATAACACGAAGTGGTGCATTCGTCTCACTTACTACCAACCTGACGTGACTTAACGTGACGTGATGTCAGATATCGGTATTGGCCTTACCAATTCTCGGACGAATTGCTTTTAAATTGTACATTCAAAATCTTGTTTCAGCCTTCTGGAGTAGGAACGTATAGTACCCAGTAGCAGTTCACGAGTTAAAGCTTCGTAAGCAGTTAGTTACTTTAAAAAAGAAGGAAAGAAAACCCGATTTCTCCTTCCTTGCTAAATTTTTTCCTTATTTTTTTGAATGCAGATTCAGGAGAGCAGCACTCACTCGCGTCATCCGCTTTCATCCACCTCGCAGCCATAGTGTGACCCGTGTAAGCACTTCTGACCCGAAAAATTATTGCCATAAACGTTGCTGGACAAGAGTGGCTGCTCATGTGGCTGCAATTCAAGTGGCCACAATGCTACCGGACAACATTTAAGGGACATATTGTCAACAAGATGCAGTTTTTATGGCCCATCTAAATGTACCCATAGTGACCTCGACCACAGGAATGGATTGGACAGTACACGTTACCAGTGTTAAAGGATGAAACAGACACGATTTTACTTGTCTGCAACCAAACGGTTCGACAGGCTTAACTTTGGTATTGGGGGACAAAATTCAGTATTCATCTTTATTTAGGGTTCCGTGCCTCAATCTCTAGTAACGTATCTTCTTATGATCGCTTTGTTGAAAGTCTGTCTGATAATCTGTTTTTCTGTCGGACTTTTAAGAACCCTTTTTCTCGGGAACGAGGAGACGTATCAAGATCACATTTCTGTCATGTATTAAGGTGTACAGTCCCTTGGCGACGCAAAAACTTTAAGCTTTTAAGTCAATTCAGTCAAAAAATACAGCCATTTGTGGCACATTTTGATACTTGAAAGCTGTTCTTCAAAAGGTATAGGGTGCTTTTCCTTGACCTATAATGGTGAAATTTGACAAGAAGCAAAGTTTTACAGTACAGGTCAAGGAGGAATTCTGAAAATTGTTAATTTCCAATTATATAACACGTGTAAATATTTTTTGTCATTTTTTCTATCCGTCTGTCTCTTTGTCTGTCCGTCTGTCAACACATTTTCCTGTGGAGCAGTTTGCCATATCAGTTTCAAATTTATATCATATATTAAGGGCTATGGACTCTTGGAGATGCAAAAAATTTAAGCATCTAATACAAGGCGATGAAAAGATTCTGCCACTTACGTCACGTATTTTGAAGCCCGCGTACTCACTCCTCAAAACCTTACAATGTACTTCCCGTTGCCATAGAATAATGAAATTAGGCAGGAAGCAAGGCAGCACATTGCAGTTAAACGGAAAAGACCGAAAACTGCTAATTTGTAATTACATCACGAGAAAAAAAAATTTCGGCACTTTTTTATCCATGTGACTGTATCTTTTAACATACCCTTTTCTCTGAAACAGGTTAGCGTATCAAGCTCAAATGTATGCCACAGGGTCTATTTCGGTGTAAAAAAATTAAGCTTCTAAGTCAATGAAATCAAAATATTTGGTCATTTATGTCATATACTTTGCTAATCGCAAACTCTCTCATCAAAACATTTAGGGTACTCCTCGTTGCTTGGAATAAAGAAATTCGACAAGAAGAAAGACTGCACAGCACAAGTCAAGTAAATGACACTTAAACTTGTTAAACTGTAATTATATATGTACAGGGTGGTCCATATCTCACGAAATAAGCGTCAAACGAAACAACTACAAAGAACGAAACTTGTCTAACTTGAAGGGGGAAACCAGGTGGCGCTGTGGTTGGCCGGCTAGTTGGGACTGCATAGATCAAACGGATATCAACTGCGTTTTTTTTAATAGGAACCCCCATTTTTATTACATATTCGTGTAGTACGTAAAGAAATATGAATATTTTAGTTAGACCACTTTTTTCGCTATGTGATAGGTGGCGCTGTAATAGTCACAAACATATGGCTCACAATTTTAGACGAACAGTTGGTAAAAGGTAGGTTTTTTAAATGAAAATACAGAACGTAGGTACGTTTGAACATTTTATTTCGATTGTTCCTATGTGATACATGTACCTTTGTGAACTTATCTTTTCTGAGAACGCATGCTGTTACAGCGTGATTACCTGTAAATACCACATTAATGCAGTAAATGCTCAAAATTATGTCCGTCAACACCTTAATGCATTTGGCAAAACGTGTAAAGTTCGCCTTCCGGAATGTTCGCACATGCATTGACAATGCGCTGACGCATGTTGTTAGGCGTTGTCGGTGGATCACCATAGCAAATATCCTTCAACTTTCCCTATAGAAAGAAATTCGGGGACGTCAGACCCGGTGAACGTGCGGTCCATGGTATGGTGCTTCGACGACCAATCCACCTGTCATGAAATATACTATTCAATATCGCTTCAACCGTACGCGACCTATGTGCCGGACATGCATCATGTTGGATGTACATCGCCATTCTGTCATGCAGTGAAACATGTTGTAATAACATCGGTAGAACATTACGTAGGAAATCAGCATACATTGCACCATTTAGATTGCCATCGATAAATGGGGGGCCAATTATCCTTCCTCCCATAATGCCGCACCATACATTAACCCGCCAAGGTCGCTGATGTTCCACTTATCGCAGCCATCGTGGATTTCGCGTTGCCCAATAGTGGGTATTACGCCGGTTTACGTTACCGCTGTTGGTGAATGACGCTTCGTCGCTAAATAGAAGGCGTGCAAAAAAACTGTCATAATCCCGTAATTTCTCTTGTGCCCAGTGGCAGAACTGTACACGACGTTCAAAGTCGTCGCCATACAATTTCTGGTTTGTAGAAATGTGGTACGGGTGCAATCGATGTTTTTGAGATTCCCGATTCTTGCACAGTTTTTCTGCTACTGATGTGCTGATTAGCCGCGACAGCAGCTAAAACATCTGCTTGGGCCTCATCATTTGTTGCAGGTCGTGGTTGACGTTTCACATGTGGCTGAACACTTCCTGTTTCCTTAAATAACGTTATTATCCGGCGAACGGTCCGGACACTTGGATGATGTCGTCCAGGATACCGAGAAGCATACATAGCACACGCCCGTTGGGCATTTTGATCACAATAGCCATGCTTAAACACGATATCTACCTTTTCCGCAATTGGTAAACGGTGCGCACTGGCGCAATGTTACGTGATACCAGGTACTTAAAACTGTGTGACAATTACAGCGCCATCTATCACAAAACGAAAAAAGTGGTCCAACTAAAACATTCATATTTCTTTACGTACGACATGAACATGTAATACAAAATGGGAGTTCCGATCTTAAAAAAATGCAGTTGTTATCCGTTTGACCTATGGCAGCGCCATCTAGTGGGCCACTCATAGCCATCTGGTTTCCCCCTTCAAACTAGATGAGTTTGTAGGTTTTTTTCGTTTGATGCTTATTTCGTGAGATATTTGGTCCGGTCACTATCAATGGACCACCCTGTATACAGGGACAGTCACCTAGCATTACGGCTGGATGTATTTCGTAAACCACATCAAATACTGACGAATCGATTAAACAGACCGAACGTCAAGAGAGGGGCTAGTGGAATTGGTTAATACAAACCATAAAAAAAAGCACGGAAGTATGTTTTTTAACACAAACCATCGTTTTTTTAAATGGAACCCCGTTAGTTTTGTTAGTACATCTGAACATATAAACAAATACGTAATCAGTGCCGTTTGTTGCATTGTAAAATGTTAATTATATCCGGAGATGTTGTTGTTGTGGTCTTCAGTCCTGAGACTGGTTCGATGCAGCTCTCCATGCTACTCTATCCTGTGCAAGCTTCTTCATCTCCCAGTACCTACTGCAGCCTACATCCTTCTGAATCTGCTTAGTGTATTCATCTCTTGGTCTCCCTCTACGATTTTTACCCTCCACGCTGCCCTCCAATACTAAATTGGTGATCCCTTGATGCCTCAGAACATGTCCTACCAACCGATCCCTTCTTCTAGTCAAGTTGTGCCACAAGCTCCTCTTCTCCCCAATTCTATTCAATATCTCCACCACCTAATCTTCAACATTCTTCTGTAGCACCACATTTCGAAAGCTTCTATTCTCTTTCTCTCTAAACTGTTTATCGTCCACGTTTCACTTCCTTACATGGCTACACTCCATACAAATACTTTCAGAAACGACTTCCTGACACTTAAATCTATACTCGATGTTAACAAATTTCTCTTATTCAGAAACGCTTTCCTTGCCATTGCCAGTCTATATTTTATATCCTCTCTACTTTGACCATCATCTGTTATTTTGCTCCCCAAATAGCAAAACTCCTTTACTACTTTAAGTGTCTCATTTCCTAATCTAATTCCCTGAGCATCACCCGACTTAATTCGACTACATTCCATTATCCTCGTTTTGCTTTTGTTGATGTTCATTTTATGCCCTCCTTTCAAGACACTATCCATTCCGTTCAACTGCTCTTCCAAGTCCTTTGCTGTCTCTGACAGAATTACAATGTCATCGGCGAACCTCAAGGTTTTTATTTCTTGTCCATGGACTTTAATACCTACTCCGAACTTTTCTTTTGTTTCCTTTATTGCTTGCTCAATATACAGATTGAATAACATCGGGGACAGACTACAACCCCGTCTCACTCCCTTCCCAACCACTGTTTCCCTTTCATACCCCTCGATTCTTATAACTGCCATCTGGTTTCTGTACAAATTGTAAATAGCCTCCCGCTCCCTGTATTTTACCCCTACCACCTTCAGAATTTGAAAGAGGGTATTCGAATCAACATTGTCAAAAGCTTTCTCTAAGTCTACAAATGCTAGAAACGTAGGTTTGCCTTTCCTTAATCTTTCTTCTAAGATAAGTCGTAGGGTCAGTATAGCCTTACGTGTTCCAACATTTCTACGGAATCCAAACTGATCTTCCCCGAGGTCGGCTTCTATCAGTTCTTCCATTCGTCTGCAAAGAATTTGCGTTAGTATTTTGCAGCTGTGACTTATTAAACTGATAGTTCGATAATTTTCACATCTGTCAACACCTGCTTTCTTTGGGATTGGAATTATTATATTCTTCTTGAAGTCTGAGGGTATTTCGCCTGTCTCATAAATCTTGCTCACCAGATGGTAGAGTTTTGTCAGGACTGGCTCTCCCAAGGCTGTCAGTAGTTCTAATGGAATGCTGTCTACGCCGGGGGCCTTGTTTTGACTCAGGTCTTTCAGTGCTCTGTCAAACTGTTCACGCAGTATCATATCTCCCATTTCATCTTCATCTACATCCTCTTCCATTTCCGTAATATTGTCCTCAGACACATCGCCCTTGTATGGACCCTCTATATACTCCTTCCACCTTTCTGCTTTCCCTTCTTTGCTTAGAACTGGGTTTCCATCGAAGGTCTCTTTAATTTTCCTGTAGGCAGTATCTATCTTACCCCTAGTGAGATAAGCCTCTACATCCTTACATTTGTCCTTTAGCCATCCCTGTTTAGCCATTTTGCACTTCCTGTGGATCTCATTTTTGAGACGATTGTATTCCTTTTTGCCTGCTTCATTTACTGCATTTTTATATTTTCTCCTTTCATCAGTTAAATTCGATATTTCTTCTGTTGCCCAAGGTTTTCTGCTAGCCTTCGTCTTTTTACCTATTTGATCCTCTGCTGCCTTCACTATTTCATCCCTCAAAGCTACCCGTTGTTCTTCTACTGTATTTCTTTCCCCCATTTTAGTCAATTGTTCCCTTATGCTCTCCCTGAAACTCTGTACAACCTCTGGTTCTTTCAGTTTATCCAGGTCCCATCTCCTTTATATCCCACCTTTTTGCAGTTTCTTCAATTTTAATTTACAGTTCATAACCAATAGATTGTGGTCAGAGTCCACATCTGCCCCTAGAAATGTCTTACAATTTAAAACCTGGTTCCTAAATCTCTGTCTTACCATTATATAATCTATCTGATACCTTCTAGTATCTCCAGGATTCCTCCATGTATACAACCTTCTTTTATGATTCTTGAACCAAGTGTGAGCTATGATTAAGTTATGCTCTGCGCAAAATTCAACCAGGCGGCTTCCTCTTTCATTTCTTTGCCCCAATCCATATTCACCTACTATGTTTCCTTCACTCCCTTTTCCTACTGACGAATTCCAGTCACCCATGACTATTAAATTTTCGTCTCCCTTCACTACCTGAATAATTTCTTTTATCTCATCATACATTTCTTCAATTTCTTCGTCATCTACAGAGCTAGTTGGCACATAAACTTGTACTACTGTAGTAGGCGTGGGTTTCGTGTCTATCTTGGACACAATAATGCGTTCACTATGCTGTTTGTAGTAGCTTACCTGTACTTCAATTTTTTTATTCATTATTAAACCTACTCCTGCACTACACCTATTTGATTTTGTATTTATAACCTTGTATTCACCTGACCAAAAGTTTGTTCCTCCTGCCACCGAACTTCACTAATTCCGACTATAGCTAACTTTAACCTATCCATTTCCCTTTTTAAATTTTCTAACTTACCTGCCCGATTAAGGGATCTGACATTCCACGCTCCGATCCGTAGAACACCAGTTTTCTTTCTCCTGATAACGGCGTCCTCTTGAGTAGTCCCCGCCCGGAGATCCGAATGGGGGACTATTTTACCTCCGGAATATTTTACCCAAGAGGACGCCATCATCCTTTAATCATACAGTAAAGCTGCAAAGCTGCATGCCCTCGGGAAAAATTACGGCTGTAGTTTCCCCTTGCTTTCAGCCGTTCGCAGTACCAGCACAGCAAGGCCGCTTTGGTTAATGTTGCAAGGCCAGGTCAGTCAATCATCCAGACTGTTGCCCCTGCAACTACTGAAAAGGCTGCTGCCCCTCTTCAGGAACCACACGTTTGTCTGGCCTCTCTACAGATACCCCTCCGTTGTGGTTGCATCTACGGTACTGCTATCTGTATCGTTGAGGCACGCAAGCCTCCCCACCAACGGCAAGGTCCATGGTCTTATTGTAATCTAAAGTTGACGCTTGAGTACCACTCCTCCGCTGTTCGATCGTGTGTATCAGAGAGCACCGAATTACGTAGGGATCCAAAGGGAACGGTGATGGACCTTAGGTACAGAAGAGACTGGAACAGCACATTACGTCCACATGCTATCACCTTTTTATTGGTCTTTTTTACTGACGCACATGTACATTTCCATGAGGGGTGAGGTACACGTACACACGTGGTTTCCGTTTTCACTTACGGAGTGGAATAGAGCGTGTCCCGACATGTCAGGCCAGTAGATGTTCTAGCTGGTGGCCATCATTTGCTGCACACAATTGCAATCTCTGGCGTAATGAATGTCGTACACGCCGCACTACATCTGGTGTAATGTCGCCGCAGGCTGTCACAATACGTTGTTTCATATCCTCATTCTGTAGAAACGCGATGTATGTTGCAGCTGTTTGGGCCCCTACAATGAAGTGAGGACCAATGAGGTGGTCGCCAATGATTCCGCACCATACATTTACAGTCCACGGTCGCTGTCGCTCTACCTGTCTGAGCCAGCGAGGATTGTCCACGGACCAGTAATGCATGTTCCGTAGATTCACTGCCCCGTAGTTTGTGAAACCCGCTTAATCGGTAAACAGGCAGAACTGCAACGCATTCTCTGTTAATGCCAATTGACAGAATTGCACTCGATGATTAAAGTCGTCACCATGTAATTGCTGACGTAGCGACCAATGAAACGGGTGAAAGCGGTGACGATGCAGTATGCGCATGACACTACTTTGACTCAGTCCACCGGCTCTCGCAATGTCCCGTGTACTCATGTGTGGGTTCATGGCAACAGCAGCTAACACACCAACTGCACCCGCTTCTCCTGTGACGGGCCTGTTACGGACCCGTTTGCGTGCTACGACCATACCTGTTGCATACAGTTGGCGGTAGATGTTTTGCAATGTGTGGCACGTTGGATGCTCTTTGTCCGGGTCCGTTCTGCAGGCTTCAGCTGCATTTCGTCGACACTCGCCATAGATGAGTATCATCCCCGCCTTTTCAGAGTTCGAATACACCGTGGTCACAGTTCCCACAACACTACACTATCACCGACGTCTGGTAACACGGTGTACTACAGTTGGTCTGCGTGCGGAGACGAATGCAGAATAACAATAGCAGCAAGCGCTACATGCGGACACTGCGACAGCTAGACCAAACCACAACAGTGCACGACAGCCACACTCGTAAACACGGTCGTCATCGTAAACATGTCCCTGTAGATGCTGCTCGCCGACCGTGGCCCGTGTTTGTTACAATACGCAACTGAACGTCGGAGGTTTCTAGCGTCAACTGTAGGTTACAATATTTCCGGATGTAATTAATATTTTACAATGCAACAAACGGCACTGATTACGTATTTGTTTACATGTTCAGATGTGCTAACAAAACTAACGTGGTTCCATTTAAGAAAACGTAGGTTTGTGTTAAAAAACATACTTCTGTGCATTTTTGTATGGTTTGTATTAAACAATTACACTAGCCCCTCTCCTCACGTTCGGTCTGTGGAATCGGTTCGTCAGTATTTGATGTGGTTTACGAAATATATCCAGCGGTAACGTTAGGTGAGTCACCCTGTATATCGTCTTTTTGCCATTCTGACCATACATTGCATTCATCATTCATCGTAAGCATAATAGACGAACATTGCTGCATGCAAACATAACATGGAAGCTGTAGTCATGTTTTAGTAAGTAAATAAAAGGTGTTTTTTTATATCTTGTGCTGCTCGTTTCTTTTTGTACGTCGGACTTGATTAAATGAGATTTTTATATGGTCTTGGAATTCCCTGGACCAATATCTTGCCAGTTTCGATACCGATAACAGGCAAAAATCGTTGAGATTCTCGATTCCCAGGGTGGATGGAATATATAGAGTCCACCCTGGGAATCGAGTTTTTATGGAACTTCTAGAGCACGAGTCCTACTCTCAGTTGGCCAGTTTTCCAGTATGTCACGGCTACCTGAATCAGGAGATTAGTCCTGTTTGGCAGCGGTACTTGGTGTCCGGTACGGAACTGGTCCCGAGGCGCAAGAGCGGAGATGTGGTTCTCACGCGTGGCCGCTATCGCATAAACAATAATCGTGACACGCCCTACCCAGCCGGGCCGCGCTGGGCTGCTTATGCGTCCAGCTGTCTGACGCCCGGTCCACCTGAACACAGTGCGCACCGCAAGTTCGACAAGACTCTCAGCCGCAGCGTCACTGCACGAAACACAACACGCGAAAGGAAGCCTGGCATGCGAGTTTCGTACCAATTCAATGATGGTAATTTTTTTTAAATTCTATCAAAACTGCACTCGTGGAAACCGCATTACTTAATACTGATAAACAAGTGATGACATTTGTGTGATCCGCTAAGTGACTACAGTAAAGACAGTGCTCCAAACCACAGCGCAGTTTTAAGCAGCTGGAACAAAGCCGTCAGCAAGAAAATACTGTCTCAAACAACTGGACTCACTTGCTGAAAGCATAGTCTTTTGTGTGCTAACATTATAGCAAACACTGTGGGCCATCCAGAAGAGCACCAGCGAAGACTAATAGTGCAGCAAACAGAATAATGCCGTATCGAGGGCCTGTACGTGGCTGCATGGACTTTCCGAAGAATAACTCTTGTGGTATCACCTGTGAACAATGGGTTGTGTAAAAGCGGCCACATATCCGCCGGATGCTGGACAAAGAACAAAAGTGTTGCTCGACAAAACTTCCTCTTACATCTCACAATCGAACAATATAACCGGTCCTATACAGACAGAAACGGAGTCACGGATCCGAGTTGTCTCCAGCGTTGAGAGTACATGGCGACTTGCCGTCAGTAACGTTGTCGTGACGTGTTACAGGAGAAGGTGGGACGCTACTTTTGGTATCACCCTTTAAACTGTATGATGCGACCCGCCACGAACTCCTATCCTGCGCTAACCTCTTCGTCTCAGAGTGGCACCTAAAAACTACTTGTTCACTTATTTTTTGGATTTAAAATGGCTCTGAGCACTATGGGACTTAACATCTGAGTCATCAGTCCCCTAGAACTTAGAACTACTTAAACCTAACTAACCTAAGGACATCACACACATCCATGCCCGAGGCAGGATTCGAACCTGCCACCGCAGTGGTCCCGCGGTTCCAGACTGAAGCGCCTAGAACCGCTTGGCCACACCGGCCGGCTTTTTGGATTTATTCCAATCTCTGCCTTCCCCTACAGGGTAACCTCGACAGAAGTTATTCCTTGGTGTTTCAACGCATCCATTGTCATCCTATTCCTTCTTCTTGTCAATGATCACCCATGTTCCTCTCCTTCCCGTATGTACGAAGAACTACTGCATTTCTTATTAGTCCATTCAATTTTCATCATCCTTCCATAGCAACACAACACAAACACTTTATTTCTCTGAAGTAAATGATGACTAACTTAAACCCTCAGCTGCCGACAGGAGTTGTTGATATACCTCGATGTGGACAGTTGAAAATGTGTGCCCCGACTGGGACTCGAACCCGGGATCTCCTGCTTATATGGCAGACGCTCTATCCATCTGAGCCACCGAAGACACAGATGAACAGCGCGACTGCAGGGACTTATCTCTTGCACGCTTCCCGTGAGACTCACATTCCCAACTGTCCACAATTCCACATATGTAATGTACCTTATAGACATTTGCCCATTCACTCGTCTGTGCTAATGCGCACAGGTTGCCCAAACTCTTACGGGAATCGCCAAAGCGTGCGCGAGTAATGAGTGGGTTCAGGAGGATAATACGGAACGCGGTGCTGGATCCCAACGGCCTCGTATCACTAGTAGTCGAGATGACAGGCATCTTATCCGCATGGCTGTAACGGATCGTGCAGCCACGTCTCGATCCCTGAGTGAACAGATGGGGACGTTAGCAAGACAACAAACATCTGCACGAACAGTTCGACGACGTTTGCAACAGCATGGACTATCAGCTCTGAGACCATAGATCTTCGTAATTTTCCAAAGCACACAGGTGGGCTTCAGATCTTGTAATTATCGTACTATTTGAAATAACAACTCACACGACCTTATCGTTCACTAGCTGAGCGCGAATCCTTCCTTCCTCCTACTGCTACAAGAAAATTTCGTCTTTTTAACAACTGAAAATCAAAAATACCTGACAGTAAGCATAGGTTCTATTATGGGTTACCGCTTCATCTTTTCTCTTTGCCTTTAAAGAGGACTAAAACATAAAAGAAATGCAAAAGGTTTGTCACATGGTGTCAGGTGCCATTTCACGTCAGGACCGATTTGGTTATCATCCGAAGTACCCTGGTTCGTCGACGATATTCCACATCCCCTTTTGTTGCCCTCCATGGAAAGCCATCTGGCCCTACATTTAAGAAAGATTACGCCCACCCGCGCACGGTGGGATTTCCCAATTCTTTTCTTCGAGCTTTCCAAACTTTCCCACGTCCAGCAGGATTGCCGGATCTCTCCCCAGTTGATAACGTTTGGAGCATTACGGGCAGTTCCTGCTAGCAGCTCAAGATTTTGACGATCTAATTCACCAGTTGGACTGAATTTGGCACTATATCCCTAAGTAGGACATTCAACAACTCTATCAATCTATACAAAACCGAAAAACTGCTTGCATTGGGGCCACAGGTGGACGAACGCCTTATTGGCTTGCTCAATTTGTGAAGCTCTTTCCTTGGAAAAATAATCCAATTTTTGTGAAATTGGAATCATTTGTTTGTACATATAAGCCACATCTACCAGTTCGTCCGCCGCTCGTGGTCTCGCGGTAGCGTTCTCGCTTCCCGAGCACGGGGTCCCGGGTTCGATTCCCGGCGGGGTCAGGGATTTTCACCTGCCTCGAGATGACTGGGTGTTTGTGTTGTTCTCATCATTTCATCATCATCCAGGAAAGTGGCGAAATTGGACTGAGCAAAGATTGGATAATTGTACGGGCGCTGATAACCACGCAGTTGAGCGCCCCACAAACCAAACATCATCATCTCACATCTACCAGTTTGCTTCCCAATGGTTCGCCTTTTCTCTTAGAGTATACATGTCTGTCATAGCCTTGAAATGTATTGCCACACCTGCTGCTGAGGCAGGGTTCCGTAAAAGCTTCCGTTGACTTAACACATCTTCAACCGGATTAAGTCGCCAACGTTTTTTAGTACAGTATCGCATGAAAGTGAATCATGGACTACGGAATAACGGAGAAAGGAGAGAAATAAGTATATACATGAAGACAGTAAGTGTTCTTGAAACACACACACCCATGCCCGAGGGAGGACTCGAACCTCCCCCGGAACCAGCCGCACAGTCCATGACTGCAGCGCCCCAGACCACTCTGCTAATCCCGGGTGGCTCAGATGTTAAGTCCTACAGTGGCCAGAGCCATTTGAACCATTTTTGAACCCGAGACCCCGTGCGCGGGAAGCGAGGTCGCTACCGCAAGATCACGAGCTCCGGACTCGTGTCTACAGAATTCACGGGCAAAATGGGATCACGAAGGTGTAGTCTTTGGCGCTTGGTGAGCATCTTATTGTGTAGACAGTAAAGATATCAGCCATCAGCTGTGCCGTAGTGTTCTCCATACTATGTGTTTAGGTTTGAGTAAATCACGACTTTATTTAAAGAGTTTACCGGATCGAACTCGGTTAATTTAGACTGCTAAGCTTGTCTGTATGGTTTGAGCCCTCTTTGTAATTTATGAATATTATTTGTATTGGTTTTATGTAATTTATTTGTTCTCAGCATTAATGTAAGCTCAATTTCATTATCTGATGTATTAGTTGAAGCCATGTGGGCGTGTTACTTAAATATTATTTATACATTCGTGTATAAAGACAACTTGAGTTAACTGCATTCCACTTAAGAAGTTCAACTAATATTTCTCTGTTTTGCGTTAAGGTTATAATTTACGTTGTTTCATAGTTGCTCCCTGATGTTATGATGTGGTGTGCTTACAGGCGTTAAGTGATGTATTAACTTAATATTTTGTAATGGTTGATGTATCTTTTTGTACGTGCGTTAGCTAAAATATTTTTCTGTGTGTTCTTTTAGTGCCTGAATTAATATTGTGCTGTACTGAACTTATTTGAGGCAGAAGTTCCACACTACGTCACAATTTCTAACCTCAATTGAAAACCTCAAATTTCTACTAGTAAAGGTTTATTGGTGATTTTCTTGAATTAATTAGAGTTTTTCAAATGTCACGTATTAACAGAAATCATTAATAAAAGTTTCTGGAACTCTATCCTGTAGGAATGTAATGTGTCTTTAGCGGCCTGGCGCCTTACCGCTCCCAGCTCTTTGCTTGCTAACTTATTCCAATGGTGCAGACCATTTGCTGGCCATACCCTAATGTTTCATCTCTTGCGATTCGAGAAGACGGTTTTCGCTACCAGTTGAAACCTATACAGAACTGTAGAAGCCTCTTCTGCCTTATTCGTCAGAGAGGCTCCATAACCATAGTGCACAGCCGTCAGAATAATTTTTTATTGGACATCCAAGGAAAAATTGTAGCAATGCTTTGTTGGCTGCTTTTGAAGATGCACAAAAATTTCAAATGTCAGTTGCTCACTTCGAAGGAGAATAAGGTAATTTTGTAGTGTTGGCAGAAGAGCCAACACCGGGTTGCTAGAGGAGGCCGAAATGCACGCGTTTAAGCTAACGCAGACTGGCGTGAGGTCTGGAACAATTAAAGGAGTTAAGTCTAATAAATAAAGTACGTAGTTGATGTAATACTTAACTTTAATCCATAATTGGAGAACATCGCTCTAAATGATACATAAGTGCAATCTCAATATATACTGGTAATGGCGCCTTGCTAGGTCGCAGCAAATGACGTAGCTGAAGGCTATGCTAACTATCGTCTCGGAAAATGAGAGCGTATTTGTCAGTGTAGCTTCGCTAGCAAAGTCGGCTGTACAACTGGGCGAGTGCTAGGACGTGTCTCTAGACCTGCCGTGTGGTGGCGCTCGGTCTGCAATCACTGACAGTGGCGACACGCGGGTCCGTCGTATACTAGCGGACCGCGGCCGATTTAAAAGCTACCACCTAGCAAGTGTGGTGTCTGGCGGTGACACCACAAATTTATGTAACTTTTTTCCGAACATTTTACTCGTTCTTTCTGTGTCTATCTACTCGTCAAATTCCGATATGCAAAAGCTTTTCGTTGGTGGTATTTGACTGACGTTGTTCCCAATGGATTGCCCTCAAGATATTTCACGCCCGCCCGACTAGCTGCGCGGTCTAACGCGCTGCTTCCTGAATGGGAAGGCGTGCCGGTCCCCGGCACGAATCCGCTGGGCCCATTAGTGTCAAAGTCTGGTGTGCCGGCCAGCCTGTGGATGGTTTTTAAGGCGGTTTTCCATGTACCTCGGCGAAAGCGGGATGGTTCCCCTTATTCCGCCTTAGTTACACTGTGTCAGCGATAGCTCGGGGCCAAACCGCATAGTAACCCTGGGTTCGGCATGGAGCGGCGGTGGGGTGGGTGGACTGCTGTAGCCTGTTGTGGGGTTGTAAGCCACTGAGGGCTACGGCGGGACGAAGCCTCTCCGTCGTTTCTAGGGCCCCTGTTTGAGACATACATACATACAGGATACTCCATAATATTCGATGATGTTTGGCGACGTCG
Organism: Schistocerca cancellata; assembly: GCF_023864275.1. Lineage (NCBI taxonomy): Eukaryota > Metazoa > Arthropoda > Insecta > Orthoptera > Acrididae > Schistocerca > Schistocerca cancellata. The sequence continues at coordinate 463,251,745 of NC_064632.1, read as the reverse complement.
ACGTTGTGGATAACATCTCTTTCTGACGAAAATTTACGCAGTTACCAGCCGAGGAACAGCGTCGTCCTGTAGCACCGGTTTAGCAAGTGTCCTACTAATTATTGCTTAGACGACATTCCTCGTTTCGGTCCTCGCACGCTCATTGCCACCCCAATGGCTTCTTTTCTGTGCATAGTTCAAGCACTGTATGTAGTCGCTTCCCATAATCTCCTTAGATATATCTTTCTCGCCGAATTCAGTGGATCGCCGCGCGGGATTAGGCGCGGCTGGTCCTGGCGGAGGTTCGGGTCCTCCCTCGGGCATGGGTGTGTGTGTGTTTGTCCTTAGGATAATTTAGGTTAAGTAATGTGTAAGCTTATATATATATATATATATATATATATATATATATATATATATATATATATATATATATATATATATAAGAGTTCAGTGCATCATTTTCTTGAAGTACCAGCTTCCTCTGAGAAATGATGTTTTTGCTACAGGAAGGCTATTTTTTTTTTCAAGATCTGGTCGGTAGCGAAATTTAAATCATAGTGGAAATCCGATAAAGCTTTGTGGAGATGTGTTTTTCAGTGTCTCTAGTACTCGACCGCGTCTCGTCGCATTCTTCTGTTCTGAGCGTGCAGTGAGCACACGAAGATGCCTAGGGCAATAGTGTCTGTCCGCAAGTACTCTGTCATACGATTTCTTCATGCTGACAGGTTTCGCCTCATTCTGTGCAGCCCACATAAGATAACTGTCGGGCGTGACAGCAATGTGTGGGAACAGTGCAGAAACTTTGAAGCTGTGCATACAGATGTTCATGATGCAGGCTATCGGGGTAGGGAGCGGGTGTCAACTGGTGATTTTGTTCAGCAAGTGAATCAGGCGATTCGAGAAAGCCGTCTACAAAGGGCTATTGAGAACAAGCGAAGAGGAACGCTCTCATTACTCACGGTCCTTCTTCATGCAGCAAAGACGCGCCTATAAGGTTTTCGTTGGGAAGTGTTTGATCACCCTCAATACAATCTCCCTCTGATTTTCGTCTCTTGGCTCACACGTACCGCTGGATGTGAGGACAGCACTTTGGCACAGACAACGAGCTGCGGACCAGCGTAGAGAATTGGCAGAAAGCAGAGGCGGCTGCCGTATATGATGAGGGTATTGGAAAACTGGTATACCCATACGATAAATGTCAAAGCCGATGCAGCGATTATTTAGATACATAGCTGGAATATATAGTTGCAATTAAAACAGTTTTTTTTTATTTTCGTTAGAATTTCCATTTTGCAACCTTGAAAAGAAGTAGCCCTCTCTTATATATTATTGACTATATATCGTGAGAGCACCAGATGGAAATGTGTCTACTGAGATGAGGATATCGTAGTCAAGTGATCTGAGACTGTACTCCACCTGTATCCCAGAATGCATGGGCGCAACACCACAACTTCCTGCTCAACGTCGATATTTAGTCCTGTAATATCGCTTTGATCTGTTACATTTTAACATGTAGCACAAACGTTTATGAATAATTTAGCAAGTAATTTATACGGCTCAACGACTTATTAGAACTGCAAGAGACAGGTTATTTCTGACTAGTGAAATAAAAATTCTGTAGATATAATGTGGAACGTTATGCGTGCAATGGACTTATTTACTTCTGATTGACAATTGCGGAGAGTAAGATCACAGTGAAATTATATTTAGCGGCGTTGTTGTAAGCTGCCATTATGAATACCGAATGTAATTTGATGAATTATGGTAACATCTTCAAGAGGGATGATTGTACTGAAATGCAGCTAGGAAAATCTTTTGTGGAAAATTATAATTTCATGAATGGAAAAGGTACGTTCAATTCACTGGTTCTTTTGGTTTCTCCCCTGTTTGAGGCTCCGAACACAATTTGGTGCGTCGTAACTCGTAGGAACTTTGTATCATGGGAAATTATTAGAGCCTGCAAAAGGTCTTTTATGCTCATTTTAGGAGATTTAATTCTGGACTTATCTCGAAACTGATACACAACTTGGACACTGATTCCCATGCTGCAGAGTGTACGATATAGCACCCAAGACGGCATCCAAAAGGCGTACGATTGTGCCTCTGATTATTTTAAGAATTTTCAGAGTCGACGACTGCCGGAAATCTGCAGAGAAACAGAGATTTTATTCCAGATGGAGTAACTAATTTTATATGTGGAAGAGTGGGAGATAATTGTATAACAATACTGGGGAAGCGACTTCTCTCGCACAAAAGTGTCCATTCAAGTAACTAGTTATTATTCAGTCATATTAATTTAACTTCAACTACCTGCCCAGGTAGTCGAGAACACCGTGTACATTGGTTAATATAAAGGAAGAACACTGTGCCGACAGTGATCTATTGTAGTTACCTTAAGGATGTTATTCATATTTTACCCTAAATTTTTGGTGTGCGATTTTTCTACTTCAGAAAGTAGTTTTTGAAATTTTATAACCTAATGTACAGAACTTATGTGACAGTCAGCTTGTGTGTCTATTAGTGTCAAAACACAAAACATTAAAGTTGCATTATTAGTTTATAGTATAAATGTGAAAATTGACAATTTTTATGGAAATGTTTTTTATCAGTTGGTTAAAACTATAAGATTGTATTTGATACAATGTAATATTCAATGGCTGGCGTATTGACCTGTTCATTTTTGCACTGTGATGTGTAAGTCAGTTTTCCAGTGAAAGAGCTATTATATAGGTCTGCTCACTTCAGATAATTAACATTCCATTAATGTCCAGAAAGTGTTGTTGGAAGCCTAGTCAACTTTATAACATCTCTTTTCCGCCATTCTCAATTATTTAAGAGATTTTCTAATATTATTATTAAATTGTTTTTATGTGCGATGGGCATGAATCTTCCATATTCTGTATAAGTTTTGGTGACTTCCATGCAATTGTGTGACGTGCTCATAGCTAGTCTGACTAAGCTGAGAAGGTAAAGATCAGTTTCTTCCCTTCATCTGTCTCTCACGGAGACGATTTCCTTATGTACATTAATGCGTTTAAAATTATTCCCAAAACTTGTTGATATCCATCATAAAGTGCTCTTGATGCTTCTGTAAAGATTGGAGAACATGTAATTCAAAGTGCAGTTTTCTATTAATTCCTGTTTGAAGAAGTTTGCATGTCTTTAAAAAAACTTTTGTTGATGTTCAAATTAATTCTTTCTGGTAATTTAGTGACACAATCTTCTGTTGTATTTCTTGAGCATCAGCATAATTGCAATGATCAAACTGTTTTTGTTTAAATCATTTTATGTATAACATGTGTGCATTGTTAGTACATGTACTTAGTATGTATTTGGAATGTGTAACATTGTTCCTCAAAAAATGTTAAAAACAAGAGCGCTAATGCGCTGCTTCCTGTACTCGGGTAGGCGTGCCGAACCCGGATCGAATCCACTCGGCGGATTAACGACGAGGGCAGGTATGCTGGCCGGCCTGGATGTGGTTTTGGGGGGTGTTTCCACATCCCACGAGGTGAATATCGGGGTGGTCTCCACGTTCCGCTTCAGTTACACGACTTGCATACATTTGGAAACGTTCGCACTATTCCATGGCTTACACTTGATGCAGACAGCTGCAGTACACTAATTTCGTCCCGGTGTGGGAGGGGGGGGGGGGGGGTTGGGGTGGCGACAGCTAACACCGCCAAATCGAAATTAACACGTCCGACCCCTCTTTCCTGCGGGACAAAGGCGGTCAGAGAGACAGACAGACATTAATTCAACTTCAGCTTTCACAGGAGGAGGGAAGTTAAAATCCTACATTGATGCTGTGCTCTGACACTACGGATTCGTTCATTTAGCATACACGAGCACCTTTTATGTGCCCACTTAGTGCTACTAGATACAGTCTTACACGTGATGGATGATACAGCGGCCTCATTCGCAACAGATACTGTAAACGCCATGAACTCATAGCTCTTATTCATTTCTGAAAGGTGTCCATTACCTCCTAAGCTTTGTAGGTAGGACAGAACATCGTATTTTTACAGGATTATGGCAAATTAGATGACGCATGTCTTCCACCGAGCAGAAAGGCTAGATAGTTAATGGACTGTGACCTTGTAATTAGTCTCAGCTGTCTTCTCGTCTGCTAAGCGATGTCAGTTCGGTCGTTGACTCCGAGTTTTTTTTTATGACTTCCATCGCCATCGTCATCAGGCGTACAAAAATTAAGTGCCGGGATGTCTTGGCATTTCTTATGTAAAAGTAAAACATAGGGAGATTAAGGAGTAGTACTGAGGTGGATTGGCTATGCAGGCGATGGACAATAAGATGCAAACACCAAAAGCACAAAACATTATCATTCCTACTAGGGATAGCCATGTCATTGGCATTCAGAACAGTTTTCAGTCGTCTCGGAATGGAGAAATACTGATCCTGTTTGTTTTTCAAGGGAGTCTCATACCATTCTCCCTGCAACATATTGGCAAGTTCAGATAACGATGGCGGTCCTTCATGGCAAGCCATCCTGAGCTTACATTTCAGAAGGATAATGCCCGCCCATACACGTCGATAGCTTCTACTGATTGTCTTCGTGCTAGCTAAACTCTACCTTGGTCAGCAAGGTCGCCCTGTCTTCGAAGTATTTTGGGAAGATCCTCCAACCAACTAGGGGTTTTGACGATCTAACGCCCCAATTGGTCCGAATTTGGCACTATATCCCTCAGGAGAACAACCAAGAACTCTATCAATAAGAGCCAAGCCGAATAACTGCTTGCACAAGGGCCAGAGATGGACCAACGCGTTACTGAGTTGCTCAATTTGGGAAGGTTTTCTCTTGAAAAAATCATCCAGTTTTTCTGAAATTGCAATCATTTGTTTGTCCGTACATGGACGTCACATCTACCGATTTCCGTCCCGCTGGTGCGTCAATTATATATATATATATATATATATATATATATATATATATATATATATATATATAAAACCGAGCGAGGTGCTGCAGTGGTTAGACACTGGACTCGCATTCGTGAGGACGACGGTTCAATCCCGCGTCCGGCCATCTTGATTTAGGTTTTCCGTGATTTCCCTAAATCACTCCAGGCAAATGCCGGGATGGTTCCTCTGAAAGGGCACGGCCAACTTCCTTCCCCATCCTTCCCTAATCCGATGAGACCGATGACCACGCTGTCTGGTCTCCTTCCCCAAACCAACCAACCAACATATATATATTCGAATCTACATTTGGGTAAACACCCGATTCTCTCTCTCACACACACACTCTCGCAGCAGCAGCAGCAGAAATTCAACTTAGTGCCAGCAGCTTCAGCACAGGCCTTGGTTGTTTGGTGGGTTCACCGTGACCGAGCACATGGTGGCAAGTTGTCAGACCACGACAACTCCTAGAATTCACAATGAAGCCTTTTCGTGTTTCTTTCATTTGCATTTGCATTTGAAACCACCATCCAGATCCTTTTGGTTATCTTGATGGTGTATTTACCAAACGATCAATTCACTAACTCATTGTCCGGCCCCCGTAGCTGAGTGATCAGCGTGACAGAATGTCAATCCTAAGGGCCCGGGTTCGATTCCCGGCTGGGTCGGAGAGTTTCTCCGCTCAGGGACTGCGTGATGTGCTGTCCTAATCATCGTCATTTCACCCCATAGACGCGCAAGTCGCCGAAGTGTAACCGGCGAACGGTCTACCCGACGGGAGGCCCTAGTCACACGACATTTACATTTTAGTAAATCATTCTCGACACTTCCACAAAACTTCATTAGAAGTAAATAGTTATCTTCCTGTGTCGATTCAGTTCGGCTATTTCCTTGTCGAAGTGAGCCTTGGGCGAAAGAGCCTTTAGCGCAACTCGTGTTGCGAGAGGTAAGACGTCAAAGCTGACCAAGATGCCACTCGTGTCTAGGCACATCTTCCGAACACTTTCACAAACGCCTGCTGAATTCTTAAAATGGTGCACACAGTTACTAATGACAGTTATAAGCAAATATTTCGCTGTACCATATATCGCCTAAGTTATTGAACTATTTCACACAGTGGTTCTCCCCTTTGTGTATTTTCGGCAGACCATAAATCTGTCGTGGAGCTGGTGCTTTAAGGCATAGCAGTCTTCCTTCTCGTCGAAGGTGTTAAGACCTCAGATAGCTGAGCACGACACACCTGGTGTTGAACCCTAGGCGCTACCTTCTACACCTGTTCTTACAGCCATGACAATTTTCCATCAGTATTTATGTATCTGTAATAATACGTTTCTAATGCATTTGTTCTTTAGTTCAAAGTCAACTTTATTAAAGTAATTTAGTTTCCTATCCTTTCTAGTTATATATTCTTTTCACTGATTTCTTGCGCTGAGATGCTGTTCTTCTGAAATTTATCGGTCAATGAACGTCGGAAAATGAGGATGAAGTTCGTCTCCGTGGAAGCGAGGGAGTTTCTTAGCGTTGGCGCACCAAAGTAAGAGGTTGCGGTGTCAGTACAGGACGTCACTTCAGCTACACACACACACACACACACACACACACTCACACAAACACAAACACACACAAGGCGCCGGTCCCGCCGCACAACTTGCGGGCCAGGCTGTGGCGCGTGTCCTTGTGGGTCAGCGAGCCAGGCGTGGCCCGCGACCTGCCGCCCACGCAAACCGACACACATTATCGCCGTTCCCCGCGCTCGCAATGCCACGTTATCACGTGTGGGTTCGTTACCACCACCTGCCACTTGATGCGGCGTCTCTGCTACCGCTGACGATGTTTACGCAAAGTACCGTTTTCGCTCCATAGGCTAACATACTGTTTCTCAACTCGTCCGGTCCCGGCAAGGTGCGTTGCTCACAGAGGAATCGCAGCTGAGAAAAGAACTACTGAAACAACCGACAGGGTGACTGAAACCTTTATTTTCCCGTACAAATACTAATTACTGGTATCGTCTATTTTAAGTTGCGACCAGAATTCCAGACCTTTCTCCAGAGCCCACTCAACCTACTTTCACAGCTCTTTACACTCCTCTTGTCGACGCTTTACATCAGTTCTCACTGAAAGGTTACAAGACGTCTGACTTGCCTCCATCATTTAATAAGCTAACACTGTCTGCTCCTTGTCATGACTGGAGGTACGCAGGACACATTATTCTCATCACTTTAATTCTGATTACCGTACTTGATTCTGAGTATTGTATTTGATAAAACTTTAGGGGTTGTCTGTGTGAACATAAGTCGCTTCGACCAGTGGAACTCATGGGAACCTTGCAGTTCATTGCCGCAGTAATGGAGAAAGGCCAAGGTATACAACACTGGGGGTAATGGGGCTGTCCACTCGCCACTCAAAGGATTAAATCGCTGGCTAAGGAGGGTGATAGAGCCACGCGAGTGAGGTTTGCTGGACTCTCGTGTTGCTCAAAGAAGGGTAGGATTTTCAGTGTTCTGGCGGACGGTTCTGTACGGTGCCGGGTTAGCAGGTTTGAGCCTGGCAGACCACCTGGTAACATCTGGAGAGGACTCACTATTCTTGAAGAAGCCAGGCCTCCTGCTGTGGAAACGGGACCTGGTGGAGTTCCTGTTGCGTTCGCGTGGCATCTTAGAGATTCTGAGTTTTACGAACAACGCACTGATTCATCTAACACCTCTTGACGTCAGATGCGAATTTCCGCAACAAACGTTGAGAAGAGAGTGTGGCCTAAATGAGCTTCTATTTGAAGTACTCCTTGGTCGGAAATTGTTTAACGCTTCTGTCCAATGGTGATTGGACAGAAGTAAATACCTTTCAGCTTGACTGTTGTTTGCTGCCTTTCCGGTGCATGGGGAAAGTCGAGTGCAGGGACGCGTGATCGAAAACGCTCTCGGATCGGTCGTCTTAGCGACTTCACGTCCTCGATCGCTGAGGGAGTGATCATTCTGGCGTTCTGCGCTGGGACGTCATCCCAGTGACTTAGTGCAATCTGCAGATTTCGGGCTGGTGCAGATCTCATGCTGACCCACATATTCACTTCCATCGTGACGACTACATATTGGTGAGCTTATTGGGCAACACCGTCTCGTTAGGTGGGAGTTAACCATTTTATTAGGGTTCGCCGATGCCATAATGCCATTAGATTCCAGTTACGAACATGTTCTTTTCAGTTTAGTTCTGACAGCCACCTACTGCACGGTAAATTTCAGACTCGTAGGGGTTTATTCACATCACTGAGGGAATGTATAGCTCCAATCCATTACTCTTCCCTGGTACCACACTTGTGATGGTTAACTGTCTGTCATGTTAGAGTCACATTGCCAATCTGTTGGTTTTCTTGTGTATAAAGACGAACTTTTGTAATAAACAATATTTTATTTTTATTTTTATTTCATTTAAAGTAGTTAGTGTTCCCTTCACCTCATTTTCATTATAAACTGCTTTTAAAATACAGTTATTAATATCTCTTATAGCAGTTCCGTACCTTAGAATCTCATGTTAGGGCTAAGTGTATCAACATTGGGTCTTAAGGTGTATGAAGGAGTCTAGATAGTCCCTGACCCTGGTAACAATTTCTACGTTCACACGCATGGGGTATTGCATCATTCATAACTCCTCCACAGACATCAGCAACCGCATCGCTTCATTATCTGTCATGAAGCAACACGTCCATGCTGTGTCGCGCATTGCCGTCACGTTACATACAAACTGAACTAACACACTCAGTTCACCTTCTCCAAACGGAACTGTGAACAAAAAAATGGTTCAAATGGCTCTGAGCACTATGGGACTTAACATCTGTGGTCATCAGTCCCCTAGAACTTAGAACTACTTAAACCTAACTAACCTAAGGACATCACACACATCCATGCCCGAGGCAGGATTCGAACCTGCGACCGTAGCAGTCGCGCGGTTCCGGACTGAGCGCCTAGAACCGCTAGACCAACGCGGCCGGCAACAGTGAACAACTTCGTTCCTTCTCCTCGTCTCATCTCCTGCACCCTGTTTAGCTCCTCTAGAAGCTCTTTAACCAGTTACAAATTTTCATTAATTTCTTATTTGTTGTTTGACATTCACGCAACATATTGGCAGCATGCAATGGAAAACAATAGCCTATAGGTCAAAACTGAATCCGTTATCGGTGTAAACTGTCGTAAAAAACGGACTATTGAAGCTTCTCGATAAGAGTCAGGCTAAAATCCAAAGGTGACCTGTCGAAGGAAAAATAAAAACAACTGCTAATTTAAATCAGGAATCTCATTTGGATGGCGGCGTTGAAGAAGGAAAATATTTTCTTCATTCAGCAGCAGTGATAATTTTTTGCCTCGGTACCTAATTAATATGAATGTTATATGATGTTATAGAGTGACGGTTAAAAATAAAGTAAACTGATTGTGCTCTGCACGTCGGGATGGAGAAGATTCTACGTAAAACATTACCGCAAGAAGGAACAGACTGTCAGGACTTATAAAACAAAAGGAAATAACTTCCTAACAGCTACAGGGAGCCATGGAGAGCAAAACTTGCAGAAAACAGAGGTGAGTAGAAACAAAGCAAATAATTGAGGACGTTAATTGTAAGTACTACAACGAGATGAAATCTATGGCACAATACATAAATTTTTTGCCATCACATCAAAGCAGCAGGGGGCCTGTGGGTAAGAAATTGCTATACTTTACTATGTTTCTTTGTAGCTAAGTATCACAGATTTCTTAGGAAACAATTTATGTCACTATGCCTGAATAGCAGTCTGAATAACGTACTGACTATTGTAGAACCATAGGGGGAGGATATGAACAATGTGTAACTTACAGTGTCGACTCTTGTTCGAGGCGAACCATGTTGAAACAAGATTCGGTAGTCTTTGTCTGGTTATGTAAGGTCTCTCTTAAAGCCCATGTGTCACGCATTTTATTGGACCACTTAAAGATCCAGATCCAAACCTGCTTGTAGGCAATTTTACACCAAAAGACAACACATCCTTTACTGGATTTAATCGTGCTTATTCGAGCACTGATAATCTTTCACGTTTTTTGATGCTCGATTTAGGTTTCCTGTGAAGAAACTGTCTCTAAAACTAAAGGAATCTTACCAGAAATGTTACAGGTGACAACTCGGGAAACTGCTGATATGACAGGCATCTCCTTTAAGGGGTTACACTTACCAGCCAGAACATTATGACCACCTACCTAACAGCCGGTGTGTGAACCTTTGGCACGGATGACAGAGGCGACGCTTCGTGGCATGGAAGCAATGAGGCCTTCGTACGTCACTGGAGGGAGTTGGACCACCTCTGTAGACAAGTCACCGAATTTCCGTAAATTCCGGGGAGGGGGATGATGAGCTGTGACGTCACGTTCAATCACATCCCAGATGTGTTCCACCTCACTCAGGTCTGGCAAGATGTGGGTGGAGGGCAGCATATCAATTACAGCTCGCCACTATGTTCCGCGAACCACTTCATCACATGTCTGGCCTTCTAACGTGGCGCATTATCTTGTTGAAAATGACACTGCCGTCGGGAACCATTATCGTCATGAAGGGATGTACATGGTCTACAACCAGTATGAGATACTCCTTGACTGCCATGGTGCCTTTCACAAACTCCACTGGACTCATGGATGCCCACTTGAATGTTCCCCAGAGCACAGTGGAGCCGCCGACAGCTTGTCTCCGTCCCCTGGAAGACCACGGATTCGTATCTTGCCATCGGCATGATGAAGAAGGTGTGAGTATTCATCAGACAACGCAACGCTCTGCCACTACACCGACGTCCAGTGCCGATGGCTACTTGTCCATTTCAGTCTTAGTTGCCAAAGACGTGGTGTTAACATTGGCACACACATGGATCGTCGGCTGCGGAGGCCCGTCGTCAGGATTGAAAAAGAATTGAAATTTGTGGTAAGTTCCTATGGGACCAAACTGCTGAGATCATCTGTCCCTAGGGTTACACATTACTTAATCTAACTTAAACTTAATCTAACTTAAACTAACGCTGAGTACAACACACACACCCATGCCCGACAGGACGTTAGGAGATTTCGGAGCACTGTGTGTTCAGACGTACTTGTATTCTGCACAGCATTAAATTCTGTTATTAGTTCCGCGACAATTCGCCGCTTGTCCTGTTTCACCAGTCTGCTCAGCCTATGACGTCCGACACCTCTAATGAGGGGTGGCCGCCCAACGTATGGACGTGGTATCACCATGATTAAACCACATGTTGAAGACACTCACCACAGCACTTCTCGTACACCCGACGACTAGCGCAGTTACCGAAATGCTCGTGCCAAGCCTCCGGGTCATCACAATCTTCCTTCGGTCAAACTCAGACAGATGGCGCGCCTTCCCCATTCTACACACGGGCAGCACGCTCACTAATGCTACATGCACTGTGTGTGTGTGTCTGACTAGCAGCCATTCCTCGCCAGGAGACGCTGCTATCCCCTGGACGGGTTTATATCAACAGTGGGTCGGTGATAATAATCTTCTGGCTGATCAGTGTACATTGTCATCAATAAAGATTTTCGTGCAGACGGGGTAGCCGCGCGGTCTGGGGCGCCTTGTCACGATCAGCGCGGTTTCCCCTGTCGGAAGTTCGAGTCCTCCCTCGGGCATAAGTGTCCTTAGCATAGGTTAGTTTAAGTTAGATTACGTAGTGGGTAAGCCTAGAGACCGATGACCTCAGCAGTTTGGTCGCCTTACCAGAAATTTCCAAAGAGAAGATCTTCGTAATAACAATCCGCTTTGGTGACAGGTGTCACTGTTGTTAAATGCGGTTATAAAACATTCGCAAAGACATTTCAGTTCTGCATATGTTGTTGTTGTGCTCTTCAGTCCTGAGACTGGTTTGATGCAGCTCTCCATGCTACTCTATCCTGTGCAAGCTTCTTCATCTCCCAGTACCTACTGCAACCTACATCCTTGTGAATCTGCTTAGTGTATTCATCTCTTGGTCTCCCCCTACGATTTTTACCCTCCACGCTGCCCTCCAATATTAAATTGGTGATCCCTTGATGCCTCAGAACATGTCCTACCAACCGATCCCTTCTTCTGGTCAAGTTGCGCCACAAACTTCTCTTCTCCCCAATCCTATTCAATACTTCCTCATTAGTTATGCGATCTACCCATCTAATCTTCAGCATTCTTCTGTAGCACCACATTTCAAAAGCTTCTATTCTCTTCTTGTCCAAACTATTTACCGTCCATGTTTCACTTCCATACATGGCTACCCTCCATACAAATACTTTCAGAAATGACTTCCTGACACTTAAATCTATACTCGATGTTAACAAATTTCTCTTCTTCAGAAGCCCTTTCCTTGCCATTGCCAGTCTACATTTTATATCCTCTCTACTTCGACCATCATCAGTTATTTTGCTCCCCAAATAGCAAAACTCCTTTACTACTTCAAGTGTCTCATTTTCTAATCTAATTCCCTCAGCATCACCCGACTTGATTCGACTACATTCCATTATCCTCGTTTTGCTTTTGTTGATGTTCATCTTATATCCTCCTTTCAAGAAACAGTCCATTCCGTTCAACTGTTCTCCCAGGTCCTTTGCTGTCTCTGACAGAATTACATTGTCATCGGCAAACCTCAAGGTTTTTATTTCTTCTCCATGGATTTTAATACCTACTCCGAATTTTTCTTTTGTTTCCTTTACTGCTGGCTCAATATACAGATTGAATAACATCGGGGAGAGGCTACAACCCTGTCTCACTCCCTTCCCAACCACTGCTTCCCTTTCATGTCCCTCGACTCTTATAACTGCCATCTGGTTTCTGTACAAATTGTAAATAGCCTTTCGCTCCCTGTATTTTACCCCTGCCACCTTTGGAATTTGAAAGAGAGTATTCCAGTCAACATTGTCAAAAGCTTTCTCTAAGTCTACAAATGCTAGAAACGTAGGTTTGCCTTTCCTTAATCTTTCTTCTAAGATAAGTCGTAAGGTCAGTATTGCCTCACGTGTTCCAGTATTTCTACGGAATCCAAACTGATCTTCCCCGAGGTCGGCTTCTACTAGTTTTTCCATTCGTCTGTATAGAATTCGTGTTAGTATTTTGCAGCTGTGGCTTATTAAGCTGATTGTTCGGTAATTTTCACATCTGTCAACACCTGCTTTCTTTGGGATTGGAATGATTATATTCTTCTTGAAGTCTGAGGGTATTTCACCTGTTTCATACATCTTGCTCACCAGATGGTAGAGTTTCGTCAGGACTGGCTCTCCCAAGGCCGTCAGTAGTTCTACTGGAATGTTGTCTACTCCGGGGGCCTTGTTTCGACTCAGGTCTTTCAGTGCTCTGTCAAACTCTTCACGCAGTATCGTATCTCCCATTTCATCTTCATCTACATCTTCTTCCATTTCCATAATATTGTCCTCAAGCACATCGCCCTTGTATAGACCCTCTATATACTCCTTCCACCTTTCTGCCTTCCCTTCTTTGCTTAGAACTGGGTTTCCATCTGAGCTCTTGATGTTCATACAAGTGGTTCTCTTATCTCCAAAGGTCTCTCTAATTTTCCTGTAGGCAATATCTATCTTACCCCTAGTGAGATAAGCCTCAACATCCTTACATTTGTCCTCTAGCCATCCCTGCTTAGCCATTTTGCACTTCCTGTCGATCTCATTTTTGAGACGTTTGTATTCCTTTTTGCCTGCTTCATTAACTGCATTTTTATATTTTCTCCTTTCATCAATTACATTCAATATTTCTTCTGTTACCCAAGGATTTCTAAGATCCCTGGCCTTTTTACCTACTTGATCCTCTGCTGCCTTCACTACTTCATCCCTCAAAGCTTCCCATTCTTCTTCTACTGTATTTCTTTCCCCCATTCCTGTCAATTGTTCCCTTATGCTCTCCCTAAAACTCTGTTCAGCCTCTGGTTCTTTCAGTTTATCCAGGTCCCATCTCCTTAAATTCCCACCTTTTTGCAGTTTCTTCAGTTTTAATCTACAGGTCATAGCCAATAGATTGTAGTCAGACTCCACATCTGCCCCTGGAAATTGTCTTACAATTTAAAACTTGGTTCCTAAATCTCTGTCTTACCATTATATAATCTATCTGATACCTTTTAGTATCTCCAGGGTTCTTCCATGTATACAACCTTCTATCATGATTCTTAAACCAAGTGGTAGCTATAATTAAGTTGTGCTCTGTGCAAAATTCTACCAGGCGGCTTCCTCTTTCATTTCTTAGCCCCAATCCATATTCACCTACTACGTGCCGGCTGAAGTGGCCGTGCGGTTAAAGGCGCTGCAGTCTGGAACCGCAAGACCGCTACGGTCGCAGGTTCGAATCCTGCCTCGGGCATGGATGTTTGTGATGTCCTTAGGTTAGTTAGGTTTAACTAGTTCTAAGTTCTAGGGGACTAATGACCTCAGCAGTTGAGTCCCATAGTGCTCAGAGCCATTTGAACCAACCTACTACGTTTCCTTCTCTCCCTTTTCCTACACTCGAATTCCAGTCACCCATGACTATTAAATTTTCGTCTCCCTTCACTATCTGAATAATTTCTTTTATATCATCATACATTTCTTCAATTTCTTCGTCATCTGCAGAGCTAGTTGGCATATAAACTTGTACTACTGTAGTAGGCGTGGGCTTCGTGTCTATCTTGGCCACAATAATGCGTTCACTATGCTGTTTGTAGTAGCTTACCATCACTCCTATTTTCCTATTCATTATTAAACCTACTCCTGCATTACCCCTATTTGACCTTGTGTTTATAACCCTGTAGTCACCTGACCAGAAGTCTTGTTCCTCCTGCCACCGAACTTCAGTAATTCCCACTATATCTAACTTTAACCTATCCATTTCCCTTTTTAAATTTTCTAACTTACCTGCCCGATTAAGGGATCTGACATTCCACGCTCCGATCCGTAGGACGCCAGTTTTCTTTCTTCTGATAACGACATCCTCTTGAGTAGTCCCCGCCCGGAGATCCGAATGGGGGACTATTTTACCTCCGGAATATTTTACCCAAGAGGACGCCATCATCTTTTAATCATACAGTAAAGCTGCATGCCCTCGGGAAAAATTACGGCCGTAGTTTCCCCTTGCTTTCAGCCGTTCGCAGTACCAGCACAGCAATGCCGTTTTGGTTATTGTTACAAGGCCAGATCAGTCAATGATCCAGACTGTTGCCCTTGCAACTACTGATAAGGCTGCTGCCCCTCTTCAGGAACCACACGTTTGTCTGGCCTCTCAACAGATACCCCTCCGTTGTGGTTGTACCTCCGGTACGGCCATCTGTATCGCTGAGGCACGCAAGCCTCCCCACCAACGGCAAGGTCCATGGTTCATGGGGGGGGGGGGGCCTTCTGCATATGGTATAGTTGAATTATCACACATAAATTAAGACATCTACATCGACGCATAGGTTAGATTTCGTTCATATTACTTAGGTAGAGTAGAAATCCAGTTTTATTTTCACTACGTGAAATGCTGTTGTTTGATATATATGATAATGAATCATCATTTAAATTTTATTTTTATGTCTGTGTTCCTAGCACTATCGAAAAGTCACCCGGTTACTACTTCAATTATTAGTATTTTGGCGTGAATTAGTAATTGACGGCACTGTCTTACTTCCAACTTGCTTGTCTGTTAGTACCAATGCTGGTGTTGCTTTCTACCACAGCACAGCACGTCTTTACCGACTACACTGCCACTCGCAGAGCTGTGGCTGAACGTGGAGCAGCGCATTGTCACAGCATGGAGGATTCTGGCATATGGGAGTGAACCGGAATCATCAGCTTACTACCAGCGCTTGTTGGACCATGGACAGTGGCAGACAAGTCCTGGTGCTGAGCCATGCAAGGCGCGCTGGGAGAAATGGCTCTGAGCACTATGGGACTCAACATCGTAGGTCATAAGTCCCCTAGAACTTAGAACTACTTAAACCTAACTAACCTAAGGACATCACACACACCCATGCCCGAGGCAGGATTCGAACCTGCGACCGTAGCAGTCCCACGGTTCCGGACTGCAGCGCCAGAACCGCTAGACCACCGCGGCCGGCGCGCTGGGAGACCTTACGTACTGGTGGCGCTGGCGCAGAGCGTTGCCTCTGATAGCACGATTCCTTGTAGATGGAGGAACGGGTGGCTCCTGCTGCAGTCACCTACGGCAGGCTCAATGGAATGGAAGATAGTCAGTATGTCCAGCTAGAAGGCGAGACTGGTAGCAACTCTGGAGGAAGAAGCTGGCTGGATGTGCCAAAGCAAAAATTCACGGAGCAAAACAACGATGGAGACTGGTGGACTCACAGTTTGGGCTGGCGTTGGCTTGCTCTCAACATGGGACGTCGTTACAGTCAGTGTAGGGCCAAGCGTGTTATGGTTCGAAAACTATGTTTTGTATTCAGTGAATTACTCATTTCTCGTTATTGATGGCACTGACTCTCTTCTTGTTCTCATTTATTATGACAAGGGAAGTGTAACTTCAGCTGGTATATTAAACTGCTGATTTTCGTTGTCTTGTTCATTGCTTGATTAATGTTAGGAAGAGAGACACCAAGGAAATTCGTTCTGCGGAGAGCCAAGTCCAACACTCTCACAGAGCTGTCGTGCGCGTCGTCACCGCACTGATACGGTCAGCACTGGTGGTGCCGGCGTGTGGGTAACAACCTGCTGCGGGGGATACTATCTTCTTGGCTCACAAGCACAGCACAGAATGCTTCGAGTTAGTATTGGTATTCTGTTGCTGTTCAAGCTGAGTCATAATGTTATGCGCAATAGTGCATTAAGTGATGCCAGTTGTAGCCCACTTTGTCTGGAAGTTGTGAGAGTTGAGTTTCGGCTTATTATGACTATTACACACAGGTCACGTTGTATGTAGATGTAAGTAGGCTGTTTATGTTTTCTTATTGGCAACGCTCTGTATGAAAATCACTGGCTGTGCTGTGTGCAGTCTGTGGCTAGTTTGCATTGTTGTCTGCCATTGTAGTGTTGGGCAGCGGCAGCTGGATGTGAACAGCGCGTAGCGTTGCGCAGTTGGAGGTGAGCCGCCAGCAGTGGTGGATGTGGGGAGAGAAATGGCGGAGTTTGGAAATTTTTAAGACTGGATGTCATAAACTCCTATGTATATTATGATTTTTCAACACTATTAAGGTAAATACATTGTTCTCTATTAAAATCTTTCATTTGCTAACTATGCCTATCAGTAGTTAGTCCCTTCAGTAGTTTGAATTTTTTATTTAGCTGGCAGTAGTGGCGCTCGCTGTATTGCAGTAGTTCGAGTAACGAAGATTTTTGTGAGGTAAGTGATTTGTGAAAGGTATAGGTTAATGTTAGTCAGGGCCATTCTTTTGTAGGGATTATTGAAAGTCAGATTGCGTTGCGCTAAAAATATTGTGTGTCAGTTTAAGCACAGTCATGTATAATTGTTGAAAGGGGACGTTTCAACGTTAAATGAAAATGAGTCATGAAGCATGCTGAATTATGCCAGTATATACAGGGCTATTACAAATGATTGAAGCGATTTCATAAATTCACTGTAGCTCCATTCATTGACATATGGTCACGACACACTACAGATATGTAGAAAAACTCATAAAGTTTTGTTCGGCTGAAGCCGCACTTCAGGTTTCTGCCGCCAGAGCGCTCGAGAGCGCAGTGAGACAAAATGGCGACCGGAGCCGAGAAAGCTTATGTCGTGCTTGAAATGCACTCACATCAGTCACTCATAACAGTGCAACGACACTTCAGGACGAAGTTCAACAAAGATCCACCAACTGCTAACTCCATTCGGCGATGGCATGCGCAGTTTAAAGCTTCTGGATGCATCTGTAAGGGGAAATCAACGGGTCGGCCTGCAGTGAGCGAAGAAACGGTTGAACGCGTGCGGGCAAGTTTCACGCGTAGCCCGCGGAAAATTGGCTCATGCCACAACTGGAGACCGACAGCACCGACTTCAGCTTTCAGCAGGATGGTGCTCCACCGCACTTCCATCATGACGTTCGGCATTTCTTAAACAGGAGATTGGAAAACCGACGGATCGGTCGTGGTGGAGATCATGATCAGCAATTCATGTCATGGCCTCCACGCTCTCCCGACTTAACCCCATGTGATTTCTTTCTGTGGGGTTATGTGAAAGATTCAGTGTTTAAACCTCCTCTACCAATAAACGTGCCAGAACTGCGAGCACGCATCAACGATGCTTTCGAACTCATTGATGGGGACATGCTGCGCCGAGTGTGGGACGAACTTGATTATCGGCTTGATGTCTGCCGAATCACTAAAGGGGCACAAATCGAACATTTGTGAATGCCTAAAAAAACTTTTTGAGTTTTTGTATGTGTGTGCAAGGAATTGTGAAAATATCTCAAATAATAAAGTTATTGTAGAGCTGTGAAATCGCTTCAATCATTTGTAGTAACCCTGTACAGTGTGTACTAATGCGGAAATGTCAAGTGTAATTCCAAATATTGTTGCAGCTGTGGATCTGTTGTGTACTCTGGTTTCTGTGATGACTCAGCGCGTGTCTTGTTATTGAACCTCTGACTCGTTCACATGTATTGTGAATTGCTATATTCTCTTATACGAGGTGTTCAAAAAGTCTCTCCGCAGTGCCGTATGATTGTTAGCTGCGCGTGCCGTATGACTGCTCGACTGCCTGGGTTACTTCCCTTCAAGTGGACTGTCTCAACATTCCACTGTTTCGTTTATCTCCGTAATAATGAATACTCAATAAATTAATAATTTGTATTTCGCTGAGTTTCATTTTGGTATATTCACGGTAGCATACAACACGCGCGGCTAACAAACATACGACACTGCGGAGAGACCCAGTATCAATAAATTACTTATGTATGTAACTGACCCCCCCCCATGAACCATGGACCTTGCCGTTGGTGGGGAGGCTTGCGTGCCTCAGCGATACAGATAGCCGTACCGTAGGTACAACCACAACGGAGGGGTATCTGCTGAGAGGCCAGACAAACGTGTGGTTCCTGAAGAGGGGCAGCAGCCTTTTCAGTAGTTGCAGGGGCAACAGTCTGGATGATTGACTGATCTGGCCTTGTAACAATAACCAAAACGGCATTGCTGTGCTGGTACTGCGAACGGCTGAAAGCAAGGGGAAACTACGGCCGTAATTTTTCCCGAGGGCATGCAGCTTTACTGTATGATGAAATGATGATGGCGTCTTCTTGGGTAAAATATTCCGGAGGTAAAATAGTCCCCCATTCGGATTTCTGGGCGGGGACTACTCAAGAGGATGTCGCTATCAGAAGAAAGAAAACTGGCATTCTACGGATCGGAGCGTGGAATGTCAGATCCCTTAATCGGGCAGGTAGGTTAGAAAATTTAAAAAGGGAAATGGATAGGTTAAAGCTAGATATAGTGGGAATTAGTGAAGTTCGGTGGCAGGAGGAACAAGACTTCTGGTCAGGTGACTACAGGGTTATAAACACAAAGTCGAATAGGGGTAATGCAGGAGTAGGTTCAATAATGAATAGGAAAATAGGAAAGCGGGTAAGCTACTACAAACAGCATAGTGAACGCATTATTGTGGCCAAGATAGATACGAAGCCCACACCCACTACAGTAGTACAAGTTTATATGCCAACTAGCTCTGCAGATGACGAAGAAATTGAAGAAATGTATGATGAAATAAAAGAAATTATTCAGATAGTGAAGGGAGACGAAAATTTAATAGTCATGGGTGACTGGAATTCGAGTGTAGGAAAAGGGAGAGAAGGAAATGTAATAGGTGAATATGGATTGGGGCTAAGAAATGAAAGAGGAAGCCGCCTGGTAAAATTTTGCACAGAGCACAACTTAATCATAGCTAACACTTCGTTTAAAAATCATGATAGAAGGTTGTATACATGCAAGAACCCTGGAGATACTAAAAGGTATCGGACAGATTATATAATGGTAAGACAGAGATTTAGGAACCAGGTTTTAAATTGTAAGACATTTCCAGGGGCAGATGTGGACTCTGACCACAATCTATTGGTTATGACCTGTAGATTAAAACTGAAGAAACTGCAAAAAGGTGGGAATTTAAGGAGATGGGACCTGGATAAACTGAAAGAACCAGAGGTTGTACAGATTTCAGGGAAGGCATAAGAGAACAACTGACAGGAATGGGGGAAAGAAATACAGTAGAAGAAGAATGGGTAGCTTTGAGGGATGAAGTAGTGAAGGCAGCAGAGGATCAAGTAGGTAAAAAGACGAGGGCTAGTAGAAATCCTTGGGTAACAGAAGAAATATTGAATGTAATTGATGAAAGGAGAAAATATAAAAATGCAGTTAATGAAGCAGGCAAAAAGGAATACAAACGTCTCAAAAATGAGATCGACAGGAAGTGCAAAATGGCTAAGCAGGGATGGCTAGAGGACAAATGTAAGGATGTTGAGGCTTATCTCACTAGGGGTAAGATAGATATTGCCTACAGGAAAATTAGAGAGACCTTTGGAGATAAGAGAACCACTTGTATGAACATCAAGAGCTCAGATGGAAACCCAGTTCTAAGCAAAGAAGGGAAGGCAGAAAGGTGGAAGGAGTATATAGAGGGTCTATACAAGGGCGATGTGCTTGAGGACAATATTATGGAAATGGAAGAAGATGTAGATGAAGATGAAATGGGAGATACGATACTGCGTGAAGAGTTTGACAGAGCACTGAAAGACCTGAGTCGAAACAAGGCCCCCGGAGTAGACAACATTCCAGTAGAACTACTGACGGCCTTGGGAGAGCCAGTCCTGACGAAACTCTACCATCTGGTGAGCAAGATGTATGAAACAGGTGAAATACCCTCAGACTTCAAGAAGAATATAATCATTCCAATCCCAAAGAAAGCAGGTGTTGACAGATGTGAAAATTACCGAACAATCAGCTTAATAAGCCACAGCTGCAAAATACTAACACGAATTCTATACAGACGAATGGAAAAACTAGTAGAAGCCGACCTCGGGGAAGATCAGTTTGGATTCCGTAGAAATACTGGAACACGTGAGGCAATACTGACCTTACGACTTATCTTAGAAGAAAGATTAAGGAAAGGCAAACCTACGTTTCTAGCATTTGTAGACTTAGAGAAAGCTTTTGACAATGTTGACTGGAATACTCTCTTTCAAATTCTAAAGGTGGGAGGGGTAAAATACAGGGAGCGAAAGGCTATTTACAAATTGTACAGAAACCAGATGGCAGTTATAAGAGTCGAGGGACATGAAAGGGAAGCATGGTTGGGAAGGGAGTAAGACAGGGTTGTAGCCTCTCCCCGATGTTATTCAATCTGTATATTGAGCAAGCAGTAAAGGAAACAAAAGAAAAATTTGGAGTAGGTATTAAAATCCATGGAGAAGAAATAAAAACTTTGAGGTTCGCCGATGACATTGTAATTCTGTCAGAGACAGCAAAGGACTTGGAAGAGCAGTTGAACGGAATGGATGGTGTCTTGAAGGGAGGATATAAGATGAACATCAACAAAAGCAAAACGAGGATAATGGAATGTAGTCGAATTAAGTCGAGTGATGCTGAGGGTATTAGATTAGGAAATGAGACACTTAAAGCAGTAAAGGAGTTTTGCTATTTGGGGAGCAAAATAACTGATGATGGTCGAAGTAGAGAGGATATAAAATGTAGGCTGGCAATGGCAAGGAATGCGTTTCTGAAGAAGAGAAATTTGTTAACATCGAGT
Organism: Schistocerca cancellata; assembly: GCF_023864275.1. Lineage (NCBI taxonomy): Eukaryota > Metazoa > Arthropoda > Insecta > Orthoptera > Acrididae > Schistocerca > Schistocerca cancellata. Next base: position 463,230,166 of record NC_064632.1, on the reverse strand, counting down.
ATAGATTTAAGTGTCAGGAAGTCATTTATGAAAGTATTTGTATGGAGTGTAGCCATGTATGGAAGTGTAACATGGACGGTAAATAGTTTGGACAAGAAGAGAATAGAAGCTTTTGAAATGTGGTGCTACAGAAGAATGCTGAAGATTAGATGGGTAGATCACATAACTAATGAGGAAGTATTGAATAGGATTGGGGAGAAGAGAAGTTTGTGGCACAACTTGACCAGAAGAAGGGATCGGTTGGTAGGACATGTTCTGAGGCATCAAGGGATCACCTATTTAGTATTGGAGGGCAGCGTGGAGGGTAAAAATCGTAGGGGGAGACCAAGAGATGAATACACTAAGCAGATTCAGAAGGATGTAGGTTGCAGTAGGTACTGGGAGATGAAGAAGCTTGCACAGGATAGAGTAGCATGGAGAGCTGCATCAAACCAGTCTCAGGACTGAAGACAACAACAACAACAACATGTAACTGACGTACTGTTCACTTAGATGTGTAGGTAGTTGAGCAGTATATTGGTAGCTGGTGTCTTGGAGAGGCGAGGTAGCTAACAGTAGCCAGACAAGAAGTAGCTATTAGATATTTTGATCAGTTTTCTATCCTACATAGTGAGTATCTTCTGGTCATGACTACTGGAGACAGAAGGTCATATACAGTAAGTATTACGACGTTATTTGGGTTGCCCGTATGGGGGCCAGAATGAAATGTTTGTGTTAATGGTTGTTACTGTTTCATCAACATACTTCATGTTGTTCACGCCCAGTTCATGTTTGTTGGAGCTTCAAGACTTTTTCTTTTTTATTCCTTTTTTTTGGTACCGTGGAAATTACTTCATGATGTCTTAAAAGATGTGCTACTATGCTGTCCTCTCTTACATTATTAGTCCATCTAATTTTCAAAGTTTTCCTGTAGCACCACATTTCAAAAGCTTCGATTGTCTTCTTTTCCGGTTCTCCCACAGTTCATATTTCAGTAACATACAATGTTCTGCTCCAAAAATACATTCTCAGAAATTTCTTCCTCATATTAAGGCCTATGTATGATCCTAGTTGACCCCTCTGGGCTAGGAATGCCTTTTTTTTCCAATGCTGTCAGCTGTTGATGTCCTCCTTGCTTCTCCCGCAATGGATTATTTTGCTGCCTAGGTAGCAGGATTCCTTAATTTCATCTACTTCGTGATAACCAGTTACGATGTTAAATTTCTAACTATCCTCATTTCTGATACTTCTCATTACTTTCGTCTTTCTTCAGTTTACTCGCAGTCCATATTCTGTACTCATTAGACAGTTCATTCTATCCAGCAAATCCTACAATTCTTCTTCGCTTTCACTGAGAATACCAATGTCTTCAGCGAATCTTATCATTGATATCCTTTCGCCTTGAATTTTAATATTACTTTTGAACCTTCTTTTATTTCCGTCATTGCTTCTTCGATGTTCAAATTGAACAATAGGCGCGAAAGACGACATCCCTGTCTTCCACGCTTTTTAATCCGAGCACTTCGTTCTCGTTCTTTCAGTCTGAGTTTTGCCTCTTGGCTCTTGTACATACTGTATATTACCCGGCTTTCTCTATAGCCTACCCCTATTTTTCTCAGAATTTTGAACATATTAGCCGCGCGGGATTAGCCGAGCGGTGTTAGGCGATGCAGTCATGGACTGTGCGGCTGGTCCCGGCGGAGGGTCAAGTCCTCCCTCGGGCATGGATGTGTGTGTTTGTCCTTAGGGTAATTTAGGTTAAGTAGTGTGTAAGCTTAGGGGATGACCTTAGCAGTAAAGTCCCATAAGATTTTACACACATTTGAACAGTTGAACGTATTGCACCGTTTGACATAGTAAAACGCTTTTTCCAGGTCGACAAATGCTATGAACGTGTCTTGATATTTCTTGAATCTTCTTCCGTTGTCACCTCGAACATCAGAATTGCCTCTCTTGGTGCCTTTACCTTTCCTAATGCCAAAACTTAGAGTCATCTAAGACATCCTCAATTTTCGCTTCCAATATTCTGTAAATTGTTCGTGTCAGTAACTTGGATGCATGAGCTTTTGAGCTAATTGCGTGATAACTCTCGTACTTTTTCGCTCTTAGTATCCTCGGAATTGTGTGAATGACGTTTTTCCGAAAGTCATATGGTACATCGCCAGTCAGGTGAATAGTCGTTTCGTTGCCACTTCCCCCAATGATTGCAGAAATTCTGGTGGTATGCTATCTATCCCCACTGCTTTATTAGACATTAAATGTTCCAACGCTCTTTTAAATTCTCATCCAAATACTGGATCCCCTATCTCTTCTTTATCGATTCCTGTTTCTTCTTATATCACGTCAGACAAGTCTTCGCTATCATAGAGCCTTCAATGTACTCCTTCCACTTCTCCACTCTCTTCTCTGCATTTAACAGTGGAATTCCCGTTGCACTCTTAATATTACCACCCATGCTTTTAATTTCACCGAAGGCTGTTCGGCTTTTCTATTTGCTGAGTCAGTCGTTCAGATAGCCATTTCTTTCGCTTTCTTCACATTTTCCATGCAGCCATTTCTCCTTAGTTCACCTGTGAGCCATGGCGCTCAATGTGAGGGGACGCTTTCATTCGGCAAGGAGATCTTTGCGAGAATCGCGTGCGGACAGCGGTTACGATTGGGAGTTAGGGGGAATGCTGTCGGCCCGGACGGGATGTGGAGACCGGCCCCTAGTGAGTCGGTCGCTGCCGCCTTGTCTTTCGCTGAGGTGGTCCGTGGAGCTGAGAAGTAGTGGCCTCTTGTGTATTGATACCACTGTGTACGCTGCCTGATGGGACCAATTCCGGCTGTTGAAAACGGCGAGCCTTGCTGCGCCTCGGACAAATCTGAGTGTAACGATTGTTCGCAGAGTGGCGAGTAGGATCACAAGTTGGTTGTGAATGTTTCTTTTGAATCGAGCTTAATGCTTGAAACTGCGTGCGCTGGTTAAACGTGTAACACTTGTAGTACGCTTAAGCATAAATTTCCCTTGCCATGTCGTGTTTTCTGTAATTACATACATTGGACCTTATTAGTGCACACTGCCAGTAACTTGGCACATTCAGTTTCCATTCTTGTCAGATAACGGGCTTTAACCTTGTGTCAATTCCCATATGTCAAGTGCTCCTTTAGGAAATCCAAGCTTTTGGTGTGGGCGACTATTGCTCTTTATTAATTTTATAAAGTTAGTTGAAGCAAAGCAAGCCTTGTATCATGTGTGAGATACAGAGGCGAGCGAGTGTGCCGGCACTTACCCCGGTTCACTGCTAGTAGCGCCACAATTAAGTACGAAACTAAAAATCAAAATTTACGTTCTTCGTTAAAATATAGTTTAGTGTTATAATGTTTCAAATATCGAATCTTAATGTTCTAGACTTAACAGTTTGCGTAAAAACGCAATTTTAAGAGAAAAATAAGTGGCGCTAAATAATAAAGCTAGGAAGCCAGAAGGTGTCTTTAGAACTCATAAATAAGTGGTGCAGGTTTCAAAGACCATAGAACAAAAAATTGACACCAGGATCAGAAGCGCTAAATATTGGACCACGTTAAGCTACCTCTTATAGTTCTTGAGTAATTAAGTAAATACCAATTTTGTAACTGAAATGTGCTCAATTATTGTGCATTAAGTACCTGTAAATTTAATGGTGGGAATTTAAGGAGATGGGACCTGGATAAACTGACTAAACCAGAGCTTGTACAGAGTTTCAGGAAGAGCGTAAGGGAACAAATAGCAGGAATGGGGGAAAGAAATACAGTAGAAGATGAATGGGTAGCTTTGAGGGAAGAAGTAGTGAAGGCAGCAGAGGTTCAAGTAGGTAAAAAGACGAGGGCTAGTAGAAATCCTTGGATAACAGAAGATATATTGAATTTAACTGATGAAAGGAGAAATATAAAAATGCAGTAAATGGATCAGGCAAAAAGGAATACAAACGTCTCAAAAATGAGATCGACAGGAAGGGCAAAATGGCTAAGCAGGGATGGCTAGAGGACAAATGTAAGGATGTAAGGGCTTATCTCAATAGGGGTAAGATAGATACTGCCTACAGGAAAATTAAAGAGACCTTTGGAGAAAATAGAACCACTTGTATGAATATTAAGAGCTCAGATGGAAACCCAGTTCTAAGAAAAGAAGGGAAAGCAGAAAGGTGGAAGAAGTATATAGTGGGTCTATACAAGGGCTATGTACTTGAGGACAATATTGTGGAAATGGAAGAGGATGTAGATGAAGATGAAATGGGAGATATGATACTGCGTGAACAGTTTGACAGAGCACTGAAAGACCTGAGTCGAAACAAGGCCCCGGGAGTAGACAACATTCCATTAGAACTACTGACGGCCTTGGGAGAGCCAGTCCTGACAAAACTCTACCATCTGGTGAGCAAGATGTATGAGTCAGGCGAAATACCCTCAGACTTCAAGAAGAATATAATAATTCCAATCCCAAAGAAAGCAGGTGTTGACAGATGTGAAAATTACCGAACTATCAGTTTAATAAGTCACGGCTGCAAAATACTAACGCGAATTCTTTATAGACGAATGAAAAAACTAGTAGAAGCCGACCTAGGGGAAGATCAGTTTGGATTCCGTAGAAGTATTGGAACACGTGAGGCAATACTGACCCTACGACTTATCTTAGAAGCTAGATTAAGGAAAGGCAAACCTACGTTTCTAGCATTTGTAGACTTAGAGAAAGCTTTTGACAATGTTGACAGGAATACTCTCTTTCAGATTCTGAAGGTGGCAGAGATAAAATTCAGGGAGCGAAAGTCATTTACAATTTGTATAGAAACCAAATGGCAGTTATAAGAGTTGAGGGGCATGAAAGGGAAGCAGTGGTTGGGAAGGGAGTGAGACAGGGTTGTAGCCTCTCCCCGATGTTATTCAATCTATATATTGAGCAAGCAGTGAAGGAAACAAAAGAAAAATTCGGAGTAGGTATTAAAATCCATGGAGAAGAAATAAAAACTTTAAGGTTCGCCGATGACATTGTAATTCTCTTATAGACAGCAAAGGACTTGGAAGAGAAGTTGATAGTGTCTTGAAAGGAGGATATAAGATAAACATCAACAAAAGCAAAACGATGATAATGGAATGTAGTCGAATTAAGTCGGTTGATGCTGAGGGTACTAGATTAGGAAATGAGACACGTAAAGTAGTAAAGGAGTTTTGCTGTTTGGGGAGCAAAATAACGGATGATGGTAGAAGTAGAGAGGATATAAAATGTAGACTGGCAATGGGAAGGAAAGCGTTTCTGAAGAAGAGAAATTTGTTAACATCGAGTATAGATTTAAGTGTCAGTCAGTCGTTTCTGAAAGTATTTGTATGGAGTGTAGCCATGTATGGAAGTGAAACATGGACGATAAATAGTTCAGACAAGAAGAGTATAGAAGCTTTCGAAATGTGCTAAAGAAGAATGCTGAAGATTAGATGGGTAGATCACATAACTAATGAGGAGGTGTTGAATAGGATTGGGGAGGAGAGAAGTTTGTGGCACAACTTGACTATAAGAAGGGATCGGTTGGTAGGACATGTTCTGAGGCATCAAGGGATCACCAATTTAGTATTGGAGGGCAGCGTGGAGAGTAAAAATCGTAGAGGGAGACCAAGAGGTGAATACACCATGCAGATTCAGAAGGATGTAGGTTGCAGTAGGTACTGGGAGATGAACAAGCTTGCACAGGATAGAGTAGCATGGAGAGCTGCATTAAACCAGTCTTAGGTCTGAAGACCACAACAACAATTTTAATGATAGAGAAGTTTGGTTAAAGTGGATGACAAAATATGCCAAATGATAGAGCTATACCAAAATTGAGAGTTGTAGTATTGCTAACTGCCGACATAAGTTCTAGTGAAGATATGGTTCAGAGGTAACGATCTACCGTTAGTTCCACATTAAAAATTCTAGAAGACAAAGGTTTCATTCAAGCGAGCTGAAACTTTTTCTCTGCTTCCAGACAACTTAACTGAATACAAGTAAAAAATTAAGAAGTTTCTGAAGTAATTGGTAAATATGTTATTAAAGATTATGTGCCCGAGAAAGCGGTCGTTCGGAGGCTGCTGCAGTATGCAGATAGCCGTAGACAACAGATATTCCTTCGGCCGTCCTCTCCGGCATCCATATAAATACAGCCCGAGAGGCAATAGAGAACATCACTTCGCATTCAGCTACTGTAAGATCCACGTCTGTCAAACGTCGGGTCTCTCTCTGCCTCGGATGACGTCAGAGCCGAGCTGTGACAAAGGGCGTACTTCGCGGTAAAAACGGATAGTGAACTCGCGAGGACTGTACACCGTCCTGGATCGGTTAGCATTTGCCAAAGTAACGGTTAGAGTGCCGTCCGTGTGAATTACAATTCCGCGTGGGAAGTGATGACTTTACTTCCACTTTTATGGCGAGCATTAATGTTGAACATTTATTGCAAACTTTCAGTTGAGTATTTTTAGTCAGGGCGAAAGACAATCTGGTAGGAACGTACCGTAGAAATTTCCTCTGAACTGCTAAACGTGCTGTTAGAATAGGAAGACTTGTTTTCAATTGAACACAGTGAATTTCCCAGTGTTGTACGTGAGAAACTTCACGTAATATCATTTTTAACTGAAACTATATACTTTTATTTACATCATAGTCCTGATCCCGCAAAGAAATAGGAGAATAGAGCGCTGGACCATAAAGTGGCCGTGTAGACTGGAAACTAGGGTCAATATGTTTCCCTTCGCTTTCTGGCTGACCACTAAGTTAGTTGCAAGGCTCGCGTGAGTAAGACGCCGTATACAACTTACACAAACTAATACAAAAACAAAGTTATTTCAATCCGCCGCCCCACATAGTCTGCTATAGTGCACAACTCCTCGAGTCCTGTAATTGATCACCTTTCACTCCATGTTGTTGGAAAAGCTATTCAAGTTGTTTATGGCGGTCCAAATGGTCTGGAGCGATCAGTAAATGGAGGACGAAAGCTGCCAGGTGCAGTAATTGCATTTCTCAGAATGCTGTGACAACGGAGGAGGAGCAGATTAGTCTTTAACGTCCCGTCGAGGACGATGTCATTAGAGACGGATCACAAGATCGGACTAGAGAAGGATGGGGAAACAAATCGGCCGTGACCTGTCACATCAGCCCTCCCTGCATTTGCCTGAAGCGATTTAGGGAAACCGCGGAAAAACTAAATCTGGATGGCTGGACGTGGGTTTGAACCGTCGTCCTCTGGAATGCGCGTCCAGTGTGATAACCACTGCGCCACCTCGCTCGGTGCTGTCACAACGCAGAACGGCCTCGATTATGGACTAAGTTATGTACATAACAGTTGTGTTAAAATTATTATATTTAAAGGTTTCTGTTTAAGTGACGCGTTTGATTTTCTAGCCCCTTGACAACGGAACTGTATCTAGGTGTGTAGCTAGCAGTATTTTCTTACAATCTGTGCTAGGGCACGAAATTCATTCCACCACGTTTTAATCTCTGTAAATTGTTACTAGCCAGTTAATGAATGTTGGTTTTACGATCTTAGCCAGTTTTGTGTCTTGGGAAATAATTGTTTCTAAAATTAAGTGAGTAATGGTCTTATTTGTGTTGGTATTCTTGACATTATAAATTTAAACACTCATTTTGTTAACGTCAGTATTTGTGAGCCTTATGTTTTGTACGTATTCAGAGATTTGCTAGTAGTTCAAGATGCTGATTTCCTTAATAATTGCTGAATGTGTAAAACAAACAAACATCTTACGTAAAGTACCATTATTCTGAACTTTTTTTGGAATGTGTTAAAGCTATTTATGATACAGTGTTTTTAAGAAAACTTTTATCTTTCTTAAGAATCATTGTTTTTATTATATCTGGAAACTGTTCAAGTTGGGTGCAATCTGAACAAAAATTTTCTCATTAAGATTTCATTATCATACATACACATAATTACTTAAGGTTGCTATATAAAATTAAGCTTTACAATTGTTAAATAACTTTTCTACTAAAAATTTTTAAGTCTGAAAAAATGGTGATACAGTTGTTACCCTTGGGTCCACCTTCCACACCACAGCCCTTGTGCTGGCCTTTACCATCTCCCTGATAAAACCATTTTCACCCTGCACTTCCTCTTTACTTCATTCCTGAGTGACTTGTATTTCTGTATTCATGAATTTCCCTTAGCACTTTTGTACTTCCTTCTTTCTATCAACTGAAGTATTTATTCTGTTACCTATTGTTTTTTCACAGTTACGTTCTTTGGACCTAGGTTTTTCTTTCCAAATTCTGAGATTGCCCTTTTTAGAGACGTCCACTCCTCTTCAACTGAACTGCCTCAGAGAGCTTAAGGCACATCACTTCATCTGTTTATACTTCCACATCCCACTCCTTTGCGCACTGATTCTTCCTGACTAGTCTCCTGAACCTCACCCTACCCTTCATCACTACTAAATCGTGATCTGGGACTATGTCTACTCCTGTGTATGCCTTACAATCCAGTATGTGGTTTCGGAACTTCTGCCTTACCATGATGTAACATAACTGCAATCTTTCAGTATCTCCGAGCCTTTTCCTAGCATACCTTCTCCTCTTCTGAATCTTGAACAGAGTTTTCGATATTACTAGCTGAAATTTATTCCAGAACTCTGTTAATCCTTCCTCTGTCTCACTCCTTGTTTCGTATTCAACCCCAACCCTAACCCTATCTTCAACCACATTCCAATACCCCATGACTATTAGGCTTTCATCTTCCTATACGTACTGAATTATCCGTTTAATATCCTCATACACTTCTTCTACCTCTTCATTATCAGCTTATGACGGCGGCGTGTATATCTGAACCATCGTTGCTATCCATTCTGATAACAATTTCTCTACCACTGAATAGTTCTCAGGAACACATTCTCTGCCCTACTGTCCTACTCATAATGAATCCTACTTCCATTATGACATTTTCTGCTGTTGTCAACATTACCCTATACTCATCTTGTCTTCTTTTCCTCTCATTTCACTAATCACCCACTATATCAAGATTGAGCCATAACATTTCCCTTTTCATATTTTCTAGCTTCCACACCACGTTTAAACTTCTAGCATTCCACGCCCATTGTCGTAGAATGTACCATTTCTTTGTTTATCCAGTCTTTTTCTCATGGTCACCTCTCCCTTGTAAGTCCTCTCCGGAGATCCGAATGAGGGTCTGGTCCAGAATTTTTGGCAGTGGAGAGACCATTATGACATTTTCCAAATACATGCTACATGTCCTGTGGACACACATTATGTCTCTTTAATGCAGTGGTTTCTACTGTCTTCTGCGTTCTCTTGCTGTTGATTATTGCTGATTCTTCCGCCTAAGGGCAAAAGAGTTCCCTGAACTTCTGTCCGTTCCTTCACCCCATTTGACAAGGCCATTGGGTGAATGAAGGTAACTTCCTATGGTGGAAGTCTTCGGCCACGATTTTTGTTGGTTGTTTATACAAAATTTAGGCCTTGTGGTGGTTCGAATACGGGAGCAAGGACTTTTTGATAACAAATTAAAGACGCTACCCCTAGACCACGAGTACGAAGCATGTTTTGTTTATGACAGTGACTAGTCCTCCCATGTTAAAGTGATAATAAAAATACTGAGCTCCGCGTTTGCACAAACCCTAGTCCGAATTCCACTAAACGCAAATCTCGCTCTAGAAATATTCTTCGCCCCCTTCGTTGTAAAGTTAGTGAAATTAAAACTGTACATTATTTTATTGTGTGTTCTATTGTTTTAAATATTGAGTCTTACATTTTTTTAAACTGAGCGCGGGATAGTTTACTATTGCTATGTTGTGAAAATTCTCGGAGTTGTTGAATTGGGTTAATAAATATTTTAAAATGTTGTTAAGGACTGACACCCACCCAAACCCCAGCCACTTTCACTCCCATCGTTTTCTTCACCACAGTGATCCTTCAAATAAATTTGCCTCCATCATAAATTCATTACCTGTTTATTACTAGATTTGTCACCTCTTTTCACACAACGTTTCAAGACTTCCATTCCCGCCCACACTTCGCACTCATGCGGAGTTGTCTTTTAAGAACAGTTTTTCAGAAACGTCTTCCTGGACTCATGACTTACTTTTTTTTATTTTTGTACCTGATACTACTTTACTGTCACATTCGCAATCCTTCCAGCTATTTTTTCTTGCGTCTTCCTTTTTTATCGAGTCTGCTTCCAAGACGGAAAAATTTTTCATCGCTGCAAGATTCTCCTGTCCAAGTCCCATTATTAAGCACCCAGTTATATTTGACTTCCGGTAACTACTGCTTTGCCATCAATGAAACTATGACAAACTGATTTCTGTCCGTGAAGAACAATTTCCAAATCCACATGGTCCTTTACTTCCCTCATCACTCCTATTCCTTTACTTTATCGGACATAATATCCTGACTGATTTTTGGCAGCCTGTCACGTCTTCCCCTTCAGTACCACTCTCTTCATTTCAGTGAAGCGCTTACGCGCAACATATTCAATTATATGCGGGATATATTTCAATCTCTTTCTTCCCCTACATTTTTCACCCTCTCCGACTAGTTCTAATAACATCCAAGTTATTCTCTCTTTCCTCAATAAATGGTCAACCGTCTTGTTCCTTCTTAAATGCTGTGTTTTCCACATATTCCACTTCTTGCCGATTCAACGGTGAGCCACTTCAGTTCTCATCTTATCAGTCCACTAAATTTTCAGCTTCCTTCTACAGTACCACATCCAAACTACATTAGTTCTATTCTACATGTAAATTACGTATACGTGTCGATAGTTCGGCAATTCGGGGGAGGGTTTGAGAAATTTATACTTCTTAGAACGTTATTTTATCGCTTTTCTGCGCATTTTAAAAGTGCGAATACAACATCTGTACTGAGAAAAGGTAAAGTTCTGTCGTGCCACATCTCGAAATCTGCTGTTCTGATTTTTTTTTCATTAGAGGTACCGGTACGCAGTACCGGTGCGTACCGTAACAAATGAAGCACTGGTTTCGACAACTCTTACACTGCCTCACACCCTTCCTGATTTTTGTCTCCTGCGTCAGTGATGACCTTTCCAGTTTGCTTCACATAAAGAGTGTAGGTGATACGTAACCTCCTAGGATGGAAAAGGTTCGATTCAATTCCAAGTAATTAAACGTCTTCTCCAAATCAACACTTACAGTTTACGTTTCTACTTTTTCCTAAGTCTGCCCTCTATTAATGATGCTATAGCTTAACTTCTGGACTGTGCCCACTTCTCCTGAAACCAAACTCGCCCACTTACCAATTTTCTTTTCTGTTTTTCCATATTGTACTCTTTTGTATTAGAAGCCTGATATATTAGATTGATTTAGCATTAATGCTTAAAGTGGGCTGCTATGTATTCATACGTGAATCGACGAGCACTAGCATGTTTCAAAGAAGCTAAATCACTGTTCCGACAGCAGGAGTAGCTTTATCTTTGATTGGGAAACGCAAATGCATATCTAAAGCAAGTCACTTACACTCTGAAATAGCCATCCAATCTTACTGCTTGCTACAGAGAATCGGTTACCAATGCCCCACGGGGCTGGTGGACGGAGATGCTCTTTTAATGGTAAATCTACCATAAGAATATGGGATTAGGGACAGCGGCCGGTAGGACTGTTAAAGAAATATGTACCATTAGCCGCTATTTTTGAACACTTTATGTAGGCTGCTAGTTTCAGCGCCTCAGCAATGTCTTCTTTTCGTCCTTATATGGATACCAAAAAATAGAAGAAATTTATCTAAAACAATAAAACATAAAATAAGTTCAATAACACAATAAAACTGTTACAGCAAATAAATACAAATAAATAATTATGAACTAAAAGCAGTATGAACAACAGTAGATCATAGAGAGTACATCAGGTCTATTAAGACAGCAGTAGTCCCACTGCAACGGGATGTAGCAACCCTACATATTCAATGTCCAACATATGAACGACATGTAGTAAGAAATCAAGAATAAGAAATATCATAAAGATGTTTGGGGTCTTTTCCACCGTAGTAAACACTAAACCAAATTTTCTGTCGAACTTTCTCTAGTTGAGCGGTTATTTTAAACTACTTCCTAGTAAGTATTCCGGCGTGACTTAAGATTTTCCCCTAGTTGCTTGTATATCCACTTTAATTTTGTGCACTTAGGGAACTTTTACTGGCGCTTCGTCGCCCACATGACAATTAAATCGTTTTGTATCAGAAATTTTTTTAGTGCATATCTCCTTTCAACTTAATTACCATTTCAATTTTACTTGTATTTTAAGTACGTATCTTTTCTATAATAAGAGTGAATCTTTGCGCTTAAACTCTACGTAGGTCCTTACAGAGTGCTCCTTAATTCTGAGATAGCTACATATCACTTTCGTTATCGAGTTGGTATTGAGTCTCCTTACACGCTTGTTTTAATCCATTTACCACTTCATTTTCATTGTCATTTCTATGTAAGGTGGGATTTTCCCGTGGATACGGTTTTTATAACGTTCCATCTTTGCAAAGATTAACGAAAGCTTGTCTGCTAATGTCCATCGTTTATTTCTTTCCTTATGTAACGTGACAAATAGACCGGACCTTTCTTACCGATGGGATGTCCTCACAACTGAGTGGCCACAGTTTCTTGCTACCTGTTTACATGTTTTCTGTCCACTTTGCACGTGCCCCATCTTGTATGGTTTTCGTGGCGTAGCTTCGCATAGTTTTGTATATGATATGATCATTTCCTATTCTCTTTTCAACCTAATAAATAATTCATTTTGATACTACGAACAAATACATATTATACACAGTTTCACCTTAATTGTTTTACACTGCCGTTAATTATCATCATTTTCCGTTATTACTTTGTATATATGACATGTCTTACTCTTGATGTCTTACTAAAAGTGATGTGCATATCTTAGACATTGAATATGTAGGGTTGCTACATACGGTTACACTGCCGCCTTAGTGTTCCATAGTTGTCTTACTAGACCCGATGTACTCACACCTTGTGTCTATGAACTGCTGCTCTTCATATTACTTTTAGTTCATCATTATTTATTTGTATCCATTTGCTGTAACAGTTTTATTGTATATTGAACTTACTTTATATTTTACCATTTTAAGTACATTTTTTGTGTTTTACGTAACCTTATAGGAGCCTGAAGAAGACGCTACTGAGGGGTTGAAACTGGCAGCCTAATTAAAGTGTTAAAAAATAACGACTGATAGCATCTGTTTCAACAAAAGGCGTTCTTTAGGTCCTCCTGCTGCTGTGAATACGCTCTATTTTCTTATGCGCCAACGATTTAGTGCAAACCTTTGTCTTTTGGTTCTGAAATCCGTACATTGAAGCAACTTCGTTCAGAATTATGGTGAGATTCCTGCCTGCATGTGCAGCCTTTACTTCCTTATACGTCATGTGATGATGCAGATTTATTCACGAGAGATACTTTGGAATTGAGTTTCATATGAGTAATGCTACTTCTTTTTTCCGGTTTCGAAACTTCGTTTTAACATGTGGGAATCAATATCCGTTTCCTGTTCACTTATCTTCGTTTTGAAAGTAGTTTATCACTGCTTTTCCTCTCGTTAAGCAATATTACTGGCATTAATATGTACATAGGAGTGTTTTTCTCCCCTCTGTACCGTTAAAGGACACTTACATGTAAGTCATGAGACTTTGAATTTCATTTCTTCACGATGTATTCATGTTTATTGAGTAGTCACATAATTTGCGAGTCTGAAAAAGTTATTTTCGACTGCTCTAGAGCAGGCCAAGTCATACGTCTGGATAAAAACTTAAGAATGCTCAGTTCTGTCATGGAAGGACTGTGGACACAAATCCAAAGGAACACATATTATACATATTCATTCGACAATAGATTACCAACAAATAAGTGTCTGCCTAGTTTAAAAAGTTTTCAAATCAATTTACGCTGGCACGCAACGTAGGGCATAGCCTCCAGACAAACGCTACGACCTTGATGACCATTGCCTTCGAAGAATGGCAAATCTAAAACACACGTATGTTAAAAAATAACAAAACGTACACTGAAAAATAAACCTGTAAATCTGCTTGACACTTATGTAGTCCTAAGTTGGAGTGAAAGTCAAATGAAATTAGATGAGTTTAACAAGCAGTAATAAAAGTTAATATTCAGTAAAAGCCTTATGCCCAGGAGTGTCAAACAAAAATTCTTAACAGAAAATACACTTTACTTTAGGGCAGAATTTTAACACTTGCAACTTTTGCCAACTCAGTTTCGGCTCAGTTCAATCAGCTGACAGCCACAAGGCATTACAAACTAGCTGTAATCTCCTGTAACTTGCTTCAAGCATCATAACTATTTGAATTGAAAATGAACTACAGGAAGTTTAACGGCACCAAAATAAGTGGACTAACACAATAAGAACCTTTAAAAGATAGCGCTCAACAATCGCAAACTGAATTTTAAACAGTTTATCCTCTATTCTGAAACAACAAATTCATAAACTAATGAAAGCCTTACGGTCAGTCAAATTCAGGAATTTCAAAGCACAGGAACATACTCCAACGTTCAGACCACAAATGAGCCTCTCTTCCTAATGCCAGTGAAAAACTGCTGGCGTGCATGCGTGACGCTCACCACGCACCTAACTGTTGCTTTGTGCACCATCAGCAAACATATCTCGGGAAGCATCCGCAGCAGGCGACTGATACAGGGAGTAGCTGACAACTCCGCCTGATGTTTCTGATCGCTGATGTGTAGCACCTCTATAATTGGCCATATCTGACAACCATCCTCTACGGCTACCAAGGTTAATCCACAGCAAGGTGCACTGCGTCGGCCGAGGAACAACAGGGTCTTGTCTCAGCTCACAACAGACCCGGCCGTGCAGACCTACTCGTCCGGTGTCGCATACAGCACTGCTCGCGGACCGAAGACATACATAATCACCATAGAGAGGCTGTCTATGCGTTAGCAGCGCTCTGGGTGGCCGTGACAACTAGCATTGGCCGCCATGTTTTGTAACGTCAATACACGCACTAGTTTAGCTAGATCGATGGAACACAACGACCTATTTCAAAACGGTTCTAATGGCTCTGAGCACTATGGGACTTAACATCTGAGGTCATCCGTCCCTAGAACTTAGAACTACTTAAACCTAACTAACGTAAGGACATCACACACATCCATGCCCGAGGAAGGATTCGAACCTGCGACCGCAGAGGTCGCGCGGTTCCAGACTGAAGCGCCTAGAACCGCATGGCCACGCTGGCTGGCACAACGACCTATTTATGTGAACCTCTCTGATGCAACAGAAGTTTTGTTTTAAGATTGACATCTCACGGAAAAGCATATTTTCTGAATCATAAATCGTGCCCAGTGTACTTTCAAAGTAGAAGAGAGGGCAAGGAATAGTGAAACGTCAATAGACGAGAATAATATTTTCACAATTACATGTGTTAATGTGTTCAGAAAATTTTGGACAGACACCGAGTTTATTTACTAGGTTTGATCAGCTAATAGTGTCCCCCGAATTTGTAGAAGAATGTTATTAGTCTATTCTGAAAAGCAGTTGTTAAAACATTACCGATATTTGCAGGTTCCATGATTTATACAAAACTAAATCAACTGAGGACAGAAGAAAACAGATATGACAAACGTACACAAAATTAATATTCTTTAAAGGGCAATGATGGACGTTTCTTGTTAATTGCCCTACTTAATGTAGAAATATAGCCTCAGATACAATTCATTTTCGAAGAACTGTAGGCCTAGGTAACAGAGCACAATATATTATTAAACTAAAACTAAACTCCGTCCGAACAGGCAATGAAGGTCCAATGGTACCGACCGACCGCCGCGTCATACTCAGCCCACAGGCCGGCCGCTGTGGCCGAGTGGTTCTAGGGGCTTCAGTCCGGACCCGCGCTATTGAGACGGTCACAGGTTCGAATCCTGCCTCTGTCATGAATGTGTGTGATGTCCTTAGGTTAGTTAGGTTTAAGTAGTTTTAAGTCTAGGGGACTGATGACCTCAGATGTAAAGTCCCATAGTACTTAGAGCCATTTGAACCATTTTCAGCCCACAGACATCATTGGTTGCGTGCATGGAGGGGCATGTGGTCAGCATATCGCTCTACCGGCCGTATATCAATTTACGAGACCGGAGCCGCTACTTCTCAGTCAAGTAGCTCCTCAGTTTTCCTCACAAGTGTTGAGTGCACCCAGCTTGCCTATAGCGATCGGCCGACCGGATGGTCACCCATCCAAGTGCTAGCCCAGCCCGAAAACGCTTAACTTCGCTGATCTGCTGGGAACCGGTGTTACCACTGTGGCAAGGCCGTTGGCACAATTTATTATGAACCCTGTCAATTATTGTATATCATAAAGGTGTTTCATTTCCTTTTTCTTTGTTGCTATTAGCTTTATAACAGAAATATTAGATTGTCAGTAGATATTTGTTTTTTAGCTCAACGCGCAACATTCAACAATATGTTTCGCCTTCATCCAAATTATCCTCGAAAACCTACCACTGTAAAATCGATGGTTTTGCTTGTTGAACAGTAATACTGGCGTTTACACAATGACATCAGTGGATTGAGATCAGATTTATGGTGTGTTGTACGAGTTGAATCAGGCAGCAGGTTATACATTTGCATTAAAATTCAACCTAAATGGATTGACCACAGGGGATTTCGTAATTGCTCTTTTCCGAGAAACAAATATCCTAACGGAATATGACATAATACATGACAGCCATGGATTCCATTAGAACTGCTCAAAGCCACATAAAAGCGGCAGAATGTTACAAAAAAAATTCTGCCTACACACACGAAATTCTCCTCAGCAACAACAATCTAAGGACGTTTTTAAATGTTTGCCTATTCACCATTACCGTTCACTGTAACTACCAAAAATCTGTTGAATGTACCTCTGATACATATGCAACGCACTACCTCTTGGTGTGGAATGTTATACGAATCAGAAGTAGAATAACCAAGTGTGAAAGTTATAAACAAACTCGCCTGTATCTATACGGAAAGATACACCTGTAGTAACAAAATTCCGCTTGTTGACATTACAGTAAAGTCACCAAAATAATAGAGAAGCTTGCACATCGTAAATATCGCGCTCAAGATGACGTAGTACGTGACATTGAAAGGGTACAGTACCGCCCGACATTGAAAATAGGTACAACATACTTCATTATTTTTGTCAGAACAACAGTTTTTTTTTGTAAAATAACTCAATTTCAATTAATACAGCGAAGCCTGATACCAGTGTGGGAAAGAATGACAATTTATTTATTTAATTGATCACATGTGCACTCCCACAAAATAAATCCCTACATCCAGTTTGGTGAGATCTGTGAAATGAATGATTGTATGGTCGTCTGCTAACCACAGATAGTGAATGTGAATATATGATCATCTTTGAGACGATCCTTTGGCCACCTTTGGTGGGACCAAAGAGATGAAATTTACGTGAGCTTTGAGCGCCTGAAATGTGGCTGACCAATATGGTAGCAAGGTGCTCCCCCACTTCGGCAGAGGTGCGAGAGAACCTGAAAAACGGCCATGTTTCAGCACTCTGCCGCTGGATCTTGTGCTGTTAAGACCTGTCTTAGGTGTGCTCCATAAAGACAAAAGAGTGGAGACATGGTATGCATGTGGAATATTTAAGAGTAGTTTGAAATAATACTTTCTCTATTTCAGGAACTTTTTTGGGGAGAATTAAATGTCAGGCAGGTAATATTAATGGGATCGTAGTAATCTTCGGAAGTGACCAACGGTCACAATGAAACCACGTGTAGCAATAAGTTGAAATACTTCCGTGTGCTTAAGTTAAGCTGAATTACTAGCGTGTGTACTTTAAGTTGAAATATTTAAGGAATGGCGTGTGCAGGACTTGAAATTAGAGACGAGTACTTCCACGTGGTGAGTACTGTGTGAGTCTCAATCTGTGTATGAGACAAAGGATAAAGAGAAGTACTCGTCCATGGTATCAGTTGAGGACTCGCGTGTGTGATGAATATGCTCTTAATATTACTTTGCATGTTATGTTTCCGTGTGACGCTTGATTCAAACTATAATACTCTGAGAGAGAAGCAAGGTGAGTCAGCCGTCTATCCAGCAACGCCACTTGGCTTGCATTGCACAGGAAGACGTGCATATATCTCCAGAGTTCATAGTAGGAAAGAAGAATTACGAAGTGGGGCAGTGTCGTGTGAAACTGCGATAAATACTAATTGAAGCGGGAAAGCTGAAAGTGATACTGTTGTGACTATTTATTGTGTTGTATTCCATGTTGTAGTGTGGTGTATGTCATGTAATTTGGGTATGTGTGGTTTGCATGGGAGAGTAGCTAGGTAGTTGCAGAGGTAGTAGGTTATACGTGTTCCTTTTGTACCTCTCGGTCTGGAGGAAAGTTTCGTGATGATGGTTGTGAGAGTCGAAGTGTGAAATATAGAAAAAAGATCCACCATCCTATCCAGAAAGTGCACTGTAGCGTTGAACAATTACGAGACCATAAGATAGAGAATCACCAACGTAAAGCCATGCCCACTGGGCGGAATTTCGCATGTGCTATTGTTGTAGGTTATAGAATTTGTGTGTTTAGGTTATAGAATTTATCGGAATAAATAAGATAGTGAAAAGAAAAAGTTTGGTGGCCTTTTCCTTCGAATTGTATGTTGTCATGATATCCAGAATTTATAATGTGTGCCCCACTCATATTCAGTGCGATGGCCACGTGTTGATAAAAGCCGTTAAATAAAAAAAGAAAATGTGGTATTGCCAGTGCGTAGTGAACAGTCAGAGTTCTGTAAATTACTGATAGTCAGATGTGCGTTTCCGTTGCGCATTATTCATACAGGAGGATAATTTGTAACTTTATTGTGAGTACTAGAGTTCATGTTACTCGACAGATAAGAATGAATCCACTCGCTTGGCAGACCACTCATTTTGCAGGCCTGACTGCTTGATGCCACAGTATGAGCAAGGCATGTGGGTGCCTCTCAACATATACACTTCATTAA
Source organism: Schistocerca cancellata (assembly GCF_023864275.1). Classification (NCBI taxonomy): domain Eukaryota; kingdom Metazoa; phylum Arthropoda; class Insecta; order Orthoptera; family Acrididae; genus Schistocerca; species Schistocerca cancellata. The sequence goes on along the minus strand of NC_064632.1, from coordinate 463,211,185 downwards.
CGGAATCATTTCCTGAAAAACGTCTTTTCTGTTACTGACAGCAGAAAATGCTATTGTATAACAAAAACAATCATAGAATCCCTTCCTATTAGAATACTAGTATTTCGCAACGTGACGTTGCGAAACATGTTGGATAAGTTTTCAATGGGCTTCAAATATGGCGGCGCCTTGGCCAGGGTATGTTGTTTGTATATGTCGTCGGTTGCAATTCTGTTGGCCCCTAGGGAGGTGACAGGGTAGGCCGGCCATGAACAGGGCCGATATCTTCGATAATCGATCAGGGACCGGCTCACACGTCCTCACATGTGTTCAGTTAAGACTTTGCTCACGAGAATATTGCACTCAGTTTCATTACATTTCAATACGAAAGAAAGCGATCGCCTTCAGGTGAAATGATGCATTTATTTCTGAATTTAATTTTCAGCTAAACAAACTAAGTGCCGATTGCAGTCAGACTTTAAAGTACGGATTTGCAGTGACTAAGATGTTGATGTTTAGCTACCATACGAGCTCGTTTCAGTATATTTGGTGTTGTGGGATGAGGTGTGCCAGCCTATTTGTGTTGCACCAATCGGTCCTACAAAGAGTGATTTACCGTCACAGGTAGGTAGTAGCTACAGAAGACGTGTTTCAATTTATTTCGCTTTAGCTTATGTTATTCCCTCCTCTCTTCATTCCGTTGCGTTGTAAGGTGGCTATAATTTCACACCTTACAAGCACTTATCCACATACTTTGGTGTGATTTACAATCGGAATTAGGTATCATTTGATAGGTTGTACATTGTATATATGAATATTTAAAGAAGACTGACATTGTAACATACACCTTGTAAATAGTTGTTAACGCTTATTGCATGAAAGGTGACGGAGTGTCTTCATTATCAAAACGACGTAATGAATGATTGCCTATACTAGTAGAGGTTGGAACGCCAGTGGAAATGAAACGGGAGGTGTAACTCAAGCCCTGGGTGGAAAAGACCGCACAGGTGTCTTGGTCCTGCTTAACACAAGAAGTAGCCAAGATGGACGGTCGGGACACCTCAGCGCTGAAACACAATACAGTGGCGGCCGGTCGTTGTTGTAGCGGGGCCACAAGGATAACCGGATAATACTTCGGAAACTCTGAAAATCTTGGACGCTACAGAGAGGAACGAGGAAGCGTTACCTCGGAAATCACGCAGGCTGGGTTATTTTCGAGGATTTTTACTCTGAGAAGCGTACTACTGTATGAATTCCTAATTAACAGGGACAGGTATTTCCTCGCAAACTTTCCGCACTGGACGATAAAGACTAAAATATGGTTAGTCGGCGTTCGGAAAAATCTGTAGAGAGGTAGAATATTCCGTGGTTTCGACAATATGATTCGCTTTCTGCAGTTACGAGGGAGGGAGACGAGCTTTGCTGGGAAGCCAGCGGTGGAGAGAATTGTCTTTTGAGCGCCCGTGTTTGACAATCGTTCAGAATCAGCTTTTGCTGATATAGATTGACTTGCTGTCTTTGGTAACAGGAGATTTGATAGTTAGAACGGTTAGGCACTGTTCAGTGACTAAGAGCACTTCTGTTTATACTCATATAGAGACGTTATCTGAATTCCGTCCTTGTGGCTGGGAGTTCGCGTATCTTGTCTGTCGAACACAGAGAGGAGAAGACAGTATTAGATTATACTAGTCAGACGACCGCCTTCTGCCGTACTAGTGTTTGAATGAGTTTTTTTTATTTTGTGGCTGGAGTTCTTCCATCGAGGCGGACGTGTGCGAGAACCATCACTCCGACGCACCGGATGCGGTAGATACAGTGATATTGGTAATTGCTTCGGCTTATTAGGACTATAAAACTAAACCGCTGTGATCACGTAAATTTTGTTTCCACTGAGGTTGCACACCACTGTAGATCATCTTTAAAAGTAGCGTCTGCTAGTGTTTGGTACGTAGATGAAGTCAGTCATCTCGAGTTATTTATATTAGCTCGGGTAGCCACAAAAAGGGGCAGATTTGGGCAATTGATCAGTAATATTAGTTCATTTGTATCTCTTTATGTCCATTTTATGTCCATTGATATACAGGGTGTAAATTTCAAGTTGACAAACCAGAGTAACTCCAAAAATAAGCTTCACACGAAAAAATGTGTAGATTCTAATGTTGGTTATTTTCGAGGGGGATATCTGCTGGTGCTAAAATTAGCCCGCCACCCTAGCCCCCTGGGCATGGAGCAGGAGGCAACTTTAAAATTTCAAATGGGAACCTACATTTTTTGTTGCAGAATTAGATTCCACATAAAAAACTACGTACATTTTGTCTTAAACATTTGTTTTGATTCTTGGTATTTGGCGCTGTAATTCAAGAAAATCCATGTTCTAATTTTTGAGGGGAAAATGGTTACGGATAAATAAAAAATACTCATTTACTTCGAAAATTTTGATTCGCTAAAACTAAAACTCTCCCTCTCTCCCCATAGGGTGGGGTTTGAGAGAGAGGAATTAGAGTTTTACAAATGTTGACCCAAATATTAATTTTTTTGCTCAGATTTCTTGCCAGACGAGAATAAGTAGCACCAACAGCTGTAGTAAATGGCATAACGGGAGTAGGATTCGTTATGAATAGGAATACAGGGCAGAGAGCCATTTACTGTGAACAGTTCAGTGATAGGATTGTTATTATCAGAATCGACAGCAGCGACACCGAGAACGATAGTTCAGGTATACATGCCAACAACGCAAGCTGAAGATGAAGAGTTATAGTAAGTATATGAGGATATTGAAAGGGTAATACAGTACGTAATGGGAGATGAAAATCTACTAGCATGGGGGACTGGAATGCGGTTTTAGTGGAAGGATTAGAAGAAAAGGTTACAGGAGAAGATGGGCTTGGGACAAGGAATGAGAAAAGAGAAAGACTAATTGAGTTCTGAAATAAATTTCAGCAAGTAATAGCGAATATCACAATAGGAGGAGGTATACTTGGAAAAGGCAGGGTGATACGGGAAGATTTCAGTTAGTTTACATCATGGTTACGCAGGGATTCCGAAATCCGAAACTGGATTCTAAGGCGTACCTAGGAGCAGATACAGACTCAGATCACAATTTAGTAGTGATGAAGAGTAGGCTGAAATTTAAAAGATTAGTTACCAAGAATCAATACGCAAAGAAGTGGGATACAGAAGGACTAACGCATATCGAGTTCTCTAAGGCTATAAATACAGCAATAAGGAATAGCTCATTAGGCAGTACGGTTGAAGAGGAATAGAGATCTCTAAAAGGGGCAATCACAGTAGTTGGAAAGGAAAACATAGATACAAAAAAGGTAATAGCGAAGAAATCATGGGTAACAGAAGAAATACTTCAGTTGATCGATGAAAGAAGGAAGTACAGAAATGTTCAGAGAAATTCAGGAATTGAGGAATACAAGTCGCTGAGGAATGAAATAAATAGGAAGTGCAGGGAAGCTAAAACGAAATGTCTGCATGAAAAATGTAAAGAAATCAAAAGAGAAATGATTCAGCATATAGGAAAGCCAAATCAGTCTCGGTGAAATTAAAAGTAAAGGGGGGAATGGGGTGTAATATCAAGAGTACCATGGGAATTCAGCTGTTAAATGCAGAGGAGAGAGTAGATAGGTGGAAAGAGTACATTGAAGGCTCTAAGAGGGGGGAAACTTATCTGATGACGTGAAAGAAGAAGAAACAGGAGTCAATAGGGAAGAGATAGGCGATGCAGTATTAAAAACAGAATTTAAAAGAGTTTTGGAAGACTTAACATCAGATAAGGCAGAACCGATTCCATCGGGATTTCAAAAATCATCTGGAGAAGTGGCAAAAAAATGACAATTCACGTTGATGTGTAGAATGTATGAGGCTGTCGATATACCTTCACACTTTCGAAAAACGTCATCCACATAATTCCGAAGATAGCAGGAGCCAACAAGTGCGAGTATTATAGCGCATCCTGATTAACACTTCATACATCCGAGTTGTTGATATGAAAAATATATAGAAGAAGGTCAGAAACAATTGAAGATGTCTTAGATGACGATCAGCTTTACCTTAGGAAAGGCAAAGGCACTAGAGAGTCAATAATTGGCAACCAATGCTGTACAATCGCAATAACATGTTACTCGACACTTTATTTGAGTTGTCAAGGCTGTACGCCTGGTTGGTTACGAAGGAGTTGAAGTTTGTGATGTCTGGAGATGGGAGTAATCCAGAAACGCGTAACATGTTCTAATAAAAGAATCAATTGAACATCTATTGTACAGCAATGGTTGCCAATTATTAACATAAAAATGATCGCAGGCCTCAGACGGGATTTTATGTCTTGTATATCAACAGAGAGTCAGTTTTGACGTTGCGCTTGGTAATGGAAGCATGACTGAAGAGAAATCAAGATATGTTCATAGGATTTCGTCAAATCCTATGAATGTGCGACAATGTAAAATGGTAATAGATGTTCGATTCTAAGAAAGATAGGGGTAAGCTATAGGGAAAGGTGGGTAATATACAGTAGGTACAAGAACCAAGAGGTGACAGTAGGACTAGAAGACAAATAATGAAGTGCTCGGATTAAAAAGACAGGGCTGTAGCCTTTCACCCCCACTGTTCAATCTATACATCAACGATGCAATAAGGGAAATAAAGGAAAGGTTCAAGAGTGGGATTAAAATCCAGGGTGAAAGTATATCGATGATAATATTCGCTGATGACAGTGTCATCCTCAGGGAAGGTGAAGAAGAATTACAGGATCTGCTGATGGAACGAACAATCTAATGAGAATAGAATATGGACTGAGAGTAAACAGAACAAAGACGAAAGTATTGGGAAGTTGTAAAAATGAGAACAACGAGAGATTTAACATCAGGACTGATGACCACAGAGTAGATGAAGTTAAGGAATTATGCTAACTAGGCAGCAAAATAAGGCATAACGGACAGAGCAGGGAGGACATCAAAAGCGGTGTAGCACTGGCAAGAATGGTATTCCTGGCTACAAGAAATCTACTAGTATCAAACATTGGCCTTGAATTGAGGAAGAAATTTCTGAAAATGTACGTTTGGAGCTCAGTATTTTATGGTAGTGAGACATGGGGTGTGGCTAGACCAGAAAAGAAGAGATTCATTTGAGATGTGGTGCTGCAGAAGAATTTTGAAAATTAGGCGGACTGTTGAGGTAAGAAATGAGGTGGTTCTCCGCAGAATCGACGAGAAAAAGAAAATATGGAAAACACTGACAAGAAGAAGGCATAGAATGATAGGACAACTCTTAAGGCGTCAACGGATAATTGCCCTGGTATTAAAGGGAGCTGTAGAGGGTGAAAACTGTAGAGGAAAACGGTGATTGGAATGTATCCAGTAAATAATTGAGAACTTAGGGTGCAATTACTGCACAGGAGAGGAATTCCGGCGGGCAACATCAATCCAGTAAAAAAATAAAAAAAAATAAAAAATTCTTTACGCTACTGATGCGTCAATCTAGCCTTAACTCGTACATGGGCAGCGATAGAATTGACCTGCTTCACTGCACTAGTAGTCCACCATCAACTGATAGTAACCAACCCTTTCTTCCTCTTTAGGTAGTCCCGTTGTAAGTTTTCCACTGCGTCACAAAGAAACAACCATTTCGTTTTAAACTCCACCCTCGCAACACTCATTCACCTATCTTACTTGTTTGGGGTTTGCACTCACGACCTTGGTCAACATATCCGAGCCTTTCGATTTGACATACTAATTCGGCGGAGGTGCGAGTCCTCCCTCTGGCGTGGGTGTGTGTGTTTGTCCTTAGGATAATTTAGGTTAAGTAGTGTGTAAGCTTAGGGACTGATGACCTTAGCAGTTGTTAAGTCCCATAGGATTTCACACACATTTGAACATTTTTGACATATTAATTCTTCTGAATCCCTCAATTTATAAGAGTCTGGGCGAAATTCACCCATGAACAATCTGCTGCTTTAATGACTTATAAAATATTAGATTCCATCTCGGCCTTAGTGATCACAATACAGAATTTGCACAAGATATGCTAACCCTCTTAATATATTATGAAAGTGGCTCACATCGCCCCTGTTCACATCCATTATGTGCCTCACTCAATGTCTGCATTGCCCATGGAAGAACTACTTTCTTGCATAACTGTTGTTGAAAATTTGCCGTGGTATCCATTCCACCTATGGCCCTTCCTATCCTGCTGGTCAAGCTACATCTCTAACATGAGAATACATTAGCTGTAAAAGTTTTACTTCCCCTAATGTGAACACTTCCTTCTGTTCTCTCAGTAATACCGTATTTGGCAAGTGCTTGACAGTAACTGCTACGGAATCTGCCAAAAACTCCTTGTTATTGGGCATTGCTGCTAATGAGAGTTCAAGGAAACAGGGTTCTCCACGACTTACCCTCCCTTTCCAGTAGCTCATCCTTCTGCTGATGTGTCATCTACCCTCCCAAGATTAAGTCTCAATCTATACCAATATATTGCATGGGAACTGCTACTAACAATTAATCAATTATTACTTCTAGTCGTTTCGTGAACTACTGCCAACAGATTATTAATTCCGATCCTATAATGTGTAGACCTCGCTTCCAAACAACTCACCTGATCCCTAAAAGATGACGCAAATTTCACGAACTGTGCTACTGACTTCGAAAAGACTAACTAAATAGTGCTGATTTCACAACTTGTCCTGTTCGTATGTCAACTGCGCCGAATCGCCCATGACCTGCAGAAGTAGCTGGGACAGCTCCACTACAAAGCTCGGCAGTACCTGGCGTTGTACGCTGCCTTATAAGAGAGCTCCTTCTTACAGGTCTTGTCAAGCAAGTCTCTAGCAGCCGTGAATGAGACAGCACACAACAAGGCAAAACACTGTTCTTGTCTATATTCTAATGCTAATAAAGCTATGGCCCCACATCAGCACAACATAAACTTTGAAAGGAGTGGAATTCAGGCTGGGTGTTGTGCTGTTGTGGGGTCAAAATAAAATTACTAAACATAAAATCTTATAGATGACAGAAAGGTAACAACCAAACAGAATTTAGTTTGCAGCCCTATATGTTCAAAAAGAGAATAAGAAACAAAATACCTTCAAAACAGCAGAACAGAATTCAGTGAAGCAAATTTAAAAAATTACAATCCAACGTGCCCCAGTACATACAACTGGGTACAGCAATGGTAATTACAATGTAATCCAACTGGCTATGCAAAGGAGAAGACAATAGACATAACTTCTGCAATTAACTACAGGTCACAAGCGTAACTAACATGTTGTTGTTATTGTGGTCTTCAGTCCTGAGACTGGTTTTATGCAGCTCTCCATGCTACTCTATCCTGTGCAAGCTTCTTCATCTCCCAGTACCTACTGCAAACTACATCCTTCTGAATCTGCTTGGTATATTCATCTCTTGGTCTTTTTTACCCTCCACGCTGCCCTCCAATACTAAACTGGTGATCCCTTGATGCCTCAGAACATGCACTACCAACCGATCCCTTCTTCTAGTCAAGTTGTGCCACAAATTTCTCTTCTCCACAGTTCTATTCAGTATTTCCTCCTTAATTATGTGATCTACCCTTCTAATCTTCAGCATTCTTTTGTAGCACCACATTTCGTAAGCTTCTATTCTCTTCTTGTCCAAACTACTTATCGTCCATGTTTCACTTCCATACATGGCTATACTCCATACAAATACTTTCAGAAACGACTTACTGACACTTAAATCTATACTCGATGTTAACAAATTTCTCTTCTTCAGAAACGCTTCCCTTGCCATTGCCAGTCTACATTTTATATCCTCTCCATTCTGACCATCATTAGTTATTTTGCTCCCCATATAGCAAAACTCCTTTACTACTTTAAGTGTCTCATTTCCTAATCTAATTCCCTCAGCATCACCAGACTTAACTCGACTACATTCCATTATCCTCGTTTGCTTTTGTTGATGTTCATCTTATATCCTCCTTTCAAGACACTGTCCATTCCGTTCAACTGCTCTTCCAAGTCCTTTGCTGTCTGACAGAATTACAATGTCATCGGTGAACCTCAAAGTTTTTATTTCTTCTATATGGATTTTAATACCTACTCCAAATTTTTCTTTTGTTTCCTTTACTGCTTGCTACAGATTGAACAACATCACGGAGAGGCTACAAACCTGTCTCACTCCCTTCCCAACCACTGCTTCCCTTTCGTGCCCCTCGACTGCCAACTGGTTTCTGTACAAATTGTAAATAGCCCCGCGCGACCGCAGAGGTCGCAGGTTCGAATTCTGCCTCGGGCATGGATGTGTGTGATGTCCTTAGGTTAGTTAGGTTTAAGTAGTTCTAAGTTATAGGGGACTGATGACCTCAGATGTTGAGTCCCATAGTGCTCAGAGCCATTTGAACCATTTGTAAATAGCCTTTCGCTCCCTGTATTTTACCCCTGCCACCTTCAGAATTTGAAACAGATTATTCCAGTCAACATTGTCAAAAGCTTTCTCTAAATCTGCAAATGCTAGAAACGTAGGTTTACCTTTCCTTAATGACTTTTCTAAGATAAGTCGTACTTAATTAAAATCACCCACATAGCACGCAGTGTATGGCTTTTCTCACCATCAGTTGGTCACTACAGCTACATACTATTATACTAACTATCTACAGGACTACCTGTAGATACACATATCAGTATATATATATATATATATATATATATATATATATATATATATATATAAACTACACATATCGATAAGAGTTTCTGTACAATAAAACACATAAATGAATCACTCTCACAGGGAAAATTAAGGTAACTTTCTTTGTAAAAATGGCATAAAACGTATCAGTCACCCTCACCGCATCATAAAAACAAGATCACTTTCTTTTCAATGAAGCATACAAATCAAACACGTTCATGGTACGTAATTAGCAAAATCAGAAAGGTTCTCTCCTACACGGAACACATGTGCATCCACTTCGAGCCATCACACAACAATGACAGCACGTCGCACTATAACTACGGACTTTTCGCTCGTAATACTACTTGATACCCAGTTGACCCAATGTACAGCGTTTACTCTGCACTGTATACTACACTAGACAACTTAAGCACTAATATGCAGCCACCAACCACTAAACCACGTAGCTTATACTCGTCTTTAAATGCGGGAGTACGTTTCTCTCACCGTCCTCTGGCCCGGGGAACGACACCACCCACAGTGACATATAGACATTCTGTTCTTAAAGTTACAGTTGCTCTTCTTTGTAGGTACAAGTAGTGTTTACTGTTAATAAGCATTTTTAGTCATTCAGGTAGTCAAAATTATTGTAGTTCAATGAGGTGACAAAAGTCATGTGATGACAAAATTCACGTGGTACCTCCAGATAACGTGTAGGACCTTCAGACGCCCGGCTTAGTGCAGCAGCTCGACATACCATGGACTCAACAAGTTGTTGGAAGTCCCCTGCAGAAACATTGAGGCATGCTATATCTACGGCCGACCATTGCTCCCAAAGTTGTGCCGGTGTAGGATTCTGTGCTCGAATTGCCCTCTCAATTACGTCCCATAAACGTTGGATGGGGTTCATGTCAGGCGATCAATTTATCCAGAACGTTCTTCAAACCAACTGCAGACAACTGTGGCCTGGTGACATGGCCCATAGTCATCCATAAAAATCCCATGGTTGTTTGGGAGCAAAATGCCAGTGAATGACTGAAAATGGTCTCCACCTAGCGGAATATACCCATTTTCAGTCAATTACAGTTTCAATTGCACCAGAGGACCCAGTCTACTCCATGTAGACGCAGCCCGCACCATTATGAAGCCAACCACTAGCTTGCACAGTGCCTTGTTGACAGGTTATATGGCTTTGTGGGGCCTGCCCCACACTCGAACAGTATCATCAGCTCTCACGAACTGAAAACAGGACTCAACTGGACAGGCCACTGTCTTCCAGTTGCCTAGATTCGAACCGTTATGGTCACGAGCCCAGGAGAGTTGTTGAAGGCGATGTGGCAAAGGCACTCACGTCGGTCGTCTGCTGTCACAGTCGGTAAACGCCAAATTTCGGCGCTCTCTCCTAACGGATACGTTTGTCGTACGTCGCTCATCCGCGTTCAGTGTCTGTTAATTCCCGCTATGTTTCTATAATCAAGTCGGAAACCTTTTCACGTGAGTCAGTAGAGTAAAAACGACAGCTTCGCCAACGTATTGCCCTTTTATATCTTGTGTACACGATTCTACAGCCATCTGTATTCGTGCATATGCTGTCCCAGACTTTTTTTCACCTCAATGTTATTTCGTACAACATGTGTCATGTCATATTTGCTTCAACAAGTATTTAGAACTTTGTAAACATTTCTGAACTAGTTATTCTTCTGTAACAAAAGTAAACGGTGGCGCCTAGGTTTCCTTTCTCCTATGGTTATTTTTGACACTTCATTTTAACTACTGAGTAATAGTTGTTTCTAAATTTACTCTAGTTATCGCTTTCCAGCATTTGGTGCAATCCGTGCACAGTTTGAACGGCGTAATTCGTCCTACCACGCTATTGACATCTCCACACTAGCGACGGCTGTTAAGACTTATGGTATTCATGCCGTTGGTGTCACGAATCGTACTTGTGACCTGCATTTATTCCAGTACTAGTTGTTTCACTATAATAGAAAAAAATGGTTCAAATGGTTCTGAGCACTATGGGACTCAACTTCTGAGATCATTAGTCCCCTAGAACTTAGAACTAGTTAAACCTAACTAACCTAAGGACATCACAAACATCCATGCCCGAGGCAGGATTCGAACCTGCGACCGTAGCGGTCTTGCGGTTCCAGACTGCAGCGCCTTTAACCGCACGGCCACTTCGGCCGGCCCACTATAATAGAACTGTGCCCACTCTCCCGGTCCTATGTAGTCACATTCCGACACTTTTTTTAGCCGATGATCGAGAATTGGCTTTGTACTTACCTCGTTTACAGTTTCTACCCTCATTCTGCGGTTCTCATTTTCTTTTTATTGACAGGGTACTTGCTAGCATGCTGTTAACCTAACTGCAGCTGTCTGGAGGTTAGATTCCAAATTACCCATCCATAGTGCTAGTTGTCGTTGACAATAGCTTATTTTATTTATCATTGGGTTTTTTATATTATTTACTATACTGCTTATGTACACTAAAATTTTCGTTTATGCTTTGTGAGAACTATAGTTCTGTACGGTACTGTTTTATTATTTTATCGTACTTTTAGCCCCACCCTAAGATCAACCTCAAGATATACGTGTCGTTAGATCATCAGCTCCAGTTCTGGATTGATGTTTACACTTAATGTTTGGCTTCCTTATACCAATTTTGTACAGACACTGCGAACCATATGTAAGCATTTGCGAGCTCTTTTTGTATTTATGCATTCATTACTATATAAAATATTGCTCTTGTATTTTTTATGACCACAGCAATATGCTGCATGCATGTTATTCTTGACACTCGCATGTAATGTGATAATTTTAAGTATGTGCCCTTTTTAAAAATTTTAAACTTCTCGTTCTTAACTTTTTATATTCTTATTTAACTTATTCATACACTCCTGGAAATTGAAATAAGAACACCGTGAATTCATTGTCCCCGGAAGGGGAAACTTTATTGACACATTGTTGGGGTCAGATACATCACATGATCACACTGACAGAACCACAGGCACATAGACACAGGCAACAGAGCATGCACAATGTCGGCACTAGTACAGTGTATATCCACCTTTCGCAGCAATGCAGGCTGCTATTCTCCCATGGAGACGATCGTAGAGATGCTGGATGTAGTCCTGTGGAACGGCTTGCCATGCCATTTCCACCTGGCGCCTCAGTTGGACCAGCGTTCGTGCTGGACGTGCAGACCGCGTGAGACGACGCTTCATCCAGTCCCAAACATGCTCAATGGGGGACAGATCCGGAGATCTTGCTGCCCAGGGTAGTTGACTTACACCTTCTAGAGCACGTTGGGTGGCACGGGATACATGCGGACGTGCATTGTCCTGTTGGAACAGCAAGTTCCCTTGCCGGTCTAGGAATGGTAGAACGATGGGTTCGATGACGGTTTGGATGTACCGTGCACTATTCAGTGTCCCCTCGACGATCACCAGTGGTGTACGGCCAGTGTAGGAGATCGCTCCCCATACCATGATGCCGGGTGGTGGCCCTGTGTGCCTCGGTCGTATGCAGTCCTGATTGTGGCGCTCACCTGCACGGCGCCAAACACGCATACGACCATCATTGGCACCAAGGCAGAAGCGACTCTCATCGCTGAAGACGACACGTCTCCATTCGTCCCTCCATTCACGCCTGTCGCGACACCACTGGAGGCGGGCTGCACGATGTTGGGGCGTGAGCGGAAGACGGCCTAACGGTGTGCGGGACCGTAGCCCAGCTTCATGGAGACGGTTGCGAATGGTCCTCGCCGATACCCCAGGAGCAACAGTGTCCCTAATTTGCTGGGAAGTGGCGGTGCGGTCCCCTACGGCACTGCGTAGGATCCTACGGTCTTGGCGTGCATCCGTGCGTCGCTGCGGTCCGGTCCCAGGTCGACGGGCACGTGCACCTTCCGCCGACCACTGGCGACAACATCGATGTACTGTGGAGACCTCACGCCCCACGTGTTGAGCAATTCGGCGGTACGTCCACCCGGCCTCCCGCATGCCCAACATACGCCCTCGCTCAAAGTCCGTCAACTGCACATACGGTTCACGTCCACGCTGTCGCGGCATGCTACCAGTGTTAAAGACTGCGATGGAGCTCCGTATGCCACGGCAAACTAGCTGACACTGACGGCGGCGGTGCACAAATGCTGCGCAGCTAGCGCCATTCGACGGCCAACACCGCGGTTCCTGGTGTGTCCGCTGTGCCGTGCGTGTGATCATTGCTTGTACAGCCCTCTCGCAGTGTCCGGAGCAAGTATGGTGGGTCTGACACACCGGTGTCAATGTGTACTTTTTTCCATTTCCAGGAGTGTATTTGTGGTACATTTTTCTGTACAGCCTTCTGAAGAAGGGCTTTAAGTGCCTGAAACCCGCTAAGGAAATAAAATTTCCTTTGTGCAAATCGTTACTGATTATTTCAGTAAGACTTGTGCACTCCTTAGGATGTTAGTGTGCACACAGTGGCCACAACCCGCTCCGCCTATGGTGGTTGTCCCACAGACAGGTCCTTGGTGCACCAGTCTGGAGAAGGCTTCCCGTCATGGACCATGCAACAACCGACTTCCAGTCCGTCCGTCACTCGCCACCTCGGTCCCACCAGTGTTCGCAGCAACCACGTGCGCGTGTCACCCACCTCCTCGCAGTGGTGTCGAGACGCGCCGTCAGACATGACTCTCTTGCCGCAGGTTCAAATGGTTCAAATGGCTCTGAGCACTACGGGACTTAACATCTGAGATCATCAGTCCCATAGACTTAGAACTACTTAAACCTAACTAAGGACATCACACACATCCATGCCCGAGGGAGGATTCGAACCTGCGACCGTAGCAGCACCGCGGTTCCGGACTGCAGCACCTAGAACCGCTCGGCCACAGCGGCCGGCCTGGTCGCAGGAAAGACGAATATTCCGCTCGACAGGGCGCACGACACTCAATCATAATTGACATCAGTGTCTTGTGAAAAAAAAAAATGGTTCAAATGGCTCTGAGCACTATGGGACTCAACTGCTGTGGCCATAAGTCCCCTAGAACTTAGAACTACTTAAACCTAACTAACGTAAGGACAGCACACAACACCCAGCCATCACGAGGCAGAGAAAATCCCTGACCCCGCCGGGAATCGAACCCGGAAACCCGGGCGTGGGAAGCGAGAACGCTACCGCACGACCACGAGATGCGGGCTGTCTTGTGAAAGAGCTGCACTATGTTTTCATATTTATTTTCTTTGTGGTAAATTTTTAAGATGATACACGAAATGTTACGAAAGTGCATTTCCTGGTGACGTTATCAGATTTTCGACATGCAGAATACCTTTTTGTTATTAAATTGAAGCTAACACATTACACAAACTAAATCTTATCTGTTTCAAAAGGGAGCTCTATCGCAGATCTCTAATGATTTTAACCAGCATGGTTGGGATAGTCAGCGATCTTACTTGTGACAATTACTTATGAAAAACAGTCACGATCGCTGAATATCAATTATTTAAAATGGCCTGTTTCGGTACATATAGTCGGCCGTCTTCAGACTGATTCCAGTTTAAAATTGTAAATGTTGTATGGTAATTAGGGAAGTCAGTCTTGCATAAAATGTACAAAGATTAAACTAAGAAGGCGTATTGTTTTACGACATGCTGAGCAGCTGTGTGTTGTCAAGACGATAACTGCTGCTGGTGGCAATACGGCCACGCGTTAAGTACAGCCTGACAGCGGACCAGTTTTCTGCATTACCTCAGCCGCATCCAGTGGAATCTTACTTTACGTAAAAATGCTTATGACGTGCAAATGAAGTATAAATCTAACAATAGACTTACAAATGTATCATTACACAAGTGCTGCTGTTTAAATAAATAGCGCAGATTATCAATAAAATTGCTTAAATTTAAATATGCACACATCAAAAAAAGTTTTGCTTCACTCCCGTTCCCAGAACTCCTCAAAGCAGACGTTGACTGTGGATATTGTATCACAGACTGTTCAGAGATGTCACTAAACCCGCCCAAAGATGTAAACAGGCATGAATGAGCAGCACCTATTAGACGGAGGGGTCCGACAGCCGACCACTTCCAGTCATTCCACCAGGAAGGAGGTACATGGCTCGTGTTGTCTGTAGTTCAACCATGCCTAGACGGTCAATACCGGGGTTCGGTCGCGTCAGCGTTGTTACTTTGTGTGGTGTCACCGCCAGACACCACACTTGCTAGGTGGTAGCCCTTAAATCGGCCGCGGTCCGTTAGTATGCGTCGGACCCGCGTGTCGCCACTATCAGTGATTGCAGACCGAGCGCCGCCACACGGCAGATCTAGAGACACTTCCTAGCATTCGCCCCAGTTGTACAGCCGACTTTGCTAGCGATGATTCACTGACAAATTACGCTCTCATTTGCCGAGACGATAGTTAGCATAGCCTTCAGCTACGTCATTTGCTACGACCTAGCAAGGCGCCATTATCATTTGCTATTTATCTTGTGATGCATGTACCGTCAGACCGATGTTCACCAATTATGAATTCTTTACTACTATATATTCCCTTAACTGTTCCAGAACTCACGCCAGCCTGCGTGAACTTAAATGCTTGCCTATCGGCTACCAATCATGGTGGCTTGGCTGTCTTGCCAAGTCACAACACTTTGTGCCAGGTAGGGCTCTCAACAAGGAAACTGTCCAGGTGTCTCGGAGTGAACCGGAGCGATGTTGTTCGAACAGAGGAGGAGATACAGAGACAGGAACTATCTATGACATGCCTTGCTCAGGCCACCCAAGAGCTACTATTTCAGTGGATGACCGCTACCTACGGATTATGGCTCAGAGGAACTCTGACAGCAACGCCATGTTGAATAATGCTTTTTGTGCAGCCACAGAACGTCTTGTTACGCCTCAAACTGTGCGCAATAGGCTGCATGATGAGCTATTTCATTCCTTACGTCCATAGCGAGGTCCATCTTTGCAACCACGACACCATACAGCGCGGTACAGATGGTCCCAACAACATCTCGAATGGACCTCACAGGATTGGCATCACGTTCTCTTCACCTATGAGTGTCGCATTGCCTTCAACCAGACAATCGTCCGTGACGTGTTTGGAGGCAACCCAGTCAGGCTGAACGCCTTAGACACACCGTCCAGCGAGTGCAGCAGGGTGGAGGTTCCCTGCTGTTTTGGGGTGGTATTATGTGGGGCCGACGTACGTCGCTGGTGGTCATGGAAGGCGCCGTAACGGCTGTACGATATGTGAATGCCATCCTCCGACCGATAGTGCAACCATATCGGCAGCATATTGGCGTGGCATTCGTCTTCATGGACGACAATTCGCGCCTCCATTGTGCACATCTTGTGAATGACGAATACAGGCATGCATCAATGCAAGAAGACGTTCTACTGGGTATTAGAGGTATTGGTGTGTACAGCAGTCTGGACCACCACCTCTGAAGGTCTAGCTGTGTGGTGATACAACATGGAATGTGTGGTTTTCATGAGCAATAAAAAGGACGGGAATTATATTTATGTTGATCTCTATTCCAATTTTCTGTACCGGTTCCGGAACTCTAGGAACCGAGGCGAAGCAAAACTTTTTTTCATGTGTGTACTTTAAATAGCTAAGAATGTTGAAAGCCAGTTGGTAGTGCTCATTGGTGTTCGAAGGCGACGCCGTTTCCATGGAAACGGTGATGTGTATCTCTAACATGAGATAATTTGAGTTTAATATGGCGCATTATACTGCCTTACGTTTAGAAACTTCAGCTGTCGTTTGTAACATAAAAAAAATTATGCTTATTATTGGCGATTATAAATCTTCTCTGCTGTGAGGAAACCAGAATAATACTACCAAAATACACTACCTCGTTATGGAATAATTTTAAGTCAAACAGTGAGAAGGATTTTTTGTACGATTCACGTTCAACTCCAGAGATGAACATTCAGACTGGATTGCTGATTACAGCCTTGTTCAAAATCTACAAAAACATGTTTTCACTTTACGGCACACATCAAAGTCTCAACTGAATCTGCCTTTGCACCTTATTTGTGATGACAAGGGAAACTCTACTGGCAGTACTCTCGTAGCAATCGCAGTTGTTTAAAGTGACACTACCACTGCGGTATAAGAAAATGCGTTCAGTCCAGATTGGAAATGATGTTTAGATTCACAGTATAGTGAAGGATTCCAGTCTTACACACACCAACTTCAGAGTGGTGATGTCTCCAATGGTAAAGCGTGTAGTCGGTGTGCTGAGCCGCTGTAAGTGCAAGAAGCACCTGTCGCCAACTCGAGCAGCAGTACGACAGAAACCGAAAATACCGTGAAAATAAACCGTATTTGCTATCTGGACGTTGACTATTGTTACAGTGCGACACAAGACCGCTGAAGTTCCAGTTATGAGTTCAAAAAGTATTTCCTACAGCGAATTACCTTGAAATAATTTCATTCTGTCGCATATTTTCCACGACATGCTGTGAATGATTCAAGGTTTTCTTCCAGTCTTCAGAGGTGACTTTCATAACAGCTTCGTTTCTGAGTGCCTCAACTGCAGAGAGGTTTTTTTTTATTGTTGCTGGCAATATAAATTTTAAATGGGGCCCATATCAATTCTGTTTCGTTCAAATGGCAGTGACAAAGTAGGAGCCTAGTAACTCTGTGCCACTATGTTTATTCCAGCTTGTCGAATTCGTATCTGGGGAATCGTAGTTTATGGAGATATATTACTTCCACAAGCTCCACTTTTTGTAAGGTCATCATTACTTCGAAGCCACTCATTCCCTCCTTTTGCTTAAACATGCTAGGCGTCCAGCCAACAACAACAGTATGTTTCCAGGATGAGTAGGAATAGGGTATTGTCGGAAGTAAAGCTGTAAAGACGGGTTGTGTGTCGTTCTTAGCTAAGCTTATCGGTAGCGCAATTTCTCTCACAAGGCAAAGGTCTCGAGTTCGAGTCTTGTTCCTGCGAATAGTTGTAATCTGCTAGGAAGCCTCTTAACAAGACAATAGTTAGGACCATTATGAAGAACAACTGTTCACAGTGTTCGAAATAACGTGGAAACCATTCCTCTCGACTGTCTGTACGTCAGTAACATGGACAAGGGAGCGACGTAGAACATTTCAGCTGAACAACATTCAACCAACTTGCTCTTGACGTTATTCACACAACACAAGCAAACAGTAATAATCAAAATATATAAAGAAGAGTGTCCGTTTGTTTGTTCCTTTGTTTGTAATTCACACAAATCTACAGTTTTCTTCTGATTTTGATTACATTTTGCACACTTTACCGTCAAGACAAGAGGAAGACGACTGCCCACACAAGATTTTGTAATCCGACTTCAAACATAAATGTACGTAATACATAAAGGGGAAAGATTGTTATCAAAAATTTCTGAAAGTTCTTGACTGATTGTAATTCCCATCGCGAAAATAAATTATAGCGGCAATAGCCGTCTTGGGGGCCGTACCATCAGACGTCATTAGGTCGCGGGACAAGCGAATGCTATAGAATTTGACAGAAACATGATTGAAGACTTATTTATTTATTAGTTGTCGTTGTTACATATGACATATACCCTAGAAGATACTTTAGGCCACATTTCAAAGTCAATTTTATTAAGTAAACTGTGAACGTTATAAACGACGAATTTTGTGTTATTTGTGAAACTTATGGTGCATAAACCAAATAACTGTTTGTAAATCGATATAAACTGCAATTTACTTCGACGATAATGAGGACTTTCACACTGCAAATGAACGTTTGTTGGCAGGTGTAAACAACGTGGTGAAACACCTACCTTTGCGAACATCGACGCCGTTGTTCCTGGCCGGCCTTCAGATGCTTTGGAGACAGTAAACTCAGCACCTGTCGTAGGCGATGTGGAGGCTAAAAACTACATCGACCATATATGCCCCGGGAACAATAGTCGTAAAACGCACAAGGACCTGGAGTGTTGTGTCGTAACAGAAGACATGGACATTGCTTCAGATCACGCACACGCTCAATCTTATGGTGTCTCCGGACTTAACACGCCATTTATGCTGGAATAACAACTTGTAATGAACACTATGTGAAAGTGAATACTGTTCAAGACTGTCATAACATAGCGATTTTGAAACTGCCGCACGCGAAATGTTTGCGCATGCGCAAAGACTACGTGCTGCCAGAGATGCATTTGGAAACCAACGCTGGAAGCGCACAACATTAACTGCGCTGGCGAACAGCTTGTTCAAACAAACTGTATGTAAATATATATTAATTGTGTAAAAAGGATCAAAACTGTAATAATTGTATTTAGTGTATAGGTTTAGAAAGTAAGTATTGGCAAAGATAATCTCCATGAATGCACGTGGCCTTTCCTAAGAAAATATGTAAAATTGACATTTAGGTGTATCTATTATATTGTTTGCTAGCCTGCCACGCTAAATGTTTTAGCGTGACAGTCGAGGGGGCGATGTAGCGAGACTTTGAATTTCGCCGCGCTACACTCGTTCCCTCAGACAAAAATTATACCGTCGCAGTGATATGAGCGCTCGACGGCAGAGAGAAAATACTAAAATTGTTAACTTTTTTTGTTTTCTATTCCGTTTCGATTGTCTCTTGATAGCCGAAGCTTAAGGCAGACGTGATCTGATGAAGACGTTAAAAAAAACTTATTACCTAGTCTTGATCCGATTTTAATGTGTAGACATATTGTGGAAGTTGTTAAGAAATTCGGAGGATGGAAGTAGCAAAGTAAATTAAATTGCATACAATATCAAGATGATTTTAATTGGTATAAATTAGTGATTCCTGGACGATTGCAAGATTTCGGAGCAGACTTTTCACGCAGAATTGAAGGAGATTTTTGAAGACCTGGACGCCGCACGAAAGAAGACATGTTAACCTGGTAAAGAATGAACTCTAAGCTACGCCATTTCCCCCTGTCAGTTACATTTTGTTATTCTCTGTTCTTTTTCAAAAATTTTTGTAGTGGAAATTGGTTTAACTTTTGCTCAAAAACGCCACAAGGACCATCCCAACTATAGCTTTTTTGTAATACGAAGTCCGATTTGCTTTTCATTCTTTCCTTTTTTCACGGTCTCTCTTCTCCATTTATTTTTTCTTAACCACTACAATTAGGTCGCGGGACAAGCGAATGCTATAGAATTCGACAGAAACATGATTGAAGACTTATTTATTTATTAGTTGTCGTTGTTACATATGACATATACCCTAGAAGATACTTTAGGCCATGTTTCAAAGTCAATTTTATTCTTGAAATTCACAGCGCCGTAGAAACCCTAAAGCAGTCCTGGATACAATAACAACGAAAGTCACTAAATCGCGGGCTGATCAAAAGTTTGAACAGAAACCGAGATTTCCCGAACTGTGACTAAACTGTTCGAAAAGTTCGAGTGGTGCTGAAACACAGCCTTACCTGAAACAGTGAAAACCGTGCTGCAAAAATAGAAGACGAATTCTCCAAAAACACATTGAGATACTTATCGCAAAATATATCAACAGACGGCGCAGTTGAAGACGTATTTATTCGTCGCACTCGGTTAGCACTCAGTGATTTAAATATGTCCTTCGATTTAATACGACTGCTGTTTACCGTGCGGCTTGCATTTGCTACGAGTATCAGGGCACAGGACCAATCACTTTGTTTGGCAAATATCACACATCCCGGGCTGCGGCGGCAACGAGCGATTCTACAGGAAAGCAAGCTGTCTGAAGAGAGTAGGGTATGTCTCAAGTGCTGTAGTCGTGGCGGTGAAATTCTGGCGATTGCGGTTGGTTGCGGCGAATGCTAGTCTCGTGCGGGACAACGTGCCGTTCTTCCTCGTGAGCTTCGCACCATTACTTCACTCGTAGCTGTTAATCCGAAATTAAGTCTGAACAGACTCCGATTCAATTGCTCCTCTATGTAGATCATGTGACACGCCTGTATTGCGACAAGAACATATCGGAAGGCGTTGCCACAAAAAGGGGATGGAATATGTACCTGGAACGACAGACTGAACGGCAGCGGGATACGCAGTACGCCGTGGCGTGGGAAGGTGCCGTGCTGAGACCGTTCCCCGTGCGTGCTGGACCCGCCCAGCATTTCTCTGGCGCTGCTTCATATTCGTCTTTTTCTGGTTCTCGGCAACTGACATTCGAATTTAAAATGCTATTAATCTTTATTCGATAGCACCTGAAAGCCATTATGCAAATGCGCGGTAGCCGCCACCAGCCAAGGTCGCCACAGCTCGCGATATCGCGTGGGCGTTGGCGCGCCGCCGGGGAATGCCCAGGTGGACCACGTCTCGCCTCTGTCCCTCTGCAGATGAGTGTCCGACCACGCCAGTCTTGCTGTCTGGAGCACCTAGGCATCTTCACTGTTATTCTGCACAACACATCGTCTGTTGAAGTACAGCACCTTTTCGTCACATTTTGTAGACATTAACTACCATTTTTTATTCTATTCGTACATAGTGGGACCCACACTAACAAAATTTTACTGTTGTTCTGTAAAAAGAAAGAAAGACGTTGACACTAGCTCTTATCACATTGTATTTTCAATTATTTATAAAGTTGCCAATAAAGCTACATAAGGCAAATATCTTATCAAAAGTATCCGGGTATATTCGGACACCTATTAGTTGGATATTAGTGTGGAGTGTGTTCACCTGTAGTGTTTATGACGGCTTGACTCTGCTTTCGAGGCTGTAAATTGGGTGTCAATATCTGTGCAGGAATGGTAGCCCATTCTTCCTCCACAGCCGAAACCAGAGAAGGTTCCGAGATTAGATTAGATTAGTACTTGTTCCATAGATCATGAATACGACACTTCGTAATGATGTGGAACGTGTCAGGTTAATAAATATACGAGATATTACATTACACAAAATATTACATGACACTTAATATTTTTTTGTGGGTGTTGGGGAAATTACCCACTTACTATATCCAAAAATTCATCTAATGAGTAGAAGGAGTTGCCATTAAGAAATACTTTTAATTTCCTTTTAAATGCTGTATGGCGGTCAGACTTTTGATGCTATTAGGTAAGTGTCGAAAGACTTTTGTGGCAGCATAATTTACCCCCTTCTGAGCCAAAGCTAGATTTAACCTTGAGTAGTGAAGATCATCCTTTCTACTAGTGCGTAGCCATGTACACTGCTATTACTTTTGAATTCGTTCGGATTGTTAATAACAAATTTCATAAGTGAATATATTTATTGTGAGGCTACAGAGAAGATCTCCAGCTCTTTAAATAAGTGTCTGCAGGATGATCTTGGATGAGCTCCATCAATTATTCTGATTACACGCTTTTGTGCAATGATGCAATGAACACTCTTTTACTCAGTGATGAGTTACCCCAGAATATGATGCCATACGAAAGCAGAGAATGAAAATAGGCGTGGTAAGCTAATTTACTGAGATGTATATCGCCAAAATCTGCAATGACCCTAATAGCATAAGTAGCTGAAATCAAACGTTTCAGCAGATCTTCAGTGTGTTTTTTCCAGTTCAACCCCTCATCAGTGCATACACCTAGAAATTTTGAATATTCTACCTTAGCTACCGATTTCTGATCGAAGTCTATATTTATTAATGGTGTCATTCCATTTACTGTGTGGAACTATATGTACTGTGTTTTGTCAAAGTTTAATGAGAGCCCATTTTCAGAGAATCACTTAATGATTTTCTGAAAACATCGTTTACAATTTCACCAGTTAATTCTTGTCTGTTGGGTATGATAGCTATACTTGTATCATCGGCAAAAAGTACCAGTTTTGCATCTTCGTGAATATAGAATGGCAAGTCATTAATATATATTAAGAACAGCAGAGAACCCAAGACTGAACCTTGCGACACCCCATTCTTGATTGTTCCCCAGTTTGAGAAATCACGAGTTTTTTGCATATTATGTGAACTGCTTATTTCAACTTTCTGCACTCTTTCAGTTAGGTATGATTTAAACCATTTGAGCGGTGTCCCATTCATACCACAATACTTGAGCTTATGTGGAAGTATTCTGTGACTTACAAAATGAAAAGCCTTTGACAGATCACAAAAAATTGTTGGACGCTAGGGTCTGGAGCGAAATCGACATCCCAACTCACACTAAATGTGTCCCATTGGGTTCAGGTCAGAAATTTGGGCAGGCGACACCATTTGAGGAACTTTGTCCACAAACTATTGTCCTGCTTCATGACAGAGTGAATTCTCGTTCTGCTACAATCACCATGTCCGAAGCGTTGTAAAACGTGTTGCTTCCGCAATTAGCGTTTTCTTAAGCGCAACAACACCACAACCTAATCGTAGTAGAACACCCTCGTATCATAAGGCCACATTCTCTTCTTACTTCGCCGGCCGCTGTGGCCGAGCGGTTCTAGGTGCTTCAGTCCGGAACCACGCTGCTGCTACGGTCGGAGGTTCGAAGCCTGCTTCGGGCATACATGTGTGTGATGTTCTTAGTTTAGTAAGGTTTAAGTACTTCTAAGTCTAGGGGACTGATGACCTCAGATGTTAAGTCAAATAGTGCTTAGAACCATTTGAACCATCTGTTCTTACTTCACTGTTGGCATTACACATCACGGTAGGTAAGTACTCCGTGATTTCGTCAAACCCAAACACTTCCATGGGATTGTCACATAATATAGCCTGGTCCATCACTCCAAATCATTTATTTCCTGTCATCCACTGTCTACCGGCTTCGCTCTTCACACCACCTCAAGCGTCGCTTAGCAGTGACTACAGATATGTGTGGCGTATGAGGAGCTGTTCGATCGTTGTATCCTACTCATTTTAGCTGCATTCAGTCAGTAAGTGTGCATCACTCCAAATCATTTTACAACTACCATCCTCAGAGCTCGTCTGTCCCTGTAGCTCAAACCACGTGGTCTGCATGGTCTTCGTCCGGCTGCGGTTGTTGCTTCACGTTTCCACTTCACATAACTCTTTCTGAAAGTGTCTTATAGTCAGGAGATCCTCAGATTATCTGACTGCCAGTATGTGCTAGTTCATTTAGCGATAACCAGGGTGCACGTGTAATATTATACTACAGACGCGAACTAGCTTTACACCCCAAAATTACCATGGTCACTGACTACAGCTCCACCAAAAAACTAAAGAATGGCTTACCACAAGGATCAGTGCTCGCACCACTGCTGTTTAGCCTCTATATTGTAGACCTGCCGGAAACACAATTAAGAAAGTTCGCGTATGCTGACGATTGGGCCCTCGCTACAACATGTAGCACAATTGAAGCATCTGAGGACATCCTAACGAAAGACCTGAAGATAATGGGAGAATATTTCAGTAAGTAAAGACTTCAACCAAATGCTTCCAAAACAGAGGTTAGTTGCTTCCATCGCAACAACAAACTCGCTAGAAAGGAACTCAACATTCGATCTGAAAACACCATTCTCAGGCACAATAAAACTCCGAAGTACTTGGGCATGGCGCTGGACAGAACACTATATTTTAAAGAGCACCTGGCAAATACTGCCGAAAAATTAAAGACAAGAAACAACACTTTTCAAAAGCTCTTTCGTACTACCTGGGGAGCAACGGCCTCCACTCTCCGCACCTCTGCTGTGCTCCGATTTGGCTAAACAGCCCACATTTACAAGGGAGGATGTCCAGTTGCATAACACTCTAAGGATGATTCTGGAGTAATTAAACCCTCTGCAACGCAATGGCTCCCAATATTAAGCCACATCCCGCCGCCACACCTGCGACGTACTGACGCCCTTGTACGTGAATACAAAAATATCATGGGAAGTCGAAGCCTGCCAATCCACCAAGACATTGAGGCTGCAAACACTAATAGACTTCGATCTAGGGACCCGCCAACAACAACAGCAAGGATCTGTGTACAAGAAGCTTTCAGTATCACAAACGCATGGTCTGAAAAATAGAACGCATGGCAAAATCATAACATGCCAAGCATCACACGATAGCCACCTGGTTTTGACCTACCACGTAAAACGTGGTCCACTCTAAATAGGATTCGAACTCGTCATGGCAGATGTGCTTACTCCCTGTATAGATGGGGTAAAATACCATCCCCTCAGTGTGACTGCGGAGAAAATCAGACCATCAGCCACATTGTTGAAGAATGCTCGAAGAGCCTAAAATGGGAGCCCGACGACTTCCTGCTTGTCACTCCAGATTCGATAGATTATATTAATAGACTTGATGTATGTTTGTGATCCTTAAGCTTTGTTGTATTACTGATGTTTGTTTCCCATTATTAATGTTTGTTATATTAGTGATTTGTCTGTTTCTTTCTTATGTGTCTGTATTGCCACACGATAAATAAAATAAATCCACTTCACAATAAAATCACCAACAGTCGACTTGGGTGGTTTTACAAGGTTGGAAAGCCCTAATGGATTTCTTGCTCAGGTGACATCCAATGAATAGTCTACATACACTAATAAGCCGAAGCATTATGACCACTGCCCACTGTATCGTTGGACGCCGCCTGGTAGCGTTGCGGGCACGTAACGCAGTAATAGAAGAATGTAAGCGGAGCAGACACGGACGGGCTATCACCCTAGCGAAAATATCGAAGATTTTGGCTGCTAAGAAGGAAATCCATTGAGATAAGCAACTTTGACATATTATTGTTACGCAGAGACTATGAACGAGTATCTCGAAAACGGCGATGCTGGTCGAATGTTCACGTGCTACTGTTGTGAGCATCTACGGAAAGAGGTAGAAGGAACGACTCTTCACAGAACGTGGGGTTCGGAGGCTTTAGGATGGATGGTGACCTGTGGCATCTCCGCTGAAAGAGCAATACCCTGTTGTTAGCACAAGCGTTTCGGAGCATGGTTCAAATGGCTCTGAGCACTATGGGACTCAACTGCTGTGGTCATAAGTCCCCTAGAACTTAGAACTACTTAAACCTAACTAACCTAAGGACAGCACACAACACCCAGTCATCACGAGGCAGAGAAAATCCCTGACCCCGCCGGGAATCGAACCCGGGAACTCGGGCGCGGGAAGCGAGAACGCTACCGCACGACCACGAACTGCGGACTCTGCGAAAGGCAAAGGTCCCGAGTTCGAGTCTTGGTCTCGCACACAGTTTTAATCTGCCAGGAAGTTTCGTACTATGGTGGTTTGAGGAGCACTATAGTGAACTCACCTTGATGTCTCGGCGACCAAATTCGGCTGATACGAATCCTATGGAATCCGTTGGGTCGCTATCGAGCGTCATCACCGCATTGACAAGTCAGCGGGCCGTTATTTACGTGTATTACATGACCCACTCGTAGATACCTAATACCACATACCTCCGCAAAACTACCAACAAACTATCGGATCCCTGATTCCCAGAGACGGCGCTGTAATTCGTTCCAAAGACCGACAAAAAAGCTATTAATCAGATGGTCATAATGTTTTGTCTCATCAGTGTACGTAGGCACTGAGCTCTCCTGACCTACCAGTTCTGTTTTTAATGCTTGTCTGCTGACAAAATGGTTCAAATGGCTCTGAGCACTATGGGACTTAACATCTGTGGTCATCAGTCCCCTAGAACTTAGAACTACTTAAACCTAACTAACCTAAGGACATCACACACATCCATGCCCGAGGCAGGATTCGAACCTGCGACCGTAGCAGTCCCGCGGTTCCAGACTGAGTGCATAGAACCGCTAGACCACCGCGACCGGCTGTCTGCTGACAATGCAATACTCCCCCACCTCCATGTCAAGTGACGCTTCCACCTCTCGTGACATCTGGTGCTCAATTCCGCATAACATACGGTTGTCCGAATGGTTTTAATCAGGTGATGCATGCACCGCTTCGTCTTTCGTTCGTGTAACTTACGCAGCCGATGTACGACATGTTTATATGGTCTTTCTTAGGATTTGTGGTGATAGCGTGATTTAGGGTTGAGATCTTCTCTATTTGGTTTCTTGGTTCCAAATTCCTCGATATCCTTTAATGCAGCAATAAATATATCTTGGCTCACTTGGGCAGTGGCTGATTGCATGAACACTCGCTTAGACACCTGTCTGCGAAGGGTTATAAACTACTACTTCTTTTGTTCCAAGCAGAGTGATAAAGTAACGCGGACTTTTGTGCTCCTAAGTACTCAGTAGTATAAGTATTCAAATGTCATACATTTCTTTTCAGGACAAATTAAGATTGTTGTTGTTGTGGTCTTCAGTCCTGAGACTGGTTTGATGCAGCTCTCCATGCTACTCTATCCTGTGCAAGCATCTTCATATCCCAGTACTTACTGCAACGTACATCCTTCTGAATCTGCTTAGTGTATTCATCTCTTGGTCTCCATCTACGATTTTTACCCTCCACGCTGCCCTCCAATGCTAAATTTGTCATCCCTTGATGCCTCAGAACATGTCCTACCAACCGGCCCCTTCTTTTTGTCAAGTTGTGCCACAAACTCCTCTTCTCCCCAGTTCTATTCGACACCCCTCATTAGTTACGTGATCTACCCATCTAATCTTCAGC
This sequence comes from Schistocerca cancellata, assembly GCF_023864275.1. NCBI lineage: Eukaryota > Metazoa > Arthropoda > Insecta > Orthoptera > Acrididae > Schistocerca > Schistocerca cancellata. The sequence continues at coordinate 463,184,116 of NC_064632.1, read as the reverse complement.
ATTCTTCTGTAGCACCACATTTCGAAAGCTTCTATTCTCTTCTTGTCCAAACTATTAAGATTATGTGTTTCATATTCTTTTCACCTCCTCCTTTATAGGAAGCATCAATCAGACACTTCAGCATAGTTTCTTTTTAGAACGATCCTAATCAATCTCCCTACGTGAAAATTTTGTATGCTCAGTGCTCCGCAGTTTATATTTGTTAAAAAGGTATCTTGCTGTACACCATGAACTGTAAGTAAAATCTTTAATTGCCAGACCGTTATTCGGGCGTAAATCCAATCGTCAGTGGCATCTGATAAAAGGGACAAACAAACAAATGTACACATATCGATATCTACAACACAGTAATATTTTGAATACATAACAGTAGATTCATAAGGTTACTTACATATAATGCACTTCATATGAAATGATTTTTGTGTCAATGGTAAGATCTCTAAGATGTCTGGACTGATGTGGATCTATAAAACACAGAACCCCGTGGATATTTAAAATTTAGTGCTAACAATGATTCCAATAATATGATCATCTGTCGCATCTCTGCAGTAGACCTACATAAGTAGTCGTGCGTTAAAGCTGCGAAGCTCTTTGTCGTATTAGACACTACAATCACGAAATAAAAAGATGGAACTTGTGGCCAGAGCAAAGAGTCTAATCGTATCAGATGCCACTGACGACAGGCTCTATGTCCGAAAAGTGATCTGGTAAGTAAGTGATTTACATGCTCCTCACAGAGCACAGCAAACATGTACAACAAATTGCCATTTAAGATCTTTCACAAGTGCTGTGCTTTTATAAAAAAAATTTCACACTGTTTGGTATGCCAGTCACGATCGCACGCTGCATTTCTCCACAATGTTTCCCTTAGCTATTAGTGTTTCTTCTGCGTTCTTCGCCACTCCTCGTGCCCACCGTCTCTTTCAGCCACCGCATGAAATCAGTGGTACAGTGTGGCGGAAGCTGCACCTCGCTAAACCAGTTGATCAGCCTGTTCGTTGCTGCTAATGCCGCTGTGACCTTTGACCACATTAATATTTCTTTCTGTTGGTTTTGGAGGCTAAGGACATGTCGCAATATTTCGTAGATGATGCATTTGTAGCATTGCCATGTTAAATCGATTTTATGATTTTTACACTACTGGCCATTAAAATTGCTACACCACGAAGATGACGTGCTACAGACGCGAAAAACAGGAAGAAGATGCTATGATATGCAAATGATTAGCTTTTCAGAGCATTCACACAAGATTGGCGCCGGTGGCGACACCTACAACGTGCAGACATGAGGAAAGTTTCCAACCGATTTCTCATACACAAACAGCAGTTGACCGGCGGTGTCTGATGAAACGTTGTTGTGATGCCTCGTGTAAGGAGGAGAAATGCGTACCATCACGGTTCCGACTTTGAAAAAGGTAAGATTGCAGCCTATCGCGATTGCGGTTTATCGTATCGCGACATTGCTGCTCGCGTTGGTCGAGATCAAATGAATGTTAGCAGAATATGGAATCGGTGGGTTCAGGAGGGTAATACGGAACGCCGTGCTTGATCCCAACGGCCTCGTACCACTAGCAGTTGAGATGACAGGCATCTTATCCGCATGGCTGTAACGGATCGTGCAGGCACGTCTCGATCCCTGAGTCAACAGATGGGGACGTTTGCAAGACAAATATCATCTGCACGAACGGTTCGACGACGTTTGCAGCAACATGAACTATCAGCTCGGAGACCATGGCTGCTGTTATCCTTGACTCTGCATCACAGACAGGAGCGACTGCGATGGTGTACTCAGCAACGAAACTAGGTGCACGAATGGCAAAACGTCATTTTTTCGGACGAATCCAGGTTCTGTTTACAGCAACATGATGGTCGCATCCGTGTTTGGCGACATCGCGGTAAACGCACATTGGAAGCGTGTATTCGTCATCGCCATACTGGCGTATCACCCGGCGTAATGGTATGGGGTGCCATTGGTTACACGTCACGGTCACCTCTTCTTCGCATTGACGGCACTTTGAACATTTCAGATGTCTTACGACCCGTGACTCTACCCTTCATTCGATCCCTGTGAAACCCTACATTTCAGCAGGATAATCCACGACCGCATGTTGCAGGTCCTGTACGGCTCTTTCTGGATACAGAAAATGTTGGACTGCTGACCTAGCCAGCACATTCTCCAGATCTCTCACCAACTGAAAACGGCTGGTCAATGGTGGCCGAGCAACTAGCTCGTCACAATACGCCAGTCACTACTCTTGATGAACCGTGGTATCGTGTTGCAGCTGCATGGGCAGGTGTACCTGTACATGCCATCCAAGCTCTGCTTTACTCAATGCCCAGGCGTATCAAGGCCGTTATTACGGCCAGAGGTGGTGGTGCTGGGTACTGATTTCTCAGGATCTATGTACCTAAATTGCGTGAAAATGTAATCACATGTCAGTTCTAGTATAATATATTTGTCCAATGAATACCAGTTTATCATCTGCATTTCTTCTTGGTGTAACAATTTTAATGGCCAGTAGTGTACTCCCGCACTGGAGTCCGTTAAAACAATAATTTAGTGCTGTCAGTGCTTCTTCAATGGCTACTACCTCTGATTTCATAACAATATATCCACATGCAGGTTATAGCAGCCTCAAACATCCCACTTTTCTATATGTCTATTGGCCGTTTGTAATTACTCGTTTAAACAATCGACGGAATCTTTAGAAAGGGGTGACTAAAAGGAAGCACGGTTTTTCTCATTAATAAGGAGCTATCTGCCGGGGCAAATAAGTTGGTATCTGTTTTTAGACTTTGAATCCTGTTATTGTTCCGTGACAAGTTCCATAATAATCGATCAGACTGCTGACACTAGACGAGCACTTCACTGATTCGCTTCCAGATAAGTATGCAGGAGAGCTTCTGTGAATTTTGGGACGTAGGAGATGAGGTAGTGGCAGAAGTAGACCTGTTAGGGTGTGTCTTTAGTCGTACAGGGATAGCTCTGTCGGTAAACCGCTTGCCCGACTAGGGTAGAGGTTCCAGGTTCGATTCTCACTTGAAATCAGAGCACACTTCGCTGCAGAATGAAAATACACTCCTGGAAATGGAAAAAAGAACACATTGACACCGGTGTGTCAGACCCACCATACTTGCTCCGGACACTGCGAGAGGGCTGTACAAGCAATGATCACACGCACGGCACAGCGGACACACCAGGAACCGCGGTGTTGGCCGTCGAATGGCGCTAGCTGCGCAGCATTTGTGCACCGCCGCCGTCAGTGTCAGCCAGTTTGCCGTGGCATACGGAGCTCCATCGCAGTCTTTAACACTGGTAGCATGCCGCGACAGCGTGGACGTGAACCGTATGTGCAGTTGACGGACTTTGAGCGAGGGCGTATAGTGGGCATGCGGGAGGCCGGGTGGACGTACCGCCGAATTGCTCAACACGTGGGGCGTGAGGTCTCCACAGTACATCGATGTTGTCGCCAGTGGTCGGCGAAAGGTGCACGTCGACCTGGGACCGGACCGCAGCGACGCACGGATGCACGCCAAGACCGTAGGATCCTACGCAGTGCCTTAGGGGACCGCACCGCCACTTCCCAGCAAATTAGGGACACTGTTGCTCCTGGGGTATCGGCGAGGACCATTCGCAACCGTCTCCATGAAGCTGGGCTACGGTCCCGCACACCGTTAGGCCGTCTTCCGCTCACGCCCCAACATCGTGCAGCCCGCCTCCAGTGGTGTCGCGACAGGCGTGAATGGAGGGACGAATGGAGACGTGTCGTCTTCAGCGATGAGAGTCGCTTCTGCCTTGGTGCCAATGATGGTCGTATGCGTGTTTGGCGCCGTGCAGGTGAGCGCCACAATCAGGACTGCATACGACCGAGGCACACAGGGCCAACACCCGGCATCATGGTGTGGGGAGCGATCTCCTACACTGGCCGTACACCACTGGTGATCGTCGAGGGGACACTGAATAGTGCACGGTACATCCAAACCGTCATCGAACCCATCGTTCTACCATTCCTAGACCGGCAAGGAAACTTGCTGCTCCAACAGGACAATGCACGTCCGCATGTATCCCGTGCCACCCAATGTGCTCTAGAAGGTGTAAGTCAACTACCCTGGCCAGCAAGATCTCCGGATCTGTCCCCCATTGAGCATGTTTGGGACTGGATGAAGCGTCGTCTCACGCGGTCTGCACGTCCAGCACGAACGCTGGTCCAACTGAGGCGCCAGGTGGAAATGGCATGGCAAGCCGTTCCACAGGACTACATCCAGCATCTGTACGATCGTCTCCATGGGAGAATAGCAGCCTGCATTGCTGCGAAAGGTGGATATACACTGTACTAGTGCCGACATTGTGCATGCTCTGTTGCCTGTGTCTATGTGCCTGTGGTTCTGTCAGTGTGATCATGTGATGTATCTGACCCAACAATGTGTCAATAAAGTTTCCCCTTCCTGGGACAATGAATTCACGGTGTTCTTATTTCAATTTCCAGGAGTGGACATTCACTTTTAATAACGTTGGCTGGACTATATTCTTTGAAATTTAAAAGGTAGCAAACGTAAAATTCAGGAAGTGAAAAGTTATTTAAGTGTTTTCTCGAAGTACTTTGAATGTAGCCTTGCATGGAAGTGAAATATGGACGATAGGTGTTTAGACAAGAAGAGAAAAGAAGCTATTGAAGTTGGGTGCTACAGAAGAATGCTGAATATTATATCAGTAGATCGAATAAAAAGTGAGAAGGTGCTGAATCGAATTGCGGAGAAAAGAAATTTGTTGTAGAATTTGACTAAAAGAAGGGATCGGTTGATAGGAGATACCCTGAAGTATCAAGGAATTGTCAATTGGGTAATGGAAGAAATTATGGGGCGTAAAAATTGTAGAAGGAAACCAAGACTTGAATACAAAAGAGGGTTCAGATGGATGCAGACTGCGCCAGTTACGCAGAGATGAAGAGCCTCGTACACCATACACATGAAATGTACTCGGAGTGGCGAATACAGATGACCGTCAGCTGTATAATGGACTAACACCAACGAAAATTTGTGCCTAACCGGGACTCGAACCCCAATTTCCCGCTTATCGCGAGCGGTCGTCTTAAAAGGTTTGACTATCCGTGAACGACTCAGAACACAACCCAAACTTCCATATGTCATCTTTCCTAAGTCACCACCTGCACTCGTACACATTATGTAATTCCCATACAGAGGGAGGACATTTTAATTGAAAGTCGCTGCCTGCTATAGGCGGATAAATACGATACTGTAGTGCCTGTATTCTTAAGAAGTACGATGCATTGTTCCTTCGGACATGCATGTACAGGGTGTAAATAGTATAAGCGCCAAAATTATGTAGAGGGTATATATTGGTGTGCTTTACAAAAAAGTCTGATTAAATGTCGTTGTATCACGTTCTTTATTTTTCTGTTTCTAAAATACAGACATTTGTAGGTTTGATAGTAGACGCATTTCTGTTTGCATTTACAGCTGACAGCACACGGCGTTGCTTGTGTATCACCGTCATCGAATATTGGACGTGTACAGCGACGCGACGCGGCGGCTAGGTATTGCCGAAACAAACAATGAAAACAGTCACTGAGTTGTCAAGAAAATGTAATTCATTTTGCATAAGGATTGAATTAAGTACAACTAGACGTTTTCTCTTTTACAACATTGCAATAACGAAGGTCGTGGTAGTAAAGAAAAGGTAACATCAAATAAAATATGTTTCCATTAGTACAAAACCAAACAATTGCCATGTAATACGTTGTGCGTAAATTACAATCAACTGTTTCTTCAAAAATCAAATGGCTCCAAGTCCCCTAAACTTAGAACTACTTAAACCTAACTAACCTATGGACATCAGACATCCATACCCGAGGCAGGATTCGAACCTGCGACCGTAGCAGCAACGCGGTTACAGACTGAAGCACCTAGAACCGCTCGGCCAACTGTTTCTTCTTTTTACAATAATACCATAACAAAAATTAAATTCATATTATTTTCATTTTCTACAACAGTGCCTTAAAGGGATATGAAACCCACACTACTTGGTTTCCTGTTACACCAATTCAACAATAAGAGTTAAAATGACCAATACTCGATTCGACTCATGCTTCGTCACAGCGAACCCAGTTTCGTCGCACTCGTTCACACACACGCACATTTATCTTCATGGTATTGGCAGCATCGAAACTCCTCTGCGCAGTTCGTCCACATTATTTGTTTGCTGAGCATAAATGAGTTCCTTCATATGACCCCAAAAGTAAAAATCCAGTGATTTAAATAAGGACTGTGCGCTGGCCATCGACTTGGACCAAAACGTCCTATCCATCGCCCTAGAAATCGTCTCTTCAAAAATCTTCGTCCTCTGTGACCAATGTGCGGTGGAGCACCATCGTGGAGAAACACACGTTATAACGTATGACTAACGGGATATTTTCTAATAAAGTTTGTAGCACTGTTTCCTCTTGAAAGGTTCGGTAATTGTTATCGGCCAATCGTACAGGTAAGACGATGGGCCCAATACTACTGTCATCGATTTTCCCGCCAGTGCATTTACAGAAAAGCGGCGCTGAAAATGTGTTGCTACTACTTGGCTCGGTTTGTGTACACTCCACGTCTCAGTGTTATGGAAATTTGTTATTTTGTCGAGAGTGAAACAAGTTTCATCTATTACGAGTATTTTGTATTCAAAATCATGCTGCGCAGTTTGTAACAAAAACCACTCTGAGAAATCTGATCGCGGAGGGAAATCTTGCTCTTCCAACGCTTGTACGCGTTGAATGTGCTAAGGCTGCAAACGTTCCTCTTTCAAAGTGCGATGAACGATGGCGTGCGATACACCCACTTGGCAGGCGATGCTTCTAGTACTCTGAGCAGGATCTTCGTGGATGCGATCCAGAATTTGTTCCTCAGCTTCTAACCTACGTTCTAAGCGTTGTGAACCTCTGCCTTCTGCGGGGGGTAGTGAAGAGCCGGTATCTTTCAATCTACGCAAATTAAATACGTGCTCGTAAGCTGTATTCTGTCGTGATATACTTAGCAATAAAACGAAAGCATGTCAGAATAGACAATACGTTTCGCATACAGAATTAAAGGTAAGATAACTACTGTAGTTTGTTACGAATGAATCGCTACATACTCGAGTCAAAGTAGAGAATTACTATGATACAAAACTTTGGTGAACAGCGAAAAATGTCGATAGTGCAGGAAGTATTCGTTGTGGGAAGCCATAAGTTCGTAAGACTGCCCTAGCAACACCTTTTGCCTCGCCATAAATTAAATGCATATCGCATAGTTCAGTCATAGTAAATCTCCCTTAAATACCAATTTTTAAAGGAGTTGCGATAACGTCTGCACAGACGCACATCAAATACTGACGAATCGATTCGACTGATTTATGATGCTTAGTTTGCAGTCAGTTCTGATTATTATTAGTGACTACGCTCCAGTCCCTAAACCTAGTTACAGAAATGCGAATCAGACGCATTACGTATTCCATGCCGTAGCAGCCGCGACTTGGAGACACCAGCTATGGTCACTTCCCAGCCCGCTATAAGATCACATCGGTTCGTCTTCTTCCTGCTGGTATAGTAACTGAGATTTGGCAACAGGAAATGTATGTTTGGCAACTCTGTGATCGACGAGTTACTTCCTGGTGTGCACGGAATTAAACCACAAAGTTCACTTGATTGTACCTGTCATTTCCATTGAATAATCTGAGTTATTATCTCTTGAGGTGTAACAAAAGATTGTAAATTTACGGTTTTCAGCCCAGGGAAGTCGTTGCACGTGGAAATCGCAACTAATCTCGTCCTTCAAATAGCGGTTTACGAGTTCTAGCCACTATTGGTCTCGTAAGAGGAAACTGGGCCACATACTTCTCCGCCAGCTCTGTGGTAACGTCCTGACCTGTGATAAAGCGTCTCTTATGGTTTGCAGTTCCGGTCTCACTGAGTGTTGCGTTTTTATCCCTTCTGAGAAAGAGCTACGAACAGTCAGATCAAACATCGATAAGGAAATCGCAAGAAAATACTTTCGGCTCATAGTGCAATGGTGAAAAACTTACAATGCTGCACAACAGGTAACGCCTCTTTCCGCTGCTGACAAGCAAATTTTGGGTTTCTACGAATACAGAACTGTATTTATGAAATGCTACATTTGCATACCTCTTGAGTATGACACAGCATACCAATTAAACACAGACCCAATCAAAATCAAAGTGAGTAGTGTTTTACCAATTCGTGTCGATAGAGGCACGCTCGTGTACAGATACTCAGTTTTTTAAAACAGACTTTCGTCGTAATGTTATTGTGGGTACTTTTATTACATTTCTTATAATACACCTCACAATTTTCCTAAGGTTTCCTTTAGTGTTGTTAAAACAATAGTAAACATGAGAGAGAAATTAATAATCAACGATATTTGCGAATTCTCTGATGTTATCTATAACAGTCTGAAAATGCACATGTGGTTTATTCATTACAGGCATGTAGAAAACTAGTTCTGAGTTTGAAGAAGAATAAAATGTTTCGAGATGCGTCGAGATGCATCCGCTGCCTGGTTGTCTATTAAACCTGAAAAGAATAAAATGTCGCAGAAGTTAGCCCTTTTCCGACATGCGACTATTTTGGGTTGAGAAGTGAAGAGAATTATGTTACAAGTTCCATTAGATTGATAACTTCAGCAGACAGCAGAATTGCGTTTTAATGAAATATAGCAGTGAATGTACTCGAACTCGCGACATCTTATCTACCGCGCGCGATACGTAGCATTACGCTACTAGCTGACACATAGCTATAACAGCTCCAGAAGTCAAGAGCAATTCCTCCATAACTTCTGCATTCCACAGCGCTGTGGGATAATGCATATGGCCACGTCAATACTTATGAGAAACAAACAGTTATACCTTTTCTTTTGCACTGCATGTTTTCAACATGCAGATAGCCCTCAGTAGCTCAAGTGGAAAGGAACACTTCCTATTTAAATTTCTGCATCCTACACTGTTGGCACTTCTGTGTAGGTGGCAGTTACGTGATTTTATTTCGGTGATTACAAAATAAAGTTGAATGTATGCTCTGGGTAGCCGAGGCATCTAGTTCATAGTGATTTGGTCAACCAAGTAAATGAATTTACTGAACATGCTGCAAATTGAGACAGGCAGCCTGTGTGTCAGAATTCTCAGCCAGTGTGGTTACCATAGAAAAATGAGCCAATGCGGAGAGGATTTGGTGGTCTGTTGGGCTGATGATAGGTTCATGCGTCTATGGTTTGGGTTCGATTCCAGCTTCGGTCAGTGATTTTAGATAGGGAGAGACAGATTCCATTCTCTTCTGGCTACACCAAGTGAAGAAGATATAATGGCATTGTGGTCTGAAATTCACATTAAACATGATATTCCTTCTCTACCAAGTAGACGTTAGGCTGAACCACAATAAAGTCAGGAGTGGCGACATGTAGAAACTCTGTCACCAGTAACCTTTCTTATACTAGTTATTTTTTCCTAGTGATGATACAAACGCTATGTAGGATCACAGCACACTTATTCCATCTTTTATTTGAGCTTCTGTATGTCGATAAAATTGGTTCTGAACTGGGAATGCAACTCAGACAGCCCTTAACGCGGAACTTGTTCCCTTCGCGCAATACAGCTCGTCTACAATTTGTTGTTTGTTCAAAACTGCAGATTCCTCAACATCTCAACATATTGCGCGTGAATGGGTTCGAATCCTGGCCCGGCACTAAAGATTTCATTATGTATTATCAAGATCTACCATGAGAACACCTGTCTGCTGGTGGATAATAATTTCGATGTTTACTGTATTTTCATTCGTTGTCCACTTTAACGATATTTGACGTTTTTGACTCCCAATGAGACACAGAACTATCTGCGAGATCACTGTAAGTTCAAGATGTTATTCTGAGCTGCTGGTGGAGAAAAATTTGTGTGTAGTCAACAACGATATGTGTGGAGCTCTATTCCCAGTCAGCACTGAACTCTTCGTAATATTATTTCTAGTTCAAACATGCTCACATGTCGCTGCTGGTGCAACAAGCCCATATTTAACGTTCGCTTTTCTCTAGAATATAACAGCGATAGGTGCCGGGTTGGAGTCCTGGGAAGGAAAAAATTAATGTTTCGCCTCGTCATTTCAGTTAAAACTTCTAGCTACTGCCAAGAAAATGCGATATGTCACAGTTGATTGTGCTTCGATATCTATCTTATTAGGTTCTGGGTTCGAATCCCTGTCCAACACAAAGGTTTACCTCACGGCACTTCAAGTAAGTTACTTGTTAAGAAACAATATTAAACATCTCTCGTAGTTCGTTAACAGGGACAATAGGTGCTGGGTAGGAATTCGCGCCCGTTAAAAATGTTTGCGTTATGTAATTTAAAGTTGGTATTTGCTAATTTATACTGTCTAAAATCAAGGTATATCACTCTCTGTATGCCTAATCAGGAATGACTGTTAGTTGCCGTCAGTCACGAAATCTTTGCTTAGTCTGCATGATCTGGGTTTGAATCCATATGCAGAACGAGACGGTTCGTCGTGTCATTTGAAGTTCATACATATTCTCAACTAGCTGCCCGTGAATAACTTAAATTTTTAATGTCATTTTGTGTTAAATAATAAGTACGATATGTTACTTTGAAGAGGAAATCATGAATACGGCGAACTTACTAGGTGCATTACCTATCTGACGTAATAATCAGAGTGGTAACATTTCAGGTATGTCATTTATTGTAATATATGTGAGCTTACAATCCTTAAGGACAGTCTTATCTGTGATAAGCTGTTCCCTGATATTTGTAGTACCTTGATATTACTTTACATTTTGAGTTATTGCGATACAGAGCAGTGTTTTCTAGTGGTGACTTGTTGGAACCATTTTCAATAGTCGAACGACTGTACCAAGGAGCGATTAGAGGACCTGCTAGACAGCTGCGTTATGTGGGTTGCATACGAATCCGGCGAAATGCAATTCAGGTCGTTCGGATACTTTTGAGCACTACTGTTCGTTTTAATAATTTTGACGGCGTTAATTAGTTGGTCACATATTCCATAGCTGTTTTGAACGATTTTTTTATCGACATGATGTGGAACGAGCCAGTTTACAGGATACGTAAACATGATTAGGGTTACCATGAATGAACACTTTTTTTAGTCCTACTGACGCAACGACACATCAAAATTTTCTTTTGCTGGCTACCAGTTTTTTTAAGTAGAATATCGCCAATGGAATAGAAGGATTTGTACAGCAGAGATGATTTTAAGTTACATCTAAAACTTGCTTTGATACCTGCCAGACATTTTATGTTATTGTGCAAACGAACAACAATTTTTCTTGCTGTATACTGAACTCCCTTCTGAACCACTGACAGTTTTAATAATGGGTAATGGAGGTCATTTTTCGCTCTGGTGTTGTTTAAGTATGGACATCCTTATTCTTCTTGTATTTCGTTAGAGAATATACGTATTGGACGGCCGAGTTAAAATGACTAACTCCTCGAAGAGGTACCTACATGACGCCCGTGGGTGGACACCACGTATTGTTCTTACTTCTCCGTGTTGCAATCAATTCTTTCTTTCAAATTCATGAGTTACCCCAGAAAATTAATCCATAAGACATTACTGAGATTCAAAATATGCCAGAAGGTTGATTCGTTTGCTTCCAAGATTAGCAATTGTATGAAGCGCAAGAGTAGCTGAATTGTTTCACAAACCAGTATTATTCTTCTTCCAGTTAAATTTTTCCAGAAATTTGGAGCGCTTTATCCTGATATTTCTGAGGTTGCTTTTAACAAAGACTTTCTAAACGTAGCACAAAAACATGAGTAAATGGTTCAGTTGAAGAAGCAAGAGAATATATTAAAAATGTCATTCCATTAAACTTTAAGCAACAACAACTAGCACCAACATCCTTCATTAAAATTGACAGAATTATAAAAATTCTAAAAAAAAAAAAAATCTCATGCGGTCTTGATGGAATTTTAAACAGAATTATGAAAAGTTGTTCCAGCTTAATAAGTAATGTCCATCTACATCTACATAGATACTCCGCACATTAGTGTGTGTTACTTGGCGTAGGGTACCATGTACTACTACATCTACTTATCTGTTCCACTCGTAAACAGAGGGAGGGAAAAACGACAGTCTGTGTGCCTCTGTAGGAGAACTAATCTCTCTGGTCTTATCTTCTTAGTCCTTACGCGCAGTGTATGCTGACGGCAGTAGAATCGTTTTAAAATCCGCCTCAAATGCCAGTTATCTGCATTTCCTCAATAGTTCTCCTCGAAAAGAACGTCGCCGTCACTACATTGATTCCCATTTGAGTTCCCGAAGCATCTCCGTAATATTCGCGTGTTGTTCGAACCTATCGGTAACAAATCTAGCAGCCCATCTCTGGACTGCTTCGATGTCTTCCTTTAATTCGACCTGATGCGGATCTCAGACACTCCAACAGTACTCCACAAGAGGTCGCACTAATACCCTGTATGCGGTCGCATTTTACAGATGAATCACTACTAAAATTCTCACAATAAACCAAAGTAGATCATTCGCCTTCCCTACTACAGTCCTTGAATCCATAGTAATGTACGCCGTGCAACACTGGCAGGGAATTTTTCCAGACATGCATTTGCTAAGCCTGTTCATAAAGAAGGTGACAAGCAGATTTCGTCATATTTCACACTTAAGTGGAAACAATTTGAGCCGTGCCGGCTCGTTCGTATTTGAGTTTTTCGCCGCGTCGTCCCGAGTTGGCAGCTCCACGTTGAGCTTCTCAGGCTTTAGAAGTATTCATTTGTTTCCTCAAGAGCCTCCTAGTAACGCCTGGCTACTTAACTAAACGGCTACTGCGCCAGCTTAATCTAAAATTTGGAACTGTTTCTCTATTAGTAATTTAAATTTGGCATGTACTTTAGAGGAAAGAGAACCACTTGTATGAATCTCAAGAGCTCAGATGGAAACACAGTTCAAAGCATAGAAGGGAAAGTAGTAAGGTGGAAGGAGCATATAGAGGGTCTATACAAGGGCGATGTACTTGGGGACAATATTATGGAAATGGAATAGAATGTAGATGAAGACGAAATGGGAGAAACGATACTGTGTGAAGAGTTTGACAGAGCACTGAAAGACCTGAGTCGAAACCAGGCCCCGGGAGTAGACAACATTCCATTAGAACTACTGACGGCCTTGGGAGAGCCAGTCCTGACAAAACTCTACCATCTGGTGAGCAAGATTTATGAGACAGGCGAAATACCCTCAGACTTCAAGAAAAATATAATAATTCCAATCCCAAAGAAAGCAGGTGTTGACAGATGTGAAAATTACCGAACTATCAGTTTAATAAGACACAGCTGCAAAATACTAACACGAATTCTTTACAGATGAATGGAAAAATTAGTAGAACCCGACCTCGGGGAAGATCAGTTTGGATTCTGTAGAAATATTGGACCACGTGAGGCAATACTGACCTTACGACCTATCTTAGAAGAAAGATTAAGGAAAGGCAAACCTACGTTTCTTGCATTTGTAGTCTTAGAGAAAGCTTTTGACAATGTTCACTGGAATACTCTCTTTCAAATTCTAAAGGTAGCAGAGGTAAAATACAGGGAGCGAAAGGCTATTTACAATTTGTACAGAAATTAGATGGCAGTTATAAGAGTCGAGGGGCATGAAAGGGAAGCAGTGGTTGGGAAGCGAGTGAGACAGGGTTGTAGCCTCTCCCCGATTGAGCAAGCAGTAAAGGAAACAAAAGAAAAATACGGAGTAGGTATTAAAATCCATGGAAAAGAAATAAAAACTTTGAGGTTCGTCGATGACATTGTAATTCTGTCGGAGACAGCAAAGGACTTGGAAGAGCAGTTGAACGGAGTGGACCTTATCTTGAAAGGAGGATATAAGATGAACATGAAAAAAAGCAAAACGAGGATAATGTAATGTAGTCGAATTAAATCGGGTGATGCTGAGGGAATTAGATTAGGAAATGAGACACTTAAAGTAGTACAGGAGTTTTGCTATTTGGGGAGCAAAATAACTGATGATGGTCGAAGTAGAGAAGATATAAAATGTAGATTGGCAATGGCAAGGAAAGCGTTTCTGAAGAAGAGAAATTTGTTAACATCGAGTATAGGTTTAAGTGTTAGGAAGTCGTTTCTGAAAGTATTTGTATGGAGTGTAGCAATGTATGGAAGTGAAACATGGACGATAAATAGTTTGGACAAGAAGAGAATAGAAGCTTTCGAAATGTAGTGCTACAGAAGAATGCTGACGATTAGATGAGTAGATCACATAACTAATGAGGAGGTATTGAATACAATTGGGGAGAAGAGGAGTTTGTGGCACAACTTGACAAGAAGAGGGGACCGGTTGGTAGGACATGTTCTGAGGCATCAACGGATCACAAATTTACAATTGGAGGGCAGCGTGGAGGGTAAAAATCGTAGAGGGAGACCAAGAGATGAATACACTAAGCAGATTCAGAAGGATGTAGGCTGCAGTACGTACTGGGAGATAAAGCAGACTGCACAGGATAGAGTAGCATGGAGAGCTGCATCAAACTAGTCTCAGGACTGAAGACCACAACAACAACAACAACTACTACTACTACAATGTACTGAGGGTTTAGATGTATTCACTTGTTTCTGTAAGCGGCTATTAACAGAAGCTGGTATCTTAACTGTACGGCCACTGCACTGATTTAATGTAGTTATTGGAACTGTTGCTCTGTTTGCAATTTAAGTGTGGCATGCCCTGAGCCTCAATGAGGTTTTATTTGTTTCTGATCTCGTTTAACTCAGTTAGTCAACCCCTGGGTCGACTTTAACTTAAAACTTGTAGTGCCATTATGTTTAAAATATAAATATGTTCATGTCCTCGGTATCCAAAAGTATTTCTTGTTTCAATTTCATCTTGCTGTAATTTGCTATTGAACCGATCGACTCCCATGGCGACTGCAGCTCAAAAGCTTAACCTTCCTTTTCAGTTTTAATTGGCCACTGTGCCGACCCTTTGAAGTTTTGCCATTTAAAGTCTGTTGTCGACCTTTGGTCAGCGTTTCTCTACCTGTTCCTTTATAAAAACACTTGGTTAAAAATTTACGATCTTGAAATTACATTGACTCCGCCATTTGGGCGAGTTTAGTTTTAAATCCAAATCTGCTTTTAGGGTAAACGTTTGGCGGCCCATCATGCCGTATCTTTTTTGTAAAAGTAGTACGTTGCTGTTACTTTTTAAACGATCTTTGTATTTTTCTAGTTAGTCAGCGATCGTGTCGCAACGAGCTTAAATCTCAATCGATCATTTACCTTTCAAACGATCTTTCTATTTGTATTTTTCTAGTCAGTCGGCGATCGTGTCGAATTTAAGATTAGATCTCGATCGATCATTTGGTTGTAATTTATTGGAAAGCTGTCGTGCTTCTCTAAATACTATTACTTAAAACTTATAGCTGACTTTGCTTTTTGTATTTCTCTGTTATTTTGTTCCAGTTTCTTTTAGAGAAGACGCCCAAGCGTTCGAAAACTTCAATATTTAAAACGGTCCTAGTTACGATAGCTTTGAGACCGGAATTACCAGTTCTAGACACCTGAATGGCCTTAAACCGATCACTGTAAGCTGTAGAGACTATCTTACGCCAAAATATTTTAGTAACATTGCAGAGAGTCTGCGCCTCTTTTTTATTCTTAATATCGGATCTTAAGAGTTCTCACTTGTTCAGTTCCTCTTTGGGATTTGTTATATATCTATATTGTGTGTTACAGCTAGTAAAATTTTGTCCCCAGGTGAATGATGTCTATCTGAATGAGCGCCTCTTCTATTTCCATGGGTTGTTATCCCGACTTTTGGCAGCACGGCTAGATGTGCCGTTCCACAGTTTACTTGGCACATTACAGTTTGGATTCCAGAAGGATTCCTCGTCTGGGAATGCTGTACCTATATACACTCATCAAACTGTACAAGGCTAAAATAACAAAATATCGCCAGTTGTTATTGGTACGCGACCCCTTTAATACGACCTTGCACAATTCATACCACAACTATCACCAGGACTGGGAAGGGGGATGGCGAATCATGGCTGGTAGTCATACTTTGATTTGCACATACTTAATTTATTAACATAAGATACCTGCAGATCATTCCCCACAATCTTCAGTACAACGCAGAACTTAATTAGTACAAGTTCTTACTGAAACAAGACAGTTATCAGAACCGGACAAGTACAACTACAAAATGCATATGAAATCAGTTAAGAAATAACTAGCAAACACAGTATTGCTGTGGATTCGCCACACTTAACAAAAGCTTACAACTGACAGTACAGTTCCTATCAAAGTGGGCCAGCCACTTAATTGCATTTCATTACTGCACGGCCCAAACAGCACTTATATCTCACGTGGTTAACCACAGTTCACTAGAACGTGGATATGTAACAGAAGCAAGATAGACTGCCATGAAACAAACCCAGATTACACTTTACGTGACTACACACTGTGTAAGTAGGCTGTTTAGGTTTTTATATTGGTAACGCCACGTAGCGCACTGTATTAAAATCACTGACTGCTTTGTGCAGTCTGAGGCTGATCGGCATTGTTGCAATATTCGCCATTGTAGTGTTAGGCAGTTGGCTGCTAAAAGCGCGTAGCGTTGCGCAGTTGGAGGTGAGCCTCCAGCAGTGGTGGGTGTGGGGAGAGAAATGGCGGAGTTTTGAAATTTGTAAGACTGGATGTCATGAACTGATATATATATTATGACTTTTGAACACTGTTAAGGTAAATACATTGTTTGTTCTCTATCAAAATCTTTCATTTGCTAACTATGCCTATCAGTAGTTAGTGCCTTCAGTAGTTTGAATCTTTTATTTAGCTGGCAGTAGTGGCGCTCGCTGTATTGCAGTAGTTCGAGTAACGAAGATTTTTGGTGAGGTAAGTGAATTGTGAAAGGTATACGTTATTGTTAGTCAGGGCCATTCTTTTGCAGGGATTTTTGAAAGTCAGATTGCGTTGCGCTAAAAATATTGTGTTTCAGTTTAAGCACAGTCATTTACAATTGTTCTAAGGGGACGTTTCACATGTCGACCCTTAGCTGAGGATACCTCAATGGAATCTTCAGATTTTTTCTTGTAGTTTGTGCAATTAGTGCAGCCTTTGTTTATTGCTAGCGCGTAATTGTAGAGAGAATTTCCTTTGTAGTTGTAGTTTTTCATTCTTGTACAGTAAAACAGTTGTGGCATGCATGTAGATTTGCACCAAGTATTTCGCAGCAGCGCTTGCAATTAACGAGATATCATTTTCAATGCTATGTTAATGTGTTTTCTTATTTTGATCTTCAGATTGTGCTTTTCTGTGTTGTCGTGTGGAATATTGTGACAATAATGGCGTGGGAAAAACGTAATACTAGGTTCCAAAGTAAACTGAGAAATGACAGTGAAGACGAAAGTAGTGTGTTAGCGCCACCGTGTAATGAATTAACTAATGTTCAAAGTAGTAATTTAGTAATTGTGCATAGAGAAATGGAGCGGGCTGCAAATAATGGTGTAGGCAGTGAAACAATTAGTGAACATGGAAGCATTATCGATCGATCGGTCGGCAACAGCTTGCTTCAGGAATCCCAAATGACAGGACACAATGTTGCAAATACTGTAGATTCAGGTTTTGCGTCCTCGCCGTTTTCTCAAATAAGTCAAGACACATTTTCTGCTTTTCAAAATGCGAATATTGCCAGTTCAAATGCAATGCCGAATAGCACTGAGGAACATGTTTCAGACACCAGCGCATTGTTATTACAATTAATGCAACAAATGGGACAAAAGCTTCAAAAGTTAGACATAATGGAACAACACCAGAGACAAACACAGCAACAGTTAGACACAATGGATCAAAATCAGAGACAAACACAGCAAAAGCTTCAAAAGTTAGACACAATGGAACAAAATCAGAGACAAACACAGCAAAAGCTTCAAAAGTTATACACCACACTTGAACAAACACGTGAAGATTTAACTACTGAGTTACATAACATTGAATCGAAATGTCAAAAAGTCTGTAATGACGTAAAAACACAAATTTGTGAGCATTTTCAACCTATTTTTCGCGGCATGAAAATGCATTACAGAATCACGAAGCAGCCATAAAAGAACTGCAAACCATTGTTCATGAAAATCATGAGACCTTGTGGGCTAAAACTGACTCAGTTGCATCTACCGATTCGGTTACGCTACTTGCAAAGACTCAGGAAAACTTAAAGGACACAGTAGGTACGATTTCAACACAAATGGACACTTGTAACTTGGTTCAGAAAAACAAACTGAGGAAATAAGTACACTATCGGAGAAAGTAGCCAAACTTTCGTATCAGTTCACTAACTTATCTGCAAAGGTAGATGATGATCTGAATGACACAAGACCTGTAGACATCACTGACACAGAAGAGTATGAACAAATTAAGAAATTCAAACAAAATCAGAATCAAATTAATACGCAACACAAAACAGAAAACCGGGAAGTACAAGATCAGTTGGCACAAGTAATACAAAAATTACATATTTCAGAGGACACTCACGCTCCAACACAGGAAGAGGGACTTAGAAATACGGAAAAGCCACAAAATAATAACACAGGGCATTTCGGAAATTATGAAAGAAATTGGCAAGGTGCACCGAATTTTGAGATGGAACCGCCGACACGACGTAACAATGACCGATATGCTACTCGCCGACACGATGATTTTGACTGTAAGCTGTTCATTACTACACGTAAATTCAAAACATTTAAGAATTCTGGCAACGACATTCATCCACAAGCGTGGTTCCATCAATTCTCTCATTGTTATCCTCCCAAATGGTCATTAGAGCACAGATTAGAATTTATGTGTGGCTACTTAGAGAATGAACCAGCTGAAAGAATGCGATCAGTCATTTATGATTGTCACAGTGAAGAAGAATTTTATCATGCCTTCCTCTCAGCATATTGGTCTCAAGCTACACAAGACCGAGTAAAACTTAGCATCATAATGATGAAACATTTCGAACAATCTGAATTTTCCAGTCTTGTGAAATATTTTGAAGACATGTTGCACAAGAATCAGTACCTGTCAAACCCATACAGCCCCTCAGAACTCATCCGCATTTGCTTAATCAAACTGCCTGAACATGTACGACTTATTATTTTAGCAGGACGTTGCAAAGACGACATTGAAGCTTTTCAGGGACTGTTACAAGAACTAGAAATTGACACTGACAATCGCGAAACGTGAAAACAGGAACACAACAATTACAGGTCACATCCGTCACAATTCCGCGATGAAAGAAATAATAACTGGACACGACAAGGCTATTCTCACAACACAAATCGTGACCAAAACAGACACCACCTGTATGACAACCATTGGCAGAGTAGTAATAATTACAGGGAAAGATCACCTCTCTGCGGTAATGACTATCACAGAGACAATCAGAGAAACAGACAATATGGGAACCAAAATAATTATTATCAAGGAAGACAGAATAACTTTAGACACGACAGTCCACCGTGCAGTTACCATTCCAGGAGAAATTCTCCACCACATAACCGACAAAAAAGAAACTATGTAAACTACCGACATAACAAGAGACCAGAATTTAACCAAAACTGGCGTGGTTCAAACAGGACAGTGCCCTCTCGGCAAGGTGAATCTGTAGAAATTAGGTCTCCTAATCCTAATAACGACGCGCGCCAACAAAGAGAGACAATGACTCACACCGCAGGCAGCCACGTGCGGCGGCTGGCTCAGAGAAAAATAACATAGACGCTAACCTTGAAAAAAATTCCAGTATTCTTTATCGACGTAAACCGCATGATAATTGCGTTCAAGTTGAAACTCTGAGTAAAGGATTGCACCAGACTTCACATGTAAAACCGCTTATTGAGAGATAATCTGCTTTTTTTAATGAGTGACACATTTTATATTATTGCTTTTGCGCTGTATCTGTTTTATATCTGCACGGTTTTTCTGAATTATTCTGGAAAGTAAAACATGTTTTAGTAATAACTTTTGTGCAATACGTTAGAGCACAGTACTTTCTTCATCATGACAATAAGCGTAATAACAAAGATATATATACGCAAAGCATTTAACTTTTTAAAGATATTTGAAGTACAAGGATACAAAGGTTTTCCGTGATACATTTCATTCCATCGCTGTAATCTGTAACACCTGAGGGTATAATTACATTAATCCTCAGGGGGGTACACGCTTACTTTGTGCACCATGTGTTTGGCAAGCACAAGGAGCCCTAGCTAATATGGTATTTGCTTATACAACATTACACATCGGTACCATATTCCTCTAACACAGAATTACACAGCCATCTGATTATTTAACAGAGAAACAAACTTTTTTTTTTTTACTACGTCAGTGACAGATATTTACGCAATTACACAGGATAATTTCACACTTATGAAATTGTATTTTGTCTGTACTTTGTGAACTGTTCATAATTTTTTTTTGGAACCATTGTGATACTGTGAGAGCTTTGAATGTCGCATTTGGTATGGGGTCATGATTTTTAAAGTACGTTTGAGGTAGATGACACTATTTAAATGAGCAGAGAATTTTTTTTTAGGGTCTGAAGCTATTGCAGAAAGCTACGACTTTTTTGAGATTTGGCTGAGGTTCTATGATGTTATTATTACGATGACAATGTCTATTATGCTGTTGAGGTATGTTTATGATCAATAAGCTGATACTATATGAGGAATCTGATTATGCTACATATTTATAATGATGAAATATTGAAGAATCTCGACGAATATGTATATGTGTAATAAGGTAAGGCATAATGAGTAGTGGTTAGGGACTCTGATTTGTGAAAAGGGATGTTGGAAACCAAGAATCGTACTTTAAGAGTTTTTGAAATGTTTGTATGTGCGTAAATGTATCACAACGCCGACGAAAATTTTGTAGACACTGTTATATTTATAGGATTTTATTTCTACACATTTGTAACGCAAATTCTGGACCTGTGAAGTTTTTTATATGACACTGTCACTAAGTACAAACTGGTGTTGTAAATATTTCGGTAAGAAAGCTAAGTGACCTTGACGTAATGTGTTATGGGCGACCAGCTGTGCGAGTCGCCTGGAGAAAAAGCCATTAGGTCGGAAAAAAAGAGACCATTAACCTCGCTATTGACATTCCATTGTAGAAAGCATCGCAAATACGACACGCTCATTACTTGGAAACATATCGTACTTTGTGCTACTCACTGAAATGCTTATGAATTGATGGGAAATATTCTTACATCTGCAAACCTGATTATGATAAGTTGAGAGCTACTAACTTATGACATGTCACATGACTATTGAACGATATTTTTATGCTTTGCTTTACATAGTTGCTTATTTCATTTTATATCTGTTTTCCAGCTGTGTTGTAGCGTTGGTTTTATAAAATTAAATTAAATTCATTTGCTAATGTGAACACTTTCTGTCAACAGATCTATTAAATAATAATTTTATGGTCCACATTCTTCGAAAAAAGAGCACTTGGAATGGAAAGAACAATAAGAAGGGACTATAACAGTAACTGCATACATAATTTTCTTTTCAAGTACTTGGTAATTTTTTGTAGAATAAGCTTTTGTGGTGCACCACTTTAATTAAATAGACATTAAGATGTGAATATACATTTCCCTTACCTGCATTGTTGTCTTTAGTGTACTATTTCTTCTGCTTGTTGGTTTGTCATGTTTAGATACAAGTTATTACATTTACTGCTGCTTGCTTTGCCAATTTGCATTTTTTTGTCATTGCTGTTTGTGTTAATTGTTTTGTGCTGCTGCATTGCCTCTTCCCTTAGTTTAGCATCTGAGCTCAGTAGATTTAAGTTAGCTTATGAGGGGGTAGACTATATAAGAGAATGAGTTTCGATGAATTGGAAAAAATGCATTGAGACGTTTTACGAAAAAAGCACAGAAAGCAGGTATAGATAGCACTTTTTGAAATAATGAAGAATGAAGGGAGATCTCCATGAAGTAAAGAGAGTTTTGTTTGGAAAATACTGCAGTAAAACAAACCCTGTCCTTTCCTTTTGCATTAGTTCGCTATGTGTTTGTGTACCCTTGTGTATTTGTGTTCATCCTGTCTTTATGTGTTTAGCTAATAAGATTTATGTTGTAGAAGTTTTCTAGTACTAAGCTACATTCACTATGATGAGGAATACTGTTATCCTCAAATATAATTTGCATTAACAATATGTTATTTACTTTGTAAAGATCTTTAGACATTATTAATTCTGTTCTGTTTCAATGCTCATAAGTGAA
Organism: Schistocerca cancellata; assembly: GCF_023864275.1. Lineage (NCBI taxonomy): Eukaryota > Metazoa > Arthropoda > Insecta > Orthoptera > Acrididae > Schistocerca > Schistocerca cancellata. The sequence continues at coordinate 463,161,822 of NC_064632.1, read as the reverse complement.
ATTAATGTTTCGAAAACTATTGTCATTATTTTATGTATGTACTTATGTCATAATTCTTGTAACACTGATGTACATGTTTATTTCTATTCTTTTGTAAAGCCTGTATTACTACAAATGTTATCTGTACTGTTATGTTCGTTAATGATGTATTTTGTACCTTTGTAATTGTATTCTTATGTTGTAAATTTATAATTCTATAGACACCAGTTCTTAAAATTAAGTTTCATTTCACTGCACACGTTTTTGTTGGTCATAGTTCACGCAGAATATGCGAGAAAACAAAGGGGACTGTTAGTGTTAGCACGTGTGTTAAAAATTCAGCAAGCTACTGATTAACAGCATTGCTGGTTCTAAGGACAATTCCAAAAACTTTGTGAGCACACAAGTGGTGGTTTATGGACTTGCTATATTCTCCACAAGACTCTTCAATGGTGATTGTGCACCTGCACAGTCGCAACAGATGGCTGCTGGCTGTCTCTACAAGGACTACAGTGGGTCTGCATCTTTGATGGCCCACCAGTACCATTACTTCTACAAGGACTGCAGTGGGTCTGCACCTCTGGTGACCCACCAATACCATAATCTCTACCAGGACTACAGTGGGTCTCCTCTGTGATGACCTACCTACCAGTATTCTTCAAAACTTCGACTGACTCTGCTGTGGGTTTGCTCTGTTGTGACCCATTACCTGTTTGCATGTCAAGAGTGAGCACTGTCTTTCCTTTCGAAGGACAACACTACTTCTTCAAGACTGCATGGAAATCCACTACTTCCATGTGCATTTTCTTTTACTAATGAGACTTTGTGAAAAAAACTGTAATTACTACTGTGATGAATGATCAGTACTGTCTTTACAGACTGTAAGAAAATTTTAGCTTTTGACCAACATTGTATCAATAAGTGTGTGCATTTGATATCTTTGTTATTGTAATTGTAAAAATTTTTTTCCAATCTATATTGGCCACTGCCCAAAACAATTTGTAAAATTTTTTGTGGGGACCATGGGGGCTATGTAAGCAGGCTGTTTAGGTTTTTATATTGGTAACGCCACGTAGCGCTCTGTATGAAAATTACTAACTGCTTTGTGCAGTCTGAGGCTGGTCGGCATTGTTGCAATATTCGCCATTGTAGTGTTGGGCAGTTGGCTGCTAAAAGCGCGTAGCGTTGCGCAGTTGGAGGTGAGCCGCCAGCAGTGGTGGATGTGGGGAGAGAAATGGTGGAGTTTTGAAATTTGTAAGACTGGATGTCTTGAACTTCTATATATATTATGACTTTTGAATAGTATTAAGGTAAATACATTGTATGTTCTCTATCAAAATCTTTCATTTGCTAACTATGCCTATCAATAGTTAGTGCCTTCAGTACTCTGAATCTTTTATTTAGCTGGCAGTAGTGGCGCTCGCTGTATTGCAATAGTTCGAGTAACGAAGATTTTTGGTGAGGTAAGTGATTTGTGAAAGGTACAGTTTAATGTTAGTCAGGGCCATTCTTTTGTAGGGATTTTTGAAAGTCAGATTGCGTTGCGCTAAAAATATTGTGTGTCAGTTTAAGCACAGTCATTTATAATTGTTCTAAGGGGACGTTTCAACTGTAACTTCAATAGAGATCTGACAATCTGACATCTACGCAACAAGCACTGTGGACTGTCTATTACTACAGAGACAGATCACTGCAATTAGCCCAAAAATTACTTGACATTCGGTAGAGAGAATTTAATTACTTTATACCTGCTCTATTTGCTAACGTTTACTTACAAGGGAACCTCCCCATCGCACCCTCCTCAGATTTAGTTATAAGTTGGCACAGTGGATAGGCCTTGAAAAACTGAACACAGATAAATCGAGAAAACAGGAAGAAGTTGTGTGGAACTATGAAAAACATTAGTAAAATATACAAACTGAGTAGTCCATGCGCAAGATAGGCAACATCAAGAAGAACCTGAGCTGAGGGGCGCAATGGTCCCATGATTAAACTGAGTAGCTACGGTATAAGAGGTCCTTGATTCAAGTCATCCCTCGACTGAAAATTTTACTTTCTTTATTTTCGCAAAGTTATGATCTGTCCGTTCGTTCACTGACGTCTCTGTTAACTGTAATAAGTTTAGTGTCTGTGTTTTGCGACCGCACAGCAAAACCGTGTGATTAGTAGACGAAAGGACGTGCCTCTCTAATGGGATCCGAAAACATTTGATCGCAAGGTCATAGGTCAACCGATTCCTCCACAGGAAAACACATCTGATATATTCTATACGACACTGGTGACGGCATGTGCGTCACATGACAGGAAGATGTTGTCGACCAACCTAACTTGTACACATAGCGAATAGGTAAAAAGATTCTTCTACCTTGCCAGATTTAGGTTTACTTGTGGATGTGATAATCACTCTCAAAAAAGTGATGGAAACATAAGAGTTTGTCACATAAACTGAAAATAAAAAATTAAACTTTTCACTTGATGTAAGACTTGAACCTAGGACCTCTCGTTCCGTAGCTGCTCTCGCTAACCACGGGACCACGGCGCTCCTGGGCTCACACTCTCCTTGATATTGCCTATCTTCGCATGGACTACTCAGTTTGTATATTTTACTAATTTTTTTCATAGTTCCACACAATTTCTTCCTGTTTTCTCGATTGATCTGTGTTCAGTTTTTCAAGGCCTATCCACTGTGCCAACTTATAACTAAATCTGAGGGGAGTGCGATGGGGAGGTTCCCTTGTTAGTTGCAGGTCTATCTTTATGTAACCCAAAAAAACATTTGTTTAAACATCAGAAAATCACAATCAAATTATAAAACTCGTTTTACCCGCCTTGGCGGAAAGGAAAGATATACTAAACTTTCGGAATGGGATCTTCAACCAAAGCAATCCAGACGTGACCGGGTTATGTAAACACAGCAGGACCTAGGCTGCGGGTTACACCTCACTCTCCGCCAAGGCGTTGGCACTTACAGCAGATTTTGACAAACACAGGACAACTGCAACTCTCTGAAACACACACAAAAATACAGGGCAGAATCCTTGCACCAGACATACGTGCGTCAGTCTAAAACGTTCCGTCCACAGCAATCACTAAGCTTTAAATTGAAACCATTTAAGGACGGTTCACTGATAATAGTAATATCACTTAGGTGCAGTTTTCAATCACTTAATACCCTTAATAATCAATCAGAGAACAACCAGTACAGTTATAACTAAGACTACACTGCAAAGCAAACATTTAACCAGCTCACATGAAGCTCACCCACATACTTTTCGATTAACGGCAGTGTAAGTTCCACAATCATCCAGCGAGTGAAACGCCTCTTAACACGTCGCTCGGCCACATACGCTAAGGGCCAACTTACTTGATGTTTGCACACCAGCACAACTCAGCGGCTCAAGTAGCTTAACCACTGTACTTCAGGGACCTTTCCCTTGATAGATGGTTCAAATGGCTCTGAGCACTATGGGACACAACTGCTGTGGTCGTAAATCCCCTAGAACTTAGAACTACTTAAACCTAACCAACCCAAGGACATCACACACATCCATTCCCGAGGCAGGAATCGAACCTGCGACCGTAGCGGTCGTGCGGTTCCAGACTGTAGCGCCTTTAACCGCTCGCCCACTCCGGCCGGCTTTCCCTTGATAGAAATCACGAAACTTGGATCTCCGAGATGCCCCAAAACTCTGACTTGCCGACCAATACACCTCCGCGGCATATCACGCTGATAGGGCACACCCGGCCGCAGTCGACACTCCTTTCTCAATAGTTTTCTTTCGATAGGTGACGGCCGACTCTTCAAGCCCGCCAACCCGGAAGAAAGCCACACGATATTCAAAGCTCACATATAACTTACAAAATCGATCGCAACGGTATAACGAGCGTACCCGGTGCTGGCGCAAGTCCGCCATGGCTCAGTTATTTTTTTGCGATCTTTCCAAATTGGTTAAATGTGTAAGTCACATTACTCTCTTAGAAAAACTCGAGTTTTATGGAACTTATAGGTTTAGTCAGAGCTGACGGGATGCAAAATGTTGTGCTGAACCATTCAAACAATTTCGCAAGGGTAGAAAAATTTTGTGACTGGGGAGAAATCACAAAGGGAGTCCCGCAGGGTTCAATGTGCTCAGAAGCCTTTCCCATCACTGACTGCCCGAGTTTGGATGAGGCCCATTCACTTCCGTGCGTCACTTGGATCAAGAGTAGCCGCTTGAAGACGGAGCTACATCTACATCTACATTCAACGGTGTGTGGCGGAGCGCACTTTACGTGCCACTGTCATTACCTCCCTTTCCTGTTCCACTCGCGTATGGTTCGCGGGAAGAACGACTACCGGAAAACCTCCGTGCGCGCTCGAATCTCTCTAAGTTTACATTCGTGATCTCCTCGGGAGGTATAAGTAGGGGGAAGCAATATATTCGATATCTCATCCAGAAACGCACCCTCTCGAAACCTGGAAAGCAAGCTACCCCACGATGCAGAGCGCCTCTCTTGCAGAGTCTGCCACTTGAGTTTGCTAAACATCTATGTAACGCTATCACGCTTACCAAATAACCCTGTGACGAGACGCGCCGCTCTTCTTTGAATCTTCTCTATCTCCTCTGTCAACCCGACCTGGTACGGATCCCACACTGATCAGCAATACTCAAGTACAGGCCGAACGAGTGTTTTGTAAGCCACCTCCTTTGTTGATGGACTACATTTTCTAAGGACTCTCCCAATGAATCTGAACCTGGCACCCGCCTTACCGATAATTAATTTTATATGATCATTCCACCTCAAATCGTTCCGCACGCATACTCCCAGATATTTTACAGAAGTAACTGCTACCAGTGTTTGTTCCGCTATCATGTAATCATACAATAAAGGATCCTTCTTTCTATGTATTCGCAATACATTACATTTGTCTATGTTAAGGGTCAGTTGCCACTCCCTGCCCCAAGTGCCTATCCGCTGCAAATCTTCCTGCATTTCGCTGCAATTTTCTAATGCTGCAACTTGTCTGTATACTACAGCATCATCCGCGAAAAGCTGCATGGAACTTCCGACACTATCTACTAGGTCATTTACATATATTTTGAAAATCAATGGTCCCATAAGACTCCCCTGCGGTACGCCAGAGGTTACTTTAACGTCTGTAAACGTCTCTCCATTGAGAACAACATGCTGTGTTCTGTTTGCTAAAAACTCTTCAATCCAGCCACACAGCAAGTCTGATATTCCGTAGGCTCTTACTTTGTTTATCAGGCAACAGTGCGGAACTGTATCGAACGCCTTCCAGAAGTCAAGGTAAATGGCATCTACTTGGGAGCCTGTATCTAATATTTTCTGGGTCTCATGAACAAATAAAGCGAGTTGGGTCTCACACGATCGCTGTTTCCGGAATCCATGTTGATTCCTACAGAGTAGATTCTGGGTTTCCAGAAATCACATGATACGTGAGCAAAAAACATGTTCCAAAATTCTACAACAGATCGATGTCAGAGATATAGGCCTATAGTTTTGCGCATCTGCTCGACGACCCTTCTTGAAAACTGGGATTACCTGTGCTCTTTTCCAATCATTTGGAACCTTCCGTTCCTCTAGAGACTTGCATACACGGCTGTTAGAAGGGGGGCAAGTTCTTTCGCGTACTTCGTGTAGAATCGAATTGGTATCCCGTCAGGTCCAGTGGATTTTCCTATGTTGAGTGATTTCAGTCGCTTTTCTATTCCTTGGACACTTATTTCGATATCAGCCATTATTTCGTTCGTGCGAGGATTTAGAGAAGGAACTGCAGTGCGATCTTCCTCTGTGAAACAGCTTTGGAAAAAGGTGTTTAGTATTTCAGCTTTACGCGTGTCATCCTCTGTTTCAATGCCATCATCATCCCAGAGTGTCTGGATATGTCGTTTCGATCCACTTATTGATTTAACGTAAGTCCAGAACTTCCTAGGATTTTCTGTCAAGTCGGTACATAGAATTTTACTTTCGAATTCACTGAACGCTTCACGCATAGCCCTCCTTACGCTAACTTTGACATCGTTTAGCTTCTTTTTGTCTGAGACGTTCTGGCTGCGTTTAAACTTTCAGTGAAGCTCTCTTTGCTTTCGCAGTAGTTTCCTAACTTTGTTGTTGAACCACGGTGGGTTTTTCCCGTCCCTCACAGTTTTACTCCGCACGTACCTGTCTAAAACGCATTTTACGATTGCCTTGAACTTTTTCCTTAAACACTCAACATTGTCAGTGTCGGAACAGAAATTTTCGTTTTGTTCTGTTAGGTAGTCTGAAATCTGCCTCCTATTACTCTTGCTAAACAGATAAACCTTCCTCCCTTTTTTTATATTCCTATTTACTTCCATATTCAGGGATGCTACAATGGCCTTATGATCACTGATTCCCTGTTCTGCGCTTACAGAGTCGAAAAGTTCGGGTCTTTTTGTTATCACTAAGTCCAAGATGTTATCTCCACGAGTCGGTTCTCTGTTTAATTGCTCGAGGTAATTTTCGGATAGTGCACTCAGTATAATGTCACTCGATTCTCTGTCCCTACCACCCGTCCTCAACATCTGAGTGCCCCAGTCTATATCTGGTATACCAACAGAAACATGCCCTCTTTTAAAGGAAAACATCCTTCACGGTTCGCCGCACGGGCTGGCCGCGCGGTTAGAGACGCCATGTCAGTGACTGCGCGGCCCCTCCCGCCGGAGGTTCGAGTCCTCCCTCGGGAATAGGTGTGTGTGTTGTTCTTAGCATAGGTTAGTTTAAGTTAGTTTAAGTAGTGTGTAAATCTAGAGACCGATGACCTCTGCAGTTTGGTCCCTTAGGAACTCACACACATTTCAACCTTCACAGTTCAATAACCAATAATTAAGGTATCTGGACGACATGTTACGTATCAACTTCTTTCCTTGTTTAATATAACTTTTAAAGATAATTTCATTCATGTCCTTCGAATACAGAACTTTCTTGGTATTTAATATCATATAGTTTTAACACCTCCCTTCAACCTTCCTCGCTTGTCTCTACTGATCATTCTGAACTTACACTGATGAGCGAAAACATTATGGCCAGATGTTTAACAGCGCGTGTCATTGATTGGAAAACCGATAAGTTGCCGGAGATACGTGGTAGCAGATATTTACGCAGAGTTCACGCAGTTCCTCTAAATTACGGGCGGATGGTTTATGGGCGTGTAGCTGACGGCCGGTAGCGCCCAGATGAGGTCCATCGGATTCAGCGTAGGAAACTCTGGTGGCCAAGTTCACTGTCTTGCTCCTCAGTCTACTATAACACTATTGTGGTTTTGTGACAGGTACAGTTCTTCTGTTGGACGATGCCATCGCCGTCGAGAAAGACAAGTATGGAGGGATACACGTTTTCGACGATAATGCTTACATAGTCCACAGCTGTCATGGTGACTCCATTTACTACCAAAAGTCCCACAAAATCCCAGATTAGTGTCCCTCATGTTACAATTCTGCGATCACTAGCTTGTGCCCGTGTCACGGTGCATGTTTCGAGGAATCTTTCACTTAAACGACTGCATATCGAGAAGACCATCGACCTCGTGTAAGAAGAAACGGGATTCATTCGAGAAGTCGACAGGTTATCACTGATCTACACTTCCATCACTGTCATCCCCTGCTCACTGCAATCATAACTGACGATGTCGTTGGGTCAAAATCGTAACACGGACGTTTCGTCTGCTGCACTGAATGACTGCTCCGAGCCCATTGTTTCAGCATCAGCATTGTCCTCTCTAGTCGGATCTGCCACATATCGCTGCTCTTTGTTGTTGTTGTGGTCTTCAGTCCTGAGACTGGTTTGATGCAGCTCTCCATGCTATTCTATCCTGTGCAAGCTTCTTCATCTCCCAGTACCTACTGCAACCTACATCCTTCTGAATCTGCTTAGTGTATTCATCTCTTGGTCTCCCTCTACGATTTTTACCCTCCACGCTGCCCTCCAATACTAAATTGGTGATCCCTTGATGCCTCAGAACATGTCCTACCAACCGATCCCTTCTTCTGGTCAAGTTGTGCCACAAACTTCTCTTCTCCCCAATCCTATTCAATACTTCCTCATTGGTTATGTGATCTACCCAACTGATCTTCAACATTCTTCTGTAGCACCACATTTCGAAAGCTTCGATTCTCTTCTTGTCAAAACTATTTATCGTCCATGTTTCACTTCCATGGCTACACTCCATACAAATACTTTCAGAAATGACTTCCTGACACTTAAATCTATACTCGATGTTAACAAATTTCTTTTCTTCAGAAACGCTTTCCTTGCCATTGCCAGTCTACATTTTATATCCTCTCTACTTCCACCATCATCAGTTATTTTGCTCCCCAAATAGCAAAACTCCTTTACTACTTTAAGTGTCTCATTACCTAATCTAATTCCCTCAGCATCACCCGACTTAATTCGACTACATTCCATTATCCTCGTTTTGCTTTTGTTGATGTTCATCTTATATCCTCCTTTCAAGACACTGTCCATTCCGTTCAACTGCTCTTCCAAGTCCTTTGCTGTCTCTGACAGAATTACAATGTCATCGGCGAACCTCAAAGTTTTTATTTCTTCTCCATGGATTTTAATACCTACTCCGAATTTTTCTTTTGTTTCCTTTACTGCTTGCTCAATATACAGATTGAATAACATCGGGGAGAGGCTACAACCCTCTCTTACTCCCTTCCCAACCACTGCTTCCCTTTCATGTCCCTCGACTCTTATAACTGCCATCTGGTTTCTGTACAAATTGTAAATAGCCTTTCGCTCCCTGTATTTTACCCGTGCCACCTTTAGAATTTGAAAGAGAGTATTCCAGTCAACATTGTCAAAAGCTTTCTCTAAGTCTACAAATGACCTGCTTTCTTTGGGATTGGAATTATTATATTCTTTTTGAAGTCTGAGGGTATTTCGCCTGTTTCATACATCTTGCTCACCAGATGGTCGCTGCTTATCATTTCATAATGAGACGATAATGCTCCGACCTCTGCATTCTGTGAAGAGGAGTAGATGTCCAATACTTTGTCACCTATTCTTAGTTTCATTGCCCTCCAACCACGTTCTATGGATGTTTACGACATTGGTACCAAACAGCCGACCACTTACCGCGTTTATGAGGTGCTAGTTCCCAATCCGCTGGGCATAACATTCTGACCTCTGTCAAAGCTGCTTATTGAATTTTCCCATTTGCCTCCCGTAAAGTCGCAATGATGGTTCTTCATTCTTCTCTTCCCAAGATCCATTTATCCACTTTCCTTACCTAGCTACTTCTACTTTAAAGAATTGTCAGAAACGGACTGCGAAACTCAGGCATTACCAAAATGTCAATCTGCTTCTGTTCATCTATGTAAACAAGTACTTCTTGTTTCTGTTGTGTTTTAGATCAGAAGCTGATTGCTATATGTGGTCGAAACTAGTCACCAATCATTTCGCCCATGCAACTGAGACGGTAAAAATAAACTTGTAAAAAATGCAGTTGTGGTTTTTGTCGTGAAGAAACTATCTTCATTATCAAAACTGCTGATGATAAACATTTCCATATTTCATTTTACTCTGTTTTGACGACGATATTTTCTCTGGACCAGCGCCCTGTCATCTAAAAGTCAGCCTCCTGCACGAGTAGCAGATATAGCACCGAAGGCTAACGGGATCCCAACTGGGCTCTGCGTGGTCCGCAGTTCCGAAACCTGCGACCTTCGCCACTCTCTGTGGATATTCCCGGTTGTTTACAAGGCAATTACGGAGCGGCGTGACATAACTTAATATTTACTCGGACAGGTTGGGGGAGACGACGGCTGCGACGCCTATAAATCGCGGGCCTGCAATATACAGCTCAGCGCGTAATTTCTGGTGAGTTGCCACGAAGAACCCGACTCTGGGCGGATACAGCGAGGCGTTCTCGCACTGTATACCGTATATTTCTGCAGTCTCTGCGGAGCTTAACAGAAGGAAAGGCACCGTAGCAATGCGCTCCGTTTCCTACTGATGATCAACCTGCGCTTGGATTACATAACGACGACAATAGGTGCCAAAAGAGTGCAGAAGCACCACAACACTTCAAATTCCCTTGTAGATTAAATCTGTGCATCAGGTCGAGAATCGAAGTCCGGACTTTATCTTTCACGCCCTACTCTCCTAATGACTGAATTAAACTGGGACGAATCACAACTCAAGTCGGCCAGCTTCGATACGGCCTCTTCAATAACTCCCAAATGTGAAAGGAGCTATCTTGCATATTTTGCTGGGAAACAGAGCAAAGGTACTGGCAGAATTTAATCGTTAGAGCGCCCCAGATAATTCAGTCGGTAAGGAAAGACTCCGCATTCGATTCCCTGTCCAGCAATCGGTACTAATGTGCAACGAAGTTTCTAAACAGCGCACATTCTGCTGCAAATCGGAAGTTTAATTCTAGTGTGGCCTGAAAAATCGAAAACACAAAGCCTACTGCCTCAAAAATGTGTAATCCAAAATTGATAATCTGCTCCTTCTTACTGCCTGCTCCTTCTTACTGGTCTTAGCCAGTATCTTCACGGAGACGACACTAGTCATTTATTCAACCTTGAAAATTGTGTTAAATTTTCTCGAAGACTTGCCGAGAACATCCTGAAATGATGAGGTACGTTCCCACCTCTTTCCTGCACACAAAAAGTCCGGCGTGTACCTGAATGACTGTGTGGGTAGTTGTAATGAGTGTTATGTTTATGTTGTGGATATTATCAAGACGAAAATAACTTTAAGAGAGTAATCTGGGCCGATATATGTATAACATCTTCTCATATATTGTTATGACTGACACGAAAAGGGGAGTTTCGGATTCAAGTACTCATGCAAGAAGTGAATTATCGTCAAGATTGTCACATGCCTGGGCATAAAATGATAACTGGATCCTTCTGTCGCCCACTAGACTCATCCCCTCATGCAACCGAAAACTTCGCAGAAAACCTCAGTTCACTTGTACGTAAGTTCCCAAAAAATACTATAATCGTCGGTGGAGACTTTACTCATCCAAAAATTAATTGGGAAAATTGCAGTTTAGTTAGTGGTGGACGTGATAAGACATCCTGTGAAACTTTACTTAATGCCTTCTGTGAAAACTATGTAGAACAGATGGTTAGGAATCGTACTCATGGAAATATATTTGATCTGTTAGCAACAAATAGACCTGATCTCTTTGAGGATGTCCACATCGAAACTGGTATCAGTGACCATGACGTGGTTGTGGCAACAATGATTACCAAAGCACTAAGGACAACTAAAACAAGCAGAAAGATATGTATGTTCAGTAAACTAGATAAAATCAGTAATGTCATATCTCAGTGAGGAACTTGAGACTTTCAATACAGGTCAGGAGCATGTAGAGGAACTCTGGCTGAAGTTTAGTAGAATAGTTGCCACGCACTGGATAAATATATACCCACCCATTAGAACGTTTCATAAGGGAAAGAAGCTTCCGTGGTATACAGTCACTGTTAAGAAAGTTCTAAAGATACAGATATTACTGCATTGTAGGTGTAAAACGAAGCGTAGGGCTATAGGTAGAGAGATGTTGAATGAAACTCGTTCGGCTGTTAAGAGAGCAATACGTAATACCTTTAATAACTACCGTAGCAGAAGATTGATAAATGATATTTCAGAAAATCCAAATACATTCTGGCTGTATGTAAAGTTCGTCAATGGAACCAAAGTTAGTCCCTAGCGAAAGAGACAGAAACTGAAATTGAGGGTAGCAAAGCAAAAGCTGAAATGCTTAACTCCGTTTTCAAATGTTCTTGTACAAAGGAAAACACAGGAGACTTGCCCCAATTTATTCTCGTACCACTGAAAAGATGAATAAAATACGTAATAATGGCAGTGGTGTTGAGAAACAGCTGAAATCAAAATTTAACAAAACTCCAGGCCCCAATGGAATCCCTGTCATATACTATACTGAATTTGCGGCTGAGTTAGCTCATCTTCTCACTATAATCTGTCGTAGATCGCTCGAACAAAAAGCCCTGCCCAGTTCTTGGAAGAAGGCACGGATCACACCCATCTACAAGAAGCGTAGTACAAGTGATGCACAAAAATACCGTCCAATATCCTTGACATCTATTTGTTGTAGAATCTTCGAACATATTCTGAGCTCCTTACATAATGAGGTATCATGAAAAGAATAACCTCCTCAATGCCAACCAGCATGGTTTTCGAAAGCATCGACCGTGTGAAACCCAACTCGCTCTTTTCTCACATGACATACTGAAAGCCTTGGATCAAGGCAACAATGTATACGCAATATTTCTCGATTTCTGAAAAGCATTACACTCAGTACGAGACCAACGCTTATTGTCAAAAGTACGATCATATAACTGGATTGAGGACTTTTGGTAGGGAGGACACAGCATGTTATCTTTGGTAGAGAGTCATCGTCAAATGTAACTGCAACTTTAGGTTTTCCCCAGGGGAGTGTGTTGGGACCCCTGCTGTACATGTTGTATATTAATGACTTTTCAGGCTTTTTGCAGATGATGCAGTTATCTATACTGATGTACTCTCTGAGAAAAGCTGCATAAATATGCAGTCAGATCTCGATAAGATTTCAACATTGTGCAGAGTTTGGCAGCTTGCCCTAAATGCGCAGAAATGGAAAATTCTGCACTTCAAAGAACGAAAGAACGTGGTATCCTATGACTATAATATCAATGGGCCACTGTTGGAATCGGACAACTCATACAAATACCTTGGTGTAACACTTTGTTGGGATATGAAATGGAATGATCAGATGGGTTCAGTCGTGGGTAAAGCAAGTGGTAAACTTCGGTTTATTGGCAGAACACTGGGGAAGTTTAATCAGTCTACAAAAGGGATTGCTTACAAATGACTCGTGCGACATATCCTAGAATATTACTCAACCGTGTGGGACCCATACCAGATAGGACTAACAGGGGATATTGAACGTATAGAGAAGGGCATCACGAATGGTCTCAGGTTTGTTTAATTCATGGGAGAGTGCCACAGGGATATCGAAGGAACTGAAACGACAGACTCTTAAAAACAGACGTAAACTATCCCGAGAAAGTCTATTAACTAAGTTTCAAGAACCGGCTTTAAACTATTACTCTAGGGATATACTACAACCCCATACGCATCGCTCACACGGGGACCGTGACGATAAGACTAGAATAATTACTGCACCCACAGAGGTATTGAAAACAATCATTCTTCCTCTTGTGGTGTTGCAACACACACACGCGCGCGCGCACACTCACACAAACCAAACAGCGAAAACACCAAATCCAATTCAAACTCGCGCGCCTCACCCAGCCAAACACGCTACGAAACAAATGAAGACTACACAGCCACAACAACATGTAATGGCGGCGAAAACTCTGCCTGCATTTTGAAATAACGGAGAAAGTGCAGGGTCAAGCGACCATAGATCACGAAATCAGCTTATTGACCTTGCCAAAAACATATCAGAAAGCACTAAAACATCATAGCCATACGTTACACACAAAAAATGTGGTATATACTCAGGTCCGTTTGTAAATGCATAATAAACAGAAAAATAAAAATTACGTTTCGCTGTTTGCAGATAAGAAGTTTTAGATTGTGTAGCGGACTAGCTACCAACATAAATGTCCAATAGCATCATGTAAGGTATGTAAACTAATGCATACATCCACTCTTTTGCCAATTAAGTTGTAACTAGAGCTTTAGACATAATGTTATGAACAACACACAGTGCATCAGTTCGTTAATACATATTGAAACGTCCCCTTAGAAAAATTAGTGAATTACTGTGCTGATAAACCTCTTACATTATTTGATTTTGAAACAGCTGAGCAGGACTGAACGTACTCAGACATTTCGCTCTTTACCTATTCTGATCAACACTAAACTAACACACAATATTTTTAGTGCAACGCAATCTGACTTTCAATAATCCTTAGAAAAAAATGGCCCTGAATAACAATAACCTATACCTTTCACAAATCACTTACCTCACAAAAATCTTCGTTACTCGAACTACTGCAATACAGCGAGCGCCACTACTGCCAGCTAAATAAAAGATTCAAACAACTGAAGGCATAGTTAGCAAATGAAAGATTTTTATAGAGAACAAACAATGTATTTACCATAATAGTGTTCAAAAGTCATAATATATATAGCAGTTCATGACATCCAGGTTTACAAATTTGCTGTCTCTGATGGACACACGTCCAGATCATCCGCTCTCAAAACTCCGCCATTCCTCTCGCCACATCCACCACTGCTGGCGGATCACCTCCAACTGCGCAACGCTACGCGCTGTTAACAGTCAGCTGCCCAACACTACAATAGCATATACTCCAACAATGCAAACCAACCACAGCCTTCACACAGCACAGTCGGTGATTTTCATATTACCAACATAAAAACGTAAACAGCCTACTTACAATATCTCAAATGTGAACTATGAACAAATGATTTATAATATTTTACAACAATAATTCCTTCACAATTGAAAATATTATCTGCCGAAAGTTTCGCTAAATGACAATATGTAACAATAATTTTACAGTAAGAAAATAAAAAATTACCCACTGAAAATAGCACAAAAAGTACCGAAACATGTCTGGGTAAAACAAAACTGAAAAGGTTTCTTGCTTAAGGCGGAACTCCTCGTCCTGTAATCATTCTTCTCACTCTCCATACGTGAATGCAACAGGAAGAAATCCTAATAACTGGTACAATGGGACGTACCCTGTGCTATGCACCTGATGATCGTTTGCGGAGTGTAGGTGTACGTGTAAATGGTCTGCCCTCTTGCGACACTGAAGGGCAGGTTACAATACAGTCCATAACAACTGAGTACACTCTGGTGCTCGGCACATGAACACTGTCAGCTCTCTTCTGTTTGTTAATTAAATATTGGTAGTCGTATTTCCTGGCACAACCGAGTTCGACTCTACCCTCTGCGGCTAGAGGACAGTGACAGTACCATGCATTGTCAGTGCGACTGTAGAGGTTCTATTTGCAATGTGCATGTGGTGTGGATGACGAAATAAAGTATAGTCTCTCTCACCAATCCGCCGAGAATCAAAGTTCTAAACCGTTCACAAGTTCTGTGTCAGTTCGGTGCCCCCACGTGCTGCTACACAAAAAGATTTGCCAACACTTTACACAGCACAGACACTTCATGGGCCCCTGCAAATGTGGTTGGTCTTACAAATTTGGCTACATTGCGCATGTGGGGCGCCAACTCACATTTGTCACAATGTACCCAATGTATTTAATATAAATGTAGGCAGGATTTCATATGCAAATCTCACTACACACTCTTGTATTTTTTAAATTTTCACAAATTCGAGTATATTTCCTGTAAGAACACAGAAAAGTCGAAAGTCACACTTCACAATAAATTAATTTCAGAGCCTGAGTGAGTTTCTTAAGATGTTGGAAGCAGCTGAATAAACCACGATTAATTGCGTGACTCATCTTTAGGAAGCCGTTGAAGCTCCACAGTATCTCAAACTATAAATTCTACAATGGCTGCATGCTGAAACTTTCTAAGTGCGGCTTGTATCATACGCAACCCAAAGAATACCATCAGATGTCAAAAAATTTCTGTGTCCAAAATTAGGACCTCTGAATAATTCACACACACGAACTAGCAGCTTTTCACTGCTCGCCAGATAAAACTTTATTGAACACATAGTAACACAGCCTGGCAACCTACATCTGAACGTAGACTCCCCTTCAAAATGCTGCTGTTCACCCAGGAAACCTCAGTCAAGAACAAACCAGTTAAACTACTGAATTCTTAATTTTAACCTTTTATACACGTATGATACATCAAATCACACGGAAATTTTCCGAGAAATGTTATGCTGTTATTAGTTTTCCTTTAACAGCCATAGTTTATTTATAAACAATAATTTCTATCCTTTTCTCCCATTTTCGGATTTATAAGTATATACAGGGTGTTACAAAAAGGTACGGCCAAACTTTCAGGAAACATTCCTCACACACAAATAAAGAAAAGATGTTATGTGGACATGTGTCCGGAAACGAAGGTGTCCCGACAGGAAGACTTTCGAAGCAATTGATCGGCGTCTTAGGGAGCACGGAACATTCCAGCCTATGACTCGCGACTAGGGAAGACCTATAACGACGAGGACACCTGCAATGGACGAGGCAATTCTTCTTGCAGTTGACGATAATCCTAATGTCAGCGTCAGAGAAGTTGCTGCTGTACAAGATAACGTTGACCACGTTACTGTATGGAGAGTGCTACGGGAGAACCAGTTGTTTCCGTACCATGTACAGCGTGTGCAGGCACTATCGGCAGCTGATTGGCCTCCACGGGTAAACTTCTGCGAATGGTTCATCCAACAATGTGTCAATCCTCATTCTTTACGGATGAGGATTCATTCCAACGTGATCAAATTGTAAATTTTCACAATCAACATGAGTGGGCTGACGAGAATCCGCACGCAATTGTGCAATCACGTCATCAACACAGATTTTCTGAGAACGTTTGGGCAGGCATTGTTGGTGATGTCTTGATTGGGCCCCATGTTCTTCCACCTACGCTCAATGGAGCACGTTATCATGATTTCATACGGGATACTCTACCTGTGCTGCTAGAACATGTGCCTTTACAAGTACGACACAACATGTGGTTCATGCACGATGGAGCTCCTGCACATTTCAGTCGAAGTATTCGTACGCTTCTCAACAACACATTCGGTGACCGATGGATTGGTAGAGGCGGACCAATTCCATGGCCTCCACGCTCTCCTGACCTCAACCCTCTTGACTTTCATTTATGGGGGCATTTGAAAGCTCTTGTCTACGCAACCCCGGTACTCTTCGTGCTCATATTGTGGACGGCTGTGATACAATACGCCATTCTCCAGGGCTGCATCAGGGCATCAGGGATTCCATGCGGCGGAGGGTGGATGCATGTATCCTCGCTAACGGAGGACATTCTGAACATTTCCTGTAACAAAGTGTTTGAAGTCACGCTGGTTCGTTCTGTTGCTATGTGTTTCCATTCCATGATTAATGTGATTTGAAGAGAAGTAATAAAATGAGCTCTAACATGGAAAGTAAGCGTTTCTGGACACATGTCCACATAACATATTTTCTTTCTTTGTTTGTGAGGAATGTTTTCTGAAAGTTTGGCCGTACCTTTTTGTAACACCCTGTATAGAATATTAACAAACAACTTAAATTATACATTAAAATTGTCCTGTATATATAGTTTACAGTACTGCCTCTGCTTTCAATGTTTCTCTATTTATTTTCTGAGGAAAGCTGTTTTTAATTGCACGAAATCCACTTTGCTGCCTCTGATTTAAATACGTAGGTTGGATCTTAAATAGTGGCAACACTGTTGTAGAGACACCTCCGAGCAAATGTACTCGCCTGTCCCACGTCACCGGCGTGCGCACAATCGAGGGAAACACAGTCACTTGTGAGCGTACGGTCTAACGTACCGGTGTCACTATGTTCTCGAAACAGCAACAACGGAGTTGGATCAATATTAAATGTGCCAGAGGTCGTACAGCACGACAGTGTCATCGAGGTCTTTAAGAACTTTGCGAAAGAAGCAGCGACACTTTCTGCGCAACCCACCCATCATTTTGCACGACAATGCGCGGGCGCATACAGCGCAAGCTATGGTTCCTCTGTTCGGTCGATGGGACTGGGAAGTACTGTACCATCCACCATACTCCCCGGACATACATCCTTGCGACTTTGATTCCAAAGATGACGGAACCACTTCGTGGCAATCGCTTCAGAACTGTTCCAGAGATTCGACAGGCAGTAGACCGCTCCATTCGCACGATCAACAGAACAGGCTCTGCTAACAGTATACTGCGCCTTCCACATTGCTGGCAACGGGTTCTACACAACGGTGGTGGCTACTTTGAAGTACAGTAACAGGTGAAAAGTATGTTGCAATCGCATGATGAATTGCCGAGATATTCATTTTTACAGTTCAAGAATTATTTGTAACATTTCCCACATAATAACTTACAGACTAATGCTGATACCGACGGTGCATCTTTAGACGCGTAATCGACCATCTTTTCTGCTTCAAATGAGCCTCCTAGCTCTTCAGTGACACACATGTTTCGATATTTATTAGTTCTGGCGTAAGCTTTAATTTTTCACTGGACACGAAAAGCGTTTAGCTGCCCAACGAACGGGTTTTCCCTATCAAGTGGTCACCTTAGCGGACGGTGGAGGACCAGAGACAACACCATCAGTGGAGATTAGTGTGAAGCTGATTTCGGCTGTCAACACGAATATGACCTGATGTTAGCCGCCGCCTGTGAGTTCGCAGTCGCGTGTTTGTAATTGAATTAAGTGTACCTCTCCTTTACAGTAGGCTGTCGTGTTACAGTGGCATCAGTTACAAATGTTTCAGAGATAAAAATATCTCTGTCTACAAATCACATGCCTTTTTTTCCTTTTTGGATCATCGGTCTCCCGTTTGATGCGGTACGCCGCAACTTCCTCTACTGTGCCAAAACTTCTCCGTCTCAGAGCAGCTATTTCACCCAACGTCCTCAACTGTTTGTTGGATATGTTCCAATCTCTGTTGTACCCTGCACAGCTCACTCTAGATTCACGTAAGTCGTCTTTTCTTAACAGTTACCATCATCTTCTCCCTCCTTCGTATTAGTGTTTTCTGTAGTGTTCTCATTGTCAAATGGTTCAAATGGCTCTGAGCACTATGGGACTCAACTGCTGTGGTCATAAGTCCCCTAGAACTTAGAACTACTTAAACCGAACTAACCTAAGGACAGCACACAACACCCACCCATCACGAGGCAGAGAAAATCCCTGACCCCGCCGGGAATCGAACCCGGGAACCCGGGCGTGGGAAGCGAGAACGCTACCGCACGACCACGAGATGCGGGCGTTCTCATTGTCACTGCAGAGTCTTGTACCCTAGGAATCAAGTGAGAAGATGTTGTTTGGTGGCCGGTATCCTCTATCTACAACACAACTGCACACACGGATTAACAGGGTTCTTTATTTACATGAACAGGAAGCTACTTATCTTAAAGAGAGTCCATCTGTTGTGGTACAAGCTATTCCCTAATAGTCCTCCTTAGCCTCACTGCTGGTAAGGTACAAGTCTCGCTATAAACACTACTCTGGTCACTATACACTCTCGTAGTCGGTGATGTGAATTGACAGACGCCAACTGAAATGCGAGTTAGTGACTGTGTGACTGACCTAGTGACCGAGCGACTAAGCTAGTGACTGAGACTGAGCCCACCAGTCAGCGATGGCGATCTAAATACCTGCGGCTGAGATGGCGTTGGCGACGTGTTGCTTGCGTGTCTGTCCTTGGCTTTGCTCCTGATAGGTGCGCTTGATCCAGCACCTACTATCGATCTTCTTACTATCTCTTTACAAACCAGTGTCCTGGTGACAGTTTAGCCAGCATATTTTCCATATATTCATTTCCTTGTAATTCGGGAGAGAATTTCCTCGTTTCTTGTTGAGCCGGGCGAGCTTACACTACGTATCGAAAGCGTGATTTAGCACCTTTGCTTGTAGCTTGCTCCGCCGCGTCGACTTAGTGTCGCCCCATATCAGCTCGGTCTCAGTTGTTGCTCACCAGGATGGCCAGCCAACAACAGCTCCTGAGGGTTGTGTGGGACGTCGACAGTAAAAGCAACTCCCGGAATTGAGTAGCACCTTGAGCGAAAGTCTACATTGCTACTTTGCCAATTACATGCCTGAGAAAATCGACGCTCGAATTTGGTGGAAGACCACCTTCTACTGTGCCTTATCTACGGAAATTACAGGTGGGGCGGACTGGCTTAGGCATATGGACTTATTTGTTGAGTATTTTAATGTGTAGACTGTACGTGAAACTATTCCGAGATACCTTCTATGTTGCGCAGTTCTTATACTGTGTGTTTTAGGCTACAGTTAACTCCAGTTTTGTAAAGAGGCGTTTCCGGTAGTTATGTTGATAAACTTGTCTTTATTTCACATTTCTTACTTTCTGTTTTCTTTGTTCTCTCTTATAGTTTAATGGTTCCTGTAATGAGTACTAAGCATAAAAACAAGTTCAATTTTTCTGTCTAAGTTACCGCCTTTTGGGTGTTCTGTTCAAATTTCATTTACACAACTTTCTGGCTGAATTTGAAATCAAGACATGTACAGTACTAAATCCATCTGCCTGTTCATGTTACAAATATGCCTGTTGATTGGGTGCGAGTTCAGAGTGTAACTTAGGAGTATTAGTTATGCTGGCGTGGGCACGCAACGTCAAGTATATTACTTGTTGTTGAAGCCAATTGGGTGTTTGCTTTTTTCTTTTCTTTAATCTTATACTAACACCTTTTATCGTTCGCCATTTGTTTTACGGTGTTCTCTAATAAGGGCTCATATTTCAGAGCTGAGAAGTAAGGGACCACTCATGTTAGTTGTATTGGTATGCCTTATTTGCTAATGAAAATGTTTTTCTCTATGTTTAGGTCATATGTGTGTGTTTCTCGTACCTTGGAACGGAACTATTGAAGAGGTTAAATTTAATAGTTGGCTATCTCAAGTTAAACTGTTCAGTTTATTATTCTAAAATTGCATTGTCTTTTTGCTGGCATTTGTTGATGTTTCTCGGGCTTACCAAATATGTACTAAACAAATACATAAATTTTAGCAGCACCACTTTATAAGTAAATTGTCTTTTCTAGTCTAAATGTTATTTTTTTTTTTAATCTGGAGTCTTTCCACTCCCAGCTCCTCGCTACCTACAGCATTTCACTTCTCTTATCAGTCCACCAAATTTTCTAATACCTTCTGTACCTCCACATATCTGATGTAATAAAAACTATTTACTTTCTCAACATACGATAAAAATATACGATATTGTCTACTTCACAGGTTATATAGAATCTGTGACCGAGTTACCTAGCCTTTTAACATTACTATATCGTGGATTCCTCCAGATACCCAGTAGATGAAAGAAAGCAAGGACACACTAATCTACAAGCAAGCTATCAAAAGTGACCCCCAGAACTTACGTTCTATGTCTTTGGCTTTGTTAAACTGCCTTAGAAGATATTATGAGCTCAGCACTGTGACTACCTTAGAACATCGGTCATGCTAAAATACGTTAGAGCCATTGCTGCTGTAAATTAAAGACCTGCCAGACAGTATTGATAGTAACCTCATGCTACTGCAACTCATCTTCAGTTACCTGTAACGAATTCTATGCGGTTAAAACCTGCATAAATAATCAATCAGATGCTGCAAAGGTATCAACGTTTAACAAATGTTCAGAAATATAAAATTTTGGACTCCTATTATCCTGCGACAGTCTCAGCATGACGTAACTGGACTCAGCCAACTCACACAGATACCTGCATGTAATAATTTTTAGAGATAAGCAGTGCAATGATCACAGGAGCTCAGTCATGGGTAAAGCAGTCTTCGCTTCGCTGGTAGGATACTGGTAAAATGCAGTGAGTGTAGGAAGCAGATTTCTTGCAAAACAGTCGCATGACTAATCCAAGAAAATTCCTCAAACGTGTGGGACCTTACCAAATAGGCTAACAGAGGACTCTGATCGGATACAGTGAAGGGCAGCACGAACGGTTCAGTCCTAACTTCGTTTCCGACGGGAAATTAGACCACAATCTTCGTTTTGTGGCGTTTGTGCCACATCACTGCCGACGTTTATTACGTTTTGTTGCTATGTTTTTATTCACGGTATGGGACGATTTTGTTACGGGAGGCGGCGAGTAGGTAGAATCACAAGGCAGACACATCGAACGACGCACCGGATGGTCACATACCGAGAGAACGTCGGGTGAGCAAGAGGAGTATCGTTCTGAAGCAGAGAGACAGTGGGGATTCACCTAGCACGCTGGATATCTAGAAGTGAATCTCTTATCATTTATATTTACTGTTTAAATATTAATATACAGCTCCAACCGTGCTGATGACTTACAAATTTTAACTACGGTCAGTGGTTATTGATGGAAATGATGGACCGGTCACAAGTGCACCCTGAGAAGGCAGGGGCAAAACTGCTGAGATAGGTCATTACAAGTCTGCGATCGATTTCCGAGGAAGTAATACACGAATCCGTGTACAAAATCTGATCTCATGTAAAGACGGAACAATATGTTGAAAAATTGCCTCCGATGACGTACTTGTCCGATTTTGTGTTAATCCAAGGAAATGTACATCAGTTTCCGAGGTGGCAACACGCGAACTAGTGTGTGAAGTGCAGCTCCGCGTAAAGACGGAAATAATTGTTAAAGTCGCCCCAGAAAACATACCTGTGCAAGCTCACGTTGATTCGAAGAGTGTTTGAAGTATTTTTGTGACTTTTGCGGTACTCAGAAACTAATGATTAATGACCGTGAATCTTGTTGTGAATATTAATGACGGAATGACTTTAAAAATCGTATTACTAATTTTGCGTTAACGAAATAAAAAAATTAGTTGGCATCCTAACATTTTATGATTGTCTCAATATGCACTGTTTATGGCACAAGCGTAAGAGCTCGCAACAGACAGAGAAGAAACCAAGCGGAGCAACAGCTACGGGATGCTTAAGAAGACGTGAGGTAAGCAAGTTGCCTTCAGTTGTGTTTTGGTGAGTGACCGCAGACATTTATTGCTAAAATTCACTGTGTTTGTTAATCCCGGCACATCTTTAAGGTGGGAAGTTTCATTTATTGTAACTCACTGTGTAGATTATGAGTACAAATCCGCGATTACTGTGAGACTAGATTTTACCATCGACACAAATATTCGTTACAGTTTATTTCTTAAAACATCACATTTTTAGGTAAACAATGGTTCTAGAAGCCGAAAATTATGCCATAAATTAATCAGATGAATGGTTTGATGAGTGAGAGGAAACTTCGAGGTAAGGCCAAGCGACGAACCTGAAACAAAGGTATGTGCTATTTCGAGTGCCATAACAGATTTTCCGTTAGAAGTTTCTTTTACTGCTGTGAGGCATTTATTATAACCTCAAGGGAGTTTGAGTATTTTAGATGAAGCCCTGTAGCTCAATGGCATCAAGCAATGAAGGTCACTGCTTCGCGTACTGCCTGTAGCAGTGTTGGCTTCAGATTTGCATTATTTTACATGTTCTCTCAACTTGTGAGATCCGAGAATATTTCGACTGATTATATAAAAAATTATGCACTGTTGCTACATTCTGTTAGGATACCAACCAAAGAATTTACTCGTATTAAAAGATCAACTTCTAATTTTAGATGGAACAAGACAATCCCAAATACAATAAATAAATTAAGTCTTACAGTAGGCAAGTGAAATACGTTGACATATGTATTTTGTCGCTGGATCGTATTCACAATGGAGTTCAGAGCAGAGGGAACGGGGAGGTTACATGGTCATTTTCTATAGTGGCTGTATTTGGTGATTGTGGGTAATTACGAAGTATACGAACCCGGATTGGTAAGGATTACTAAATAAATACAAAAACAGGAACTAACCCATGCCGGCCGGAGTGGCCGTGCGGTTCTAGGCGCTACAGTCTTGAACAGAGCAACCGCTATGGTCGCAGGTTCGAATCCTGCCTCGGGCATGGATGTGTGTGATGTCCTTAGGTTAGTTAGGTTTAATTAGTCCTAAGTTCTAGGCGACTGATGACCTCTGAAGTTAAGTCGCATAGTGCTCAGAGCCATTTGAACCATTTGAACTAACCCATGTTTTCTCTAACTCTTTTGCCATTATTACAAGTGATTGAAAATTTGGCTACTCAGAAGCTATCCAGTATAAAAATATATTTCTAGACCTTTAAAATTTCAAATATCCTTAGGAATTATACGAGTAAAAACCGAAATAGTATACTGATACTCATAATTTAAAAAACAGGTGGCTAGAATGTACTGAACTGCCTATATGGTCAAGTAGACAACCGCCATTTTGTAAACGAGATGGAACAGCTCATACCATATAATGAAACCGAGGTCACATCCTCCAGCAAAACATGATTACGGTAGAAAAGGATCACCCGAATATGTAGCCTTTCAGTGTAACAAATGCATTAAACCATTGCCCTCCAGGACCGACTGATCTCATGGTATGAGATTTAATTTTTTTGTACCATTTTGTGAAAGATTCAGTCTACAAGTACTCTATTCCAACAATCGTGGTTGAACTAGAATGCCACATAGTTACATCGGTGAATGCAGTAGACTGTAAACATTATAGAGAGCCTTGGAATCATAGTTCCGACTGATAAATATTGCAGCCTTCCTTGAAAGTAGTTTTCTTACATAACCTCTAGTAGGCGTGAATCATTTTTAATAAAAGTAATCATTGCCAGTCATACGCATCAATTACATTGTTCTAGTGTAGAGCGTGATGCAATCATATCCACATTAAAGCGATGCTTCCTAAGGGGTAACATTACTAATAAACTTGCTAAAACATCGACACTTTGAAAAAACTGCCACCCATAGTATCTGGCGAGCCCCTGAATTTCCACACGCAATATCCTGATTGGCTAATTTCTATGCTAATTAACTAGGAAACAGCGCAAAGTAAGATATTTTTTTCTTAACAATTGTTTATTGGCACAACCCGCCCTGAAAAACCTTTACAACTTTTCAGAGCGTTTTCGAGCTCACTGTATAAGCACCAACATGTAGGCAAGGAATTAATTGCCGCATTCATGACTTTCTGACGTGCATGTGGTGAACGAGGAAACGATTACTATGGCGACGTTATTACCGAATGCGTCTAAACAGTCCCAACGTGCTACTGTTACTTTCTTGGCAGCCGAAGGACAAACGCCGGTAGACATCCATCGGAGAATGAAGAATGTGTATGGGGCAACATGGCTCTCGTAATGGAATGGTGTGCCAAAAGGTGTTGCTACTTCATGATAAAGCACATCCGCAAATCGTAAAATACGTACCAGGAGACTCGAGCACCCGCCCTACAGTCTTGATCTTTCCCATACGATTATAACGCCTTCGGCCCTTATAAAAGGCCTTCAAGGGTCGACGATCGTGTCTGACGAGGATGTACAGCAGGGAATTATGAAGTCAAAAATTTGTCACGCACACCTCTGACGTTCGAAATCACAGTCCGTGTGACGACGGTTTAATTGTTGCTTGAAAGGTATGGACAGGAACTATAGCGCCAAGTCAAAGCGTGGTCAGTTAGCGCAATGCCGGCATAAAAAAGATATCCGACCTCGAAGTCAAGCGCGGCAGCCAGTCTAAGTTTATCAATAATGTTCGAATATGTGTTTACAGGAATATAACAAGTGCACAAAAAATACAAATTCGCCAACGTGCTTGACCTGTCTGTTTAGAGACTGGTCTCTGATGTCTCTATCTATGACAAAAGATGAGTTATGTAAAAATAAAATCTCCATTAAGATACCTTGGTCCATCTGACGAGCCGGTAGCACATTCTGAAGACATCTCACCGTAGGTACGGTGGAGACTGAAGCTGTAGGGCAATTCACGAATACATCTCACAGCAGAAGCAGCAGTCCTCTTGGTTGTGGTTGATACACAAACTTCATCCTGAAGAAATCGAGCAGTCCCTCCCGAGCTATGCCACCGTCGACCTTGCTCCAGCTTTGATCGGGGTTCGATATCTGGCGTTAATACGCAGTTCAGATATCAGAGAGCTCTGGCGTGGCTAGTCAAATAGGGGCGCGCATGATGGCGTTAGACATACGACAGACAGGGGAAGAAGACAGGGACAGATAGTGCGTGTGAGAGAGAAATTGAGAGAGAGAGAGAGGAGGAGCCTTAGTGGAACCATCAGTACTAAGAGAGGCTGTGTTGTGTCCTGTGTGGGTTGGTGGGGGGGGGGGGGGGCTGTTTCTTGCCAAGCTGATTGGAGTACCTGATGTCGCAGTGTCTGCAAGCGACGCGTGATAACTTGACTCAGTTCCACGAGTGGATCCCACTTTAAACAAGGTAGCTGCTGTTTACTTGCCATAGAAGTCACTATTCCGGAGATAGTTTTTGGAACAAATTATTGGTCGTAGCGTGTACAATGTGCTCAACATTAGCTGGGTCCTGTAGTATGGCAGATGTATAGGAAAACTGTATTCCAGCTCTAGCGACGAAGGACGCAGTGAAAGCTTTACATCTGGTAAGAACTCATCCTGCTCTAGGAACTGGTAGTAAAACCGGCCTGTCTGAAGTTCACCATACTGCTTATCACCCCCATAAATATATCGGTTGGCTTTACAATTAATTTATGTAACTCTTCCTCTGGTTAAGTAACATTTTGGGTAGATTAAAAATGTTGTCTCTAATACAGCTAACGAAATGGTTCAAATGGCTCTGAGCACTACGGGACTTAACATCTGAGGTCATCAGTCCCCTAGAACTTAGAACTACTTAAACCTAACTAACCTAAGGAAATCACACACATCCATGCCCGAGGCAGGATTATAACCTGCGACCGTAGCAGTCGCGCGGTTCCAGACTGAAGCGCCTAGAACCGCTCGGCCACACCGGCCGGCACAGCTAACTACTCTAAGCTCTGGTATTACTAAGGGTTAAGATATTTTATTACATTGCTTGGTTCTTATAAGTTCGTGACAGTTGTCGTGCGGAAATTATGTTGATGTAAGGCCGGGGGTTGCATGTAAATTGTTACCAGCTGACCACCCAATCTAACGTTAATCTCCCATGTAAACGGTGTTCTTTTGGAAATAAGGTACTTGATGTTCACTTATTGCAAAAGGGATTGGCCAACTTGCCATTGCATTCTTTTCTTTCAAGTGATTTAATTTGCTGACAGTTCTGAATATTTGTTTTGTTAAAATTTACTGTAAAGCTTATCTAAAGAAGTTTTAAAGTTATTTAATTGTTTTGACATCTAGTTTTAATGCAAGGTCTTGTGTAAATCTAAATTTAAACTGTCATGCTTTTGCCTGTAGAGGACGGCTTTACTTGGAATCCAGTACATGTCAGTAATTGTAATTTGAATTACCAGCCTTTGGATATTTAGTAAAATAAATAAGTCGTTAACCAAAGACATGACAGGGATGATGTGAACGACAGGAGTTTTGTGATAAGATACGTAACGGGAAAACACTACATTATCGTTCCCTAGCACAGGCATTACTCTGCTGCAAATGTAATGATGGTTTTCTCCTCTATAAAACACTCAGGAGGAGTTATCGCACAAAATGTGTATGCCAATTATCGTAACCTATGTGGAATGTTAGGACGCTTTGGCTGCATGGGAAACTGAAAGTTCTACGGGCGGAAAGGATGCAGATAGGTATTTCAGCAATCAGCGAGGTGTGATGGCTAGAAGAGGGAATTTTCACATTAGTGGCCATAGGATTATTCTTTCTAGGTCATATAATGGTAGAGCTGGCTATACGGTTCACAAAAACGAAAAGAACGTAAGATAACCGTATTTGTAGTAGTGACATGCTATGGTGAGAGGAGGGAGGCGGGTGTGGGAGGGAGGCTAGACGGTGACAGTTGATAAACAATGACAAGATAATCTTGGGAAAGTGGACGAATACTTCTATCTAAGAAACATAGAAGATGAACAAGGAAAATGGAAGAAATACGTAGCAGCAGGGGATCTCATGCGGCGAAAGGGTTCTCTGCACTGAGGTGACAAAAGTATGGAACACCTCCTAATGTAGTGCCCGACCTTCTTTTGCCCGGCTTAGTGCAGCATCTCAACGTGACATGGACTCAACTAGTCTTAGGAAGTCTCCTGCAGAAATATTGGCCGGCCGCTGTGGCCGAGCAGATCTAGGCGATTCAGTCCGGAACCGCGCTTCTGCCACGGTCGCAGGTTAGGATCCTGCCTCGGACATTGATGTATGTGATGTCCTTAGATTAGTTAAGTTTAAGTAGTTCTAAGTTCTAGGGTACTGATGACCTCAGATGTTAAGTCCCATAGTGCTCAGAGACATTTGAACCATTTGAACCAGAAATATTGAGCTATACTGCCTCTATACCTGTCCATAATTACGAAAATATTGCCGACACAGCATGTTGTGCACGGAACTGACCTCTCGATTATGTCCAACAAGTGTTCGATAGGATTCATGTCGCTCGATATGGGTGGCCAGACCATTTGCTCGAATTGTCCAGAATGTTCTCCAAATCAATCGTGAACAGTTGTAGCCCGGTGACATGGCGCATTGTCATACATACACATTCTATCGTTGTTTAGGAACATGACGTCCATGAATGGCTGAAAATTTCCTCCAAATAGTCAAACATCCAGAACTCCCAAGGTATTCCATGTAAACACACCCCACGCTATTACGGAGTCAACCCCAGTTTTCACAGTGCCTTGTTGAAATCTTAGGTCCATGGCTTCGTGGGGTTTGCCCCTTCTCGAACCCTACTACCAGCTCTTACCAACTGAGCAGCATACGGTTTTCCAAACGTCTAGGGTTCAGCCGTTATGTAATGAGCCCAGGGCAGGCGCTGCAGGCGATGTTGCACTTTTTGCAAAGGCATCCGCGTCGGTCGTCTGCTTCCGTAGCCCGATAACGCTAAATTTCTCCACACTGTCCTAACGGATACGTTCGTCGTACGCCCCCATATCGATTTATGCGATTATTTCACGCAGTGCTGCTTGTCTACTAATATTGACTCATCTATGCAAACACCGCTGCTCTCATTTGTTAAGTGAAGGGCGTCAGCCGCCGCGTTGCCCATGGTGAGAGGTAACGCCTGAAATGTGGTATTATCGGCACACTCCTGACACTGTGGATCGTCGAATATTGAATTCCAAAAGATTTCCGAAATGAAATTTCCCAGCATGCGCCCACGGCCAACTAGGATTCCGCGTTCAAATTCTGATAATTCCCGTCTTGCGGCCTTGACCACGCCGGAAACTTTTTCACGTGAATCACTTGAGTACAAACGACAGCGCCGCCAATACAATGTCCTTTTATACCTTGTGTACGTGATAATACCGCCATCTGTGTAGGTGAATATCGCGTTTGTCACCTCAGTGCATAGAAAGAGCGTCAAAATATATTGTGTAAAGTTTGTAACCAGAGAACAGTTCAAGAAAAATTGTGTTTGGAGCTCAACCATGTAAGAGTGCAAACATGCAAAGTAGGATAAGCAAAAATTAAACTATTAGAAGCTTTTGGTGTTACACGACATTGTTGCAGATCACATAGTTGATCGAGTGATGTATAATATTATGTAAAGAGTCAACGCGAAAAATTTGTCAAATACAGAACGTATTGGAACGAAAAGAATGTACGGTTGGGTGCTTGTTACAATATTAGGGGCGTCTAAAAAAAAATATAGAAAGGGCGGTTAAGGGAAATAATCGCAAAGCCATGACTATATACCACTACGCAAGGCAAATCGTCAATGTTGTGGAGGCAGCAGGTAAGCTGAAGTGGAGAGATTCACTGGCAAATCTGCTTCAAACAAATATTCCTGTTGATGAAAAAAAAAGTATTAAGATATACAATTACAGCTTCGTAGAACAAGACGTTATGCACTTTATCCTGCGAAACACAGATGAAGAGCAACGGGCAAGTCCCATATTACCATATTTCCGGAAACTGGAAATTTGAGGTAAGGACTATGGGGCCATACTGCTGAGGTCATCGGTCCCTAGCCTTACGCACTACCTAACCTAACTTAAACTAACTTACCCTAAGGACAACACACACACACACCCATGCCCGAGGGAGGACTCGAACCTCCGACGGGGCAAGCCGCGCGAACAGTGACCAGACGCCCCAGACTGCACGGCTACACAGCGCGGCCCAGATTTGCGGAAACCGGTTGACACATGACAATAACGAAGTTCAGAACTGATAGAATAAGTTCTCAGGTATTTGAGTGACTCGAAGACTTCTTACGTAATAGAACCTAGTACACTTTCTGGATTGCGCGCGCACATCGCAGACGAGGGTATCGTAAATCGTGTACCAGAGAAGTGCGATGCGACAGCTCCTGTTCTCTGCATACATAAACGACCTGATAGACAGGGCGAGCAGCAGTCCACGGCTGTTTGTTGATGACGCTGTACTGCGCCGGAAAGTGCTGTCGCTGAGTGACTGTATGAGGACACAAAAAAAAAAAAATGGAAATCAGCGTTTGTCGTCACTGACCGGGAGGCGGCTTACGGGGCAGGTCCGGCCGCCTTGGTGCAGGTCTTACTACAGTCGACGCGACGTTGTCGACCTGCACGCCGGATGAGCAGGAAATGATGATAAAGAAACCACAACACCCAGTCCCTGAGCGGAGAAAATCCCCGATCGAGCCGGGAATTGAACCCGGACACCTTAGGACGGCATTCCTTCACGCTGACCATTCAGCTATCGGGGCTGACAATGAGGACACCGGAGGACTTAGAAAGGATGTCTATTTGGTGTGATTAATAGCTACTTGCTCTAAACGAAGAAAAATTTGTCCCACGAAATCCAGGACTGTCGCTATAGTGTCATATACGAGGTGCATTCAAGTTCTAAGGCCTCCGATTTTTTTCTAATTAACTACTCACCAGAAATCGATGAAACTGGCGTTACTTCTCGACGTAATCGCCCTGCAGACGTACACATTTTTCACAACGCTGACGCCATGATTCCGTGGCAGCGGCGAAGGCTTCTTTAGGAGTCTGTTTTGACCACTGGAAAATCGCTGAGGCAATAGCAGTACGGCTGGTGAATGTGCGGCCACGGAGAGTGTCTTTCATAGTTGAAAAAAGCCAAAAGTCACTAGGAGCCAGGTCAGGTGAGTAGGGAGCATGAGGAGTCACCTCAAAGTTGTTATCACGAAGAAACTGTTGCGTAACGTTAGCTCGATGTGCGGGTGCGTTGTCTTGGTGAAACAGCACAGGCGCAGCCCATCCCGGACGTTTTTGTTGCAGTGCGGGAAGGAATTTGTTCTTCAAAACATTTTCGTAGGATGCACCTGTTACCGTAGTGCCCTTTGGAACGCAATGGGTAAGGATTAAGCCCTCGCTGTCCCAGAACATGGACACCATCATTTTTTCAGCACTGGCGGTTACCCGAAATATTTTTGGTGGCGGTGAATCTGTGTGCTTCCATTGAGCTGACTGGCGCTTTGTTTATGGATTGAAAAATGTCATCCACATCTCACCCATTGTCACAACCGACGAAAAGAAAGTCCCATTCATGCTGTCGTTGCGCGTCAACATTGCGTGGCAACATGTCACACGGGCAGCCATGTGGTCGTCCGTCAGCATTCGTGGCACCCACCTGGATGACACTTTTCGTATTTTCAGGTCGTCATGCAGGATTGTGTGTACAGAACCCACAGAAATGCCAACTCTGGATGCGATCTGTTCAACAGACATTCGGCGATCCCCCAAAACAATTCTCCCCACTTTCTCGATCATGTCGTCAGACCGGCTTGTGCGAGCCCGAGGTTGTTTCGGTTTGTTGTCACACGATGTTCTGCCTTCATTAAACTGTCGCACCCACGAATGCACTTTCGACACATCCATAACTCCATCACCACATGTCTCCTTCAACTGTCGATGAATTTCAATTGGTTTCACACCACGCCAATTCAGAAAACGAATGATTTCATGCTGTTCAAGTAAGGAAAACGTCGCCATTTTAAGTATTTAAAACAGTTCTCATTCTTGCCGCTGGCAGTAAACTTCCATCTACCGTACGGTGCTGGGACGTATTGACAATGAATGCGGCCTCATTTTAAAACAATGCGCATGTTTCTATCTCTTTCCAGTCTGGAGAAAAAAAATCGGAGGCCTTAGAACTTGAATGCACCTCGTAAATGTAGTATTGTCGGACGTCGGGCTGTGCACTAAGTTCAGGCTCCATATATCAGTAGCATAGGCTTATTTTGTCTCAGAATTCAATGGAGGTGAACGAATGAGTCGTAATGGTCCGTTGTCGCAACACATTTCGAGAATTATGTCATCCAGACCTCATACAAGATACATGAAGCTAAATGAAACAAATCTGAAATGTCAAAGCAAAGTGGCTAGGGAAAAAAGTCAATAGAAGTGACCTTCTGGAGCTCATAATTGAAATAACTTTTACAGAGTTTAAAATCAAAGCTGTCAAGATCTTGGTGCAAAAGGAATTCCAGTATTATTCCCACATGATATATTGGTTAGATGTGAAGAGTACATCGAAGGCTTCAACATCAGGGAGGAACGGTCTGCTGACGTAACAGGAGCAGTAATGGTTGCTAGTTTAAAGGGCGCATGATAATTATTATAATGGTCAACAACATTCTTGTAGCAAAGAATGCGAATTGTTTTGTACTAAGTTTTTGGCTAAAGGCACTTTCTTCTTGTGACACGCGACTCTATGCATAGAAATACGCGAAAACGCTGCATATTAGTTTCTTCTGCATATCTTTTTCTTAAAAAGTAATCGAACTATACAAAAGGAACTGCCCAAAACACACCCCCCATTTTGTTTTTGATTTTCCAAAAACAAAAATAGTAGAATATTATGTTTTTAAAAAATGGAATATTTACTTAATAATATTAAGCACAATTTATATTTTAGTTTTAAAAAATATAATTCAACATCATTGCAAAAATATACTTTTAAAAACCTTACACATAGCGAGTCTGAAAAGTAGTTGTCAGAATCTGACTTCTTATAGAAATAATCAAAGCAGCATTAGACAAAATTTAAAATGGTATTACATCATAAAAAATATAAGCTAATTTCAAACAATAATATATGAATAACAATTTTTAGTTAAAGAAATACAAGCCGGCCGCTTTAGCCGAGCGGTTCTAGGCGCTTCAGTCCGTAACCGCGTTGCTACTACGGTCGCATGTTCGAATCCTGCCTCGGGCATGGATGTGTGAGATGTCCTTGGTTAGTAGGTTTAAGTAGTTCTAAGTCTAGGGGACTGATGACCTCAGATGTTAAGTCCCATGGTGCTAAGAGCCATTTGAACCACTTTTTAAAGAAATACAAGACGTGTTTAAAAAAATTGGCCAAATGCCAGGAGGACTCGCGATCTAGGGGTTCCGTACAAACTTAATTAGATACATACATAGTCCATCCATCACACTAGTCGTGAAATTCGACGACTGTTGCCTGTTATTGATATCGATACTGGGAATACATCGATCCTGGGAATGCCAAGGCTTTCGGGAACATTTTAATGTTAAGTTGTGAATTAAAATCTTTTGTATAGTTTCCCGTTTTCTACTTTTTTATTGTGACATAAATGCAAATCATCTATTTGCGGATTTTTTCCATTTTTTGTACTGTGAAACCTTGCCAAATTTCCTGATTCTAAGTAAACGGGTAGTACCCTATAATTTTTGATGAGTGAATTTGGAGAAAAGTGAAAATTTGTAGTAACTTCCTATGGGACCAAACTGCTGAGGTCATCGGTCCCTAGGCTTACACACTACTTAATCGAACTGAAACTAACTTACGCTAAGGACAACACACACAACCATGCCCGTGGGCGGACTCGGACCACCGACGGGTGGTGGGGGGGGGGGGGGTGTGGCACGCGAGCATTGACAAGACGCCCTAGACCGAGACCGCACAGCTACCACGCACGGCTGAGTGAATTTGCAAATACCGAAATATATAACATAAATGGCCATATCTTTTGATTGTTCTGAATTAGGAGCTTAAATATTTTACACTGCGAATCGAGCATAGATTTTAGCATGTGACATAAACTTCAACTTGAGACAGCTACCCATTCCCGAGGAAAAGGTATCTTAAAAGAAGGACAGACCGACAGACCGGCAACAGACATGTAATGTACCTACAAATTAACAATTTTAGACTTTTTCCGTTTACTTGTGCTGCAAAATCTTGGTTCTTCCCCAATTTGACGATTCTAGGTAAACAAGAAGTATCCTATAGGTTTTCATGGGTGAGTTTGGGAGTACCAAAATATTTGGTATAAGCAGCCGTATCATTTTAACGCACTCACGTAGAATCCAAATTTTTTTTACACTTCCAAGGGACTATTAACCGTCAAAATTCACTCTGATACGTCCAACTGTTTCTGGGAGAAATGTTCTTATAGTAGCACGGACAGACAGACGGACGGATGGACGGACGCACGACAACACAGCGATCCTATAGGGTTTCCTTCTTTAGTGACTGAGCTACGGAACTTAAGAAAGGGACAGAAAATACAAAATGTCCCAGGAGGAATGGTCAATGATCAAGATTTGAAAGGAACGATCATTTGCAGCAAGAAATATCGTATAGACATGTGCCCTATTCCCAAAGGTTTCCGAGAACACATTTAGTTTGTATTTGTTATTTATTTTCTGTATTATTAAAGACATTGGCAGGTTTACATTTGTACAACAGTAAATAACACAAAATGCGTCTTATGACGCATAAATTGACAAATACGTCTCTTTAACACAGAACCCTCTAAGCGTTACCGTAAACGTTACATTACAGCTGTTGTACAGTTCACAATAAATGTTCGAATATCCCACCGTCAACTTCAGTGCATTGGAGCCCCCTTGGGAGAATTTGCTGTGTTGCTTGTGTGAGTGCTTGTGCAAGTTTGCTAATGAGTGCCTCAGCGTCAGTGATGATCCCAAGCAGTTCATCTCACATATTCGCCCTTCGTTTGTACACCCCCACAATTCATCCAACCCCAGAAAAGAAAATATAATGGCTAAGGTCTGGCTTGTAGGTGCTAATTGTACTACCACGACCGATGCAGCGACTACGGTTAAGTGCGTCCTCAACACGTTGGGTAAAATGTGGAGGGACTCCATCATGCTGGAACTGCATTGTAGCCCACGTCGCCAAGGGAATGTCCTCAAGGTGATCAGCAAATGAATCTTCCAAAGACGCAAGTAATTCCACCATGTCGTTCGCTCTTCTAAAATAGCTCAACGTATCAACATGTTACCGCTTATGCCACACCAAACATTGATCGAAAAACGAACTCGGGAATCGGTTTCCACTGTAGCAGTGCATTTCCCTGCTAGCATTGATGATTATTACGTTTGTTTTTGATACAGTTCCGTGTAAAAGTGGCTTCATCAGTCAACAGTATTAATGGAAGTAAGTGACCATTGTCATGCAACCAGTGTCAAAATTCAAGTCGTGTGGTATTGTGGCAAATGCGAAGAGTGTGGACACACTGTATGTGAAACGGGTACAAGGTATGTGAATATAATGTCCGTCATTCACATGTTCGTGGAGCCCCGACCGTATTCTTCGTAAACATCAGGAGTACTACCATCGGAGAAGCCACAAAATACACCATAGCCACATCATAGCCTTCATTAGTGTAACTGTGTGGCATTTTAGCCAGCGCGTGTACAAACACGATTACCCGATGCTTCCTCTCCGACACGCTCTCAGTCCCTCGTGCTATTAAACTCACAACACGCCATGGTCAACTGCGCCTTCAACGACCTAGTTCAATGGCAGGAAGACATCCCGAGCAACGAGGTTAAAAGCAACGAGGTAGGCGGCTAGAAAAAAATGTCACAGAGTTTTGGTGGGTAAGATGCATACGTGTGTGCCACTAGCCCAGAAACGAATGTACGTTAAAAGTGTTCTATCTAGGAAAACATTTCGGAATACGGCATATGTCATCAAGATGCTTTTTGCTTCACATGACCATTCCTGTCACGTCGTAGAATATAGACCATTACGACTAGGACACCCTGTGTAGATCAGAAGTTCCCATTTCCAATCGTCGGAAAATTTCCCGTCACAAAACACACACCAGCCAACATTATCTTTGGATGAGAAAACTCCTGGAAGAAGAATCAATATGTTTCACAGGATGCGCTGTTTTCATCTTCAGTGCTTGATTATATGACTTTTTTTTTCAAAACTTAGGCACTTTTCACGAGCTCTTTCCCTTTTCTTGATGGCAGTACTGCTGGTCCACGCCCCAGGCCCCGACTGTTTTACCTGCTACTTGATCACCTTCCTTGCTTTTTACTCTTTTTAGCTTCCACTAATTGGGCCTTATAATGCGTAGACTAGTAACTACAGAGCTGCTGGCCTTTCGTCCGCTATTCGTGGCCCTCTTTCTGGTTTTTGAAATGGGAGTAGTGGCAAGGGTGTTTATCTTAGAAGATGTGGAATACGAAGGATCATCAAGTGTAACTAATGACAGAGGAACACACAAGCAAGGATAAGTGATGACTGCAATAACTTGTGGTTCACCCATATCGCAATTTTCTCTTTTGTTTAGAAAGCTAAGTTTTCGTTCTTCTGTTTGTTTCTTTCTTTCCTATAGATTTACAGAAGGAGCAAAACCGTTTTAATTTTATTTGCCTTTTCATGTATTCAGCATCGGAGAACAGCTTCTTGTTCAGGGATATACGCCTTTACTTTAAATTCATTGATTGCTACTGGCGCTGTTTGGCATGTAACATAAGCTTTCCTCAAGAAATATATTACATTGAAAGCCCACACGCCACGTTCATTGTGCCTTAACCACCACCTGATTTTCGCGTGGTACTAAACTATAAAACAACCGAATTGTTTTATCCAAAGATTGTTGTTTGTGTGGTGAATGAACTAGCAGAGATATAACGGCAGCATTATTACGTTTTTGCCAAGTGAATCAGGTCAGTATTCTGTGTGCGGCTGAAGTTGCCACCGAAGAGCAACGACACAGGTTTTACCTTTGTAGGACTGGAAAACACGATGAACTGTCGAAACTACCGTGTGAAGAAGTGGATTCTGGTAAATGCTGAACCCTCTTTTTTCAACTGTTCACTCGTATTTCTCCTCGGAAAAATTACTAAATGGGGCACAAATGAGCCACCAGCATTCATACGAGCAACAGTCGTCACGAAGGCTCCACTTTGCGCTGATATCACGGCGTCTACCTATTTTTTACCCTGATGAATTAGTTTTGCTACTTAAGACTATATCTCAGCAGTATCTGTCCTGTCGATAGTGTTAATTCTGGAGTGAAATTATTTTTCTCATAAACGTCTTACAAAAGGTTATAGATATTTTCTATGTTTTTCTTCCTAGACCCAATAGCGCTACTAAGGATGTTCCTGTAGGCTTTCTTTCTGATCTTTTTTGTGGCGTTTACGAAAAAACACTAACCCTTTTTCTATCCGGCAGTTTCGTCTTTTAACGGGTGTTCAACAATATTTCTCCCTGTCAATTCGAGGGCCGTTCTTTGCAAGACATTATGAGTAAGCCCAAAGAGCTTCTTTCTTCCATAGAAAGACAGTAGTAAACTATCTCTGCCTAAGGATCTTTACCCAAAATTGTAGATCTGCCTCTTTTAGTTTCTGTTGATTCCTGAGATGTACCGCTCTTGATGTCGTAAGTGTGGTGTTTGGAATATTAAACGGTTTATTGGCCTTCTTTCAAACCATTTTTTTTACCGAACTGCATTAATATATTTAGTTAACTTAGAAGGACTTCACTTTCTTTTATCAATCTTCCTCATTATGCTTTTGAAATCTGCAAGAGAATTCCAAGAAGATAGGAGTGCGTTCAAATGTGAGCAGACCATAAAAATGAAAAAAAAAATCCAGTTCAAGCAACTGAAGTTTACGTAGCTGCAGCCTACATTTTGCTGCCCCAATAAATATTTAACCGAACATGTATGTAAAGCAGTTTCATCATAAACTTTATGCTTAGAACTTAATACTCAAGAAAGCATATACGTTCGAAGGCTCACCTGCTTCTGTAAAAGAGAAACAACGAAAACCATTACACAACACAAAAACTTTCTTCCATTGTCAAAACATGTAACTGCAAATTGATAACCAAAAACTGAAATGCGCAAAGTGTATAGTGCAACACAATGTGTTAGAAGTCGTAACTAGAGTTGCGCAGAATGCAGAAACAGCAGGCCAGGCGTCCGTTGTAGACGGGGCAGTCGAATCTGGGAGACTTTCTTCTACAAAGAATAACCATACATATCCCTCTGTTCAGACAAAGTACCTGAGCAAATGAAGGTGGTGTGGAGCACTGCCAATGGGTCCTACATAAAACTGTAGAATGAAGCAGTGTTTGTTGCCAATTACATCTCAGAATTGAGAGTCCTAACAATTGTTGGCAGTGATTGCTTGCTTTTCTAAGTTGCGAAGGTGTATGTTTTGTATCAATGCAGAAGTGTCCACTGGTCGTGATCTTGGGATTAGCGTTGCTGACTGTGGATTATAGGGTTCTGGGTTCCATTGGGCATTTTCTCGGCTGATGACTGAGTGTGTATGTGTTGCCCTCATCATTCATCGACACGCAAACAAAACGACTTGCATCTGATGGCCGAACATACCAGATTATCTGCCTTGCCAAGAGCGCCGTAAGCACATTTCATTCTATTTCCGAAAAAGAGGAGCCTGTTACTGATTAAATAGCACAAATTCTTTTTGTTATATCCGTTGAGAGTTAACTTGAAATCATAGAAACGAAAAGTCAACACTTCTGTAAAGAACTTCTACAAACTTAATACTGAGGTGACAAAAGCCGTGGGACAGTGATACGCACTTATACACTGAAGAGCCAAAACGTTATGACCACCTTTTTAATAGCTTGTTTGTCCATCTTTGGCACGAAATACACTACTAATTTTGGATATCAGGGATCGGTCAGTTTGTTGGTCCATTTGTGGAGGTATGTGGCATTAGAAGTCTACACAGAGGTCATGCAATTCGCGTAAATAACGGGCCGCTGATTTGTCTAAGCGGTGGTGGTGCCCGATAGCGACCCAGATTGGTTCCATAGGATCTAAATGACGCGAATCTGATCGCTGAGACGTGATCGTGAGTTCACTATAATGCTCCTCAAACCGCTGTAGCAAGATTCTGGCTCCGAGACACAATTCTATCGTGCGGTAGCGTTCTCGCTTCCCACGCCCGGGTTCCCGGGTTCGATTCCCGGCGGGGTCAGGGATTTTCTCTGCCTCGTGATGACTGGGTGTTGTGTGCTGTCCTTAGGTTAGTTAGGTTAAAGTAGTTCTAAGTTCTAGGGGACTGATGACCATAGATGTTAAGTCCCATAGTGCTCAGAGCCATTTGAACCATTTGAACCACAATTATACCCCTAGAAGATGACATCGCTGTCGGGGAAGACATCAACCAAGAATGGATGCAGCTGTCAGCGTGTTCTAGATTTTGTACAACAGGTCCCATACAGGCGTAGAGTAACGTTATACCTCTCCCATCAGCCTGCGTTCGGTGGTGCGCTACACACTTCGAGCCACCGTTCACCTCGATGACGGCATTTGTGGAGACGACCATCGACCTAGTGCAGCAAAAATGTGATTCACCCGAGGAGCCAACACGTTCCCATTGATCGACGGTCGAATCCCAGCGTCCCATGCTTACTGCAGTCGTAATTGACGATATCCTTAGGTCAACATGTGACACTTAAGAGTGGTCCGCTGCGGAGCTCCATGTTCAACAATGTACGATGGACGGTGCTCTTTCGCCAGAGATGCCATAGATGACCATCTGTCCTTCAATAGAAGCGCCCGAACCCCACGTTCTTTTGGGTTGGGTTGTTTGGGGGAGGTGACCAGACAGTGAGGTCATCGGTCTCATCGGATTAGGGAAGGACAGGGAAGAAAGTCGGCCGTTCCCTTTCAAAGGAACCATCCCAGCATTTGCCTGGAGCGATTTAGGGAAATCACGGAAAACTTAAATCAGTATGGCCGGACGCGGGATTGAACCGTCGTCGTCCCGAATGCGAGTCCAGTGTGCTAGCTATTGCGCCACCTCGCTCGGTCCCCACGTTCTGTGAGGAGTTGTGGAAGTCCAATCATTTACCGCACAGTGATAGTTTCACTGCCCTTCTATCTCTATCCGTAGACGCTCACAACAGTAGCACGTGAACATTCGACCAGCTTAGCTGTTTTAGAAATACTCGTTCACGTGATCTGCGTAATAATAATCTGCCCCTTGTTAAAGTCGCTTATCTGAATGTATTTCCTCATTTGCAGCCCATATCTTCACTAGGGTGACAGCCGTCCGTCTGAGCTCCGCTTACATACTGTTGTTGTAGTGGACTGGCCAGACAGCCAATCCACTATGACCGGTAGCCGAAAGGCACGCGTTTAAGCTCACGCAGGCTGG
The DNA here is from genome assembly GCF_023864275.1 of Schistocerca cancellata. NCBI lineage: Eukaryota > Metazoa > Arthropoda > Insecta > Orthoptera > Acrididae > Schistocerca > Schistocerca cancellata. The sequence goes on along the minus strand of NC_064632.1, from coordinate 463,121,847 downwards.
CGTGAGGTCTCGAACAGGTCAGGGAAATAAGACTAGCAAAACAGGAGGTAACTGGTAGAATACTTAACTTTAATCCGCAATTGTTGAACATCTCTCTTGACGGTACATGCTTCACAAGATAAGTAGCAAAGGATCATGGCGCCCTGCTAGGTCGTAGCAAATGACGTAGCTCAAGGCTATGCTAACTATCGTCTCGGCAAATGAGAGCGTACTTTGTCAGTGAACCATTGCTAGCAACGTCGGCTGTACAACTGGGGCGAGTGCTAGGAAGTCTCTGTAGACCTGCCGTTTGGCGGCGCTCGGTCTGCAATCACTGACAGTGGCGACACGCGGGTCCGTCGTATACTAGCGGACCGCGGCCGATTTAAAGGCTACCACCTAGCAAGTGTGGTGTCTGGCGGTGACACCACAGTTGTTACTGCGTCAAGTGCTCGCAACGCCACCAGGTGGCGTCCAACGTCGCGGTCGGCAGTGGGCATGTTTTGGTTTAGCAGTATAGAGATGGCGGTAGCATCGCGTACATGAGGTGTAAAAGGCCTGTGCATTGGCGAAGCTATCCTTTGTACTCAGGTGATTCATGTGAACAGGTATCCGACGTGATTATGGCCGCACGACGGGAATTAATATATTTTGAATGCGGAGTGGTAGTTGGAGTTGGACGCATAGGAGATTCCATTTCGGAAATCGTTAGGGAATTCAGTACTCCGAGATCCGCAGTGTCAAGAGCGTGCCGCGAATACAATACTTCAGGTATTACCTCTCAAAACGGACAACGCAGTGGCCGACGACTTTCACTTAACATCCGAGAGCAGCGTCATTTGTGTATAGTTGTCAGTGCTAAGAGACAAGCAACGATGCGTGAAATAGCCACAGAAATCAAAGTGGGACATTCGACAGCGGCGAAATTTGGCGTTAGTGGGCTATGGCAGCAGACGACCGATGCGAGTGCGTTTGATAACAGCACTAGATCGCCTACAGCGCCTCACCTCAACTCATGGTTACACCGGTTGGGACGTAGACTACTGAAAAACCATGGCCTGGTCAGATAAGTTCCGATTTCAGTTGGCAACTGATGGCAGGGTTGGAGTATGGCGCATACTCCACGAAGCCATGGACCCAAGTTGTGAACAATGCACTGTGCAAGCTGCTGGTGTCTCTATAACTGTGTGTGCTGTGTTGATATGGAATGTGTTTAAGTGGTCTGGTCAGACTGAACCGATCATTGACTGGAAATGGTTATATTCGGCTACTTGGTGTCCATTCTCAGCCATTCATGGGCTTCAAGTTCCCAAACAAGGACGGAATTCTTATGGATGAAATGCACCGTGTCACCAGGCTACAGTTGTTGGCGATTGCTTTAAAGAACATTCTGGACAATTTGAGCGAATGATTTGGCCACCCAGATCGCCCGGAATGAATCGCATCTAAAATTTATGGGACATGATCAACAGATAATTCATGCCCAAAGTCCTGCACCGGAAACACTTTCTCGATTATGGATGGCTGTAGAGGCGGCATGGCTCAATATTTCTTCCAGCGACTTGTGGAATCCACGTTACGTCGAATTACTGCACCACGTCGGGCAAATGGAGGCCCGACAGGATACTGGGAGGCATACCATGACTTTAGTCACCCCAGTGTATTTCTGGCTCAAGGTTGTTCATGTACAACATTCCTGACATGCTGGTTAAAAGAATCCCGCCACGGCATTTGCTGTTCCCATGAGTTGGAGGAACAACGAGACACACAACTGACTGTTATTTTTGTCCAACAAGTATACATAGATCGACTCATCACTAAGACGAATAAAAGTCCAAATATCCTGATTTACTAAACGCTGTAACGTTTGTATGCCACAGTCGAAAATATCCGATGCCAGTACATCCTGAGATGTAAGAGTGAGTGAAGACGAAAAGAGTAACGTACACGTACAAGACACTGAAGCAAATATAGCTGCCGGCTCAATGTTTCAATGTCACCGTGTATCAAATGATCACACTTTCTGCATCAAGCAGATCACAACGATATCGTTCGAGGCTTAAATTTATCGAAGCAATCGGATGAGATTTTTTCTTTGGATTAATGGGCTGGAGTCTTTTTCTTCGTACTTCAAAAGCATTTATCGTCGAGTGCCTTTTTTTCTGAATATTTTTCCAGGGAATGTGACATGCTTTTTGTAACGGAATCGGCTCTGTTACGGAGACTGTTGACCCCGATTTCAGTGATTCCATACATTTCTGGGAAGTTAGTATGAAAGCAGTGCTTCTCTACAGTGGGGAAGAGTTTGTTTCTGTTCCGGTTGCTCATTCAGTTAACCTGAAGCAGACATGTGAGAACTTTAATCTGCTTCTCATAGTTTTCCAGTATGAGAAATACAAATGATGTGTTTTTGAAGGTCTCACGATGATTTTAATAATTCTCGGTATGCAGCTAGGGTAGACAAAACTCTGCTGCTTTCTAGGCGAGTAAGATAGCAGAGACAGGAAAAACACCATAACATGGGGAAAATGGCGTGCTCGGAGTGAACTACTGCTTTTTCAGATAATTATGTGAAAGCTCCTCGAGTTGACTCCAGCGATTTGTCCATTACATTTGGGTCTCCTAGATACGAGAAGAGTTTCCAAGGATGAGCGAAGCAAAAATATACTTTGAGAGGTAAGGGTTTGCTGCAATATTTCTACAAGTGTGGCTGAGCAAGTAAAACATGTCAAATTTACCTTGTATTGCACATATGTCGGGGTACTGATACTGTGCTTCATGCTGAACATTAGATAATGTTAAATTTTTCTTTACAGAGATGGCAGTTTTTGGTCTAGAGACCCTTTCGTGCTGCAAATATGATCCTCAACATGAAAGAACGCTAAGCACCGTAACTGTGGATCTTGTGTCGCACATACCTCTCTAAGAGTTAATAATTGGATGAAACAAGTAAAGAAACACATGACTTTAGCTTCATAGGCTCTCAGAGAAACAAAATGGTTTAAAAACGCATCTAAATCACTTTCTATGATTCTAACAACCTTACGAAGGCTTTTTAGTGACCACTTGCTTTTAGAAAAATCTGTTAGTAGGGAAATCGGAAGCCGATTCCGTCTACTTACATGAGAAAGAAATTTGCTTTTTTTTAAGTTGCAGTGAAATATAAATCCTATGGCAGTGTAAAAGCCTATGTGGAAGGTTTGCGTTTACAATTATGTGAGAAAAATGGAATCTTGTATCCATTCCGTGGTGAAGTTGGAGTACGGGCCTAGTTTGACCTTTCCATCGATTGCCACAGAGGTCTTTTGTCCATCCTAAAACCTACAGTAACTTCATTGTTCACAAGAAAAGTGTAAACATCTTTTAAATGTTCTTGAGGCTGAGCTTGGTAAATATTCCTATACACCGGATTGTTTATTTAGTATAGATGAAACATAATCGTCGTTCATGCAAAATAAAATCTCTCAAGTGACTGATGCTAGAGACGGAAAAATTGGAAATTTGTGGTAAGTTCTATGGGACCAAAGTGCTGAGGTCTTCGGTCCCTAGACTTACACACTACTTAAACTAACTTACACTAAGAACAACACATGCATCTATGCCCGAGGATGGACTCGAACCTCCGGTGGGAGGGACCGCGGAATCCGTGACATTAAGCCTCAAACCGCGCGGCCACTCCGCGGCTAAATGCTTTACGAAATGAAAATATACTCATTGCAACCGCTCACGACTTGGAAATCTTAACGAAAACATAGAGAAGTGAAGTAACGTAGAAAAGAGGAAGTGTGTATGGAAAACAGTGTAGATGTATGGGGCTCTTTAGTATATGAAGAAGAAAACGAGGACAGTCCAATGAGTGCAATGTGACAGCTAGAGTAGATAACGACAGCTAAATGTTGATGAGAAAGGTGGTTCTTATTATGTCTAAAAATTGTTCTTCTTCGGTATTAAATTCCAGTTTTGTCCATAGTATCTCTTGATTTGTGTAGTATTGTGTGTTTATTCCATTAAAGTGTTCTGAAAGGTATCTAGCAGCTTATCTGAGGGACAACGGAAAAGATAAGGAAATAATTTATCTTAATGATTCGTGTTTTTCAGGAATATGAAAAGAAGTAGCCATGAAACCTTTTAACATATGTGTCTGTTGAGGGTGTATGCGTGAAGATTGAAGCAGCAAGGAGTTGTACTGATACTGAATTATATATGATGTGTTTTCTGAGTTGTATAATAAGTTTCTTGTAATTGTGTCTCTCATGGATATTTTGTCGCCAGGAAGGGATTAATGCAACAGATATATCTGCCAATGATAGCAGTAATTCTTGATGATATAGTACTTTTTCACAACTATGATCATTTCCTTTAAGTGGAGCAGAGTTTCTCTTGTATTTCTGTTGCTTATGATGCAAGAGTATCTTTTTGTAGGTTTTGTATAGATGTAAGGATTTTGGCTGGAAGAGAAAAGAATTAATCAATTTCTGAGAGTAGTGTATGAAGACTGATAATAAGCTCATCACATTTTTGATACCATAAGGGTAAAATGTAGTGTGTAGTTAGATGTATTGAGTTAGTGTGGATAATGCAACAGGAGTAGCCCAGCGAAAGACTTTGGTAATGAAATATGGTACTATAAAATCTGGCCAGTTTTGTAGAGGCATAGTTAAAATTCGAGCTAGCTACGAGCACCGAGCGAGGTGGCGCAGTGGTTAGCACACTGGACTCGCATTCGGGAGGACGACGGTTCAATCCCGCGTCCGGCCATCCTGATTTAGGTTTTCCGTGATTTCCCTAAATCGTTCCAGGCAAATGCCGGGATGGTTCCTCTGAAGGGCACGGCCGACTTCCTTCCCTAATCCGATGAGACCGATGACCTCGCTGTTTGGTCTCTTTCCCCAAAACCAACCAACCAACCAAGCTACGAGCAAATGGTGCTCTTGATGTGTTACACATGTGATTTGTGCACAGATATGTTAAAATTGTGATAAGATATTCTGGGGGATGAAAATATCTGAATTCTCATTCAGTATGTAATAGTATTATGTATTTTAATGTTTACATTAAGTGATTGAGAGGCATATTTTTATTTGTTAATGACACAGTGAATAAGCTTTCTCACTATAAAGTATGGGGATCACTCTATATAGGAGATAGCGTAATGTTTTGCTTGGACAACCTTTGTAACATATCTTCTTATCATTTTTTCGATATGTTTCATATAAAATGTTGTATACTTGAGCCTTAACATTTTTTCGATATGTTTCGTATAAAATATAGTATAGTTGAGCCTAACTGGGAGACATGTGAAAGGATGAGACCAGAACCGCGCTAACCTGAAAATATTTCCAATCCAGATGTTGGAACATTATAATGGAGGTCTCTTAACACGTTGAAGTCATAAAAGTTACATCTGAGAACAGATCAATACCTGTATGTGGTCAACTCTACCAAGCCTATTCATGCTATACTACAAAATGTTATTATGTCGTCGGTCTGAACCATGTAAAATAACTGCTGTTGTGTCAGTCAGAAGTACAATATGATTCACTAACTGATCTGAAGTCCTTGAGTGTGTTTCAGTACTGTGAGAAACAATTGGAAAAGCTGCATGACAAGTGTCACTTTACGTTCCCTCACTAGGAAAACATATGAACGGATAATATTGCCGTTATGAGACAAGTAAGCTAGACTATACTAGTCCTTTTCCTTCCATTACAAAGATTTTGTGAATACAACGTTTTACTGTAAATTGTAGACTCACGAAGGCAGTAACATTATTAAACAGTAATTTTTCAATGTCATTCATATTATTACAGAAAGTAAGTCAGCATTGTGTCCAATTTCTTTGTTAAGTTGGCATGGCTATGCGAGTGCTTCACATCAAATTTTTGTTTCACTAGACCTGATCAACAGTATCTTGCTGTTACTATACAGTATTGCTACAATCCTTTATTTTGAATTATAAACATATATTTCATTTTGTGTTATCAATGCGTTAAGAAACTTTTGAAGTTTGCAGTCTTTTACTGACTTTCATTGAGGCCACAGAGAGACCATGCTCAAATATTCACATCTTTAATTGTTCAAGAAATTTTGAAGGGTGTTGGTGTTTAATTTCTTTTCAATGAGGACACAGAGAGGCCATACTTTAATGTCTATGTTTACCTGGCTTCTGCATATTATTTGGCGTATGAGAATGATAATAAATATTTGCATGATCATTGTGACCTGGAGCTGAACACTAGTATTCACAAGCAGTTATATAACGTAATTTTTTGTACAAATGTGTAACCATGTAGACCACAACTTGTTAATTTTCATTTGTGTGAATAAAGCTTAAGTAACTCATATGTAAACATATCTGAATATTTTTAACTAAGTGATTTGCATAGGAACACTAACTGCAATTTTAAGAAGAATATTTTATTTGAACAATCAGTTTCTTGTAATAACAACTGGGGTACTTCAATATTTACATTTTTCTGTGAGATAAGAGCACATATTGCTGCATTCTAAATAAGCACTTATAGACCAATTGTCTTGCATTATATTTCTGCCTATTGGTCACCATGTCTTTAGGAATTTAATTTGAACAATCAGTTTCTTGTAATAACAAATGGGATACTTCAATATTTACATTTTTTTGTGAGATATGAGCACATATTACTGCATTCTAAATAAGCACTTATAGCTCAGTTGTGTTGCATTATATTTCTGCCTATTGGTCACCATGTCTTTAGGAATACACTTTTGCTTCTGTATGGGCTCATCAGGACTCTGAGTTCTTGAGCATATTCAGGTCAATAGTAGACCAAAAATATTGTAATTTTTGTAATGTTTTGGTGAATGAGGACTAAGATTTCAGATGATCAGGGTAGCTAGACGACGAGTTTATAAAGTGCTCTGCTGACCATTCTAGAGAAAACATTTCTGATCCGTCCTTTATTTAGAGTACATGTGACGAAAATTTCTGATAAAATTGTCAGCTTCCAGTTTCTGAAGGTTTATGTGCTTGTGAACTCAAACAGTCTTTTCTGTAATCATTTGTGCTTCGTGGTTGCTACCTGGGGTTAGCCACTCGGAACTCAGCAGTGGTGGTTTGTCTTAACAACTGTCTTTGGAGTGAGCGGAAGCTTCGTCTGTAGGAATTTTATGTTGGCTGAGTATGCATCATGGCCCATGTCTTGAAGTGTAACAAGAGGTTCTGGTGAGTTCTACCCTATTCATGGCTGTACTGTGGTGTGGTTGTAAGGAGGAAGTGTGGCTGCTATGATATACATTGAGGAAAAGACGGTGGTTGATGGGTATGTATGTGAAAGTTTGTGATAGGAGTAGCAGCCATCATTTTACTGTGTATGAAATATTTCAAAGACAAAGAAATATTTGCTGCAGTATGTAGCTTTGCGAGCCATATTGATGCAAGGCGCATTCGTCTGTACTCAGCCACAATGAATAGTGTAGTAGGATGCAGAGTTTTGATTAGCGTGCGTCAGAGTCTGCTTTCTCGTACATTGCACTTGATTCATACTGAAACACACAATATCCATTCTTCATTCACCAAACGATTCGTTCCGTTTCTGCAACGTTCAAGGATATTTCGTTAATGATGTCTTCGTCTGACCACTGTACAACCACTACATCTTTGTTCTAACATTGATTCATTGGTAAAAATTGTACCTTTGGGTTTCAGTAATTATATTTATTGACACAGCTTCCCATCGTTAAATTATTATGTTCCAGACAATATTCTTCGAATGTACAATATTTATAGGTTCTTGTGGAATGATATTTAGGATAAAATTTGAGAGCCAAGCATACTCCTTGCACTTGTTTTTCTACAATGTGAGACATATTAAACTTTTCCAATATCAATGGTAATTCTTGTATTAGAAAACTTAGTAATTAACATGGTTTACGCATTCTCTTTGCCCTGTTTAACTACTGCGCAAAGTAAGTGCTGCTTATTATCCATAAGATTAGGTTAGACTGTGTTGTCATAGAACGTTTACAGGAACGTTTTCCTAGAGATAGATGGGCATACTTCAGTAGGCATATTCGATGTCTTTCTAATTAATTACTAGCACAGCCAACATAGTAGCGTTGGCTCCTTAAAGTCTCCAAAAAAACTAAGAAAACCTTTTCATTAATGATACAACTGCTGTTGCATATTCTCAGTAGCTACAATTTCACTGTTCTTTCAGCCAGCACGGCGGGTAATTCTAAACAGAGTATTTTGTCATGTGCTCAGGATTAGGCAACGTCCTGTCCCTCCATACTTTCTCCATCGACGTCACTGTTCTACTGACAGACTTTTTGTCCATCTCAAACCCAAAATAAAACAGGACGAAAACTTTAAGTCAGTCAAGTCTGCCTCGTTAACATATTCTCCTTGTAACTTGGCGATACAACTTCTAGAACAGAAGAGAGCAGAAAGATAATGTGAGACGAAATGCACAAAGGAGACAAAATGATATGAAAGAAGTTAGTAAGTAATATTTAGAGACGTAATCTCCGCATGAAAAAGTGGAGAACAAAGATTACAAGGTGTAAAAGACAACTATTGCTCTTTTCCAAAAATTTTGATGGCGAGGCACGTCATTCTGACATGCATTCGGATGAATCGATGCCTGAAACTATATTTTGTGTTATCGTGCCTATCAGTTTGTAAAATGCAGTCCATGCCCTGTGGAATGTAAACCAACAGTGAATGTGCTGGTTGGGAGATATATTTACGTGTGTCATTTTTGTAAATAGATAGAATGTCTTTCCTTGAAAGTATTAAAGTTACATAAATCATTATATATAGCATTTCTTTAATTAATTTGAAATTTGGGATGACCTTCATGAGGATTTGTACAGTGTGCAATGTTTATATTTAATTTCATGAAAGTGTCTTTCTTCCAATTTCGGGTGAGTTTTAGAACTTATTCCATGAAATCAATAGTACCTGTACGAATTTTTCTTTGCAGACTATATATGTTTCTTAAAACAAAGTTTAATGAAAGTGTCTTTTTTCCAGCTTTTCGGTGAAGTTTTTCAACTTATTCCATTAAGTGAAAAGTAGCTGTAGGAAGTTTTCTTTGCAGACTATAAACGTTTTTTAAAACCAATTTTTTTTTACTTCATCCACAATTCCTCATTGCACGATAAATAAACGAAAGACATGTCACACGACGTTGTTTAGGAAGTTTAATATAGTTAGAAAAGAAATTTAGGTAGTTAATACAAAAAATGTGAGTCCATCATATAAACTCTTCCTTCACTAAGTTCGTGATAACATATTTAAACATGTTTCTAAATCGTGCGTTTGGGATTAAGAGCTATTGTCTTACTAATTTTGGCGCAAATTGTACTCGACATTTCCGTAATCAAAGGTTAAATTATGCTACACTAGTTGCTTTGAATGTGAGGAAACGATACAGAAATGTATTTGAAACTGTAGTCGCATGTCTGGTACAACCATATTAAGAAAAAGTAATATGTGTTGCAGAGGAAGATGCTTCGTGAATAAAATGAGTGAAACAAGTAAAAAACAACAGGAAAGGATTTCATACTGAAAGAAGATTAATCTAATTTGCGACTGAGGAACGACAGGAGACAAGCAAAAGTACTATTTCACGAAGACTTGAGATGGGCGTGATATTTTAAACTAAACGAAAATTTAAATTAATGTTTAACATTTATGACAAGAGTAAAACTGTTTTGTAACAACCTTTACACTTACTCATTCCTTTTCTTTCACTTCCTTCGTCATTTATTATGAACTGGATGAATCAAATGATAATTTGCTATGGTTGATTTGCTGAATCAGATTAAACACTGTATGGTGAATGAGTTAAGTAGCTTTCAAACTGTAGCTGCTTTCAATGCTACATTTTGGTTTATCTCTGTAGACGGCTACCTTTCTTTCACAGCGGTGATTCGTGGATAGAGAGGCAGTACTTTATTTCTTAGTAACACATGTTCGACTTTTTTCAGTGAAGATGTATGTGCCTGTATGTATTGCCTGAGACAGTGTTTTAAAAATCATTTCCTGTTGAACTGAACTCTAAAATTTGGGTTTTTCTTGTGTTTCTTATTGATATATGTCTCCCTGATCCTGATAGGTGGCAATGTCGTTCTCTCCGGATATGAGAGTAAGGGGTGTTTCACAAAAATTACCGTTAAAGAGAGAGCTTTCTGCTTTATACAACAGTGGACAGTAAATCTTTCAGTTCTAAGTTCGATTGTGATCCCTGAGTGATAGTAACATCGGAGATAATACTGCCAGAGTGCAACCACGGATTGCCTTAGTAAAGGAAAGGGTAAACGACTACTATGATAGTGTAATCAATCTGTCAGATCTGGGAGAGTATTTCACGCTTAGCCTTAACAAATGTTTTACATGGATCAGCCATAAAGCGTCATATATCCAGTAATGTGTGTATAGAACACTTATGGAAGCGTATGTAACTGTGCCGGTATCGTTTACAGGTGTTACAGACTCTGAGAGCCACAGTAATTTTGCGTGCCTGTGTGTAAGAAATAACGTTGACTAAAATACCTTGATGGGATTGAAATCATAATGTGGCAGTCTGTAGGCTAGTAAAATATCGTGAAGTGTTTCACAGTGATTGAAATTCCTCAGAATCGACTGTTTTCTGTGCCATTCTGTGTCCAAATGCAGACTTTCCGGAACAAACTACTTATCTTGTGCTACATTACAGTACCCTCTTAAAATTTCAGGTGAAGTATTATTTACTTGCCATCGGGTGCACATCCGTAATGTGTACGCAATTCGTTCAATGACAGTATCCCCAGTCACTGGACTTTCTGCTATTGGTCAAACACCATTAACATGATGGTCTCCGATTTCATTTACTCTGGTACGATATGAATCCGTGAATTGGAAGTTGATCACAAACACAACGTACGTGTCCCGCTACCGTTTGTCTGTGAAAAACATTACCTGAGTAGCAGGATGAAAGTAATTGTCGCATCAGTTATTCCAGACGAGCTGTTTAAGAGAAATACTCACCTGTCGATTGCAAGTGTACCGTGTGAGCTGTAACTGCACTTTTAAGACAAACTGTTCAGTCACGTTTTCATTTCATGTATCATTTATCAATATATTTCGAAGTTTGTGTATATTACATATATTGCTCTTGAAACGTTCAACTGCCATTTCATATGTGTTTCCTGTATGTTTGCCTCTGATGCACACTTCTCACTTAACTCTTTTCATGCACAAATATTTTTAATATGAATACAAACATACTGACACTAAAGCATCTACAACACAAAACAACAAGCCTTGTTTCATTATTCTCTGGTTCTGAAGTCAATGGGTGTGTGTCATAGTAAAACAAATTGAAGTTACATAAATAAACATTCACTTTATTTAATGTCGCTGAGATGTAAAAGAAGATACTATTTACAAAAGTACTAGTATGTGTAGAGAAGAGATAAAGACAAACAATGCAGAAATCTCTACTTCGAAGTACAATGAATCGACAGCTGTACGAAACGCTTATGTTTCAATTACCAACAGACAAACCCTGTTATCTTTATTGTCTGCTATGCATTACCTTAAGCATCGAGCTTACCTTAAAGCTAATATTCACTGAGTGAACGGGAAAGACTTACAAACGCTATGGCATCTGTTACAGATGTGTGAACCATTCTACCACAGATTTGTTACGTTCAAATTATATGACATGAACCAATAACACTACAAGTATTTTCAAACAACTATGTTCATACAACCAAAGCCATGATAAATATTATAGAGCTCCCACTAGCGTCGTTCAGTGTTGAGTTCTTTCACAGAGACAATTAAACTTTACTCAATAACTTTACGTCAGTAAAAATTGCCAACAAATGCGAGCTCAGAACTGTCTACACTTGAGCCCAGTTCTCTGCCGCACTATGAATCAAGTTACAGAGTCATCTTGGATTAATTATAATGTCACATTAACTTATAAATATTTCAGAGTTTCGTAAACAAGTTTACTGGACGGAAATCACATTCTTCATGGTTTACACCAACACATTATTTCACTGCGCTTTCACATGAAAGCCTTTGAGAAATCGCGACTGGAAATTTTGTCCTGTAACTGTCACACTACTTCAACTTCACAATGCACTTTCCCTTAACTTACGAGAATTTCACATCACACACTGCAAAGACTATTGTCAAACGAGATCTAGTTCACATAAGTTTTACAGTTAAGTTTTTCTCTTCTGTTGTTTTCTTGTGCAATTCATAATCACTCTGCCACATGGAGTTCCCAGACCTCTTCTGCGGGGAAGTATCGGGGAAAAAACACCGTCAACTGGATTGGCGCTATCTGTAGTGTCCTGTCAGCGATCAAAGTACTGCAATTGCATCACCTTTCTGCCAAAATATGATCACAAACGAATGTTAATTCCACCATGGTGGACAGGAAGGATTATCACCAGCACCAAATATGCAAGCAAGTCAATATTTGGGACTCAGAATCAGTTTTAAGACGCAATATTTGATCTGTTTTGCTGTTCGTCAGCTTATGTTCTAAGAGATCGAGACGCTTCAACTTAATACACTTATAATACGGAAAATTATAGTCATGTCTCAGCCACAAATTTTTGCGCCCATTGTTCGTTGTGATGTGAACTGAACAACGTCCACAAAAAGATGAAAATAAAATTAAGAACGATCATGTATCACACAAATAACACCAAACAGTTCAGATAAACATGAGGGTGTCATTCCGAGAAGAGCTATTTAGTTCTTCGTGTTGAAATGCTCTGCGAGTTACTGGGCAGTAGCAGAGTAACACAAAACATGCCTACAGTCTGGTATCACAGGTCTCAATAAGAATGTAGGCAACACTTGGGCAGACCGACAGATCCGGGCTAGCGTGATGAGTCGGCACGTGCTTTCCTCAGTGTGGTCTCTGGAGTCCTAGCAGACGCCGTTGAGGATCCACCTCGGGACAGGAGAGCTGGCTGGGAGTTGAGGACTTCTGCTCAGGACTCTACTCCGGATGGCCATTGGAGTCGTCCTCATCACGCTCGGTGCCCGCAGCGCTCGACTCCTCGCCAGCTGAGTCTCCGCAAGACCGCAGCGACGCCGAAGAGTCCTCCTTGGTGACCAAAGGGGACAGTCCCTGGTTGGTGGCCAGGCACGCTCCGCAGAGGCCGTGGACCGCCACCTGGGTGCCTCCTGCCGCCAGAAACACTTTGCCGCACCGCACGCACTCCTCCTGCGGATCACCTGAGGACAGAATAAGAGAAGTGTTACATCTTCAGATTCTACAGTAGATTACAGGAAACAATAGATAATAAGAAGTGAAAGGTATCAGAAAGAACAAGTGCAAACAAAACAGTCATAAAATACCCTGAATTTTCAGATGACCTGGCAAAACTCAAGACGAAAAGGCAAGGAGCATTGGAACACTCTGTAGTAAAACAGGTCTGCAGGTTTTACGCTGAAGTGCCGAAGAAACTGGTAAAGGCATGAGTATTCAAACACAGATATATGTAACCAGACAAGCGTCTGACGCAGTTCTTTGACCGGTTACTGCTGCTACAGTGGCAGGTTATAGAGATCTAAGTGCGTTTGAACGTGGTGTTGTAGTCAGCGCACGAGCGATGGGAAACAGCACCTCCGTGGTAGCCATGAAGTGGGGTTTCTCCCGTACAACCATTTCACGAGTGTACCGTGAATATCAGGAATCCGGTGAAACATCAAACCTCCGACATTGCAGAGGCCAGAAAAAGAACCCGCAAGAACGGTACCAACGACAACTGAAAAGAATCGTTCTGTACATTGCTGTAGATTTCAATGCTGGGCCGTCAACAAGTGTCAGCGTGCGAACGATTCAACGAAACATCCTCGATACGGGCTTTCGGAGACGACGGCCCACTCGTGTACCCTTAATGACTGCACGACACAAAGCCTTACACCTCGCCTGTGCCCGTAAATACGAACAATGATGACTGGAAACATGTGGCCTGGTCTGACGAGTTTCGCTTCAAATTGTATCGAGCGGATGGACGTGTACGGCTATAGAGACAACCTCATGAATCCAAGGACCCTTCGTGTCGGCAGGGGACTGTTCAAGCTGGTGGAGGCTCTCTAAAGGTGTGGAGAATGTGCAGATGGAGTGAAATAGGACCCCTGATTCGTCAAGATACGACTCTGACATGTGACACGTACGTAAGCATCCTGTCTGATCACCTACATCCATTTATGTCCATTGTGCATTCCGACGGACTTGGGCAATTCCTGCAGGACAATGCCACGCCCCACACGTCCAGAATTACTACAGAGTGGCTCCAGGAACACTCTTCTGAGCTTAAACACTTTCGCTGGCCACCAGACACTCCACACGCAAACATTATTGAGCATAACTAGGTGCCTTGCAACGTGCTGCTCAGAATGGATCTCCACCCCATCGTACTCTTACAGATTTATGGACAGTCCTGCAGGATTTATGGGTCATGGTGTCAATTCCCTCCAGTACTACTTCAGACATTAGTCGAGTCCATGCCACGTCGTATTGCGGCGCTTCTGCATGCTCGCGGGGCCCTACACGGCATCAGGTATGTATACCAGTTTCTTTGGCTCTTCAGTGTATAAGAGAAAACGCAACACATGAGAAGAAAGAACAATAACGCAAGCCAAGTATCAGGGATAATATACGGCATGTACGAGAATTAATGGCGTGAACGCATACAATTGTAAGCACACGATGTCAGAAGCAAGAAAATCCAGTAAACATGGGTTCTAACATGCATACCTTAAGAGCTATGAGCACTTGCACCTATACGCGACTGTGAGACACGTCCCTTCTACTGCATAAGTGCTTGTAGCTTTTAAAGTATGCATTAGCCCATTTTTACTAGACAATGTTTTCTTCTTTTGGTCCATAACATGAAAAGCAAAGAGCTTACAATAGAAGATAGCTGTTGCGCAGCATCGAAATTGAATAAATGCTCATAGCCGTTAAGATAAGAAGTTTAGAGGCCATGATTACTACACTTTTCTCTTTCTAGCACCATGCACTTTCAATTCCTTGAGTTTATGGCAGTACGTATTACATTTCCCGCTCGAGCAAGTGAGCAATTTAACAAATGGCTGTGCATTTTTTAAAACCCCCCCCCCCCCCCCCCCCCGAACAATCGTCCAGTTTGATTTAAGACAAAATCACGTTAGGATATTGGAAGTAGAATTTGACTGCCACATCCTAACAAATGGCCAGCAGCGAGATCGAATGACAGATTGCTTTGTAAAACTGTGCCGTCTGAAGCGGAGAGTGCTTCTGCTGCTTACGTGCTAGTGTCGAATGAGACAGCTAAGCCTGGTGGTAGGTCAGACGGCGCAGTATCTGGATCCAGCACAGCGAGAAGTGGTGCACTAGGCAGACACTCTGGGAGCTATGAGGTGGCACACACCTCTTAAGTGGGATAACTGGGACGCCATCACTACATTTGAATGCTTTCGGCAGTATCAAATGCTGTTGATTTTTGCTTGCTAACATGCAGACTTGGTATGTGCAGAGTGACGAATGAGACAATTGTTTCTGCTGTTTACGTTGAGAGGTCGTTGTAGTTTTATTTGTGAATCAATCTTCGTCACTACGCCGATTAGCTGCTGTCTGCTAACTCAACCAAAGTCCTTTGTATCTGAACACACGTGGTTACTATATGCCTGTGGTAAGCTTGGTGAATTTGGTAATAGTTGACCTCAGAGGCTGTCCGGCCAAGTTGACGGACAGGGTGAATACAGCTGTTTCCGGAATGCCACTTGGAGCTGGCTACAGCCGCTGTGTCGGCTGACCTCTGTGTTGAATGTGGTGCAGTGTACAGATGCTTTTAGATGCTCTGCCATCTTTGATACATTGTAATATGATTGGGAAAGAACAATAATTTTGCGTGTAGTCCTTTTGATATCAGTTCCATGATTAGAAAATAGTCGGCTTGGTAGCCAATACACAGTAACAATGTGGACATTAGCATTAACTTGGATAAGTCTACAGGTGGTTGTAGTCCTATCTCATACAAGATCTTTTCGTGATAATTAATTCTTAGGGTTAGTTTTGCCTTCTAAGAACACAGTTCTGTGATTTTCTGTCTTCAAATGTTAGTAACGTGGTGTGTACTTGATATAATACGACGATTGGCTGAAAAGTAATGCCTCCGAATTTTTTTTATGTGAAAATTCTGAAAGTTTCTTAAATAAGACAAACTTTGTTAAGTCTACATTTTTATTCTTCATGGCTGCACGTGATTTCTCAACTTTGTTGATGCCGTCACTGTAGAACGTTTGACCTTGTTGACGGAGCCACAACCTCATCTCTGCTTCCACCGCTTCGCCGCTATCAAAGTGAGGTCCTCGAATGTATTATTCAAGTTTGCAAACAGACGAAACTAGGATGGGGCCAAGTCGGCACTGTAAGGACTGTAAGGAAGTAATGTTTAGCCACCACACGAATTTTTTTTTTCGTTCATTTTTTGACAATCGCTCGGTTTCCGTAATTCACACGAATGCCAAACAGAAAGAAATAGACCAATATCGCTTAAACTTGGTGTGCATAATTTCCAAAGATGCTACCAACTAAATATGACCTCGATACGTGCCGTAGGTGCCATCTCTTGTGCTTTGCACGGACTTTTCAAACGCCCCTCGTACGTTCCAAAGTAGAATCACTAACTGTTAAAGAGATGGGCTAGCTTACCATGCTGAGTTTGGATATGTTCAGGACTTCATCCGCAGTGTAGCACAATTTGAAGAGTAGCGAGGTTACAGTCGAAGCGTCAGTATAAATACCAGTTGCACCAAAAATTTCAACATGTATAGTGTCAAGCAAGCAATAAAAGAAACAAATGGTTCAAATGGCTCTGAGCACTATGCGACTTAACTTCTGAGATGATCAGTCACCTATAACTTAGAACTAATTAAACCTAACTAACCTAAGGAGATCACACACATCCATGCCCAAGGCAGGATTCGAACCTGCGACCGTAGCGGTCGCTCGGTTCCAGACTGTAGCGCCTAGAACCGCACGACCATTCCGGCCGACCTAAAGGAAACAAAAGAAAAGTTAGCAGTAGGTATTAAAATCCATGGAGAAGAAATAAAAACTTTGAGGTTCGCCGATGACATTGTAATTCTGTCAGAGACAGCAAAGGACTTGGAAGAGCAGTTGAACGGAATGTACAGTGTCTTGAAAGGAGGATATAAGATGAACATCAACAAAAGCAAAACGAGGATAATGGAATGTAGTCGAATTAAGTCGGGTGATGCTGAGGGAATTAGATTAGGAAATGAGACACTTAAAGTAGTAAAGGAGTTTTGCTATTTGGGGAGCAAAATAACTGATGATGGTCGAAGTAGAGAGGACATAAAATGTAGACTGACAATGGCAAGGAAAGCGTTTCTGAAGAAGAGAAATTTGTTAACATCGAGTATAGGTATAAGTGTCAGGAAGTCGTTTCTGAAAGTATTTGTATGGAGTGTAGCCATCTGTGGAAGTGAAACATGGACGATAAATAGTTTGGACAAGAAGAGAATAGAAGCTTTTGAAATGTGGTGCTACAGAAGAATGCTGAAGATTAGATGGGTAGATCAAGTAACTAATGAGGAGATGTTGAATAGAATTGGGGAGAAGAGAAGTTTGTGGCACAACTTGACAAGAAGATGGAACTGGTTGGTAGGACATGTTCTGAGGCATTAAGGGATCACAAATTTAGCATTGGAGGGCAGCGTGGTGGGTAAAAATCGTAGAGGGAGACCAACAGATGAATACACTAAGCAGATTCAGAAGGATGTAGGTTGCAGTAAGTACTGGGAGATGAAGAAGCTTGCACAGGATAGAGTAGCATGGAGAACTGCATCAAACCAGTCTCAGGACTGAAGACAACAACAACAACACTGTCAATTGAGTCAACTGAACTTGGCGGTTGGTTAGGCGACGTGGTACTCGGGGACGGGGAAGAGGAGAGCGGAGGGAGAAGCGCGGGCGCAGAGGCGATTGAAATTACCCGGGGCAGGGCAAGGCTGGGCAGGGCGGGACCCGAGGAGACAACGGGGGCGGCACGAGAGGGATGGGATGGGATGGGATGCGGCGGGAGGCCGTGGCAGAGGCGGTGGCGGTGGCGGCAATCACGGCATCGCGGCGGCCGATATTCGATGCAAATTGCCCGCAATTATGCAACGCGCCGCCAGATAAGCCTCGCCGAGCTGAGGCTGCCGCGGCGCGAGGAATGCCGGCGGGAGGCGGCGCCGGTTGCGCCCTGCAGCCGGCGGCTGGTGTGCCACCCTGCGCAACGCAGCCGCCGACACCTCACTAGCTCACCTGGGCCAGGCGGAGTTCGGAGAAATAAACGTCTTCTCCCTCTTCTCCTCCTTCAAGCATGAGACCAGTTAGTCCACTGTGACCTATGGACCCGTCCATTCCCTCGTGGCTCTACTAGTGTTCCTTCGTCTTAAAGGGATGTACAGTGGCCGTTGTTTCAGAATACCTTCATTGCCCATTCTTCCTATATCCGTCCCTAACACCCACTTTATTCCTTAACTCTCATCACGAAACATCAGTCTCACAGACCAATCATTCATTTTAAACATTGCGAGTGGTAGTACTGCAAAAAACAACGATCTTTGTTCCTCACTATCTTTAATACACTACTGGCCATTAAAATAGCTACACCAAGAAGAAATGCAGATGATAAAGGGATATTCATTGGACAGATATATTAAACTAGAACTGACGTGTGATTACATTTTCACGCAATTTGGGTGTATTTTCACGCAATTTGGGTGGATAGATCCTGAGAAATCAGTACCCGGAACAACCACCTCTGGCCGTAATAACGGCCTTGATACTTCTGGGCATTGAGTCAAACAGAGCTTGGATGACGTGTACAGGTACAAATGCCCATGCAGCTTCAACACGATGCCACAGTTCATCAAGAGTAGTCACTGGCGTATTGTGACGAGCGAGTTGCTCGGCCACCATTGAGCAGACGTTTTCAATTGGTGAGAGATCTGGAGAATGTGCTGGCCAGGGCAGCAGTCCAACATTTTCTGTATCCAGAAAGACCCGTACACGACCTGCAACATGCGGTCGTGCATTATCCTGCTGAAATGTAGGGTTTCGCAGGGATCGAATAAAGGGTAGAGCCACGGGTCGTAACACATCTGAAATGTAACGTCCACTGTTCAAAGTGCCGACAATGCGAACAAGAGGTGACCGAGACGTGTAACCAATGGCACCCCGTTCCATCACGCCGGGTGATACGCCAGTATGGCAATGACGAATACACGTTTCCCACGTCCGTTCAAATATGGATGCGACCATTATGATGCTGTAAACAGAATCTGGATTCATCGGAAAAAATGAGGTTATGTCATTCGTGCACCCAGGTTCGTCGTTGAGTTCACCATCGAAGGCGCTCTTGTCTGTGATGCAGCGTCAAGGGCAACCGCAGCCATGGTCTCCGAGCTGATAGTCCATGCTACTGCAAACGTCGTTGAACTGTTCGTGCAGATCGCTGTTGTCTTGCAAACGGCCCCATCTGTTGACTCAGGGATCGAGGCGTGGCTGCACGATTCGTTACAGCCATGCGGATAAGATGCCTGTCATCTCGAATGCTAGTGATACGAGGCCGTTGGGATCCAGCACGGCGTTTCGTATTACCCTCCTGAACCCACCGATTCCATATTCTGCTAACAGTCATTGGATCTCGACCAACGCGAGTAGCAATGTCGCGAAACGATAAACCACAATCGCGATAGGCTACAATCCGACCTTTATCAAAGTCGGAAACGTGATGGTACGCATTTCTCCTCCTTACACGAGGCATCACAACAACGTTTCACCAGGCAACGCCGGTCAACTGCTGTTTGTGTGTGAGAAATCGGTTGGAAACTTTCCTCATGTCAGCACGTTGTAGGTGTCGCCACCGGCGCCAAGCTTGTGTGAATGCTCTGAAAAGCTAATCATTTGCATATCACAGCATCTTCTTCCTGTCGGTTAAATTTTGCGTTTGTAGCACGTCATCTTCGTGGTGTAGGAATTTTAATGGCCAGTGGTGTACTTAGTGCGCGTTAAGCAGCGTTCAACAATCCACTTACTTTTTACAGTTTGTGAATAAAGTACACGAGCCAAAACATTATGACCACCAACTTAATAGCTTGTTTGTCCGCTTTGGAAAGAAATACATCATGATTCAGCGTATCGTGGTTCAGACAGTTTGTTGGTAGGTTTGTGGAGGTACGTGGCATTAGAAGTCTACGCACAAGACATGAAATTCGTGTAAAAAACGGGCCGATGATTTGCGTACGCGGGAATGGCGCCCTACAGCGACCCAGATCGGTCCCACAGGATTTACATCAAACGGATCCGGTTGCCGAAACATCAACGTGAGTTCACTACAATGCTCCTCAAACCTCGGTTCTGGCTCCAATAAATGGACAATTATACTGCTGAAATATTACGTCGCCATAGGGGTAAGACAACAAGCATGAACAGAAGCAGGTGTTCCGAAGCTCCTAGCGTGTCTTCAATTACTGCTACAGGTCCCATGCAAGCGCGGGAGAATATATCCCATGCTGCTCGCGCCAATCTGCGTTCGTGGCTCGCTGCACGTTTCGAGCCGTCGTCCATCTCCATGACGGCGTTTGTGGAGATGAACATGGACCTAAAATTATGGCATTTCAGCCTTTGATCGCTATTTTCTTATTTTCAATAACCGGTTTCAGGCTAGCTGCCCATCTTCAGATCTGTCTGGTAAAGTTAAAAATATAATTAACAAGAGAGATTATGAAGTTACTGACAGAACTATCTTAGTTTACAAAACATTTTTTCGGAATGAATTAAAATGCAAACATAACATATATTGCAGTTACAGAGTAACCTGTCAGTACAGAACTGCCGGTTCGCTGTCATAACTAAAGTAATTTTTAATCTGTTAAAGCCTTATATCACAGTTTGGAGAAACCTGATTGGTAAAAGTAAAAAGTGCCCTCTATCTATAAGAATGGACAGGTGACGACTGAATATAAAACGTATAAGAAACCAGACCCGCAAAATTACACATTAATATCCTTAGCGTCGACTTGCTGCAGCGTTCTCCAGATATGATAAATTTCCTTGAAAGAGAAAATATTCTGTCCGCAAATCAACATGGATTTAGAAATCATCGCTCGACTTGTTCTTTTCTTGCAATATCCTGTGAACCATAGACGATACGCAACATGCAGATTCCATACTTCAAGGATTATATCGTACAACCTGGACAGAATTTCTATCTTGTGTGATGAATGGCAGATTGCTCTAAATGTGCGAATTTGTAGGTTAATTAACAGTGTACAAAAAATAACCATTTAATGTTCGAATGAAATATTAGTATAACACAACCTTGTCGATTAACTATCCAAGCGTAACATTACAAAGCCACTTGAAATTCCACGAGCACACAAGGACGGCTGTAGGGAAAGCGAATGGCCGACTTCGGTTCACTGGAAGATTTTTACGTAAGTTTAGGTTACCTATAAAGGAGACTGCTTGTATAACTCCTGTGCGACACAATCTAGAGTACTACTGGAATCCCACAAGCTGGGAGTAAACGAAGACAACGAAGCAATTCGTAGGCGTATTACTAGATTTATTGTAGCGAAGTTCGTCCAACACGCAAATATTACGGAAATGTTCAGTCAAGGCAGATGGGATTCATGGAGGGAAGACGACTTTCTTTTCGCGAATGGTTATTGAGAAAGTTACGAGAACCAGCATTTGCGACAGACTGCAGAATCATCCTACTGCCACTAATATTCATCTTGTGTAACGATAGGGCTCGTACGGAAGCATATGGACAGTCGATTTTCTCTAGATCCTTCCGTGAGTGGACCAAGAAAGGAAATGACTAGCAGTGGGACGTTGTACCCTTGGTCAAGCAACGTATGGTGTCGGTTTCAACTCTTACGACTCATCTTCGGCAGTAAGAGATGCAGAAAAGACAAAATAGAAAAAGCACTCCGTCTTCAGGCTAAGAGTGGCCCACCGGGACCATCCGACCACCGTGTCATCCTCAGTGGAGGATGCGGATAGGAGGGGCGTGTGGTCAGCACACAGCTCTCCCGGTCGTTATGATGGTATTCTCGACCGAAGCCGCTACTATTCGGTCGAGTAGCTCCTCAATTGGCATCACGAGGCTGAGTGCACCCCGAAAAATGGCAACAGCGCGTGGCGGCCCGGATGGTCACCCGTCCAAGTGCCGACCACTCCCGACAGCGCTTAACTTCGGTGATCGCACGGGAACTGGTGTATCCACTGCGGCAAGGCCGTTGCCGAAAAGACAAAATGCAAGGTTATTATTAAATTTAAAAAGCAAGGTAAAGAGAACAATAAAAATACATCAATTGTCTTGTTACAAGCCCATCATAGTCACTTGATATCAACCACCGTGCCTGCCCATATGTCGCAGTTACGAAATGGAACAGTGGATCAACGGTACGTTGAGCTTCCGGCATGCACGTCGCCATTTAGATAGAGCTCAGTTCATCGATCCCTTTTAGGCACGCTTCGTATTAGGTAAGCACACAGCTTGAAATCTGAAAACGGTACAAATGCCAGATTACAATATTGGTATATACACTCCTGGAAATGGAAAAAAGAACACATTGACACCGGTGTGTCAGACCCACCATACTTGCTCTGGACACTGCGAGAGGGCTGTACAAGCAATGATCACACGCACGGCACAGCGGACACACCAGGAACCGCGGTGTTGGCCGTCGAATGGCGCTAGCTGCGCAGCATTTGTGCACCGCCGCCGTCAGTGTCAGCCAGTTTGCCGTGGCATACGGAGCTCCATCGCAGTCTTTAACACTGGTAGCATGCCGCGACAGCGTGGACGTGAACCGTATGTGCAGTTGACGGACTTTGAGCGAGGGCGTATTGTGGGCATGCGGGAGGCCGGGTGGACGTACCGCCGAATTGCTCAACACGTGGGGCGTGAGGTCTCCACAGTACATCGATGTTGTCGCCAGTGGTCGGCGGAAGGTGCACGTGCCCGTCGACCTGGGACCGGACCGCAGCGACGCACGGATGCACGCCAAGACCGTAGGATCCTACGCAGTGCCGTAGGGGACCGCACCGCCACTTCCCAGCAAATTAGGGACACTGTTGCTCCTGGGGTATCGGCGAGGACCATTCGCAACCGTCTCCATGAAGCTGGGCTACGGTCCCGCACACCGTTAGGCCGTCTTCCGCTCACGCCCCAACATCGTGCAGCCCGCCTCCAGTGGTGTCGCGACAGGCGTGAATGGAGGGACGAATGGAGACGTGTCGTCTTCAGCGATGAGAGTCGCTTCTGCTTTGGTGCCAATGATGGTCGTATGCGTGTTTGGCGCCGTGCAGGTGAGCGCCACAATCAGGACTGCATACGACCGAGGGACACAGGGCCAACACCCGGCATCATGGTGTGGAGAGCGATCTCCTACACTGGCCGTACACCACTGGTGATCGTCGAGGGGACACTGAATAGTGCACGGTACATCCAAACCGTCATCGAACCCATCGTTCTACCATTCCTAGACCGGCAAGGGAACTTGCTGTTCCAACAGGACAATGCACGTCCGCATGTATCCCGTGCCACCCAACGTGCTCTAGAAGGTGTAAGTCAACTACCCTGGCCAGCAAGATCTCCGGATCTGTCCCCCATTGAGCATGTTTGGGACTGGATGAAGCGTCGTCTCACGCGGTCTGCACGTCCAGCACGAACGCTGGTCCAACTGAGGCGCTAGGTGGAAATGGCATGGCAAGACATTCCACAGGACTACATCCAGCATCTCTACAATCGTCTCCATGGGAGAATAGCAGCCTGCATTGCTGCGAAAAGTGGATATACACTGTACTAGTGCCGACATTGTGCATGCTCTGTTGCCTGTGTCTATGTGCCTGTGGTTCTGTCAGTGTGATCATGTGATGTATCTGACCCCAGGAATGTGTCAATAAAGTTTCCCCTTCCTGGGACAATGAATTCACGGTGTTCTTATTTCAATTTCCAGGAGTGTAGAAGTTATTGCGTGTGCTGTTCGCTGAATACCAGTTTCTGTTTTCACACTACGCCGGCTCCTTCGTCCCCGTAACAAGAATTTACGGTATTTCGAAAAGATTATGCGCGTAATAAAATAAATTACAGAAAACTGAGGGGGCAGCGGCATCAGACTGCCGACCGAATGCAAATTGTGGCGCACTGGACGGCGGAACAGAGTCTGGCCAGCGCGTGGGAAGAGGATTGATGCGCGCCCTTTACAAACATATTATCTTGCGGCGCCACACGGCACGACAGATTCCACCGAAATTGACCTCGATTGCTTTAAATTACGTGGCATTAGACCGGTCTAATCTACCGCACTACACAGCCGTCCTCTCTGGTTCGCCTCTCGCTCCCACTGACTTCCCATCTCTCTCGCTCTTTATTATTGCGCTACCAACAATTCATTTTCCTCGCTCCTCTTTTTCTCTTCGCCTGTCCTCGCCCTCCACTTGCTCCCCCCTCCCCTCCCCGCTCCCCACTCCCACCCCCACTGACTTGGTATCACATACGGTTCCCTTGAGCGATAAATATGGCTTTAGAATTTCTATTCACCGTCTTAAAGGCCCTCTAATTATGTCATGTAGGGGTATGTAACATGGGCGACGTGATTACTGAAGGGCGGTCTCCGTGTAATCCCCGTCATTTGAAGGAACCGCAGAGCCGCGGACCATCAAGCGACCGTTTCCCCCCTTTTCCCGAGTAACTACCATTCATGAATAAAATTCCACTTTGGCGTCCGACCGGGGTGGGGGACAGCCCGCGCACGCCAATTTCTGAGCCTCACCAGAGTACGGCAGGCTCACAAAAAACCTAGAGGAGGATATATATCGCTGCGGACGGCGACAAAACCACAGATATTTCCCGCTTTTTTTTGTATACGTACCGCCCCGTGCCTGCACCCTCATCTGGTGTCATTGGGATCGTCGAATCTGGCCAGGTCGGGACGGCGACGGGCGACCTCGGGACAGAGCCGTAGTTAACTGCCGGTCGGCCTGTTATTTCAGGACGCTCGTCGTTATTAAATAAATCGGCGGTGTTTGGCTTCTCCACTTGGGTTCAAATTAAACGACATTTTCTTTGTGGTCTGTAAGCGCTTACTGCAGACTCTCAGCAACTGTTACGTTGGGAATTCGTCGCCGTGGGGGAACCGTGAAGCCAAAATCAACCCTTACTCGAGGACGTTCTGCGAAAACGCCTTCCAAAAGCCCGTTGGTTTCTCTGAATGGTAGCCGCAAAATGCAAGTATCTGCATAAAATTGCTTCATTGACGAAATCGACCAGGCGGAACGATGGCTACACCCTATTTTCTTAATCATTTCCTGCTGTTTCTTGGTAGCGCGCGGGACTGGAACGTTCACAGAAGAGAGCTTCCTGAATGTTGACTATTTCTCAGAAACCCTGACATGCTCTGAGTAGAAATTTCAATAGTCAATTTTGCTTTATCATGCAGATAAGAAAAAAAGAACTCGTCTTCTGCAGCTTGTGCGAACTAAATAATTTTCGTGTATTAGTACTAGGAATGTAGAGAAGTATAGATTTTTGTGTGATCTTCTGTATTAACTGGATACATATAGTACTAGTTTCTTCCAATTAAAAGGTCACATTTAAACATTTCATTGTACATAACCAATATCGTAGCACACTGCACATATTATTGCTCACATTCTTCAGAGCTGACATAAAATCAATACCACTGATGATGCCTACCATGAACAGCTGGGACTTGTCTGGTACATACAAATGAGACAAGTAGTTGCAAAGGACGAAGAATTTAGCTATCTCTATGACAAAGCATAGTTGATGTAGGAACTGAGATGAAACTGCTCTAAATGTTAACAATATAATTTCTTTTGTACATTTAAACAAGAAATCGTGTGCTTCTAACAGTAAATCCTTCTTACATTACTTCTGAGATGTGCTATGGTTAGCAGCATTTTATCAAACAAGATACTAACATGTGAATCTCTTGTTATTGTTAGGTACGTTTAGTCTTAAGCCTCGACTCTAACATTTTCAGTTTAAATCCTCACATAACGTTTGAAGCAGGTTGTCGGTACTCTTGTTCAATTTGTGCTTCAAATGAGGCACGCAGAAAGTGGAAGAAATTTCAGAATAGTAATAAAAAATGCAAATCACGTGTGATTAGGGCCTCCCGTCGGGTAGACCGTTCGCCGGGTGGAAGTCTTTCGATTTGACGCCACTTCGGCGACTTGCGCATTGATGGTGATGAAATGATGATGGTCAGGAAAACACAACTCCCAGTCCCGGAGCGGAGAAAATCTCCGACCCAGCCAGGAATCGAACCTGGGTCTTAGGATTGATATTCTGTCGCGCTGAATACCCAGCTACCGGGGACGGGCAGAATAGTAAAAAAACTGGAAGAGGAACAGATCATGGCCCTTCTCGCTGGATGTAATACTCCGAAGACTTGAAGCAAGGAATGGCAACATACTTAATCAGAATATGGCAAAAGGATAATCAAAGCCAAGACGAAGCTATGAATAATAGCAGAAAAGAGAATAATTGAGTACTTAAGAGAAATGGTGAAAACAGTGATGCCCGAATGAAGGAAGATACAAGGGGAAGCACGGACGAACAAAACTTTCTCCGATAACCAACTCTAATGGTATCACATACCGATATGGAACTGAGGAAGTTTTTCGAAAGGTAATTCTAGAACACAGCATTGCATGGAAGTGAAAAGAGGGGCTACCGAAACTCCTGTTAAAGAACTGGAGGCATCTGAAATTTGTTACTATGATAGGATGTTAAATTAAGTTGGGAAATAAAGTACGAAATAAAGAAGTACTAACCAGAACAGGTAAGGAGAAACGTCTACTACTCATTGTTCGCTTATTGTAAGTAAATGCTGCTTGACCGTATGATATTGTTACTAGGGGCTAAGGAATGAAATTAAAAAGTATTTTAACATTTTCCTCCCCTCTATGATTGTTATTCTTCCATCTTGAGAACTGAGGGTATGAGACCAGTGGTATGTAAATAATGCATGTTGTTTACACTGAATCTATAACAATAGTTTGGCATTAATATTTATTTTACCTTTTTCAGCAAAATATAACCATCATTCTTTTATTGACTTTTCAGCTTCTGGTCACATAAATTATATAACTGCTTTCGGCTTGCTAGTAAGACCTCATCAGATGATTTCAACGAATTACACAGTAACTCGTTAAACCTTCTAAACATACTTGCTGATCATATGGTAATTTCGTTTACAAAACGGCCACTGTATCCCGCCTAGGTGTGATACCTGACTGTTTAAGAACTATCATTGTTTCGAGGTAAGACGTATCATCTTCATTAAGCAGGACCTGTTTTATTCGGTGTTGACATTGTTGTGTAGATTCGTATCGACAGCGTCGTACGACTGTGGTAAATGATCAATAACCACCTACAACTAGAAAAATGCGATAGATATTTTTAAATGAGGCTCAGTAATAAGCCACTGTGACTCGCCGTGCTTTTTAAGAAAAAAATGACCTAATTCGGTTACACTTGTATTTATTGCGATAGTTCTGGGTATTTTATGTAGAGTGAACTAGATTTTGGTGTGACCTGTTCTTGAGAAGAGCACGGGTGTTTGGCGATCTCATCAGATTGCATTAAAAGAAGAATCGAAGAAATTCTCATGCGTGCTGCTACCTTTGCAACCATCCGATTCGTCCAGAGTGAAAGTTACGGAGATGCTCTGCCGTCTTATATGGGAATATTTAGATAAAAGACATTAAATGGGAAGTCTTAAGTACCGTTACTGGAAGCAGGCAGTAAGATGATTTTACCTTCTCAGCACAAATCCTGTGCATATTCTTCGGCTCTTAATTCGCGAGTGGAACGGATGCTGGAGCAGAACAATAACGCACCAATTGTCTTTTGCCATTCACTTCAAACTGGCCTCTGAGTTAATGGAAACACATCTTGGTGTACATACAGATTTCGTACGTAAGTACGCCTAAAAGAACAGCCTGCTTATGCATTACAAGTAAAATTTGGTAGAGGAGAGTATAAAATAATGAACAAATATATGAGGGCAGAGCTAGTTTTATGTCATCAGAAATGAAATCCACTCAGAAGAAAAAGTAATGGGATACATTATCTTTTTTCGGAGTCGGGAACAAAAAAAATGCGTTACACTGCAAATGCTTTGGGAGAAGATCAGTGGGCAAACCGGCAAAAAAAGATAAGGAAACTGGAACAGTTTATTCTTCCTAATCCTGGAAAGCCAGAACATGTACAAGACAATCTACTGAAAATATGCACTGGTAAATAAGAAAATTTGAACGATGCGTAGAATATCGTAATACCGTACACCACGTGAGTGATACTTACTCTCGTGCGTCTTCATGTGGGCCCGCAGGTTACACGCCAGAGCGAACTTCTTGTGGCACAAGTCGCACGCGTGTGGCTTGTCGCCTGGAACACAGAACAAAAGAAGCGTTACAGCACAGGTGTTGCGGACTTAATACTGCAATAAGCATATTACACTCCTGTAGCCTTCGTTACATGTTAAGTTACTGCTATGTTGCTTCACGTTAATGCACCAAACGATGTGACACTATTCACACTTTTTGGCAAATGTCTCAGGTCTCATCGTGCATGTTTAAAACCCGCTGGAAGCCGTATTTATACTTCAAACATAAACTGAAATGTAGAGATAATTGTAAATAGTGATTTTCATTCAACTTCCGTGAAAGCAGTTCGGAGTGAGAATTTATCTAAATTAACGAAACGAAGTAGCGTTGTAGCGCAGGTGATGCTGTGGCACCGTCTATCAGTTCAATCTGCTTTTTCCGAATTGTATTTAGTTCACATCTTAGCTTGTATCAGTTTACAGAAAGTGTGTACAGTATAAACAAAATTCGGTAAAGAAGCTCACGGCCACTGAAAGACAATGCTACAGGCTGCCCAGAAAAATTACATCTACAAATAACGTACATCTTGTAGATTTAAATGAAGATGGAAGTATGATCCTTCGAAAAGAGTAGTGGGGAGATGAATAACAGTTACTGGTTACAGTTATTTGTGCACGATATTCATAACGGTCACTCTTAGGCTTAGTCCGTAACGTGAAATATTTCATTTGGCTTTGCCTGTTACACCTACTCACAGAGATTCGTCTGAGTCCTTCTATCTGTACTTGGATCTCACCGTGTTTCATCTACATCCATGTGACATCTCCGAAATACGCAGTTATTACGTGACGCAGGATTCTTACAAAAACTTTCAGACTATTTCTCGACTGTTTCATTCTTGAATAGTACGTGAAAAAAACGAACACTAAGCTTTTCCGTGAGAGCTCTGATTTCTCTTATTTTGTCACGATGGCCATTTGTCCCTATGTACACCATGTGATCAAAAGTATCCGAACAGCCCCAAAAATGTACGTTTTTCTTATTAAGTGCATTGTGCTGCCACCTACTGCAAGGGAACTGAGTAGTCATTAGACATCGTGAGAGAGCAGAATGGGGCGCTCCGCAGAACTCACAGACTTCGAACGTGGTCTGGTGATCGGGTGTCACTTGTGTCATACGTCTGCACGCGGGATTTCCACACTCCTATACATCCCTAGCTCCAGTGTTTCCGATGTGATAGTGAAATTGAAAAGTGAATGAACAGGTACAGCACAAAAGCGTACAGGCCGACCTCGTCTGTTGACTGACAGAGACCTCCGACAGTTGATGACGGTCGTAATGTGTGATAGGCAGAGAACTATCCAGATCATCACACAGGAATTCCAAACTGCATCAGGACGCACTGCAAGTAGTATGACAGTTACGAGGCAGGTGAGGAATCGATTTCATTGTCGAGCGGCTGCTCATAAGCCACACATCACGCCGGTAAATGCCAAACGACGCCTCGCTTGGTGTAAGGAGCGAAAACATTGAACGATTGAACAGTGGTATACGTTGTGTGGAGTGACGAATCACGGTACACAATGTGGCGATCCGATGGCAGGGTGTGGGTATGGCGAATGCCCGGTGAACGTCACCTGCCAGCGTGTGTAGTGCCAACAGTAAAATTCGGAGGCGGTGGCGTTATGGTGCGATCGTGTTTTTCATGGAGGGGGCTTGCACCCCTTGTTTTGCGTGGCACTGTCTCAGTTCAGGCCTACATTAATGTTTTAAGCACCTTCTTGCTTCCCATTGTTGAAGAGCAATATGGGGATGGCGATTGCATCTTTCAACACGATCGAGCACCTGTTCATAATGCACGGCCTGTGGCGGAGTGGTTACACGACACTAACATCCCTGTAATAGACTGCTCTGCACAGAATCCTGACCTAAATCCTATAGAACACCTTCGGGATGTTTTGGAAAGCCGACTTCGCACCAGGTCTCACCGACAAACATCGATACCTCTCCTTAGTGCAGCTTTCCGTGAAGAATGGGCTGTCATTCCCCAAGAACCCTTCCAACACCTGATTGAACGTATGCCTGCGAGAGTGGAAGCTGTCATCAAGGCGAAGGATAGGCCAACACCATACTGAATTCCATCACCGATGGAGGGCGCCACGAACTTTTAAGTCATTTTCATCCAAGTATTCGGGTATTTTTTTGATCACATAGTGTACGTGCGAGTCAACCATATATTTCTTTCATAGGAGAAATTTGCAGATGGTAATTTCGTGAAAACGAAAAAAGACTTAGTTTTACTGAGTGCCACCCCAATTCGCTTACCATATATGTGTTATTCTATCCCTGTTTCACGATAATTCAAAACGACCTGCCATTCTTCGAACTTTTTCAATGCTCTCCGTCAATCCTCTGTGGCAAGGATCCCCTATCGCGCAGCAGTACTCCAGAATAGGACAGGACGGACAAGCTTAGTGTAGACATTTAATTTAGTAGATTTGTTGCATCTGCTAAGTGTGTTGGCAATTAAACGCAACCTTAGGTTAACCTTCCCCATAACATTTTCTGCGTGATCGTTCAACTTTAAGTTCTTCGTAATTTTAATCCCTAGGTATTTAGTTGAATCGACAAACCTTCAAATTTATGTGATACATCGTGTAACAGAAATTTCAAGCAATTGTTGTAGTATTCACGTGGTGAGTCTCAAAGTGTTTACTATTTAGTACCAATTCACAATTTTCAATTGCAGGTATCTTCTCTAAATCATTTCGTAATTCGTATTAATCTTCTGACGAGTCAATATATGGTATACGGCAGTATTATCTGCAGACAGTCTAAGAGGACTGCTCACATCGTCTGCTAAGTCGTTGCATGGTAAATTAAGAACAGCGGATGCCGTACAACACTTCCTTGGGAAACCCAAGATACCTTCACTGTTTCACTCAACGACTTCCCGTCTGTTACTACTAACTGCGTCCCTTCTGAAAGGAAATTAAGACTCAATTTGCGCAAGTAAGACAATATTCTACATGTGCACAATTTGTTTACTCGTTTGTGAGGGTTTTTTTTTTTTTTCAGTATCATTCTCTATCTTACTGATGTGATTTTTCCATTTCCTTGTGAGTTCGGTGCAAATAACTGCTCTTATTTTTGTATTTCACTTTCGGTTTTGTCTAGTGTATCCTACTCCATGCCACTTTGGATTATTAGCATACCCTCCTTTGCTATTTTCCAAATTTCGCTTCCAGACATTACAACTGGTAGTAACTTTTTTGCAAAATTTCAGAAATGAGTCATCCACTACCTTGCTTTGTATGTTTCATCCAGTAGTACCATTGGTTTATTTACCTTGTATTCGAAATGAAAGTCATCTTCATAGGGTGTATTTTGTCTTAAATACAAGAAATTAGTTGTTTGTTCTACTGCTTTCCAATCTGTTACAAATTAGGACCTGATTTTATTTATCTTATTCGATCTGCTTTGTTTTGTTATCTGATATCCGTAGTTTGTAGAGCACAGGTTATTTACAATTGAAATGCTCGTTTATATCTGCGTCCATACTCTGCAAAACAATGTTAACTGTATGTCGTCTATTACGGTTTCTTCCGGTTCCACCCACGTATAGTGCACTAGAAGAATGGTTGCTTAAGGCTAATCTTGTCTTCGCGATCCATACGAAGGAATATGTAGGAGATTGTAGTATATTCATAGATTCACCACTTGAAATTAGTTGTTGTGTCTATGCTCAAGCACCTGCGAGTTCAGTGTCTTCAGCGTCTACGTAACGCTATCCCAGTGGTCAAACAAACCTACGATTGCTGCTCGCCTTTGTATAGTTTAATATCCACTGCTGCTCCTATTTCGTACAGATCCCTGACGCTTGAGCAATATTCTAGAATAGGTGTCACGAGTGTTTTCTACGCTATCTCCTATGCAGAATGACTGCACTTCCCTAGTGCTCTACCAATGAACCAAAGCCTGCTGCCTCCATTACTTACTGAGCCTATGTGATCGTTCCATTTCAAATTCTTACAAATTGTTACACTCAAGTAAGAGCAGAGTACAGCAAAGTATTTTGACTGATAGCAGTGACTGCCAGGCCATCTGCAATAGCATCGTCATTATATAGTGTGGACTTCTAAGACAAAAAAAGTGAAAGTCGTATGCCACGAATGGCTGAGATATCCCGAAGTGCAGGTTCTGCTGCCTAGTTGGAAAGGTTTGTCCTATCCTTCGTGACCGTGGGCACCTAACCTCCGCGAAGTACGAGATTTATGAGGGTAAGTGTACCTGTTGAGTATAGATGACTGTAATGAGAATGTGTGAGTGCAGTGTAGTGTCATGTTCGTGTTGGAGGTAATGCGAGAAGCGAGAGAGTAAAAAACAATGCCAATACATAGCATCAAAAGGACGCCGAGCTTAACATCCATATCCGATAAACGGATCAGCACTACAGTGTCGCCGGCCGATGTGACCGAGTGGTTCTAGGCGCTACAGTCTGGAACTGCGCGACCGCTACGGTCGCAGGTTCGAATCCTGCCTCGGGCATGAATGTGTGTGATGTCCTTAGGTTAGTTAGGTTTAAGTAGCTCTAAGTTCTAGGGGACTGATGACCTCAGAAGTTAAGTCCCATAGTGCTCAGAGCCACTACAGTGTCACATGCCCTCGCTTCGTGATACACTGTGGAGAGGTTTGGAATTTAATGCAGGACACGGGTGCAAAGACTGGAGACCAGGAACTTTACGTCCTCATCTTTTCTCCCCTTACCGGCCAAATATGGGCAGTAAAAATTTCATCGACCACCAGGATTCGAACCGGCTTACGCCAGATCGAGCGACATGACGTAAGCGTTTATTAGCGACCACAGCTACGTGGATGGGCATTCTTAAGATTGCAAGATGGTAATCTGTTTGTCAATTCTGGGAGGATATCGTTGACTTGTATATCCACGTAAATCATAATTTCCTTCACTTTATACAGCCGCAGAGAAATTTCCATTCTGGATGACTCTAGATCCTAAGCCAGTAATGTAATGGGACTGCCAGTCTGTGGTTGTGTACAGGTGAGCCGCCGTGGCGCGCAAGAGAATGGAGCGCCCGCCGGAGCCGGCTTCTGGTTCTGAGCCGAGACACGAGGCCCGCCAGCTGACACGTTTCGGGAGTGGCCGCTGCGGGCATTATCGGGTCTAAACGGCGGCCCGCGCGGCTACTGTTTGCCGGCACGTCATTGGGCCGCGTAATAACGGAGCACGCCGCGCTCCGCCGGGCGCCGCATTTCCATAATAGGACGGGCGCGGTCTGGCGGCGCGGCTCGGCGCGGGCCAGATGCGGGCAGCGATAGCGCCGCTGCAGTCGGGTGCTGCTGGGACGCGAGTGCTGGTACTGCCCCTGAGTACCCATAGGCTACGCTCTTAGCGCCGTGGTGGGGGCATTGACTGCTGTAACGACGAACTAACATTACATGGTATGGGGAAACAAGAGAATCCTCAATGCGTCTCGCTATGGACGCCGTGGAAATCACCTGCCAAGCTCGAAAAAGCTGAAATTGTAACATATACGCTGATAACCCAAAACATCACGACCACTGCCAACCACAGGACTAGAGGCCACGTGGAGGCATTGAGGGCGCGTCAGGCGGTGAGATAAGTACACGGTCCAGTCACCTTAAAATTAATGTTATCGGGTTCCGTACAAACTTAATTATATATATGGATAGTTCATCTACAGGTTTTGATGATTGAGTTTGCGAGTATCAAAATAGGAGACATAGATGGCCATATCGCTTGACTGCATTGATTTAGAACCTTAAATTTTTTATACTGCCAAGCTACTGTAGTCTTTAATATCTGACATAAATTGCAAGTTGATATTTCTGCCCGTTCTCCAGGAAGAGGTGTCTTAACAGACGGAAAGACAGACGGAAAGTAAGGTGATGCTGAAGGATCCTGTTCCCAAAAAAATGATTCAAATGGCTCTGAGCACTATGGGACTTAACATCTGAGGTCATGAGTCCCATAGAACTAAGAACTACTTAAATCTAACTAACCTAAGGACATCACACACATCCATGCCCGAGGCAGGATTCGAACCTGCGACCGTAGCGGTCGCGCGGTTCCAGACTGAAGCGCCTTTAACCGCGTGGCCACACTGGCCGGCCTCCTGTTCCCGCCCAATGAGGTACGGCATCCTAAAACTAAAAAAAATTGCCATTTCCAGAGAACAAAAATTAATACACAGGTTTCAGCATAGAGAGTAAATATGCAAAAGTGATGCAGTTAGTTAGCTACATGCTAATTAAAGTGAAAAATTCACGGTGAAGAACAGCAGTCGTAGTATGATGGCATTATTCACTAGGGTAGATGACCACGATTAAGTGGCAGTTTTCGTGTCAGGCTTTGGAACAGTAACATCTAGCCCAGAGGATTGACTGCGACAGATAATCGTGGCCCCAGGTCGTCTGCGATCTCGGAAGTGGCGAGACTGTGCTGTTCCCTGCCGAGCAATCCGGTCTTTTGTTTCCGCGAAACCGTTGCCCGCTGCCGCCACTGGTACGGCCACGGGCCCCTGGATGAGGCGCAGAAGAAGTGGAGCCCGCGAGTCACGGCGCGGCGCAGGTCCTGAATCCTGAAAGGCGGCCCCTTTGTTCCTCCGGAATACCAAATGAAATGCCCGGCCTGGTCGAGCAAAAACGCGGCGTCCCGTGTTCTGCGCCGGACTGCCCCAACGGGCCATTCTTCCCGACCCTGCCCTGCTCTCCGATGCCGAAATCCTGCCCGCCGCACTCGGTTTCCGTCTTGTGTCGATTTTGTGAGTTACCTTAGGACTGCGTCTGGCGTAGCTCGCTATGAAGCAAGGCCCACGAGATGACACTGCGGACCTTACAAGTATCATCAACCGTCTCCGGCAGAAAGCGAGTAACTACGAGGTGCATTCAAGTTCTAAGGCCTCTGATTTTTTTTCTCCGGACTGGAAAGAGATAGAAACATGCGCATTGTTTTAAAGTGAGGCCGCGTTCATTGTCAATACGTCCCAGATATGGCAGCACCGTACGGCAGATGGAATTTTACCGCCAGCGGCGACAATGAGAACTGTTTTAAATAGTTAAAATGGCGACGTTTTCCTTACTTGAACAGCGTACAATCATTCGTTTTCTGAATTTGCGTGGTGTGAAACCAATTGAAATTCATCGACAGTTGAAGGAGACATGTGGTGATGGAGTTATGGATGTGTTCGTGGGTGCGACAGTTTAATGAAGGCAGAACATCGTGTGACAACAAACCGAAACAACCTCGGGCTCGCACAAGCTGGTCTGACGACATGATCGAGAAAGTGGAGAGAATTGTTTTGGGGGATCGCCGAATGACTGTTGAACAGATCGCCTCCAGAGTTGGCATTTCTGTGGGTTCTGTGCACACAATCCTGCATGACGACCTGAAAATGCGAAAAGTGTCATCCAGGTGGGTGCCACGAATGCTGACGGACGACCACATGGTTGCCCGTGTGGCATGTTGCCAAGCAATGTTGACGCGCAACGACAGCATGATTGGGACTTTCTTTTCGTCGGTTGTGACAATGGATGAGACGTGGATGCCATTTTTCAATCCAGAAACAAAGCGCCAGTCAGCTCAATGGAAGCACACAGATTCACCGCCACCAAAAAAATTTCGGGTAACCGCCAGTGCTGAAAAAATTATGGTGTACATATTCTGGGACAGCGAGGGCGTAATCCTTACCCATTGCGTTCCAGAGGGCACTACGGTAACAAGTGCATCCTACGAAAATGTTTTGAAGAACAAATTCCTTCCTGCACTGCAACAAAAACGTCCGGGAAGGGCTGCGCGTGTGCTGTTTCACCAAGAGAATGCACCCGCACTTCGAGCTAACGTTACGCAACAGTTTCTTCGTGATAACAACTTTGAAGAGATTCCTCATGCTTCCTACTCACCTGACCTGGCTCCTAGTGACTTTTGGCTTTATCCAACAATGAAAGACTCCGTGGCCGCACATTCACCAGCTGTGCTGCTATTGCCTCAGCGATTTTCCAGTGGTCAAAACAGACTCCTAAAGAAGCCTTCGCCGCTGCCATGGAATCATGGCGTCAGCATTGTGAAAAATGTGTACGTCTGCAGGGCGAGTACGTCGAGAAGTAACGCCAGTTTCATTGATTTCGGGTGAGTAGTTAAATAGAAAAAAAATCGGAGGCCTTAGAACTTGAATGCTCCTCGCACTGCAGACGACTTTAATAATTCTTAACTGCGCGTTTAAATACATGCTAGCTCTCGACAGAACTCGACAAAATTAAGTCCTTTATTAAGTACCTCTCATTCACATATTTACTTCCCGTGGACCCTGCACGGAGCCGATCGTCTGCGAAGCCTGACAGACAAGACGACTACTGTGACGTCACAAGTCCGTTGCGGGGACAGTATTGCTCGTGGACCCGCAATGCAATCAGCACTCGTTCACAAATGTCAGCTACCATTCATGTGGCCTACAACAGATGGCTTTTGCAGCCAAGCCGGCTGAAGCATGCTGGCATGGTAGGGCTCGACCCAGAATTAGATTCTTCTAGATGGAGCAAATTTTGATAACCAGCTTCTCTCTGATCTGTAATTCATATAATGCCTGTCAAAAAAAGTGAAGCAACCAAACGACATTGCCGTATATAAAAGGAACTTCATTCGTGAACACACCATCGACGGATATAAATGATAAGAATTGCGGTTCTCTGTGACTTCTCCCTCCGTCGGCTCCTGCCACCCCCCCCCCCACTTCGTTTTTCCTCTCCTTCCCGCCTTTCTTTCCCTCATCTGTCCAGGTACTCCCCCCCCCCCCCCCATCTGCCCTTGGCTGTGGTGTGTCATCTTCGTGCAAACTTTTTAGTGCAGTGTTTTAAGCGAATGTTAAGTGTTCTGCGTCTTTTCCGAAGTGTAGCGAACAGAAATCATACCGTCGTTGGGTGTGATTTTTATATCTCTTGCGAACAGAAACCAGACTGTCACCGTGTTTTTTCAATTGTCTGTCTACTACTTTCCCTGTATGCTTCCTGTGTGTTCTACTATTATCGCCAACCCTTTGTTTTATGTTTTCACTTCCACAATTTTCCGCCATTTTACAATTTAAGTCACCGCTTTTATCGCCTGCTTTTATTGTTTATTATCTTCTTCTTCTGTTTTAGAAATCTGTAGGCTGAAGAGCGGCGTACTCAGTTGCTGCCAGCCCGCCCCCTTCGGGGGGAATTGAAACTCAACAAAGAAAAAAGAAAAAAAAAGTTCTCTGTGACATGGAGAAAGACCATCAGAGTGCGTTAGTGTCGTTCGTGTTTAGCGTTGTTGTCAAGCCTGATAGGGCATACAAGGGACATGAACAACGTCAGATGTAGATATATATATATATCTGTGTGTGTGTCTGTGTTTGAAACAGATTTTTTTTTGTATTTTTTAATCTGACTGCAAAAGAAAAATGTTGGTGAGGGTATGTGCGACATGCTTTGGCATTGCATCTTCCTTACAGTCTAAATAAACCTTTACAGGTATATCTGTTACCATATGTCACATCGCCTAACAATATTTCTCGATGTTTCATAAAAATTTAGTAAATGTATCAATAAGACTGAAGGCAGTAAAGACTCTACAGCTTATCTTAGATGATAGGTTAAAGAAAGGCAAAGCTGTGTTTATAGATTTTGCAGACTCAGATAAACCTCTTGACAACGTCGACTGGAATACAGTCTTTAAAATTATGAAGGTCGACGGGATAAAGCACTGGGAGTGAAAGGCTATATACAACTTGTACAGAAACTATACAGTAGTTAATGAGAGCTGAAGAGCGGGAAAAACAATCAGTGGTTGAGAAGAGAGTGAGACAGGGTTCTAACCTATCCCCAATGCTATGCAACCTGTACTTGACCAAGCAGTAAATCAAGCAAGCAAAAATCTCGAGAAGGAATTATTCTTCAGGGAGAAGATATAAATAGTTTGAGATTTTTCGATGGCATCGTAATTCTGTCAGAGGCAGCATAGGATTTGAAAGTGCAGTTGAATGAACGATGTCTTAAAGAAGGATATAATATAAACATTAACAAAAGCAAAAGCACGATAGTAGACTGTGTCCAGATTAAATTAGTGATGCTGAGGGAATTGGAATAGCAAATGAGACGATAAAAGTAGTTATGAGTTTTGATATTTGGGAAGTAAGATAAGCGATGATGGTCAAAGCAGAGACGGTACAGTACGTATACTTGCCATGAAGAATTTGTTAACATTAAATTCAATTGCCGTAAAGTCCTTTCTGAAGGCATTTATATGGAGAGTAGCGTTGTACTGAAATGAAATACGGACGGTAACCAATTGAGACAAGGAGGGACTAGAAACTTTTGTGGTACAGGAGAATACTGAAGGTTAGAAGGGTAAATCACATTGCTAAATAAGAGTTACTAAATTTCTGGAAAGAAAATAAATTTGTGAGATAATTTGACTAAAGAATGAGTCAGTCAATACTGAGACATTAAGAAATCATCAATTTAGAGTCGAAGGGAAGTGTGGAAGGTAAAAAATTGCAGAGGGAGACCACGAAAGCAATACATTAAGCCGGTTCATATAGGTATGGGTTGCCGTAGTTATTCGGAGACGAAGAGGCTTGCACTTAGGGCTGCATCAAAGCAGTCTGAGGCCTGAAGATGACAACAGCACGAATCTAGTCTCAGAAATGCTGTAAGAAATCAAAAGTATCGCAAACTCATGCACCAACATTCTTATGAATGTAGGATATGTTGATTAAAATTTCAATTCTTCATGCCTGCGTATTTCCAATATAGATGAAGAACGGAATAAGCTTCCCACGATAATCTCCACAGGCGGTACTGCAGTCTTCTCTCTTGTAATTGTACCTAATTGTGGGTGATCAATAACTATGTTTTCATAATTTTTGTCTTGTTTATGGCATTTCACGTTATTTTTTAAAACATGTTGACTATTGGATATGTCTGATATTAGTGGAACATTTTAGATGAAGATTGCAACAAAACATGGCCAGAGAACGTCCACTAACACCGTATCTCCATCTTCTGAACTTTGAGAACGGTTCAGTCATCGGCATGGACTTGAGAGTATCATACTGACACATACTGACAGAGGGCACAAACAGATGGCTGTTGTGCAATAATTGTAGAAGGGATGGTAACGAGATGGATTCATTACAGCAGTGTGACATGAAGAATAGGCAGGCAAGATTCCAGAACGACTACAGCACAAGAAGATCGTAGGATGATTAGACTGACTGTGAGGAATGGACTGATGACAAATAACTCCAGGCAGAGGTTACAGGCAGAACTGTCCTCAACGGATAACAGTAAGCGAGATTCAAATCACGATCTGCCATGCGTTATGTACCTCTGAGAGCATACGGCAGACAAAATACGGTTGCATGGTGTAGGGCCAGAATCTGCTGAGACATTGAGTGGCACCGTGTGGTGCGATGAGCCTCACTTCTGTCTGTGGCCGTCAGATCAACGGCAACGTGTCCTCAAGGCAACTTGGTGGAAAGTCACAGTAAGCGGCCGTGCCTGCAGTCAAGGCGTGGGGATCTACTGAATACAACAACAGGACCGATTTGGTACTTGTTGACAAATGGCTCTAAGAACTATGGGACTTAAAATCTAAAGTCATCAATCCCCTAGACTTAGAACTACTTAAACCTAACTAACCTAAGGACATCACACACATCCATGCCCGAGGCAGGATTCGAACCTGCGACCGTAGCAGCAGCGCGGTTCCGGACTGAAGCGCCTAGAACCTCTCAGCCACACCGGCCGGCTTATATCCCAAGACATAAATACATCTAGATGTAAATGTTCCATCTTCACTATATACTATTATTTCAGCAATAGAAACTAGTTTTCCCTACCTTTTACGACCCTTTGAATAAATGTAAGCAAATGATTTTGAAATTGCTAAGTTGAGATGTAATTATTACTGTGCGCCATGTCCCACACACCTCACTTACCAACAAAAATGTAAATGCAGTAACAACATGAAAAAATGGCTCTGAGCACTATGTGACTCAACTTCTGAGGTCATCAGTCGCCTAGAACGTAGAATTAATTAAACCTAACTAACCTAAGGATATCACACACATCCATGCCCGAGGTAGGATTCGGAAACTAACATCACTTCACATTAATTACGACGTAGAAGTAACTGTAAATACACCTGATGACAGCAGCATACTGACAAAACGCATCGTACTAATGAAATGACTGTTGAGGTATATGTTATTTTATAAACTCGTGGCAATAATGTTTAAAGCCATCGTCATACCCTTCACGACCAAAGTACTAAATGGCATACTGCAGCGGAATAATGCAAGATTTCACGCAACAGTTCATATCACTAACGCATGGACGAATGCACAGATCCTTGACAGGCCTGCAGAGTCCCCTGATTTTTCACCCATAGAGCGTGTTCATGGTGCAATCTGACTTTCATAACAGCCTCCAGCAAATAAACTTAATGAAATGGCATAGCATGTAGTTCAGGTATGGCAAGGCATTCCTCATGATGTAATGCAGAAACTGCTTCCAAACAAGAAAGTATGCATGTCCAAATAGTCAGGATTTATACTGACGTTGATGATCGACGCCAGTTCCGAATGTAATACTCGTTATGTGGTGAACACTCCTACGAAGTTTCATGTACGGCAGACTGGTGCTTCACGGTGTAACACTTTCCATTTCCGGCTGCGAATGTGGGAACAGAAATGGTCCGAAAACGGAGCCCTGTGGGACACACCCACATTACCGTGCCCCAGTCACATCCCGGGCGCGCAACTGGTCCGGATGCCTGGGAGAGTACTCGGGGCAGGGCAGGCAGTTGTTAGGAGGGCCCGCGGTGTCTAACGAGGCGCGCTCCTGGGTTTGGCGCGGCGTCCGCCCTTGACCAGCGCTGAGCGACAGCCGCCTTTGTAGTGGGGCCCGGCGGCTGGCGTGACGCATGGCCGGCGGAGGCCGCGGCCGCGGGCCGCATATTTCGTGTCCAGTCCCGTCCCGTCTGTCGCGGACCGCGGCTCCCACAGAGGAGGCGAGGCAACGGAAGGCCATTGTGGCCGACGTGTCGCCTCGCCGTGATAGCCTTTTAAGCAGAAGAGGACCAGCGCGCCCAAATCTGGACGTCTCTCTGGGCGGGCATTCCGTCTCCCCACTCGCGCTGCTCCTCCACACGGCCGGTAAAAGGTGTCCGACGTAAAGACGACACAGCTATGTTCTGTGAACGGTTCAGCAACATATACTTCGTCGAGAGTAAAATATTTTGCTGTATGGAAAATATTCGTGAAAAAAAATGTGATGGCAGTAGATACGTATTTGGAACTAGTGGAAGAAGAAAGATTTTTATTTGTTGATTCGAAGCAGCAGGCTTAAAACGTCCATCTGACCATCCTGTTTTATCTTTGATGTCAAAGCGTATTTATTCTACTGGCCATTAAAATTGCTGCACCAAGAGGAAATGCAGATGATAAACGGGTATTCATTGGACAAATATATTATACTAGAACTGACATGTGATTACATTTTCACGCAATTTGGGTGCATAGAATACGAGAAATCAGTACCCAGAAAAACCACCTCCGGCCGTAATAACGGCCTTGACACGCCTGGGCATTCAGTCAAACAGAGCTTGGATGGAGTGTACAGGTGCAGCTGCCCATGCAGCTTCAATACGATACCACAGTTCATCAAGAGTAGTGACTGGCGTATCGTGACGAGCCAGTTGCTCGGCCACCATTGACCAGACGTTTTCAATTGTGAGAGATCTGGAGAATGTGCTGGCCAGGGCAGCAGTCGAACATTTTCTGTATCCAGAAACGCCCGTACAGGACATGCAACATGCGGTCGTGCATTATCCTGCTGAAACGTAGGGTTTCGCAGGGATCGAATAAAGGGTAGAGCCACGGGTCGTAACACGTCTGAAATGTAACGTCCACTGTTCAAAGTGCCGTCAATGCGAACAAGAGGTGACCGTGACGTGTAACCAATGGCACCCAATACCATTACGCCGCGTGATACGCCAGTATGGCGATGACGAATACACGCTTCCAATGTGCGTTCACCACGATGTCGCCAAACACGAATGCGACCATCATGATGCTGTAAACAGAACCTGGATTCATCCGAAAAAATTACGTTTTGCTATTCGTGCACCCAGGTTCGTCGTTGAGTACACCATTGCAGGCGCTCCTGTCTGTGATGCAGAGTGAAGGGTAACCGCAGCCACGGTCTCCGAGCTGATAGTCCATGCTGCTGCAAACGTCGTCGAACTGTTCGCGCAGATGGTTGTTGTCTTGCAAACGTCCCCATCTGCTGACTGAGAGATCGAGACGTGGCTGCACGATTCGCTACAGCCATGCGGATAAGATGCCTGTCATCTCGAGTGCTAGTGATACGAGGCCGTTGGGATCCAGCACGGCGTTACGTATTACTCTGCTGAACCCACCGATTCCATATTCTGCTAACATTCATTGGATCTAGACCAACGCGAGCAGCAATGTCGCGATACGATAAACCGCAATCACGATAGGCTACAGTCCGACCTTTATCAAAGTCGGAAACGTGATGGTACGCATTTCTTCTCCTTACACGAGGCATCACAGCAAGGTTTCACCAGGCAACGGCGGTGAACTGCTGTTTATGTATGAGAAATCGGTTGGAAACTTCCCTCATGTCAGCACGTTGTAGGTGTCGCCACCGGCGCCAACCTTGTGCGAATGCTCTGAAAAGCTAATCATTTACATAACACAGCATCTTCTTCCTGTCGGTTAAATTTCGCGTCTGTAGCACGTCATCCTCGTGGCGTAGCGATTTTAATGGCCAGCAGTGTAAATTCGAAGGAGATGTGAAGGGGAGGGTAGAGGGAGGGTAACTGTGTTCAGATTAGAGGGCCTGTATAGAGAGAGGGTAGGAAATCGCCCTGCGGTCGTCACATTTGTACCATGCATTTAGGTACTTCGGCAAGGTGAAACGCAGTCACCTGCCTACTATAACGCGAGGTAGTTTTTTCATATATGATAAATAGTTATAAGGCACTGTTCTCACTTACAAGATGCAATATCCAATATGATACATGATGCAACTCATAATACGACGTAGAAGTAATTTGCAGTGGTGGAGCATATAGAAACAAAGCTGAGGACACTAAACTGGTTCACACTGAGATTACAGCGATACAACATTGAAATGGTTCTTTGCCGTATCACCCAACGAAGCCTGGAGTGCTGGTTGCTCCATGCAACTGTGTTGTGCGGTAAAGGGGAGGAAAACTGCAAGGCATCTGACATGCCTAAAAAGCTGTTTTACGCCGGTGAAGCAATGCTACATCTGTCTCTGTCCTCACCGATACTAATACTTTTAAAGCCGGCCGAAGTGGCCGAGCGGTTCTAGGCGCTTCAGTCTGGAACCGCGCGACCGCTAAGGTCGCAGGTTCGAATCCTGCCTCGGGCATGGATGTGCGTGATGTCCTTAGGTTAGTTAGGTTTAAGTAGTTCTAAGTTCTAGGGGACTGATCACCTCAGAAGTTAAGTCCCATAGTGCTCAGAGCCATTTGAACCATTACTTTTAATATAAAAATAATTAAACACCACTGTTTTGGATCCACGCATATTCTCCACTAAGCAATCTTTCTCATTATATTCTTGGGAAACTATTCTGTAAAAGAAACGACTTTTTTATGATCTTACAGTCTGATATCACAGTTTGATAATGAACTAGTTTTCCATCTCGCCATTGTCCATAGTGCCGGCCGCGGTGGCCGTGCGTTTCTAGGCGCTCCAGTCCGGAGCCACGCTGCTGCTACGGTCGCAGGTTCGAATCCTGCCTCGGGCATGGGTGTGTGTGATGTCCTTAGGCTAGTTAGGTTTAAGTAGTTCTAAGTTCTAGGGGACTGATGACCACAGCAGTTGAGTCCCATATTGCTCAGAGCCATTTGAACCATTTTTGTCCATAGTTTCAGGGACACTTCTAAATTAACTAAAACACAGCACATATTTTGAAACATTTGCAATAAGTAATGTAGTCACTGGCCAGTTTGTATTTGGGGCAATTTTGGACAATCAGTGCTGTGTAGTTGTTGCATCAAAAGTGATTTTAATGCTGGA
The DNA here is from genome assembly GCF_023864275.1 of Schistocerca cancellata. Classification (NCBI taxonomy): domain Eukaryota; kingdom Metazoa; phylum Arthropoda; class Insecta; order Orthoptera; family Acrididae; genus Schistocerca; species Schistocerca cancellata. The sequence goes on along the minus strand of NC_064632.1, from coordinate 463,077,293 downwards.
AGGAGCTCCATAACTCTTTCCACTCTTGAATAAGTACTTGACAGATTTGGAAGTTGTCTCTGATGAGGTTGCCAGCAATGGGACACACACGAGGCTTTTGCCACCTACTGTGTCTTATTGCTAGCAGTATCACTCCAGTGAGAACACGATTGCCACACGGTAACCTTCGCGCCGCGTGACCTTTATTGCAACGTGTCGTATCGGAAATCATAACTCCATAGTGAGATCTGCACCGAATGGTTTCCGGAATGACTTTTCACTCTATATCCGAGGAGTGAGTTCTGATCTGAAACTTCCTGGCAGATTAAAACAGCGTGTCGAACCAGGACTCGAATCTGGAACTTTTCCCTGTCGTTCGCAAGTGCTCCACCAAATGTCCTGCACCAGCACAACTCAAAGCCCGCCCCCTCATACCCTCACTTCTGCCAGTGCCTTTTCTCACCTACATTACAAACTTACAGTCTACCTGTTTTTCCATGAGTGTTAGTACCGCTATGTATGTGGCAGAACTTCCGTGAAGTCTGCGGGCTAGGAGAAGAAGTACTAGCGGAAATAAAACTGTGAGAACTGAAGTTGTGAGGTGGGGTCGTGCGTAGCGCTTGGTTAGCTTAGTGGGTGGAGCGCTTCCCATGAAAGGCAAAGGTCCACGTACGAGTCCCAGTACTGTGAACAGTAAGTTTCAATTCTGATGCATTTGATAACAGATTAAAGCAAACGCCATTCCTGTGTGGCTATGTATTTAAGTGTAAGAGAAGTTGTTTCCCACGAATCAGTGTATCTGTACAATGAAGGTCAGAATCGGTGAAAAACAACTCACACACTTTAATTTGTTGCATTTCAGAGAGACTAAAGCGATTTCAGTCTCCCTTGCTTGGAAAATTATCTGTTAGATGTAGTGCATTTATACAATAAATGAGAATCGCTTTTAACAATCTGTTTAGTGCTAAGATTATAGTATGACGACAGTTTGCTAATATAAGAAGATCCGTTAGTGACATGACAAATGTACATTGCAACTGTAATGGGTTCTTCAACAGCAAATGGCACGAAATATGCATATTTGACGTTGCTAAATCTATATCAAGGGCACAATATTCATTTTGTACAGAATGAACAATTTTGCAGTTTTCCAAAAAGCAGCTTTACGAATTCCGTTTTCCGTATTAGTTACCGTTCTCCACTGTTTCCGTTTTTATTTTGTGAAAGTACTAGTACCATGGAGTCGTTTTCACTTCCGCTTTTTACACCTAATGGTGGAAGAATGTGGTGTGGTTTACATTTTCGTTCATAATTACGAAAGTCACAGCAGTTATATTCAATAAATCATATTCAGTAGAAATTAAGCATACAAAAATTGCTATGAAAATCTATCGCCACAGACCCTATTTCCAGTTCCAGTGTCTGTCGAAGATAAAATAACGATACAGGCTGACGTATAAAGAAAAGGCGTGTGTGCTGGATCACGATTACAATTTACAAACTTGTCTTTTCGGTTAATAATCGTAAGAACTAATTTATCCAGGCGCGATTCACGATCAGTCCTCGCAGCTCCGGCCCTGTTTCCTACGATTACTTTTCAATGTAAGCAAAAGTCATATTTCCCCCATACTTTATTTTCTCAGAAGTACTAGTCGATAAAAGATATAAGGGAAAACTTATGTGAAGTTGAAAAGTTTCAGGAAAGTGCAGACTCTGCTGCCGAGATGATGAAATTTGTCCAAATACGTCCAATATTCGTGACGGCTAAATGTCACTAATTTCGATGGCGCGGAGTACACAAGACGGTTACCAGCTATACGTATTTGACACGTCTTGCTAAACAAGATCACATCTCAAAAACTAAACAATTAATACTGTATTTGAAAACAAATGTGTATGTTTCAACGTTTTCTGCACTTCATATATTTTAAGAACTCAAAATAGATTTAAATCTCAAGATTTAAAAAAAAAAAATTGAGGCCAGGGTACAATCAGAATGGGAATCTCCGGGTTCTCATTATCCTAAGCGAATAATTTTTGTGAATTTTATTGCTGATGAACTTATAGTCCAATGAATCCAAAGCTATCGATCCCATCTGGCACACCCCATAGGGCTGTGGCGCAAAAATGGAATTGTACCGGGCTAACCGCTACTTTAAATAAGGTCGAAAATGAAATGAACATTTCAAAACAATATTTTTATTTTATTGCAATACACTGTACACGACTGAATGTTTCACGAATGCAACTTATTGCTCTGCCAATACACAAGTTGCGCTCAGTCCCTAACATTCTCATCGTCGAGAAGACGTTAAACTCCAGCTTTGTTCTTTCGTTCTTCACAAACTTCCCGATCCTTCTCTAATACGCTTGGCGTTCTTCCCAATAGACCTAACATTATTGCCTATGGGTGTGATGATGCAATTTTAATGTCTCAATAGATTTTTTGCTATATTTACGCAAAGATTTATATGGGTCCTTGATACGCGTTGTATCGTAATATTCCAGATGTAATGCAGTTCGTCAAATTTTATGCGTCACTTTATATTTCTGCTCTACGGGAAAACGGCACACCAAAACCTTCTGTGCGCCCAATGATAACTGAAGTGAAAGAATTAATCGATTCGTTTTGTACGGCATGCCACTAGGAAAGCCAAAATTCGGAAAACACGAGTCAGTAATGAAGACTATACCAAGTGTAGTTATTGAAAAAGCTCATTCAACTGCTGTTATAAGTATGTTAGAAAGCCAACCTTATTCTTTTGTCCGGAATATCACGTCCAAACTTCTAATGACGTTATTCGGAAGGAGTGCAACGTCCCCTTAGAAAAATTATGAATGACTGTGCTGGTAATCCTCTACGTTATTTGATTTTCAAACAGCTGAGCAATACTCAACGTACTATAACAGTTTTCTCTTTAGTTATTCTGATCTCCACTAAACAGACACACAATATTTTTTAGCACAACGCAGTCTGATTTTCAATAATCCCTACAAAAGAATGGCGCTGACTAACAATAACCTATACCTTTCATGAATCACTCACCTCACAAAAATCTTCGTTACTCGAAGTACTGCAATACAGCGATCGGCAATACTGTCAGCTAAGTAAAAGATTCTAAGTACTGAAGGCACTAACTACTGATAGGCGTAGTTAGCAAATGAAAGATTTTGATAGTGAACAAACAATGTATTTACCTTAATAATGTTCATAAGACATCATATATATATATATATATATATATATATATATATATATATATATATATATATATATATCAATTCATGACATCGATCTTTACAAAATTCCTTTTTATGGCGGACACACGTCCAGGTCGTTCGCTTATAGTAACTTCTCAAAACTCTGGCATCTCTCTCTCCACATCCACCACTGCTGGCGGTTCACCCCCAACAGCACAACGCTACGCGCTGTTCACATCCATCTGCAATATATCAATTCATGACATCGATCTTTACAAAATTCCTTTTTATGGCGGACACACGTCCAGGTCGTTCGCTTATAGTAACTTTTCAAAACTCTGGCATCTCTCTCTCCACATCCACCACTGCTGGCGGCTCACCTCCAACAGCACAACGCTACGCGCTGTTCACATCCATCTGCCCAACTGCCCAACACTACACACGCGAATATTCCAACAATGCTAACCAGCCACAGACTGCACACAGCACAGTCAGTGATTTTCAAACACACCGCTGCGTGGCGTTACCACCATAAAAACCTAAACAGCCTACTTACAAAAGGAATTTAGTTATACGAATGTCGATACTCTTCTCTCAGATACTTGCTATAGTTTGTCGTTGCTATGGCAGCAGTTCTTCGGACAGCATTGGTATTGGACTGCATCAGGATCTTTCTCTTTGTCGACTGCAAATCCTTAGATGTTCTGTGTTTAATGTGATTTTCTTCTCAGTGACTTCAAATGGATCTTTTGTTAATCGGACAGTCGTATGGTGAATGAGTCTGCGTCTCTCCGTTGGGATACAGTAGCGCTATCCCACTACCGCCTTAATACAACACGAATTGTGCTTCTATCCTTTTACCTTCGCTGCTTTCGGAGATAAACAGCCACTGACGTTATGAAGGGCTGCTAAATGAAGCGGAGTATCACCCCTGAGAAGCGCTTTTCATTACTGTGAAGCATTTCTCGCCGTTGTAACTGCTACTAAGGCCAATCGCTGCGGTCCGATTTAGTACTTGTAGGGGGAGCCATTTAAATGGTAATTTGAGCACACTGTGTTAGGCGATACGTTATAATTCCGTTTCCAATACACAGAACGTCTGCAGCGCTGCTCAAAATTGGAGTACCTCATCATTCAGGGACATAAAGAGCAGTGATCACAATTTACTGCAGCAGTGTCCTTAATTGCATTTATGTGAACGCCCTCAGCCGCAGTGATAAACAACGTCAAGGAATCGGCGCTTTGCTTTGTGAAAGAATCGAAAAAACACACTTTAATTAACTGCACCGACTACTGCTGTTACCCGTCCGAGAGATAATGGCTGTAGACCGTAAAACAGCTAAACGTATCCTAGCTGGAATTATGAGAAGTGGCTTCCAGCAATGGAAGAAGTTAAAGAACACATGAAAAGCTCGTGATCAATGGGAACTGTCAGCCGGCGATATCTTTTATGCCGCGACCACTGGAAGTTTTTTCATTAATTATTTGTTTGCTTATATCTAGCCTATGTAGCAGTAACAACGTGAATCCTCTCACAGCGGATAAAACACTTCATTATTCATAATGTATATGTTTCTTTTCTTTTTGCTATTGCTGACAGTAACTCAGTAATTGAAATATTTACAGTTACCTGGAAAGGTAGAAAAAAATTAAAAATGTTCCCTGTGGTGATAATTACATGAAATTTTGGATACTTGTAGGTGCTTGAGCTACAAGTAGCAAGAAAGCAAAACTGTGATGAACTGTGTTCTCTATACGAACACAAAGATTTAGGGCTTTCGTCTTTAACCTCATTTTACTAAGTAGCGATTTTCTTTTTCAATATACCCGTTTGTTATTTCTCAAATTTGACTCACATACTGCGAGACACTGAGCACTTAGGTGAAAATTCTTCACAGACTAATTTTTTCTGCCATTTTTGTTAATCGTAGGCGTATTTTCACATTCGTTGAACGCACTTGGATTTCACTTCATTTAAAGTCGATATAACTTAGCTCCGTTAAGGCACGTGAAATTGTTCCTTATTTTGCTATCAGCATCTCATCTCCCCGCAGAGGAATACCACGCTCCTCAGATGTAAAGCTGATTAATTGTGGGTAACGAATAACTATATTTCCTTTACGTTTGTCTTGCTTAATCCGTTTCATGATAAGATTTAATGTATGGCAGACTATTTTTATATATTACAACACCAACAACTCTCAGTCTGGTAGATGCTGTAATTTTTTCGTCATATCAGCATGAACTAATCACTCGTTTTTGTGTCGAATAGGTCGTGTACACTTTGGGTCCTATACGGGCCAGGACCAACGACAGACAAATAAGATGAATGGTGGAGGGTTTTGCTCAGACCACAAACCTGAAACTGGTATCAGAATCTGACATGTAGCAAATGTGATTTTCCAGAAGTAGAGAGGTTTAGACAATGTAGTTTTCGAAACGTAACTTTTTTACGGATATTCATGCCGCCGAATGTTGTCTCGTCAATTCTAGGAAGTTATAATTCTTTCATATCCCTTATCTATTTACGGATTCTCTGCTGTTATTATAGCTGCAAAACCATGAATGTGAAATCCAACAATTGTCGGCCTGCACGAAGTGCTACATGCTGGTTATGTAAATGATCAGCATTTCAGCATAACCACCCAATGTAAATAGGAATACCACGATCTACATAATGTAAAAATTTATGTAAGGAAAGATTTGCCTATCGAGTTTCCCAAACAAAAATCTGATTTGATGTTGGTTTTTTGACAGAAAATCATGTTATTACTCGTGTAAAGAGGAGAAAACTAAACTAGCACGAGTCGGATTTCGAGGGCAGTAGGATCATGGCATTTGCCTATCTTAGGAGGACATACTGAAAAGTTGTCAACATCTACTGAGGTATTGCGTGTCACGAACATTACTCTGCCGATTTTCCCGCATCGCTGACGCAAGTTAAAACCCTCTGCCGCTAGAGAGCTCCGAATAGTAGCGTGTAACATGGCGGTGCGTAACGTAACTACGTCGGTGAGTGAGAAATAGCGTGCTGTATCGAATTCTTAATCGCAAAAAACGTGCCTTTAGTTGAAATGCATATAACAATTAAAACTGTGTGGGTTTTTTTTTGTTTGTGGTTTTAGGGCGCAAAACTGCTAAGGTCATTAGCGCCCATAACTGTGTGGGTGATTATGTGAAAAATGCATTCGTCGCCAGGCAGACAATGTTGAGAAATAAATATGTAGACGTGAAGAATGAAGATGTAGAATGTTAATAAAATTTGTTTTATTTAAAATTTTTTGAGAGTTTCCAAATGAAAAATTCAGAGGCATTACTTATCAGCACACTCCCGTACATTCCGAGTTTGTCGCTGTGCGTCATTGCTGCTCACTTTGGTAGGGATCCAAAGACTGTCATGAGGACATGGAATCAGTGGGTTCAGGAAGAGCCAAACTCAAATCCATGCAGGATGTCAACGGCCACATCCGACTAGCTCCCGAGAGTACAGACATATTGTTCGGCTGGCCTTGCACGGTCGAACCAGAAGCGTCACATACCTCCATTGAAGGAATGGGGTTGTTTACAGCACGCCAAATACCCACACGACAGTTTGACGTCTGTAGGATCAATGCCTGTAATCAAGACGACCATAGTAGCGGTTTCGTTTGAGGCGACAGCTGTGAGAGACTTCCCACACCCACATTGGTGTCCCCAACAACAGGAGGACACAGGAGTGACACCACGTTATCTGTTCAGAGTCCCATTTCTGTGTACAACATCACAATGGACCAGGGTTTCCTAGACTGCATTTCGCGAAACATTAGTGTTTCACGGGAGGTGAGTAAGTGATTCACCAAAAACTATTAATAATATTTCGATGTTTCTCGACATTTCTCTTATTTTCTATTTTTTTATTATGACCTCTGTGTTACCAGTTACGATTCAAAACCGAAGTAACCAGTGAATAAAGTAAGTTTCTCCCACGAAATAAGCTGGATTCTCAAACCTGATGGTATCAGGTGCCACTGGGTACACAACGCTACCAACTCTAGTTCACATACTCGGCCTCTTGGACAACCGCCGCCCCATTTCTGCCATGCTACGACAGGTGTCCGCGTCCTGCCTTCGTGTTCTCCACGATGTTCTGAAAATGGTTCAAATGGCTCTGAGCACTATGGGACTTAACTTCTGAGGTCATCAGTCACCTAGTACTTAGAACTACTTGAACCTAACTAACCTAAGGGCATCACACACGTCCATGCCCGAGGCTTTTTTGATTACAGTTGCTTGCAATTGTGCTAAGCATTATCATTTTTGTAAAATATAGGATCACATTATCATTTTTGTAAAATACAGGATTTATACTATTTTGATTTTAACATTCAAGAGACATTTATGAAAGCATGAAGGGAAACATATAATTAAGAAAGAGACATACACTCCTGGAAATTGAAATAAGAACACCGTGAATTCATTGTCCCAGGAAGGGGAAACTTTATTGACACATTCCTGGGGTCAGATACATCACATGATCACACTGACAGAACCACAGGCACATAGACACAGGCAACAGAGCATGCACAATGTCGGCACTAGTACAGTGTATATCCACCTTTCGCAGCAATGCAGGCTGCTATTCTTCCATGGAGACGATCGTAGAGATGCTGGATGTAGTCCTGTGGAACGGCTTGCCATGCCATTTCCACCTGGCGCCTCAGTTGGACCAGCGTTCGTGCTGGACGTGCAGACCGCGTGAGACGACGCTTCATCCAGTCCCAAACATGCTCAATGGGGGACAGATCCGGAGATCTTGCTGGCCAGGGTAGTTGACTTACACCTTCTAGAGCACGTTGGGTGGCACGGGATACATGCGGACGTGCATTGTCCTGTTGGAACAGCAAGTTCCCTTGCCGGTCTAGGAATGGTAGAACGATGGGTTCGATGACGGTTTGGATGTACCGTCCACTATTCTGTGTCCCCTCGACGATCACCAGTGGTGTACGGCCAGTGTAGGAGATCGCTCCCCACACCATGATGCCGGGTGTTGGCCCTGTGTGCCTCGGTCGTATGCAGTCCTAATTGTGGCGCTCACCTGCACGGTGCCAATGGACCCCTCCAGTCGCGGATGTTCCGCCTGCCGTCCGCGCCCGTTTTGGCCGTCCTCTACGGCTGTGGTCGTCATCTGAGGTGTGTCAGATCCGATCTGAGATGTTGGGTACTCGGAGTACTACAGAGTCCACTGAAGTCGAGTCTGGCGGGCACGGACCACAGACGGAACACTCCACTCGGCGCGGACCGATTAGGGAACGCCCAGTCCCTTCCAGGCATAAATACTGGACTCGATCGACCCAAGGACCACCGCTTCGGCTTCCCGGTCCACCTGGTGAAGCTTATCGCTACTTATCTTCGGGACCGCACCTTTTGTGTTAAGGTGGGTGACGCGCTCTCCACGGCACGCCACATTGCTGCAGGGGTTCCCCAGGGCTCTGTCCTTGGGCCCGTGTTGTACACCATCTTCACGTCTGACCTTCCAACGGTGCCTCGTGTGGAGAAGGCCGTCTATGCGGACGACACAGTGATCTACTCTCGCAGCCGATGGACAGAGGTCTTAGTTCCCAGGCTACAGAGTGCCTGCAACGCCTTGGAAGACTGGGCTGCCAAATGGCGTATCGGCTTCAATCCCGCCAAGACGCAAGCCATCATTTTCACGTGGAAGAGGTCGATGCCCCGCCGCCAGCTGCGACTCTACGATACCGACCTCCCATGGCAGGTGACGGTGAAATACCTTGGCGTCCTCCTGGACAAGAAGCTGACTTGGGGGCTCCATATTGAAGACGTCAGGGCTAAAATCAACTGCCGCCTGGGTGCTCTCTACCCTGTGTTAAATGAGCATTCCGCCTTATCTGTAGCGAATGGTCTCCTTATCTTCCGGCTCTACCTTCGCCCGATTTTCGACTACGCCTGTGAGGTCTGGGGCGGTGCAGCCCCCTCCTATCTTCACCGGCTGCAGACGCTGCAAAACTAGATCCTGCGTTGGATTTATCATGTTCCTGCGCGTTTCCCGCATCGGTACCTACATGACGCCGCCGACGAGCTGGAGGTCGTGCAGCGCCATCAAGTCATCGCCCGTCGATTTCATGCTAAGCTGGAGTCTTCGATTAACCCCCTCATCAGGCGACTGGGGGAACCAAACCCACAGCGCGGGCCGCATAGGGGTCCCCTCGCACTGCTCGACCTTTAGGTTGCCGGGGCCACGCCCCCCTCCGTTCGTCTCTGGAAATTAGAAGTTCCCATCTACTGTCCCACACACACCTCTGATACACACCAAAATAAAGAAGAACAGTACCTACCGTCCTTGATGACCCCATGATGAAGGAAATGCTACATAGTAAACCCTTCGTTTCATAGCTGCCTGGAGAAGCCAGCAGAATGTGGGCTGGACCCAAGGACCAGGTAGCACCTGAAGAAGACAGCGAGGCACGCTGTTGAAATATCGTGCGGGAACGACGCGAACATCCGGCTGGATTCCGGAATATCCAAGATGTCAACAAATATGTTATTTATATCATTCCTGCGGCAATTTTAATGAGTGGCGGTGTTCTGTTTCAGCTGCTTCATCAGCTACGAGACTATCCTTTGCACTGCCACGGAAAACCGACAAAAATATTTCTACTGCGCTGTGTACCGGCGTCGGCTATAATGTAAATATTTGAAAAGAAGGAGCGCAGCAAATTGCAGAAAGATGCGTAGCGGAGCGTGAAGCGCCCCGTGGAGCCAGCAAAAGCGGCGCTGCACGTCGGCACGTTTCTTTGGCGGCGCCCTGGTAACAATTTAATAGCTCACTGCTCGCCGAGCCAACCGGCACGAGTTCTTGCACGCCCGTTGATCGAGACGCGGGAGAACATCATGTGCGTGCACGGGGTTCTCCCGTGCGGCTAGAAAATACTCTACGTGCGACGTGCACGCGAAGCTGATTGTTACTGGAATCGGCACAGAGGTGGAAGAAGTGTCACTCATCTAATGGCACTCACTCACTCACTGATTCTCTTTCCCAACTCGCCTGCATATCTCTTTGTCTTACCATCCCATTCATTTCTACCTTGAAAGCTTCAATAAACTGAAAACTTTTCTGTGGATAAGTAATTATATACTGTATTATTTAGGCAACAGTACGACAGATACTGATTTTAAACACACATTCGTTGTTCGAAAATTCTGGTACAATTATAGAAAAAGCCTATATTTTCGTTTTAGGAGAAACAGTTTTACATGATACAAGTGGGAGTAGGTAGTTGAATATGTAAAGCAATTCACGTGTCGTGTCAAGCAGCTGTACCACTTGAGAACAGTGGTGGTTTATACAATAATTGCATATGCGAGGGTGGGTTGGATGTGTGATTAAAGTCGTGTACGGGACTATTAGTGAGGTGGCAATTCATGGCTTTTAACTGTGCATTCTATGTAGTAATACACTGAAGAGCCAAAGAAACTGGTACACCTACCTAATATGGTGAAGGGCCCCCGCGAGCACGCGGAAGATCCTCAACACGACGTGGAATGGACTCGACTAATGCCTGAAGTAGTGCTGGAGGGAACTGACACCATGAATCCTGCATAAGAGTACGAGGGAATGGAGCTCTCTTCTGAACAAAACGTTGCAAGTTATCCCAAATATGCTCAATAATTTTCGTGTCTCCGGAGTCTGGTGGCCAGCGAAAGTATTTAAACTGAGAAGGGACCTCCTGCAGCCGTTCTGTAGCAGTTCTGCTCGTGCGGGGTGTCGCATTGTCACGCTGGAATTGCCCAGTCCGTCGGAATGCTCAATGGACATGAATGGATGCAGGTGATCAGACGGGATGCTTACATACGGGTCATCTGTCAGTGTCGTATCTAGACGTATCAGGAGTTCCATATTACTCCATCTGCACACGCCCCATACCATTACAGAGCCTCCACCAGCTTGAACAGTCCCCTGCTGACATACAGGGTCCATGGATTCATGAGGTTGTCTTCACACCCGTATGCGTCCATCCGCTCGATTCAATGTAATGTGAAACGAGGCTCTTCCGACCAGGCAACATGTTTCCAGTCTTCAACAGTCCAATCAATGTCGGTGTTGACGGACCCAGCTAAGGCGTGAAGCTTTGTGTCTACATCTACATTTATACAGTCGTGTGAAGTTAGCACCCTTTTTTTCAGAAATGTATATTTTTTTCAGAGTTCTTGATAGATATGAAATAGTTCTAGAGTTCTTTGTACAAAATTTCAATAGTTCTGCAGAATTTAGCGAAGAAAACAACAATACTCGAAAAAATTTTCGTATCGAAAACATTCATTGTCAATTTCCGCAAAATGTAAATAAGTACGACAGATCTGAGCACAGTTCTGAATAGAGCTCCAAGAGTTCTATCGAAAATCCCAGTAACATTTTTTTGTGCAGCTAATAGTTTACGAGATAATTGCAATTTAAGGAGAAAATCTTTTCACTTACTGTGAAGTTGGCACCCTTTTTTTCAGAAATGTATATTTTTTTCAGAGTTCTTGATAGATATGAAATAGTTCTAGAGTTCTTTGTACAAAATTTCAATAGTTCTGCAGAATTTAGCGAAGAAAACAACAATACTCGAAAAAATTTTCGTATCGAAAACATTCATTGTCAATTTCCGCAAAATGTAAATAAGTACGACAGATCTGAGCACAGTTCTGAATAGAGCTCCAAGAGTTCTATCGAAAATCCCAGTAACATTTATTTGTGCAGCTAATAGTTTACGAGATAATTGCAATTTAAGGAGAAAATCTTTTCACTTACTGTGAAGTTGGCACCCTTTTTTTCAGAAATGTATATTTTTTTCAGAGTTCTTGATAGATATGAAATAGTTCTAGAGTTCTTTGTACAAAATTTCAATAGTTCTGCAGAATTTAGCGAAGAAAACAACAATACTCGAAAAAATTTTCGCTTCAAAATCATTTTTTGTCAATTTCCGCAAAATGTAAATAAGTACGACAGTTCTGAGCACAGTTCTGAATAGAGCTCCAAGAGTTCTATCGAAAATCCCAGTAACATTTTTTTGTGCAGCTAATAGTTTACGAGATAATTGCAATTTAAGGAGAAAATCTTTTCACTTACTGTGAAGTTGGCACCCTTTTTTTCAGAAATTTATATTTTTTTCAGAGTTCTTGACAGATATGCCATAGTTCTAGAGTTCTTTGTACAAAATTTCAATAGTTCTGTAGAATTTAGCGAAGAAAACAACAATATTCGAAAACATTTTCGTATCGAAAACATTCATTGTCAATTTTCGCAAAAATTAAACTCGTACAACAGTTCTGAGGACGGTTCTGAACAGAACCCCAAGAGCTCTATCGAAAATGCCAATAACATTTTTCTATGGCTATAATAGTTTATGAGATAAATTGATTTAATGTGGGACACACTTTCTCTACAGAAAATATAAATATATTCGTACAACAGTTCTGATGACAGTTCTGGACACCACGTGAAGAGTTCTATCGAAAATCCTGGTAGTATTTTTTTGTGCAGGTAATAGTTTAAGAGGAAATTGCAACATAATTAAGAACTCTATAAGAGCTCCCACTGTGAAGCTGGCACCCTTTTTTACAGAAATATATATTTTTTTCAGAGTTCTTGATAGATAAGCCATAGTTCTAGAGTTCTTTGTACAAAATTTCAATAGTTCTGCAGAATTTAGCGAAGAAAACAACAGTACTCCTAAAAATTGTGGTATCGAAACGATTTTTTGTTGATTTTTGCAAAAAGTAAATTCGTACAACAGTTCTGAGGACAGTTCTCAACAGAGCCCCAATAGTTCTATCGAAAATACCAATAACATTTTTTTGTGCAGCTAATAGTTTGCGAGATAATTGCAATTTAAGGAGAAAGTCTTTTCACTTACTGTGAAGTTGGCACCCTTTTTTTCAGAAATGTACATTTTTTTCAGAGTTCTTGATAGAAATGCCATAGTTCTAGAGTTCTTTGTACAAAATTTGAATAGTCCTGCAGAATTTTGCGAAGAAAACAACAAAATTCGAATAAATTTTCGTATCGAAAACATTCTTTGTCAATTTTCGAAAAAAATGAATTCGTACAACAGTTCTGAACAGAACACCAAGAGCTCTATCGAAAATCCTAATAACATCTCTTTGTGGCGGTGATAGTTTATACGGTAACTGTTTTGATGGAAGACCTACTGTATCCACAGAAAAAAATTAAATCTTGCAACAGTTTTGATGAACAGTTCTGGATAACACCCCAAGACATCTATCGATAATCATAATAACATTTTTTGTGGTTATAATAGTTTGTAAGATAATTGATTAATTGTGGGGCTCACTTACTCTAAAAAAAATTATGTCTATTCGTATGTTTTGATGACAGCTCTGGATAGCAATGTAAGAGTTCTATCGAAAATACTGGTAACATATTCTGTGCAAGTGTATTGTTTACGTAGTAACTGCATTTAATAAGGAATGCTTATGAGCATTTCCCGTGAAGTTGGCACCCCTTTTACGAGAAATATACATTTTTTAATAGTTCTTTATATGTATGCAATAGTTCTAGATTTCCCTGCTCAAAACACGAATAGTTCTGCAGAATTTCGGGTAGAAAACAATAAATGGGCAAAATTTTGGTATAGTAAAAAATTATTTGTCAGTTTGGAAAAAATAAATTTGTATAACAGTTCTATTGGCATTTCTCGATAGCACCAGAAGAGTTGTATTGAAACTGATAAAAACAATTTTGTGGCGATAATAGTTTATACGATAATTGTTTTAATCTCATACTTTCTCTATGAAAACAAAATTCGTAGAATAGTTCTGATGACAGTTGTAAATATCACCTACAGAGTTCTACCAAAAACTATAACAACATTTTTCGTGACGATGACATTATATGAGATAATTAATGTGAGACTCACTTTTGTCATGTAAAAGTAATAAATTCGTAAAAAAGGTCTGATGGCATTTCTTAATAGGACCCTAAGAGTTCTACCGAAAACTGTAATAACATTTTTTGTGGGGATAACAATTAATGAGATAATATCATTTACGAGAGATCCACTTGGTCTACATTATAATAAATTGGCACAACCCTTTCTGGATAGCACCGAAAGAGTTCTTTTAAAAATCCTAATAACATTTTTATGGTGCCAATAGATTATGAAATAGATTGTGTGTTCACTCTGCAGTGGGTGTGCGCCAATGTAAAACTTACTGGCAGATAAAAACTGTGTACTGGGCCGGGTCTCTAACCCCAGGCTGTGACGAAGGAACATCGTCACAATATCCTTTCTACCAGGAGTGCTACTTCTGCAATTTTCGTAGGACAACTTCTGCGAAATTGGGAAAGCAGGAGATGAGGTACTGCTAGAAGTACAGCTATGAGGACGGATCGTAAATTCTCACCTTTATTTTGAAATTATGTGAGACATAAACAATGTTACTTTGTGCAGTGCGGTACACAAGAAGCTCTTTTATCCGGACTATGTGGGACCGGAAGTAATCCGGATAACCGAAAATCCGGATATATATTCTACTAAATACAAAAAGTCTAAATGTTCAGCACTGTACAAATACCGGTACACCTTCTTAAGACTGATTGTAGTAACTGTAGGTGGAAGCGTGGGATGTGCACGCTTAGATGATTCAAAGAGAGAAGGCTCGTCAGTGCAAAACAGATGGCTGAGAGGGCAGATACATTCACACACGCCATTAACCAGGTGGTGTCACACCTGTCGAGAAGCGCACCAGAGGTACAATGAGCTCTGGTGGAGTGCGGTTGGCGTGGTTACTATGCAACTTACTTGATGGACACCAATACACCGCTATATTAATGTACAATACTTGAGAAACAATGTCATTTAAACACTCTGAGCTCCTTTATCACTCAGTACTAGACTAAATTAGCGGCCTAGTGATAAGCAGATACAAAGATACAAAAGATACAAATCTTTAGTTTCAGTTTTCTGTAATCAACGTGTTTGCATACCGAGATACTGTTACCGGTATCTCATCCACTATTAAAGCTACATAAACAAAGCTATGGATGAATAATAATATAGTGCTTGCATACACACTGAATCACATTATTCAACAATGGATTAAGTATTTTAAGCTGCAGTATCTCATATTATGTTCTTAAATCATTAGGAGAAAAAATTTACTCTTAAAATACATTTTTTTTAAATAATCAAAACATGAAATGTAAATATTACTGGTTTGCTGTTTCAACAATGTAATAATTCAAAGAATAAAATTTGTTTTTTATCTTTTATTTGGAATAGCGTTAAGTACATTGAACCTAAAATAACATTTACGTGTAATTCAGTATGTAAGAAAACATCAATATTCACTGCACAGATTTACAATTTTTTTCACCTGGAGCTCACAATATACCAATTCTTTGATAAAAGTTTCATTCCTGAATCTATTGACAGTCTTGCATTATTAAATTTCAAAGTACCAGTAAAAACTACAGGCTGTGATGTACAGGTCCGTCAACAACTCTTCTTCAGGATACACTAAACAATACACTATGTAATCAATACACTTGCACAGAATATGTTACCAGTATTTTCGATAGAACTCTTACATTGCTATCCAGAGCTGTCATCAGAACATACGAATAGACATAATTTTTTTTAGAGTAAGTGAGCCCCACAATTAATCAATTACCTTACAAACTATTATAACCACAAAAAATGTTATTATGATTATCGATAGAAGTCTTGGGGTGTTATCCAGAACTGTTCATCAAAACTGTTGCAAGATTTAATTTTTTTCTGTGGATACAGTAGGTCTTCCATCAAAACAGTTACCGTATAAACTATCACCGCCACAAAGAGATGTTATTAGGATTTTCGATAGAGCTCTTGGTGTTCTGTTCAGAACTGTTGTACGAATTCATTTTTTTCGAAAATTGACAAAGAATGTTTTCGATACGAAAATTTATTCGAATTTTGTTGTTTTCTTCGCAAAATTCTGCAGGACTATTCAAATTTTGTACAAAGAACTCTAGAACTATGGCATTTCTATCAAGAACTCTGAAAAAAATGTACATTTCCGAAAAAAAGGGTGCCAAATTCACAGTAAGTGAAGAGGTTTCCTCCTTAAATTGCAATTATCTCGTAACCTATTAGCTGCACAAAAAACTGTTATTCGGATATTCGGTAGACCTATTGGGGTTCTGTTCAGAACTGTCCTCAGAACTGTTGTACGAATTTACTTATCGTGAAAATTAACAAATAATGTTTGCTATACGAAAATTTTTTCGAGTATTGTTGTTTTCTTCGCTAAATTCTGCAGAACTATTCAAATTTTGTACAAAGAACTCTAGAACTATGGCATTTCTATCAAGAACTCTGAAAAAAATGTACATTTCTGAAAAAAAGGGTGCCAACTTCACAGTAAGTGAAAAGACTTTCTCCTTAAATTGCAATTATCTCGCAAACTATTAGCTGCACAAAAAAATGTTATTGGTATTTTCGATAGAACTATTGGGGCTCTGTTGAGAACTGTCCTCAGAACTGTTGTACGAATTTACTTTTTGCAAAAATCGACAAAAAATCGTTTCGATACCACAATTTTTAGGAGTACTGTTGTTTTCTTCGCTAAATTCTGCAGAACTATTGAAATTTTGTACAAAGAACTCTAGAACTATGGCTTATCTATCAAGAACTCTGAAAAAAATATATATTTCTGTAAAAAAGGGTGCCAGCTTCACAGTGGGAGCTCTTATAGAGTTCTTAATTATGTTGCAATTTCCTCTTAAACTATTACCTGCACAAAAAAATACTACCAGGATTTTCGATAGAACTCTTCACGTGGTGTCCAGAACTGTCATCAGAACTGTTGTACGAATATATTTATATTTTCTGTAGAGAAAGTGTGTCCCACATTAAATCAATTTATCTCATAAACTATTATAGCCATAGAAAAATGTTATTGGCATTTTCGATAGAGCTCTTGGGGTTCTGTTCAGAACCGTCCTCAGAACTGTTGTACGAGTTTAATTTTTGCGAAAATTGACAATGAATGTTTTCGATACGAAAATGTTTTCGAATATTGTTGTTTTCTTCGCTAAATTCTACAGAACTATTGAAATTTTGTACAAAGAACTCTAGAACTATGGCATATCTGTCAAGAACTCTGAAAAAAATATAAATTTCTGAAAAAAAGGGTGCCAACTTCACAGTAAGTGAAAAGATTTTCTCCTTAAATTGCAATTATCTCGTAAACTATTAGCTGCACAAAAAAATGTTACTGGGATTTTCGATAGAACTCTTGGAGCTCTATTCAGAACTGTGCTCAGTACTGTCATACTTATTTACATTTTGCGGAAATTGACAAAGAATGATTTGGGTACGAAAATTTTTTCGAGTATTGTTGTTTTCTTCGCTAAATTCTGCAGAACTATTGAAATTTTGTACAAAGAACTCTAGAACTATTTCATATCTATCAAGAACTCTGAAAAAAATATATATTTCTGAAAAAAAGGGTGCTAACTTCACACGACTCATTTATACTCCGCAAGCCACCCAACGATTTGTGGCGGAGGACACTTTACGTCCACTGTCATTACCTCCCTTTCCTGTTCCAGTCGCGTATGGTTCGCGGGAAGAACGACTGCCGGAAAGCCTCCATGCGCGCTCGAATCTCTCTAATTTTACATCCGTGATCTCCTCGGGAGGTATAAGTAGCGAGAAGCAATATATTCCATACCTCAGCCAGAAACGCGCCTTCTCGAAACCTAGACATCAAGCTACACCGCGATGCAGAGCGCCCCTCTTGCAGAGTCTGCCACTTGAGTTTGTTAAACATCTCCGTAACGCTATCACGCTTACCAAATAACCCTGTGACGAAACGCGCCGCTCTTCTTTGGATCTTCTCTACCTCCCCTGTCAACCCGACCTGGTACGGATCCCACACTGATGAGCAATACTCAAGTATAGGTCGAACGAGTGTTTTGTAAGCCACCTCCTTTATTGATGGACTACATTTTCTAAGGACTCTTCCAATGAATCTGCAAACATCAAAGGTTCACGAGAGGGCCTTCGGCTCCGAAAGCCCATAAACATGATGTTTCGTTGAATGGTTCGCTCGCTGACACTTGTTGATGGCCTAGCATTGAAATCTGCAGCAATTTACGGAAGAGTTCACTTCTTTCACGTTGGACGATTCTCTTCAGGTGTCGTTGGACCGGTTCCTGCAGGATATTTTTCCTTCCGCGATGATGTCGGAAATTTATGTTTTACCGGATTCCTGATGTCCGTGGTACACTCGTGAAAAGTTCGTACGGAAAATCCCCACTTCATCGCTACCTCGGAGATGCTGTGTCCCATGGCTCGTGCTCCGGCTATAACACCTTGTTCAAACTCACTTAAATGTTGATAACCTGCCATTGTAGCAGCAGTAACCGCTCTAACAACTGCGCCAGAGGCTTGTTCCCTTAAATAGGTGTTGCCGACGGCAGCGCCGTATTCTGCCTGTTTACATATCTCTGTATTAGAATACGCAAGCCTTTACCAGTTTCTTTGGCACTTCAGTGTATGTGACAATATGTAGGATGTAACGTGTATAAGTACAGATATTTCTATTTGGGACTGAAAAACATTTTTGGTACGTACTGAACAACAATGAATCAGTATTTACGTCCTTTGCAGACTAATAATTATAACCCTTAAAGTAGTTTTATCTTGAATAGTACATCCAAGTACATGTGGCAAGAGCAAGATATTAATGATAGTTTTCCCCTGGGCAGCAGGTCAGGTGTCGAGATGTGAGCGGATGGACGCAAAATGGTCAATCTAGCACACCGTGTTTCGAGAATTTATTTTCATCTTCAAGCACATTTGTGTATATGAATAATTTTGATGATGTTTGCACGTGTAATTTTTGCCTTTCTTGTACTGTAGGTGTTGTTTTGAGGCACAATATCTTATAAGTTAAAAAAAAAGGTATACGTTGCAAGAGAGGCAGGAAATCACACATGCAGACATCACCAAAAATATTCATGTAAACAGAAGCACCTAAAATGAGAATAAGTTCTCGAAACTCGTTGTGTTTATCATGCAAAATTAAGTAACAGTTGCAGTTTTTCGTTATTTAAATAATGCAAAAAAGAAAGTTTAGCGTTTTATCGACAGTGAAGTGATTAGAGACGAAGCTCAATCTAGGACTAGAAAACAATTACGCAGATAGTTCTGGACGTGCATTCGAAGGAAATACGCTTGTTTTCCGCTCGAGTGATTTTGTAATATCACGGAAAGCTTGAAGTTGACTACCGGGTGGAGATCTCAATACCGCCTCTTTCCACGTCCAGTGCCTTAACACTGCACCATCCAGCCAGGTCGGTGACATGGCGACGCGTGGGCGAAGTAGTCACCTTCTCTTTTCCAAACAGCAGATACAACAAGAAACCTTCGAAAAAGTTACTATTTCTGTCTTACGAAATCCGAGCAAACTCGGCATATTGAGCCGATAGGTATCACGAACGAGGATGCCTTCCGGTGATTCCCTGGCCGCACTGCACACGTATTGCGCTGCGGGCCGATATCGGTTATTGGAAAACGTGCACGACTTCCACCCAACTGTGAAATTAAGCCACACAATAACGCTCGACTGGGAAACGCCACAATTCCTGCAGCGTAAGCATTATATGTCGATTTAGCAATTATATTTCACACGCTTCTGCGGCTTCTGCCTTTACTGATTTTCTAATAGTAGACCGCCATGGGTAATACCTCGTGCAATCGCTATGGGCGCTGCTGTAATAACTGTCTGGGGTGGAGGCGAGAACGGTAGTAGAGTCACGATTAACCGAAGAAGTGAGACGTAGAATAATTGACACTGACCTGGAGCCAGACAAGGAAATAAAATTTCCAGCAAAACAAAAATCTAATTAAACGGTCAGGTGCACAGGGAAAAAGATGACGAGGGAGAAGGAGAGGAAGTTGAAACATGATGAAGCGTGGTGCGCTTCTGCCTGTTACAGAATTAAGTCTGGCCATGTGATGAAGTGCCTTTCGTCATTTTGCAATAAAAGTCTAAAAGGATGTTACATGAAATGTCTCCACGGACAAGTTTTAACGTTGGTTGCTAATAAGTTGACTGATGTGTTACATTCGTGAATGGTGTGTGCGAAGAAATTGTCGATATGAGCGCTAATGCCTCTGAGTTTGTCGTCATAGTCTTCCCGCGAAAAGTATGTGGGAGAAAGTGATATGCCGCCCGGCCCTTCTTGGATTATCAACTCCCACCTAGAATTCTTTAAAAGAATCGAACTGCCACTTATAGAACATCGGTTTCATGTAGTCTACATCTACATTTTTACTCCGCAAGCCACCCAACGGTGTGTGGCGGAGGGCACTTTACGTGCCACTGTCATTACCTCCCTTTCCTGATCCAGTCGCGTATGGTTAGCGGGAAGAACGACTGCCGGAAAGCCTCCGTGCCCGCTCGAATCTCTTTAATTTTACATTCGTGATCTCCTCGGGAGGTATCATTAGTGGATAGAGCAGAGCCCTGTATCTTTTGTGGTAGGGACGCCGCTGCCATGGGCGATGGTATATATCAAGCGCCCCCTAGCCTGTGTGGTTCGGACGCTGTCGCCATGGTAACCGCTTCGTATAGGGCTCTGCTCTATCTACAAATGATGTGAAAAATGAATGGGACAACATTTACCTGAATTTTAAATAATTATAAATTTCTCGAGGTTTAATTAGTTATATTTATTATGATAATTTATTATGTTTTATATTACAACTGGAACAAACTTTAAAATTTACGATTTCTTGTTTAAGCATGTAACTACTGTTGGTCACCGTGGAGGGCGTTACCGTTTGCCCACGTGTTGTTGGCCGTTATTTAAGCTTATGTAGAGAGCAAACCATGCATAGCTACCAACCGTGCACAGGCAGGGTGGCGACTCCAGCGAGCGCCCAAATGGGTATAAAAGTCTGTTTATTTATGTAGCTCTGACTAATTGCTTGTAGATTACGTACATGATTACTTACTAATATTACAACTTCACATTGTAAATTGCCCTGAAGATAGCCCCATCGCGGGTTGAAACCAGTTGGCGACAAAATAAAAAAAATAAGTAATGCGATTGTGACTGTCATTTTGAATAATTGATTATAAGTAAATTAATCGCTGTTTATTTCCATACAAATATGTTGTCTAAAAATTTAGCATTGGTCATGTGGGTAACTGATATTTCGTTTCTTCAACCTGGTTACTAGTAAAAAATAAAAAAAAGAAACTCTTATAACCGAGGCCAAAGAGATGCCGAAAAATACAGGTTGTTCAGAAGTAAAATACCGGTAGCGATTGTAACCAAACTGTCCGCCCCCCCCCCCTTTCACACACACACACACACACACACACACACACACACCATACCCATGTTACAGTATACCTTGTCTCGCAGTTAGATGAGCGGTAGTAGTAGTGAGAAAGGTGGAGCGACTGAAGCCAGGACTCAAAGGCGTCGAGACACTTACAGCCGAGTAATGGCCGAATCCACCCGAAATACTTCGAAGCCGAGGGTCTTGATTTATAAAGGCGGTGCGCTTGTGAAGTGGAGTGCGGGTAGCCGCCGCTACCGCATTTAAAAGGAAATATCTCGTAATTTGGGCGCGTTCCCCAAAGGTAGATCGGCCTCGGACGCAATTGGGGGGGGGGGGAGGTGGCGTGGGAGGTAAGTGGGGAGAGGAAATGCGTAGGGCAGCGAGAGGAAAGCGCGGATGAGGAGAGCGGCGTGACAGCGGCGGAGATGGGCCAGTGCCACGAAGAAGGCGCGCAGGCGGACGGCAAAAATGGTGAAGGAGGAGGAGGAGGAGGAGGAGGCGGGAGGCGTCGGCAGCTACTGTGCGCTGGCGCGGGCGATGTATAAAACATTACCGCAAGAGCGATGGCGGGCGGCCGGCCGGCTGACAATATCCCCGGCCATTCATAGCGCAGCCTCCGCCTTTGTCCCGGCGGCGCCTGCGGACACGCTCCGTCGGCCAGTGGGGCCGACATTGTTGTCGGGGCCCTACTGTGCTGCCGATCGGCGATTGTTTCTGGGCCGCGCGCACCTGCGCCTCAGCTCCGCGGCTGCCTCGGGAATCCTATTATCTCGAGTGGCGTCCGCCACAGGCCAACGCGTAAACCTAAACAACGTCCTTGGATCGGTTTTGTGAGCCCAACTATTTTGCTTCACTTTCTGTCACTGTATAACTGGCCGTCCGCTGTGGCCGAGCGGTTCTAGGCGCTGTAGTCTGGAACCGCGCGACCGCTACGGTCGCAGGTTCGAATCCTGCCTCGGGCATGGATGTGTGTGATGTCCTTAGGTTAGTTAGGTTTAAGTAGTTCTAAGTTCTAGGGGACTGAAGACCTCAGAAGTTAAGTCCCATAGTGCTCAGAGCCATTTGAACCATTTTTGAACTGTATAACTTACCGTTCCATACCTGACAGTCTCACTGAATGACACTCCAATAGAAGGACGAATACAGAATACATGGAAGACGGCAAATGAAGTTATAATCAAGTAAGCAGATGACAATGGCCCGACTTACCCTAAGAGATATAGACCAATGTGACTCAGTAACATTCTGACAGAGGCACAGGAGAGATAGCTGTGCGACAGATTTAATTCACACCGGCTGAGGCTTAGCGCCGTATACCGATCCTGCCTTGGAGGCGGTTAAGTGGGAAATGTGTCTCAGAGCTGGATAGTGACAGATGGTGTCGCGAGACTGGACGCGCACGAAGTTTATGTAGCAACCGAAAGAGGACAGTATTGGATAGGGGA
Organism: Schistocerca cancellata; assembly: GCF_023864275.1. Taxonomy (NCBI): domain Eukaryota; kingdom Metazoa; phylum Arthropoda; class Insecta; order Orthoptera; family Acrididae; genus Schistocerca; species Schistocerca cancellata. The sequence goes on along the minus strand of NC_064632.1, from coordinate 463,054,318 downwards.
CTGTGAATTAGTTTCGATTGTGCCCACTAGAGTGCACTTAAATATAGAATGTTTCTCATAAGCTGTTCTAGTACTGTCATAAAGTGTTGTTATGTCTTTTTGTGTATGTAAAATGTTATAAATGTGTTTTAGCCCTATGAATGATGCGTGAGTGTGGTTTAAGGTAAATATGAAGATAATTGTTTAACGAGTTATGTAGTGGGATTTAGTGTGGGAACATTTCGAAGAAGTATGGATGAGGGCAAAGGGGATTTTTGTAGATAGATTTGTAAAGTAAGTTTATGGTCAAGGGAAAGTTAATTCAGGTATAAATAACAATAGTAAATAACTTTATGCACAAACAAAACTTCAGCATATTAGATAATTACGTCGGTAAAAAGCGCAGTCGTTAGGTTTACTATTTTGCGATTGGTTATTGATGAAAAGCGCGGACAGACGCGGGAGAACGTTGTTTTGCTTTTGGCTGTTGATTAAACTGAGCAATGGTAAAGCAATATTATTCGCGCCCCTTCGCTGCTGATAGAGAAGACTTAAAGTATTCTACAGAGGAGTCGGCGCCTAGCCATGAAACAGTTCGGACGTGTGTAGTAGTAGTTCCGATGGAAATGATAAGTTGCCGTATGTAGCAGTGTTTCTTACATCAAAAGCGTTGTATTAAGTGAATTCTGTGCCGAGAAAAGACATAAAATCCTCGTGGCATATTGAGCAGGTCGGTGGCTAAAAACTGTGACTGCGTTAGGTGCCGACAGACTTAATATTTGTCGAGCATTCTCAATCAAAAACAATCCGTATTTTTGTAGCTATAACGTTTTCGGGAAATGCAACACCATAAACTTGCTAACGTGAGTGAAAGGGATTGTGAGTGACTGCGTTAAGACTAGCACGGGCTTGGCAGTGATACTTGTTCACTTTAGTTTCAGAATATATTAATTAAGGACAAAATTTCCAACCTTTCATTTCGTGAAAATTTTCTCTCGAAAAGTAGATAAATGACTTTAATTGGAACCTGGTACACGTCGAAGTACAGTAGATTTCGCTCGGCTTCCCTACTGATGATCTGCTGACACAATGTTCACAGGTGGGTGCAGGTTCATCATAAAGGGACGGAAGGAACCGGGCCGCCGCACGGCAACTCTTCAGCTTTAGCCCAAATCAGTTTTGTTTTCGACAACGTAAATCCAGTGACAGTGCAGTAAACATACTCATAGAAATGACACCGACAATACATGACAAGTGAATAACTGACATAGCTGGTGCTTTCGGCAACCTTTGGCGACTGGCGCTTTTCAGAAGAATTAGAGAGAATAGTATTCCGCTGGCTCTGTATGACAGCCTTAGAGATTACTGTAAAAACAGGGTAGTGGAATGGCAGGCTGGTCGCAGGTTATAAAGAGAGCAACCAACTTTTGTTCGCAAGGATCCATATGCAGACCGATTTTCTGTGACATAGCCTTAGAACTACTACTGCATATACTGGAAGACAATGACATGGCGAATGGGATGGCTGCGAACGCTGATGACCTTATAGTCGTGGAATCTGCAAAATTCAGGTCCCAGTTAGAGAGCAAAGCCACGCGGCTCCTCGTGTTCATCGGTGAATGATGCACGAGCAACAACCTCACAAAAGCAACCAACAAAACTGTTCACCTACTTCTAAAAGCAACCATGAAAAGAAATCCAATTATAAAGTTTAGCAACGTATCTATAAAAAGAAAATCTGTGGCAAGCTACATGGTCTTTTATATTGACGAACATTCACACTTTAACAAACGTACCGGTCTAACAATCAACAAAACGACGAAATCATGCATAAACTTGCAAAACTGAGCACTATACGATATAGACTACCTATACAGACAATGAGGACATATTACACAGCTCTCTTTGAGTTAATAACTTAGCCGGCCTGGGTGGCAGAGCGGTTCTACGCGCTACAGTCTGGAACCGCGCGACCGCTACGGTCGCAGGTTCGAATCCTGCCTCGGGCATGGATGCGTGTGATATCCTTGGGTTAGTTAGGTTTAAGTAGTTCTAAGTTCTAGGGGACTGATGACCTCAGAAGTTTAGTCCCATAGTGCTCAGAGCCATTTGATCCATTCAATAACTTATTTTGCGCCTGGTGCTTGGGCACATCGATTATGTTTCGGTACGCTTACAGCCATCGTGAGGCATGGCCAGAGGAATGTTCTACACAGAATTTCGACGATCTTTCGGCACAACCCTCGACTGAGGAACTGGAGGTGGTAATGGGAGTTAACCCTACACATATTACATTTCGCCGCAGATCAGCGGTCTACTGGCTGAAGAGGGGAAGACGCGACAAAATAAGGGAAATAACTGGAAAAAACATAAACAACAAACGGAAATTAGACAAGTGGAGGACTGATACATGGCTGACAGAATGGGACACAACTGACACGGGAAGACCGGCCTACTCTTTCGTCCCCAGTATCCGAGAGCGGATGAATCTGAAGTACATAAATCCAACAAGCCTCGTGGTGCACTTTCTCAAGAGACACGGTCTGTGTCCTCTACATGTTTGGCCTATAACAGACACACGCTTGTGCCTGTGGCGAAAGTGGCTCACCTGACCCGAAGTGCTCATCTGCGATGCACTATGACACATGAGATTAAGTGCCCTATGACTATAATAACAATGAGTCACTGTTGGATTCGGTCAAATCATACAAATACGTGGGTGTAACAATTTGTAGTGGCATGAAACGGAATATATGAATGCATGGTTTCACGACAATATGAATTAATAAAATTTTTATCGGGCTTCCAGCCGCGCCAGGTGGTTAAAATCCCACGAGCTTTCGACCGAGCTCTCCTCGGTCACTGTCAAGGTGGTAAGACTGACTGCTGTGTCGCCGTGGCCGCGTCGTTATGTAGCCGCACTGCTGGCTGTGACGTCACTAGTGTTCTCTTCCTCGCCATATATGGTAAAGGACACCGTATTCTATTCGACGAAACATCTGTCGTTATGAGGAGGAAAGGGATTTTGGTATAGCGTCATAAAAGAAGCTATTGAAATAAAAATCTCTGTAAACACCATCAACAAGGACGGCGGTTTGCAGCTCAGCATAGCCTGGGACCCGGTCATAGCGAGGTTAAAACGGGGGCGACCGACGCAGGATGAAAACATATGGGGCGTGCGCAGTTGGAGTGATATGGGACCCCTGATACGTCTAGATACGACTCTGACAGGTGACCCTTACGTAAGCATCCTGTCTGACCACCTGCATCCATTCATGTCCATTGTGCATTCCGACGGATTTGCGCAATTAGAGCAGGACAATGCGCACACCACACGTCCAGAATTGCTACAGAGTAGCTGCAGGAACTCTCTTCTGAGTTGAAGCACTTCCACTGGCCACCAAACTCCCCAGACATGAACATTATTCAGCATATCAGGGATGCCTTGCATTGTGCTGTTAAGAGATCTCCACCCCGTCGTACTCTTGGAGATTTATGGACAGACTTGCAGGCTTCATGGTGTCAGTTCCCTCCAGCACTATTTCATGCATTAGTCGCGTCCATCGCACGTCGTGTTGCGTCATTTCTGCGTGCTCGTGGAGCCCTACGCGATATAAGGTAGTTGTACCAGTTTATTTAGCTGTTCAGTGTAGAAGAGCGACAAAAGAGTGAAGCATGAACAGACAACCCGTGTAATCTCCGAAATGCGGAGTATGTTTTCTATTCTCATGCGATATACACTCCTGGAAATGGAAAAAAGAACACATTGACACCGGTGTGTCAGACCCACCATACTTGCTCCGGACACTGCGAGAGGGCTGTACAAGCAATGATCACACGCACGGCACAGCGGACACACCAGGAACCGCGGTGTTGGCCGTCGAATGGCGCTAGCTGCGCAGCATTTGTGCACCGCCGCCGTCAGTGTCAGCCAGTTTGCCGTGGCATACGGAGCTCCATCGCAGTCTTTAACACTGGTAGCATGCCGTGACAGCGTGGACGTGAACCGTATGTGCAGTTGACGGACTTTGAGCGAGGGCGTATAGTGGGCATACGGGAGGCCGGGTGGACGTACCGCCGAATTGCTCAACACGTGGGGCGTGAGGTCTCCACAGTACATCGATGTTGTCGCCAGTGGTCGGCGGAAGGTGCACGTGCCCGTCGACCTGGGACCGGACCGCAGCGACGCACGGATGCACGCCAAGACCGTAGGATCCTACGCAGTGCCGTAGGGGACCGCACCGCCACTTCCCAGCAAATTAGGGACACTGTTGCTCCTGGGGTATCGGCGAGGACCATTCGCAACCGTCTCCATGAAGCTGGGCTACGGTCCCGCACACCGTTAGGCCGTCTTCCGCTCACGCCCCAACATCGTGCAGCCCGCCTCCAGTGGTGTCGCGACAGGCGTGAATGGAGGGACGAATGGAGACGTGTCGTCTTCAGCGATGAGAGTCGCTTCTGCCTTGGTGCCAATGATGGTCGTATGCGTGTTTGGCGCCGTGCAGGTGAGCGCCACAATCAGGACTGCATACGACCGAGGCACACAGGGCCAACACCCGGCATCATGGTGTGGGGAGCGATCTCCTACACTGGCCGTACACCACTGGTGATCGTCGAGGGGACACTGAATAGTGCACGGTACATCCAAACCGTCATCAAACCCATCGTTCTACCATTCCTAGACCGGCAAGGGAACTTGCTGTTCCAACAGGACAATGCACGTCCGCATGTATCCCGTGCCACCCAACGTGCTCTAGAAGGTGTAAGTCAACTACCCTGGCCAGCAAGATCTCCGGATCTGTCCCCCATTGAGCATGTTTGGGACTGGATGAAGCGTCGTCTCACGCGGTCTGCACGTCCAGCACGAACGCTGGTCCAACTGAGGCGCCAGGTGGAAATGGCATGGCAAGCCGTTCCACAGGACTACATCCAGCATCTCTACGATCGTCTCCATGGGAGAATAGCAGCCTGCATTGCTGCGAAAGGTGGATATACACTGTACTAGTGCCGACATTGTGCATGCTCTGTTGCCTGTGTCTATGTGCCTGTGGTTCTGTCAGTGTGATCATGTGATGTATCTGACCCCAGGAATGTGTCAATAAAGTTTCCCCTTCCTGGGACTATGAATTCACGGTGTTCTTATTTCAATTTCCAGGAGTGTATTTATGACGTTTCGTGACATGTCTAGAGGAATTCCACCCGTCTGCTGTTCTGCTTTACTGTTGTGTAACTCTTCTGGATAGACAGCTGCTACACGTGTGTTGTGTTTAACTCTGTCTCCGTTCCCGTTGGTCGACCGCACAGAACTGCCAGTCAGCGGACAGCACAGTGGCTGTGAGGGCCACTCGCGGAGGTAGACGGCCACACACACACACACACACACACACACACACACACACACGTCGCTTCGCCATACCCGCGCCGGCGACGTCCGAGATCGAACGCAGTCTGCCGACGGCCCACCGTAACGCAATTAATGAGATCTTAATCTCCGCTTGAGGAGACGGGCCAATTACAGAAGACCGGGCATCATTATGCACGACTTGGGAATCTGTCCGGCTACAGGATCAGGGGACACATACATTAATGTCGCAGATGAACGTCGAGGGAAAATGGTGGGAGGGGGCGAGGGTAAAAGGAGAAGCGTAAGAGAGAAAGAACCTGGAAGACGTGAGCATCTGCAACGATCGAATAGGCATAGCGCGAGATCGCTGGTAAACAGCCGGACAAGATTCTGCATTAAGCGCGCCACGATGCTTTGAAGACTTGCTCCTTTTTCGGCCGGTTGCTCCATCGGCCTTCCCCCGGCCAGTGCGGGACGATCGATATCTCGCATCTGATTGGCCGGTAGCGCAGCCTTGTCGCCGAGCAAATAACTACAGCCGTTATATACAGATTGGGATCGGTACACAATGGCGGGCGGGGGGCAAGAGGGGAAGAGTCATTTGGTTAGCAAATGTAATCGCGAGAGGAAATGCCCCCGCGTGGCCCCTTCTACTCGTCCGTGCCGAATCCAACCTCTTTGTTAAGCCGCGGTGATATCTTTTCCCGAAAACTTCTAAGCAGCGGTCAGCGAGCCGCCGCGACACTCCCAAAAAGGAGAACACGACCACCACTGGGCCAGCGCTGCATGCCGGCGCAGCCGCTGCCAAACATGGACGCTACACTTTCTGGCACCGGAGCTGACTTGCTTCTCGCTCAGTAGATACGGAAGTTCGGCTTTTCAGCGACTGACATTACATTTCTTTCGACGACGCTGCCACGATAATCCAATTTTGCCTGACATCGCACTGATTAATGGTTGGTCGACGGCGAAGTTGTTGGATACGTTCCCATTAAGTGATTCATGGTGACTACGGAAAAAAAATCTAGAAATAGAATGGGGAATGAAGTAAGTTCCTTTCGAAGTGAAGCTATGTTCCTTCTGCCTCTTCATATTCTATCACATTTCGTCAAGTATGTTTTCTGAATGAGAAAATCATTTACTGACATTACCCACTATCAACTTGACAAGAGACTTACATAGAATGTCAGATGCTTCAAGTCACGTAGAAGGAGTCGTTCCAGCCGGTGGCGCCACGGAGACGCCAGCTGCCGTTCAGAAATGACTCTGTGAGCCGCAAGTATCATTTCGGAGAGAGGGTAAGAGAGCGATAACGAAGAGAGTCTCTGGAAAGGGCGTATATGGTTCATGAAGAGCCTATAGTAGGTCTAAGACATTAATTTTTCAACAGACGCCTCCCACTCTCCACTCACCTTCTGTGAAACAGTGCATAGTTGGAGCCAATGAGATGACGAGGACCTTTCAACGTTATGCCAAATCAGTGACTGACGGGGAGGAAGTGGATGCGAACGTTCCGAAGTGAGAGTTACGGCAGTTAGAACACACAGAAGCACACGATAGAAAGGACAGGCAAGTTCTAACGGCAGTGGATAGATAACAAAATGGTTCAAATGGCTCTGAGCACTATGGGACTTAACTTCTGAGGTCATCAGTCCCCTATAACTTAGAACTACTTAAACCTAACTAACCTAAGGACAGCACACACATCCATGCCCGAGGCAGGATTCTAACCTGCGACCGTAGCGGTGGCGCGGTTCCAAACTGTAGCGCCTATAACCGCTCGGCCACCTCGGCCGGCGATAGATAGCAGTACTGGCAGAAACAGCCGATGTTATTAGCCGAGCAGGGCTGCATAGAGCTATCTGCAGTAGCTAAGAACAGTAGATGGAGTTCTAGCTCAATGGGTGAGGACTCCGTCGTGTCGTGTCGAGAGTGCAGACGCAGTTAGTACTGACACGCTCCTTTATTCCAATGGCTCCGAGCACTATGGGACTTAGCATCTGAGGTCATCGGACTTAGAACAACCTAAACCTAACTAATCTAAGGACATCACACACATCCATGCCCGAGGCAGGATTCGAACCGGCGACTGTAGCGGTGCATGGTTCCAGACTGTAGCGCCTAGAACCCCTCGGCCACCTCGACCGGCTCGCTCCTTTATTAGATATGACAGTGCTACTTAGTCATTGTCTCTGTGTAACTACTTGGTCTTTCGTGGATGCAACTCCTTTAGAGCAAATGTATACTAGGTTGAGGGTATTCTCTGAATAAAGTCAGAAGCAGTAAAACACTCAGTATTCGTCATATAGAACAAATAAAACAGTTTTTGCGTCAGTCACATTGTTTATTTTGTCAGCACACATTTCAATGGTTCACATCAACAACTTCAGATGCCGAAGTGTTTATTTACATCGCTGGTGTTGGCGAAGAGTACAGACGTCTGTTCACGGTTGTTGACCAAGGGCAGTGTAGGTTATTTTGCGCCTTTTGACAATGTAAATGTAATGTGTAGTGGAGAGGACATACATCAGTCAACAGTATGCAGATCTTTAACTCAACCATTTCTCAAAAATGCAAAATAAACATGTAAGTAGGCTGTTTATGTTTTCTTATTGGCAACGTTACGTAGCGCTCTGTATGAAAATCACTGGCAGTGCTGTGTGCAGTCTGTGGCTAGTTTGCATTGTTGTCTGCCATTGTAGTGTTGGGCAGCGGCAGTTGGAGGTGAGCCGCCAGCAGTGGTGGATGTGGGGAGAGAAACGGCGGAGTTTTGAAATTTGTAAGACTGGATGGCATATATATTATGATTATTAAGGTAAATACATTGTTTGTTCTCTATCAAAATCTTTCATTTGCTAACTATGCCTATCAGTAGTTAGTGCCTTCCGTAGTTTGAATCTTTTATTTAGCTGGCAGTAGTGGCGCTCGCTGTATTGCAGTAGTTCGAGTAACGAAGATTTTTGTGAGGCAAGTCATTTGTGAAACGTATAGGTTAATGTTAGTCAGGGCCATTCCTTTGTAGGGATTTCTGAAAGTCAGATTGCGTTGTGCTAAAAAATATTGTGTGTCAGTTTAAGCACAGTCGTGTCTAATTTTTCAAAGGGGACGTTTCAAACTACAGTGGCCTTGGTCTGCGACCGTGAAGAGGCGTCTATACTTTTCAGCAACAGCAGCCATGTAAATAAACAGTTCTGCACCTGAAGAAGATGGTGTCAAACTTCTAAACGCGTAGTGATAAAATAAACAAGTAACTTACGCAGAAACTGTTTTATTTGTATCGATCAACAGTCGCGGCCCTCATAATGCCATCCCTTATGGACGAAATATTCATTCGTGAGTCAGTACTAATCCCAGTCCTTAGCTTTTGTAAACGGGAATTTTTACAACATAGTAGGGTCAAGTCTCGCTCTCACTTAGGCCAACCATTTCCCTTTCTTCCCGAACCCTGTCACTCAATCCCAAGCAACGCTCACGTTGGGGACGCGACACGTGCTCTACGGGTGAAGACTGGCTGGAGTCCCGGAAAATCCTCAAATATCAACCCGAAGGTAGAAGAGATGTGGGAAAATCTCCGAAGTGGAGGCCTGAGACTGTAACAGAAATTTATGCCTAATAAGAGATAGGATGAAGAAAAACGAGGACAAGAAAAAGGAGATACAAAGCGCTTTGGAACACAGCTACAATAATGCGAACTGTTTTGTTGATTTCAATGTACAGTACAACTTACATGGTGTATTAGTACGTTTCTAGAAGTAGCAGGAACTGGAAAGTATTCCTTGCAGTTAATACATTGAAGCGCCAAACAAACTGGTATAGAAATGCGTACTCAAATACAGAGATATGTAAACAGGCAGAATAAGGCAACGCCTGTATAAGACAAGTGACTGATGCAGTTGTTAGATCGGTTGCTGCTGCTACAATGGCACGTTGTCAAGATTAAGTGAGTCTGAATGTGGTGTTACAGACTGCACACGAGTGATGGGACTCAGCACCTCCGAGGTAGAGATGTAGTCGGGTTTTCCCGTACTACCATTTCACGAGTGTACCGTGAATGTCAGGTATCCGGTAAAACATCAAATCTCCGACATCGCTGCGGCCGGAAAAAGGTCCTGCAAGAACGGGGTTAACGACTACTGAAGAGAATTGTTCAACGCAAATTGCTGCAGATTTCAATGCTAGGCCATAAACAAGTGTCAGCGTGCGAACCATTCAAAGAAACACCATCAATATGGGCTTCCGGAGCCGAAGGCCCACTCGTGTAGCCTTGATGATTGCACGACACAAAGCTTTACGCCTCTCCTGGGCCCGTCAACACCGACATTGGACTGTTGATGACTGGATACATGTCAACTGCTGGGCTGAGTCTCGTTTCAGATTGTATCGAGCAGATGAACGTGTACGGGTATGGAGACAACATCATGAATCCGTGGACCCTGCATGTCAGCAGGGGACTGTTCAAGCTGGTGGAGGCTCTGTAATGGTGTGAGGCGTGTGTGCAGATGGAGTGATATGGGACCTCTGATACTGTAAGTAGGCTGTTTAGGCCTTTATGTTGGTAGCGCTCTGTACGAAAATCACTGACTGTGCTGTGTGCAGTCTGTGGCCAGTTGGCATTGTTGGAAATTCACCATTGTAGTGTTGGGCAGTTGGATGCAAACAGCGCATAGCGTTGGGCAGTTGGAGGTGAGCCGCCGGCTGTGGTGGATGTGGGGAGAGAGATGGCAGAGTTTTGAGAGCGGACAATCTGGACGTGTGTCCGTCAGAAAAAGGAAATTTGTAAGACTGGATGTCATGAATTTATTATGACTTTTGAACACTAGTAAGGTAAATACATTGTTTGTTCTCTATCAAAATATTTCATTTGCTAACTATGCCTATCAGTAGTTAGTGCCTTCAGTAGTTAGAATCTTTTATTTAGCTGGCAGTATTGGCACTCGCTGTATTGCAATAGTTCGAGTAACGAAGGTTTTTGTGAGGTAAGTGATTCATGAAAGGTATAGGTTATTGTTAGTCAGGGCCATTCTTTCGTATGGATTATTGAAGGTCAGATTGCGTTGCGCTAAAAAATATTATGTGTCAGTTTAGTGATGATCAGAATAAGTAAAGAGAGAAATGTCTGAGTACGTCCAGTTTTGCTCAGCTGTTTGAAAATCAAATAATGTAAGAGATTTTCCAGCACCGTCACTTTCAAATCTTTCTAATGGGACGTTTCAATACGTCTAGACACGACTCTGACAGGTGACACGTATGTAAGCATCATGTCGGATCACCTGCATCCATTCATGTCCATTGTGCATTCCGACGGCCTTGGGCAATTCCTGCAGAACAATGCGATACACCACATGAGCAGAATTGCTACAGAACGGCTCCAGGAAGACTCTCCTCAGTTCAAACACTTTCACTGGCCACCAGACTCCCCAGACACGAAAGTTATTGAGCGTATTTGGTGTTTAAAATGGTTCAAATGGCTCTGAGCACTATGGGACTTAACTGCTGAGGTCATCGGTCCCCTAGAACTTAGAACTACTTAAACCTAACTATTCGAACCTGCGACCGTAGCGGTCGCGTGGTTCCAGACTTTAGCCCCTAGAGCCGCTCGGCTACTCCGGACGGCCATTTGGGATGTCTAGCAACGTGGTGCCCGGAAGAGATCTCCAACCCCTCGTACTCTTACGTATTTATGGACAGCCCCGCAGGATTCATGGTGTCAATTCCCTCCAACACTACATCAGACATAAGTCGAGGCCACGCCACGTCGTGTTGCGTCACTTCTGCGTGCTCGCGGATGCCCTACACGATATTAGGTAGGTGTACAGTTTCTTTGGCTCTTCGGCGTAATTTAGACTGTTCAATGCTCGCCATCCTTTAAGCCCCATAACAGGAGAAGTAGTCTGCCGCTGTGTTACTACCTGTTCCGCACCGCTGTTGACAACGCCAGCGCAACGTTCAGATACGCTGACACACACACACACACACACACACACACACATACATACATACACACCCACATACATAAACAGGCGACTTTCCATCATGAGGGCCGGACAGCCAGGACTGGAGCGTTGCGCAACGCCTCTAGAGGCGGGTTGCAGCTACGGCGGCGGCTGTGACACCTGCGCCTCGGTTCGGTTCGCGCTGCCTTCCCACGCGGCCGCCTGTGTCACAAGGCGGGCGGCGTCCGACCGCCACACTCGCCACGGGAAGCTCGGCGTTCCGACCGCCGCTATCGATAAATGAGATCGACCCACCTGCCAACCGCCAGCAGCAGAGGAAGATGCCGACCGCTCCGTCGCTCTGCGCACAATCAACCAGGTCGCTCCTTCTTTCACAGTTTCTCGGTACTGGATTCGTGTCGCGCTATTACTAAACGCTTCTGCATAAGAAGCAAGCTGTTTACGTTTCGTTCTAGAAAACAAGATCGACTTCAGATCCTTGTCCTCTCACTGGTTCACGGTCTGTTGGCACCGTCAGACTGAATAGCTACGCCTCTCCATAGTGTCGTTAGTCTGCACCCGATCTCTTAACCTTCTCCAGTAGGCTTTATTCTTTTTTTTTTGCTTTTTACTCCACTGGACAACCCCTTATATTCCGTGGACGAATTTTTATTTAGAAAGCAGTAGCTTGCTGGGAAAAAATCCTAGGCTTTAAGTGAAGTTGCAATAGTAGAATAGGAAAGATACTACGTTCATCAACGTTAAAACTAATCGTTCATACATCCATACTAATATTATAAATGCATGACTAACCCGCTGAACTGATTTCGATTAAATCTGTTAAGAAAATAGCTTGAAACTTTAGGATGAACATGGGCTACTTTAGAAAGCGTGCAGTACAAGACACTTTTTTTTATTAAGACAAAATTAGAGAATAAAGGGAAAATATTCACTCTTTGAGAGGCTGTTTACTGTTTGACTTTTGAACTTTATCATATCTGTCAAAATGCTTTTACTGGTTGATATGTTCTAAGTAATACGATTCAACGTAATGAATACAATGCATCTACAGTCTTTGCCATGTTTAATCCATACTTCTATACTAGCACTATCAAATGCGAAGGTATCTATGTAAGCAAAAAAAGAAGTTGATGCGTAATAGGGTGACGGTGGGAAAGAAACCTTCATTTTGCCATCAGTGAGCATAAAGCTAAAAAATCGTGAAGTTTGTTGGGTAACGTATATGTTATGATTTAACATGTAATTTTTTCAGTAGTATGATGCATAGATGCTCGCTCCTGCCCATGCCCCTTCCTACAAACTGCTCAGCAGCAATATACCCACACACACAGACACGTGAGGGCAGCTGACGTTACTGCACGTACAGCAGCTTGCTTACTTACACACCATCACTCATCATTACCAAGTTGCCGATATGCGAGCACAGTCACAGGTAACAGCTAGTATCCATTAACTGACTTGTTTCACATCATTTCGATAAGAGAAACGTTCAAATGACCTATGAAACATGTGACTAACTGCGATTTACAAATGGTTCAATTGGTTCTGAGCACTATGGGACTTAACATGCGAGGTCATCAGTCCCCTAGAACTTAGAACTACTTAAACCTAACTAACCTAAGGACATCACACAACACCCAGTCATCACGAGGCAGAGAAAATCCCTGACCCTGCCGGGAATCGAACCCGGAAACCCGGGCGTGGGAAGCGAGAACGCTACCGCACGACCTCGAGCTGCGGACAGGGATGTGAAGACCCCATGTGTTTGCGTGTAGTGTTATTCATGTGAAAATGAGCGGAAGTTTTCGAAATGTATATGAATCGTGTAACTGAGGCAGGACTTGGGTTCCACTCTACTATTAACCTGGTGGGATGTGAGAAACTGCCTAAAACCCACATTCAGGTTGGCCGGCACAGTGACCCATGTCGTTAATTCGCTGGTCGGATTTGATCCGGTGCTGGTATACCTCAGCGTCCCCGAACCAGTACATTAACACACACGGCCATCTGGGCTGGTAAATTTAACTATAAAATAGCCAACTAGAAATAACAATAACAACAATAAATATTCAGTAAAGGTATGTAATTCTGCAAAGCTTAATGATGAGCAATGAATGGGGAAGTTGTGGATCATTATCTACAAGTAGTATTTTTTTACATTTACTAATTTATTTATTTCTCTTCTTTATGGGATGCAGCAGTGATTATTACATAGCATGATGTTATTGACCTGAGTTCTTTCCTTTGTTTAGAGAAGACGGTGGCAGGGGCTCTTGGTTGCACTAGGCGGGAGGTTGTTTCTCTATAGGTTTGGAGAGGATATTGTAGGAGATATCTTGGATATATATATTAAACAGCACTAATAGATTAAGGTCTTTTCTAACCAGTTATGAGGTGCTTTTGTCCCTTACGAAGTTAAGGTGACTCGTTCATCTGCAATCGGCTCCTCTGGACTAGAGACACACAATTTCATGTGTCCCTTCGTTTGAAGCTCGTGGAACAGTGAGAGAATGAGTAGTCGTTGGGAAGTGACGAAGTCTCTCTCTACTGCGAGACTTAAGGTGATGCAGAGAGCAAGCTCAACAGGTGGCGGTGGCAAACCTTTCGTCTGACTCATTGTAAGAGCTGCAATCGAGCCACACCCGGTCAATTAGGTTTGCAAATACACGCCGCGTTGCAAACTGAATATGTAATTCATAGTGCTCGGAACAAATTTCCGACTTCAATTCACCAAGCAATTGGCGATCGTTTTCGTCCCTTTCCTTTGAGCTATGACGTCTCAGGTTCTCTCGCACACATTTGCATTATTTGCTATGAGTGTGGGAAGACAGATTCCAGTATACCTTCTTCGTGTCTTACATACGTCTGCAATAGGACTACATTTTTTACTGATGATATGTAGACTCTATCATCAGAGCATTTAATCGCACTTCGAAGATAACGTCAATCCAACGCTTGATCAATGTGCGTCGGAGTCTTTTTTTTTAAAAAAAAAAAAAAGAAGAAGAAAACGGTACCTTCGTTGGCAAGGCTCTAGTACACGTATGCACATGAACAGTTCGATTAGAACCAGCTACCGTGTTCGATGGAGTGAGCCGCTGCCGTCAAGGTGAACAATTCGGTGCATCAAATTAACTGAAATTTAACTGGTGGTGTCACTAGAGACTACTCTCCGTCCGGCTCACGGTTCATTGTAGGATGGACAAAATGTGTGCGGCCAGCGTATTTCATCGCGGCCTAATCGTGGGTACCAGGCGTTTGGAACGCTTCATCTCCAAAGGTGTCACGGCGCTGGGCTCTTCACCGCCATTAAGGCAAATGCGTGCTGCGAGTTTGTCGATTAGCGTAAAATCACTGGTTCCAATGTCATCTTCCAGGGCAACAGTGCACGGGTGAAACTGTCCCTGACGACTACTGCGAGTCGTAACATAGAATACACGCGTCACCGAACAGAAGATCACACGTCCGCTAAGTGCTGAACAAAAAAACAGCCGCAGAGGAACCATAAGATCCAAATGCATCTGCTCTCGTATGTTCGTAGGTTGTCACACATGGAGTAAGTTTCCAGAAAATTAATACTGTAGGTTGTAGAATGCGTAATACTGTAAACTGATTAAATAACATTCCGGCCACTATCGGCAGTTGCCTTCATCGCGGTATTACATACGCGGTCTACCGCCCAGAAAAATTTTATGGAAACCATCTGCTCCTATTGGCTGACAAAGCTATCAACCCAAGCCAGTCAGCCACTCTTCGCCTTACGTCATAGGGAACAATTATGGAATCAGCAACAATTTCCTTAAACATTCGAAGCATGGAAGAAGGTCTCCTGGGTTGACGAGGCACGTTACACATTAGTACACGACGAAGGCAGGGTAAGAATACACCGAATAATAGATGAGGTAGGGCGCCGTTCAACTAGGCATCGACAGTGTTCTCGTGTGGCGTACTTTCACTCGGGATAGCACGAGGGACTGTACAAGGTTTCTAGCGTCCCTCAGAAGCAAACAATAGACGACCGGGCTGTCCGATCAAGAAGAGTCGCTTGGTAGCCCAACCTCAGGGGACCCTATCTGAAGCAACCAAATGTACCACAATGGACTGAAAGACACTCTAAAGGCACGGGGATGGACATGAGGACGCTGTGTTGTTTCTAAAGTCACTTGCCCTCCGTACGAGTGAGGACATATCGGAATCAATAGAGCGAGGTATGCGCGAATGATATCCGTGAAGTGTGGACGAAGGGTAGTGGCCAAGCATTAAGATGATACCCCATCATTTAGAGTGTATCGAGAAGTCCATGCCATTGATTATCGTCACAGTTATCAGAGAGAGAGCGAGTTCTGCCGTGTCCTGGATAAATGACACAAACACCATGGTAACCGGACAGCCCAAAGATATGAAAATCGTTTGGTTCTAGATGCGGCTTGTATGGAGGCTGTTCCCATATAGTTCATCGGAAACGATGGAGCAAATTACCCACAATCGAGATTGGATACCTTTGCGACCTGGCTTGCAATAGGTTGACACTTTTCGGAAGCAGTTACGATCGTTTTCTCTGACTTGCCCCTTGCAACCATTCCAGCGTGGCTAAACACCTAGTAGTATTCAGGGTCTCTGCATGGGTGAGGAATTTAACCTGTGGCACGCTCAAATTATCTCAAATGGCTGTACCCATTGGCTTCCCTAAGGGAGGGAGGGAATGCGTGTTAAGAAGGGGCATTTGCCCCCTCCCCCTTGTAATCTGGAGTACAGAGTTATTATTCATTGTAGAAGTCTCATATACTTTTAGAAGTAAGTGGATAAGCATAATTCATGTGGAATAAAATACGTTCTAGTGTCGCCTATGAAAATTAATTCCCCCTGTCCCCTGGATGAATGTCTGCAGATTTCCACTACTGTGGATACCGTTGTTTTCAACTTGTTATGTGAAAGGGAGGGGTATGTGTCTCGGTAACGATACGCCACAGGAATGGAACGTCTTTCGCTTGATACTACATTAAGTGCTGAAGGCAAAACCCCATTCGCTTGGCCTTATTCCTGTCTAAGAGCTGTCGTGGTGCCCAGCAGAGACAACACGTCTTCCGACAGTCCAATGTGATGTGTGCGACATCCATTACACTGCCAATGGACGTGTTGCCTCATACGAAAGCGACAAACGGCTTGGACCAACCCCTTTGTATGGTACACATTGTCATCAGAGATGACACGTCTTCCGACCAGTAGAAACCTTATAACACATTTCACATCTCTCGGCAACCATGCCTCCATCAACGCCTTCATTCTGAAAGTATACTTCGACCCTCAACGGCACAACTGTCTCTATCTCTTCAGCATCAGTGGCAAGCTTTGATCGTCTCTTCTGTCAAGATATTAATTCGCACGCGGTATTTAGTACCCATGACGACTCTCGTTACCTTGTCTATTAAACAACCCTCCTAGCCTGTGGCTGGCATTACTCATACCTTTATAAATGTCTGTGGACAAACGACTGCAACGACAATTAATTTGCGCTGGACGTAAAAAAGGCTCGCGCATGGCTGGTGAATCATATCCGTAATTTATAATACGCACATTGTTAATTTTACTTGTGGTTTCGATCATTGGCTGAATCAAGATTCTGACGTTTAAAATATATACTACTTGTAAAAAAAAGTGAATTACCCAGAAGGGGAGGAGGAAACGAAATGAAACTTCACGAGTTGGCAAAGTATGTGAAGTTATTTCAGTGATAACAGAATCAAGTCAGATTAACAAAGAACTTGCTAGTATGAGGCTATCTGGCCTGGATCATGCAGTGATACGGTTACACAGGGTATCGCGATGCCATTGCGCCTCTGATGAGGCAAGCTGGTCTAAAACGGTTGTAACTGGTTATATACACTGGTCTTTGACTTCCTGGATACCGGTACAGTGAAAGAATTCCGAGCTAGTCCCACACACGTTCTATCGGGGATAGATCAGGGGATGCTGTTGGCCACATCATGCAGACGGTTCGTAGAGACATGTGCCACTGGTGGACGATCGTTGTTCTGTTGAAAACTGGCACCACAATACTGTCGCTTGAGAGGTGACACATGTGGACACAGGATGTCCGTGACATAGCGTTGTGCAGTCAGAGTTCCCCCAATCACTACCAGTTGCCACCTGAAGTCAGCATGATGCCCCCCCCCCCGCACAAACCCCCCTCCTCCACCCCCCCCCCTCTCTACACACAAACCAAGACGCCAGAAGTAACATCGTTGTGCCTGTGCCACTCCAAATCATTGGAAGAATGGAATATCTCCCGAGATGGCAGCCATACTCGTCCACGATAGCCATCCGGGGAAGTGCAGAACAGCGGTGGGCGGAAGTATTGACACGCTCGGGTTACTCGGAAGTGACATCGGTATGAAGTGCACGTGTCCTGCAACAAATTTTTACTAAGTCGAGGGTGGCAATGGCGCCAACTTGTCCCGTGAGTTACTGCATCCTTGGAAGTAGCAGAAACAACAGATAAATATTTCACTAGCAGAAATTTAAGCTTTCCTCTAAGCTTTCTGCCTAAACAAATCCTCAGGAATGCCAACACATTTCGAAATAAACAGCCAAATATTTATGGTGAGAATACAAATGGTATTCTGGTCGTTTCACTAGCAGCGATTTCAGTAAATGTAACTCCTAAGTCTGGTGTGCGGGACTTCGGCTGGTCGATTTCCAATAATAAAATAACAAGAGCCGTTATTTTGGTTTTGTTTGTTAGGCAACCAGTTTCGGCATTACATTATGCCATCTTCAGGCCTGTATATATCGAGTAACCCTCGTGTTAGAAACCAATGCAGCACTGCCAACTGGTATCGTGAAGATTTTTTTCCCACAGTCTGCTGTCAGCTGACCAAGGAGTGCACATGTCAGTGGGAAGAAAATCTTCACGATACCAGGTGGGCGGTGTTGCATTGGTATCTAACACGAGGGTTACTCGATGTATGCAGGCCTGAAGATGGCATAATGTAATGCCGAAACTGGTTGCCTAACAAACAAAACCAAAATAATGGCTGTTGATTTTTATTATTGGACTGGAGTAGCGATTTCGTTCTTCGTTTCCTAATCAGACAGAAGTCACAAAATCGAAGAAACTCATTCTGAGAGAGTTCAGTCTTATACGTAAGTGACATCGAGTATTGTAGGACATGCTTGCATTACTTTCATAAACGCTAAGATGACAAAAAAATATACTAGGATATATCAGGACACAAACTTACTTCCTCTGACTCTGAAATCCACGTAATCAACCACTACGCTCCGCCAAAGACATGCAACGCTTAACTTCAGTTACTCGCCTTAGTATCTTCTCTAGGCTTTTGCCACCAATGCGTCATTAACTTATATTTAATTATATTAAATCGGATCAAGGATGGCACGTAAGCGATAAATCTTCAATACACTGTTACTCTGGAACGAAATAATGCAAGTTATAGTACAAAAACCATGATGTACGACGAAATCAATATGGCGCCTGTCGCACCGACTGACACCTCAGTTTGACGTCACTTTCCAGTAAGACGAGTGTTTCGCAAACTTCTCCCGACCACGATTCATCGCTGAACACAGTGCGAGGCTGTTCATCAGCAGTCTATGCTTGCCGGTCATGGCACCTCCCTAAGCGTTTGGGGCAGCCTGTACACCGAACAGTAGTTACCCGTCAGGGTGCTGCTAGGGCCCGATAGTGATGCGGCATGACACAGTAAGTTTTAGGCAGTGCATTACTTGTTCTTATACTGCGGACGCTGATGTGAAGGGATTACGATGTGCTTGGTACGCAATACGTAGATACTCCATTGTGGTGGTCAACTGCAACCTTGACGGTGAGTATGCCACGCTTTCCCAAGCAGTCCAACATTGGGCCACTGTCACTCTGAATACACCACAAATCTGGCTATTTCACGACATAACCAGCCAGCGAAATGGAGACACACAATGAGACCCCTTTCAAACCCTGCCGGGTTCTGATAACTCTTACTCAAGCGAAAACGCGATGTTCTTCACAGTCATCAATCAACATTTGTTCACGCCCATCTTACACGCTACCAGGCATAGCTGCAACACGGACGACAATAAGGCTCTCTAATGGTCGGTTTACCTGTCACAGTGAACTGAAACTCTAATCATTTACTTACCTGCCGATTGCGTATGTGAGTACGAAGTTACGTAGAGATCCGACAGTCTCTTCTGGGTGCTACTCTTTTTCTGTCGATGAGTGTATATTTACTATATATTTTCACTGACAGTGCTGAGCAGTGATACATCAGTCAGTCACATACCAGTTGCGATCGATGAGTTGTGTTGTCATGGATGCGATACAGGATTCGGGAGTAATTCTTTACGATCTGTTCCTAAAATTGCATAAAAAGTTCTCGGTTTACTTGACGCGTCAAATTTGGATAAAATCGCAAGCTTTCGATGACTACCTCTGTCATCTTCGTCAGGGGTAAAACTGACTGTCGTGGACCGGTGAGACTTTCGCTTTTGAAACAGTGGATGGCTTTTCATAGGCTGGATGACGTCACAGTGAAAACGGCGCGTACGGAGGTCGTGGCCTCTATGTCCATAGACTTTGTTTGCCTGCTTTTATCCAGCGTTGCTTGCAGCGCCATCCATCGCAACAGGCGGATAACTGCGAGGAATGTATGAAGTTGCGCTCTGAGGAAGCCTCTCAGGTCCACGACAGTTAGTTTTACCCCTCATTAAGATTACGAAGGTAGTCATCGAAAGCTCGGGATTTTATCCAAATTTGACGCAGCAAGTAAACCGAGAACTTTTTGTGTAAGGACTCCGTCACGAAAGACTTCGTAGTCATATTTGTTTCTAAACTTACTTTTCGTCCAGTCAAATCTAAAGGCCGTAAATTAAACAAAATATGTAGGAGTTACAATTACGAACAACTAAAACTGGAAAGAACACATTGAAAATGTTGTGCCGAAGGCAAACCAAAGATTGCGTTTTATTGACAGAACACTTAGAAAATATAACAGATCTAATACAGACACAAAGTACACTACGCTTGTCCGTCCCCTTTTGGACTACTGCTGCGTGATCTGCTGTCCGTACCACATAGGATTAACGGAGTACACCGAGGAAGTTCAAAGAAGAGCAGCACATTTTGTATTATAGCGAAATAGGGGAGAGAGTGTCACTGACGTGATACAGGATTTGGGGTGGACATCATTAAAAGAAAGGCGTTTTTCGCTGCGGCGGAATCTTCTCACGAAATTTGCGTCACCAACTTTCCACTCTGAATGCGAAAATATTTTGTTGACGCCGACCTACGTAGGGAGAAACTATCATCATAATAAAATAAGGGAAATCAGAGTCCGCACGGAAAGATCTACACGTCGTTTTTTACACGCGCTGTTCGAGATTGGAATAATAGAGAATTATTGTGAAGGTAGTTTGATGAACTCTCTGCCAGGCACTTAAATGTGATTTGCGGAGTTTCCATGTAGATGCAGACGTAAATGTAGATGTAGAGGTAGACTGCACTTACAGATCAGTGGTCGTTGTTGACCGCACGCTGGCCTTTCCGAGCGCAATGGTCATCTTGAGCCGCTCAAAGTCCACGGAAATAACGTATGCTTGAGTACGCTCCACCCTGCCCAGAGTTGCTGACGAAAGCTGGTAATTTCTTGTAGCAGCGCCAACTACCGTGGGCTGACTGCAGCCGTAGATTATACTATGCCGACTGAAGTGGCTCATATCCATATTCATTAGGAGCTGCGCATATTTATGGGGAACACGGTGGAAGAGCATAAATAGCCGTACGCTCTTTTTTCCATAAAAGCAAACGTATGATGACGATAGTGAGATGGTGTAATATATCAGTGATATTACAGAAGATATGGCTCGAAACGTTAGTTTTCAAGAGTATGACAAAACAGGTATCGAATCTGTGAGTAACAAATACGTATGAAGGTTAGCGACAACCATCCAACTTCGAACGTAATGGACTAAAGCTCCCAAGTTACCAAAGTTAATTTCCTGTCAAAAATAGTAGAGCTATTGAACTTCACTGAAAGCGGTATGTAGCTATTTGATGAATATGGCACACAATAATTCAAACATGCCAGTTGTCGAAAATAACTGATATTTCTCTTTAATTGGTGAATTACCCATATTTCCTGTACATTAATTTATATGGGGAGGGGGTTGAAGGGACCAGATTACAAAGGCCATCGGTCCCATTAATTTATATATACATCCGTTTTATCTTTTGATATTTAAACTGCTTGCCTCTAGCGCAGATAAACAAAGAATAGAAAAACTCAGCAAGTTTTAAAATGGCATCTAAAATCAATTACAAGAAGAATAAAGTCAAGTATAATGACTA
This sequence comes from Schistocerca cancellata, assembly GCF_023864275.1. Classification (NCBI taxonomy): domain Eukaryota; kingdom Metazoa; phylum Arthropoda; class Insecta; order Orthoptera; family Acrididae; genus Schistocerca; species Schistocerca cancellata. Next base: position 463,032,678 of record NC_064632.1, on the reverse strand, counting down.
CACGGAAGAGAAAAACTGTTGTTTACCAATGAAATTCACAGAGAAATTCCGCTTCATCTCACTCTGTAATATATTTTCATCCATTTCATGGCGTATTCTTATTTCTTCAACCTATAGAATTTTAGCTAGCTCTTCATCACGACTACTACGTTACAGTCTGAATCTAATTGATTTCTAAATATTTATCTAACCATGATGTAATGCAACTGAAATGTTACTGTCCGTCTTCGTACTTTTTCAGTATTTTTTCTTTTCTCTTCATTTCGGAAGAGGCTATTAGCTACAGCCAGTTGAATCATACGGTAGAACTGTTGAATCGTCTCCCTCCTACTTCGCCTTATCTCCAGTCTTCAGCAGACCGAACTTGTTTTCCCTCCCCTACAGAAAGCACCAGTCATCTAGTGCTATGAAATTTTCAATCCTATTCAAATATTTTGTCATTTTCTTAATTTATTCACGTATTCTCTCTATTTCATTATTGGTTTGTGATGTAAGCATGTAAGCTTGCACAACGGTCGTTCGTTTTGTCTTCTTCTTGATCGTCAGAAGAATAATTCAGTCACCATGTTGCTCATAATTCTTACCACTTTTATAGCGATGTCAGCAACTGTTCCTTCGTTATTACGCCACAATGATTTGTCCCAAAGTAACTATCTTTTTTTTCCATTTCACTTCGCAAAAACTATCAAGTCTACTCCTTAGCCATTTGCTCTCGCTGTTTCCATATTCCTCAGTTTCCCTTCAACATTCAAACTTCTAAAATACCACGCACCCATTTGTACAATTTTAAGCCCATTCTTCGTTGTCTTAATAGTCCTCCTTTGGGCATTCCAAACCTTACAGGGACTAATTGACCTCCAGAACTTCTGGTAAAGGCAGTATTCATCCGTAAGTTATTTCAGTGGGCTTTATTTCCAGTGGGTTACGTGTCTTAATAGAAGTAGTTCCCACTACGTTCCTCAATTTCATGTCGCTATTACCCCAGATTCTTCCACCCTCCACTCCAGATTTGGCTCCATTTCGTAAACTTGAAGTTATGAAGGCATACGAAATTTCTATCATACTCCAGTTGTTTTTCGTTCAGGTAGGGTAGACTTTTCCCGCAACGGCAGAATAGCTGCGGCAGTAGCCACCTTGTAATTAAGATGTAATTAGACGCAAAAGGCTCGTCGCCAACACGATCACGTCAGTGTCCAATGTCACCCGCCAGATAGCATCTCGGTAGCGGCTCCTTCCGCCCACGGCCGCCAGGAGCGCTCGTAAACCACGCCCGGACCAGAGTCGACAGCATAATGGGGCGTAAGTGCTCACAGCGGCGCACATCTTCATACATAGGCAAACGGACAAGACCTCATTTCTGAAAGTGTGCAAATTAATCGCGAAATAAATCACTTTGCTTTTGCACACCGTGTCGCCGTACTCCAGTGTCATTACTCCTGGGCGCCTCCAATTAAGCTGTACAGACTGGACAGGGGGTCGTTTACATTGATATATTCCGTCGGTTTCTCGTCTTTTTCTCGATGGGGCTCAGTGGAAACTACCGCATCAAATACGAACAATGCTGTTTCTGTCCATCAGAAACCGTAGTACTATTAGCATCGCACCAACTGATTCCAGAAAATGAAGGATGAACTCGAGAAATGAGTCTATCGTTCTAAAATATAACGTTTCAGATGCAAATCGAATGATCTGTTAGGGAAAGTTTGGCGTTTTGAATTGAGTTTGACTGCTTGAAGAGACCTAGCTTATTTCCCTAGAGATCTGCTAATTCGTGCAATTTTTGGAAATTAGTGGTAAAGTCTTATGAGGCCAAACTGCTGACGTCATCGGTCTCTAAGCTTATGCACTACTTAAGCTAACTTTAACTTACGCTAGGGACAACACACACACACATGCCCGAGGGAGGACTCGAACCTCTGACGGGGGAAGCCACGGGGACCGTGAAAAGACGCCCTAGATCGCGCGGCTACCCCGCGCAGCTAATTCGTGCAGTTATTTTGCATTAACTACAACTATTTTTTTAACGAAAAGGCAGACAAATAGCTATAAATCAATGCGCTGACGTATGGGAGGCATGTAGAGCAGAAATCTTGTTAAAAGGCTCTGCATCCTTCTGGATAAACCAGTTTTTGCAACGCTATCTGCAGGTAAAGCAAGTATCCTGTTTTTGCATGTGAAGAATTACGCAGCACTGCGTTATGTCAACAGAGGTCAAAGTAGACTTCTAGAAGAAAAACAAGTGGAAAAACCAATGTTCCTATTTCTCCAGTCACATTGACAACGTGAAACGCGTTCGAGTTAAGCTTCTTCCCTACGGCTGTTATACACACATAGTGGCGATAAACCGATGCCTCTATCTTTGTCCATGTTCTTATTTGAATTCTAACTTATGCTGTGTAATAAATGATTCTTTTCTGAGTCTGAATCGCCGATATTTGTAACTAGTAGATTGAGAGGACTAAAGTTTAAAAGCAAAGCTGTACGTCGTTTTCATTGTGTATCTTGATGCCTATAAGACAGTAAGAATTAGTCATGGATCACTCGTGGAACTGATATAGTCTCCTCATGGGTGCTCCTTAAAATTCCTCCTTGCTTGTCTTCTGTAATGTGAACGTCCTCAGAAGTCTCATACTAAAGGTCTGTGATTCAAATCCACACGGTGCGCTTCGAACTCTTTCTACATTTACAGTCTCTCGTGTCCGTTAATTATTTGAAACGACTTGCCATTTGTTGTAGTGATTCGTTACTGTTAGCGTTTTGTTTTGGAATAGGAGATGTCGTTCATGTGAAACAAATCTAGCTCTTTGTTGTCACGAAGTAATGAATGCACAGCGGATCTGAAATTGATTCCGTAAGTCTAGATCGCATGTCTACGGAGTATCGTCTGCCGGAAAGGTCACAGTTGGAAGTAATTGACGGAGAGCCAAGGAGTATAACAAAAATGACTGAGTTAGGGTGGCAAACAAAGGCGTTTCTCGTTCCGCCAAATCTTTTCACGCAATTTCAAACATAGGGGTTACACTCGTCTGGTGTGAGAAGTTCCCTGGGGGGTCCACCGGGGGCCGAACCCTGGGTTCGGTGTGGGGCGGCGGAGGGGTGAAGTGGGCTGCGGTAGTCGTCGTGGGGTTATGGACCACCGCAGCTGCGGCGGGGACGGAGCCTCTCCGTCGTTTCTAGGTCCCCGGTGAACATAGAATAAAATACAATACCATCTTAAGTATCTGTCTAATTTTTATTCATCCAGTGCCAAAAAAAAAAAAAAAAAAAAAAAGTTCAAATGGCTCTGAGCAGTATGGGACTTAACAATTGAGGTCATCAGTCCCCTAGAACTTAGAACTACTTAAACCTAACTAACCTAAGGACATCACACACATCGATGCCCGAGGCAGGATTCGAACCCGCGACCGTAGCGGTCCCGCGGTTCCAGACTGAAGCGCCTAGAACCGCTCGGCCACACCGGCTGGCTCATCCAGTGTCGAACCGCTTTGTAGTGAGGGGTAACTGCGCAGCTAAACTAAGGGTGGGTAGTCCCCTTTACTACTGCCTGACTCTCTGTTGTGTACATAGTTCCGCGTAGTCAGCGCGTACACAACTTTCCCAATAGAGCGCGCCCCGCTAAGCACAACAGCGCAGGCGCAGCGCTCGTCCGTCTCCGCACTACGAGATGGCGCTGTCTTAGAGACGGAGCAAATTCCGCTTCCGCCGATCCGCGTGTTAATATGTAACGCAGCCAATGAGATTGCTGCTAACGTAGAACCTTTTCTCCTCGCGGATCACACTCGCGCAGTGATACCTGAACGCTCGAGGTATTATAACGAGTGTACAGACCTCCGATTAGTCAGTCTGCATTAGTCTGTACCAGTCTGCATTAGTCTGTACCAGCCTATAGTCAAGTTTCAGTCTGCACCTAATAAGATTACCATATTCCTGTACACAGCCATGAAGAGAAATGTATAGACACTTAGTGAAGTATCAGAGATATGTGTGGATAAGATTAACGTACCAAGACCAAAGGAACTTCAGACTGTCAACTGTAAATAGCAGAATAGCATCCAGAATCAAGTCAAGTAAGGTTTATGATTTTTATTACTTTAATAAATGTGTGTGAAAATTAATCAAGTTCTGTTTAAAGTTGGTCACCGTCAATCTGCTACTCTAAGCGTGCAAGTGGCATTTCTATCGTCTGACCTAACGGCAGAAGATAAACACGCCACGATAAGACCACGAGACATATTGCTGACACTCGCCTACTTCGTTAGAGCGACAAGTCAAATAATCTGATGGTGTGTGTACCGAAGGTCTTACAGTACGCACACCACACTCCCCCTTCTTATCCCCCACCCTTTACTCTCTCACACCCACCCACGCACCCACCGACACACACACACACACACACACACACACACACACACACACACACGCACGCACACACACGCGCGCACACACGCACGCGCACACGCGCGCACACACACACACACACACACACACACACACACACACACACACACACACAGAGTGCACAACACCCGCGTCGCTGTTCGTCGCTCGCAATCAGGCTCTGAAACCTTATTAACTAATGGCCACCTGTCCCCACATGACTTACTGGCAAGCGGCCCACGAAATACAACTCTCACTCTCCGGCTGTTGGCCCCCTCCTTCCGCTCGGGACGGAAAATATCGGCGAGGTGTGGTGCTCGGCTGCCGTGGCGGGGGTCTGTCAGGAGCGCGGGTGCGAGCAGCGCAGCCAACAGGAACAAGAAGAGGACCGCAGCCGCAGCCGCAGCCGGCACCTCGCCCGCGGCGCACTAAATCTCGCTCACAATTAACGCGGCCGGGCCGGTTTCCCACGCTAAACAACCGGCGTGGCGCGCTGGCTCCTTCACTTGCGGCCGGCTCTAAATTAAAACCCAGCCCGCGGGCCTGGCGGGCCGGCACGGCAGCCGCGGAAGGCCTTACCGGCAGCTCCGCCGCTCCAGTGGCCGCCGGCGCTCTCCAGCCGCGCCGCGCCTGCGCAGACGAACGGCGCGCCGGTGTTTAGTTATTGGTCAATTACCAGCCGACACGCTCCGTCGCAGGGAGAAATACGCGCGCTGCCTTGCGTGCCGTGCCGTGCCGTGTTGTGTTGTGGTGAGCCGCGCCGGTAGCCCGGCGTGGCGTGGCACAGCCGCCGGCGCCCCTGCCGCGACGAGAGCTCTGCCCCTGATTTGTGGACCAGGGGATTTTCGGCCCGTGTCCGCTGCTTCGGCGGGGCAGCACGGCGGCCGACGCGGCGTGACGCCTGATTTAGAACGGCCGGCCGCAAACCAGCCGCTGGAGGCGGCTGCCTCTGCGGCGGCGCGACTAAACACGTCATATTTATACAGTGTCAGCAATAACTCCACCAACAAAGCTTTGGAGGTCGTTCAGGAATGTTTCCATACTTCGATACGTGTCATCACTGCCGCCTAATGAATGAAAATCGAGCTTACGGAATATTAGACCATCTATATGATTGGACTAAAGAGTTCCCACTAAACGTAACGTAGCACGTCAAAAAAATGTTCAAATGTGTGAGAAATCTTATGGGACTTAACTGCTAAGGCCATCAGTCCCTAAGCTTACACACTACTAAACCTAAATAATCCTAAGGACAAACACACACACTCATGCGCGAGGGAGGACTCGAACCTCCGCCGGGACCAGCCGCACAGTCCAAGACTGCAGCGCCTTAGACCGCCCGACTAGGGTGGAAGGAGTATATAGAGGGTCTATACAAGGCCGATGTATTTGAGGACAATATTATGGAAATGGAAGAGGATGTAGATGAAGATGAAATGGGAGATACGATACTGCGTGAAGAGTTTGACAGAGCACCGAAAGACCTGGGTCGAAACAAGGCCCCGGGTGTAGACAATATTCCATTAGAACTGCCGACGGCCTTGGGAGAGCCAGTCATGACAAAACTCTACCATCTGGTGAGCAAGATGTATGAAACAGGCGAAATACTCTCAGACTTCAAGAAGAATACAATAATTCCAATCCCAAAGGAAGCAGGTTTTGACAGATGTGAAAATTACCGAACTATCAGTTTAATAAGTCACAGCTGAAAATACTAACGCGAATTCTTTACAGACGAATGGAAAAACTGGTAGAAGTCGACCTCGGGGAAGATCAGTTTGGATTCCATAGAAATGTTGGAACACGTGAGGCAATACTGCCCTTACGCCTTATCTTAGAAGAAAGATTAAGGAAAGGCAAACCTACGTTTCTAGCATTTGTAGACTTAGAGAAAGCTTTTGACAATGTTGACTGGAATACTCTCTTTCAAATTCTGAAGGTGGCAGGGGTAAAATACACGGAGCGAAAAGCTATTTACAATTTGTACAGAAACCAGATGGCAGTTATAAGAGTCGAGGGGTATGAAAGGGAAGCAGTGGTTCGGAAGGGAGTGAGACAGGGTTGTAGCCTCTCCCCGATGTTATTCAATCTCTATATTGAGCAAGCAGTAAAGGAAACAAACGAAAAATTTAGAGTAGGAATTAAAACCCACGGAGAAGAGATAAAAACTTTGAGGTTCGCCGATGACATTGTAATTCTGTCAGACAAAGCGAAGGACCTGGAACAGCAGCTGAACGGAATGGACATGGTCTTAATAGGAGGATATAAGATGAACATCAACAAAAGCAAAACGAGAATAATGGAATGTGGTCGAATTAAATCGGGTGATGCTGCGGGAATTAGATTAGGAAATGACACACTTAAAGTAGTAAAGGAGTATTGCTATTTGGGGAGCAAAATAACTGATGATGGTCGAAGTATCAGAATGGCAAGGACAGGGAAAGCATTTCTGAAGAGAAATTTGTTCAAAATGGCTCAAATGGCTCTGAGCACTATGGGACTACTTAAACATAACTAACTTAAGGACATCACACACACCCATGCCGGTTCAGAAGGATGTAGGTTTCAGTAGGTACTGGGAGATGAAGAAGCTTGCACAGGATAGAGTAGCATGGAGAGCTGCATCAAACCACTCTCTGGACTGAAGACCACAGCAACAACAACATGATTGGACGAAATAGTTCCCACTAAACATAAAATAGCATGTAATTTTTAACCATAATGGCACGAGTCAAATGCAAGCACACTCGTAGCCGTATGGCAGCCACTGGCCGTAATACGTTGCCGCAGCATTATGTCATGGCGCTTGCCTAGGTGCCGCAGTTTGTCTGTTGGTAGGTGATCAAGAAGTTACAGAAACCAAGAGCTGGAGCTGTAAAACTTCTGTAGGCTACCGTAGACTACGGTAAGAGCAGACTACGGTGGTTCTCCTACTAGCTTTGCTCGGTTAAGATCGTATTCGCGTTACGTGAGTGTTAGGTGGGTTGCACACATGTCGAGCGTTACGTCACTACCATTGCTTTCTTCACAGAAGCAATCAGTGTCTTAATGTATTCCCCTAAAAACTGGAAGCAGTGAACTGTTTAGAAACTGATTAAGACATGTAAAGGGCTGGGTAACCCACAGAATTTTGTTCTACGTAGTCATCCAAAATATACCAGACATTGCTTGTGGTATTGATAGCTACGATGCCACAAAGTAGGTGCGCTCTGCTAGGTTGGAACTACTACGAGACACCGACGAGAGAGCCCTCTAGCAGGTGCTGTCGAGGTCTACGAGCTCCGCAACTGCTTCAGCCCATTTCATCAGGTGCAGCCAGCCAGGACACTTCGCTTCAGCATCGCACCTACGTACAAAGTTATATAATCGTTTATCACCTTGTTATTGCACCAGTAAACCACGTTCTTGCAGTACCGACTTGTATTACCTTTTCCCGTTCCTACCCACGCTCCGCCTTCCAGGCGGGATAGAAAATTACTTCCACACTTTGTCAGACATATATAAAACACGGTTTTGTTCTTAATAAACAACTTCCGTGTATATCATTAATGACAGAAAACTATTGCCTTTGTTCATGTTGGAGAACAATCTATTGACAAAAAAAATTACACGGATAATTACTTTTTATATTTGTGCATGTAAACTGTACTTGCATCGGAAGTAACTGCTTTGCTTTTATAAAGACTCAGAAGTTCCGCACTCATCTCATTTTTATTACTTATCAAATGGAATTTATATCCTATAAGGATATAAATTACTCAATGGTCTAACACTGAATGACGTGCGGCTCTAATTATGTCTAAAACAAACAACCAAATAAACAACAAGACAAAGAGAAGTAGTCAGCTCCAACTTTCTCTCTTAGGCATTCATTTATGTTTCAATTGAAAGAAAACAGCCCTCAGTCACTATTTTAACGAATTAACCGGGTTTCAACACTGCTAGGAGTGTCTTCCTCAGAATTTAAATCAAAGAATGGTCTATAACATGGTTACAGAATTATGACTAAAAACATATGATACAGAGTATAGGTACGGAATCACCGTGAAAGACTGGCAGTACTTATATGTCATTTATAAAATAATAAATATGACAAAAGGGCATTAGTCACAAAGATATTTAAGATAAAGAAAACTGTGATGGCGAGCCACTAAGGGCTGCTTGTTACTTGCGTGGTGCAGGTTGCAAAACGGACTTATAGTGAGATTGTAATATTGAGACGTGATATAGCTTCGGACGTAATATTGCTTTGGAAAGCTACTGCGTATAGAGTGTCTTCCTGGCTTAGTGTCCGTTCAGAAAATCGAGCTTGTATGGGACGGTGGTTGAGTTGGGGCGTGCGTTTGTTAGTGGGGCCTGGGTGTAGGTAGGCCGGCGGTCGTTAGTTGGCGACACGACTTCCAAAAGGCAATCAGGCGGCGCGGCTGGGCTCGGCAGTATCTCGCAATTTAGCGCCGAGGGCCCCGCGCTGACGGCAGCCATCCGCTCGTTAGCTCGGCCGCCGCAGGTGTCTGCAGGCCCCGCAGCTAGCGTTTGGTCTTCCAGCACTGTCTGGAGGGAGGATGCCACAGGACCTGTACGACGTGCGCTCTGCACAAAGCTGGCGTAGACGCCGGTAAGGCTGCGGTCGCAGTGACGCCGACATCGGTCGATTCCACCGAGAACATGTTTTTTGCTCGAGTATCATGTCGTTTTTGGAAACCCAGAATCTACTCTGTAGGAATCAACACGGATTCCGGAAACAGCGATCGTGTGAGACCCAACTCGCTTTATTTGTTCATGAGACCCAGAAAATATTAGATACAGGCTCCCAGGTAGATGCTATTTTCCTTCATTTCCGGAAGGCGTTCGATACAGTTCCGCACTGTCGCCTGATAAACAAAGTAAGTGCCTACGGAATATCAGACCTGCTGTGTGCCTGGATTGAAGAATTTTCAGCAAACAGAACACAGCATGTTGTTATCAATGGAGAGACGTCTACAGACGTTAAAGTAACCTCTGGTGTCCCACAGGGGAGTGTTATGGGAGAATTACTTTTCACAATATATATAAATGACCTAGTAGATAGTGTCGGAAGTTCCATGCGGCTTTTCGCGGATGATGCTGTAGTATACAGAGAAGTTGCAGCATTAGAAACTTGTAGTGAAATGCAGGAAGATCAGCAGCGGATAGGCACTTGGTGCAGGGAGTGGCAACTGACCGTTAACATAGACAAACGTAATGTATTGCGAATACATAGAAAGAAGGATCCTTTATTGTATGATTACATGATAGCGGAACAAACACTGATAGCAGTTACTTCTGTAAAATACCTGGGAGTATGCGTGCGGAACGATTTGAAGTGGAATGATCATATAAAATTCATTGTTGGTAAGGCGGGTACCAGGTTGAGATTCATTGGGAGAGTCCTTAGAAAATGTAGTCCATCAACAGAGGAGGTGGCTTACTAAACACTCGTTCGACCTTTACTTGAGTATTGCTCATCAGTGTGGGATCCGTACCAGATCGAGTTGACGGAAGAGATAGAGAAGATCCAAAGAAGACCGGCGCGTTTCGTCACAGGGATATTTGGTAACCGTGATAGCGTTACGGGGATGTTTAGCAAACTCAAGTGGCAGACTCTGCAAGAGAGGCGCTCTGCATCGGGGTGTAGCTTGCTCGCCAGGTTTCGAGACTATGCGTTTCTGGATGAGGTATCGAATATATTGCTTCCCACTACTTATACCTCCCGATGAGGTCACGAATGTAAAATTAGAGAGATTCGAGCGCGCGCGCACGGAGGCTTTCAGACAGTCGTTCTTCCCGCGAACCATACGCGACTGTAACAGAAAAGGGAGGTAATGACAGTGGCACGTGCCCTCCGCCACACACCGTTGAGTGGCTTGCGGAGTATAAATGTAGATGTAGATGTAGACCGACGTCGGCCGATCTTTTCAAATATGTGCGCCATTATGAGCTATTGAGCGAGCTGGCGCGGTATTTAGCACAGTGGACTTGCATTCGGGAGGACATCCACATTTAGCTCCTCTATTATTTTCCTAAATCACTCTAGGCAAATTCCGGGATGGTTCCTTTCGAAGGACACAGCTGTTTTCCTTTCCCAACCTTTCCTAATCCGATCTTCGACTCCGTCTCTAAAGACCTCGATGTCGACGGGACGTTAAACGCAATATTCCTACCTTCTGCCGATATTTACCGCTATGAGCGTTGTGCAGTGTAGCCGATCTCATCGTCCGAATGTAAAGACATCCGACGACATTGGGTGAAATTCAAATTAGTTCATTATCTTCGGTCAAATCGACGGACGTTCCTCCACATAAAATATGAACAGTGAGGAAGTGATGAGTTTATTCGAAGACGTAACGAGTCTGTGGCTTCCAGAGGATAAAAATACCGTAATCGACATGTAGTTCGGAAGCTATGGACTGGAATCGCAAATTTATTGGAAACCTCAAGTAGACACAATCTTTGTAGGAAATTTTAGGTGTAAATTATAACTTAAAAAAAAATTAAAATTGTTCGGCGCTGGCGCGTCTTATGCTTCAAGTTACTGTAGTGGGTCTTTTTTGGATTGTTGTAGGTGGAAAATAGTTGTCTACAGAATATTATTACTGCATACAGCCGTTTTTGGGCCAGAGGGGTGATGGTTTCATTACATGAAGTGGTTTGCAAATGAGATGTATGTGTCTATACTCATCAGTGCTTTAGCCTTCAGGTGTTGATCGAATCTTATTCTAAATTTTGTGTTTGTCTTTCACGCGTATGCTGAATGATTTAGAGGTGTGATTCGAGCTCTGTTAAGAAACCCGAGACGCACATTAAAGATGCAGTTCTGGCCCAGGTGAAACTAGAAGTGACACTCGGATATGACAACAAGCGATTAAATCTTTACAACATTTAGGCTTACACCACGTTCTGAATTTCGGTTTCAGTGTTTTTGGTTCATATGTTGGATTCTAAGGACTAATTTAAATTCAATATCTTCACTCTTGCATTCCAAATACTATGAAATATGAAATTTATTCTATACCAAATTTTGGAGGTATCGTTTGTGCAAGTGCACTAGTAAAAGAGGCTGTAACATAGTTGACTTCCTTTGTTAAAAGCTACTCTGAATCTGAAATAATATTGCCTCCAGAAATCATCGTACTTCTTTTCTCAAATCAAAAAATGGTTCAAATGGCTCTGAGCACTATGGGACTTAACTTCTGAGGTCATCAGTCCCCTAGAACTTAGAACTACTTAAACCTAACTAACCTAAAGACATCACACAGATCCATGCCCGAGGTAGGATTCGAACCTGCGACCGTAGCGGTCGCGCGGTTCCAGACTGTAGCGCCTAGAACCGCCGGCTTTCTCAAATCCGCTGGACAAATGTTTAGAGAGTATTGAAGTTTCTAGGAGTAGAATCTGACTGTGTGAATATACTGCCATTATTGCCTTTCATTTGCACCTTTCTTCGGAACAAAGCGTGCTGCCGTGAATCACAAATCAGCCTTTCATTATTTGAATAATGCTTGCTTCCACACAAATTTTATCCATGCATCATATGATAGAAACATCATCTTCCTTCACTATATAACTTCACCATTATGTGCTCATAGCCTCATTCGCAAAACCTTTATATACCGAAGTCGCATATCCTGCCATTGTAACGTAATAACCTATACTCGAAACAGCGTGTTTTGGAGAGATCCTTCATGGGATGTATCAATGAAACCACGAATTTTCATCACACACGCGTATAAATATGAAAAACACCAAGTACGACGTGTTAGATTCAAAAGGGGCAGCCCCTTCTAGTGCCAATCGTGGCGGGGAAAGGAAAATGATGAACCGAGTCAAAGGGTTTCTATCTTGTGTCGTATGGCATTTTTCCCTTCATCCCATATCTTCGTCAAACTTGTCTGGTCGTTCCAATAACTGATGACAGAGTGTAGCAGTAATCCCCACGTTCTTTTCTAGAAAGATGTAGCTCATTTACATGCATTCGGCACCTTTTTAATAGCAAACACAGCATTGCTGCGCTCGTCTCCAAGCACACTGACGTCATATCTATCCCACCCTCGGAGATTAAAATCTAATCTACTTCATTCATAGATTCTAACCTAGCCTAACACCCTTGACCCCTCCAAAAATTGACAAGGAGATCGGACCCCCCAAGACCAAGCTGTCAGCCGATATTATCGAGAGACCGCTGACGACCGTTGTCGGTGCCACTGTGAACGCAATCTAATACGCATGTGACCAGTCCTTAACGCTCAGTTTGCTGCTGTTTATTGACAGAAACCCGTGGCCGTTGGAGGAGGGTGAAGTACATAGTGGTGAAGGGGGGAGGTCTGTAGTTATTGCAAAGATTTGATGATGCTCAGTTGAATTAGATGCGCTGAAATGAAACGAAAGGATGATCGAGGTGAAACTGCTATGATACGGTATCAGCGGAAACCAGACAGAAATGCAAACCTCACACAAACTTTTATAGTCATTAATACGTGGGAAAACTTCTGTTAGTAGCATTCGAAAACCAGAGGTGGGATCAGCCACTACGTACTGTTTGCACTCCAGGATTATACTTCGGTTTAACATGTTGATTTTTGACAAGATTTGAAGTGCATCTGATTAATGATCCCAGCTTATACTTGAGGGTGGTCTTTTTCCGACCGAAACTGATTGTTTAATGAAATACAGTTGCGTGCAAACCATAAATTTTAAAGTCTTAGGAAGTCTTTTCTGAAGGTTATTGTTTGGAGTGAAACTTGAAGATAATCATTTCATACAAGAAGAGAATAGAAGCTTTTGAAATGTGGTGCAGTAGAAGAAGGCTGAAGGTTAGATGGTTAGGTCGAATAAGTAATGAGGATGTACTGAATCGGAATGGGGAAAGAGATTTTTGCACCACAACTTGACTAAAAGAATAGATCAGTTAGTAGGACACATATTAAAGCACCAAAGAATGGTCAATCTGGTAATGGACGGAAACGTGGTAGGTAAAAATTGTAGAGGGAGACCGAGGCCTGAATACACTGAGCAGGTTCAAATGAATGGAGGTTGCGGCAGTCATACAGAGATGAAGAGGCCTGCACAGGATACACTGTCATGGATAGCTGCATAAAACCACAACTTGCAATGGAATATCGAACCGCATACCTAGACAGAAGTACAAAATAATTTTACACCGACTGTTACGACTACATTATCCACACTCTAAACATGTGCCAAGGGGACAAAATCCCTGGAAGCATCATAACCTAAAATAAATTATATTCAACTGTTTACAGTGTTGGTGACAGTCGCACAAAAGTGTGTTCGCCTGATTAGAACGGCCAGGACATTTCCCGCAAAGAAGACTGCTGAAGATAGATTTGATTATTTCCTATCAAATTAATCTTTTAGTATGTTACCTTTTTTTGAGTATTATTTCACAGTCAGGATTGGAGTATAATTTTGGTTCAAATGGCTCTGAGCACTATGGGACTTAACATCTATGGTCATCAGTCCCCTAGAACTTAGAACTACTTAAACCTAACTAACCTAAGGACATCACACAACACCCAGTCATCACGAGGCAGAGAAAATCCCTGACCCCGCCGGGAATCGAACCCGGGAACCCGGGCGCGGGAAGCGAGAACGCTACCGCACGACCACGAGCTGCGGACGGAGTGTAATTTTTTGTGATTACTATTTCCGCTCGTTTAGGAAATCATATTCAAGTTATATCATTCCTTCCAGTTTGACAGTATCACGTAATTTATGAAGCTTACGGTAGCAGAAGGTACCATGCGACACGACGATGGTTTGCTAAAACACGAAGACCGGTAATTATCAACAGTCTGTGTTTCCATCCTGGCGATGAACATATAGTATGTTAAAATAAAGAGTGAAGACGAGTCTCCAATACACAATTCCTATTTGCATAAAATATTATTGGATCGGGTCTGTAGCTGTATGATCAATTTCGTAGGGGAAGAAGATCCACCGAGAAGTTTTTTTTTTTTTTTTTTACTTTTCTCGCGAATGAAATTCAAAGGAAATTTGTTGCAGTTTCTTCGATCTACATCACCTACAAAATTATGTATATCTACCGTAAACAACAGTGCTGCAAAAGCAGACAACTTCGATGTCTTAACGACAGTCTTCAGTACAGTAGAGGCGTGCTGAAATGTTCGGGCGCTATTTACTCTCCATCATAAAATGATCAAATGTGTGTGAAATCTTATGGGACTTAACTGCTAAGGTTATCAGTCCCTAAGCTTACACACTACTTAACCTAAATTATCCTAAGGACAAACACACCCACACACACCCATGCCCGAGGGAGGACTCGAACCTCCGCCGGGACCAGCCGCACAGTCCACGACTGCAGCGCCTCAGACCGCTCGGCTAATCCCGCGCGGCTCCTCCATCATATGTACAGTAACACACGCCTTCGGTCTATGACAAAATGAGGAATGGAGTTCGACCTAGGACGTCGCAACAGCGTCTCGTCCCCGGTTACTGTAGGCTACCAAGTCTTCTCTCCTTACTGGCCAAGTACTGGCGACAGAAATTTATTCCACCTGAGAATTCGATTCTGCTGTCTCTAAATGGCGCGCCACTTCGTAATGCTATGTTAGCTCCCCGTGATTCAGTTGCAGGAACATAGAGATTACACCTGTAGGTGGATAAGTGACTTGAGCTGCACTGTTTCAGTACGCAGATTGTCGAACTCCATCGGCCCAGCTTTACTCCACACGCTCGCTGCAGCTGACGTACCTCGAGTGCGCGGGTCCTTTTCTTTGCCCTCTGGTGTTCTCAGCCCCTTCTCTCCAGTAACCCTCCCCCGATCCCCTCCTTCCCCGCCTCCACAAGGCACCAGCAGATGGCCCCGCGCGATTCTGTCCCCGATCTTCTCCATCATCCCGTCTTAATTGACAGTCGGGGCCCGGACCTACAGTGGATTCCTTTTTACGTCCCGCGGCTCAACGGTCCCTGACCACGCGCCCTACCTCACATCTGTCTCTCCTCCCACCTCCTCGTCCGCCTCCCTGACGTAACGATGGAGCTTTATCTCCTTTCTCCAGTGCCATCCTTCCCCGCTCTTTTTCTTCCCGTTTCTTTTTGGCTGGAGATCTCCCTGCCGCAAAGGCCCCCTCGGCAGACACCGCCGTCGGCCGCCCGTTTAACGACACTGTTCGGTGCGCGATAAATTTCGGCCCTCTGGTCTTTTCTGCAGCCTGCCGGGTGCCAGAAGGGGCCACTGTTCGCGGTCACGAGCAGGCCTTGGTGCTCGCGCCGCCGACTTTTCGGTCTCATAATTGGCGATTTTCTCACTGTTGACTGCACGCGCGTGCCTGGCCGAAGGTCCGACTCGCGTATTTCGTGTGTTGAACGACGTTGCGTCGCTTTTCAGCTCAACCCTTCCCTTTCCGCACACCGTAGGCGTCACATAATGGTACCGGTGCCCATAAAGTCCCATTATCAAATAAAAAAATCATAACTTGGAAACTGCTAGAGACAGAGAACCGTGGTTTCTTGTAAAACGTTCAGCAGCTCTCAAAGTTTGTTTCCTTTGCCCTTTATTCTTTTGTTGCAGAACTCAGTTCGATTGCATCAAAATGAAGACAGACAAGGAAAAGACACAGTGTCATCTGGTATGGAGAATACAATTTCGTGACAACGGGACTGCAGATATATCGAATGCAATATGCAGAAACAAGCAGCATGAGTTGGATCTAAAAATTAAATGAGAAAGGCACTGTCAAAGACCTTCCCCTGTGTCTCAAGCACATGTTGACAGAGTGTAAACTGCGTTTCAACACAGCCTCTAGAAGTCAGTTCGCCGTGCGTCGCACGAACTGCAGAGAGCAAAATCAGTTGTCCATAAAGTCAACAACTTGTACGCATCTGGGTCCGCAGTGTCGTAGCCATACGACGGCATTATTATATTATGTTATGAGACCAAAGATGTTGCTGTGTTTGATTATATTGTTTATTACTATGGACCTATTTCGATGTGATTGCCACCTTCAGGTCATATGTGAAACGCACATAGTGTGGTATATATATACAATCAATTTCGTTTTTTGATGAACAGGAAATTCAAAAAGTTTTTTTTATATCTTTTCATAGGTGTTCAGTATGTCCCCTTTAAGATGCAAGGGACATGTCAGTGCGGTATTCAAATTGTTCCCACACTGAAGCGAGCATGTCTTGAGTTACAGCTTCTACAGCTGCTATTATGCGATGTCTCAGTTCATTCACTGTTGTTGGAGGCGCATAAACCGAGTCTTTTACAAACCCCCACAAGAAATAATCACACACAGGCAGGTGCGGTGATCTTGGAGGCCAGTAATGTAAGACTGAGTCATTTGGTCCTGTGCAACAAATCCATCGTTCGGTAATCCTTTGATTTAAAAATTCCCACACTTCCAGATACCAGTGTGGCTACATAGCGGGAACTAGACTCGAGAGTTTACTCTTTCCAATAGTACGTTGTTCACGCACATATCTCAAATAATATAGTAGTTATGATTTTTTTTAAAAATCAGATGATTCTTTTCGATACACCCTGTATTTTAGATTTTTAAGTAGGTAATTAGAGCTATTGTAGAGCTATGGTTTGCTACGAACGCCATGTGGTCTTGATACCATATGACATCGATGTCTCAGTTACTGTCACACTAGTTTATAAGTCTGCTCCTTTGATGATTCACAAGCGGTTCCGTCTTTTTGCGTACAAAGTATCAATGGTCCAAACACTGCAGCCAAATGATCGTCCTCTTCGGTATGCGATCGTGTGTGCCTTGCTTGCCTCCATAGTTGCTGATAATGACTACCTGCAAACGTGCATCTTTTCTTGTAAATTACCTGGGAACGTGCACCTCTTCTTATGAAGTAACGTTCCACGTTACTGGATTTTTGAATCGCCGCAACATTTGGGTTTGGTGCTCCGGAAACATACATAAACACGTGAACACATCCTTGATAGATGGAAGCGTCATGTTTGGTGTGGCCTTATGCGTGATAGGGCGATAAGGCCATTTTTGTTGGCAGAGATAATAGCGAGAAGTGTTCCTGCTTCCACATAATGAAGAAATACAGCCGTCTATCTCCCAGCATTATGGTGCACCTCACACTGGAGTTTGAACATGCAGGAAGTGTTGAATGTCACATTTCCTGAGAGGTGGATGGGTCAAGATGGTCCCATGGCATAGCCCTCACGCTTTCTCCAACGTCACGCCATTAGACTCCATTTTGCGTGTTAATGTCCTGGATCACTTGTATACAACGCGAGTCAGTGACACTGTAACTCTGCGTGCACGGATCAGTCAAAGAGTCGGAATGTCTACGGGTAGAAGTCCAATATCTCCTTGATGTTTTACGAGTGCCGGGTGGGGCACTCACTGAAACTCTGCCGTAACAGGAAAAAAAAACTTTGAGAGCTGATAAACATTTTATACCAATCTCAATGCTCTCTCTCTCTAACAGCCTTCGTTCAGATTTTTTGAAGCAATACCAGTACTTTATGGACATTCTGTATTTTGGTGTAGCCTATGTCTGCCTTTGCAAAACGCAGTTTCTTGTACTTTCGTCGCGCTCAGAGCAAGTCGCAATGGAATTACTTAATCCCGCTTTGCCGAAGAGAACTCTTCATGACTTTGTACGACTATGCCAAAAACATGTGATATCAACAGTAACAACTTATTAATACCACTACGACGAAAATCTTTGCGTACGTTTCAACTTATTCCATTACAAAAAATGGATCATCTATACCGACACCTAGAAGAACGAAAAAGTGTGGGATATATTTGTACTATGGATATCAGCTGTCACAGTGTAGGAGGCACATGCTGCCTGTGGAAATAACTATTATGACAGCTGCGCTTAGGACAATGCAAGCAGCACTTCTATACGCCGAGGCGAATATGGATGAGTATATCGTTGTCCCATCTGATTATAAATTAGTGTTAAGTTGTTCAAATGTTTCTACAGTGGCACTATCATGATAGAAGACGAGAATTCCATTCATAGAAGACGTAATTAAGTTCTGTTCTTAATAACCATCTTCAGATCTGAATACAGAGTTCGTTAGCATATCGAGTAGGCATATGTAAAAATGGTACGGTCACAAACATGAGCCAAATAAGCTTCATCGTATATATTTAAAGTTGCAAGTATCATATGCATTGCTGTAAAATACATACTGCCTCTATAAATAAACATGTGGGGCTGCCGTCTGAAACTCTGAAGGTACTTGTGAATAACCCAGTATATTTTTCAAAGTGACTGCAAGGTTTGAGAGATCTGAGCTCACGAGGAGGCTCACTAACAACATCTACGAGAGCGTGCTGATAAGCACGACCTCCGAATTTTTATATGGAAATTATTATATCTTTTTTAAATAAAGCAAACGTCATTAACATGCTACTTCTTTATTCTTCATGTCTACGCAAGTATTTCTCTACTTAGACACCCTGGCGGGAACACATTTCTCCCGACGTGACACCAAATTGCTCACATCGCCACTGTGGAATGTTTGAATTTGTTGATGGAGACAAAACTTCATCTCGGCCTGCACTGCCCCATCACTATCAATGTAAAGTCTTCGAAGGTATTTAACTTTTAGAAACAGGTGTAAATCGGATGGTTGTCAAGTAGGGAATTTATGGAGGATGGCCGATGACAGTGAACCCGAGACGTTGGATAGCTGCATACGTCGTAGCGCTCGTGTGTGGTCTGACTTGTCATGCTTAAAGAGAGGGACGAACAATTCGAATTCGAAATTCGATCACAGCTCACTGTTTCTGACGCACTGACCTATGAGTAGTTGCCTTACACGCCATCAAGTAACATGCTACAATTGGGAATCCCCTGGTGGCAGAGGGCTACAAATACACCGCCGAAAAAAGTAGTGCCAGTGTTCGTTTTGTAGGCGATTGACGGGATAAGGGGAGGTGAAGGCTGAGAAGCAAGAAGTGACGGCAGCGGTAAGTAAATAAAAGTACTGTAGAATCGTAGGAAAAGAGAAAAGCCACACACAGTTTCTTTGGCAACAAAGGGCTGTAAATACACTGCCGGAAAAAAGTAGTAATAATGTCATTTTGTTGGAGATTGATAGAATAAGGACAGGGGGAAGCTGGGAGGCGAGAAATGACAGCAGCAGTAAATAAATATAAGTTAGATATACAATAACAATCACGTTATCAGTTAGTAAATAGCGCTAAATTCTGAGTACTTAATTCATTGTATACCCGAATTATGTACTGGTTTTCTTATATATACGTGCCTCAGTTTCCTGAACGATATTTTGTTTCGAATGTCAGTATATTAGAGCTCACTAATCATTTTCTTCCTCCAAATTTACAAAGTAGTTCTGACATATGAATGAAAATTAATAATGTAATTTATTTTTGCCTTACATGCTCCCATCAACATCAGGAATACTTCCAGTTAAGATATGGTTACATGGTGACTGTTCCATACTATGGTTTCCGATTTTTTTAAGCTGCCTCTATCAGCGAGATAATGTCGGTTTGAAGATGGAACCATTTAGAAAAGACTAGCAACATTTAGAAATGAATAAGTTTCAAGTGTTACTTACACATCAAATTATTTGCCTCTTTGCAACCTCTTATTTGATGGATACTGGTTGTCGCTGCTTAGAATTATTTCTGACATATTCAATTTTTCCATGTTGACAATGACATACTGCGAGATGGTAACTCTGAAGTTTCATCTTGCAGGGGACATCACATGTTTAATTTTCCACGAGTGACGATCACTATAGTGTTCCGTACAGCGCCAATTGGAGTAATGGCACTTGTTTTGGTATCGGTACGCCGAAACAAAATGCCTTCGCCCTTGTGCACCTCTAATTAGATCATGGTTACGAGTTCGTGTTGGCGTTATTTACTGCATTAACTTTATACGGAGAGCATGGCATAGTTAACCGTAAGTACTGGAAGCATTCGATTTCACTCTTTAATTCGATCTTAATTACAATCTCCACCAAACCGAGGCTTAAATTAAAATACGGGCTCCGCATTATCTCATTAATCGATAAGGTGTTCGTGATTTATTGAAAGCGATAACGACGCAGTACCAATAATCCACCGCGCGCAATCAATCTCTGGAATGAGAATACTGGTGCACTTATTAGGGTCCGACCGGGCCAGAAACAGCTAAAAAACCGGTCCGTCGGCCGCCGGGAATCTTATGGGACGGCACCGCCTTTACGTAACGCTATTTATTTACTCTGGGCGAAGGGCTTTTATTTTTCGATTACGGGCTATGACAATGCAAATTCCGCGCGTGTGGCACCGGCGGAAGATAATTAAAAATCTTCGATGGCTGCAGATAGGGCTGCCGTTATCGGCCTATCGGAGCGCGGCGGGCTTTTGTTTCGGGCTGAGACCGTTTTAATTGGCTGGTACGCGGCCGACGCCACTAAATATTCCCGGAGCGCTATCGGATTGCGCTCGCGCCCGCCCGCCCGTCCGAACATCGGCGCCGGGGAAACAATTAAATGCCTGCAATCAGCAAGGCGGGCTGAGCTGTGAATCGCTTGTCGTAAGTGCACAGGTAGCGTCTCTATGCGGAGCTGTGGTATGTGGCAGGACTGTTGATACTTTTTTAAAAACATCGGGAATTCGATACATCGATATTTAAAAAAGTCTATATGGGCTCACGAACTCCATGAGAAAGTATCGATATATCGATGTATCGGCGAATAGGTATCGATGCAGCTGCCTATAAAAATAGCGCCCGCACATTGTAAATTTACTGCCGGTTTTAGTGCCGTATATTTAAATACTGATTCATTATCAGATATTCTGTACATCATCAAGCTAGCAGCCTGCCTATTCCCCTTACAGCAAGAATTGAAAGTAAACGATGTACGTTCATGCCTGTCGATAACCACTTCGCTAATAATGGTAACTGCAAGTTAAGTGGCACAATAAAAGGTGTCCGATGGGTCCGTCGTTCGGTTTCGTTACATATCGGATTATGTCGGGAACATATCATGTCGACTTCCATGTTTTTTTTTTTTTTTTTCATTTCTGCCAACGCCAGCGACGTAGCAGTTGTAGTATCAAAATTGTGTGATGAGGCTAAAGTTGTAGTTTCTGTTGGTAGCGCCGAGCACCGATTGCATCAGCATTTCCCCTCACTCGTGACCACCAACCGCAAAGACAAATCTTGTTATTTAGATTTTTGTTCATCATTCTCAGCAACTGTTTTTGAAGAATACCGATGTGAGAAAAGAGTACATCGGTTGTGTTAAATATTGTTTTTTGACACAACCGGCGTGCTGTTTCTTCACATCGAAAACCGTTTTATTCCATTCACACCGCCACTCCCCAGTGCAATCGGACTTCTTCCTTTGTACCACATATACTTGCTTCAGACAGTCAAAGAAAAAGATTGGACCTGATGAAAGCTCAAAACGTAGTAAGACTTCTTCGCACAGTGAAATTAAAATTATGTTGAACTAGGACAACTTCAAATATTATCGAAAATTCTAAAAAATTGTTTTAATATATAACATAAAATAAAAACATCTGCACTCGATATTGCTATTTTGATATCGATTTATCGATGGGGAGTAACTCCTACGCACATCGTTTTCTTGGGAAAGATATCGATAGACCTGTGTTTTATCGATAGCCCTAGCACGTAGCGTCTACACGGACGTGAACACTTTGCAGTCCACACTTCAGTGTTTGGCAGGAAGTTCATAGTACCACTCTTACTTTCTCGACAGTTCCCCTCTCAAGCTCTGATTTCTCTTATTTTATTGCAATGATTATTTCTACTTATGTGGGTCGCGGTCTACAAAATATTCTGGCATTTGGAGGGAAAAATACTTTTAAATCATTCCTTTGTTTCAATTAATGTCACACCACCTCGCTCATCATATCCGCGACACTGTATTCCTAATTCGCTATGATACAAAACGAGCTATTCTCCTTCGAACTTTTCCTACATCCTGGATGAGGGTAAGTGTAAGGTAATGCCCACAAAAAGGAG
This sequence comes from Schistocerca cancellata, assembly GCF_023864275.1. Lineage (NCBI taxonomy): Eukaryota > Metazoa > Arthropoda > Insecta > Orthoptera > Acrididae > Schistocerca > Schistocerca cancellata. Next base: position 463,010,289 of record NC_064632.1, on the reverse strand, counting down.
GAAGAATACGACAGTATCCGATTACAAGATTTCTGGTGATAGTCTTGAGTGTGCCGCATCCCGTAATTATCAGGTAGACATGACAACGACATCTAAAGCGTTGGGAGAAGTGTAAAAAGTGAGTGCTACCAATACGAAAGTGTAACAGAAGTGCTCGGAAATCAGCAGGGAATATTTGGTATAAAGAAGTCGTAGTTGCGGTAAATTTAGAAAATTGTCCGAAGAAGACCGTGCGGCCGTTGTGGTGCCACCATTGTGTATTTTGTGTAGTGATTATGAAAAAAAAGGAAAGAGACATTAGGGAATGTACAGAGACATTCTGAGAGCGGAGATTTTGTTTCCGTCCGCTCGGCCGAAGGCATTGATGTCACGCTTATGTGGAACGTTGGTGATGTTCAAAATGACTCTAAGCACTATGGGACTTAACATCTGGCGTCATCAGCCCCCTAGACACAGAACTACTTAAACCTAACTAACCTAAAGACATCACACACATCCACGCCCGAGGCAGGATTCGAACCTGCGACAGTAGCAGCAGCGCGGTTCCGGACTCAAGCGCCTAGAACAGCTCGGTCACACGGCCGGCGTTGGTGATGTACGTCAACCAGCGAGGTGTGAAATTGCATACGATTTCTGAGGTTTTGGTTGGTTTGGGACCCAACAGCACATGTTAAATTGCTGCGAGTAAAAGCCTCGAGCGCTCGAACTCACTCAACGGAGTAGCTACAGTCGACAAAAATCTCGGACGTTCCATTCGAGCTATCGACTACGCCGTTTTTTTCGTCACTTCCTTTGGCCGTTCGCGTAGAAACCACGTCTCTCTAAAGAGAGTCAATTTTTCCTCGTCCAATACGCTAATTGGATGGACAGATAATCGATAATAGTGTACTGTCCCCCACGCACTCTCGAAGTACTGGGCTTGGCCAAAAGTGTGGAAACATGACAACAAATCCGCGCTTGAAGATAAATGTAGATGCTAGCCAAGCCTGCAGTGTAGGCTGTTGTATTTGACCACGAACGGCATCTCTGTCATTTTCTCAAACGTTTCAAATAGCAGTCGTCGTCAGACCAGTGCACTGCATAGTTATGGCTGCACTATATCAGAACTGGGCTGAATACTTGGGGCTCCAGTGGCAGAAGCTACAAGGGAGACGTTGTGCATCATGGAGAGCTTTACTATTGATATTACGAGAGAGTCGGGCTACAAATTACTTCCTCCCATATACGTCCCGCGAAACGACCACAACATGTAAATTCAAGAAATTAGAGAGAACACAGAGGTTCACCGACAGTCGTTCTTCCCACAAGCCAATCGCGAATGGAAAAGAGGAGGGGGCATCAGTGGTGTCAGAAGTAACCACCGCCACTCACCGTAAGGTGGCTTGCGGAGCATTGTGGTAGAGATAGGTGGCTGCTTCCGTAAAGAAAGTAGCCGAAGTGTTTGGTGTTCCGAGAGGAACCGTATCGAGGATTTATAACACATACAGGGAAAGCGGACAAACAGCATTCGCTAAGTCACAAAATGTACGAAAGCGTGTGTTTTGTGGTCGTGACGAACGGAGAATTGGATTGGTGATGATTTGGACTGCCATATCGTGGTATTTGATGAGCCCCATGGATATTCTGCAGGGTCTACAAGGAGTATGCGGCCATTTTTGTCTGCTCAGGCCCATTCCACGGTGATACTGCGTTCCAAAACAAATGGTTCAAATGGCTCTGAGCACTATGGGACTTAACATCTGAGGCCATCAGTCCCCTAGAACTTAGAACTACTTAAACGTAACTAACCTAAGGGCATCACACACATCAATGCCTGAGGCAGGATTCGAACCTGCGACTGTAGCGGTCGCGCGGCTCCAGACTGAAGCGCCTGGAACCGCTCGGCCGCAATGGCCGGCTGTTCCAAAACGACAAGGTCTCTGTTCACACAGCTCGCATTGTCCAGGGCTGGATTGGTGAGGATGATGATAATTGTCGCATCTCATCTGGTCAGCAGAACTCAGTGTTAGTGACCCTTTGTTGTCTGCTTTGGAGAGATGAGTGCGTGATCGCTACCCACCTCTATCATCGTTATCTGAGTTTGCCAATATTTTGTAGGAAGAGTGTTATAAGATTCCCTTGAAAACTGTCCAGGACTTCCATTTATCCATTCTGAGACCACAGTTTTTTGAATTCCAGGGATTTTCCTGTACCCAACTAGGCGTCGTAATGCGATTTTGTTTTGCTATTTCCGTGTTCTTGTCCATCCCACGTATAAACCATCTTTCTCCCTACAACACGGTCCAAGTTGGCGGTGGATGTGGACGGCGGCTTCGAGATGGCGTGAGAAGGTGCCCGACCAGCACTGGCCGCCGCACTCGTAAAACCACTACCTTTATAATGGAAAATGGCTTCCGTTTTTATAGCTCATTATATTTTATTAGATACGTCCCATTTAATTTGGGACTCTTTTAGAGTGCTGTAAAATGTTAATGGTCTGCCGCGCGCCCCTCGTCGCCGCTATAGGTCACTCAACGCCGTGCCACGTTTGCCCCCAGTTTTTGCGGTTCAAGCCGAAGCGATCCGATAGCGGGCAGTGAATCGGAATGAGGGATGCGTCTTGTCCCGGCGCCCGCCGGACATTGAATATGGATGCACTCCACGGAACAATGCGTCGCGCCCACAGATCTCGACCGAGGCTGCGTTCGCCAGCGCGAGGACCAGACCACGGTCATCTCGCCTGGTAATTCCTCCCGCCTCGAGACTACATCCCCAGCTTGCTGAAGCGTGATGATCACAGCAAGATATGTTGCCCCCCCGCCCCACCCCCCACCTACTTAAATGTTCCTGAACAGTTTTGATTCCTTCGCTCCCATTGTTTGTGATTCACCTACTACGTACCAGCACAACAAAACGGCACAGATCATGAGGGTATTAGTGAACATTATGGTTAAAAAAGCGTAAAACTCTGTGAAGCTCCATCACAACGAATGATATTTATGCCATAATGTTCAACCGGAGAGTGTCCGAATAGAAGATCATCAGTAAACATTGAAAGTTGTCAACATCCTCTCGTTTCATCATTCTCACATCCATCGTGCACAAACTGCGCGTTAAGTGGCGCCGCACCACCTCTCGTCCGAGGAAACTTTTCCAAGTCGCATCCTCATCAGGTAAAGTCATGGCGACCGTCTTCTGGGACTGTAAAGAGGTTATTCTATTTGGTGTCCTCACTCGTGGTGAAACGAACAACTGGGAAGTGTATGGTACTGAACAAACGACTTCAGCCTGTTCCGCACCACAAGAGTGCAAACGAATTTCCCCCCTGTCCATGACAACGCCAGATCTCACACAAATCTGGCACCCGAGAGGAGCTCACAAAACTTCACTCGGCTGTTCATCATTATCCACTCTACAGCCCAGATATTTGGCCCAATGAAAGATGCACTCTGCAGTATGTGGATAACGGGGAGATTACTGATGCAGCCAGACTTTGGCTCTGGCGTCGACCAGTAGAGTGGTATCAAGCGGCCATGCAGACCCTCCCAGTACGGTGGTATAAGGCCGTGGCATTCAACAGAGATTATATTGAAAAATAGGCTTCTGTAGCCAAAAGATTTGGGAATAGCATGGTATATTGGAATGATGAATAAAACCAAAATACTTTCAGACAAAAATGTGTTGAATTGCTTACTGAACACCCCTCGTGTAAAGCCCCTGTAAGTTGGGAATTACACTGGTACAAGAATGGAAACCTTTGGAACGTTGCTATACTCGAAATACATTACTGCTACACCACGAAGATGACGTGCTACAGGACGCGAAATTTAACCGACAGGAAGATGATGTTGTGATATGCAAATGATTAACTTTTCAGAGCATTCACACAAGGTTGGCGCCGGTGGCGACACCTACAACGTGCTGACATGAGGAATGTTTGCAACCGATTTCTCATACATAAACAGCAGTTCACCGCCGTTGCCCGGTGAAACGTTGCTGTGATGCCTCGTGTAAGGAGGAGGAATGCGTACCATCACGTTTCCGACTTTGATTAAGGTCGGATTGTAGACTATCGTGATTGTGGTTTATCGTATCGCGACATTGCTGCTCGCGTTGGTCGAGATTCAATGACTGTTAGCGGAATATGGAATCGGTACGTTCAGGAGAGTAATACGGAACGCCGTGCTGGATCCCAACGGCCTCGTATCACTAGCATTCGAGATGACAGGCATCTTATCAGCATGGCTGTAACTGATTGTGCAGCCACATCTCGATCCCTGAGTCAACAGATGGGGACGTTTGCAAAACAACAACCATCTGCACGAACAGTTCGACGACGTTTGCAGTAGCATGGACTATCAGCTCGGAGACCATGGCTGCGGTTAGCCTTGACGCTGCATCACAGACAGGACCGCCTGCGATGGTGTACTAAACGACGAACCTGGGTGCACGAATGGCAAAACGTCATTTTTTCGGATGAATTCAGTTTCTGTTTACAGCATCATGATAGTCGCATCCGTGTTTGGCGACATCGCAGTGAACGCACATTGGAAGCGTGTATTCGTCATCGCCGTACTGGCGTATCACCCGGCGTGATGGTATGGGTGCAATTGGTTACACGTCTCGGTCACCTCTTGTTCGCATTGACGGCACTTTGAACAGTGGACGTTACATTTCAGATTTGTTACGACCCGTGGCTCTACCCTTCATTCGATCCCCGCGAAACCCTACATTTCACCAGGATATTGCATGACCGCATTTTGCAGGTCCTGTACGGGCTTTTCTGGATACAGAAAATGTTCGAATGCTGCCCTGGCCAGCACATTCTCCAGATCTCTCACCAATTGAAAACGCCTGGTCAATGATGGCCGAGCAACTGGCTCGTCACAATACCGCAGTCACTACTCTTTATGAACTGTGGTATCGTGTTCAAGCTGCATGGGCAGCTGTACCTGTACACGCCATCCAAGCTCTGTTGGACTCAATGCCCAGGCGTATCAAGGCCGTTATCCCGGCCAGTGGTGTTTCTTCTGGGTATTGACTTCCCAGGATCTATGCACCCAAATTGCGTGAAAATGTAATCTGATGTCAGTTATAATATAATATATTTGTCCAATGAATACCCGTTTATCATCTGCATATGTTCTTGGTGTAGCAATTTTAATGGCCAGTAGTGTGTTTTTGTTGCTGCATTGAGGAAACACGCTGTCTCCATTGCGTAGTCGAATGTACGGAGTGCCCTCTCGAGCTGCAGCTATTAAGCTCGACGTTGCTCACACTGAGCTGCAGGTGGTCTGTCGGCGCGTGTCGTCGCCAGTGGCAGCGACAAAACGGGTGTCGCGTGCCGGCGAGCGCACCCGGGAAAAAGTGGCCGTCATACGGACGCCGGCGGACTCAATCGGCCAGTCATGAAGGCAGCGCAAGTAGCTTTATTTATGGCCTCTCCGTGCGCTGAGCGCCGTGCCCCGCCGCCGGTGCGCCGTCCCGGCCAAAACAGACAAAAGCGACTGCCGCCGGGCCTGCTGTGCAATGACAATCACGTCGCCCCCATTAACGCCGAGTACCGAGGGCGGCGGGGAAAAAAACTCTCAGTGCTGCAGCCGCGCTGCCATTGACAAATTTGACAGCGGTACACGGCTACGCAGTAGGAGCGGCTGCGTGGCAGGTTCATTACGCGCAGTCCCACACGGGATTTCTCATTAATAAGGCGGCCGGCCGTACAGTACCGTGCTCGTCAGGGGTGTCCAGCCTCTAGCTATCTGCCGGTAGGCCAGTTCGCTCGCCACACATTTTCACGCGTCGGGCAGGCGAGTCTAACTTCTTTAGTTTTAATTACAATTTTTTTCATCGTCATACGTCATCCACCGCACTGTTAAGGTATTCAGTCTATGCTAAATACCATTAATTACACCGCCGCAGCTACAAAATGCTGGCGAAGGTGTTCGACTGTGAGATACACTAACTGAGATACACTAAGGGAAAAAAATTACTAGAATCTTTTAGAGGTTTCCAATTCACTCAAGATACATTGTCGCAACAGTGCACGTCTACTACATGAAATCATTACATTTACAGATCAGTAGCACACGCGGTTCCGAGGTACCAGATATTGACCCATGCTGAAAGACTCATATCAGTACGTGGTGTAGCCTTCAAGGGCGGAAATGCAGGCGTTGACTTTGGCTTCCAGTGGATCGTACAAATGGCGAATACTGTCTTGAGATGTGTTATGCCACGCCTGCTCGATCGTTCTTTTTTAATATTTCACTGATACGATACAATACTGCACTAACGTCAGCTTACGAAGCTGCATGCCATGTTGACGTAAGTATGCGTAATAAACTATTGACAGTATCGAAAAAAATTTTGACAGTAGCAATGCGGGAAATCAATACTACTCTGTTAAGCACATAATGGTTGTAACTTTATTACCTTCAAGAATGGCGAAATGACAAGGACTTTTATTTATTTTAAATATAACATTTCTCTCTTATCACATCCGAGAGCCACTTAAAGGAGGAGAACTTCCCTGGCGCTGTGCCTAACAGCCTGGTGCACTCAGTGAATGAGATTTCAATAGCTTGGCTTTCCTATCTATAAATTTACTGGAGGTTATAAAAAAGGAAAATGGTATGCCCTCTTAGTGCGCAGCAGTTTCCGACCCTGAACTTTATCCTTACACTTTGACAACTGTCATTAATGATGATCAACTCTATTGTGCGTGAAAGAGCAGTTTAATGTAAACGTGATTTTGGGCTTCGCCGGAAAATGTCATGTATGTGGCCAGTCACAAAAAACAGGAGACTAGCACTGAATTTTTGTTTACGTAGCAAAAGTACCCAAATAGTGATAGTTGCCTTCAGATAAGGACTCAAATGAATCGACAAATGTCTGCAATTTTTCATTCAACCGCTCAGACGTTTCCGTGAGGCTGCGCAGAAACTCTACTGGAGCGTAACAACGTGTTTCGTAGTAAATTGCTTCTCCACTGGCAGTAAATAGATAAATTTTGCTTAAACTTGTGACAGCATGATATACGCTTTAAGGTTGAAAACAGTCGCGCTCCGACATGCGTGTCAAATGCAAGAAGGCACACTTTTTTTCGTCAATATATATGCACTTGGAAGTCCATAGATGAGTGATCAGCGTGGGTGAGTTCTACGGGGGAACCCGGTTTGATTCCCGGTGCAGCTGCGGCTTTTTCCTTAATACGGGCGGTGGAGGGGGGGGTGGGGGGGAGGGAGAGGGAGTGGGATGAACAGAGGACACTCGGCGTAGTGATGTCAATTGAGGAGCTACTTAAATGAGAAGTAGCAGCAACAGTTCTGCTAAATCGACAACGATTGGGAGAACGGTGTGCTGACTCCCTCCCTTCCAAATCGCATCCAAATGACGCCATTGTCGGAGAATGACCCGGCGGTCGGTCGGTTCCAGTTGACTTGTCTGTGGCCAGAACGGCAGTGTTTGATTGCTCCATATATGGGGCGTTCAAATTATCTGTAGACGTTTAAACATCTTTGAGACCACTCTCAGGATCCAAACAATTTATTATTAAAATTTGTTCTCCTTGGAAGGGGACATCCAATGATACTAAACTAACCCTCCACACCATCCCATGTGTGCGTTTGGGTCGGAAGGGGGGGGGGGGGGGAGGGGAAAGCGCTACTGAAATATTACATGGGAACTCCCATTTTTTAATGCGGATTCAATTTCTACGGAAGAAATACATGAGTTTTGTCCGAAACACTTTTTCCCGTCATGACAGGTGAAGCTGTAACCGGAAAAAAATCTGCCCAAAGTGAACTGAAAACTACACGTCCACGTCGTTGTTCATGGGTAACGCTAAACGTGGCTTTTGTTAAACTTATCAGTGAACCTTTTACTGTCAGCACTTGACTGTCTTTTATGAGATAGTTCGCTACATGGTACACAGTGGCACGTCGTTTTGTTGGAGGAGTACAACGTTGAGATTGACGTTTCCAATTGAATGGAAAAATTGCCTATTTTACACTTTACCGTAGAGCTGGATGGATAATTCAAGTGTCATTCGATAGCATTTTGAAACATACGACTTTCTACCCAATTTGGTTATTCTGATTACATCGCCATTTGTCACAAAATGGAAAAAAAAGATTGAGAAAAAAACTGTGTATTTTTTTCCATAGAATCCGAATTTACAATAAAAAATCGGGTTCCCATTTAAGATTTAAAAGTTGCTCTCCTTACACAGACACCGGATGGGATGGGGGCTGAGTTTGGTATGATTGGATATCTCCATCCGAGACGAACGGATTTTAATGACAAATTGTTGGATCTGGTGTGTAGTTTCCGAGTTATTTCATTGCCTTTAGATAAACTACACACCCTGTATCTCTGAATATGGTGTTTGACTGCAGTTAATGTGTGTAGTGTTGTGCCTTATTTGTTTTGTAATGACGAGTCAGTGAGAGAAAAGGGGCAGAGCAACGCTTCTTAAACAACGAATATGGGGCGTCCGTGCTTTACATCAATGTCTGGCTGATGGAGCACCATCCATAGTGTCATAGCGTCTCACTATCTGAGATGCTGTGAATGGGAAATTGGAAATTTGTGGTAAGGTCTTATGGGACTAAACTGCTGAGGTCATCGGTCTCTAAGCTTACACACTACGTCGTCTAACAAACTAACTTACGCTAACGCCAACACGCACACCAATGCCCGAGGGAGGACTCGAACCTCCGACGTGGGAGCCGCACGGACCGTGACAAGAAGCCCAAGGCAGCGCGGCTACCCCGCGCGGCGCTGCGAATGGGGTAAGAATGTTACTGAGACAACTGGGGCAAAGTTTGCGCATGAGAAACTTAACGCCAGTACCTCTTATCCCCCTGCCCTGCACACACTGGTAATGGAAATTGCTTCTACCAGCAGGACCACCTGCCTCCTCTGGGTCGAGTGCCCTCACACAAGCAATAGTAAGCGAACTCATTTACAAAGATGGAAGCCATGTTTTTATCATATCAATGCATCGACCTGTCTGATCTGGTCAGTAATTATGAAATTAAAGTATCATTAGAGTTAAGTTCAGTGTGACTTGAGTGAGAGACCCGTCAGGTTTTTCAGAAGGCAAACTACTGTCGCACGCTGAGCGGAGCAGGCAGGCAGGTGGCTGCGGGCCCAGTTTTCGGCACCTGGCGGGCCGTTTTGGCGACAGCGGCCAGCCAGGCTGCATGCGTCTGAGCGGTCCTAATGCGGCAAGTTATGGGGCTGTCCCTCGCTTCGCCATAACGGTGCTGATTTATTCCTAAGTCTGATTAACACTTCAGGCAGTACGTTACGGCGTCGCGCGGGCGATGAAAAACCCGGCACAATGCTTAATTGGCGTTTTACATAAATAACAGTGTTAACTAGTTTATTACGAAAATTGTCCCCGCGGCCCTTGAGATACGGCCACAGTCCGGCGCGAAATCAAGACGAATGGCGGCGCGACAAGGCGATGACAGGGTGGATTGTACAGGGTTGGGGTGACGGTGTGGTGTGGAGGGGGGTGGAGGGGAACGTCTCAAAGCTGAGTGCGACTGAATCACTGGGAGTCGAAGAGGCTGAAAGGCGAGGGGTGGGGCAGGGGGGGAGGGAGACCTTTGAAATCCCCTCGGCCTCTCAACGCGGAGCTTTATTAAAGGCATTCAAACAGGCGCATTAGTGCCGGCTTTGAGGCCGACAAATTGAATTATGTGGTTTTCGCCACCGCCGCGACTAGCGGAGGGGTAATTTATTCGGCAGCTGACGCGATATACGGCCGCCGTATATATTTAGGCCTTAAATAAAGTTGCGGTTAACGAACAATACTTCTCCAGCAAGGGAGCTGCAGCTTCAGCCTGTGAAGGTCTTTCGCATCTAAGTGGTTTCGAAAAGACTGGCTCCCAGGAGCATTCACGGCGAATTAAAGCTACTTCTGACGTCGTGTCGAAAGTACAGGAACCCAGTCCTCAGTCAGTGTCGGTGAACTTTGGCGTCATGTCTGCAAGTGCTGAAACAAAACGCAATGTTCCCAAAATCTTAAACGTGGCTGTAATTCAGCAACTGTACGACGGCAAACTTAGAGAGGTTGAATTAAAAAAATATCAGCTGACCATTTGCAAATAAATGTTTACTCGAAGCCCTGGTCTAGGTTTCTATAGCTATCAAATGAAGAAATAATAGACTATGAGTGCCATTATAAGAAATTTCGAGGTTTTGTGTGAGATGGGAGCTACATGCCAAGCCCATATAAAAGCTCCAGCTGCCACGGATGAAACTATAGTACCAAATGCAATCAGAACATGGTACGTAGTTTAAAAGCCACTGCTGTTAACATGTGAAAGACTCCATGCCCCTTGCGCTTGTTCCTTACTGTTAGACAAAATAACGGAGGCAGCAGATGTTTGTAACATTTTGAGTTGAAAGGAGAAGGTACTGTGACAGAAATGAGGAAAAAACTGAAAAATGAATACATAATTAAAAACAATAAATGTATTACGGTAAAAGCTCGTCCAGCACAAGTGGTATGTCTCATTACTGATCACTAACCTACTCGACAACTGGACAGAATTATTATTCTTCGCCGGCCGCGGTGGTCTAGTGGTTCTGGCGCTGCAGTCCGGAACCGCGGGACTGCTACGGTCGCAGGTTCGAATCCTGCCTCGGGCATGGGTGTATGTGATGTCTTTAGGTTAGTTAGGTTTAAGTAGTTCTAACTTCTAGGGGACTTATGACCTAAGCTGTTGAGTCCCATAGTGCTCAGAGCCATTTTTTATTATTCTTCAGGTACCAAATGCATTGTTCCAGAAGATGTAAGGGACACGATACAGCAATCAAGACAAATAAAACCATTTGCCGTCAGTAACATGAATGTGTCTGACTTCTTAGATTTCAAGGAAGCTGCAGATTGTAATTCAAACACAGCAAATCTAAACATATCGATAGTACAGTCACTACGGTTGGACAAACATAAGCCTCAAGTAGTTAAGACCAGGAGAAGCTTAAATGAGATTGAGGTCTGGGAAGATATTCCTATTTTGAGAAAAGTTGTGCGAGTATAAGACGTCAAGAAAATGCAAGTGTTTGCAGTGGGTGTTACAAGCCACATCTATAAAGAAAAAAAAGAAATACTTCATTGGAATAATGCAGTACCTGATAAATAATGACCATATGCAGTTTTACAAAAGCAGAATGAACTTTTATTATCGCTTTGCTGAATATTGAACAATGGCACTTACAGCTTTTATCGCATTTCCACTTTCAGTAAGTATTCCATATTATTATAACACGATGTTTGTAATTCCCTAGCCGGCCGGTGTGGCCATGCGATTCTAGGCGCTACAGTCTGGAGCCGAGCGACCGCTACGGTCGTAGGTTCGAATCCTGCCTTGGGCATGGATGTGTGTGATGTCCTTAGGTTAGTTGGGTTTAATTAGTTCTAAGTTCTAGGCGACTGATGAACTCAGAAGTTAAGTCGCATAGTGCTCAGAGCCACTTTTTTGTAATTCGCTATGTAAACTACGCTGAAGTTAATTGTGCAATTATGGCCGTTAATAGCCTAGTGTGTTTAAAACTCATATTCCTCAAAGTAATGATTTTGGCACTTACAGCATTTCTTATTTCAAGTCTTCAAGTTATCATGTTCAGAAGGTTCAAATGGTTCAAATGGCTCTGAGCACTATGGGACTCAACTGCTGTGGTCATAAGTCCCCTAGAACTTAGAACTACTGAAACCTAACTAACCTAAGGACAGCACACAACACCCAGCCATCACTAGGCAGAGAAAATCCCTGACCCCGCCGGGAATCGAACCCGGGAACTCGGGCGTGGGATTCAGAAGGAGTAACGGGCCTTGTTGCATCACATGCTGGTCAAGTGAACGAACCCAAATAGCTCTTGTCCAATAAGACATTCCTTATTTCTAGATTTACGAAAAGCATTTGACAGGGTACTCCACTGTAAACTGTTAACGAAGGCTCGTGCATACGGAGTAGGCTCCCGGATACGTGACTGGCTCGAAGACCTCTTAAATAATAGATCCCAGTATGATGCCCTCGACGGCGAGTGTTCATCAGCGACAGGGGTACGGAGGCGTTTAGATAGTCGTTTTTCCCTCGTTCTGTCTGCGAGTAGAACAGGAAAGGTAACGGGGAACGACTAGTTGTGCTACAGGGCACCCTCCGCCACGCACCATACGGTGGCTCGCGGAGTATGTATGTAGACGTAGACATTCACCTCGAGGAAAAAGAAAAAAAAAAAAAGTTTCAGGTGTGAAGATTAAATGCCAAGTGTAGAACTCCGTTGACATAAGGCTCTTGTCGAGGTAACAGTTGACTTACATGCAATGAAACACAATGATGGCATGTGAATTGTTACAGGATGCATGTCGCAAATAGCAGACATCAACTGGAGTCGACGTTTGCTATTTTCCATGTGCCTACTGGAGCTGATGTTTGCTATTTGCCGTACCCATGCTGTTACGATCCAGACGCCATCACTGTGTTTTATTGTATATAAATCAACTTTCACTTTGGAAAAAGGCTTATGCCAACTTGACTTAATGTCTTCACACCAGAAATGCTATGTTGTTAGTCTTATGCTATGGATTGCGATATCTTTGTTTTCAAAATAAATGTCTTGTATGTCAAGAGCGTTTGGCTTTGTTCAGTGGCCTTTACCAGCTTGTGATGTAATACGATCCATTACACCTTCCGAACAAGATAATGTTATAATTATGAATTTCTAGATGAAAGCTACCAATAAACCTTTATTGCTGATGGCTGGCTGACTTTTTACAACTTTTTCAAGTTAACGTTGATTCTTTTGTAGTGTCCCTAAAAATTTATTTACTGGTTATATAAGCCTGTATAAAAACATGTGTCAGAAAGTTTAGGGATTTATTTTTGACGGCAAAATAGTGCCATAAGTTCATATGCGCATGGGTCCGAAAATCCTTCGTTATGAAAGTGTGAAAGAAATTCCCTGTAGTCACTGGTGGTTGTGTTAATTACATGAAATGTGTCCTTTTAATCACTTTCTAGTTTCCGTTTGGCCATGACATTCATTTCGTTTTGTCTAGTTGCCATTTGTCCTATTTTAGATTAACACCCATTACAATACACCATAACGACGTATTGGGGGTCTGAAATGAGGCCAAGTGTTGTACGAATGCCTGAGCTTGAAGATCGGTGTCTTCGTCCGGTGAATGAAACTCCATCAACTGCGAGAAGGGGAGGTGTTAATCACACGACGATCTGGAGCATTGTGCATGAAAAATCTTCTGTACCTGTATCGCCTACAGTGGGTGCAAGAATTAAATGAAGCAGTTATTCAGGTAAGATTGACTTTCTCTCAACGCACGTTAGGGCAGTGTGCTGTGTTGCTGCAGTTCTAACAGTGTAGATTATTCATTGATGACGGCTGACTTTTCGCGTGATGGAACCTTCAGTTATTATGCCACTCACTATTGTGTTTATGAAAACCCTCATGAAGTAAGACGAGACAGACATCAATTGAGGTTCAGCCACAACGTGCGGTTTGGAATCATTCATGGTCACCAAATTGACCCCTACTTCTTTCTGCAACGTCTTACTGGACAAACGTATGCACACTTCGTCAGACATGAGTTGCTTCTTTTACTGGATGTTGTACCATTAGACGTCATCGAAAGAATGTGGTTTATGCACGATGGTGCTCCAACTCGCCAGGATCTCGATAACCAGTTTCGAAACGCATGGATTGGTCGAGGAGGATGCGTTTCATGGCCAGAATTATATGGAATGAATTTTTTCTTCTTTTGGGTATTTAAAATCTTCATTGTTTTCACTCCCGTACCCAATGTCGATAATCTCAGCGAGCGTATCCAAAATGGGTTTGACCAAATATTGAACGTACCAGTAGTTTTCCACAACGTATGGCAAGTATGGAAAGCATGCTCACGGGATGCATTGAAGCAGGAAATGACCAGATCGAGCAGTTTTTGTCTCGTAAATGTGACTGTCTTTGGTAAATGTTTCGTTTCGTGCCATGAATAATACATTCTTTCATACATGTAAACGTGTTTGTAGATGTATAAGTTTTTTGCCACAAATAATAAATCCTTTCGTATTCCCCTAACGAATGACTGTCGGTCCCTTGTTCATACGAATTTTTATAACGTTTTGATGTGAAGAATAAATCCGTAAACCTTCCGAAACTATTTTTTACACACTCTGTATAAAATTTTATAATAGTGTTTTTCTTTCGTTGTAATTATTAACGACTATCGGTAAGTGACACGCTCAACAGACAGGAAATCTAATTTCCATTGGTTCATCATTATTAAGATGTTAAAAATATTCTCATTTCCCTCGAAAACTTCATTCCACAAGATGAATGCTCATAGTAAGAACGGAAGGTAAGTTAAAATTCAAGGTCGATGCGACGACAAGGTCATTAGAGACGGGGAGCTTTCTCATTTGGATACGGGCCTTGACAGCCTGTAATCGTTCGAACGTTTATTAGTATATCGTGTAAACATTTGAAGTAAAATGAAGTAAATCCGTCAAGAACTTTTCGAGAATTTGTAATGTAGGTATGTACTTATACTGGGTGTTTTCCTAAGAGCGTGCAAAAATATAACAGGACACAGAGAAAAGTCCACTGAACAATTTGAGATACGGAAAGTGGGGTCGGAGAAGTCAACTTAAGGAGGTATGGAAGTAAACTTGTCTACCGCTTTGTCTAGCATTACTGTTTTCTAGCGTATTTACATCTAACATGCCTACAAGTTTACGCATACTGTGTACATTCCTTATTTCCTGCAAGGAAACAAGGAGAAAGAGCCTGATTACCAGGAAGTCATGGTGCAGGTTTTATTTACCTTAGTTGTCCATAAGGTGACACAGTGTATCGTATTTACATTGTCCTATGACATAACGTGCCACGAATCAACGACAAACCCATTCATTACCTAATGTTATTTTGAGACGTACAATATAATACGATGGAGCAGTATCCGCACACTATATCCTGGTCGCTGGACTGGAAAGGGAAATCCTATTCCATGACCTGCGAGGTCACCTGACCTGAATCCCCCTGATTATTTCCTATGGGGATATCTAAAGTCATTTGTGTACAAGACTCCAGTGAATACGGAGATGGAATTACTTGCTAGAATTGTGGCTGCCTGTGATGTGATTCGAAACGCACCAGGGATAATTGTCAGGATGCGTGAGACTCTTTTTCGGCGATGTCATGCTTGCATTGAGGTTGATGGCCATCAGTTTCAGCACATTTTGTTAAGATACAGTACAAATAATACTTTCGTTGTATCAGTGATGGTACTTGCAGTTGACTAATAAAAATAAAAAAGTACACAGTAAATTGATTTTATTCCTATTATCTCCTTAACTTGATTTCTCCGACCTCAGGTGCCCTACCTCAAATTGTTTGGTGGAGCATTCCGTACGTCCTGTTAAGTTTTTGCACGCTCTTACGGAAACGCGCTGTATACGATATATATTTTTAAAATGTAGCTTAGATCCAGCCGGCAGTTTATTGGAGTATAGTGTCGAAATTTGAGGTAAAGCTTTCAGTAACTTTTTGAGATTTTTAGCAACAACGTTAAACAACTGTTTTACATTGGTATAAATTTAATCACTGTAGACGCTAGTCGAGAACTGTGCAGCTTAATGCACAGCAGTCGACAGCACAACGTGATTGTTGTTGAGCCAACAAAAGCTGCGCTTTTACGACCACACACTGACACAGATGGCAACAGCCAAGTTTTGACAGATGAATTGCTCCCTTGTTTGAAAGCACTCAGCGATGCTGGATGCGCGTTTCCGGCCGGGAATTGATATAAGACGCTGCCTCGGCATTCATTTACGTCAGTCTGAGCTGGCGGAAAGAACACAGGCCGACGTGGAGGGATCGTGACCTAGTGGGGTCGCACCGTTCCCAGCAGTTCCCCAGGGATTACCGGGACAAAGGGCGCGCGGAAACAAATGGTACCTCACCTGGCGCGCTCCCTTTCATCGACGGCATTATGAAAAATCTGCGGTGGCTGTCGAATGTCGAAAATTACTCTGTTCCTCCCCTATTAATAAAGGGACAGCCCGATCGCTGGTAACCTTTCTCTTTTACGCCTGCCAGCAGCTGACGATGGCTGCGGATTAAATATTTAATTTACCCTTTGTCGAGTCCCCTTTGTTGTAACGCCATTGTCTTAATATCCCGGTGCGTGGAGTGGTATCCAAGGAGAAGTTATATTCCCCGAACACGCCAGGTTCCCACAGCTTGCGGTAAGTTTTTCTTTATTGATGAGGTAATACGGCAGATGTCGGTAAATAGAGGTCTGTAGAGCGAGTGTGGAAGACGAAAATACAGACAGAAAGATACAGCAGCTGGAAGGCGCCACCTATCCGCATTCATATAAAGGTTATTTTTGTTCTGGTATTGTAATGAATGACACCAATGCTCCTTATGAACTGCGTTGTGTTATTTACAACAAAGTTCATAAGCTATAGTTAAAATTTCCGTGTCCTTAAACAAGGTACATATGAAATGATTCTCGGTCAGTACCACACACTATTCCTGTCATATCATTTTGTGTAAATTTCTATAAACATTTATCAAGAATACACATACCAGCTTGTAGCGAACGAATGCTCTATAACAGAAGGAAAGTTGATAGCATACTATGGGGTGACTTTCATGGAGTTGTTAGCGATACTGTTTTAAAGATGCCTCAGGGCCTCAGGTCCACTGATATTTCAGTAACACCGAATACAGTGCGATGGCACGTTATTCATCTTGACCGCACGTTTTTTGTCGAAGAAAAACTTTGACATTAAATTTAATTCTTGTCTTCGTTTTCTTCATTATACGAGAAACGAGACAGTGAACAATGAAATTTGGAAAAAGAGTCCACTTAAGTTGTAAACACCCGAACAAGAATAATTTCGGGTCTTCTGTAATTAGTCGTTGTTTCCACTGCTGTTTTAATGATAGATGGTTCACCTGCGAAAGAGTCCTGACAAACAGCTGGGCGTGTCTCGACAGGTGTTTTCAGAGAGCGCCATCAATCAATCAATCAAACGTTCATCAACGGCCGCCGTCCGTCAGCCGTGAAGGACAGGAACCACCCATGATGGTGAATAGCTCCTGCCCTGGTGCCCACTTCATATCATAGAGTGTGTTCAGCTAAATCGTCGAGCTGCCGAAAAATAATTGCTTAGAGTGCAATGTTCAGTCACGGAATAATCGGTGCGATATTCCTTGATGGCAAGGTGACTACCGAACGGTACGCGAAGGTTTTGGAAGATGATTTTATCGCCATTATCCAAAGTGATCCTGATTTTGACAAACTGTGTTTCATGCACGACGAAATTCGATCCCATCGGAATGGAGAGTGTTTGATGTCCTGGAGAAGCACTTTAGTAACAGTATTCTGGCTCTGCGGTACCCAGAGGTCACTGGCATGGGCTTCGATTAGCCGCCATATTCTCCGGATATGACCACATGCGACTTCTTTTTCTCGGGCTATATGAAAGACAAGGTGTGCAGCAATAACCCTAAAACCCTTGCTGAGATGAAAACAGCGTCGATGTTCCGACACTTCAGCGGGTCATGCAGAATTTTGCAATTCGTCTGTGCCACATCATCGCCAATGATGGCAGGCATATCAAACATATCACAACCTTAATCTGAATATCTGTAGTGACGATTACATGTTGAGTAAAGAGTGTACACGCCGTAGTTGGTAACTAATTTTTGCACGTCCGGCCTGCCGTGCGGTCTAACTCACTCCTTCCGAGCGGGAAGGCACGAATCCGCAAGGCGGATTGATGTCGAGGTCCGGCGTGCCAGCCAGCCTGTAGATGTTTTTCAGGCGGTTTTCCATCTGTGTTGACGAATGCGGGCTGGTTCCCCTTATTCTGCCTCAGTTACACTATGTCGACGATTGCTGCACTGCCTCCACGTACGCGTACACCGCAATTACTCTACCACGCAAACATTGGTGTTACACCCGCCTGGAAAGAGACGTTCCCAGTGGGTTCACTGGGGACCGAACCGCACAATAACCCTGGGTTCGGTGTGGGGCGGCGGTGGGGTGAGTGGACTGCTGTAGCCTTCTGTGGGGTTGTGTACCACTGAGGGCTACGGCGGGGACGAAGCCTCTGCGTCGTTTCTAGATCCCCAGTTCAATACATACAACCAATTTACTTTTTTTTCACGCTGTAGGTAACACTGGTTACAGCAGTTGTAGAATGCAGAATTAGCCTATCCGTCCTGCGTGGACTACAGTTCCAAGAAAACACGCTAAATAATGTTCTCGAAGCTAAACTTCTGCCTTGATGTACCATCCGAAGATCAGTTCCAGACTAACAGTACTCAGTTAAGTCTCTAGGCAGGCGGTCTCTGGCCATGCACGACAATTCTATTCACTGTACTCTTTGTACTGAAGACTAACCACTGATTATCTATCGGTAAGTGATTCTGTCTCCCTCGACGACTCGAAGACTTGAAGACACGACGACTGTTATGCGGGAACTCCCTAGCAAGAATCGGACTGAATTGCAACCCGCAACTGACAACTTCTCCTCGTGTACGGTTACTTAAGCTCGCTTCTCTCTCTTCCTGCTGGCTCTGCCGCTCCATGGCGGCGTGATTCTCGCGCGCAGCGTGATTGGTTTGCTCGCAGCGATGCTCCTGCTGTGGACGAACGTCCTCGGTACTTCTGGCACCAATTGTCACAAACGCTTCTAGTGTGGTATCTCAGTACAAGACAGTATTGAAACAAACCTAGAGCTTTCGGAGCTCATAAGGTACGTGTGACGGACTCCGCAGATCTACGAGTTGGTCTCGGGGACTCGGGCCTGCGCCAAGGGCTGGCGGAGACGTCTGCGAGGAGCGAGCTGCCCCGGGCTTCCGGCTACCCCCGGCGCGCCCACGGTGATGGAGCGTTGCCTGCCAGTAAACGCCGCCGTATGAATACCTTAGCGGGTAATTAAAATGCTTTCGGCCGGCAGTCCAATTTTCGGATCGTAATCTGGCGCATGAATAATACGGTGGCGGTGGACGCACGCCGATAATCGACGCGCCCGGGCCCCGGCGATTTTTCTTCCCACCTGCTAGTTTGTCTTCATGCATAATTTACGTCCGCCGCGCTCTGAGAACCGATGGGTCCTTAAGCCGGGATCGGGCTATTTACCAACCTTATCACGATAAGCTCAATCGGCCCCGGGCTCTCAGCCGTGTGCTCCCGGTCTGCACTCGATCTAGAGCGCCTTGCGTTGCTGAGCTAGATACGTTGGTACTCCTGCTCGCGGATAAAGAACAGTCAAGAACTATACCCTGCAACACTACACAGTTCTCGAAACATAATTTCGATGTTTAGCGCAGTGAAACATTTTCGTCAACCTAGTACTTTGATCAAAGTGCTATCGTTACAGCACGGTAGCAGACCAAAAAGACCGCGATCAGAATCGCGATTTTCTTCTTGTTGTTGTTTTTGGTGGTGTGGTAGGGGGGGGGGTGATGGTTCTTGGGGCTTGGTTCCTATTTAAGCTACGAGCATGGGGTAACGTTTTTGACTTAGTCCGGCCCAGCGGCCATTTACATAGCCACTCGGACATGTGTTCAAAATGGTTCAAATGGCTCTGAGCACTATGGGACTTAACATCTGAGGTCATCAGTCCCCTAAACGTAGAACTACTTAAACCTAAATAACCTAAGTACATCACACACATCCATGCCCGCGGCAGGATTCGAACCTGCGACCGTAGCGGTCGCGCTGTTCCAGACTGAAGCGCCTAGAACCGCTTGGCCGGCTCGAACATGTGTCTTAATGTAGCTATGTCACAGTACTTAACCAAGCTTTCAACAACGAATCGGACCTGGCGAATCGATTAATTCCTTTTCCAAAAGATTTTAATTGGACTCAAATTAATGCTCAACTAGTGGGACCATTTGTACGTGCACGCTTCGAACTTTACGTATAGAAACACTCTCGTTAGGACTTTACGTGCAAAAGCAATCACCCTTAAATAACTGCGGACTGGAGTGAGACTGTCGGTTAAAATTTGGTCCGTCGGTCTATCGGACCTTGGTCTAATATAAATTTTAACCGTCTGAAAAATCTTACTTAGTTTCGATTTTACGTGCAAAAAGCACGTCTTTATGGGAGGTTTTTAAACCGCTTCACTTCTGTACTTTAAGCATATACGAATCGGTGCAAACTTTGCAAGAAAGGTAGGTAAATGGATAAAATCAATACGAAATATTTTTATTCATCATCATCATCATCATCATCATCATCATCATTTAAGACTGATTATGCCTTTCAGCGTTCAGTCTGGAGCATAGCCCCCCTTATACAGTTCCTCCATGATCCCCTATTCAGTGCTAACATTGGTGCCTCTTCTGATGTTAAACCTATTACTTCAAAATCTTTCTTAACCGAATCCAGGTACCTTCTCCTCGGTCTGCCCCGACTCCTCCTACCCTCTACTGCTGAATCCATAAGTCTCTTGGGTAACCTTGCTTCTCCCATGCGTGTAACATGACCCCACCATCTAAGCCTGTTCGCCCTGACTGCTACATCTATAGAGTTCATTCCCAGTTTTTCTTTGATTTCCTCATTTTGGACACCCTCCTGCCATTGTTCCCATCTACTAGTACCTGCAAACATCCTAGCTACTTTCATATCCGTAACCTCAACCTTGTTGACAAGGTAACCTGAATCCACCCAGCTTTCGCTCCCATACAACAAAGTTGGTCGAAAGATTGAACGGTGCACAGATAACTTAGTCTTGGTACTAACTTCCTTCTTGCAGAAGAGAGTAGATCGTAGCTGAGCGCTCACTGCATTAGCTTTGCTACACCTCGCTTCCAGTTCTTTCACTATGTTGCCATCCTGTGAGAATATGCATCCTAAGTACTTGAAACCGTCCTCCTGTTCTAACTTTGTTCCTCCTATTTGGCACTCAATCCGTTTATATTTCTTTCCCACTGACATTACTTTCGTTTTGGAGATGCTAATCTTCATACCGTAGTCCTTACATTTCTGATCTAGCTCTGAAATATTACTTTGCAAACTTTCAATCGAATCTGCCATCACAACTAAGTCATCCGCATATTCAAGACTGCTTATTTTGTGTTCACATATCTTAATCTCACCCAGCCAGTCTATTGTTTTCAACATATGATCCATAAATAATATGGACAACAGTGGAGACAGGTTGCAGCCTTGTCTTACCCCTGAAACTACTCTGAACCATGAACTCAATTTACCGTCAACTCTAACTGCTGCCTGACTATCCATGTAAAGACCTTTAATTGCTTGCAAAAGTTTGCCTCCTATTCCATAATCTTGTAGAACAGACAATAACTTCCTCCTACGAACCCAGTCATATGCCTTTTCTAGATCTATAAAGCATAGATTCAATTCCCTGTTCCATTCATAACACTTCTCCATTATTTGCCGTAAGCTAAAGATCTGGTCCTGACAACCTCTAATGCCGGCCGCGGTGGTCTAGCGGTTCTGGCGCTGCAGTCCGGAACCGCGGGACTGCTACGGTCGCAGGTTCGAATCCTGCCTCGGGCATGGGTGTGTGTGATGTCCTTAGGTTAGTTAGGTTTAAGTAGTTCTAAGTTCTTAGGGACTTATGACCTAAGATGTTGAGTCCCATAGTGCTCAGAGCCATTTGAACCATTTTTTTTTTTCAGAATGAGATTTTCACTCTGCAGCGGAGTGTGCGCTGATATGAAACTTCCTGGCAGATTAAAACTGTGTGCCCGACCGAGACTCGAACTCGGGACCTTTGCCTTTCGCGGGCAAGTGCAGTTGGTAGAGCACTTGCCCGCGAAAGGCAAAGGTCCCGAGTTCGAGTCTCGGTCGGGCACACAGTTTTAATCTGCCAGGAAGTTTCATTTTTTTTTTTTTTGACAACCTCTAAGAGGCCTAAACCCACACTGATTTTCATCCAATTGGTCCTCAACTAATACTCGCACTTTCCTTTCAACAATACCTGAGAAGATTTTACCCACAACGTTGATTAAAGAGATACCTCTGTAGTTGTTACAATCTTTTCTGTTTCCATGTTTAAAGATTAGTGTGATTACTGCTTTTGTCCAGTCTGATGGAACCTGTCCCGACTCCCAGGCCATTTCAATTATCCTGTGTAGCCATTTAAGACCTGACATTCCACTGTATTTGATGAGTTCCGACTTAATTTCATCCACCCCAGCCGCTTTATTGCACTGCAATCTATTGACCATTTTTTCCACTTCCTCAAATGTGATCCTATTTCCATCATCATTCCTATCCCATTCTACCTCGAAATCTGAAACATTACTGATCGCATTTTCGCCTACATTGAGAAACTCTTCAAAATATTCCCTCCATCTGCCCAAGGCATCCACTATTCAACAATTTTTTTCGGCTATCGAGATGCGATGCTTTAAAGTCGAGGTAAAGATAGAACGTTAAATTTGTTCTTACGTGAAATAAATGAGCGGCAACGGTTTAAAGTGAATCATCTTCTTCTTTCGGTGCCTATCCGGTTCGGATGTTGGCGTTCATGATGGCTATCCGTCTATTGTTGGCAGCGACACGGAATAGTTCTGTTGAAGACATATCGAACCAGCATCTAAGGTTGTCAACCCAATTTATTCGTCTCCTTCCAGGACCTCTTATGCTGTCGATCTTCCCTTGAAGTATTTTTTGGTAGCAAATTATATCTACTTGTATTCCGTATGATAAATCCTAGATATTGGAACTTTCGGCATTCCACTGTCTTTTTTAATTTACGTGTAGTGTTCGTTCTTCTCAAAACTTCTACGTTTGTCATTCTCTGCGTTCAAGGTATTCTCAGGATCCGCCTATAAAGCCACAACTCAAAGGCCTCCAGCTTCATTTCCCTGTTTTTATTTAAGGTCCATGTCTGTACCACATATAGGAGGACAGAAAGTACATGGCATTGCAATAGTCTGATTATTGTTTTTAAAGTGAATCGAATAAATAAAAAATCAATTTTTACGATAAAATTGAAAGTTCTCTTTCAAAAATCTAGCTTCATTCGGATTATACTTGCAAGAAACACGATTTTTTTTTAAATTTTCTTTACGCGCGCTACTTCTATGTTACAGACTTGTCCGAATCCTTTAAAATTTTGTAAGGAGATGGATAAATACATGTAATTAATGGTCGTCCTGCTGTTTTGTGGAAGTTTTATCCGTTAAGACGACATAAGCAACATGATTCGAAACACAATAGCCGGTTCTAGGCGCTACAGTCTGGAACCGCGCGACCGCTACGGTCGCAGGTTCGAATCCTGCCTCGGGCATGGATCTGTGTGATGTCCTTAGGTTAGTTAGGTTTAAGTAATTCTACGTTCTAGGGGACTGGTGACCTCAGAAGTTAAGTCCCATAGTTCTCAGAGGCATTTGAACCATTTGAAAAGACAATAAAAATAACCTATACCCGAGCAGTCTTCGAGCGAGACTTGAAAAGTCTACATAGGTTGCCGAGCTATGGTGTTCTAATGTAAAAATTATGGTGGCGTAAAAGTTGGGAACCAGAATGGGAAATGCTTCTATTGTAGCACAGAAAGGGCGAATATGTCCTGCGCGGTGTTCGGGGTAAAAAAAAAAAAAAATAAAAAAAATAAAAAATAAAAAAATAGAAGGAAACAATCTTTCCGACTTGTCTGGCAGCTTCAAAGACATTTAAATCAAAACAACTTCAGATATTGGCGTATTTTTACGAGTTAACCTAACTTCCACGCAGTGAGCTGACTTAGATTCATCCCCGTAACATGTATGGTGTGCCGGCCGCTGTGGTCGAGCGATTCTAGGCGCTTAAGCCGGGAACCACGCGGCTGATACGGTCGCAGGTTCGAATCCTGCCTCGGGCATGGATGTGTGTGGTGTCCTTAGGTTAGTTAGGTTTAAGTAGTTCTAAGTTCTCGGGGACTGATGACCTGAGATGTTAAGTCCCATGGTGTTTAGAGTCATTTGAACCATTGGAACATGTATGGTGAAGGGTGCAAGAACAGATAGACATAAAGTTATATGCTCTAGATGCTATAGAGAGTGAGATGCGTCTACAAGAGAAAGCATCCGATAGTGGGGTGGATCTATGATAGGACGTATCCGGGAGTGGGGATGCACGCATCCTAAACTTCAGTGACACGTTGTTTCATGTTTCACGACATGATAAATGACATGTTGGCTGACATGATGGCACGCTTCATGCTTTACTACAGGACAACATGACAAGACGCATTATTTTACATGACATGCGTGCTGATACTAACAAACAAAAAACTTGAATATGTCAACATATTTTGATTTAAATGTCTTTCAAGCTGCCTGATAAATCGAAAAGCTAGTTCCCTTCTTTTACATCCCTAACTCCGCCGAGAACATATTCGCCTTCTTGTGCAACAATAGGAGCATTTTTCACTTTGGTGTAATCATAACTCCTTGTCTCTAGTACACACCTAAACTGTTAAGCTATCTAAGCACGCCTCCAGGTTTGACTCAAATATTCATTGTCACTCAAGTGTCCACTTATGATTTATAACATTAATTTCATTCCCCATCGAACTTTTATTTTATTTCAATGCATTTAATTTATTTCATGCTGACGAAAATTTGGCGTATGGTTAAGCGGAAAAATCTGCCACAAACATTATCTCCCATTGCAGTCCATTACCACACGTTTCCCACAATTATAGTGGCTTTAGTTCGGTTATAGAAATATTCGTAGTCGGTACTGTGCAAGTGGTTAGTTCCAGAAAATACACACACTGCCCTAGCTACAGAGATGTGTTGTTGTTGCGTACATCAGCTCAGACAGATGACTCTTACAGCTCTGCAGCTACTATTGATCCGAAGGTGATGCGTAACTGAACGTAACCGGTTATTATGCAAAAACTATGAAAGTAGACTGTAAGAAAAGACGTCATAAGAGTGAGACCGTAAAGAAGTAAAACTAAGTTTCTTCTTTTTGTTTTCACCCAGCCTCATTTCGGAGTTTTTTTACTACAAAAAAGTGATTACTTTAACTATTAGGTCGCTTCCCGCGCCTAGGTTCCCGGGTTCGATTCCCGGCGGGGTCAGGGATTTTCTCTGCCTCGTGATGGCTGGGTGTTGTGTGCTGTCCTTAGGTTAGTTAGGTTTAAGCAGTTCTAAGTTCTAGGGGACTTATGACCACAGCAGTTGAGTCCCATAGTGCTCAGAGCCATTTGAACCATTAGCCATTTAACTATTAGGTCGTTATTTGGCTTTGTACTTATTTGACTGTATTTCTTGCAAATAGCGTACACTAGCAGAACTCTGCTTTCTGTTGAGAAGCGGCAGCCCATCCTTCCTCAAGGGTGGAAGCCACAGAAAGTAGATACAGTATTAATTTAAGCGCCAGTTTGAGATACGATCTAACAGCGTCATGAAGATACCCAAGAAACGTTCAAGAAACATACTAGAAAATGAAAAAGAGCGGTTTTCTGAGATAATGAAAAAGTAAATAACTAATATTGAATCTAAAAAGCACGATGTCAACATGCTAAAAAGAAGCTTGGTAAAAAATTCACATTGAGTACGACGCCGAATCTCTTACGCGAAGATCACAAGAGAAGCATAAATTTATTTAAAGGACATGAAAGCGAAAGCAAAGAAAATGGAAGCTAAATGAAATCGAGAACAATTTCAAACTGGCGGTAGAGTAGGTGAGATCGACGATATAAGCCAAATAGTTGTTGATATGATCCCTCAAGTGTTCGAGGCGATAGATGGAGTTAACGACAATGACACATCTGAAGAAAGTGTGAAACTTTCAAGCAACTTCGATAATGATAACTGCTCTGAAGGTAGCAATGGAACTGCTGAAGGTGGACCTTTATCTCATAATCAAGAACCTCGGCCTGCCCTTCTATGGTGGGAGCTTATCAGAAGATGCGCCCAGCAAAAGAGGGAGACAACATGCGGTTGTAGTGAAGAACCGAGAGCTGTTGAAAAAAGCAAACGAGCGTTTTTCCTTAAAAATGTGTTTAATGCGATAGGAATACAACAAAAAAATTTTATTAATAGAAAGACAAAGAGAAATCATGGAAGAAGAGCGTAATCTTGAAACTGAAATGAGTGGCCAATTCCTGGTTAGACGAGGATGTCCAGATACTTTTTATCGGACACTGCATGTACTTATATGTTCAGTACACATCACAACATAAAAGTGGAGGCTGCGGGCTATGCTGTATTGAAAGCCGGCGAAATAATTGTCTTTGCACTTTACTATACACAATCGCGTATGCACTAGACCTACATAGTTTTGACTGAACCAGAATTTTCGCAATAAAGAAGATAACAGGATGATTAGGGGTTAATGTCTCGTCGTTCACAAGGTCATTGGAGGCAGCGAACGGGTTCGCACTGGCCATAGATGTCCTAGGTAACTGGCGGTGTCATTTGAAAGGATCCAACCAGAAATTTACGTTAAGCGCTTTAGAGAGATCTCGAGAAACCTAAATCTGGACAGGAATTTGAACTACCATCGTCCCGAATACATTTCGCTCGGTTCCAGTAATAGATTGAAATAGGTGAAATCACTCGGCAACCCTGTTACCCTTGGTTGGAAAATAAAACTGTTCCAGCACGTAGTTTTAATATCAAAGCAGCGGAGTCAGAGTTTCACTTTGTTAATCACCAGCACTGAAAATGAAGCTCTATCTATCTAGAAAATGACTCACACATTGTGCCCATGGAATGAAGAGAGAAAATCTATCAATCAGTAACCATAATAATGACAAGGGTCGCTGACAACATACCTAACCTCAGTGAAATTGAGGTAATAGATCAACTGGGGGCAAGGTATCCTGGTCCAGAAACGACTGAGTCGAAAGTTAAAAGGGAAAATCGTTCTGATACGTCTATCAGTCGACCTTTTCTATTGCAAGCTTTTTCTTTCCATATTTTCTGAGGAAGTAGCATGGATCAGAACACAAAAAGTTCTGTAAACATGAAACATGGGGGTCTAAAGTGCGTACGTTAAGAGCTATGAGCACTTATTCATATTTGTTTGTATGAAATACATCTCCGCTACTGAACAATTTTTCACAGCTCTTAAGGTAAGTATCTGGAAAGCAAAGAGATTGCAGTAGGAGAGAACCGCTGTCAAAGATGTCCGATGTAACTTTCGACTCAGTTATTTCCAAACCAGGGTCCCCTCTCTCAGCCTGTTACATTTACGCTTCTCCATTATCCCTGGAAGTTTGCAACATCATCATGAATTCATTCTGTAGATTAAAACAGAGATGAAAATATTGAGGAACAGCAGACATGAGATTAGCAATTAACTTATCAAATTTAGGAACGAGGTAGTAGAAAGATTTCTCATAGTTCGGAAGCAAAATAACACATGACAGATGAAGCAAGAAGAATGTGAGGAGCAGGCTAGCACACGCAAAAAGACATCCCTCGCTAAAAGAATTCTACTAGTATTAAATATAGGATTTAATTTGAGGAAACATTACGCGCGAAAATGAATCGTGAACTGTTGGAACATTAAAAAAGAAGAGAATCAAAACGTTTGAGATGGTTCAATGCTGGAGATTAATTCGGTTAATAAGAAATAAGGAAGTTATTTTCAGAAGGTGCGAGGAATCGAAAATGCGAAAAAAACTGATGATAAGGCGTATTAGTGCACCAGAGACTATGTTTAACGGTATTAGACGGAACTGCAGAGCGTAAAACTGTGGGAAGACAGAGACTGAAATGCATTCAGCAAATAATAGAGGAGTTAAGGTGGCTAGATGAGTCGGTTCAATCCAGTCAGAATATTGATGGAAAAAAAGCTGTAGAAGACAAACTGCCCATATTTAATCTTGGAACAGTGAAACACAAGATGGAGAAATAATTTTCACCTGTTTTGTTACTTATCTTTCGTCACTAATGTTGTCAAAATAGTTAAGGGTCATTTATAAGTAACTCCAGGGTTTCATAATAGTCGCGTCTATAACGGAAAATAATCCGTAACAATGGAAAGAGCATTCTCCAACATTCAGCTCATGATACTCACCGTAGCGTAGACGCACTAGGGGCAAGCGTGTCTGAGCGTGACTTGTAGACAAATTATCCACGCCATACTGTCGCATCGAATTAGTTCGCGCCTACAGATAGGCAACCCAATGAACAGATTTCCAAAGCGGGCTGCCCTCGCGCCCTCCCTGATACTTCGTGTCAGCGATTTCGATTAATAGCTCGCAGATACTGACGTTTGCCGTGTCGGAAATGGCTCCCATGTTGAGCAACTGTAATGTGAGTTAAAACCTGTCCACTGATACAGGTCTACTTACTATAAGTGTCATAGTTTTCACTGCGTTATCTTCTGAAACCCCAGAGGTGTTTATGAACAGTCTTGTGTTAAGAAAGCCTGAGAATAGCTAGTGGACACTTTCAGTGAGAAAAGAAGGATGACGATCAGAGGAAGCTTCTGAGTATCTGCTGCCAAGTGGTAGGGGAGCCCCCTGCAGTAGAACAGAAATTGGCTGGGGACCACCTGTACGGACGGGCGCTATCGACTTCTGCGGCCGCCCGCGGCGCAGGAAGGGAAATTCCGTTAGCCGTCAGAGGCGCGCGCGGGCCGTGTAAAAAGGGCCGCTTCCGCCCCCACGGCTCGCGTCCGCGGCAGGTGCCTGGGGCGGTCGCTCATTACGGGACAAATCAACCGGAAGGGGGAGCCCACGCCCGCTGCCAACGGCCGGACACAAGAGGCCCGGTAGGCTCGCGTGCCCTCGCAACAGGTGCGCCGCCGCCGTACAGTCGCGGCCAGTGTTCGCTACCTTCGCGTGCCGGCTCTCTTACTGCACGTGCACTATATCTACTGTGGATGTCCGGAAAGCAAGGGACGATCGGTCACGAAATGGAACAACACCACCTAGACTACAGGCCTGCGCGCACACTTGTGACGTCACATACTGATGGCCAGGTCTGTATCGGAACGCTCCTGTTAAGCACTCTGCAGCTATACGAACTTTACGAGTTTTAGAGCTGAGACCGCATAGGGATTTCCGTTCTTTCCTCTTCTACATGGCCTTGTAATGAAAGTATGGGAATTTATATCATTGCGTAAAGTAACTAAACAAAACTACCCTATGTTATTTCAAGATGGAAAATTATTTTGACGATTTACCTTAAATACGCATTTCTAGGCTTGAATAGAAACTGTAATTTTAAATTCTT
Organism: Schistocerca cancellata; assembly: GCF_023864275.1. Lineage (NCBI taxonomy): Eukaryota > Metazoa > Arthropoda > Insecta > Orthoptera > Acrididae > Schistocerca > Schistocerca cancellata. Next base: position 462,981,090 of record NC_064632.1, on the reverse strand, counting down.
TTACCTCGGGATCTATGTTTTCTTGCAGTAAAAAATCGGCAATATGCAACAACAAGCAGCCGTTTTCGGTTTTAAAGAAAGCAGCTGGAGCTCCTACAGAATTTAAGAATTTGTTTCCCCGGTTGTTTTCGTAAATTTTCCTCTCCACTTCAAAATTTGCTGACCTCCCACGAAACTCAGATCATTCGACGAAATGGAGCACCTCCTGACATAATGTTTAATATATCAAATAACCCGAAAAATATTTTATTTTCCTGTTTCTCCAGAACGTTAGAACCTTAAACATGAAAAGATTGTTTCTCCTATATCCTTGACTGAAATTCGTGTCACAGAGTGCTGTTAATTTAATCACAATGCACTTACCTCGAAATTCTGCTTTATATGCTGCTTAATTTGTCGAACACTGAATTAATTAAAACAATTTCCTAAGTTGGTTTACTCAAATTGAAATTATTTCCGAATAGCTGTACACGTAAAACAGAGCAAAGTCATTCTATAGCTCTTCCAAATAAAAGTACTGGAAACTCAATAATCTGGTAGGAATGATAAGGAATACTAAACATTTTCGAGCCACACTAATTAATATAACTATTCTGACTATAGTTGCAAATTATGAGAGACGTTTCACAGCCAGCTTCGTATTAACCTCGCAGCAATGATCCAGAATTAACAAACAAATTATAATGGTATATGATACTTAACTGCTTTTAAAAACAATTGGCAAATGTGGTGCAATGGAAACAAATAACACGCTATAAATTTTTTGTCATTTACTTACCCTTGAATGATGCGTAGACACAAAAATGGCTCTGAGCACTATGGAACTTAACATCTTAGGTCATCAGTCCCCTAGAACGTAGAACTACTTAAACCTAACTAACCTAAGGACATCACACACATCCATGCCCGAGGCAGGATTCGAACCTGCGACCGTAGCAGTCCCGCGGTTCCGGACTGCAGCGCCTAGAACCGCAAGACCACCGCGGCCGGCTGCGTAGACACAAATTCCTTTCTGGGAATAGCTGCAATCTAGCGATTTTTCAACTTCACACATTTGGGAAATCGAAACATGTGCACTTTCATGCCTTTTTGGGATTTATAATTTCCCTGGCAAAAGGGAACGCAACACTTGTATCCCATATTTCGAAGAACTGTAGGCGAATACTGTATGAAATCTGTATGAGTTTCAAGTGGCACACACTTTCAACACAACATACGCGTCAACAGGACTGCCGACTAAAGATAAGATGGCCAACAGTTTGTGACGTCACGTGCCAATATGGCCGCTGTGTGTAGGCCTTGTATCTAGAAGGCTTTGAATGGAAACGACAGCGGAAGTATGACGAAGCTTTGCACAGTTGTGGTGGGCAGTTTTCTATAGTGCGATTAAATTTACTTGTTCGTTGACGTCTGTCACTTGCCGCTACAGTGCTGCCACATCCGCTGAGGCGATTCACAAACACGGCGGTCACTTCACAAACGCCGTTCATGTGTAACGAGGAGCACTGCTGGAAGCGGCCGCTACGAGTTATAATGGAAAGGGGAGACGCTCTGCCGACAGGTGATTTTAAGTTCCCACTGGCTGATCGGCAGCAGATGACGCGTTTTGTAGCACTAGATTTAAAGTCATGTGCTAACGAAACCACAAACTGGTGTGGTGTATCTGAGAAAAAGCGGATCAACAATCTGCGACAGAACCAAAATGACGATCGCTTTGTTCATGGCATTTAAGGCTAGCCTCAACGACCAAACTCAAGACAGATAAATTTCAGTTTCAGCGCTAAAAACAATCTGTAATTTCTCGCTGTCATTGGTCACCTGGAACTATCCACACATTGGCTACACGGGCTGCCACGTTACTAACCGATGAGCAGCCTTGGCGGGTAGTTGGTTGCAGATTACGGACGACACAAGCAGATTCCAAATGAGCAAGGAATGATTGTAAGAAAAACAAGATCAAATAAAAACAATACGACGATGAAAATGATGCGACAAAGTATTGGAGATTAAAAAGTTACGTAAATTAACTGAGTAGAAATAGTAATCAAAGTCGTTTGATTAGATTTAAAAAAAATTAACAATTTCGCTGTATTAGTCGAGCTTCGGTGCTACGACCTTCCACAAGGCGTATTAATGCGCTGATGACTGTTCTACGCAATCCCATTGTAAAATTTCGTTGTATTTATGACCCTGGCTGCCCAGCCACAAGGATTAACTGCAGCCTTCAAAAATTAGGTTTTATTTAATGCCGTGCAAAGCGTATCTAATATAAGCCTATCTCTGTGATTTTAACTGTGCGTGTGACTCTGAATAGCGTCTTGTGCGGAAGAGTTCATTAGCTTTTGTGAATGAAAAGTGTGTAGTTCGTTAGCATCGTTTGTGAGCGTGTGTGTATGTGTGTGTGTGTGTGTGAGTGAGTGAGTGAGTGTTGTTTATGGTGTAATTATCAAGTGTGATTAAATACGAAGCAAAAGAGCTAGATCCAGGATTCAAGATCCTAACACATCAAGAAAGAAAGTCGGACAAGTAGACAAGGAATTTGAAGTGAATTGACTAATTGTTGCGGTAGACTGGCAAAGGCGAACAGTTCTGTCGTGCTGTTGAGAGATCTGATTGGAGGATCAAATGGTTCAAATGGCTCTGAGCACTATGGGACTTAACATCTTAGGTCATCAGTCCCCTAGAACTTAGAAGTACTTAAACCTAACTAACCTAAGGACACCACACACATCCATGCCCGAGGCAGGATTCGTTCCTGCGACCGCAGCGGTCGCTCGGCTCCAGACGGTAGCGCCTAGAACCGCACGGCCACCGCGGCCGGCCTGATTGGAGGAAAGCAGCTACGAAGGTGAAGTGTCAACTATCAAGTAATTTTAATTGGATCATAGTATGCCCGCAGATAGCGTAACGTCGCTCTAATTTGTTATGACTGCACAGTGAGGGCGTAAAGATGCCTAGAAAACAGTGTCTCCCACAAATTATGAGTGCCTGACGGGAGATTTCGACTGGTTCACGTAACCCCACATAACGCAACTGTCACACATTTCTTTCTTCGCGACAGTTCTCGTACGCACACGGCAGAGGCAATTACGACGCCCCTGAAATGTCTTCACTGTCTTTACATAGTCGCCACTACAACTCAGACATCTGTCGTAGCATTGTACCAACTTTCCAGTAACCTCTTCACAGACGGCAGCCGCCTGTGCTTTCTGCCATTTTTCTGCGCTGATGTGCAGTTTATTGTCTGTGCCAAAATGTTATCTCCATAGCCAGGGTTTCGTATTAGCAGAGATGAAAATGAGAGGTAGCCAAGTCCGGGCTGTATGGTGGCTGATCAGACCCACCATACAGCCTCTTTTGTTTCTTCCGAAAGAGGGGCTTGCTTTAGTACACTTGGTTAAGCCAGTTAACAGTCGAAGACTGACAGGGGATCCTATTAAACAAATAGTTCTGTTAATGTCTATCTTCGATTTAGTTTCGTTAGTTAGGTTTGTGTACAAAAATTGCTTTATAGTAGACTGTGTGTCTCTTATTTGGGTAACTTCGATCAATGATTTTAATTCGTGTAAATATTGAAATTGTCCATCGGTCTATTGAAATATCGATATTTTTGTCTCGTTAATACCGATATCTTTTATAAATATCTATACAATATACACCGATGATTTAAAGATTTGCCCATTTCTAATGCCAGAAGGAATTCCGCGCTCGGCAGTGTAGCGGAAAGTGAAATTCCACCCGCTGGGACGTCACAAGCTCCTAGTCCACGAGCGTTTTCGCCTCCCGTAGAGCAACACCAACTCAAAGGAAGGCCTCGGCGTTTGTTCGTGACGTCACGTCAGCTAGGCACGGCGAACGCCAGGTCTGTTGCAGGCAGACTCATTATGGTGGTGTCTCCCTCCCTGACACAGGAAAATGTGAAACTATTGGCGGTAATTGACCAACACACATTGTTCTGAGAGATTTCTGCAATCAAGTAATTGTGCAATTCATTACACTTCTTAACAAATAGTGTACTCTTGAACTTACATTTCCACCTGTTTTAAGGATTGACGTTCAAAAATAACTTCATGGCCCAGCAGCAACAGAATTCGTGCTTCTTTACCTTATTTGTAAATCTGAGGAAGTTACGTTTGTACTGGGTTGCTTTTAGAAGTAACTGTGAACATATTGGTGCTCTGCTTTAGGTATCTTGCTTGACTATGGGGTGAGGAGCACTGAAACGTAATGAAATATCTTGCGAGTGTAGACGTTGGGGGAGGGGGTTGGGAATAGAAGAGGCAAAAGAGAGATAATTGTTTTATCAAATAAATTTTTTTTATCTTATAAAGTTCCTCCATCCAGTTGCAAGAGGACAATATTTATCTTTTCTAATGTGCATGTTTAAAAAAGTTTAAGCTCAGCAGTATTTTCGATGTATGAAGCTATTTTGTTTCCTGTTTAGAATTCGTTTCGTTGAAAACGACTGTAATCTAATGACTGGTAACAGTTGGATATTTACACATGTAAATTAGTTCACATTTCCAGTGAGGATGCCAAACGAAAATAAATAAATAAATAAAAGAAACGAATTCATTGTAAGGGGGTTGGGGTAAGTTTCGATAACAAAATGGATCAAGTAAATATAGTTACTTGAATGTAAAATTTCCGAAGCTTGCAACGAGGCAAAGCATCTCCTCATATTGAGATACGTTTGTTTCGACAGGATTCAGTAATACAGAACTATGATCTTCATTTGTAGCTTTACGATAGTAAGAAAACCTTTCACCTAAATAAAACTGCAGAAACCAAAACAATACCAAACATTTTGTCCAAAAATAAGAGATTTATAGTGATTAGCACGCCCAGGCGTTTCTGCCTGCAACAGACCTGGCGTTCGCCTTGCCTAGCTGGCGTGACGTCACCAAAAAGCGCCGAGGCCTTCCTTTGAGTCGGTGTTGCGTAGAGGAGGGCTTTCCTCGTTAAGTCTGCACAGAACTTCCTCATTCATCTTACGCACGACCCTCTTTTGCGGCATTCGCAGTAAGGGTACAAATGTTTCGGCAGAGCTGCGGCGTACGTTGATAGTGGGGAAACCAGGTGAGCTACAGGGCTCGGGTGAGGGCAGAGGGCAGGGGGAGGGCGCCCCAGCAGTTCGCGTCGCGCACCTGCCAGCTGCCTCCTCCTATCTGTGCGTCTGTTCGCACACCTCACGCAACTGGTGCTGCCGCCGCCACAACCGCCGGTAAGTCCCCTGCAGCATGCCACGTGGCGGCAGGCAGGCCGGTGGGTCGCGATTTATGGCGCAGTAGCCGGTTTCCGCCGCTTCCCTCGCTGCAGAAAGCCAGATATCAGCCGAAGGTTGCAACCGGTGTTGTTACTTATGTCATTAGCGCCGGTTTTCGAAACACTGACGTTCATCATCACGCACCAAAAAGGTGACACAAAACATTAAGCTACTAACAAAAATTCTGCTAGTTAAATTAACGCAGAGGCTGTATCTCCGCAGTTGTTGGGTTTCCCTGGAGTTTCAGACAGTCTACATCAGTCTAGTCGTGGGGAAGTCAGGTGCCAGACTGAGATTGCAACCGGTGTTGTTATTTGTGTCATTAGCACCGGTTTTCGGAACACTGACGTATATCATCACGCACCAAAAAGGTACACAAAACATTTAGCTACTAACAAAAATTCTGTTAGTTAAATTAACGCAGAGGCTGTATCTCCGCAGTTGTTGGGTTTCGCTGGAGTTTCAGACAGTCTACATCAGTCTAGTCGTGGGGAAGTCAGATGCCAGACTGAGATTGCAACCGGTGTTGTTATTTATGTTATTAGCGCCGGTTTTCGGAACACTGACGTTCATCATCACGCACCAAAGAGGTGACACAAAGCATTTAGCTACTAACAAAAATTCTGCTAGTTAAATTAACGCAGAGGCTGTATCTCCGCAGTTGTTGGGTTTCGCTGGAGTTTCAGACAGTCTACATCAGTCTAGTCGTGGGGAAGTCAGGTGCCAGACTGAAATTGCAACCGGTGTTGTTATTTGTGTCATTAGCGCTGGTTTTCGGAACACTGACGTTTATCATCACGCACCAAACAGGTACACAAAACATTTAGCTACTAACAAAAATTCTGCTAGTTAAATTAATGCAGAGGCTGTATCTTTGCAGTTGTTGGGTTTCGTTGGAGTTTCAGACAGTCTACATCAGTCTAGTCGTGGGGAAATCAGATGCCAGACTGAGATTCATTAGTGGACCATGAGATTCCAGACTCGCTACGGCATTTCTTAGCCAGCACTCGTACAGTATATTAATAAATTGCTGAACCAGTCACACAGCTCTAGTTGCGACTTCCCTTTCTAATAGCTTCCAGCGGCGACAAAACTTTGATTTTCAGTACTTCGTATAATCAGTGATCGACTTCAAAAATTTTAAATACTCTCTTAATCTATTGTGTGTGTGTGTGTGTGTCTGTTTGTGTGTCTGTTTGAACACGTTTTTTCTCGAAAACTAGTAGACGAGTTTTCCTGGGATGTACACAGATAATTTGCGTGTAGCTTGGGGCAACGTATAGGCTTTACTTCATCAAAATACTATAACAATTCAACTCATTTAGGGAACTATTGATGTTACAAACTGTGCATAGGTTATGTAGGTTAGTTCATAACGGTGCGAATATTTTCACCCATTAACTGACGATGTGACCACTTAGCGACTTCCAACAAACTTTACTCATAATTTCAACCTTTTTAGAAACTTTTTCTCCCTGACAGCCCCCCAAAAAATAGTGAAAGGAAAGTAAGTTTATCGCTTACTACATTTTCGTTATTTATACAGTAAAACTTCAGCATGAGGCAAAACGTTGTTTTACTTCGTCACTAGAAGCTCTATTTGCAACATATTTTACAACAGTGTCTAAATAGAATACTGAATATACCTACAAAATTGTACCATTGTACGACGCACTATTCAGGAGATATGACATAAAAAGCACTGAGATGTGAGAAAAACTACGTTTTCTTATCATGGAGCGTGAAGTACCCAGACTGCACTCCAGTGTGATTATGAGGCCGCTTAGTGACTTCAAACGAAGTTTAGCCATACTGTCAAATATTTTACAAGCTTTTCGGCAACTACTACAAGCAAATAGATGTCCTACTTCCCGGGATAATCGACTTCAGAAGGAAAGGAGACGTGGTTTAGAAAGACTAATTTTGACTTTTTCGTCAACGTAAAAGCGAATAATCCGATACTAATAAAACAAACATAATTAGGTTTTTTACTTCTTCAACCACTAGGTTTTACAAGCTATGAAATATTTAACACCCTAACTTACCTGTAAAGTAGTGAGATGTAAAAGCTCTTATACACACAGGAATTAGATTCTTTAACGAATCGGCGATTGGGGGTTACTGGTTATCACAGAAATGCTAAACAGTCTACAGTGTGCCAAAAACTTTGTGTGTTACAGAAGGCTGCCGAGAGCGTACGTTCCAAGGAAGATCGAGAGTCTCTCACATTAATCTAGAGAATGGTCCTGTCGGAAGCCTGCCGTAAGTCTATATCCTTTAATGTCGACGGTTACGGACGTGAGGGTCCTGGATTCGATAGATAAATACTTTCAATGATTTTTCTGTGGTGAGAAGAGCCGTAATGGGTTTTTCCCCGCATTGTCAGACCAAGTGAGACGCTGTTACTGAAAATAAGGAGCAAAACTGACACTCAAGCCAACAGACCAGCGTTCAGTAGAAAGACTTGATTCCTCATAGGAAGCAAATGCCATTTATTGACCGTCGTACTTGCTAATTGAGGAATTTTGAGATGCGTAGACTTAACAGCGATTGTTCTTCCACTACATAATCTGCGAAAACTGTTGAAATGGGTCTAAGAGTGTAATATGAGGGCATGCCTCTGATTTTTTTGATTTCGTTCTCAATATCGGTCGAGATATTACATGACATGGATATTACTCGGTCGACTTCCGCACTTCGCTGACGCAAGTTTCAACTCTCGTCCGCTAGAGGGCTCTGGATTGTAGTCTGTAACTACACATCAGAAAACTTTGACCGCACTCACCACGTCATCAGCCAAAATAAAGCGCAGGTCCCAATGGAATTCGTTTCCATCCTCTCATCGCATTAGAGATCACACTCACAAGGAAAACACTGCAAGTGCCATCACCTGGTTTACCAGGAACTTCGCTCAATGGAATAGACTTCAGAATAACAGAACACGTGTCTCGGTTTATCAATGGACACTTGCCCGCTTCCGAAAAAAGTGGTCAAAGTTCGAGATATTTTCGAAGTACTACATGTGCCTTTAACGCACGATATCCTCAGCCGTCGTATTGGATCAGTACTTAGCGTCGCGATTTTGTAATTTTGCGCCTCATGTTCGAAACCCAATCATTGTTTTTATTTTAGTCTTAATGTTTTCATTTAAATACCCATGTCCCCAGAAAATTCCTACACGAATGTGTTTTATCAAATTGGGAGATACAAGGGTGTAAAACAACTGGATTTCACAATAAGAGTCACACATTTATCATATAATACGTGTATGTATATTATGTTCAGGAGCTCAATCTTTTTAAATTGTCATTTTCTGGTATTTAATTCTCATATCAATTCTTATATTAATTTTCATATGTTATTCACATGTTCATTCTTCAAGCAGATTTGGCCCATTCCTCTGGATGATACCGATCGTAGAAACATTCCAAACATCACGAGTGCCGGTCGCGGTGGCCGAGCGGTTCTAGGCGCTTCAGTCCGGATCCGCGCGACTGCTACGGTCGCGGGTTCGAATCCTGCCTCGGGCATGGATGTGTGTAATGTCGTTAGGTTTAAGTAGTTCTAAGTTCTAGGGGACTGATGACCCAAGATGTTAAGTCCCATAGTTCTCAGAGCCATTTGAACCATTTGAACATCACGAGCATCGCACGAAAGCAGTTTGAACAGTGACATTTCTTCGAATGAATTTTACTCGGGAAAGAAACGTCGTTAACGTTGGTGAAGATTTCGTGCGTTGGTAACAATGTCGGGGCAAACTATGCATAGCGCATCACTTTTACGAAAAGTGGCGCTTACAGGTGATCCTGATCAAGATACAGCCGAAAAAAATTTCAGATAATTTTCCCATTTTTTACGTCATTCATCTGCCATAGAATTAGTAGACGAGTAAGCAGTATTATCAAGATACACTGTAAAACATTCGTGTAGTAATCATGTACAAACATAGATTTATCAATGAAAAGCAGTACTCGGATTTCGAAGACGGAGCGCAAAATTAAGAAATCGTGACGCTAGCCACTGCGCCATCATTTCGTCTAGTAAGATTGTGCGGTGAAAGACACTTAAAGACCTTGAAAACACATCGTAACCTTTGACCGTCGTATTTTCAGGCGTGGTCGAGTATCTGCGGATAAGCCGATACGCCTCGTTCGTTTATTTTGACACGTCTTCCACTAAGCGGAGTTTCTGGGAAATCAGGTTATGGCACTTGCCGTGTTCTTCTCGCACACACAGTGAATTGCACGCCACATGCTACACAGAAGGGGGAGAGGGGGGGGGGGGAAGATTGGTGGCCTCTCGCCGGAGCCATGCGTAAGAGAATAGTACCCGATTCAGAGGCCTGATCGACCAGCAGGAGGAACAGCATGACGGGATACTTGACTTCGGCTCGCAAGTGTACACGCACCTTTAGACGTGTTTGCTGTATCTAGTCAAGAAATCTGACGGATAAACAGACGAGAAAACGAGCAGAAAAACTGCGTTGCCAATCTGTCTGAACGGCCAGAAGTGCGAATTCTACGTTCAAGATTCTCGTCTGCAATTTGATGCGCTACGAGGAGCGAGGTGACTGGCGTTCGCGGCGCAGGTGCGTCGCCTCCCGGCGCCCTGGGTGCAGGTGATGGGGTTTAACGTCCGGCAGGTATTCACTGCCGGCGACAGCATTGTGCAGGGTGCTGCGGAACGAATCTCCAGAACAATGAGACACCTCCGGCTCTTCACGGTGGCCGGCGCCCAATAGAGAGCCCGGCCCGCAGCTGCCGAAGCCGATGGACTACATCCGCAGGGCTCCGTGCCGGGCCCAGTTTTGTCAGGGCGGCAGTCGTCGGTCACCCCTGCGGCTCATCGCCTGACCCGCGAGGGATATATGGATCGCGGTGCTGATGGTTGCCGCGGAGAAGGGCCCAGCATGGCGCCTGCAGACACCGCACCTGCCAGCCCCGGGGCTCCGTAGGCTCTGGCAGGTGTTGTCGGGTGGCGACGTGAGAGAACGGGCGGCCGCAGACGTTAGCTCTCTGACGCAGGTGCAGCGTCACTTCTACAAGTGTACGCCAACTTAAAACTGCGGCCATCTCTTTCACTACCTAATTCCAACTTACCGGTGCAGTAATACATGTTATGATGACCTTAACTAATGTTTTACTTTACATGCCGAATGTCTTTCTCGAATTACCTGATTCGTTTTTGTCATTGTTCTACGACTTATTACCATTGTTTGTCTATCAGTCTCGATTATGACCGCTATTTTACTGCTGTAAGGAAACATACCACGGTTATTGTGAATATAATGCCTATTTCCTTACTCCTGATCATTATTTTTTTCTAGCTCTTCCTAGTATGATTATAATTGTCCTGTAAGTAACAAGTAAGCTACTCATCGACAAGATGTTGGATGTTCCACCAACTTACTTCACTAAATTCTATGTTAGTGCGTCGTTTCATTCCAGTGTGTAGAATTTCACAGATGCAGTTACGGAAGGCGTACAGTTTAATGCAAAATTCCAACCAAGGTAAAATACAGCAGTTTTAGCTAACGCAAACCATTGCTCCATCTCAAAGGTGAGTAAAATAAATGCCGTGTGAATGGGGCCACCCGTCGGGTAGACAACACAACACCCAGTCCCTATGCGGAGAAAATCTCCGACCCAGCAGGGAATCGAACCCGGGCCCTTAGGATTGACATTTTGTCGCGCTGACCTCTCAGCTGCCGGGGGCGGACTCGAAAGGTTAGTGATATGTGTAGCCATTCCTGGAACCAATGGTACGCCATGCTCTGAAAATATAGATTTAACGCCGTGTCATTCGCCTCACCACTATCATGCGGTTAAGACACTTGTACAGCAGCGTATAATTTATTCGGAGTAACTGAAAATTCGTTAAAAATAATAAGAATGAAAAAAAATTTAAAGGACCGCATCGAGTATTCTGGCACAGTACTCCAGTTGTGGCGATCGAATACTGGTTCAAAAATCTAAAACAATCCTTAGTCTCACTATAGGCATATGCTACCATTTCTCTCCGTTCTTGATAAGCTGAGTTAGTGCAATGGCTCTGAGCACTATGGGACTCAACTTCTAAGGTCATCAGTCCCCTAGAACTCAGAACTACTTAAACCTATCTAACCTAAGGACATCACACACATCCATGCCAGAGGCAGGATTCGAACCTGTGAACGTAGCGCTCGTGTGGTTGCAGACTGAAGCGCCGAGAACCGCTCGGAGACCCCGGCCGGCCAGTTAGTGCACCTGATGACCTCGAGGACTACAGGAAATTTAATTCCAAAGGCAGCACACTGCTAAAACATTTTGTTAAAAGCAACGATCTGTAACACACCGTGAGACAGTCTCCGATTGAATAACAACATATCAAGCAACAATTTCTCCCTCTTGCTGTCGTTCTTAGGTTGAGTGGACAAGGCAACTCCGTTTTTTTTCTTTTTTTTTCCCCAAATACTTAAGCGAAGTATTGAAATGCCCTCCAACTAGAAGCCAGGCAGTGGCAATTTTCAGTGGCGGACTGCGCCAGGGATAAGACTGAAGGTGCCTGCTTAATAGAGAGCTACTGTACTATGCTCCAAAGGCATTGCAAGTAGGCCTTACAGGCAGCGGACAAGACGGATGATTAGAGTGTGCCAGCACTATAGGCGTCCCTTTCTGTGTTAGGCCGTGGAGAAGACTTGCTGTCGCCGACATGGCCCTTAGAGAGCGGGGGCGCACGTGAATAGCGAGTATCGGAGGCAGCTGCCGTCCGCGAGCGGAATAAACATGAGCGGGCGGCGTGGGGCAAACACCCCAACATCTTTCGCCGCTTGTCTCAGACACCTGCTCGAAGCGGGCGGTCACAAAGGCAGCTCTTCTGGGCAACGGTCCTGACAGCACCCAAGACACTAGCGGTGTTAGGAGCCTGGCTAGCTTTCCACAATCAGCGCGAGTAGTGAAAGGTGAGGTAAGCCACGAACAAATTCTAGGTTGTATGACACTTATCCACTGAGCCATCAAGTCAGCCCCGTGTATCATTAACATAGTTCAAAGATTAAATAGCCCCATATTAAATTTTTTGAGAAAACACCGTATAGCTAGTGATGAATATATAAATATAGTAATATATAAGTATATTATGCAAACTGAACAAGGGTGAAATACCGAAATTCTTGTTGGAATAAATCAAGTTATTAAAAAATTGGAAGCGAGGTGTAGCAATGCTAATGCAGTGGGCGCTCAGCTACGATCTACTCTCCTCTGCAAGAAGGAAGTCAGTACCAAGACTAAGTTATGGAGCGAAAGCTGGGTGGATTCAGGTTACCTAATCAATAAGGTTGAGGTTACGGATATGAAAGTAGTTAGGATGATTGCAGGTACTAGTAGATGGGAACAATGGCAGGAGAGTGTCCACAATGAGGAAATCAAAGAAAAACTGGGAATGAACTCTATAGATGTAGCAGTCAGGGCGAACAGGCTTAGATGGTGGGGTCATGTTACACGCATGGGAGAAGCAAGGTTACCCAAGAGACTCATGGGTTCAGCAGTAGAGGGTAGGAGGAGTCGGGGTAGACCAAGGAGAAGGTACCTGGATTCGGTTAAGAATGATTTTGAAGTAATAGGCTTAACATCAGAAGAGCCACCAATGTTAGCACTGAATAGGGGATCATGGAGGAATTTTATAAGGGGGACTATGCTCCAGACTGAACGCTGAAAGGCATAACCAGTTTTAAAAGATGATGATGATGATAATGATGATGATGATGATTCAAAAATTGGCTGCTTGCCGGATTTCTTTGATTAATTTAATCCACAGGCACGGAATTCAACTACTAGTACCGTGGAGAAATTAACGTCACTTTACTAACCACGCAGAATATCCTGAGAAGTGCCGGCACTGTGCTCGACGCAGCGGCTTCTATTCTATCAACCGTTAACCTTGGCCCTAGTCCACAGCGACAATGTACTCTGTCAGCTAATGAGAAAGGGAAGGCGACTGGTGCTCGGCTTCCGACCGGCTCCTGTGTAGTCGGCGCTACAGGTACTAAGCAGTAGCCTAGCGTTTCGCAACACTGCTTCGCTCGCCAAAGAATGCCGCTCGGTGTCGTTATATAAACAGCGTTTCACGGTAGTACCTGCCCCAGGATCAAGGGCGAGGCTGCAATTACTCCAAAGGCTGCCTGCCGCTGGCGGCAGGTGTGTAGTGCACGGGAGGGGAAAAAACGCCGCTCTGGCGAATGAAAAAAATGCATTAGTTGCCATGGCGACAGCGACGTTGGAGTGTCGTGGCTGGAAAAGTTCACATGTGATGTTACGCACGTCTACGTCAGTAGGATTTTACGGTACTGCAAGGACACTAATCTTGTAATTTTATAGTCAACTGAAAGTCCACTGGGAATATTTCGTAAAGCCCTTTTATTTTTCTTCCACATGCTGCGTGACTCTGTGGTCACCCCTCATGTTTAAACCTGCTTACTGTAAGATTCTACAACGCTATTATTACTCCTGTTTGGAAAATACATCGTGTTGCTACAAAAAAGTATTGATTTACATCAACTTCAAACGGCCTAACAAATAATTAAAGTGAAGGAAAACTACAAAGAACTGAAAAAATGAAGGATAACTTATAAAAAGAAATAGATAGTCATCTACACTATACCAAACACATAAAAAAAAACACAATAAGCCGTGGCGGAGCAGTTCTAGGCGCTTCAGTCCGGAACTACGCGGCTGCTACGGTCGCAGGTGCGAATCCTGCCGCGGGTATGGATGTGTGTGTTGTCCTTAGGTTAGTTAGGTTTAAGGGGGGATAGGACGTCAAACGGGCCGACTTGGAACAGGAGAGGCACCACAGAACATTTTATTTGCTACTGTCTACACTTTTACAAATAAATTCATAAAACTTTGTCAGCATGACCAGGAAGGTTTCAGAATTCACACTGGTAGCAGTGGAAGTGCAAAGACATAACAAAATAATTTTTTTTAGATATAAAATTTCATCATTTTTTCACTTACTGTTGGCTGCATTTGTTGCTATAGGTACATTTTTCTTCGCAAGTAAGAGAGATTCTTTGATGAATTTTGCACAGCATACAAACCATACTGACAGGTGTATGAAATTCTAGAATTTTCCAAATCTATTAAAAACTATGGTAAAATTGAGATAATTAACTACAAAATTTGATTTTTTTCTAAATATAAAGTTTAAAACGTAACAGCTCATTCATTATTTCATAAATTAAAAAGATAATACAGTTTCAGACACCTGTAAGTATGGTTTGTATGCAAAATTCATTGAACACTCTCTCTTACTTATGAAGAAAAGTGTACCTATAGCAACAAATGCAGCCAATAGTAAGTGAAAAAAATGATGAAATTTCCCATGTAAAAAAATATATATTTTGTTATGTTTTTGAACTTCCGCTGCTACGAGTGTGGTTGGCTGGTTAAAATGTCTCTGAGCACTATGGCACTTAACAGCTATGGTCATCAGTCCTTTAGAACTTAGAACTACTTAAACCTAACTAACCTAAGGACAGCTCACAACACCCAGCCATCACGAGGCAGAGAAAATCCCTGACCCCGCCGGGAATCGAACCCGGGAACCCGGGCGTGGGAAGCGAGAACGCTACCGCACGTACGAGTGTGAATTCTTAATCCTTCCTGGTCATGCGGACAAAGTTTTATGAATTTACTTGTAAAAGTATAGACGGGGGAAATTAAAATGTCCTGTGGTGCCTCTCCTGCTCCAAGTGGGCCCGTTTGACGTCCTACCCCCCCCCCCCCCTTAAGTACATCTAAGTTTAGGGGACTGATGACCTCAGATGTTAAGTCCTATAGTACTTAGAGCCATTTGAACCATTTGAACCAAAACAAAATAATCGACAAGTTCTATACTGAGCCAAAACATTATGACTACTGCCCACCGCGACGTTGGATGCCGCCTGGTGGCGTTGCGGGCAGGTTACAGAGATATGTAAGCGGAACAGACACGGACGGGGGATAACCCTAGCGAAGATATGGGCTGAAAATGGGGAAATCCATCGAGATAAGCGACTTTAACAAAGGGCAGATTATTATTACGTAAAGCCTGTGAACCAGTATCTCGAAAACGGCGAAGATGGTCGAATATTCACGTGCTACTGTCGTGAGCGACTAAGGAAAGAGGTAGAAGGACAGTGAAACTACCACTAGGCGGTAAGTGGTTGGGCTTCGAGAACTCTTGTCAGGGCGTGGGATTCGGACACTTCCCTGTTCTGTAAAGTGGGACAGACGGCGATCTGTGGTATCTCTGCCGAAAGAGCACAATGCTGGTGAACGCGCAAGTGTTTTGGAGCACACCGTTCATCGCACATTGCTGAACATGAAGCTCCGTTGCAGCTGAGTGTTCACATGTTGACCCAACGACATCGTCAGTTAACGATTGCAGTGGGCACGGGACCATCGGGATTCGACTGTCGATTAATGGCAACGTGTCGGCTCTTTAGGTGAATCACGTTTTTCCCACACCTTGTCGATGGTCGCCTCCACAAACGCCGTCATCGAGCTGAACGGTGGCTCGAAATGTGCAGCGCGCCACGGACGCAGGCTAGTGGCAGCAGTATTATGCTATGGGAGACTTTCTCCTGCGCTTGCACGGGACCTGCGGTACTAACCAAAGACACGCTGACAGCTGCAAACCAGTTTCATCCCTTCCTGCTTGATCTCTTCCCCGACGGCGATGCCATCTTTCAGCAGTATAAATGACGGTGTCTCGCAGCCAAAACCATGCTACGGTGGTTTCAGGAGCATTATAGTGAACTCACGTTGATGTCTCTGTGACCAAATTCGCCTAATGTGGATCCTATAGAACGCATCTGGGTCGCTATCGGGCGCCATCACCGCATTCGTAAATCAGGGGCCCGTTACTTACGCGAATCACATGACCTGTTCGTAGACGTCAACAAGCCTAACAAAAAACTCTCTGATTTCTGATACGCAGAATGATGTGATGTATTTCGTTCCAAAGACGGACAAGTAAGCTATTAAGCAGGTGGTCATAATGTTTTGGCTCATCGGTGAACTGAAACTTCCTGGCAGATTAAAACTGTGTGCCGGACCGAGACTCGAATTCGGGACCATTGCCTATCGCGGGCAAGTGCTCTACCATCTGAGTTACCCAAGCACGACTCACACCCCGTCCTGACAGCATTACTTCTGCCAGTACCTCGCCTCCTACCTTCCAAACTTTACAGAAGCTCTCCCGGTCCCGAGTTCGAGTCTCGGTGCGGCACACAGTTTTAATCTGCCAGGAAGTTTCATATCAGCGCACACTCCGCTGCAGAATGAAAATCTCATTCTGTAATCATCAGTGTACTGTTATAAGGAATATGCAGTTGGGCATTTGGCGCCATGCTAGGTCTGCCAGCTGTGCGCACTATTCAGGCAACAGCTTCAGATATTAGCTACCCCTAATGAGTAGGTAACTTAATTGAAGATCATGAAGAAAAACAAAGTTGTAAATATGTGGAGGTGAAATTCAGCTTCTTCAAAGTATATTTATGTTCATAGCTGTTGTTAACACACTTGACTTGCCGCTTCCCCTTCCGTTTTTTTCTTACCCTTATTATATTGCATTCTGTAGTAAATAATTTTCTAAAGCTTCACAAAAATTGATTCAAAGGATACTCCAGCCAGCGTAATAAAATAAAGTTGCTTTGAGATATAAAGAGATTTCGTATTTCCCATTCGTTACGACAGAAATTTGCGCTAACCAATGCTGTTGCCAGTTTCCAAAACTGATTTCAGTTGCTGTGCGTCGAGGTGGGTACTTGTCCACCACACCCTTGCCCGTCCCATTCGTGAACGTCGCATGGGAGTGGTGGCGCCCAGTAAACATCTTAATTACCTCCGGTTTGAAGGATTTTCTCGTTGTGATCATTTTTGCGACACGTATTTCGGGTGAAGTTATATATTGTCCTACTCCTCCCAGAGCGTCGTCTCTCGGGATATCAGTACCGAACTTCTCTGTGAGGCAAAACGTCGCTCTTGTAACGTCTGTCATCAGAGATCATTCAACATCTCCGCAACGTTTTCGTGCAGACTAAACAATCCATTGACGAAACGAACGTCTCCCCCCCCCTCTCTGTCTATCTATCTATCTATCTATCTATGTCTCCTACTAATAATAAAGAATCGGTCGAACAAGTGATTTGTAAGCCACATTTTCGTGAATGAATTACATTTGCTTAAAATTCTTCCATTTAATTCCAGCCTGGCGTCTTCTGGCCTTACAGTCTGTTTTCCACCGTCATTCCACTTTACGTCGTTCCGGATGGCTGCTTCTACGTACTTTGCGGTAGTTACTGTTTCCAGTGGTTTGTCACCAATAACGTGATTGTACAGTTCTAGATTTCTTCACTTGTGATCATCTTTCATGGTCGATTTGCCTGTTCTACAACTTTTGCTTCCACGTGCATGAAAACAGGTTGTTGCATCATACAAACGACGCGATTCTTAGTTCGTGACATTCAACTGGCAGAGTTTTTCCGTAATATGTTTTCTAGGTAACTTTTGACTCACTCGTTTCTGAACCAAGATTTCTCATCTGTAAATTACGCACCGTGCGTCCAAAAATTCCGAGACTGATTTTATCCTGATGTATAAGCAACAGCAGCGCAGTAATGACGGTAGCAGCTTGCACTTGTGCATTCGGCCAGGCAGCTGAGAGGAGGCAATGTAGACGTGCAGCCGTAGTGCGCTAACGTTGTTGGGTCACAAATCGCGATGGAGCAACATCCCTGCATGAAGTTTTTAAGACTTTTCCACAATGTTTCGAAGAAGAGAATAGTGTGGGCAAAGTTTGTTAGCAACACAATGACTCCCGAACAAAGGAGGCGAGTATCGATGCTTGCCGCGACTTGAGTGAAATTCAAAACGCAGACAATTATTATCTGGAATAAATCATCATGGGTGATGAGACTTAGTGTTACCAATATGAATCTAAAACAAAACAGCCAAATGTAGAAATTCACGTGATGGGTTAACGCTCTGATGACGTAACCGGAGTTGAGCAACATCCCAAAGAAGGATTTTTTCACAGTTTCGCATGGTTGTAAGAACGTTTTTTTGTGTTGTACTCAAGTGTGGGGGAGACTAGGTAGAACACATAAAGCATTCAAACCACCATCTGCGTACCATCTGCCGCAGTAAACCGACAGAATGATTTAAGAATGGATGTCTCTTGGAGGAGAAAGATATACTACGAGCAAATCAGAAATTTAAATTTCGCTGGGCCTACAGTCTTTCATATGAATCAGATGACTGGCTTATACGCAACACGCAAGACATACGCACACTGTATTGTGCCTACTCCCTACCACCTCTGACGGGCACAACCAAAAAAATTATTCAAATGGCTCTAAGCAGTATGGGACTTAACATCTGAGGTCATCAATCCCCTAGACTTAAAACTACTTAAACCTAACTAACCTAAGGACAGCACACACATCCACGCCCGAGGCAGGATTCGAATCTGTGACCGCAGCAGCAGCGCGGTTCCGGACTGAAGAGCCTAGAACCGCTCGGCCACAGCGTCTGGTTGGGGAACAGCCCATACGAAATGATGCCTTCTTTCGCTGGGTAGCTTGAAAGAACATTTTGCCTCTAAAAAAGTAGTTCTCCTCGACGCGATCAATCAGTCCTAGGCGTCTGATGCAATTACTTTGAAACACCTTGTATGTAAGTCATTTACTAATTTTTCTCTTCAGAGAATACAATAGTAAGAACTCTAAATCTCGAAAATGGCAAGAAATTCAAGAACTTACAATCTACGTTTAACATTGGATACTTTTCGACAGCCTGCGTGAAGGTCTGCTTTCGTTGACATCACCCGCAAAAACATTTTCAACAGGAAAATTGAGGAAGGGTACATGAAGAGTTTGAGGACCTTCACTTATAAAAGATCCTCACGCCGCCTTTACAGGCTTGTATGGTCTTTGTCTCCAGACTTGTTTTCACAATCTTAGTGCTAATAATAGTAAGTGGTCCCTTCGATTTTATATTGCATAAATTATGAACTTATCAAAGTTTTGTAAGTTTGTTGCTATTATAGTTCTTAAACTAATTGCTACTCAAATTTTCGGTCGAATGCTGTTCTGTCTTCATTTCTCCGAATCGCAAATTTCTTGGGCATTGCTACCACAGTGTACTGTTCATTGACGTAAACAAATAATAATAATAATAATAATAATAATAATAATTATTATTATTATTATTATTATTATTATTATTATTATTATTATTATTACATTATAAAACGTGGTGTTTCAAAAAGAATGACCTGATTTCAAAACTCCATGTTTATTGGTAGAAACATATTACAAACATGTAATGAATTGCAAAATACAGAATCTTTAAGTTTTAGCTTTGCCATTATAAATGCTCTATGTGTCCACCAGTAGCATCACGAACAACATCCAGACGATATCTAAATTCGTCATGACTTTTATCCTACGTATGTGTTATTCTGTGCCAACGGCCTTGCCGCAGTGGTAATGCCGGTTCCCGTCAGAACACCGAAGTTAAGCGCTGGCGGGCTGGGCTAGCACTTGGATAGGTGGCAAGCGTGGTGCACTCAGCCCTTGTGAGGCAAATTGAGGAGGTACTTGATTGAGAAGTAGCGGCTCCAGTCTAGTAAACTGACATATGGCCGGGAGAGCGGTGTGCTGACCACATGCCTCTCTATATCCGCATCCAGTGACGCATGTGGGTTGAGGATGACATGGCGGCCGGTCGGTACCCTTGGGCCTTCCAAGGCCTGTTCGGACGGAGTTTCTGTTATTCTGTTCGTAATTTCTTCTACGTCAAGAGATAAAGGGGAGATGAACGCACTTTACTTCACATATCTTTGCATGAAAAAGTCGGATGGGCTCATGAAAAAGTGTACTGCCCCTTCCTTTTTAGGAAAATGCCGTGATTGGAATGAGCTATCTTCAAATGTTGCAGAACTGGTCTTTTCCACAACTTCAGGAGGAAGCCGATGACTATTTTCTAACAGGATTGGGCCCACCACACCGGCACAACAACGTACATCAGTTTCTCAAAGACACTCTGCTTCCACGCTGGATAGGGCTCAAGGGACCCCGAGACACTGCCCTGTATTCTTGGCCACCAACATCGACAGACAGGACCATATGCGATTTTTTCTTGTGTTAGAAGACACCAACCAACACCTGAACCGAACCCTGTATTCGTGGCTCCTTGAGGCCTGAACTAGATCATTGTTAAAAGCAGTAAATAAGGTCCAAGTACATGAAATGAAATTGCTAAGAGATGTCAAAGAGTGTACAAAATTATATAAACAAAAAACTTAGTTATTAGGAAATGAGGACAATGCGATACTCTGTCATGTGCAATCGCGAACCGGATATTTTTGAGGACGAGAAACTGCACAGGGCACAGTGTGATGAGCGCCAACGCCTGGCTGCGTCCAATGTGAGACCAGAGTGCGCCCCACCTTACGCGCCGCCCAGCAAGTAATTGTTATTGTTATTATTTCGTCGTCTCGGTCGTCGTTTTTCTCGCTACGGCCGGCCGGCGCGCCGTGGGAGCAGGTTTACGCTACCGGTGGGCGAGCCGCGTCCGAACACATAATTATCCGCAGGTAGACAGCCTAATCCAGATCCCGGCGTGCGATACCTCCCGCTGATGAAAATGGAAGAGGTAGGGGCGGCGCGCGCATCATACACCAGCCCCAACATCCATCTCGCAGGAATTCTCGGCGCCAGCGAAGATTGCCACGCTGGTCCCCCAGTCATTAACGGCTCCCGGCGACGTGGCCCAGACGAGGCGCCACCGTACTTACAGCGGGAGTAAGGAAGGGGAGCAACGCGTCGCTAGCATTACCCCCGTTGCTACGTCAGAACAAGCAGCAGTAAGCAGAATCATTATTCCTAATTGGCAAAAACTTTTTATTTAATAACGAATTTTTTGAACAGACTGACGGTGTCCCCACGTATAGTCCCTTGACGCCCTTAGTGGCCAACTTGTTTATGGAGGACTTCGAGGTGCTCGAATCTGCTAGCTTGAAGCCCATCGTATTTTGCAGGTATGGCGATGACAAGTTTGTAGTGTAGCCATATGGTGAAGATAAAGTTCAAGAATTTTTAAACCATATGAATACCATCCACAGACAAACCAGTTTACAATGGAGATCGAAGAAGAGGGACGCCTTCGATTTCTGCATGTTTTGGTACGACGGAAAGATGATGACACTTTGGGACGTGCAGTGAACTGGAAACCGACGTATACGGTTTTATATTTACGTACAGATAGCTGCCTCCATCGTTCCCAGACGATGCGTGTTCTCATAATACTGGTACACGGAGAACACCTAATTACTGACGAGAGCAATGTGGAGGACGATCTCCTACACTTGAGAAGAGTTTTTGAAGCCAACGGTTATTCTCCACAGAAGATACTTAAGGTACTACGAATGAAACCAACAGTGGACATAAGGAATGCTGAGAAAAACACGGGAAGTTTTAAATCCTTGGCTTTCCTGTCATATGCTGAAAGCCTGTCGTCAAAAATAGGACGTATTCTCAGTAAATACAAAGCAAAAAACAAAGTTCAAATGTGAATGAATTCTTAAGGGACCTAACTGCTGAGGTCATCGGTCCCTAGACTTACTCACTACTTAAAGTAACTGAAACTAACTTACGCTAAGAACAACACACACATCCATGCCCGAGGGAGGACTCGAACCTCCGGCGGAAGGGACCGCGCAGTCCGTGACAAGGCGCCTCAAACCTCGCGGCCACTCCGCGCGGCAGATACAAAATGATTTTTCGTCCTCCAACAAAGACAGCAGTGGTCCTGTGTTCCATTAAAGATGATTTGTTGCTTTGGAAACCTGGGGTTTACAAGATCCCCTGTGAGTGTGGCCGTTCATACATCGGACAAACGACACTTAAAGTCTATGAAAGGTGCACAGAACACCGCAGGTACACTCGACTCTTACAAACTAATAAATGGACGGTGATAGAGCTCCGTATTGACACTGGTCACTGTATGGAGTACGAAGACGTCGAAATTTTTGGGACTCAGTATTGAAAGAAGCAATTGAAATTCGGTTGGTGACGAATTTAATTAATAGACATAGCGGTTTCAGTTCGGATGAATCACGGTAACCGGCACTTGCTGTAATAAAATTAAAAGGCGTCACCACCGTACGGCTCGCATGATACATCGATATCCAAGCATGGATTGACAGTACAGCCACAAATCTAATTCACTGATGTGTTGTACCTCTTTGCCGCCAGTCAACGCCTCTGGCACCTGTGCATCTGTGGCCGCATGCGCAGTGGCGCTGTCCTCTGCATTAAAAGGAAGGAGCGAATGCTGGAGCGTCAGTCATTCAGCTCACTTTGAAGATGGCTGAACAATACACAGTCGCATGAAGATGCACAGCACTAAGCAAGTTTCTGGCCCAATACACTGTTCCGCAAGTTCTTCAAATATGCCGCAATCTATTCATCATAAACAGTGGTCCGCCTACTCCTGGATCCACAAAGGGTGATGAATCCTTCCACCAATCGTAAGGTTCAGGTTTTGGTTCTGGTTTTCCATTATTTTCATCTCTTACTACTTCCTTTATCTGCCCATCAATTGGCTTTTCTCCTTTCCACTGAGTTCACCTTTTATCTAGCTTTCCATAGCATGATCTGTAAGAAAATTACATCTCAAAATAAGGCCGATTCAAGCTAATTTCCTTTGAATCATATTTTCCAAAATAAATATTTGCTGTCTCACACTACTTTTAGTATCTCCTCATTTTGTTGTTGCTGATAATTTCATGTTTTCTGTCGTACTCCAACATAAAATCTCAAAGCTTCCACCTTGGTTAATAATGTCCATCTCCTAAGCGTTCCCCTGTTCTTTGACAACATGCTCTCATAATTTCTTAAATTTTCCAGTTACTAAGCTCGAAGCACATGTCCAGATTCACCCAGTCTTGATCTATTTCCTCTGAATGTAATTATTAGATAATTACTTGGGAACTGATTCCTCGCAAGCATTTTGAGCATTCTCATCCTACATTTACTAAGTAATGAGGTCCACACATCAATATCATCACCTTATAGTGTGTTTCAAGCCATTTCTGTCGTGGATATATTGAATTTCCTTAAGATCCTTGCTATGAATCTCAGCCTGGAATCTGTTTTTCCTGATATATTATACTGGGCGTTCAACTTTTGGTCGCCCCGGATCCATATACCAATTATCAATCCTCTGCACATTTTCCTGCACTTTGCTGCAGTACTTGATGAAAAAACTGAACATTCCGCTTCACTAGAATTAACTTTATGAAATTACAATGAAATCCGGACCATTAGTGCGGGACCAAACAATCTGAAGAAAGCTATTGAAAACTTCAATACTGATCTCGATGCATTATCAAAATGGGCACAGGACGTAGGACTAAAACTAAACCCATCTAAAACCCAAGCGGTACTTGTTGGTCACTCTAAGCTCATTAGCCCAAAACATCGGGAATCCGTACCATCTCTTATAATAAATGGAACAAATATTAACTTCTCTCCCTCAGCAAAGAGTTTGGGAGTAATAATAGATGAAAATCTAAATTGGACAGAGCACGTAACTGCAGTGTGCAAAAAAGCATCAGCATCCCTTCATGTCCTACAAAAATATAAAAAACTCTTCCCTTTCGATCTGAAAAAGAAATTAGTACAAACGCTTATATTCCCAATCATTGATTACAGCGATATTATCCTACAAGGCCTCTCTCAGGAAAACTCGCGACGTCTGGAACTGGTCATGAACGCCTGTGTCCGATATATCTGTGACATTCGACTTTTTGATCACATTTCACCAGCATATGCAAAATTGTCCTGGCTGCGTGCAGACAAACGCAAAGATTTCCATACTCTCTGTCTCATCTACTGCCTTATAAATGTACACTGTCCCTCATATCTCTCCTCGTCCTTAACGCTTATGTCTGAACAACATGACAGAAACACACGTTCCCATCATAATAAAATCCTCTCTGTTCCACTGCATCGCTCAGTCGCCTTCTCCAAGTCCTTTACAGTAGCGGGAACCCGACTCTGGAATAACCTCCCTCGGTATGTTAGAGAACTTAAAAACATGTCCAGCTTCAAAAAACAGTTAATGACGTATCTACTTAAGCAACAGTAATGCTTTCCTTTGTACACAAATGCACTTCATCTCATTACTTCCCTCTTTCCCCCTCCTTAAGTCTCCCTCCACAAAAACTAGCTATACTAGTAAACATCTACCTTACACACCAAGATATTAATGTACATCTGCACAAATCTTCATTACTATTGCCAATTTTTCTCATGTTTATCATTATTATTTAATTTTTTTTACTGTTACTATTATTAGTTTTATCATAATTTGTATGTATAACACCTGTCGTAAAAATACTGCCAGTACTTACTTTATTAGGTCTTAGTCATTATTCTTTATTCATATTGTGACTAGAGTAATCTAATTTTCTTATTTAAAGTATTGTCATGATGTAACTCTGATGTGTGAAATGCTGCATGTGTGAAACACTGGTCCGATGTAAGAGAGGGCCTGATGGCCCTAATCTGATCAGGTTAAATAAATAAATAAATAAATAAATAAATAAAATTAGCTGCTTACAAGCGTCGATAAATATCAACGGGAACAGTTGAAAATGTGTGCCCCGATTAGGACTCGAACCCGGGATCTCTTGCTTACATGACAGACGCTCAATCGGACTGAGCCATCGAGGACATGGAGAATAGCGCGACTGCAGGGACTTATCTCTGGCACGCTCCCCGTGGTACCCACACTTCCAACTTACTGTCCACACACTACATTTGTAGTGCACCTGCCCACTATACTCATTACTCGCGGCAGTCAATCTACCGATTCCCGTAAGAGTATGAGCAATGTGAGTGCATCTGCACTGAAGAAGATCATTGGCCGGTAAGTCCTATCTATATGAAGATGGTATTTCACATAAAATTAACTATATGTCAGAAGCGAATAACGCTGCTACCAGAATTTACATTCCTTCAGATTCCCACTTCGTTTGAAGACTCTGAGTTTGGCGTAAAACTATCATCCCTGGTCTCACAACAGAAAGTGCTGCTAGATCTACCCACCTACAGTCCCTCTGCTACCTTAATCACTAGCTGTTGGCGCACTGTTCTACACATTCGATTTATTCGATTAATTGTTTCTGATTCTGACAATTTTGAGAAGCGCTATAATTTTTATTAAAGATACCCGCATCACAGTGAGTGGTGGGAGGTACTTCGTGTACCCTACTTATTTGTTCTTGAGTGATGCAGAGAGAACTATGTTTCTTTTTCAAGTTTCTAAGACGTTGTGAGTCAACATCATCATCCTCATCATTGTAACTGTTCTACATCTACATGGATACTCTGCAAATCACATTTAAGTGCCTGGAAGAGGGTTCATCGAACCAGTTTCACAATTCATTAATATTCCGATGTCGTATAGCGCGCGGAAAGAATGAACACCTAACTTACCATACGAGCTCTGATTTCCGTTTTTTTTTTTTATCGTGGTGATCGTTCCTCCCTATGTAGGTCGGTGTTAACAAAATATTTTCGCATTCGGAGGAGAAAGTTGGTGATTGGAATTTCGTGAGAAGATTCCGTCGCAACGAAAAACGCCTTTCTTTTAATGATTTCCAGCCAAAATTCTGTATCATTTATGTGACCTCTCTCTCATATTTCACGACAATACAAAACGTGCTGCCTTCCTTTGAACTCTTTCGATGTACTCCGTCAGTCCTATCTGGTAAGGATCCCACACCGCGCAGCAGTATTCTAAAAGAGGACGGACAAGCATAGTGTAGGCAGTCTCCTTAGTATGTCCGTTACATTTTCTAAGTGTCCTGCCAAAAAAAAATCAGTCTTTGGTTAGCCTTCCCCACAACATTTTCTGCATGTTCCTTCCAATTTACGTTGGTCGTAATTGTAATACGTAGTTATTTAGTTGAATTTACGGATTTTAGATTTGACTGCATATTGGCAGATTTCTGGCACCATTGCTGTCTTCCTGTGAAGCTCTTTCAGGCCAACTGCTTCGTTGCCTCTTATCTTACCCTTTTTAACCCCATCCAGCATTTCTATTCTTCCTCTTCCTATTTTCATCTGTGCTTCCACTATCTCCGATAGCTTTCTAGAATTCCCTATCCTCGTAAAACACGTCCCACCGAGTCTTCATTCATTTTCTTAACGAGGTTTAGCAGAGCTCTTTTCCCATCACCCTTACCCGTACTTTTCTTCACTTTATTTTCTCCGTTCTGCTCCAACACACGAATCTCTAAAGCTTCTGTTTTCTCCAATATCAAGCTTTCATAGAGAAGCTCACCACACGAAGCGTTTAAACAACCCTTTTCTTATGTAATTCTTCATGTTTGCCCGGCGATCTGTTGACATCTTGGATATTCGGGAATCCGGCCGGATGTTCGCGTCGTTCTCGCACGATATTTCAACAGCATGCCTCGCTGTCTTCTTCAGGTGCTACCTGAGACTGGTCCTTGGGTCGATCGAGTCCAGTATTTATGCCTGGAAGGAGCTGGGCGTTACATTGTCATAGTAACAGTCATGAGACAGAGTACCCAACATCTCAGATTAGGTCTGACACACCTCAGATGGCGACCACAACCGTTGAGGATGGCCAAAACAGGCGCGGACGGCAGTCGGAACATCCGCGACTGGTGGGGTCCACTGAAGCCGAGTCTGGCGGGCGCGGACCACCGACGGAACACTCGGCGCGGACCGATTTGGGAACGCCCAGCTCTTTCCAGGCATAAATGCTGGACTCGATCGACCCGAGGACTCCCCCCCTGGTGCACACCGCGCAGTACGCGGACGACACAGCCTTCTACACAAGAAATGCGAACAAGGACCTGGTCATTCGTAGGCTACAAAGGGTTTTAGACGACACAGAAACCTGGGCCCGTCGCTGGCCACACCATCAATTCTGAAAAGACGCAGGCAATGCTGATTGCCAGAAGGCTCGGAAGGCGCGAACCTCCTCAACGTCCCCCCCTCCACCTCCGCCTAAATGGAACCCAACTCCCCTGGCGCAGAACCGCCAAGTACCTTGGCGTAACCTTGGACTCTCGTCTTACGTGGAAACCCCACATAGACGAGGTCCACAGGAAGGTCTGCGGCAGAATGTCCATCCTATACCCTATCCTGAACACAACCAGCTCCCTTCCCTGCCCAGTAGCAGTAAATGTATACCAGGCCCTGATCCGGCCGGTAATGGAGTATGCGTGCCCTGTCTGGGGATACGCGGCAAAGCAGCACCTGGACAAACTCCAGAGGCTGCAGAACCGCGCCCTCAGAAGGGCACTACATCTACCACTTGGATTCCCCACAGACGACCTGCACGCCGCAGCCGAAATCCCACTCCTGAGAGAGCGTTTCCAGGATCTGGCAAGGGCCTTCTATGAAGGTTCCTCCAGATCCGGAAATGCACTCATCCACTCCCTAGGTCGGTATGACATGTCCCGCGATAAGCACAAGCGCCCTATGACGATCTTCGACGATTAAGTCGAAGAGAAAATCCCAGCACCCAATCCCTAATCCAGTTCCTTCCCATATAACGCCAATCATCTCGCCTACCCCAGGCAAGCACCAGACACATTCACAACAATTCATCACATATCACAGACACCAAAAATATATAGAAAAAACACACACACACGTACACAGGGGAGTAAAAGCCAAAAGGCTACAAACTCCCCCTCACACTTCCCCAAAGAGGGGAATGTATTAGATGAGAGCAGCAGACCCGAGGACCAGTCTCAGATAGCACCTGAAGAAGACAGCTGTTGAAATATCGTGCGAGAACGACGCGAACACCCGGCTGTATTCCCGAATATCGAAGATGTCAACCCTTTTTTAACCACTAACGCAGTTTATCGCGTAATAAGCGTTTCTGTTTCTGGTAGTGTGGCTTTGCCGATGCTATTCTTGACAAACTCGTCATATGCATATTTAATAAGGAAAAAGGAAGTGTCCCGCATGCTCAGCTACTGGCTATCGGAGCGACGTGACAGAGGTGATGACAATGATGTAGGTGATGACGGCGGCGGCGGTGTCGCGCGTTGGACCAGGAATGCGGGCAGAGCGCGCCAGGTAGCGGCTGGTGTGGCTGCTACCTGCTGATTACCGGCCGCAGGCATTAATTACAGCCAGGCCGGGCGAGCGCACCGGCGACCACAAAAACAGCGACAGTGGGGGCGGAGCCCTGCGTGGGCGCCGCCGGTCGCATCACACGGCCTCCCCGGTAGCAACCGGGGTCTCTCCACACCACGACACAAGGGCGCTGCGCGAGTTACTTGGTATTCGGTACTCATTACCCAGTAGTCTGTACTCGCCACTAGTCACTCATTACTCTGTACTCGTTGCCAGTTACTTGGTACTCCTAACTCTGTAGTCTATACTCGGTACTTTGTGCTCGATACTCGTTACTTGTTACTGTCGTTACCCAATATGCAGCACCCCGTATTCGCTACATTTTCGGTGATACGCTGTATCTGTACACCATCAGCAGTGTAAAGATCACGAACAAAGCGAGTGAACATTGTGCTGCTTGCAGAAGGACCGAAGATACTCTGATCGTCTTTAAAGCCGCGCCGGGCAGCCGCGCGGTCTAAGGCGCCTTGAAACGGTCCGTGCGGCTCCTCCCGTCGCAGGTTCGAGTCCTCTCTCGGGAATTGGTGTGTGTTGTCCATAGCGTAACTTAGTTTAAGTTAGATTATGTAGTGTGTGGGCTTAGGGACCGAGGACCTCAGCAGTTTGGTCCCATAAGACCTTACCACAAATTTCCGATTTGTCTTTAAAACTAAACATCATGAAGGCGGAAAGCAAAAAATCACAAACTGGCGTGAAGTGTACGCCTACCAATACCAACGCATTTTCCATAACGCGCGTTGCCAAGGGGGTGGGGCGTACTCTATGCCCACCTTAAAAAAGTGAAGAAAAATCTGTTGTTGACTTAAATTAAAAATATACTTTTTAAAGATGTTGATGTGTAGGTAAGGGTTCAGAACCTGAAAATATCTGATTTTGTTCATTATAAATAGTTTTCTTGAAAGCCTGCGACTGTGAAAACAGTGGGTATATTTATAAATAACTTTCTGCTACCAGTCACGATTTTCTTTCATTTATGTTTTACACGACGCGTTTCGGGAAATGATTCCCATTTTCAAGAGCGTATTTCTTTGTACTATGCCATTTTTTGTAATGTTTTCGATTTGTAGGTTCTGATTTGTTTTCTTGACTTTACTGAAACATACAAAAAACGCGCAATTCTTGTTTAGTTACCAATTTTTGTACATATTTAGTGGCGAAATTTGGAAGAACTCGTACTTACAGTTTCCTTAAGCGCACGTTTTTCCAAATTTCGCTACCAACCACATATAAAAATCGATAACCAACTGAAAATTGCGCATTTTTGATATATTTCAGTAAAGTCAACAAAACAATGCAGAACCTCACACATCGGAAACATTACGAAAAAATGGCATAGCAGTAAGAAATACACATTTGAAAATGGGAACCATTTCCCGAATCGCGTCGACTAAAACATCAATAAAAGAAAATAGTGACAGGCAACAGAACGTTATTTATAAAAAAATCCCACTGAATTTTTTATTTTTTGGCAGCTCTCTTAGTAATATATACAGACTTCCAATAACGTGTACTACCAATGGGGGAGATACCTTATGTCCACTATAGAAACTCCTTTAAATATGAAAATTTCGTTAACTGTTGTTGACTTTTACCTACAACATACTACTGAAAGAGATGCTGATGTGTAATTAAGGTCCTGAACCTGAAAATGTTGAATATGAAATACAGTGGAGAAGTAACATCTTCGAAGATTAAAGTCTTTAGGTTAAATTTGATTGAAAACTTCAGAACATCTATGGAATCTGGTAGAAAGATTTATTATAAACAATAAATATTTTTTCAAAATTAAGAAATATACAGTAGCTGACTAGATTGGAATACTTTCAAAAGGTGGGCATAAAGTTCTCCCTCCGCGCTTTGGTATTACGAGAGCTACTGTACTTGCTCGGATATACAAATAGTTAGCATTTCAGCACAGTCGCAAGTATGTAAGAGTAACACCATCACATTTTTTGCATAAGGAAGGGTTGCATAGTGGATTTCTCAGTCAGTAATCGCTTTTAAGTATTGGTTGTTTGTAAGAACATAACAAGATAGCGTTCTCGCGTCCCGATCACGGGGTCCCGGGTTCGATTCCTGGCGGGGTCACGGAGTTTTCCTGCCTCGAGATGACTGGGTATTGTTGTGTCGTCTTCATCATCATCATTCATCACCATCACGGTCGGAGGAAGGCAATGGCAAACCACCTCCACAAGGACCTTGTCTAGTAAAGCGGTGCGGCTCTCCCGCATCGTTCCCCTACGCTCTGTAAAGAAGCATGGGACTTCATTTCATTTTTTTCAACAAGATAATGTGAGATTGCAATTTACCCATGCTGTCGTGGCGTACCTCGAACTTTGCACTGGTCAGCAGGATCTCCATATCCCTCACTCACTGAAAAAATCCTTTCATGTGTTGGTGAGACACTAGAACGCCACCACTAACCAGCCACTGCGGATAATTAAGTCTGAAAAAATGTTGAAGCATGAGGGAATGACGTACCCGTTTTTATCATCCAAGCTCGGTTCAACTCGATGTCCAGCCTGTCTAGAACTGCTGCCAGAGAAAGCAGCTCCGACTACCCTAACGTATTTAGCTTTATTATTATTGCTATACTGTAAACAAAGAGTAAGAAACATTTCGATATTTGTATATCTCCAGGTGCTGCAGTTGTGGCAGGTGAATATACGCAGTCAACTAGGGGAAGTCAATAAGAAATGTAACACATTTTTTTCTCGCCTGATTTGAGCTGAAAAATTGCGGAGTGTGTCGTGGGATATCGTGGAATATGGCCGCTTGAGCCCTATAGACAGCAGCGCTGTACTTAACCTTGGAAATAGCGTCTGTAATGCTGGTGCGTTTCAAGCAGAGAACTACCACTGAGTTTCTTTTGGTGGAAAACCAGAGAATCGCAGATATTCACAGGCCCTTGCAGGACGTCGATGGAGACCTGTTAGTGAACAAAAGCAGCGTGAGTCGTTAAGCGAGGCATCTAGCAACATTCGCAACAAGGTCGCAGGAATTTGTCCGATTTCCCGCGTGGCAGCACAGTTGCATTGATCGAAGTTTATGTAAGAAGTAGGGTTTTGTAGCCAAAGGAGTGGGGAAACTGAGGTATTTGAATCCTGAATAAAACCAATCTGCACTACTAGCCATTAAAATTGCTACACCAAAAGAAATGCAGATGATAAACGGGTATTCACTGGAAAAATATATTATACTAGAACTAACATGTGATTTCATTTTCACGCAGTTTGGATGCATATGTTCTGAGAAATCAGTACCCAGAACAACTACCTATGGCCGTAATAACGGCCTTGATACGCTTGAGCATTGAGTCAAACAGGTCTTCGATGGCGTGTACAGGTACAGCTGCCCATGCAGCTTCAACACGATACCACAGTTCATCAGGAGTAGTGACTGGCGTATTGTGACGAGCCAGTTGCTCGGCCACCATTGAACAGACGTTTTCAATTGGTGAGTGATCTGGAGAATGTGCTGGCCAGGGCAGCAGTCGAACATTTTCTCTATCCAGAAAGGCCCGTACAGGACCTGCAACATGCGGTCGTGCCTTATCCTGCTCGAATGTAGGGTTTCGCAGGGATCGAATGAAGGGTAGAGCCACGGGTCGTAACACATCTGAAATGTAAAGTTCACTGTTCAAAATGCCGTCAACGCGAACAAGAGGTGACCGAGAGGTGTAACCAATGGCACCCCATACCATAACGCTGGGTGATACGCCAGTTGGGCGATGACGAATACACGCTTCCAATGTGCGTTCACCGCGATGTCGCCAAACACGGATGCGAGCATCATGATGATGTAAACATAACCTGGATTCATCCGAAAAAATGACGTTTTGCCATTCGTCCATCCAGGTTCGTCGTTGAGTACACCATCGCAGGCGCTCCTGTCTGTGATGCTGCGTCAAGGGTAACAGCAGCCATGTTGTCCGAGCTGATAGTGCACGCTGGTGCAAACGTCATCGAACTGTTCTTGCCCGCATCTCGTGGTCGTGCGGTAGCGTTCTCGCTTCCCACGCCCGGGTTCCCGGGTTCGATTCCCGGCGGGGTCAGGGATTTTTCTCTGCCTCGTGATGGCTGGGTGTTGTGTGATGTCCTTAGGTTAGTTAGGTTTAAGTAGTTCTAAGTTCTAGGGGACTGATGACCATAGATGTTAAGTCCCATAGTGCTCAGAGCCATTTGAACCATTTTGAACTGTTCTTGCAGATGGTTGTTGTCTTGCAAACGTTCCCATCTGATGACTCAGGGATCGAGACGTGGATGCACGAACCGATACAGCCATGCGGATAAGATGCCTGTCATCTCGACTGCTAGTGATACGAGGCCGTTGGGATCCAGCACGGCGTTCCGTATTACCCTCCTGAACCCACCGATTCCATATTCTGCTAACAGTCATTGTATCTCGACCAACGCGAGCAGCAATGTCGCGATACGATAAACCGCAATCGCGATAGGCTACAATCCGACCTTTATCAAAGTCGGAAACGTGATGGTACGCATTTCTTCTCCTTACACGAGGCATCACAACAACGTTTTACCAGGCAACGCCGGTCAACTGCTGTTTGTGTATGAGAAATCGGTTGGAATCTTTCCTCATGTCAGCACGTTGTAGGTGTCGCCACCGGCGCCAACCTCGTGTGAATGCTCTGAAAAGCTAATCATTTGCATATCACAGCATCTTCTTCCTGTCGGTTAAATTTCGCGTCTGTAGCACGTCATCTTCGTGGTGTAGCCTTTTTAATGACCAGTAGTGTACTTTCAGAAGGAGTTTGTTGCATTGCTTATTGAACGTCCCTCGTACAATACTTGAAAGAGTCTCGGCTAATGTGAGGCCGCTGGAGCAGGGTGTTTTCCTCTGGTGTAGTGGCCGCACTGGCAGACAGGCAGAGGTGCTCGCGTCGCCCGCTGCCGGGAGAGGAGACCACACGGCTCGCGCTGGTGTCTGGTGCTTGGTGGCCCCCGGCGCGGGCAGCCACTCAGCTCACGTCGCCGTAATCACCGCAATTATTGGTGAGCCCCGCCATTAGGCGGCATTAGGCGATCACATCGCGGCCGCGCGGCCTACCGGTATTGGGACCGGCAGCCGGCAGCGACCAGCGACCAGCGATGCCTACGCGACCGACCACTGTGCGCGGCCCGGGGCGGCGTCACCCCAGCGAGAAATGCGGCCGCGCCGCTCAGGCGATTACCCGGCCGCAGTCCGGCCTTCCGCTTTGTTTATACAGCGCGCGCTGATATATCACGGATAATCGTGGTGATTTGAACGTTACTGGACTCTCCGCTGAAATACGGTGTTTGATTCAGTGTTTCTGTCCACCGGACGTTCGTTGGAGTCTTGACCCATATCTTTCTGCATCTACATATACAGTCCGCAGCCCTCGCGCCTTGCCGGCTGGAGGCTACTCATAATGTACCATTACTGTTCACTGCCCGTTCTGCTCCCCTCTCCTATTCCCACAACTACCCAGTTCTGTTCTATTCAGTGTCCATAACAAGTATAACTGTCGGTACGTGTCCATTGAATATTGAATTTCATTACATAACTTTGCTACATAATTCATTACGTGCGGTTTATACGGAAAAAAATATCACATTCCTTGTGTCATTTTGATACGTCCACTCTTCGAAATTTTAGTGGGATTCCTTCTATAAAGCGCAATATCTGTCTTCCAAAATCTCCACTGGAAGCTGTTCAAAGCTTTTTAGAAGTTTTTTCTTACTTTTCATTTTTATTTTTGCTCATGCGGTTGTTTGATTGGTTGGATGAAGTCCACTACGTATCTCTCCCTTGAATATATACAATATGTTCCAATCTTTGTCTTCCCCTATATGTTTTACCCTCTATAGGTCCTTCTGCTGCCCTGGAAGTTATTCCCTCATATCTTAACACATGTCCTATCATCGTCTCCCTGCTTCTTGCAAGAGTTTTTCATGCTTCTGTCTTCGCAATCCTGCGGACAACCTACTCGTTTTCCAACAATACCCCGAATTTTCCGTGTCCTCCGAACGTGCATTTTTAGAAATTTCATTCTCAAATTGAGACTTATGATTGATGCTAGAAGACTTCTTTTGGACGGGAATGCCCTCTTTTCCCATGCAAGTCTGCTTTTTATTTCCTCATTGCTTCGTCCAACATGTGTTATTTTGCTTCCCATTTAGCTGATTTCCTTCTCTTTATTTACCTGTTGCTCACAAATGTTGATGTTAAGTTTATTTCTAATCTCATTTCTCTTTGTGCACGCCGGCCATGGTGGCCGAGCGGTTCTAGGCGCTACAACCTGGAACCGCGCGACCGCGACGGACGCAGTTTCGGATCCTGCCCCGGGCATGGATGTGTGTGATGTCCTTAGGTTAGTTAGGTTTAAGTAGTTGTAAGTTTTAGGGGACTGATGATCTCAGAAGTTAAGTCCCATAGTGCTAAGAGCCATTTGAAACATCTTAGTGCACATTGCTTTCGTCTTTCTTCGGTTTACTAGCATTACATATTCCGTGCTCAAAGACTGTTAATTCCATTCTGTATGTCCTGTAATTCTTCCTCGTTTTCACCTAGGAGTACGATAGTATTTGACAATCTTGTCAGTGACATCATTTCACCCAGAATCTTGATCCCACTGTGAACCTTGTGCTCTTAAGTAGAATAATTAATCCGTGAAATGCTGTAAATGTGTTCTTGGAATACTCTGAATCTCTTCTGTGAATCCTGTTTGATAAGAACCAGTCACAGAATTTGGTAGCTGATCTTTCTACAGGAGTTTGTTAGGCATTTAGCAATAAATAACTTTACCTGCTATAGCATGAACTGAGTGGTAACTAGTGCAAACCACATCATGTGGTAAATAATTAGCTAACAAAGCATCGAAGGAGGTTTCCGCGATGCCTGTATCGGTAAAGTGTATCGTCCACTCTCGCGTGGCTACCGAGTTGTTGAGCCCAACGCTCATGCAGAAATGGAAATACATGTGACTTTGTGTGACAGAATATAAGTATTGACATGAAGTCGGTAATGTATACAGGGGCAACGTCCAGATATCCAAGAATAAATAAGGTAACACTAACACGACTGTTTATTGTGTACAACGTCACTAAAGGACGATCTTATTTCAAATGGTAGGTAATGACAGGAGCAGCGCTCTAAGTATTTTCTCTTTTGTGTTCTGTCCGGATTCCACTATAAAACATTGGAAGGAAGGTTTTAATGTGGTTGACACTTTATGTTGTGTGATCAAAAACGTATTTACAGCATACTATTTAATTTTAGCTCTTTGTTTCCGTGTGTTCTGTGTTTTGGGGCAATTTATAAACGTTATGAAACATTGGGAAATACTAGTGACCAAGAACGTAATAATAATGACAATCTGTGTAAGTATTTTTCAGATTTATTGCTAAAATAAAATTGAATAGGAAATTGTCCTGGGCAAAGCGGCTTTCACAAAATAGATCTTTGTTGACTCTGAAGAGAAATACGGTAGGAGGGGGGCAAAGTAGTTAAATCGTTACTTTACGGGTCACTAGACTTAAGGAACATCGATGTAAAATACTTATAGGACTCCGAGATGTGATATCGAGTAGGATATTAAATGTAAATTGAGTAGACAATACAACAGACAGTTGGTGAAAGTTTGAAAATGTACATGTTTTTGGAAAATATTCCTCAGAAAAATTTCGACCGTGAAGTCAATTTGAGCCACAATTTTCTCCTACATGATGGCGTAGAAGACAGAGAGCAATCGAGAAGAATGCAGCTGATTTAGTTTGAGAGAATCAGCGGCATAATTTTGTGTATGGGAAAAGCCCTATAAACACGTAGCCGTGTCTCTGACATAAGGACGATTTGATGATGAAGTGGACCTGGTAGTGAATATTCTGATGATTGTTTCCTGCCGGAATTGTACTGAATATTCTCATGTGTACTTACGGGTATATAACTCGATATTATAATAATGGCTTCAACACGTTGTGAAATACGTAGCATTGCCAATGAATTATGGGCTACAAAAACATTACAAACACGAAGAAATCGAGAAATAAGCAAATAATAATGTTTATCTCTATGGTAGTGACGAAGAGATGAGAAAAACTGAGGAACTGTTATGAATGTAACGCTTACGTAGATAGAAAATGTGTTATTAAGTTGCTTATATAGTAGCCACGGATAGTATGACCCCACAGATGAGCAGCATAACGTAAAATGCTTCCCCCGTGCGATGTGGGTATAAGATGGTCGATTGTCGTAATGCACGACCTAGCGACTGTCATGGAAACAGGCAAGGAGCCTAAATGTCACATGTTATCATTTATTATTCAAACATACAGTTGCTGGATTACGAATCGCTTTATTTGCAGCTAAGACAAATCGAGATACGCGGCTGAAAAAGCAAATTACTACTAGGCTTCGTTTGAGAACAGGCAGTAAATTATTCCACACAATGCGCCTTTTTCCTCTGCATGTCCGATTAGATCACACCTTGAGCTATTCTTATTGAGTCATTTTCTGCCTGTAAAGCTACAC
Organism: Schistocerca cancellata; assembly: GCF_023864275.1. Lineage (NCBI taxonomy): Eukaryota > Metazoa > Arthropoda > Insecta > Orthoptera > Acrididae > Schistocerca > Schistocerca cancellata. Next base: position 462,944,092 of record NC_064632.1, on the reverse strand, counting down.
TAGTTTTTACTGTCCATGTCGCAGTAAAATTATACAGACTTGGCACGATCAGCATTATGACAGAATGAAGCTGATGGAATGAATAAAGGTAGCACAAACTCGAAGACACAAACGAGAAACATATGAAAAAATATATATCTCACGGCCACAACACTTTTATAAGGAATAGAGGAGAAACGCATTGAGGATTCATGGCTAAGGCGACCGCTCGCGAAAAGCGGGAAATCCGGTTTGAGTCCCGGTCCGGCATGGTTTTTCATTGTCGTCATTCCCTTACGCATCTGATAGTTGACCGTATTCGCAACTGCGAATAGGTTTCACGTGAGGAATGAGTTGTTTAATCTGAAGGTGAAAAATTTTTCCGATAGGGCTTCGTGGAACTTCTTTATCGTTGAATGGTTCAAATGGCTCTGAGCACTATGGGACTTAACATCTGAGGTCATCAGTCCCCTAGAACTTAGAACTACTTAAACCTAACTAAGCTAAGGACATCACACACATCCATGCCCGAGGCAGGATTCGAACCTGCGACAGACTGTAGCGCCTAGAACCACTCGGCCACACCGGCCGGCGGAAACAACAACCATCCAGCAGTTATCAACGACACTAGTGCAGGCAATGAAGACCCAATCACAACAACTCATTACCAACCTTATGGGCAGAATGGGAGCCCATAACAGAGTCTACATTTCCGTCAGTGGTGATTACACACCCTATTAAGCACGATGTTCCACCTTTTGTAATGCCCAGAGGAACATCATGACTGCTGTGACTACAGTATAATTATTGTCGTTTCTGTTCGTCTCATTGCGTATTTTTTGAGTTAGCTTCTCTAATATATTGTATCAGTTCTTTCTACGCATGGTCCAAGTTTCAGCGAGCTGTGTTACTTGGCAGTGGGACACCATGCGAAAGTCGCTTTCGTCCTTAAATGTTGCACAGAAACTCCTGACACGCGCTTTAAATGCCCAGTCATAAAATTAAGAGGATAATTTCTCTAAACGGAAGCCCTCAAAATCGCAACTCATTGCCATCCATATGCACACAAGTCAAGCAAACTGAAAGACAGTGTAACGTGAAATGGCATCAAACTGGATGACGTAGATAAATCAACTTTCTGGGTGTAAAGTAAAGTAAAGTAAAGTGGCTCTTATCATTCAACTCGTATAGCGTTCATTTCAATCACAAGACGTTGGAGTTGCAATTGCCATACATTTTGCGTATTTCAGGTCAACAAGCAGAGGGAAATGGGTTATCACGTACGTAAATGCAATACTTTTTTTCTGAAAGCAGGTTGGTTGTACTCGTGATTCGCATACACCGTATTATTCCCCACTCTTTCAGCTAAAAAACTGTGTTTTTTAATATAATATCCGTTCAGTCCTACGGCCTTACGGACTCTTACTCAGAGCGCCTATATGTCCGTGTAGTAGGTCTCTGCTGGTCGAGGTCGGAACCAACGTCCTGCTGCATCAATGACCTCCCTGTCATCCACGTATTGTTTCCCGCGGAGTGCATCCTTCATTGGGCCAAACATATAGAAGTCAGAAGGTATGATGTTCGGGCTGTAGAGTGGATGAGGAAGGACAGTCCAATGAAGTTTTGTCATCTCCTTTAGGATCAGCAGACTTGTGTGAAGCCTTGCGTTCTCATGGAGTGGGAGAAGTTGGTTTACATTTTCGTAGCGACGAACATGCTGAAGTCGTTTCTTCAGTTTCCTGAGGGAAACACAATACTAGTTGCACTATGGTGGAGACCATGAAACAGGATAAATCTTTCAGAGTGCCACAGGGCCTTCACCATAACATTACCGGCTGAGGGTGCCGCTCTCAACATATCATTCGGAGGAGAGGTGGTGTGGCGACCCTCCATGGATTGACGTTTTGTTTCCTGTTTGAAGTGATGAACTCATGTTTCATCGCCAGATACGACATTCGACAAAGTTGTTACGATGACGGTCATAATGCACAAGCAATCCCGCACAGATGGTCCTTCATTGCTCTTTATGGCATGTTGTTATGTGGCGAGGAACCCAGCCCACACATACCTTTGGTGGACGAATGTGTCAGCACTGCCAACAGAGACGTGCAGTTATGCAGCGAGGTGTTCAATTGTGATCTATCATATCCGCACATTCCAACATTGCAGGAGTCAAAGCTGGTCGCAGCTTTCCCGTACGCTGGAAGTCGGGTGGTTTTCCGCGATCTTGCGATGATGACAGACGCTTCGTCCAACCACTCACCGTGCTTTTGATCGTTTCCATGTCTCTCTAAACATTCTCCAAGAGCCTATGAATGTGTGCGATGCTCTTGCTTTCCGCCAAAAGAAACACAATGACAGCTCTCTGCTTGGAACACACCTCCGTTTGCAGACGTCGCTTGAAGCCCATGTATAGCGCCACCACCATCGGAACTTCATGGAACTATAGTGCGCGTCATTTACGACGGCGGCCGAGTTTAGGTTCGTTCTGCGCATCTGACGTCACAAAACACAGTCAGCCAATGAACAGAGAACGACGTAGCCAGAGCTCGATTGCAGTGCAGAGCATGGACGAGTGTCTTCTGTTTTAGAAACATTCAGTCATAAATAAAGTAATTGAAAAAAAGCAATGTCTTGATAGCAGACTTTCTTTTATAGAAAGTTTGAAAAAGCATTCTTTATACCAGTTGCTTCATATTCTATTAATTAATTAAAACAAAGAAGCAATAAGCCTCCTAATTCAGGCAATAGCAAGGGAAAGTGTTTGAATCATTCTCACAAACCGCTTTTTTGCAATAAAGAACAGCGATAATTGTTTATTTCCTATTGTACTTCCACGAAACGTCAGTAATTCATAGTCCTACAAACAGTGTTTGTCGGTATTTTGCGTAATGTTTTATAGTCCTCCAGGATTTCACTTGGACGACGAGCTGTGGTAGTGTAATGGTTAAAGTGTTTGGCTGCAAAGCGCAAGGTTCAGAATTCAATCCTTGTTCGGTGCGTAGTATTTTCTTTATTTAAAAGCAATATAGAAGTGTCTTACATCATGAATTTCAGTCGTTTGAATGCAATTTTTTGAAATTTCTATTGCTTTGTCTCTTCATTATAATCATAATAAGTTTTCGGTTTCTCTAATTTTGTCCTCCAATATTTCTTTTCACAACAATTAAAAACAATGAAAAGGCACACATACAATATTCATGTTATCTGTTTTGTTTGTGTATCTTCTCTTCCGCAGTCGCTGTTTTACTGTTCATATTGAGAAATATATTTTTTGCGACAGTATTAAAAGTGTGTCCATTCAGTCGGAACACCGTGTGTCTGCACAGGCGAGCAGTGCAGTGATGACAAAATCGCGCACAGCGTGGAATGCAGGGAGCTTGTCTCTGTAGCAGCGAAAGGGTTAATGCGGCCGAGGTGGCTTTACTTCATAAACAGCGCGTAAGTTTGCGAACTATACTATACTATGGGGCTGCTTCTCTTGGCGCGTGCGTCGTTTGCAACTGGCAACGCAGCCATCTCCCGCGTTCCGCGGGCGTACGCGAGCCGCCAAGATAAAAGAATTGCTAAAACAGACAATGTCTTATGGGATAACAGCAATCAGTGATTTTATGTTACTTAAAATCCGTCTTGATTGCAATTTTTTTATTATTATTCATATGACCGGTTTCGGTTCATTCAGAACCATCTTCAGATCTGATATTTCAGTTACAGGAGTAACCCGTCCAAATCCAGCAACTTTCACATGCTACGTCACATGTGACGGAATTTGTCGTGGAATATCGTGAAATATTCCCGCTTCAGCCGCTCTGTTGTTCAATTCTTTTATGTTACTTAAAATCCGTCTTGATTGCAATTTTTTTATTATTATTCATATGACCGGTTTCGGTTCATTCAGAACCATCTTCAGATCTGATATTTCAGTTACAGGAGTAACCTGTCCAAATCCAGCAACTTTCACATGCTACGTCACATGAACTGTAGCATGTGAAAGTTGCTGGATTTGGACGGGTTACTCCTGTAACTGAAATATCAGATCTGAAGATGGTTCTGAATGAACCGAAACCGGTCATATGAATAATAATAAAAAAATTGCAATCAAGACGGATTTTAAGTAACATAAAAGAATTGAACAACAGAGCGGCTGAAGCGGGAATATTTCACGATATTCCACGACAAATTCCGCATTTTTTTTAACCGAAACTGGTCGATAAAGAAATGTATTGCAATATCTGTTGAACACCCCTAGTAAATAGCGCAGAGCCACGCCGTTGTATAGCACAGCTACAGTTACTCTAATACGAATATGATATGCAGGCTGCAGGATAGTATTAGTGGGTGTATGTTTCGCAAGCTCGCTATTACGATCTGGATGAGGGCCGGCAGACGATTGCTCTCCAAACAGAGCGCACAGTAGCAGGGCGGCGGCGCGTGGGAGGCAGACGAGCGTTTAATGAGCCACCCGTCCGAGTTCTGGCTAGGCGCGCCCATCCATCTCCAATAGTCGGCGGGCGCCTGACGTCACCGGCGGCTGCAACCTAGGGGGGGGGGGGGGGGGGGACACATCCATCATGCGCGCGCCCACGGCCTGCGCTGCCCCCCATTCGTCTTGCGACACGGTCACCCTGACCGATACCAAGCATTAGCGGCAGGGAACCACGGCGACGAATTTCAAAGGTCCGTCGGATGCATGCACGTCCAAAGGAATAATGCACCGTAATTCGGAATAGCACTCGTATTCCAGTGTCGTATTTATCCGCCGACATCGTGCAAGTGACTATCAAGTAAAATGTCTCGCCCGTACAGGAACATACATAACTGGTGTGCTTGTAAAGGTCGTAGATACATGGTTGACGACATATGGAATTTTGGGTCTGGTCGTGAGTTGTGGACCGATTGCGTAACGGTAAGGTGACCGCTCGCGGTAAGTGGGAAATCTGGGTTCGACTCCCAGTGCAGCACAAATTTTCATCGTCGTCTTTCCATTCTACAGCTGGTGGTTGTCCAGATTCACAACTGAGAATACATTACTGTATGTAAAAGCTTATGGGCACAAATCAGCAGGCCGGCCGGGGTGGCCGAGCAGTTCTAGGCGCTACAATCTGCAATCGCGCGACAGCTACGGTCGCACGTTCGAATCCTGCCTCGGGAATAGTTGTGTGTGACGTCCTTAGGTTAGTTATGTTTAAGTAGTTCTAAGTTCTAGGGGACTGATGATCTCAGAAGTTAAGTCCAATAGTGCTCAGAGCCATTTGATCCATTTGAACAAATCAGCACGGATTTAGAAATCATTGCTCGTGAGAGAATACGCTTGTCATTTCCTCATACACGTATCCTGCGAACCATGAAAGAAGGTTTCAGTAATAAGAAATATAAATAATTCAAAAGCCAAGATCGCTTAAATACTGTTTACTGGATGACCGTATTTCATAGTATGTATAGTATGCATAGTATGTATAGTAAGTGTAGGCGAAAGTGTTCTTTGCATGGGTATTTGATTAGCAGTAATAGTCAAGTTGTATTGTGGTAGTATTGAGTGGTCATACCGTGGGACAGCGCTATCTAGTGGCCGGTTATGAGCCGGCCGAAGTGGCCGAGCGGTTCTACGCGCTACAGTCTGGAGCTGCGCGACAGCTACGGTCGCAGGTCGAATCCTGCCTCGGGCGTGGGTGTGTGTGATGTCCTTAGGTTAGTTCGGTTTATGTAGTTCTAAGTTCTAGGGAACTGATGACCTCAGCAGTTAAGTCTCATAGTGCTCAGAGCCATTTGAACCATTTTGAACCGGTTGTGAACCACTGGAATCGCATCAGGTAAACCTGCGCGGAATAGGACAGTGTGATGCCGACCGTTGTTAGTCGAGCAGCGGTCATGTACCAAATAGTTTTATCTTGTGACTAAGGTTTTACATATCTTATGGAAAAGAATGACCATGAAAGCAGTTTTTTTTTTTTTTTTTTTGTGACAATGATTTTATTTCAGCTGGTCTGCCTCATGTATCGTTATATCCAAATGGTTTTTAAATGTTAAGCTACATTCAGGTATGTGGTACTGTACTAATAGTAATGCATATAGTGTAACTCATGTAAGCCCTCCCTCAAACCTGTCATGTTATATCTTCACAGATCCGATGATGGCACCTTTAGTGTGTTGAATTCGGTCATCTAGTAAACAGTATTTAAGCGATCTTGCCTTTTTAATTATTTCTACAACAGAGTGATCGCCCCACTACACAATATGTGTTCACTGCAAAATAAGGAATAGGTTCCCATATAAGGACGTGACTCGAAAACATCTTCTGTAACATAACGAGTGCTTTCTCGTCGACGGCGGGTGTTCGTCAAAGACAAAGGTGTCGTCAGCAGTTCCCCAGGGAAACGTGACAGTACCGCTCTTATCCTCTGCACACATAACTTACCTTAGAGATATGTTGAGCAGCGATCTACGATTGTTTGCTGATGACGCTGTAGTACCTAGTGGGTCCCAGTTCCGTTAGGACTGTGGCTATGAAAAACGAAAGTCGTGTATTATCTTCACAAAATCACTGTAGTTATTCAAAACAGCCTCTCCCTGAATCCATACACAACTGAAATAGCTTTAAAAGTGTTTTGAAATAGTCACTGCAGTTCTTTTTTGCAATTGCATTTAGTCCTGCAGCGCAGTTTTCTTGGATTTCGTTAACTGTGTCGTTAACGTATGCTTCCACTGACAAGTTCAAGTTGGGGAACAACCAGAAGTCGTCTGGGGCCAAATTCCCCGAACAGGGCCGGTGATTTAGGATTGTGATCCGTTTGCTGGCTAAAAACTCTCGCACGATCTTCACTTTGTGGACTGAAGCGATGTAATGGAGGGCGACCAGATTACTGGCTATCAGTATTCAGATCGGATTCGACCAATTCTCGCCCAAAAAGCACAAAGCTCAACAGAAAACTAGAGGCTGCGTCGCTCTTCCACAACCATTTTGCGACGAGTTTCAGACACATATCTTACACTCGCTCAGGAGGCGTGCTTCAGCGATGCTAGCGCTTTGACCTTCTACACCGCTACTGCTGGAAATTGAAGGATCGTAAAGCCTCAGTCGCCACGAGATAGCATTGGATTTTAGAATTTCCCATAAGAAGTCCTAGCGGAACTGGGACGCACTATCTGTACGGGAATGAGTTATCGTTGAGCGACAGTTGAAGGATAGAGGATGGCTTAGACAGTATTTCTATTTGTTGTGATGAATGGCAGCTTGCTCTAAATGCAAACAAGAGCAAGTTAATGCAGATGAGTAGGAAAAACAATCCTTTATTGTTAGAATACACCATTCGTGTTCAGCTGCTTGACACAGTCACGTCAAATAAATATTAAGACTAAAATTGCAAATTTGATAGGGAACAAGCACTTAAGGTCAGCAGTAGCGAAGACGAGTGGTGGACTTCATTTTATGTAGAGAATTTTAGAGTAGTGTAACTTATTTACAAAGCAGACTGCGAATAGAATTCTAGCGTGGACGTTCTTGAGTATTGCTCTAGTGTTTGGGATCTCCACCGGACCAACTTCAAGGAAGACATCGAAGCGATTCAGAGGCGTGCTGCTAGAGGTGTTACCATTATGTTCGATCAGCACGCGGGTGTTACGGAGGTGATTCCTGAACTAAAATTGGAATTCTTGAAGGGACAATGTTGAGAAAATTTAGAGAACCTATATTTGCAGTAGAGTGCAGAACAATTCTGTTGTCACCGACGCACATTACGCATGAGGACCGCAAAGACAAGGAAAGTATAATTAGGGCCCGTATGGAGACACACAGCGTTTTTCTCTCGCTCTATTTGCGACTGAAACAGGAAAGGAAACGTCTAGTAGTGGTAGAAAGTACCCTCCGCTACTTGCTCGTGATTTTCTTTTGATTTTACGTCCCGAGAGCGTATACATCAATTCGAAAACACAGTTTCTACTGATGTTTGCTGTTCCTTGTGTACACTACCATCAACATCGCATTGATTCCTATGTCGAACTGCTTAGCTTGGGCTTTATTGCCATCTGTTTAACGAAGGAACTAAAATATGGTAAACCCTATATAGACTGGATCTGTTGGTGAAATCTGCCTTCTCTAGTTTCATTCTTCGGTAGACTCCGCTGTGGAACCTCTGAAAATATTCGTGATCTGGTTTCCCTGCCACCGTTAAGCAGCAAGGGGTACTCACCGGTGTGGAGGAAGAGGTGGTTCTTCAGGTTGGTATGCTTGCTGAAGCCCCGGTTGCAGATGTGGCACTTGAAGGGCCACGAGCCGTTGTGGACGTACATGTGCGACTTGAGGTCCCCGGGCGTGGGGAAGGACTTCGAGCACAGACCGCACTTGTGGGGCTTCTCCTGTGGAATCAGAAAGACACAGTGCTAAGTGGGCAAGTACTATTCATAGGCGAAGCTTGGCTTAAGGGCTCAAGGCACAATAAACAAAATAATCTGCTTTTCGTGATCAAAAGTACAGCTCTGAGACCCTGGATTTGACTCCAGGTGACTACCTCAGATTTCTCTGAGGTGCCATGACCATGACGCTAAATGACAATCGACTTGAAATACTGTACAGTGATACTGGCCACGCAAGCAGGGGCGTCAAATCGAAGACATTTTTTAAATTAATCGAATGTTTTATGAAATCAAACTTAAAACGTTTACAAACATATGTATGTGATGACCAAAGGCAAACTGCGATAGACAAAAAATTAAAACAATTACTTACAATCGATCAACAATGTAGAGCAGCTAGTAAAGTATTTGGGGTTGAATGTTGATGAGAAACAAACTTTCCACAAAATCATTGAAGTTTCTGGCAGTAATGTCTGTTGTATGAATAGAACGCCAACGATTAGCCTAAATAAGTCCCATCTACCTCTATAAATCATTATAAAGACGTATCTGCCTCTATACTAGAGGGTGGAATCACTAGCTCAGAAAATGTTTCATGCGCCTTAAGGTAGGCAACCCATCTTGCATCACCCACTCCCAGGGAGATAAAAAAATTAGCATTGTTGGCCTGGAGGCCCCATCTGGGGAAGTTCGGCCGCCGAGTGCAAGTATTTTTTCAGTCGACACCACATTGGGCGCCTTGCGTGCTGGTGGTGAGGATGAAATGATGATGAGGACAACACAATACCCAGTCAACAAGAGGAAAAAATCTCCAACCCGGCCAGAATCGAACCCGGGCCCACTGCAGGGTAGGCAAGCAAGTTACCACTCAGCCAAGCAGGCGGACTCCCAGGCACATGATCTCAGTTGTGTTGCCTTCCTTAGTGTTCAAGAAATACTTTATGGGTCAGTTTTATTTTTAACAGCCAGTATGTTGGTTGCAAGTGTGAGGTTGCATAGGACAAGGCGAGCTATATATGATATAGCTCTACACACACTGCAGGAGAACATATTACTGAAGTTTGCACAGGCTTACAAGACCAATTCTGTGGAAGCAGAATATTTTTCCACAATATTAGGAATTTGCCCCTTGGATCCAATCATCAGAAATAAGGGAATAGTACACTGTTGACGAAGAGGCGACACAGAAAAATTATAGGAAAAAGCAAACTCGAGCGAAGAAATAACTTCCTGTATAACGCGATGATGACGGCCTTGCCGCAGTGGTAACACCGGTTCCCGTCAGATCACCGAAGTTAAGCGCTGTCGGGCTGGGCTAGCAATTGGATGCGTGACCATCCGGTCTGCCGAGTGCTGTTGGCAAGCGGGATGCACTCAACCCTTGCGAGGCAAACTGAGGAGCTACTTGATTGAGAAGTAGCGGCTTCGGTCTCTTAAACAGATATACGGCCGGGAGAGTAGTGTGTTGACCACATGTCCCTCCATATCCGCATCTAGTGACGCCTGTGGGCTAAGGATGACACGGCGGTCGGTCGGTACCTTTGCGCCTTCCGAGGCCTGTTCGGACGGAGAAACACGTCGCAAAGGACAACGCGTCCGAGTTCTCTCCAGTGTGAGGGAAAAGCTTTAAGTATGTTCTACTCTAGAGGGGTATTATCGATGTTGTTATAGGATATGGGCGTTACCCAAATATTTGAAGAGAATAGGATGTCGGGTCGTTGCTAATTGCCACAGTGGAGAAACTGAACTGTTAGACACTATATTCTTTTCATTTTCAGATGCGTTACCATGCAGCCTACGAGAAAATTGAGGTAGGGGATGAAACAGTGGAAAAAAATCACACGAGACGAATCAGAGTGGCACGAGTTAAAAAAAAAAAAGTAGCCGAAAAAGTATCCACGGTAGAAAACTGGCCTCAAAGAAGGGAAATTTAGCAACACCGTGTAAAAATATGTACGACAAATATTCTCTGTCTATGTAAATCGTATGTAATTCCTGGGCAACCTACCCAAAAAATGTAGTATTCAGAAACTATTTCGTCCAACTTGTTTTAAGCAAGTTGACACTAAAACGCAGACATGAAAATAATCCAATGAATTCGTTAATGTGAACGGACGTGAGTTTTATAAGCAAACAAGGCGTTACATATAGAAGAGTTGTATAAGCTATTTTTAAAGTTCGTTCACTTCGATGAGTATTAATGTGCCATTTTTGTTGGTAATCTGTAGTTAATCGTATGTGGTTGTAATTTTAGATGGTTGAAGCGAGGGAGGGGACATCCTTATTCATAATAATAACATAAAAAATTATTATTTTCGTTTGCTACTGTCATATGATTTCCGTTTAGGTACCAAAGAAATCTACCCTAAAATACGGCACCAAAGTAATGTACGTTAAGAATACTAAATTCGTAGATAAATGTCAGTCTTTTCAGATACAATAACTATTGTGTACTTACTGCCAAGTTTAATTCTTGGGGTACGATACGTTTTCAGACTCACAGAATCAGTTATATCAAAACTGACATATTTTAAATCTGGCCACTCTTGGAAAAATTTCTGCAGACGCCCATGACCGCATATCTTTTGTATAAGATCTGTTGTAAGACTCCAGAAATATAAAATTAGAAAACAAAAAGAAATTACAACTAGACCCGCAGTGGAAATCACGAATCCGAGTATTTTAATGCAAAATTACACATTTGCATGTGAAGATACGTGTCGTGCATTTCAGTATATTGTTGCCAAACTGCCCTTTTTAACGTTCATTGCCGGCCGGAGTGGCCGAGCGGTTCTAGGCGCTTCAGTCCGGAACTGCGCGACCGCTAAGGTCGCAGGTTCGGATCCCGCATCGGGCATGAATGTGTGTGGTGTCCTTAGGTTAGTTAGGTTTAAGTAGTTCTAAGTTCTAGGGGACTGATGACCTCAGAAGTTAAGTCCCATAGTGCTCAGAGCCATTTGAACCATTTAACGTTCATTTTCTATCGAAAATATGCACACGACGAAATTTCTACCGAAAATATGCACAGGATGAAATGCGAGAGACGCGCGGGATTAGCCGAGCGGTTTGAGGCGCTGCAGTCATGGACTGTGCGGCTGGTCCCGGCGGAGGTTCGAGTCGTCCCTCGGGCATGGGTGTGTGTATATATCCTTAGGATAATTTAGCTTAATTAGTGTGCAAGCTTAGGGACTGATGACCTTAGCAGTTAAGTCCCATATGATTTGACACACATTTGAACATTTGAAATGCGAGAAATTGCACTACGATGTCCGAGATCTTCAATTTTGGTTCATCTTGTTAATTAATGGGTCAGCTGATAATTATTATTTCCTTGAAAATAGTTACCGAATAATATTGTTACTTGTTATTATAAACGATAAAAAGTTACGATTTGCTCTATTTCTTAGGTGGAAGAATGCACCAACAGTAAATAAATAAATATATGGAAGCATTTCAGATACGAAAAAACGGCATGTACATCCAGGTAGCCAAACGACTAAGGCAAAGTCGAATGGCTTCATGATGGGACGACTTCTAACCTTGAGCTGGAGTACAGCATGAAGACGGCGCGGTCTTGCAGATGGACAAGTACGCTTGTACCTTGGGGGCAGCGACAAATGCTAACAGGTGTGGCAGCCTCGCGCTCCAGAGACGCGGACATGCGCCCTGACGCATGCAGATGAGGCAGCTAGCAGCCAGCTGCTGGTTGCGCCTCCGCGGACGCCGTGCTACACGGAGACAGTCGGACACGGCCATCGCTCTCCGCCGGGACGGACACCGTGCCATCTTCTTCACCTGCACTGCGCGGCCTACACACGCCGGCGTTGCCTCTTTATCTGCTAAGCGCTGATCTCTCTGGTTTACACACCAGCGTGAACCAAAATCTCTCACACCGTTGCACACGTATAACTTTTAACGCTTTATGGTAGCTACTTTGTCCTACCTGACGACGATGGCTGTGCGCACTTACAATGAACAAGAGAATATCTTGAAGCTGGTAATGAACTAATTTTTTATTCCGACAATAAAATTTCCGTCTGCCTCGGTTCTAACCAATGTTTCGGAAGGGTTTCGCTTGCTTCTAAGGTAAATGCCGTCCGGGAAATCCCCTCCCAAATATTCACCCTCTGCCCCACTACCCGCACGCTTGTTATTTGACAAGTCCCTGATTCTACAATGGCTCAGAACTCGAACAGCACGTCTACATCTGCTGTTGGGAAACTTATTTTTGCTGAAAGTAACATGGGTAGATTTCAGTATTTAAATATCCTAAAGGAAAATGTGGAAAATGGTGCTAATAGCTTCGGCTTAGGCACAGATAATTATTTTCAACAAGACAATGACTATAAGCATACAGCGAAAGTTGTTCGTCTGTGACATACTCCCCGTATTTTCAAGTTTCGCACACAGAGCTCAGACCTTAATCCAGTGGAATATCTTTTGAATACGCTGGGAAGAATGATCAGAACACAAGAAATTCGTAAAAAGCTCTGCTGTGAAATAACGTCTACAGCAACAATTGCGAAATAGAGGGAGGCGGCAAATAAAAGTGGCCCGGACGAGTGGAATAGATGGGGCGTGAATGCATGCATACAGCCACATCCCGTGACGCGCATCCACGTATCACTGCCAGTGGAGCAGGTCAAACGGGACGATGGTACTCACAGTGGAGCAGATGGTGTTCGTTGTGGAAAGTTAAGCGACAACAAAGGCGTGAACACCGTGTGGTATGTTGTTTCCTGAAAAGTTTAATGGTGTCAAACTGCCAGCAAAGTGTCAGAAAATGGCTTCAGATAGGATCTGTTTTGAACAACAAGAAACACATCGAAACGTGCCCGGACACCAGAAAATGTGGCTGTGGTTCACCAGAAAATGGATCAGAGTCCTTCCAAATCAACCCAACAATTATTGTAAGAGACCGGCATATCACTTCGACCATGTGGACGAATACTCCACGCCGGCCGCGGTGGTCTCGCGGTTCTAGGCGCGCAGTCCGGAACCGTGCGACTGCTACGGTCGCAGGTTCGAATCCTGCCTCGGGCATGGATGTGTGTGATGTCATTAGGTTAGTTAGGTTTAAGTAGTTCTAAGTTCTAGGGGACTGATAACCACAGCAGTTGAGTCCCATAGTGCTCAGAGCCATTTGAACCATTTTTGAATACTCCACCTTGACCTGCACATACATCCCTGCTGAGTGTCTGTTGCTCATGCACTACAGGCAGCAGACAGTCCTCAGCACCTCCAGTTTTGTGATTTCACTGAGATAACAGTGAAAGTCTTGAACATGGGTGTGCTCTTTATGTCTGCTAAAACCTGGTTTCATCTGAGTGGCTATGTCAGCTCACAGAATCACAGGTTCTCGGCAGCGGAGAATCAGCATAACTTCCACGAAACATCATCAGATCAGAGGGTTCGGATTTGATGTGCAGTGTCCGCGTGTTGCATTACTGGTTCCATCCCCTGTGGCAGCCTTAACGGAGGAGGAAATGACCTACAGTTACTTCCAGCAGGATGGAGCTATTGCCCACACAGCCAGCCGAACCTCGGAGCACATTTATACAATCTCCACGGCTGACAGAGCTGTTAGCAGGGATAAGTCTGGTCGTGGCTCTAGCTGGCCAGCCAGGTAACCTTAAGTGGCAGAGTGCAATTACTTTGTACGGGAAGCTCTCAGGCCTAAGGTGTGTTGAAGATATCCTCATAATCTTCAAGAAATACAGCAGAACATTACGGTTGAGACTGCAGCAATTCCGCCACTCCATTTTCGATCCGCCTTCAGCAGCTTGCCAACCAGATCCAAAAAATGGCAAGAGAGGAATAGAGGTCACTTTCAACATCCGCTGTAGTTAGTTTAATACTGTATTTCCTTTCCTGTGCTGTGTTTCTTTGTACACTGGACCTCTGTCCTCCACGCCACTTTTAATTGCCCTACCCAGTATTACCTCAGAGATTACCAATAAACTGGTTCATTGCATGCAAAAAACGTTTACAAAAGTGATACATTGATGCGGTAACTATTAAAATTTTCATTAAATTTAAGTGCATTTCAATTTTTTTGTATGTATGAATACTTTTTCCCCAAGGTGTAAAGCCAGCTGAGCAGAATTTTAGAAAACTAGCTTCTTGTTGTGGTCTTCATTCCAGAGACTAGTTTGATGTAGCTCTCCGTGCTGCTCTATCCTGTGCAAAATTCTTCATCTCCCAGTACCTACTGCAACCTACATCCTTCTGAATCTGTTTAGTGTATTCATTTTTTGGTCTCCCTCTACGATTTTTACCCTCCACGCTGCCCTCCAATACTAAATTTGTGATCCCTTGATGGCTCAGAACTTGTCCTAACAACCGGTATCTTCTTCTCGTCAAGTTGTGCCACAAACTCCTCTTCTCCCCAATTCTATGCAATACCTCCTCATTAGTTATGTGATCTAACCATCTAATCTTCAGCATTCTTCTGTAGCACCACATTTCGAAAGCTTCTATTATCTTCTTGTCGAAACTATTTATCGTCCACGTTTCACTTCCACACATGGCTACACTCCATACAAATACTTTCAGAAACGACTTGCTGACACTTAAATCTATGCTCGATGTTAACAAATTTCTCTTCTTCAGAAACGCTTTCCTTGCCATTGCCAGTCTACGTTTTATATCCTCTCCGACCATCATCAGTTATTTTGCTGCCCAAATAGAAAAACTACTTTAAGTGTCTCATTTCCTAATCTAATTCCCTCAGCGTCACCCGTCTTAATTCGACTACATTCCATTATCCTCGTTTTGCTCTTGTTGATGTTCATCTCATATCCTATTTTCAAGACACTGTCCATTTCGTTCAGCTGCTCTTCCAGGTTCTTTGCTGTCTCTGACAAAATTACAATGTCATCGGCGAACCTCAAAGTTTTTATTTCTTCTCCAGACTACAAATAACTAGCTTAGTTCATCCATTTATGTGCACAGATTGGGAAGGGAAACCCAGACTGTTAGTTTACCAAATAACGTCTCTGTTCGTGATCTTTAGTTCTAATAAATACAGTTATCCCACATGAACAGCGGTGTATGAAACTTTTTTTCTGTGACTGTAAATGTTGACAGCTAATGTTCCAGCTTCACGGAGGCTGCTCATCAGTCGTTGTGACGTCACCACAGCCTCGCACCTCCTGCGGTGACGACGGCGCTCCGCCGCTGGTGATGACTCACTTTGGCCGGCCTTAGAGCGCGTACGGCACTAAATTAACCGGCCTTCCTGTTCGCTGCTGCTGGGAGCGTCCAGTACATGCCTGTCTGCGATGTCCAGGAGCAATCTCACGTAATGCCAGGAGACCGTTCCGCTAATGAACGCGCAGGCCATATTACAGGGACGGCGACGAATAAAACGGCCAACTTTACTTCTCGCCGCTGCATTAGACACTGCAGACAACCGGTACCGCGCTTCGAGCCAAATGAACCGGTGACTTCACAGCCGCCGTCCTCTTCGTTTTGTTTCCGGGTGCAGTACAGATCGGGATGTGCTTTAAGTCATTAGCCGACATGCATGAGTTACGTCACTAATAGTCACATAAGCAGGCTAACATGAATATTCTCAACTAAAGTTACAAAAACGCAATTGTACCATTCTCCTGACATCTCATAGCAGCTACCAGGAACTTCGGAGCAATGTGACATGCCATCTAGCACTTAATTATTATTATTAGCAATAAGGGGTGTACCACACCCCTACACACCACAGAGATATATTATATGATTAAGTGATAATGAGTTTATAGCGTCACAGAGAAACTATACAAAAATCGCTGAAACTAAAAACAGTATCGCAAGGGTAAATAGGGAAGTGCGGCAAGGTGTAGCCTTTCGCCTATTCTTTATTCGTTTTCTTGGCGTTTATCCTGTACCTCCAGCCGGTAGGCACCTATCTACGCTATTCAACAAATAGTCAACAAATAGAAACTTTTTTTGCATCTGACTTGTAAATGGGTGGATGCACATAATTTTGCTGTGCTGAACTCATGGTAAAATCGAGTTTTCTCTATCAGTTCACATTTCCTAGATATACAGCAAAATCACAAACATTACTGTCGAACACTGGAAGATTTAAAACAAGCAACAAATATTAATCAGAATTTTGGAGCTCAGTGCCATGTAATATGTATACAGAGTGTTCGGAAACTTCCGTTACACTTCTAGGACTTGTAGACGGGAATGAGTACATAATATTTAGAATAGGAACCCATGTCCGGAAACGTACCGTTTCCGTGCTACAACCATTTGGAAACACGTTGGTAACGCGACCACTATTACAATTTATTTATTAAGTGTGACCCAGTACATTCCCCCTTTTACAATTCCATCCATTAATAACCAAAGAAACAGGAAGGAAACTTATTCAATTTTCACAAACAATTGCAACTCCTATTCAGGTGTACGGCGTCTCATTGGAGCACGATAGTCATGTCTGCTGACGGTGAGATATTCCTTTCTCGAAGCCGTTGCGTAACTGTGACGAAAAGGATACGCGATGGAGTCGGATGTCATGGATAACGATCTTGATAAAGGCGTTGAGCAGCCCTATCATTACCATGAGCTTTGTATATACATGGATCATGTCAGTGTATTCTGAAAACGTTTACTCAGCTATGTTGCTCTAACACTCACAGACACGTGAATGAGGTTCGAACAAGGTCAGAGAGGTAGGATACGCGACAAATGACATTATTAGCTGATCCGACATAAGCACCCCTCCCCCCTTACTGTGACTACCTTGCGCATACCTACCTAGCAAACATGTTTTCAAACGTCTGTAGCACGGGAACAGTAGCTCCCGGACATGAGTTCCTGTTCAAATGTTATGTACACACTCCCCTCCATTTTCACCTTTAATCTTCCTTGGTGTTCGAACAGTACGTCAGCGGTGATCTCGTTTTATCTGCGGTTTGATCACTCTCCCTAACAAGACACCAGCAGCAGTCGACCATCATCGAAGGGTTCCAGTGACCTTGATAATGGTGTTCCATCGTACAGGTGTCTTATTGTAAGTGTTCAACCTGTGCATCGCTTGGGCTACCAAAACTTTCCGGGAAGAAATCAAGCGACATTCTGCACCGAATGTTCTTGCAGCTGTCGATCAGATCATTCATAATGGAAACACGGTTATCTCAATCAAAACGCCTGTCAAATTGTACTGAAGGAGAACCAGCAGGTAGTGTGATATTCGTGAATTTGGTATCAAAGGTTGGATCTTTCATCACCTTTCTTTTTCACTATTGATCAAATACATCTTCTTTCAACTTTGTTTCAGTCAGCTGTAGAACTTTTTTTTTTCAAATGATTCAAGGCCTGACAGTAAAAAAAAAAAATCTTTAAAACTCAAAACTCATATTCTGGGCATTTTGAAAGGTAGATTCAGATTCTACACATCAGATCATATACTGATACACTGCATCCCGATGCAAAATGGCTCTTGAGTAGTATTATTGGATTTGGCAATGTTGGTAGTAGCGTAATAAACAACCACTTCTGTACGGAATTAATCTCTGGATCCACGGTGCACAGTGTCTCTTACAATAGAACGATCTAATACACAGGCTTGACTTTGCTCATCGTTGCCCATTGTTACCCTACCTCGCCAAACGATATACAGCACCATCTCGTCAAGTAACACAGAACAGATGCCCTAAACTTGTGAGTTATTGTGGTATAGCATTGCGGATAATGGGTAGAGGTTATTACAACCATAACAGCAGCATGGAAAAATTTCCGAGAGTGCAGAGGATTTCTTACTTAAAACCCCGAGACCGCCGGAAGACGAGGAGGAAATAAGGAGTAAGCTCATGGCAAACAGGTGCAGGAAGCAGTCGGTAGGGATGTGGGGAAAGGGTGCAGTGGCAGGAGGGACCCGTGTGTCCTCAGCTCATTAACCATACGGCGCAGCGCAGTTGGGCAGTGGCATATGGCCGCGCCATTATAACCGTCCGAGAGGAAGCGCCTCACCTGTCTGCGTCTTAATGTGGGCCACGTAAGCATATGTTACGGGGCAACGCGATCACACATTGTGTCTTTATTAGCGCGGGCATGCAAGCTCACGTGAAGAAGCTTACCTACAAAACAATGTAATGTTATTGTTATTCTTCACGCGCTAATGAATGAAACCAATCACAGTGATCACTCTATCTGAACAAGAAAACAAATTTACATGTGCCTTCTCCCGATAGTTTTTCCTTAATGGATGGATTGGCTACTAAAGATCAAGAACTACACACATAAAATTTGCGACCAGGTAATTATTTAACGTAGTCGGGAATCCTTACTAAAAGTCACTCACATATTCCACTTCGAAAATTGGGAAACATTAATATATAGATAAACAGGCAAAGGTCGCGTGTTATTCGAAATAACACATTAATTATTACAACGACCGCCGCTTTCCATACGGGAGATGACTAATTTTGTTACGTATACGTGTAAAACATCGTTATAATCTCTGGTTTATCAATTCTTCTTCTGTATTGAACGTTTCAGCTATTTTATTGAGATTTTAGCAAAGTAATATCTGTTTACATGGAGTCTCTGTAGTTCTATATTCAGAAGTTCCTCCCGTCCTTACCGATAAGAAACCAGACTACAGAACTTGTCAGGTACTCTGGTAAAAACCGCGTATGATATTTGTGAATGCCAGTCTGAATACATTTAAAAGGAACAGCGAAACTTTTCACGAACACAGAATAGAGGAACGGTTTGTAATGTTACAAGTTCACCTTTCACTAGAAGCTCATTAAATTTCTTTCCCAGAATGTAAACTTTGAGTCCGTTCAGTTGTACGATACAATTGCATTTTGCTGAGACGAATTAAAATATGGGATAAAGTTGTTCTCTTGTGCAGGATCTATCCCCTGTCTGTGGGGTTCATGCAAGCCGCAACGCACTGAAACATCATGCGCAAATTTTCATATTTTCTCGCTCCAGACGCACAAACCATTAGTCCTCCATCAAAAATTAACAGGACCATTTTTAAATTTTATGTAGTTAAATTTTGTACTGGGATCTTTTGCTAGAGGCCGTAGTTTATCTGTTATTCAAGAAAAGCGCACAAAAGTGGCTTTCAAGCGGGTTTTTCCTGAATAAATGGGAAACCATGGCCTCCAGCGAAAACGTATCCCACTACAAAATTTAACTACATTAAATTTCCAACAAAAATATCCTGTTCATATTTTCTGCGGGACTAACAGTTTATATATAGCGAGTGAGAGAATATGAAATCTTGCACATCGTTTTTGGAGGCGTTGCAGGTTGCATAAAACCCAAAGTAGGAGCAACTGAATGGCCCTGTATGAAAAATTTGGGTGGTTCTTGAAATATACATTTCACGGTCGCGTCTTGTGCTACGGAAATGCTGGTAGACTGGAGTTGTGTGCCTTCACCGACATTTTTGGAGTTGGATCCCTACATCCCGCTGATTTTCATGCACTAATGTACTGCCCTTCAGCGGTTTATTAGTTTGGTCTGACAACGAATGTTGGGCTTTATGTTCCAGCCTACTTAGCACTTACGGCTTACTTAGAAGTCACCTTAGGATATGGTTTTAGTGCCTTGAAACCAGTTATGATCTGATAATAAACAGACTAAATACAGCTGAAGCGGCTCCTTAATCTTGAAAACTAGTAAAAATAGCGTAACTACTGGGTAGGCGAGTGGGACATAAAAACTAGAAGCGGAATAAATGATGACCACCCATGGATGATCCGCGTCGCGTGTGTGATACGTCGTGAAAGAACTGCAGAAACTAGCTAGTATTAGATAAATGCGAACCCACATAAAATGGTTCAAATGGCTCTGAGCACTATGGGACTTAACTTCTGAGGGCATCACTCCCCTAGAACTTAGAACTACTTAAACCTAACTAACCTAAGGACAACACGCACATCCATGCCCGAGGCAGGATTCGAACCTGCGAGCGTAGCAGCAGCGCGTTTCCGGACAGAAGCGCCTAGAACTGCTCGGCCACAACGGCCGGCTCGATTGTAACGTCTTTGTTACGAAATACGCTAGATTTATTTAACAAATGAAAGTTGAGAACAAATAAATGTGGATTTGTAGAAAATAAATGCGTGGTGTAATGACTGGCAGTTATCTCTTAATATTAGTATGTGTAACTTACGGCGTATAACAAGGCGAAAATCCCCGTTAATGTACGAGTACAAAATAAATGCCCAGTCTTTGGAAGCGGTAACGCCCGTCAAGAATCTGGGTGTGACTATTCGAAATGATCTCAAATGGAATGATCAGATTACACAAGTAACGGGTAAGGCGAACTTTAGATTGCGGTTTATTGGTAGAATCCTCAAGCAATGCAGTCCTTCAACAAAGGAAATAGCTTACAATACGTTAGTTCGCCCAGTCTTGGAGTAATGTTCGTCTGTATGGGACCCTTAGCAGTTGGGTGTGATTCAAGAGATTGAGAAGGTCCAAAGAAGAGCGGCAAGATTCGTGACTGGTACATTTAGCCATCGCGAGAGCATTACTAATCTCATAGAAAGTTTGAAGTGGGACACACTTGCAGACAGACGGCGCGGTAAACAGAAAGGCCGCGCGGGATTAGCCGAGCGGTCTTGGGCGCTGCAGTCGTGAACTGTGCGCCTGGTCCCGGCGGAGGTTCGAGCCCTCCCTCGGGCATGGGTGTGTGTGTTTGTCCTTAGGATAATTTAGGTTAAGTAGTGTGTAAGCTTAGGGACTGATGACTTAGCAGTTAAGTCCCATAAGATTTCACAAACATTTGAACATTTTTGAAACAGAAGGGGCTGCTCACTGAATTCCGAAATCCGATCTTCACCGAGGATGTAGAGCATATATTATTATCACCAACTTTCAAATCGCGCAACGATCACCATTCAAAGATAAGGGAAATAAGATCTCGTACTGAGGCGATCAGACAGTCGTTTCTCCCTCGCGCGAACGCGAGTGGAACAGAGGGGGAGAAATATGTCTCTGGCACGAATTGTGCCCTCCACCACACACCGCTTGATGCTTGTGGACTATATATGTAGATGTAGATATCTTTCTCTTTAGACAGCAAAATTTGAAGCTTTTCAAGCGAATCCGGAAGGCATCCTTTACTAAGATGGCCAGACATCGCGATGTTGATCTGAGCGCCTTACCTCATGCACGCATTTTTTTTAATGGTTTGGAAAAAGCGGACATAAAAATATTTGATCATTTGACTGTGTAAATTTCCCATCTGGCTTTACTCTTTCGTTTCAAACAGACCGTCTGATGATGAGTTGTTAAGATTTCGACAGTGACAATGTCACCATTTGCGTGAACAGAGGCTAAGATACGTAGATTTAAAAATCGTTGACACGAATCTCACTTTGTTGCCCCACGAAAGTACAGCTAGTCCGTGTAAGAAATAAAACTGCTGACCTGACGTAAACAGATCGCACCAAATCTCCCTTACATGTTATAGACATTTCAAACACGACACGAAGTACTCGTAATTTCGATTTCGAGAACAACGCCCTATTTGGACGGGAGAATGGCCCCCTTGGTAATTGTGGACGATGGGCTATTTCTGCACTTTCCGAGGCGGAACGGCGCGCCGAGACGTTTCCAGAGGAGGGTCTCAGGAGGGTTAGGCCCAGCCGAGCGTGGCGCCAATAATATGATAATTGGGGGCGACATAAGGAGTTGCCAGCCGAAGGGGGGCAGCAACAAAGGAGCGACGGGGGTCAGGGGTAGATAAGACTGCGCAGACGCGGAAAAGGAAGCGGCCAGAGGAAGCGCCATATGGTGTGCGCCTCGGCTAGGGAGGAAGTCGCGGGACAGGAACGACGCCTTATGGGCGACGGGAGAACGGACAGAAGGCGCTGCGATAGGGCAGCACGCGAACCCTGGCCAGGCCCAGCGTGGCTGGCCGCAACGGGTTCCACGTGTTACGTACGTCTTTTCCTACTGAAGTGCCTGTGGCTGTCGAGGCTGCTAGAAATACCTTGGTATAATATATTATTATAATTTGAGTGTCCAGGACAGTACGGTACAGTTATTCACAAATTCAACATATCTGCACTATGTACATGAGACTTTGTAGATGTCAGACTGATTCTGAGGCCCAAAATTCGGCGGTCTTAATTGCTGGGACATACGCTGAAGCCAGATCCTCCAGGGTGCAGGCTTCAGGAAACGTCTGCCAGACCAGGAGGTGTTTACTATCTTGAAGTTGACGACATTCGCAGGTTATACCTCCAGTAATGTAGCCTCACCGCTTCAAGGTGTGCCGCAGGGGAGTGTCGTAGGACCGTTTCTATTCACAATATACATAAATGACCTTGTGGATAACATCGGAAGTTCAATGAGACATTTTGCGGATGATGCTGTAGTACATCGAGAGGTTGTAACGATGCAAAATTGTACTGAAAAACAGGAGGATCTGCAACGAATTGACGCATGGTGCAGCGAATGGCAACTGAATCTCAATGTAGACAAGTGTAATGTGCTGCGAATACAAAGGAAGAAAGATCCTTTATCATTTAGCTACAATATAGCAGGTCAGCAAGTGGAAGCAGTTAATTCCATAAATTATCTGGGAGTAGGCATTAGGAGTGATTTAAAATGGAATGACCATATAAAATTAATCGTCGGTAAAGCAGATGCCAGACTGAGATGCATTGGAAGAATCCTATGGAAATGCAATCCGAAAACAAAGGAAGTAGGTTACAGTATACTTGTTCGCCCACTGCTCACCGGCGTGGGATCTGTACCAGATAGGGTTGATAGAAGAGATAGAGAAGATCCAACTGAGAGCAGCGCATTTCGTTAAAGGATCATTTAGTATTTGCGAAAGCGTTACGATAGACGCACATGTGACGATGTGATTAGTTATCACGACCTATATCTCTAACGTCGATCAGTTGCAGAATTTTGGAACACGTATTGTGTTCGAGTATAATGACTTTTCTGGAGACTAGAAATCTACTCTGTAGGAATCAGCATGGGTTTCGAAAAAGACGGTCATGTGAAACCCAGCTCGCGCTATTCGTCCACGAGACGCAGAGGGCCATAGACACGGGTTCACAGGTAGATGTCGTGTTTCTTGACTTCCGCAAGGCGTTCGATACAGTTCCCCACAGTCGTTTAATGAACAAAGTAAGAGCATATGGACTATCAGACCAATTGTGTGATTGGATTGAGGAGTTCCTAGATAACAGGACGCAGCATGTTATTCTCAATGGAGAGAAGTCTTCCGAAGTAAGAGTGATTTCAGGTGTGCCGCAGGGGAGTGTCATAGGACCGTTGCTATTCACAATATACATAAATGACCTGGTGGATGACATCGGAAGTTCACTGAGGCTTTTTGCAGATGATGCTGTGGTGTATCGAGAGGTTGTAACAATGGAAAATGGTACTGAAATGCAGGAGGATCTGCAGCGAATTGACGCATGGTGCAGGGAATGGCAATTGAATCTCAATGTAGACAAGTGTAATGTGCTGCGAATATACAGAAAGATAGATCCTTTATCATTTAGCTACAAAATAGCAGGTCAGCAACTGGAAGCAGTTAATACCATAAATTATCAGGGAGTACGCATTAGGAGTGATGTAAAATGGAATGATCATATAATGTTGATCGTCGGTAAAGCAGATGCCAGACTGAGATTCATTGGAAGAATCCTAAGGAAATGCAATCCGAAAACAAAGGAAGTAGGTTACAGTACGCTTGTTCGCCCACTGCTTGAATACTGCTCAGCAGTGTGGGATCCGTACCAGATAGGGTTGATAGAAGAGATAGAGAAGATCCAACGGAGAGCAGCGCGCTTCGTTACAGGATCATTTAGTAATCGCGAAAGCGTTACGGAGATGATAGATAAACTCCAGTGGAAGACTCTGCAGGAGAGACGCTCAGTAGCTCGGTACGGGCTTTTATTGAAGTTTCGAGAACATACCTTCACCGAAGAGTCAAGCAGTATATTGCTCCCTCCTACGTATATCTCGCGAAGAGACCATGAGGATAAAATCAGAGGGATTAGAGCCCACACAGAGGCATACGGACAATCTTTCTTTCCACGAACAATACGAGACTGGAATAGAAAGGAGAACCGATAGAGGTACTGAAGGTACCCTCCGCCACACACCGTCAGGTTGCTTGCGGAGTATGGACGTAGATGTAGATGTAGAAACGGGTCGTGTTCCTGTAAAAGTGCTTATACAGCTGAAAGCAGTTTATTTAGGAAACACAGATTACTTCAGCTGCGGTTGCCCTCGACAGAAAACTATTTGTGAGCGACCAGGGGTCCCTCTACGGTTCCGCCCCAACCCCCTCCCCTCCCTCCACCAACACTCTCGGCGCCACCCAGGCAACTTTGTTGAGCACATTACAAAAGTACCTGGGAGAAACTTGGACACCAGTTCAGCCTGGCGGTTGCTATAGCGCCTGAAGTTAGGCAAACTTCAAATAAAGCGTTTCGAAGGCGTTGCCTAACCCTCAGGCGCAAGAGCAGCCGCGAGGCTAATTGCTTGTCGAAGTATCTGAGATGTATGTTTGTTCATGAACTGACCACTCGATTATGTCCCATAAATGTTCGGTGGGATTCATGTCGGGCGATCTGGGTGGCCAAATCTTTCGCTCTAAAGGCTGAATTTGTTCTTTAAACAAATTGTGAACAACTGTGGCCCGGTGACGTGGCGTATTTTCATCTATAAAAATTCTGTGGTTTTTGAGAATATAAAGCCATGAATGGCTTAAATGGTCTCCAAGTAGGCGAACATATCTAATTACTGTCAAGAAGCGGTTCAATTGGACCAGAGGACCTAGTTCATTACATGAAAACACAGCCCATACTCTTATGGGGCCACGACCAGCTTGCACAGTGCCTTGTTGAGAACTTGGGTCCGTGGTTTCGTGGGGTCTGCGCAACACTAGAACCCTACCATCAGTTCTTACTAACCGAAACCGGGCCTTTTCTGACCAGGCCTCGGTTTTCCCGTAGTTTAGGATCCAGCCATATGGTCACGAGCCAGGGAGAGACGTCACAGGCGATGTCGTTCTGATGCCAAAGGCACTCGTGTCCGTCGTCTGCTTCCATAGCCTATTAACGCCAGATTTAGTTGCACTGTCCTAACGGATATGTTCATCGAGCGTCCCACATTGATTTCTACTTTTATTACACTAAGTGTTGCTTGTATGTTAGCGCTGGCAAGTCTGCGTAGGCACAGTTACTCTCATTCGTTAAATGACGTGAAGGCCGTTGGCCACTGTGTTGTTCATGGTGAGAAGTAATGTCTGAAATTTGGTATTCTCGGCACACTCTTGACACTGGGTCTCGGAGTACTGAATTCCCTAAGATTTCCGATATGGACTGTCCCATGCGTCTAGCTCCAACTACCACTCAGCGTTCAGTTTTAATTCCCGTCGGGCGGCCATAATCACGTCGGAAACCTTTTCACATAAATCATCTGAGTGCAAATGACAAATGCAGTGTCCTTTTATACCTCGTGTACGCTACGCTACCGCCGTCTGTATATGTGCATATCGCTATTCCATGACTTTTGTATTGGCTTCTTTGTCTAATGAAGTGAAGTGTATACTTTCATCTAAATTAGAGTGCTGTAGAAAAGCGTTATAAAGTGACTGGTAGTCAAACAATGCAGTGGATCCAGAATTCTGCTTTATAACCTATTAGCTTTCAGAGATTGTGTTTTAAGATTTACGTAATATCCTCACATTGCCTACAAATTTGGCTTTCTCAAACAGTTTTTTTTTAAATATCGACTTCCTCTGTGACTTTTCCCAGCAGCAAATACTGTAACCACATTTTTAGAAACTCTGACAATATCATGGCAAAGTGCTAAACAGTGTACTTCCGAACGACTACCCGGGAATTTTGCTCAGATCATTCTGGGCATTTTCAGAATGGTTTCATTCCAGATGACACTATTCATGGAAGTATGTGAACTCATAGTACGTTCCTGGAACACTGGTTAGTAGTGGTATCAGAAAATTAGTATTATGGGATATGTAGTTTATCTTTGAGCAACATGTTTCTTCACACAAATTCTATACCATTTGCTTCTCGCGGAAATTGGCGTTCTGCTGAACTGTCGAACGCAACTGAAACAATTGATGACTTGATGCTGCCGTTCTCAGGATGGTGTCCAGTGATCAACACAGGTAAAAACAGTGCGCCATAGTATGGAATATAAAATTTAAAATTAGTTTGGATTTCTACATTTGTAATGTGCTCCAGATAAGACAATGATGCAACATATGATGCAATAAATGTTACCATATTTTTCCTTCCTTTTGCAGTGTGAACGAGAGTCTATGGTGATGTCATTAAAAATGCAGGAACACAGTTCGAATCGTAAATATCAACATCTGTGTTTCTTGCAAGAAGAAGTGCTTTCGAAGCTACTGAGGATGCAAGTATTGCAACGTAACGGGCTATGTTTTGATCAAAAATTAAGTAGCTTTACTTGTTCGCTAATACTCTCTTTGACAAAACCTTCGGGAAAGCGTCTAACGCTACACCTGTAAAAATACTGTTGTCCGGTTTTCACGGAATTGGTTTTATTTTCGTGTTCCAGTATTTTTGACAATGCTATCACAGGCAGTTTCCGCATACTTTGACACAAAGCGTCGGACGACGGGTCTGCTATAGAAGAACTGCTCGAGACTGGCAGCGTATTGTGTAGTGACGAATTAGTCACGTTTACGGTAGGCAAGTGTAGCAGGAAACAGACATTCCAGTGAATGGCTCGCTCGCAGCGGGACGAGAATGACGTGTCCGGATGTGAGTAAGTAGTCCGCTGCCTTGTTTGTGCACGGCTTCTGGGAACTGCAGGCCGGGACAGCTGACAGTATGCCTTAATTACAGCACATAATCCACCCTGCGGCCACAAATATAGAGAAACTATCAACACAGCGTAGTTGCAAACCTACACATGCTTACGATGAAAGTGAGTGTTAAAAATAAGAGATGCTGTCATGATAACCATCTGATACTGACAGCAAGCATTGGGTGTCAGACGGAGATCAGGCAGTGGCTTGCCTTTTCAACTCGGTTGCGAAGAATTAGAGCTACTCTTTTTCAATCTCCAGTTGTTCGCGAAATCGATACCACAGTGAAGATTACATATGCTTTATCTTAAACATGTAGCTACGCCTTCCAGCGACTTCTCCACTTAGTAGCTGCTTCGACTGAGCAGTACCATCGTCATAGAAGGCAGCCGACTGTGCTATCCCTCAATTTCCATAAACCGGTTTGCAGCTCACCGTCTGTACCAATATGATGCCGTAGTAGTCCGTGGTCCATGGGAACGAAGAGATGAAAATCAGAAGGAGTCAAGTTCGGTGTGTATGGAGGGTGGTCAAATATTTCCCATCGGAAATGTTGCAGGATCGTCGTTGTTGACCCTGTAATGTGTGGCCGAGCGTGTCGTGAAGAAGGAAATGCATGACAGTTACATTACGGGACTGCATGCAATCGGGCGGAACCCCTCAGCAGCACTTCAACATAGCAGGGGACCCTATGATTCTAAGCATCTTTACATGCGTACTGCGCGCTTAGAACTGAAAAGTGCAAGATGCTGCAAAATACGGGCAGACTACGATCACTGCGAACCACATATGCGCAAGGACTTATCGAATTTTCACTGTGGTTTCAATATCGCCACCGTTCGGAAATTGAAAAAAGAAATAGTGCTCGTAGCAACAGTGATGCTTTCGCTGTATTGTAAGGCTGCCACAATACGAATCCAATGTAATCCTTATTGCAGGGAAGAATGACTAACACAGGTTGACTTACCATGCCATATGGTGTACATAAATGACTAGGCTAGCACACATACCGATAGTCGTGCGTTATTTGTCTGATATATTCTGGCTATCACAACAGCTTTTGCTCTCTGCAATTCCTTCTGATGCAATGGAAGTTGTTCCCTGGTGTTGTAACATGTGTTCTCCCATTGTACCCTTTCTTCCAGTCACTATTTTCCGTATGTTCCTTTTCTCGCAGATTGTGCAGCGAACCTCCTCATTTCTTACCATTTTATGTCCTCCTCGGCACACTGCATCCCAAACGTTACGATTTTCTTCTTTTCCGATTTTCAATCGATGGTTCACTTTCATACGTACATACTTAACAATATCTTCCTCAAATTAAAACCATTGTTTGATGCTAGTAGACTTCTTATAACAAGGCATGCCCTCTTTGCCTTTGCTAGGCTTCTTCGTTTCGGCTGCCATGAGTTATTTTACTTCCAAGGTAGTAGCATTCATTCGTCTACTGCGTGATCCATAATTTTGATGGTATGTTTATCGCTAACCTCATTTCTGCTAATCATCATTACTTTTATTTTTCTTTAGTTTACTCTCAGTCCATATTCTTTCCTGAGTTGAAAATTCTATTCAACAGATCCCGTAATTGTTCTTCACTTTCATAGACGATCTATAACACTTTATTTTAACAAGATGTGATCAGCGTTTCTTCTAAGCACATAACTTTTCATAGAAGGAGTAGGAGCTATTGATGATTCCTGACCGACTATGACGATTGATGTCAACATTCAGACGGTTTAAATTCAGGAGTATTCTGGAGCTGACGACTTTGCTATCCTCAGTAAAAGTGAGTTACAACTGCATGACCTGTAGAATTTAATAATCTAGTATGGTCATATAATGGACTGAGATTAAATGGAAGAAATACGAAGGTCATAAGAAGCAGCAGAAATGAAATTAGTGACAAAATTATCAAAACTGGGGGCCACGAAGTAGGGACTGTGAGGGAATCCTGCCACTTTGGAAGTAAAATGACACAATACGGACGCAGCCAGCAGTATATAAAAGTAGAATAGCACAGGCAATGAGGGCATTCCTGGACAAAAAAGTCCACTAGTATCCATTCTCGGTCATAATATGAGACAGAAAATTCTGAGAATGTGAGTTGGAACACAGTGTGGTACAGCAGTGAATCACTGACTGTGGCGAAACTGGAAAGCGTTTAAGATGTGGTGCTACAGGTGGATGCTGAAAATTAGGTGGAGTGAGAATATAAGAAATGATGAGGTTTTCCACAGTACCGACAAAGAGAGGAACATATGCAAAACATTGACAAGACGAAGGGACGAATAATGTATTACTTCAAGGAAGTCTGATAGTATTCAGTGGTAGTGGTAAACGCTAACGAATACACCAAGTATTAGGGGGCTCAATTTTTTAAAATCATTCTTCTGAATGGTTTTATGCAGCCCGCCACGAATTCCACGACGGGTGAAATGATATGCGTTCATTTGGCACATTATGTCTATGGCCCAGGTGACGTATTTCATTTGCTGTTCGCTGCGGAGCGAAGGAATGTTAAGTTACAAGGGTTGGAAGTTTAATAGTGGCAACTATTTATTTACAGCTCGTACAAAATAGCCAGCGATGTGAAGTCGTAGGATACTCTTAGCAGTGCCAGTTGTGTTGACAGTTCGAGCGGCGCGGTCTATTGCCCGACGAATTTGTAGCACTTCTGAAGCGAATGCCGTGAAGTGTTTCCTTCAGTTTAGATATCGTGTTGAATTCACGAGCACCTAAGTGAGGGGAGTGCAGTAGGTGGTGTAGTACGTAGCAGCCCCATCGTTCAAACAAATCAGTAACGTGCTGGAGCATTGTCCTGCAAAATGTTGGTCAGGTCCGGCAGAAAGTGTCATCACTTCTATCACTATACTGTTAATTTTTGGAACACAGCCTACGACCAGCTTAGAGACAGAAGTGATGACACTTTCTGCAGGACCTGACCAACATTTTGCAGGACAATGCTCAAACACGTACATTGCAAGCTGCTACTGATTTGTTTGACTGATGGGGCTGCTAAGTGCTATACCACCTACTGCACGCCCCTCACTTTAGTGCTCGTGAATTCAACACGATATCTAAACTGAAGGAAACACTTCACGGCATTCGCTTCAGAAGTGCTACAAATTCGTCGGGCAATAGACCGCGCCGCTCGAACTGTCAACACAACTGGCACTGCTAAGAGTATCCTACGACTTTACATCGCTGGCAACGGGTTATACACAATGCTGGTGACTACTTTGAAGGTCAGTAAGATTTTGAAACACGTATCTATTTTGTACGAGCTGTAAATAAATAGTTACCACTATTAAAGCTCCAACCCTTGTAACTCACCATTCCTTCGCTCCGCAGCGAACAGCGCATGAAATACGTCACCTGGGGCATATACATAGTGTGCCAAATGAACGCATATCATTTCCCCCCGTCTCGCTACTGCGTAATTTGATAACTTACTTTATTTTTGCTGCTCGAGAAATAAAATTTCAGCATCAGGAATCATGTTTTAATGTAGCACTTCTTTACTGCTAACACTATTTGCAACGAAGCTCGCAGTATCCAGTATACCACTCAGTGTACCCTTCCCGAGAAATTACGTCATTGTACGACACGTATTTCAGGAGACATGGGCGCCATAGACATTCTATGATTTAAAACTAACTTCTGATTAAAATGGCGAGCAGTTAAACTTCAATGTCAGGCATGACGTGCGAATTTATTTCTTACTAACGCTATTCACAACACTCTTTACTGACGCTTTCTAGACGTGTCATTGAATGTAGCAGGAAATTAATACCGCTGTACGAGACATAGTTCGAGATATATGGCGTCATAAATGTTAATATGCATGAAAATCTTGCTTTAGCTTAAAACGAAGCGCAAAGTAGCCAGACTGTATTCATCCAGTGTTTCATTATGAGAGCACTTGACGATTTTCAACAAACTTTAAGCATCATTTCCAACATTTCGTAAACTCTTCCTCGCTTGCATGCTAAAATTTAAATATTTAAGGTATTAACTCTTTTGTAAAGTAAACAGACGTTTGAAAAATTTTATATATGTGAGTTCGATTCTATGGAGAATAGTGGGTTTACTGGTTACGCAGAAAGGGCTTCATCGCAGCCTACATGATTGTTTCCGAGATAAATGTTGATCCAGCAACGGCATATGCGCCGATTTTACATTTCTTGGCTGTTTAAAACTGTGCCGGACTGAGACACGAACTCGGATCTTTGACTTACGCCTATTGAGCTGTCCGTGCCTGAGGGTCGTTCGTGACTCGTGTCTGTAGCTCAGTCGGCAACACCACTGCTCGTGGAAAGCTTGGCCGCAGGTTCGAGCACCTGTTCGGCACACAGTTCCAGTCACTCAGGAAGTTACAAAGCAGCGCACACTCCGACGCAGAGTCAAAGGTACATTCTGGAGCCTTTATGGCTTTATAGCTGTTTCAAATTTCTCGAGCTTGACTGTACAAAAGCGGATGGTAAATTAGAAATACTCCGACTCGCGTGCGCACAGCTGCTCCGCACTGCCCGACCACCCACGCTCACCTCGCGGCGCCGATCTTCCGCGGACTGACAGCTACCGGCAAGACGCTGCCGCGCGGCAGCAGCTGGTGCGCCTCATGCGTGGCTGGTGCTAGCGGCGATAAATAAGCACCTCGTCTCGGCGGGCAGCAGAGCGCGCACGCACATCCTGCGACGGCATATGCCTTGTCTCGCCTTCCCCCTGCCCTCGGAAGGAAGACGCCCGGACAGCTCCTTGCCGTTCCCCTCAGTAAGCCGCACCCCGACCGTCGCGGCGTCCGAGGCGCCGGGGTCTCGGTCGGGCAAGCGTCGCCGCTCGCCTGTCTGGCTGGTTTTCTCACGGCGCCTCTAGACGGCGCGGCATGCCTTTACCTGCCACGCGCGGCCGCTCCCAGAGCGTGTGAACCCGAGGAGGCTTTTGTCTACCGTTATCTAGGCCGGACGAGCCACGGGCCGTTGAGTGCGCCTCCTTGGAAGGTCGCAGATGGGCGGATAGCGCGCATTCCGCTTGTGGCTCATTATGGTTGGTATAAGGCGACTGACGTCTTTGAGCGTGAGGGTAAACTGCAGGATCAAGTCAGTGGAATAAGCGAAGTAGTGGGCACACTCTACAGCTTGAGGGAAAAACCGAACAAAAATCCAAAGTAACGACGACTAGCAGAAATGAGATTAGTGTGAAACTTATGGTCAGAATTGGGGAACGCTAAGTAGACGAAACGAAGGAAGAAATTTTTGAGAATGTTCGTTTGGAATACAGTATTCGGGTGGTAGTAAATAGTGCTCACGAGGAGGGGAACATGGGGAGAACACACACAAAAAAAAAAAAAAAAATGGTTCAAATGGTTCTGAGCTCTATGGGACTTAACATCTGAGGTCATCAGTCCCTTAGGACTTAGAACTACGTAAACCTAACTAACCTAAGGACATCACACACATCCATGCCCGAGGCAGGATTCGAACCTTCGACCGTAGTGGTCGCGCGGTTCCGGACTGAAGCGCCTAGAACCGCTCGGCCACAGCGGCCGGTGGGGAGAACACAGATAAGAAGAAAGCGTAATATATATATATATATATATATATATATATATATATATATATATATATATATATATATGACATCGTCAGCCTAGGGGCGTTCGCATTCTGCTACGTATGGTTGCTGAAGAAAACTTCACAAACCAAGAAGGCTAAAGCACCGTTTTTTTTTTGTTTTTTTTATGTCCGGTTTCCACAGAACCTTGCTGTCATAAGAAGACATTTGTTAAGACGTCACGGAATGTGTTCCGTAGTACTCGAGGCTGCTACAGAGGGTATGAAGCGCTGGGGAATACAGAGATTGCAATATATCTAACAAACAACTCAGGGTGTTCGGTGTAAGTTCTACTCTGAGATGACGAAGTTGACACAAGAGAAGAATTCCTGTCCGGCCGCATCGAGTTAGTCAAAAGATTGAAACACACACACACACACACACACAAATGATTGAAACGCCTTAAAAGGTCGCCTGTACGTCATGACGTCATGCTGAGCTTTCCATAACAGGTATATCCGCTGTTTGGATCCTGCACTAAAGCATTAAAAGCAATATGACATCAACACCACATAATGAAGATGCAATTATTCGACACCCCTGCGGCTACGCTTGCTGCAAAACTCTCCGATGTGCATAGCAGACACCGCTTGCCATTGGTTTATCTGTAGGGCTTCTGTCCCTTCCATTCTCGTATGGAGCACTGGAAAAATTATTCCTTGAATATCCCTGTGCGCGCTGCAATTAATCTAATCTTGTCTTTGCGGTTCTTTCGACAACGATTATTCAGTGTTCCCAGACCCTCACTTAATGCTGGATCTCCATACCTTGTAAATAGACTTCCGACTGGGATAACTGGCGCCTTTATTCAAGCATTCGCCAGCTCAGGTTTCCATCATCTCCATGAAGTTCTCCCTTTATCAAATACGTAAACCTGTGACATGCGTACTACCCTACTCTGTACACGTTCAATATCCGCCGCTGGACCCCGTTACTTGGAAAATATCTAGTTCATGGCACACAAATGTTTTGTAAACAATCAGCTGTGTATTTTACTGATGTTCTAACAATGAACCGAAGGCTGTCACTTATTGTATCTGCGGCTGCGATCATAGCATTTTATACCCCTGCAAACTGGTACACTCAGATATTTGTCTGTTTCCAATAGTGACTCACTGACACTACAATCATAGAATGCTAAGTTTCCTCTCTTTTCTTTGAAATGCACAATATTAACTTGCCAATATTCGCATCAGTTTGAAATCTTATCAAAATCTGACTGAATCTTTGTCTAACATTTTTCACACAATTCTTTATTATAGATATCTACATCACCTGAAAAAAATCTGAAATTACCATTATTTGTCATGTCGTTAATAGTTCAGTCTACCTCTTCGAACGGTGTTTCAACCCTTTGACATGGTTAACGAAACAAGCAGTTCTGGTTGGAAGGTCATCGCTAAACCACGGAGGAAAATTGGCATTTACAGTATTACAGGACAGTAAAGTGCGGGCAACACCATTAATTTATACCCATATAAATAAGTTAATTAGATGCACCTTCTTAATATATAGGATGCCCTTTCACCCTAAGGTCAGCAACGACGCGTCGTGGAATAATCTCTACCAGACAGTCCCGCTAATTTATAATCGATCAACCATCGACCTAAACTCACTGTTTCCATCATCATCACCAACACAATCAGCTTCTCTTCCAGGGATTAGGCGTCGCCACTGTTTCGTCTTCGTGGGTCAGCCCTACTCACGCCGTCTCTTTGGAGCCTTAAAATACTTCTTTATCCGTGTGGTACATATTTTATGGCCTCATTGTTTTCACGTAGCCCTTCCACTTAACTCTATTTTCACCTGTTCCTACTGTAGCCAAGGCGTATTTTGCGCCATTTTCCACTAGTGAATTTGCAAAAAGTCACCTGCAGCTGCAAATTGAGCTGCGGAAGGAAGCTGACGACGGAATACACGGACGGACCAAGAAACACAATATGGCTGTTTATCAGGTGATGACAAAACACTGAAAAGACGAATGACACAGCAGCATTACCTTAGCACGGGGAATCATTTGTTCCTCCAGCGTTAAAGCGATGTAGTCGTGTAAAGCTTTTGTGTGAAGTGTAGCTGCGTTATCGTACTGGTAAAGCATCCGAGAGAGGTGGGGTGCTCAAGTCCCCGTCCAAACAATCGTATGCAGATTTTCTGAATCTGTGTTAAAGCACTACTGCCAAAAACAGAACTGTTCGTTCAAAATGCTGCAATCTGCTTCCTGCCCCGTATTAGTCCACTATGTCTCCATATTGCTTATCTAATTGTCGAGAGGACGATAAGATTCAACTTTCAATTGTTTTTCTAATGACTACACGTGTTGCGTTGCCTAACTTTAATTAACAAAAACTAAACGAACGGCCAAGTCAAGGCTCATTAAATGATGTAAAGTGGTCACCAATTGTCCGTCACGGAGAACGCCTGCCCTAAGGCCTCACGACATCACTTGCCACACAAGCAGTGACGCGCGTCCATCAGATTTAACACAGCTCTTCCGATCACTAGTGCCTCGCTGACAATTTTCTGTGTTAATTAGAGTAATTAAAGGGGAGCCGCCGGAAAAGAGAAGCAGGCTTTTTGCAGTCAGAAAGTCAGTCGTTCAGTAAATAAATTAACTTGCGCCAAGGCACAGACTCAGACTGAAGAATGCACAGACACTCTGTCTATGGCGCAGTCACATTTTATTTGTCAGTGGTCCTTAAGTCACAATCTTATCTCTTCTGCGCTCCATATTCAACACACACGACTTCAACAAGAAATAATATGCCTTTAAAGAATGAGATAAAGATATGTAGATCGTATTCAGTTGGATTTACAGATTTAAAATGGGAGAGCTAAGGCTTCAATCAACAACCGCAGTTGGATTTACAGATTTAAAATGTGAGAGCAAAGGCTTCAATCAACAACTCAATTTTTATTCTCCTTTAATTAATTCCTAACGCTTCTCAGCTGCCAATACTTATATTTTCTGTTCTCATTTTAATCCATTCCAGGGAGAGTGAAATGAACTACTTTCTCTCCAAACGGATGATACTTCTTTGGAATAAATTCAGTTTTCTGTGCTATGCATATACGCTGCATATCTCTTATCTGTTCGACACGCTGAAAGATGATATCATTACATAAACCATAACTAAATCATAGGACTGCAGCTGAAGAAACAATTACCAATTTATTCTAGACCTGACTCTTATCCAGATACGACCGAAACACGTTGAGATTTCCATTTTAGCCTTGTGTTATTTGTTCTCCAAAGACTTAGGTTGAAAATCACTGCAGACATTTCTTTCGTGAAGTCACAGGATCTTTACTTAATATGCCTCGCTGATACTTTTCCACCATTATTTGCTTCAGTCATGTGCACAGTTTGTGCAATGCCGAAAACAATCATAGAGATATCAAATCAAAAGATGCACTGAAATTTAAATCAGTTATTATTTTAATTAATTGTAGACAGTACATTGGACTAGTATTATTAAAGGGACAGAAATTTGGGGAATAGATAAGTATAAATAGAGGAAGAGAAAGGTTTTTGAAAATAAAATCATGCAAAAATATTTGGACCAGTTTGTGAGGGAAGAGAATGCCGAAGAAGAAAGAACAGACAGTGCTGGGAGATACGTAATGAACGAGATGATGCGGAAGCCAAGACAAGGAGACTGAGACGATGCGGCCACGTCAGTAAAGTAGCGAGTGATCGAGATTGATGGTAGTGTCAGAGAAGAAACTACAAGGGCGAGGACTTTTAAGTAGGCCGAAAATAAGATCAAGAGACCAGGTGATAAGGACCCTCAGATGCTTGGGGCAAGGGAAGAATATGCCAAGAACAGAACGCTCAGATGTAGGCTACTTGAAGAGGCCAAAAACCGACTGTTTTTTGCGGGGGCCAGACGAAATGTTACGGCAATTATGTCACCGAATGGGGGCTTTGCGAGATAGCTCACTAAGTTAACTTAAACTTGCCTGTTAATGGGCGTGGCAAGACGGAGAATTCATATTATCCGATAGCGAAATGGAATCAGAAAGGTGCATGTGATTCATGGTACCATATGGCATAAAACTGAGTACTGTAAGATCTGTCAAAAACACGAATGTGGTACTTCGTGCGACAGTCAATCACTTGTAAAAGGAGATGTAAAACTACGTGTACAGTTTCCGACTGCCGCGTGGCGTCTCATTTACGCCTTCACTGTTAACTGCGAAATAGCAGTAGCTCCTTCTCCATTAAGTCGAGAGGTAAGAGGGGGTTCCTCTTCCACGTAGAGACCAAACAGGTAAGCCAGAGCGGAGAAACAAAATTAAAGAAAGAAGAAGAACACGAGTTCAACGAGGTCGATTGGAGCGGAGGCGGAGGATGCGACTGGAAAATGAAGTTGAATAAATGGCGACGTGAAATAATTAAGGCGTCTGTGCGCAGCCGCCGCACGGTAGCTTAATCGTTTCGTTAATTAAGTCCGGAAGACATTCCGCGGTCCCTTTTTCTGGTCGCAGCACACCGCAGCGCACTTAATCATGCGGCTCATTCTTTTTCGGTCGCTCCCACGCGAAGTCCCGCTTAACTTCACGCGTGCCCAGCTACGGCACGTAGTGTGACGCAATTAGCGATAAAGATTGATTGCATTCAACCAATTACTGCCGTATGCATTTACACATCGACCTCCGGTTCCTCGAGACTTCAGATGAGGATTACGGAATAATTCCCGAAGAACACTTACTCTTAAATATTTCCAGACGCACTTATTTGAGAACGTGTCGACGCTGAATGACAGTAATTACACGTCATTAATTCTAACAGAGTCGGTAAAAGTGTTTCAACCCAGTATTTCTTGAAAAAATCGTATTCTCGCTCGGAAGAGACTCTACGACCCTAAGCGTACTACTGATGTGTTAAAGCGTATGGCGGAGGAAACGAAATCGTAATTCCATGATTCTTGGATTTTCTGTAGTTTCAAGTCACTTCCGACGAACAGTCGTATAATTCCGTCAAAAAGACGATTTCTCATTCCTGCAACAATTTTGTCCCCCTGAGCTAATATTTCGCCACTAATTCACTAGATATCCACAGCCCTTCCAACTGTAAGCCACTATTCTTAACTTCTACTGAAATAGCCATTGATTTTATTGACCATTTCATACGTCCCCTTGTCCTAGCATTATACCGAAATAGCCTTTGCAAATTCATAAGCTTTTTTCTGTCGTATACATAAATTCATACAGTTGAAACTTAAAAAGCTAAATAAATTAAAACACGAATTCTCACCAACGACAATTCGTTAAAGAAGGGCAGTGAATATTTAGCTCTGCATCTTTCTTTAACAAACTAGTTTCTAAATAAACAAACTAAAATTAAAAAAAGACACTAACACACAGTGAGGGCTTTCACGACCGGATGTCACAGTTGCTAATAAGTCTTCCAGGTGGTATGAGCATGGTCGAAGAAAATCTTCGGTTCCTGAACTTTCGTCTAGAGTCGTGCTGGACGTTTTTGGATATGCTCCTGCATACTAAGACTTAGAGTCGCCCGGAGCACCTCCAAAGACGTCCAACGCAACTCTAGACGAAACTTCATTCTTCCATACAGCCTGGAACACTCATCAGCAACTAACACACAAGTTGCTACGCGTCCGGTAAAAACCCATTTTTTTCTGGGTGATCACAAAATTTTTCCAGGACATATATTGTCACCAATCCATGTCACTTTTTCAGAAGATTTCGTTAGGAAACGCAGCAATAAATCAGTGACAATGGAAGGAAACAATTGACCAGTTTCAGTTTCAAACTGAGCGACGTCCAGTTCTCGTGCGGACCAACAGCTGGAGTATCTATAACATTTTGAGTAGTGATATTTAAAAAATACAGGGTATCCGTGAAGTCCCGTTACCATCTCATACAATCATAACCTGGGAACTATTAGAGAAACGTGGTCTATTGCAAAACTCTTAACAGCTCTCAAAGTATTTCCCCTTTGTCCTTTGTCGCAAATTTTACTTGGGAGTGCATCAAAATGACGACAGAGCAGGAGAAGGCAAAACGCGTCATCTGGTTGCAGAATTCAAATCTGTGATAACATTACTGCAGTGTTACTGAATCCTATATGGGATTGCACCACCGGTATAAACAAGCATTATGAGGTGCATCAACATCTTTAACGATGCCGCCTCAGAGACTTTCCTGGAAGTGGACATCCACCTGTGTCTCAACCACATTTTGACAGTGCAAGTTGTATTTCAGTGCTGCTCCCAGAAGTCGATTCTTCGCCCATCATGCGAGTTGCAGGAAGTAAGATCAACTGTCCATAAAGTGTTATATAAGGGTTACACCTTTTTTGCGTACAAAGTGCAAATGGTCCAAACACTGCAACCAAACGACCGTCCCTTGCGGTACGCATTCGCGTGCTCCATGCTGGCCACCATCGATTCTGACAATGAATACCTAAAAAATGCCTGTTTCAGATGTAGCAACATTCCACGTTTCTAGACAAGTGACTTGCCACAACATTACGACTGGGCTCCAAAACTCCACGCATCGCACATGAACATATGCGTGATACCCAGAAGCTTAATGTTTGGCGTGGCCTAATGCTCAATGGGGTGAGTTTTCTTCGCAGAGGAAATCACAACGGGAAATGTTTACTTGAACATGTTCGAACAATTCCTGTTACCACCGATGGAAGAGCTGCATCCATCAGCCATGGCATTTCAGCATGATGCTGGAAGGTCATGGGTGTTTGAATGTGCAGGGTGCTCAGAAATACACATTTCCTGAGAGGTGGATGGGTCTTGATGGTCCAGATGAATGGCCCTGCGCTCTCCAGGTTCCACGCGATTAGGCTTCTTTTTGTAAGGTTACATCAAGGATCCCGAGTACACATTAAGTCAATGACATTGCCACCGTTCGAGCACGAACTAATGAAGCAATCAGAACTATTGATGCTGCAGTACTGGTCCGCATAGAGGCAGAATTATAATATCACTTTGATCTTCTGCAAGGGAAGAGTTAGTCTCTCGTTGAAATTCTGACATGGCCGAAATAAAACAATGAATGCTGCTAAACTATGCTCTGTCTGTAATAGGATTTCAAGTTACGATGTTTGGAAATGACAGCGGGACTTTATGGACATCCTATATTAATACATTGCGACTGGATTTCTGCAGAAACAGTTAATTAATTTGTGTCTGCAATTTAATCACTGTACGATCGTGAGAACAAGAGGTAAATCCAGAGAAACGTACCATTACATTCCTGTCTTCCCTGTTCTGTGATGCAGTTTGTCGAGAGTTCGACAGGAACTAGAAATGTAAAGCCACACAGCAGGGAATTTTTAGTCCCTTAAGCAACTGAATAAGAGATAGTCGCTATGTTGAAGAGATAGCCACAGCCGACGCTACGTTTAGTGCAACATTTCGGAGCGTCAGGTGACTGGGACTTCGCTACAGCTGCTATAGGCAGCGGTCGTGAGACACTAGCGCTGGTTAGGCGAGACACACCTTACCAGGGCAGTCGGGTAGCAAGTGTCATGAAAGGAAGACACTCCAACTCTGAGGTCGTGGCGAGAATATGCATCCCACATGCTCCCGTGCTGGAGTGTGTGAATGGAATAAATATCAGAGTTTCGTGACTCGCACGAATTATGGAAACATGTCTCAACGCATGTAACGTCAGTTTCTCCAAGGCATTTATGTATTGTTAACCTCTTTTTTATTGTCATATACCGAAAACACTTGTTCTCTCTTGGAGTTCCAGTTTGTGTGTGTGTCTGTGTTTCCCAACAATTTTCCTCCGTAACTCTGGTAAGTCTGGAGCACTTTCAACCAAACTTCAAATTCAAATGGCTCTGAGCAGTATGGGACTTAACATCTGAGGTCATCAGTTCCCTAGAACTCAGAACTACTTAAACCTATCTAACCTAAGGACATCACACACATCCATGAAGAGGCAGGATTCGAACCTGCGACCGTAGCGGTCGCGCGGTTCCAGCCTAGAACCGCTCGGCCACAACGGCCGGCCTCAACCAAACTCAGTAGTCATATCACTTAGTAGAAAGACACAATTATTGTGGCGGTAATACACCACTAGCATCTCTATTTGTGGAAAGGGAATAGGAATGTGGTGTCGGATAAGCATAACTGTAATGCCAGTCGAAATTTCAGTCAGGCAGTACACGAGTTATTACATGGGAAAAAATGCTACTGGGGTAAGACATCCTAACACACCTAAAGATGAGGTGGGAGTGTGAACGGTTGGCAAGAAAAATAGTGGAATACTTACGATTTTGATGTCGAATCTTTAATTTTCTGCTGTCGTTAGTCATGATGACACTGATGACATTTAACAGCGAAA
Organism: Schistocerca cancellata; assembly: GCF_023864275.1. NCBI lineage: Eukaryota > Metazoa > Arthropoda > Insecta > Orthoptera > Acrididae > Schistocerca > Schistocerca cancellata. The sequence goes on along the minus strand of NC_064632.1, from coordinate 462,902,997 downwards.
GTCTGGACAGGGAAGAGGGAGAGGGGGATGCGTGGCGGTGAACAAGGGTGACATCTGAAGCATAACACTGGAACACTTGATATTTGGAGGAAATTCATTGGATCTCAGTATGAGTAATATTATCAGAAAGATACAATCTTTTTGGGTTTACGATACCCCATAGAAGTCCTTGGTATATGGATAAGTGTAGGGATGACGTGGTATGCGCAACTCACGAATGGATGAAGAAATTTAGACCAAACTTTGTATTCGTATAGCTCACTACCTTGTAGAAAATATTTCTGGAGCAAGCATCGCGCGGGATGGAAGTTGATGTGGGAAGAGGGTGCCGTGAAAATTAATTATTCCACTTGAAGGGGATACTGAAAGCATTTTGTATGTTAGGTATTGTATTAGATTGAGTTTATCACGAATGTGTGAAGGAATTTGCTTAATAATTTGAATACGGCATTCATACCCTTTAAAAAAAGTAAAAATCTTGTTTTTTTTTTTTAACTCTACAAAACGACTTTGTTTTCTTATGGAACAGAATATGATATACATAAGTAATCAATAACATCTAGTAATCAGCTACTCCCTACATAAATATGGAGAAAATGAAAGTGTCAGAATAAATATTGTATCAAAAACTTCCTAGCCTCTTCCAGTTAGCTCTGAGGTACATTAAAAAAACTTAACAGATGATTCATTAGGGCTTGTAGGCGCTATTGTTTAATTTCTCCAGGACATTAGCAGTGGCTACAGCTAACTAATGCCCTACCACACTCACGCTCGTGACCCCCATCCCCTAAATTCCTTCCCCCCTTTCCATTCCCTTCTCCCCTGCAGGCAACACCCCCCCCCCCCGCCCCCCTCTTACCTCTCCCAGAAGACCAGACGCCGCCGGAACGAAAGGCGAAGGAAGGCGTCATGCAATCGCCACATATTTCACGAGTGACGGCTCATCCAAACACAGATTCACCACGGTCGCCGGAGGTAACTTATCACGAGCCCTGGCCGCAAAAAGGCGACTCTCGCCCAGTGGTCGGGGAGGGTAGTGGGGGGGGGGGGGGAGAGATGTAGGAGAGGGGCCGCCTAATTTAATAAACCGTGGACACACGCGGCTCGTAATAAGAAAACACAAATTAAGCCGGCGAGCAAGGCAGCTGCGACAGACGCCGCAACTTACTGCAGATGACGCTCTGCCTTCAATACACGTGCGCATCCCATCAGCAGCCGGGCGTTCGTCACTACTCAGGAGGTCACCCTTCTCAGACGGAGCTGCTCAGCTCGGTGATATTACCCTCACGGCTTTTTCCCCGTCTCTTCAGCTAGGCAGCATACTCATTGCTGTCACGCGGTATCCTCCCTAAGAAAATGAACTGTTAATTTAATAGTTACATTGGCCACTGACAACATTATGACATTCTGTATCTGGTAACGTATTACTAGCAACCTGCTGTGCTATTGTCCCTTCTTAAAACAAAGAGAGTTCCTGGCGAGGTGGGAGGACTTTTGTAAGGCTTTAACTTGAGGTAACGAAATTTACCTCTTCATATTTATTACATCGGCTCCTGTATATATCTGGCATGGCAATACAGTCTCGGAAACTACTAGTATTTCTTTCTGAACACTGTTGTAAAGTACTGTAAAACCAAACAAATTTTCGTACAGCTCATATCGAAGAAAGAATGCTGCCTCTGTTCGCATGTTCCCAGTTGTATAACAGCAGTGGAAGTTACTGTCAATTCTCAAAATTACCGTTATCAGGAGGATGCCTGTCGTTGCAGTTAACATAAAATATTACACAAAGCAACTTCTTTATTATTGCTGATTGAAAAGAAGATATTTATCACATGTAGATCGAGTGGAACTTAAGTCCAAAGAAACGCTTTGGGTGTCTGTTACAAGTGAAGAGGCTATGCGAAGTTGCTTTTTAATGGCTTACTGCACAGTGCAAAGAGAATAAAATGATGATGCTTATTCATGCTGACACTGTCGACAGTTTCCAAAGGATGGAGAAAGAAGCTCATAACTCTGCAAACGTAATACACGTAACTATTCTTTAAACTGGTGGTATAAAAAACGATGTTCTTCAGCATGCAAAGGCACATTATTTTCAGCGACTGGTAGTGGAGAGAAATTAACTTTGTAAAGAATAAACAGAAGGCTAACAGGAAAAAATATCGGAGGGTAGTTTTACAACTACACAGCTAATCCCGTATGCGTAGTGAAGACAGATCCGAACGTTAATAGTTAATTGTTTTCATAATATTACTGTTCGGTCTGTGGCCATAGGGAGAAGGCGATGGTGCGAACAGCTTTAAATTGCTTTGTTTCGGAACAGACAAGGAGTCTAACACGAAAGTGTACATGATTATAAAGCGTCGCTATAACTTCACAGGCAAGGGGAACTTCAAACTACAGAAGTTTCTTAATAAAGCTGTTTTAATATGGAGCAAGAATATACACTGTATCTTAGCAAGGATACCCTTAAGCGTCAGGCAACACGGATAACAATAATGTATGTGATAAAAAATCATAGCAAATTGCATGTAGCCGCAGATATTGCGAAGCGGGGAAAACCAATTTCATGTAGGCTAGATTTGTATATTTTTCTCCATGACGAGTGTACAGGTGATAAGTTTTTGTACAAATGAACTAAAGTGATACTATTACCCTATAACCGTCAGCTGTGTTAACAGGGTAAACTTTCTTCTATATCTTTGTGTGTGCGTGTGCGTGCGAGTGTGTGTGTGTGTGTGTGTGTGTGTGTGTGTGTGTGTGTGTGAGTTCAGAAATGGCTCTGACCACTATGGGACTTAACTTCTGAGGTCATCAGTTCCCTAGAACTTAGAACTACTTAAACCTAACTAACCTAAGGACAGCACACACATCCATGCCCGAGGCAAGATTCGAACCTGCGACCGTAGCAGCAGCGCGGTTCCAAACTGAAGCGCCTAGAACCGCTCGGCCACAACGGCCGGCCTGTGGTGTGTGTGTGTGTGTGTGTGTGTGTGTGTGTGTGTATGGGGAGGGGGAATGGGGAGATGAATGAAGGTCATCATAAACTCCACAAGAAGCTAAGAGCTATAAAAAGCAGTGACATAAGCAAGTTATTGTCGTTATTAAAACATTTTATTTATTGTACTGCTATTATTAAAATGCCAGGCGTCTATGACACGGTAACTGTGAGTGACTGCAGGTTATACTGGGAGGGAGAGGGATGGGTGGGAAGCGTGGCCTAAACAGCGTGACGTAAACAGTATCCATCGCATAAAATCCGATCGTTCCATTTCATAGTCTCGTGCGTTGTTGTTCTTTGGTATTTGCGAGACGTAGTTCTTGATTAAAAGAGAAGATTGGTGATGCGTGATAAGGCACGTTGTTAGGCATTAATAAACGATTTAGTAATGAACGGAAGTGTGTGTTTGTAGATGGAGAGGGAGAGAGGGGGGCGGTTTACTGGGGAATGGAAAACTGGTAGAAGAAGTCTTGATACAGTAAGGAGGTTCAAACTTATGTAGGTTGCTTCAGTTATGCGTAGATGAAAGGGTTTGCAAAACATGGACTAGCCTGAAGAGCTGCATCGAGTCAGTCTTCGAGCAGAAGACTACTACAAGAACAGTACATAAATGACACCAGTTGCAGCTAATTAATCGCGTAGTCCTGTCTTCCAACCCCTTTCTCTTCACTTTTTGTCCTCTGTCCTCCCCTCCCCCACCCTATCCTACGTGTACCGGTTACCTATTTAAACGTTGCAAATGCCAGTCGCGATCAAAACAGTGTTATGTGTAGTTGTGAGTACATTATGTCGGAACTATGTGAATTCGAAAGTGAGCAAATTGTCGGTGCTCATATAGTGAGTGCTTCAGTAAGAAAGGGAGCCAAAATGTTTAGTGTTTCAAGAGGCACCGAGCGCAGAATTATACCACTCACAGGGAAAACGGAAAATCATCATCCGCTAGGTCACAACGGGGAGGGCAGGGTGAGCTGAGGAGGACTCTGACGAAAAGCAAGGGTACGACAGCCGCAGAACTGAGTGCCGTATTCACGGACCTTGTTAGCACCAAAGCAACACAAAGCTCTATACTCAGGGAATTGGACGGAGCTCGTACTCCAAAGCCACTCGTCAATGGTGCAGTTGCCCATAACAGAAAACAGTGATATCGCAATCATAAAACTTGGATTGGATTGGATTGTTTGGGGCAAGAGACCAAACTGCGAGTTCATCGGTCTCATCGGATTAGGGAAGGATGGGGAAGGAAGTCGGCCGTGCCCTTTCAAAGGAACCATCCCAGCATTTGCCTGGAGCGATTTAGGGAAATCACGGAAAACCTAAATCAGGATGGCCGGACGCGGGATTGAACCTCCGTCCTCCCGAATGCGATTCCAGTGTGCTACCTCTGCGCCACTGCGCTCGGCCATAAAACCTGAACTATGGAGAAACGGGAGACAATCATTTGGTCACATGAGTCTTGTTTCACACTCTTTCCAACTTCTGGCCGAGTTTACGTCGCAAGAGTAATCATGGCGGTGAGGATTTGGGCAGTCATATTCTGGTATTCCAAGTGCTCCACCGTAATGTTGAAGGATTATGTGACCATTTTGGCAGATAAGGTGTAGCTCAAGATACAGTGTTTGTTTCCCAATAGTGATTCTGTTTCCCAAGATGAGAGGGCCCTGTTTACACAGCCGCATCTCCCAAGATCGGTTTTGTGAGCATGAGCATGAATTGTCGCATCTCCCCTGGCCATCAAGGTCGCCAGGTCACTGACTCTTTGTGATCTAGTTTGAGTATTAACTGCACTTGTGACTATTTTTCAGGTAGAACGGCGTAGGAGTCTCCTGAAAACCATACAGGTTCTGAATTTATCCTTTCCGAGACGACAAGAAGCTGTTTTGAGTGCCATCTGCACTATATTAGCCACAGTAATATGTTTTGGTGTATCCACATTTATGTCTACCACCTGTGTGTTCATACGGAGCTCCTTGACAATCAGCGTACAAGGCAGACCCGTCTTCTTTCTTTTGCAACAGAGCTAGTGTGTCGTCTTTAAGGCTCCCTCTTCAAACGAGACGAATAAACCTTCCTCTCTTTTTATGAACCTGTCCCGGTCACAACGGAGGTGGAGAGTGGGCAATGCTAATTACTGTTTGCTTAGCGCCGGCAGCGCGCGTTGCGCTGTGGAATCCTTTCTCTTCTGCCGCTTTACGCTCTTTTTTTACCTCTTCCCCACTTCCCTTTTCTTCTTTCAATTTTTCGAGTTTAATAACAGGCGTCGCGAGTGCCGAGGTCTCCCGCAATTAATCATCTCAAATTTCCCGGCGCGGCGCGGCGCGACGCGAGACGCTGCCGAAGCTTTCCCTGCTCGTTTCGTTTCCTCCTCGCGCCTAATGAACACCCCCGGTAATCGAGTTAGCGAGCCGTGGTCGCCGAGTAATTCAATTCTGCGCGCCGCCGTAGCGGGCAGGCGGGCCCACCGCCGCCGCCGTCGCCGCCTGTTAAGGAGCCGCCTATTTCCATTCCGCCCGTCTTATTGTCACGGCCGTTGTCGTCGTCGTTTCCTTGTCTCCCTCACTCCTTCCCTCTCTCGTTCTCTCCCTTTCTGTCATCTTCTCTCTGTCGCACTCTGTCTTACAGACTCCAGACGCACGCAGGTGTCCCGCCGCTGAGGAGGTTGACGAAGGCGGCTACTGACGGCTGCGAACAATGGCGAATAAATCTGCATTGTGTAGAGACCGAGCCCAGCGGACGGTACGACACGACACGACGCAGCGCGGACCGGGCAGGGCCGGAGCTGTGGTTAGTTCCGGCACCCACGCGGCTACAGCTTAAAGCTGAAGGGCGACGTCGGGCCAGAGTGCTGTGCTTGATAGGCAAGTCATGTACACTGTCCTCGTTTGACAATGATCTCCGTAGCCCGTTTCCTCGTGCCCTGCTACTCTAGACGGAAACCAACATTGAAACAGAAGGCCGATATACTACAGCATCGGCCGGCCAGTGTGGCCGAGCGGTTCTAGGCGCTACAGTCTGGAACCGCGCGACCGCTCCGGTCGCAGGTTCGAATCCTGCCTCGGGCATGGATGTGTGTGATGTCCTTAGGTTAGTTAGGTTTAAGTGGTTCTAAGTCTCGGGGACTGATGACCTCAGATGTTAAGTCCCATAGTGCTTAGAGCCATTTACTACAGCATCATCCGCAAAAAGCCTCAGTGAACTTCCGATGTTATCCACAAGGTCATCTGTATATATTGTGAATAGCAACGGGCGTGCGACACTCCCCTGCGGCACACCTGAAATCACTCTTACTTCGAAAGACTTCTCTCCATTGAGAATGGATTCAAGGAAATACTGCATATGGAGGGATATGAACACATTATGCACCATTGTGCACTGAGTCCCCTAGAGGAACAATTCCGCATATAATGATTCTGATTGGTACGAGCATGATAACGCACCCTGTCAAGAAGCAGAATCTGGAGGAACTGGTTTGTGGACAGAAACATAGCCGGCCGGAGTGGCCGAGCGGTTCAAGGCGCTACAGTCTGGAACCGCGCGACCGCTACGGTCGCAGGTTCGAATCCTGCCTCGGGCATGGATGTGTGTGATGTCCTTAGGTTAGTTAGCTTTAAGTAGGTCTAAGTTTTAGGAGACTGATGACCTCAGATGTTAAGTCCCATAGTGCTCACAGCCATTTGAACCATTTGAAGCAGAAGATGAGTAATGTAGTACGTGAGTTATGTAGAGCACACTATTTAATTAAAAATATCTGGACACCTATTAGTGCACATTAATAATGGGTGTGTTCACCCGTTGCCTTTATGACTGCTTGAACTCTAGTGGTGCCACTTTCAGTGAAGGGGCGGACTGTCTATGGAGCAATGACAGCCCGTTCTTTCTCAACAGCTGAAACCAGACAAGGGAGAGATGTGGCAGGGAAGTCGACGTTGTAGCTCGTTCCAAAGGTGTACCATTTGGTTCAAGTAGGGACTCTGAATAGCCAGTCCATTTCAGTTATGTTTCTGTTCAAATGGCTCTGAGCACTATGCGACTTAACTTCTGAGGTCATCAGTCGCCTAGAACTTAGAATTAATTAAACCTAACTAACCTAAGGACATCACACACATCCATGCCCGAGGCAGGATTCGAACCTGCGACCGTAGCGGTTGCTCGGCTCCAGACTGTAGCGCCTAGAACCGCACGGCCACTCCGGCCGGCTATGTTTCTGTCCACAAACCAGTTCCTCCAGACTCTGCTTCTTCACAGGGTGCGTTTTCATGCTCGTACCAATCAGAATCATTATATGCGAACTTGTTCCTCTAGGGGACTCAGTGCACAATGGTGCATAATGTGTTCATATCCCTCCATATGCAGTATTTCCTTGAATCCATTCTCAATGGAGAGAAGTCTTTCGAAGTAAGAGTAATTTCAGGTGTGCCGCAGGGGAGTGTCGCACGCCCGTTGCTATTCACAATATATACAGATGACCCTGTGGATAACATCGGAAGTTCACTGAGGCTTTTTGCGGACGATGCTGTAGTATATCGGCCTTCTGTTTCAATGTTGGTTTTCGTCTAGAGTAGCAGGGCACAAGGAAACGCGGCGCCCTCCGTCGGAGGTTCGAGTCCTCCCTCGGGCATGGGTGAGTGTGTTGTCCTTAGCGTAAGTTAGTTTAAGTTAGATTAAGTAGTGTGTAAGCCTAGGGACCAATGACTTCAGCAGTTTGGTCCCATAGGAACTTACCACCACCAGCTAACGTTCTCCAAGCACACCCATCCGCTAGTTAACCAGAGGTTTAAGCGCCACTTATCACACCAAATCACTCATTTTCGGTCATCCATGGTCTAGTGACGTCACTCTTTACATCATCACAAGCGTCCCTTATCATTGGCTACAGAAGTGTATGGTTTATGGGAGATCCTCGACCGCTATACCGCATTCTCTTTAACTCCCTACGCCCAGACATTGTGATTGCTGCGCCTCTGGTAGCACATTCGAACACTCGAGTGATTTTTCCCACTGATTTCAGGCGATTTCTTACAACCACTCTCTGCAGTGCTCTATGGTCCTTGGCCGTCACTACATGACTGTTGTTTAGCTTTGGTTGTTCCCTCCTGTTTCCACATTACAGTTACTTCACCAACAGTGGATTCGGTCAACTTTAAAAGCGCTGAAATGTCCCTGATTGCTTTGTTACCCAGATTACATCATACGACTAGACCACCTTCGAATTCACTGAGCCTTCTTGACGACCAATTATGTCGTTAGTGTTTCTCTACTGACAACACAACACTACCCGCCTCCTTTTATACTGGCACGTCCGTCTCTCGTGACTTTAAGTGGTCAATTCGGAATTTCATAAAGGTGTTCGGGTACTTCTGATTAGTGTACGTCGCACTCAAAGATGTACACTACGAAGAGGTAAAACTTACGGCACTCTGAGAGCCTCGACATGTGTGTCGGGGCGAAGATAGATGTGAACTGGAAAAACAAACTAAGAACATGGAGATATTAAAAAGTGTAAATAAGGAAAAACATTTGAGCCGTGGCTGGCTCGTGTTATGTATGCTTTGCATTAAACCTTGGTTGCTATTCTGTGATTAGTCTCTTGCGGTTATCGCGAGTGTAATTGACAGCCACCCATTTTCCACAAATTAAACTATCTGTCCTGTCCTGCGGGTGTAGCAGGGGCTCTCAATATTTACTAAGGATCATCAGCAGTAGGAGCAATTTAGTGATTATCTTTCTTTTTTAGTCATCAGTCTCGGGCCGACTAGTTTGAAGCGGACCACCAAGAATTTTTTCCTGTGCCTACCTCTTCTTCACAGGGTAACACTTGCAACGTACGTCCTCAATTATTTGTTGGATGTTTTCCCATCTCTGTCTTCCTCTACAGTTTTCATGCTCTACAGCTCCCTCTAGTACCATAGAAGCTATTCCATGATGTCTTAATAGATATCCCACCATCCTGTCCCTTCCTCTTGTGATTTCCGAGTTTTCCTTTCCTTAATCCTTACCTTATCAGTCCACCTAATTTTCAACATTTTTCTGTAGTACAAAACCTGAAATGTTTCAGTTCTCTTCTATTCTGGTTTTCCAACAGTCCCACAGTCCTTTTTATCAAGCAGAAATCTTCAAAACTCAAGGGGGTTGTCCGTTGATTATAATTTTATATGTAGGTAAATTGCAGTCCAAGTAGATTGTAGCGAAGTGAAGAAAGTTCTATTCAGATCGACGTCTGGTCAAAACTGATCCTCAACGTAAATGTAATACACCGCTACTAAATAGGCAGTAGGTGCCACAATTGTTTGGTTATGCGACTGTGAGTCAATCGCTAGAAAGTTAGAAGAATTGAGCGTCTGGCGAGATATAAAGTAGAATGAATACAGGGGTGTCAGCAGTGTCAAATGATGGCAAGAAATTCATCGTCTTGCTCATCGCTCTGGAGCTGTCTTTATCGACCGCCAAATGTGGGAATATACGCCCCAAAGGAAGGAGTGATTTAACTGATGCCCTTTATGTCATCCCCTGAGGCCTTTTCGTGTCATTTCTGACCGACGGCGTGTCTGAAATGTTTTCTTCGGCCACTCGTAAGAAACCAGCGTGATTTCAACGCTGGTTGCCGCGGTTTTCGTCTCCATCGCAGAGATGTCGAACGAACAGGTGAAACGTGGGTAACAATGACTGTGACGACCTTCCCATCGTGTGGCACGTCCACTGTGGCGCTGTACATAATTTTGATGAAGTCTGGTGCCAACGTGACTTCATTGACAGCCATACACCTCACATGAACTTCTGATCTCTGACCTTTTTGTTGCATGTGTGAAGACCTTGCAGTTGGAAGAGTCGCCGATCCCGCGGGTGACGTCACAGGGCATCACACTTTAACACTATTACAGAGGAAGGTTGAAGACGCCTTTGAGGCAAATTTAGAACTTCTTCCTTGCAACTGGAAATAATTACGGCGTTTCAAGAAAGTATTCCTTTAATTGTGATGCGCAGTGTAAATGCTGTTCATATACGAATGCCCGAGGTCCAGTGTGCTTTGTTGCGATCCTTACTCCCTCCCTACATTTTCGGCTTATTGCCTAGTTAATTATCATGTTTTTAGGCAGAAATCAGATTCACACAGGTGTTTTTTGTCATCGACAGGCACCAGCGGTGCCACATAAGTTACAGCACAAGTTAACTTCAGAATAATTTACTGAGTCAGGTAACTTCCTTTTTTTTCCTGTGTTTTTGCAATATCTTTTACTGTGCCTTAATTTTTTTAGTCTTTTAAAACCTGTTAGCCGCACTCTGTTCAGATACAATAATGTATACTCAGTCACTCATACTTCAGTTGCATTTGGGTAGCAACAATGGTATATGTTAGGAGCCGGTCAAATATAGGTAACTCTCCCGTACTTCAGGTTCATTTAGAGAAGAAGAGGTGATTCGTAGGTACATAGTCCGCTTTTCTTCTTTTTTAAAATTCTTTATTCAATTATTGTATTTATACATGTTAACCCACTACCTAAATACAATAGTTCGATTCCCGGCAGGGCCAGGGATTTTCACCTGTCTCGAGATGACTGGGTGATTGTGTTATCCTCATCATTCATCCAAGTGGAAGATTGGACTGAGAAAAGGTTGGGAATTTGTACGGGCCCTGATAACCGCGCATTTGAGCGCTCCACAATCCAAACATTATCATCATTATTCAGCTCTTCAGCTTCTGAAGTATATCGGTAGGGCAGAGACCTCTAGTGTCACTCTGGCTGCCTCGACTTCCCCCCCTCCCGTCCTCCGACTGCTCTACCATCGTTCTTTAACCTCGCCCTGACAATTACGGCTTTTCTCGCCATCTATAGAGTGGTGAAATCAATGGTTCAGTTCTATTTTGAGAGGCCCAGACTGACTCGTTGCATTTACTGTCAAATCGCTGAAATGGCTCTGAGCACTATGGGACTTAATATCTGAGGTCATCGGTCCCCTAGAACTTAAACTACTTAAACCTAACTAACCTAAGGACATCACACACATCCATGCCCGAGGCAGGATTCGAACCTGCGACTGTAGCGGTCGCGCGGTTCGAGACAGAAGCGCCTAGAACCGCACGGCCACACCGGCCGGCGCATTTACTGTCATACTGGTTCTGATAAGAGATATAAATGTAAACAAGTTACAATGGAACACCGAGATGAAAAAAAATGGTAAGTGGGAGGTAATATTAACAATTATGATAAACTGAAAGGAGGCCAAGGGAGGTGTTTTCTTTAACGTTCGAGAATAGAACTTGATTTGGACGGACTGGGGAGTATTGTGTGCTGTAGTAACGGAGTTCGGCTTACTTCTGTGGTCGAATGAGGGGTCGAAATGGGATATCGCAGACACTAAACTAAGAAGAGCAGGTGAACGGAATGGACAGTGTCTTGAAGGAAGGATATAAGATGAACATCAACAAAATCAAAACGAGGATAATGGAATGTAGTCGAATTAAGTCGGGTAGTGCTGAGGGAATTAGATTAGGAAATGAGACACTTATAGTAGTAAAGGAGTTCTGCTATTTGGGGAGCAAAGTAACTCACGATGGTCGAAGTAGAGAGGATATAAAATGTAGACTGGCCATGGCAAGGAAAGCGTTTCTGAAGAAGAGAAATTTGCTAACATCGAGTATAGATATAAGTGTCAGGAAGTCGTTTCTGAACGTATTTGTATGGAGTATAGCCATGTATGGAAGTGAAACATGGTCGATTAACAGTTTGGATAAGAAGAGAATAGAAGCTTTCGAAATGTGATGCTACAGAAGAATGCTGAAAATTAGATGGGTAGATCACATAACTAATGAGAAGTTACTGAATAGAATTGGAGAGAAGAGAAATTTGTGGCACAACTTGGTTAGAAGATGCGATCGGTTGGTAGGACACGTTCTGAGGCATCAAGGGATCACCAATTTAGTATTGGAGGGCAGCGTGGAGGGTAAAAATCGTAGAGGGAGACCAAGAGATGAATACGCTAAATAGATTCAGAAGGATGTAGGCTGCAGTACGTACTGGGAGATGAAGCAGCTTGCACAGGATAGAGTAGCATGGAGAGCTGCATCAAACCAGTCTCAGGACTGAAGACCACAACCTCAACAACAAACTAAGAAGAACGATGAACCGTAACGGACGCAGTTATGTGAACGCAACTGGATGGAAGAGCGTGCGTTTTGCATTTAAATAGGAGACCGAAAGACCGCGAGACGCAGGGTATGGACCGCTAACTACACGTGGGCGAAGAGTTGAAGGAGGCTCGCAGAGCGCGTTGTGAGGGAGCCGGCGTCCGTAGCCGGTGCCCGAGGCATTAATTAAAATATTACCGGACTGCGCGCCGTCGTAAATCAGCGACGGCCCGGCTTTTACGAGTACTATCGGCGGCGGTGGTAGCGGCGGGCTCCCGGCCTTTGATGTGGACCGCCAACCTGTCGCGGCGGTGAGTGTGCGCCCAGAGGCCGGGCAGAGTGCGGCGCCGCTACCGGAGACCGTGTGAATGCGCCCGCTCTACTGTGCGCCCAGTACCAGTCTATACGCACAGGACTAGCCCTGGTGCAGAAAGATCGCCCGGTAACGACCTATCGTGGACTGCCCCAAAGGTGCACGTCCTTACTTAAATCCACTAAGATCCACTTTGCCCTAATCACCTAATAATGGAAGGCTGGAAATCTTTGTAGAGCTCTGCGACTATGAGTCATTTAACACAATTTTTTCCCTTAATTTCGTTCATCGTAAACGGAGTACGTAGACAGAGAAAAATACTGTTCCTAAATATTGGTTAAAAACAGTCTTGGTTGCAATTTTAGTTTTATATTTTTCAACGACGCGTTTCGTCTTATTTAGGTATCTACAGGTTATCTACATAGAAAACAGAGAACAAGTACATCTATGTAAGAATCGCGATCGCGTTGTGCAGACTTGAATAACCTATAAGCATGTACGAACAAATCAACTATTGAAAGAGCAAATACCTTAATTTGGTATTTCTTGGAAGAATCCTTTGTATTGTATGTATTGTATATTAACCGGGGACCTAGAAACTACGAAGAGGCTCCGTTCCCGCCGCAGCCGCAGTGGTCCACAACCCCACGACGACTACCGCAGTCCACTTCACCCCTCCGCCGCCCCACACCGAACCCAGGGTTATTGTGCGGTTAGGCCCCCGGTGGACCCCCCAAGGGAACGTCTCACACCAGACGAGTGTAACCCCTATGTTTGCGTGGTAGAGTAATGGTGGTGCACGCGAACGTGGAGAACTTGTTTGCGCAGCAATCGCTGACATAGTGCAACTGAGGCGGAATAAGGGGAACCAGCCGGCATTCGCCGAGGCAGATGGAAAACCGCTAAAAACTATCCACAGAGTGGCCCGTTCACCGGACCTCGACACAAATCCGCTGCGCGGATTCGTGCCGGGGACCAGGCGCTCCTTCCCGCCCGGAAAGCCGTCCGTTAGACGGCCAATCGGGCGGGCAGGAATCCTTTAGTCAGTGTAGCCAAAGAGCATCGTCGAATATATCAGGCTAACATCGCCTTCGTTAAACTCAGTAAAAACTAGAAATATAAAGTAGTAACATCATTACCTTTTCTAGATGGACGTGAGAGGCACCAAGATCTGCATAACGAGTTACCGTTCACAGGAGCGAGTAACAGATTAAGATAGGGGCTCAGGTAGTAAGCATAATGCATTATGCCAAATTAAGTTGATCTGTTTATACATGCTTGTAGGTTATCCAAGTCTCCACAACGCGATCGCGATTCTTAAATAGATGTATTTGTTCACTGTTTTCTATGTAGATAACCTGAAGATGCCCAAATAAGGCGAAAAGGGTCGTTGAAAAATAAAAAACTAGAATTGCAACCAAGACTGTTTTTAACCAATACTGTTAAGCACTGGTTGCTGTATGCCACATATGGATTGGAAGAATTTCTACTGTTCCTAAGTTTACAAAGCAAAAAGCAAAACAAAAAAAAACCTCCCAAGTTTTATTTTTTCCGACTGCCTGATTGCAATATCACCTCTAAAAGACGACTACAGTTCAAAAAAGGACACATATTTTATATGTTGCTTCTTAATACGCCCTATGATGCTGCTTTCATGCTCAACAAGTTTTCAGCAATATGAGGGTGCGAGCCGTTCTGTAATTCTAGAAAGCGAGCAGTCACATCGATGCCGTGCCGTGTGTTAACGTCTGTTTTCATTTCACCTTGGTGGAACCTCGTTTGCAAGTAATTGGCATAAACTAATTTCAGTACTTTGTGTGATCCATCAGATCCTTGAAAATAGCAGTACTATCAAAACGGCGCCATAAACTAGCGGGTATGCTGAAGCTTGTGGGTTTGAGTTCCGTCGTTGCAGGTTGCAATCGTCATAGAAATAGTTAATACGTACATTTTTTCACAGCATAGCAAAAAGTAACTAAGGTTAAGATTTAAAGGAAAGCACACTTATAAGTAAAAGGAAAACGAGGGATACAAACATCCATTGCAATAAAATGGACAAAGATGATGAAAAGGAAGGAGGTAAATGAAAGCAAATACGTAAAAGTAATTGAAAGTACAGGGGAAATAGTTACAAGTAATAAAAAGAATAAAAGGAAGAAAACTGAGAGAAAATAAAATAGTACAATAATGAAAGTATGGACTGCACCCAACGGGATATGTACACACAAAGTTCAGCATACCGGCCATATAACTTGTAACGAGGCTCTAACCCCATTTTTAACTTTGGAATATTTCAAGGCTCTAATGAATCACGAGAATTCTGAAATTCTTTTTTGCCATTTACACGCAAAAGATAGCCCGCCGGGACGAGTAGATTCAGGGTGTGATACGTAGGATCTTAAAATATACAACTAGCGATCGCCCTTGTGAGTGTTCGTTTGTATAGAAACATATACTTTTGTTTCCTGCCGAAATAGAATGTCGCGTGCTGGTGGATGTACTCATCTGCCATTTCATGTACTTATTTGCGAGGATGCGTTGCCCGATTTTCTGTAAATTGACACGTACCACATTTTTACGAGGCTTCCTGCTAATCACCAATGGGACAAGTAACTAAACGAAAAACGCACTTTGCAGTGTAGTAATCCCAACTTCGCACTCCCCCTATCCACTGACCGTATTTGCCGCAGGAGTTCTGCGTAATCCGATGCATACAAAACTGGCTTCAAATCAATAATTTACAAAGCAACGCAAGGCCGTGTGGAACCGAGAGTACAGGTGAGTGCGAAATGTGGTGCGTACTCAACCCACACTCTTTGGAACAGACGAGGTGCTATGTCAGAACTCAGGCATCGTCTTCCCAATTAGACGCGGACGACACTCGCTCGCTGCTGTTAATGGAAGTGGGACTCCGAGTCCGGTCTCGGCAGCCGATAGCGCGGGAAAACCTTTAGGGGGACTTTGGGAGGGGGGGGGGGGGGAAGAAGGCTCTCAGACTTGAGCTCAGCCACGCGGGCCAGCCTCTAATTGGATCGCATTCCTCGGGGAGTGTGCCAAGGGGCGCTGGAGTCGCTGTAATGGACCAATTAGAAGATGCTGTTGCTCCTGTGGACGCTGCAGCGGCGCGCGCCTTCAGCGCCGTGCGGCGAGACGCGGAACTACGTCACACGCAGCCGGTCGTCTTTACGCACGCGCGGGGGTCAAGTGTCCAGTTTCCAGTTGGTCTGTTGCACCAGCGTTTCAAGGACCTTCCCGCCGATCATAAAGCGGAAAGGAGACGAAGGATTATAATTTCTTATTCTACCGACGCCAGCCATGTTCGAGATTGAACTGGAGACGGCATAAGCTGAGTGAGGGTAGCGGAGAAGATTTCGTTCTATTGAACACCAACAGGTGGAAAAGAGTAAATCGTGCTCGGTCAGAGTGGCAGCTCTTGTCTCTACTCTCGACAACGGAGATAGGAGACAGACAGACTCCCGTGCAGTTACAAGTGGAGCATCGTCACACGCTAACGGAGAAAGCGATAACTAAGGTGATTGCCAAGTTGCTATAAGAATATAAATGGACTACATTTTTCTATACTACCCATGTTGTTTCATGGGCGGTATCAATGCATTATTTTCCACGCCGATAATAAGATACCTGTCGGCTGCCATCTTGACACTTTTTCTCAGTACGGCCGGGAATGGTACCGACGAGTCTTCTCTTTGATACGTGTTGTCAAATATCAAAATTTCTCAAGTTTCCCGTCTGCAAAAGTGTATATCGTCAAGTAACCATCACAACATTTCCAAAATGATCTACCACATTTCGTAGCAGCAGCAGAGTCGTAACAGAGCATCCTTCAAATCTTGTACGCGTTAGCCATATGCTCACTATAACAAATAATTTACGAAATTCGAAATAAGCACCTATTCTTTTCAGTCTTGGTTACACAGCAGCAGTCAGAGAAGATTTTAAATTCATTCCTGCAAAACGTTTGGTATTTAACACACTCATAACGCACAACAATTGCATAAGAACTGTTTCGGCAACATAACGCCTAGTGTCGCTTTACTGCCACTGCCACACCGTATCTAATAATGCACATCTCCTCTACGAGTAACTAATCGCCGTTTTGGATCAGATGTTGTGTTTTCTCGTAATACGAGAACTATGCGAATAGTAGCATCCCATCGGTCGCGAAATGGAAACCACAGTGAAAATCAAAACAGTTTTATTTGCAACATTTAACTACACCTAGCAGCTACTTCTCTACATAATCGCCTTTACGACTGATACATCTGTCGCAGCATTGTACGAACTTTCCAACAACCACGTCACAGAAGGCAGCCGCCTCTGCTTTCTGCCAGTTCTCTACGCTGATCTGCAGCTTGTTGCCTGTGTCAGAATATTGTCATTGTAGCCAGCGGTACATGTGAGAAGAGATGAAAATCAGAGGGACCCAAGTCCGAGCTGTATGTCGGATGGTAAAACACTTTCCACCGAAAACGCTGTAGGAACATTCTCACTGCCCTTGCAGTGTGCGGCCGAGAACAGTCATGAAGGAGGTTCAAATGGCTCTGAGCACTATGGGACTAAACATCTGAGGTCATCAGTCCCCTAAACTTAGGACTACTTAAACCTAACTAACCTAAGGACATCACACATATCCAAACCCGAGGCAGGATTCGAACCTGCGACCGTAGCAGCAGCGCAGTTCCGGACTGAAGCGCCTAGAACCGCTCGGCCACAACAACCGGCGCTGAAGAAGGGAATACTTGAAAGTTATATCGAGAGGGCTGCATGAAATCAAGCAAAACCACTCATAGGCCCTCATACTTGGTGGGTGTTGCTATTTCTAGGCATCTTTACGTGCTCACTGTAAGCTCAGAATTGAGTAGAGCGACGTGACGGGGTCGACACGCATACTAGAGACACTATCCAACAGATCTATGCAAGTCTTAATCGGATTTTCACTGTACTCTTGGCCAGTCGTCTATTCCAGTTCCTTTCAAAACAGAATTTCAGTAGGAGGCAATGATCATTTCCTTGTGATATCCTTGTTGTTCTTCTGTGTGCGACTGTCGTTGTAAATTTAGAACTGATTAGCACTGTGGTTGAAGCAGCTGCCTCATCGCATGTTTATGCAGTTTGTCCATAGAACCGTTAAGCATCTTTCGTATTGCTTTCCTTCTCCAAAGACATTTTGACTTCCGCTATGAGCTGTAGCTGTGAAGACCTATTTTACACTGTATAAAATGGGAACACCACGTCACAACCCCTGTGACGACACTTTGCAAAATAGGTAGATTTCAAGCACATGTGGCAACAAATCTTTCCTTTAATTCCTCACATCTTCAGCTCATCACTTAATTTTAAGGTACCAGTTTGGAGCCGCTGCAGGCGATTTCGTGCTGTTAGCAGGAAAATTCGAATCGGTTGTCTGCTCTCATAGCCCATTAACACCCCATTTCGCCGCACTGTCCTAACGTTCACTTTAGCCTTACTTGTCACACTCATTTCTGCGGTTAGTTCAGACAGTGTTGTCTGTCTGTTAGCACTGACAACAGTACGCAAACGTCGTTGCTCTCGGTCGTTACGTGAAGGCCGTCAACCACTGCGTTGTCCGTGGTGAGAGGTAATGCCTCAGATTTACTATTCTCGGCACACTCTCGACACTGTGGACCTCGGAATACTAAGTTTGTAAGTAGGCTGTTTAGGTTTTTACGTTGGTAACACCACGTAGCGCTCTGTATCAAAATCACTGACTATGCTGTGTGCAGTCTGTGGCTGGTTGGCATTGTCGGAATATTCGCTTATGTAGTGCTGGGCAGATGGATGTGAACAGCGCGTAGCGTTGTGCATTCGGAGGTGAGTCGCCAGCAGTGGTGGATATATATATATATATATATATATATATATATATATATATATATATATATATATATAAAATTTTTAACGCTATTAAGGTAAATACATTGTTTGTTCTGTATCAAAATCTTTCATTTGCTAACTATGCCTTTCAGTAGTTAGAATCTTTTATTCAGCTGGCAGTTTTGTCGCTTGCTGTATTGCAGTAGTTCGAGTAACGAAGATTTTTGTGAGGTAAGTGATTCATGAAAGGTGTAGGTTATTGTTAGGCAGGGCCATTCTTTTATAGGGATTATTGAAAGTCAGATTGCTTTGCGCTAAAAATACTATGCGTCAGTTTAGTGATGAATTAGTAAAGAGAAAACTGTTTGAGTATGTTGAGTTTTGCTCAGCTGTCTGAAAATCAAATAACGTAGAAATTTACCAGCACAGTCATTTATAATTTTTCAAAGGGGACGCTTCAACTTCCCTGATGATTTACGAAATGCAATGTGCCACGTGTATTGCTCCAGTTACCATTCCGCGTTCGAAGTCTGCTAATTCGCGACGTGCGGCCATAATCGGTTCGGAAACCTTTTCACATGATTAATCTGAGCACGAATGACCGCTCCGCACGTTCGCTGCCCTTTTATATCCATTGTACGCTATACTAGCGTCACCTGTATATGCGTATATCTCTATCCCATAACTTTTTGGAACATAAGTGCAGATGAGCGTATCATCTGCAAAATGTCTGAGGTTACGATTAGTACTGTTTACCATGTCTCAGAATGATTGAGGCATTCGCGCCGCAACCGAACTTAACCGTCAGAGATAGCTAATGCTTATTGTGAAGGATATCAATTAGCAACAGGTGTCGCTGGTGGCAGTGGAAGAAGATGACGCACGGCAGAGAGCTGGAGAACCGCTGAGCGTTCGTGTGTGCGGCAGAAGACAAGAGACGGAGGCTCTGGAAGTGCCGAAACAAACAGGCGACAGTAAATTGCCTTTAATCACTCTCGCGCAATCTGTTGACGCTTTCTTTACGAGGTGGCTCGGCTGAGCGCCGCGCGATGGAGCCAGATATCCTAATTAGACGGCGGTTTAATTCTCGGCAGAGAAATATGCCCGCATAATTGCGGTGGGCGCATCGGCGTCGAACATCGCCGGGTAGCGACGTCGGTGGGCGCCGCTCTGAGTAACTCCTAACGGCAGCGCAGCGCCGACCGACCGCCACCGTAATGTTTCCCACGGCAGGCCGCCGTAGAACCTTATTGGCGCCATAAATAATGCGAGGCGCCCTTTCGCAGCGTCGCCTGAGCCACTTAGCGCGTCGTTGAGCGTAATTACCGCCACGTTTGGGGGCATTCTGCGTCCGATACCGATCTGGGGCGTCGTGAGTTAAGGCTCACTTCGCTTTGCGTCGAGGCGAACGCGGACGCATTACATCTTCTTTATTGCCAGTCGTTGAACTTAGAATGTACCTATCATGCGAGAGGTGTCGCCTTATCTGTTATTCGCCCACGGAGTGAAAAACAATTACGAGGTGTAGCTGTGCTTTATGAAACGTACCAAGCACTGACCGGTGAAAGCAATAGCTGGGAAATTGAATAGTATGACAAAACAGTCGCAAAAATTTATTTCGATTCTGATCTCCTGGACGACGCTTCAGCATTTTAGTACTCAGGACGTGTTGATCATCGCTTTCTTGGCCGCTAATAAGAAGAGCCCACTTGTTAAAACGGTAAGTTTCAGGAAGTGGACCTATTATTTGCGACCAGAAAAGTTATGATAAGTGCGTGTTCAACATTCATATGAGCTAAGATGACAAAAGTCAGGGGATAGCGAAACGAGCATATAGAGAGAGCGGTAGTACGGCGGACACAAGATATAAAAGGACAATGCACTGGCGGACATGCTTTTGTACCGAGTAGGTTCACGTGGAAAGGTTTTCGACGTGATTGGGGTTTACTAAGGGAATTAACAGACTTTAAAACAAGGAATGGTAGTCGGATCTAGACGCATGGAACATTCCATTTCGGAAATTGTTAGGGGATTCGGTATTCAGAGATCCATAGTATCAAGAGTGTGCTGGTATTACGAAACGGCCCGTCGGAGTGGCCGTGTGGTTCTAGGCGCTACAGTCTGGAACCGATCGACTGCTACGGTCGCAGGTTCGAATCGTGCCTCGGGCATGGATGTGTGTGATGTCCTTAGGTTAGTTAGGTTTAATTAGTTCTAAGTTCTAGGCGACTGATGACCTCTGAAGTTAAGTCGCATAGTGATCAGAGCCATTTTTGAACCATATTACGAAACTCTCACAATGGACCACACAGTGGCTGACGGCCTTCACTTAAGAACCGAGAGTAGCTGCATCTACATCTGCAACTACATTTATGCTCCACAAGCCACCCACCAGTGTGTGGTGGAGGGCACTTTACGTGCCACTGTCATTACCTCCCTTTCCTGTTCCAGTCGCGTATGGTTCACGGGAAGAACGACTGCCGGAAAGCCTCCGTGCGCGCTCGAATCTCTCTAATTTTACATTCGTGATCTCCTCGGGAGGTATAAGTAGTGGGAAGCAATATATTCGATACCTCATCCAGAAACGCACCCTCTCGAAACCTGGACAGCAAGCTACACTGCGATGCAGAGCGTCTCTCTTGCAGAGTGTGCCACTTGAATTTGCTAAACATCTCCGTAACGCCATCACGCTTACCAAATAACACTGTGACGAAACGCACCGCTCTTCTTTGGATCTTTTCTACCTCCTCTGTCAACCCGACCTGATACTGATCCCACACTGATGAGCAATACTCAAGTATAGGTCGAACGAGTGTTTTGTAAGCCACCTCCTTTGTTGATGGACTACATTTTCTAAGGACTCTACCAGTGAATCTCAACCTGGCACCCGCCTTACCAACAATTAATTTCATGTGAGCATTCCACTTCAAATCGTTCCGTACGCATT
Source organism: Schistocerca cancellata (assembly GCF_023864275.1). Classification (NCBI taxonomy): domain Eukaryota; kingdom Metazoa; phylum Arthropoda; class Insecta; order Orthoptera; family Acrididae; genus Schistocerca; species Schistocerca cancellata. The sequence goes on along the minus strand of NC_064632.1, from coordinate 462,881,756 downwards.
CTCTCAGGTATTTTACAGGAGTAACTGCTACCAGTGTTTGTTCCGCTATCACATAATCATACAATAAAGGATCCTTCTTTCTATGTATTTGCGTAGACTTGCCAGTGCTAACAGACAAGAAACACTGAATGAAATAAATTCAGAAATCAACGTGGGACGTACGACGTACGTATCCGTTAGGACAGTGCGGCGAATTTTCCCATTAATGGGCTATGGCAGATAACGACCGACGCGACTGCCTTTGCTAGCAGCACGACATCGCCTGCAGTGCCTCTCCAGGATCGTGACCACATCGGTTGGGCCCTGTTGTTGTTGTTGTGGTCTTCAGTCCTGAGATTGGTTTGATGCAGCTCTCCATGCTACTCTATCCTGTGCAAGCTTCTTCATCTCCCAGTACTTACTGCAACCTACATCCTTCTGAATCTGCTTAGTTTATTCATCTCTTGGTCTCCCTCTACGATTTTTACCCTCCACGCTGCCCTCCAATGCTAAATTTGTGATCCCTTGATGCCTCAAAACATGTCCTACCAACCGGTCCCTTCTTTTTGTCAAGTTGTGCCACAAAATCCTCTTCTCCCCAGTTCTATTCAATATCTCCTCATTAGCTATGTGATCTACCCATCAGCATTCTTCTGTAGCACCACATTTCGAAAGATTCTACTCTCTTCTTGTCCAAACTATTTATTGTCCATGTTTCACTTCCATACATGGCTCCACTCCATACAAATACTTTCAGAAACGACTTCCTGACACTTAAATCTATACTCGATGTTAACAAATTTCTCTTCTTCAGAAACGATTTCCTTACCATTGCCAGTCTACATTTTATATCCTCTCTACTTCGACCATCATCAGTTATTTTACTCCCTAAATAGCAAAACTCCTTTACTACTTTAAGTGTGTCATTTCCTAATCTAATTCCCTGAGCATCACCCGCCTTAATTCGAATACATTCTATTATCCTCATTTTGCTTTTGTTGATGTTCATCTTATATCTTCCTATCAAGACACTGTCCATTCCGTTCAACTGCTCTTCCAAGTCCTCTGCTGTCTCTGACAGAATTACAATGTCATCGGCGAACCTCAAAGTTTTTATTTCTTCTCAATGAATTTTAATACCTACTCCGAATTTTTCTTGTGTTTCTTTTACTGCTTGCTCAATATACAGATTGAATAACATCGGGGAGAGGCTACAACCCTGTCTCACTCCCTTCCCAACCACTGCTTCCCTTTCACGCCCCTCGACTCTTATGACTGCCATCTGGTTTCTGTACAAATTGTAAATAGCCTTTCGCTCCCTGTATTTTACCCCTGCCACCTTCAGAATTTGAAAGAGAGTATTCCAGTTAACATTGTCAAAAGCTTTCTCTAAGTCTACAAATGCTAGAAACGTAAGTTTGCCTTTTCTTAATCTTTCTTCTAAGATAAGTCGTAAGGTTAGTATTGCCTCACGTGTTCCAACATTTCTACGGAATCCAAACTGATCTTCCCCGAGCTCTGCTTCTACCAGTTTTTCCATTCGTCTGTAAAGAATTCGCGTTAGTATTTTGCAGCTGTGACTTATTAAACTGATAGTTCGGTAATTTTCACATCTGTCAACACCTGCTTTCTTTGTGATTGGAATTCCACCCTAGACGTGTGGAAAACCCTGGCCTGGTCGGATGAGTCCCGATGTCAGTTGATAAGACCTCATGGTACGGTCCGAGTGAGGAGCAGACCCAACGAAGCCATGGACCCAAGTTGTCAACAAGTCACTGTCCCTACTGGAGGTGGTTTTATAACGCTGTAGGCTATTTTTACATGAAATGGATTCGGTCTTCTGGTCCGACTAAATTGAGTGGAAATGGTTATTGTCGGCTATTTGGAGATCATTTACAGCCATTCACGGACTTCATGTTCCCCAACAACGATGTCATGTCACCGGGCCACAATTGTTCTCGATAAGTTTGAAGAAAATACAATTCGAGCGAATGATATGGTCGTCCAAATCTCCCGCCAAGAGTCCCATTGAACGTTTATGGGACGCAATCGAGAGGTCAGTTTTTGCACAAAATCTTCTTGCCTTAGCTACGGTTGTTCCTTCGTGTGTCAACATCGCAATCACTTCACCAATAGTCCAACAGTCGTCTTTGGAAGTTTTAGAACATTCCTCATGAATTTATTCTCAGAGTACATTCAACCACTAGCCCACGTCCCAAGTTACTGAGCTCTCTTGCCCGACCCATAATGCAGTTAATTCTTCTCTGCTGACACCACAGTACAGGACTGGGTGTTGTGTTGTCCTCATTATCATTCCATCATCATCAGTGGATGTCAACGGGAAACGACCACTGGAATCACTTCCCTAGACGCTCATGCGGTGGACCTCTCTGACGAGGCTTCCCCCTTGACAAGACCTGCCGTTCGGAAGAACACATAGTTTCCTCTTTCAAATGCGAAAATGTTCCACTGACCCACAAATATAGAGGGAGAGAGATGATTATTGTACTAAAGTAGGGCAATCAGAGCTCGCACGGGAGGATTTAAGTGTTCGTTGTTCTCGCGCGCATTTCAAGAGTGGAACGGTAAGAAATAGGGCCAGCATTTTAAACTGGAATTACAGAGGCGTCATGTAGACGTAAATGGGAGAACAAAGTTGACTGATTTTGGTGTCTCTGTTTCCATTAAAAATCTCAACAGAACTGAGGGACTAGGAATTTTTTGAAGTGGCCACAGTCTAAGCAGGCACCTGCTGATCTGGTGGACGACTGCTGCCGCCGAAACAAAAGCTGGAGGAGGACCCCCGACAAAAACTGGTAAAGCACGCCAGCGGCAGAACGGGATGACGGCGAGAGGGCAGAGGGGTCAGATTTGGTCTGCACTAATTGGTAGCTGCATACCTGTGTCGCCGTGACCGCCCGGCTAACGAAGCAGATGAGGGCGCCTGCCGCCCACAACCGCCAAAACTTCTCCGCCCCCTCATCTCACTCTTTGTTCCCAGGCCGCCCTCTGTTTTTGTAATCGAGAGCAATATGGAAGAGCGTCTGAGACATTGAGTAAGCAATAAATATGGGGACAAGGCAGAGAGCTTCTGGGAAACCCGAGAATAGTGAAGTGGAGGAATGGACCTCAGCTGTAACCGAAGCCGAGATGATCTACATGCAAGATAAACGAGTTCGCGAACCTCTTTGTAAATCTGTTCAGATATGAAAGGTGAATACGGACATTGTGACATACGAGGTGTTTGGAAATTACCGTTAGAAGCTGTCCATTATAATTATCCGGGCTGTTATGCCGTGGTCGGTTGATGAATGCTGTGGTGATTCCCAACGTTTCGTCTCCGACTGCGGGAGACATCTTCAAGGGGGTCCGTAGCTTGATGGAAGGTCCAACACACACACTGGCTCGCTACTGACAGTCAGTAGCGAGCCATTTCTTCTTCATTGATAAGTAACGTAACTACATACTTCAGCATAATCGCGTTTTTTTTTGGTTTTTTGTTTTTTGTTTTTTTTTTTTTTTTTTGCAATCGCCAAGAACACCTAATGAAGAGTTGCGTTAATATGATGTCTTGCACTTAATATTCACTGAAGAAACAAATGTACGCACTAGAAATCAGCTGCTGTGACAAGGGAACACATTCGAAAATACTTTTAAAGAAAGGAGGCACACTGGTGTGATGCGATGGAGCACCAGTTGGAAATTTTAAGAGACGTACTACGTTTTGATGTTTACTTCAAAAATGTTCAAATGTGTGTGAATTCTTATGGGACTTAACTGGTAAGGTCATCAGTCCCTAAGCTTACACACTACTTAACCTAAATTATCCTAAGGACAAACACACACACCCATGCACGAAGGAGGACTCGACCTCCGCCGGGACCAGTCGCACAGTCCTTGACTTCAGCGCCCAGACCGCTCGGCTAATCCCGCGCGGCTCGATGTTTACTCTTAATGTTTTCTGATGTGTTCCCTTTACATCCTTCACATTTACTTAGCTTTAAAATTTTCAGTTACATTAGAGTTGCACTGTCGAAGGTAACACTTCCTTTGTTTTGCACCTCAGTATCCATGTGTACTGTCTTATTTCGTCATCCATCTCCTGACTGGTTTTGTTGCAATTCCTTTCCTTCCTTTCTTCCTTACCCATTTCGTATCCCAGAATTTGTGGCAGTTCCCCTCCGTGATAATGCCTTCCTCTTTACAAACCGAATTTAGTTATTTTAGCGATTTAATCTGAATCAACTGCTGGCCATTTCTGGTCACTGCTGCTGGGGACCGTAATGTAAGGAAATGAACTAATCAAGCTATCTGTAGCTCCAGAGAAACACAACGGATGCCACCGCTCACAGTCGTCGATTCTGATTACTCCCGACGTTAATGGAGACAAGTATTTGAATAATCACGCGTCCATTCAAACACTTTTTTGGGCCAATCAGATGATTACGCATTCGGAATTAATTAACGAGCTTAAGTTGTCGTCTAATATATATTCACGAAAGGTGACAAATCGGTTGTCATTCGCTCATTTAATTTGCAATTTAATTAGTATTTTGTCTTTTAAGAGAAACAATAAATTAGCCGCGCTTTTGCATTAACGAGATAGCGTCTGGAACCTGGGGTGGGCGGTGGAGTTGTCCTGGCCGCTTCTTGCTGCTGGTGTAATTGGTTCGAGAAGCAGAGACACAGCGCTGCTTGCAACGCTGGAATACCGCTTAGTCTCACCGTTCGACGGTGAACGCAATGACAGCAGTTTGTTTTTCTCAGCGTTACCTTACGTCGACGTGTAACAGCGACAGCTGTTGTTCAAAGTGTCATTGCTAACGGGCAACGTACGTAAAGCGTCACACACAAGACACGAATACAGTGATTTACCGGGTGATCAAAAAGTCAGGATAAATCTGAAAACTGAATAAATCACGGAATAATGTAGATAGAGAGCTACAAATTGAGACACATGCTTGGAATGACATGGGGTTTTATTAGAACCAAAAAAATACAAACGTTCAAAAAAGTCCGACAGATGGCGCTTCATCAGATCAGAATAGCAATAATTAGCATAACAAAGTAAGACACAGCAAAGATGATGTTCTTTACAGGTAATGCTCAATATGTCCACCATCATTCCTCAACAATAGCTGTAGTGGAGGAATAATGTTGTGAACAGCACTGTAAAGCATGTCCGGAGTTATGGTGAGGCATTGGCGCCGGATGTTGTCTTTCAGCATCCCTAGAGATGACGGTCGATCACGATACACTTGCAACGTCAGGTAACCCCAAAGCCAATAATCGCACGGACTGAGGTCTGGGGACCTGGGAGGCCAAGCATGACGAAAGTGGCGGCTGAGCACATAATCATCACCAAACGACGAGCGCAAGAGATCTTTCAGGCGTCTAGAAATATAGGGCGCCATCCTGCATAAACATCGTACGTTCCAGCAGGTGTTTATCAGCCAGGCTGGAGATGATGCGATTCTGTAACATATCGGCGTACCTCTCACGCATCACGGTAGCAGTTTTGCTGTCCAGCGGCATTTGTCGGACATTTTGTGAACTTTGTTTTTTTTCTAATAAAACCTCATGTCATTCCTACATGTGTCTCAAATTTTACCTCTCTATCTACATTATTCCGTAGTTTATTAAGTTTTCAAGTTTATACTGACTTTTTGATCACCCTGTACATGTATGTTGTCCGCAGCTCTCGATCTGATACTTTCTGTATAGGACGTATCAAAAATACCTTTACTCAGTTTGGGGTGCATTCTTCAGACAGAAACAAGGGGCAAAAACCCACATAGAGACACTGAAATATCCTTCGTGTTTGAGTTACTCGTTACAGAACATTTTACAAAATTTCTCATGCCATAAATTCATGACCGTAATAGTCTCCGCTTCCTTCTGCACACGTATGCTCTCTCGCTAAAGTCTGCACGTAACGTTTTTGACATCCTTGCATAACTAACAGTGAACTACTGCACATATTCATTGTTTGTTGCCAACAGATTGTCAGTAGATACTACTTGATGCGGGTGGAATAATGCGGAAGTTTCATGCTTTGGCACATGCGGACATTTATAAACATTTTCACATCTGTCAAAGCATGAAATTTTCGCAGTGCTTCACTTGAACATGGCCAAGACTGAACACTGCGCTAGTGAACTTAATAAATAATTTTAACTGTCGAAATCTGCACTGGTCTATTACAAAAATGATAGTAGGAAAAGATAAATCTTGTTTTGTGTTTGCCCATCTAGATACCACCTAAATTCACCAAATTTTTAAATAATTGAAACTTCCTGCCTGATTAAAACTGTATGAGGAATCGGGACTGGAATTCGGACCTGTTCAAAGATGCCAGTTTGGACTAAACAATTTTAAACCGCCAAGATGTTTCAGTTCAGCACGCAGACTGAAAACTTATCCTGGTTTCCAAGAATTCTTCACTGACTGTACAACCTTCATTTCCGCCTTTCGTCCCAGGCAACAATCAACTCATTTTCTTCTTAATTCTGTCTCGTAGAGACTTGTACCATATTTCTGCAAGTAATTTCATTTTGTGTCTTGTGTTCTTTTATACCTTTGTTACATCTTTCTTTATTATTGGAATCCGCGACTTTCCATTCCTTTCTCGAGTGAAAAAGATAAAAATGTTTTCACTGCATATATGCAGGCTGCAGGCGTAACGTACAACGCAGTTATATTGTTGTAATGTATCTGCAGCGCACCTGAAATTTAACGGAAAACAAGTCTCCCCTACTATGAGATTGCACAGATAGATCTTAACTACGTGATAATTGGCTGTCGATAACGGAAAGAAGCGACGGATGACCAACTGCTGCAACTGAGCATTGAATATAGGGGACCATGTGGTATTAAGATGCTCCTGGCAAGAGCGGAAACCAATACCTTCAGATTCTTACTGAATATCCTTGTGGCGTTGGAAGTGAAACTCTGATTGTGTCTAATCCTCCAACAGCAGAGAGATTATAACTTAACTCTTTCACTACCACTGGAAAGTGTTGTTTGACAAGAGGTTATCAGGAAAACAATGGGAATTTGCTGCATTTTATTGTTATGTATCAATGTCCCACTGGTACAGGGAAGCCTGGAAAGATTTTGCAATAACCCTACAGTTGTATCTTCATGTTTCATCGTTAACCCTCTGCTCCACTTCATTCCATATGGTCGCTTCGAATTAGGCAACCCAATGAACAGATATGCAATGCGGGGTGCTGTCGTACCTTCCCTGACAGTTTGTATCTGCCAGTAGCACGTACATATTTCCATCTGCCAAGTCAAAAATTATGCACATATTTAGCAGCTCTAATGTAGCCTAAGAACTTGGAAAGATCCGCTATCCACTGATGTGTTTCTGCTTTCTGTATGTTTCGTAGTTTGTGTGCTGCCGCCTTCTAAAACACTGGGGATACTTATTACTAAACCTGTATTTTCCACCTCTCCTCACATTGTAAAACGAAATGAAAGGAATTAAGAGGGCGTCTTGTAAAGTAATGCCTCCAAAAATTGTACGTGAGCTCTGAACCGTAGCGTGTAAGACGGCGATGTGTAATGTAATGTAGGTACGTGCGAAACAGCGTGCTGTAATTAAATTTCGAATCCAAAGAGTTCGTCCAGACATGGACCATCCTCCCAATCAACATGACAATACCAGACCACAAACGAGCACTGCGACATCTGCAATAATCCGACGCCTTGGGTTCACTGTCATCGGTCATCTTCCATACGGTCCTGACTTGGAGCCATCCTATTTTCATCTGTTTTCAAAACTTAAAGAAAGTCGTTAAAGGTCGTCTTTGATAGTGATGAATGTGGCGCAGAGAGAGGCATAATTGTGGTTCGGTCCATAAAGTCAAAGGACGGTATCATTAAAGCGGTAACTAGTTGGCTGAAAATGGTTCAAATGGCTCTGAGCACTATGGGACTTAACATCGGAGGTCATCAGTCCCCTAGAATTTAGAATTACCTAAACCTAACGAACCTAAGGACATCACACACATCCATGCCCGAGGCAGGATTCGAACCTGCGACCGTAGCGGTCACGCTGTTCCAGACTGAAGCGCCTAGAACCGCTCGGCCACACAGGCTGGCTAACTAGTTGGAAAAAAAGTGTTCGTCGCCGGGGTGACTACGTTCAATAATGCGTATGTAGACATAAAGAACAAAGATGTAAATGTTAAAAACATTTCATTAATTTAAAAAGCTTTAAGAGTTTCCACGTAGAAAATTGAGAGGCATCACGTTTTAGGGTTTCCTCGTGTTTTTTCATGACTACGACTATGATTAAAATAACAGTACCACAATGTTTTTCACCTTAAAAATTTGATAAAGAATGCATTAGTGAAACTAGAGCTCGTTATTCCTTACACACATCATTTTGTACGTTTTTTAGGGTTCCGTGCTTCACTCGGGAGAAACTGAACACTTAGAGAGTCTCTTTGTTGTCCGTCTGTCTGTACGTGTCTCCGATTGTTAAAAACCGTTTTTCTCAGGAATGCACGGACGTATCCAGTTGAAATTTATGTCACATACTAAAGTCTGTGATCCCTTCGCGGTATAAAAACATTATCTTCTAAGTCAATGCAATCAAAAGATACGGACATTTATGTGTCATATTTTGACACTCACGACTCACTGATTAATGCCTACATATTACTTTTCGTTGACTTATACTCATTAAATTTGGCAAGAAGCAATGTTTGACAATAGTAGTAAAGGAAAAAAGTGAAAAAGTTGTTAATTTTTAATTATATCACACGAAAATATACTTCTTTCGTCATTTGTTATCCGACGACGAACTTGAAATTAAAACATCCTCGAAAGTGTTCAAATTCCTGAGACCATCATTTTGCCAGTATCGATGACGGTAACAGGCTAAAATCGTCGAGGATTCTCGAATTCCGGAGTTGATGAACTGTTTATATACATAACTGCGTTTGTACGAAACCCTCTGTGCGCAAATCCCACTCAGACCTGGACAATTTTTATACTTATTATTTTTTACTCTCTCCATGCGACATACCGCGAAACTAACAACTTCCACACAAGTAGAGAATGAGGAACTCGCCATGCGGATTGGTTAATGGAGCAATAAGTGTGGAGGAGGGAGAGCTCGAAAGCGTGATACTGTGAATGTGTTACCAAGGGCATTTTTCTTTGAATGAAGATAGCCGTATGCTTGTAAAAAAAAAAACGCCTATAGAAAACCTTCGGCAACGGCCTTGCCGCAGTGGATACACCGGTTCCCGCGCGCTCACCGAAGTTAAGCGCTGTCTGTCGTGGTCGGCACTTGGATGGGTGACCATCCGGGCCGCCATGCACTGTTACCATTTTTCGGAGTGCACCCAGCCTCGTGATGCCAATTGAGGAGCTACTCGACCGAATAGTAGCGGCTTCGGTCAAGAATACCATCTTACGACCGGGAGAGCGGTGTGCTGACCCCACGCCCCTCCTATTCGCATCCTCCATGAGGATGACACGGCGGTCGGATGGCCCGGTAGGCCACTCGTAGCCTGAAGACGCAGTGCTTTTATAGAAAACCTTCATTAAATGGCCAAAAAATGTACATTTTTTCCTTATGGTGCGATCGTAATTTTCTTTCAGCGGTAATCATGTATGTTCTGTTACAATTAATCTTTCTCCATTTTCATGATTCCAAGTTCTTTCTTTCTCACTCTGTCATTTATTTTCTTTTGTTGTATTCAAATCTACTGGAGACAGGTAGTGCCCGTGCTCGGAACCATCGTTCCGAGATCCAATGTTGTGGAATCCCTTTTACGAGGGTGAACGGCGGTTGGCAAGGAAAAGCGGAAAGAGTCGGAGAGCGAGTGTGGCCGCGGAAGAAATGGAGGCTAGCAGCGGGCAGGCGGCAGGCAACAATTTTAACAAGCGGCCGGCGTGCCGCGGGCGTCTGGGGGCACTTAACAGCGCCGTAATATAAAACACATACATCTGGCGGCTCCTGGGAGCCGGGCCGGACCAGGCCATCAGCAGCAGCCCGCAGGCCCAGACCCACTCCAGTGGCTGCAGAGGGCGCCGGCCACGTGGGCGCAGCGCGGGAGTCGGCGATGGCCGCTTCATCTCCCTCGACGTCTACACGCACTGTGCAGTGCATGGCCCACGGTTCCTTATGCTCAGTCAATACCTTTCCGTACATACAATGAAAGCGCATAGCTGAGGTTTCCATTCACCTAGTCAGTACTTTTTCCTTTCCGTACGTCGTCGGTAATCCACTCTACTGTGCATGGCATAGAGATTTTTATAATTTAATCATAATTTTACAATTAGTCAATACTTTCCCTTTCCATAACTACCCCGTAAGCCATTCTGCAGTGCACAGCGAGGGGTTGTACATTCCTAGTCAATAACATTCCATTGCCATATATTCTCTGTAAGCCACTCTACAGTGCATGGGAGAGTTTTTTTTTTTGTTTTTTTTTTGTAATGAGGCAATATCTTTCCCTTTCGGTACATAACCATTAAGTCAGACTAAAGTGAATGGCGGAGGGTTCTTTATACCTAATCAATAACTTTCCTTTCCCCTACATACACCATAAGCCGCTCTAATGAGCATGTAGAGGAGTTTTTATAATAAATAAATTCCTTTACTTTTCCATACGTACTCCGAAAGCCACTTGCAGTGCATGGCGGAGGGTTCTTTATGCCAATTCAATAAGTTTCCCTTTCCATACATACTGCATAAGCCACTTTACAGTGCATAGTGGAGAGGTTTTTTTAATTAGTCAGCAGTTTTCCCTTTCCATACAAGCTGCGTAAGTCACTATACAATGCATGGCGTAGAGTTTATAATGAGTCATCACCTTTCAGTTTCCTATGCATGGCGGAAGGTTCTTTATACCTTGTCAACTCTTCCTTCCCATACGTAGTCCACTAGCCAGTGCATGGCGAAGGGCTCTTTATATCTAGTCAATAACTTCCTCTTCCCATACGTACTTCGTAAGCCGCTTTACAGCGCATGGTGGAGAGCTTTTTTTAAGTAGTCAATACCTCTTCTTTCTATAAATACTCCATAAGTAACTCTGCCGTGAATGCTGGAGGCTTCTTTATAGCTGGTCAATGACTTTCCCTGCCCGTACTCCGTAAGCCAGTCTACAGTGCATGGAGGAGGGATTCTGGACTACTAGTCAATAACTTTTCTTCTCATAGATACTAGGTAAGCCTTTCTACAGTGCAATGTGGAGCGTTACTTACACCTAGCGAATGCCATTGTCTCTCCATACACACTAGGTAAACCACTCTATAGTGCATGGCGGAGGGTTTTTTATATTTGTTCCATACTTCTTCCTTTCCTACATCCTCCGTAAGCCACTCTACAGTCCATGGTGGAGCGTTCTTTAGAGTGTCGGAGCCAGTGCTAGGAAAAATACAGCTCTTCAGTATACGGCATTCTAAATGGGTTGATTGCGTATTTCTCGTAGGATTTCATTCTCCAGCAAAAAAAAAAACTCACTCGTAACACATTGCTGCTTTGATTGCATATTTCTTGTAGTATTTCATTCTCTAGGAAGAAAAAGAGCCCTCGCTCGTAACACATTCCTGCTTTGATTCCATATTTCTCGTGGGATTTCATTCTCTAGCAAAAAAACCCTCGCTCGTATCACATCGCTGCTTAGCTTATACAGGGTGTCCCACCTAACTCTGCCATCACATATATTTCCGAAACGAAACAAAATATGAAAAATGTAAATGGCGAGGGATCCACCTATTTCAGGGGCTTGGACAATGGGGACGAATGAACAATCCATAAATGGAAATGTGTTTCACTCTCAACATAAATTTACGATTCTTTTTAAAACGCAGATGTATGATTTTTCTACAGAAATGGAAACTAGAGATAGAACTAATGACAGCAAACTTGTTTTCACTGTTCAAAACCTGACACCTTCTGAAATACGTAGACTTCAAAGGGTAGTAACGACGCCACAGTTTCTGCCGTCATGCACAGAGGAAGAGATGCTTACAGCAGGCTTCAAGGCAGTGCAGGCAACCCGCATTACGACATTACAGCGTTACGACAGAACCTGGCACCGTGCCCTTTACTTAAAGTTTTAAGTATTCCAGAAGGTATAAGGTTTAGAGCAGTGAAACCAAGCCAGTTTGTCGTCACTAATTGTTCCTCTAGTTTTCATTTCGGTGGAAAAAACCTACGTAAGCCATTTAAAGAAACGGCAACATTGTGTTGAATGTGATGTTTGTTTAAATGTAGGTACTGTGGATTATTGTCCCTAGTGTGAGCTCCTGGCATAGGTGGATCCCTGGGTAAATGCGTTTTTCACTTTTTTTTGTAAATTTCAGAGGTATGTTAGGTAGCAAAGTTGGGTGGGACACACTGTATACAACCTTGGTTTCATAATTTACCTGTTGTGCTTATACACGTAATTATCTGTGTTCCTGATTGAATCACACATGTCTGTTTTTGCATAAGTGATTTACGGGATTTAATTTCAGTGCTAAATGATTAAGTAGGACGTGCACCACACATTTCTTTATTAATCTTTTATGGTTCTGTTATTTTTCCTCTCTCTCTCTTCGAGTAATTTCATCTTGGTTCGAATTGTTCAAATGGCTTTGAGCACTATGGGACTCAACTTCTGAGGTCATCAGCCCCCTAGAACTTAGAACTACTTAAACCTACCTAACCTAAGGACATCACACACATCCATGCCCGAGGCAGGATTCGAACCTGCGACCGTAGCGATCTCGCGGTTCCAGACTGTAGCGCCTATAACCGCACGGCCACTCCGGCCGGCTAATTTCATCCACAGACATGTCTCCAGTAGTACATGACTATAGAAATCACTGCCACGCAGATATAACTTAATACAGGAACGCCCCACGTCGAATGTGTGAAATCGAACTGCGAATTTCCACTGATAAAAAAATAAGAATAAAATAGACAATTCAACAGTAAGAAATCATTCTCTTTCTCTTAACAGTTTCTGTTGAACTCGTTGGTGGCACTGAAAGTATGCTGCTAGGAGAGGTAGAGGGACAAATTTCCTGCGGAAAAGCTTCCATAATCGGTGTCAGCACAAGTAAATGGATATTTTTAACTATTAATTACGTTTCTCTTAGGGCGCACGACATCTGGGTGATTAGCGCTTCAACGATGAACTAAAAATCACTCTGCTCTTACTTAATCCCGCTGCGTGAAGAATGCGCGGCAGCGCGGGCCCGGAGGCAGAAGTGGCTACTGGAATTTAAATCAGTACAGAGGCGGGCGGTGGTGCGTGATGGCTATCGGAAATTACGGGCCTGGTAATCGCTTTCCCCGGCAGTAGCTTATCGGCGGGCAGCAAGGTCGCAGACCCGCGACCGGTCCCCACTTACCGAGGTCATAACCCCCTTCCACCACGCACGCACGCACACACACACACACACACACATACACACACACACTGCAGTTCCTTCTTTTCGTTTTCGTCTAACTTCCAGCCCAGAAATCGTTCGATCCATTACAATACCCGAAAACTGCCTGCTCTATAAACCCACACTTCCGGCCCGAGAAGTTAGTACCTCTATCTACATCTGCTTATACATCAACATCGGAAGCCATTGTACTGTGCATGACGTAGAGATTTCGCACCAATATTATCGACTTTCTTTCCTGACCCATTCACGTTATGAGGAGAGGATTCATCCCTACGTTTGTGGACTATTCTTTATCTTATTCTTACTAACCCTGCAAGATAATACGTTGTTGGCAGCAAAACGATCCTGTGGTCTTCTTTGTAAACAATTGTTTTGTGAAAATTACGTTGTCTTTCTACATCTACATCAATACTCCGCGAGCCACCTGACGATGTGTGGTGGAGGGTACTTCTCGTACACCTAATTTCTAGAATTTTCTAGTTGAGGTCACTTCACGAGACGTATGTGGAAGGAAGGAAGTAACGTGTTGTCCCATTCTTTCTGGAATGTACTGTCTCCAAATTTCGATACTAAAACTTCCCGTAATCCATAGTGCCTCTGTTGCCTGCCCTGTTCTCGCAACGACTAAACGTTTCCGTGACGCCGCTCTTCGTTAGATATTCTCTACCTCTTGTATCAGTCCTACCTGGTAAGGGTCCCAGATTGATGATCAGTCGAACAAGAGCCTTATAAGCCACTTCTTTAATAGATAAATAAAATTTCCGTTACATTCTTCTTATGAACATCAGTGTAGCATCTGTTTTGCTACTGTTTGTTTTATGTGGTCATTACACTTAAGGTAGTTCCGGATAGATACTCCTAGATATTATGTGGTGGTTAGTCTTTCCAACAACTTGTCATCAATAGCGAGTTGCACAATAGTGAATTTGTTTTCCTACGTGCGCGCAAAATGTTACTTTTATTTATGTTCAGTATCAGTTGCCAGTCCGTGCACAATTCATCAATCCTCTTCTACAGTTCTATATGTCTTCTGGCGTTGCTACCTTCTTAGAGACAACCACATCAAATGCGAACACTCTTAAAGAGCTTCCGACGCATCCTTCTAGATCATTTACAGACATTGTAAACGGTAATGGTCCCATCGCCCTTCCTTGGCGTACAACTCCCCCTCCCCTGATGAGATCACTTTTAAACTGTCACTTTTCTTTCGTTAAGAGGAACGTTTTGAGTTCTATCTGCAAGGAAGTCTTGTATTCACTAGCAAACATGATCTGATACTCGATAAGCTCGTATATATATATATATATATATATATATATATATATATATATATATATATATGTGTGTGTGTGTGTGTGTGTGTGTGTGTTTGTGTGTGTGTATATTTTGTCCAAGTGTTTTTACAATTTCTTGCGGTCGACCAGCGGTGACGCTGTCGTCCACATTAAGACATCGTAAGCGAATAATCTCGTACTGCTGCTGACCCTATCTTTTGTGTCTGTTAATAACATTAGAGGTCCTATCACTCTTCCCTAGGGCACAGACACTGTTACGTGCGTTTCTATTCGGCTCTATTAGGTTCTGTTGTTCAAATTCCTTCACATAAACACATATTTTCGAAGATATTGTGTGTGACCATACCATGGCTTGTATTGGTAGCTGACGATGTGGTAGAGTGTCGAATGCCCTTCACGAATCTAGGAAGACGGAATCTACCTGTTCACCTGCATCTGTTGTTTGGAACATGTCGTACCAGAGATTTTTTTTCTGTATAAGTTCAGGTTTCCTGTGGGAAGAATTTGCTGTAGGATCCTGCTACAGATGGACGTCAACGATATTGGTGCGTCATACCGAGTAACCGCTGTACAGCTTAAGCAAAAGGAAACTTACCCAGAAAATATTTTATGTGCTTAAGGTAGGCAAACTGACTTGCATCTTCTGTTCGGGGTAAGGATAATATAAGTTGGGATACCTATCTTAAACATTTTCCTGAACACTATTAACTTGCTGAATTCTTTCTGAAAAACCTAATGACCCGTGCTCATTTCCAGTCTCTCTCTCCCTCTCTCTCCCTCTCTCTCTCTCTCTCTCTGTCTCCCTCTCTCTCCTCTTTGACTTCTTTCACTCCTCACCTTTCTTTCCAATTCCTCTTTCTCCTGCATGTGTGATATATATGTATATACGTTTGTGTGCGAGTGTGTGTGTGTGTGTGTGTGTGTGTGTGTGTGTGCGCGTGTGTGCGAGCACTGTTGCTGCCCACCCGGCTACTCGTTCCCGATGCCCCCACAGCTCATTAATCGCAGGCAGCGCCACGGGCAAACAAGTGCGGCGGCGGCAGTGTGCTGGTCCAGTCGGCGCCGCCTCACGGGCGATTCGGCGAAGCGGCCACGTCTGCATGTCCCATAATAACAGAGCATCGCGGCCGCGCACGCTGAATTAGAACTCATTCACGTCGCGCGCCCAGCCAGCAGTAGCAGTTTAGAGGCGTTCACAAATGGCCCCGAGCGGACAACAGACCCACTGCGCGCGCCTTTCTAAGGTTCGCTGCCTTGCATCGTTCTCTACGCACTGTAATTACTGCCTTCCTCCCTACCGTATAAATACGAAATTAACTGCTCTCCAGAAATCAATGTTATGGCGAGATACCTGTTCTGTTATATGAGGGTTTATCGGAAAGGAAGGTGAGATCGATCGCGAAGTGGAAACCACAGTGAAAATACGATGAAGCTCTGCATACATTTGTGGCCAGTCTCTTTAGTGTGTCCGTCGATCGCGTCACATCGCTCTGTTCAGTGATGAGCGCATAGGGAGCACGTAAAGATGCCTAAAAAATAGTGTCTCTCGCCAAGTATAAGTGCCTGTGAGAGATTTCGCCTGATTTTATGCAGCCCACACAACGCAACTGTCATGCAGTTCCTTCTTCTCAGCCGCATACTGCAGAGGAAATGAGGATACTCCCGATGCGTTTCCAATAGAAAGTGTTTGATCACCAACCATATAGCCCGGACTTAGCTCATTCTGATTTTCATCTCTGCTCACATGAACCGCTAGCTATGAAGACAAAATTTTGGCACAGGCAATAAACTGCAGATCAGCCTAGAGAATTGGCAGAAAGCACAGACAGCTGCCTTCTATGACGAGGGTATTTGAAAGTTGGTACAATGCTAGACAGGTATCAGATCGGCGACTATGTTGAGCAGTAGATGGATCGTGTAGCTAACTATTGGAACTAGTACATTTTTGATTTTCACTGAAGTTTTCATTTCGCGACCGATAAGAGCTTTCTTCCCGAATAGTCATTGACTTCCAATGAATTTCTAGCAGATACGCAGTAAATCAAAAGTCATATTTCCGGTGTGACAGCTTCAGATATTCGTATATCCATTAATTTACTTGCGCCTAGGTCCACGGACACAGTAAAGTTTTAAAGATTGAAAATATTTAAAATGGGAGTTTGTTTATTACATTATTCACACAAGCATCATCAGCTTGTAGTGTAATATTTGCTGCTGGCTGCTGATTATGCACCACGGCTGGATAATTTGTTAATAAATAAAATAAAATTCCTGAATGGGCCTGCAACCATCGTGATTTTTTAATTAAAGCCACCTGCACTGCTTGACATATTTCTTTATTAACAACGAAATTTCGTCAACAGTCATCAACAGATTAAAAATTACAACTTCTAGAACACAGTGGAGTGTCAGTTTCAGTAAAACCTATACCGCCTGTCCAAAAGTTTCCGAGACTGATTTTATTCCGGGTGTATAAGCGGTGAGAGCGCAGTAACTGCGGTGGCAGCTTGAACCAATAGCTATAAACAACAGATGTGCACTCGATCAGTCAGTCGTGAGCAGGCACTATTAAGTAGCGGACATGCAGCCGTAGCTTGTCAACGTTGTTGTGTCACAAATCGCTGTGGAGCTACATCTCTAAATGGAGTGTTCACGAAATTTTCCAGAAAGTTTTGAAGAAAAGAAAAGTGTATCCAGGGGTTGTTAAGAACATTTTTTTTATTTATCCAGTCTGAAAACTTTTATTTACTGACGGGGTAAGCCTAAGCGGGCTACTGGCATTTAACATATGAAGAAATGTGTAAATAAATGCCTCAAGCGATGTACACGCCTTTATTCACAGAAAAAAAACAGCTCGTTAAGCACGTGGTAAAATATTATCTTTGCTTTCGATCGTGTTTCGTGTTTTACCGTTCTTTGCGCTGTGTGAACGGGCAGTCGCAAACAGCTTGTCAGCAGTTCTGAATTCCAGTAATGTCTGATGAAAAAGTGGTGACGATACGGACACAGGACAATAGTACGGGGAAAAGAGTAGGCACTGGTCTCTTCAGAAAGACCAAATCACCAGTAGATTGTAGGCCTGTTCGAAATACGCTGGTGAAAAAGTGGATGACGTAAGCAGAAATCCGAGCAGAAGTTACGCGAGTAGTATCACCACGAAAAGTCGAGAACAGGTTAATGGAATCTGGCTTCAGATCGCGAGTTTCTATGCGCCGTTTATCATGACAGGATTTCGTCGACAACAGACACTAATATGGTGCTGAGCTAGAGTAAATAAACTGGCGTCCTGTGGTGCTCAGCGATTATTGTCGCTTCTGTTTGTTGCCGTCAGACTGTCGACAGTACGTCCGCTGACTACCTCTTATACGGTCTCAGTGATTGGCGTGATCCATAGCGTTGCATCTCCTATAGCTCCCCAAGGCTCGATTCCAGGAGTTGGAGAACTCCTGGAGTCGAGCCTTGGGAAGCTATAGGAGATGCAACAGTAATATTTAGTAACACTCAAGGATTGCCTCATGCTGTCGCAGAGACCGCAGAGACACCACAGTCATCTCTGTATTCTACGAGTAAATGTCTGAATAATACAGTTAGTTCGTCGCAGCAAGTGTTGCGCGTCGTCAACAGTGACCTCTATGAGTTTTTAGATGTGAATATAGCGTATAGAGGCTGAAACCAGTCATCGAAAATACAGTGGTTCAAATGGCTCTGAGCACTATGGGACTCAACTTCTGAGGTCATTACTCCCCTAGAACTTAGAACTAGTTAAACCTAACTAACCTAAGGACATCACACACATCCATGCCCGAGGCAGGATTCAAACCTGCGACCGTAGCGGTCTCGCGGTTCCAGACTGCAGCGCCAGAACCGCACGGCCACTTCGGCCGGCGAAAATACAATGAAATTGTGACATAGACTGAACAGTGGTGTGCTCGAAATGTTTCCTCCCGTAACCTACAACAAAACCGAATAATGTCATTGCAGCTCTGACCCCCCATTAGAGAAGCGTGAAGACAAGGGCTGAGACGTGGTGTGTGATGACGTTTCCCTGGTGTGATACGACCACGGTGGCGTCACGTAGAAGTGTGGTTAAATTTGGAGCCAATGTGACATCATTAACCCATCGTACCCCTCACATGAACTTGTGAGCTGTTTTCGCATGTGTCTTCACCCTGCTGTGTCTTCGCCCTGCTGTGCGAAGAATCGTCGAGCTGGAGGATGTCATCGCAGGGTCATTACAGAAGAAGGTTATAGGCACGTTTGAGCTTAATTTCGAACTTCATGATGCAGTGAGATAAAATGACGGAGTTCCCAAAAAGTGATATCTAATCACGTATAGAATGCCTTCGCCAGGACAGGCATTTAGTTATAGGAGCTGATAGGAGCTGCATGTCGGTAATTGTGAATACCTTCGGATAATCGTAGTAGGAATTTTTCTTTTGTATTCTGTGCTGTTAAAGCAATAAAATTGAATATTGTTCACTGGTTACAAAAATTTTACTGTGCCTCACGGTACAGCCACCATCATAGCGAGTTATTTAATGGTCAGGTTAACGGTTCCGACTTTGATATTGAGATGAAGTGAAGTTTCTTTCATTCTTTCTGTGTGATAAAGCCTAGTGGTGACGTTCTTAATCAATAGCTAATCTGTTTATATAATGCACCTACGTGTAACAGGGGCATAATTAATTGGCACTCTGCCGCGCGGGATTAGCCGAGCGTTCTAAGACGCTGCAGTCATGGACTGTGCGGCTGGTCCCGGCGGAGCTTCGAGTCCTCCCTCGGGAATGGGTGTGCGTGTTTGTCCTTAGGATAATTTAGGTTAAGTAGTGTGTAAGCTTAGGGACTGATGACCTTAGCAATTAAGTCCCATGAGATTTCACACACATTTGAACATTTAAATGGCACTCTGGTAAGCTGTGTGGCAGTGTGCGAAGTAAATAAAAGGGTTCCAACTCTGAAGGAGGTTATCTGTCAGAACTACCCAGGTAATCCGAATAACCCGTCACACTTTCATGTGGTGAACATCTGCTCAGAGTTTCTGATAAGCAAAGAACAGTTTCCTGTGTAATTGTGTGGTATTAGATCTGTTATTCTTGCCAGTAAAACAGTTTTCGTAAATATGTTATTATTCATCCATAGTGGTAACTAAAATCAACTGACGGTGGATATGCAATTCTTCTAAATAATTGTAGTGGACTGGTTATAGATGCTTGAGTGTGTCGAGGTGTTTGGATAAAGCCGAAATGCCAGTAAGAATGCAACAAATTTTAATGAAAAGGTGTCCGAAAGAATGGGTTTCATCTTACAGGGAATGGGACGGCGCTCACAGCACGTTTTTCTCGTTTCCGTGCGAGGGGAAATGAAACAGCGGTCGGCCAGTGCAAGCCGGTGGAAGCCAGCCTGCACGGACCAGACCAGAGTGGTCGGGCCCTAGTTTCGCCAGTGATGAATTATCCGGCGACCGTCCGCCCGGCGAGCTGAGTCCATCAAGGCGCTCCCCGCCCCCAGTGCCGCCAACTCCCTCCGTTTTTCCAAAAGCTGATGGCCTCTTGATTTATTACGGAGAGGGCCGGACGCTAATTTTCGGTTACTACCGCGCAGGGAGTAATTTCCAACATTAATAAGCGCTCACAATAATTGTGCTTAGACGGCGCTTCTGCTGCAACCGGCCGGTCTTGCGGTTACCGCCGCTGCCTTCTGGACGCATTCCCGCTGCCTCTCGCCGTAAAGCCGTCAGGCTTCTCCAGCGGGACGTTCTGACGGCCGGCAGATGGACGTCGGCCCCTGCATCTTCTCCCTTGTCGGAATCGTGTCTTGAAGTACGTTGATGCTGCCCAGCCTATTAACTCCTGGTTTCCCCATGCGGTTTTCCATTACGATTTTCCGTGTATCCAATTTTGACTCTACCTTTCTGTCTTAGATAAAGAATCCAAATGGCTCAAATGGTTCAAATGAATGTGAGCACTATGGGGCTTAACATCTGAAGTCACACACATCTACGCCCGAGGCAGGATTCGAACCTGCGACCGTAGCGGTCGCGCGTTTCCAGACTGAAGCGCCTAGAACCGCCTGGCCACAGTGGCCGGCCGATAAAGTATCCACTACAGGTTACAAACCGTAGGTGAAGTCGATGTTGCTCCCTCGTTCTTCGGTAGAAGCCATCACAGGGAGCGGTTGTGAGCGACATCAGATCGTGGAAATCACGTATAAAATGTATTACGAGGTTAAGAAACTGATGATGTGTAAGAAATGAGTACCACAACAATATACAATATGCTGTTATTCGTAAAGTGACAATACGTGCGAAGTGTGAAATCCAATAAATAAGGAACAGACTGAAAAAACGCGAAGAGAATCAAACTGCAGACGATAAGAGAAATGCGAGAAGAAAAAAAGCTGGTGTTGAAAAATGGTTAGAAGACGAGATCATCTATAAAGGAGACAGCGCATAGGAGACTAGTGTAGCCATTTCTTCAGCTCTGATAGACCATTCGCCACCCCCCCCCCTCCCCCCAGGTCTGATTATATTATAGGAATACAAGGAAGCAATTTAGAAGGGTTCTAATAAATTAGTTACCGGTAGGGTCGAACAAAATGCAAATATTACGGAGATACTTCGTGAATTCAAATGGGAATCCCTGGATGAAGAGAATGTTCTTCTCGAGAAACACTATTGAGAAAATGTAGACAAACGGCATTTGTGCATTTGTGGCTGGCTAAAAACGATCCCACTGCCGCCAACGTACATTTTGCGCAATAACCACGAAGAAAAGGTAAGAGAAATCAGGACTTATACAGAGATATATAGACGGTTTTTCTCCCTCGCTCTGTGGAACAGGAAAGGTAAAAGGTAGCCTCGTCCTGCAACATCAGTGGTTTACGTAATATGTACGTATATGTAGATGTAGATGATGAGCCAAATGAAACAACACCGAATATGTGGCACGGAAGAGTCTAGAGAAACAGTAGGCGCAAAGGGGAAGCGGAATGAGGAGGCAGAGAAAGATAATGGGAAGGAAAGGAGGTTATATACTTATTGGCGATATGGATCAACGCATTCCATCAGAATCAGCACTGAGGACGTCTGATATTACAATGGAGTCACATAACAGGCGTTCAAGGAATTACGATAAATACTCGCAAAGGAAGAAGCATTTTCCACAGTAGAAAGTGACATGTGCGTCCACTTTTAGCTGACATTTCCCGCTTAGGTGCTCAGACAATGTCTAACAAAAGCGACTCGCCTACATAGTGCTCCAAAATTTCGGCAATTTTCAGAAATTTCCCAGCTTGTTGTGTTTCAGCTGCGCATGTCGTCTGTTGTTGTTGTTGTTGTTGTTGTTGTTGTTGTGGTCTTTAGTCCTAAGACTGGTTTGATGCAGCTCTCCATGCCACTCTATCCTGTCCAAGGTTCTTCATCTCCCAGTACTTACTGCAACCTACATCCTTCTGAATCTGCTTAGTGTATTGATCTCTTGGTCTCCCTCTACGATTTTTACCCTCCACGCTGCCCTCCAATGCTAAATTTGTGATCCATTGATGCCTCAGAACATGTCCTACCAACCGGGCTCTTCTTCTTGTCAAGTTGTGCCACAAACTCCTCTTCTCCCCAATTCAATACCTCCTCATTAGTTATGTGATCTACCCATCTAATCTTCAGCATTCTTCTGTAGCACCACATTTCGAAAGCTTCTATTCTCTTCTTGTCCAAACTATTTATTGTCCATGTTTCACTTCCATACATGGCTACACTCCATACAAATACTTTCATAAACGACTTCCTGACACTTAAATCTATACTCGATGTTAACAAATTTCTCTTCTTCAAAAACGCTTTCCTTGTCGTCTAATAAATTGTAAATTTTCTTCTAATTAATACTAACATCACAAAAATTAAGTCACTCTGTTCCGTAATGAATGAATAAATGGAAAATTTCGGGCCATATCAGACATTGTCGCTGTTATTTTTGTCAAAAGGTCGGTCGATTATAGTATAAGGACTTCAACACTAAGCAAAATTTTAAAAGTGTTTTTAAATCCGGTTACAATCAAATTTTGAGTCCCCACCTCATAGGTGAGCGTGACAGAATTTCTGTTGTGTCGGAGTCGAAATGATCTGCACATTACAATATATAAACGAACAAAATCCACATTTGTTTTGGATGCACTCTTGGTAGACTCCACCTGTTAGGCCAGAGCGCGCTTCCGGCATCTATTTTGAAATAAAGAACCAGCGATCGCAAATGATTTTGCCAGGTGATATGCGGTTTTGAATGAGTAACACGTGTGAAATATTAGCGTTTGCGCACCAGTTTTATTTCATAACTAATAAAAGTCTATCTCACTGTTACTGGCGCACAAGACTTAGTATCTGGAAAGTCAAATGAATGTTTAGCAACATGTGTCAAGGTATTTGGAAGTAATTTATTTCCAGGGGCAAAAGATTACGAGGAACAGGATTGTTGAAGGCACAGGGTGCAGGTCAGGATTCTCGACAGAGATTGATTTGCCCACTAGAATGTGAGAAAATGGTGGTGGATCGTGTGGTAGACGATTCTGTAGTAATCACTTATATACAGAGTGAGCAAAACAGAAGTGGCCCCTCGTGGACGTTTTCTCTCTCTTTGGCTCCACACTAGCACAGCTTACATCCACCTTCCATCACTTTGTCTTGCAACATATCGTGCCCATTTCTATTTCAGCTCCCTATCCGGTTATATTTCATCATTGACAGTACTTAATATAATCAGGTTTTGGAGATCTCTTCGTCTTAGGCTTGCAACGTTCTTTTTTTGCCTTGTGCAGTTCTCAAGTTCCCTTTAGCGAATTCGCTTGGTTTTTGTTTTTCGCTGATGTAAGTTGAAAAGAAAGAACACACTTCTCGAAAACTATTCGAGTCCATAGCAACAAAAAAATTGAATGTTAACTTTCGAACATTACTCCGTATATCAAAGTACTCAATTTAGGAGCCTGTACCACTTGCATAATTTTGACAATAAATGCCTTAGCCTCCGTAATGAAGAGGCTGAGAGTTGGATTCGTGGAACGATTCCACTTGAAGACCTGGGAGTAGTAGTAGGTTGCAACGTGTTGCGTCGACATTGTTTTCATTTTACGTTATTGGTTTCCGTGTAGGTCACCGATTGGTGGTTTCAGCCAGTCAAGTTGGGTCACGAGTGTATAGGGAATGGCATACATGGAGATAGTGTGTTCTCGTCAGAGATGTCAGAGGTGCTGCCTGCGATCTTGCTGGCTCGAGATCTGCTAGGAGAAAAGTGCGCTGGCGACTGACCTTGATGTGCGTCATGCGGTGGTAGTAGAGGTTGGAGCTGGCGGTGAACCTCTTCCCGCAGACTTGGCACTGGTGGGGCTTCTCCCCGCTGTGGATGCGCCGGTGCGTGTTCAGCGAGCTCGACGTCGAGAACCCCTTGTTGCACACCATGCACACGTGCGGCTTCTCGCCTGAAAAATCAGCAGAAAGGTGATAAGCGTATGCAGACAGATCGCCACTGAGGTAAAAACTTGTCGGGGTAGCCCTGCCGTCCTGCAATGAATATATGAAGGAAAAGTTCTCGAGCGAACGACGAAACGAAGAGAAATCGAGTTTATGCCATGAGGCGCGTTGACAGACTGATGACAGGAGCTTGGAATGGTACGGAGGGGCAGAGTAAAATTGTCTGGGAAATTATTTAATGGGCGTTAAGGTAGGCAACCCAGCTTACAGCTTCCAAACCTCAGGAGGATGATGTAAATTGGGTTGCCTATCTTAAAAAGGTGCATTAAATATTTTCTGGTCGGGTTTTATTTTGTCCACCATGCACCTGCCGACGCAAGCGGCGGGTTAGGCTTTTGGCACACAGTTCCCGCCTCCATGTCGCGCTTTTATCGCTATCGTTATGCCCACTACTCGCCAACATACCCTTCGAAACACGTTATTTGGCCTTTGCTTTTCCATTTCTCTACCCTGCTCAAGGTTCTTGCTGTTTCTTAAATCGCCCAGTCTTCTGGCATCAGTCAATCAGTGCATCTGATGTCGACAAATCGTTCTGTCGGCGAAATATTTGCAAGTCTAATACGACTATCCGGCCGTTTCCCCGAGAACTTTTGCTTCATAACATAAAGCGAAAAAAACTGAAAAAAGGGCATAATTGAAAATATGTTGTACAATTTGTTTGCGTAATCATTTGTTAGCACCCAAAGTAGTGTCTTGTTTGAATATGCATTCACGTACCGCTATAGGATCACAGAACTTGCATCATTGTAACACAAGAACTGAGTATTTATTCTATTTAGATTACAGAATTACGTCGCTGTAAGGCGTAGAGTTGCCTGATATGTACGTTCATGAAGATGACGTCAGAGAGAGAGTGAGAGAGAGAGAAAGAGAGAACGAGTCCTCTGGAATAGCATGAAACAGGTCGCCGAGCTTAATATCACTAATGTTCTCAAAATGGTTGATTCTATGAGATGCTCTGGAACCGTTTGGCACTTAATCCACGGAACTGAGGAAAGACAGGTCATAAGCAACAGTAAATCACTACTGTACTTCTCTAAATGACGTCTGTTAAACGCTGAGAATGGAACATTATCTCTCTATCGCCCACGCTCCCCCTCCCTGCGAACTAGTACTCGAAAGTATGTATGGGTTGAGGGATGAGAAAAACTGTTTAAGATACTGCTGTCTACCCCGAATTGCACCAGTAAACTTCTTGTGTTTCTGTTTCCATTCACTGTGACACGCTTTCCTGCACACTAATTCTACAGGGTGATCGAAATACGACGTAACAGCTGTGTTAACTGTTAAAAGGAAACCAAAATGGGGCAGACAGACTCCAGGCATTGCATACGCACTGGTTCATTGCTCGGGATTCTGCCAGATGGTGTATCGCTTTTAGAACTGCACCAATTATGATTTAAGAAAGAAGTCTTTACTAAACTGTTGCGGCATTTAGAAATTGAGCCTCGTGTATCACTAGCGTCTGGTCCTAGAGCTGTGCACAACCTGCAAATAAAAACACTGCCAAGTATTTGTAGTGCACCAGGTGACAAATTCAGATACCAGTGGCTTGAATCAGAACTACGACTAGCTGCTACATCTACATTTATACTCCGCAAGCCACCCAACGGTGTGTGGCGGAGGGCACTTAACGTGCCATTGTCATTATCTCCCTTTCCTGTTCCAGTCGCGTATGGTTCGCGGGAAGAACGACTGTCTGAAAGCCTCCGTGCGCGCTCTAATCTCTCTAATTTTACATTCGTGATCTCCTCGGGAGGTATAAGTAGGGGGAAGCAATATATTCGATACCTCATCCAGAAACGCACCCTCTCGAAACCTGACGAGCAAGCTACACCGCGATGCAGAGCGCCTCTCTTGCAGAGTCTGCCACTTGAGTTTGTTAAACATCTCCGTAACGCTATCACGGTTACCAAATAACCCTGTGACGAAACGCGCCGCTCTTCTTTGGATCTTCTCTATCTCCTCCGTCAACCCGATCTGGTACGGATCCCACACTGATGCGCAATACTCAAGTATAGGTCGAACGAGTGTTTTGTAAGCCACCTCTTTTGTTGATGGACTACATTTTCTAAGGACTCTCCCAATGAATCTCAACCTGGTACCCGCCTTACCAACAATTAATTTTATATGATCATTCCACTTCAAATCGTTCCGCACGCATACTCCCAGATATTTTACAGAAGTAACTGCTACCAGTGTTTGTTCTACTATCATATAATCATACAATAAATGATCCTTCTTTCTATGTATTCGCAATACATTACATTTGTCTGTGTTAAGGGTCAGTTGCCACTCCCTGCACCAAGTGCCTATCCGTTGCAGATCTTCCTGCATTTCGCTGCAATTTTCTAATGCTGCAACTTCTCTGTATATTACAGCATTATCCGCGAAAAGCCGCATGGAACTTCCGACACTATCTACGAGGTCATTTATATATATTGTGAAAAGCAATGGTCCCATAACACTCCCCTGTGGCACGCCAGAAGTTACTTTAACGTCTGTAGACGTCTCTCCATTGCAGTCTGTACATCGTGCCATGAAGAGCGGTTCGTTTGTTTCGCCCATGGCCAGAGTTAAGGTTGATGATTTGTCGGTTTGGTGCGCCGCGAGAGGGCAGGAGCTCGCACACGTGATCGACAGGAGCGCCGATGAGGCTGAAGAGCGAGGAGAAGTGGATGATGGAGTCTGTGGACAGCCAAGAACAGGAAGCCAGCTCCAAAGCTAATGAGCGCAAGAACCGAGTTTGTGGTAACGTCCAGAGGTCGAGGTCTCACAGTAAAGTCGGCAACGCGAATCGATACCACAGACATTAGCGAAGGGTCGCTTCAGTCCGTAAGGACGTATAGGAGACGCTACAGATGAATACGCTTCTCTCCCAATTACGGCAGCGCACTCACGCTGAGGTCAATATAGTGTGCAGCATGCATAGTGTGCTCTGCCCAGTTCGATACGTCAGCTACAGCAGTCAACATTATCGAGTTTCTGATAGAATGTACTTCATTAATGTTGAACATTGTACCTGATGAGAACGGTCTGTTACTTAGTGCATCAAGTGATGCTTTGCTAGTCCATGACTGTTCTAAATTACCCAGTAATCGTGTGGCAAATAGGAGCGTCAAAGTTAGGTGCACACAAGCAACACATTAGGGTGGTTGGTGTCTTTTCCCGAATGAGAGAATGACGATTCCAGAGGAGACAAAGGCAGAGGCTTCCACGTTACAGGAAGAGCCTTAGCAGGAGGTTTTAATGACCGACAGCTGTTTCGTCGCCGGTTGAGTGATGCAATATAGAATACACTGAAAAGTTCAGTCTGTGCATTCAGTGTGATGAACTACCAGCAATACTCCACAAGCGAGGGTTCCACACAAGGGTCATGTGTACTGTGCTGCATATTGAGGTTCTTCTGTGTTGGCACGCTGACCATACAGTTGTTTCCCCTAAGCAAAAGCCATTTTGATCTCGTTAATTTTACGATGTGAGCTTTATTGATGGTGTACGTGCAGAATGAAAAAATATTTCATCGTTATTACGCTGTGCGCGTGATTGATAATATATGTGAAATACTACAGAAAATTATTTTGTCATTATTAAGCTAAGAGCGTGACTGATTTTGTATGTCCCATTGCACAGAAAACTGCAATTGCGAAACTTTAATTGTGAAACTTGCGTGACGCTGTTGTAGTGGCCAAATAATAGCCATGCTTTGCTAAGTAGTTGGCGACGAGGGTGCTTATAGATCAATATTTAGTTGAGTAAACGTAAGTAATCCGTAAGTAAGCCAGAGAGTTGTTTTCTGAACTTTTGCTTGTTCTAAGTTGTTATTTGAGGAAGCTGTTTTTTCAAAAAAAAAAAAAAAGTTTCAAATGGCTCTGAGCACTATGGGACTTAATATCTTAGGTCATCAGTCCCCTAGGACTAAGAACTACTTAAACCTAACTAACCTAAGGACATCACACACATCCATGCCCGAGGCAGGATTCGAACCTGCGACCGTAGCAGTCCCGCGGTTCCGGACTGCAGCGCCTAGAACCGCAAGAACACCGCGGGCGGCGCCGTTTTTTCATTTGCCGTTTTGGTGTCTGTGGCTAAGGGACCTATATTGTGAACTATGGTTTTTGCTGGCCTAACTCGGTACTGGGGCGGAGTCTAATTTAAATTCCGTTATATTGCGCTGAAGAGATTTGATGTTGTTGTCCTCTTATTTCAAGCACTGCCTCCAAGAACTGTAACTGGATAGGAGATAAAGCTCAATTTTATTATTTATTGTCAATTGTCATTAACGATACATTACGTTTGATAACTTGTTCCTGAAACTGGGCCCACGCTTGCAAAACCTCCAACCTGAATCTCACTCCTTCCAAACTCTACATTACAGCGTGATGGTTCAGATGGCTCTAAGCTCTATGGGACTTAACATCTGAGGTCATCATTCCCCTAGACTTAGAACTACTAAAACCTAACTAACCTAAGTACATCACACACATCCATGCCCGAGGCAGGATTCGAACCTGCGACCGTAGCGGTCGCGCCGTTCCAGACTGTAGCGCCTTGAACCGCTTGGCCACCCCGGCCGGCAGTGTGATGAGTGGTTGAGCGTGAAACTCTCTTTTCTTCCTAGTGAAGCATGGCTGTATTTATTGGGATACATGAACTGGAAGACAGTTGACGGTGGAATAGGAAAATCCTCATCAGTTACATCGACAATCTCTACGAGATAAGTGGTGTGCAGTTAGCGCAACACAAACTAATGGTTCAGTGTTTCCCCAGCAAACTATATCGTCTGACAGTTACGTGGTTAATATGTTGCAACTTTTTTCAGGGAACTAACAAGACCTACAGTTATTTCATACAACATGATGCAGGAACAATGCATCTGTGACAATGTTACGAGATGTTTTTGATGATAAGAACTGTCCACTGTGAGCAGATTCTTCTGACACGCCGCTCTAAAAGGTTTTAATTTTCTCGAACTCCTTTCTGAAGCCAATACTAAAAAAACTAAACTCCTCCCGAACCGGCCATGAAGGCCCAAGAGTACCGACCGGCCGCCGTATCATCCTCAGACCATAGGCGTCACTGGATGCGGCCATGGAGGGGCATGTGGTCAGCACAGCGCACTCCCGGCCGTACGTCAGTTTCCAAGACCACAGCCGCTACTTCTCAGGCAATAGATGACACAGGGATAGAAAAATAATTAAAATCGCTCAAAAGAGGAAAGGCCGCTGGACCTCATGGGATACCAATTCGATTTTACACAGAATAGGCGAAGGAACTTGCCCCCCTTCTTGCAGCGGTGTACCGTAGGTCTCTAGAAGAGCGTAGGGTTCCAAAATATTGGAAAAGAGCACAGGTCAACCCCGTTTTCAAGATGGGACGTCGAACAGATGTGCAGATCTATAGACCCATATCTCTAACGTCGACCAGTTGTAGAATTTTGGAACACGTATTATGTTCGGGTATAATGACTTCTCTGGAGACTATTCGTCCACGAGACTCAGAGGGCCATAGACACGGGTTCGCAGGTAGATGCCGTGTTTCTTGACTTCCGCAAGGCGTTTGACACAGTTTCCCACAGTCGTTTAATGAACAAAGTAATAGCATATGGACTATCAGACCAATTGTGTGATTGGATTTAAGAGTTCCTAGATAACAGAACGCAGCATGTCATTCTCAATGGAGAGAAGTCTTCCGAAGTAAGAGTGATTTCAGGTGTGCCGCAGGGGAGTGACGTAGGACCGTTGCTATTCGCAATATATATAAATCACCTTGTGGGTAACATCGGAAGTTCACTGAGGCTTTTTGCAGATGATGCTGTAGTATATCGAGAGGTTGTAACAATGGAAAATTGTACTGAAATGCAGGAGGATCTGCAACGAATTGACGCATGGTGCAGGGAATGGCAATTGACTCTCATGTAGACAAGTGTAATGTGCTGCGAATAGACAGAAAGAAAGATCCTTTATCATTTAGCTACAATATAGCAGATCAGCAACTGGAAGCAGTTAATTCCATAAATTATTAGGGAGTAGGCATTAGGAGTGATTTAAAATGGAATGACCATATAAAA
Organism: Schistocerca cancellata; assembly: GCF_023864275.1. NCBI lineage: Eukaryota > Metazoa > Arthropoda > Insecta > Orthoptera > Acrididae > Schistocerca > Schistocerca cancellata. The sequence goes on along the minus strand of NC_064632.1, from coordinate 462,851,488 downwards.
TTAATCGTCGGTAAAGCAGATGCCAGACTGAGATTCTTTGGAAGAATCCTAAGGAAATGCAATCCGAAAATAAAGGAAGTAGGTTACAGTACACTTGTTCGCCCACTGCTTGAATACTGCTCAACGGTGTGGGATCCGTACAAGATAGGGTTGATAGAAGAGATAGAAAAGATCCAACGGAGAGCAGCGCTCTTCGTTACAGGATCATTTAGAAATCGCGAAAGTGTTACGGAGATGATAGATATACTCCAGTGGAAGACTCTGCAAGAGAGACGCTCAGTAACTCGGTAAGCGCTTTTGTTGAAGTTTCGAGAACATACCTTCACCGAGGAGTCAAGCATTATATTGCTCCCTCCTACGTATATCTCGCGAAGAGACCATGAGGATAAAATCAGTGAGATTAGAGCCCACACAGAGGCATACCGACAATCTTTCTTTCCACGAACAATACGAGACTGGAATAGAAGGGAGAAGAGATAGAGGCACTCAAGGTACCCCCCGCCACACACCGTCAGGTGTCTTGCGGAGTATGGATGTAGATGTAGAAGTTGCTTCTCAGTTTGCCTCACAAGGGCTGCGTGCACCACGCTTGCCAACAGCGCTCGGCAGACTGGATTGTCACCCATCCAAATGCTAGCCCAGCCCGACAGCACTTTAACTTCGTTGATCTGACGGGAACCGGTGTTACCACTGCGGCAAGGCCGTTGGCGAAGCCCATACTAACTTCGGTTAAAACCTATGCCGGTGTCCCAGAAACAGGCCAGTTGGCATGCAGTGATCGGAGCCAGAGTCACAACAATGGTTCCCGCGCAACGCCGGGTCGTGTTTGAAATATCCCGCCTGTGTCAGGAGTAGCGTAGTGGAGGGCGAGCAGGGGGCGTACCTGTGTGCGTGCGCATGTGCCTCTTGAGCAGCGACGGCCGGTCGAAGGCCTTGCCGCAGACCTCGCAGGGCAGCAGCGTCCGCTCGCCGCGCGCCGGCCGCGCCGCCTTGGGCCCGGGCGCCGCAGCCGCGACGGCCGCCGCCGCCGCCGCCGCCGCCTCCAGCGCCAGCGACAGCGACAGGTCGCCCGCCGTCGACGCCGCCGACGACGTGGACGATGACGACGACGACGACGCGGACGACTCCCCGGACACGGACTTGCGCTCGTCGGTGTCGCCGGCGCCTGGGCTATTGACGAGCACCCGCGACAGCAGCGACATCGACAGGTCCAGCGGCGAGTCTGCAAACATTGGCGCTGTTGTTATGAACGGCTCAGTAGACCAAAGATACAACTCAGTTTCCCTGGCAGCCCTTTTTCTCGCAGAATTTCCTATTGGCTGTCCATTTCTCGTTATTTTTTGAAGGTGTAGCTACAGCTGTAGACTTGGTATATTAACAGAATGATAAACTGTTGATCCATTGTGGACATGAGACAGCAGCCCGTCAAGCATTTAACACTGGTATTCTCCTACAGCCTTGCAGAAGAGACGTTATTTTATTTTATTTTTACTAAACAATTTCGGCATTCCACTATGCCATCTTCAGGCCCCACATGCATCTCTCAAAAATAAACGATATCGGCATTCTGGGCCAAACCTAAACTGTAGATTAGATTAGATTAGATTAGTACTTGTTCCATAGATCATGAATACGACACTTCGTAATGAAGTGGAACTTGTCAGGTTAATAAAAGGTGCCTATATAAGATATTACATTAGACAAAATATTACATGACACTCAATTTTTTTGTGGGGGTTGGGAAATTACCCACTTACTATATCCAAAAATTCATCTAATGAGTAGGAGTAGTTGCCATTAAGAAATTCTTTTAATTTCCTTTTAAATGCTGTATGGCTGTCTGTCAGACTTTTGATGCTATTAGGTAAGTGACCAAAGATTTTCTGAGCCAAACTTAGATTTAACCTTAAGTAGTGAAGATCATCCTTCTCCTAGTGTTGTAGCCATGTACACTGCTATTACTTTTGAATTCGTTCGGATTGTTAATAACAAATTTCATAAGTGAATATATATATTGTGAGGCTACAGTGAAGATTTCTAGCTCTTTAAATAAGTGTCTGCAGGATGATCTTGGATGAGCTCCAGTAATTATTCTGATTACACGCTTTTTTGCAATGAACACTCTTTTACTCAATGATGAGTTAACCCAGAATATGATTCCATACGAAAGCAGAGAATGAAAATAGGCGTGGTAAGCTAATTTACTCAGACGTATATCGCCAAAATTTGCAATGACCCTAATAGCAAGTGCTTCCTTAAAGGACTTGATCGCAGTCAGGTCTTCGAAGGAGGCACTTGGTATACGGTTTAGAATTCACGACATCCAGGAACATATGGTCCAGTCCGCCAATACCGTTTATTTTTGAGAGATGCATATGGGGCCTGAAGATAGCATAATCTAATGCCGAAACTGGTTGTAAAAATAAAATAAAGTAACATCTCATTTGCACGGCTCTTGACGAATATCATTGTAAAATAAGAATATCATTGTAAAATAAGAATCATAACAGTACTGTAACGAAGCGCACGTAAGGAGGTCGGTGGCAGTCGTGAACCACCTGACGATTCAACCAAAAAGTACTGTGTGCCTCTGGGTGCGGGTCAAAAATTCAGCCTTGGTTTTAGGTTGGTGAGGACGTGTGGTCTCTGCAGCATGACAGTGATAGTTTGCCGAGCATATAAATACTTGCAGGGACAGTCAGAAGCAGAAACAATGGTCCATGTGTAGCTTATTCACATGTTACCTGTTACCAGCGAAGGTAACGGCTACAGAGTATGTCGTTGAACGGACACTCATAGGACACTAACGGCGTCGTAATGTATTCTCTGGACCTCTTTGAACCAAATTGCATCACACAACCGCCTTCTTACCTGCACATCACTATATCAGTTTCCCTCAAAGAATATAAATTTAACCAAAAAATCAAGAAATATTAAAAAGAGGGGACACATCGTCCTCAAATCATAGCAACCATGACCATCGGAATATCCAAAATTGTGAGGGGTTATCAATTCAGAGAGCACGAATTCTGAAAAAAAAACTTGCGTTCCAGAAACTAGACAGTAACTCCTGCTAAACGTTTGTTCCACAACAAGGGAACTCTGTTAACTAGGAAACCCATTTAATATTGCGACAAGAAAGGACTTTAGCTAAACACTTCATCTGGAGTGCACTACTCCACTGAAATGAGAGATCAACTACAGCCAAAGAAGGAAAAGAGGGAAAAAACGGAAAACATAGGCAGCAGCTACAACCTACACGAATGTGGTTTTGAAGGGCAATCATACGGACGAATTGCACCTAGAGAGAAGTAAGTGACGAAGTCCTGTAAGCAATATATGGGCTTGTGCTCTGGTATTCGAATATATAATAAACTTTTTAAAGCAAAATTCTACATGGTAGCAATTCTTGGAAGATAAGGGATACAAATTTTACCAAGGAATGAAAAGTGATGCGAGAAAACAGAAACATTTGAAGCAGGGCCAATATGATGATGACAATGTTCGAGACGTAGACTGCCTAATCTTGAATCTTGAGAAATGGAAGTCTTGGTAAAGATTTCGAATCTCGATTTCATGCAGTTCGAAATATCATGAACTTCGCCGATAAGACTAACACAAGTTTGTCATCCAGGAAATCTTTAATGGAGCGCCACATTGTGCTTTATTAAGCTCAGTACCGGACTTAGCGATAATATGCAAATGAAGTCAGTGTCAGTATGTAGGAATTCATTATGAATGAGATAAAATCATGGAAAAAGAAAGTAATTTCAAGCTTGTCTTGGGGACATGAAACGGGAATGATACTATTCAGAAAATATGAACATGAATTACTATGTAAACAGTACAACAGCTCGGTTAGAATATTTGCGTTTGTCCTAACGTTAATAGAAGCCGAGTTAATGATTCTGAAACGAACGAGTCGCTGCGTACTAAATAGCGATAGGTCATCAAGAGTGATAATCCTTTTGTGGTAATTACCACCATCATCAGAATCAGCAGGACATAATGAAGAAGAAAGCAGATGAAGAGGTGTAACATCGTTTCAATAAACTACTACTTAGTGGAGATATTTACTCACGAAAAACGTCCATTGCGAACCACAGAGTTGTAAGAAAAATGGGTTTCCGTGAAACTATAAATTTCTTTACGTGATTCTGCCCAAACGTGAAGATAGTCGAAAAAGACAACTTTAGCTGTCATCAAAGCTAGGGCCGTAGACAATGTTCCGGAGTTGTTACTGCGACTGCCTGAATGCTCTGCTTCAACCTTTTCATTAATTAGAGAAGGACGGCCTCAATTTAAGCTACCAAAACAAGAGTACTTAAACGAAACCTCGAGGCCGAGACTTAAATCGCGCTTCATGAATAATAAGCGTAATATTAAATCTGTAGACCACTTAGCATGAAATGCGCAGGCGGCACAGAACAAAGGTGAGCCGCGAAACAAACGCGTCGCGGCCGGCCTGCCACCGTATTTCCATCAGCAGAATAATCCCTGATACATAATCACGAGTCAGATCTCCCGCGGGAGCATCTGGAACAAAGCTCGCTCCGTAAACATTTCACATTCACGCAGGCCATACCTTCTTCTCCTTCCACACAGCAGCGGAACGCAATCGGGGTATAAGAAGAACGGGGCGACAGCACAGGGGGAAAAAAAGGGAAAAAAGGGGGAATGTACGGGCGGGGAGGAGAAAAGACAAGAAGTTGGCGAATCGTGGTAACTCACAATGGCGAGCTGCACCACGGCGCTCTGTTGAAAAATTCCCGACGAGCGGTTGGAGTGGGCGGCGGGGGACAGTGCAGTGAGAGGCTGCTGATGGTGGTGGACAGTACAATAGGGCCGAGAGTCTGCTCGAGCATTCAGGGCGACAGCGGCCGGAGGCGGAGAGGTGTCTGCGATGGCCGCTACCGGCATCGCGCCGTGGGGGCCGGCGGTGAAGCGAGGGACGAAGCACGACTGATGGGCAGCGCGTAACAAATCCGTTACCATTCCAGCAAGCCGGAAACCAGACTTCTGCGTCGACGTCCTCGTTGTTAACACGGCTTACCCCGCGACGGCACTTCGTGTTGCGTCGAGGGTAGGCGTCTACGGTTCGTAGCCAGCGATACGCTCGTGCAGTGAGCGATCAATCCATCGTTCACGCACCTTCGTCAGCAAAGCTTGTTCCTAGCTGCTTACCTGTCCTGCCTTTTTCCCCTGATGATCTTCCTGCAGTAGTTTGTGCATATGAAAAGCGTTTTTTTTTTTTTTTTTTTGTGACGGGTAGTTCGCTAAAGGAGCCCGTGAAATCAATCGACAAGGCCCAGTAGAATTTCACAGGCGAGTGCCAGGTACTGACAAATAACTGAAATATAAAACTTCCTGGCAGATTAAAACTGTGTGCCGGACCGAGACTCGAACTCGGGACCTTTGCCTTTCGAGGGCAAGTGCCCTACCAAGTTTGGAAGGTAGGAGACGAGATACTGGCAGAAGTAAAGCTGTAAGGACGGGGCGTGAGTCGTGCTTGGGTAGCTCAGTTGGTAGAGCACTTGCCCGCTAAAGGCAAAGTTCCTGGGTTCGAGTCTCGGTCCGGCACACAGTTTTAATCTGGCAGGTAGTTTCATATCAGCGCACGCTCCGCTGCAGAGTGAAAATCTCATTCTGGAAACGTCCCCAAGGCTGTGGCTAAGCGATGTCTCCGCAATATCCTTTCTTTCAGGAGTGCTAGTTCTGCAAGGTTCGCAGGAGAGCTTCTGTAAAGTTTGGAAGGTAGGAGACGAGATACTGGCAGAAGTAAAGATGTGACGACGGGGCGTGAGTCGTGCTTGGGTAGCTCAGTTGGCAGAGCGCTTGCCCGCGAAAGGCAAAGGTCCCAAGTTCGAATCTCGGTCCGACAGACAGTTTTAATCTGCCAGGAAGTTTCATATCAGCGCATGCAACTGAACTATAATTTGTGGTCTTAGTAGTGAATAATTCGTTCCTTCCACATTCAAACCCATCGAACTCCATAACATGTATTACAATTTTTCAGGAACTGTTCTTTCCACTGGTATTTTTCATTCTTTTGCTTCTATTCCTCACTGAACATTCAAGGGTACTTCTCTTACTTTTTTTTTCATTTTCTTGGGAAACTGAAGGTGACTGAAAAATCCTGGCATAGTAAAACTGTGTGCCGGATCGAGACTCGAACTTGGGATCTTTGTCTTTCGCGGACGACCACTCTAGCAACTGAGCTAGCAAAGCACGACTCACGACTTGTACTCACAGTTTTACTCCCGCCATTACCTCGTCTCCTGCCTTCCCAACTCCACAGAAGTTCTGCTGCGAACCGTGCAAGATCAGCGCTCCTGGAAGAAAGGATACAGCGAAGATATGGATTAGCCGCAGCGTGGGGGATGCTTCCGGAATGAAATTTTCTCTCTGCACCGTAGTGTGCGATGATATGAAATTTCCAGGCAGATTAAAACTGTCTTCCGGACCGAGATTCGAACTCGGAAGCTTTGCCTTTCGCAGGAAAGTACCGACTGAGCTGCCCAAGCACGAAAGTGACTTATTTTAGATTTTAATCTTTCACTGTTTTGAATGTCTTCTTGTGGTATGTTCGTTCCATTAGAGTTTTGTGTTAATGATATTGAGATTATGTCTGCGAGCAACTGAAAATAAAATTCACTTTATATTTTGCCGTACGCGTTTCGTCCCAAATTGATGAAACATCTAGAGTACCTTGAAATGTATACAAATTTCCAACTACATCTAGTGCTTTTAACTTACTTATCTTGCTGTAAAATAAAGCTGTCATCGATCCGAAGATTGTTTTTAATACCTATGTGCTTTACTAATCATGATCTCGTTGCAGATGGTATGCCGTTGCCTTCTTCCGATTTTTGAACTGACTTACTCATCCAGATATAGGGGGAGCTACAGTTTAACGTGGCTTACCAACCATTTTTCAAATCAATAAACATTTCCAGAGGATAAAGGAGCGATAAGTAAGACATAAAATCCTAGGATCGGCATGTTGTTGAACCCGAGACCTTAGGATTTGTAGTCTGGCACTTTAAAAATTCCCTCTTGTTTCTTTTATCCCGTTTCTTTGTGAAAGGCTCTCTGGATACGCTGCATGCCGTCTTTCAAATTCAGTGGAAGAGAACGTAACTCAGTTTTTTTATTACAGAGATTGGCCAGTTCCCTGACGGAACACTGCCGTTCTGGCACGCCTTATTCTGCTGTGGTACTTGATTTGGTTTGATTTTCTCCGGTGGTGGAAGGGTTGGTCGATGCCGTCAAGGACATCATTTTCAGGAAGCGTCGGCATTTTCTTGTCTTGGGGTGGTCTCGAGTGAAAACGTTCACTTGGAGGCTCTCTCGATATAAACCTTAACGAAATGTGTAGGCTAATCACAAGATGCGTGAAGCCCACACGAAGTCCCACGCCTCGTAGGGAAACTCATGAACATAGCGAGCAGTTCAAAAACACATCTCATGATCGCGAACCACTTCACGGATGAAAAAGTCTAAAGTAATGATATCGGTTCCTCAATTACACCTTTAATGATCCTCCGATAGGCTAGACTATTTCGGAACACCTACCGAGTGATGTTGAATTAAATTTCAAGTCATGGAAAATGCTAAACCATATCACAACTGCTTTACCCCCTGTAACAGTCAAGCTGATAAGATGGAGCCTATTAAAACCCGATGACAATAAATGCGACTGTGGAGAAATACAAAACATGTGATGTCTTCTGACACGCTGAAATTGTCCTGCACGTTGCTCCCTATCCGACCTCTGGCTAAACAAGCCTGAAGCTTTTGACTTGATCCAGTAACGGGCCGAAAAATTGACAGCTCCGGACACGGTAAAGTAAGTGTGCGACTTGAACGCTATAAACGTTTCTGGTCCTGGAGTGTTCGATATATTTGACATACAGGAAGTTAAAAATTGATTCAGCAGACAAGATACGGAATGAACATTTAGTAGAAGGAGTATGTGAGGAAAGAACATCGAACATCCTTACCCGTAAAAGAGGCAGGTGGACAGAACTAAAGTAGCAGCATTCACTACTACCTTAACACTGGAAGAAATACTAAAAGGGCCGGCCGCTGTGGACGTGCGGTTATAGGCGCTTCAGTCCGGAACCGCGCTGCTGCTACGGTCGAAGGTCCGAATAGTGCCTTGGGCGTGGATGTGTGTGATGTCCTTAGGTTAGTTAGGTTTAAGTAGTTCTAAGTCTAGGGGAGTGATGACCTCAGATGTTAAGTCCCATAGTGCTTAGATCCATAAATACTAAAAGGGAAAAGGTGTGGGGGCCAGGAAAGGCTAGAATGCGCGAAACGCCATTACAAAGTATAGTGAGCGTAAGGAGGAGAACACTCGCCCTACCGTGATGAAGATATAGTGGGAGGGAGACATTAAAACAGATGAAGAACTGGTAAAAAAAGAGCATTGTCTGAAGTAAAATTGGTTTTTTGTACGTTTCTTTTTCAAATGCGTTCGTTTAGTTGAATTAAGGTAATATGAATAATGATGACCTGCCTGTATAGATTAAATGCGCGGCACGCTAGCTTGAGAGACACGAATGTTAGGCAGACCCTTTTGGGTCAACGCGACGGCTTAACGATCACTGGCATCGTATACCGTCCTCAGTGGGTGTGGTTCTTAGGCGGCTTTTTCAAGTTCGTTTAGACAAATCTGAACTAATTCCCAATCATCACTTCTGAAAATACGACACACAGTGGTTTAAAAGACGACAACACACAGACCAAAGTTTACACGATTTATAGACAGATGGTACACACCGTTTCCCTCCCGGCTGGGCAAGAGAATGGACAGCCGACCACAAATTTAAAACGAAACAAATCTGCCAAGTCATGTGAACAACGGATCCGGAACGACAGGAGGATCTTTAGGATACAGAGAGGATAAGAATAACGAAAATGAAATGAAAAATGGAATTAGTAATAATTTTAGTCTTAAGGGGGGGGGGGGGGGTAGGACGTCAAACGGGCCGACTTGGAACAGGAGAGTCACCACAGTACGTTTTAATTTCTACCGTCAATACTTTTACAAATAAATTCATATAACTTTGTGAGCATGACCAGGAAGGATTGAGGACTCACACTCATCGCAGAGGAAGTTCAAAAACGTAGCAAAATACCTTTTTTTACATGTGAAATTTCATCATTTTCTCACTTATTACTGGCTGCATTTGTTGCCATAGGTACACTTTTCTTCCTCAGTAAGAGAGAGTCTTCGATGAATTTTTCATAGCATACAAACAGTAGTTACAGGTGTATGAAACTCTAGAATTTTCCGAATCTATTAAAAAACTGTGGAAAAATTTAGATAAATAACTATAAAACTTGAATTTTTTATAAACATGAAGTTTAAAATGTAACAGTTCATTCATTTTTTCATAAATTAAATAACTTCTAGAGTTTCATACACCTGTAACTATGGTTTGTATGAGGTGCAAAAGTCATCGAAGAATCACTCTTACTTAGGTAGAAAAGTGTACCTATAGCAACAAATGCAGCCAGTAGTAAGTGAAAAAATGATGAAATTTCACATGTAAAAAAAGTGTATTGTTACGTTTTTGAGCTTCCACTACTATTGAGTATGAATCCTGAATCCTTCCTGGTCGTGCTGTTAAAGTTTTATGAATTTATTTGTAAAAGTATAGACAATGGAAATTAAAATGTCCTGTGGTGCCTCTCCTGCTCCAAGTCGGCCCGTTTGACGTCCTACCCCCCCCCCCTTACCCCCCTTAATTCAGCTTACGCATACATCGCTTCTACACGTGTGCTCTACAAGACACTCAACACTATGTTGCGGAGAGTACTAGTGGCACAACCGTCATTACCCTACCGACGTTTTCCACGTTTCACGAAGATAAAAGTATACACGGTCGCGAATTCGTATTGGTATCGACTGAGATTACTCAGAACGCCGTGGAGGAGCGTGCGACAGAAAGTGGAGCACGGTCCAGGCCGGCACTGCCTCGCGTTTGGCATCCGCGATCGTTAGGCAGCCGCTGCCGCTGCCTTTGTGGCGGCCACGCCGGCCGCTCTGCCTATGACGGATGCCGGAATGCAGACGCCCGCAACATTGTTGGCACTGCCGGAGGAATGCCAGGCACTCCAGAGGACCGGCCCGATCCTTACCAGGAGCGCCCGCTCCCACGGGGCGCTCGGGCTGTCCCGAAACGTCGCCAGCAGCCACTGTGGGAAGGCCCTCCGCGCTGCTATTTTGTCCTGCACTACCACTCCTTCCCACACTTTCTGTCCTACGACTAACTATAAGCGTAATTTGTAACCCAGTTTCATGAGGGCACGTTTACCTCAACACTGAAAATACTTCTCTGTAAACTAGGTCGCCAATGCAGGCTGTTGTGGTCGCAACCGACTCAGAGATCGCCGGTTCGACACCTTCTGATGACATACAGTTACTTAACACTAATACTATGAAGCTGTATGAAACCAATACTATTAGTTCTTCTCCTTCTGCTTCGTCTACAAATGGTTCAAATGGCTCTGAGCACTATGGGACTTAACTTCTCAGGTCATCAGTCCCCTAGAACTTAGAACTACTTAAACCTAACTAACCTAAGGACATCACACACACCCATGCCCGAGGCAGGATTCGAACCTGCGACCGTAGCGGTCGCGCGGGTCCAGACTGTAGCGCCTAGAACCGCTCGGCCACCCCGGCCGGCACTTCGTCTACACTTCCCTTATTAGGTCAGTTGTGGCTTGTAACTGTTCCCATGTTTTTCTCGGTCTGGCAGGATCTTTCTGTTTTCGGTTTAATGTTCTTTACCTGAGGCAATATTGACTCTACGACTTATCTTAGAAAATAGATCAAGGAAAGGCAAAACTACGTTTCTAGCATTTGTAGACTTAGAGAAAGCTTTTGACAATGTTGACTGGAATACTCTCTTTCAAATTCTAAAGGTGGCAGGGGTAAAATACAGGCAGCGATAGGCTACTTACAATTTGTACAGAAACCAGATGGCAGTTATAAGAGTTGAGGGGCATGAAAGGGAAGCAGTGGTTGGGAAGGCAGTGAGACAGGGTTGTAGCCTCTCCCCGATGTTATGCAATCTGTATATTGAGCAAGCAGTAAAGGAAACAAAAGAAAAATTCGGAGTAGGTATTAAAATCCATGGAGAAGAAATAAAAACTTTGAGGTTCGCCGATGACATTGTAATTCTGTCAGAGACAGCAATGGACTTGGAAGAGCAGTTGAACGGAATGGATGGTGTCTTGAAGGGAGGATATAAGATGAACATCAACAAAAACTTAACGAGGATCATGGAATGTAGTCGAATTAAGTCGGGTGCTGTTGAGGGTATTAGATTAGGAAATGATACACGTAAAGTAGTAAAGGAGTTTTGCTATTTGCGGAGCAAAATAACTGATGATGGACGAAGTAGAGAGGATATAAAATGTAGACTGGCAATGGCAAGGAAAGCGTTTCTGAAGAAGAGAAATTTGTTAACATCGAGTATAGATTTAAGTGTCAGGAAGTCATTTCTGAAAGTATTTGTATGGAGTGTAGCCATGTATGGAAGTGAAACATGGACGGTAAATAGTTTGGACAAGAAGAGAATAGAAGCTTTCGAAATGTGGTGCTACAGAAGAATGCTGAAGATTAGATGGGTAGATCACAGAACTAATGACGAGGTATTGACTAGAATTGGGGAGAAGAGGAGTTTGTGGCATAACTTGACTAGAAGAAGGGATCGGTTGGTAGGACATGTTCTGAGGCATCAAGGGATCACCACTTTAGTATTGGAAGGCAGCGTGGAGGGAAAAAAGTCGTAGAGGGTGTCCAACAGATGAATACACTAAGCAGATTCAGAAGGATGTAGGTGGTAGTAGGTACTGGGAGATAAAGAAGCTTGCACAGGATAGAGTAGCATGGAGAGCTGCGTCAAACCAGTCTCAGGACTGAAGATCGCAACAACAACAACAACAACCTGAGGTGGCAATCCGTCTGAATGTATGCTTTGCACATGTTCATTCCAGTTGCTTTTCCTTTTATCCAGTTCACAATCACAATTTTCAACTCCTTTCGGATATCTTCATTTCCTATTTTATCTATCCTTTTAGATCCTTTTAACGCTCTACGAAATCTCATTTCTGGTCCTTGTATTTGCTTTTCTTGTCTTTCATTCAATACCTACAGTTCATTAGCACATAGCAGGGTTGGCAAAGCGATTATTTTACAGAATAACAGTCGTGTTTCTTCCTGTTTTTTTTTTTTTTTTTTTTTTAAGTTCTGTTAGTTGTCCTACCGATATTTTCTAATCTGTTTAACTTAATGTGATACCTTCTTCTTATTCACACGATATTTTACATCCAAGATATTTTGCCTATTCAATTGTTTTTCGCTAACTACTATTACAGTTTTCACTGTATGTTTTCCGCGATATATTCTACTTTTTCCATAATACACTCCATATACATTTTGTTTAGTCCACGTACTCCTTTTTGCAAACCATTTTCTCTTTAACTAATCAATATAAGATCATCAGCGCACTGTAGTGCTTTTAGCTTCACCAAATTGATCAGTTGTCCCCCGGTGTTTATCCCAGGGTTTCATCTGCGAACTCCGTCGTCAGTGTAAATATTGAACATGGTAGGGAATAAACTACAACCTTGTCTCACCCTTTTATTTATTTGTATCAGTTCCATATACATGCCTGCTATATTTATCATTGGTGATGTTTCTTTACACAGACGTTTGACAGCTGGAACAAGCTGTAAGAGGTAAACTCACCGCTCCGTTATTCTCCATAATTTTTCTTTAACTACATTCTAAGAGCCTTCTAAAATCTATAAAATCATTATGTATCTCTTTGTTAACCTATCTTTGCTTCACAGTAATCTGTCATAAAAGGAAAACTTAATCAGTCGATCAGCGTCCCTTCCTAAATCCGACCTGTTCTTCCACTAGTGAACTTTGTTATTGTTTTGTCTTCTGTAGAAAATACAGTTCATATGATGTTTAAGTAAGCTCATCCTTCTGTAATTTTCATATCTTTTATTCCTACTTTCTTATATATATGTAGAACTTTTGCTTTCTTTCAGTTTTTTGGTAGATCTTTTTGCTTCCAGCACATGTTAAACACTTGTAACAATTTAGAGTGTTTAATGATGCTTAATATTTAATCAACTGTGAATTAATTCCACTTCTTGCTTTCTAATTTTTTGCGGCCTTCACAGAAGCTTTGAGTTTTTTACATTGTTATGTCACCTTGGACTTTTACTTCTGTATCTCTTCTTTTCTTCTCTTCCATGTTAGCATCATAGTACTGTAGTGTTTAATTCACTGTTCTTTCACAATATCGTTCAAACGAATTATATCCTTCTGCTTATTACAGATTATGTTTGAAGTACATTCTAGTCATGGACATACGGTTTTTGCCACTTCGAGTCGTCACGTCTGCCAGATGATGATACTCTGTCAGAATTAGTTACAGCAGATTAAAAGTGTTATCGAATAGTATACTTTGTTGGTTTTTAAAAAGAACAACTCTCATACTACTACTAGAATTACATGCCCTGATTAAGGCCAGTTGCAATAGTGGCCGAGACAGTGTGTAAATCACGTTTCAAAATGACACCGTCTACAACCCAAAAGACTTTCATTGAATTTGACATCTGCCGCGAAAGCGTGCATCAGGGTGTCGCCAGTTCTGTCATTAGCCTTACAACCAAGTGAAATCTGCCTTCAATACTTCCCCCCGAAATGGGGAAATGAAAATATTTTAATTTTGTTTCCGTGTCACAATGTCCCACAAAGAAAATAACTCCCTGGCGTGTGTATGTGTGTTGCTAGTGGGTGTGTCCTGCTGTATATTCTGGTAAGACACTGGAATTGCGGAGGACGGCGGTTCAGACCCTCGTCCGACAATCTAGATTTCCTTGAACCACTTAAGGTAAATTCCAAGATGATCCCTTTGACAAGGTAAGCCCGAGTTTCTTCCCTGTCCTTGTGCAAGACGAACTTGTGTTCCGCCTGTTAAAATGTTCAGTCCAGTCTTCAGTCCTCTTTATAGCATCCTCCAGTAACATCGTCGACGCAGAAGCAATAAAGCGCCTACGAAAATTCAGATTGCAAGACAATATGAGCTTCACCTCAGAACGTTGCTATCAGGCAGAAAAGAACGTACACGGGAGCGTGTGGCACTCATTTTGCGGAGACCAGCGGAAAACAGTATTTACGAGCCAAGGGGACTCGTTTACGGACCAGCAGGATATTATAACGCACCACCCGTTGCTAGGAGACGGAGCAACATCCAGTTTGTGTCACAGCTTAATGCTACCTGCGTCCCAGCTGCGAAACTACAGGTCTACCGGCAAAACCTTCCGCGGTAACGGCAGCTCGGCCAATTTACAGGGAGCGATTTAGGCGAACACTCCACAGAGGGGCCGGCATTGTAATGTAGACTAATGTACAGCAGCCGCCGTAAAGAAAAACAGACGCAGATATCCGAGTCACGGTTTTTCGCTTAACTGAAATGAACTTCGCTCTCAAACCGTGTCTGAACAGCACCACACTCTTGCTGATTTCTTTTATTTCTTATTTACAGCAGCTGGCTTCGTTGGAGGGAAGAAGCCGGTAAGTTGTGTTTGCGTAGTTAGGCGGTACTTGTGCCTGCTACTCGCCAGTGTAAATGGAAGGAGCCCGCTCTAATGATTGTGAATGGTACGACATGGAATCTGAAGCCATGGGGCGTGAGCCGAGCTGTTCGGAATGAGCCTAACAGTGAGATTAAACATCCTCCTAGAGTTTCTCACTATCAGAATTGTGTTGCACTGTTTCAAAGTACCCATATAATTATTCGGCCACCATGGGCTGCCTATTGAATTTAATCTTTGTTATACTAGTAGCTTCAGTCGCATGACCATTACGACGCTAACATAAATTGATTACATGAATTAATGATCTCTTACAAATTTTCCCCTCTGTGGCACCGTTGTGATGCTTCTTTTTCTTTTTCTTCTTCTTCTTCTTCTCCAACAGCAATTATTAGGCAGTTGCCTGTTACCACGCTGATTTCTTCCTTGGCCTTCTCAGTTTTCTGTGACATACCGGATGATAATTTCTGACTTCGTAAGGAAGTCTGCCACTGCCCATACTGTCAAGACGTTCACTCCATTCTTTTCTGTTGTCTACAATTTTGTTTCTTTCCTTAAATATATTTAGTTCTTTCCTAAAGTCATCGATTCTTAATGTGTCTTCGTTGGTACAGCCTTTCACAGCCCTATGAATTCTGTTTTCAGCTGCCTGGATCTTACCTTCTTGTCGTTTGTCAGTGACCCACGACTCACTTCCGTAAAGTTATTTTGGGGTGGCCACTATTTATAAAACTTCATTCGGGTCATTTTTTCTTATATCCGCACCAGTGTTCCGAACCACTCCGTTCATCATACATTGTAGAACATGGAGCTACGCAGCAGACAACCCCTATGGGTCCACATACTGATTCAACGACATCGTCAGTTGCGATTGCAGTGGCGAGGGGCCGTCGGGGTTCGACCGTCGATCAATGCAAACGTGTCAGCTCTTCCGGCTGATCACATTTTTGGTGGACTAGGTCGATGGTCGTCTCCACAAACGCCGTCGTCGCGGTGAATGGCGACTCGATACATGCAGCGCACCACGGACGCAGGCTGGTGTGAACACTATTATGCTGTGAGAGACATTTTCCTTCGCTTGCATGGGACCTGTGGTGGTAATCGAGGACACGCTGATAGCTGCCAACCACCTGATCCCTTTATGCTTCTTTTCTTCCCCAATAGCATCTTTCAGCAGTAAAATTGTCCACGTCTCAGACCCGGTACGGTGCTACAGTGGTTTGAGTAGCCTTAGAGTGAACTTTAACGTTGATGTTTCGCCGACCAAATTCACCTGATGTCAACCTATGGAGCTCATTTGGGTCGTCATCGGATGCCATCACCGCGTACGCCGAGCAGCGGCCCGTCACTTACGCGGATACATCCGTGCATAGACATCTAATGCCACATACCTCCAATGAGCCAACGAACCTACCAACAAACTGTCGGATCCCTGGTACGCAGAATCATAGATGTTTTCTTTCCAAAGACGGACAAACAAGCTATTAAGCAGGTGGTCATTGTTTTGCCTCATCAGTGTAAATGATATTCAAAACATTTAGTGATCGTGTCTCATATACCAGAATGCACTGAAGTATAATTCTTGATCAATTAATAATTTGTTCCCACAGATAACAGAACAATACTGCTTTAGGCAGCTACAGTATCACAACTTTGGAGATTACTGAGAGTGACAGCAATCTGAGGCGGGAAACATTCGACATAAAGTGTTCCGAATGTTGCCAATATTTAAGGATCAGTACTTGTGGGCCGGCAACCAACTTAATTCACACTTAAAACATCTGGTGTAATGGGGGCTCATTATTTATTAATTTATGTACGTAATAACAATGTCGTGTGACTAGGGCCTCCCGTCGCCTGCTGCAAGTCTTTCGATTTGACGCCACTTCGGCGACTTGCGCGTCGATGGGTATGAAATTATGATGATCAGGACAATACAACACCCAGTCCCTGAGCGGAGAAAATCTCCGAGCCAGCCGGGAATCGAACCCGGGCCCTTAGGATTGACAGTCTGTCACGCTGACCGCTCAGCAACCGGGGACGGACAATTTATGTACGTGACCTATTACTAATAATATCTGTATGGAAAAACTAGTAGAAGCCGACCTCGGGGAAGATCAGTTTGGATTCCGTAGAAATACTGGAACACGTGAGGCAATACTGACCTTACGACTTATCTTAGAAGAAAGATTAAGGAAAGGCAAACCTACGTTTCTAGCATTTGTAGACTTAGAGAAAGCTTTTGGCAATGTTGACTGGAATACTCTCTTTCAAATTCTAAAGGTGGCAGGGGTAAAATACAGGGAGCGAAAGGCTATTTACAATTTGTACAGAAACCAGATGGCAGTTATAAGAGTCGAGGGACATGAAACGGAAGCAGTGGTTGGGAAGGGAGTAAGACAGGGTTGTAGCCTCTCCCCGATGTTATTCAATCTGTATATTGAGCAAGCAGTAAAGGAAACAAAAGAAAAATTCGGAGTAGGTATTAAAATCCATGGAGAAGAAATAAAAACTTTGAGGTTCGCCGATGACATTGTAATTCTCTCAGAGACAGCAATGTACTTGGAAGAGCAGTTGAACGGAATGGATGGTGTCTTGAAGGGAGGATATAAGATGAACATCAACAAAAGCAAAACGAGGATAATGGAATGTAGTCGAATTAAGTCGGGTGATGTTGAGGCTATTAGATTAGGAAATGAGACACTTAAAGTAGTAAAGGAGTTTTGGTATTTGAGGAGCAAAATAACTGATGATGGTCGAAGTAGAGAGGATATAAAATGTAGACTGGCAATGGCAAGGAAAGCGTTTCTGAAGAAGAGAAATTTGTTAACATCGAGTATAGATTTAAGTGTCAGGAAGTCATTTCTGAAAGTATTTGTATGGAGTGTAGCCATGTATGGAAGTGAAACATGGACGGTAAATAGTTTGGACAAGAAGAGAATAGAAGCTTTCGAAATGTGGTGCTACAGAAGAATGCTGAAGATTAGATGGGTAGATCACATAACTAATGAGGAAGTATTGAATAGGATTGGGGAGAAGAGAAGTTTGTGGCACAACTTGACCAGACGAAGGGATCGGTTGGTAGGACATGTTCTGAGGCATCAAGGGATCACCAATTCAGTATTTGAGGGCAGCGTGGAGGGTAAAAAGCGTAGGGGGAGACCAAGAGATGAATACACTAAGCAGATTCAGAAGGATGTAGGCTGCAGTAGGTACTGGGAGATGAAGAAGCTTGCACAGGTAGAGTAGCATGGAGAGCTGCATCAAACCAGTCTCAGGATTGAAGACCACAACAACAACATGTAGCCTGAGGTGCTGCCTCACAATACTCTACGGCAAAAAAGATTGACGACCTGTGTTGTAGACGGTTCACCAGTGCCTGTTTCTTGGGGACTCTAGCAAGACACTGACTGCATAAGCAAACGGGCCGATCGAAGCAAGGTAACGCCCGATAACTGTGCAAAACTCCTAACACAAATACGTTTACGATCGTAACTGACGAAAGCTACTAGGAAAACTATAGTAGTCTAAGCTTACCTGTGGTAGCCGACGGTAGTTTTACAACTCTACTGTAGGGATATTGAAGCGCTCACTGTGCACTCAAAACTGAAAAGTGCAACGTGATGCGATAAACAGCCGTACCAGAGACTCCGCACAACACATTTGCCCATCTTTTCATTGG
This sequence comes from Schistocerca cancellata, assembly GCF_023864275.1. NCBI lineage: Eukaryota > Metazoa > Arthropoda > Insecta > Orthoptera > Acrididae > Schistocerca > Schistocerca cancellata. The sequence continues at coordinate 462,833,172 of NC_064632.1, read as the reverse complement.
ATTGTCACTGCGGTTTTAATTTCGCGACCGATAGGAGGTTGAACAGAAATAGCCGTCGTAGACAGAGCTGTGACAACACTGCTGCGTTGCTATAGAGACGTTGAAAGGTCTCTGTTGGATTCCTTTCATGTTAATTTTTCAAAACTGTTGTCATTTACGGCATACATTCCATTTCTAATTTTACTATGGTGTTTCTGACTATCTGGGAGGAGATGGAGCAGTGGAACGTGTTACTTTTACACGTAATCAAGAACGATCTGTCACACTGCTACACTTTAAAACACAGTTTATATGTAATTCATGTCACACAGTCTCATACGGAACCTACATCCGCTTTCTTTTATATACTGTATATGATAAGATACTGTCATCCCCCTTCCCTTCTGTGTGAGAGGATGAATGAGCAAACGTATTTCTAGTTGCATGCTTGATGGTAGCAGACAAGCCTGTCTGCTAGAGAACAGTAGGGCCAACGTCGGAACAGGCAGCTACGCTTTCTAAAAGCAGAGAGGTTTCTATTCTTAGTATGGTCCTGTCCGTCCCTTGTCATGTTGGTATAGGAAGCTGCCTCTCTGGTCACTTCCGTTTTGTATCTGGAAGCACCCTCGGTAGGGGCCCAGGGCAGTCTGTCCGCGGCGAGCGTCTGAAGTGGTAAGATCTCCGGCTAAGAGCGTCTCTGCTGAGTCCGTAGGACAATGGATTTCTTAAGTTCAGCCTAACTGAAAATTTAATCATCTTTATTTCAGGTTTAGATGTAAAATATCTAATGTTATCTTAAATTGCAACGCAGTGTAATTCGAGTGTGAAGTTCAGAATATCTTCCAGTAGAGACTTTGTCACTACTTTGTCAGTAAAGTCGAACCACGTGTGGATGATCCGTGACTCTAACTAAGATCACCAATCTTAAATCGAATGTGCGTGAGATTATAACGTCTCGTGTTGACAATATTTTTCAATATAGCAACTTTTCTTGATGTTAAACCCATGTCGGGTGTACTTTGTGAGACCAGTACCACGTGCTTATACAATTGTTTGACCCATCAGGTTAATAGTAAGACGATAGGAACCAGTTCGAGGTTTTTCTTTTGTAATTCGTGTTTCGATGTAATTTATTTTAATTATCAAAATTATTGTGGAGTTACACTCTTTGTGTAAACCAAGTTGACCACGTGAAGCATGTGGTGTAATCATCAAAGTAGCCGCAGCTATTCTTTTCGCGAAGATTTCACAACAGTGTGTGGTAATTTCATGACGGACAGGATTGCGCTACGAACGTAACTTCTTTGGTTGAAAATTGAATCGGTTGGTTGTGGTTAATTTCCTCTTGCATATGTTTCAACATTCTTCGTGTGTTACTTTATGAATGCAGTGTTGTATGCAGTCTCCCAATCTTGGCTCCATATTTGATGTGTTCCGTAAGATTACAAACTAACATTTTCACAATCCTAAATAAGACACAAGTTTAGTTATGAATCAAGTTTAATATGCTGAAATTTTAACGGAACAATGATCAATGTTAAAATAAATGTCCAAATATAAACTGATGTATTTCTTTTTATTTATAATATATATATATATATATATATATATATATATATATATATATATGGTGAGTCACCTAACATTACCGCTGGATATATTTCGTAAACTACATCAAATACTGACGAATCGATTCCACAGACCGAACGTGAGGAGAGGGGCTAGTGTAATTGGTTAATACAAACAATAAAAAAATACACGGAAGTATGTTTTTTAACACAAACCTACGTTTTTTTAAATGGTACCCCGTTAGTTTTGTTAGCACATCTGAACGTATAAACAAATACGTAATCAGTGCCGTTTGTTGCATTGTAAAATGTTAATTACATCCGGAGATATTGTAACCTAAAATTTACGCTTGTAACCTCCGACATTCAGTTGCGTGTTGTAACAAACACGGACCACGGTCAGCGAGCAGCATCTGCAGGGGCATGTTTACGATGACGACCGTGTTTACGAGTGTGGCTGTAGTGCACTGTTGTGGTTTGGTCTAGCTGTCGTAGTGTCCGCATGTAGCGCTTGCTGCTATTGTTATTCTGCATTCGTCTCCTCACGCAGACCAACTGTAGTACACCGTGTTACCAGACGTCTGTGATAGTGTAGTGTTGTGGGAACTGTGACCATGGTGTATTCGAACACTGAAAAGGCGGAGATGATACTCGTCCATGGCGAGTGTCGACGAAATGCGGCTGAAGCCTGCAGGGTGTATGCAGAACGGTACCCGGACAGAGAGCATCCAACGTGCCGCACATTGCAAAACATCTACCGCCAACTGTATGCAACAGGTATGGTCGTAGCACGCAAACGGGTCCGTAACAGGCCCGTCACAGGAGAAGCGGGTGCAGTTGGTGTGTTAGCTGCTGTTGCCATGAACCCACACATGAGTACACGGGATATTGCGAGAGCAGGTGGACTGAGTCAAAGTAGTGTCATGCGCATACTGCATCGTCACCGCTTTCACCCGTTTCATGTGTCGCTACATCAGCAATTACATGGTGATGACTTTAATCATCGAGTGCAATTCCGTCAATGGGCATTAACAGAGAATGCGTTGCAGTTCTACCTGTTTACCGATGAAGCGGGTTTCACAAACCACGGGGCAGTGAATCTACGGAACATGCATTACTGGTCCGTGGACAATCCTCGCTGGCTCTGACAGGTAGAGCGACAGCGACCGTGGACTGTAAATGTATGGTGCGGAATCATTGGCGACCACCTCATTGGTCCTCACTTCATTGCAGGGGTCCAAACAGCTGCAACATACATCGCGTTTCTACAGAATGATCTGCCAACGTTGCTCGAAAATGTCCCACTGGAAACGCGTCGACGTATGTGGTATCAGCATGATGGTGCACCTGCACATTCCGCAATTAACACTAGGCTGACCCTTGACAGGATGTTCGACGGGCGTTTCATAGGACGTGGAGGACGCATAAATTGGCCAGCCAGTTCTCCTGATCGTACACCTCTGGACTTCTTTCTGTGGGGTACGTTAAAGGATAATGTGTACCGTGATGTGCCTACAACCCCAGAGGATATGAAACAACGTATTGTGGCAGCCTGCGGCGACATTACACCAGATATACTGCAGCGTGTACGACATTCATTACGCCAGAGGTTGCAATTGTGTGCAGCAAATGATGGCCACCACATTGAACATCTATTGGCCTGACATGTCGGGACACACTCTATTCCACTCCGTAATTGTAAACTGAAACCACGTGTGTACGTGTACCTCACCCCTCATGGTAATGTACATGTGCGTCAGTGAAAAAGACCAATAAAAAGGTGTTAGCATGTGGACGTAATGTGCTGTTCCAGTCTCTTCTGTACCTAAGGTCCATCACCGTTCCCTTTGGATCCTTACGTAATTCGGTGCTCTCCGATACACACGATCGAACAGCGAAGGAGTGGTACTCAAGCGTCAACTTTAGGTTACAATATCTCCGGATGTAATTAACATTTTACAATGCAACAAACGGCACTGATTACGTATTTGTTTATACGTTCAGATGTGCTAACAAAACTAACGGGGTTCCATTTAAAAAAACGTAGGTTTGTGTTAAGAAACATACTTCGGCGCATTTTTTTTTATGGTTTGTATTAACCAATTACACTAGCCCCTCTCCTCACGTTCGGTCTGTGCAACCGATTCGTCAGTATTTTTCCCCAGATAGCTCACACCTTTAACCCGCTTTCATTGTCTTGAATATCAGCACCGCTTTCAGAAGAAATTAATGCATCAACATTACAACGTTACGTGATTGGCTGAGGAAGACGCGGAAAGTAGCGGCGACGAGACAACTGCCAGGCCTCCTTCGCTGACTCCGCCATTGGCTGGAGCGTGTGAACGCTGCGGGCCGCGCCCAGATGTGGGACCCCCGCTCCGGAATGCGGTGCGTGGGATGCCGCGATCGCCGAACCGATACACACGTAGCCGGCCGACCGACCCGTCCCGTCCGAGTTACGCGTGTGACAGCTGCCGGCGTCAACCCTCTCACTGTGCGCGTTTGCCGACTGGCCCTCCAAATAACGCCTACGGCCGCCAGAACGGCTGGGAACCCTGCTGCGACCGTGGCAGCTTGTCTGCCGTGCCTCTATCTCGCGGATAATGTGTATCCGTACTGTCGTATCACTTCTCCTTAAGAAAACGGTACCTAACTTAAACCTCGGAAGTGCTACAGCTAGGACAGCCGAAAATACCGTTCAAAAAATTACATCTTTCCATAACGGCCACGGACCATTTGTTGCTACAAATTCTGTCGTTTTTGTCACTCATTACTTTCCTTCAAAACGACTTCATCTCTTTACATCGTTAAATTATGAGACCTCCGTGTGTGGAGTTATCAGTGTCGCCTTTCGGTTCACAGAGCAGCCGAGCCATTCATGTGATTCGGAAATAAACCCGTAACCACTCCGCCCCTCTCCCCCTCCCCCCCCCCCCTTTGCCGCAATACCTGCTTCGTTACACTGTCGAACTCACATAAACAAACCAGCTCCGTGTTAACGAAAGTTAGTTTTTGATGCATTTCTATATTTACGACGTCCTATCACCAAAACTATTAGTTCCCAACCCCTGTGGGGTAAAATATAGTTCCCTGAGGGGTAAGAAAAGGGTTAAATTGTCTTTTGGTCACAGAAGTAAATTATTTTTAACAGTTCAGGTCTATTATCACTACTTACGTTACCATAATTACATTTTTTTTCAAATACTATCATTAACATGATACACAATAGTTTTTAAACCTAGTGTATGAACATCTTCCTCAGCTAATCAACACTCTACACACATATTCGTACCTTCTGTCATGCCCCTTGGTAGTATAACTGAAACATATACAGGGTGATCAAAGTCAGTACAAATTTGAAAACTGAATAAATCACGGAATGATGTAGATAGAGAGCTACAAATTGACACACATCCTTGGAATGACATGAGGTTTTATTAGAACAAAAAAAAATGCAAAAGTTCAAAAAATGTCCGACAGATTGCGCTTCATCTGATCAGAATAGCAATAATTAACATAACAAAGTAAGACAAAACAAAGATGAAGTTCTTTACAGGAAATGCTCAATATCTCCACCATCATTCCTCAACAATAGCTGTAGTCGAGGAATAATGTTGTGAACAGCACTGTAAAGCATGTCCGGAGTTATGGTGAGGCATTGGCGTCGGATGTTGTCTTTCAGCATCCCTAGAGATGTCGGTCGATCACGATACATTTGCGACTTCACGTAACCCCAAAGCCAATAATCGCACGGACTGAGGTCTGGGGACCTGGGAGGCCAAGCATGACGAAAGTGGCGGCTGAACGCACGATCATCACCAAACGACGCGCGCAAGAGATCTTTCACGCGTCTAGCGGTAATTTTTTTTGTTCTAATAAAACCCCATGTCATACCAAGCATGTGTGTCAATTTTTACCTCTCTATCTACATTATTCCGTGGTTTATTAAGTTTTCAAATTTATACTGACTTTTTGACCACCTGGTACATTGACATGCTTAAATATCTCGTAAAAATGCCTTACCCGAATCGTGGGTAGTTCCTACGATAGACGACAAATAGCTCCATTATTCGCTTCCCAGCAATCTATACAACGAAATAATAATGTATGGTAATGAAAATTAGGAAATACATTTGTCTAGGTTATATGTTTAATTGTTTAACATTGCAAGACCACAGGATAACGTAAGTGCGAGAGAAGCCATTCCAAATTCGAACTGCTGGTACAGTAATGAGCAGTGTAACTGCCAGACTGCCAGAATGTCGAATGGCTGCATGCAAAGGTGCACCCATTGTGTCGTACAGGTATCGGATGTCAGTTTATGGGATGCCTGTTTCAATTGGATGGTCATTATAGGGACGGTTAATGCTGGTTGTCGATGATGCTGGAGTTGTACGATGACGTCTCGTATGAGCTCGATTGAAAGCCGATCTGCTGATCGAGGAGGGGCCACCGCGAGAGTGATCCTGCTGTCATACGAAACTGCACCCCAGATCATAACTAAAGATGTAGATCCAGCGTGTCCAGCACGTAGACAGGTTGGTTGCAGACCCTCAACTTGCCTCCTCCTAACCAATGCACGGCCATCACTGCCACTGGGGCACAACCAGCTTTCGTCCGAAAACACAACAGACCTCCACCCTGCCGTCTAATTACCTCTTGCTCGACACCACTGCAGTCACGAATGGAGGTGGTCTGAGGTAAGTGGAACGTACGCTACGGGGCGTCTGGCTCGGAGCTGTCCTTGAAAAATCCTCTTTTGTAACAGTTCATTGTGTCACTGTGGTATCAAGAGCTGCTCAAATTGCTGTTGTAGATACAATTCGATGTGCCAGAGCAATACGCCGAACATGATGGTCTTCCTTCTCGGTAATGTCACATACCCTTCGTCTTGTGACTGTACATTCTCGTGACCACCTCTGTCAGCAATCATGTACACCGGCTACATTCCTGTCGAGTCTTCTTCTTCTTCTTCTTCTTTCGCTACTGCCTTTATCCTGCATTGTGCGCAGGGTCGGCAGGGTTAAGTATGGAACTGGCATAGTTAATTTTAAGGGGGGCTGGATGCCCTGACTGCCGCCACTCCATACCCCCGGGACTGAAGTAGTGTATCCCAGCTGTTCTGCGTCTTGAGTAAATCGTGAAATAGTGTGAATGTGTTTCAGATGTCTGCGAGTCGTGTAACTGAGGCGGGACGTGGGGACAAGCCTGGTATTCACGTAGTAGGATGTGGAAAACCGCCTAAAAACCACATCCGGGCTGGCCGACACACCGGCCGTCGTCGTTATTCCGCCGGGCGGATTCGATCCGGGGCCGGCGCGCCTACCCGAGTCCAGGCAGCAGCGCGTTAGCGTTCTCGGCTACCCAGGCGGGTTATTCCTGTCGAGTATTTCTGCAATATCGCAGAAGGAACGTCCAGCTCCACGTAGACATATTATACGTCGTCGTTCAAACTCAGTGAGGTGCTGATAATGCGTCTTTGTCGCCTTAAAGTAAGTCTTGACTGACATCAACTCACCAAGTCCAATGTCGAAGATAATCAACGCTCACGAGCTTTACAGCGTGTAGTTAAAGCAAACCTGATTTGCATCCTCATAGTGGCTCTCCTAGAGCCACTCTTCTGCGACTGGCGCGAAATTTGAATGGAGGCCACATTTCAGATGTTGACACACGCCTACCAACTTTCTTTTACGTTGCACAACTCATTCTTGGTACTGAGTTTTTTTTCCCAACCGTGTGTATTACTAAACGACCAACCCAAAGCACGATCCCAAGGGCAGGTTGGCTGTCTAACGGTTTCAAGGGGCAACAAAAATTTGATTTGCAACATTTCATATAATTTTCTACCGAATATAAAAAAATTTAAATTCGTGTTATAATCTGCTCATTAATAGGAATACTCTTACTTTAAAGATTTAACACAGTTAGAAATTCGTATATATCTTGAGGTAGTGCAACTCACGGCGTGTAAATTACCTAGGCTACGTTCATCCGCCTACTGTATTTTCGCTGTCGATGTAATGACGTCCACGCATGATGTTTTAATTTACCGCTTCTGCACTACCAACTCTATTCACAACATATTTTGTAGACGATATCTACATACCACTGGATGTTCTTGCGAAATTATATCATATTACGCAAGTAATTCAGGAGTTACGATGCCAAAGACATTGAGATAGGGTGTGAAACGGAAGTTTTATACAAGATTGGTGATAAATGAACTAATTGACAGCACAACACAACATTAACTGTATAATGGCTACTATACTGCTGTAGCGTCTACACGTTATTATTATTACCTTATTATTATTATTATTATTATTATTATTGCCATTATTTCATTATTATTGTTATTAGTGGCAGTGGTGAGATATAAAGCATTGATGGGGTGCAGTGTTCCACTTTCTGCCAGTTCAGAAGTAAGTAGGCAACGGTCAACGCAATTGGAAAACAGTAGGCCTAAATATAATGACGCACTGTAGTTTGACTGATTTTGAAAGGGGTGCAGGGCGTGAGTGAAGCAGTTGTCGCTAGGGATACGAGTGGTGGAGAGGGAAAATGTTTTGTAAAAAGTGGCTACACTCAGTGTGAACAGTAAGCTTTCTTTTCACAGAAGGAGCTACAGGTATCACTCGCAAAGCACTGAGAACTGATTCATCGTTCCGTTTTTCTTCTCGTTTTCCTTTTTTTCAGTTGTTGGAAATATACTGTGAAAATTGTCTTTCTGATTCTTAGTTCGTCGTTTAACAGAACTCCTATGAACAGTGCGTATAGTTTACCTATCGTCATTTTAAAAATTAAAGTCTTCGAAGAAAATTTTCCTTCATTCTGAAGTTTGATTAAGCGCTAATGTTGATGACGTGGTGGAGGGGTTTGGAGAAGTAATCATCTCAGAAAAGTTGGGAACCACTACCCTAAGTTATATGTGACTGAGTGACATGATTTTGCAGGTACAGTCAGAGTGGTACTGTCGATACTGCCTGCGAAATGAAATGTGTCGTGAATGGATTTAGTAGTAAAGAAGCAATAAATTAAAACGTCCTGCCTCATGCTGTAGTTTGAGTGCATGAAGAGCGTAAGCGCAATAAGCGCTAAAGTTTTCTGCCTTCATTATGTTTTGGGAGATGTCAGTCAGAAAAAACTTGGAAAAGAGAGTTTGTTTACGTGGTCCTCAGCAGCAAGCACAGAAATATTTATTCTGTAAATAAAAACTCCTTCTCTTGTTGCACTGTGTTTTATTTCTCCCAGAAGCGTTTTACCTTTTTCACTTCAAGACAACCTCAGTGGGATAGTTCTTCGCGTTTTTAGTTGGCATCTGCGTTTCCTCTCATCTACTCACATGCTTGAGTTCCCACTACAGCTCTATTTACGAAACATAAGCATGTTTTATGTTCCGAACTTTTTTCTTCACACTTTTCATTTTGTTTGCCCTTTTTGCTGTGGTGTACTATCGTCTTCTGTCAATAATTATAGATATTTGAGCGAAAACTCTTATTTCGAGATTTAACTGCGTTGAGTTCACTATGTGTCTCATACAGGACTGCCGGACTGGGACGCGAACCCAGGAACTTTGTCTTCCCTGGCCAAGTGCTCTGCACCCGCCCACGAAAGGGAGCGTTCCTAGGTTCAGGTCCCGGCCTGGCACACAATTTTGATCTGTAAGGAAGTTTCAGTATCCCACATCTCCGATCCATGAGATTCTGCGGATGGATCTGAGATTTATCCCAGGACTTTGTCAGACTAGCGATCGGAATCATTCTTTTGTGTGGCGCAATACTGGTGGTGAACATCTGTTTCATCACAAAAATTCGCATCACTTCCTTTGTCTGTGTTCTTGGCTACGATACCATGCAGAGATTCAGGGAAGAGAAAAATAAAATCACTTGTAGAACGATAGTAACATAGTTTTAATTTGTATGCGAGAACAAGAAATATCGATTTAGTTATCCGGTAGTAGTGGCCACCTGGTTTATAAATAAGCTTTCTGAAATATGTGTTTCTTTTTGGAGCATAAAGAAGCAGCCACCTGCGAGAAGGATCTAGTTGGTCATAAATGGCATCGGTTATACCAGTTGGAGAGCTTGAGTAACCTACAGCGAACTGGGCCGTCTGGAAAATCAAGGAGACGTATGTCTGGTGAGACTGAAATGCTACCCGAGACGTCGAAATCCACACATATTGCTGCGAGCAGACGATATATTCCGAGATAACGGGGGGAAGGCCGTCTGTTCTGCGGTCGGTGATCGCTCGGATTAATGAGGTTGTTAGTCCTGTCTGGTGCTCCCGGCTTATCGCTTGCCATGTTTCCATTTCGTCGCGGCTGGCCCAGGTGTTGCGGGTCCCAGACGTGTTACGCAAGTCGGGGCCGTAGCTTTACTCGGTATTAATAAACGTCCATAGGAAGGATATCCACAGACAATCACGGACAGCTGGAATTTTTTACCCGTGAAAGAGGAAAAATCACGGGAAGCAGGTACGAGAAGTAGATAATTGGAGGGTGGAGGACTGCTGTGAGTCTGAACTTGTGAATCTGTCTTTACTCATGTGTTTCAGAGTTCCATAATAAAGCACTTTATTCGCAGCGTTGAAGACGGTTAATGACATATTTTAAACTACATGGCTTCCAACAAGTAAATAAGCAAAAGTAAAGATTTCTACTAGAGTTCACACGTACCCTAGCCAATTACTTGTGATGCTGCTGCTACCGTTGAACGGAATCGCCGTATAAGTAGCAAGCTCTATCGCATACTGAACTCTCCAAGTCAGAGGTCATGAAGTGCGTGTTTTCATGTATAAAATATGTGCGAAAACACCATTTCACTCGCATGTATACTCCCAGGAGGTGCAATTTTCAGAACTGTTAGTGCATTACGCGCGTTGTAATCTTCGAAAAATGAGATTTTTTTATTGTATGCCATCATTGCAAACAGTGAACAGAAACCAGTTAGCTTGCAGCGTTAGTCACGAAACACTAACACCCCTCCCCCGCCGCCATCGATTCCTTAAAGAATGGATCTCCCATGTGTAAAACATACGTTTCACACTTTTCAGTGCTTATGAATTCACATCTCTGGATCTATGTGTCATGTAATTTTGCAGGTGCATTCATTGGCATACGTGTATACTGACTTGCTAGTAAAGGATTAATGATTGCAAACGTGACGTCTGATGCTGAAGTTTTTCTACATGAACAACGAAATTGTAGTGAGCGATAAACTATTTTACTTTCATTATTTTGTGGGCTTTGTCAATGAGAAATAGTTTCCATAAGGCTTGAAATCTTGTGCACAGATTGTGCGAAGTCTCTACGTACTCTAATCTCAAATACTGGGTGTACATTATCTCGGTAATCTGCGAGTCGTGAGTTAACGCTGCCTCACATATACACAGTTTCCGAATTCGATTGCTGACTCATTATGTGTTAAGCTAATGTCTTACAGTTGTAGATTATGTCAGTCCGAACACGCCAAGGAAGACTCAACGGAACCGACCGACCACCGTGTCATCCTCACCAACTGGCGTCATTGGATGCAGGTACAGGGAGTCATGTGGTCAGCGCATCGCTTTCCAGGCAGGTGGCAGCTTTCGTGACCTGAACCGCTGCTTCTCAGCCAAGCAGCTGCTCAATTGGCCTCACAACGGCTCAGTCCAACACGCTTGTCAACAGTGCTCGGCGGACCCGAACGGTCACTCATCTACGTCCTAGTCAAGCCCGAGAACGTTTAACTTCGGTATGTGGCGGGAACCGGTATCACCAATGCGGTAAGGCCATTGGCTTGAAAATTATGACAGCATTGAAAATTATTAAATTCGGTCAATAATTGTATGAAGTACAGACAGTAAAAGTTAGTACCCGTTGAAGTAACTTACATCTCCAAACGTGCAGCCCTTTTAGCGGTTTAGTTGTATAGATAAAAGAGAGCAAAGTTGAAGAGTATAATAGGCTACAAATGGTAGATGATAGGTTTCAGATATTTCCTTACGCAGACGACATAGCGTTAGTGAGCGGGAGTGAACTAAAACTGGAGGAGATGTACAAAAGGTCGCCGCGGTAGCAAGTGAAGCAGGACTACTCATCAACAAATGAAACGCAAGACATTTGCAAGTAGGCATAACTAAACATTCCGAAAAGCGCTTCACAGCTGACGGAAACACATTCAAGTCAACCAAATATTCACGGATGCAAATGAAAATTTGTGCTGCCTCCAGAAGTCTACATGGTCTCAGAGATACATTCAATTTAAAGCCATATCACATGCAGCGAACATGATGACTTACAATGTCATTATACGCCCCGTTGCCTTCTATAGTTCAGAAAGCTGTACACTAACTGAAAGAGAAATGCAAAGCCTAACATTTGAAAAAAAAAAAATGTTCAAATGTGTGTGAAATCTTATGGGACTTAACTGCTAAGGTCATCAGTCCGTAAGCTTACACACTACTTAACCTAAATTATCCTAAGGACAAACACACACACCCATGCCCGAGGGAGGACTCGAACCTCCGCCGGGACCAGCCGCACAGTCCATGACTGCAGCGCCTTAGACCGCTCTGCTAATCCCGCGCGGCGCTAACATTTGAAAGAAAGGCAGTGAGAAGATCCTGGGGCCGGCCAGAAAAGAAAATACATGAAGAGTAAGAAAGAGTAATGAAATTTATGAGCCTGTCCAAATTTTACAATATCAAAAGAGCAGACGACTCCAATAGGCAGGACACGAAATCCGTTTGCCAGAGACCCGACTTCCTATGCAAGTTTTCATTTCCCACATTACAACACAATGACCGGTGGGCACGCAAAGAAACAGATCGATGACGATGTAGAGAAAGATGCGTAAGTTTTGAATGCTGTCAACTGGGAGGAAACAGCAACAGACAGAGTGCAATGTAGACTGAATGTTGACGCAGCGCTTGGTTTACAGCAGGGTTTCGCAAACTGTGTTTCGCCGACCGCTAGTTCAAAAATGGTTCAAATGGCTCTGAGCACTATGGGACTTAACTACTGTGGTCATCAGTCCCATAGAACTTAGAACTACTTAAACCTAACACATCCATGCCCGAGGTAGGATTCGAACCTGCGACCGTAGCGGTCACGCGGTTCCAGACTGTAGCGCCTATAACCGCACGGCCACTCCGGCCGGCGCCGACCGCTAGTGTTCATTCAGAAGTGATTATGTGTTCTGTGATTAACTATTAACAACATGGCGAGTTTTTCTATATTTTAACGATACTAATTATTTAAAAAATAATTATGGCCTGTGTTATTAATTATGATTTAAGATTGAAGTAATCAATGAATAAAACAAGTATCCTTATTTTTTAAAAAAATTTTACCCTTCAAGATATACAAGATTTTCCATGAAAGTACCAGGATTCTCAAAGTGTTCCGTCAGAGAAAGAGTTTTTGATCCCATGGTCCATATGGCCGGTGGCTACTGGATAAGTCAATTGTTTAAGTAATTGGACTTGCGACTGATTTCATGCTGTCCTCCATCTTACTCTGCCTTGTGCTAAACTTTTCATGTACCTACTCAGCACCTGTACCTGTGTAGCTTGGTTTCCACATTCTAGTTTTTGCGTGCCGCTATTAAATTGTCCAGACGCATTAATGTGACCACCTGTCAAAGCCTGAATGGCCAAAAGAATCGGCAAAGAAAGGAACATATGGAAAGCTCTGAGAAGAAGAAGGGACACGTACCTAGGACATGTGTTAAAACATCAGCGTATTTTCTCCGTGCCAGTAGAGGAAACTGTAGGCGGTGAAAACTGTAGATGAAGACAGAGATTGCAATGCAACAGTGCTACTCTGAGATGAAGACGTTGGTATAGGAGTGGGATTCGTAGCGGGCTGTAGATGAAGACAGACACTGCAATGCAACAGTGCTACTCTGAGATGAAGACGTTGGTGCAGGAGTGGGATTCGTAGCGGGCCGCATCAAACCAGGAAACCAATCAGAAGACGGATAACTATATATATTTGCTGAAGGGCCAAAGAAACTGATACACCTGCCTAATATCGATTACGGCCCCCGTGAGCACGCAGAACATGCAGAAGTGCCGCAACACGACGTGGCATGGACTCGACTAACGTCTGAAGTAGTGCTGGAGGCAACTGACACCATGAATTCTACAGGGCTGTCCACAAATCCGTAACAGTATAGTCTTCTGAACAGCACGTTGCAAGGCATCCCAGATATGTTCAATAATGTTCCTGTCTGGGGAGTCCGGTTGCAGGCGGGAGTGTTTAAACTCCGAAGAGTGTTCCTCGAGCGAGTCTGTAGCAATTCTGGACGTATAGGGTGTCGCATTGTCCTGCTGGAATTGCTCAAGTCCATCGGAATACACAATGGACATGAATGGATCCACGCTATCAGACAGGATGCTTACGGAAGTGTCACCTGTCTCTAGACGTATCAGGGGTACCATATCACTCCAACTGCACACGTCCCACATCATTATAGAGCCTCCACCAGCTTGAACAGTCCCCTGCTGACATGCAGGGTCCATGGATTCATGAGGTTGTCTCCATACCGGTACACGTCCATCCGCTCGATACAATTTGAAACGAGACTCGTCCGACCAGCCATTATGTCTACAGTCATCAACAGTCCAGGCCTAAAGCTTTCTGTCGTGCAGTCACCAATGGTACACTAGTGGGTTTTCGGCTCCGAAATCCCGAATTGTTCGCATGCTGACACTTGTTGATGGCCCAGCACTGAAATCCGCAGCAATTTGTGGAAGGGCTGCATTTCTGTTACGTTTAAAGAGTCTTCCGGCCGCAGCGATGTCGGGGACTTGATGTTTTACTGGATTCCTGATATTCACGCTACACTCGTGAAATGGTGGTAAGAGAAAATCCCCACTTCATCACCACCTCAGAGATGCTGTGCCCCATCGCTCGTGCGCCGAGTATAACGCCACACTCGAACTCATTTAAATCTTGATAACGTGTCATTGTAGCAACAGCAACCGATTTAACAACTGCACCAGACACTTGTCGGCGCTACAGTCTGGAACCGCGCGACCGCTACCGTCGCAGGTTCGTATCCTGCCTCGGGCATGGATGTGTGTGATGTCCTTAGGTTAGTTAGGTTTTAGTAGTTCTAGGTTCTAGGGGACTGATGACCTCAGAAATTAAGTCCCATAGTGCTCAGATCCATTTGAACCATTTTGAACATTTGTTGGCTTATATAGGTGTTGTCGACTGTAGAGCCGCATTCTGCCTGTTTACATATCTCTGTATTCTAATCCCACGCATATACCGTGAGCCTGCGTGCGTGCGTGCGTGTGTGTGTGTGTGTGTGTGTGTGTGTGTAATTCATCCAGAGAAGATGTGACTTACAAAACACTTTTTTGACAGATTCTTGAATGTTGCTCATCAATAATCTGAAACGTTCACCAAGTAGCATTAACGGAGAAGATAGAGAAGATCCTACGAGAAGCGGCACGTTTCCTCGCGAGATCATTTTGCAAGCGCGAAAGCGTTACAGAAATGTTCGAGAAACTCCAGTGCCAGCCGCCAGAAGAGAGGCTCCGAGAGCATACGAGGAAGAATCGGGAAAGATATTAATAACTCCCATAATGCCACGCAGAAATGGCTAAGAAGACAAAGTCAGAAGAACTACTGCGTATACGGCAGCTGATCGGCAGTCGCTCTTCTCAGGCACCACAGATACACTCCGCCACACACCGCACGCTGTAAAGCAGTCTTTCGAGTATAGATGTAGATAGAAACTTTTCAAGGAGCGACGTGTCGGCAGATTCTGTGACCAGTCGTCCGTGTCGTTCAAACACTCCGGAGAGCCGCGTCAACAGTCGGCGGTTGCTGGCCCCTACTGTTGACACGGGCGGGTTTCCAGGCGTCACTCTGGCTGATTACGCCAGAGCACGTTCGCGTAGAGTCGACGACCGCCTCCGACTGACAAAAATCAGACTCGCCGAGCGCAGAAATAAATAAAAAAAAAAGAGAAACAGGACTCAACGAAGAAAGGCAGACACATTCGTGTCGGCATTCCCGGAATTTGGAGACCGGATTTCCACTAAGATGCCAAACAGAGAAGAATTTCCAGCGACACAGGGCTCAACTTTTTCCTTTAGTGCGGTTAGCGGTTTTCGTCCTCCGCAACGGGTGTGATTCTCGAACTGTCGTGTCGACGTGTGTAGGTTGTTTACGACCGAAACAAGTGGCTGACAAGTGGCAGTGATCTGTGTCTGGATTTTTCGTGTACAGACACTCTCAGTACGAGCAGTTTAGCTTGTTACTACATCAAGATTACTTCGCAGCTGTAAGGATTGTCATCAATCAATCGGTTCCTCCCGAGCTGCTTAAATTGTAGTTTCAACTGCTATTCAACAGAGCTCCTCCTGAGCTGTACGACAATTCTTGGTTCTAATTTTCAACACATTCCTCCACATTTTTTTGTTCTTCAAAGGAGTCAAGTCAGTTTGCTGAAAGAAGATCATCTTCACAATATTCTCTTGCACACACAGTTTGACTCACAAGACTATAATATTACGTAATCGCTTCAGGATATCGAAAAGAGGGTTTTTAGTACTTGATAATTTAAAGGGACAATTGTTTTGCTAAGCAGTTAGTACAAGAAATATCTTGAGAGACATTTAAAAAAAAATATTTCTTTGATATTAGTTAATCTACAGACGCTATTTGACATACTGTGGAAGAATTCTCACCTAACGAAATGTGTACGTGTACTTTTCATTGCCCGTAAAAGGAGCTTTGGTGCTCCATTATGAAGTATTAAAATTTTGTTCCTGTGACTGAGACAATGGTTATATTTTGCAGCATCTCTTGTGAAATGACTTAAAACACTTTCTTTTTGGTATAAAACGCAGAATAATTAAACATTTTCCAATATTCGCAATTGAGTACCCCTGAGGGCAAAGCTTACATCTTCCCTTTGGCCACACTCTGGCTAGCGTCAAAAACCGTCGTATCGTACGTCATTCAGTGGCAAGTAGGTGCTGTATTCCTCCTCTTCTGGACAGTTTCTCCACAAAATGATAGCCTTCTCTACCAGATAATGTAGTTGTATAATTACTAGCCGTCAAGACTTACTGTTTCCATTTATAAGTAGCTCTCGTTGCTCAAGACAGTACAGCGTTACGAAATCGACATAAACTGCAACACTGGCAATTGATGCTCACAAAACTTAGCACATTTTCTGCGCCAAAGATGCACAGTGCTCAGAAACTTTGCTCCAGAGAGAGCAGAATACCGCTGGATCAGAGAGCTTGCACATTGATTGCAGACAGCATCGCCCATCCAAGGACTTGAAACCAGTGTGCAATTTTGACGTACTCTCACACACGGTCTGGAGAAGTGGATAAGTAGAGCTCATGCAGCCTATGACTATCGTATCCTGTCTTCAAAAAAAATTCATTACAGTATATTCAAAACTTAAGGTTATTAACCTCTTATCGTTTCTACATTACTACAGGGCAGTGACGCCTAATCGCTTATCTTAGTAAAGTAGACTGTGCAACAGAGTGGATCCCTTTTTTCGAAAACCCGTCATTCCCACCGATGCTTACATTTAAAATTTGACTCAAAGGTACCTACAGACTTCTTCTGTAATGATACAAGAGCGTGGTGCCCTACCCCTTCAATCTCAGGCACGACGCGATTTCAGACAGCAAGGTGTCGATACATATAGAAAAAGAGGCCACAGTTCAGAAGCTCACGTGACGTATAATGTGTGTTAATGATGTCACCTTAGGATCACATTTCATCACACTACTGCCCACTACTTTCTACTCAATGGAAAGGTCGTCACACACCATTTTATCCACATTTCACCCCTGGTTTTGATGCCTCTGTAATGGAGGCCAGAACCGCGACGCCCACTGTTGAAATCACGCGCTTTTCTCATGGGAGGCCGAGCAAAACATTCGAGGCACACTACCGTTCAGAATCGGTAAGAACAGGTCGCAGGAGGTGACATAAATGCTGCCAATGAAACCACTCCTTTCCCTGGAGCGTTGACTCCCACCCATTTCGCTGTCGAAGGCGACAGTTCTCAGTGCGTTGAGCAATAGGACGACGGGCGCAACCTTTGACACTATTGACACTCTCGGGAATTTCAGCCCTTCTACAAGGACCTTGTGGTGCTGCATCACCATCGAATGCGATCCCGCCAGTTTAATGCGCAGTGCGACCACAATTTTTAGTCTCTCGTGGAAGATGGAACCACTAGGGACCGTTCAAAACCATTCGACGAAATTCTAACGTGATCCGAAGTAGGGCGCTTATTTATGCTTTTCAGCACATCAGTTTTGTGTCCTGTGGTATGGTCACAGCACAGGGGGTTGCAGCACTGACACATGCGAGAATAAAATAGCGAAGGGTCCCTCAAACAACTTCCCCCTCCCCCCTTCTACAGTTCTTTGTTGAATAAAATGAGAATTACACACACGAAAGAATGGTATTTTATCTACCCGCCCTATTTTTCCACGTAATCTCCATCCCGTTCTGTGGCCTTCCTCCAGTGCGAAACAAGGGGATGTATGCCCTATAGGTACCAATCCTTGTCACTGTGGCGGAGCCAGTGCTTCAATCACCTCCTCATCGTCCTCAAAATGTCTTCCACGAATGGCATCCGTTAACCCTGTTTTGTGATGTGTTCAGCACTCCTCAGACCACTTTTTTTTCACTAGCTGCTTATATTTTATGACCCACCGTCTAATTTCTTATGGTGGGTCGTATGTTGCCACTTAGCCGCTGTGACTGGGTCCGGGGTCCGGAGTGACTGAAAGTAACATCACCCCAGCTCCCGGCCCCACTCTCACCGTTGCCCGTGTTCCGCCACGTGGAGGCGGGCTCTATTTGTTCACATCCATTTGATATCTTTTTTTTTGTGCAGCATTAGAAAACTTATAACTAATACAAAATCAAGTAATATATTAGTAAACAAAACGAAATTAAATATTTAGAAAGAAGGAAGGAAGAGAATTGAATAGGGAAGGGATAGGTATAATATTGCCCGTCACCTGGTTGTGGGCGGCGGCCCGGGTCTTGGAATGACCCTCAAGACGCTGGCCGTCGCTCACCATGCCTTTAACATCTACCATCCTAAAAACTAACTTAACTAGAAGAGATTAGGGTACGTTAAAGTTAGAAACTAAGACTAAGACCTCCATGTCCAGCGTGGTAAACTATTTACGATATACAATAGAGAGGTAACTGATTTTGTGCTTGGCTCAAAGTTGCTAATGAAAGGGTACTTGTGGTAAAAGTAATAAGGTAATGACGCTAACGGTTTGTGTTGAGCCTACAAGGCTCCTAGTAGAGTACATCAGGCGCAAGCACCTCCCGGCCCCGCCGACAACACGACCTGAACGGTGGTTTTCCCCGATCTACCATAGGTATCCGTCGGGTTGGGCTCAAAAGAGAGATAAAATAAAAAAAAAAGGTCCTCAGAACTGTGTGGGGCCGAGCGTTAGCGTGATGCAGCAAAACATCTCCTGGGTTGCTGTGGCGCTGAAGTCGCCGGAAGCGCGTCTTGAGTTTTGTTAATGTGTTGACATATGCTTCTGAATTAATGGTACCGCCTCTTGGCATCACATCAATGAGAATCACACCTTCACAGTCCCAGAACACAGTGATCATGACTTTACCGGCGGAAGCAGTTGCTTTGATTTTTTTTTTCTTCTGTGGAAAGTGAGAATGGCGCTGTCGTTTTGCTTCGGGCTCAAAATGGTGAACCCAGGTTTCATCACCTGTCAGAAACCGGGACAAGAAGGCCTTCCCCTCAGCTTCAGAACGTTGCAACAAATCAAGACAAACGTTTTTTCTCTGCGATTTGTGTTCCAGCGATGGACACCGCGGGACCCATTTTGCACACACTTTTGAATATCCAAGAGAGCGGGTAATTGCATTCACACGTCCTTTGCCGTTTGACAGATGCAGCGCCAACTGCCGAGTCGTAACGTGTCTGTCCTCGAGAATGACAACATCAGCTCTCTGCAACGTGTCAGGTGTGACAGCCGTGGATGGTCTCCCCCACCGCTCCGCCGAACCGCCTTCTGATGACACCACCCTTCGTGCCCGGCGACTAACAATACTTCTGTCGACAGCAGACGGTCCACAGACTTTGCACAAGTGTTTGTGAATATTCCCCACAGTTTATTTCTCTGCAATGAGAAATTCAATGACGGCACTTTGCTTGTAACGTACATCACCCACAGGCACCACTTTGAAACTCTCCAGCAGCTACGCTATCTGTCGTAAGTGACGGAAACTTGGCGCACTCACTCGCGAGACTTCAGGTAATACATATATAACGTTCCGCATTCGTAGCATTATTTTCGGCTGAGAAAAAAAGTGCGGTCCACTACTTTCTGGACAACCCTCGTATATCTGTGGATGCAGTGCGTGACGAAGTGCTAGGCGCACTGGCAACCCCTTCGATATTCCCCGATTCCGGATGGCCTACTGTCGGGATCAAGAATGGCAGTGTAGTGTAGAAAGAGCAGTAGCGCGTAGCCTACTTGCAGGTGCTTGATAGTGTCGTCACAGGCTGTTGGATGCCAGTGAGGGTTTTGTCGTTTCATTCACGCTTCATTCATCTAAAAAAATGGTTCAAATGGCTCTGAGCGCTATGGGACTTAACATCTATGGTCATCAGTCCCCTAGAACTTAGAACTGCTTAAACCTAACTAACCTAAGGACAGCACACAACACCCAGTCATCACGAAGCAGAGAAAATCCCTGACCCCGCCGGGAATCGAACCCGGGAACCCGGGCGCGGGAAGCGATTCATTCATCTGTCAATGTCTCCTCCCTCCTCCCACGCCCCCCCCCCCCCTCCCTGCCATGATCACGCCACAAGAGGTCGCGAAAACATTTACGTTACACTTGTGCGATTTCAGTATGTTTTATGGTTTCAGTTACATGCTATCAAGGCAAAAGAAAGGAGCACAAGCTGGCTTCAGAGAAGGATGCGAAAGGATATCAACGATAACCTTTCTAAGAATCCATCCAGGGATTTCTCTTAGGCGATTCTTGGGAAATTACATGAAACCTGAAGCTGGATGGCCGAAAAGGGATTTGAACCGTCGTCCTCCCGAATGCGAGTGCAGTATCGCTTCGGATGAAATGACGGTAGAAGCCAACAAATTCTCGTCAGGTACGGAATAGTTCAAATGGTTCAAATGGCTCTGAGCACTATGGGACTTAACATCTGTGGTCATCAGTCCCCTAGAACTTAGAACTAGTTAAACCTAACTAACCTATGGACATCACACACATCCATGCCCGAGGCAGGATTCGAACCTGCGACCGTAGCGGTCACGCGGTCCAGACTGAAGCGCCTTTAACCGCACGGCCACTCCGGCCGGCACGGAATAGTTGGCAGATAAATGGAGCTCGACTGCTACGTCGACGAACGGCGAAAGGACCGGTCGACCGAACCTTTGATGCTGTAGTTAAAAAAATCCATCAGTGTCCGCATAACGAACTTCAATTGTCTGCCGCGATTCTCCACGCATGTGCCACGCACGAGGCGGGCCTACAGATTGAAAACTGCGCTCTGGTGACGACTCACGCTGCCGCGCAAGGTGGGAGGGAGTGGGGAGGGGAGTGATGAGAAAACGTAAAACAAAACAGGAGCGTAGAGAGAGGAAGAACACCGGCAAATAACAGTGGGGCAGCGTAGGAGCAATCCATTTCTTACGTGTCAGCTTCGCGGCAGGACTGCTCAGTCGCCGGGTGCCTCGTTGTTTTATAGCTCGGGGAAGAAGCAATTTCCCCGGAGCGTGCCCGGCGCTTCTCCGGCACGGGAGGGAATTAATTGTTTGTTTACTCTACTTCTGATGATTTTCTGTTTGTCGCCCGCTACCGAGAAGGAGCTTGCCGCTCTGCCGGGGGCAGGCGTGTGTGGGAGGGAGGGGAAGAAGGTGGTTGGTGAGTGGGGGGGGGGGGTGGATAAAGGAAACGACGGTGTGTGGAAGAGAGCGGCGTTGTCAGGGAGAAGTGCGCGAGAGGAGGCAAGGAGTAATTTCCGAGAAGGGGGACAAGAAAAGTGGATGCTGTAACCAGAACGAATTGGGACCAAACTCTATTTAACGTGGCCTGGTGCGGTTCCCGTCCGTATTTACATAGGATAGGCATTAAATGAACGCTGGCCGCCTGCTTAGCGTCCACCGTGGCGACAAATATTGTGTCGCCCCGGCCGGCCGTGCTCTGCTCCGATGCTGATTAGGTCCTCATTCGTGCGACGCGACCGAGCCGGTGCACAGGTTTTTCTCGTTTCCGATACGATTTTTCGTCCCGGGCTGTAATGGAACCCGGCTGTGCGGTGACACCGCGCAGCTCCATTAGGAACGAGGAGACCCGGCGACGAACACGTGGGAGGACACTGGAGTTTGTCAAATTTTAGTTTTACATAAGCTTGTATTTTGAAACATGGCGAAGATCAGAGTCGAGTCTCATGTAAACGATGGAAGCCTGAAACAAGTGTTAATTAACCCAGATACATTACGGTCGGATCGAGTTTGAGGAAGTGATGAGTATCATTTAAACTTTCTCATTTACGCGTCCTCGGTTGTACAGAAGCGAAAGGTTCTTCCATACGGCGTGACTGAATTTTAACAGATTGGAGTGTTTGTCATTTCCAAGGTCGTTATTTGGCCATAAGCCTGTTAGGACGCAAGAACTTTCAAGCGGTCCAGGTTACGGCACAAATATATCGGGGTTATTCTGAATGGCGTCATATTGAACGCTTGATGAGATTTTCGCATTTCGATGCCCCCTCCACCTCTTCTTTTCAAAAATGGTTGAAATGGCTCTGAGCACTATGGGAGGTCATCAGTCCCCTAGAACTTAGAACTACTTAAACCACACTAAGGACACCACACACGTCCATGCCCGAGGCAGGATTCGAACCTGTGACCGTAGCGGTGACGCGGTTCCAGACTATAGCGCCTAGAACCGCTCGGCCACTCCGGCCTGTCCATTTCTTTTCATTTAGGAGCCTTCCTTTCGTGCAGGACCAATGTCCATCCCGGCTTCTATCATATTTACACTTTGAAAACGCATTCTTAATTCGCTGGGCTGCATTACTCAGCAATTATAGACCTAGGAGGTTTTTCTTGTGCTGCAGGAATCATTAATGTGTCCCACAAATTTCTGTCATAGATCATTACTGTCTCTTATACGAGGGGCGTTCTGTAAGTAATGTAACACACTTTTGCTTCTAGACCAATTTTGGTCCAAAAAATGCTGAATTTGTTGTGGAACATTGTGGAACATTCCCTCTTCAGTCCCTGTAGTTTCATGAAGTTCCGATAGGCGGCCGCGCTATACACAGCCTTCAAAATGGTGTCTGTAACGAAGGTGCGTTCGAAGCAGAGAACCGTCATTGAGTTTCTGTTGGCGGAAAACCAGAGCACCTAAGGAGAGCTGGCAGCGAACAAAAGCACGGTGAGTCGTTGTGTGGAGCGTCAGTCATCATCGCAACAAGGTTGCGAAACCTGTTCGATCACTCGCATGCCGGCCAGATGCACACAGCTGTGACTTTTGCAATGTTGGAACGTGCGGACACTCTCATTCGAGGTGACCGATGGGTCACAAACACCTCTCTCCTCAACTGGACGTCTCTGTTACTAGTGCTGACACACTAGTCCACCAGCTCTGGTACTCAGAGGTATGTGCCTGCTGAGTTCCTCGCCGCCTAACAGAAGACCATAAAGAGCAAAGAAGGACCATCTGTGCGGAATTGTTTGTGCGTGAAGAGGGTGATCGTGACGTCACTGATGCAGACGTCTACCGATAGAGTGGTACCATGCGGGTATACAGGCAATCCCAGTAAGGTGGTATAAGGCCGTCACATTGAACGGAAATTATGTTGAAAAAAGTGTTTTAAAGCCAAATGAGTGAGGAATAATACGGTGTAGTGGAATGCTGAATAACATCAACCCGTTACCCAGAAAAAAACTGCGTTGCTTTACGAATGAGCTTCCGTATAACTCACAAGACTAAGAAGTAGTCCTGGTCGAAGATGACACTGTTCTAAACACATGCAACTAATACAAGAAATTCTAAGTAACGTTCTTGAGATAACTGTTATATGTCGTTTAGTAAAATGGTTATTGGTTTAAAAAGAAACACAGGACCTACGCTGCTGACAGATGTATATAGATAGTGCTTCGTTATTGACGCAGAATAAGCAAAATTTTTGAGTTCAAGTGTTGAAGAGAATTTAAATAGCGAGAAAAGACACCTCAGATTCTCTTACAAATGATTTCATCCTGTTCGTAAAGAAACAAATCACTAAAATAATAGTATTTGCTTATTTTTAGTCAAAAACTTCTGGTGGAATTACGCGATAGAGTAACGTAGTTTAAAACAAGCAGGTGCTACAGCGTGTGTAACAAGAATAATAAATTACTTGAGGAACTGAACAACAATTTCACGGTAAACACGAGCAGTTCCACAACAGTGAAGAAAGACAAACGATGTCTGACGTTGTAAGACAGATACAACTTAGCTGTCATGGTTTCGAATCTTCATCCGGCTGCTGCTGTAGGTTTCCAGTCTCGCAGTGTGACCATACTCAGATCAACTTTTAAAAAAAGGTACATAATTATGGGATGTCTTGGACCTAACATGCCAAACGTTTTTCTCGATAACACTACCTCCGAGCCGTTCGTAATGAAGTCCTTGTTAGGCAGACTTTTAACATCAAATTGAACAGTTATCCTCAGGTCGCCTGTACTCTGCCAGCGAGGTATTCGGCAAAATTTCAAATAAGAATGTCATTCAAAATTTGGTGTCGTTTAATAGAGCGCTCAGGATTTGATTTTCTTTTTTTTGTCAGGTAAGTTTTTATGTTTGTTCTTCGAATTGCACAATATCTCTCATCAGTATTGCTGACATTGAAGAAATGAACAACGCTTAAAGAAAAGAAGAAGAATGTTGTAGGATGTGTTTAAAATTTTTCACTTTAGTGCTGCTATAAGAGAGGCTGTTTAAATTATTTTTAAATTTAAATATGAAAAAATCACGATTTAAAGTACAAATTACCTGTCGTTTTATGCTCATTACGAAATTAATGTTGTTATTCAAGTGTATCCACTATCCTTCAACATTTCTGTTTCATTCCTTAAGCTTTTATTTACCCGTTGGCACCGACATAGTTGTTACGATAATATTGTCGGTTCTTCTCTTTTTACTGAAAAAGACCTAAGCGAAATAAGGAGTTAAATTTTGAGAGCTCTGTTAAACTCTAGTAATTTTATACTACCATCGCACTTCGTCCAGTCTGCAGCAGATTCCAAACAATGGTGGCTTCACTCTTCCTTTCGGTATTAATTGTTTATCCATAAACCATCCCTGCGAAGAACTTTTGCATGCACATAAAGGGCGGTTCGATAAGTTTGTTCACCGTGAATATAATGTAGAAGTGGTGAGAAACTCAGCCTTGTTTAAATTGTCGAGATGTCAGACACAAAATCAGACACCAAATGAAACAAGTAATAAAGGAATGAACAGCTCCTGGAAATCGGGAAACGAAACAGATAACACGCAAACGGTCGCATTCAGTAATTTTACGTGATCCCACGATTACCAACGTCGAAACCAGCATACGCCGCGCAACAGCTACAAGTGTACTGCTGAGGTGGATTAACAGTAGTTGAGATTGGCCGCAGGTGATTCTGGGACAGGTGTACCTGTCGGCAGTTCGTGTCAAGCTCCGCCCCCGGCTGTTGAGTGCAGGAGCAAGTAGACTGACGGAAGCGAGCGTGCGTTTAATTACAGGTCCAGAGGGGCGGTCAGTCGGGATAATTCGGTTATGCTAATGGCGCCGCGTCATCAGGGCCGTGTTATTAACAGCAGGCCCGGGCGTGGTCGTTACTTCTCGGCAGAGGGGGGTGGATGGGGTGGAGGGTGGGGGCAGCGGGGGAAGGACGGCTAACACGACCTTCGGTTTAGCGCCCAATACTGGCTGAGTCGGTAACGAAAGACGTTCTGCGAGGCCAGTTCCTCGCGAGAGTGGACCAAGAAAAAGATCAGAGTTCTGATTCTCTTTATTATCTCTTTATTTAGAGCAATTCCGTTCCTCAGTCGCTAAAACCCCTATAGGATGACTTTGTTGTCCGTCTGTCTGTCCGAAAGTAAAGACCCCTTTTCCTCAGAAAGCTGAAATTTATGGCAGATACTAAGGTCTATGGTTCTAAGTCAGTGCGATCAGAAGATACGACTGTCTGAAAGACCTCTTTTTCTCAGCGACGGATGGAGACATCAAGTTGAAATTTATGTCAAATACTAAGGTCTATAGTCCGGTCCGTTAGCCATCCAAACAACTTAAGCTTCTAAGCCAGTACATTCAAAAGATCAGAGTTCTGTCACATATTTCGATACTTGCTAACTCACTCACCAAAACCTTTGAATGAACTAACTACATACATGTCGGTCCTGGCAGAAGAAGCAAAAATTACTTAACATTTTAAAGATGAAGGAATATACAACAATAAAATGCAAATTTATAGCACTACTACTTTCCTTTTCCAGTTGCACGAAATGAAAAGTTTTTCTTATCATGTAATTCACGATTAGGTATAGTTAATTTCAATAAATAACAAAACCCGCCAGGTTAGCCGAGAGCGCTAACGCGCTGCTTCCTGGACTCGGGTAGGCGCACCGGCCCCAGATCGAATCCTCCCGGCGGATAACCGACGTCGGTCGGCGTGCCGGCCAGATTGGATGTGGTTTTAGGCGGTTTTCCACATCCCGCTAGGTGAATACCGGGCTGGTCCCCACGTTCCGCCTCAGTTACACGACTCGCAGACATCTGCACACGTTCGCACTATTCCCTGAATTACACTAGACGCAGACAGCAGGGGTACACTAATTCCGTCTCGGGGGGTACGGGGTGGCGGCAGGAAGGTCATCCAGCTACCCCTTTCCACGAACCTTTCCAAATCCGTTCCTAACACAGCGCGGGACATGGCACCAGTGAAAGAAAGAAAGAAAGAATTGAAATAAATAACAAAAAATAAAGAAGTTGCCACATCACACGCAACAGGAAGACAATGTGATCTAGCGGTAAAGCGTGTGACTGGAAACGGAGAGATCTGGGGACAGAATCTCGGTCGGACCTCTGATTTGACAGTCGTCGTTTCAGTCTAGCCTTTACCTCTCAATGATGTGAGGAGACGCCAGAAACAACACGTGATTTGGATTTCACGTTAAGTTGTAGGTCCTCTTTCCCCCTTTATAACTGTGGTAAGTTAGGGATACCCAAGTCGCTGAAGTGACGTCCAGTAGAGAGACTTGCACCAGGCCGTTGAGCCATACGAAACTATTATCGTAATAAAAATAACAATAGTAATAATAAAAATTATTATTATTATTATTATATACATAATTAAGGTTGTACATATCACTCAGAGGGTAACTCCTACCCGCACTTGTCACGCATTTTTACAGTAGAGCCCGATTACATAATCCATATATTAAAATGAAACAAAATGTGCTTAACGGTTAAAGACAGGAAAATTTGTGTTTAAGAGTACAACAAAAAAACGTTCAAGAAGAGTATGGCAACATCTATAGTAGGAAAAACTTTTTAACCTCCTCTTATTGCCGACGAACAAGTTATTGCAGCTGGAGAGAAGAATGGTGCGAGCTACATGCTATGAACCCTGACAGAAGAATACGAAAGTTTGGGGCTGACGCATAACATGCAGAAAACCAACATAAACACTGAACTAGCAAAAATCAAACGTTGGGACCATGCGTGCTCATCTTCTCTGCCCTTCACTTCCCCCTCAGAAAGAAAAATGATCATACGCCGAACGCAAATGCTGTCCCTACGCTTTGACGGACTTAGAAGCTGAGTATCAGTATGGATAAACCAGAGTTTATAATGGATACTTAAGGTAGCAAGAGCATCTAGAAACTTTTATCGTGAAATCTCAAAGTTACTTAGCCATTCATCGTCGAATTAATATGCTTTAGGGGTTTAAGGTTTCACACTATGTTCACCTGTAAAGATTTTAATTTCTTCCATAAATTCTATTTCTCACTTCCTCACAGCAGAATGAAAAGAATGAGGAATTTAAGAAGATTATTATATGTATCAATCGGTTACACTGTTCTTTAAATGGCTTTTATTTTATAAAAGGCTGATATATATATATATATATATATATATATATATATATATATATATATTATTCACGTTTGGGCCCTACTGGACCACGCGAAGTACAATCACGGGGCATTCAGTTATTTTCTTTTAGACTTTCTCTCTGCCCAAATTGTTTTCATTCTCTCGGAATGAGCTCTTTTCCTTTCATCAGACCATGTGGTTCCAGTTTTCTTTGGTTTTTCAGCTTGACCAACTACCCAGTCATGAATTTTTTGCCTAAATAATTTTCTGTCTTGAATTTCATCTTGTTTTATATCTGCCTCTTTCATGTCCTCTTTTATAGCAGCAATCCATTTTATTGTCTCAGATTTAGCTTTACTTCGATTTTCGTAGAATTCCACTACTTGTTTAGTTAGTCTGGTAGCATCCATTCTTTTAATATGCCCATAAAATTTTAATCTGCCTTTTTTCATATCCGAATATATGCTGGTGTATTGTTGAATTTCACTATTTGCTCTTAGCCTGTATGTTCCTTCTTCAGTATATTTTGGACCTAGAATTTTTCTGATTGCTTTTCTTTCTCTTTTTTGGATTTCTTGAATGTCCTTTTTTCTGTTTAAAATTAGCGTTTCAGCCCCATAAAGGCACTCTGGTTTTATGACCGTGTTGTAATGTCTCAATTTAGAGTACCTCAAGAGACATTTTTTGTTGTAGATGTCTTTTGTAAGTCTAAAAGCTGTCTCCATCTTTTGACAACGAATTTCATTTCCAATTTTTTCTAGACCAGTCTCTGAGATTGTTTCACCTAAATATTTGAATTGCGAAACTCTTTTGATTTTTCCATACTTAGTTTCCAAAAGTTTGGGTGCCAGTTTGTTGCTAGTCATATACTGTGTTTTTTCAAATGAGATTTGGAGACCTACTCTTTCTGCTGTTTCTTTAAGAATTTCTATTTGTTTCTGAGCAATTTGGATGTCCTGCGTTAGAATAACCAAGTCGTCTGCAAAGGCCAAACAGTCTATTCGAATATTTGTTCGTCCTAATTTCACTGGTTGGTCAATTTTGAACTCCAATTTTCGTTCGCGCCACTCTTGTATTACTTTTTCTAGAACGCAGTTAAATAGCAACGGAGAGAGTCCATCACCTTGCCTCACGCCTGTTTTTATTTCAAAGGGTTCTGAAATTTCTCCTCTGAACTTTACTTTTGATTTTGTACCAGTTAGCGTGTCTCTGATAATTGCCGTGGTTTTAGGATCCAGGCCTTGTTCTTTCACAATTTGGAAAAGAGATTCACGATCCACTGAGTCATAAGCCTTTCTAAAATCTACAAAGGTACAAACTAGTTTTTTATTGTAAATTTTTTGATGTCTGAGAATTAGTTTGAGGACTAAAATCTGTTCTGGGCAAGATCTATTTGGCCTGAAACCTGCTTGATATTCGCCAATTTTCCATTCAAGTTGTTGTTGTGCTCGGTTCAGAAGACATTGAGAGAGGATTTTGTATGTGACTGGAAGAAGAGAAATTCCTCTGTAATTATTAACATCAGTTTTGTCTCCCTTCTTATGAAGTGGGTGAATCAAGGCGGTTTTCCATTCATCAGGAATTTTTTCAGTTTGCCAAATGTTTTGCATAATTGAAGTAATTTCTTTAACGGTTTTTGTTATTAAAAGACATATTTTGCACAGCGGGCCCCAAAGAATAAAAGATTTAAAGAGACTCATACGTGTTTTCTCCCACCATTTTGTTTTTTAGATGCCTGTCCTTTGAACATCGTGTTAAACCTGTCCACTTTGCTTGACACGTCAGTTTTGTAGTGATAAGAGAGGCGCTAACCAAATTAATCTCAATGTTTCACGTTCCCTCGTGTTGCATGGCAAACTATTATTATTAATAACAAATTTTCTTCGATGATCGTCAACAATTCTTTTTTGTTTTCTGGTCCGTTTTTTTAATATCAGATTGGTTATAACTATTGTCCGTCTGAGTAGTGTGCGTGGATGATTTCTATGCTGAGTACCCAAGGTTCAATTCCCAGTATTACCAGCGATTTTCTCTTGGTGGGAGGGTTGGAATCAGTTTCATTCAGCCTCGTGATGTAAGTTGAGGAGCAATGAGAGGTAGTGACTCCAAAGTCTGCAAATGCAGATCCAAATAACGGTATCGACTGAGGGTAACACGGTTGTCTGTCGGTTCAGATCGACTCCCCTCCCCCCTGAATGGCAGAGTTTTGCTTTGATTTTTACACCTGTTGTCCAGTTTATGTATTCTTCTTGGGAGACTGATTCCTTTCGTAAATTTCAGACAACATTTGAGAAATATTTAGACGTATATCCATATTAAGCTTAGAATCCCTCTGTCAATGTAAACTACAAATCATGTGGGATGTAAGGCTCCACAGTTTTTCGTTATTTGTTCTTTTCGTATCTCACCTAACATTGATAAAGGTATTGCCAAAAATGGTAAAATAAGACGTAGGAGAAATGAGATTTTGTGAGCAAATCATCACCACAAACTTTGTCTTGATATCTGACAGAAAATCCAAAGAGACTGAGGTCGTATATAAAATACTCTACTACAAGAAACAGTCAACGTCTTCTCTACGTGACAGCGTTGGAAATACTGTCGATGACACTGATGCTAAAGTAGAGTTCCTAAACACAGCCTTCCGAAATTCTTTCATCAAAGAAGACGAAGTAAATATTCCAGAATTCGAATCAAGAACAGCTGCCAAATGAGTATCTTAGAAGTACATATCCTCGGAGTGCTGAAACAACCCAATTCACTTCAAAAAAGCAAGTCTTCCGGTCCATATTGTGTACCAGTTAGGTTCCTGTCAGAGTACGCTGATACAATAGTTCTGTACTTAACAGTCATATAACACGCTAGCTTGAAGAAAGATCCGTACCCAAAAACTGGAAAGTTGCACATGTCACCCCAGTACTCAAGAAAGGCAATGGGAATGCTCCAGTAAATTATAGGCCCATATGATCAACGTCGATATACGGCAGGATTCTGGAATGTATGCTATGTTCGAATATTATGAATTACCTCGAAGAGAAAGGTCTGTTGACGCACAGTCAACACGGATTTAGAAAACATCGTTCGTGTAAAACACAACTAACTCTTTACTCGTACGAAGTCTTGAATGCTACTGACAAGGGATTTCAGATTGATTCCGTATTTATAAATTTCCAGAAGGCTTTTGACACCATACCTCACAAGCGGCTTGTAATCAAACTGCGTGCTTATGGAATATCGTCTCAGTTGTGCAACTGGATTCGTGATTTCCTGCCAGAGGGGTTACAGTTCCCTGTAACTGACGGAAAATCATCGAGTAGATCAGAAGTTACTTATGATATTCCCAAAGATAGTGTTATGTGCCCTCCGATGTTCGCTATCTTTATAAAGGATTTGGGAGACAATATGAGCAGTCGTCTTAGGTTTTTCCAGGTGATGCTGTCGTTTATCGTCTTAAAGTCATCTGACGATCAAAAAAATTGCAAAACGATTTAGAAAAGATATCTGCGAAATCTGGCAATTGACTCTGACAATGAAAAGTGTGAGGTCATCCACATGTGTGCTAAAAGGAATCCGTTAAACTTCGGTTGTATGAGAAACCAATCAAATCTAAAGTGCTTAAATTCAACTAAATGTCTAAGAATTCCAATTACGATGAACTTTATTGCGAAAGAACACATACAAACCGTCGCGGGGCAAGCGAATCAAATATTGCTTTTTATTGGCAGAACACTTAGAAGCTGCAGCAGATCTACAGAAGAGACTGCCTACACTACACCTATCCATCCTCTTTTGGAGTACTTCCGCGCGGTGTAGTATCTTTACCAGACAGGATTAACGGAGTACATCGAGAAACTTCAAAGAATGGCAGCACGTTTTGTATTATCGGAAAATAGGACAGAGAGTGTTACGGATATTATACAGGATTTGGGACGCAAATAATTAAAACAAAGGAGTTTTTCCTTGTGGCGGGGCGTTTCACGAAATTCAGTTACCAACTTTCTCTTCCGAATGCGAAAACATTTTGCTAACGCCGACCTACATAGGGAGAAACGATCATCATAACAAAATAATGGAAATCAGATCTCGCTTGGAAAGATTTAGGTGTTCTTTAATTCCGCGCTCTGTTCGACCGTGGAATAATGTATTAGTGTGAGGGTGGGTCAATGAACCCTCTCCAGGGTCTTGATTGTGATTAGCAGACTGTCCATGTAAATGAAGATGTAGATTATATGCTGATGACATATTCAAAAGCTTCAGGGGGAGCGATTCCAATGAGATATCGCATAGATCCTACTCCACCACAATGCAAGCACATGCTTTGGCGTTATATTTTAAAAGTTTAGTCTTACGCCCAGTTTCCTTTCATCCGGCTACCTACAACCCATCAAAATTTATTGCTCCACTTTGAGACAATAACAAGAGTAGCATCATATTTCTGAAAAATATAAATCCAGACGTTAAACCTTCAAGCAATTGACACTTCACAGTTAATTTCCAAGATAAATCTTCGCACACAAATTGCCCTCTCCTTCAGACTTCGTTAATCTGTATAGCAAACACGTATGAACGCAAAGATAAGGTGTCCCTGTGACAGTTGTGTGCAAGACGTTCTTCCGGAGCATGGACATAAACATGAAGTGAGAATTATATTCGAAATAGATCTACATACCAACATGCTGAAGAGTGTCGCAACCAATATGTAATAACTTTAGGCAGAATGGCGCCGAATGATGTAAAGAGTGCCGCGTAATCGACTTAGTGACACGGGGAACCCTAAAGATGTTTCGAAACCAATGTTGAAAAGCCATTAAATTAAAGCACGAACAGTAACATAGAGGGCACATCCTCCCCAAGCAAATTAAGCCGTAAGATAAGGGAAACCTATTACAGGACAGTGCTTCTGAAGCAATAAACGTGTTCAACACAACATAAACAAGACGTAATCTCGGGCAGCGCGAACACAAACTACAGTAACCTCCCACTCATTCGGGCAGCGGGAGAGCCCAACCAAACGACAGGGTGTACCCTCATACAGCGAGAATCGAAGCTGATACGTGTGTGTCACTCGTGAATTACTTAATAGCTTAACCCTAATTGGAGTTTTCAAAATATGTACTTGTCCTACAGGGGCTGTGTGTTGAATGGAGCCAGGTATTAACACTCTGATCTGTGGCAGTCGATGCTGCGGTCGTTGAAACGACTCCAGCGATGTGAGAGATAAGGACAACCTTCTGCTACTGTGACATTCTCCACTCAGAGGTCCAGGCAGCTGGTGTAGTTATATATCTGCAGCCTTATTAGAACCAGCCTATTCACTGAGGGGACCCTTCCGTGGCCAAGAAGTCAGTGGAAAAACAGCTGTCCTGCAAGAGTTCGCGCAGGTAGTAAATTATCTTTGAATATGCTAAAGGATATCTCACCGTCTGTCTTCATCGGAATTTGGAAGTTAGAACTGAAAACCATCGATAGTGAGATGCCTGCATTAATTTACAAATACACGTAACGATCATTCCGCTAATTAACGATCCAAATCGAATAGTTACTACCTACATTTTGCTGATAAAAGTTTGTAGACCTTATCTCGGTTGCTTCCTACACGCATTTATGAGAGAAAACATCATCACCTGTATTTCCATGTCTCGCCTGAGGCCTTTTGAAATTAATCATTTCCAATAACTGTGGGCATGTTGGGTTTCAGTCGCTTATCGCTTATAACTCGTTACAAACTGCCAAGTTTATCCGTTTGAACAATACAAATAAGGACTTAAAAATATAAAATACAAACAAAATTGTTCCGCTTATCAGGTTGATTATTGGCTTACATTTTTGTACTATATGAACCAAAATCCCAAAAACTAAATTTCATTGATACTAACACCATCTCTGTGCCAAGCAGAGAACTTACCATCTTCCCCTGTAAATGTTGGTATACTCACCAAGTAGCAACCGGATCTTTCTGCTATAATGAAGTCATTAGTTTTGAGTCAATACGCGTATATGCATTTCTTGTGTAATACACATATTATGTGACCTGATAACACAAAGCCCAAAAGTCACAAACTGACTAACACATTAATTTACACTGGCGCACCAACGAGAACTAATAATGCATTGCTGTGTCAGATCACACTTACGAATTTGGCACCGTCACGTGGTCAGTGGGGACCACATTCTGTAAAATGTTTTCTTGTGTCTTCAGTCTTGTGACTCGTTTGATACAAGCCACCAAGAATTCCTGTCCTGTGGCAACCTCTTTATCTCAAAGTAGCACTTGCACCCTACATCTTTAATTATTTATTGGATATATTCCAATCTCTCTCTTCCTCCATATTTTACACTCTACAGCTCCCTTTAGTACCGTGGAACATATTTCTTGTTGTTTTAAGCCATGCGTTATCATCACGTCCCTTCTTCTTGTCAATGTTTTCCTTGTGTTCCACTTTATATCGATTCTGCTGAACTTCCTCGTTCATCTTATTACTCCACCTTATTTTCAGCACTCTTCTATAGCACATCTCAACTGCTTCCATTCCCTACTTTTTCGGTTGTTGCACACTCCATGATTCACTACAACACAACGTATGGTCTCCGTAGTATACTCTCACAAGTTTCTTCCTCAGGTTCAGGCCGATGTTTGATGCTACCAGACTTCTATTGGTGAGGAATGCTCTCTTTGCCTGTAATAATCTGCGTTTTACCTCTTCCTTGCTTCGTCCGTCATGTTTTATTTTGCTTGCAGGGTAGCAAAATTCGTTGCCTTCGTCTACTGTGTTGTCATCTCTTTTGATACGTTTGTCACGTATCTACTATGCTACTCCTAATTTCTTTCATCTTTCTTCGGTTTACTCTCAGTCTATATTCTGTATTTATTACACAGTTCATTCAGTTCAACAGGCCCTTCAGTTCTTCCTTATTGTCACTGGGGATAGCAATGACATCAGCGAATCTTATCGTTGATACGACGAAGGTATTGGAATAAAAAATAATGTGTAAACATAGCGTGGCACAATTGTCAATTTGCCAAAAGCAGTAAAATTATCAGAAGAAAATTGTTTGTATCTTAATGTCTTTTCTCTGTGGATGCAGTAAAACTACAGAACGAGATATGAAGTTTTAATTTATTACGTCTTTACTAACTCTATTTGAAGCATATTTTCCAGACAGTATCCACATGTACCGCGGAATGTACCTCCAAAATTATATTATTGTACGACACATAGTACAGGAGGTAATGACGTTACACACATTGATATGCTAGACAAACCAGCTCTTTCTTAAAACGGATTGCAAATTACCCACACTGTACCGATCCAGTGTTTGATACAGCGAATACCTGTTAGTGGGCTTCAAGAAACTGTAAAAATAATATTAATATTTTTACAAACTTTTTTCGCTTAGTGCTTTACATCAAATAATTAACACATTAAGTTACCTGTAAATTAAAAAAAAAGTTATAAACTGTTTTATAAACGGGAGCTCGATTCTTTAGAGAACTAGTTGATAAGTTTTTGTCGACGAACGAACTCTGTAAAACTCATCATGATTGAAGTGACAAGATTACCACCCATTCCACTTTAGGCATTAAATGTATTTATTTTCATGGTAATCACTAATTACACCAGTTTCGTACTCAAGAGCAGTAGAAAAAACGATAAAATCTCCTAAACGCAGCGGATAGACTGTGGTAGCTTCGAAATCCGTTTTTAAGTTGGAAGCGTTGATGGATACATGGCGAGTGAAGTCCGAAGCGTGAAAAACAGGTGTTTGCCTTACAAGAAAAGATCCCCAGCTGCATTTCATCACAAACTAGTAGAAGTTTACAATGTAAGTGTAATGTCATGAAAACAATGCGTGATTATGGTGCCAGGAATCAGATCTCGGATACGGGTGATACATACAGCCCTGAACTCGTATAAGCGATTTCCATGTTTTCGGACTATAAAGTAGCACCTGGTCGGTTGCCACCTGAGAACAGATGCCGATGTTCAAGGGACTGTCGTCATGTTCTTCCTGGAACCGGACACTGATTTCTTCCACACCCGTTTCGGCTTATTAATATCCTGATGGAACGAATGCTTAGAAAGAACATGGGTACTTTGTGGAATAGTAATGCGTCAGAGCATTAGGAGCTTTGTGCGTCTCTCTGATTTCCTGAATAAATCATTCCTCTCAGTAGTCTTCGAGCGGTCTAAGGCGCTCCAGTCATAGACTGTGCGGCTGGTCCCGGCGGAGGTTCGAGTCCTCCCTCGAGCGTGGGTGTGTGTGTTTCTCCTTAGGATAATTTAGGTTAAGTAGTGAGGAAGTTTAGGGACTGATGACCTTAGCAGTTAAGTCGCATAAGATTTCACACACACACACACACACACACACACACACACACACACACACAGTAGTCTTGTCACTTTGAAGCACCCTCGTAAACTGTGACTACACACACACACACACACACACACACACACCCACACACACACACACACACACAGTAGTCTTGTCACTTTGAAGCACCTTCGTAAATTGTGACTGGTACTGAAAACGAGTGATGTTCGAATTTCAGAAGAATCCTGCAACCTTAGAAAATACGTTGTTTTTATCGCCTAAAGGCGATCTTGATTGCTAAAACATTTTAACTATTTATTTTTTTATTTTTTGACCGTCTTGTAAGGAAAGCAAAGTGGACATGAATATGGAGTGTGTCCGACCTTCGCCTTAATGACAGCTTGAACTCGATACACTTTCAACAACGCGTCTGAAAGTCTGTGGAGGAAGGGCAGTCCATTCTTGAGAAACCAGATAGTGGTATCGAATGACGGAGCCTGTAGCGAAGTACGCTTTACAGCTCTGCCCAATGTGTTACTTTGTGTTCAGGTCAGTCCATTTCAGGACTGTTATTGTCTACAAACAATGGCCTATCAGATGCTACTTTATGACAGAGTGCGTTGTCATGCCGGTACAAACAATCATCATATCCTTACACATTCAGCGTTTTGTCAAGCGCAATAAGGGAATCACACAGTGCTCAAACACTGGATTCGCATTCGCGGGAGCTACGATTCAATTCCGCGTCCGGCCATCCCGATTTAGGTTCCTGTGATTTCCCTAAATCGTTTTAGCCAAATGCCGCGACGGTTCCTTCCCCATCCTTCCCCAATCCGATGGGACCGATGACCTCGCTGTTCGGTGCCGTCCACCTAAATCAACCAAACAAACAACAGTGGCCACTGAAAACACCCCCATACCGTACACATCCTCCGTTCTTCACTGATTGCACTACAAATGAGAGCAGACATTTTTCTCCAGACATTCACCAAACTGAGATACTTACATCGGATTGCCACAAGATATAGCGCGATTCATCACCCCAAATCACTCATTTCCAGTCATCCTTAGTCCAGTGGCGACGCTTTTTGTACGACGTTAAGCGGCGTTTTGCATTGTCTGCAGAGATGTGTGGCAGCTCGAACACTGTATCGCCTCCTTTTAAACTACCTGCACACTGTCTCTGTGATAGCTGCACTGCTTCTTCGTAGTAGTCTGGATCTGACGAGTGACTTTTTCGTCTTATTTCTTGCGACTTTTTTTACAACCACCCTCCGCTGGTAACTGACGGTTCGTGTTCGTTAGTATTTGAGGTCTGCCAGGCCTCGGTTTTGCTGTGGCTATTTCTCCACGTTTCCGCTTCACATACACAGATTTTGAAGGGTCGACTTACACAGATTTAGAAGGGTTGAAGTATCCCTAATTATTTATGTGACTTCCTACGACAGCTCCAAGCTCGAAGTCACTGAGCTCTACTGAGGGACCTATTCAGCTGTTACATCTTCTCTATTGATAACGCAATACTTGCTACCTCCTTTTATTTATTTATTTATTTATTTAACCTGGCAAGATTAGGGTCATCAGGCCCTCTCTTACATCTAACCAGGCATTCTACTTATTTTACATTCATACGTTTTAGTAGGCATGTTAAACTTCATCTAGTACAAAAAGTGAAATAAACAATTAGAAAGGTACACCTGGAAAAATACATACATATAGAGTTTATATTCGTAGATCATAAGTACTGTTATAATTAGACATTATTGAAGAGTCAAATTTTAGATAGGAGTACTGGCAGCAGGGAGTATGAGGGAGACTCATGGTGAAGGGAGGAGAAGAATAGACATGATGAAACATAATTAAGAAAATATAAAGGAAAAGAAGATTGCCTGGCTAATAGAGATAGATGAAGAGGAAGGCATCTCAGGAGCAAGATAGGAGACGCTAGCTTTGCTATTTGACAGATGAGAGGATTGGCCTGGTACATTAATTATACTTTTATACTGGCGAATTTGCCTCCTGTGACATCTACTGGTCAATTTCGCGTTACACGGGTGAATGTTGATACTTTGGTTAGATATTCTACATAACAGGAGAGGTATGCGTCATCTCTAGCTCAGAAGGATTTTTGTTAAATTTTATATAGTAGAATTGAAAACAAACCCCATCCACTGTTAACATATGGTTCAAAAGCGAGAAAATACGTTACACGTATTAAACTGTTTTGTTAAAATGGTTGATGTAAATCATCATCATTTTCGTGGACCTTTGTACCACGTTGGGTCGGTCATGTTACTATGGATTTGGGAATATTAGAGTCAGAGGGTGGCTGGATGCCCTTCCTGTCGCCACCCTGCACCCCCTGGGATGGAATTTGTGTACCGCAACTGTCTGTGTCTAGTGTAAGCCATGAGATAGTGCGAACGTTTTCAAATGACTGCGAGTCTTGTAACTGAGGCGGGACATGGGGACCAGCCCGGTATTCATCTAGTGGGATGTGGAAAACCGCCTAAAAACCATATTCAGGCTGGCCGGCACATGGGCCTTCGTCGTTAATCCGCCGGGCGAATTCTATCCGTGGCCGGCGCGCCTACCCGAGTCCAGAATGCAGTGTATTAGCGCTCTCGGCTAACCTGGATGATAAAACGAGGAATGTAAATATTCAGTGTAAAATTTATTTACTAAATTACTAGCTCCTCCAATGTGTTCAGAAAATTTCCCTTGTTATCTGTGAGCAATATTTTCAGATTTTTATGAATGTTTCTGATGTTACTGTGTTTAGTGGGTAAGTGAAAACGCAATGTTGTTTTGTTACTAGCGTATTTATGCTGTTTTATAAAGGGTGAGAAAATTTCTTCCCGTTTTGCCTGTGAAACGTCCTAAAATCTGGCTGACTGAAGAGGAATTTGAACCCGTGTCCTGCCGAACACGAATTCGCCGGTTTCAACCACTGCGCCACCTCCCTGCGTACGGCCACGGAGGGGAGCGTCGCACGGCAGCGACGCAGATAAATCTGCGGACGAGAGGACAACGGCTTCATTACTGATACTACAAAGTCCACGAGTCCAGCGCGTCGCTCGGTCGCGGGCCGGTTCGCCCCGGTGCTGCTCGCCTACCGATATTCATGGCCGTATTAAAATACAATTACGCACCAGTAAAACATCGGGGCCCGCCATAATCGTAAAACAATACGGACGCTTTCGCGGCAGTATTAAATGTAAGTGGCCGTAAAGGCGGACCGCGGACGAGTTTTATGCGCTGGCGGGCGACGAGCGCAGACGGGGCGGCTCGTCAGCTCGGCTCGTCAGCGCGACCACTCCCCGGGCGCCTCGTCGCGGAGGCGGCGCTTAACGTCCGCGTCATTAGCGTCGCGGGCGCCCGGCCTCCGCTCGCCTTTCTCACAGCCCGCCGCGCCGCCGGACGGGAAGGCAGCGGGCCACACCCGCCATTACCCGCCTGCTCCAGACGCTGCTCCGCCGTCTGTTCATTGCTGTGTCTCTCTCTCAGGAATTCTCCAGTCTGTCTACAGTGTTGCTGTCTGAGCGACCCTTTCGTTGGTCTTAGCACCACTGACATGAAACAAAGGAATTATGCTACCTTGCACTCATAGCAGGTCCGCCTCCCTAGCAGAAGTAGTCAGCGCTTACTGGCAGGTACTTTTCCTCGGTGGAATTGAGTGGAACGGATTCCTCTCAGCCGCGTAATGCCACCTGATGAGCTGCTCGAATGAGAAGTAGCTGCTCCTACTGTCCGCTTAAAATTAGTTGACAGTTGTCACTTCACGTGTTGGGCCTGGTTTGCTCCAATCAGAGTGCTCACACCCAAACCTCCAGATGTTAGACACTCAGATCGGTTCCAAACGTTGTACGTCGGTAGAGTACCAACCAAAACACCGATATGGTTCGTGCTACGTGCTGTCGTCCAGTAGAACATGCGTGAACAGTAATTAAAAGGAACACCGAAACTACGAAGCAGAGGAAAAGCGTGTCTGTGAAGAAATGGTTCGCAGATCCCGCGTTTGTGCGTGGGTAGAGCGCGAGATCATCGTGTCAAAAGTCCTGCGTTCGAAACCCACTGATTTCATGTTTTTAATATTTGTTTACGCGTGAAACTGTTATACGAGAGAACGTTTTCCTGAAATGTAAAAGTACTTTTCGGAGTTTGTAGTAAAGCTCTTTTGCCAGTCTGCTTTCGCTTCGTTGGATGAAAGTAGCAAACGTATAGAGTACATCTATAAAGATCGGCGTGTTGTTCTGTCGGGCATGGGGGAGAGAACAGACACCGCTCATGATGAAGCAGCTAGTGCATTTGTAGTTTCACAGAATAAACATAAACAATTGGTGTAACTCTTCAGGCTTTCCCGGCGATCTAATGACATCTTGGGTTGTCGGGTGTTCTGCCGGATATCAGCGTCGTACTTGCACGATATTTCGGTCACGTAGCTCGTGACCTTCATCAGGTGCGATCTGAGTCTCAGGTCGCACCTGATGAAGGTCAAGAGCTACGTGACCGAAATATCGTGCAAGTATGACGCTGATATCCGGCAGAACACCCGACAACCCAAGATGTCATAAACAATTGGAATAGTAGAATAAAGAAACAACTGCATCAGTCGTCCCGAAGTATTAATAGTCCCATGTAACACTTTAACACATATTACAGTAAAAAAATTGACACCATTGGGATTTGAACGCCAGACCCTGGGTACGACGATCTATCGCTCTGCAAACTTTCCCACGGAAGCTATATGTTTCAGTTACAGTTACGCTTTTCCTTCGCTCCGTAGTTTGTTTAACGATTATGCTCGTCCTTCTGGACGACAGCTCCTAGTACGAACTAAATCGGAGCTTGATACTCTATCGACATACAACGTTTGGTAGCGATCTGAGTGACGTTTGGACGTTTGGGTGTCAGGTACGCGGTCGACCGTTCGTCGTTGCCAAACTGCCACGAAAATTACTCAGTTCACATCCAGTTCCTTGTTAGACTTTCCTTCTTGGTATGTTTGGATCACAAATGATGGGTTTGGCACTCTTATTTGGTATTTCATCAAAAATGATAGCCACATAAACAATATGCACTCGTGAGGAAGCTAATAAAATACACACGTTTCATACGCAGCACTAGCCAAACTCTATTGAATATTTGCGCAAAAGACGTGATTCAGAGTTACATATACAGTTATCATAACCACAGAGATCAGCTTACATTAGTCCGCCTCCGTAGCGAAGCGGTAACGTTACCGCCTACCACGCCAAGAGGCCCGGGTTCGATTCCCGGCTGGGGCAGGAGATTTTCTCCGCTTAGGGACTGGGTGTTGTGTTGTCCTCATCATTATTTCATCCCCATATCCGGCGCGCAAGTCGCCCAATGTGGCGTCGAATGCAATTAGTACTTGCCGTCGGCGGCCGAGCTACCCCGAATGCGGGACTCCCGGCCCACAATGCCGTACGCTCACTTCATTTTAGCTTACATTAGATAAGTTTCGCACGACATTGCGTCAGGCCCAATTCTTGTAGGATGCAATTCATCGTTACCACTAGGTCCCATAGTTCAAATGGCTCTGAGCACTATGGGACTTAACATCTGTGGTCATCAGTCCCCTAGAACTTAGAACCACTGAAACCTAACTAACCTAAGGACATCACACACATCCATGCCCGAGGCAGGATTCGAACCTGCGACCGTAGCAGTCGCGCGGTTCCGGACTGAGCGCCTAGAACCGATAGACCACCGCGGCCGGCTAGGTCCCATAGTCGTAAATGTCAGTGCTTAACCCAATTTTGTTGCATAGCGCAATGGTTGGCTTATAAACCTAACGCGTGCTAGGTCCTAAGTTGCAATCTCGTGAAATATTGCTATTTTTTCGTTTTTAAACCTAATGGAAAGAGTATGATCATCATTTTATTCAGTTGATTGGTTTAAATGTATTTTTTTATTTAGAAGCATCATCTTCATCACCTTATTTTCATCCTACGACTCCTTTTTCGTTTCGAATCTACCTGTGTCGCCTACTGTCGGCAACTAAGTGCAATGAGGACCGCTCATCGGTTGGTAACGCGGCAGCTCGTGTGGCCAGTGTGAGGATAGTTCCAGGTAACCAGCGATAGCGAGAAATTACAGATTTGTTTCGACGCTGAAACGGAATTCTTTCTGGCTTGTGTCTGCGCGTAGAGGTTGCTTTAACCGCCGTGAACAAAGCGATCGTGATCTGAGTTCTGCCGCAGA
Organism: Schistocerca cancellata; assembly: GCF_023864275.1. NCBI lineage: Eukaryota > Metazoa > Arthropoda > Insecta > Orthoptera > Acrididae > Schistocerca > Schistocerca cancellata. The sequence goes on along the minus strand of NC_064632.1, from coordinate 462,790,949 downwards.
ATGTTGACCGCCATTTCCTCGGATACATTGCACATCACGAGGTTGTGGTTAGGTTTAGTCATCGGTCACTGAAAGTCGGCTGTCGACAGAGCATTCCACATTTTCAGCATACCTCGCGGCGGCCACTCCCATCGTGACACATTAACAGCATTTACTAAGAGACCCGCAGTGTTTGTGTGTCGCCCATAACGGAGCAGCAGACGGCAGCCGCAGTGGCAATACGGTGGCGGCAAATGACAGATGTCAACTATCAAGTAATTTTAACCGGACTATTGATCTAGAAAGCCGAGAACTGCCGGGAGACCGGTGTGTTGACCATATGACTCCACTACTGCCGGCCGGTGTGGCCGAACGGTTCTAGGCGCTTCAGTCTGGGACCACGCGACCGCTACGGTCGCAGTTTCGAATCCTGCCTCGGGCATGGATGTGTGTGATGTCCTTAGGTTAGTTAGGCTTAAGTAGTTCTAAGTTCTAGGGTGACTGATGACCTCAGATGTTAAGTCCCATAGTGCTCAGAGCCATTTGAACCTCCACTACTGCTTCCGAATGACGTCATACCTATTTTTTTCTCGTTGCAAGCACAATAACGCATGACACATGATGCAAGGCATGGAGGATGCACCCACTGTAAGAACTGTACTAGTATCGAACGTGGCACAGTGGTTAAGTGCCATACGATGAATACAAACGTCTGAGATTCCATTCCCTGACCAATTCCAGGAGTCATCTCTTTTACCTATGACAATGTTTATTGATGTAAAAAATTTCAGAATTGTTCGTGGATCAAAGTCGATGTTAAACTGTAACTCTATAGCTACCTGGGTAAGGTAGTTCAAAGGTCGGAGGAAGGCAAGAGCACAATCCAGTGGGATCGTAACTAGTAAACCACTGTGGTATTCAAACTAACCATTCGGTTGAAGATAAATTTACTTAGGGGAAACACGGTAAACGAAATGAAGCAAATATGCTAAATTGGAAGCAAAATAACGTATAACGGATAAAGCGAGTAGTATTTCAGCAGCAGACTGCCACAGGGAAAGAATGTACGTCTGGAGAACAACTTTATGTGGAAGTGAAACATGGATTGTGAACCAGAAGAGACAAGAGAGGTATATACGAGGAATGCTGACTAAGAACAGGACGATAGGACTTGTTAAAGACATAAGAGCATAGTTTCAGTGGTCGTAGACGGAGCTTCAGAATAGTTCAAACGGCTCTGAGTACTATGGGACTTAACATCTGAGGTCATCAGTCCCCTAGACTTAGAACTACTTAAACTTGACTAACCTAAGGACATCACACAAATCCATGCCCGAGGCAGGATTGGAACCTGCGACAGTAGCAGCAGCGAGGGTCCGGACTAGAGCGCATAGAACCGCTCGGCCACAGTGACCGGCCTAGACGGAGCAATAGGGGGTAAAAATTGTGGGAGGAGACAGGGATTGGAATATATCCAACAAACAGTTTATGAGTAATGGCGGATATAAGAGTGATAAGAAGAGTTTGGTGCGAGAGAAGAAGTCGTGGCGGGCTCTATCAGACCAATTATAAGACTGATGATCCATATTAAAGAAAAAAAAATGCACGTTCACAAGGTATACGCTTCATCCCAGCGCATTGCGTTGTAAAGACACATTATTTACTATAAAGCTTATTAGTCAATGTTCAAATATCTTTTACTGATTTGACCTCATACTTATTTTCAGTTGCCCATAGTACTTCTAGGCCGAGATAGTCGAAACAGGACAACCTATAAACAAGATTTGTTCGAGCATTGGCTGCTAACCATTAACCCGGCCGGATAGTCAAGAACGCCGCCAACGCACTCACAGTTGAAATACGGGAGTGGGGAGCCAGCCTGGGATCGACACCGCCTCGTGGGACGAGGGCTAGAGAGCCGGCCAGCGTTGATGTGGCTTTTAGGCGGTTTTCCACTACGTGAATACGGGGATGGAACCCACGACTTGTCTCAGACACGATGAATATTAGTTTGGTGCATAGGGTCGTAGCGGTTTTGTTCTACATATTGGTATTCTGGTTGATATGGTTTTATTTATCGGTTGCCGTTTTCTAATTGTAGTTCACTGTTGCTATTTTGTCATATGCAGGTAGTGAATGGAGCTGTGGACGCTAGAGAACAGAGTGCCAAGTGGAGAAACCGGAACATTTCCAAGTACTTTTCTCTTTGAGTTCAGTAGATGGGTCACAGCGGCGTAGGCGAGCAGAAAAATTTAAGCGTATACGGGGATAATACCATTGTACAGAGCAGGGCAAGGAAATGGTATTCTTCATTTCCAGTAGGATCGCTTTGATTCAAGTGACTCTTCGTTCAGAAAGGCTGGTTAAAATGGCTCTGAGCACTATGCGACTTAACTGCTGAGGTCATCAGTCGCCTAGAACTTAGAACTAATCAAACCGAACTAACCTAAGGACATCACACACATCCATGCCCGAGGCAGGGTTCGAACCTGCGACCGTAGTGGTCACGCGGTTCCAGACCGAAGCGCCTAGAACCGTAATGCCACCCCGGCCGGCCGGTACAGAAAGACCTTCGGGGATGATAAAATTCGTTTGAAAGCATTAATCCACAATGATCGACAGCAGTATACTCTAGAAGTGGTAAATGTGATGAACTTTGGTCATTCCACCCACCTGCAATAGCTAAGTTTCAAATATCGGTGTACGGGTACCGCGCGCTCTAAGCCAAAATCACACAAATTAGCGGGTGGCCTTAGCTGCCTTCCCCCTTGCTCGTCATCAAGTGGCTCGTGAACAACACCAACCATTCCTATCCTCTGTCGTTACTGGTGACGAGAAATTGTGCCTTTATATTGACGTGAAGTAAAGAAAGAAATGACTGAGCCCACGCAAAGCAGCATCTCCCGTACAAAGACCTGTGCCCATCCACATTTGCAGAACACCTAAGAGAAAATGACCACAAACCAACCACTAGAGAAGATGACATGAAAATAATTAGAATCAACAATAAAAAACACCTCCTAACCATGCAAGAAAATTACCACATACAGAAAACCAAAGCAGAGGTGAAAATCCTGTTGAATGACCAAGTACACATGCCAAGCAATTCGTTATTTACTCTAATAAATAAAATAATAGAATAACGTTCCCAAAAACTATTATTATATTAATACTGTCCAATATAGTAATAATAGAACACAACATCTTTACACTCACTCATCCATGAACCCCTCGACAGAATATTGAAACGAAAAGTCAAATCTACTGTCACCAAAGTTTTCAACCACTCGCTAACAGGCTAACAGCTAATACCACCCCCTCTCTCTCTCACTCACTCATACACACACACGGTATAAACATCATAAATAGAAGTTAGCATCGAACATATACTTCGTTAGGTGGGCAATAAATAGGTAAACATACCAAAGATGATAAAACACATAATGGCGTCGCAATATTTATCTTGTGCAAAACAGTGCGCGACGAAATAGTTGTATCGAGTGACAAAGGAACAATAGTCCACCATAAAAAAGAGTGATAAACATGGTGAACAGTGTGTGGAAGGCGAGAACACAAAGATGTGATTAAATGGCAGTGATAAAAGTGGTAGTGCGATCTCCAGACCAGATGTGAGTAAACGCAGATCAGCAAATCGTAAGTAATTACTTTTTTTACAAAAACAATCGCGAAGTGAACTGTTTAATAATCTGAAACTAACAAAACTGTATCGTTACAGATCCCAGTGATGATACCTTAGAACAGGAGAGGGCGAAACGCGCATGGGATAAATAAAGTTACTAAAAGCAGGAAAAGGCAGTTTTATTTACAAAACAAGTATGTACAAAAGACATTGTTGTACACCTGGTGGAACAGCGTCGGTGCAGTTTTGCTTCCGCGAGGTGTAATAGTCACTGCTGACATTTATGGCCAGCAACCGACAGTCTTGCAGACGCATTCCGAGAACAAGGAGCAGGAAGACTGTATGAAGTGATGCTGCTGCACGATAACCCCTGCCCGCATTCTGCTAGACTGACAAGAAACACTATGCAGGAGTTCGGTTGAGAAGTAATTCCGCACCAACCTTATTCATCTGATATTGCGCCCTCAGATAGTCATCTTTTCCGCTGTCTATCGAACAACCTTCAAGGAAATTCCTTTCCGGATAAAAATGCTCTCGGATCATGACTCGACGAGTTCTTCACCACAAAGCCACCTGATTTCTACAGTCATGGAGTCTAAAAGTTACCACAGCGTTGGTTGAATGTCGTAAATGGTGAGGGAGAATATGTTACTGATGACTAAAGTATCTGTTATGTTTATTAGTTGTACACTCCTGGAAATTGAAATAAGAACACCGTGAATTCATTGTCCCAGGAAGGGGAAACTTTATTGACACATTCCTGGGGTCAGATACATCACATGATCACACTGACAGAACCACAGGCACATAGACACAGGCAACAGAGCATGCACAATGTCGGCACTAGTACAGTGTATATCCACCTTTCGCAGCAATGCAGGCTGCTATTCTCCCATGGAGACGATCGTAGAGATGCTGGATGTAGTCCTGTGGAACGGCTTGCCATGCCATTTCCACCTAGCGCCTCAGTTGGACCAGCGTTCGTGCTGGACGTGCAGACCGCGTGAGACGACGCTTCATCCAGTCCCAAACATGCTCAATGGGGGACAGATCCGGAGATCTTGCTGGCCAGGGTAGTTGACTTACACCTTCTAGAGCACGTTGGGTGGCACGGGATACATGCGGACGTGCACTGTCCTGTTGGAACAGCAAGTTCCCTTGCCGGTCTAGGAATGGTAGAACGATGGGTTCGATGACGGTTTGGATGTACCGTGCACTATTCAGTGTCCCCTCGACGATCACCAGTGGTGTACGGCCAGTGTAGGAGATCGCTCCCCACACCATGATGCCGGGTGTTGGCCCTGTGTGCCTCGGTCGTATGCAGTCCTGATTGTGGCGCTCACCTACACGGCGCCAAACACGCATACGACCATCATTGGCACCAAGGCAGAAGCGACTCTCATCGCTGAAGACGACACGTCTCCATTCGTCCCTCCATTCACGCCTGTCGCGACACCACTGGAGGCGGGCTGCACGATGTTGGGGCGTGAGCGGAAGACGGCCTAACGGTGTGCGGGATCGTAGCCCAGCTTCATGGAGACGGTTGCGAATGGTCCTCGCCGATACCCCAGGAGCAACAGTGTCCCTAATTTGCTGGGAAGTGGCGGTGCGGTCCCCTACGGCACTGCGTAGGATCCTATGGTCTTGGCGTGCATCCGTGCGTCGCTGCGGTCCGGTCCCAGGTCGACGGGCACGTGCACCTTCCGCCGACCACTGGTGACAACATCGATGTACTGTGGAGACCTCACGCCCCACGTGTTGAGCAATGCGGCGGTACGTCCACCCGGCCTCCCGCATGCCCACTATACGCCCTCGCTCAAAGTCCGTCAACTGCACATACGGTTCACGTCCACGCTGTCGCGGCATGCTACCAGTGTTAAAGACTGCGATGGAGCTCCGTATGCCACGGCAAACTGGCTGACACTGACGGCGGCGGTGCACAAATGCTGCGCAGCTAGCGCCATTCGACGGCCAACACCGCGGTTCGTGGTGTGTCCGCTGTGCCGTGCGTGTGATCATTGCTTGTACAGCCCTCTCGCAGTGTCCGGAGCAAGTATGGTGGGTCTGACACACCGGTGTCAATGTGTTCTTTTTTCCATTTCCAGGAGTGTATTTTTAACTTAGAGAGAAATGCTACGATCCTATGGACCAAACCAATAAAAACTTCGAAAATGTTATCACAGTTGACCATGACATCTACACTAAACACAGGCCGATAGGTTACACAGATTTATTCTAAGAGGATGTGATGGCTTGAGGAAGGGTATCGGTCCACGAAATGCCACTAACACTGCCGAAAAGGATATATTTGAATGCGAACCCCGTAGAGAAATGGGGAAGTCAAATGGAAAAGAAGAGAATAATCGTTACAGACAATTTTAGTGAGTTCACGTACGGCCTGAGTGAACAACACGGCAAGCGACACATTTTTTGTAAATCAAGTAGAAGTAGGTACTGATAAGGCACTATTTAGCGTTCCCTTCGTCTGATCTGTGGTGGACTTACCAACTTCGGATCATTAGCAAACACGCAACAAACAGAAACTGTATTGTTTGAAACTAAAACGTTTGAGCTTGTATCCGCAAGCAGTCATAATAGTTATAGATATCGTGTTGGTACTCACCTTCGAGGATGGTGTCCATGGTGCGGCGGTAGATGGAGGTACGCAGGTAGTGCACGGCGGGCATGAAGAATACTTCCTCGGGCCGCTCGGGGAGGAAGTAGACAACCAGCTCCGAGTTAGCCGGGATCGTCTTCACCACCTCGTACATGGGCTCCCCTGCGGACGAAACCCACAGCCATACTCCGCTTTTCTGCAGCCAGTACTTCGCATTTATATCACACGTGGGTCCCATCAAAATGTCACACTAAGGTAACTAGACAAGTCCGGTAAAAAGCATCCCCACATAGTCTTTTTTGAAGCCTGTATACATGATCCTCCCAGATTCTCATTTTCCTTATCCTATCCGAGTAATTTTGTCAAGCTTTGCAAGATATTTCGTTATTTAGCCGAATTCTTCGTACGATGAAGATAACTTCAGACAACATAAAATTTTGGAATCAGAGAACATGCATGTGATGCACGTACTGTTTGACGAAACCTGTGGCACTGTCTAGGAGCAGAAGACGAAGACAAAACACTCTTTTAGTATATGGCTCAAAATTTTGTGGGGATCTATTTCTTTAATAGGAATTCATTGGCCTTCGGTTTATAGCCATTCAAGCCATCTCAGTAATGGAAATACTATACGACAGTGTATTGGAGACGATTTTCTTGTCAGGTACGACGATAAGAATGGATAACAAAACACCCAGTTACCTATCAGAGAAAAACTTCAAGCCGGCCAGGTATCGAACCCGGGTCCCTTCGACTGGTAATCTGCCACAGTGACCTCGCAGCTACTGAAACGAACTTGTGGAAGCCTTTAAGTACATATACGAATAAAAATGTAAATGTAAAAGTAACTCCAGTGGTTACAGGTTCCTTTTTATGTCGCGATTACAACACAAACGATTTGCAAACAATCAACTGATGCGCCATCTTTGCTTACTTGAGTCTTTGCAAAAAGTATGTGATGTGAACGCGACAGAAGAAAAGGAGGCTGTGACCAATGAAGTTATTTTCACACTTACGTGGCGCGCGGGATTAGCCGCGCGGTCTCAGGCGCTGCAGTCATGGACTGTGCGGCTGATCCCGGCGGAGGTTCGAGTCCTCCCGCGGGCATGTGTGTGTGTGTGTTTGTCCTTAGGATAATTTAGGTTAAGTAGTGTGTAAGCTTAGGGACTGATGACCTTAGCTGTTAAGCCCCATAAGATTTCACACACATTTGAACACACTTATGTTTTCGTTGCAACAAAAGACATCTACAAAATGTTGAGCCTTGTACTGAAATAGCATTTTGTTTCTGTCTTCTGCTACTAGTTAGAGGCACAGGTTACGCCAAAGTCGCATTTATGACATACTGATGTATTAATCCGCATAAATCCACTTCATAAAGAACTGTTAAACATCTGAAACGCGTAAGCTGGTTGCAGAAAACCTGTAGTCTCAGGTGATATTAATAGGAGTCATGGTAAAAACGTAACGTAAAATGCTCTACATGACATACGGTTATTCAGCGTATTTAAACACTTCACTAAACTGAAACTTTCACGGTTTACAATTTCTATTTGTACTTTTTGCACCGACCAGCAAAAAAGTGATGGACATAGCGGGACTGGAGGCAGGGGAGTTGGGGGGGGGGGGGGGGCGGCGATGGAGAAAGAAAAGATGAATAACTCCACGGTTATCTGTTCCTATTTCAGTGATTACAAAACCGAGTTCAGTTAAGGAACCTTGCAGTGTGATCCCAATTATCAACATTTTGTTGCACCCATGGTGACCTCGGCGCATGCACTCATTCGGTTGGGTCTCTTAAAGCCTTTGTATTCTCTCCTGGTCCGACGCATCTGTCGGGGGCAGATCTGGGGATCTTTCAGATCTCAAGAGTATCTCAAAATGACGCAGAGTATACAGACACGTTCCAGAGGCAGACAGCGAGCATTGTACTGTTGAAAAATGGAACCACGATACTACTGCTTGAGAGGTAACGCATCAGGACGTGGAACGTCCGTGTCTTGGCGTTGTCCCGTCGTAGTTCCCTCACTCACTATAGCCTTAACCTGAAGTCTCCCAACGTACGCATGGAGTAACTCCTCTGAGCCTCTCCAAAGCACTGGAACATTGGGACACCTCTTCAGGTCGCCGCCATATTCGCCGTGGTCATCCAGGGTAGCGCAGAACTTGCACTCACCGCTGACCACGTTGTGACGCCGTTCACCAACAGTCCGTGCATCCCTGTCACGGCATCACTCCAAACGCAGAAGTTTGTACGAACTTCCGGCACTCTGGAATAGATGTGGGTTAGCGACTTCTGTTAAACAGTACAACGAAAAACAAGTCCAAAGTTGAAAATTTTCCTTTGTTTTTAATTCACTCAAGGACTGGTTTCTGGCCGAGACCGATTTTCAGATCATAGCAACATAGTCGAAAATGGTATTTCCGATAATGTGAAAACCATGTCAAAAACGTGCAACTAACAGTGACAGCGTCATCAGCTTGCGCTGTAGATGTCAGCTGCACATTTTTGACACGGTTTTCACATCTTCGGAAATACCATTTTTGACAATGTTGTGATGATTTCGGAATAGATTTCGGCCCGAAACTAGTCATCGAGTGAATAAACAAAAAGTAAAATTTGCAACTCTGGACTGGTTTTTCGTTGTACTTGTACAGAATGCCGTGTTTTAGTGTTAAAAGCAGCCTGTGCATCGCACGGTAATTGCCTAGTCCGGCTGCTGTTGGTCTCCAATAATGGTGCGGGATGACACAAAAAAAGTTGAATAGAGTCCATTACTTGTTCTCGGATGGCAGCCGCAGGTGTGATGGGGCTAACATATGCGTAGTGCACAATACGTCAAGCCTCCCTTGCAGTCGAGGCGTCGTCGACCGGACCATTGACGACGAGTATGTCTGCCTTCACGCTCTCAAGCGGTGCAACATCGGGCCACTGTCACATTAGAATACCCCACAAAGCTGGATATAGCAAGATTCGAGCAGCGGCCAAATGGAGTCCCACGGTGAGTTCCCTTTCAAACTCCGTCAGGTGTGGATAACGCTGTCTCACACTAGTATGCGACATCTCCGTGCCTCACACAGTACTCAGTCAACATCTGGCACTGTTCGCAGCCATTGTATATCCTATTGACCTGGTAACAGCACTAACACACTCGGGTAGACTTTCTACCTGTCACAGAGAATCGCAACTCTTATCGTTTACATCCTTTACGTGTAAAAAGTTACATTGACATTCGACGTCTCTCTGGGTACTTCCGTTTTGTCAGGCAGTGTAGTATACGAGGTGCGACAATAAAGTATTGAGACTGATTTTCTTTGCAAGATGTGGCAACCTGCACGCTTGCGTAGGCACAGTATCTTTGATCTTGGTCTATAAGCTGCTTCTAGTCCAAGCGGCACATCAATGCAACTGCTCAGTCGTGACTTGTGCTGTAATAAGTTGACACGTGTTTGTGTCTCTCGTCACGGAAATGGAACCGTATAATATTGCACAATGGTATGCCATTTCTTCTTGCATTAAATCGGGTGAAAAGGCGACGAAACTTACGGTAAGCTTCAGAAGACTTTTGGAGAGGAGGTTATCTCAAGAGCTCAAGTTTTCCGTTGGCATAAAATGTTTAGTGAAGGCAGAACGAATGTTGAAGATGAAGACCGCAGTGGACGACCATCAACCTCACGGACTTCTTTGATTCCAAGGGAATTGTTCATAAAGAGTGGGTGCCTCCTGGACAAACAGTTAACTATTATTACTACAAAGAAATTTTAGAAAGACTTCCTAAAAGAGTTCTTCGTGTCCGTGTCAACATAGCTGATAATTGGCTTTTGCATCACGATAATGCGCTATCCCATACTGCTCTATCACTACAGCAATTTTTAACCTCAAAACAAATTTCAGTACCACCACAGCTACCTTATTCACCAGATATCGCTCCGTGCGACTTTTTTCTATTTCCAAAAGTCATAACGGCGGTCAAGGGACACCCTTTTCAAACAACACAAGATGTCCAAAAAGCTGTGACGAGGGTCTTCGAGAATATTACTGAAGATGAGTTCCAGAAATGATACCATCAATAGCAGAAGCGCTGGAAAAAGTCTGTGCAGTCAGAAGGGAACTACTTTGAAGGAGACAAGACTAAACTTGACCAAAACGGTAAGCAACATTTTTTTTCTGATCAATCTCGTTACTTTTTTGTCGCACCTCCTAGAGTTGTTTCAAACTGCTTACTTGTAAAAGATTAGCTGTTTCTTTTTTTATTCACCCTTTCCATTTCTCTACACAAGATAATGTCAGCCGCCTTATTTGACGCCAAGAAATGTTTATTTTCATTGGGATGATGCATTATCATTTGTCTTAGAGAGAGCTTTCATTTATCTAACGAGTAAAAATGAGTTTGACTTTCAACAACGATTACATCCTAGAATTATCACACAAAAACAGTTTCTGGACTCCATATGTTGTCGCATGACAATTACCGCACCCATAAAGTTGTCAAAGGTTTGTGATGATGGCGCCTCGCTTTAGCGTTATGCTGGACCTACCTTTTATCTTGGTGCCGATGAGATTGACGTCTTCCGTGTACTCGTGGACGGCGCGTAGGAAACGTACCCAGTTACAGTGGCGGACACGCCGCCTGTCTACTTCTGTGATCTCGTCGTAACAGCCGAACCGGTGTCGGATCTACAACAAAGAGACGAAGCAACGCTTAGCCGACAGCAGTTCTCATGGAGAACACTTTCATTTAAAAACATTCTTGTGATACGAGAAGCACAAAAGAGTTCTTTGCGGTAGGTGCGTACTGCACTTTCGCAAATCAAATCAGATGAAACAGACTTTGGTTGTTCGCTGGGCAACCCGGACTGACCGGAACGAAAGGCTTTCATATCCCACATCTACCTCTACTCTCGCTACTTTCACGTGTACAAGATCTGAAGACATCTCCGTTATGTGACTTACCAGATCAATTACGGTGCTGACAAGAGCGCCCTCATTACTACACGAGAACTAAGTTAACATGCATAAAAGAGAAGACTGGTCGTTAGAGAGCGCTGTATATAGCGTGGGAAAACCAGAAAGCATAGAATCGGAGCGCCTGAGCTGTACTACTACAGAAGGATGTTGAAAGTTAGTTATAAGATAAGGAGTCAGAATGTTCTTCGCAGAATTGGTGAAGAAATGAAAGTTTGAAAAACTCTGACAAGAAGAGAGGACAGGATGGCAGCTAAACCAGTCAGTGGATAAATAACACAAAAGAACAGTGTGGTGTAGAACTGGTACCAGGGGGCCATGTAACACTCCGACGCTGACGTAAGTCAACACATTTATTTGGTGTATATTTGATAGTCGGACATATGGTGTCGATGCAGAAAGATAGATACGGAGATGTGAGAAAATGGTGGTAAGTAGTTATCGTTTTTCGACGGGCCCACCACCATTCGGAGAACGAAGTTGCCCGATCTGATGAACGTGATCTCTCCAACGTATCTACAACGAATCGTGTACCGTTTGCAGTCATGTAACTCGGCGCAAGAACGGTGGTCGTAAAAGGATAACAAGCCTTTTCGATGACAGTCGGATTCAAACCAACAGAAATTACCTCTGCTAGTGAAAGCAGGACCATATCATTCACTTTCTGAGCGAACACTATGAAAGGAAATACTTGCAGTGATCATGTGTAGTCGGGTATCCAGCAAAATGTCATCTGTCGCAGCTTCACAGAAAACTGCATGTCTCCAACGGCCCAAACAACTTAGAACAACGCTGTGGCTGACTGAAGGTGTGTTATATTCTTCAACACGTCGCGACTTTGTCCCTTTTCGAATGATGCAGAGCTTCGAGTGCACCGACATCCCAAAAATTTTTTGTGATCTTTCCGAGGCATTATACTCTCTTGTAAAAACAGAAGTTTTATGGATTGATGGCTTTACACACAGCTGATTTGTATCATACTTAATAGACAGAACGCAAAAAGTTCTACTGAATAATGCAAACAGGGTTTGATGGGCAGGAAATTTTACTGAATGGGGATAAATCACAAAGGGAGTCCTACAGCGCTGAAATATGGGTCCACCCACATTCGTTACACGTGTGAATGACATTCCACTTAACATACAACAAGCAGAACTGGTACTTCTGGCAGACAATACTAGTGTTGAGATAAATCCCACATCCCACTAGAAATAAAGAAACAGAAGCGAACATAAAAGATGTTTTCCAAAGAATTATTAAGTGGTGTTCACTACATAAACTTTTCCCAAATTTTGAATAAAACGTGCTTTAATCAGTTCTGTGCAACAAATAGAGATATACCAACAACTGATGGAGTACATGAGCAGGCGTCAGTAAATAGGGTCGGATGCTCCAAACATTTGGTTGTACGTATTGATGAAACTTTGAACTGGAAGAAGCATATTACTGAACTTCTCAAACAATTAAGTACGGCCACTTTTTATCTTCGTATAATTCCTAATCTTGCAAGCAAACGAATAAAACTCTTGACATATTTTGAATATTTACACTCAATAATGTGTTATGAAATAATTTTATGGGGTAACTCAGCACTTAGAAAGTACTGATTGACCAAAAGCAAGCAGTGGTAATAATGTATGGTGTTCAGCACGGACGTCATGTAGGTACATCTTCAGCGAGCTAGGCATTTTAACTGCTCTGTCACATTAGATATATTTCAATAATGAAATTCTTCATGAACAATCCATCACAATTTGAAAAGAAGCTAGAGGTTCATATCTACAGTACTAGAGGGAAAAGTACCCTTTATTTCCCATTATTTAAGCTGTCGGTGGCTCAGAAAGGAGTTCATTATGCAGCACCAAAGGTGTTGATAATTTGCCCAGAAACATGAAATGTCAATAGGTAGCAAAGCAAATTTTAAAGGCAACGTAAAATCATTTCTCCTGGAAAACTCATTATTCCATGGACGAATTTATATTTAGAAACTTGTAGCCTGAAGAAAGGCTTGTTTTTAAGTGTAGTTACATGAGTGGGGCTTAAAAAAATGCATTCTTTAATGTTAACGCTAACAATAAATATACTGTTGTTTGAGTTTCTCCACAAAGTTTCCTTAAAAGCACTGTTAAAATGACATATAGAACATGTAAGCAACCATGTAAGCAACTAACTAACTGCCGGCCGTGGTGGCCGAGCGGTTCTAGGCGCTTCAGTCCAGAACCGCGCGACTGCTACGGTTGCAGGTTCAAATCCAGCCTCGGGCATGGAGGTGTGTGATGTCCTTAGGTTAGTTAGGTTTAAGTAATTCTTAGTTCTAGGGGACTGATGACCTCAGATGTTGAGTCCCATAGTGCTCAGAGCCATTTGAACCATTTTTGAACTAACTAACTAAGTCGTTCACCCCACAGTGGTGGAGAGTGCAGCTAACGCCGGAGGTGGTTCTGTGATGTTTTTGGGGGTGTTCACTGAATAACGACTAAGACCTACTCCTTCAGGTTGCCGTAAACATAAACTGAGATAACTGTTTCAACATCTTCGGTAATGGAGTGCTACTCTTTGTTCGACATCATCATGAAGACCATGCTGTGGACATTGCCGTTTTTCATGTCAGTTCTCAGGGCTACACGACAATATATTCTGGGTTTTATGTGCAATCTGGCACCCGGTTGTACCTCAACCTCCCCGCAAAATCAGTAAGTGGCCCCAGGTAGATGTGGTGTAAGATGGCAAGAACTATGCCCATTACATGAAGTCATTAAAGATCACCTAACTCACGTTGAGCGAACAGTAGGATTGAACAAAAATGACTGACAAAGCACAATGCACTTTTTAGAGGGTATAGTATGGATGTATTGGAATAATTAATGTTGGGTGATAGTTTTAAAGTAATTCACACGACATGAAAACATTGTGGAAACGCATCGATTTACTGGAGGCTAGTTTACCCCAGGGAAGTACTCAGAATTGACCGTGGCCACTGGGGGAGCGGCTAAGGGAAGTGACAATAGGCAGCTTAGGGCAGCTCAAGCTCTGAGAAAATGGTAACGGGGCGCGGCATCCAGCCGCCTTAAGGTTTGTGACAGTGAGTGGGTGGTTGACTCTGACTCCATGCTGGTGTACTGGGAAGCAGACGGAGAACTTGTATGCCTGTTGATAAATGTCCTTCGTCCTGTTTTCTGTGGAACATGCGAGAAAGCCATACTAAGCTACAGTGGAGCAGTCAACAGAGGTCAAAATATGCGTGTTCGTGACTATAGCAAATTCACGCTGAATTCACGGTCTGCAGGTGAAGAGCGACAGAATGAAATACGCCAGCCTCTGATGGGAACATAGGACCAAGGAATTTGAAGTACTCTCCTGGGAGTCAGAATTCCGGAAAACTTGGTGCGCAGACGCTAACCTTGATGGGTGGCCTGGGAGAAGCTAAATAACAAAATTTGAGAGGAAAGGAAATTTTGTGGGAATTTGTTCACATCCCAAAGCAGGCATTGGTTGGCGCTGGGAAGCGACGCATAATTAACGCGAATTGGGCTGCAATTGGCGTAAGTGATTTTGCTGGAGGGGAAACCGAGGCGAAGAGCGGACTGTGAGAAGTCTCCATAGAGTTCTTCCATTCCCAGCTTGCCTAGAGTGCGGACGTGGCGTTCTTTACTCAGCCTGCCTGAGAAAGAGTAAGCATCTCTGCAGTTTAGGACTTAGCAAATGGAACGATTGAGCTTGGAGATAGGAAGTTTTGGTTCAGCTATGTACTGAGCAAGATAGCTAGGAGTGAATAGACGAGCGCAGCCTTGCAGCACCACGAGGTTGGCCGACGTCCGCACAACGACACCGCTCCGCCACGCTGAATTCGGTGATATTGCGCCCGCTCCAGTCACTGATTAATTTGCTGGATCACGTCGGCAAAGTTTCCACGAGGGATTCATGGGCCGTGTATTGTAGAATTCTTCTCGCACTTCGCATTACGCCTGGGTCAGTCGATAGGAATTACATTTGATTTATCGCGCTTTACTCCAAGCAAACGCAATTTATTACCACTGCCTGTTAGGAGAGTCATGTAATGTGATGATTGAAGGTCGTGAGTTAAAATAAATCTGTGCTAATCGACGGCATCTGTTTTCAATCAAGTAGTTGAAATCCCAAGTCACTTTCTTAATTAATTTTATGTTCAACATTTGCATCTGCTGTTCAATAGCTGAATATAAAATCAATGTGCACCCCTTTTTAATTAAAAGGGATCAATTCTGAACCAATTAATGTCAACACTGCCACCGCAGTTCAATCAGGAGTCACAGGGCCTTATTACTTTCTTTGCGTTATCCGACATTGCGGCAGTTTTGCACTCTCTGTTGATCTGTTAGTCAGTTACCTGGGGTGAACACACACCAAAACCAGATAAGTGACGGGTGGGGTGTTACAATGGATACACCTGAAGTACGAATGGATTATCTTCCTGAGGACTTTCTTCCTGTGGCCTATCTTCCTGAGATTGTACATCAGGGCCGGCCAAACGCTACACAGTGTGCAGACGTGCGGAAGTGATACACATGTGCACGCGTGTGCGACAGCGACATCTGTTATTAGACTTGTGTCCTAAATGAACGGCGGCGGCTCCACTTCCCAGTTTATGTGGTACAAGCAAGAGCGCAACATACCCAGTCTCGTTTACCCCTGGTAACCGTAACCTTTACAGAGAAGTACTGAGAAATGGCAAGTACTGTGAAAAAGCAAAGGACGTAGTTTAAAAATGGCTGGGAAATGCAAGTCTTTTTTGTAGCCGTTGCTGAAAACTCACAATGTTTGCTGTGCCGCCGAATAATAGGCGGCCAGCGTAAGTTTTTTTAAATTGAAAGACACTACAATACATATCACAAAGACGAGTGTAGTGTACTCAACAGTGAAGAAGGCAAGCAAAATTAAATGTCCTTAAGAAAATGGATGAGACACATCAAATCGGTTATCATTTCTCATGACCATTGATAAACATGTTTGGATTTATTCCTTTCATAATTAAAAATTATTGTTTACTAACTGTGCATTATTGCGTCATTCTGCTCAATGCTACATTATTATCAGGAAAGTTGGTCATTAAACCGATTGTTCCAATGTATACTTACATTTAGGTTTTTTTTTTAATGTGTGAAGAGCTATGCTCAGCTGAAGTCGATAAAACATAACATTCATCTAATTGTCGGTTATTATGCAGATTTCAGACGTAACTGATGAGAGACATAGCAATAATGGCATTGAAATAACAGGTAATCATCGAGAGGTCTGCGGTCATCATTCTGTTCAGAGGTCAGTGAGACGGAAATTATGTGGGTGTAACTGAGGGCACCGAGAACTAGTTATAGGAAACCTTGCATTAGTTTAATGTTATTTGAAATCATGAATGAGGTTCGTGAGAAATCTCTAACTGCTCTCTTTCTTAAATACTAGATCAAAAACATTACGCGTATTTACGTGCCGTCAGTCAAGCTGCCTTAATAAAAACCCACCGTTGTTAACTGTATTACTTGTCTTACTGGGTTAAGCTGTTGACATAAAAGTAGACGTCTCAATGAGTAGGCTGTGACAGTATTTTAAATGTTTAATACGTGAAATACTCGTACCTTCCCATGGTTGGCGGCAAGCTCTGAAAAGAGCACTAGAATACGCCGGTACATCAAATGGATAAAGCGACACCTGTGCGTAGAGACATGCACTACATGAACGCTGACGGCTGCGGCGTGCACACTGTGACCCGAAAGTTGCACGTGTGCAGGAGCACCGCACGCGTGCAGAATTTCTGGCCGGTCCTGTTGTACATGGTGGATCTCGAAGCCGCGACAGCCACTTCAAGAGCCAGCGACAATGATTTCAACGCATTCGGCAGTGAAATACAAAGTGAGCAGCCCGGAAGTACACATTTTCAGTTTGAGGACTGTCCAGCCGTTCACCGCTGACTGGTGGTTCACGGAACGACTGGTCGCCGACTCCTGTCCGGTGGCGGCGACGCACCGCGCTGGCGTAATCGCCACCTGCGCTATCGTAATGGGGACAGCCGAGTGGAACGTGCCACGGCAGGGCAGAAAAGCGTTGACACCGGCGCGTCACGGGCGGTCGCCGCGCACCGCCGTAAGAAGACCCGCCGCCGGCGATGGTTCACTGCCCAAAATTTTTGCCCCGACCGTCACCGCTTTGTTTGTTTGCGGAGCAGCCAGCCTCTTCTTCGCATTTCCCAAAGGGTACCTGGAATGCTTTTCTATACGGCGTTACGTGGCGGCGGTACAGGGCATCCGGTCCGGTGGCTTTCCTATTAAATGTAACTTAGTCATCCCGCTCTATTCTGTTAGCAGGCTGAAAATTTCTGCTCGGTAGCCTCGGCGACAACATAACAGTGGTGTTAGCGATGCTTGAGGTTTCAAAAGGATGAATCAGGTATTTAAAAAAAGGCGACGATTACGTTCCCTTCGCAAAAGAATATTGTCGTCTTACAGTGCAGTGTCAAGAGAGCGTCCGTTAAAAAAAAAGTATTGCTCTTGCTATTTTTCTTGGTTGTCGCCGTGATCCACAGTCGAGAGACTGGTTTGGAACAGCTCTCCATAGGCCTGCAGAAGTCTCCTCGTTTCTTTTTTTTTATTTATGAATTTAGCCAGCTATGGACAGCATACAACTTAAGACTTATGGTGTTTCTTTTTCTTCCCTTCTTCCCAGTACTTCTTCATTTCCTCGCCAACTGCTCGTCTATGCTCATCTGTCCACACTCTCTTGGGTCGAGGTTTTGGCGCATCTTCTTCATAGTTTGCGTTTTCTATAAGTAGCCTAAAGTTATTCCTGTCACGTATTATTTCTTCTGTAACACCTATTTTGTTGGCGTCTTTGTTTACTGGTTCTATCCATCCTACAGTTTTTTTCAGCTTACCAACGTAATTAAAAATTTTCTTTGTAATCCGTGTTTCTTCCATTCTTTTTAAATGTCCATAAAATTTTAGCCGTCTCTTCCTCATTGTATCTGTGATCTTTTCTGTATTTTTGTATAGGTCTTCATTTCTCCTTTTAATCCACCTATTTTCCTTGTTTTTCTCAGGACCTAGAATTTTTCTTAATATTTTTCTCTCTCTTTTTTCTAGTTCTCTTAATTCGCCTTCCTTATTCAATGTTAGGCAATCTGATCCATATGTTGCTTGTGTCCTAATAACTGAATTGTAATGTTTAATCTTTGCTTGTACGGATATTGATTTCTTATTGTAGTAGTTTTGTGTTAATTTATATGCAAATTCCAACTTTTTTATTCTTTCTTTATTTGTTGTGTTATCCAGTCCATTGGCTTGGATCCGCTCCCCAGGTATTTTAATCTATCAACTCCCTTAACTTTTCCATACTTTGTTTTCATAAACTTTTCTGTATTATGTTTGTGTTCTATATACTCGGTTTTTTCATAGGATATTTTTAGCTCAGTCTTTTCAGCAATCTCGTGTAACAGATCACGCATTACTGTTTCGTCTGTTATCAATGCCATACCATCCGCAAAGGCTAAACATTTCACTTCAAATTCGTTCTTTCCTTGGCCCATGCTTATACCCTTTGTGCCTCTGTTTTTCAATGTGTTTTCCCATGTTTTTGCTATTTTATCTAAAACCAAGTTAAAGATAATTGGGGACAGTCCGTCTCCTTGTCGAACTCGTGTTTTGATTTTCTCGTTTCTACATAACTAGTCTAACCTACATCCATTTGAACTTACTTGTTATAGTCAAACTTTGTTTTGCCTCTACAGTTTTTTCCGTCTACGTTTTTCTCAGTTACCAAATTCACGATTCGTTGATACCTGAGGACGTATTCTATCAATGAAAACTTTCCTTTTTTGCCACCCTTTATCTTGCTTTATGCGTCTATATACAGTAGAGGAAAGGGGATGGGATAGAGGCCAAAGTAAAACATACCTGAGTGATTGCGTCACTGCGATCTTTTTTTCGGGAATCTACATCAACATCTACATCCATACTCCGCAAGCTACCTGACGGTGTGTGACGGATGGTGCCTTGAGTACCTCTATCGGTTTTCCCTTCTATTCGAGTCCCGAGCGGTCTAGGGCGCTGCAGTCATGGACTGTGCGGCTGGTCCCGGCGGAGGTTCGAGTCCTCCCTCGGGCATGGGTGTGTGTGTTTGTCCTTAGGATAATTTAGATTAAGCAGTGTGTAAGCTTAGGGACTGATGACCTTAGCAGTTAAGTCCCGTAAGATTTCACACACATTTGAACATTTTTTTTTCTGTTCCAGTCTCGTATTGTTCGTGGAAAGAAAGATTGTCGGTATGCCTCTGTGTGGGCTCTAATCTCTCTGATTTTATCCTCATGGTCTCTTCGCGAGATATACGTAGGAGGGAGCAATACACTGCTTGACTCCTCGGTTAAGTTGTGTTCACGAAACTTCAAAAAAAAAGCCCGAATCGATCTACTGAGCGTCTCTCCTGTAGAGTCTTCCACTGGAGTTTATCTATCATCTCCGTAACGCTTTCGCGATTACTAAATCATCCTGTAAGGAAGCGCGCTGATCTCCGTTGGATCTCCTCTATCTCTTCTGTCAACCCTACCTGGTACGGATCCCACACCGGTGAGCAGTGTTCAAGCAGTCGGCGAACAAGTGTACTATAACCTACTTCCTTTGTTTTTGGACTGCATTTCCTTAGGATTCTTCCAATGAATCTGAGTCTGGAATCTGCTTTACCGACGATTAATGTTATATGGTCATTCCATTTTAAATCACTCCTAATGCCTACTCCCAGATAATTTATCTGTGTTATTTACCTGTGTAATTTATTTGTGGTTTAGATGGCAGAAGACAACTGGTCCCCCCACAGTTAAAATGGTCAACAAATAAAAACGCCAATTGATCAAATTTCGTGGTTGGTAGCTTTCGTACGGTTCATAGCGAGTCCTTGGTCGAATCCAGACCGTAAGTAGTCCTCCGCCCTGACAAAAAAAGCAGTACCATGTAGGTCTGAGCTAAACATACTGTAGTCCTACCACGTGCAGATTCTGGCACCGTTTCAGATGCACATGTTAATGCAGGGATTACAAATGCAAATGGTCTCCCGCTGTCTTTTGTCGTTCTGTGTGGACACATTGGAAACTGCAATTAATTATACAACACGCGAAGGAAGCAGTGCGACTGCCAGTTAACACAGCGATTGTGACCGACAGTCGTACTCTGCCCTAGTCTCTTTAGGGTTACGTTGTCGCCGGCTGACGTTGAAACACGTGGTTCAGACTACAGATTTTGTTTCGCGCGCAAAGGCGAATTTAAGGTAGAAGAAAAATTATTAACTATAAGGAAAAGGATGACACATGGATCGCCTTATAAGGCACTGACTAAACTAGTTGGTCCACTTGTTGGCGCAGGGTTTGTTTTCAGAAAGCGAGAAGTTAAAGTCGTTGTCCGGACATCATGATTTATGTTTCTCACAGTTTTGTGAAATCACTTCATGTGAATGTCGTATTGGCACTACCTCTCACATCCTCGTTTACTTTAGTAAACGCTCCGTGTCTAGTGCCTCTAATGGCGGAGGAACTAAACGTTAGTCTACTAGCGCCCATTGCTCTTCGAATTAAACTAACAAGATTGAGCAATTCGAGAGAGACGATAGCTAGAAACAATGTATAAGCTGCAAAACTTCTCAGACGTTACAGCAAGAACTATGATGTGTATGAAAAATTGGTTTTAGCCTCTGCGGCAGGCTGGTGTGCTTTAAAAAGTAAATCGTCTGCTTGGTGTACGCACGGATGGGGGGGGGGGGGGGGGGCGATGATTGTGTAAATCGCTTATCAGCTCAAGACATACAGACATGAGTCTCCTGAACCTGTTGAACTGTTGCCAAGTGTACTTTTAATATCTTGTTTTTTTCATGTTTATTCCGATTTACGATATTGACATTTACTACAAATCGTCTTCAGATTCATATATATTGGTAGAGCACTTGCCCGCGAAAGGCAAATGTCCCGAGTTCGAGTCTCGGTCCGGCACACAGTTTTAATCTGCCAGGAAGTTTCATATCAGCGCACACTCCGCTGCAGAGTAAAAATCTCATTCTGGAAACATCCCCCAGGCTGTGGTTAAGCCATGTCTCCGCAATATCCTTTCTTTCAGGAGTGCTAGTTCTGCAAGGTTCGCAGGAGAGCTTCCGTTAAGTTTGGAAGGTGGGAGACGAGGTACTGGCAGAAGTAAAGCTGTGAGGACGGGGCATGAGTCGTGCTTGGGTATCTCAGTTGGTAGATCACTTGCCCTCGAAAGGCAAAGGTCCCGAGTTCGAGTCTCGGTCCGGCACACAGTTTTAATCTGCCAGGAAGTTTCAGATTCATATATAACTACTGGAGATCACATTTCGTCAGTAGGGGTCGCATTCTATGAAATCTCTTAACAGAACGTTCACCCCTGCTTGAAACTCGTAACGGAATGCTAGCCTGGTGACGAACCGCGATAATTAGGTATGACATTTAAGATTGTTTGTAAAATACCTCGAAAGTGGTAATCCAAACAAACGCAAAAAGTGACCAAGGGGAGTAGGTCTTTTTTTATTATGTTATAGGACTCACGGTGCCCTCAGTCGTAGTGGCTAATATAACAAAAAGAAACGTTATTTATTTCCAGTCGCTTGCGTCTACTCGTTCTGCCTTACAAAGTATTAGTCTCGTAATTACTGCACCACCTCGATTGGTCTGTAGCTACTTGGAGAGTTCGTTAGTCACTTAAAAGTATAACCCTGTCCTCTGCAGGCACAATCTGTTGACACCTTCCTGACGAGAGCACAACAACCTAGAGGCGACGGCGTCCTCACGGAAACAGAAAAGCCCGGTGTGCGGGTGCGGACTCGCCCTTGTAAGTCAGCCTGAGCGGCGATAAAGCACGGACACCCCGCGCGGCGCGCGCCGTATGGCCGCAAGTTATTTGTAGCGTCTGCTGCCGCTGCTGCCGCAACTGGACCGTGGATTAATCACCCGTGGCATTAAGGCGGACGGTTTTACGTCCAATATTAATAACTCGTTCGGCTTTATATAAACAGCCGCGCCTAAATCACGCGAATCGCGGCGGACCTCCCCCGCTTGGTAGCAGCAGGCACACACACACACACACACACAGGTGCTATCACTTATGGGTGCCCTGATGTATATCTGCTCTCGCCACGCCACGCTCAGATTTGCTTGCGAGCATAGTTTCCCACGGCGTCGAGTCGCACGCACCTCTGCGGCTACCGCGCATGCATCTATCCGTACTAGAACGCCTCGTCAAGTGGTAGCTAACTAATAGCTGATATTGATCCTTCCTGCCGAACATACCAGGCAAGTGAGATCACTCAGTAACCAATCGTTGGGCAAGAAACATCGAGTCTTGATCAAGAACTCAATTTAATTTCACAGTATATTTGATTCGTCGTCTGGATCGAAATTTACATTTTGTTCATGATCAGTTTCGGCTATCAAGAGTCATCTTCATGTTTGTTAAAAGTGACAGTGCAGCAGAATGCGATCTAGAGAGCAGGAACGGGATAAGAAAGACTCGGCTTTCCAATCACCCAAGGCCGGAAGCACGCAGCTAAGGTTTGCCAGTGAAACTCACGTCAAAGAAGTTCACACACTCGAGTAGCCAACGGTACATTGGTCACATAGCTTAGTAAGGTGGAAACCCATCAAGCGTTGATACATGCATGCCGTAAATAAGCACAAGACATTGAAATGAGTGAAAAATGTACTACTTTCACCATCAAGGGTCTAGCGGTATCCGAAGCGATACAAGTAAGCATACTAATGGATCGGCGGGGAAGGTAGGTGGCACACTCTCATTTGTCGGAAGCAAAACCTATTCGTGTTAATTCTATTTTAAATTTGTTTAAAGCTAAATGTTTTATGAAATAACTGACGTCGTTTTTTCGAACCTCAAGTAACAGAAGAACTTATTGTAATTTAGCGCGCTAGCAGACCAGTCGTGAGTCAGGTTTTGTCTGGGGTGCATTACGTCTTAGTTATGATGGTCTTGTGATTAATTATACTTTCATTTTATGTGAGGATGAGTACGTTCATACTTGACACAGACAACAGCAAATAGTGATATTTGTAGAATATACAGTGCGTTTGACAAACAAAATGGACAAGGACAGTACAACGAAACAAATACTCCAAAAAACCTTAGGCCAGAGACCAATGAATCTCCCAGTATTTCAACTCTGGTGCGTGTTTGGCACAGACCTGATGGGTGTGTATGCAACAGTGTGTTTGAAAGGCCGCCTATCTATCTGATGCAGATCCATGTTTGGCACGGCATTTATGCCCAGACCTTCGTCCTGAGCTCTAATAATCTTCCTAGCAGGCTTAGGAATTGTGACAGTCTCTCGTTTTATGCCATGTACCAGGAATACTTTGTTTTAACCTAACTGAGCCTCTGTTATTCGACTTTTATGGGCTCATATTTTACGAGGGGTATTCGAAAAGTAAGGTCCGAGCGATGGTGAATTGGAAACCACTGTGAAAATCAAAAATGCTTTATTCGCAACAGTTAGCTATAACTTCCAGCTACTTATCTTACTTATCTACATAGGCGCCGATCCGACTTTGACGTTTGTCGTAGCGTTGTACAAGCTTTCCAATACCCTCGTTACGGAAGGCAACCGTCAGTGTTTTCTGCTAGTTCTCTATGCTGACAGGGAGCTAGTTGTCTGTGCGAAAACGTTGTCTTCGTAGCCAGCAGTTCATGTGAGCAGAGATGAAACTCAGAGGGGCCCAATTATGGGCCGTATTGTGGGTAATCAGACACTTCCACTTGAAACACTGCAGGAGCATCTTCATTGCCCCTGCCGGTCGGAGTGGCCGAGCGGTTCTAGGCTCTACAGTCTGGAGCCGCGCGACCGCTACGGTCGCAGGTTAGAATCCTGTCTCGGGCATGGATGTGTGTGATGTCCTTAGGTTAGTTAGGTTTACATAGTTCTAAGTTCTAGGGGACTGATGACCTCAGAAGTTAAGTCCCTTAGTGCTCAGAGCCATTTGAACCATTTCATTGTCACTGCAGAATGCGGCTGAGAATTGTCTTGAAGAAGAAAACGCATGACAGTTATGTGATGTGGGCTGCATAACTTCAGGCGGAATTTCTCACCAGACCATCGTAGTTGGCGGGAGACACTATTTTCTAGGCATCTTAAAAGTGCTTACTGTGCGCTTAGAAGTGAAAAGAGCGACGTGATGCGATCGATGGGCGTACTAGAGACATTGCCCAACACATCTATATGAAGCTTCATCGGATTTTCACAGTGGTTTCGGATCTTTCTTTCCGAATACGCCTCGTATATCCACCTGAAGATGGGACACATGTCCCAAAACCAAGTTGTGCCTTCCTTTTACGATGCGAAAAACTTTAAAACTGTAGTGGACCATATTATAGACGACTGTTTATTTTCACTGTAATCAATCATAGCTCTCATACTTGTTCCAAGCAGCAGCTCCTTGTATGACGTATTTGTCAGAGCAGTTCTACAGTGGCGCCAGTACAGCTTGCAAGTAAAGTGATAGAGCAGACTTAATGACCGACCAAGGATGTAGTTCACAGGGGTTTGCGTGTGTGAGGAGGGACGGAATGGCGGAGTGATTCTGGTACGTTTGCTAGTACAACACACCGTTTGGCGGGGTACAATTGCAGCAGTGAATGTAGCACCTGGAAGCGTGCCGAATCGTGCTGTACCGGCGGAGGGAGACGGAAGCCCCTTTGGGCGGCGGCCCATCCGATTTGCACGGTCACGTGCGCGCCGCTACTCCGCCGTATGACTGGCGGCCATTGTGGCCGGCGGTCGGCGCTGATGAGTCGGCTCTAATGGTGCGTCCCTATCAAAGGGCGAGCGGATAGGCAGCCGCGGCCGCCCAAATAAAAGGAGCGCCCGCCATTGTGGCCAGAGTTGCAGAGTAACAGCTTCGCTATTAACCGCTGGGCTTATTTGGCCGCCGCTAGGTTTGTACAAATTATGCACGGTGCGCGCGCTCGCGCATGCGCGTAATAACGAGCCAGCCGGAAAATGTGCGTCCGCTTAATTCCAGTCATTTCCCTGTCAAGCCGCGTTCTGTCCACTACTGCTGTCTGTCTGTCTGTCTCTCTCTCTCTCTCTCTCTCTCACACACACACACACACACACATACACAGATTCTTCACAGTGTAAACACATGCCACTGTCCGCCTTTTGTGAAACGTTTTCACAGTCGTATTGTGGATCGCAGCTGATGGTGCGTTCCACAGCTACGGGCATTAGAGGGAAGCTGACGTGTCTAACCCACAGGTGAACCCGAGTGTCGCGCGAAGGATTCAGACCTTCAATGCTCCTCACGTGCATACACTGCCGAGTCACACTGTTCCTTCTCCTGTCACTTCGCCTAATCACAGCACAGCAGCTGGTCGAGCTAGTCGAGTATAATGACATTTGTGGAGACTAGAAATCTACTCTGTAGGAGTCAGCATGGGTTTCGATAAAGACGATCGTGTGAAACTCAGCTCGCGCTATTCGTCCACGAGACTCAGAGGGCCATAGACACTGGTTCCCTGGTAGATGCCGTGTTTCTTGACTTCCGCAAGGCGTTCTATACAGTTCCCCACAGTCGCTTAATGAACAAAGTAAGAGCATATGGACTATCAGACCAGTTGTGTGATTGCACAGTTCCTAGATAACAGAACCCAGCATATCATTCCCAATGGAGAGAAGTCTTCCGAAGTAAGAGTGATTTCAGGTGTGCCGCAGGGGACTGTCGTAGGACCGTTGCTATTAACAATATACATAAATGACCGCGTGGATAACATCGGAAGTTCACTGATAATTTTTGCGGATGATGCTGTAGTATATCGAGAGGTTGTAACAATGGAAAATTGTACTGAAATTCAGGAGGATGGAGGATCTGCAACGAATTGACGCAAGTAGACAAGTGTAATGTGCTGCGAATACAAAGAAAGAAAGATCCATTATCACTTAGCTACAGTATAGCAGGTCAGCAAATGGAAGCAGTTAATTCCATAAATTATCTGGGAGTAGGCATTAAGAGTGATTTAAAATGAAATGATCGTATAAAGCTGATCGTCGGTGAAGCAGATGCCAGACTGAGGTTCTTTGGAAGAATCCTAAGGAAATGCAATCTGAAAACAAAGGAAGTAGGTTACAGTACACTTGTTCGCCCATTACTTGAATATTGCTCACCAGTGTGGGATCCGTACCAGGTAGGGTTGATAGAAGAGATAGAGAAGATCCGGCGGAGAGCAGCGCGTTTCGTTACAGGATCATTTAGTAATCGCGAAAGCGTTACATAGATGATAGATAGACTCCAGTGGAAGACTCTGCAGGAGAGACGCTCAGTAGATCGATTCGGGCTTTTGTTGAAGTTTCGTGAACACACCTTAACCGAGGAGTCAAGCAGTATATTGCTCCCTCCTACGTATATCTCGCGAAGAGACCATGAGGATAAAATCAGAGAGATTAGAGCCCACACAGAGGCATACCGACAATCTTTCTTTCCACGAACAATACGAGACAGGAATAGAAGGGAGAACCGATAGCGGTACTCAAAGTACCCTCCGCCACACACCGTCAAGTGGCTTGCGGGGTATGGATGTAGATGTTGATGTAGATGTGCTGGGAGTGGTAGGCACTGTAAGGTAGAGGAAATGGTTTATAAACGTGTTACATGTAGCTTCTATTGATTTTGAGAAAGCTTTTGACAGTGTGAACAGAAAGAAACTATGGGACATAACGACTAAAGCTGGATATTGTAGACATATTACTGAACTATAGAAAGCTTATACGAGACACAAAAATAATACTAAGAGTCGGTGATAATAAAACATACGAAATCGCTACCAACCACTGCAACCTCATTCAATGTATATAAAATGTTTAATGTCTATAAGTGCAGATGTCTGTTGGTGAGTGAAGACGGTGAACTGGACAACGTAACATCAGTATTGATGTCGTTTGCAGACTAATAATTATAGCTGTTGCAAGTCCTATGTTTTTAGGTTGGTTAGTACAATCGAGTACTTATGGCAAGCACAAGCCATTAATGCTTCTTTTGCCCTGGCCAGCGTGTGAGGTTTGAAGTATGGATGAATAGACGCAAAACAGTTAGTCTATACAGAGAAATGCAATTCACTTAGTGGCGCAGTTAGAGCCGTGCAGAAAACGTCAGGTCGTGAAGTTTGTGACGTTGTTGTGGGAATATTGTTCGACGCCGAAAAAAAAGCACTGAAGTGTGTACATATTAAGATACCACATACGAAAGCATCTGCAACCTGTATAAATAATTTCATTAAGAACTGGAGAAAGAATTTCAATCCGAGTATACAGGTTAATGTCGTTATGTAAGCAGATGATGCTACAACTTTTGGAAGAAAGTGGAGATGAGCTACAAAAAGCAGTGTGTAAACTACATCAGTTAGGGAAAATAGAATGAAACCTTCTCTTATCAACAGTGGAAAGTAAACTCATATCCCATCATGGGGAATACCCCATCCACTCAAATATAATGATATATAACACGTCACTTGGGCAGGCCTTTAGCTTTATTTTTTTATAATGCAACGTAAGCTATGATAAGGACAAGGAGACACTAAATGAGGCTGACAAATATCAGTCAATACGGAGAATGATAAACCAAACATGTCTGAACATAATAAGGAAGGAATCAAATTTAAAATTTTATGGATAAAATTTTTATGGATAAAAAAAAGTGTTAAAAGTAAACGACCAGCAACAGAAATGAGATTACTTAAGAAAGTGAAAGACGTTACCAGGTAAGACCGTACAAAAATGAAGATATTATGAGTGAATGAGATATTTACAATATTTAAAAAAATGGTTCAAATGGCTCTGAGCACTATGGGACTCAACTTCTGAGGTCATTAGTCCCCTAGAACTTAGAACTATTTAAACCTAACTAACCTAAGGACATCACAAACATCCATGCCCGAGGCAGGATTCGAACCTGCGACCGTAGCGGTCTTGCGGTTCCAGACTGCAGCGCCTTTAACCACACGGCCACTTCGGCCGGCGTTTTACAATATTAATGAAAAGCTTGAATAAAATAAAACATGAGGACGAACCCATAGAGAATCCCACGTCAGGCAGTGCTGTATCATCCAAGAAGGGGTGTAGAAAGACCAAGAACGAGGTGACAGTGAAAAGTGAAGACGGCAGGCACAAGTGCCCAAACCATCGAGTGCAGTTGTAGAAGAAGAGCATGCGGACGATCCGCCGTATAATATTGCTCATTTGTGTGGAACCAAAATGGACTTACTGGGGATATTGTACATATAGAAAGATGAGCTGTACGAGTGGTCACAAATTTGTTTGACCCTTGTGAGAGCGTCAAGGACATACCGAAAAACGACAACTAGGATACAGATGAAGGCAGATGCCAACTAGCCCACTAACGCCTGCTAAAAAAGCTACAGAAACTAGTGAGTAATCTAGCAATATATTACAAGTGTCTACAATCGTTCCCTTAGAATTTGGGAGGGGGTAGGACAATATTAGACTAATTACGGGGGGGGGGGGGAAGACTATTATTTCCGCTCTACATATGTGAATGGATTGGGAAGAATCCCTAACAGCTAATGTAGTCAGAAATACCCCCTGCCATGGATTTCACATGGTTTTACAAGGTACGGATGTAGATGTTGCGTGTGTGTGGTCGCTACGCAGCTAGCTTCTCTAGATGAGTTAGGTGAAGATTACCTTCTTGTTTGCTTCAAGAGTTATTGTAGGAAGAGCACAGCTTGAAATTAGCTCGGAGCTTTTCAGAACCTTGCATGGATATTTTAGGTAGCTCACAATTACAGTAAGTGCAATACGTTGTTATTAGTATCGTTAGGAGAGGACAACAGTTGCAAATCTTCTCCGGAACATCGCAACGATTGGAGTTAGAGGAATTCGAGACAATGCAGAGGGTTAGGCTTACTGATGCTCTTCTTTCCTTAAAATAACCGAGCGAGGTGACACTATGGTAAGACAATAGGCTCGTTTAAATCCATGTCCGGCCGTGCAGGCTTCGGTTTTCTGTGATTTACCAAAATCACCTGAGGAACCTGTCGGGATGGGTCCTTTGAAAGGAATCCAAGCCTGTACTACGTCTAAAGTTACCATGAAGTCAGCGGGACGTCAAACCCTAATCTTACTTCGTTTCCCCTCGCCAGTGGTACAGGAGGAAGCAAAACTGTATCTGATACACTGTGTATCGTTATCACTCACTATATGGTGGTTACCGACTTGTGTTCATCGCCCTGCCACCTTACTGACTTCTGTCGTTTATAATCTTGCTTCATAAGTCACAATAATTTTTCACACCGTGTGTGGAATCTTCACCTCTTTGCGTTTTTTGAGGTTTTCCCGTCGAAGAAAATATTGTATCATCTTCCGGGTGTACCCTCTTCGTTAAAGCTGACACAGATCTACGTTTTCTCAATAGACTATCCTCCGTGAAAATGTGAATAAACTGCAGTGTCGATCCAGTGGATTGAGTTTGAGCAAAGAATATGGACTGAAAGGAGACTGAAGAAAGTAACGGGGAGTAGAAGAAATGGGACTAGCGATTAACACAACATCAAATTTGGCCGTTACGAAGAAGACGAGGTGAAGGAATTCTGGTATCTTATAAGCGAAATTGCACACGGCGAACGAAGCAATGAGGATTTAGAAATCTGACTAGCAAAGGTAAAGATGTCATGCCTGGTCAAAAGCGCTGGGATCAAAGATGGACCCTACAGTAAGAAATTTCTTAGAACCTATGTTTGGAGCATAGTATTGTACGGAAGGAATCATGAACTGTGAGGAAAGCGGAACAGAATAGAATCTAAGAGTCTGAGATGCGCTGCTATAGAATGATTGTCTGGATAATGTCGAGTGATAAGAAATGAAGAGGTACTCCACAAAATGGCGAGGGGAGCGACATGTGGAAAACACTCATAAGAAGAAGAGAAATGCTGATAAGACAATTGTTAAGATATACCGGAGAAACTAGAGGGAGAAGTACAGGGTGAAACGGCCGCGCGGGATTAGCCGAGCGGTCTAGGGCGCTGCAGTCATGGACTGTGCGGCTGGTCCCGGCGGAGGTTCGAGTCCTCCCTCGGGCGTGGGTGTGTTTGTCCTTAGGATAATTTAGGTTAACTAGTGTGTAAGCTTAGGAACTGATGACCTTAGCAGTTAAGTCGCATAAGATTTCACACACATTTGAACATTTTGAATAGGGTCAACTGTAGGGGAAGAAGAAGTGAAAGCCCTTCCTTGCACTTGGACCTCTTCCTCCCGAACGTGTCGTCGGGAGGAGGTAATTTTAGCTAGACTCCGGATAGGGCACTGTCTTTTTAGCCATCGACATCTTTTAAGCGGTGATCCTCCCCCACTCTGTCCCCACTGCTCTCAGCTGTGGACGGTAAGACACCTTTTAATTGAATGCCCCTATTTTAATCCGTTACGCTCCCATCTACAGCTATCGCCTCATCTATCGTCGATTTTAGCAGATGACACGCGCTCAGCCGACCGCGTTCTCCAGTTTATTAGTGACAGTGAAATGACGTCAGTCATTTGAAGCTTTTTTTGGGGACAACCACCCCCTTTCTGTAGTGAATTTTTAAGCATTCCTTCTACTTTTAGTTTCTCCAATTTTATGACTTTGTTCCCATTGCTGCTGGTTTTCAATTTCGGTTTTTTACTGTCTTAAGTCACGGGCTGGGCGCTAATGACCATAGAAGTTTTGCGCCCTAAAAAGCCACAAAGAAAAAAAAACCACAAACAAAAAACTGTAGGGGAAGGCAGAGACTGGAGTACATGCAATTGAGGGCATTGGCTGTAAGTGCTTCTCTAAAGAAGAAGAAGTTTGTACATGAAAGAAATCGTGGCGAGCCGCACCGAACCAGTCACAAATTAAGAAGAGGAGACTCTTGCCGCTCTACATTGCTGACTTAAGATGTACCCGAAGATTTCAGAAGGAACTAGCCGTAGAGTTGTGAAAGGGCTCCGCTTTCGTCCAAGGCTGTTGCTGTGGAGCTTCGATCTACGCGGCCGAAACTGGAAATAATATTTCAGCATAATCGTAATCGCATTATGGCAGGTGAGCCCTGTCGAGAGCTTTAAGCAAGAGCACACAGCCAGCCGGATCCGGGCAGCGAGCCGTGGCCAGCGCTCATAACTCACTGAGAACCTACCCTCTGCTCTGCTCTCACCGGCCGGCCGGGCACCCACTGCTCTGCTGTCCGCCCCCGCTTGCCTTTCCTGCCTCCCACCGCACAGTGCAACTGTTAAAGGGTCAGCACGCACGTGTGTCGGTCGAGCAACTTTCTTGGTACTGTAGCGGGTGAAGCTTTATCATGGGATTTTTCTTTTAAAAAATTCAATGTTGTAGTCAGTATAGAGCGAATGTTTCTTTGCGTCTGCAGAAGATTTGAGGACTCCTGATTTAAAAAAAAAAGTTGTGACAGCTAACCTAATTGCCTTCCGGAGGTGCTGCAAGCAGCAGTGGTCTCTTCCCCGATAGTGTTCGGTCTCACTTCAGCGTCAGGGAATAAAATATGCTGCAGGCATTGAACATCTACAACACTGAAGAGCCAAGGAAACTGCTTCAGCTGGTGTAGGGCACCCGTGAACACGCAGAAGTGCCGCAACACGACGTGGCATGGACTCGACCAACGTCTGAAGTAGTGCTGGAGGGAACTGACACCATGAATCCGTAAGAGTACGCGGGTGTGGAGATCTCTTCCAAACAGGACCTTGCAAGGCATCCCACATATGCTCAATAATGTTTCTGTCTTGGCAGTTTGGTGGCCAGCGGAAGTGTTTGAACTCAGAAGACTGTTCCTGGAGACACTCTGTAACAATTATGGAGGTGTGGGGTGTCGCATTGTCCTGCTGGAACTGTCCAAGCCCGTCGGAATGCACAATTGACATGAATGGATGCAGGTGATCAGACGGCATGCTTACGTACGTGTCACCTGCCACACTAGTATCCAGATGTATTGTAAGTAAGCTGTTTATATTTTCTTATTGGCAACTATGTAAGTAGGCTGTTTATATTTTCTTATTGGCAACGTTACGTAGCGCTCTATATGAAAATCACTGGCTGTGCTGTGTGCAGTCTGTGGCTAGTTTGCATTGTTGTCTGCCATTGTAGTGTTGGGCAGCGGCAGCTGGATGTGAACAGTGCATAGCGTTGCGCGGTTGGAGGTGAGCCGCCAGCAGTGGTGGATGTGGGGAGAGAGATGGCGGAGTTTTGTAATTTGTCATGAACTGCTATATATATTATGACTATTAAGGTAAATACATTGTTTGTTCTCTATTAATATTTTTCATTTGCTAACTATCCCTATCAGTAGTTAGTGCCTTCCGTAGTTTGAATCTTTTATTTAGCTGGCAGTAGTGGCGCTCGCTGCATTGCAGTAGTTCGAGTAACGAAGATTTTTGTGAGGTAAGTGATTTCTGAAAGGTATAGTTTAATGTTACTCAGGGCCATTCTTTTGCAGGGGTCTTTGATAGTCAGATTGCGTTGCGCTAAAAATATTGTGTGTCAGTTTAAGCACAGTCTTGTATAATTGTTCAAAGGGGACGTTTTATAGTATGAAGGGTTTCATATCACTCCAACTGCACACGTTCCACAGCATTACAGAGCTTGAACAGTCCCCTGCTGACATGCAGGGTCCATGGATTCATGAGATTGTCTCCATACCCGTACACGTCCATCCACTTGATACAATTTGAAACGAGACTCGTCCGACCAGGCAACATATTTCCAGTCATCAACAGTCTAATGTCGGTTTCGACGGGCGCCGTCGAGGCGTAAAGCTTTCTGTCGCGCAGTCATCAAGGGTACACAAGTATACAAGCCCGTATAGATGATGTTTCGTTGAATAGTTCGCACGCTCACACTTGTTGATGGTCCAGCGTTGAAATCTGCAACAATTTGCGGAAGGGTTGCACTTCCGTCATGTTGAACGATTCTTCCGGCAGCAGCGGTGTCGGAGATTTGATGTCTTACCGGATTCCTGATATTCACTATACACTTGTGAAATGGTCGTTCAGGAAGATCCCCAGTTCGTCGCTACTTCGGAGACCCTGTGTCCAATCGCTCGTGTCCCTACTATAACACCACGTTGAAACTCACTCATATCTTGATAACCTGCTATTGTAGCAGCAGTAGCCGATCTAACAACTGCGCCAGACACTTGTTGTCTCATACAGGCGTTGCCGATCGAAGCGCCGTATTCTGCCTGTTTACACATCTCGGTATTTGAATACGCATGCCTATACCAGTTTCTTTGGCTCTTAAGTGTATTTCGTTGCATCGACCTCTCACTCATCCCCGTTCCAATTTGTCATTCCCTGTAGGATATAGCAAACTATAACTTCTAGCCTTATACTTGTAAATATCTCTACTACTCACAAGCTTAAATGCATTGTGCTCATACTTCAGTAGTGCCATCTGACCCACAGTTTAAGGATACCAAAGGAATTTCTCCCATTTTCCTTAAGGCTTAATATGCAGAAAGCGTATTAAAGTAATTGAAAAATTGGCTACAATTAATTCACGCTTCGTCTGTGTACTTATTTAAATAAACTTTCTTCGTACTGGCCGTTAAACATATTTTCTTCTTTAGGGAAGGAAAGGAAAATTGGAGGAACATATGTACACCGACCAATGTGCCGGAGATCAACGACAGAGAAGTATACAGGAAAAGATTAGTGGAGCCGATAGGAAAAAAGGACACTGAAGATCTCTGAAGAAGAGCGGGAGAGAAGAACAGAAAGAATGAAGAGATTCTGGGTGAAGAAGAGGAAAATGCAGTCGACGAAGAGGCTACCAGTGGTCCTACAGAGGCCGTAACGCTGGAAGATGGAGAAGATAAGTCACACCTACCGATTTCCGTCGCATTTGGATATTTCCTTTGTGGTGCGCTCTTTTTTTTCTATTTTGTCGTAGAATTAATATATAGCTGCTACAGAAAAACAGGGCAAGAAGGCAAGAACGGAGAGCTAGATGCGACTTGGGGCTGCCCTAAGCTTTTAATGACCTGCTTGCAATTTTGTTACACATAAGCTGTATATTAAATCACGTCACTAATCAAACTACTAACTCAAAGAGCTAACTATTGAGAAGAAGTATAGAGTTCCTGGCAACATTTTTATGTAGTTAGTGTGGCAGAGAGGGCCACGTGTCTATTGTAAAAGTCTTCGTCATGTTTGTAGTTGTTCTATCTATGGCTATCTTATGATCGTGCACCTAATGTCTTTCGTTTGTTAAAAGAATCAGCGCATTTGCTTCCTATTCTATCATTGCTCCATTCACGATAGTTCTGGAATTTTTTGTTCTGTTTGGGGAAGAGACGAATACATTACTAACATTTCCCATTTCAGGATTCAGAAAGCGCCAAATGTTTCTTGAGAAGTATGATATCGTAAGCCCAGAATGCATATAACGCCAAGTGCTGCTGCCATGAAATGTGTATCGTCAAAAGGCGGAAAGCAAATCAGACGTCTGTAACACTGCTCCACATCCATCCTTGGGGTACAGCCGGGTAGTTGAACCATAGTTTGTAATAAGGTTTTGTGTAAGTAGGAACAGAGGAAGCCGACAGTCCTAGTGACGGTATATCCGCTACGTAACGAACGACACACAGGTCGCGACACATGTTCAGTGATTTTCCATACTTCACATCGCGCACGAAGACATTTCCCGTTTCGGGTAAGGGACTCTGAGCTCGTTTCGCGGGCAGATAAGCGACATTCAAAGCAGATACGGCGCAGCAAGTCCGTCCCAATTGACATTTGCTAAGGCCACCAAAGGGCCCAGAATTTCCGCGGCGCCCTTTGAAGCTGGCCGCCGGATTACGCACGGTAATTCCATGCGGCGAGGCCCCGTTATTTATGCCCGAGCGGAGACGTACGCTTCTCTACGAAAAGCGATAAGCATCGTACGTTAAGAACTGCTATTGTAGTCCGCTATTCAAATGTCACTGTCCCGCGCTGACTAACAGGCGCCGTCCCCGTCTAAATATGGATAGCAGAATTAGCCCGCCGGCTGCCGCGGGCTCTTCCTTATCTGCATGACGGCTGTGGGGGGCAGGCGCGACAGGTGACGTATTTACGGTCGCGAAATTATCTGCCGCCCTGGAGTCGGGTCACTGCACTGCGCGCCGTTTCCTGTTCGGAGCTCCTGTAGGACCGCCCGTGACGCAACTGCTGATCTGCCACAACGTCGGTGAGTAGGTGTCGCGTCCTAACTGTGGATGCGTACGGCCTCTGCAAGTGGCAAGTGCAAATCGTTTAGGTAAGAAGGGATAAGGAAAGCGGCATTCACCCTCTGACCACCAATTTTGTATCAAAAATATTATTGCAATCGTAATTAACGTCGTAGTCAGAATTAATAATTTGAAAGGAATATTTCCCACTGTTTCGTTTTCCAAAGGGGAGATGGGTAGGACATACATTCATAGGTACCTCCTGGGGTTCAGAAGAAGACTGGGCAAAAACTACATGATATACTCAAAACATACACACATCAGCGGACGGAGCATCTCTCCAAGTTTGTAACTCGGACTACAGGTGCTCAGTATGCAATATGAACTTCGTTTGTGATGTGACACTGCTCGTGATATGTGCGTGAAGACGTGAAGGTAGCCACTTTGCGTATCTGGTGATTGGGTTGTCTATTTGCAAATAGGTACTAATTCGATGTAACAATGAAATCTGAGAACAGCATAACCTACAGGTGCAGTCCGTAATTATAATAAATGAGGTAATTCTTGGTATGCTTCCTTTTACCAGGGTGTTTCCGTAAGAGCGAGCAAAAATTTAACAGGACATAGAGGATGTTATACTTAAAAACTGAAGGTAGGGAACCTTGGGTCGGAGAAGCCAACTTAAGGAGGTAATAGGTAAAAATCACATTACTGCGTAATTTTTTATTTACGTTAGTTACACTTAATTGCAAATACCATCACTGACTCAATGAACGTACCATTTCTACTGTACCTCAGGAATGTGCTGAAACTGACGGACATCAACCTCAATGCAGGCATGACATCAGCGAACAAGATTATGACACACGTTGACAAATATCCCTGGTGTGTTTCGAATCACATCGCAGACAACTACAATTATCACAAAATGGTACCGTCTCCTTTGAAAATAGGGTTTGTGATCGCTATCCACCTCCGTCATCATCAAACTTGGCACTGCTTTTCAGGAAGTGGTGTAATATTCCCCTGGAAACCGTACAGGACCTGTATCTATCCACTCTGAGGCAGCTGGAAGCTGTTATGAATGCCAACGTGTTCCCCACACAGTATTCGGCAAGATAATGTGATGTGATTAGGTGTTTTCATATTTTTGTCCATCCGCTGTACGTAAATAGTGCGTTGACTCTCCGGCTTACCGGTGTCGTTACGAGTCCGGTTACCATGGCAACGGTTGTCGCCGCCGCGTGGCACTATTCACCGTGGCCAGTGACGAGCCGCGGCCGCTGGTTTTTGCCGACTCGGGTGGGCGTCGGACTCTCTTTCGGGACTCGGCGGCGGCGCTCGTAAAGCAAGCCACCGGCGAGGCGCTCGCATCAGCATTACATGAGCGCCCGTAATGGAAACATAATTAGTAGGCCTACTGGCCGCCAGGGCCGCTACTGCTGCACTCCTAGCAAGAGTGTCGCTACTGCCGAAGCGAGCGAAACGTAATCTTCCAGTGGGCGGTAAAAGGTAACAATTTCTAAGGAAGAGGATGTGAGAAGGTGTGCCGCATGTGGGTTGTACAGCTCGTCGGTGATTTTCACTGACGGAGTCTTCCCGATCAACAGCTCCGTCGTGATGCCACTTTTAGACGCGTTTTTCCGTCGGTACTTTCTACTCGTAGGTGGCCATTCGCAGTACCACACCAGAGTGTAACTCTTCTTAGGCTGAAATCTTGTAAATATTTCTTCAGATCGTTATCACAAATTCAGCCGACTAAAGAGAACCAAATATTTAACATCCTGTTGTCATGGAAAAGAGAATTGTTTGTATACGCTGAACCACGTACGTAAAACGTGACGACAGGCTGTGAAAATGGCCTGTAATTGGTGGTTTAGGGGATGGCTACTATTGAAAATAGTAGTACACACTCCTTAGAACGCATTTCTCAAAACGTTTTGATGCAGCGTCGTTTGGAGAAAACAATAATGAAGAAATACGTTCCGAAAATGCACTGTACCTTGAAGTAAAATGTCATGAAGAAATAAATGCGGTACCTTAAGGTAGTGTAGAAATGACGGAATCAATATATAAGTAACTACAAATACATGGGGAAGCACAGTTTACTTGTATACCACTCGTGACAGTCACTGCAGCCAAAGAAATTCTGCTTCATCAATTGCTTCTGTGCCACTCCAGTAGGGAATAAAAAGTTCTTTCATATCTGATGCCCTTGGAAACAATTACAGAGCATCCACATCGAAGTATTTGAGCATAACACTCTGTGTCTTACAGTATATCGTTCTATCTAAATGAATTAAAAGCTTACATAATGTGTCTGATTCCAAACTGTTTTGTACAGTAGATAAATGTGTAATGATATGTAGTTCTGAACTGCAAAAGAAATGTATGCGTTTTCCATACGTTATCGAACTATGAACAACTGTAAATCAAGGAAAGATAACTCAATATCCACTGAAACGTAATTTATGAAAAAAAATCGATGTGCTCTTCTGGACTACACAATGAAACCATTGAAAATGGGGTTTAGATAACACCTGCAACAGATTACGTTAAAGAATACGGAAAAAAGCCTCTGCAGTGAGAGGAATATCACAGTAAGAAAGGGAGAGAACAGCGGCTTGACTATTCAAGACGTGGAATGAGTCAGAAACTGTGCACAAGGCTACGTAAAGGTTGATGATAACGATTCTTTTTTTTAAATTTTAGCTCGGTATTGTACGTGGCTTCTTTCCTGATATTCTGATACAAGTTGTTGTTGTTGTTGTTGTTGTTGTGGTCTTCAATCCTGAGACTGGTTTGATGCAGCTCTCCATGCTACTCTATCCTGTGCAAGCTTCTTCATCTCCCAGTACCTACTGCAACCTACATCCTTCTGAATCTGCTTAGTGTACTCGTCCCTTGGTCTCCCTTTACGATTTTTACGCTCCACGCTGCCCTCCAGTACTAAATTGGGTTATTTCTTGATGCCTCAGAACATGTCCTACCAACCGATCCCTTCTTCTAGTCAAGTTGTGCCACAAACTCCTTTTCTCCCCAGTTCTGTTCAATACCGCCTCATTAGTTATGTGATCTACCCATCTAATCTTCAGCATTCTTCTGTAGCACCACATTTCGGAAGCTTCTATTCTCTTCTTGTCTAAACTATTTATCGTCCACGTTTCACTTCCATACATGGCTACACTCCATACAAATACTTTCAGAAACGACTTCCTGACACTTAAATCAATACTCGATGTTAACAAATTTCTCTTCTTCAGAAACGCTTTCCTTGCCATTGCCAGTATACATTTTATATCCTCTCTACTTCGACCATCATGTTATTTTGCTGCGCAAATAGCAAAACTCCTTTACTACTTTAAGTG
The DNA here is from genome assembly GCF_023864275.1 of Schistocerca cancellata. NCBI lineage: Eukaryota > Metazoa > Arthropoda > Insecta > Orthoptera > Acrididae > Schistocerca > Schistocerca cancellata. The sequence goes on along the minus strand of NC_064632.1, from coordinate 462,752,170 downwards.
TCTCATTTCCTAATCTAATTCCCTCAGCATCACCCAATTTGATTCCACTACATTCCATGATCCTTGTTTTGCTTTTGTTGATGTTCATCTTATACCCTCCTTTAAAGACACTGTCCATTCTGTTCAACTGCTCTTCCAAGTCCTTTGCTGTTTCTGACAGAATTACAATGTCATTGGCGAACCTCAAAGTTTTTATTTCTTCTCCATGGATTTTAATACCTACTCCGAATTTTTCTTTTGTTTCCTTTACTGCTTGCTCAAGTAACCCAAGTAAGCCAAATAAAAGGCAAATTAGAGCAATATTTTATTTATTTTTTATTTTTGTCAGTCACTTCTATCTTTTTCCACGATTCGTTTTGAGCGTGTGTCCTTTCACCTTGAGGTGGTTTACACAAGTGTTTCTCTTCCTGGATGCAGCCATTTGTCTGTCTTAAGCTTCACTTCGGAGTTATTCCAGTAAAAACGACACAGCAGGACGCTATATATAGGGTTCAAAATAATCGCGGTCCAGAAAATATTTAATTCACCTTAAAATAGGCATAATTTGAACTTAGAGTGGATGATATAAATTGTTTTGCCTATCATAAGGTGCATTAAACATTTTCCGGGCCAGTTTCATCCCCCCCCCCTTCCTGTAGAAACATATGTGTGTAACTTATGTATGGTAGTGATACAAATATATTTATACAACGACCCGCAGCTTGACTTTTCTAAAGTATCTTCAAAATGTAGATTAAGACAGAAAATTGGCAAGGTCCAAGAGACGGGCACAACCACTTAAAACGCGTCATGAATGAAAACAAAAATAAAGGTGGCACATACAATTGTTTTTATTTGTCTTTTATATCACAGACAGTCACAGTTTCCTAATCACAGTCCAGCATACAAGATTTCCAACACCAGCGATATTGTTGTGAGCAGTATGTTAGAAGCCGAACAAAATAAGGTGAAGGAGGGAATGGAAAGACAGTAGCGAGAGCATCAGATTTCCTGCTAAGAGGCAGAAGGTCCCTGAGCTCAATGAAACCTATCGATTTGCCCCAAAACGAAGAAGGTCTGCTATTAAGGCGGGTGGGAGCTGGCGAGCCGTCGACAGCGGCCGCTGTTGGTGTTACCCGCGAGGGGCGGCCGGTGTTAACAATGACACAATGAACACCTGCTATCGGCCGGATCGCAGTCTGCTCGTGAATCATATAATAAAGAGCAATCACGCGGGAAGAAAGGCAACCAGCGTTTTATCGGCCATCTGGGAGGCGAGCGTTGCAGCCATTCTTTTGTTTATTGTGGACAGCAGCCAGGAACAATGGCTATGTGAGTAATCACTCGTGTCCTTGGCTAATAAAACAAGTGCCGTGTGAGAAAAGCCCGCGGTAACGGTTCGGTAACGCTCGCAAGCTTCGCTATTTAAGAGTCACGGTGATACGGCTGACTCACATCGTCCGATCGACCAGGAACTTAATATTTTTAAATGCAATAATATTACAGTCGGTTAGAACCTGACAAATTACCCAGTTTCACTTATCTGTCTCAGGAACGTTTTTTGACGTATCTGCCTATAATAAGCCCATTAGCGGTAAGGAAATGTTTTAGACTGTTGAAGTTTACACTTGGAATCTAGAAATGCTTAAGACTCACTGAAAAATTGAGGCAGTATTCACATGATGTCCGATTATCAACCATTTTACGTTATGTACTTTCATTTCTTCCTATTACAAACGAATTGAACGAACAAGTTTAAGAAACTAAGTCGCCATAGCCCTTTCTTCAGTATTCATTTTGACCTCGCGTTCCTGCCTCTACCCTGTTGTTAAATTTCTGCATTGTGTTCTAGATTTATTTTGGCTTCGAATTAGCGCTAGTTCGCTGTCTACTTTCTGTTTTGTTTTCTGTTTACAGTTCCTTGCTTGTGTGTGACAGTATTCTACAGATATTTGCGAATTTTTCTAAAGAAATTAGATTAACCTTATAAGTTTGCCAGATTTGTACAAACCTTTTCGTTGATCTTCTAGAAATGGTTCTCGGGATATGCTAGCAAAAAAGTCTTGCTTCCTGATTTCATCTGCAGTTTTTAAATATGTTCGTATATTTAATTTTACGTCTTATTGTATTTGTGATATAATTTTGGTATTTGCCCGTGCTTTCTTTTCGCGACACTGGCTTGAATCACATGCCTGTTTTATTTCAAAGATGTATTCAAACTGACTTTGTAACACTAGACCGGTTTGTAAATTTAGATCGCGTGTAGTAAATTTGTGAAACATGTGCAAAAAATTTTCATTTGCGTAATGACTTACTGTTTCGCCAAGAAATCACCGTCAAGTGAGGTGAAATGTTTAACTGTTGCTATTGTCGCTCTATTGCCTAAAATCTTTCCTCCATACCGCTAAATCTACTGATCCTGAAACCAGCGATTCTAATGTACTTGTACCGTTGCTGAATTAATTTTCGGTAAGGGATTTCTGAGAGTATTGTGAACATATTACCTTACGTGTTACGTGACAATTCTGTAATTTTACGTAAACTCTTTTGTTTATTATTTTAAGTACATGAGGGAGTTGTATCGGTGCCAGATCATAAGAAAGTTGTTGAAAAGGCTCTTCCTAAGACGCCTTCGGCTTTGATGTTTCGAATAACAATCATTGAATTGTCTCAGGCTAGATTAACGCTGGCGTGACGCAGCTTCGCATATTATACAGTTTTACTACAGACGTAAATTCCATTTTGTGTTCGAATCCTAATTCCCTTGACTGCAGCTTCCATAATTCATAAGTGCGACCCAACACGCCATTCGGTGTGCACTGAAGGAAAAAACAAGGTCAATCCATCGTCATTTCCATTTAATATGCGACTAGAACACGCCACAGCAGTGGAACACACCACCGGAGCCGCGTTAAATCAAAATTATCGTCCGCGTCCGCGAGCACCGCAGATGAGACGATTTACGGGCGGCGAGAGCGTCACTACCAGCTATGAATATTCATCCAGCTCCCGGCCGGCCGGGGGGAAGACAACAGGTTGCCGGGAAGGATAATGGCGTTCTCTGTGGGAAAGGCCTAATGCGACTCTTAGCTACCGCTTATACAGCGCCGGCACCCCGCTAAATGAGAACATTTATCTGCCAGATAAGGATTTTTACAGTCTGCGCTCGACGTTATCCCGGCCGTTGCTGGTACCTGCATCTGGGGCCCATTCCGCGAGTCGCTTCGAACAAAACGAGCGCCGGCCGAAACAGCTTCGTTTAGGGCCGGCGGGAGAAAGGAAAGATGCTGAGGCAGATTATCTGAGTTCTCAATTTGGCGGCCCATTTTTTCCTTCTTTCCTTTTTGTCCTCCCCGCCGCCACTTCGCGCTCGTAGTTTATGCGCGGCGGAGCGGAGTGTTGGGACGCTGTTTTCCTCGGGGCCCGTACACGCGAGGTGGTCGCGTGACCGGCACGCATTACTCCATGTGTCACAAGGCGACGCCGACGCCGACGCCGCGGGGTTCAAAGAGTCGTCAAGCAGGAGCTCTGAGAGGGGCGCGATCTGCACCGCTCCTTAGATACTGAGTCCAGGTCGCACCCCAATACACGGATCGATCTGAAGCCATCCTCGCACTAGTTGTGAATCGATAACTGGTCGTGAATCAAGACGTGGTTGGTGAGCCATCACAGACTATCACACGACACGTGATGGCAACGTAGGGTGGATCCTGAAAGGTTCTTTCGTGCGAGAGTCCCAAAAGCTTCGATAATGGCGTTACACACAGCGTGGGCAGAACAAAACTGGTCTGGAAAATATTTCATGCACCTAGAGAAAGGCAGCCGAACTTACATCAGCCGCATTTGGTTGTTGGGTTGCCTATTTTAAGGCAAGTGAAACATTTTCAAGGTGCAAATGGTTCAAATGGCTCTAAGCACTATGGGACTTAACATCTGAGGTCATCAGTCCCCTAGACTTAGAACTATTTAAACCTAGCTAACCTAAGGACCACACACATCCACGCCCGAGGGAGGATTCGAACCTGCGACCGTAGCAGCCGCGTGGTTCCAGACTGAAGCACCTAGAACCGCTTGGCCATAGCCGCCGGCCATATTCAAGGCCAGTTTTATCTTGACGACCAGTTATTTTCTGGCCGTGCCTCTTCACTGCTCTTGTGGGCTACTCCTGTGCACTGCTGTTGTAGCCACGGCCAGTTCTCGGTGGCAAGGGAAGGGGGATTTGTGCGACTTGAAGATGATGGGTCGATCTTTGCCTAAACCTCCTAAATGGGCTGACAATCCTCATTTCAAGAACGAGGAATTTTCTCTTGATGGCCTGTGTTTCTCAATACCCTTTGCAGGGAAACTTATAGAAGTGCTCTAAGCGGATGCTGGAAGTGTCCAATGATGATGATGTTTGGTTCGTGTGACCGTCAACTGCGCGGTCATCAGCGCCCGTAAAAAGTCCCAATTTTTATACAGTCCAGTTTTTCTACAGAATCCAATCTAGCCACTGTCACGAATGATGACAATGATGAAAAGATGAGGACAACACATACACTCAGTTCCCGGGTAGAGAAAATCCCCAATCCGGCCGGGAATCGAACCCGGGTCTCCGTGATCCAGAGGCAGCAATGCTAGCCACTAGACCACGAGCTGCGGACAAGTGTCCAATGAAAGTGCCAACATTACACTTCTGATTCAGATTGGGTCGAAAGCGTGAATGGAAATACGATTTCAAGGAAGGCATTTGGAGCTCTCGAAGTCGGGAACTCGCTGACATCGTCATAGCCTGTAGACGTCGTGAGTCCCCGGAAAATTGAGAGAGTCCAAAAGTGCGGTCCCGTGAGTGGGCATTCATTTGGGTTGAACCTCTGTGGCTTTCTTGGTGAGTGTCGACTCTGAGCGAGTGTGCATGCGCTCAATAGGCAGAGTTATCTACCAACCAGTTGATATCGTCATGTTCTGACACATATTTCGGTTTTTGATTGATTGAATGATGAGTGATCTGATTTCATTAATTATGTAACAAAATCTTTTAAACATCTGGCCTCGACTGAGCCACCTTACTTTTGTAAAATATACGGTATCACCACACTCAGCCTCCACATTTTTGAGGAATTTCTGGAATTGGTGATGATTGAGTCCCACAATAGCGCAGAAATAACACAAGATTTCCTTGTGTTTCCATAAATTAGTTTAATTCGAAGTATCTACATCTCTAATTTCGCAGTTCCACCTGATGTAGCCGAAAGTCAACAGACCAGCACGTTTGTCGGATTTGCCGATTATAAGCACGAGTCTTTGGCGGTTCAAGTATAGCACGGGCGGCAATGTGCAGAATTTGCCGCTTATAAGACCGAGTCTCTGGGGTTCAAGTACAACACGGGTTGCAATGTGCCGAACGGAATCGACCAACGAAATAACAGCAACTTGCGGCAGAAGTTTCAAATTGAAAATATTCTGTTCATCATAATTTTTCATAAACGGAATTTTATGTATTTCTTAATTAATTAATTAATTAATTTTTACCGATCATGTGATACCTGCTCACTTCTTGGGTGATATTGATACTTGCACTGGCTGCATGCGACCCGCGGGCCGCGTTTTGGACACTCCTGCTTTAAGCAAATATCAGTAAGATTACTACAGCTGTTTTTCTTTTCCTTCGACGTTCATCCTGTCAGTGGCACTGTCAGCTGGTGATGGAATCGCACATCCACGATTCTGCAATAATTTTTGTTTGAGTTCTGTTGCCGGGTTATCTTCCTGTTATTGCACGTACTCTGTTAATGGTAAATGAAAGCTTCGAGATACAGGTGAATCAAATCGGTTCAGTCAGCATTCACAGTAGCTGTTCATCAAACGCACTGCACTTTACGATCTGGAAGTTAACGGCTTGGCTAGACGGGTAAGGTATCACATGGCAGTTGCTGGCTGACGCTGTCTGCTGTTTGTTTATGTCATGCTTCCCATGAGGACGGCACGCCGACATTATTATTAGTTTAAATTAACAGCCCCTATTAGCAGCAGAAGCAATACCGCTGAGCCAGCGTACCTCACAGCGGCGTGCTTCGCCCACTCCCGCCTTTGCCTTGTAATGTTCACCTCTCGTGTGATGCTCCGTGTTAACCGTAATCTCAAGTCGCGCACCTTCAACTAGACTCTTCCTCAAACACGGGCCTGAAAGGAGCGCCGGCTGGCTGCCGATCGGTAGGATTCTGATTACAACAGGCACGATGGGAGTGCCCTTACAGAAGGAACCAGCACGTTTTTTAAAAAAAATTGAAAGCTAAAATGTATAGGCTCAGGCACATAAGTACTAATTTAGCGCGTTTCGAAGGTACACACATTTATCATCAGTAATTCTACACACAAGAAACTTCAATGCGTAGCATTCATTTACAAACAATCATTCCCTGAAGAAAATATTTCTGATGATGAATGTATGTACCTTCGAAAGGCGTTAAATTAGTGCTTTTCCGTTGTGTGAGGATTTTCGCTTTCAAGCTGAGTACAGCTAAGACCTAATCAACACTTTTTATCGTATATATTAATCGACCGAGATATGCCAAAACGCACGCTAGCTGTGCTCACAGTAAATAATTCGTGTGGTGTGGTATAGGGGCCTGTCTCCCTTATTGTGACCTGGTTCCGATACAACAACACTGATAACAGCTCCAGTAAAAGTAGATGCAGCTCTGAATGACGTAGCCACGCATCAAGTCAAGTCGAGACATCACCGGCATCACCACCTACCAACAGGAATGTGCAGTACAAAATACTTGTGAAATTTCAGTGTGATAGTCTGTGCTTTCAATTTTTGAACTCAATACCCTGTTACATGTTCGTCTCCATTAATCATGACTCTTTTTTGCTAAAGTTTTCGTCTTGCTGTTTCGTTACATAATACAATATTTGCTCCGTTCATCGCAAAATTCTTACACACGAGGAAAAAATACAATGAAGTATTATGTAGATCGTGTTCAGTTTGATTAATGTATTATACTGCCTGGAGCAGGCTTACAACATGACAAGTCTTACGATATCCGATAAATAAATGAAGAATATTACGCGAATACTTGTGTCAATATCGGTTTCGTAATAAGTGAGAGGCCCTCACTGTGGATGTTCAGAAATGAGACGAAGAGATCATAGTTTATGCCATCTCTCACAGAAATTCTGTAATACTTACTGTTCAACGAAAGTGAGGCCCTGCTAACCAAAACGACCATTCGTGTATATCCCTGTTATACAATGAATGCCGACTCACAATAATGTGAATTATTGAACTGCTTTAACTTTCATTTTCATTGATTTAGATTTATTACTTTATTTTTGTCATTACACAAGTCAAATTTGAATCTAATGTCCTACGCATCGCAATTGTTGTCGAGTAATCATCTGAAAATCTTCTCTCCCTGTAGTTTAATATCAATAATATGTATGTAGTACGAAATAAATTCTGTTTTCCAAATTAACTTCTTTGACTGAGACTCACACAGCTTTCTCTCTGATTTGCAATACTTTATTTGTTTTCTACGGAAAAGTGCGTACTTCAGCAGTATGGTACACCCTAATGTCAACTGCGTGTTTCTTCCTTTTTTTGAGTAAAAGCCGAACCAAAAATACAAACAGTTATCTTCTTTAAATCTGATCTTACATAAATAAATTATTATTTAGAAAATACGAAACAGGTATGGGGAACTAATTGTTTCAATAACTTTTAATTATTCGGCTATTCTACTACGGTGTTAAGGTATCTGAGATTCTCGCTTTGATCCACCACTCTTCACCAATACAGAGTGGAAAAAGATCATTAATACTTCTTTTTTTTGCCTTCTTTTCCCTTCCAAACAGGACGTCTGTTTGTAACCACCTGCGTTTCTCGTTCCTCGCCTCAGCTACCGGTGCGTGTCCGACAACCATTTACCTGAGCGCCAAGCAGCAAGCTTCTCGCTAATGCCTCACAATACCTGCAGTCTTGATTTTATACACTCTGTGCCACAGCTGGCGAGTTATTGGCCAAGTAAGGTTATTACCCTAAATAAGGAAACAACTTGTGGTAGCGTGTAGCTCCCTGATTATTTAACATTACTTTGGCGTGGATTTTCTTTTCCTGCTCCCATCATTCTAGTAGCACACTTCGGTAAGTACAGTGAGAGAATTCTCCGACGACAAGTGGAGAAAAAAAAGGCCGAGAAAGATAGCTTTTATAACCTAGGGCCCTGCTACCGGAAAATGGAAATACCTGCTAATCGTGCCAACACGCTATAAGATGTGAATCTGCTTCAGTTTCACAGTTAAATATTTAACGAAAATTGGATAACCTTCACAGTTTTCTTTTTACTTAATCATGTGCCCATGACCCACAGTCTAGTTGTTTCACTTCAATTTACGAAATGGTTAGTGTTTACAGCGGTGTTATTGAGTTTATCAGCTGCTCCTAGTGACATGAAACCGGTCGGTTCTGAAGTCAAACGAAGATTCGGATATTCAGCCCGAGATCCTGTCTGCTTTCTTTTTGATGTAGCACCGATGTTTCTGTTCCTTGTTGCGAAGCAATTAACGTTACGATTCCGGATCCCACAGCTGAGAAACTGCGATTGATCGAGTAACGTTACAGTGTGAAACAGGAAAAGAGATAGAGCTTCAGTGGTACGTATTTGGCCGTGTTGCTATGTTCACACCTTCCTACGCATATCTTAATGCCAGTGAGGTGATAGTGGTGAATGTACGCTGTAGTCCAGGGGTGTTCAATCCGCGGCCGGCAGGCCGCCTGCGGTCCAAAGCAAGTATCAGTGTGGCCCAAAAAGTAAGCATCTATCACATGTTTGGTACAAAATATAGATAATAATAAATAAAAAATAAAAATTTAAATAGAATCCATAAAATTCAGTTTCAATTTGAACTCCCACCACACGATGCCATTCTCCCATTCGTCCATTCCGTTCAGTGCACTGCCCCCAGAGTCTCGTTCTTATAACCGGCCAATCCGTCAAACCCGCTGGTCTGTTATCGTTCGGATACTTCAGTTGCATCTTCAAAACTAGAGATTTAGAGGCGTCTAATTAAATTAATTTATGGAAATACAAGGAAATTCTGTGCTATTTTTGTACTATTGCAGTACTGAATCATCGGAACTTCCAGGAATTCCTCAGAAATTTGGGTGCCGAGTGTGGTGATATCGTATATTTTGCAGAAGTAAGGTGCCTCACTCGAGGCCATATGTTAAAAAGATTTTATACCATAATTAATGAAATCAAATCGCTCACGATATCAAAATCTGTGCCAGAACATGACGATACCAACTGGGTGGTAGATTTACCAGTTATGGTAGATTTAACTGTTCATATAGGTGACTTAAACAGGCGTCTGCACTGTAGAAACCTGTGTATCAGTACAATGTTTCAGAAAATAAACGATTTCCAAATGAAACTGACATTACGACAAGCACAAGTAAATACAAACTTTTTTTTCATTTCAGTACATTTGCCAAAAATAAAGCTAAAGGCCTGATGAAGTGTGCAGCCATACCTTTTTGAAAATTGATTTTAGGATTTTCAAGGAATAACCAAAATTTTTGTCGTCGCCAAAAGATTTACAGATGGAATGCACAGAGTTGCAGTCTGACATCCAACTCAAACAAAATTTCATCATGTATCTTTTTTGGACTTTCACATTAATTCGATGATATGTAATTAATTATAAAATTAATTATTAATGAAATTTAGCTTATGAAATTCAGATTAATTCCATCTTGCTTTTCCGCATAAAGAATCATAAATTAATAAGTTCTAAATTACTTAACTGCGTTAACTGCATACCTCCGACTGTCCCGTATATTTCTCAGCTATTATTGTTTGTGTTAAGTATATTATGTGCGGCTCAAATATACTCATCTTCTACTAATGTGGCCCAGATAAGCTGAAAGGTTGGTCACCGCTGTTGTAGAAGATTATCGATTTCGCACTTTGCAAGGCAACGTTGATTCAGGATGTGGTGAAACTAATGTTTATATATATTGTATCGTTTTCAATATGCAACAACCGACTGTGAGTTTCTCCTGCTGGTTTTATGATGATGTAGTTCAAACACAAATGTTTTATTTGGATGGTGGACAGTGAGTCTGATCTAAACGTTAGATTATTATATTATTATTTTGCCAATACGGTTGTTGTCATCTTGGAAGGCGGGTGTTTCCACAAAGTAGTCATCATGGAAATTTGGAGGGCCCGCACTTGCTCCTCGAGAGAGATGAGATATAAATCTTGCTTCATGTTCACGGTAACCGAAAGAGTAGGGACGGAAAATATCACAGAACCACCTCCGGTCTCAACTATACCCTCCAGACGTTGCGGGATAAACACCCATCGGTCCATTCGACGCCTTGCATCACTTCTACAGAGGCTACGCACATCACTACTGGTCGGACCACAATCACCAAGCTCCAGTCAGCTACAGTCCAGTTTCTGTATTGTTTGGTGCGCCGAAGAGTTACAGCCTGATATGCCGTTGTCAGGAACGACCTTTGGGGAGATACCCGGCTGCAAATGAGCATTGCTCGCGGTTCTGTATGCAGCGATTGCTCTGAAGCTGTCTGAGATGGAGCAGTATTTACTGACAGGAACCATTAGAGCAGTTAGTCACAGCCTTTAGAAACTGTGACGAATATCACCAACAACGCTGCCCAATAAACTGTGCAACAACGCTATCAAACCTATGTGCTCCTATGAGCATCAAGACGCAGCAACACAGCACGTCAAGATTTGGGAAGAAGGCGGCACTAGATGGATGACCGAGTTATATCTGTACATCGAGTCAACTTTCCACCGACACCCAGCCACAACAAACCTCTAACTTGCAATATAACCAGTGGATGAGGAACATGGACCTGAAACATGAAAGCTAGAGTCCTCTTGACTGAAACTGCAATACTTATACTCTTTGAATTATTTTGATATGTTGTACTTAGTAATCCTTGCCATTATCCATTTTATGTCATTACTGCTACAGAAGACTTCATCTGCACAAATCTTGAAATCTACGATAATGATCGAAGCTGAAGAAATGCATCGAAATTTGTGCCAACTGGGTCTCTCTGCTTCTAGGGAGCTTTCCTCACCATTACACCACCACAGCACTATAACAAACATAGCTGAATGGACTATCCTAGCCCAATGCCCTCCATACCAAAAATTTCAAATCACATCTTCAGCGTATTTTCCCCTTCTTAGATGGTGACTACCGTCGAGGCACTCCGGTCTTGGAACAGAACCCCTGTGTTGGACGTTTGGGGAAATCTTGCCTGTAGTTCAGGCATAGGTGATCTATCGATCTGATATAATAAATTTTAAAATATTGTGTTAACCACTCAATTTTCTAATTGAATTTTATATTTGTCTAATAGGTTCCATAGGACCACTCGAGTCAGAGCAACTGCGTCATGCAACGAATCGGTACATAGTTTACGAAATCCTGATTAGAAAAATTACAAAAGATTAAAGAATCAACAAAATGAGAAAGAACTGAGCGATTACGAAAAAATTGCAGAGAAAAGTTTTCAGTTACTGTGAGGAAATTACGCAGTGAACAGAAGGGGCATGTCGCAAGCGAAACTTGCAAAGTAAATTTGAATACTCGTGGTCTATTACTCAATTTTTCTCCTTTCTGCTAGAAGCCTATTGAAAAAGAAATGAGCTGAACAGTTCTCACACTTACGTACAATGCTTAAGGACGTGTTACCCAAGTGCATACGAACAAATGTAGTAGTTTGTTTTGAATGGGTCAATGTTGTCAACAAAAAATACCTTGATGGAATACAGGTACAGGGACGGCAGAATTATAGCTCCTAGACAACGGGGCAATGACCTACATGAAATCCGCGAACTGATACGGCATATCAGTGTGGCCGCTCTTTTGTGCTGTGTGTCAGAGGCCGAGGAAATTTTTCTTGTAATAGAGAGAGCAGAATTCAGTTTCTCCACAACATCCCTAACGCGGTAGTTGCAAGAAAGCCTCCCATTTAACCTCAGTTCTAAAAATTTTAAATAGTTTTCATAGACTGATCACCTTGGGATGATAAATATTTTTACAAGAACTCCATGTCAGAAACTGTATGCAGTTGGTTTTGTTGCAGTTAATTGTTAACGTATTATCTGAAACCCACGTGTTGATATTACTGAGTACCCTATTACGTTCATCAGTTATATTAAATTCCACATCATTCGAAATAAATCCTGCCTCGTCTGCAGGGAATCTCTGTCCTGTTTAGTGGCAGGACAAAATATTCGCTGACACTTTCCGGCGATGACAGGCGTCTTTTCGGTTATGGCTCTTGGAGACGGCAGGGTGAAGCCATTCTGCAGTGTGCTTATGCAAGATGTGTTGCCTATAATCGATTTGTCTGCTCTGCATGAAAGAAAGGAGAACAAGTTCTTGATTTGATTCCAAAATAAAGGGTCATTCAAAATACATGGCCGGCCGGTGTGGCCGAGCGGTTCTAGGCGCTTCAGTTTGGAACCGCGCGACCACTACGGTCGCAGGTTCGAATCCTGCCTTGGGCATGGGTGTGTGTGATGTCCTTAGATTAGTTAGGTTTAAGTAGTTCTAAGCTGTAGGGAACTGATGACCTCAGATGTTAAGTCCCATAGTGCTCAGAGCCATTTGAGAGCCAAAATTCATGTCCCGTAGGACGAAGTGTACATTGCCGATTCAATAGCCTCGGTCCAAAGGATAAAGTTTTATTCAGGAATATGACAGGAACCAATATCTGAAGCAAATAAATCCAGAAAACTTGGGTTCTAAAATGCCTTCCTTAATAGCGATGACTCTAGTCCATCGTCGTTACCATGAAACACGCCTCCCCTACTCAACAAGCGCTCATAGCTCTTAATGTACGCATTTGAGAACCCATGTTTACTATATATTTTGTTCTTGTTTTGGTCCATACTACCTCTTCCAAGAATATGGTAAGAACAGCATAGAATCTGAAGAAGTGATCATCTCTCTTAAGGTATGCATTTTAAACTGTTTACTGCACTTCTTTGCTTCAAATGATCATTCTTGTCACACCCCTGCATGAGACTTCGTGCTCTGGGTCAAGGCTGCTGCATTACCAGTGTAGGATATGTCGTATGGGACATGACTTTTGAATCACACTGCATGTTTCTCCGCTTAGAGAGACTCATTATTCAGATTTTCTTGTTGAAAATTACTTTATCAATTTACTAGGGTAGGTAGTTTACAGAGGCATAACAGTTGGTTAGTAGATCCTGCTAGTTCGGGAAAATCTCGTCGTCCCAAAGCTGGCTAATTCAGTAAAACTACGCTTAGCGTCGCCGGGAAACGTCAGCGAACCTTATGTCTGTAACAAATGATGTTCCCCATGACGTGATCTAACACCCCTATACGTATGATGCAAAAATTCTGAAACATCCTCTATATTACGAAAAGCAACGGACACAGAACAGAGGCATGTGCCAGTCGCCACTTTGCGTGACCTCAGTCAGATTCAAACCTGGTTCAAATGGTTCTGAGCACTATGGGACTTAACTGCTGTGGTCATCAGTCCCCTAGAACTTAGAACTACTTAAACCAAACCAACCTAAGGACATCACACACATCCATGCCCGAGGCAGGATTCGAAACTGCGACCGTAGCGGTATCGCGGTTCCAGACTGAAGCGCCTAGAACCGCACGGCCACTCCGGCCGGCAGATTCAAACCTGTTTCCCGTTTGTTCATATTGGAGGACAACCTGCTGCTTACTATTTTCAGATATGAAGTGAACTGTTGTTGCATTTCCTTAATTCCAGACCAATAAAAAGGATTTTTAAAGGAAAAGAAGCTGGTGCTAGCCGTGAGCCCTCTACAGCGCTCGAAGAAGATTCGAGTGTCCCTTTGGGAGGAGGGGAGGGCTGGGGTTGACTAATAGCGTAACGGCTAAAGGATGACAAATGATGATGATGATGATGGTGGTGGTGATGGCCCCTAAAGCACCCTGACGTGAAAACCAGTGCCATGTAAAGCCGTGTGGTGGCAGGTGTAAATGGCGGCCTGCGAGGCGATGTTGTTGGCGCCGATACGGATCCCCAGTGGCGCTGGCTTGTTTATGGAGCGCCGCTATAAAACCGACCGGGCAGGTCCTGCTGCCAGAGCCGGCGGTCTGGCTGGGCCGTCTGCTCCCGGATTACATTCCCACGGTCTCCTGCGCACGCACCTCTGCACACACGCACACACACACAAACACACACACACACACACACACACACACGAGGGTGTTGGAGCTACTACCGACCATTATACTTAAAAAGACGGAGGCTATGTTGTGCCTGATCTAGTACCCTTCCGTCGGGCCTAACCGCTGTTCACTGGTCCTCCGTGGTGGATCGCGGCGGCATAATTCATCCACAATGGGCGCACGGCAATTTACGGAAACGTACGAGGGATTACGTGCATTACGGTCCTTTTTACCCCGTTTCTTTCCTCTTATAATAAACGTCTTTTGAGGAGCAAGTGAGTAATGTTTCTGCTCGTGATGAATGTGCTCCGCTTCAGACCGCTAATATGAAAGCTTTAATTGAGCATAAAACGGTCTTAATTGTCGTTCAACGGTTGTTTCTGAAACATAAGCAGGAAATAATGTACCAGTTAGATACCTAGATACGCATTCAGATATTTTTTCTGCATTTTAAGTAAGCAGGGAATATAACACATTGGGAAGCATTACCACACTCTCCTTGGCTCTTCTGTACGCAGCCCTCGTTTCTGTATTCCATTACTTGTGGCACAATGAAAAGCAATTTGTGCAAGACTGTACCTGTCGGCAGGAGAAGGCTTGGTTGGTATTCTTCCTATTGAGAACTGATGTGTTTTAAGGTTCTACATCTAAATCCACATCCATACTCAGCAAGCCACCTGACGGTGTGTGGTGGAGGGTACCTTGAGTACCTCTATCGGTTCTCCCTTCTATTCCAGTCTCGTATTGTTCGTGGAAAGAAAGATTTTGTCGGTATGCCTCTGTGTGGGCTCTAATCTCTCTGATTTTATCCTCATGGTCTCTTCGCGAGATGTAAGTAGGAGGGAGCAATATACTGCTTGACACCTCGATGAAAGTATGTTCTCGAAACTTCAACAAAAGCCCGTACAGAGCTACAGAGCGTCTCTCCTGCAAAGCCTTCCACTGGAGTTTATCTGTCATCTATGTAACGCTTTCGCGAATACTAAATGATCCTGTAACGAAGCGCGCTGCTCTCCGTTGGATCTTCTCTATCTCACCTATGGTCATCCCATTTTAAATCACTCCTAATGCCTGCTCCCAGATAATTTATGGAATTATCTGCTTCCAGTTGCTGACCTGCTTATTGCAGCTAAATGATTAAGGATCTTCCTTTCAATGTATTCGCAGCACATTACACTTGTCTACATTGAGATTCAATTGCCGTTCCTTGAACCATGCGTCAATTCGTTGCAGATCCTCCTGCATTTCAGTACAATTTTCCATTGCTACAACCTCTCGATATACTACAGCATCATCCGCGAAAAGCCTCAGTGAACTTCCGGTATTATCCACAAGGTCATTTATGTATATTGCGAATAGCAACGGTCCTACGACACTCCCCTGCGGCACAGCTGAAATCACTCTTACTTCGGAAGACTTCTCTCCATTGCGAATGACATGTTGCGTTCTGTTATCTAGGAACTCTTCAATTCAATCACACAATTGGTTGAACGATTCATCTACTGCATCTGACAAATAGTGGCGCGCATGTGTGCAGAATGCATTGGATATGTGGAGGGAGTGTGTGGCTGAATTGAAGGTATCTACTATTCTCCCTTGGCGGTTCACTTAAACTACACAAGAGAGTCTCGCAAGAAAATCGGTGTTATTCTTTTGTGATTCTCATTCAAGCTCTGTAAGTATATCCATTATTCTTTCATATGGGCTGCTGAAGCTGGTGCTAGGTTGTCGTGGTCTTGTCTTGAATGTAGATATTTTAACATGTGGTTCTTTTGGGTTGTGGCGTCTTCGTGTGTGCAGATCTCCGCGTAAATGTTGCCGGAGTGTGCTTTCTCTTATTTTGTTTTATTTGAATAATACAGCGACGAAGCTTCAATCCAGTTTTTATACTCTGGTCACTTACAAGAAAACAGATTAAGAACCAACACCCCGCTTCAAGAAGACACATCTTGTTTACATTTATTTCAAACAGTGTACAGTCACAGCGTGCGATACTAATGAACTGTTTATCGCGGACACGACAAAACAGACTGTGTCGAAGTAATTATCTGACCTGCACTATTAATTCCGATTTTTAATTAAAGGTTTGCAAAGTTTATTGTCTTTCCTATTTTTTGTTCTCTAGACAGGCCAATAAATATTCATAAAAAAGTTATCAAAACGTTCCAGCTAGCTCAAAGTTTACTTCCGACGAGAAACTAACAGTTTCCAGTGCTGAATTTTTTTTACCAATACCTGAATGTCGATATCGATACTGTTAACCTTCGCAAATGTTTACACTAAAAAGCAGTCAATTTCACCTTTCACTTTAACCTTCATAAACAAATTTAACGTCAAATATTACAAATATTCAGTTCTAATCAGTAAAGAAGGCATTTTTCTCTCTTTTTAAATAGGTTCTAGTCACTCAAAGTATATCTTTGAATGATGAAAATTACGCCGACTTGACGCAGGTAATACTTTTGTAAAACGCTCGATACACTTTTTATAATAGCATGGTATATTTTCAATACCTTACACAACAAGCAGTATTAGCAATCGCAACAACAATAATAACAGTGCAATGATAAGACAGGAATCGGAACAGGAATCAGAATAGTAACCGGAACAGTAATCGGAGTAGTAATTATGGTTACGTGCATATATAGGCAAAAACAAAGTACGGTATTACAGCTTAGTTCTCTTATAACATTATGTTCTTAGTCATTTTACTTCCTTTTAATTAAAATTTGTTTATTAAGTATTTCAAATAGTGGTAATTAAAAATTATTATGAAAGGAAGAATTGTTGAAATATTTCCGTAACACTGACGGAAATGCAACAGTTACGATATATCGATACGGTTCTCTCAGCCAATAAACCACAGGCTCTTAATTTACAGGAATTACGTGACAGTGTCGAGACATCTGGTGCCACATACCGCCAGAGAGCTACGAAGTACTTTTCGAATCCACGTCAAGCAGAATCGCTGCTGTATCGTGTTCCAAAGGTGAACCAACAAACTATTCAGCAAATGTTCACATTGTTATGACTCATGGAGGTACGCCATCACTGACGGAAATAAAGTTTACAGTTAATAATAATCTCCTAGACGTAACATACAAGATATTCTCAGAAGTCCTACCAAACAGAGCGGGAGCCCTATTAGAGAATCAATTTGAAGAACATCTAGCACGTTTCAGGAAAGGAAGATCCTGCCTAGAACAAATCCTAAAGCTCAAAAACCTCACGGCCTTCCAAAACCAAGAGGAAAATCACATGTTCCTACTTTCATTGACTTTCAGGAAGGGAACGACTCAGTAGACTGGGAATCTCTCATCTCTATAATAAAAGAGTTAAATCTAGACAAGGAAACCACAAACCTAATCAGAGAAACCCTAACCAACACATACTCCTCAGTCAAATTCGTGGGAGAATTCTCTGACCCTTTTGAGACAACAATTGCTGTATAGCAAGGAGATGGGATCTCCCCACTGGTATTTAACTGCGCTCGAGAACAGGTAGTCAACGACGGGAACATGAAGATCGATAGTGGAATTCACCTAGGAACAAAAAACAAAATCATCTAATTTGATTGTCTATTCTCTTTAGATGAACCCGGATTATTGAGAGAATTCTAGGGAAGCGGGGTTCGTCTGTAAAGGAGATCACATACGGGGCGCTAATGCGACCTATTCCTGATAATTGTTCGGATGTTTGTGATTCGACCAGGTCAGATTAAAGGAAGTCATCGAAGCAATTCAAAGGCAGGTTGATAGATTTGTTACTGGTAGTTTCGAACAACACGCAAGTGTTATGGAAATGCTTCGGGAAGGTGACGCTATTTTCTTTGAACGCTATTGAGAAAATTTAGAGAACTGGCGTTTGAAGCTGACGGCAGAAAGAATCTGCTCGCTCGAACAACATTGCGCTTAAGGACCGCGAAGATAGGAGAGGAGAAACTAGGGCTTATACAGAGGTATATACACAGCCATTTTTGCCTCGTTCTGTTTGCGAGTGGAACAGCAATGGAAATGACTAGTAATAGTACCGCGCGTCCTCCGCCACAGGAGGTAATGTGGACTGCAGAGTATAGATGTAGATGTAGATATGGTCCTACTACCCGAGACCTGCGAAGAAACCAAAGAACAGACCTGTGAGCTGAAAAAACAAACAGAAGAAATACGTTTCAAAATCTCCATCGAAACGACCACGATAATGGCAAACATGAGAAATCCACCAAAAAGGCAATGGAATCTAGCAGAAGTAGGGTCGAAACTAGCCTTCCAACTCATCAAAAATACAAATAACGGGAGTCCCTCTCATGGAATGCAAAAATAATACTTTACAATACAGAAATCAAACCGGAAACCCTGTATGCAGCCAAAACACTGTCAACCACCAACCATGGCCGAGTTGAAAGGCTGGAGATCAAAGAAAGGGGAAAATTAAGAAAAACCCTTGGCCCCAGATTCCACAGAAACAAACTAATCCACATCAGAAATGAAACCCTTAACCAAACTGCTGAAAAACTCCCAGACACAACGAGGAAACGATGAATTGCTTTTCATGGATACATCCTGAGGATGAACACAAGCAGCTTAAAAAAAAAAAAATTGAGCACTTCTGCAAGTTAAGATACCAACGAAATTACTCGTAACAATTAAAAAAAACATTTTTGGAACAGTGATCGAAATTTTTTAAAAAATTACTCGTTGTTTAAGGAAACAGAGAAGGAATGAAGAGAACACCAAATAACAGAATATACGCTCATAGATGAAAGTGCAAAAGCTAAAGACACGAAAGAGAGGTTCCGAGCTAAAATGAAGGCTAATCAAGCTATCCAACTACTGAAGAAGAATGGAAAGCTAGATCAGAAAAGATGAAACAATCCTGGGGTAATAGAAAGAGAGAGAACATTCGAAATTGATTGATTTAACGTACCTCAAAGTCGCGTAAAAGGAATGAAGAATAATAAGAAGAATGTGCTCCGTTATGATTTTTGCCAATAAAATAACAACCAGAAACTAATTACGGTATAGTTCAGCTGCAATATAAACCTATTTCTGGATACGAAATCAGTAGTCCGCATCTTGTTATTTCAGCATTTCGTAGCTCATCGAACGACGTTCACTACGTTATTCGGACGGCGACTCCTCTTTCCCTTCCATCGGCGTCACCCCTCGCGATGTTCTCGGGAGCTCCTACATAGGAGACAACCCGAACGGCAAAAGAACAGGTGCTCCCTTTCTGCCGAAACGGATTAATGGCAGACAAGAAGCCCCCGTCGACAACTTGTAGTGGGGAGGAGGAGAAGGAGCAGTCTGGAACGTTTCGCTGAAATCTGCCGCCGAAATCGGAACCCCTCGATCAAAGGCGGGCAGCGGTCCGCCGTGGGAACAAAGCGGCGCTCGCCGCAGAATGTAAATGCTGTAGTGGAGTGGGCCGCCAAGACAGGACCACCGGCGGGACGAATAATTCCCGAGCTGTACCTTGTGCCGCCGCAGGGAGGATTGAGAATCACCCGGCCGTGATCCGGATTAATAGGGGCGGCGGGGAGGCAGGAATGTGGCCAGCCGTCGAGCAATGTAGGGAGCGGCAAATCTGCATTTTCGTTGCAAGACTGGACAAGAATACCATAACAGCATGTTACGTCGTGTGTGTGTGAGATCGTGTGGTGGAAAAAATAAATAAATAAACAATAAAAAATAAAAAGCAGCTTTTCACCCTTTTCGTTTAACTTCCTGTATTCTATTATTCTTTTCCACTTCATGGAATAACCCCCTCGTTTGTTCCGATATCAACGGAGCCACCTCTTTCCTGTCCTTTCAGGATCTTGATTCCCTTGTGGTTTTTAATTCAATATCCAGAGGGTAGACAAAAATGTGGAAACACCACAGATATAAAACTTTACCAGGATTAACACGTTGCGCCGGCCGGAGTGACCGAGCGGTTCTAGGCGTTACAGTCTGGAACCGCGCGACCGCTACGGTCACATGTTCGAATCCTACGTCGGGCATGGATATGTGTGATGTCCTTAGGTTAGTTAGGTTTAAGTAGTTCTAAGTTCTAGGGGACTGATGACCTCGGAAGTTAAGTCCCACATTGCTCAGAGCCATTTGAACCATTTTTTAACACGTTGCAGGAAAACCGCTGGACTTAAAGACAGCATACGGTCATCGCGAAACGGATAAATATATGTCTTGTATGGTTATGAAAGGAATCTTATACCAGTCCTCTTGCAAAATAGTGACAAGTCCAGACAGCGAGATTGGGATGGATAGACAGCACGCACTCAACCCCCCAAAGTAGACGACAAAGGCTCAATAACACTGAGATCTCGTGACTGTGGCGGTCAAGGCAGATGTGACAATACATTCTCGTGCCCCAAAAACCAATCGTGGACAATGCGAAGATAATGAACAGGGGCTCTGTCTTTACGGAACACAGCATCACCATTCGGCAACAAATATTGAACCACTGGATGGACTCGATCAGCCAGAATGGTCACTTAATCCTTGGCAGTAATGCGTTCTCCCAGACCAAATGGTGTGCCTGGAATACCGCGAGGTGACTGCCCAAATCACCACCGAACTCCCGCAGTGTTTCACTCTCGGGACTTAAACTCGACCAGAAGTAGGAAACAATGTTCAACAAGGTTCATCCGGCCAAATGACATTGCTCTAAAGTCCAGGTATTATGGCTTGGAAACTAGAATCGGGAGGTCACAGCCAAATAGCCTCAGTCGATGTTTCATTACATCACAGATAAAATTCTTCCTACGTCTATCCAATGCGTAAAACGTGATTAAAAGTGCCAAAGAACTGGGAGGAAACAGCCAGATAGCCAGCAGTGGCTGTCTGCCCGTTTCCTCCCAGTTCTTAGGGACTTTTAATCACGTTTGACGCCTCGCATATGAGTAGGTAGAATTTTATCGATGATATAATGAAGCATCGACTGCGGCTATCTGGCTGTCACCTCCCGATTCTATGGGCGTTTAATTACGTTCGACTCCTCTGTCACGATTAGCACGAGTTTCTGTTCGACTGCCTGATGGTGTCTAGGACAGGAGAAACTTGTCACATGTGAAGGTTAAATAAACCTATATAGTTCAACCAAGACCAGTTTTTTGTGTATCGATTAATCGAATTATTTACGTTTAAATTACATTTCTACCAATCAGGAGGATAGTTCCCAGAATGAGATTTGCACTCTGCAGCGGAGTGTGCGCTGATATGAAACTTCCTGGCAGATCAAAACTGTGTGCCGAACCGAGACTCGAACTCGGGACCTTTGCCTTTCGCGGGCAAGTACTCTACCATATGAGCTACCCAAACACGACTCATGCTCCGTCCTCACAGCTGTACTTCTACCAGTACCTCGTCTCCGCAATATCCTTTCTTTCAGGAGTGCTAGTTCTGCAAGGTTCGCAGGAGAGCTTCTGTAAAGTTTGGGAGGTAGGAGACGAGGTGCTGGCAGAAGTAAAGCTGTGAGGACGGGGCGTGAGTCGTACTTGGGTAGCTCAGATGGTAGAGCACTTTCCCGCGAAAGGCAAAGTTCCCGAGTTCGAGTCTCGGTCTGGCACACAGTTTTGATCTGCCAAGAAGTTTCAGGAGGCGATTTGTAAACACACATCCCAGCTATCTCGTAAAAGTCTCTTTTGCCGACACGTGTTTAATTAGGACATTTTTTGCTTTCAACCGCACCAGTTTTCTCTATAACTACGTTGCAGTAGGTGCGTACTTGGTATAAGCGACGCCTGAAATAATTATTTCGCGGTACGTGAGAGCGCGCAGACAGATGCGCTCTGCTGGCGCCGGCAACTTGTGCTCTGCTTATTCACGACGGCCACTCTACCATTTGGTCCAGAGCTCATCAGCTGAGGCGCAGGTAGGGCTGAGGCAGGAAATGACCAGAGCAAACTACAAGTGGTACACGATGCACGCCGGCCACCAATTACTGTGCGCGCAGGCGCAGAGCCGTCCAGGTCCTCGACATCTCGTTCATCTCTCGCTCCGTCCGCTGCCACGTCCCGTATGAATGAAACCGACAAGTGCGTTCGCACACACACACACACACACACGTACGCACGCACACACGGTGACTATGGGCGAGCCGTCTGACAGGATGACTCGTGTGTGACAGGCAGAATGGAGAGGAATCCGGCGCGGCGGCCTCGGCGGCGCGGTGTACAGTACGTCATGTCATTCCAGTCTTTTGTCGCGCGCGCACCTGGACCGGGACTGGAGCGCACGCAGCTTTTTGTGGCCGGTCGCTCCCGCGGTACTGGTTGCGCCATCGCGGGGTCCGCTCGCGCAAACTCACTGCACGTCTGCGGAGCCGTCCGCTCACACGCTTACGGCGTCAGCGTTTTCGCCGTGATTGAAACATTACGCGCGGCTGACAGGTGGCGCTTCTGTGTCCGTCCGAGTGGCTCGACAAGATCCCTGCGGTGATAATGGCTGTTGCCGTCGCTCGTCAAGTACTGTGCAGCACTCGGCTTTCTGTTTCTTTCCACCCCGCGGAAGAGTAAATTCAGCGGCGTATCTGATGGTCGCGTATCTATCTATCTATCGCCTGAGCCTTGTTCCGCGGTCACGCACGGTCAGCCATCGTAAATCTGATTTGGCATGTTAATGTTTAAGGGGTGGCCGGATGCCCTTCCTGTCGCCACCCCGTACCCCTCGGGACGGAATTAGTGTACCCCAACTGTCTGCGTCGAGTGTAATCCATGGAATAGTGCGAATGTGTTCAGATGTCTGCGAGTCGTGTAACTGAGGCGGATCATGAGGACCAGGCCGGTATTCACCAAGCGGGATGTGGAAAACCGCCTAAAAACCACATCCAGGCTGGCCCGCCGGGCGGATTCGATCCGGGGCCGGCGCGCCTTCCCGAGTCCAGGAAGCAGCGCGTTAGTGCTCTCGGCTACTCTGGCGGGTATCTGATGGTCGCGTATATCCGGCAGTATATTCTACCAAAGAGGAAGCAGAAGCTGTAGAATACTCAGCGTGCTTCAGTGATGTATCTAGAGCGGTCACGTCGACCACTCTCACCAACATTTTAGTATACTTTTCGAATGTTCAAATGTGTGTAAATTCCTAAGGGATCAAACTGCTGAGGTCATGGGTTCCTAGACTTACACACTACTTAAACTAATTTATGCTAAGAAGCCGACCTCGAGGAAGATCAGTTTGGATTCCGTAGGAATGTTGGCACACATGAGGCAATACTGACCCTACGACTTTTCTTAGAAAATAGATTAAGGAAAGGCAAACCTACGTTTCTAGCATTTGTAGACTTAGAGAAAGCTTTTGACAAGGTTGACTGGAAAACTCTCTTTCAAATTCTAAAGGTGTCAGGGGTGAAATACAGGGAGCGAAAGGGTGTTTACAATTTGTACAGAAACCAGATGGCAGTTATAAGAGTCGAGGAGCATGAAAGGGAAGCAGTGGTTGGGAAAGGAGTGAGACATGGTTGTGGGCTATCCCCGATGTTATTCAATCTGTATATTAACCAAGCAGTAAAAGAAACATAGGAAAAATTCGGAGTAGGAATTAAAGTCCATGGAGAAGAAATAAAAACTTTGAGTTTCGCCGATGACATTGTTATTCTGTCAGAGACAGCAAATGACCTGGAAGAGCAGTTGAACGGAATGGACGGTGTGTTGAAAGGAGGGTATAAGATGAACATCAACAAAATCAAAACGAGGATAATGGAATGTAGTCGAATTAAATCGGATGATGCTGAGGGAATTAGATTAGGTAATGAGACACTTAATGTAGTAGATACGTTTTGCTATTTGGGAAGCAAAATAACTGATGATGATCGAAGTAGAGAGGATACAAAATGTAGACTAGCAATGGCAAGAAAAGCGTTTCTGAAGAAGAGAAATTTTTTAACATCGAGTATAGATTTAGGTGTCAGGAAGTCGTTTCTGAAAGTATTTGTATGAAGTGTAGCCATGTATGGAAGTTAAACATGGACAACAAATAGTTTAGACAAGAAGAGAACAGAGGCTTTCGAAATGTGGTGCTACAGAGGAATGCTGAAGATTAGATGGGTTGATCACATAAGACCACAACAACAACAAAGCTAAGAACAACACACGCACTCATGCCCGACGGAGGACTCGAACCTCCGGTGGGAGGGGCCGCGCAATCCTTGGCATGGCGCCTCAAACTATGCGGCTAGTATACTCTCCAAATATACCAAGTTACCGACGCCAGATGCTAACGGAGAGGCTACACAGATCACAGAAAACCTCTAATGTAGCAAGACGTCTGTCTTCCTTCACTGTAGATAAGTGCGACTGCTCTATATCTACACATTTACTAAAGAACCCACTTTACAGGACATGGCGGAGGGCAATTCCTTGCGGCTGCAGAAGAGGGAAGGGAAATATGGATACCTAAGTGCCATGGTACCAACATTATACAGAAAAAAGGAAAACAAAACATTGAATCTTTTCATGACGATCAGTCTCGTTTTAGGGAACGTAAAGGTCTTATAGGTAAACAATGGAAAATCCAGGATGGAATGTAACAATATTATGAAAAGGATAGTTGGTACTCACTGTACAGCAGAGATTCTAAGTCGCAGAAGCAGACATGCTGAGTCGCAAATAGGCAAAACAAAAAGGCTGTTGGAAAGTGAGCTTCCTGCTAACAAGGCCTTCGCCGGCCTTACGTTAGAACGAACAAGGAACAATAAGAATGGAAGACTAACAACGAAATGATCACATTCAAAAGAATGAAACATAGGGATGCAGTCAGTCCTCAACTCAACCTATAAATCGAAGAAGAAATCACGTATTGAAATTCAGGGTAAAAGGATACCAACGAAAGGATTCGCTGATGAAAGCGAAGAAGAACTGCAGGACATACTGACTGGACTGAACAGTCTATTGAGCGACACGCTGAGGATTGAGAGTGAAACAAAGAAACACGGAAGAAATGAAAAGTAGCAGGCATGAGATTAAAGAGAATCTTAGGCTACCATAACAATTGAGGACCACAATGTAGACGAAGTTAAAGAATTCTACTGTCTTGCAAACAAAATAACACATGACGGAGGAAGCGAGAACGACATAAAAAGCAGACTAGCACAGTTTCGAAAAGAATTCCAAGTCAGACACTATGCTTTATGTTTTGTATAAGTACCAGAACGAATTACGAAATGATTTAGACAAGATACCTGTACAAAGAGGGGCACTTAACTCTAAATCATGAAAAGTATGAAATCATCCACATGAGACTAAGAAAACACCGCTAAATTTCAGTTACACAATAAATCACACAAACCTACTGGCTGTTAACTCAACAAATTACTTACGGATTATGATTACGAATAACTTAAATTGTAAAGCTTACATAGATAACGTTGTGCGGAAAGCAAATCAAAGACTTTATTGGCAGAACACTTAGAAGATGTAATAGGTTTACTAAAAAACTGCTTACACTACGCTTGTCTATCCTGTTCTGGAGTATTACTAAGCGGTGTGGGATTCGCATCAGATGGGATTGACGGAGGATATCGAAAAAGTTCAAATAGGGCAGGCAGCTCGTTTTGTACTACAGCGACGTAGGGGACAGAGTGCCATGCATATGGTACAGGAACTAGAGTGGCTGTCTTTAAAACAAAGGCGTTTTTCGCTGCTGCGGGACCTTCTCACGAATTTCAAATCACCAACTTTCTCCTCAGAGTGTGAAAATAATTTGTTGACGCCCACCTGCATGTTGAGAAATAATCGTCATAATAAAATAGGGGAATCAGAGCTTGCAAGAAAAGATTTAAGTGTTACGTTTTCCCGCTCGCTGTTCGAGAGTGAAACGGTAGAAAATTAGCATAAAGGTGGTTCGATGAACGCCCTGTCAGCCACTTAATTATGAATTGCACAGTAATCATGCAGATGTAGACTTTGAGCGCTAATATGCGTGCTGTGGCATGGACATTTAGTTCATGCATTTAGCATATGGTGTCTATCTCATAATCAGCGAATGCGTGAGCGTTCTCTACAGTTGGAGCTCAGAGTTATCAGTAGGAGCAGCAGCAGTAGAAACGGACAGTGTTATACGTGAAGGTCTGTTCCATCTGCTTGTAGATTTTCCAAGAATCCCTACGTTTCACACTGATGTTTGCATACTCGTGAGAAATGTGTAGTGCTGCAAACCGGCCGTCCTGTGTGACCGAGAGGTTCTAGGCGCTTCAGTCTGGAACCGTGCGACCGCTAGGGTCGCAGGTTCGAATCCTGCCTCGGGCATGAATGTGTGTGATGTCCTTAGGTTAGTTAGATTTAAGTAGTTCTAAGTTCTAGGAGATTGATGACCTCAGATGTTAGGTCCCATAGTGCTCAGAGCCATTTGAGTCATTTTAAGTGCTGCAAATCAATGTGAAACCATGACAAAAACATCACTGTCAGACGGAAAAATACCTGCTAAAAAAAGCAGACGTCATTTGCAGATGCAAACGGAAATCAGGGGAAAATGCTGTCAGTAAAAATCAAACTTCAATATCTTTTTTAACGGACTGTTTCTAAATCTTTGGTGTAAACCAAAATTGTAAACACGTTTCGTTGCAGACTATTGCTGTTTAAGTGAATCAAATCAAACGCGTATAGTAAAATTAATACGAATTTATTTAGCAGTTGCAAAGACGAACTTTAAATAAATTTAACAATATACAGGGTGAGTCACCTAACATTACCGCTGGATATATTTCGTAAACCACATCAAATACTGACGAATCGATTCCACAGACCGAACGTGAGGAGAGGGGCTAGTGTAATTGGCTAATACAAACCGTACAAAAATGCACGGAAGTATGTTTTTTAACACAAACCTACGTTTTTTTAAATGGAACCCCGTTAGTTTTGTTAGCACATCTGAACATATAAACAAATACGTAATCAGTGCCGTTTGTTGCATTGTAAAATGTTAATTGCATCCGGAGATATTGTAACCTAAAGTTGACGCTTGAGTACCACTCCTCCGCTGTTCGATCGTGTGTATCGGAGAGCACCGAATTACGTAGGGATCCAAAGGGAGCGGTGATCGACCTTAGGTACAGAAGAGACTGGAACAGCACATTACGTCCACATGCTAACACCTTTTTATTGGTCTTTTTCACTGACGCACATGTACATTACCATGAGGGGTGAGGTACACGTACACACGTGGTTTCCGTTTTCAATTACGGAGTGGAATAGAGCGTGTCCTGACATGTCAGGCTAATAGATGTTTAATGTGGTGGCCATCATTTGCTGCACACAATTGCAATCTCTGGCGTCATGAATGTCGTACACGCCGCAGTACATCTGGTGTAATGTCGCCGCAGGCTGCCACAATACGTTGTTTCATATCCTCTGGGGTTGTAGGCACATCACGGTACACATTCTCCTTTAACGTACCCTACAGAAAGAAGTCCAGAGCTGTAAGTTCAGGAGAACGGGCTGGCCAATTTATGCGTCCTCCACGTCCTATGAAACGCCCGTCGAACATCCTGTCAAGGGTCAGCCTAGTGTTAATTGCGGAATGTGCAGGTGCACCATCATCCTGATACCACATACGTCGACGCGTTTCCAGTGGGACATTTGCGAGCAACGTTGGCAGATCATTCTGTAGAAACGCGATGTGTGTTGCAGTGCTCTCCGATACACACGATCGAACAGCGGAGCAGTGGTACTCAAGCGTCAACTTTAATAGGCTACAATATCTCCGGATGTAATTAACATTTTACAGTGCAACAAACGGCACTGATTACGTGTTCGTTTATATGTTCAGATGTGCTAACAAAACTAACGTGGTTCCATTTAAAAAAAACGTAGGTTTGTGTTAAAAAACATACTTCCGTGCATTTTTGTACGGTTTGTATTAGCCAATTACACTAGCCCTCTCCTCACGTTCGGTCTGTGGAATCGGTTCGTCAGTATTTGATGTGGTTTACGTAACATATCCAGCGGTAACGTTAGGTGACTCACCCTGTATACTGATTCGTTCCATTACTAAGTAGCTTTGACTCTCAAGCCCCTGCGGGAACTAATTAGTAAATAAACAGAAAGTTTATAAACGACGCGGCGGAGCGGAAACCGCCGGGAAACCCGCTGGTCGGTCGTCGCGTTTCGCCGAGGGGAAATTTCGCCCGTCGTCAGCGGTAGGGCACGGTCTCGCGGCTGCCGTCACGTCGCCTCGCTGGGAGGCTCCCGGCAAAAAGCGGGCGCCGACACAGGCGGCGGCGAAGCAAGAAGCGCCGCAAAGCGAGAAACAATTCAAAACACTTGTTGGTTTATGTCCGGTCGCGCCCGGCCGGGGCAAAAAGCGGCGACGGCGCGCCGGCATCTCTCACGAAGCTACGAGGCCCTTTACGGACATCCGGTAATTACACGAGCAGAACGGGCCGCGATCCTTTACGGTGACACCTTTTAACCACGTCGAGTTTCGAGCCGGTTTCTTTATCGAGTGACGGATTGCTTCTGACAATGCAGGGGAGCGCAAGAAACATGCAGTGTGCAGTCAAGTACGTGCACGCGGCAGCTTCGTGTTTTCATACCTAGTGCAGTGGAGAAATCCCCTCCTGGCCGTCAGGGTTCAGGTTTTCCGAGGTTTCATTGAATCACAACAGGCTGATATCGGAATAGTTCCTTTCGCGAGACGTCGGCATATTGTCTTCCTATCACACGTCGTCGATGAGGTGTTAATTTTCACTTTGGTTTCAAGTTTCATTTTCACGTTTGGAATCTGCTGCTCTCGATAGATCCATTCACTATAAGCAGTGCGGTCTGAGGCGCCATGTCACGGATTGTGCGCCCTTCCCGCCGGAGGTTCGATACCTCCCTCGGGCATGAGGGTGAGTGTTGTTTTAACATAAGTTAGATTAAGTTCGTTCAAGTAGTGGTGTAAGTCTAGCGACCGATGACCTCAGCAGTTTGGTCCCCTAGGAATTCACACACACTTGAACATTTCTCAACTATGACCACTAGCTTTTGCTGGAAATAAAATCAGTAACATAATGAAACCTTTCTCATTTTTATTCTATTCGTTTATATATTTATTTGCAGCAATTCTAATGTCGTGGATGAACTTAATTTAATACTTCTGCTAAAGTTTTTGTTTGAGCAGTCTTTCTTAAGCTCCTCCATTTCTTTGAACCTCGAAAATCTAATACTCCATGCAAAAAGTACCGAGAGTAATGTTGAGTTACCGGTAACTAAAAATAATTAGAATTATCCAGATCGTTAAACTATGTCCAGTGTGACTGGAATTATAATTGACAGGAGTTGAAGATTTGTGCCAAAATGTATGACCCGCTACTGAACAGACTCACGTTGCACATATAACCTTGTTAATTTTGCAGGATGTCAAATTGTTAACGTAATCCACATTAATATAATCAGTAACCTCTACTAAGCTTTCCAATAATGTCAGAATACCACCTACTTACATAAAGAGGCTTTTGGCGTGCGATATTTAAAGGATTATTTAGAGTATCGTGTTGTGTGGTTTTCTTTGCACGTATTTTTTTAATAACTGCTGCCTTTGTTACAGTTTACTTCGTGTTTATCATTTGTGTCAGTGGTTAAAATTATGTTTTTTTATTTCTCTGTTCACAGGTGATCATTTATTGGGACATTAAAGAAACGTATGGATAAATAATTAATTATTAACGTTTCCCCACAGTCTGGAACACAAAAAGGCTTTTTCTTTATCATGAACGATTTCAGTTCTTTTCATTAACCATTGTCATGTCTCTTGGTTCGAGTACCTCGTGAATTTAACGTAAAGCGCTTAGGTTTGTGATCAACATAGGATTCAAAATCACGTGACTATTAATAATCACAGTTGTTGAACTGGTGCGTAATTGGTCATAGTAAATTAAAAGATCCTTTAAAAATGTGGTTGCGTGTCTAACAGCTGGCGCGATCGCCCTCATTCAATTTCTATTCGAACCAATGGTTTCTACTGGGGGCACTGGAACGGTACCGACTAGGATTTCTGAACTTGAGAACAACCATTTGCTTACACATTCCTGCATTTTGGGACGTACTGTAGCACACCTATTGTAGAAACATGAAAGAAACAACCGTCTACTGTATATTCTTACTACCTCATTTTCATTTTTGTAAATAGTTTCATCGTTTTTAGTCTAGTATTCAAATTTCAAAGTCATCAGTATTTCTTTTCCTGCTTATCCGTGCTTCACGGAATACTAATTGCAAACATGCACCGACACTATTTTAGAACTGGGGTCTGGAAAGGTACTACGAGATGAAGACCCTGAAAGAAGTGAATTCAGTAACCTGACGACATCGGCTTTTGGTTAAAGCAGACAAAAATATTTTCCGAATTTGAACATTTAGTGTCTACAGACCATCGCTTTTACCGACATACACAGCCGTATTTCCAATACTCACGAAAAAGACATATTTAGTAGACTTCACACAGCAACAAACAATTGTCTTAGGTAAAGACAGTTTTAAAGTTAGGCTGTTTAATTCGCAAACCACTGCCATGAAATGACAAAATTCCGAATTTAGTTTAAATAAGTAAACAAAAAAGTAGTTAATTTAAACTAGGAAGATTAAGGTTCTACATGCTTTTACTCAATTTTTTTCTTAACTGATTTGGATGTAATTTGTCGCTTCATTGAATTCACACCTCAGAGAGACTATGCGATTTCTTATTGTAGCGCGGGAGCTGTGTAGTGTTCACCACGAAACAATAGTATTGTCCATGGTAGCCCGTTCTTCCAAGTCGTGAGTTTTGCCCTCGTCGCAAAAATTGACAGTGATTATGAATTTTCTTCAACGAGTGGGTGACCCAAGGCTGTAAAATGTAGTAAAAGGATTACAGGTTGGTCACTGCGTTTCTAGGGATGGCTATTATCGTCGAAACAATCGGTTTTCGGTTACACTAGTTCTTTTCATCCCCAGCTTAACCTGAATGTTAAAACCGTTCAAAATAATCGATATCTGAAATAACCGATTTCCAGCTTTACATTAATTATTTCCAACAATAAACTTGGGCATCGCACGAAGGTTGAAAATGTCTACGACTCCTTTATACATTTGAGTTATACATTTCAAAATATATAGAATCAAATTATCGAATAAAATAGGTAAATAAATGAAAAGAGTCTGTCCACCGTTCGCTCTTTTTCTCGAAAAGTAATGAGGGTTTGAATACTACAAAAAAATTCACTGGTACTCTCATATTGACTCAGATTTTTTAAATCACTATCAAAAAATCACGATGTAATCGAGAATTATACCACTATTTAGGCATTACGGATAGTAGGTGCTAAAGGTTGTAAGCTAAGGTTGGAGAATTCTATTTTTCATGTTACGTTGTCCGTTTCTAAAGGTCGGAAGCAGATAATGGCATATTATGTAGAGACAGGCATCAGATCAACTAATTTCTGTTTTTATTGTACTATGAATGAATTATTAAGTTTTTAGTCCATTATTCACGCCATGATTTTCTTTTTTAATTATTTCATAGAAATGGGACACAAATAATAGGCGTTATTATTCTGAAACTGTTTCGAAAAAGCCGTTTTTTAGTCTAACATATATCTTTAATTTAAAATGGTAATTTAAATACAGTTGATTTTTTGCTACCAAAAGAAAAATGCTCTTTCAGAAGATTCAAATTAACGATTTTGCTAACGGGAAAAACCAGGAATTATTATATGAAAATAATCGAAATGTCGATAATGAATTAATCCAGTGACGAATATTTATTCTCCAATCTGTTCATATGTACTATGTGTTATGTGTTGCTCTGTAAGTTGACTTCTTTCACGAGAAACAATGTCATTCAAAGATGATATTTAACTTTCAGATGCTACAGAATGTTCTACGTACCGTCTTTTTTTTTAGTTTTATCTAGAATCCAGAACTAAAAATGTTAGCAGCACTGCTATAACAAATTGCAACATCCGTTTTTTACACATTATCATTAAAAAGGAGAAATAAAAGTAATAAGCGAGACCAAACAAATACCATTAAGTAACGTTTATCAGACCTAAAATACCGGTATCGGCTTTAAGCGGTCGGTGTTTCCCATCCCTATCTTTTCCCCATTGACAGTATGCTCATATTGTACACTCAGAAATTGTTCATTGTTGCCTGATGGTTATTTCCATATGTGTCAAGTGCAAGCTGTGGTGACACGGCTCTTGGGAAATGTCAGTGAACGGCACGTCCGCTGATCACATTTTCAGGAGCTCTGGTCTATATCGGTGATGGCCGCCACGCGCCACGCGGGTTGCCCACCTCCCAGGCGCAACAGGTAGCTGGGTAGCTGGCAGGCGCTTCCGGCGCTGGGCTGCGGCTGCGGTGTGCGTCACGCGCTATTGGCGGCGTGATTGGGAGAGGCACGTCGGCCACGAGCGGGCAGCCGCCTGCGGTCGCTGACTCCTCACTCCCGTTGAGCCAAAAAACCGTGGCCAGGCCTGCTGCACAGCTCTCGCCATACCTCGCACTGCATCGGAATGCCACGCCTGTGCGGACGCCTTGCCACCCCCCCCTCCCCCCCCCCCAAATAATTGGGCTCGAAACTCTGTTTTTCACAGAGAGACATCAGTTTCTCTAATTGTACCTTCTTAGATTTGTCTCTATTAGTCACTATCACAGCCTGTGATAGGATCTCTTACCAAATGAAACTGGAGTTGATAGCCGGCCGCTGTGGCCGAGCGGTTCTAGTCGCTTCAGTCTGGAACCGCTCGATCGCTACGGTCGCAGGTTCGAATCCTGACTCGGGCATGGATGTGTGTGATGTCCTTAGATTAGTTCGTTGTAAGTAGTTCTAAGTTCTAGGGGACTGATGACCTCAGATTTTAAGTCCCATAGAGCTCAGAGCCATTTGAACCATTGTTTTGGAGTTGATAGCCCGACGGAAAGCTGGTTTGAATTGTATTTAACAAATAGAACGTAAAAAGTTGTGCTGAATAATTCAGACAATGTAGGAAAGATAGAGAATTTTAGTGACCAAGCACTCCGTCTTCAGGCCACGAGGGGCCTACTGGGACCATCTGACCGCCGTGTCATCCCCAGTGGAGGATGCGTGGGGTCAGCACACTGCTCTCCCGGTCGTAAAATGGTATTCTTGACCGAAGCCGCTACTATTCGGTCGAATAGCTCCTCAATTGGCATCACGAGGCTGAGTGCATCCCGAAAAATGGCAACAGCGCATGGCGGCCTGGATGGTCACCCATTCAAGTGCCGACCATGCCCGACAGCGTTTAACTTCGGTGATCTCACGGGAACCGGTGTATCCACTGCGGCAAGGCCGTTGCCCCATTTTAGTGACCAAGGGGGAACAAAATCAGTTAGGGAGTACCACAAGGTTCAAGTTTTGGCCCACTCCTATTCTTTATGTCTGCGAATGTCCATCAACTTTACATTCAACAAACAATATTGGTACTTTTGTAGACGATCCCAGTGTTATAAAAAATCCGTTTAATGAGAAAGCAACAGATGAGTGCTTAAATAACGTTTTTGCAAATAACTCTTAAGTGTTTCTTTCGAAATTGACTCTCCCTCAATTCCAGTCGTTCAGATTACCTATGAAACTTGTAATTAACTAACTTATTTACTAGGTGCGCAGTTGACTATAATGAGGACTACAAGGGGCTTGAAAAACACAACAGCAACGATTAACATACAAAATGGTTCAAATGGCTAAGAGCACTATGGGACTAATAATCTGAGGTCATCAGTCCCCTAGAACTTAGAACTACTTAAACCTAACTAACCTAAGGACATCACACACATTCATGCCCGAGGCAGGATTCGAACCTGCGACCGTAGCAGTCCCACGGTTCCGGACTGAAGTGCCTAACACCGCTCGGCCACCGCGGCCGGTAGGTTAACATACCAACAAGACAAAATTACTTGCATACCAGTAATACACAATATTTTCTTAAAACCTAGAGGAAGCAGTTGTGGAAAGAGTGATCCATCAGGCTCAGTAATAGTAGGCTATAGCAGTGAGGATAACGTAAAGTGCGGTATCATATGTACCGTGAATGTTTACTTATGCTACTGTGAGTCTGGCTGCTCTTGAGCACGGACAACCATGGCATCCCGAACTCCACGTGGGTCGAGTGTGCGGGCCACGATTCAGCATATCTCGTCCGTTCCAAGAAGTAGCTGATAAAACCCGACCTTTCATTCAGTATCACGGGGTGTCTGGTTTCAGTCCGTACAAGTCTCTTCATTTCGGTAGAATCGTGATGTCAGCGCTCTTTACTCTCCGCTATTTGTTAGTGGTATGAAAGACGTTCACAGGTCTAGTGGATGCTTCCACAAAAAGAGACAGTCTAAGGTTATATCGTCACAAGCTCTTAAAAGTAAATGGGAATGACCGAAGAGAGGGATGGGAATTCTGAGTACCCATTACGCAATCGCATGAGCGATGAGTAATGCAGATTTTCTGAAATAATATTGCAATAACTTGAAAGCCAAACGTTGACAGATTTCGTGACCGCAGCCGTTACTTCCCAATCAAGTAGCTCCTCAACTGGACTCACAAGGAGTGAATGCACCCCGCTTGCCAACAGCGCTCGGCAGACTGGACGGTCACTCATACAAATGCTAATCAAGCCCGACAGCATTTAACTTCGGTGATCTGACGGGAACTGGTGTTCAAGTGCGGCAAGGCCGTATTACGATACCACGCTGAAAGAATTTAAAGATTTACTTGACAACGTGTTCAAACAAACAAAGTTTCTCAATACAGTGTTACTGTGTTCTGTTACATACCCTATATCACCAGCAATCAGCTTTTGGCAAATTTTTTCAATGCACAGACATGACGGTTTTACAGTTTTATTGTTAGTGTAGAAGTAGATATAGATTTTGCGTGTTTGATTTAACCATAGCAATACCAAGGAGGTTAAGACGAGCTAAGTTATGCCCAAGTTTTGGAAATATTCTAATCCATTTAGTTACTTTATATTTTAAAGTAACTATTTTGAAAAAAGAATGTGTTGATTTTAAGGAGTTCTTCTAGCAGGTTTCATATACGTTTTAAAATTTCGAATTGAACTTACAATAAAAATTTAAATCGCAGTAGTAGATATCACATTTCCAGTGAATATTTTACTCAATAGCCGGCCGGTGTAGCCGTGCGGTTAAAGGCGCTTCAGTCTGGAACCGCGCGACCGCTACGGTCGCAGGTTCGAATCCTGCCTCGGGCATGGATGTGTGTGATGTCCTTAGGTTAGCTAGGTTTAATTAGTTCTAAGTTCTAGGCGACTGATGACCTCAGAAGTTAAGTCGCATAGTGCTCAGAACCATTTGAACCTTTTTTTTTTTTACTCAATATTTCCAGGTTCAAGGCCTTACTTACACATCAGTACCTCTTTAAAAGTATGTTGAGAGCAAAAGTCAACAACAATGGACCAAAATTGAATTTATTTACTTATTTTATTTATTTATTTATTTATTTATTTTTGCGTGGCCGCGTAGTGTGCAGCACACGTTACTGAAAGTGTGTTGATATTGCAAAGAGCGTGGTAAAAGCAGATTTCAAATTTCGGCGCCTACTTACACAGCAATATCTCTTTAAACAATATGTTGTTCATGTAATTCAACAACAATTAATGAATTTTGATTTTTTTAAAACTTTTTATGCTGGGCATAAAGTAACCGTACGGTTGGTGATGTCCATTGTGGAAAATACTTTGTTATTGCTAGAATTATGGAGTGGACGGACGCCTTCCCGTCGCCAAAGCGCTACCCCTCCTTCGCGACGGAATATGTGTACCCCAGTTGTTTGTGAGTAGCGCTATTGACGTGAAAGTTAAAGTTTCCGATATGGTCGCGAAACAGTCTGGCCGGCCCACCAACCTTCGTACTTAACCCACCGGACGGATGCGATCTGGAGTCAGCACGTTTCCTCATACCACAACCGGCACTTTAACAAAAAATGGTTCAAATGGCTCTGAGCACTATGGGACTCAACATCTGAGGTCATCAGTCCCCTAGAACTTAGAACTACTTAAACCTAACTGACCTAAGGACATCACACACATCCATGCCCGAGGCAGGATTCGAACCTGCGACCGTAGCAGTCACGCGGTTCCGGACTGAAGTGCCTAGAACCGCAAGACCACCGCGGCCGGCGAACTTTAACACCCACGGCTATCCCTGCGAGTCCTGAAGATGGTGTAATGTGAAACAAAAACCGAGTGCAGATAAAATAAAATTTTTAAATACAGATGAAACTGTCGTCTCCAACACATGTGTTGTTGTTGTGGTCTTCAATCCAGAGACTGGTTTGATGCAGCTCTCTATGCTTCTCTATCCTGTGCAAGCTTCTTCATCTCCCAGTACCTACTGCAACCTACATCCTTCTGAATCTGTTTAGTGTATTCATCTCTTGGTCTCCCTCTACGAATTTTACCCTCCGCGCTGCCCTCCAATACCAAACTGGTGATCTCCTGATGCCTCAGAATTTGTCCTACCAACCGATCCCTCCTTCCAGTCAAGTTGTGCCACAAATTTCTCTTCTCCCCAGTTCTATAACAATACCTCCTATTTAGTTATGTGATCTGCCCATCTAATCTTCAGCATTCTTATGTAGCACCACATTTCGAAAGCTTCTATTCTCTTTTTGTCTAAACTGTGTATCGTCCACGTCTCACTTCCATACATGGCTACACTCCATTCAAATACTTTCAGAAACGACTTCCTGACACTTAAATCTATACCCGATGTTAACAAATTTCTCTTCTTCAGAATCGCTTTCCTTGCCATTGCCAGTCTACGTTTTATATCCTTTCTACTTCAACCATCATCAGTTATTTTGCTCCCCAAATAGCAAAACTCCTTTACTACTTTAAGCGTCTCATTTCCTAATCTAATACCCTCAGCATCACGCGATTTAATTCGACTACATTCCATTATCCTCGTTTTGCTTTTGTTGATGTTCATGTTATATCCTCCTTTCAGACACTGTACATTCCGTTCATCTGCTGTTCCAGGTCCTTTGCTGTTTCTGTCAGAATTACAATGTAATCGGCGAACGTCAAAGTTTTAATTTCTTCTCCATTGATTTTAATTCCTACTCCGGAGTTTTATTTTGTTTCCTTTACTGGTTGCTCAATATACAGATAGAATAACATCGAGGATAGGCTACAGCCCTGTCTCACTCCCTTCCCAACCACTGGTTCCCTTTCATGCCCTTCGACTCTTAAAACTGCCATCTGGTTTCTGTACAAATTGTAAATAGCCTTTCGCTCCCTGTATCTTACCCCTGCCACTTTCAGAATTTGAAAGCGAGTATTCCAGTCAACATTTTCAAAAGCTTTCTCTAATTCTACAAATGCTAGAAATGTAGGTTCGTGTTTCCTTAATCTGTTTTCTAAGTGGTAGGGTCAGTACTGTCTCAAGAGTTCCAACATTTCTACGGAATCCAAACTGATCTTCCCCGAGGTCGGCCTCTACAAGTTTTTCCATTTGTCTGTAAAGAATTAGTGTTAGTATTTTGCAGCCGTGGCTTATTAAACTGATAGTTCGGTAATTTTCACATCTGTCAACCCCTGCTTTCTTTGGGATTGGAATTATTATATTCTTCTTGAAGTCTGATGGTATTTTGCCTGTCTCATACATCTTTGTCACCAGATGGTAGAGTTTTGGTAGGGATGGCTCTCCCTAGGCTATCAGTAGTTCTAATGGAATGTTGTCTACTCCCGGATCCTTGTTTCGACTTAAGTCTTTCAGTGCTCTGTCAAACTCTTCAGGCAGTATCATATCTCCCATTTCATCTTCATCTACATGCTCTTCCATTTCCATAATATTGTCCTCAAGAACATCGCCCTTGTATAGATCCCCTATATACTCCTTCCACCTTCCTTCGCTGCTTAGAACTGGGTTTCCATCTGAGCTCTTGATATTCATGGAAGTGGTTCTCTTTTCTCCAAAGGTCTCTTTAATTTTCCTGTAGGCAGTATCTATCGTACCCCGAGTGAGATAAGACTCTACATCCTTACATTTGTCCTCTAGCCATCCCTGCTTAGCCGTTTTGCACTTCCAACACATAAAGGTTAACTACCCGAGCTTAACCCCCCCCCCCCCCTCCCAGTAGGGCGTATGGTCACTTGGGACTAACTGGAGCCTCCGATACAACCTCGCCACAGTAGTGTCCGGTGGGCGTTTTGGAGAACAGAGAGATGGTGACGGACACTCCGTCGCGGAGGCGTCCCCTCGACGGTGTCATTCCCCTCCCGGGGAGGCTGCGGGACGGCCAGGCACACGTGTGGCGGTCGGCGGTCGGTGGCTGGTGGAGCTGGCGGCTGCGAGGCGGCACGTCCCGGACTGCGGCTGCGGTCGCGAGCCACGTGACCGCTCGCGGCCGCCCTCGCTAACGATGCGGTCACCCGCTGGCTGCCCGCCTGCCTAGAGAATGACCGGTCTGGAGCGCGCCTTACCGAACTGCGGCCGGACTTCTGGTCTGGGGCAAGAACGGCGCCCACTTCTTCTGGTCGCGGTGGCCGCTCGCTTGACTTGCAGTGTTTGTTTGTTCTGCAAGGCTACCTGCGTCCCTGCTCCGTGGAAAAGTACTCTTTAGCCTTCTGGCACTTTCCGGCTAATATTCACGATGCATACGGCGGCTACTGTGGCAGGCCAGAAATCTGCGTCATGCCAGTCAGCGGCGGATAATCGGCCAC
The DNA here is from genome assembly GCF_023864275.1 of Schistocerca cancellata. NCBI lineage: Eukaryota > Metazoa > Arthropoda > Insecta > Orthoptera > Acrididae > Schistocerca > Schistocerca cancellata. Next base: position 462,713,323 of record NC_064632.1, on the reverse strand, counting down.
TTCTAAAGCAGGGATGGGTGACCGCCTTCAAGTATCGTCACCCTCGAGTGGCGAACAGAGTACGGCGGGCCGTGGGCCAAACCAGTCATCTATATACACTACTGGCCATTAAAACTGCTACACCACGAAGATGACGCGCTACGGACGCTAAATTTAACCGGCAGGAAGAAGATACTGTGATATGCAAATGATTAGCTTTACAGAGCATTCACACAAGGTTGGCGCCGGTGGCGACACCTACAACGCGCTGACGTGAGGAAAGTTTCCAACAGATTTCTCATACACAAACAGCAGTTGACCGGCGTTGCCTGCTGAAACGCTGTTGCTATGCCTCGTGTAAGGAGAAGCACTGCGTACCATCACGTTTCCAACTTTGATAAAGGTCGGATTGTAGCCCGTCGCGATTGCGGTTTATCGTATCGCGACATTGCTGCTCGCGTTGGTCGAGATCCAATGACTGTTAGCAGAATATGGAATCGGTGGGTTCAGGAGGGTAATACGAAACGCCGTGTTGGATCCCAACGGCCTCGTATCACTAGCAGTCGAGATGACAGGCGTCTTATCCGCATGGCTGTAACGGATCGTGCAGCCAAGTCTCGATCCCTGAGTCAACAGATGGGGACGTTTGCATGACAACAACCATCTGCACGAACAGTTCGACGACGTTTACAGCAGTATGGACTATCACCTCGGAGACCATGGCTGCGGTTACCCTTGACGCTGCATCGCAGACAGGAGTGCCTGCGATGGTGTACTCAACGACGAACGTAGGTGAAAGAATGGCAAAACGTCATTTTTTCGGATGACTGCAGGTTCTGTTTACAGCATCATGATGGTCGCATCCGTGTTTTGCGACTTTGCGGTGAACGCACATTGGAAGCGTGTTTTCGTCATCGCCATACTGGCGTATACCCGGCGTGATGGTATGGGGTGCCATTGGTTACACATCTCGGTCACCTCTTGCTCGCATTGACGGCAGTTTGAACAGTTTACGTTACATTTCATATGTGTTACGACCCGTTGCTCTACCCTTCATTCGATCCCTGCGAAACCCTACATTTCAGCAGGATAATGCACGACCACATGTTGCAGGTCCTGTACGATCCTTTCTGGATACAGAAAATGCTCGACTGCTGCCCTGGCCAGCACATCCTCCAGTTCTCTCACCAACTGGAAACGTTTGGTCAATGGTGGCCGAGTAATTGGCTCGTCACAATACGCCAGTGACTACTCTTGATGAACTGTGGAATCGTGTTGAAGCTGGATGGGCAACTGTAGCTGGGCACACCATCCAAGCTCTGTTTGACTCAATGCTCATGCGTATCAAGACCTTTATTACAGCCAGAGGTGGTTGTTCTGGGTACTGATTTCTCAGGATCTATGCACCCAAATTGCGTGAAAATGTAATCACATGTCAGTTCTAGTATAATATATTCGTCCAATGAATACCCGTTTATCATCTACTTTTCTTCTTGGTGTCGCAATTTTAATGGCCAGTAGTGTATTGCGCCCGTAGGTTGTGGTATGTAGGGCTACAAGTATCAAATTTGGAGAAATCATCTAATGCATACTGGTTTGGTGCGAACCGCCAGCCCTGTACCAAAGTCTTCATCTCAGAGTAACTTCTAACACCTGCTGTTCTCAGTTATTTGTTTGAGATACACTCCTGGAAATGGAAAAAAGAACACATTAACACCGGTGTGTCAGACCCACCATACTTGCTCCGGACACTGGGAGAGGGCTGTACAAGGAATGATCACACGCACGGCACAGCGGACACACCAGGAACCGCGGTGTTGGCCGTCGAATGGCGCTAGCTGCGCAGCATTTGTGCACCGCCGCCGTCAGTGTCAGCCAGTTTGCCGTGGCATACGGAGCTCCATCGCAGTCTTTAACACTGGTAGCATGCCGCGACAGCGTGGACGTGAACCGTATGTGCAGTTGACGGACTTTGAGCGAGAGCGTATAGTGGGCATGCGGGAGGCCGGGTGGACGTACCGCCGAATTGCTCAACACGTGGGGCGTGAGGTCTCCACAGTACATCGATGTTGTCGCCAGTGGTCGGCGGAAGGTGCACGTGCCCGTCGACCTGGGACCGGAACGCAGCGATGCACGGATGCACGCCAAGACCGTAGGATCCTACGCAGTGCCGTAGGGGACCGCACCGCCACTTCCCAGCAAATTAGGGACACTGTTGCTCCTGGGGTATCGGCGAGGACCATTCGCAACCGTCTCCATGAAGCTGGGCTACGGTCCCGCACACCGTTAGGCCGTCTTCCGCTCACGCCCCAACATCGTGCAGCCCGCCTCCAGTGGTGTCGCGACAGGCGTGAATGGAGGGACGAATGGAGACGTGTCGTCTTCAGCGATGAGAGTCGCTTTTGCCTTGGTGCCAATGATGGTCGTATGCGTGTTTGGCGCCGTGCAGGTGAGCGCCACAATCAGGACTGCATACGACCGAGGCACACAGGGCCAACACCCGGCATCATGGTGTGGGGAGCGATCTCCTACACTGGCCGTACACCACTGGTGATCGTCGAGGGGACACTGAATAGTGCACGGTACATCCAAACCGTCATCGAACCCATCGTTCTACCATTCCTAGACCGGCAAGGGAACTTGCTGTTCCAACAGGACAATGCACGTCCACATGTATCCCGTACCACCCAACGTGCTCTAGAAGGTGTAAGTCAACTACCCTGGCCAGCAAGATCTCCGGATCTGTCCCCCATTGAGCATGTTTGGGACTGGATGAAGCGTCGTCTCACGCGGTCTGCACGTCCAGCACGAACGCTGGTCCAACTGAGGCGCCAGGTGGAAATGGCATGGCAAGCCGTTCCACAGGACTACATCCAGCATCTCTACGATCGTCTCCATGGGAGAATAGCAGCCTGCATTGTTGCGAAAGGTGGATATACACTGTACTAGTGCCGACATTGTGCATGCTCTGTTGCCTGTGTCTATGTGCCTGTGGTTCTGTCAGTGTGATCATGTGATGTATCTGACCCCAGGAATGTGTCAATAAAGTTTCCCCTTCCTGGGACAATGAATTCACGGTGTTCTTATTTCAATTTCCAGGAGTGTATTTCAATCCTTCCTTTCTCCTACAGTTCTTATTCCTTTTTCTGTCACTTTAAATGTTAAAATTTTTGGTATCGCAGCAAGTCGATACCCTACAGGAGGAAACATTCCAGGCTCAGAGGCTGGCGCTAGAGGTTCCGCTGCTGTCCGACAGCGCCAGCGGCTGCGACTGGCGCCGCCCAGCCGGTGACCGCACGAGTGCCGCGCACACCGAGCTGATGCGCCACCAGCGCTACGGATCACGTGGGTAAGAGACCTCCCGTCAGTATTTCTACCCGGTTCATGCCCAGTTGCCGGGTAGCTCCAGTTAACAACAGTCGAGGATCGTCATAGTGCAGCCTCAACGTTCTCTACAAAGGTAGAACGTCATATTGGCCTCAACACTAATGTTTAATGTTGTATTGGTTGGTTGGTTTTGGGGAAGGAGGCCAGACAGCGTGGTCATCGGTCTCATCGGATTAGGGAAGGATTGGGAAGGAAGTCGGCCGTGCCTTTTCAGAGGAACCATCCCGGCATTTGCCTGGAGTGATTTAGGGAAATCACGGAAAACCTAAATCACGATGGCCGGACGCGGGATTGATTAATTTTGTATTGTGCAATGTTATACTGTTAAACTTATTTCTGCTTTGCAAAAATTTGTATATCGATTTCGACAGGGAGCCTCTGTAGCAAAATTAAGTATCCTACAATATTTCTCTCAGTGATTGTTTTCTCCCATTCTTTTGATTTTTGCCTCAGAACTCACTCACCGTCGCGAGGGGACAAGATCACTTTTGGCGATGAAATTTTACTTGGTCCTCCACTCTCTCCCCACATCCACCACTGCTGGCGGCTCACCTCCAACTGCGCAACGCTACGCGCTCTTAACTGCCAGCTGCCCAACACTACAATGGCAGACAACAATGCAAACTAGCCACAGACTGCACACAGCACAGCCAGAGATTTTCATATAGAGCGCTACGTAACGTTGCCAATAAGAAAACATAAACAGCCTACTTACATAAAGAAAACATAAACAGCCTACTTACATTTTGTAATGCATGTTTTGGTCTAAAATGATACTATTAGCGTCTATGGTGTACCACGGTCTGTCGTGCATAATTAGCGCCCGTGTATGCGACCATCTGTAGATCTTGATTAAAAAATAAAAAAATAAATAAAAAAACTAGTGTTAAACTGCCGGCAAATGAACTGAAACGATACGCTGACCTAACTCCACCAGTAATAGCTGTACCAATCTGAGTTGTTAGTTAATACACCCAAATAATTCCTTCCCGTCTCCACCAAATACACCCAGATAATTCCTTCCTGTCTCCACCACAGGTGACGCAGTGCACGTTACGTTTCATATCATTAACGTATTAAAAATTAAATTTTATGTTTAGCTTAACAGTCAGCCTTATTTGTAGTATAAATTAGACCTATAACTATAAATGATGAAAGACAAGGAAGAGTCAGATAGGGAGAGCTAACACTGACGATATTTTACGCTCTTTGTGGCTTTCGGAAGCCGTGCTGCGTCGACCATTGACCATGTGCGAAGTAGTTATTTCCACAACTGAAAATTTGAGAACCGTTGCTGCAGGACATTAGACTATTATTATTATTATTATTATTATTTCTATAATCCGTTACGACCGGAACTATCGTGATACCCACATTGACAACACCAAATAAAAATATCTGGGTGGATGTGTAGTTTCTGAATTTAGACCTGTCAAGAAAAATCACATGAACCAGTGTCAGATAAATGAGTGAAATCAAAGATATTTTTCAGCATCTCTGGCTACAACAGTTGAGAAGCTCGTTAAATGGCCTAGAACTTCCGCTTAAGAGTAAAAAACAACAAACAGCAAAACATTTAAATACATCAAGATTATCGAAACATTATGTGACGCAATCTCGCTACTCTCGAACACAGTTAAATATAACGAATAAACATGTTGATGACAGGTGCTCTTGCAGTTGTCAAGGCAGCGTAGAGAACTCTGTCGAGAGGTGACCACCCTATGAAGAAATAGTGACCTAAGGAAAGATAAAAAATGTTTTTGTCTCACAATCCGATGTTTATGGTTGAGTTAATATGCAGTGCTTTTGGGAAAAAAGAAGAACGTTCGGTAGCAGTGTGAAGAAGAACAAAGAAAATTCATGGGAGACAGTTATATCGACATATTTATAGCTGAAGCAACGGTCGTGTTTTCATTCTTTTTAACTAATAGGTACTGAAAAAGATGTATATACTACAATGTGTCGCCGCGCAGGATTAGCGAGCGGTCTAGGCGCTGCAGTCATGGACTGTGCGGCTGGTCTCGGCGGAGGTTCAAGTCCTCCCTTTGGCATGGGTGAGAGTGTTTGTCCTTAGGATAATTTAGGTTAAGTAGTGTGTAAGCTTAGGGACTGATGACCTTAGCAATTAAGTCCCATACGATTTCACACACATTTGAACATTTTTTACAATGTGATGTCTTAGGAGAAACAAAACCAGTAGTCTCAGAAGTACATGTTACGTTTAATATCATTAACATACTAATAATTAAATTTTGCTTTGTTCCATGATGGAGCTGTGAGCGGAGGGTTCACAGAAACTGGAAAACTAAACAGAGACAATCAGGCTAGAGAACATAACTTTATCATGCGTGCAATGGATCCTCGTATTTACTGAAACTAAATGATCCAAAATAAAAACTGTGTATTATATACACATAATACGCAGTTACACTTACTTGCATGTCTAATACAGTCATAACTAATTAAAAATACAAAAATTTTTGACAGTAATGAAACTGTTTGGCTAGAATTTCATATGTAAACTGTTATTAGAGTATCAGCTAGAGGTGGTATAACATGAAATCCATTCCAAAAGTGTTAGAAATCATTGCTGAGTTCGATAAAAGAAATTAAACTTTGTGTTCTGCTACCACGATGGAAACACATTTTCTAAAGTACAAACTTCATATCAGGACTGAAACTAGGTTTTTACTGGTTGCTCGGTAAATGCCGAAACTGGAGATCGACTCCCAGATGTTCCCAATGTGGGAGCTAATGCCTCTGATGCGATGAATCGGAATCGAGGACGGTCCAGCGGGAACAGAGCAGGTGGTGGTGTCGGCGCGATGATGTATGTGCGTGGCCCGTTGCCCGGTGCGTGAGGGGAGAGGTCAGTGCGTGAGTTAGGGGGCCGGGCGGCGCGGGTCACGTACCGGCCTTGCACCTCAAGGCTGCCCGCCACGCAGCGGCCGACAACTGTCTCCCCCCCCCCCTCCTCTCCCCTCCCCACACCCACTCTTTCTCCTCTCCCGGCCTTCTCCTCATCTCCTCACAGACAGGCAAGCATGCTCGCCCGCTCATACAGACGCATTTACTGTCACGTCACGCACTGAGCACCGTACCAGCAGACTGCGTCAAAGCCGCTTCCTATGCGTAACACTCTCGCGTCCGGAACATAAACCGCAGATATTCGGCATCCAGCATTGCGCTGTGACAATTTAAGCTTTCAACACTTGCGTCCACTGCAGACAACACAGTGAAGCTCAGGTGAGAACTCGTCTCTTAGCACGAATTTGTGATCCTTACAAATACGGCTAACACCTTTTGAAAATTCTACAGAACGAACTGCGGTTTTTAAGTTGACTAAGTAGCAATGAAACTGCCCGATACTATAAGAAATTACAGTCTGAAGGGATACCAACCAGACAACATTCTAGTCAAAATTTGCAGCTCACTGTCAATGTACTCACCAGTACTTCAACATTCGGGCCGGCCGCGGTGGTCTAGCGGTTCTAGGCGCTCATTCCGGAACCGCGGGACTGCTACGGTCGCAGGTTCGAATACTGCCTCGGGCATGGATGTGTGTGATGTCCTTAGGTTAGTTAGGTTTAAGTAGTTCTAAGTTCTAGGGGACTGATGACCACAGATGTTAAGTCCCATAGTGCTCAGAGCCATTTGAACCATTCAACATTCGGAAACATGCACTGCGTCTGTAAATGAATGCAATAACAAGAAAAAGCTACGTTCTCGCTAACATGTTTGAGATGAATTTTGCGAAGAAGAAGTGTTTTAAAGGTAAACAGCACACATCATTGTTGCTGATGAAATTTTAAAAAATCGGGAGAACGGAGACAGTTTTAAGTTAAAAACACTCTACAGGAAAAAAATAAATGATAGTTACAGAGAGTCCTAAAATTTTATAATACTAACTTAGAAGGGAGAACTGGAATAAACTGAAAACAGAAAGGAAGATACGACAGAAAAATTTTTTACCAAAAAAGGAACAACGCCTATCAGAAGTTTAAATTTGATTTGAGAGCTGCTGGTAAAGTATTGGTGCAAGCCTAAGCATCTGGAATTAATTCTGCTTGATGCTTTCAAGAGTCGAAAGGTTTGAAGATAAGTAGTGTGCAAGGGAAAACGTCTCTGGATATGTTACTTGCTTATGAAATGATTGCTGCGTGTGTCTATGACGGTGGATGAAGAGCAGAGAAAACCAAAAGAAGTAACTGTCCTTCCTACAGTGTAAAACGACACATTTGAAAACCACAATTGGAATCATATGAACCCTGTTGCGTAAGAAATTTTGAATCACCAGAAAACTCGCACGATTTCAAAAGTGGTGGATCGTGACAGGCTGCATACATTCTACGGTGTACATTGGAAAACCAGCATTAGGTTTCGGTAGAAACGGAACCATTATAGGATCACTTTGTCGTCCGTCTCTCTGCTTGTCCGACTGTTAAAAGACCTTTTTTTCAGGAGTGGATACACGTATCGAGTTGAAACTAATGCCGCATATTAAGGTCTACTGTTCGTTAGTTGTGTAAAGAATAGAAGCTTCTAAGTCAATGCAATCAAAAGATACATCCATTTACGTCACATATTTTGATACCCTCAAACTCACTCATCAAAACCTAGAGGGTACTTGCAATTTAGCAAGAATCAAGGTTTTACAGTACAAGTAAAGGAAAAAATCCGAAATTTGTTAATTTGTAATTGTTTCACACGAAAAAAATATTTATTTTGTAATCTGTTGCTGGACTGTCTGTCTGTCTGAATGTTAACACCCGTTTTCCTCAGGAAAGGATAGAAGTATTAAATTTAGATTTATGTCGCATACTAACGTCTAAGTTCGTTTAGAGGTGTGAAAAACGTAACCTTCTAAATGAATGAACTCAACAGATAAGGCCATTTATGTCACATATTTGGACATTCACCAACTCACTCATCAAAACTTACAGCGTACTTCACGTTGACCTAGAATCATGAAATTTGGCAAGAAGCAAAGTTTCAAAAATATATGTTTTTGATTAGTTATTATTTGATCGTCTGTTTGCCCGACCGTCTGTTACGCCCTTTCTTCTAAGTAGCTAATTGACGTATCTGTTTCAAATTTGTATGACGTGCTCAGTTCTACGGTCTCTTGGAAGGTAAAAAAAATTTACCCTCAAGTCAAAGCAGTCAAAAGATAAGACCTTTATGTAACATTATTTGATGCTTGAAAACTCACTCATCAAGCGCGATGGGGAACCTACCGTTGACGTAGAATAACGAAATTTGGTGAGACGCAAGGTTTCACAGTACAAGTAAAGGAAAAAAATCCGAAAATTGCTAATTTTGAATTATATGTAACGAAAAAAATGTTTCTCATTTCTATCCGACTGCCTGTTTGTCCTTCTGTCAAGAACCCTTTTTCTCAGGAATGCCTTGACGTATAATTGGAATGTATCGATATCGATAACAGACAAAAATCATGGACATTCTCGATTCTCGGGATGGATGAAGTGTCTATATACAAAATTAAGATTGTACAGAACACTCGGTGCGCATGTTCTACTCGCCCGTATCCGTAATTTTTTTCTCCGTATGACACGGCTTTTTCTTTTGAATTTTATCATGTACAGAATATACCTGGCGCATCAAGGTGATTCGCTCAAGAATGATTTATCAGAACGAGCTTTTACTTTCAGTCCCTTTACGGCGGTTGTGCCTTCTCCATATGGCAACCCATTAGGAAATGAATCCGGCCGCCTGTTACGCATTCTTTGTGTTCGAAAAGGGTTCGCGCCGTCGGTAGAGTTGCCGGACACACGGACTTGCGTCGGAATATCCCGAAATAACAGTCAGCCACCTGCAAATTAAAATTCCACAGCTCGCATTTTCGAAAGCCTACTTGTGGCCTTTCCACTTATGGAGACAGTCGTGCCAGACGACGATACATCGCGGCTGTTAGAGACGAGACCGGCAATGCTGAAAGTTCAGTTCGTTACTTTCCGTCCAACTAACGCCCGTACAACACTGCGGACTTCGGCGTCCCTTTGGCCGCGACGACAAATCTCGCTCTGCGGCGAGCCTGACGCCTTTACAAAGCGATTACAGCGCAAGCCGGTGTGTCCGGCCGCCGCACCACGGTAGGGACCGGACGTCTACCCGTGATGGATCCCTTTCATCTCCCAATTACTCCAAATGGGTGCTGCCGCTCTGAGGGCAGTCGTACTGAAAAATGGTAACGCTCTGCGATCTAAAGAGCTGGCGAGCCTTTAATCTGCACCGCGAGGGACACGCAAACCGAACACAGATTCCAGTGTCGCAGATCCGCCGCCAAAGGGCGTTATAAGTGGCGGCGATCGGCGGCGGAACTGGGTCCATTTGGGCGCGCTGCTGTACGAGATGGGCGCTTTGGTCGCCGACATCGCCGCTAATGGGCGCTCGCGGGCGGCGCCGTCTGTCATGGCCGCCGAGCCGAGAAGGTGCGGGGTCTCCCCACGTTCCAGGCAGGCACGCGGCTGGCCTGCCAACTCCTTTTCTAAGGGTCAGGATTCAGAGATTCTGATATCCTGTTTGCTCTGTACCTTACCTTCTTCTTCTCGGGGTGCCATTAGAACTTACGATTTTGGCGTGCCTCTTGTAATGGTAACATGCGACGGACCCAGTTTACACTACTGGCCATTAAAATTGCTACACCAAGAAGAAATGCAGATGATAAACGGGTATTCATTGGACAAATATATTATACTAGAACTGATATGTGATTAAATTTCCACGCAGTTTGGGTGGATAGATCCTGAGAAATCAGTACCCAGAACAATCACCTCCAGCCGTAATAACGGCCTTGATACGCCTGGGCTTGGATGGCATGTACAGGTACAGCTGCCCACGCAGCTTCAACACGATACCATAGTTCATCAAGAGTAGTGACGGGCCAGTTGCTCGACCACCATTGACCAGACGTTTTCAATTGGTGAGAGATCTGGAGAATGTGCTTGCCAGGGCAGCAGTCGAACATTTTCTGTATCCAGAAATGCCCGCGCAGGACCTACAACATGCGGTCGTGCATTATCCTGCTGAAATGTAGGGTTTCGCAGGGATCGAATGAAGGATAGAGCCATAGAGCCACGGGTCGTAACACATCTGAAATGTAACGTCCACTGTTCAAAGTGCCGTCAGTACGAATAAGAGGTGACCGAGACGTGTAACCAATGGCAACCCATACCATCATGCCAGGTGACACGCCAGTATGACGATGACGAATACACGCTTCGAATGTGCGTTCACCGCGATGTCGCCGAAGACGAATGCGACCATCAAGATGCTGTAAACAGAACCTGGATTCATCCGGAAAAATGACGTTTTGCCATTCGTGCACCCAGGTTCGTCGTTGAGTACACCATCGCAGGCGCTCCTGTCTATGATGCAGCGTCAAGGGTAACTGCAGCCATGGTCTCCGAGCTGGTATTCCATGCTGCTGCAAACGTCGTCGGTTAAATTTATGTAATGCATTTTTGTTTTAAAACTTAGAAGTATTTTCATAGCTATAAAATATTCACAATCACAAATTTTCAAGACTATCTGTATGGGATAAGGAATCTGTATCTCGCGAGGTGAAATTATTTTGTACTTGATTTAGAAACGTGATACATTTGAAATTAAATCTTATTCAAACAACTATTTTCTGCTATTTAGTGTTGTGTGTGTCAAATTTTTTAATCGTCTTCAGATATTTACTTGAGATTATTTCAGGCTTTTTTTTCAGTTTCTCTTCACCTGACTCAATCAACATACTGCTTCGTCCTGTGTATGTCTCGGGAAAAGGTAGTGAAGGTAAGAATTAGAGGGATTCAAGTTCACACAGAGGCTTGCCAGCAATCATTCTTCCCGCGGGACATTCGCTAAGTGGAACAGGAAAAGGTACACAAGGCACCTTCCGTCAAATATTGCACTGTCATCCGGTTATGAGCTATGTTGAAAGTTTAACATCTCTTGCTCTTCAAGAAATAACAGTGATAAACAAAGTATCCTCCGCGACAAACCAGACAAGAAAGAAAGTTAATGTTGCATTGTTATCCAATTGTGAGCAAAGTTTAAAATTTTAGGTATCTGGCTCACCAGGAAGTTAGTTAAAAAACGAATAATTGTACCGACGGAAGTCCCTTTAACATGGAGATCAGTACGAGCTAGGATCGAAACACTCAACGGAAATTTGCCTGCAGTGATTTACGGAAACTAAGGAGCATTTTAGTTCGAGTAACTGGAAGGGACTGCTCCAAATGCGAATCCAATATCTTGGCCGCAACAAAAGCGTACTCGGTGGAATGAACTTCTGTAGGTCAAATAGAAGGGAAAAAAGTGTTACAAGAATATCTAGGCTGACGATATGTACAAATATGGAACAAATTTATTCTTGGCTGTCATAGGCCGTACAACCGGCACTTACTGCTTAATCTCAGTCACTTTTTATTTACTTTATAATACATTCAATTTATACATCGCCGTCGATTGTATTACAATATCGGCTTTTGTTCTGCATCTACGTAGGGCACTGAGACAGCAAATTTAAAATACACATATTTTTCGAAAGTTGGAATCAAACAAGCAGCCCCTTCTTTTTGAGACAGGACCACTATCAAGAGCTGTTATGTATGGCCAAAATTCACACATGAAACACGCGTATCATACGTAGAAAGGCCAGCATTCAGCCGTAAACCTAGGTACTTGAAAACAAGAACAATCTTGCAAAACTATATATTTTTAAATGTAGGAAAGAAGCTAGCGCCGTTCCTTACTTTCCTGCGACTAGTTTCAGTTTTTATCACTCATAGGTGACGACTACAGTTCTAGTAAAACAGACGTCTGTAATATAGGATCTAGTACATGTGTTACTGACTTAATCTGTAAGAGGAAATATCGTTGTTTTGAACCTAAGCTTAGTCACACGTGCACTTCTACGAGCTCAAAGGTACGTCCAGAATGGCGACATACTTATACGACTTTATACTCTTTCTTGTCGTGAAATACCTATCACGTTTCAAGGCAGAGAGCTAAGGAGCTGCAGTAAGGACGCCCATACCATTCTTTCACCGAATCTCCTTAATATCTGCGTCATAAATGATAATTACCCCCTTATATCAGGGAGTTTTGTTACAGACGCCACAGCTGTATCTTTTCCTTGTTACATACCAGTCAGTAGTCTCTTGTCTTGCCTTGTGATCGTTGCTCGTTTCCTAATATTGTCCCTTCTAGCGCGTGCCTTCACTGCGTCTCTGGACCTTCAAGGCGCTGTCCTAATTAGTGATCACTGCCACGGAGCAGTACCAGGGTACTTTTGCCGGCCGGTATCCGCTGATGCGGCACGGCTTTCGTGTTGTAAAAAGCCGCCGATTCTGTTAAAGCGGCATGCTGGCACGACCGCCGGTGTCAATTCGAGTGTTTTATTTATTCTTTTTGGGCTACCTGGCCGGCCGCGCCTCGCCTACCGCAGGTGAGGCACGTACTCGCCGTCACCCGGAGCCGGGCGACTGCGACGTAGAGGCGTGTTCTTGTCGGCTTTGGACCGCCCCGTCAAACCCGACGCTATTCAGCCCTCGCAGCGGGTGCAAGTAATTGCATTAAGCCAGCGACGGGAAAAAGAACGGCCACCCAAGGCGGACAAGAATAGACAATGAAAGGCGCTGTCTTTTTGTGGCGCGGTAACTGGTGTCCACCGTAGAGTCAGCTGTGGTACCGAGTTTAATCTCTTAGGAGAGCAAGCACGGCGATGCAAGAAAATATGAGAGGAGAGCTAAGTGGTTCGTGGCGCGAGAGAAAGGTGGGGGATCTGCGGTGAAGGCATTAGCACGCAAAAGTGGGAGGGAACGCGCAGGTGGTGTTGACTGGACGCCTCGAATTTTCTAGCTGAGTAGGCAGGTCTCATCAGGAAAGTGCCGTGGCCTGGAACCGAACCGGTGCTCCGCAGGGTGAGTGGCCTCCCACGCAGCACTCGTAAACGTCGTGTTTCCCACCCGTCCCACGTTACTGCACGTAACGTTGTGGCTCAAAATATAGAGAAATATAACGCAGTAATTGGAGATAGCATGGCAGAAATATTAGAAAAGACGCAGGTTCGAATCCTGTCTCGGGCATGGATGTGTGTGATGTCCTTAGTTTAATTAGGTTTAAGTAGTTCTAAGTTCTATGGGACCGATGACCTCGGAAGTTAAGTCCCGTAGTGTTCAGAGCCATTTGAACCATTTTTTTGTTTGTTTCTAACTTCTGGCCGAGTTTACGTTCCAAGAGTGAAATACGTCAGGAGTTCAGTGATGATTTCGACAACCATATAGTGGTATTCCACGGTACCCGCGGTTATCCTGAAAAGTCGCATTGGACGGCCCTGTTCCCATAGGTCGCATCGTCCAGGATTTCTTTTGTGGGTACGAGGATGAATTGTCGCATCTCTCCTCGCCACCAAAGCCATTATATATATATATATATATATATATATATATATATATATATATATATATATATATATATATATATATAAAAGGTACGGCCAAACTTTCAGGAAACATTCCTCGCACACAAGTAAAGAAAAGATGTTATGTGGACATGTGTCCGGAGACGCTTAATTTCCATGTTAGAGCTCATTTTAGTTCCGCCCACCTACGCTCAATGGAGCACGTTATCATGGTTTCATACGGGATACTCTATCTGTGCTGCTAGAACATGTGCCTTTACACGTACGACACAACATATGGTTCATGCACGATGGAGCTCCTGCACATTTCAGTCGAAGTGTTCGTACGCTTCTCATCAACAGATTCGGTGACCGATGGATTGGTAGAGGCGGACCATTTCCATGGCCTCCACGCTCTCCTGACCTCAACCCTCTTGACTTTCATTTATGGGGGCATTTGAAAGCTCTTGTCTACGCAACCCCGGTACCAAATGTAGAGACTCTTCGTGCTCGTATTGTGGACGGCTGTGATACAATACGCCATTCTCCAGGGCAGCATCAGCGCATCAGGGATTCCATGCGACGGAGGGTGGATGCATGTATCCTCGCTAACGGAGGACATTTTGAACATTTCCTGTAACAAAGTGTTTGAAGAAGTCACGCTGGTACGTTCTGTTATATATATATATATATATATATATATATATATATATATATATATATATATATATATATATATATATATATCAGTGTCATTGAACCGTTGTGGTCTACTTCGGAGAGAAGGGCGTGTGAACACTATACATCTCCATCATCGTTACTGGATACTGGACTTTGGAATATAAGCATAAGATTCCCTCCAAAACCGTACAGAACTTGTATTTATCCATTCCAACACAGCTTGAAGTTGTTTTGAGCGCCAATGGATTTCCTACACCGCATTAGACATGGTAATGTGTTGATTCTTGATGGTTCCATATCTTTTTCCATCTCCTGTAACACGGAGACAGCATAATGTGGTGGCTAAGCGTAACCGGAAGAAAAGAGGAGGAACGAGAAACTGAAGCAGCTGAGATAAGGTTTTGCGTGCACATGCCGCACTACCGTTGAGAGACAGAATATGAAGTAAAGACTTAGGATAGCAACTAGAGCAAACAAGAGTGACACAAGGGATCAGTCGCTACTAAAAAGAAAAAAATTATTATAATTACATCAAAATGATGCCACCTGTTCTTCAGGGGTGGCCAGCACTAATTTTCTGAAACGAAATAAGAAGAAGAGGAAGAAGTCGAGGTCGCGATGGCTAACGCATATTTCAGCTGCCTGGAGGTTTCCATTCTAAATTCTATTACGTTACCAGCATTTGCCTTATAAGGGAGGGTTGGTTTGGGTTGTTTGGGGGAAGAGACCAAACTGCAAGGTCATCGGTCTCTGTTCAGGAAGGAGAGAGGGAGAGAGGTGTTCTTCATTAAAATTCCCTTGAAGACCGTACATATGCGATATGGTGGACAGGGTGGGCAACAGTCTGCCGTTGTTCCCCTATGATGCTGTGTGCACGGTAAGGGGTCGAAGCTGAGTCCTGTAGGAGGATACAGGAAGACTTAGATAAAATTTATAGTTGGTGTGATGGATGGTATGTAACTCTAAATGTGGAAAAATGTAAGTCAATGCGGATGAGTAGGAAGAACAAACCTGTAATGTTCACATATAATATTACTAGTTCCTGCATCACACAGTCAAGTCGTTTAAATATCTGGGTGCAACGTTGCAAAGCGATTTGAAATGGAACGAACATGTGAGAACTTTGGTAGGGAAGGCGAATGGTCGACTTTGATTTATTGGAAAAATTTTAGGAAAAAGTGTTTTGCCTGTAAAGGGGACCGCATATAGGACGCTGTTGCAACCTACTCTTGAGTAATGAAGAAGTGTTTGTGATCCTTACCAGATCCGACTGAAGGAAGACATCGATGCAGTTCACTGGCGGGCTGCTATATTTGTTACCGCTAGGTTCAAACAACACGTAAGTTTACAGATAATCTTCGGGAACTCGGGTGGGAATCCCTGGAGGGAAGGCGATTTGCCGGCCGCTGTGGCCGAGCAGTTCTAAGTGCTTCAGTCCGGAACCGCGCTGGTGCTACGGTCGCAGGTTCGAATCCTGCCTCGGGCATTGATGTGTGTGATGTCCTTAGGTTACTTAGGTTTAAGTAGTTCTCAGTTCTAGGGGTGATGACCTCAGATGTTAAGTCACATAGTGCTCAGAGCTATTTGAACCATTTGAACCCCATTTGAAACCTACATCGTCGCTAGGGTGATCCCCCGTCCGTGTCAGCTCCTCCTACATTCTTTTGTTAACGCATCAAGTGTCCGAAACGCCACCAGGCAGCATTCAGTGTCGCTGTGGGCAGTAGTCGTAATGTTTTGGATTATCAGTATAATTTAAAACAATTCTCACCATACATTTGCCAACACTCACCCCTATATTATTAAATGGGGAGGAAGTTTTTGAAACACACAGAAAAAAATAAATAAAACGAGAACGCTTCAGTATGCATGGCAGAAGTGGCATATTCGTTGACTGCAGTTACAGTTTATGTACCAGACATCCAGCTGTGTTGCAGTGCCTACATGATCGACAAGAACGACTCACCACTTTGTATCTTGCGGTGCCACAAAGAAATAACAGAGCTGTAGCGCTCTCGCCTCTCAATTCTCGCAGCGTATGACAATTCACAGCGAGGTTGTTACCTGCCGAGCCGCACCAGCGGTGGTTAGGAGGAGCACAGGTTGGGAAACGCGAGTCCGTATTACGGGGGGAGGAGGTCGCGACGCAGGCCGTAATAACAGCCGTCGTGATGGCGTGTGCTGTTGCGAGGCAACGGCGATGGGAAGCGGGAGTAACGGCCCGGCGTGTGTGATGCGGCCCGGTATAATATTCCGCTCGCTGGCGGCGGGTCCGTTCCTCTGGTTACAGCCGCGATGCTAAGTGAATGTAAATGATCGGGCTCGTTGACCGGCCGGCGTTACGGGCCGGACGGGGGCAGAGGGCAGCGGGTGGCGCGTGCCGGCAAGGATTGAGCTCTTCCAGCCGCAAATTGGGAACGGCCAGGTGGGAGACCTAAGCACCGTTCGCGTATCCACAGTGCCGACTCAGCCTCTCGGTCATCTGCGGCGAATGGATCTGCGTTTGGCAATAACGGATCTCTTCCATACTTGCAGATCAGAATTGAAACCGCGTATGCACACATGTAGAGTCCGTGCAGCATACGGCGGCCGATGTGCAGTGACCAATTTTCGCTCAAAGCGCAGGCCGAGTTCACTCGTTTGTTCGCTAAGGAGAGGACGACAGTATTGGCCGTCTTTCGGCCGGTCGACGATGACAAAATCGTGACGCATCCCCTGCAATATTTCTCAAACGATTTTGCAGAAAGTATTTGGTTCAAATGGTTAAAATGGCTCTGAGCACTATGGGACTTAAGTTCTGATGTCATCAAACCCCTAGAACTTAGAACTACTTAAACCTAACCAACCGAAGGACATCACACACATCCATGCCCGAGGCAGGATTCGAACCTGCGACCGTAGCGGTCGCTTGGTTCCAGACTGAAGCGCCTAGAACCGCTCGGCTACAGCGGGCGGCAGTATTTGGTAAACAATCTTATTTCTGCAATAGTTATAGCTTTATATGGCGGCTTCATGATGTTGCGCCCATCTTCTCGTTGATGGTCGTAGTTATTGTGATATTTACATGGAAGTAAGACACTGTGCGAAATTCTAAAAAGCATGCAAAGAAAAATAGTGTTTTGCTGCATATTACATCGTATGTTGCTGCGAACGAAATTTAGCTAACATACTGAATTTTTCTTTAGACTTGGGCGCAGGTCTCTATCTGTAACCAATCTCGAGAAAACTGATCTGATGTAGCACTAAAAATGGTTGAAATGGCCCTGAGCATCATGGGGCTTAATTTCTGATGTCATCAGTCCCCTAGAACTTCGAACTACTTAAACCTAACTAATATAAGGACATCACACACATCCATGCCCGAGGCTGGATTCGAACCTGCGACTGTAGCGGTCGCGCGGTTCCAGACTGTAGCGCCTAGAACCGCTTGGGTCACACTGGCCGGCTCGCCCCAATAAATAAATAGGTATTTTTACAGCTAGCCTCTTCCGCAGAGGTGCTTCCTGCTGTGCACAGTGTATCTCGCCCAGTGAATTCTCCGAAGGCAAGTGAAAGCAGAAATCATTTAACAGGTCGCTATCGGTCTGCACTCCCAAAGGCAGTTTAACAATTCAGACCGTGGTTTTTCACCACTCGGTGAAAGCGTCGCTACAAAAATGTGCCAAGAGCCTGTTGCGATGGGAGATTTTTTTCTACAACGACGGGTAAGAAAGGAACACATTGGCAGTTCTGAAAAATCAGCTTGAGTGGCGGCTGGGAACTTTTCTGCGAACTTTTGTACGGGAAAGGACTCGAATTCTTGGACTATAGAAATGAGACTATGACGTCTCAAGAGTCAGGAGAAAGTATTAAACATGGCTTCAAAAAGATATTATGGTCATTCGATTTATATAGCATTGTGCAAACAGTGCTGTAGTATTTCGTCAATGTAAGAGACTCCAATGATAGTTGGACATAATACTGTGCTGGAGTGCACGGCTCTAGAGATATCAATGAACGAAGAAAAGAAGAGTGATGTAAGGCGATTAATAAATTCTAGTAGGGCTGTCGCAACATTTTTTAAAAACATCTAACCTTCACAATGGACTGTACATTTCGTTGAAAGGAGATGCGGTCACACAGTGAGACAGCAATCCAGACGTGTTTGAGCCGATCAACTTGCAGTGGTTCGAAGTTATAATAATTTCGCCCAAGAGAAGCCAAGACAGTTGACTGTGTTTATTGGTAAGAGAATGCTGGAAGACGTAATGGCCTGTCTGACACTATTTATAAACGCCTCCCTGAAGATATTTTTTAGTAATGTATTTTTATTACTCTCAACAAGAAAAGTTAACTTAGAAATCATATTTTTTGAAACCTTATGAAACTAAATAACAATGATCTGTTACGTGCCTACGTTAACTTTCAACATGCGTAACAAATAATATTATGAAATTAGAATTATACATTAATACCTTCAGCTGCTGACGGGCGCTGATATACATCAACGGAGACAGGTGAAAATGTGTGCCCCAACCGGGACTCGAACCCGGGATCTCCTGCTTACATGGCAGACGCTCTATCCATCTTTTTTTTTCCTTTTTTCCATTGTTTTCATTGTTGATCGTTGTGTTTGGTCGTTACGGACGCCACATGACATCCTTTTAAGTTCGTTTGTTGATCCTTCCACTCAGTTTTTCTGTTACAGAGGCCAACTAGCTCTCTGACCGAACACGCTGAGCTACCGTGCTGGCATCCATCTGAGCCACCGAGAGCACAGAGGATAGTGCGACTGCAAGGACTATCTCGCGCACGCCTCCCGCGATACCTACATTCTCACCTTATATGTCCACACACTACATTCGTAGTGTCCCTATCCAACACACACATTGCTCGTGGAAGACATTCTTACCAAGTCCCGTAAGAGTTCGGGTAATATGTGGCATCCGCACAGAAGAAGGAGTCATGGCCGGTATTGATAGAACTATATACTTATGGATATGGTGTCTGTACAATTAACATTGTTCTAGCACAGGCTGTTCCAGTTCTTTGAGCATTGTCGCTCTCTGTGAATAACCAAAGGGGCATACACGCTGCGGTGCATTGTCGCTTGCTGTTAACGATGAAATTGGGCGGCACAGTGCAGCCTTGTCATCGGTCGGGCCTTACATGTATTCCGAACCTAAGCCGCGCGGAATTAGCCGAGCGGTCTGAGGCGCTACAGTCTTGGACTGTGCGGCTGGTACCGGCGGAGGTTCGAATCCTCCCTCGGACATGGGTGTGTGTGTTTGTCCTCAGGATAATTTAGGTTAAGTAGTGTGTAAGCTTAGGGACTGATGACCTTAGCAGTTAAGTCCCATAAGATTTCACACACATTTGAACATTTTTTTCCGAACCTATACACGCAGCGGTCACACCACGCGTCAACGAGCCTCTGCAGAGCGTATTCCGAAGAGCTTCCACTTCAACGACACTCACTGACCTTTCTTGGCCCCCACATAAGTAAAAAACAGCACCGTTTAGAGAAATCCATTTCCACTCGCAGCTTCGAAAGGTAAAATGACTGCGACAATATTCATGAGATTTTTTTTTTCATATCTGCGGATGCGCATAAGGGTCTTGCAGAGGCGGTGGGAATAGCATTTTTGGTATCCCCACGGACCTCCTGTCAGGAACAGGCACCTTACGGGAAATACTATGAGCGTTAATGGGAAATGGCCAACTGGAGTACCTACTTTCCACTCTGTAGAGTAACTGGTCTGCAACTAGCGAAAACGGGACGTCACCTGCAAGAGTCCGACGAACGCGCCGAAGCATTTGCGGTGATCGAAGCCTGCCTTTCAGCTATTCGTTGCTGAACACGTCTCCCGCGCTGTACGTGAAAAACTCTGCACATTCTCTACCGTCACTGCAGCAGATAATAACCAAAATATCTCACAGCGAACCGCAGAATCAGGCTACGCTCGAAAACAGGAAATTACCTGTTGTGTCGGCTACTGTGGGAATCAGCACCGACACAAACAAGAATGGAGAGAAGTTGCGATGGCCAGCAGCAAGAATCCAAAATGATCTGTACATACACTTGCAGGCCAATAGAACCCTTTATTTCTAAAAAGTAAAGAAACGTAACTTCTCGTTATGAAGAGGCTTGAGGTACTCTTACTGTGCCTCCTACATGCAACTACATTTTCTCTCTATTACCAGGATCAAATGGCTCTAAGCACTATGGGACTTAACATCTGAGGTCATCACTCCCCTAGACTTAGAACTACTTAAACCTAACTAACCTAAGGACATCACACACATCCATGCCCGAGGCAGGAATCGAACTTGAGACCGTAGCAGTAGCGCGGTTCCAGACTGAAGCGCCTAGAATCGCTCGGCCACACCGGCTGGCCTCTATTACTAGGTCTACTCGCAGAACGCAAGTAGTATCTGTTGTGGATTGGCAAGACAGCCAACCCACTATGAGGAAGCCGAAAGGCGCGCGTTTAAGCTCACGCAGGCTGACGTGAGGTCTGGAACAGGACACGGATTTTAGACTTCAGAAAAAAGGAGGTAACTGGTAGAATACTTAACTTTAATCCATAATAGGTGAACGTCGCTCTTGACAGTACATTATTCATAATCTCAATAGTAACTGGTAATGGCGCCTTGCTAGGTCGTAGCTAATGACGTAGCTGAAGGCTATGCTAACTACCGTCTCGGCAAATGAGAGCGTATTTTGTCAGTGAACCATCGCTAGCAAAGTCGGCTGTACAACTGGGGCGAGTGCTAGGAAGTCTCGCTAGACCTGCCGTGTGGCGGCGCTCGGTCTGCAATCACTGACAGTGGCGACACGCGGGTCCGACGTATACTAACGGACCGCGGCCGATTTAAAGGCTACCACCTAGCAAGTGTGGTGTCTGGCGGTGACACCACAGTATCGTCTTCCTATTACTCAGCACTGATGCTCTTGAAGTCTGCTACCGAAATGGGGCCGACTAACGATGGGCGGCTGGTTAAGCAAGCGTTGACAGGCGACACTTAACTGTGTCTTCCTGGAGGTGTGGCGTTGCCTGCTTTTTTCGTTGGCGCGCGGATCAGCGCCTTCTTGGTGGCGTTTCGCGGCGCTGCGCTGGCCGGTGTGCAGCGGATGCTTGAGGACTGTACAGTAACCTAGATGGGAGAGCTATACTTCTCACAGGACTATTCAGATCGTTATGATGGATTCATTTTAAGGACAGGAAAAGATTTTGGGACACGAAGAGTAAACTGTATGCAACAGGTATGGTCGTAGCACGCAAACGGGTCCGTAACAGGCCCGTCACAGGAGAAGCGGTTGTAGTTGGTGTGTTAGATGCTGTTGCCATGAACCCACACATGAACTTAATGTTTGCCGAACTTAATGTTTGCCGCCGCGGCGTTAGCTGCACACACACACACACACACACACACACACACACACACACACACACACACACACAGACAAACAAGTATGCGGCGAGTGAAACGCTGCAACAAGGACGATGCTAGGTACGATAAGGCGGTTGTGCAACAATAATTTCCCGTCGTGAAGTTTGCCCGCGAGTTGTCTGCGACGACCGGCATCGAGCGAACTAGTGCGGTGGAATGCGGCACCGTAAATTGCACGGAGCGCCCTCGCCGGCGATACGTGCAGCCGCACCGCAAAGCACAGAGTATGTGGCAGGGCGGCTATCGGCCGGCACCTCTGTGAACCTGTTCGAGAAAGTCTCCGGCATCCGCAGCGAGACTGGTGATCAATGATTGCGGCTGAAATACTGCGGAGGCCTGCGACCTGACTAACAACGCAGCTATGCAGCGGGTCGCAAGTAAATGGGTGTAGTGCGTTGTGTTGTTTGAAGCAGTTCTTTAAGATATGAGCAAGTGGCTGGTGAACTGGCACGCAACAGCGCAGACCGAGGCTATGGTGAGCAGGGTAGCCATCATTGCTATGGCCAAATGCAGTGAACTGAAATGAATGATACAAGAAAACCTTCGGTTATCAGATTTCTTCATTACAAATAAACCAAGTACTAAAACAGTACACCGAAATTTCGAAATATCGGAGCATATATACAGGGTGAGTCACCTAACATTACCGCTGGATATATTTCGTAAACCACATCAAATACTGACGAATCGATTCCACAGACCGAACGTGAGGAGAGGGGCTAGTGTAATTGGTTAATACAAACCATAAAAAAATGCGCGGAAGTATGTTTCTAACACAAACCTACGTTTATTTAAATGGAACCCCGTTAGTTTTCTTAGCACATTTGGACATATAAACAAACACGTAATCAGTGCCGTTTGTTGCATTGTAAAATGTTAATTACATCCGGAGATATTGTAACCTAAAGTTGACGCTTGAGTACCACTCCTCCGCTGTTCGATCGTGTGTATCGGAGAGCACCGAATTACGTAGCGATCCAAAGGGAACGGTGATGGACCTTAGGAACAGAAGAGACTGGAATAGCACATTACGTCCACATGCTAACACCTTTTTATTGGTCTTTTTCACTGACGCACATGTACATTACCATGACGGGTGAGGTACACGTACACACGTGGTTTCCGTTTTCAATTAAGGAGTGGAATAGAGTGTGTCCCGACATGTCAGGCCAATAGATGTTGAATGTGGTGGCCATCATTTGCTGCACACAATTGCAATCTCTGGCGTAATGAATGTCGTACACGCCGCAGTACATCTGGTGTAATGTCGCCGCAGGCTGCCACAATACGTTGTTTCATACCAAATGGTTCAAATTGCTCTGAGCACTATGGGACTTAACATCTATGGTCATCAGTCCCCTAGAACTTAGAACTACTTAAACCTAACTAACCTAAGGACATCACACAACACCCAGTCATCACGAAGCAGAGAAAATCCCTGACCCCGGCGGGAATCGAACCCGGGAACTCGGGCGTGGGAAGCGAGAACGCTACCGCACGACCACGAGCTGCGGACGTTGTTTCATATCCTCTGGGGTTGTAGGAAAATCACGGTACACATTCTCCTTTAACGTACCCCACAGAATGAAATCCAGAGGTGTAAGATCAGGAGAACGGGCTGGCCAATTTATGCGTCCTCCGCGTCCTATGAAACGCCCGTCGAACATCCTGTCAAGGGTCAGCCTAGTGTTAATTGCGGAATGTGCAGGTGCACCATCATGCTGATACCACATACGTCGACGCGTTTCCAGTGGGACATTTTCGAGCTACGTTGGCAGATCATTCTGTAGAAACGCGATGTATGTTGCAGCTGTCTGGGCCCCTGCAATGAAGTGAGGACCAATGAGGTGGTCGCCAATGATTCCGCACCATACATTTACAGTCCACGGTCGCTGTCGCTCTACCGACCTGAGCCAGCAAGGATTGTCCACGGACCAGTAATGCATATTCCGTAGATTCGCTGTCCCGTGGTTTGTGAAACCCGCTTCATCGGTAAACAGTAGAACTGCGACACATTCTCTGTTAATGCCCATTGACAGAACTGCACTCGATGATTAAAGTCATCACCATGTAATTGCCGATGTAGCGACACATGAAACGGGTAAAAGCGCTGATGATGCTGTATGCGTATGACACTACTTTGACTCAGTCCACCGGCTCTTGCAATGTCCAGTGTACTCATGTGTGGGTTCATGGCAACAGCATCTAACACACCAACTACAACCGCTTCTCCTGTGACGGGCCTGTTACGGACCCGTTTGCGTGCTACGACCATACCTGTTGCATACAGTTGGCGGTAGATGTTTTGCGATGTGCGGCACGTTGGATGCTCTCTGTCCGGGTACCGTTCTGCATACACCCTGCACGCTTCAGCTGCGTATCGTCGACACTCGCCGTAGATAAGTATCATCTCCGCATTTTCAGAGTTCGAATACACCATGGTCATAGTTCCTACAACACTACACTATCACAGGCATCTGGTAACACGGTATACTACAGTTGGTCTGCGTGCGGAGACGAATGCAGAATAACAATAGCAGCAAGCACTACATGCGGACACTGCGACAGCTAGACCAAACCACAACAGTGCACTATAGCCACACTCGTAAACACGGTCGTCATCGTAAACATGTCCCTGCAGATGCTGCTCGCCGACCGTGGCCCGTGTTTGTTACAACACGCAACTGAACGTCGGAGGTTTCAAGCGTCAACTTTAGGTTACAATATCTCCGGATGTAATTAACATTTTACAATGCAACAAACAGCACTGATTACGTATTTGTTTATATGTTCAGATGTGCTAACAAAACTAACGTGGTTGCATTTAAAAAACTTAGGTTTGTGTTAAAGAACATACTTCCGTGCATTTTGTATGGTTTGTATTAAACAATTACACTAGCCCCTCTCCTCACGTTCGGTCTGTGGAATCGGTTCGTCAGTATTTGATGTGGTTTACGAAATATATCCAGCGGTAACGTTAAGTGACTCACCCTGTACATATGTTTGAGAGGGAGGGGTGAGGGGGGAGGGGAGAGAGAGAGAAGAGATTGAGAGAGTGAGATGACAGCAGATGCAGCAAGAGGTGACTATAGCTTGTTCCAGCCACTGTATGACCACTGCATTGTAAATTAAAGATATACGTTGGCTACAGCTCTTGGCAGCGTCTGTGCTTTTTGTCGTGGAATTTTATTGTCAGTAGACCAATACACTGCAGGTTACGCAAAAAATGTGAACTGACGAACGCCAAGTAGTTCTCTCTTTTTTATTTGTTTTAATTTCAGTTTGATCGTGAATGACACGAATGAAGACTTCGTCGTTTTACATTTAAAAAAGTATATACGCGTACGTATGCACTGGTTTACATAAAAGTAAAGTACTACGTATTTTAGGCGCTGGAAATAATACTTATGACCAACGTGCTGTATTTTCTTAAATTTTCGAGAAACCTAATTTACTCGGGAAAAAAAAACCTACAATATTTTTTCCCTAAATTTCTAAGGAGTGGTACAAAAAGTGTCATAATAATAACACCTATGATAATAATAAATGAACGTCAGAACAGACCTAGATAAAACAGCTATACAACGAAAAGGAGTTCACAACCGAGATATCTTCAGCGCTTGACGATTCTCGTGATGAGAAACGAACCATTGGTGCCAAATGGTCCAAAGAACACCGTAGCAGGCACTATGAGTTGATGAAAAACATCTGGGTTAAACGTGGTAATAAAAACTTGCAACACTTGTCCTAATGAATGTAAACTTATAGTGGTCTTTAAAGAGCCTACTAACTAAGTAAAAGTAAATAATTATTATTATAAGAGTTCCTTTGCTAAATTAAATGTTTTCCAGTACAGCTAAGATATTTAAATTGCAGTTCAAAAATGACTCAAATGGCTCTGAGCACTATGGGACTTAACATCTGAGATCATGAGTCCCCTAGAACGTAGAACTACTTAAACCTAACTAACCTAAGGACATCACACACATCCATGCCCGAGGCAGGATTCGAGCAGCAGCGCGGTTCCGGACTGAAGCGCCTAGAATCGCTCGGCCACCAAGGCCGGCTAAATTGCAGTTACAGTTGCGTAAGTTGTTATTGTACTCCAAAAATTGGGAGAGAAAGGAAGATCTAGTTCGTTACCAAGGTACTTAGCTTTTTAGCAGGGAGAACTAGAAATATAGGAAGTGAACTGTAACATGGTTCAGAACGAAAGACAGACTTTTATTGCGTGGAGGGTTACAGACTTCCTCGGGCTCCACTTTATTGGTGATGATTATTCATGCATCATACACGATCCATTTCTAAATACACGTTTTCTCGTATGTATCTCGGAAAACAACCGCAGTAACATTGATTCAATGAAACACGCCCATGCAGGATACCCGATGACCACTGGTATTTCGCTATACCATTTTACCACGTAGGAAAACCACGTAAAATTAGGTGACAACTTGTTATCCTAGACAACTTGTTTGTTTAGTAACAGATGCAATTGCGAAACTAACCGCGAAGCGTACCAATCCAAACTGTTAAGTTTACTAAAATATTTGGGGCTGCGGGCTTTCATCGTCATCAGTAACTCTCTCCCTATTTACTTTGACTGTCTTGTAACAGAATTCAACAGGAGGCTCTCCATCGCGTTCTGTTCTGAGCATCTTACTTCATCTCTCTACAAGTTCGTCCATCATCCCAGTTTCCTTCCTACCTCCTCCTTTCACTACCTTCACTTTTCCCTTTACAATTCTTTGTTGCACTCAATTCCTACTCAGTAAATGTCCCAGACAAGATTTTTTGCTGTTTCTAATCAGGTCCGGTAATCTTCTTTCTTCCCCTGTTTTCTTCATTACTTTTTCAATCTTAAATCTGTCATTCCATTTCACTTCATACATTTTTCTCCATAGACACATTTCAGGAATTTCTTCATATCTTTCTTCCTTTTCTTTTTGTCTGTGCATGAGTCACTGCTGTATAACACTATACTCCAGACATAACGATAAGAAAGTCTTTTCATCAGCTCCACTGAAATTCTTCTGGGTGTTAGTTAATGCTCGCCATTCCAAATGCTCACTTTCCGATTGATATCCTCCTCATTATTTCTTCTGCACAGCTTCTGTTCCATGTCATTAAACTTCCCAGAAACAGAAAGGATTTTACTTGTTCTGCCTTTCTTCCGTGTAAGAATAATTTAATAGGAGATTCCTCTTGCTTATTATTATCGTCGGCTGCTGGTGGCCGAGCGTTTCTAGGCGCTACAGTTTGGAACCGCGCGACCGCTACGGTCGCAGATTCGAATCCTGCCTCGGGCATGGATGTGTGTGTTGTCCTTAGGTTAGTTAGGTTTAAGTAGTTCTAAGTTCTAGGGGACTTATGACCTCAGTAGTTGAGTCCCATAGTGCTCAGAGCCATTTGAACCATTTTTATTATTATCACTTCTATCCTTCCTATATTAATCTTCATTCCATACTTCTCTGCCCTTCTTGCAACACTCTTCAAGATCTTCTGTAGCTCCTCTTCCGATTCCGTTAGCACTTCTCGATCAGCCTCAAGTTTTATAGTCCTTTCCTTTCTCATCTAGTTACAATGCTTCTTGCATCATGGGTGGCCTTACCTATCAATTCCTCTCCCTTTACGTTGACCAGCTTCCGTGACAGTGAGCATCCTCGCCTTACTTCCCTTCCAATGCGCTTCTCTCCCGTCCCCTCTTTTTCTACTCTTGTCACTTTCCTTTGTTATCCGTGTATCTTTCCAGTCTATACCAACACCCTTTAAAATTCTCAGCAGTGTACTCCAATTGATTCGACAACTATGAGGAGATGAAAATATACAGTTTTGTGTATACATAGGGTGTTCAAAATTCAGTGCTCAAACTAACAGGGATGATATAGGAGACAAAAATGAATATACACTCCTGGAAATTGAAATAAGAACACCGTGAATTCATTGTCCCAGGAAGGGGAAACTTTATTGACACATTCCTGGGGTCAGATACATCACATGATCACACTGACAGAACCACAGGCACATAGACACAGGCAACAGAGCATGCACAATGTCGGCACTAGTACAGTGTATATCCACCTTTCGCAGCAATGCAGGCTGCTATTCTCCCATGGAGACGATCGTAGAGATGCCGGATGTAGTCCTGTGGAACGGCTTGCCATGCCATTTCCACCTGGCGCCTCAGTTGGACCAGCGTTCGTGCTGGACGTGCAGACCGCGTGAGACGACGCTTCATCCAGTCCCAAACATGCTCAATGGGGGACAGATCCGGAGATCTTGCTGGCCAGGGTAGTTGACTTACACCTTCTAGAGCACGTTGGGTGGCACGGGATACATGCGGACGTGCATTGTCCTGTTGGAACAGCAAGTTCCCTTGCCGGTCTAGGAATGGTAGAACGATGGGTTCGATGACGGTTTGGATGTACCGTGCACTATTCAGTGTCCCCTCGACGATCACCAGTGGTGTACGGCCAGTGTAGGAGATCGCTCCCCACACCATGATGCCGGGTGTTGGCCCTGTGTGCCTCGGTCGTATGCAGTCCTGATTGTGGCGCTCACCTGCACGGCGCCAAGCACGCATACGACCATCATTGGCACCAAGGCAGAAGTGACTCTCATCACTGAAGACGACACGTCTCCATTCGTCCCTCCATTCACGCCTGTCGCGACACCACTGGAGGCGGGCTGCACGATGTTGGGGCGTGAGCGGAAGACGGCCTAACGGTGTGCGGGACTGTAGCCCAGCTTCATGGAGACGGTTGCGAATGGTCCTCGCCGATACCCCAGGAGCAACAGTGTCCCTAATTTGCTGGGAAGTGGCGGTGCGGTCCCCTACGGCACTGCGTAGGATCCTACGGTCTTGGCGTGCATCCGTGCGTCGCTGCGGTCCGGTCCCAGGTCGACGGGCACGTGCACCTTCCGCCGACCACTGGCGACAACATCGATGTACTGTGGAGACCTCACGCCCCACGTGTTGAGCAATTCGGCGGTACGTCCACCCGGCCTCCCGCATGCCCACTATACGCCCTCGCTCAAAGTCCGTCAACTGCACATACGGTTCACGTCCACGCTGTCGCGGCATGCTACCAGTGTTAAAGACTGCGATGGAGCTCCGTATGCCACGGCAAACTGGCTGACACTGACGGCGGCGGTGCACAAATGCTGCGCAGCTAGCGCCATTCGACGGCCAACACCGCGGTTCCTGGTGTGTCCGCTGTGCCGTGCGTGTGATCATTGCTTGTACAGCCCTCTCGCAGTGTCCGGAGCAAGTATGGTGGGTCTGACACACCGGTGTCAGTGTGTTCTTTTTCCATTTCCAGGAGTGTATTTCGTCAAGCAACCTTGTGTCGGAAATCCATACTGCGTGAGCTCTGAGCATGCGTAGGTAATATACGAGTGGATCAGATAGAAGTCATCGTGTCTAACGTTGTTACACCAAATGTTAGTTCGAGATACATAGTATGTTGTGATGTTATGCACCTATACACTGAGTCAGTAAACAGCGGTAGCACTAGTGCCTGCTTGACAATTGCAGTGTCAGCATGGTGCACTACACGTGTGGAGAACTGCGCGATGTTCACTGTGTTTAGGGCGCAGCAGAAGACAGGAGGCAACGAGAGGATGTGCTTTCAGCACGACAGGGCCCTAGCGCACATTTGCAGAACTAGTCCGCACAGTAACAACCAGTACTTCCGTAAATCGGTGGATCGGATGGGGAGGATCTGTACATTGGACTGCAAGATCCCCGATCTCAGCCCATTAGACTTCTTTCTCTGAAGCTACATGAGAGCCGAGTTGTTCAGAAATGGTTCAAATGGGTCTGAGAACTGTGCGACTTCTGAGGTCATCAGTAACCTAGAACTTAGAAGTAATTAAACCTAACTAACCTATGGACATCACACAGATCCATGCCCGAGGCAGGATTCAAACCTGCGACCGTAGCGGTCGCTCGCCTCCAGACGAGCCGAGTTGTATTCTACCCCAAAGAATGGTAGGCGGAATTGGTTGCAGGAATCCTTGAGGCAGCCACAGAAATACACAACAAATCACGCATTTTCCAGCGATCATGGGACTCCTTGCTACGTCGATAGCGGCTCTGTGCTGTAATTAATAATGCTCATTTTGAACCTTTATTGTTACGTAATAGTGATGAGATCAATAAAGCAATGAAAAACATTTAATACCGTTTTATTCAGGATCACACGCAATAACCTCCTGCACGCTCAGTGCCTCATCAATATTTTGTTGGAGGTGCTTTACGAAATATATTTGTTTTTGTTTCCATCAGCATCCTTGTTAGCTTGGGCACTGAATTTTTGAACATCCTGTATACATTATACGAATGTCATGAATGGTACCTCCAAGAGAAGCCTTTCGTTTTGTGAGAGCAGTCTGAGATGTGATAACTGAACCGGGGTTCACAGTGCTGTCTTTCGAGTCAATAAAAAAAATAATTCACTAGTTTTTGGATGCGGGAGGGAAAGTAGGAGGAGTTTGACTAAATTCTGAAAAGCTGGCAACAGTTAGCCAGCGGCGCCGTACAAGAAAAGCACGCGCGCCCGTCTATGCAGCACAGCTGCAGTCGGACTTACCTTTCGGCGGCAAGAGAATGAGCTGGCCGCCTTTGGCGTTGTTTTTAGCGGATTCCGCAGCCCTTTGTAGAAAAGTGCTGGCGCTGTTTTACTCAGAGGAACAGATTGATTCCGACCGCGGTCGTGACGAGCACTTTAATTTCACTTCCCCCCCAGTCGCCTTCACAGGTCGCGGCCGGCCGCAGCCGGTGATAAGTCTATTACACGCCGGCTCAACTTCTCTCGGAACAGTCAATGCTAGAAACAAAGTTAATCATTCCTGTACTCCAAGAACAGGCATAAAAGATTTCGTAGAGGATTCAACAAGAAAGGGAATTCACATCTCGTGTATATTTTACTCAGTACATGTACAACGTTCTAAGACAGACTAGGAACGGGGAAAACCGACCAGTTAAAACCAATACCGGTGTTTTAGTTGTGAATCGGTACTTTTCGATTTTTGTTTGGTCTCGGTTAAAACAAGTGTTTTTCTGTTCTTTACTGATGACCGAGTAAAAAATTAGCCTTAGCAGCAGCATTTTTCCTTTTTATACATACTTTTTTTTTAAAAAAGGAGTAATTTTTACCCATAAAATTGTTGGTTTGAAATATTGCTTTGTAGAAAATGGAAAAAGCTATCTGTGCTGTTTTAATAACAATTTCGGCAGAAACGAGGAGCAAACGCATGGCATAAGAGGCAGTGTAGCATTACTGGGAGGATAATGTCCCTACTGCCGTGTGTCTTGGCTTGAGGTACGCGTGTACGAGCAGCGCGGCAAGACCTGCCCCCACTGGTCTATACGTTAGTTTCTCGCTGTGGTCGCTGGACATACGTTGTGTTGCAGAATGGCACCAGTCCTGGTCTTGTAATATTTTTACGAAGTGACGTAGCAACGAAGTACAAATATTCATTTGTTTTAAAAGGGTAAAAATCTGTTGTCATTTCTATGAAATAATAAACATATACATCTAAATTTATACTCCGCAAGCCACCCAACGGTGTGTGGCGGAGGGCACTTTACGTGCCACTGTCATTACCTCCCATTCCTGTTTCTGTCGCGTATGGTTCACGGGAAGAACGACTGCTGGAAAGCCTCCGTGCGCGCTCGAATCTCTCTACTTTTACACTCGTGATCTCCTCTGGAGGTATAAGTAGGGGGAAGCAATATATTCGATACCTCATCCAGAAAGGCCCCCACTCGAATCCTTGACAGCAAGTTACACCGCGATGCAGAGCGCCTCTCTTGCAGAGTCTGCCACTTGAGTTTGCTAAACATCATAGAAATAAGATATCAGATCACCTGAAGTTTAGTCCGCCGCTCGTGGTCTCGCGGTAGCGTTCTCGCTTCCCGAGCACGGGGTCCCGGGTTCGATTCCCGGCGGGGTCAGGGATTTTCACCTGCCTCGAGATGACTGGGTGTTTGTGTTGTCCCCATCATTTCATCATCATCCAGGAAAGTGGCGCAATTGGACTGAGCAAAGATTGGGTAATTGTACGGGCGCTGATAACCACGCTGTTGAGCGCCCCACAAACCAAACATCATCATCATCACCTGAAGTTTGTTCTTGTAGTAATTTATTTATTTTATCTTGTGCTCTCATGTTATTGTCATTCTGATTAAAATACTTGCCCTTTTATCGACTTTAATACATGTAAAGAACAACAAATTACATCTCTGTACAAAGGAGGCCTATACCATATCTTTCTGTCAAGATCTTTGTTACAAGCAACAGTTGTAAAGCGCATGCTGGATTCTGGAAAGTCTCGCAGTCAAAGTGTAAATTAATATAGTTTGTGTGGAAGTGTGTGTACTGATATAACTACTGGACATCAAAATGGAGGCAGACAGATGGATACTAACCGAGAAGAAAGCCGCCTATACTGTCGCAGCAAGCAAAAACTAAATTTACATCCATATCGGCAGATAAGCTATAGGCATGGCGATACATTAAAGTGTGGCCCATCTTTTTGTCATAGAGCCAGCACCCAGCAGTATGCTAGCAGTAATGATGTAACTTCCTGAAACCATCTGAAGATGAACCTGAAAAGGTTCGAAAACCGGTTCATGGAATAAAACATAATTAATCAAAAAAGTGACTGGTTGCAGTTCTGTATAACCTATTTACATTCAATATACAGTCACGGTTCTAAAATATCCGTAATGGATAAGCATAACTTTTTTTTTTATTTGTCCTGAACAATACCGATTTCAATCACTCACTCTCTAGTAAACACGTAGCTGTTTCACAGAAATTTACCAGCGCTATCGGTCTACATTCATAAGGCTGTTCCTCGCGGGGCGGCGGGTTGACCGGTGTAGTGGTTGGAGAGCCGCGCAGCGGGCAGCATAGCGCCACGCCGTGGGCTGCCCGGACTAGACCAGCGCGCTGTCGCTGTCGCTGTCCCTGTTGCAGCGCCGTGGCGTGGCGTGGCGTATCGGGCCGGCATCAGGCCGTGTTAACACGGCGCGCGACAGCTTGTTAGGCCGGGCCGCTATTGTCTCGCAGCCCGCGCTTGGGCGTGACCGGCGCGCGACAGCGGACGGCACAATACCGCCTGCACCTTGCGGGCCCGGCCTCCGGGCTCCACGTAGAAATCACGTTGCCCGGCAACGGTACTGCGCAGTCTGCTGCCGTACACTGCAGTCCGACCGAGCGCGCAAGGTGAGCACTTCTATAAGGACTACGCTGTGCTCCAGGAGTATAGCTCACAATGAGACAGCACGACCGTGGGGTCGGGGATTTGTCCGAAATTTAGTGTGGTGAAAGAGGACCCCTAACACCTCAAGTGGTTAAAATATTAGGACGCACTACTCGGAAAATCCTGGGAAAAATCAATCCAAAGTTTCTTAGGTGCCTTATGAGTATAAAATGTTAGGCCATTGCCGACCCGCCGTCTGGCCTACATGGTTAGCGCTCGGACCCTTACGGCAGAGGTCTCGGACTCGATTCCTCCTCCCGCACTTTTTATTTCTTCTGTTGGTTGCAAAATTGCAGCGCATTGTTACAGAAGAATCGTGAAATCAATTGCCGAGATGATCGTATAAAAATTCATTCTATAAATCACCGTCAATTATCGTCACCAATATTCCGAGACATGATTCAATATGCCTGGTTTGGCTCAAAATTATCAGAAACTCAAAACATTTTCGTAAATGTCAAAGGGGAATGTTTTTGTACAGATTTATTGCAAAATCCCTGTGACTGAAAAAAAAAATCCGCCTTTATATGTTGCTTAAGATGTGGCAAAAATTATTGCTTTGTTTGTTTTTACGATAATTACCACTTTGGTTCTTGTTTATAATTATTATATGTATAAAAACTGAATGTTTCCTAATCGACATTGTTATTCTGATTAAAAACCCAATGTTTCCCCTCATATAATTTACAACTAAAAATGGAAAACCCACCGCCATGAATTGTGTTGTTGGACAAAAAGAAAATAATATTTATTCAATAATGTAACTAATTTGTTGAAGATAATATAGGTTTGGGAAACTTTCTGAATAATTGGTGGAATAACAAAAGAAAATGAAACAGATGAAAAAAAAGTGCCGGAAGAAGAATCGAACCCGAGACCTCTGGCGTAAGACTCCGAGGCCTAAACATCTTTTTTTTTTTTTTTTTTTTGATATAATCACATTTTGTTCGTCTTTGCTCTTTGTATCTGCTCGGGGCGGACGTCGCAAGACACCCGTTTCAGTTCGTCGTTGACCCATTAACTCAATTTTTTTTTTGTTACAGAGGGCAGCTAACCCTCTGACCGAACACGCTGAGTTACCGTGCCGCCATCTTCTAGGCCAGATGGCGGCTCGGAAATGGACCAACATTTTATACTAATAAGGCACCTAAGAAACTTTGGATTGATTTTTCCCGGGATTTTCCTGGTAGTGCGTCATAATATTTTAACCACGTGAGGTGTTAGAGGTCCTCTTTCACCACACAAAATTTCGGACAAATCCCCGATCCCACGGTCGTGCCGTCTCCTTGTCAGTA
The DNA here is from genome assembly GCF_023864275.1 of Schistocerca cancellata. Classification (NCBI taxonomy): domain Eukaryota; kingdom Metazoa; phylum Arthropoda; class Insecta; order Orthoptera; family Acrididae; genus Schistocerca; species Schistocerca cancellata. The sequence goes on along the minus strand of NC_064632.1, from coordinate 462,678,856 downwards.
TTGGTCGGCGATAGGGCGGAGGAAGGTGCCAAAACGATCTCGACAACGTCCAGTCCGGGTCAGCTGATTTAGAGAAGCCAACTGATACAGGTACTGAAGCCACGAGCCTACCGAAGATGTTCGAAAGCCACTGTGATTCGTGACCGACTCCCCTCCTGGCGCACAGACTGAAACCGCGATGGGGGACTTTCATTCATACATGATGATTCCGTGATTATGTTGTAAACTTTCAAGGATCATGGAGAAGGGTAAATCTATCAAGATGAGGTCCAAAAAAGACCGAGTCGAAAGTTATACGCGAAAATCGTTCTGATGCCTTAGACAGCGGTTCTCTTCTATTGCAAGCTCTTTGATTTACATATTTCGAGAGGAGGTAGTATGCGTCAAGTAAACATGGGCTCTAAAGTGCATACCTTAAGAGGTACAACCACTTGTTCACCTTTGATACTACAAATCACACCTCTTCTATTCAACATCTGCTCATAGTTTTTAAAGTTTGCATTTAGAGACCATGCTCGATACAGATTTTTTAGTGTTGTGGTCTATACTACCCACTACCCCCTCTCAAAATACGAAAAGCAAAGAGCTTGCAGTGGAACAGGTCCACTGTCATAAGTATCAGAAAGATTTTCACTTATGACTTTCCACTCGGGCGTTTCCAGACCAAGGTCCTTTAAATCAAATTGATACATCTACCCACCTCCATCATCCCTGAAAGCTTGGAACTTCATCACGATATCACCCTGCGTATTCATTTGAGATTCATATTACGTCTAAAATGAACTTCATTACAAAAAATAACTCCCATTCTGTATGAGCCTATTTATACAAGGCTAACTCCGCCACGAAATTGATGCGCTGCTTATATACGTCGCAAACATACACCGATGAGCCAAAACATTACGACCGCCTGATTGTTTGTCCGTCTTTGGAACGAAATACATCACAGGTTCTGCTGTCGAGGATCCGACAGTTTGCTGGTAGCTTTGTGGTATTAGATGTCTACTCACAGCTCATGTAAATCGCATAAATAACGGGCTGGTGATCTGCATACGCGGTGATGGCACCCGATAGCGAACCAGATGGGTTCCACAGGATTTACATCAGCCGAATTTGGTCGCTGAGACATCGACGTGAGTTCACTATAATGCTCCTCAAACCACTGTAGCCCCGTTTAAACTCCGAGACACGGACAATTATACTGCTGAAAGTGGCACCACCGTCGGGAAGACCCAAGCATGAAGGGATGCAGGTGGTTAGCAGCAATCAGCGTGTCTTCGATTACTACAACAGGTCTCATTCATGGGTAGGATAATATCTCCTATAGCATAATACTGCTACCGCCAGCCTGCGAGCTGCACGTTTCAAGCCGCCGTTCACCTCAACGACGGCGTCTGTGGAGACGACCATCGACCTAGTGCATCAAAAGTGTGATTCACCCGAAGAGCCGACACGTTTTCGTTGATCGACGTTCGATTCACGATGGTTCCGTGTCCACTGTAATCGTAAGTGATGATGCTGGGCCAACATGTGAAAACGTATGGGTGGTCTGCTGCGAAGCTCCATGTTCAACGTTGCACGATGAACTGTGAGCCCCGAAACGCTCGTGTGTGCACCAGCATTGTGCTCTTACGGCAGAGATGCCACAGGTCACCATCTATCCTACTTTGCAGAGCAGACAAGCCCCCGAACAGCTTCGCCGTTTTCGAGACACTCGTTCACAGCCTCTGCGTAATAATAATCTGCCCTTCGTCAAAGTCGCTTATCTCAATGGATTTCCCCATTTGCAGGCCATATCTTCGCTAGGGTCCGTGTCTGCGCCGCTCACACACTTTTGTTGCCGCATCACGTGCTCGCAAAACCACCAGGCGGTGTCCAATGTCGCGGTGCGCGGTGGTCACAACGTTTAGGCTCATCAGTGTCCACAAGGTGTCAAATTACCGATCTAGCGCGTATGCTCCGTTTATAACATGGGCTCATACGATTCTGAGATTCATACTTATGGCGACCCTGTTACTTTTTCTATGTTTCCCCTTGAATCATCCCAGGCTTGCCATGATGATGCCCTTGAATTACTGACGACATCGGTACCAGCTATTATCCTATTGAACTAGTGCTCCAACTCTAATGACCTCGACTTTGACGACCGATAATCTTTAAAATTCTTCGATACAAACACTATGTGAAGAAACTATTTTCTGTAATTAATACGTATACAAATGTGTTCACCTACGAAGTAGTTGCTCCATGAGCTTTGCTAGGACTGGCTGATGACGACACAAGAATTTCATAAAACAGCGTTAATGTGCGGTGCGTAGAGCTGACAGCAAAACGTGGAGTGCAGTTCCAGAGGGCACTAATGGTGAGTTAGTACTGCTGTTTTACTGCGGCGTGGAGCGAGGCATCCTCCTGGGCCTCTTGCTCCTCCGCGCTGCCCATCCCCCCCCCCCCCCCCCCACCCAAATCCCCGCGAGCAAAGGCCCAGACTGCTTAACCTCGGTTGCATCCGCTCCTCCCACGGGTAATTACAAGAAATGAAAATTCCCATAAACCACAGCGCTACCTGCTCCTGATTATAAAAACACTCCTACTCCTTTCTCGAGGCCGCCAAGGTCCCTCGGCGGAGCACACGCGGCTGAAATTACTGTACAGCACAGTGCAAACGGAATGCAGCAGTCCAACCTGCGTTGGATGTTTGCCATTTGCTGACCCGTTCAGTAATCACTTGCTGATGTTCGGCTAGAGTACTTTTTCTTCAATCGAGCTGAAAATCAAAATGTGACAAAATCCTTCACGCACTGAGGCTCACAGTGGTTAAGGCGATGGACTCGCTTTCAGGAGGGCCAAATCTCCTTACACGTATCTGGATTTAGGTCACCAGTGGTTCTGCTAAATTATTTATGACGGGTGACGTGATAGTTCTCCTGATAAAAGTACGACAGATTCCTAATATATGCTTTATTTTCCAATCTACTGTCGATGGAACGGTAATGGAAATGAGCGTTGGCGTCATTGGCCGGGAGGCCCCTTACGGGGCAGGTCCGGCCACCTTCGTGCAGGTCTTATTACATTCGACGCCACATTGGACAATCTGCGCGCCGGATGGGGATGGAATGATGATGAAGACAACACAACACCCAGTCCCTGAGCGGAGAAAATCCCCGAACCAACCGGGAATCGAACCCGGGTCGCTTAGGACGGCAGTCCATCACGCTGACCATTCAGCTATCGGGGCGGACGATAAAGCTTCATGTTCCTTGCTTGTTTAAGAATATTAGTCAGACAAATTACTTACAGCAAGGTGATACCAGAGAACATTATTACTAAACCAGAATATAGAAGTCAGTGTTTGATACCTGTTTTTCAAATCTAGTCTTAGGCTTATTCGATCTTTTACATTTGTGCTTTATTCGAATACCGACTATTTTTCAGTTACATAAGTTTATTCTCTTGCGAAACACGTTTACAAGGCTTACACGGTTTTCTTGAGATGGATCAATAGTTAAAATGTGTATTTCCTTCCCTGAACGTGCCCAGTTGTCCGCCTTATGTCTCATTTTGCAACATTTATTCATGTATAATTTGTTATCATAATACGGCACTGAAGTTCCACGTTGCAAAAGATAACAACGCAAATTACAATTATTGAAGGAGAAAGCACACTAAACGTCGTTGTAAGCACACATTTGTACCAATGAATATCGAACATAAACAGATAGTACAGGTATATCAGAGCCAGCGCCTTGCAAGCCAAAGGGCGTTACTAGTTTACATTGCACATAAAACATACGGACTTCACGCAAAGAGTTGTGAACGTCTTTAGCAGATGTGGCCTTTCATCTTTAGCAGATGTTGACATTTAGGAGCACATTGCCTGCTTCTTTGATTCCTTACGTAAGCCGACAATGTTCTTTTACTTACAAGGAACTGTATTTATACACCAGTATGTTCTTTGGGCTGTTTTTGTTTTGTTTTTATGTGTGGTATTAATTGTTCAAATGCATATATACGTCTTCGTCCAGTGCACTTTTTCCGTTAACATCTTGTAAGCAGTTTCTTTATCGTTTATTAATTAGGACACCAGTGTCATATTAAGATCATATTAAGATAGCGACTGACACTTGACTAGTTTGTAACCTAATGAAAATTAAAGTAGACAACTGATCACTTTCAAGAAGTCAATGTAAATCAGTGATCCATAAGATGATAAATAAAACTGACACAGTTCTACTTATTCTTTCGTAGCGGAAAGCTATTTTTCAGTTGCTTCAGATGCACTTTGCTACTGTTGAAAGGAGCCTGTTCACTCGACGCTTGCATTTCTTCCCATTATTTTTGTTTTTTTTTTTTTGTATATGGCAATATATGTCAACGCCATACCTCACGCGAATCTGCTATAATCAGTTTCGATTGATCGATACAACCACAGCAGCATCATCTTTGTTGGTGAGTGATGCAGTTTTACGCCTTTGGAGAATCAGTTTCGATCAACGAGAATTCTTAGCTGGCTGCAGGTCATGTGGTTCGCTTTTTTGAAAGAGTATTCGCCTTTACTATCACATTCGAGTCTCTGTGCTGTTCCGGGTCGGTTGTAAGCTTGGTGATAGTGGAGCCGTATTTGGGTGGTGCAGTGTTTGGGGAGGACATTGCTTTTGTCTGGTGGGGGTCCATGCTGTAGTGGGGATTTTGCAGTGAATAAAAAACAGGGTGAGATCTTTTCAGCTTACTTGCTGCAGTGAAATTTGGTTAATGTGGCGACGTTAAATTGGCGCTAATACGGTGCCTTCACATCGTGAGTGGGCATCAGGCCGTGTGAGCTAAAGGGTTGCTAATACTTAGTTGAATGGAACATTTTTACTGTGTAGAACATTATTTTTTACTTCGTCGTACTCTCCTGAAGTATTAAATAGCTTTCACGTATTCAAAAACTGAGAGACGAGAAAACGACGTTTCTTTGCTTGTCATAAATCTAGATCTTGAATTTGTAGGTTTAAGTATTCCTGAGGGGCTGTGAAGTTATGATCTTGTTTTCAGTGACAATATAATTGCTTATCAATCTCCTTCTTTCGGGTTCTCTTCTAAATATAACCCATCATTCTCTGCTTTAAGTTACAAGAACGTGCCACGTTAGATGGGCACCATTTTGTTGAAACCTGTGTTATCGTTTTACAATACGCAACCACTCAAGGAGTATTGGATCTCCGATCTCTTAAGACACAGACGATAAGCGACTATGCTTTTCAACGTCGGATTCCTTACCCATTCCTCCACCAACTGAACAAGTGATCCGTCTCTAATGACACCACCGTCGACGAATGTCAGTCACTGGCAAAAGAGGAAAGTAATTTAACATGCTTTATCTGGACGATGTGTCTATGGAAAATGTGGAAAGCAAACGCAGACCCTGTCCAGCACGACTGAAGTAAAATGCTTCGTCATCGAACATGAGATAAGTGGTGCCCTAGAAACATTGTAAACGAGAGGAGATGAAGTGCATGACAAGTCATCGTCATTTAATTTTTCCATAGGTTCCCTATCTCACTTCAGGAATTCGTTAGCATGGTTCCTTATCCAGTGGCGCTTCTGAAATTCTCTCTCACGTTAGTCTCACTGATCGATTCATCTCTAGTGGTGTTAGCACCTACAAAACTATACGATTTAACATTCTTTCGTCGTCCACGTAGCGTTGACCACACATCACGCTACTAGCAGTGTCACCAAGGCTATCGACGAAAAATAGTAACCGAACGGACGTGAATCCTTCTACAGACAAAAACAAGTAATTTATTAGGTATGTTTCACCTCTCCGTCCTGAGCAACAGGGATGTTAAGAAAATCACTAACTATTGCGAGACGCTTTCCGATTTGGATCTTCTTTGGTGGTATTCGTGTTGAAGTCGATTTTTGTAATATCTGAACAGCTTTTTAGTTGGCCTCAAAGGTCTGAAGGGAACCCCCTTCCCGTCTTTTTCACAACAGATGAATTTATCAAGAGTCGAACCCTAGTGCTCCACATCAGTTGGAGGGATATTGGCCTATAGACTTCTGACACCCTTCTGTTGCAACAAGGAAGAAATCCTTTCAGTGTCCATTCGTTAAGTACTCTGGTATTAAGTTTCTTCCCGAAGACAATCTTTATTACAGCTATTGCAATAATAATAACTGTAACATTGCGAAAGGCGTCGCACTTACTAAAGCATACCAGTCAACACAGAGAGCTGCGAAATGTCGCTGCTGGTATGTAACGCAGCAGTCACAACTGCCGGCGACCAAAGCATAACTTTCCATCAGCTGTGTGTTTTAATACACAGACCCATAAAGATAGCTAGGGGGAGAGTTCATAAAGCCAGTGTGTAGCCAGTCTTGGGTATTAACCAAGGCACAGAGCGAAGGCTGGGTAAGTGCTTGGCGGCGAACAGCCGATAAACGTCTCCTTGAGCGCTGCTGGTGAACGCTTTGCATGATTTAACGCCCCTCAACACCGTTCACAGACGCACAGTAGCTACTAGTTATTTGCGAGGCATAAAGTGAGCTGTCGCGAGCAGAAACGAGAAGAAAAATATAAACGTCGCACGTATTGAGCAAGTGGACACTGAAAACCGCTTCCATTCCAATCACAATAGTACGTCTGCCAGGAGCAATCAGTTACTGTTACTTTATTCAGGAATTGCCGTCAACATCATAATTTAGTATTTCATTGAGGATTATTTTCATTGTGTAGTCTACTACGACAGCGGGCTCCGTAGATTACAAAGTATTCAGATGTGGCTGTGAGAAATTTTATCTTTTCTATGCTCTTCGGAAATATTTCTGAATCTCAATATGGAATCATTTGTCGTGAAAAGTAGACCAACTTATCCATTAATGCAGTCTTAACCCATTACTTGCGTTGCACAATTTTGTGTGTCATATTATGCTTCTGTGGTAAGTGACACCAAGAAAACACAGTCTTTGTTTTGCACAGTTCTATATGTAACAGTCATTCCGTATTCTGGAAAATGTTGTAATAATTCGAGATAATGGGCAAATTCAAACACACACACACACACACACACACACACACACACACAAACACATAACATAGTGGTTATACGGATTTATTTTAGAACCATTCAGTGAAAAAACAAATTCATTGCTGTCGCAAACGACGAACGTTCGCAGTCAGAATGTGTGTGCTCATTTTTATTTAATTGTTACTGATTATGAACATGTGCACCAAAAAATTTTGATCTTTCTCTTAGGTAATAATTTTTCACTTCTCTGTTCTACATTTTACTTTAATATACACTACTCGGTATACAAGTCTCTTTCGCTCTGTAAAAACAAAAGGAGGAGGCGACTATCAAATTAGTAATCAATAATGCGTTACAGACATTTGCGTCTTAGTGTGTTCCTTTGTGTCTGCTATATCTGATAATAACTGTGACATCAGCAGAAATAACAAATCCTGCCAGCTATACAGGGTGATTTTTTCCACCGTGTACAGACTCTAGGGATTGATCGATGAGAGGTTTAATGAACTTATGTCCGGAAATGCATACTAGAGACCATTTATTCAATCATATTTTGCTACAGAGACTGCGGTCTAGTATGCGCTGTACCATGCAGCTACAGTTACAGTATGTGTTGAAAATGGTTTCCATGCGCCTCAACGGATGCGTGTATGCGCCATAGCAAAATTTCACTTTTTATTTACCACTAAAACTATACAGGAGACAATAGTTAAAGCGTGTTGCTACTGTGGTGTTTAAAGCTAGTAAACTTTCGGTCAGCAAATTGTGTCAATAACGTCGTAAGCTGCATGAGACTGTTCAGCGATTGTGCTGTGGAGTAGAAAACTCGTAACGCTAGAAAATTATCCCGAAAAGCAGGAAGACATGCAGGGAATCGACGATTGGCGCAGAAAACGACTCACAACATTAAAAAAATGTAGTTGCGTATCGCATATAAATAATTATAAAGACCCGTTATTTTTACATTACACTACTGGCAAAGTGTCGTTGGAAACATTCAACTACATTAAATGTCTGAGAATATATACAAGGTGCTTCCGTAAGAACGTGCAAAAATTTAACAAGACGTAGGGGATGCTCAAGGGAACAATTTGAGGTAGGGAACCTGAGGTCGGAGAAGCCAGCTTAAGGAGATAATAGGAATAAAAATACATTAATGTTTATTTTTTATTAATATTAGCTTCAGATTCCATCACGATCAAATGAGGCCTCGTCAGCAAACACCACAATTGGGAGGGAATCTGGCCAGTCAATCCATTGGTGGAGCAAATACTGACACAATGCGAACCTTGGTGCGAAGTCAGTCACAAGCATTGCATCACTGCATGGACTCGTTGTGGATGATAAGGGTGTAGTTGCTGTACGACGAGTACTTGGAGTGGCGTCACTGAAACAGCCGGCCGGTGTGGCCGTGCGGTTCTAGGCGCGTCAGTCTGGAACCGCGTGACCGCTACGGCCGCAGGTTCGAATCCTGCCTCGGGCATGGATGTGTGTGATGTCCTTAGGTTAGTTAGGTTTAAGTAGTTCTAAGTTCTAGGGGACTGATGACCACAGATGTTAAGTCCCATAGTGCTCAGAGACATTTGAACCATTTTTCCACTGAAACAGGTTCCAGCAGAACCCTCTTCAAAATCGGAAGTGCGAATGGTCCTAATGTTGCCTGGTCCCTCGTTTGTTCTTTCCAATGAACCAGTCTCCTGCATTCGTCGACCGAGAGACGAATGATGCCTGTTAGGGAATCGTTCCGTGTACAGCGTTTTAGCAGCTAGAGCATTGCAACGTTACTTCCCCATGTACAAGACGCACGTCAGTGAGTTCTGCGACACTGTACCGGTACCGCACCATCGTATTATACTGTATGTCTCTGAATAGCCCTGAGTAATGAAGGGATCTTTCGTTGATTCATAGCACGTTTTGTCATGGGACAGTCTAAATACGATACAACAGGGCCACCTTATGAACAAGTAAAGTAAACAATACCTGCATCATGAGTTCCTGGTAACCAGGCTCGTCCACCTCGTTTCTCTGCAGAAAATAAGGAATGCACACGTAAATAAACAGCACAGTACGTGTAAACTTGTACGCATGTTAGTTGTAATTAAGCTGGAAAAAAGTAATGCTAGATAAAGCGGTAGGCAAGTTTACTTCCATGTCTCCTTCTCCGAGCCCAGGTGCCCTACCTCAAATTGTTCAGTGTTACATTTTAGCTCGTTCTTACGGAAATACCCTGCATACGGTAAAATTTAAAATGGAATTACAAAATAATGCGTATGAAAGGCAGATTTACAGGAAGAGTCCCCAGAATTTGTACTTTACCCACTTCAGAGGTAGCTTACAAAACCCTCGTTCGACCGATGCTTGACTGCTGCTTTTCACTCTGGGATCTGTATCAGATATGGTTGACAGAGGAAATACAGAAAATCCAAAGAAGAGAAATGCGTTTTCTTACAAATTCACTTGGTAAGCGTCACAGTTGAGCTCAAACAACTCTAACGACGCTAGGAGAGCTGTTGTGCCGCACGGGGTGGATCACTGTTAAAATTCCGTCACTGCTCTCACCCAGAAGAGTCAATAAAAGCATTGCTTTTTCTCACATGTACACCGTCCTTCCGAGAAGTTCCGAGACTGATTGTATTCCTGGATTACGATACAGGGCTTTAGCGTATGAGCGATGTCAACGCAGTAGCTGCGGTGGATCTTGAACTAACAACACTAAACAACACGTGCGCATTCGACCAGTCAGTGGTGAGCAGGCAATGGTAGGCAGTGGGCGTGCGGACATAGTGTCTCCACTTTGTTTAGTCACAAATTGCATTGGAGCAACATCTCTAAATCAAGTGTCTGCGACTTTGTAAGGGCTGTTTTGAAGGAGAGAAAAATGTGGGAAAAGTCTGTTCCGCACACCTTGACACCCAAACAGGCACAAGGACGTGTGGACTCCCGCCACGAGTTGATTGTAAAGCAAGGCGCTTACAGCTCAATCCCGGAAAAATAGGATCATGACGGAGATTTGGTGTTATCGGTTCGAACCTGCGAAAGAACAAAAAACTGCAGAAATTCACAGGGAAGGTCAACGCTTTGGCGGCATATCCGACATTCAAGCGAATGTGAAGCGTGAGTTGAACAACATCCCAAAGAAGGACTTTTCTGACAGATTTACATGTGCGTTGCACCTAAGCGGCGGGTGGAAGGGAGAGGGGGGGGGGGTAGACTATGTAATACTCCTGAAGCATTAACAGCGCCATCTTAACCTTTCTTTATCGCTCATTAACTCAGTCTCGAAACTGTTTTGGACTGGCGAAGCATGCCATGAAAAGACTATGAAAGTAAAATCATAGGCACCCCAGCTCACACGTTGGCTTTCCTATTGAAACATGGACAGGGGGAAGAAACGTTAGTCCACAAAGAACCCTCCGCCACACACCATAAGGCGGCTGGTGGAGTGTTGTTATTGATGTAGAAGTAAACAAAATGATCGAGTGAACAACTGTTCTTAAATATAAGTTGTGATCTACTAAACGTTTGATAGATTGTTGTTGCTAAGATCGACCAAACTTTTCCTAACATACAGGAGCGAAGGACTCCACTACAACTGTCAGTTTTAATCAAATAATTGTGGATGTTAGACCTCGTAATTGCAGAGCATAAAAGAGAAATAAACCTCCGACATTTCAACCGTCTTTGCAGCTATTCTCCTTTACTTCTTATTCTTGATGAAGACGTTGGAAATTGTCGAAGATTTAGTTGTTTTTGTATTTTATAATGACGCAGCCTACACCCAAAATAATTTTATCCAATTTCTGCGAAGATACAGTTTGTTCTTTTGCTATCTGACTATAATTCCGCAATCTGGCAATGAAACGAAAGGTATATAAAACGTGTATGAGAAGCTAATTTAGATTCAAAATCGAATCTTGTGGACTTCGAGTGAGTTGTATTTCTGCTGTGTACACAGTAATAGGCAAAACGTATCCGGGTAGCTATTAGTGGACATAAGGGATGTGTCTGTCCTTCGCCTTCGCCCTTAAGACAACTTGAACTCTGTTACGAATGCTTTCAGTGACGTGTCTAAATGTCTGTGGAGGAATGACAGCCCATCCTTCACCATGGACCGAAACCTGAGAAAGTAGTCTGGATCGAAGTTCTATTTCACCCCAGAGGTGTTCATTGCTTCATTTGGCTCGGATCGCGACTCTGGGCAGGCCATTCCACTTCAGGAATATGATTGATCACTAACCATGGCCTCACAGATGCTGCTACATGAAATGGTACACTGCAATGCTGATATGGAACTGTTCCTGTAACGTATACAGTACATAATGCAGAAAAATATATTCCTATCCTTCCGCAGTTACCGAGCGAGGTGGCACAGTGGTTAGCATACTGGACTCGCATTCGGGAGGCCGACGGTTCAAACTCGCGTCCGACTATCATGATTTAGTTTTCCGTTGATTTCCCTAAATCGCTTCAGGCAAATGCCGGGATGGTCCCTTTAAAAGGGCACGGACGACTTTCTTCCCCATCCTTCCCTAATCCAATGGGACCGATGACCTCGTTGTTTGATCCCCTCCGCAGAAACAACCAACAAACCAACCTTCCTCAACTAGCGTTTTCTTGAGTTCAATAAAGGATCACACCAACACCGTAGCCACGAAAAACACCCCCTTACCGTAACGCCACCTCCTCCGTACTTTACTGTTGGCGCTCAACATAAAGAAAGGCAATGGTCTCCAGGCGTCACCCTTCTATCCTACTGCTACAGGCTATAGTGGAATTCACCAAATCGCACGTTTCCAGTAATCCATCGTCCTCTGGCGTCACTCCTTACACAACCTCAAGTGCCGCGTAGCATTGACTACGGATATGTGTAGCTTATAAGGAGCTGCTCGAGCAGTGTACCTCTTTATTTTAACTTGCCACACAAAGTCATTGTGCTAGCTGGACAGCTGGTAGCTCTTTGTAACTCAGTAGTGATGTCTTCCACTAATTTCATGTGGTTTCTATCTGTAGTGATCGATGACCCCTATCCGGTAGTACATGAGGACTCCCTGGTCGTGGTTTATCTGCGGTTATTCGTTCCACCTCATACTCAAATCACAGTCAACTTGGGCAACTTTTGAAGCACTCAGGTGACAGTCAGTGATTACTCCTCCATCTTCTAAGTCACTCAGCTCGGACTGGGTATTCTACTGTTGCTGCTACTCCTTCAATACCGGCGGATGAGCCTCTCGTGACATTCAGTGGTTGGTTGGTTGGTTGGTTGGTGGGATGAAAGGGACCAGACTGCGATGGTCATCGGTCCCCATGCAGTGGTCAACTCCCCATTACATAGAGCTGTCCGGAAACTTTTCAGCACGTAGTGTACATCTCTTTGAAGTATGTAGTGCCACTTATTGGATTGTTTTTATCCGACTTTCACATATAACACCGAAAAAACTCAGTTCTTCGGTCACAGTCAGGAGACATAGGATGATGAGGAATACTGAATGGGGCTATTTTGTTATTTAATTTTGGTATAATTCCGTATGCGAATATGTATATGACATTTTCGGACGAGAACCTGTCTGGCATCGGAACTGTGTTTCACTTGAGAGTACCATCTCAACAGTAATGGGATACTTAGTAAATCACAGTTCGAATTTCAGAAATGCTGTTCCACTGATACAGCAATATACAATATCACTGTCCACATTATAGAGTCTTTAACCACTAAAATGTCACAAGTAGGAATATTCTGTGACTTATCCAAAGTATTTGATTGTGTGAACCATGACATTAAGTTACAGAAATTACAATTCTATGGTATAAATGGAACAGCATATGAGTGGTTTAAGTCATATCTACAGAACAGGAAGCAAAAAGTCTGTTTATATGCTTCAAGTTATTCAAAGGAGTTTGCCACTTCATCTATGCTGAACTGACACTGTTTGCCGATGATACAAGCATAATTATTAATCCAGAAAAAGAAAGTCCGATATAAAATGGTACAAATAAGGTCTTTGGAAAAGTTATTAATTGGTTTTCTGCGAATGGGGTTGCTCTGAAGTTTGAGAAAACACAGTACATCCAATTTTTGCTGCAAAAAGTATAATTCTTTCAATAAACATAACACATCAAAAGAAGTCAGTAGCCAGGGTAGAGCATACTAAGTTTCTGGGTGCACATATAGATGAGAATCCTAATTGGAAAAGTCATATTTTGGATCTCCTAAAGCGACTAGGTTCACCAACTTTTGAAATCAGAAAAAAATTCCAATTTTGAGGATGTAGAAATTAGTAAGCTAACATACTTTGCATACTTCCACTCTCTGATGTCATACGGAATAATATTCTGGGGCAACTCAACACTTAGGCAAAAGGTATTCACTGCTCAGAAGAAAGTAGTTATAATAATGTGTAGGGTTCATAGTCGCACATCTTGTAGGCATATGTTTAAAAGGTTAGAAATTCCTACAACTGCTTCACAGTACATTTACTCAGTAAAGACTTTTTTTCTCAACAACATGGACCAGTTTAAAATCAACAGAGACTTCATGATTATAATACCAGAAAAAAGAAAGACCCACACTATCCTTTACTTAACCTATCTTTGGCACAGAAAGGGGTAAAATATGCTACTATAAAACATTTTGACAAATTACCAGATGAAACAAAATGTCTGACAGACAGCAGTAACAGTTCCAAAAACAAATTGAAATCATACCTCCTGGACAACTCCTTCTATACCATAGATGAATTCTTGAATTGTTGTTGCCTTCAGTCCTGAGACTGGTTTGATGCAGCTCTCCATGCTGTGCAAGCTTCTTCATCTCCCAGTACCTAGTGCAACCTACATCCTTCTGAATCTGCTTAGCGTATTCATCTCTTGGTCTCCCTCTACGATTTTTACCCTCCACGCTGCCCTCCAACGCTAAATTTGTGATACCTTGATGCCTCAGAACATGTCCCACCAACCAGTCCCTTCTTGTTATCAAATTGTGCCACAAAGTCCTCTTCATCCCAATTCTATTCAATACCTCCTCATTAGTTATGTGATCTACCCACCTAATCTTCAGCATTCTTCTGTAGCACCACATTTCGAAAGCTTCTATTCTCTTCTTGTCCAAACTATTTATCGTCCATGTTTCACTTCCATACATGGCTACACTCCATACAAATACTTTCAGAAACGACTTCCTGACACTTAAATCTATACTCGATGTTAACAAATTTCTCTTCTTCAGAAACGCTTTCCTTGCCATTGCCAGGCTACATTTTATATCCTCTCTACTTCGACCATCATCAGTTATTTTGCTCCCCAAATAGCAAAACTCCTTTACTACTTTAAGTGTCTCATTTCCTAATCTAATTCCCTCAGCATCACCCGACTTAATTCGGCTACATTCCATTATCCTCGTTTTGCTTTTATTGATGTTCATCTTATATCCTCCTTCCAAGACACTGTCCATTCCGTTCAACTGCTCTTCCAAGTCCTTTGCTGTCTCTGACAGAATTACAATGTCATCGGCGAACCTCAAAGTTTTTATTTCTTCTCCATGGATTTTAATACCTACTCCGAATTTTTCTTTTGTTTCCTCTATTGCTTGCTCAATATACCGATTGAATAACATCGAGGATAGGCTACAACCCTGTCTCACTCCCTTCCCAACCACTACTTCCCTTTCATAGAATTCTTGAATATGAGTAAATAAATCTGGAGATATAATAAATGCATTTTGTGCCATTTAAGGGAAAGGGATAGCTAATAGGAATATTTAGGTATAACACTATAATTTAAAGAAATAAAACTTCTTTCCTGTGCGCATTTGTTGTGCATTTGACACGTTCCACATCATATCGGTTTTTCCGTGCTATTGATCAACTAAGCAAGTATTGCCATTTCCGAGGTCGGCTAAACAAACAACTAACGACCTGTTGACAGACGACGGCCGCCGGCGCTGGAGCGACAGGTTAACGGTGGTGCCAGGCAGCGGCGACACGTTCCAGAGGGCGGCAGCCAGCAGCTAGCTCCGGGGCTTACGTAAGGGCAGGCGGGCGCGCGGCCCGCCGGTCGCGCCGCGGCCTTGCTCGTGGCGCCCATTGTGCTCGCGGGCAGGCGTCCCGCGGCTTTCACACGACACCCGCCCCCGACCCATTGTCCTTAATTGGCTCCCGGCGTTTCCCAGCGGCCGGGCCCGCACGGAGCAGCGCCGGCTGGAATTTAAATTTCCACGTTGCATGCGGCGGACCCGCACTTACCGCGTCTCCGCGCGCGGCTCTGCCATTTTGTCCCCTGGGGACGGCAGCCGGCTATGAGAATGGAGACAGAATTTACGGCGAATTACTCGGTCGTCGACCCGCCACTTTGAAAATTCGTGCAGGTGGGAGGCGGGCAGTCCTGTGAAACTGCGTCGCAGGATGCGCCCGCCGGCTCCGCACTTGTCACTCTGCTTAAAGAACCTCCCTGCCACCTGGCGAACGCCCCCGCACGGGCGAGGTAACGACTCGCCATTGTCAGTCTACACTCACACGTTCACTTACGTCGTACGCTTAGCTGACCAGTAGGTATGAGCAAAGCTGCCTGGTGAATTGCTCTGTGTGTGAATGCATAAGGGACCAAACTGCTGAGGTCATTGGTCCATAGAATTACACACTATTCACACTCACTTAAAATAACTTATGCTTAGAACAACACACATACCCACGCCCGAGGGAGGACTCGAACCTCCGGTGGGAGCGGCAGCGCAGTCCGTGACATGGCGCCTCAAACCGCGCGGCCACTCTGTGCGTTGTGTAAATTATATACAGTTGGACTGATGAAGTGCTTCGGACACGTCACTATTTGCTAATAGCGCATTAGAGATATAATATCTTCAACATTTCGCGGCCATGTCAGCAACTGTATAAATATTAATTTTAGTAATCAACAGCCTCAGTTGCACCGTTTGCCTAGAATTTACCTAGGTTTCAGTCGGGATAACCCAGCCTTATTCAGAATAACAGTAACTTAAGTTTGTCCATAGTGCACATCTTCAAGCTAAACCTACAAATCCATAAATTATCATCGGACAGTAAAAACTGTACATCACTCGTGGCTGCCGCATCGCGGTCGCGAAGTCGGGCCGAAGCAGTTTCAGACAAGTTTTTACAGTCTGACGGTAATTTATGGCTGGTTCAAATGGCTCTGAGCACTATGCGACTTAACTTCTGAGGTCATCAGTCGCCTAGAACTTAGAACTAATTAAACCTAACTAACCTAAGGACATCACACAGATCCATGCCCGAGGCAGGATTCGAACCTGCGACCGTAGCGTTCGCTCGGCTCCAGACTGTAGCGCCTAGAACCGCTCGGCCACTCCGGCCGGCGATAATTTATGGATTTGTAGTTTTAGCTTGACGATGTTCACTATGGACGAACGCTAGTTGCTGTTATCCTGAAGAAGGTTGGGTTATCGCAACTGGAACCTAGGTAAATTGTAGGTAAACGGTGCAACAGAGGCTGTTGATTATTAAAATTAAAATTAGTACAGATATACCTGAAAATGACTCGTATTTTTATACCGGTCAACAGTGGCGGATAAAGCGGTTTACCTCGATGGCACAGAGGCGAGGTCCCAGGGTACAACTCCAGAGCTTACGGGTTCGATCCCTGGTCTCTCCTGTCACTTCTTTCACTTCTGCCAACGACTTTTAACGTAAAAAAAATACCGATCTGCACGTTGGTTCGGGGTCCATGCTAATCTCTGGGTCCCCCTATAACTGACTGGTAAGCCAATTCAAAGGTCGGAGGAGCACTGCGGCTTGCCACCTCCGGCTGAGGCGTGTTAAGTAGCTCCCTGTGTTCAAACCAACCACCAGATTGGTGACAACATATTCAGATGCTATACTGGATATTTCTACGATGATGTGACAAAATTTCAAGGTGAATATAATTGAGTCTGCATCAAAGTAGCGCATTTTCTGCTTAATTAATAGATTAACTTACTGGGCGGAAACACAGTCGGCGTTAAACAAGAAAAAGTTTCAGGGATGATGGAGAAGAGTAAGTGTATTAATTTTAGGTAAGCGACTCTGGTCTGTGAACGACTGAGATGATAGTTACAAGTGTAAATCGGTCTGATATCTCCAACCTCTTCCTTTGCAAGCTCTTCGCTTTCCATATTTTGGATCAATACAAGAAAAAATTTTCTAATAAACGTACTGCCTGAAATGCATGTCTTAAAAGGTACGAACACTTGTTCAACAGATGAGATATGCCTCAGGGTAGTGAAATTGAACACATTCTCACACTCTTAAGGAATGCACTTTAGTGCACATCTTTATCGGACATATTTTTATTTGTTTTCGTTCACACTACCACTTGCAAAATAAGAAAAAGGAAGAGCTTGCAGACAAGAAACCCAGTGTTAGAAGCATCAGAAAGATGTTCACTTACATCTTTCGACTCGATAGTTTCCAGACCAGAGTTCTTTACCTCACATTAAAATGTTAACGCTTCTCCATCATTCCCGAAAGTTTATGACAACATCACGGAATCACCATGTATAGCCGAACTGGAACCATTATTTGTTTGAATCTGTTTAATGGCTGTTGACCCATAAATAAGAAAAAGAGGTATTATATGAATTTCTCCTAAAGGTTGTCTGTATTAAAGTTTTTCCTAACTGATATGGGCTTCTTATCATTTATTCTGAATAATGTATAATTATCTGGAAAAGTAACAAATATCCAATATATTTACGGGAAATGCTGGTCGTCAAAGATCTAGTAATGCTCTTTGGCTTACGTAATCGCAGCTAACTTGATTTCTTTTTCTAAACTACTGTAATATCAGTTTCAGTATAGATGTTAATGAAGTCTAACCTTCACGCTTACGTTCCTTTAACATCTGCTGTGTGCCTTGATAAAGCTACTCAGTATGTCTCATTTTTACATCCATTTCTTTGTCTGTGTTTACCCATTAAAAACTTAGATCCATCTGAAGAGGTCTCTGAAGACCCTACGGTACTGACCGACCGCCGTGTCATCCTCACCCTATAAGCGTCACAGGTTGCGGATACGGAGGAACGTGTGATCAACACACTGCTCTCCCGGCCTACAGTTTTCGTAACAGGAGCCGCTAGTTCTCAGACAGCTTATATTCAGTCGCTCTCACTAGGGCTGAGTGCACCCCGTTTCGCAACAACTATTTAGAGACCCGGCCGGTCACCCATCCAAGCCGCTCGGGGTAAGCCGCACGGTCTTAGGCATCTTGTCACGGTCCGTGCGGCTCCCCCCGTCGGAGGTTCGGATTCTTCCTGGAGGATGGGTGTGTGTGTGTTGTCCATCTCGTAAGTTAGTTTAAGTTTGATTATGTAGTGTGTAGGCTTAGGGACCGATGACCTAAGTTCTTTGGTCCCATAAGACCTTACCAAAAATTTCCAGTTTTCACCCATCCAAGTGCTAGCCAAGCCCGAGAGACCTGAACGGAAGTAATCTGACGGGAACCGGTATTACCACTGCGGCAAGGCCGTTTGCGCCTTATAATATTACGTTGCTCGATTTTCAACATACTTCTTTATTTCAGACGTTCTGATTAGATTCTGTGACTGTATGCCCGCGTTCCATTCTTGTCTCTGCAAATGTGGCGCAGCTGTATAGTAAAAAATGTTGTGGAACTGCTTCGCCGGCCGGAGTGGCCGAGCAGTTCTAGGCGCTACAGTCTGGAACCGCGCGACAGCTACGGTCGCAGGTTCGAATCCTGCCTCAGGCATGGATGTGTGTGATGTCCTTACGTTAGTTAGGTTTAAGTAGTTTTAAGTTCTAGGGGACTGATGACCTCAGAAGTTAAGTCCCATAATGCTCAGAGCCATTTGAACCGTTTTCTGGAACTGCTTCACGGCACGCCTACGGAGATGGTTCATGTAATCGGTTGGTTTAGGTAATTTATTAGTTCCAGAATGTGATTTTCACTCTGCAGCGGAGTGTGCGCTGATATGAAACTTCCTGGAAGATTGAAGCTGTGTTCCGGACCGAGACACGAACTCAGGACATTTGCCTTTCGCGGGCAAATGCTCTACCAACTGAGCTACCCAAGTACGACTCACGCCCCGTCTTCACAGCTTTACTACTGCCGGTCTCGGTCCGGCATAAAATTTTAATCTGCCAGGAAGTTTCAATGTATTAATTTATCCCGAGTACATAGACGTGGAAGTTTCTAATAGCTGAGAAGGGGATGTGGAGACGCATGACGTCACTACTGGCTTGGGATCGCCCTAGTTAAGAGCTTACGTACGACTTTAGCAAAGGGGTCGTCTTACTGGTTCGAAAGACACTCGTGAATAAACTTGGCTCCATTATGGTGTTTTAACAACTAGTTGAGGGAGGAAGCAATAGATGAAGAAAGAAAGGAGGAAGACGGAGAGACGGAGACCAGAAAAAAGGAAGAAGAGAGTTGCGCGGAATGACGGCCAACATTCCGCACGGCGGGATATTTACAGCCAGCATAGTGCCCGGACGTCGGCCGACTGGGAAATATTGATAAGTAACGCCGGCCGCGGGTCAGATAACGGCGCAGTTAGTTCGCAGGCCTTACGATCGGCGCCGCTTATTTACAGCTCATTAAATAAGTTATCTCGCGTGCCGGGACGAGGCGGCGGCAGCGGCGACGCAAAAATCGCTCCCGCGGCCGTCGGTTGGCAACGCCTGCGCGTAACTCGAGGGGAAAACGACCGACCCGGCGCGTCGGCGTCGGCAGTCGCCGGCTAGCCGGCCGGCAGGTGAACGGACTCGCCGCCGATGGCCGCAGGTGCCGAGGAGTTACCGGGGTGTCGACTGTCGGCTCCAGGCAGGGCGGCCGCACAGTAAAACTGCTCTGACACGCGCGTGAAGTAAAGCTGCAGCTAGCGGCCGAGGTGCGACAGGGAAACGGCTTCGCCGACTGCCTCGGCGCCAGAGTTACGAAGTGACGACTCCCTAGGTAGAGCGCGTTATGAAGCGCGGTGAAGATACACTGAGGTGACAAAAGTCATGGAACTGCGATGTGCTCATTTAGAGACGGGATATTATCACGTACACGAGACATAAATGGCAGTCCATTGGCGGAGCTGTTGTTGGTACTCAGGTGATTCCGATTTACGACGTAGTTATGGCCACACGACGGGAGCAAACAGACTTTTAAGGCACAATGGTAGATGGAGGTGGCAGCAATATGGAAATCGTTAGCGAATTCTACACTACTGGCCATTAAAATTGCTACACCACGAAGACGACGTGCTACAGACGCGAAATTTAACCGACAGGAAGAAGATCCTGTGATGTGCAAATGATTAGCTTTTCAGAGCATTCACACAAAGTTGGCGCCGGTGGCGACACTTACAACGTGCTGACGTGAGGAATGTTTCCAACCGATTTCTCATACACAAACAGCAGTTCACCGGCGTTGCCTGGCGAAACGTTGTTGTGATGCTTCGTGTAAGGAGGAGAAATGCGTACCATCCCGTTTCCGACTTTGATAAATTTCGTATTGCGACATTCCTGCTCGCGTTGGTCGAAATCCAATGACTGTTAGCAGAATATGGAATCGGTGGGTTCAGGAGGGCAATACGGAACGCCGTGCTGGATCACTAGTAGGCATCTTATCCGCATGACTGTAACGGATCGTGTAGCCACGTCTCGATCCCTGAGTCAATAGATGGGGACGTTTGCAAGGCAAAAACCATCTGCACGAACAGTTCGACGACGTATGCAGCAACATGGACTACCAGCTCGGAGACCATGGCTGCGGTTACCCCTGATGCTGCATCACAGACAGGAGCGCCTGCGATGGTGTACTCAACGACGAACCTGGGTGCACGAATGGCAAAATGTCATTTTTTTTTCGGATGAATCCAGGTTCTGTTTACAGCATCATGATGGTGGCATCCGTGTTTGGCGACATCGCGGTGAACGCACATTGGAAGCGTGTATTCGTCATTGCCACACTGGCGTATACCCGGTGTGATGGTATGGCGTGCCATTGGTTACACGTCTCGGTCACCTCTTGTTTGCATTGACGGCACTTTGAACAGTGCACGCTACATTTTAGATGTGTTACGACCCGTGGCTCTACCCTTCATTCGATCCCCGCGAAACCCTACATTTCAGTAGGATAATGCAGAACCGCATGTTGCAGGTCCTGTACGGGCCTTTCTGGATACAGAAAATGTTCGACTGCTGTCCTGGCCACCACCTTGTCCAGATCTCTCACCAACTGAAAACGTCTGGTCAATGGTGGCCGAGCAACTGGCTCGTCACAATACGCCAGTCACTACTCTTGATGAACTGTGGTATCGTGTTGAAGCTGCATGGGCAGCTGTACCTGTACACGCCATCCAAGCTCTGTTTGACTCAATGCCCAGGCGTATCAGGGCCGTTATTACCGCCAGAGTTGGTTGTTCTGGGTACTGATTTCTCCGGATCTATGCACCTAAATTGCGTGATAATGTAATCACATGTCAGTTCTAGTATAATATATTTGTCCAGTGAATACCCGTTTATCATCTGCATTTCTTCTTGGTGTAGCAATTTTAATGGTCAGTGGTGTATATTCCGCAACAGAGTGCCAGATTATCAGATTTCAGGGCCCACGGGCAACGCAGTGGCCGACGGCCTTCTGTTAACAAGTGATAGCAGCGACGTTTGGTAGAGTGTCAGTACTAGCAGACAAGCAACAGTGCGTGAAATAACCGCAGAAATGAATGTCGCACGTGCGACGAACGTATCCTTGAGGACAATGTGTCGAAATCTGGCGTTAATGGGCTACGGTAGCAGACGAAAGACGTGAGTGCTTTTGCTAAAAGTGCTATATCGCTTGTATCGCCTCTTGTGGTCTCGAGACCATAACGGTTGGTCTCTGGACGACTGGATAACTCTGGCCTGGGCCAGATTTCAGCTGGTAAGAGCTGATGGTAGGACTCGAGTGCGGCGCTGAACCCAAGAAGTCATGGACCTAAGTTGACAAAAGCACTGTGCAAGCTGGTTGTGGCTCCATAATGTTGTGGGTTGTGTTTATGTGGAAGTAACTGGGTTCTCAGGTCCAACTGAACCGATTAATGACTGAAAATGGATACATTTGCGTACTTGACGACCAAACGCAATAATTCAGCGATGTAATTTTTAAGGATTATAATGCACGATGTCGCCAGGGCCACAACTGTAGGCGACTGGTTTGAAGAACATTCAGGACAATTCGAGTGAATGATGTGTTCACCCAGATCGCCCGACGTGAATCGACGTCGGGCGATTTGGGTGAACGACGGTACGTCGAATGTTGCACCACGCCGGGCAGAAGGAGGTCCCATACCATATTAGGAGGTATCCCATCGCTTTTGTCAATTACGAGTAAACTGAAGTAGAACTGCCACCGCCGCGATGCGCGTGAAAATAAACGGTTAAAAGCACGGAAAAGGGGCTCAAGGAGAGGAGAACGAACTAGCGGAGAAAGAATAGCCAAGTGACGAGTTCTGGGCCGAGCACCGTCGAGAATAGTGAAGATAAAGTAGCTTATTCGCACAATATATACTGCACAACTCATTCGCAGTCGCAGAGTATTGCACTAGCTTGTAGTGCGTGTGATGTAAACGATCGCCAGTGTGACCCGGCTAGACCATATGTTGCGTATGAGTCGCAAGTGTGTGTGTGTGTGTGTGTGTGTGTGTGTGTGTGTGTGTGTGTGTGCGTGTGTATTAGTGTCTGTTTTGCAAACAGATTTTGAATGTGTGTGTTGCATACAGACGATCAGTATCAACAAACTCATGCCGATTGAAAGGAAAGAAAAAGCACTATGGGACTTAACATCTGTGGTCATCAGTCTCCTAGAACTTAGAACTACCTAAACCTAACTAACCGAAGGATATCACACACATCCATGCTCGAGGCATGATTCGAACCTGCGACCGTAGCGGTCGCGCGGTTCCAGACTGAAGCACCTAGAACTGTGCTGATTGTAAATGAAATAATGCATGACATATAAATAAAAAGCATTCTCGATTTTCTTACCGCGTCCTATCTGGATTAAACCTCAGGCTTTCGATGATTACATCCAAGGCGCTGGAGGTGATCGTCGAAAGCTCGAAATTTTACCTGGATTTGAAGCGACAGTGAAACAAGGAACGTTTTATGCAAGAACGTCGAGGTCAAGAATTTCGTTCTTATGTAAATATGAAGTTTGTTTGCTTCCAAATGAATACCCCCAACTGCATGATTTGTAAACCGAACATATACTATTTTTAAAAAACAGAAAAATAAAATGTATCATAAATGGTCAAGGACATCAAGAAAAATAATAGTGCACAAATTCGCGAGTGTTCTCTTATACGATTCCTGTTTGAAACATTTTTTAATCCACTGAAACAGTGATGTAATTAAAACGACGTGGTTTTCTAGCACCATTCGCAAGCTGTTGATGTGAGTAGCATAGTGATTATAATGTTAGCACCGAAAGAGGCGATTGTGAGAAGTGTGTTTATTCCTACATTACTAAAGCCTTGTAATATTTACGATTGCAGTTGGTACCATTCCCCCCCCCCCTCTCCACCCAGGGGTTGATGTGAGGCCAACCTATTCCACCTCAGATCTGTCGTCTTTACCATCACATGTGGCACATTTTTGTCTTCCTGTTGGAATATGTTTCAGTGCAGTGTAAGCCTCTTTGAATGGATCATCGTTTTAGTGCTTTAAATTCGCCGGTTTATCGACTGTAAAGTACACGGCCGCATTCATATGAAACACAGCTGCTGCAGCGCCACTATCGATGAAAAAAAAGTGAGCATTAATCGTACAACGAAATACGTGACTCATCGAAAATGCTGCGACCTTTAGAACTTTTTAATGAAATATTAGAATTGTCCACGCAAATGCCGTCGAATTTCTGCTTAAGTTTCTCCTTATTCAAGTTCACTACGCGTTTCAATTATCATTCCATCATCATCAGGTGGGGTTTATTCTGTTGACATCTCGGACAGCATTTGTGGCACGAAAATGTCGTGAAAAACGAGAAAAAATAGAGGAGACTTTCTACGTTCCGTTGTAGATTGCGATATTTGTTTCAGTAGCTTATGCAAGTTCATACCGAAGAATCTGCCTTAGCAGAGTACATGCGTTTTCTACGATATGTTTTTTTTTTTTCATTTCACGCGCTTTACGCAATCGAAGTCGTTGCGTTAATTACGCGCTACTGTTCGCCCCGTTTAACGGTGCCGCTGGCTCGTAACACTCCTGTTAACTTCTTCGCCGTCGGAGACTGTTACAGCAACCAACGCTACGTGCCCGACGCGATAAATAGGCCGTTCTATGGAATCCAGCCGGACTTAGTGTTCTGCAAGCACCTCCCCCCTCCCCCCTCATGCGTTACGCAACAACTCGTCCAGCGTATTCCTTCGTATTACTCATGGCGAAACACTGAACAATGAGACCCAACTATTTACAGTAACTCTCGCGGTTGTGTTCTCGCTTCCCGAGCACGGGGTTCCGGGTTCGATTCCCGGCGGGGTCAGGGGTTTTCACCTGCCTCGAGATGACTGGGTGTTTCTGCTGTCTTCATCATTTCATCATCATTCATGAAAGTGTCGAAATTGGACTGAGCAAAGATTGGGAAATTGTACGGGCGCTGATAACCACGCAGTTGCGCGCCCCACAAACCAAACATCATCATCGTCATATTTACAGTAACGGTAGAGGTCCATGGCGTACTTACTGTGTGAGGATGAATATATCTCAGGTAAGTTATCGAACCTAGAAATTTGTCAACAGAAAAACAATGTTTGGAGATTAATAGTTTTTCTTTCATTGCTTGGAACTCCAGTGCGTGTCCATAATCAAAAGCGATAAATAAAACACTAGAAACGCCGTTTTAAATTAGTTTTAATACATCCTCTCTAATTCGTTTTTGGTATCATCCATGACAACGCAAGGAATCTTCACATTCATCCGAGGCACGGATATCGTATCATGATATCATATTACGAGAACTGCTGTATGTCCCTCAAAACTCCTTTGCGATGGACACAAATGTTTGAGTTTTCAAATGGCTCTGAGCACTATGGGACTTAACTGCTGAGGTCATCAGTCCCCTAGAACTTAGAACTACTTAAACCTAACTAACCTAAGGACACCACACACATCCATGCCCGAGGCAGGATTCGAACCTGTGACTGTAGCGGTCGCGCGTTTCCAGACTGTAGCGCCTAGAACCGCTTGGCCACCCTGGCCGGCATCTGAGTTTTAACTGACGACGCGGCAACTGTCTAAAAGTTGAGCTCCTACAACTTAACCGTCTCGGGCATTGAGGCCCAAATCGAAAAGAGACAGAATTCGCTAAAAAGTGTCGACCTTTCCTTTAAATCTTTGCCACGTCTCTATAGTCAGAGATCAGTGACACCTAGCGCTGTTTCGTATTAAGAGAGCTCCAACTACCTTACGGATACGCCTGAATTCTTGTCTCGTGTTCGGAGATCAAACTTTATGGGCACTACAGAGACAAGTAACACGCATACCAAGCCGCGCCTTGACATGACTAGAACTAAATGCCCCTTTCTTGCAGGTCAGCCGTCATATCGGCGCAATTTATGACTTCGCGGGAGAGAGGTAATTCTCAGAAGCGCTGGCACGGACTTGCCGCTGCCTATGTAGCTTCTCCACACACACACACCCACACACACACACACACATACGTACATACGTGGGTGAGACACGTACAGCAACTGCACGCTTCCACTTACGCACGTGTCTGCGGCGATTCATCACGCCGGAGGCCCTGATTACGTTTTAATCTGCGACCATTATCTCCGATCGGGCTGATAATTAATTGGGGCCGGACGTGCCTCGCGTCCAATGGCAAAGCGGACTGAACTCGGGCGTCAGTGCAAACACAATGGAAAACCGCGCCGACCAGCGAAGAGCGCACAGCTCCCACCATCCATTACGCGTGTCTGGCGTTTCCCGTGGCCACATCTCGAGGCGGTGCCCTCGTTGTTACCGCCGCCGCTGCTGCTGTTGTTGTTGCCGACGCTGCCGGACGGTATGCCGCCGACTCGCGATAAATTTATAGCCGCTAAATAAGCGTAGAGCGCGGCCGGCTCGTAAGGGCTGTGATTAGTGGAGCAGCGGTACCGGCAGCCGTCAGCTGTGTGACGTGGCAAATCGGTAATGGGCAGGTTGTGCGCCTCGTGCAGCGCCGAGCCGTACCGCGCGGGACCTCCCCTACCGCCCAATATCGATAGTCGCAGGGTCGATGGGCTCCCGTCCGACTGCGGCCGCCGCGGGCGAGGCCGGTCTGTTGCCCCCTTTCCAGCTTCCGCGCTGATCGACTGCGCCCCGGCCGCGATGTGTAATTTCGATATGTAATTTTCGTCGGAGATTACCGCCTCGGCGGCGGATTTGCTCCTAACCGTCGGTGCGCAGTTTGCAGTGGCAAGTTGCGTTTCTTTTCGTCGGCTTCCGCCGGAGTGCTCCCGAGCCCTTCTCTCTCTTCTCATCAGGGGCTATCAGCTGGAAACGCTGAACGCTGTTATACATAACAGAAACGTCACGCACGACTGCCGGCAGCTGTTTAATGTCCTTGGAAACGTTCGTGCCGGAATGGGGAGACCGGGAGGAGTGGATGTTTGAGCGTTAAATCTCAGAAACTGGTTGAAAACCCATCGTCTTGTACGGTAATGAGATAGATCTGCATTACTGCTATGGTAAATTCTACATGGGATGAATCATGAAGTATCGCTCACAGGTGTTCCCTCACTTGCACTTACAAGCGATTATGCTAGGTCAGACCTGCCCTTGACCGTTACGAATAATGTTGATAACAAAAATTCTTGCAACCAGTCATAACTATTATACCTTTCACTACGTTCCTCGGAGGTTCAATCGCTCATCATCGGGTGGATTTATGCCAACTAAAAATATACAGGTATATTGTAAACATAATTTTGAGTAACCTGTGGCGCCTGCAGTGCTCGAGCTATATTCTATAGAAAGTGAACTGGAAATAAAAACAGGGATAAGGAAAGAAAGGAAGTAGGAAAAAGTTAGAAAAAGACCACCAAAGAGAAATTCTAGTGAAGACAGTAACAGCTTTGCTGTTTTTCAAGCAGGGGTGGGGGAGTAGCCATGTACGTAAAAAACAGTGTTCCATTTGGGTCCATAGACGTATCACGGCACTGCATTAAACAGATATTTACATGTTGTGCAGGGAAGTCGAATTTAGTGAAACCAAACTTCTAATTGTTGTTATTTATAGGTCCCCAAACTCTGAATTCAGAGCATTTCTGCTCAAGCTAAAAATGTTTTCTGATTCAGCTTGTAGGAAGTACCAGAAATTTCTTGTATGTGGTGACTTCAATATTAACTCTGTATATGATGGTGCAAGGGAAAGGATGTTGGTAGATCTCCTGAATTCATATGATCTGATGCAGCCTGTGTTTTTTCCAAGCAAGGTGCAGGGAAACAGTAGCACAGCCATAGACAATATTTTTAATCATTCTTCATTACTAGATGGACACTCTGTTAGTAAAAGGGTGAATGGCCCTTTAGACCATGATGCACAATTTTTAACCCTAAAAGGCTTTTGTACTCAAACAAATGTCACATATAATTACCAACTATGTAGGAAAGTTAATCCAACAGCAATAGAGAGTTCATTAAACCTCCTAAAGGAACAAGAGTGGTAAGATCTTTATAGTGTCGATAACATAGATGACAAATATAATGCTTTCCTTAACACATATCTCATGCTCTTCGAGAATTGCTTTTATTAGAACTTTCTAAACGGGGTACTACCATTAAAAGGCAGCCGGGGTGGCTGACTAGTGGGATAAGGATATCATGTAGAACAAAGCGGGAATTATATAAAAATGTTAGAAGTAGTTAGAATCAAGCTACAGTAGCCCATTGCAAACAGTACTGTAAGGTGCTTAAAAGCGTTATTAGGAAGGCAGTGAGTATGTGGGATGCAAACAGAATAGCTATTTGACAGGATAAAATTAAAACCGTATGGTCAGTTGTGAAGGAAGTGTCTGGTCAGCAGCACAAGGTCGACGATATGAAGTCAGTTCGTAGTAAAAATATTTCTGTTACTGATAAATCAGATACATGTGCAGTATTTAACAAACATCTTCTGAGCATTGCTGGTGAATTAACTAAGGATTTAGTTCCTACAGAGAATCATATAACTCTCTTGGCAAATGCCTTTCCGAGATTGACGTCAGAAATACTCCTCTTTGATACAGAGGGAGATTGAGTCAATAATTAAATCACTGAAAACTAAGGACTCTCATGGGTATGATGGAGTGCCTAGCAGAATATTAAAGTTCTGTGCTGCACATGTTAGCCCTAAATTTAGCCATATTTGTAATTTTTCCTTTGGAAATGGTCAGATGCCTGAATGGTTGAAGTACTTAGTAGTAAAGCCGCTTTATAAAAAGGGACAAAGGGATAATGTAGACAACTTTAGACATATTTCTATGCCATCAGTGTTTGCCAGAGTTATTGAAAAGGGTGTGTATGTAAGGACAATTGATCATTTTATAACACACGATTTGCTATCAAAGGTACAGTTTGGCCTTAGAAGTCGTTTAACAACTGAAAATGGTATATTCTCTTTTCTCTGTGAGGTACTGGATGGGTTAAACAAACGGTCTCGAACGCTAGGCATATTTTTTGATCTAACTAAGGCGTTTGATTGTATTGATCACAAAATATTGCTCCACAAGTTGTACCATTGCGGGATACGGGGAGTAGCTCACAATTGGTTCATCTCTTACTTTAGCAACAGACAGCAAAATGTCATTATTCACAGTGTTGAGAATGGCTGTGATGTGGGGTCTGAGTGGGGTATGGTCAAGTGGGGGAGGGGGAGGGAGGACTTGGGCAATTCCAGTAGGACAATGCGAAACCCGAAACGTCCAGAACTGCTACGGAGTGGCTCCATGAACAGTCCTCTAAGTTTAAACACTTCCGTAGGCCACCAAACTCCCCAGACATGAATAATATTGAGCGTATCTGGGATGCTTTGCTGTTGCGTTGGCAGAAGAGCCAACACCGTGTTACTAGTGGAGGCCGAAATGCACACGATTTAGCTCACGCAGGCTGGCGTGAGGAAGGAAGAACTATACTGACGTGAAGTCTGGAACATGACAAGGAATTAGAATTCAGAAAGCGGACGTAATTAGTTTGATACTTAACTTTAATCCATTAATGATGAACGTCGCTCTTGACGGTAGATGATTCACAATATCATCTGTTCAGAATACATTCTTGAAGAATATGGCGCCTTGCTAGTTCGTAGCAAATGACTTAGCTGAAGGCTACGCTAACTGTCGTCTCTGCAAATGAGAGCGTATGTAGACAGTGAACCATCGCTAGGAAAGTCGGCTGTCCAACTGGGGCGAGTGCTAGGGAGTCTCTCTAGACTAGACCTGCCGTGTGGCGGCGCTCGGCCTGCAATCACTGATAGTGGCGACACGCGGGTCCGACGTATACTAACGGACCGCGGCTGATTTAAAGGCTACCACCTAGCAGGTGTGGTGTCTGGCGGTGACACCACATTTGCAACATGCTGTTCAGAAGAGACTCGACCCGATCGTACTCTTACGGTTTTGACAGCCCTGAAGGATTCATGGTGTCAGTTCCCTCCAGCCCTACTTGAGACATTATTCGACTCCACGCCACGTCGTGTTGCGGCACTTGTGCGTGCTCGCACGGGACCCACAAGATCGTAGGCAGGTGTATGAGTTCCTTTCGCTCTTCAGTGTATAATTCTGTATTCATGACGTCATGTTCCAAATAGAAATATGAAATTTTAGTCGACTTTTTTCTTCATGTATAGCCACTTTTATGTGGCCTATCTCTGCCAGTACAATGGTCCATCTCACTTGCACCACCCAAATGTGTTTTCGTTTTATCAAAAATGGTTCAAATGGCTCTGAGCACTATGGGACTTAACTTCTGAGGTCATCAGTCTCCTAGAACTTAAAACTACTTAAACCTAACTAACCTAATGACATCACACACATCCATGCTCGAGGCAGGATTCGAACCTGCGACCGTAGCCGTCGCGCGGTTTCAGACTGCAGCGCCTAGAACCCCTCGGCCACCTCGGCCGGCTTCGTTTTATCATCTCACTTGTATTTTAAGTGGCAGTGGTTCAAAAATATATATATACGTATTTTATATTACGCTCTGTACGATTGAAAAGTTGAAAAACACACAAATTTTACGCTAAAGAAAAAAAATTGGTCCAGCTGTCCCGGACCTAAACGCCAAATGAATCGGATACCCTCGTTTTCCCGTGTTGTTTCAAAGCTTGCTTCTGTTCCTTTTATCATAAGCGATTTCAAAACCTATAAATGTGACGTGAGTCAAAACATAATTTAATATTACAATAAACGTTGTAATTCCTCGAAAAGGTCGGTTCCTTTCCAAATCATCGTCTAAAGGGAACACTGTAATTATTAATATACACCGACAAATAATTGATGATACAGTGTTTTAAACATCACGTTCATTTGAGCTCTGTATCTACGATTAATTCGTTATCCAACTGAGAACGCCGTATTACCATTCACGAGATCCGTCACAGTGAAACCGGTGGATCACGGCTTTGGGTAGCGGCCAGCGTGCCGGCAAATTATCCGCGGGGCTCGAGCGACGCTCGTCCGTCACAAAAGCCGTCGCAGACTCTTTATCGCGCGAATTAAGCGATTCTGTTCCGGCCTGAGATGCAGATTATGCAAGCCCGCCGGCCCCTGCAGGGTCCTCGGTAACGTATCAATTACGGTTTAGGTACACGCGGCCCTGAAAGCGAGCGCCTGGTTCACGGCTCTCAGTGCGCTGTTACACGGCAATTAATGGCGAGAGTGCGCCAGCTCCGAGCCGTAGGGGCAGGCGGCCCGCCGTAA
Source organism: Schistocerca cancellata (assembly GCF_023864275.1). Lineage (NCBI taxonomy): Eukaryota > Metazoa > Arthropoda > Insecta > Orthoptera > Acrididae > Schistocerca > Schistocerca cancellata. Next base: position 462,647,956 of record NC_064632.1, on the reverse strand, counting down.
TAGCGTGCTGCGTGCTCCGTTACGCCCGCAGCAGGAAATAATTTGCACTCGCGTTTTGCTCTGGGGCCTCCTGCTGGTCGACGTTAGACAACGTTAGTGAGACATCCGTGGTAAAATGTGTTACACTACTTCAACTGTCATACCGTATAGCGTGGACCAGCTAAAGGAATCACAGTGAACATCATGGAAACGAGATGGACAATTGATGAACTGGGATTCAGTGGACTATGGTTCAAATGGCTCTGAGCACTATGTGACATAACTTCTGAGGTCATCAGTCCCCTAGAACTTAGAACCACTTAAAACTAACTAACCTGAGGACATCACACACATCCGTGCCCGAGGCAGGATTCGAAACTGTGACCGTAGTGGTCACGCGGTTGCAGACTGTAGCGCCTAGAACCGCTTGGCCACCCCGGCCGGCCCAGTGGACTATGCTCAGGTTTTTTGGTGTCCTGAGATACTACACAAGGAGTGTTTCCGACAGTTGGTACCAGAAGTGCCATAGACGTTCGTCCATAACAGGAACATCACTGCGCGAAAACCAACCACTCTGCCCGCGAGAATCACGGGCCCTGGAGCAGCAGAGCCACCAAGTTGAGAGATGTGCGCTTAAGTAACCGTGCAGCTGCAGGTTGTCATTCAATCCGAGTCTTGCTAGGGTATTACTGCTGAACGTTCGTCACTTCTTCAGGCCGTCGCGTGAGATAGAAACAGTGGCCGACAGATACACCGTGGTTAGTCTTCAGTAGAAATAGAACAGTAGATAGAATTATCGTGTACGGGGAGAGAACGCCTGCCTAGGGACTTAGCTGAATGCTGTTAGTTTAGAATTGTTCGAATAGTACATTAAGACAGAAGACTAGTAGTCAAAGCATGACAGATAGGCTAGACCTGAATTCTACAATTGCTATAACCAGCGTTATCAAATTAAGTAATATATTTTACTGTTCACTGTTGCCGCGCGGGATTAGCCGAGCGGTCTCGGGCGCTGCAGTCAGGGACTGTGCGGCTGATCCCGGCGGAGGTTCGAGTCCTCCGTCGGGCATGGGTGTGTGTGTTTGTCCATAGGATAATTTAGATTAAGTAGTGGTTAAGCTTAGGGACTTAGCAGTTAAGTCCCATAAGATTTCACACACATTTGAACATTCTTTGTTCACTGTTCTGTGTTACTTCCACTGTGTATGTGCTGCCCTACAGCCCAGGCATCCACCCTACAAGGACGCCTTCATTAATCTTTACCAGCTGCAGGGAGATATTAATCAAAGAGGGCGCCCGCAGTCCACAACAGTTCTGAAGCTTTATGGTAGAGTATGATTGTTTTCCAAGGTGCGAATCGAACCCGAGACCTGGTCTTTCACGGGCAGTGTTGTTCCCGACTCAGCTATAATGACACGACTCACGAGCTGCCTCACAGATGCACTTCTATTCCTTACGTTTCCAGCTTCACAGAAGCTTACCTGTCTACCACTTCCGGGAAAAAGTGTACTGTGGACAAGAATGAATTTGTCACTCTGCAGGTTTCTCCCGGGATCGGTAGTCCAACAAGGTATGCAGTACCAAAAGTACGCCTGCAGCAACGTTTAAGATACAGCCATTCCGCTTATTTACTGAATGAAAGATTTGAGAATTGTAGTTTAATGGTAAACAGGATACCATCTGCGATGTACAGATAGTTGTCGCAGTTGAGATGTTAGATAATGTTCATATTCTGCTTAGCGTATCTTCAGCTTCGAAAACGGCGAAGCTGGTCGAATTTTCACGTGGTACCGTCGTGAGCATCTACGGAAAGAGATAGATGGACAATGAAACTACCGCTAGGCACTAAATGGTTGGACGTCCACTATTCTCTACAGAACCCTACGTTCTTCACTGAAAGTAGGGTTCGGAGGCTTATCTGCTCTTTGAAGTAAGATAGATGGCGATCTGTGGCGTCTCTGCCGAAAGAGCACGATGCTGATGCATGCACGTCGTGAACGGCGGGTCGAACTGTGCAGCGCGCCACGGACATAGGATGGTGGCAGCAGTGTTATGCTATGGGAGACATTCTCCTGTACTTGCGTGGGACGAGTGGTAGTAATCAAAGACTCGCTGACAGCTACGAACCACTTGCATGCCTTCATGCTTGATGTCTTCCCCGACGGCGACGTCACCTTTCAGTAGTATAATTTCCAATGTTTCGGAGCGACAACCGTGGTGCAGTGGCTTAAGGGGCGTTATAGTGAACTCACGTTGATCTCTCCGCTGTCAAATTCGTCTGGTGTAAATACCATGGAACGCACCTGGGTCGCTATGGGAGAGCCATCAGCGCTTACGCAAGTCAGCGGCCCGTTGTTTACACGAATTACATGACATGCGCGTAGATATCTAATACCACATACCTTCACGAACCTACCAGCAAACTGTCAGATCCCTGATGTGCAGAATTAGTGATGCATTTCGTTCCAAAGATGGACAAACAAACTATTAAGCATGTGGTCATAACGTTTTGGCTCATCAGTGTCAGCTCTGTTGCCTATTTTAGGGTGGATGAAATATTTTCTGATACAGTTTTATTTTGTGCATATTGTGCACGCATAAACAGATACTAGGACAAGCAATGGGACTTCATATTAGCTTTGACGTATTGCACCAGCAATAAAATAGCTCCAATATCTTGTTTGGCAGGTAGCAAGCAGAAATACCCTCGCAAATGCTCTCGTTTGGGACTCACTCTGCCTCACCACCAACTTGTATTTTGCTAATAATAGCTGAACTTTACAATGGGTCATCTCTTGAACACTTTGCTCTACCCTTCGGAACCTGCACACACCGATCGTACAAGACGTAACGCCTATTTTATTTCGTGAACGATTCAACATACTGAAACGAGAAGTTAGAGCCCCATTTGCTTTTGAATTTCAGCATATTTATCGGATATTTTTTGGCAAAACCATCAAAGCTAATATAGAAAAGTGTACTATAATTGTAATCGAATTTACTGAGTTTTGTGATGCTGTTAAAATGTACTGTTTGTAATTTAAGAAAGGAATATTTGCTTTAATATGTAGGTTAATACAAGAATCATGAGCATTAACCACAGAAAATATTACATAGCCCTATGCTTTCTATTATTTTCCAAAAACATCGATATATAACTATCAAAAATGATATATCATTTTTCGTATAAGACATGCAGAGAAATGAAACAGATGGCTGTCCAAGTTTCGATATATATATATATATATATATATATATATATATATATATATATATATATATATATGTGTGTGTGTGTGTGTGTGTGTGTGTGTGTGTGTGTGTGTAGTGTGATATATATATATATATGTATGTGTGTGTGTGTGTGTGTGTGTGTGTATGTAGTGTAGTGTAGTATAATGTTTGTATTGTATTCTATTGTATGATGATGATGATTATGATGAGAGAAGGGAGAGAATGAAACACGGTGCCTGCACATAATCTACTAGTCACGAATAAGCACCAAAGAGGCCGCCAAGCTTAACGTTCCCATCCCACTGACGGATTACCATTAACGATGTCACATACCCTCACTTCATGAGACACTGCAGAGAGTTTTGCTATTTAAATCAGGACATTGGCGTGTAGTCCGGTAATAAGTAGCTTTAACTCCACCACCTCTCCTCTCCTTGCCGGCCATACACCAGCAGTGCAAATTTTTTCCACTACAAGGATTAAAACCGGCTTACCCAGCGTCGAGCACCACTGCACAAGCGTGCCTTCATCGACTTGTGTTGTCGTATCGAATTAGTTCTTCGATATTCGACGGGACGTTAAACCCAATCTTCCCTCGAAATAGTTTCCACAGACAGGCAGCCGAACGAACAGATGTTCAAAGCAGGCTGTTTTCGCACTTCCCCTGATATTTACTGTCAGCACCTTCAGTGTATTGCAGCCACGTATTGACATTTGCTGCGCCATAAATGGTGCCCAAGCTGAGCAGCTGCAATGAGCATCAAAAACTCGGAGTAATGCTATGTCCACTGGTTCGTGTCTATTTTCTATACGTGTTGTAGTTTCCGACCTGCCGTTTCCGAAACCCCGCAGATACTTATCGGTAACCCTGTACAACGTCGTTATAGTACTGAACCGTACATTAAAAATTAAAAATAAACAATGCAGAAATTGGCTCCTGTTTCAGTTTCCCGAATGGCAAACGCTATGGGGTCTCGCATGAAAAAATAATGCGGTGGCCAATAGATTCGCGTCATTTACATTGGAGCCGAGGCCGTCAGAAGTGTGGTCCATTCACTGTTCATTTTACAAATAAGGGATGTCTGTAGCTGTTTAGCGAATAGTGAGTTTAAACCATGAATCGAGCTCCAGCTTCTACGATTTCTTAGAATGAGCACCGTGCTGGCACTTGTCGCTAGTTGTTTGCGTCATTAGCACTTTTCAGAACTCTCTCTCTACTTGACACTTGGTTGTACGGCAGCCTCATGTCGCGTCCCGCCTACCTAGGAGAGCCAGAGACGTCCCAGGGCTTGTAACAGGACCCAGCGAGCGCGTTATGAGCCGCCTGCCGGGGCGCCGGGATTAATGGCGCGCCTTCAGATGGCGTTGCAGCGGCCGCAACTCAGCGCCGCCGGAAACCCGAACCGCGTTGTTACCGAGGCGCTGCTGGTATGCCACACCTCCCGCCGGCCACCTGCCACAGGCATTCTCCATGTACACGGACTGAGGTTGCTCCGACTGCCAAGGCTTTAACGGTTCGTCGCCTGTGATACCTGACGTCGCGCTATCGACCGAACGATGCTATCAACAGACCGACGTGCGTCGTCGACTGGAAGTCGCTATTGTGGCAGTAATGCTACATATGATTCTCAATCCATTGTGGATTTCTTAGTTGTATAAATACGGAAAACTTTTTTAGTTGTGTCCGAATAACCTTCGAGCGGCAACTACAGTGCAAAACTCACCCACTAACCATCCAACAGAAAAACCCACAATACAACAAAACTACTAACTGACCGAATATGGTGTCCATGCCCCTTCACTGTCTTTCACCTATACAAATCCCTTATCTGTCCCATCCTTTGCTATGTAGATGCTGCCGCACCCAAGTTCTTTAAGTCCCTCCAGATTCTCGAAGGCCATGCTTTCCGCATCACTTTCCGCATCGGCTTACCTTCGCCCCAAGGATCCTTTACGAACTCATTAAATTCCCACCTCTCCTCATTGAAAATGATCACCTCCGAGTAACCTACAGCATTCGCAAACTCGACTCCATCAATTCTATTGTGCCCCTCTCCTTTCCGATCCTAGTGCGCTGCCGTGCCTCTATCTACTCATTCCACCACCCCTCCACCCAGCATACCCACCATGTTCTCTCCCATAGAAATCTGAACCCTCTACCTTTCCCGGAACGTGACTGCGCCACGACATCTAACAGTTCTACCAAGTCTGGAACCACCCCAGCCGGCCGGTGTGGCCGAGCTGTTCAAGGCGCTTCAGTCTGGAACCGCGTCACCGCTACGGTCGCAGGTTCGAATCCTTCCTCGGTCAAGGACGTGTGTGATGTCCTTAGGTTAGTTAGGTTTAAGTAGTTCTAAGTTCTAGGGGACAGATGACGTCAGATGTTAAGTCCCATAGTGCTCAGAGCCATTTGAACCATTTTAAAACCATCCCACCCTATTGCCCCCCCCCCCTCCCCAACCCTCAAGGGCTCCCGCTTCCTCCTCTCCCCATACCACATCTCATCCTTTTTCCCTTTTCCTTTTCGCCCCGCCCCCAAACCCTTTTCATTTCAGATCTATAGATCCCAATACCAGCTACCCCTCTCTCCTTGTCCTCCACGTCCACCCCTCTCTCGTCACCAACTCTTACCAGTCCTCTGTCCTCACACCACTACTCTCCTGTCTCCCTCTGTTTCCACCTTTCTTTCGACCAGCTATCTACCACCCCACGGCAGGTCCCTTTCCAGTTTTAGTGAAAAGTGCTCACTGCTCAGTTACTAATCGTCAGTGTCTCTTCTGTCAAGTTCAGTGAGTCTCAAATGTTTTTGCAAGTATTTAGTGTTCTTCAAGTGTCTTTACCTGTGCTGTCTGCCCACATTTGTATCGCTGTTTTTATGCTGTTCATGAAGACAACATTATTTCTTACGTTCTTCTATTAACATCACCTTTACAAGAAGTAAAATTCATGGTACATATGTCTCCTTGTTTTGAGTTTAGCATGAAGTCAATGAGTAATGCTACTGGCTGACGAGCGGGTTGATTGTACCGCTGCCTCTCCCCCCCCCCCCTCCCCCTTCCCGATCACGTTGGATAGAGGAGGAATGAAATTGCAGAAAGGAAAAAAAAAAGCTGTATTCGTGACGATCAAACGAAGTATTCCAGTAGCTTCAGCCTAAATTTCCGATTGCCGGCAATCATCGTCATGATTTCAGTTAATATCAGCTTCAGAGTTGGAATATATCTATGAAACATTTTTATATGGATTCAAAGAAGGTATTTAAAAGAGAATGACACCATAAACCAAGAACGCTTCAACGATCTCGTAGAGGCAGTTTCACGACTTGCTATGTAGACCTTCCTAAGAAGACCGTGGGAAGCCTTTCAAACTGGTTTGAATTTCGGTCGTAATACTGGCCTTTCATTTATGTCATTTTACTGTATGACGCAATGTTGTACCCAAAAAACCTAACGCTTACGAGTAGCACTCGTGCCCAATGGTTTTCAGTACAAAATTACTAATGTGTATGGATAGTTCATTTACAGCTTTCGATGAGTGACTTTGCGGGTATTAAGATGTGTGACATAAATAACCGTATCATTTGAATGCATTTACTTAAAACTTTAATTTATTTACATCGCCATAGGACTGTAGGCCATAGTGTTTGTGTTGTGGATTGGGAAGACAGCCAATCCACTATGACAGGAAGCCGAAAGGCACGCGTTTAAGCTCACGCTGGCTGGCGTGAGGTCTAGAACAGGACAAGGAATTTATAGTAGCAAAAATACCACGTAACTGCTGGAATACTTAACTTTAATCCATAATTGGTGAACATCGCTCTCGACGGTATATGTTTTACAGCATCAATAGTAACTGGTAATGGCGCCTTGCTATGTCGTAGCAAATGACGTAGCTGAAGGCTACGCTAACTATCGTCTCGGCAAATGAGAGCGTAATTTGTCAGTGAACCATCGCTAGCACAGTCGGCTGTACAACTGGGGCGAGTGCTAGGAAGTCTCTCTAGACCTGCCGTGTGGCGGCGCTCGGTCTGCAATCACTGATAGTGGCGACACGCGGGTGCGACGTATACTAATGGACCGCGGCCAATTTAAAGGCTACCACCTAGCAAGTGTGGTGTCTGGCGGTGACACCACAGTTTGACGTAAATTTGAAGTTGACACCTCTACCTGTTCCTGTCTGACAGACAGGCGGACGACAAAGTGATCCTATAAACTGTAAGGGATCCTTTTTTTAGCGACTGAGATACGGAAGCATAAAAAGGATTTTATTTGTGTTGATAGCGCTGTACAAGTAAATGTACTTGTATGTTCACGTTTCTGTCCCTTTTTTCTGGAGTGAAAACATGTTGGCATTTAAAATGAAACTAAAAATTGCCATGAAATTTACAAGTGATTTGAGTGATGGTTACTTGCCTTTCATTGACAGTTACCGTTTGCAGTTAACATAAAAGTGTTTCACGCGGCTTCAGTGACTTTTGCAGGTATTTTGTAGTTAATAGTAAACGGGTGTCTAGTTTAAGTTATTCCTTACTCATAATCATTTAAAAAGCGAGCAATTGGCTTTGCATGTGGAACATAAGCTATAAATCGAAATTCATAACAATAAACCAAATGTAGCGTCCTATTTCAGTGATGTGTATCTTGGAAAAAAATGAAAATAGAGCAGGACTTGACCATATGTTTTCTCTTGAGAATCTTCCATACTTTTACCTCTTATTCTGTTCGTCGTGATATACTCCGTAGACAGCTTCAGTCAATATGACAAATAATCGTACAACATTCTTCAATCTGAATAATCACTGGACAGCAAGCACATTGTGTGTTCTTGACGGGATTGATAGTATGTTTTTGTTTGTCCCTCTGAGTTTATGTTTGTACGTACTACTTCGTCTTGTCATTAGCACAAGTTACTGCAGTCCATGGTGTTGAATAGCTGCTGGCTGGAATCTAGATTGTGATCTATTTTACCTAGCCCACACAACTGCGACAAATTTATGAAGTTGTCATATTCACTCTATGGGTATTAATGACCGAGCACCCAGATATATTTTCAAGCCATAATTTCTTGACTGGCTATAGTAATGCTCTCTATCTCATCCTATCTCGTGGCAGCTTTTCATCACAGCAGACCCATTAGAATCAAATAACTTTAAGAACTTGTTTCATACACTCTATCAATTGTCTGTAAGTACAATTTTTACCGTCTACTTCTTTCAGTGCCAGTTTAACTATTTCCGTAGCACGCATTCAACTGCGAAATTAGGTACAAAATATTAAAAGTGCCTGAAGAAGACACTTAGTTCATTTGTGGAAATACAGTGGACAAATATATTAGTCGTCTTACCTGGACACTCACAGACATTCAGTTGTGCCTTAAGAGAGGTAATACCATGTCACCTGAAGTCTTTCCAGTAGAGCTAACAAGTTGCATAATGTTTTCTTTCGGGAAAAAACGTTCATCTTCTACCAGACGTGCCATAGCACTGTTTGCAGGCTACTATACCCATATTCTCAAAATTCTACATCTACATCTACATCCATACTCCGCAAGCCACCTGACGGTGTGTGGCGGAGGGTACCTTGAGTACCTCCATCGGTTCTCCCTTCTATTCCAGTCTCGTATTGTTCGTTGAAAGAATGATTGTCGGTATGCCTCTGTGTGGGCTCTAATCTCTCTGATCTTATCCTCATGGTCTCTTCGCTAGATGTACGTAGGAGGGAGCAATATACTGCTTGACTCCTCGGTGAAGGTATGTTCTCGAAACTTCAATAAAAGCCCGTACCGAGCTACTGGGCGTCTCTCCTGCAGAGACTTCCACTGGAATTTATCTATCATCTCCGTAACGCTTTCGCGATTACTAAATGATCCTGTAACGAAGCGCGCTGCTCTCCGTTGGATCTTCTCTATCTCTTCTACCAACTCTATTGGTACGGATCCCACACTGGTGAGCAGTATTCAAGCAGTGGGCGAATAAGCGTACTGTAACCTACTTCCTTTGTTTTCGCACTGCATTTCCTTAGGATTCTTCCAATGAATCTCAGTCTGGCATCTGCTTTACCGACGATCAACTTTATATGATCATTCCATTTTAAATCACTCCTAATGCGTACTCCCAGATAATTTATGGAATTAACTGCTTCCAGTTGCTGACCTGCTATATTGTAGCTAAATGATAAGTCTTAAGGATTAAGATGAGACACGTACTTCTTTAAACTACCAACCTACACTTTCCTTGCACCACGTGACGGAAAATGATTTCTTAATTGAATTCTCCATGCTTCACACTACACCGTCGGCCCCAACGGCTTTCCTCGCTGACGTCACAACACCTCGTGTTTCCTGCTGGCAACCTCCCCCCTTCAGCGGCGCGCGGACGTCCGTAATACCAACAGGTAAATTTTAATGAAACATGCCCGGCCTCAAGGCCCTCGGACACGTATCCCATTACGTATGCATGCTACGTTGTTTTTCTACTTTTCCCCCGTCTATCTTGCTCTCCCTTCTCCAACTTTGCCCAGCTGATGAACTCCCACGGCGAAATAAATCAAGCGGGCACCCTCTAATTTAGCCATCACGTTTTTAACGAGACAAATTCCACACAACACCCTCCGTTTGGACTTTTGGCAGCGGACTCCACGGAAACGGTCGAGATTTGGCCTTTACCGTCCGTCGCCGTCCGTGCAGCAGTCGTTGAGAATAAATTGAGATAAAGCTCATGTCGGCTGATGTGACGCGGGGAGGGGAGGAAGCTCGCGCCGTGCGTCTAATTTATGCGGCGAGTGTGCGATCGCAGTGCGTCATTTTACGCGCTGCAGCCAACCGGAGGGGCCCTGCTGTCAGGCGAGAAACTATAAAGTTTTAATTAAGCTGCAAGACAGCTCGGCCATGCGAGGTGCTTTATCAAACACTTTACTCCTCTCCCCTTCTCTCTCTCTTTCTCTGTTGGTCGTATTGTGCGACCTCTTCCTCATTGCCTCTTGCGTGCTGTCAAATTTACGCAGACATGTTAGCGGCTGACATCTATTTACTGTTCAATTTTTCTTTAGCAAAAGGTGATATCAATGCCCGAAAAGGTAGTGCATCAGTTGGAAGTCTCTCTTAGTGGGGATTTCAAAAGCAATCAAGCTCAAACCCAATTTTATTAAATATAATTTTGCCTTGAATTACTTTTTTAGTTGTTGAAATGATTAGAAAATATATAAAGAAGCTAGTAACTTTATATCACTTCACAGAAAGCCAGTCCAAAGCACAGTCTAGATCATATGTGTATTATGGATTAGGACGAACAAGGCAATCTACAGATCTTAAATGCAGAATGAAGAAGGTTTGGCTACTCGTGCCAGCTATACTTGATATTTTATTTGTTTTATGCCGCATATTTTCAGTGGTAACCTAAGGAAGGATACCCTAGTGAATGCTCCATTTGATTGTCAATCATATAAAGAACGTTATAAACAGCTGATATGAATAATAAAAGTATAATGAAAATATATATTGACAATTAAAAGACTTTACCAGTCCGAGACTCAAACCGAGACTTCTTGCTTAATGGAAACAGTCACCTTAATTGGTAAACAACGAGTACTTTTTATACAGTATTTTCGTGAAATGAAATACAATGAACCACATCAATAGACAAATACTGAAACAAATCTTAACTGCTATAAAGACATCCTTCACATTGTTTGTATTAAGCAGGAAGCAAGAAGTGAAAAGAAGAGACCGAGAAAACACTACCCACCAAACACACACACACACACACACACACACACACACACAGAAATTGGTCCGCAAAATATTTTATGCATCTGCATATAGGCAACCCACCTTACAGCATCCGCACCCGAAGCACATTATGTACGTTGGGTTGCATGTATTAAGATTTACAGAGTGATGCATAAAATATTTTCCAGACCAGTTTTATTTTGTTTTATTTTGCTCGCCTCAAGGTCTGACTAAAACTTTATTGTACTGACGTGTGTGTGTCCATCTATGATTTCCAAATTCTACTTCCAGAAGTTCCCCAACGGGGTACAATTGGCAGTGATATCGTTTCATGTGTCGCGCATCTCCATTCATTTCATTCCTATAACCGTAGAAATCGAACAAAGACTGAAAAATTTCGATTCTATTACTTTCAAGATGGATAATATCAAATGATGAAATTAAATTGGAAAATTAAAGAAAATTTAGTGTGTCCAAGTTTAACTGCTTTTCGCCGAAAGAGATAAGTGGTTGAATACTTAAAAAAAAGAGAAAAATGGTATTCTCCTATTGATTAAGTTTTTGAAACTCCGCTCGAAAATCATGTTGTAATCGGGGATCATGCCACTATTCGGTTATTACGAATTTTCAGTGATAAAAGGTAAAAACTGAGTTTGTAGGACTCTGTTTCTTCGCTGTCAATTTGTCCGTATTCAAGGGCTGCAAGCAGGTAAAGGCATATTATATAGAGACAGGCAGGCGATCAGCTACCTTCTATTTTCATTTTATACTGTGAACGAATTTTTGTTAAGTTCTTAATTAATTATTGTTAGCATAATTTCCTTCTTCATTTGTTATTTCATAGAAATGAGAGACAGCAAATGAGCATTTTACTTCAATGTTACGTCACTTCGGAAAAGTATTTCGAGACTAGGTTGATGCCATTCTGCAATACAACGAATGTCCGTGACGACAGCGAGAAGCTACCGTATAGACCAGGTGAGGGCAGGCCTTGCACACTCCAGTACACTCGCACCTTAAGCCACGACACACGGCAACAGGGACGTTACTGTCTCAGCAATGGTGTTCTAGTTCTCGTGCAATGTGTGGGTTTCTCTTTATTATCGGCGTTGTTATTAAAATAGTATTAATCGCCTTTCCCATTTTCTACAATAACGCAACATTTGAAACCACACGCAAATTTTTTAGGATACAAATAACTCTTTTTTTTAAGGGTTTATTTAAAAAGGATGAATTTTAGGTTTTCTCACTCGGTTATTAGTAAAAAATGCTATGCTTTACGAGACATCCGTAAACAATGCAGGAATAGAACTTAAATACAGGTTCGATGGAGGATTATTCAACCAGGCCAGACTTCATTAAAAAATGTTCACCAGTACCACTCGTGTGACAGAGCTGCAGTATGCTGATGACAATGCTTCTCCAGCTCATTCACCTGCAGAGTTGCAGCTGTCAGTTGGTTCATTCAGCAGGGCGTACGAACGATTTGGTCTCTTCATCAATATTCCAAAGACAAAGGTGATGGCGCAACATGCCCATTTATGATACTCCCTTGGAACAAGTGGACCATTTCCTCTACCTAGGAAGCATACTGTCATCTAACTGCTCATCTGGAAAAGATGTGGAGAATAGGTTACGTGCTGCCCATGTAGCATTTGGACGTCTTACAAAGCGTGTCTTCCTGAATAAAGACCTAACACTGTACACCAAACTGATGGTGTACAAAGCTGTAGTCATTTCCACCCTGCTATATGGTTGCGAAACCTGGACGTTATATTGCTGTGATCTGAAGAAACTAGAAGGCTTCAACCAACAGAAGCTAAGATATATCATGAACCTGAAATGGGATGACTTCATATCCAACACGGCTGTTCTTGAGAAAGCAGCACGCCGGAGTGGCCGTGCGGTTCTAGGCGCTACAAAAAATGGCTCTGAGCACTATGGGACTCAACTGCTGTGGTCGTAAGTCCCCTAGAACTTAGAACTACTTAAACCTAACTAACCTAAGGACAGCACACAACACCCAGCCATCACGAGGCAGAGAAAATCCCTGACCCTGCCGGGAATCGAACCCGGGAACCCGGGCGTGGGAAGCGAGAACGCTACCGCACGACCACGAGATGCGGGCTAGGCGCTACAGTCTGGAGCCGAGCGACCTCTACGGTCGCAGGTTCGAATCCTGCCTCGGGTATGGATGTTTGTGATGTCCTTAGGTTAGTTAGGTTTAGTTAGTTCTAACTTCTAGGGGACTGATGACCTCAGCAGTTAAGTCCCATAGTGCTCAGAGCCATTTGAACCATTTTGAGAAAGCAAAAATGTATAGCAGGGAAGCTCTTATCACTGGGCATCAACTCAGATGGGTCGGACATGTCGAGCGGATGAAAAATGACAGACTTCCACGCCAAATGCTGTACTGCGAAGTGAGCACAGGTAAAAGGCCACGAGGAGGTGCCCCTCTCAAACGTTATAAGGATCAGTACAAGAAAAATCTGAAAAACTTGAACATCGATCCGAGTAACTGGTCCACAATAGCAGAAGATCGAAGTCGCTGGCGTTCAGTTACCTCAAATGCTCTCCAAAACTTTGAGCTGGAACGTCGAAGAATGGAGAATGACAAACGCCTGTTGTGTACATAGTTCCGCGTAGTCAGCGCGTACACAACTTTCCCACTAGAGCGCGCCCCACTAAGCACAATAGTGCAGGCGCAGCGCTCGTCCATTCCGCACTATGAGATGGCGCTGCCTTAGAGACGGACCAAATTCTGCTACCGCCGATCCGCGTATTAATATGTAACGCAGCCAATGAGATTGCTGCTAACGTAGAACCTTTTCTCCTCGCGGATCACACTCACCCAGTGATACCTGGACGCGCGAGGTATTATAACGAGTGTACAGACCTCCGATTAGGCAGTCTGCATTTGTCTGCATTAGTCTGTACGAGTCTGCATTAGTCTGTACCAGTCTATAGTCAAGTTTCAGTCTGCGCCTAACAAGATTACCATATTCCTGTACATAGCCATGAAGATACATGTATAGACACTTTGTCAAGTATCAGAGATATGTGAGAATAAGATTAACGTACCAAGGCCAAAGGAACTTCAGATTGTCAATTGTAAATAGCATCCAGAATCAAGTTAAGTAATTTTATGCTTGTTATTATTTTAATAAATGTGTGTGAAAATTAATCAAGTTCTGTTTAAAGTTGGTCACCGTCAGTCTGCTACTCTAAGCGTGCAAGTGGCATTTCTATCGTCTGACCTAACGGCAGAAGATAAACACGCCACGATAAGACCACGAGACATATTGCTGACACTCGCCTACTTCGTTAGAGCCACAAGTCAAATAATCTGATGGTGTGTGTACGGAAGGTCTTACAGTACGCACACCACATCGCCGGAGACGTAAACTCCTCCAGGCTCAGCCACGTCCTCCACCTTCCATCAGGTGTAATGTCTGTGGCCGCCTGTTCCACGCTAGGATTGGACTGCTAAGCCATCAACGACACTTCCACGCCTGAACCGTGACAAAGGAAATCTCAGGAGAGAAATGAAAACTCGGATACGAGTATCAGCCGACGACGACGATTAGTAAAAAATACAAAGTAGCTATTATACCCAAGGCCAAACAAATGCGGAAAAACACCGGTTATTCAGAGTTAAAATAACGCTATCGGTTTTAGCCGGTCGGTTTTTCCCATCCCTGCTGACAAGTGCGCAGCGGCGGGAGATCGGCGGCGCCCGTGATTCCCACAGCGGGCCGGCCCCAGCCGGGCAGACGCAGCGGACCGCGGCATGCAAATGTGCTCCAGACAGGCGGATAAACAGCCGGCTGGGGACCCATTAGCGGCTCCTGGACACGCGGGAATGCGCCCCCGGGTCGTGACTCAGCTCGCGCACCCACGGGCCCCGGCAACCACTGACGGACGGACCGACCGGAGCTGTGGCCGGCGTTAATGCCGAGCGCCGCAAAAAGCTCCCGAAACTTAACAGCTGGCCGCGGACCGGTTACTCCACCACCCACTGATGTGCGACTCTCAAAGTTCCATCCACCTGTTTTTTACTCTCCTGGCGTGAGAACCTTTTAAAATCGTTCTCGCGTAGATCCTCGCAAGGTTATAAATGTGACGAGGGTATGTCGTCTACCTTTCAGCATCACACGTATAGCAGCATTCGGGGTCGTGTTTTTAACCTAATAAAAGAGTATCATGTGCGTCTACCTATGTGGTCCTTGTGTGCTCCGCGAATATATGAAAACTTAGCCCCTACAAAATCTGTGAAATTTGCGCCCAATATTCCTGGAAACTACCTGCTCACTAAGTCATGGCCTACTTAGGGTTGACAGATGTCTGGCTTTAGCCGGAAATATCTGGATTTTCAGGGTCATAGCCTGCCAGATGCGTACAAGTTTACATTAGTGCACATTACCATAAGAATGTACAGATATATGAAACAATGCTGTTCTTATTTCTGTGTCCTATGTTGTTCTTCGCAGGCCGAACGAGGCTGACACACGGCGTCACAACCACTCTACCAGCACAGCTGGCGAGTCAGAGTAGAATATACTGATCAGCCGATGCCCACCCTCTCTCGTCAAGTCCAAATGAGCAATATTAATATTTAACACCAGTTTATTGTTATTTATTTATAAATGTGAATGACATTGTGGTGTCACCGCCAGACACCACACTTGCTAGATCGGCCGCGGTCCGTTGGTATACGTCGGACCCGCGTGTCGCCACTATCAGTGATTGCAGACCGAGCGCCGCCACCCGGCAGGTCAAGTCTAGAGAGACTCCCGAGCACTCGCCCAAGTTAGACAGCTGACTTTGCTAGCGATGGTTCACTGTCTACATACGCTCTCATTTCCAGAGACGACAGTTTAGCATAGCCTTCAGCTACGTCATTTGCTACGACCTAGCAAGGCGCCATATTCAGTTACTATTCTGAACAGATAATATTGTGACTTATGTACCGTGATGAGCGACGTTCATCATTAATGGATTAAAGTTAAGTATCAAACTAATTACGTCCGCTTTCTGAATTCTAATTCCTTGTCATGTTCCAGACTTCACGTCAGTATAGTTCTTCCCTCCTCACGCCAGACTGCGTGAGCTAAATCGTGTGCATTTCGGCCTCCACTTGTAACACGGTGTTGGCTCTTCTGCCAACACAACCGAAATGACTAAAGTTATTAAATAACATTTCATTTTGCGCCTAAGAATAATAGATAATTGCTTTCTGTTTAATAATGAAGGAACTTTTAATTTATTTTAACGTAAGATTATCTTAGAAAGAAGACTGACCAATTAAGAAGACTGAGTACTTAGTTGTCATAATTACGAAATAATAAGACTGATTTTCTTTTTCTTATGCTCGTTTAAGGTTGGTCTCGGAAAAAAATGACTGTGATTGACTGTAAATAAGCGACTGAAGATATGTAGGCTTGATTTTAGGGCAAAAGCCCGTTAAATATACTGCGGAGTCCGGAATTATTGTTTTTGACCGGCAGTAGTAGCGTAACACAAACGATCCCTACGAGTCACAGTCTACCTGCATTTCGAAAGTCCTCGTCCACTCCAATGGATGAGCATTTGAAAAAATGACCCTTTGTACGACCCTAATTTCAGTCGTATTCAGTTCGAGTCCTTGTGTGCTTATAGGTTCGACATGGAATTGTCAACGACCATGCACCCTTGTGAATGGTACTCCCTTATCGTAAAGAAATCCAAAGAAGACAAAACTGACGTTTGATAGCCGAGGAATACTTAAGACTGAAGATTAGTAGGCGCTTAGTTCGAAAGAACATCAGTGACGAGCTTCGGGTGACGTTCGCTTAGAAGGACATAGGATTCTGAGTCAAAATTAAAAAGAGGGCGAGAGATAAAGAGACTGTTTCAAAAATGTGATCAGAAGAGGTTGGTGAACTAACATTTGCTGAAATTCTGGAACAGCAACTAACAAAAATGGCGTCATATAGCACCAGGCCAAATCCGCACGGATATCATAAAATTTTGGTAATTGTTACAGAAAATAAAATTATGAACTCTGCCTCTTGCAAAAACTTTGGATTACAATTGTTGTTCCAGCACCCCTTGTCGTCTTCATCAGTAGTTATTATAAAGGAAAACACCACGCCAGGGCCATCAGCTCTTCTACCTGCTGGGCAAGTTACGGAGCTCGGACAGGGGATTAGTGGACGTCTCCTCGAACTTTTTTGGGCGCAGCTTTAACTAGACGAAAATCTCACTGGGTACAGTTTTCAGGTCAACTGCGACGCACCCTTCCGTCGTGGAATGCAGGAGCATATCAAGCACTCGTTAACTAAAGAAAAAAAAAAGTGTGGCAAGGTTCACCGGCTCAGATTCATATTGTTTAAGAGATGATCTGATGGTCGGTGCTAGTTATTGCAACTGTCCGTACTTCATTTTTTGAAGCCTAAGCAGCTTGTTGGGCTAAAGAACATCCCTTGTAAAAACAAATATTTCACTCTTACAACTACCGTGACTACACTCCAGGACTGCTCCCAGAGCAAAGACCAACAGGATCAGGTACATGTCGCCTGCAAAACCGCAGTGCCTGTACCACAGCCATTGTACTAGAAATAATACAGTTCACAATTACAACAAACATTAAGATTTCACACAATCTCTCCTTTTAAGATATTCCTAAGTCCTAAATTTGCTTGTTAATGAAATACGGTTGTTGTGTTCTTCTCGTAGGCGAATACTTTCCAGAGTAATTAAGAGGCCGTAGAATCCAATGGAAACAATCGACATATGCAGCTGACATCTTTGTGTAATACGGCGGTGTCGACTGGTAGAAGTTAAAGACATTATTGTAACGTTGTAAGTGGGGTTTTTGCTCTACTTTTTCTGTACCTTTGCACTGTGAAGAACTTTCTGTTACCTGACAGCTTATAATAATAGAAGAGTATACAACTTACCGGTACTAACAATGTAAAGATGTCGAGAAAAACTACGAATAAGAGCGGATACACAATACACAATAGGAATACTCAAACTAACGAGATATTTTTAAAAATAATAAAAATGTTCCCTATGGATTATAGAGAAAATAACAACACGAAGCCACTTAGACATGCAGAGCGATTTAGGAGTATGGATGTTGCTTTTGGGTGAAAAATATCGAGACGCATATACCGTACAGATACACTGTAAGTACAGGTTGATTCAAACAGCTGCGCACAAACTGACGGAGTAACTTATCCTCCTGGAAGTAATCATAAGCACTTGAAAGCAGGAACAAAAAGGACAATCAAAGCATACACGCCTTACGTTCAGCAAAGACAATGTACTGTTTCTTTGTGCGTACTGTTAACTAGTCTGAACATCTGCCCACTTTTATGTGCATTTACGTGATGTACTCAATACCACCTACCTCAGGCGTTGGATCGGAATGGGAGATCCAAAGTGTGACCACCTTCTCCTTTGATCTGACTCGTCTTCTTACTGGGGGGGTGGGGGGGGTACTCATCAAAAGCCTCTCTTACTGGGGGGTACTCATCAAATGCCTCGTGAACGTAACAGCATTGAAGATACACTCTCGATGGGATATTTCAGCGTCTGATTATGTTCGTGCGATGCCTTGTTGGCTTGGTAGAATGCTCCAGAATTTAGTGCTGGATGTTACACCTGTATTGTGCGTGGTGTCCGCCCATTGGAATGCCTTCTGTAATGTACGACACTGAATTACACAGTACGCCGTCTTTGTTGAACTTCGAAAGGCGTGTGCATTGACAGTCCTGTTTTTGCTGAAAACCTGAAGCTTTCACTAGCTCATTATTCCTTTCAAGACCATACGTTCCTATTCCAAGTTCTTGTATTTCGACTCCTCTGTAAGTTCCTTCAGTTTGCACTCAAACTTTCGACTCACCTTGTATAAATTGCCCATTAGACAGTTGCATAGACTCTATGAAATATTAGCGACAAAGAATTCAGATTTTCGTGACGTCCAAGTCTTAGCGGGGTCAGAATAAACACAGACGCGTAACCCCTAAACAGTCACCAGCTTTGCTTTGATGCTTTCCATTCTGGGGCCAGCAGCGCTGCGTAGTATGGGATGGCAAGAGGAGGCCTCCTTTGGAACTGCCGGATGAAGAGGCCAGACCAGCTTATTGCGGCTCCTCCCTCCCCCCCCCCACCCCCACATACACGCACAATGGTAGTAATTATACAACTGACAGACGGTGAGCGCCTCCAGTTATGGAGTGCCTGCCGGCGAACCAGTAAGGCGCACCTGTTGGAACGCGCTACCCATCACATACTACTGCCGTACGACCCCCTATTCAATGCCCTTTTTTTCTGATCTAAGTCTTCTGAGAAATAGTAGCCCTTAAAACTTGAAAATGTTGTGTAATTTTAAGTTTCATTGAGATCTGCGCCAGTCTGACACTTAAGAACGCATTTACATAAAACTTATTTTAGATTTTAATATCGTATCGACGTCGAGGTTAATAAAGACGGAAATTGACAAACCTACGGAAAAGAGACGTTAGTCGTCGTTTCAAAGAAACCTCCATGGACATCAAAGCGATATTTAGTGTTTCCAAGTTGTATTCTAGAAGAAGAATATTCTAGAACATTCGACACCATTCTTCAACATTCGAGCACATTCGCAGAAGTTCCAAATGAGTGACTGGCAGTTAGCTAAATTGTGAATATAAAAGAATCACAAGCGATATTTACAGTTATTACGAGTTTCGACATATAATTCAATTCCTGGTTTCCAGTCCTACAGAGAGAAAGATCACCACTACTAAATGCCTTTGTTAGATTTTCGCTAATAGTAATTCTGTCATCAGGAACATCTCTAACGCTGTATCTGCACAGGCGGTGTCTGTTCCTGATATAACCCTAATTCATTTCGTCAGCTGTTCTCTGTTGCAGCATATTAATCACATATCCTTCACATCGTACAATAATTTCTATTAGAGTAATTGCACAGCATACTCCGAACTCCAAGTCATGCAGACGGTTTTGTTGTAGCTGATGAGGAGTCTTAGAGCTCCAGCGCCAGTTGTTCTGACCGCTCACCTACGTTAATAAACGCAGTCAAGCTTCATAAGGGAAACGGAGCTTCTCCCCATCAACCTCTCCATCATAGGCAGACTGCAATTAAAAGCTAATCATAAGATAGGAAAATATCAGCAATGAAGAACCTAGGCGAAACAGGCTATATTCACCTATTGTGGGTCTTGGTCGCATGGCTTTTGTGATTCTGAACAGAACAGTTGAAGCTTTTAAATTTATTTTATTTTTACAAAGTTTAACTTTTTAGTGGTAGTAACATGCGAAAGGATTACATCAGTAAAAATGAAAAATGTTTGTCTTAAATGCCCCGAGTGTGCTTTATAAGAACACTTCAAAGTTTAAGTAGCAGAAGTTGTCGATCGGCATTTTGTTCAGGTCAGGAAGATTGCTAAGGTTGACGTCTTCAGACTTAGCGGGATCCACAGTAGCTGATTGCACATGACTGACATCTTTATTACTAATGTGCTCCTATTTTATCGTGATGGTCTTTTAAATTTCTGACCCCGCAATGTTTTAGCATATAGTAATCATTACATCCACACATATTACAAAAATGGATGCATATAAGCGTTGTGTGTGTGTGTGTGTGTGTGTGTGTGTGTGTGTGTGTGTGTGTGTGTGTTCCATATCTCCTCCTAAATCACTGGACCGATTTCAACCAAAAGTGGTACACATATCTCCTACCATCCCAGAACAGTGGCTGTAGGGGTGGGGGGGTTAAGAGCCACATATGGCTCAGGAGATATGACGTCATAAACGATGTCATGCTTGAAAAACTGCGGCATGATGCATGACGCTTAAATTTGTTACTTCTGTGCTACTAACTTTACACGCAATGAATTTCACAGGCAGTAGCTACATATGCCGTTAAAAACACGCAAAAAATTATTTCAACGTACGAAACAGTTCAGGAATGATATGTCATAAGCACTGGGATGCGTTTAAACTGCTGCATTTGGGATGATGTTTAAATTTCTACCGCTTTGAAATTAACTCTATTCGCAACATATTTTGCAGAAAGTATCCATATATGCCGCTGAATGTACCAACAAAAATAGTGATACATCATAAACACATGGATGCATACGTCATAAACAGATGCATGTAAACTGCTGCATTGGGCATAAATTTATTGCCTCTTTGCTATTAGCTCTATTGGCAACATATTTCGCAGACTGTATCCATATATACCGCTGTATGTAGCTACACGAATTATTCGCCATATAGTTCAAGAGTTATAACGTCATAATCACTGAGATGCGTGAAAAAATTCCGCATCATGCGTCAAGTCTTAATACATTTATCCTTCATTACCAAGACACTCCTACAGTCGAGTTAACTTAAGCAGCGCTTTTGACAGCTTTTAACTGCAAGGCGCAAAGGGCTGTAGGCGAAAAAAATAGCTGTCTATACAGTTGTGAAGAGACGTTGCCAAAGAGACGTTTAAAAAATTGCGTTGTTGATACGGGAAGCAGCTGTACACAAAGTGCAGAAACTGCATCTGGCAAAATGAATACCCGAACTACTCTACGTATTTCTACAGTCTCAAGACGACTTAAACTGCGAAATATCTTAGTAATCTCTGAGTCTTCCGCGACGTTCTGCATTTTCAACGAATGTCAATTTACATAACGTTTAAAATCCCATAGACATTGAGGGCATTACAGATGGAACACAAGCACTGATTAAGGAAGGCTGGGTTCAAAGGAACCATTCCAGCATTTAGCTTCGGCGACATAGGGAAGTCACGGAAAACCTAAATATACACGGTTGAATCGTCGTCGTCCCGGATACGAGTCTAATGTGGTGACCACTGAAACATTCGATCTTTCGATACCTGCCGCCGCCATCGGCCTCAGGAGTTAACATTTCGCACTGCCTTGATAGACAGGGCGTCCGCCCAATACAGATCGCTTTTGGTAAATGGAGACAAACAAGAAAATTATCCCTGAGAGGAGAGGATAAGAAACAAAAGAGGTCCCGAGAACAAACGATCAGAAATGCATTCCAAGTGACGTAGACCCCTTTGAGGGTGGATATAAAAGATCTATGACAGTTAAGGTTTCAGTGACCGAAAGAACACGTAAAATGACACCAGGGAAGTGTGAATGTTTGTATAGTGTTTCTGCACAGTGTTCGGTCGTCAACAGTGGCTGCCCACACACTGAGGCTGACCCTGCCGCCGTACAATACGGATTCTTCTCAGCCACAGGTGGATATTGTGAAGTCTGACAGTACTTCCCATGCAAAGGCAGCCTCATCTGTCAACAGTATGGATATCAGAAAAACGAACCAGTGAGAAAACCGAAGTCACGTAGGCAAGTCTGTAAGAAATAAGGCGCCAGGCTTGCCCCATTCTAGCGGGTCACCTGTTTAGTGCTGATACTAGGGTCGTATTCTGCAGCACCTTTTACCACCGTTAGAACGCATTACTGGTCATGTCTCCATCTGACGTTTTCATCTCCTTATCCTATTAGCAACCGTTTCTTGCGGCTTGTCCCCGTTCGGCAAGATCAAATTCTGTATAAGCGTGGTTGCAGCGTTCAGAACATTTCCCGGGGTGGGTCGAATTAACGCATGCACAGGAAAATGGGAGGAAAGTAGCCGGCTGAAGCTCCATTTTGCAAGAATAATCGGCAACGGATGTAGCACTTACTTTTGATTGTGATTAAAAATAAAATTGTTGTATAATAACTAACAATTGATAACGCATCCCCATCGTATGGCTAACACACAGTGTGCCGCAATTCCGTTAGGACTGTGGCTATGAAAAGTAAAAATCATGGATTATGTTCACAAAAGCACTGTAGTTATTCGAAACATTCTCCTCCTGACTCAAAACACAGCTGAAATGGTTGCAAAAGTGTTGTGGAACAGTTATCTTAGTCCTTTTTTGGAATTGTGTTTAGAACTGGAGTAGAATTTCCTGGGATTTACTTAACTGCGCCATAACGGTGTCATTGCCAACTTCAATTTGGGGACAACCAGAAGTCAGCTGGGTTGAAAATCTGGCGAATTCAGTGTCTGTGACGGGATGCTCTTCATAATGTCACTTACATCCCATCATCTTCTTCTAATGTACTGTGTATACTGCAGCTGCTGTACAAAAACTCGTGCACAATCTTCGCTTTGTCGGCTGGGGTGTTGTCATGGAAGAGCAACTGGGAACCTGCCCCTCGGTATTCGGGTCGAATTCACCCAACTGTCGCCCACAAATGCTGGAGGACTGAAAAAACATGTGTTGCCTCACTGCTCCACTGCCATTTCACGACGAGTGTGAGACATGTACTGTTACATTCGCGGACAGGATGCCTGCTGCAGCTTTGACTTTTTTCTCAGCTTCAAGGATCGTAATGCCGCAGTTCGCTACGAAATAGCACCGCTGCTTGGAATTTCACACAAGTAGTCCTCACGGATCTGGAACACACAGTGTACAGGTGTATGCCTAGTACTTACACCGAATACGAGGCCAATGAGTTGTCCATTGCGCTCTGATTTTGTCCTCGAATCCTCCGTGCAGGTTCCTCTGCGCTGTTCCGTCACGACGAAGCGCAGGAGGAAGTGCTGTAGGTTTTTTGGTGGCGGCCGAGGCGCAACAGCTCCACCGTTACAGCAGAGCGCGAGGTGACGCGTGCGACCCTGCACGTACAGCCGCGATGTCGGCAGCCCGGCGGTCGCGCGTCCGCTACAATAACTTGTTTTTAATTAGGGAAGGGCGGCGCATTCCTATCCGAACGGCGAGATAGCGCGTCCGGCACATCTGTGCCATCTCGCCTCTCACTTGTTTGTTAACGTAACGAGCGCCTCCGCGTCTCGGCGAGTTGACCTGCTCCCCGGGGTACACGGTTGTGCGGTGCCCAGGTGGTCAGCACTTTGCCAGTCCTTTTACTTCACTGTCGTCGACCTAGCCAAGCCCAGAAGCCTGTTACTCCCGGAGAAATTAACGGACCAGAGAGCTTTTACATCACCGCTCGCGCTACCATCATACAGGCGAAATCTTAGTCGCACTCTACAGTAAGAGTTGCAGATACATGTATTTTTAAATTTGTTGCCTTCCTTCCGTTATCTCGCTTTGCAGGTACCGCTTCCCATGAGTGTTACTGGCCACGTACCTGGCGCTTGTGTCTGTGACGGGATGCTCTTCATAATGACACTTACATCCCGTCATCTTCTTCTGTTGTACTGTGTATACTGTGTGTCCATTACAGACACGGTGGTTTGCTTATGCAACGATAAATATCCGATGATGATCGAATGTGGTCGGTAATCTAATGTGTAGTTCCAATACAGACACGAGTTGCTTACAAGACTACATTGTGCAACAGAACTAAAGGGCCACTTCTTCGAGGTAGATTTAAATTTTACGGGGTTGGTGGGTTATCATCAGTGTCGAAGGTCGTCAAGAACGTTGTTCTGTTGGTCATCGCACTGTGAACTGTTATTTTCGACCACGAATTGTGCAGGAATGAACGACCCAACAGAAGGAGTGTCTTCGTTGCCTCGCTTTATGCCACCAACTGAGGCCATTTTGTGTCGGTACTGAGCGGTGGTGCGTCAGAAATGCTTTTCTCAGCCTCCTGTGAGAAAATCACGTGATTTCAATTCTGGGTGTCGCAGTTTTGATCTCCATCGGAGAGCCGTCGAAAGAAGAGATGAAATGGAGTAAGACTGGGTGTGGCGATCTTCCCATCATGTGACACGTTCACGGAGGCGCTGGGCAAAATTATGGCTAAATTTGGTGGCAACGTGACATTATTAACACGTCCTAAACCACACATGAAATTAAGAGCTATCATGTGATCGAAAACGAAACTTTTCGTAATGGGGCTGACAGTGTGCAGGACATTTCAAGGTGTCGAAAGCTACAACAAGACTGTTGAGAGCACTAAACGCCATGGGGGCAGAAATGTCGACAACCACACTGACGTTTGCCACCGAGTTGGTGGCTTAATGGAAGGCGTTTTTCCTGTAACTTCAACATCCGATACCGTCTTCGGATGATGTTTCCCAACACGAGTTCTTATGCTCAGTTTATTCTTCAAAAATATCATCTACAGTCCTTCGGACATGTCCGAGAGAACAGACACCATATCCATATAAGTATATAGTTCTGGCAATACCGGCCATGACCTCCTTCTTCTTCTGTGCGGATGCACACATATTCCCCGAACTCTTACGGAACCTGGTAAGAATGTCTACCACGAGTAATGTGTTGGGTTGGGACACTACGAATGTAGTTTGTGGACATACACGGTGAGAATGTGTGTCTCGCGGGAGGCGTGCGCGAGACAGTCCCTGCAGTCGCGCTATCCTCTGTGCCTTTGGTGGGTCAGATGGATAGAGCGTCTGCTATGTAAGCAGGAGATCCCGGGTTCGACTCGCGGTGGGGGCACACATTTTCACCTCTCCCCGTTGATATATATCAACGCCCGATCAGCAGCTGCAGGTATTAATATAATTCTAACACTTCGGATAGTTCCGCGAAGCTCCCGGAAATCCGTCATGGCGAATTAGCCGCCTGTCCCCAACGCAAGGAAAAATGGAAAAAAGAGATCGTAGCCCACCACGCCCCATGCTATTTTGAGCAGACAATCTCTCGGCGTCACTAAAGATGCGCCGTATCTGTGACGATCGATTTCCGCACAGTGGTGGAGACCTTTGCATTTTCGCGTCTAGCCTCCCCGTAAGTTAGCACTGGTTGCTGTCTCCAGCTAAAAGTCACTCATTTCCCGCCGAATGACTTTCGCTGCCGACATCATCAAATCTAGACACCAGGTAAAAAAACGAGATGAGACTTTTGAGAAATGCTCGAGAGCTGATGAAGTTTGATTATCAGGCGAGTCAAGGCGTCGTTCTACGACAACTTTCCTAATCATCTTCATCCGAACTGGCGGGGTCATGTCCATTTCGCATCCCGACACTTCGTCTGAAGATTACGAGTACGAAACCTGTCGAAACGTTGACGCAAAACGACGCCTTGACTCGGTTGATAACCGGAGAAGACTTCATCATCGAAATTCGCCGAGAACGCCTGCATTCCCGTGTACTTCAGGAGTGTCGAGAATGACAACTTTTGGCTTATAAGAACGTTAACAATCGAAGCGAGTTGCGGTTGCTCCGTTCCAATACGGGAGACAGCGAGGAGATGCGGAAAGCGGCCGTCGTCTGTTTTATTGTCGCCCCCGTGCTACACGGTAAGTGCGGCTTATTTAACGATCCCCGCGTTCGTGAACCGCTAATTAGTCATAAGCAGGCGAGGGATTTTATGTAATTATGCATCAGATAACAAAGTGCCCGGCCGAGCGGCGTGATGGACGCCTCAGATAGGGGCGTAATTTGCTCCGGCGCTCCCGGCGCGAGGTGGGTTCGGTTTTATCTGCTTACCTGGAATCTGGCCTGATATACAAGCGGCTGCGTCCAATAAAAATTGGCGGCTGCCTGCCTCGCACCGTGTATTTCTTCTTACCAGGGAGTGTCGGCCGCAGCGCGTCGTAAATCCGAGGCCGTTAGGGTTCGCTAGAGTGTTACTTTGTAGACTGTTTCCAGGGGCTGGAGGCCGTTTTAAGAGGTGGTTGCCTTCCCGAATACCGCTCTAATTGAAAGTGAAGCAATTAATTGGTGATTAACGCTCTTATGTAACTGTTATAAACGATACGAACGAGATAATGTTTACGATCTGCTGCTTCCACTTTAATTGCCGGTAACGTAAACTCACATACGATAGCTGACATACACGATTGAATCTACACTTCAGAGAATTTTGTGTCCGTTAACTTAAGGAAACACGTCCCACTGAATATCTGGCCCCATTTAAGTAATAATATACACCTATTTATTTATATTTGCTAGTAAGTTCAGTCTAGATGGAGACTGTTTCATGTGACGAATCCACTGTGGCACTGGATGACGCATGCAGTGATCTGATCCTGCCAGTGCCTAAGCTAGAAACGTGCTAAACATTAACAAAATGGAGTCTTGACTGAACATATTTGTAAAATAAATGGCAAAGCAATGTAAACCTCCTACACAGCATTTACGTGTTCTTTCTACTACACACATCATCCAAATTTCCGCATCAGCTTCATAAGTAGTGTAGTTGCGTTGCTATTGTGACTGTTCTAATACCGATAGGAAGGACACCCCTGGCATTGTTTATAAACATACAGATTTACTATGAGCGTTGTCTAAGAGTAGGACGCTGCACTCGAATGGACTGAGGCATTTCAGTTGATAAAAACCAATAGTAAGAACGCATCAGAGAGGCCTGTGAAACAGTAGCGTGAAAATACATCCTGGCACGAAGGACAGTCGCGTCCAGTGATCAGGTCTATATCATCACGTTACGCGAGAAGGCTGTCCAGCCAGGGAAGTTGCTCGACGTATGCACCGGAGACAGAGTGATGTGGTGCAGACGTAGAATCGGTTCTATTTGACAGAATCGGTCCCATTTGATAATTTAGACCGCGAAGGTCGTCTACGTTTTACAGGTGCACAGGATGATCGACGTCTACGATTTTGAGTCAAAGAAACCTCGGGATGAGTGCTCCAGAACGGAATTCTGCCTTCGAAGGGGTCACAGGGCTTCACGTATCGCGTCAAACTCTTAGGAGACGATTACATGATGGATATCTCTGTCAAGAACATAGTGAGCATCACGCCGTACACCACAACACCATGGAGTCCGTTACATATGGACAAGAAATCATGTAGAACGAACGCTCCAATAATAGCGCAGGGCGTTGTCTACGGACGAAACTCCTATGTAACCAGGAAGTTTCCCACTGCTGTTGAATGGTGGCGCTGGCTTCTTTAAATCCGGCATTCACGCTGCATCTCTGACATGTGCACCTGCATGTGCTTTTATCAACTTTCAATCATGTTTTATGCACTGCTATAACAACCGCCTCACCTGCAGAAAAGTTCTCACTTGCCCATTTCTCTTCAGTTCGCAATTAGTTGTGGAAGACGAGCTTCCATCATCAGGCGCACTAGTGCGAAAAATTAAAACTAACCTAAAACTTCGGTTTACAAGGAAAAATCTGATACGATACTTCGCAGCAAAATGCGCAAAAAATAAAGCCTCCTAACGCAAGTTGGCCATTATTTAAATATTGCTTGTCTTTTGATGGTTTATTTTCCGGGTATTTTACTGCGAGGCACTGAATCAGTCTCTCAGCCGAAGATTGCTCTGGATTCATCCATATGGAAGTAATTATTCGCGTGACTGCACTTGATGATCAAAGTTAACTTTCCAAAACGTTGTAAACTGAATAAATTAACTACATTGTCGGGGATTGGTCACCTTTTTTTCCCCGCTAATCTGTACTTCAGTTTCTGCTGAGTTTATACGCACATGTCACTGAGTAGGGTACCTGAAATCATGAGACAAATCTGTTACTTTTGAAGAAAGACCCTAAAACTTAAAAAGGGAGAAATGAAACGTAAGCTGTGCGTAAAATCTGTGTGGTAGTACCCCTCTGTCTCCTCGCCTGAGATCAATAAATTTCTCAAGACACCGACTGCGCCCGTACGGTTAACTGAAATAATTTTGTAAAATATAGCCACCATGTAAATGTAAATCTACAATTACTCTGAAAGAGTAACTGCACACATTACACGAAATAAAAATCCACTGGATCAAAGAGAATCGGTTCGTTATTGCCGGCCGCGGTGGCCGTGCGGTTCTGGCGCTGCAATCCGGAACCGCGGGACTGCTACGGCCGCAGGTTCGAATCCTGCCTCGGGCATGGGTGTGTGTGCTGTTCTTAGGTTAGTTAGGTTTAAGTAGTTCTAAGTTCTAGGGGACTTACGACCTAAGATGTTGAGTCCCATAGTGCTCAGAGCCATTTGAACCATTTTTTTCGTTATTACTATTATTATCAAAATGGTTCCAATGGCTCTGAGTACTATGGGACTCAACTGCTGAGGTCATTAGTCCCCTAAAACTTAGCACTAGTTAAACCTAACTAACCTAAGGACATCACACACATCCATGCCCGAGGCAGGATTCGAACCTGCGACCGTAGCGGTCTCGCCCGCATCTCGTGGTCGTGTGGTAGCGTTCTCGCTTCCCACGCCCGGGTTCCCGGGTTCGATTCCCGGCGGGGTCAGGGATTTTCTCTGCCTCGTGATGGCTGGGTGGTGTGTGCTGTCCTTAGGTTAGTTAGGTTTAAGTAGTTCTAAGTTCTAGGGGACTGATGACCATAGCTGTTAAGTCCCATAGTGCTCAGAGCCATTTGAACCGTAGCGGTCTCGCGGTTCCAGACTGCAGCGGTAGAACCGCGCGGCCACTTCGGCCGGCGTGACTATTATTATCCTGACTCTTGTATTATCAGTGTTTTTCACATGTTCCTTCCTTCGTACAGTCTGCGAAGAACCTCCTTTCATCTCATTAATCAACATAAGTTTCTACATTTTTCTATAGCACCTGGTCTCAAACGCTTCAGTTGTCTTCTTCTACTATGTTCCCGCAGTCACTTCCACACAATGCTACGCTCCAGACGTACATTTTAAGAAATTTCTTCCTCAGTTTAAAGAGAATATTTGATACTAATGGACTTCTTTTGGTCTGGAATGCTCTCTTTGCATTTTCT
Source organism: Schistocerca cancellata (assembly GCF_023864275.1). NCBI lineage: Eukaryota > Metazoa > Arthropoda > Insecta > Orthoptera > Acrididae > Schistocerca > Schistocerca cancellata. Next base: position 462,618,377 of record NC_064632.1, on the reverse strand, counting down.
TTTTATGTCCTCCTTGCTTCTCCCTTGCTTCCGAGGAAGCAGAATTTCATTTTATCTGATTCATAGTTTCCAATTTTGTTACGTTTATCGCTAATATGATTTTCTGCTGCTCCTTATTACTTTCGCCTTTCTTCAGTGTACACTAAATCCATATACAGTACTCATTAGAAAGCTTATTCCATTCAGCAGGTCTTGTATTTCTTCTTCACTTTCAGTGAGGATAGCAATGTTATCTGCGAATCTTATAACTGATATTTTTTCACCATAAATTTTAATTCCACTCTTCTATTTATTTCCGTCATTGCTTCGTCATTGTATAGATTAAACAGTAGAGACGAAAGACTACATCCCTGCCGTACCCTCTTCTCATCCGAACGCTTCGTTCTTGGTATTCTACTTTTATTATTCCCTCTTTGTTCTTGTACCTGTTGTATATTAACCGTCTTTCCCTATAGCATACTCCTATTTTTATCAGATTTTCGAATATATTGCACCATTCTGTCGAGCTTTTTCTAGGTCGACGTGTTTTCATTGTTCGTACGTCTTGCTTCCGTTATCAAGCACAACGTCGGAACTACCTCTCTGGTGTCCTTACCTTTCTTAAAGCCATACTGACCCTCATCTAACAGCTACTCGATATTCTTTTCCATTATTCTTGCAGTAAGCTGAACGTGAGAATAGTTCTCGCACTTGTCTGCTATTATTAACTTCGGAATTGTGTGCATGACATTTTTTTCCTAAGGTTTGAGGGTATGTCTCCAGACTCTTGGTTTGTGCACACCGACTCGAATAATCGTTTGGTTGCCATTTCTCCCAACAACATTCCGAAGGAATGTTATCGACCGTATTTGATCGCAAGTCTTCTGAGGCTCTGTTAGACTCTGACTGGATCACATTACGCAGTTGGTGAGGAATCAAAATATTGGTATCGCTACAATGGCACGATTAAATATTTATCTGTCCACCTTCTCTTCAAGAAAAAATGTAGGAGCACTGGTTTTCTTTCTGCAGTCTTAATAACTTTTCTGAATCTATAGGTGAAGATTTCGACAGATTACGATCTGGTGCAGTTAACCAGCACTGAGGATTCGTCTCCAAGGTGGAACGAAATGTCCGGAGCCAACACAGACGTCTTCCCGCGTGATAGGGAGCAGCAGGAGTTGGCGCCAAACGACATGTAGCCGCTCTGCAGCCCGCGTAAGCGGCCGGAACAAAACACTGGCGGGACGCGGTCCGCTGGCCTAGCGGAACGCCGGCACAGCCGCAATCTCCGCGGATGCCCCAGGCGGACATAACTCATGCCTGAGCGTCCTCGCAGCAGTACTGGACTGTGAGGAGGACAACATAAACAGAGGCAGAGTACAAGCAGAATCCATCATATCATGTACCAAACCGAAACTGTCTGCTGAACCGAAACCGAAATCCTAGCACTTTCTGTTAGCGGGTGGTTTCTGGCCCAGCGAACCATACGTGCTTGTCTCGTTGGCATTACTGAAGCTTCAACATGACAGTAGTTCACCTATTGCGCTTACAGACACAGGTGCTCTTACAGTACAGCGAGACGAGCACTTTGGAGAATATAGCGGAGAATTTGACTCAGGCATGTAATTCTTCACAAGCATCGTACCTTGTAGCAAATCCAGGCTTAATTGCAGTTGAAACGTCATTGTCTCACATCTTGTTTTGGTTGTAGGGCACCACCACCCCAAAGAAATTTCGTTAATTGGGGAAACAAAGGCGAAATATAAAGTAAAACGTAAAGTAGCCGTCTGAAGATCAAACAGTCGGTTCGAAACCGGTAACGGCTGTGGCTTCAAAAATGGTTCAAATGGCTCTGAGCACTATGGGGCTCAACTTCTGAGGTTATTAGTCCCCTAGAACTTAGAACTAGTTAAACCTAACTAACCTAAGGACATCACACACATCGATGCCCGAGGCAGGATGCGAACCTGCGACCGTAGCGGTCTCGCGGTTCCAGACTGCGGCGCCTAGAACCGCACGGCCACTTCGGCCGGCGGTAACGGCTGTGTTTAAATAAGTAAATAGCATTGTAAAAAGTGGCTGGTTGCTGTAATTTTCTAGGTAAGAGTAAAAAATTCTATGTTTGAGGGTACAGAGAGGTTCGGAGGAGGGAGGAGGGAGGGAATAAGGGCCAGATGTTGGGAGTCTCTAGTCTCCAAGTCCACTACTTCTCCCTTTCATTTAAAATTTAAGCGTGAAACGAGAACTTCAGAAATAATTAATACACTTTCGCTTCAGAACAGAGCATTTCTTCGGCAGGTAATTAATTTTACAGCCTAAAATGGTTTACTGGCCTGCCAAAAAATCTCGTATATGCGTCTCTCCTTTTCATGTTTATTTATTTTTTATTTACTCTGCAATACAGGAGTCAGTTCATTTATCCTTGAAAACACGATACATCGTTTCCTTGTATCTGATTCACATTCTGTATTTACTCAGTTAATAGACTGCATTTGAATATACACGGTGAAGCACAACATTACTGACACACTTTCAAAGGCGGTAGTCTGAATCAAAGCAAGAAAAAATTGTCTAATAAACATGGGCTCTAAAATTCATATCCTAAGAGCTATGAGTACTTCTTCGTCTTCGTTACTGTGAGAGACATCTCTTCTACTGAGCAAGCGCTCATAGTTCATAAGGTATGCGCTTTAGAGCCCATACTTCCTGGTTATTTTTGTTGATGTTTTGATCTATACTACCGCCTCTCAGAATATGGAAAGCAGAGGGCTTTGAGAAGAAGATATTGTCTTCCAGCTGCGAACATGAACAACTGCCTATGGCTATTAATGTAAGTATATTACTGCCCATGATTGTTAGCTTTTTTTCTCTTTTTGGTTCATAGTAGCACCTCTGAAGATTTGTCGATGGACTTCTATTTTAGCCTGAGACGCATTCAAAACCCACACCCTTGGGAGTGGTACATGAACACAAATTTTCTCAGCTGAAATATCGTCTCTGCTACGAGTATGCATCGAACGAGATTTGATTTCAGTTTCCATATCTGTGTGTGTGTGTGTGTGTGTGTGTGTGTGCCACAAGCTTCTCGATAACTGTACTGATGCTTATAAATAAATAAATATATGTTTGTTTATAACAATGCCAGTACTTTTCTCGTAAAAGCTAACGTAACATAGGAATCGTCTTAGCTGCATCTTTTAATCATCTAATCCTAATTTTTACTTTTTGTAAGTGGAAAATAGCAAATTTATTTACCATCAGAAGATATACAACTATTTCGTATGGTTGAAAAAATCTAAGAAATAATCAGGAATAATTTTTATTTAAACTCAAGATTGCATCAAACTTTTGTCCCACATTCTCGACACTGCATCATTGAGATGTTTTGTGATTGGAGTGGTACGAGGGCTATCCACAAAGTACATTACGTTTTGGAATTAAAAATAAATAAAGTATTGGAAAATTTTCAATATTACTTTTCTACATAGTTGCCATTTAAATTAAGGCACTTGACGTAGCGATGGACGAGCTTGGAAATTCCTTCGTCGTAAAATTCGGCCGCCTGCGCCTTCGACTACGTGGTTACCTCTTCTTGAAGCTGTGCGTCGTCATCAAAACTCTGCATAGCCAACCACTTCTTCATTGCTGGGAATAAATGGAAGTCACTCGGTGCCAGGTCGGGACTGTACGGCGGATGAGGAAAAAACTCCCACTTAAAAGATTCGAGAACTTCACGAGTGGCATTTGCCGTGTGGGCCCGGGCGTTGTCGTCAATCAGCAAGATCTTTGAGCCCAACTTTCCCCCGCGCTTGTTTTGTATTGCTCTTCTGAGGTTGTGCAGAGTTTGGCAATACCTTTGAGAGTTTATTGTAGTGCCTCTTTCCAGGAAATCCACAAAAATCGTATTTCTACCGGCTTACTGATTAACCACGTGGTTGAAGGCGCAGGCGGCCGAATTTTACGACGAAGGAATTTCCAAGCTCGTCCATCGCTACGGTAAGTGCCTTAATTTAAATGGCATCTATGTAGAAAAGTAGTATTTAAGTGTGGCTTTCATCTGTATATAATAAAAAAAATTCCAATACTTTATTTATTTTTAATTGCAAAACGTAATGTACTTTGTGGATAGCCCTCGTAAATTATCATATCTTCTAAGCATTTACCATCCATTCAACTACCAGTCTCGAACAAATTTGCTCCTTATTTTGTTTATTTAGTGTTTAATTTGCCTTACATAAATCTTTACGAAACGTTTCTGTTTCCCTAGTTTTACGTGAACTACCAGTAAAAAAAAATCAGATTTACAATAAGCAACATCTCAGAATTATTTTTCGTTTCCACCGTTATGTTGTTCTTCTGTCTGATGATGGACTGCGAGAAGCTGTTCGCAAAATCGTAACATCCGTATCACAGGCTCGTTGTGTGGGTTGCCAGAACAGCAGGCGCAAGGGGCCCAGTAGCCGCCGTCAAACGTCGGAGGAACACGTTTTTTGCCATGTAATGGCGGGTAGAAATGTATACCGAGTCACTGAGACTCTTTGAGAGTGAAGACATAACACCTGAATTAAGTGTTCATCATCTGGTGCCAGAACATACATAATGGGTTTCGTGTTTCGAACCCTTTGTCCTACCTGCTTTCCACAGACATTTTACTGACAAACTCGGGCACATTGTCGTAGCTTTCTAGAGGAATAGTCCCCAGAAGGACCATCTGTCGCCTCATTCATAAACTGATCTGTGTTTTAACAGCAGATCTCGAGGATCATCGGATTGTCAGTGTTTTGTTGCTCACTCAACACTACCGACGACACGCAAGATCTGTGAAAATGTATCAGCTGAACAAGAAGGATGAAAATCTAACCGCGGCTGAAATGATAAAATTATCACTCTACCAACCTTCGTAGAAGCTGGATTCTAGAACTAAGAGATCTATCGTAGTAATCGATCTGACAGCTACATATGATACTGCGTGGAGGCAAAGTGTCACACTGACAGTTTTACAAGTCATTCCAATCCCAATTATACATCGAGGTGATAAGTCAAGGGATGATCGTATGCACATATACAGATGCTGGTGGTATCGCTATCGCAAGGTATAAAAGGGCTGTGCTTTGGTGGAGCTCTCATTTGCACTCAGGTGATTCACGTGAAAAGGTTTCCGACGTGATTATAACCGCACGACGGAAATTAAGACTTTGAACGCGGAATGGTAGTTTGAGATAGACGCATGGGACATTCCATTTCGGAAATCGTTAGGGAATTCAGTATTTCGAGATCCACAGTGTAAATGGTGTGCCGATAATACCAAGTTTAAGGCATTACCTCTTATCATGGACGATGCTGCGGCCGATAGTCTTCCCTTAACATCGACAGCAGCGGCATTTAGTAGAGCTGTCATGCGTGAAATAAGAGCAGAAATCAATGTGGGGCATACGACGAACATATCTGTTAGAGCAATGCGGAAAAATTTGGCGTTAATGATCTATGGTAGCAGGTGATCAACGCGAGTGCCTTAGCTAACAATACGACATGGGCCAGCATCCAGCATGCACTGTACAACAGTTGTACGGCACATGCCTGGATGCCGACAAGGTTTTACTGTCAGAGTGTAAATTAATATATATTGTGTTGAAGTGTGCGAAGTGATGTACCAACTGACTATCAAAATGGAAGCAGACAGAAGGATACTAACGAAAAAAGCCGCCCATACTGTCTCAAGCCAGCACCCAGCGTTATGCTAAAAATAAGGATGTAACCTACAGAAACTATTTGAAGATGAAGCTGAAAAGGTTCGAAAACGGTTCATGGATTAAAACATAATTACTCAGAAAGTGACTGGTTGTTGCTTTATGTAACTTATTTACATTGAAAAAATCAATTTTTTTTTTTACTTAACATGTTTTCTGGGGTATCTGCTTTACTGCAGTGATCTTTCATTCCAAGTTCTTCATGGCTCCGTTACTGAGTTACAAGGCACCTTGTGAAAAAGTCTCTCCGAAATCGATTCACATTGGGAGAAACATAATTGACGACTCGGCCAATGAGGCAGCAATTAATTTCAACGACAGTCTAGCAGGCACTCTTGAATTTATGAATGTGCTGGATTTTATAAGAATGGATCAGCCTGTTACACCTTCTGCACAAAACAGGACGAAAAGCGTATCGAGCGGGCAGAACAGCGGATGGCAGAAACTGCCAAAGAGGCCCACACGACCTCTATGGACACAAAGAATATGGAGGAGGACTCCTTTGGGATCTGGATGGATTGCTCTGTGATCCAGGGGTCGTTTACTAGCAAGTTTAACTGCAAAAAAAATGTTACCCAAAACTTTATACGCCTTTTCCGGGAAACCGTATTTTTCGAGCTGGTAGGAGAACGTTACATATGAATTTGATCAGTAATTCATACCGGCATTCTGAAGTGAATTCTCTGTCAGCGTACATAGCCGTTTTGCGATACCTTCAGAAGTTTATTTACGGTGCACGCTTTTCACTCAACACTTTAGACGAAGTAAAATTTTTCAGCACGTTACCATTTTGTTAGAACTTAATATTTTTGACTTATCCTATGTTGGATAATATAAATTAAATTGAATATGACTTAAATAAAATTATTTTGTTACACGGCTTTACAAATTCCCACTGATGTCCAATGTTTCTGCTGCAAAAGATCTTTCCATCTGTTGCAGCGGTTACAGAAAGCGTTCCATGTAGACAAGAAAGATTTCTTAGAGACAAAAATGTAAAGAATAAAACTATATCATCAGATTAAGCATTAATTTTTATTTTACTTGAAAAAAAAATCATGAAAATCACGTATACGTGCAAAGAAGCAATCAGGGACTATAGTGAACCCTTTTTTCCTCGATTAATGCGCAAATGTGTTAGTACAGTAAACAGATAACACTGATATGATGTACCACTCTGCCATGCATCGCGTAGTGGCTTACTGAGTATATATGAAGATGCAGGCGTAGAAGCCCACTAACTGCTCTGTAATCGGAGGTAACATTTGCAATTGATGACACGTGCTTACGGGTTTGGTGAATGATGTGCCCTGGCGATTCTTCGCTTCCGGTGGCGAGAATGAGGGCGCGTGCAGGTGTTAAGCGGACATTAATAAGGGCGCCGGGCAGTAGGGATGACGTCAGCGGTGCCGGAACCCGTTCTCTTGATGGAGGGTCGGCTGACGGCTGACAGCCAGGGAGCTCCGGAGATAGGACACCGCGCGCGATCTGGAGCACGCCACACACTCGCAATAAATACGCCGGCCGCCTTGGAAAGCCCGGCGCTTTCTAATCGCGGCCTTAGCGTTATTATTATTATTATTAGTAACTGGCCCTGGTCTTCCCTGTCGGTTGTAGTTTATCGACCAGACCCGCGCAATTAAAGTGACAAGTGGTCGCATCTTGACTTAATAGCAGAATTTCTGTCAGTACTCCGTTAGAAAATATGCAACTCGAATTAGGACATTTTTTCATATTATGCAGCTGAGAAGTTAAGGTCAGTGTCACGGGCCCTATACTGCTCTCGAATGTTGCTCTGCGGCCACAACAACGCGCCTTCTCACTTGCTTTCAGGTTCCTTTCCACAACATATCCTTTGAAGATTTTTTCGGCTACACTTGCTCTACATGTTTACCTCTCTTACTGCCTTGCTTCTGATACAGTCATTCAAATTTAGGCTGCTTTCTAATCATCACAATCATCATCATTCTTTCACGTATGAAGCAGTTCGTCCTATTCTGGCGTCAATCCATCTTTGCTGCTGGCTTCCTCGGTCACTTCGGCCGATATTTTTGTGTGATAGCGCCATTTCCGGAAACTTTGTGTTGCCCATTCTTTCTAAACGTGCTTCCTATTTTCTTCTATATTCGTCATTTTTATCCCGTTATAATATATTATTTCCTTTCAAGTGATTTTTTACTTGTTTTCCGTATCTTTGACTGTCGGTCGAGTTAGATTCCAAACACGCTTGAGCGCATAATTCACATATCGTTCTAGTCATTTTCGTTCTATTCGCTGAACATTCCAAAATATAAAAGGCATAGTCGCCTTTTCATGAGCCTCATGTCTGCGATAGATTTTGCTTAGGCCTTACTGTAGCAAAGATCTCAATGAATCGATCAGACAACATTGAAAATTATTTCAAAGCAAAAGTTTAATTTGTTTGTTCGACGTAACTATGCGGAATGCACCCTAGGATGACGAATGATTACTGTGAATAAAGCCATAGATAATTGCTATCATTTACAAGTGTGGATTGTTTACTTTCCCACATCACCGAATTATTTCAGAGAGGAAAACGATTAAAATCTGGAAACTGTGTCTAAATTAAATTTCATGTGCATTTTCGTGATAACTGGAAGGATAAAATTTCATAGCCGCTATTCAGACTAAGTGTTCTTTGATGATGTATGAAACTGATATACCCGTCTGATATAATCATTCATTTCACTCAAATTGAAGTGCACATTAATTATAATCTTTTCCAGTGTCAATTGAACTCAAGATAACACGACTGTTGTTGTCGTATTGAAAAACTGGCACTTGGAAACAAAGCTCTGTGTTCGCTACTCCTTCGGCAGTTGAAAATTTATAACCGTGCCTGGCAAGTGCTATTATACCTTTAGTAAATATTTGTAACTGATTCCGTGTATCCTCGATTCTTATTTTATCAGGTGTGTGTCCCCCAGTAGTTCCCTAAGGAATTTCATTTCTGAGGCTTGTGTATGGCTGAGGTCTTTCTGTCTTAATGTCCAAGCTTCACTACTATATGGAATAACCAGCAGTACCAACATCTTGTACAGCTCCAACTGTGTTTCCATCCGTGCTGTTTTCAGTGTTCGTCGAATATTTCCACACATTGCCTGGTATCTGCCTAATTTATTATTTGTTTCGCTGTTGTTGTCATATATTGTTCTTATTGGCTGTCTGTCCTGGAATGCCGCGTTTACTGATTTTAAGGCAGAAATTTTAAAGTTATATTCTTTACAGACCGTACGTAGTAAAAAAAGTAGCTCTTTGAAGATTGTCTTCAGTGTTTTGCATAACCACTAAGTTATCAAGTACCTTACGCTAGTACATTTAAAGTGTTTCTTCCCAACATAATTCCAGTGGTGCCTGATCCTTCCATTTGTGTAGGATATCATCCACATAAATGTTGAAAAGCGTGGATGATAATATATACCTTTGTCTTACTCCCTCATTAATAACCATATTTTCCCCACTGTAATTAGGTAGATTGAGTCCAAGCCATTATACAAACTATTTATACACTTTATTACGCGGTAAGCGTAAGTCGGTTTAGGCATTGTATTTTATAGTTCATACCTGTCTACCTTATCGAAGCCTTTCTCTAGATCTACAAATGCCACATAAGTGCGCAAATTGTATTTCCTGCTTGTCTCTGCTAGCTGTTTCACAGTAAATACAAAGTCAATACAAGCTCTCCATTTCCGGAAGCCATTCTGTTCTCCTTGCAAGAGCGACCAAGCTTTGCTTTTAATTAATATACTTATAACTCCGTATTTTGTGAGTTTATTTCTTTCCCCTTTCTTAAATGTAAAAGAAACGGTTGCCGGTAACCATGTATCGGGGATCTTCATTGTAAGCCACCAGGTGTTTAAGAGTTGAAGAAGGTGGAGTCTGAATAAAATTCCTCAATTCTTTATGAATTCTATATTTATGATGTTTGGTCCTGGACCCATTTATTCTTTTGTCTCCTTCTTACTATCTCTAACACTCCTAATGTAAGTAAGCCATTATTTTTATTAATTTTCCAGTCCACTCTTCATATTTTAATTTACACTCTGTCTCCCCACCTATGTAATATTTTATTGTACGTCCCCGAGATGCGACTTCGCAAGAAACTCATTCTCTATCTAAGACGGGAATCCACGCCAGGCAAATTACTTGATGCGTTGCTCTGAAGATCGAATGGCATAACGTTTATTGACAGACAAAGATAAATTATAGTCGCTAATTAAATTAAATGAGCTTCACGAGTCTCGATTTGACCCGTTAGAAAAGGGACAAACATTTCATTGATCCGAAGGTAATGATTTATACTCTGTACCTACGTCATTGCGTTCAGAAAGATTTCGAGATTCTACCACCGGACTGGAAAATGTACGCGGCCAATAGCTCGCACATAACTTTCAGCTAGCTCCTAGAGTTTTACACCGATAATCTAGAAAGAAATCTTTAGGTCGAAAGTCGGCTTTCATTTTTTCAGAGTAGAGCATGACAAGTTCCATACAAGTGCATAGGCTGAAATAAATTCTTTAGTCAGTATTACGTACCATTTTTGTTCTTAAGTCATTGTGAAGCACGCTGGTAGGTATGGGCATGTTATCTTATATTCCTATTTCAGCACCTTACCATATTCTTACGTGTGAATTTGGTATTAGAAAAACTCCATCAGATGCAAAATGCAGTGTTTATTTTTACCACTACACGTTCATTATTCTTTTATCTACAGTATTATACAATTCTTTGTTGATTTTTTCACTTTTAGACCCAAAACTATAAATTACACAAATATTTTGGTACGACTGCTACCCATTATGCTGTATTATGTTTAGATTGTATAGGCTGGCCTGCTAGATTTTATTCCATGGCAGTCCCAAAAATGTTTTCATTTGCTCAAAAAATTGCTGTGATTGTATAGTTTCTCCAAAGTCACAGGATCAAATGATCTGTACTTATGTGTTTTTGCCATGTTGTTTATACAGTGGTGTGTCTTATGCAATGCAATTACGCACACTGTTATCTCACGCCATTTTGCCACTTCACGGTTACCCATCGCTGAAGTTTTCTTTCACAAAACAACCTTAGAGAAACTTCTGGTGACCCACCTACTGCTACTTCTGCTCATTTTTTGGTCACGTTGTTTCTTGTCCAGTGGAGCGCTAGGTTTGATTATTTTGAATGAACTGATGTCTACAATAACTTAACGTTGAAAGGACCATTAGTGCTCAGAGAATTGCCTGGGAGAAAATGGTTTGTCCTTCTTTACTGTTCATAATTTTAAGTAAATTACTGCAAGGTGTGCCGGGATAATACCTTTGAATCTGGCCATATGCAATCTGTCGTCACATTCGTAATGAAAATTAGACTCTCCGCAGCTCGTGGAGTTTTAAAATTCTGAAAATAAACGAAAATATATCAACCTTTATACAGATTTACTCCAAAATACGTCCTGCCTTATATAGTTGGCCGACTCCGACTGGCTGCGATGGTCATCGTACTTGCGGTGCTACTTTTGCTTCTTTTAATGGCACGAAATTTGCGATACTTGTCCAACGATTGACTGACAAGCATAATTACGCCGGCGAGAGACGTCGGAAGAGCTGGAGGGATTATGGGCAGTTACTGCAGGGGTAGCCTCGGAGTAGGAACGGCCGATTTCGCGGCCACTGAACTCTGTGTCCAGGGACCGGACTGTACGCAGCACAGCACTTAACGGCGGCAGAGGCGCTGACGCTGGAAAAAGCTGTCGATAGCCGTCGCCGCTGACATGCTGTTTAGTTTCTAATAACACTGGCTGCTCGGCCGGCGCTCAGCTGCGTGGCATCCGATTTGAGGCGCGCTTGCTGGCGTCGGTTGGTATGGGTGGGATGGGGTGAGCAGGAGAGAGAGAGAGAGAGAGAGGGGGGGGGGAGAGGGAGAGAGAGAGAGACGATCGCATCGTAGCGACTGTCTGTCTGTCCGGAATGGACGGGGCGCCTCAGACTGCCGACTACGTGAAACGTGCCCAACAGGTTTCGTCTGTCTAGCAGTATTTGCAACGGCGTCTTCCGTGTATGCACCTGTGCGGTACAGCTGCGTGATTGCGCCTTTCGATAACTCCAGAAATGAGTGAGGCATTTCGAAAATTATTACAGGCTGGAGTCAGCCACAATAATAGGATTTCGTATTTCTTCACATAAGTCCATTTTTTTTATTTCAACATTGCTTATAGTGAGACAAACGAAAAATTATCTTTTAGTAAAAGTAATAATTTATGGAACTGCATTTTCTTGGAGACATGCGATTATTAACTTCACTTTCGGTAAGATAACTGGTGTAGCAGTGAATTAAAATTTGTGCCACAGTCGGACTTGAACTCAGGTCTCTTGCTTTCTAGGTAGATGTGCTAACCAGTACATCACCTTAGTAGCATTGTGGCTACCACAGCTGCACGGATATCCTAGTGCAATGCTCACCTTAACACAAACTGACCATTTAAGAAAGGGAAAATGGGTTGAAGGTGTGAACTGAAGTTAGCGACAGGGAGTTCACTGCACTAAGGTACACAGTGCAATTGTGGTAGCCACAGTGCTATGGGAGTTTAGTGGTTTTTTTCTTCTGCCTTAGTAAGTAGGACACCTAGGTTCAGGTATCATCCATGCCACAAATTTTAATTCACTGTTTCAGCTTCTATCCTTGCCGAGGGTATGTTTTAAGCTGAAATAACGAACAGTTTATTGATATTTTGACTAATTATTGAGCTTGGTACGTTTTTATATGTTTCATTGCTTTTATTTTTGCATTCTAACAGCTATTTAAATAGTGTATGACTTAAAACTGTTACTTTTTCACATTGTCTCTTAGGTACTTTCGATTTATTTACGTGGTGGCGAGATACATTTTCACACGTTGGCATTAAACCCTATGTGCAGTGTACATGGATATAGAACTTCTAGCATAAGTGTTGTGTCTTCACAACTTAACGTTTGTTACTCTGAAATAATGTATCTTCTCAAAGACTGTAAAATTCATGTTAACCTTAACCATGTCTTCTGCTTATTGTTATTTTTACGTATCTGCAACAAATCTAGCAACCAAGACAGGTTGTCAGCTTTAATGTATCATTGCGATCAAGGCAATTTATCTAATTTGTCTACAAACACGGTCAAGGCAAGTGCAGCAAAACCTTATCATCAAAAATATTTTATAAGAGTTTTACAATTAGCGTGTTTGGTAAGTAAAAGCACACAACATCAGAACATAGTGAGCGTAACATGGACGCTAATGTTGGACTGCAGTTAGCAGTTACAGAAAAAAATCCGAACTTCATTACTGAGGTGGTTTTTCACAAAATCTATGTGCTTCTAATAAATAAATAAATTCTGAAAGTCTACTTTTATTCAGATTAATCCTGCCCTTGAAATTTACTGTATCATCGTAAATTTAGTAGAACTTCCTTTGAGGCTTATTATTGCTATCTGGCTGAATTTACTGTGGCGAGAAGTGGCGTTTTAAAAGTAGCGACAAATCATGTTGTTTTTATTGTTGTTGTTGTCTTCAGTCCTGAGACTGGTCTGATTCAGCTCTCCATGCTACTCTATCCTGTGCAAGCTTCTTCATGTCCCAGCACGTACTGCCCCCTACATCCTTCTAAACCTGCTTAGTGTATTCATCTCTTGGTCTCCCTTTACAATTTTTACCCTCCACGCGGCCCTCGAATACTACATTGGTGATCCCTTGATGCCTCAGAACATGTCCTACCAACCGATCCCTTCTTCTAGTCAAGTTGTGCCACGAACTCCTCTTCTCCCCAATTCTATTCAATACCTCCTCATTAGTTATGTGATCTACCCATCTAATCTTCAGCATAAATCATAAAATACGTATATCCATTATGGATGACGAACTGCAACTGTGATTTAAATTGGCGATTTGTCTGGATATAAATATGTAACCGATCATTTTCTGGATTTTTATACGACTTATTTTCTGTAACATTAACTAGTTTTCGAGCCACTGCATGCTCATCATCAGATGGAGTTGGACGGGAACATTGTGTCGTGCACCAACTGCAACTACACGCTTTGGTGATGTGGAGTACACTGCACCGTGCTAACCATAGCAAACCCTATACAATAATGTAGATTATCAGGTGCACATACAAATATACACTGTACTTAGCTACACTTGGTTTCACAGCTATTCACAGAATGTAAATACATCCATTTGCAGTAGTTCACGTCCGCATACATTTAACGAAAGAGAACTCGACTGAAACGTTACGATCCCTGACAATGTAAATCTCATGATAGACCCTTCATGTTACTAACTCCCTCCGATCTTTAGTTTCACACGAACGTGGCTTAGTAATTTTCATAATTCATAATTATTTATACAACTGTAACCTTAATCACGCAAATTCACGTACATAAATGTACAACCATTGAGTCAATAGACAGACCATGTCACAAACCTCATTCCAACTAATATATTTCGCATCAATTGCTCATGAAACATCAACAATTAACATAAATTTAGACATTCATAGTTCTATATAGTAAAAAAAATGCGCTAAATATATTGACACACAGCAGTTCGATTGAAACCAGAGAAACATTTTATATATCTAACTTGTTATATAAATGTCATTGTTGTTTCACGTTTGTACCAATTTTGGTATAAGTGTGGAGGTGTGTACCGTTTGCGTCCGTTCTATCATGTACCATACACCAGGGCAAGCGTGAAGCTAGCAGCGTGCAAATTGAACAGAAGCATTAGTTTTGTAATGAGTTATTTTGGTGGAACTGCAGCAAGCAAAGATGTAACATTTTGAGAGATTGTCATTCACACTGACAGAAAGAGGTCATACAGACAAATAATAGAAGTATTCCAGGGTTGTTTGCACAGGTAGGCAGGCATATTATTAGTGATTCTAAGGTATGTAAATGTAAGGGAACACATACACACCGTACTCATTCTTAGGACCGTTATACCGCCTGCTAGTGGTATGTGGAAACATTTTAGTTTTTGTAATGTCTGAACTAAACTGTAAATTTTTAATTATTTTTGAGTTGTACCCTGGCAACTACTTTGTTAAAGATTTAAACGACATGCAAAAAGTAGAAGGTACAGCATGAAAAACATTTATTTGTATATATTTTGTTAATATTTGAGTGGGAAGTGCAACACTTCGATCACTGCCTGTAATTGTTGAGCAAGGATATGTACAGTGGCTAGCAGTGTCTGTGAACGGATGTGTGTGCAATGGTAGTGCCCAGCAAAAGAAATGTAGCACGATGAGGGTAAATTGGAAAATGCTGAGAAGATGGAGACAGCCGTTTAACGCTGTCAAGTAGTAGTCACAAAATTACATTCAAGGTACGGCGAGAGAGAGAGGAAAATGCTAGCCTACCACTACAATTACTAAACCTGCGTCAACAACGCATTTGTCCAGTAGCACAGGTAAGTATCATTAACTTGTATAAGTGCAGCCCTCAATATTTCGTAAACAATTTCAGTTTGAAAAATGAGCTTTCGTGAGTGATTTCAGAGTTTTAATGAGAAATTTACTTATGATGATAAAATTGTAGTTATGCTGAAATATCGTCTGGAAGAATTTACTTTTGGACTGGTATGTAATTTTTACATCGAGTAGTGTCATCTAAATTCGTTAATGCTATTAGGCTCTATGATTCATTTAAAGGCACTGCGTTTTTGCTTCATGAAATAGTTTAGTAATACCACACTTTGAAAAGTCTTCACAGTCACTTTTCAACATTGTACTAACTGCTGGGTAATTTCGACAGATATGTTGTTTCCATCGTTTGCAATATTATTTTTATGCGTGCATAATAATAGCATATTGTGCATCAGTTGTGTGCGTCAATTTTTTCTGAGGGTATGCTATTCTTTTAATTTAACAGGACTCTGGGTGGCCAATTAGCCTAGGATCAACGTTTCTTACAAGGGAACCTCCCCATCGCACACCCCTCAGATTTAGTTATAAGTCGGCACAGTGGATAGGCCTTGAAAAACTGAACACAGATCAATCGAGAAAATAGGAAGAAGTTGTATGGAACTATGAAAAAAAAAGCAAAATATACAAACTGAGTAGTCCATGTGCAAGATAAGCAACATCAAGGACAGCATGAACTGAGGAGCTTCGTGGTCTCGTGGTTAGCGTGAGCAGCTGCGGGACGAGAGGTCCATGGTTCGAGTCATCCCTCGAGTGAAAAAATATTTATTTTCAGACAATTATCAAACTTCAGGCACTCACACACAATCAACTTCGCTCTCCAAAATTCCAGGACATGTTCCGATTTGCTTGGACATATGCAGGATTTGACGCTCTACACACGGAAAAATTTGAAAACTTTAAAAACAAATGTTTTGACAGAGCACAGGGAAAACTGTGCGACTGTGAAACTGTTGCATTCATTTGTTGCAGTTTATGTGACAAACTCTTATGTTTAAATCACTTTTTGGGAGTGATTATCACATCCACAAGAAAACCTAAATCAGGCAAGGTAGAAGAATCTTTTTACCCATTCGCCAAGTGTACAAGTTAGGTGGGTCGACCACATATTCCTGTCATGTGGCGCACATGCCGTCACCAGTGTCGTATAGAATATATCAGACGTGTTTTCCTGTGGAGGAATCGGTTGACCTATGACCTTGCGATAAAATGTTTTCGGTTCCCATTGGAGAGGCACGTCCTTTCGTTTACTAATCGCACGGTTTTGCGGTGCGGTCGCAAAACACGGACACTAAACTTATTACATTGAACAGAGACGTCAATGAACGAACGGGCCAGATCATAACTTTGCGAAAATAAAGAAAGTAAGCTTTTCACTCAAGGGAAGACTTGAACCATCGACCTCTTGCTGCGCAGCTGCTCACGCTAACCACGGCGCTCCTGAGCTCAGAATGTCCTTGATGTTGCCTATCTTGCGCATGGACTACTCAATTTGTATATTTTGCTTATTTTTTTCATAGTTCCACACAACTTCTGCCTGTTTTCTCGATTGATCTGTGTTCAGTTTTTCAAGGCCTATCCACTGTGCCAACTTATAACTAAATCTGAGGGGGGTGCGATGGGGAGGTTCCCTTGTTAGTAGGGAAGGAGTTTGCAAGCGGTCGCGTCACAATACTGAAATGAAACCTTTCCTTAATTTTTAAAGTCTCAGTGTGAACCCGTCGTTTTTCGCTTAGGAGTTTTTAATGGCTTCGTCTCTAAAATTACCCATTTCCATTACGTTCGCCCGCTGATAAAATGCCACGCCGGCAGCTTAGCCAGGTCCTCTTCGCATCGCCGCCATCCTCCCTCAGGTGGCAGCTCGTTCCATCGTTTCCCGCGATTTACTCTTGTAGCCTCGTCTCCAGCTACTGTGCGTAATGAGGCGGGCCGTGCTGGCAATGCCACTGCGCTTATGCACGTTTTACGCGCTCTTAAGAACCTTCGCTCGGCGCCCATTTGATCCGGCAAACCAGTTTTAATGGATGCAAATGTTTTTAAGCCTCTGCGTTTACGGCTTGGCGTCAAAGAGTATCATATCCCTTCTACCTCTTTAGTGGCGTATTTCTCTTTCCTTTTTCTCGAGTCCGCCATACGGGTAACTATTGCTCCTCCTCGGCTTACCTCCATAGTCTCCCACTCCCAACCTGCCCACCTGTAAGAGTCGTCCCTGCCTCCTTTCTCCCAGTTCCGACTTGGCAGCAACCGCCTTTTCTGTGTTATTTTTCACCGCAGCAACAGTGTTTTACTCTGTTACGGGCGCTGACTGACCTCTCGTGAGATGTTAATTAGTACTTTAGTTGCAGTTGGCAGACATCGTCGGAAATTATAATACAGGACAAAATACGGAGCTTGGAGCCAGCGCTAGAAAATTCTAAACACTCCGCATTAGCTACTGTCGGCAGCCTTCGAGAAATTATCGCCGCGCCTAAGGTGAGGGCCTAATTAGTGACGTCATCACACGTGGAGGTTTATCTTGTTGCGAGTTTCATTACTTTTATTTTTAGAGCTACGTAAAACATCGAACTTTACTACTTGGCAGCTTAGAAATGGAGTTACAACAGCGAACATAGCGCGCATCTCATGTGTATGTAACAGCAGAACGAAGCCAGGTGCACGAGTGCAAAGCAAATGCTGCCTCCGCTATACTCACTCGACAAAAGACGGGACGGGGGAATTTCAACTACGCTTGCGACAAAACCAACGCTCTGCCAATCCCTTTTACTTGATGCTTCATTACACGCTTCATCGACAGCTGTCGTACCTTCACAAATCAGATCTGCTGCTTTCTAGCACAAAGTCGTTGCTGGGAAGAGAGACGAAGAGAAAAAGAAGAAGAAGGAGATAGAGAGAGGAAGGGAAAGAGACACGGATGGCAGCGATTGTAACCTGTGGACACAGTTTCGCTAACGTGATAGGGAATGAGGAAACGCCTGACGAAAGAAGGTGTCAACCGAACCCAGCGTCACCTGCTACGGTCAGACAATTTGCCGCGACCGGCATTGCATTACGAGCCACAGCTTCTTGTAACTGAAGCAATGGAGATAAAAGGTAAGTCACCACACGTAGAAAAAGGGCCATTTTCTACAGGTTCTCGTTGACTGGAAAACTGGTGTATTAAATGCATTTACACACCTACAGTTACTGCTGTAAAGTATCTGGTGCTGAAAAGTATACTTATTAAATTTCAGAATGAAACGGTTCATATGTGTATCGTTTTGTATTGTTAAGCATTTCCGTATCTGTGCATATGAAATCGAAAACTTGGTGACCTTTCGCGGGAGAGCAGTGTCTGAGGTATTAGACTCTTACTCTGGACGATTTGGGTTCAGGTTTCTTGACAGTTTTCCTTGGTTTTCGTAAACACTTGAGACAAATACAACCATTATTCCTTAAAAAAGATAAAGGTCGATTTCTCCTGGTAGTTTTTCTTAGTTTTCGTAAAAACTTAAGCAAATATCACCTTTGTCCCTTACACAAGATAACAGTCGACTTCTTTCAGTACTTATTTTCATTACTCGATGTTTCCTCTCGAATAATATCATACCTAATGCCTATCAACAGTGTTACATGTTCTTAGTCTACGAGATGGTGGGGACATGTTTGGCGTTAAGCATACAACATTACAGCAGTCTGGCTCTTACTAACTACACGCTACCACTTCTCTCGAATGTAGGAGAAAGATACCTCAATCGGTAAAACACTAACACGAGAGAACAAGGTTTCACTTTAGATTACTGGTACGCCACGCAATTTTAATCTGCCTGCAAGTTTTCGCTCCTCTCCTCTTGTTCCTGATCAACGAATGGTGTAAAAAGTCTCTCGCCGGAAGTCATAAAAAATGTTCAAATGTGTGTGAAATCTAATGGGACTTAACTGCTAAGGTCATCAGTCCCTAAGCTTACACACTACTTAACCTAAATTATCCTAAGGACAAACACACACACCCATGCCCGAGGGAGGACTCGAACCTCCACCTGGACCAGCTGCATAGTCCATGACTGCAGCGCCTAAGACCGCTCGGCTAATCCCGCGCGGCAAACGTGACTGCATTCAGGCTGTCACTGCACAAGTGTCATGTGTAGCTGCAGGTGAAAACGGAAACGTCAGCTGCCCAGGGAGAGTGAAGTGGAGACAAAATGGAGTCACGAATTTCAGCCCCAAAGAAGTCCTCAATGTTAATATTAACTATCTAAGGCACCCTCAATAAAAGAACAAAACTATTACTGTCTCTTGAAAAAGTACAAGTCCCTCGTGCAGCCAGTATGTATATATTGGGTGCTTCAGCCGTCCCTACCTACGGGTTTTATGCAACCCACAACACCTTCAAAAGCCATGCGTGAGATGGTACTATTCTCTCTTTCGCTACGGGCAAACTATTAGTTTTACAGGAAAAATAAATAGGACCTTTTTGTAGGAAGTTTAATGTAATTAAATTTTGTACTGGGATACGTTTCCGCTGGAGGCCATAGTATTCGGCTTATTCGAGTAAAACGTGTTTCAAGGGCAGTCTTGTACGTTTTGCTTGAATTCGAAAACTGCTGCCTCTAGCGACAACATATACCAGTATTTAACTACATTAAATTTCCCACAAAAAGGTTTCCTGTTGGACTAATAGTTTTAGCATAGCGAGCGAGAGAAAATGAGGATCATTCATGTAAGTTTTGACAGCACTGAGGGTTGCATAAAGCTGGTATGTAGGGGCAGTGAATCGTCCTGGGTGTGTGTATGTGTGTATATGTCATTGTGTACCATTGATGTGAGTCGAACGTGTACAGTACTCGTCGCTTTCTCACAACACTTAAGAGCGCAGTCTATAGACATAAGATGAGCGAATCCAGTAGTCATTGCTCCGACAAAATAATAAGAAAGCCATCCTATTTGTAGGTCACTGTGCACAAAGACAATGCCGACACAGTAAATGAACCTATTGGCAATACAACTGGTTATTTTTTTAATGTGTCGCCTAAACAGTACAAGTTGTAGGAGAAGTCAAAAGATCTCGAAATATACGTCAAGACGTAAGGTTAAAAGCTAGTCGGTTGCAGTTGTGACTAACATCAACCATAATGAGATTCACAGATAGCAAAGTTCTGTATAACTCAAATTAAATTACGAAATGACGCAAATACGTCGGTAGATAACAAAAACTGTGGAAACTGTGTGGGGCTAGCGAAACAATATCTGATCTGGGCAGCTCACGTAATCAAACGGTACCACAAGAAGTCCCAAATATAACCTAAATGAACAACACAGGTTGCGTTACAATGTAAGCAAGTAACGAGATGCACAGAATATATATCTTGCTACCAACAACTGCGCTACTTACATTCCCTTAAACAGCACCGACCGGTGCCTGGAAATGATGTCTTCTCTGCATTGGTCTGGAGCACAAAGCTCTCCCCCCTATGGCCCGGAACAGAATGCCCAGAATCCAAGTTCAATGCCTGACATAAGCAATATTGACAAAGGGCAGATTGTTACGACCCTGTGGCTGGGAACGAGCATCTCGAAAACGGGGAGGTGGTCGCCTTTTGGTGTGCTGCTGTCGTGAGTGCCTATGGATAGTCGTTAGAAGACGGTGAAACCACGAGCAGGTGGCAATGGGCTCCTCATCACGGAACTTGGAGGTCGGAAGCTTTCCCGCTCTACGAAGCACGATAGGCGACGATCTGTGGCTGATTTGACAGCAACGCGCAATCCTGATGCAGGCACAAGTATTTCCGAGCACGCCGTTCACGCACCAGACGACCCCTACATACCGTAAGATTGGAGTGAGCACGGGGACATTGAGTATGGACCGTGAACCAATAGAAACGCGTCACTTAGTGAGATAAATCAAGTTACTATGGTCATGTCCAAATACGCCATCATCCAGGCGAACGTTTTGCTCAAAACAAGCGTCCCACCACGGACGCACGCCAAATGTTATGGTATTGTGGACATAAACCTGGGCATCCATGAGACCTGTAGTAATTGAAGACACCATGGCATCTGTGCCCTATGTGAAAATTATTGTGGACCCTCTGCATCCTTCATGTTTTTTGTCTTACCTGATTGCAATGGCAGAAAAACTGTCAGAGTCGCAGGGCCAAAATCGTGCTACAGGAGTCTGAGCAATACAACGGCGAACCCACATTGGTCCACAATTAACGGGAATTGAGTGCCATATACCTCTGGAAACTGAACAAGGAATTTCGAATCCATTTCGTTCAAAAGTGGTCATAATGTTTCTGCTCATCAGAGTAAGTTCATGATGGTATGTACTGAATTCCGTGCGTGAGTTCTCTGTGCGATGAGCAGTGTTGGTGACGCGGTCGAGCGGTAGCAGTCGGGTCAAAGCACTTGTGCCCACGTCGGATCTGGCCCAGGAGGGCAGAATACTCACTCCGATCGGCGAGCAAGGTAAACAAATTATGCTACTGGCATAGCTAGCTCAGAAAAAAAGACATCACACACTAAAAATTGTGATGTTCATAAAGCAATATGCAGGAATCTAGTAAGTCGTGGGTCTCTACCGACAGCTGCCGCACTGTAAATCCCTCATTACAAGACCAGCAACGGATCGCGTTTAAGAGCGCTACCGATCCGAGGCTAATTTCCGGTCGTCCACCTGATTTGATACCGCAGGGGAAAAACGAACAGAGCGGTGGCCGCTCTCCTCTGCGATGTGGCGCCTGTCTAGACACCTTGTGCCAAGCGCTTTTTCCAGCCGTCGTACTAGCTGGTATGCCGATCGGCTTTTATGACCTACGGTCAACGGCCTCTCCGCTCTTGCCTGTTCAGTCTTCTCTTCCCCTAGCTTCTACTACATCCACATCCCCAACATCTACAACTCCAAATATACTCGATATGGCAGAGGGTATTAAGTGCTGATATTAGCCATTCCCTGCCTATTCATTCCTCCCAGAGAGCGGGAAAAAATGACCATCTCTACTTCTCTATAAGTATGTTTCTCCAATTACTCGCATTTAAATTCTCTGTGAGGTAACAGATGCGTTAAGTTTTCCATTGTTGGCGGAAACTGAGAAACGTTTACTGTAAAAACTCAGAAAAAATGCACAAAATTATCAGGGTGCGAGATGCAAACAAGTAAAACCAAAGCAAAGAGACTTGTAAATAAACAAGAATGCCAGTGCAGACAACTTGAGACAAGAGTAGACTCTCTCAGTTCGCTTAGGCATATATATTTACTTTATATTAGGCATGTTTTAGGCATATATATTTACAGTATTTCCTCAGTAACATGGTTGCAAAAGGATTAGATGGATGCCTGATCTTGATCTTAATGTAATTCATAAGATGCCAGCGTCAGAAGAAGGAGAGAAAGAAGACTGAAGTTAAGCATCCAATAGTCAGCGTGGTCATCAGTAACAGAATAACAGCTCAGGCAGGGCAGGGATAGAGGGATAGAAATCGGAGATGAACCATTCGAGCTTGCTCAGCAATATCCTTAATGTTAATCCAGCGAAGCACCAAGATATTAAATCCGGATGACTGGACTTGCATCTCAAATCCTACTCTCTAGTGGAATGTGATATCTGTATGTTAAGCTGCGCCATATCAGTATATTGGTGACATCCAGTATTTATGCAATGTTACGCCATAGCACAGTCTTATAAACCTCTCTATCGTTAGTATTCAGTGCAGTTTTCGTCGTCAGTCTGATGTGCGATAGACCACCGTTACAGGGGAGTTACCATTACAAAGCTTCATTTCATCCTATATCGTATTTGTTTATTTATTTGCTGGCATTTACCTTTAACCTGATACCTAGCAGCTATGACTGGTTATGTCATATTTATTAATTCATTACTTAATAAAATAGTGTTACATGTATTCTGCTGAAAGAGGCAAGGGCATCATCCGGGAGCGTTGAGTTATACTGTTCATAAATTACAACCACCTGTCTTACTGTAATGCGATAGTGTTTTAATAGATTCGAAATGAGAATTTCAATATAAGTTAACGTACGTTTACATAATTAAAGAGCCTGTGCTTCGGTATATACGGTATATTTATGGTCTTGTAATGATTCTGTAATGTCTGGTAACAGGTATTGCTATGTCGTACCTTTATGGGACCACACTCTGAGCACGATAGGGGCATGGAAAGATATGATGATGTTCCTATACCACTTTCTTAGTCACATACATATCACGGTGCACCGTATTTTAGCACACTATTTTTGCTTTCAGACGACCGTGCAGTTGTCGACCAATTTTCCTTCAATTTTAACGGACACTAACACGGAAGTGTTTCGTCTTTCCAGGTTTTGTGAACTGTTCTTATTCCCTAAAATTTTAGGACGACCTCTTTAATGCGTTCTCAGCATGGCTATCTCATCGTGTTTATTCTATGTGACCAGCAAATCACATATTCCCGTGAATCTAGTTTAGTATTTTTCTTGTCTAATTTGTTTTAATTGGCAGTTTCAGAACATCTGGCAGTGGCATCGTTGCCTGTAGATACTGCTGGAATCGCCGCCTCAAACATTCCTGCGAGCGCCGCATGCGGCGCTTTGAACGTTGCCACCAGTGAAGAACGTCCAGGCCGCCGACCAATGAAGACCTCCAGGACGCTGTTGTAAGCTACGGGAACCCGAACATCGGCCTTCTAGTTCAAAATTACTTCTAGTTGAGTTTACTTTTGACTGCTAGTTGGAGACGGGTTGTTGATTCTACCGGCAAACATTCAGTGTACCTAGACACACGCCCGTGTCGGGCCTCTGTTCATAGCTATACACGGCTGCCACAAGTTGTCAACACTGTAGCATCTACTTCACTCAAGTATATTTAAAGTGCACTTGTGTCAGCTAATATTTTGCTTGCCTGTCCACATTTTTGCAGTGACATATCCTTTTCCTATCTTCCACCCACTTATCATTAGCAGCAATAGCAGTGAGGACATTACATTTGGATCCTCGGAACGTAACAGTTATCCATCGATAGACCTACAAGACCACCAGGAGTTCAATGACTGACACGACCAAGAAAGAGCATATTTTGATTTCGGTCTTGTGGCTCTTATCGATACTACAGCTGTATAGCCTGCAGCTGACAAGGTTGTTCAGGTGGGTGAACGAACTACATACTTGCGACAGCCTTACCAGCCACTGGTAAGACGGCAGTTTGTTAAAAGAGAAGTTCAATGCTGTGGTGGCAAAACGAATTAGCACCTCGTCTCCGGTCGACGAAAACAAGTTCCATAATGGCGCTAAATAAAATGCGAAACGCTCGGCGCCATGGCGCTTGTTACTCGTTTGCACCTCTTCCGTTCGCTATAGTGCGCGTCTGACAAGTGCATCGAAGACACTGGTGGAATAGCACGAAGCTCTAGAACTGGATTAGGAGCAGGTCCGTCGCTTTTCGCCGAGCCGGTCCAGAATTTAATAAGCCGTTACCTGCGGAACGATTAGATCAGTTACCGGCGTTCTCAAGCTGACTGCTTGGCATTAGCAAATGTCGGGTTATTTATAAAGGAGATGGAACAGGTGCACGCATTTAGAGTTTTTGGGCAGCCCGCTCTGAAAGCTAGTAATGACGTATGGAATTCTGCCACACCCAGAATTGGACTAATTATCTTCCTCGTGATCAAGCCTACCTTCTTTTTTTCCTGCCCATTCCGTTTCTCGAACGGTTAGGTGGTAGCCTCTCAATTAAGCGACGTGTAAAGTCGGTTTATCGAAGGAAAAGAAAGAAGATTTAAACCACAATTCTGCGGTGGCTATTACTTTCTCATTCTGAATAATAACATGTTTTCTTACGTCTAGTTTTTCTGCCGAGTCTCTAAACGGCCTCACGAACGAGTTATCGCGAGAAACCTGTACTTACAGCAACGAGGGTCATGGAAAGAATAAAATACTGAGATAAATGGGGTGCGTGTTACCCGAAAGCATAAAACATAATACGGTACAAGGGAAGTGAAATCGTCGCACTAAGAGACATTCAACATTACCTGTCTAGTATGTGTATATGGAAGCACAGCAACAGTCTTAAAGGTAATTGAGCAGCCAAAAGTTGTTCTCAATAAAAACTCGAAATGAGTGTGGAGCATAAAACAATCCTTCATGTTACTCCAAAAGGAAACAACTAGTTCCTATACGAAATACTTTGTGTCATTCATTTCGAGGTCTAGATTTAATTTTTATGGTTTTGATGGTACTGAATTAACAAATTTTTGCCGAGTTACGTAGTCCATAATCTATCAGGACATAGTACCATCTCAAATGTAATATACAGAAATTTATTACGTGGACACTTTGACGCTTGGATGAACAACGAACACTAAGTTTTACGAACAATATAGTCGACACTACTTTGTTTAAGTTGTCAGTCTTCTGACTGATCCTCTTTATCCTCTAGAGTTCCCCCTAGTACCATGGAGCTATTACCTGATGTCTTAACACATGACCTGTCCCTTCTTCTTGTCAATGTTTTCCATGAGTTCGTTTCTTTGCTGATTTCGGGAAGATCCTCCTCATTCTTTATCTTATCATTTCACGTAATTTTCAACACGCTTCTGTAGCACCACATCTCAAACGCTTCGATTCTCTTTGTTCCCGTTTTCCCATTGTCGATGATTCACTAATAAACGATGCTGTGCTCCGGACGTACATTCTCAGATATTTCTTCCTCAAATTGAGGTTTACGTTTGACACATTTAGCTGAACGCAAACAGTTCCACAGCTTTCAGTGTTCAGAGTGTCGCGGTATAGATTAAGCTCTTCTTGTTCCTAATAATTTGGGAAGAGCTAATAATTTGCTCAAAATCGCGGCAACTATTATAAATCATGTAAGTTTTGAACGGATTTCTTCTTCCTTGTGGTAGATGTAGTAGAACGCCACCTTTCCAACGGTTGGTACTGCATCACTAAGGCAAACCTTTGTATGAAAAATGGCTAGGATAGTTAATATGTCCCATTTAGTTGGCAAGGGGAAGTCGGAAGACTACCGGGTTATGACAACACTCAGGCCACAAAAGTTATGCCGCGTTATTTTAAGAGGAGTAGGCGTTAGCGTCTTATAGTTTTTAAAGCAATAGACAACATTTCTGTTACTACCAATAATTACGTAGGCGCCCAAGTCATCCTGCATGGGCCATCGGTGTTTTGCGGTGCAGTTTTGAACTTCACTCTCGCTAACAAGGATACGAATGAACACGGTAACGGCTGGGTCACCGCTGCTCTTGTACGTGTACCAAAAGTCGATGAAGTAAAAGGGCTAGATAATTTCAACGCACGTGATGTCATTGCTTATCGGACATTTCAGATTTGTGAAGTTTACAACAGAGATAAGGGTTCATCGTATCACATGTCGACTACGCCTTTGGTTCTCAGGACCAGGAATCATCGTAAAATAAATGAATCTGAATCTGTCTCAGTGTGGGTGAAAGTTGTTGACAACTGTAAAAAGATCGCACTCGTTGGTGATCTGACTCATTATTACAGAAATTAAATGAAGTTCCCTTCCTTATCCTTAATCATTGTCTATACAAGATCCACCTCTCAGGAGGTGATATTTCCTTGCAAATCGTAATGATACCCTGTGTATTACAAAAAATAGTACATTGTGCACCATACAAAGTTCCTTGTTAATATCAGTCTTTTTTTTATTTTATTTGTATTTTTGTGATGGTTGGGGGGACTCAAAATCTACTTCTACGGACAATCCAGGAGAAGGCTGGCAGCCAGTGGCGAAAAACACAGCAACTACTGACTGTTGGCCCGCTGCGGCTCCTGCGACAAGGCAGGCGGGCCGGCGATATCTTACTGACGGCTCGCGCGTAATTACTGGAGCAGAGCAGAGCAGCAGGTGGTAATTAACGCCGCCATTCTGCTGGGTCGAGGCTGCAGCCGTCAGCAGCATCCTTCACCGCGGGACCATCCGACGCGTGCATTAGCAGCCCCTCCATACCGCCTCAACCACACATGCGATGGTACCTCAGTTACTGCAACCTGTGGAATACGACTTATTTTCCAGAGACGACGCTCATTCCGAGAATGCCAAGGAATACTAGGGCAGTGGCAGCCGAGCAGTAGGTAAGGGGTTCGAGCTGCGGAGGTGGAACATGTTCTCGCCACTAGTAATGTGAGTGAAGTGCAGGTGGAAGGAGGAATGTGTTGTGCTTGAGACCTGGTCATTATTAAGAGTGTTCCGCGTCTCACATTAAAAGATTCTAGGGGTTATAGAAGAGTCTCAGTCGATAGGAATCCCATGCTCGGAAGTGTGCCGTCTGGATGTAAACTAAGTTTTAAGATCGGATCACTTTCAAATCTCCCTCTTCAGAGTAACGCACATGGGCGCTGACCTCTGACCTGTGTGCACTGCAGCAGTTGCTCGACGTGTTGGACAAGAATTATCTGCAGCCTATGATGTCATACACACTGTGCACAGATCCTGGTGCGTGTGTCCGCCTCGGCAGTTGCACAGTTACTGCGGTGGATTGCTAAACGAAGAGTCCAGGTCTGATCCTCGGCCAGGTCGGAGATTTTCTCCTCTCGGGGACTGTGCGCTGCGTTGTCCTTACTTTCATAATTCACGTTAATATTGAGATGGCGGAATAAACTCGGCCAAATAGCCAAATTACTAAAAATTTAAAAATAAAAGCTCTGGTCGCATCCGTGGAGCACCACAGTCAATCCTCCTAGTTGCTAACGTACCACTTTCTGACAACTATTGTTGTAGTCTTACGATAATGGTAAGTGATGGACTGAGGAAAGTGGAAAACGTACTCGATACATGCGTTGTGCAGCTCTACAATTACGTACGATCAGTAATTTTAAAGTCCTTCGATCTTCTTACTTATTTTATATCCAAACGGTACACTTCGGTACGTGGGTCACTTATCAAAACGTTATCCACTGAATATCTTCTACAAACCCTAGAGGGCTGCGACAGAAATTGTGAAGCATCTTCTATACAAGGCCAACCAGTGTCCTAGGCGAAGTACGACGCCTCAAAGAAGTATCTCACGAGCTGACAGCATGTGATTTTATTGCTGTCCACTTTTCTCCACTCTTTCTTTCTTTCTCTCTCTCTCTATCAATCTGACTCTCACTCTCGCTCTCATCGCCATCACCAACATAATAACAAAATAATACGACGGCCGTTCAGTAAGTATTGCAACACTTTATTTCGACCATTTTCGGTTCAAAAGAGTGCAGAGCTTCTGGTGGAGTGTCCGCAGCTCGTGGTCGTGCGGTAGCGTTCTCGCTTCCCAAGCCCGGGATCCCGGGTTCGATTCCCGGCGGGGTCAGGGATTTTCTCTGCCTCGTGATGACTGGGTGTTGTGTGCTGTCCTTAGGTTAGTTAGGTTTAAGTAGTTCTGAGTTCTAGGGGACTGATGACCATAGATGTTAAGTCCAATAGTGCTCAGAGCCATTTGAACTCTGGTGCAGTATCGGGGAATATTCGTGCTTCAA
This sequence comes from Schistocerca cancellata, assembly GCF_023864275.1. NCBI lineage: Eukaryota > Metazoa > Arthropoda > Insecta > Orthoptera > Acrididae > Schistocerca > Schistocerca cancellata. The sequence continues at coordinate 462,589,726 of NC_064632.1, read as the reverse complement.
CCCCTTACAGTTTAATGAAGTATTGTTAGGTGGCGGTACTATACATAGCCTCCAAAATGTCGTCTGTAACGGAGGTGCGTTGCACACAAAAAAAAAAGTCTCTAAGCACTATGGGACTTAACATCTGAGGTCAGCAGTCCCCTACAACTTAGAACTACTTAAACCTAACTAACCTAAGGACATCACACACATCCACGCCCGAGGCAGGATTCGAACCTGCTACCGTAGCGGTCGCGCGGTTCCAGACTGAAGCGCCTAGAACCGCTCGGCCACACCGGCCGGCCGTTCCAAGCAGATAGCTATTTTTGACTCCCTTTTGGCGGAAAACTAGAGTACCGCAGATATTCACAGCCGATTGCAGAATGACTACCGAGACATGGCAGTGTACAAAGGCACGGTTTGTCGGTGGGCGTGGCGTCTGTTATCATCACAACTAGATCGCGCACACATCCCCGATCTCCGGCGAGGCAGTCTGCTGCACACAGCTGTCACTGCCCCAGTGCTGGAACGCTTGGAGATCCTCATTCGACCGATCACTATCAGGCACTTATCTGCTCAGCACCACTTCTCTGTTGGTGGCGCTGACACACTCGTCCACCAGTTGATGTATCAAGGGTTGTTCCCGGTGCGTTCCTAGCCGCCTATCAGACGACCATAAAGAGCAACGAAGGGCCATCTGTGAGGAACTCCTTGCACCTGAATTCCCTGCACCTTACGTGGCTGATCGTGACAATTTTTGGTCGAACTTCGTCACAGGCGATGAAGCATGGTTTCATCACTTCGAACCGTAAACAAAACGGCAATACATGGAGTGGCATACCCCACCTCTCCTCCGAAGAAAAGTTCCAACGCCGCACACTCGGATAAAGTCATGACGATAGTCCGCTGGGACTCTGAAAGGGTCACTTTGTTTCAAGTCCTCCCTAACATTGAAGCGATCAACTCCGAAGCGTATTGTGCTACGGTCGGGAGACAGAAGAAATGACTTCAATGTGTGCCGGCCGGAATGGGCCGAGCGGTTCTACGCGCTACATTCTGGAACCGAGCGACCGCTACGGTTGCAGGTTCGAATCCTGCCTCGGGCATGGATGTGTGTGATATCCTTAGGTTAGTTACCTTTAAGTAGCTCTAAGTTCTAGGGGACTGATGCCCTTAGATGGTAAGTCCCATATTGCTCAGAGGCAGTTCTTTGACTTCAATGTGTTAGTCATCACAAAAAAAGCAAATGAAATTTTCCTTTTCCATGACAACGCAGGGCCTCAGAGCAGTCTGCATAGCCGAGAAGAGCTCGTAAAACTCATTGGACTGTTCTTCCTCATCCACCCTACAGCCCGGATCTTATACCTTCCGACTTAGGTCAGTTTGGTCCAATAAAGGACGCACTCCGCGGAAAGCAGCTCTTGTTTTATGGGGAGGTTATTGATGCAGCAAGACGTTGGCTCCTACATCAACCCACATCAACCAGTAAAGTGAGAACATGCACGCTTACAGGCCCTGCTAGTAAGGTGGCGTAAAGGCGACGCATTGAACGGAGATTATGTCGAACAACAAGATTTTGTAGCGAAACAAGTGGGAATAATACAGTGTATTGAAATACTGAACAAAAACCAACCTGCTACGAAAGAGTTACATTACTTATTGAACGCGCATCGTATAAGCAGTTATTAGTCACCTACATTTTTCTTATTGAAGGCCAATGCCAGCTTAAATAAATGTCAGATTAGCCGGATGAAATGTCATAGTTTTCTGACCGGCAGTTCAATACGATTTCATTACGGTTAACAGAAATATAACCTTGGTGAATAGAAGAATGGCCATGTTATCCATTGTGGTAGGACCTAAAAGGACAAGAAGATGGTCAACAAAGAGCTAGAAATGAAACAAGAAAAGAGAGAAGTTCGCACTTTATCCTTACCGTGCATCATCGGCGAATGAAACAGCTCATTGGGAGTGTAACAGACACTTTTTTCCACAGGTCTAGTTTAATTTATTCCAGCAACAATGTCAGTTTCCTCGTACACTTGTATCACAAGCTTTATTTGTTGTTCAATTTATTTACAAACTGCATACTACTCTTTTTGTAAGAGAAAAAAAAAATATGACCGTGCTGTAAACTCTCTCGATGCAAACACTGATCAGTTCTGATGTTGCAAAAATTTTCACCCAGAACCTAAATGTATCCGCACCAAGCGTAGCATCACGGAAACGACAGCGTATAAATCGCGTTTCGCTCCGGCGGACACGAAGATTACGTTGCAATAACGACGGCGAGAGCATCCGAGTTTATAAAGTGCAGCTGTTTTGACGCAAAAGAATCCAAACAGAACACGAAAGGAGAGCTCAGTCGCCGCTGCTGGCGTTTGTTTTGCCCCTGCGGCCGCCGCGTCAAGGAGCGCAGCGGACAATAATTGCAGTGTCAAGTACAAGGCGGCTGCCGTTGCGGCGACGGCGGCGGCGGGGGTGTTTACCGCCTTCCAGAAAACAGGTTTGGCCGGCAGTTCGTCCGGCAAACGCTGGAACTAAATCTGGGCACCCCGGCCGCGACTTGCCAGCGCTTGCCCAAAGATGCACGGCGCTAAGTATGACGAATGGCTAATTTACTGCCTGCCACTTTATCTCAGACGTTTGCCGCAATACTTCGTGGCTCCTTTTATTTATTTACTCGTACTTATTTTCGGCCTCTTTATGTCTCCTCTCTCTCTCTCTCTCTCTTTCTCTCCCTCTTTCTCTCTCACTCCCGCTCTTGGTCCTGGAGTTTTCGCAATTTCACGTTGCTTCTTTCCAGATTTATGAGTATCTTTCACCTCTCTTCCGCTCTCCCACCGGATGTTACGTCCCTTTGTAGTGCTTACTATATATTCGGCGCGTGACTGCGGCTGTTGCGAGCTGAACTCGCGTGGAACGTCCCGACAAATGATTCATGGGGTCAACAGAGATCCTTCAGTCGTGATTTATTCCCCGGTCGCTGATAAATGGGGAATTTTAGACGTGCGCGGGGAAATTTCGGCCTTGCGGGGCAGTCACGAGCGTAAAATTAGTACTTTTACCAACAGTGAGGGTACTGTAATGAATGTCGAAAGTACCACTCCTGGGTGGGCCGGCGGCGTTTTTGAAGTGGGAAGTAGCTTCCAGTTGTTACGCTGCCACCGGGATGCCTCGGTCCTCATTCGCCTGAGACTTCTAGCCCCGGCCGTCGTTGTATGTAGAAGACCGACAGCATGGTTTCTCGTGGATAGATGAAGATACACGTTACGTATGCCAAATATGTGACTTTGGGCCAGCGCAATAATTTAGGGGCATCATTTAATACTCATTCTGTATGCGGTGAAGTAATGGTGTGTATATTCGAGAGAGTTCGCATGCTGCAACCGCACACTGTGCACCGCGAACATCTCCTGATATCAGGGCAGTCTCGCTACCTCGTAAAGCATAGGTTGCTTGTGCGATTCCAGCATTGGGTTCAAAATGGTTCAAATGGCTCTGAGCACTATCGGACTTAACTGCTGAGGTCATCAGTCCCCTAGAACGTAGAACTACTTAAACCTAACTAACCTAAGGACATCATACACATCCATGCCCGAGGCAGGATTCGAACCTGTGACCGAAGCGGTCGCACGGTTCCAGACTGTAGCGCCTAGAACCGCTCGGCCACCCCGGCCGGCAGCATTGGGAATGAGGGTGGGTTGCAAAAATGAGATTAAACTGATTGTTCGATATTGTTTTAGGGTTTGAAACTGTCAACATCAATAAGCCTTAATAAGTGTAATACCTAGGCATAAATATAATGTGTGTCAGCATATTCAGAAAAGAAAATTGTCGGAACTAGGAGTTGACGGCTTCTGACTTATGAGCCAATGTAGCTAGCTCGCGTGCATGTGAAAGACCAAGAACCGTTGCCGATACTACCTGCGGTTTTTCCTTGGTGGGAAGACGACAGTGGGGTTCACTGAGCCTCGTGATGCAAATTGAATAGGGTATTGAGTAAGAAGCAGCGGATCCAAGTCGACAACGACTGGGAGAGTGATCTGTTGATTTCATAAACCTAAATTTTGCATCAGAACGACGCCATATGCAGAGGACAATACGATAATCAGTCGGCATTGTGCGATTGTCTGCGACTGATCACGATATGTATTTTATTTGTTTGTTTTACTTACGAGCCACTAAGTTCATCAGAAGATATTAGAGACTTCTCTGCCTCTGTAGAATGGTACATACTTCCCTCTTGTGGAGTTGTCTTCGAAAGCTCTCGATTGCTCAAAAACTATTGCTTTTTTCGTACTGATATGGCAGTTGCAGCCGCGATTGCTACCACTAGGAAGAATTTGGGCCGTTAGAGAACAACCCACGTGGAATGATACAACCATCCCTCCTACCCGCAACATTTGACATTATAGTACGTGATCAAAAAATACAAAGAAAACTGACGTGATTCATGGAATATGAAAAGATTAAAAATGTCCCTACATGGACATATTTGAAACAATAGTATTAGTTAACAGATGAAAAGAGGATAATCCATTTACTTATGAATAAATTGAGGTGCAAGACAAGCACAGCGGAACTGTGTGAAGATGGCTGCACGTCACTCATTAGGATAAGATCAAAACATCAAAATTATGGGAAGAAATGGAAGTGACATAGTTTATAATGGACAGATTGGAGAGTGAATGTCAGTTGTTTTGCGAAAGTTAAAAGAACGAGCAGTAACAACTAGTCTTAGAAAGCGTTAATGTGGACCCTGAAAAGAACTAAAAGGGGACGACCATATTTGTCGTGGGATTTATATACTGGCTGAGCAGTGGATGAGAAGGGGTTGACAGTTTCCGACTGCAGTGTCTCAAACTGCTGGAAGGAGTAAACTAGGGTGAAAAGGCAAATAGTAAAGAGAAGACGACACGGCTGCGGCACTGTTCGCAGTCATTCTGGGTAGTTGCTGGGGACCTTTCGCAGTGACTATTCCTCGTTTCATACTGAACGGAGGACTAGTTAACATATTTTCAGAATAATAGTCGGTAAGGACAAATTAACCTGTATCCTGCAGGACGTGGCACTGTTGCTTAGGACGCTTTTGCCCCTTTTGCAACTTCCAGGCAAATTTTCAACAGCACATGTAACCACTTTGCAGTTGCCATCTGCATCCCTCTTCTGAAAGTCGATCTTCACTAACCACGAATGAATACTTTCTGTGGTGGGTGTCTCCTCATGGGCCACACGCAATGCATGCGACACTCTCGAAGCAAATCCAACGAGAAATGAACAGAAAGAAAGCTCTGTAAGACGTTCGCGTAAAGTAAGCTGATTTAGAACTGAGCGAGGCTATCAGCCCCATCTAAATGGTTATGTTAGCTCTTGCCGGAGTTGAACTGCGTCCCATTCAGTTGACGAGGGTAGACCATTGCTTTTGTCACGTGGCTGGTTTCAAAACACCCCAGCGTGCTTCCAGTTGCGCTTTTGACAGTAAATTTTTCAAGCGCTCCGTGCCACAAAAACAACAAGACAAGAGATGGGAAGTGGGGGAAATGGGCGCACAGCACACTGTCTGCGGCAGGGTTCCGATTTACTGCACTGCTTGTACTGATCGAGAGTGCGTCCTGTTAACACCTCTAGTCAGCCCTCCGTCGTTGTATTTCACCGTTTCTTCACTAACGAACGGTACCGCGATGTGGAACGTGACATCGCTTTGAATAGCCTTGCGCCAGAAGAGCATTTCGATCGAGAATCTGAAAAGTAGAGGAAGATGCGGTTAGAAAAACGCGACACTTGTGCCTAACGAAGGCCGGCTGGAAATGAAACCCGACGTTTACGAGTCCGGGCCTGCAGCGGGCGGCAGTAACATACCAGTCGACGACATCCCGCCTCCTAACGGGCAGCGGGGGACAGAGTCGTACAGCATCAGAGGCACGAGTGACCACCTGCCTCCTAATTGGACAGCCGGCGTGTCCTTCGAGTGCTCGCTGCAAGTATAGGCAGACCAGTGATAAGGCTGGATCTGCATGGCCTAGCAAATCACCTAAAACAGTATATGGTTCGTTTGCCAAGCATTCAAAACTGTAAAAATGCACGTTGTAACGTTGTTGTTATAATTTGTGGTGTAAGCGGTGCTGATAGACAATAAAAGCGGGTTAAAAGCTGTGAACTGTCTGGGGAAGTTAACCTTGCATTACTGCGCAACTGTTTCACCAGGTATCCAGTCTAGCTTACCAAATACCCAACCAGACTAACATTAATTATAATCTTTTAATAGTCATACGACAACCGGTGATATATATATATATATAAAAGAGAAAATAAATAAAAAGAAATAAATCAGTTTATATTTGGAAATTTATTTTAACATTGATCATTGAAATTTCAGCATATTAAACGTGAGTCATAACTAAGCTGGTGCCTTATTTAGGACTGTGAAAATGTGAGTTTGTGATCTTACGGAACACATCAAATATGGAGCCAAGATTGGGCGACTGCTTACAACACTGCATTCATAAAATAACATACGAAGAACGTTGAAACATATGCAAGAGGAAATTAACCACAACCAACCGATTCAATTTTCACCCAAAGAAGTTACGTTCGTAGCGCAATCCTGTCCGTCATGAAATTACCACACACTGGTATACTAAATTCATGCTAACTTTCTATGAAATCTTCCCGAAAAGAATAGCTGAGGAATATTTGATGCTTACACCACATGCTTCACGTGGTCAACTTGGTTTACACAAAGAGTGTAACTCCACAATAATTTTGATAATTAAAATAAATTACATTGAAACGCGATTTACTAAAGAAAAACCTCGAACTGGTTACTATCGTCTTACTATTAACCTGATGGGTCAAACAAATGTATAAGCACGTGGTACTGGTCTCACAAAGTACACCCCACGTGGGTTGAACATAAAGAAAATTTGCTGTATTGAAAAATATTGTCAAGACGAGACGTTATAATCTCACGCACATTCGCATTTAAGATTGATGATCTTAGTTAGAGTTACTGATCAACACGTGGTTCCATTTTACTCATAAAGTAGTGACAAAGCAACTACCGGAATATATTCTGAACTTCTCACTCGAATTACACTGCGTTGCAATTTAAGATAAATTTAGATATTTTATAGCTAAACCTGAAATAAAGGTGATTAAATTTTCAGTTAGGCTGAACTTAAGAAATCCAGTGTCCTACGGACTTAGCAGACACGTGCTTAGCGGGAGATCTTACCACTTCAGACGCTCGCCGCGGACAGACTGACCTGGTCCCTTCCTGAGGGTGGCTCACAAATACAAACGGAAGTGGCCAGAGGGGCAGCTTGCTATACCAACATGACAAGGGACGGACGGGACCATACTAAGGATAGAAACCTCTTTGCTTTTAGAAAGCGTAGCTACCTGTTCCGACGTTGGTCCTACGGTTCTCTAGCAGACAGGCTTGTCTGATACCCTCAAGCATGCAACTAGAAATACATTTGCTCATTCATCCTCTCACACAGAAGGGAAGGGGGATGACAGTATCTTATCATATACAGTATATAAAAGAAAGCGGATGTAGGTTCCGTATGAGACTGTGTGACATGAATTACATATAAACTGTGTTTTAAAGTGTAGTAGTGTGACAGATCGTTCTTGTTTATGTGTAAAAGTAACACGTTCCACTACTCAGTCTCCTCCCAGATAATCATAAACGCCACAGTAAATTTAGAAGAGGAATTTATGCCGTAAATGACAACAGATTTAAGAAATTAACATGAAAGGAATCCAACAGAGTCCTTTTAACGTATATGTGATCCACTGGATAGTTTGTTAGACCATGACTACGAAGGGTGTTCAATTACCATGCAACACATTTTTTTCTGTAAGCAGGTTGGTTTTATTCAGGATTCCAATAGGCCATATTATTCCCCACTCTTTTGTCTACAGAACTCTGTTTTTGAACGTAATCTCCGTTCATCTCCGTTCACTGCGACAGCCTTACGCCTCCTTACTGGGAGTGCCTGTATGCCCGTATGGTACCATTCTGCTGGTCGACATTGGACCCAACGTGTTACTACATTAATGACCCCCCGTCGTACCAAGTGGTTTTCCTTTTCTATTGCGGAGGTTTTTCCCTTGCCGCCTATCTGATCTTTCCAGAGTTCCGACAGACGTTCCCCAGACGCACCGAGATTGCACCGCGCTCAAGACATCTACTGTGTTATAATTTCCACTTTTCAAATACAGTCCCTCGACTGCTGAAGAACTGAGTGTGACGTACGATTCCCGTGCTCTCTGTAAGGTCAGCGACAGATGGAGAGACCGATAGCCGGAGAGACAAGTACGCAGCAGGATAGCTGTATTCCGGTTGCTCGCGACTGGTGATATAGCGGGAGGAAATGAAGTCGACAGTAAAATCTTGGAGTTTACTGTCGAGATTATTATGCACCTTTCGCCGCGTCGAAAGCCTCAGTGACGGCATCGGCAGTAGGCGGCAACAGTTCGTCTCAAAAATGAAAAGCGACTCACACACGAAGGTGAATTTAACAACACAGAACTTTTATAACGACGTGTGTGCAGAGGGAGCATGCAACGAAGGCGACGGAGTAAGACTGTCTCTTGTGACGAAAATAAATTATTGCTTTTTATGTTTAGTGAAATCTTCACATTTCAACATATAAACCAAATGTTTATCCTTAAGGATTCATTCGTCTGAAAGTACTATGATCTTCTCATTATTATTATAATGAGTGAGCAAGGATTAGGCAGATGAGAGACGAATATTCGTTCGAAAACTTACTGTATTTTCACGAAAAATCTGTTCTCTGCGATAGAAACTAGGTCGCACTCACTCGAAATATGAAAGAGCTACTCGAGGAAAGTGCTGCTTCTATATAACAAAGACGTTCGTCAGATTTTGTCCATTGGAACTTCGAACAGATTGCACATTTTCCCCTGTACAAACTCTCTTAGATCCAATGAAAGTATGTGACTACTGCCATTTGGCATCCACATACGTAATCGTTTAATTTCATCTATTTAATTTTCTCCATTGCCCGTTATCTGGAGCAGTGGTAAATGAACGTAGCCTATCTGAGTATAAAATCAACATTCAGTCGGAGTTATGGCAAACGTTTCTAAAGCACTCCAATATTGCATTCGGTTACGATTTGTTGGCTACAATTCAGACTACTTCAATTTTCAGCATAAACCATTTTTGGAAGCATACTTCCAATATCGTCATCATAGTCGACGTCAGTCTTTTCTACGGAGCCACGTATGTCGCAAATTTCTACTAAGAATCTTCTATTATGTACATCATCTTACTGCTAAGTAAGATGCACCGACTGAGAATATCCAGACTCTTAGCCATCTAGAAATTTTGGAGGGATCATAATCGATTTACTTTGTATGTCCGTCTCACCGTTACAGGGAAACATGAACAGTGGTCACTTTTCAAAAACTGAAGCCCACCATCAAGTACAAACGTCCAGGGATGATCACGGACGGCATCATTTTGTCACAGAATATTGCCCGGCCTTGCTGCAGTAGAAACACCGTTTCCCGTTTAATCAACGAAATTGGGCGCTGTCGGGCTGGGGTAGCACTTGGATGGGTGACCATTCAGTCTGCCGAGTGCTGTTGGCAAGCGAGGTGCTCTCAGCCCTTGTGAGTCAACCTGAGGATCTACTTGATTAAGAAGTAGCGTTGTAGATCATTGATGTTCAGAATGTTTAGTGTACATCTTTCAAGACCTCCACCAGTACCCCTCACAGGAGAGGAAAGTATATCTGACCGAAAGACGGTTCGAGAGGATGTACAGCTGAAACAGAACCACACCAATGAGGTCTCCATACTGATACTGCAGGTGGCCCGAAACCAACTGAGGTGACAAAAGTCATGGGATAGCAACATGTGCATTTGGAGATGGCGATAGTATCACGTACACAAGATGTATAAGGGCAGTGCGTTGGTGGAGCTGTCATTGTACTCATATGATTCATGTGAAGAGGTTGCCGATGTGATTAAGGGTGCACGACGGGAACTAACAGGCTTCGAGCGGGGGAACGGCAGTCGGAAATGGCAGTTGGCGCTAGACGCGTATGACATTCCATTTCGGAAATCGTTAGGGAATTCCATATTCCAATATCTACAGCGTGAAGAGTGTGCTGAGAACACCAAATTTTAGGCATTACCTCTCACCACAAACAATGCAGTGGCTGATGACCACTTAACGACGGAGAATAGAGGTGTTTGTCTAGAGCTGCCGATGTGTCAAGTACGACGAACGTACCTGTTAGAACAGTGCGGCAAAATTTGGCTTAACGGGCTATGGAAGCAGACGACCCGTGCGAGTACCTTTGCTGACAACACAACAAACACGACATCGCCAACAGGGCCTCTCCTGGGCTCGTGACCATATCGGTTGGACCCTAGACGACTGAATAACTCTGGCCTGGTCAGTGAGTCCCGATTTCAGTTGGTAAGAGCTGATTGCAGGATTCAAGTGTGGCGCAGACCCCATGAAGCCATGCGTCCAAGATGTTAACAAGGCACTGTGCAAGTTGGTGGGAAGTCCATATTGGTGTGGGCCGTATTTACGTGGAGTGGACTGGGTCCTCTGGTCCAAATGAACCGATCATCGACTGGAAATCGTTATGTTCGGCTACTTGGAGACCATTGTGATACGGAGTTTTTATGGATGACAGTGGGCCGTCACACCGGGCCACAATTGTGCGGGACTAGTTTGAAGAACATTCCGGGCAGTTTGGCCGAATAGTTTGAGCACTCAGATCGCCCGATATGAATCCCATCGAGCATTTATGGGACATAATCGAGAGGTCAGTTCGTGTAAAAATACTGCGTCGGCAACACTTTTGCAATTGTGGGCTGCTATACAGTTAGTATGGCTCAGCATTTCTCCGACGTGTTGAGTCCATGCCATGTGGAGTTACCGCACTGCGCCGGACGAAACGAGGTCCGAAATATCTTGGGAGGTGTTCCACGGGTTTTGTCGGCTCAGTGTACGTCATAACGGTTTGGCTGGTTCAAATGGCTCTGAGCACTATGGGAACCAACTGCTGTGGTCATAAGTCCCCTAGAACTTAGAACTACTTAAACCTAACTAACCTAAGGACAGCACACAACACCCAGCCATCACGAGGCAGAGAAAATCACTGACCCCGCCGGGAATCGAACCCGGGAACCCGGGCGTGGGAAGCGAGAACGCTACCGCACGACCACGAGATGCGCATAACGGTTTACTTCGTACCAAACAGCGTGCAACTTAAACACGTAATACATTTTTGCTGCAACGTGAAAATAAACCGTTTCAGGGTGTACATTTGTGCGTAAATATATCCTCTTGTAGAGTGCAATGACAGTGGTGGTGCATCCAATCCTTGAGGCTCTCGACCTTGGAGAGCGTTTCAGGACCCCGTGGGCTGACTGAGAAACGGCGACCGTCCGCGTTGTCCGCGCATCCTGACCGGTGGAAGGATGCTCGTCAGCCGGTGGCTTCCTTTTTGGTTTCCGTGGGCCATTAGGCCCCCGGCAATTGATGGCGTCTGCAGACGAGCCGCTAGCTAGCCGCACTCGCCGCAACGCGGTCACGATTCCTTCCGCCGGGGTTAAGTGGATTTCACGCCTCCCCCTCCAACCCCCCCCCCCCTCTCCGACACCCCCTCTTCGCGGTCTCCACACAGCCTCTCACTTGCTGGCAGCGTTGTCAGTTTATTCTTGCGTACTCTGTATGTACAGTGAATACTCGCTTAGTTATAGTTGTACACTTACTTGAAATTCACAGTTCTCTTGTCTTAATTCCAGAGACATGCTCGATAGTATAACATAACGTGGACTTTTTCTACCAGCTTACATCTTTAAATTTTTACATTAGCTTTCAAAAATTCTATTTATTTACCTTCACTAGTAATATTTTTCGTATTCGAATTCTTGAAACTTCCGCTGGCAGCAGAAGAATTTTTGTCCATACACATACATAGGATTCGCAATTAAAAAAAAATGGTTCTGAGCACTATGGGACTTAACATCTGAGGCCATCAGTACCCTAGAACTTAGAACTACTTAAACCTAACTAGCCTAAGGACATCACACACATCCATGCCCGGGATAGGATTCGAACCTGCGACCGTAGCGGTTGCATAGTTCCAGACTGAAGCACCTAGAACCGCTCGGCCACACCGGCCGACTGATTCATAACCGACATTCATATTTTACTTACGTGAATTTCTCTCTAAAGCCTGGTCCGAAGACGCGAAGTTCCTAAATAAGCCGTCGAATCACATTGTTATGACCATTTAATGGTGTAATTTGCACTGGGGTAGTTCCAGCATATAGTACGTATTTCGCTCATTTCTTCCAGAAGAAAGGAACTGGATTACAAGAGTTCCAAAACGATATGATTGTCGCCACTGGACTATAGTACGGGGATATTTCTAAAATGATAAAGTATGAGAACTATTTCCGTTTCTTGACTGTGAAAGTACATTATGATAGGACTACGTTGAGCATATTTTTCTCTTCATGTCATTGTCAGTCTCAAAAATAAACATATTGCGTAAAACTGAAAGCATTTTTGGCGAGTAGATCCCGCAAGAGAAGACAGCGTTCCGGGATTAGCAGGGGCTCAGGACCACAAAACGGGATGGTCGAAGTATAGAACAAGGTTGCCTAATGCCAAGGCGGCTCAGTCGGCTTCTGAACTGCGTACTGCTCTGGCAGATGATGAAGCTATTCTCCTGATGAAGATACTTGCGTGATGGAACACTGGCGCCTGGTACGTGTACCATCGTGTCTCATTCGTGAGCGTTGCGGGGGCCTAATGCCTGATTGTGTGCATCAGTTTGTTCGCCAACAGCACTAAGCAGACGACCTGGGCATTCAACAAGACAGTGGCGCGCCCCGTCGGTTCCATAGTAGAATAATTTGACGAACTCTGATATCGTGATTGTGAGCCATTTAAATTACCCTACATTAATCCTCCTGGAAACGGCCTATTTGTCATCGAATGCTATGTGCGCGCTGTGGACCTTGTTTCGAGCAATGCTGCTTGTAGACGACAGTTGAGCGGTGAATTCCCAATCCATTTAATGTCTCGTGGAGTCCAGGACCACGCCACGTCCCGGCCACGTCACTGGAGATAAAGAAAATATTATGTCTTTCTTTTTCTATTTATTGGCTTTCGGGACGTGCCCGTACAGCCATCTCAACACTGGAATTTCATTTCTGATGATACGAACGTAAGGATAGCATAGCACGCAGACCCTGAACGAAGAAAATCCCCGACTCTACAGGGAATCGAACTCGGGTCCCCTAGGACAACAATCCGCCGCACTGACCGCGCAGCTATATCTTTCCGTAGGGGTGTCTACTAGAAACTGTGATTGGTCGTTCAATTTTTAGTATAGCTTCGCTGGTGTAGCAAGCAAGAGGAACAAGCTTACTTTTGTGGGCTAATTGAAGTGCTCGGATGATTCATTGTCAACTCGAATAGTTTTAAAGGCGTAATATGTTCACTTTGCTCATTAAAGTGAAGCAGGTGAGGTATTTAGTAACTGACATGTAGCATTTCGCCCAAACAAAACAAGCATGTTTCGCGTGTAACCTGTGTTTTACCGCAAATCATAGAAATCGTGTGTAGTCCTACCATCTGACGAGGATGCGTTAACCGCACGACACTTGGAGACGTTTTCTACAACGATTGTAAGAGCCAAGGCGATCAGCCTGACACTTGGAGACGTTTTCTACAACGATTGTAAGAGCCAAGGCGATCAGCCTATGTCATAGATGAGCGTCAACAAAACCTGAAAATTTTTCTATAGTTGCAGCGTATGCCACAAACGCCTGCGAGTCTGCAGACCAACCAGTGGACATACTCTACATCAAGGTGTAAGAAGTATTAGTGTATCGCCAGGTTGTAAATTCCGAAGTGTACGCAAGAACAACAGCAAGAGGCAAGTTTTTCCTCCTTCTGCAGGACGTAAAGCAATTGCAATGTGCTTTACTAACGGAATTCCTTACGCAAGCCAACACAATGACATAACATAAACAGAAGCATTTAATAAGACTTAGCGAGAGCGCTAATGAAGGTGAAGCTATTAGCGAAAGATTTTGTCGTGCCTAGAAAAGGCTTTCTGTGTCGACACACGTATCTGCCCGCTAAATCCCAGACTTTACTTTGCCGATATCATACGAAGTTACCGAGTCTGTGTAACTGAATCGTGACTTGGTTCGAAAACTTTCTCTAAACAAACGACGCATTGGCGGACTTACCGCTCTAGACGTAGATAGTACGTACAACTCTACGGCTTCTTAAGAGAATGTTCCGGTCGATTTCATCGTTCCTCTTCAGCAACGGTGTTCGCGCAATTCTCGGTAGAACAGCCTTGTAGTTTTCAGTGGCTGCCGACCAAACCTGATTACGCATGACCGTTGCCATTATATCGTTCTTGCTATCCTGAGCCATTAGCTGCTGCTAGGAAGCCATCGGCATAAGAGTACTTACATGTTCTTCCTCTTCGATGGTAAGGGATCGTTGCATTTTTATACAACCGAAGAAAGTGGGCATCCACGCTGTACAGATATTACCGTGGAATGCAACGTTAAACTTTCTTATTGACCAGTACAGCCTATCGAACATCTGAATCCATTTTTTAATTTAAACTAGCATCGCTGATAACAGCCAAAACCTTAAGCTTTTAACAAACCGATAGAAAGGGGAAAAATTAGAAAATGAAACTTCATTCCATATTATAATGTACGATTTTGTGATTGTACTACAGCGCTTTAAAATGGCTCTGAGCACTATGGGACTTAACATCTGAGGTCATCAGTCCCCTAGAACGTAGAACTACTTAAACCTAACTAACCTAAGGACATCACAGACATCCATGACCGAGGCAGGATTCGAACCTGCGACCGTAGTGGTCGCGCGGTTCCAGACTGAAGAGCCTAGAACCGCTCGGCCACAACGGCCGGCAGAGCGCTTTAGAAACAAGGGATAAACATAACGTTAACGAACAAAAACGGTCTAAGATGGGCACTACGAAATACTATAAATATAGAAGATGAATTTGGAGTAAAATTATACGTCCTAGAGAAACTCGAAATTAGCAGATACTAAAGGTTACAGCAATGCTCTGATGTGACAGAATAGCAGTTCACATAGGTCAGAAACTATCTTAACAATACATGCTTCTCCTCCAAATCCTGCTCATATGAATTTGGCGCAACATAATTTTATTGCGTTTTACATCTAGATTCAAGAATATTTGTAAATAACCACTTTTATATGAATGCAGTTTTGGAATTTGTAATAATCTCTCCAAGCCAGAAGACATACAAAACTTGTAACATCTTTGTAAGTAAGGGGAATCTAAATACCCGAAATTGCAAACATTGTGAGGTTCAGATGTTGAAGTATCGACACGAATACACCACTTATTGCAAAACGACATCAGTTCTGAAAACAATGTTATTTTGCATAATTTTGCCTAATTTAGAATTATCGACATCTTCAGTTTCCCGAGAGCAATGTTGCTAAAGTAAGAACTTAAATTATTAGTTGATCATGGAAAAACGCTTCTGAAGCGTGTTTTGTGCAATAAATATCAAAGACTGTTGACTGTTAACCAAGTATCGTTTATTTATGAATGAAATATGACATGCGAAGTCCAAAAGATTTTCCCTCTGCAGTAACCGTGACTGAAGCGCCTTGAACTGCTGAACCAGTTGAATATATATATATATATATATATATATATATATATATATATATATATATATATATATATATGTCTCTGATCACTATGGGACTCAACATATGAGGTCATCAATCCCCTAGAACTTAGAACTACTTAAACCTAACCAACCTAAGGACATCACACACATCCATGCCCGAGGCAGGATTCAAACCTGCGACCGTAGCCGTCGCGAGGTTCCAAACTGAAGCGCCTAGAATAACAAGGCCACACCGGCCGGCTGAACCAGTTGCAGCCAAGTCTGTCACAATACAATTAGATTCCAGATATCACGAACATTGGCTAGTACCACTATCAACAAAGGTTACTTAGGAAAATCTTTGTGGTTCGCAAAATGCAGCTGTCACTTTCTCTGGAATTAGGTTCCATGTGTTGCGAATATGATCTGGTTCATCGTGGATCGTTCACTAAATAGTGTCCCAACTAATTCCTTACTGTCGTTAATCTATGCAGGAAAACATCCTGTTAGTTGCTTCAAATCACATGTTGCATCTGCATGTGTGTGAAGTTTCGAACAATTGCAAGAGATCACACAGCCGAAAGTAAACCATCAAAATAGCACGTGCACAAGACACTCGTTACAAGCAATGTGCCGTAATTGAACTGTTGGTTGCGGAAACATTTCTAAACGCTAATGTGCAGTGTGTGATAATGATGCGGTTGGTATGTGTATTGTTGGGCGATGGGTGGAGAGAGTTAAAGTATCAAGAAGTACACAAACTGAGCTCCATGATACGGCCACGTTTAGAACGTCCTATCTAAGGTACTGCTCCCGACGTTGTGGATCACACGAATTGCTCTGTTCATGCACACTGGTGTATCAAGAATCGACAGTTGACTCCACAGCTATCGGTGAGCATTGTACGTGCATGTAAAAAAATAAGACTCTTGGATATTGATAGGTTGCGCAAATGCTCGCAACAAACCACAAGATTCAATGTATTTAACCTTAGGAGTTCGAATATCAGTCAATATTTCTTTTACATATAGTACTTTTTTATAGTGTTTATAATGTTCTAGGATCTTACGCCACATTTATATAAGAGCTTGTGATGTTAGTATATACTCTCGTCCTGCACTCGTGGCCGCATTTTCACTGTGTGAATTATGCTCTCCACGTATTCAAAGTATGTCTCACTTCCCCGACGGCGATGTCATCTTTCAGCAGTATAGTCCGTGTCTCAGAATCAGAAACGTGTTACAATGGTTTGAATAACATTATAGGAACTCTAGTTGATTACTCGGCGACCAAATTCACCTGATTTAAATTCTGTTGAAACTATCTGGTTCGCTCTCGGACGCCATCACTCCATAATCAAATTAGGGACTCGTTATTTACGCGAATCACGTTATCTGAGCGTTGCCATCTAATGCTTCTAATACCTCAAAAACCTATCAACAAATTCTCGTATCCTTGATACGCAGAACCAGTGAGTTATTTCTTTCCAAAGACGGACAAACAAGCTTTTAAGCAGGCGGTCATAATTAATTTGGCTCATCATCCTAATGTCCTGACAAAAAAAATGGGGCATTGCTTAACAACGGTCGTATACGAGTACTATCAGACCGCCTACAACGGTCGTATACGAGTACCATCAGACCGCGTACAAGTACTGATTTCTATGTATTTTTCCAGCTTATTTTCTCTTTTCCCACAAGTAAATGTTACGTAAACTTCGCCCTGTAATGTAGCACAATGTCCACCGGTGTTTCATCACCCATTATATTTCTAGCGACATTGGGCGTTCATCCACACCCCCATTTCGCACTGGACTATGCTTTAGCGCATGTACCATGCTTTATTTGGGCGACTTTCCGAGAAGTCGCAGCGCATTGGCAGAAACGTTTACGTTACAACTGGCTTGTCGACGCCAAATAGCTCCTCGAGTGCCTCTTCGCCCACTCGTCCTGCGGTGCTTCATCTGTCTTCGCGGCACACGGACAATATTTGCATTCGGATTGTCCCTGTCCTTCACAGCAATCGTCCCCGCAATTAACATTTAAACTGGTTGTACCCTGCCGCCGGACGACACGTCTCGTACGACCTACGGGGACCATTCTTGAACTACTGGTCCGGGTTTCCTGCTCTTGCCACGAGTGGTTTTTTCATGTCGCTCTCCGAAGAGGTTTTGATAATGTGCCCAGTTCAGTGGCTGAGGTCATTAAAATTATACGAATATGTCAAAACCGATGCTTTCGTCGGCTATTTACCATTGGCAGGTTTGGGATGATGGTATCTTCTTAGAGGATGTAGACTGTGTTTTTCCCTCTCCTTTGCCTCTTCTTCACATTATAAATGATTATAGGGGTGTATCAAAAAGTTCCCGTTCGAAGGTCATACAGTCCAGAATCGATATGCCAATCAGACAAAATTGCCGTCAGCATTGAGGCAATCATCTCACCGATAGACGAGGTTAAAGGTACCTGTCTGTTAAAAACCGTGTCTTGCTGCGTGGGGAACTCCACAACTACAAGCACATACCCGTTCGGCAGGAATCGTCGATCCTTCCAGGCGATTTTTAAGGGACCGAAAGCGTGATAATCGAATGGAGAGAGACCAGCACTTTAGGGCGATTGTTCGAGTGTCGCCCATTTGAGTTGGCGTAACTTCTTCGTGACGACACTTGCGACATGGGAAAGTGCGTTATCATGAAGCAGCAGCTGCCCTTGGAGCGCCATTCTACAGTGATGGTTTTCGACAGAGATGCTACTCTATAAAGTTCTTCATTTTCCGGTGGACTTATACCGGTGTTTGGCCTACGGCAGCCAAGAAAACAATAACAGCACGTCGATGTGTTTGAACGCATTTGATCATAACGTCACCCACTTCACGTGTCCACATTTCGGCGCTACGCTACGCCATCTTCAGATCACAGTGTACAGACAACAATGGAAAACGTTGTGAAATACAGTACGTAGCAAAAGGGGCGGAGTAAATCTTATACATAGTGGTAATATATAGTAACACGTACAATGCCAAACTCTACAGGGAGTAACATCAAAGTTGAAGATAAATTAAGGAATAAAATAAGGGAAGAAAGTTGCACGCTATATTAATATAAACTAGGAAACAAAATGTATATGCCGTATAATCGTAAAAATCAACCTACTAAACGGAGGCCAATATTGCATGTTATGCATAGATAATCACGGTGTAATGCTACTGTGGTTCAAATGGCTCTGAGCACTACGGGACTTAACTTCTAAGATCATCAGTCCCCAAGAACTTAGAACTACTTGAACGTAAGTAACCTAAGAAGATCACACACATCCATGCCCGAGGCAGGATTCGAACCTGCGACCGTAGCGAATGCTACTGTGAATGCCTGTGAAATATATGGAGCAAAACAATTCTAGTCATATGCTGATGAGTGCAAACCGAAGGTAAATGATAAATCTGCTTGGCATCAGACTTATCACTTTAATAAAAACGTTGGTTGTGACCTTATCAACATATTCCAATACATACTGCTTAACGGGAATTCGTTACTGTATATTACATTAGATTTACAGTTTGTTCATTAGAAATGTTTTATTAAATATGCGGCACCTTATGAATACTTGATCGTTAGGTTGCACTGATGTAACTTTATACTTTTGTTTTATTAGTTATTGTTCGTATATGATACAGATAGTTGTGAGATTGACATCCAGTAAGCGATTAATGTTTTACTAGTATATGACAACATATAAGTAAATACTTTACCTTGTTTGTACTCATCAGTATATGACTATAATGACTTTGCTCCAGATGTTTCACAGGCATTCACATTAGCATTACACCGTGATTGTCTATGCATAACATGCAATACTGCCCGAAGTTTGGTAGGTTCTTTTTTACGATTGTATGGCATATATCTACTTTATGTTAATACCGTTTACAACTGTTCTCTTATTTTATTCCTTAATTTATCTCTAACTTTGATGTTACTCCCTGTACAGATTGGTATTGTTATGTGTTACTACGTATTACCACGGTATATAAAGTTTACTGCACCCCTTTTGTTGTACATTTCACAACGTTACCATTGTTGTCTGTATCCAGGGGTCTGAATACGGCGTAACGTAGTGCCGAAACTAGTTGCTCAAATAAAATAACATTGGGAAATTTAGAGGGCTGAGAAAAGTTTTCATTCGACATTCTGTCTCGACTTTCGTTGCTGTCGATTTGCTGCAGATAAATAGTTGCTCTCCTGGGTACGATCGTGGTTCCGTAGGCATCGCAAACATTTTTCTGTGAATGTATTGATGACCCTGTCTCACAGTGGAATAACTGTATCAGCAGTTATGGTGATTACTTTTCAAATAATTACAAGCTTATTTACTTTCTGTCCATCTGTCTAGTTTTCATTTGACTGTCCTTACGCCGCCCGTTGTGGCCGAGCGGTTCTAGGCGCTTCAGTCCAGAACCGCGCTGCTGCTACGGTCGCAGGTTCGAATCCTGCCTCGGGGGTGGATGTGTGTGATATCCTTAGGTTTGTTAGGTTTATGTAGTTCTAAGTCTAGGGGACTGATAACCTCAGATGTTAAGTCCCGTAGTGCTTAGAGCCATTTGAACCATTTTTTTGATCTGTCATTACGCTTACTTCATAGGTTTAAGGTTCAGTGCTTAACTGTCGCTACCTATGGATGTAGTTCATATCTTTTTACATCACACAGAAGTTACAGTGTGTGTGTGTGTGTGTGTGTGTGTGTGTGTGTGTGTGTGTGTGTGTGTGTGTGTACATGTGCGTGAGTATCTGTGTGTCTCATGACTGTGTGAACAGGATTGTTTGCAAAACTGCAGCTGCAGATTCTAACAACCCTACCACAACAAAGGTCAAAATTTAATAATGATTGTGGTATTCCTCACGCTGCTAAATACTGCGTTTTCGGGCAACAACAAAGTTATTATGTGGCAGGTGTCATTAGAGCACAGTTAATAAAGTTATTTCATGTAATAATGAATAAGCTTGGCACTCATCTTTTCGTATTTCCCACGCTGGTCTCGTTGTATAATCATGGCTCAATCGTCGAAAATCTAGGTGCTGATGATTCCAAGCTCGGATGCAAAGAGACCTAGGTTTTATTCTGCTATATTCAAAAGTTTTATAGATGCGCTTCACAAACCATTCATGAAGATTACACTTTTGCAGGACAATGGTGGTGTAAAAAAGTAATAACCACTCCGAATTTTAGTTACACTTCTTTTTTATTGCTTTTGTTGCAATATCACGTAACGCACAAAACATCACTTGACAATACAAAACGTACTTGAAAACATCTTCCTCAGTGTTAAAGTTTACATTTTATAAGCTGACTGCAATATGCGTCTTTCCAACATGACGTCCAAGATTTCACCATCTCAAGGTCCGACTCTCTAACTAACTGCTTGCTCGCCCAAAAAATCAGAGTTACAAGTACGTCAAAGATCATAGTGATAAAGGAAAGAATGCACATACGAATATCTTTACAATATAAACATATCGATGTATCAAAATACCTCTACATTAATAAAATCAAATCTGAATGTTGTCTCAGAAATATGTTAACTATTTTGCAGAAGCACAGTACAATATTGCTGGTATCGAGAGGTTCAGATGAGGTGCCATAATGGTTACGTAATTCATGTACCATTACAAGATGGACATGCCGAATGCTATGGTGGTCAAAAAGCGAAGCCGCCGGCGCCATACGGAAGGTGTTCCTCTGCCCTCCTCTGCTAGCGAAACAAAAGCTCTCGCCGCGGTGCCTCATTACTGATTCCTCGGGCGTCGTGCGGGTCGGTCCAGCCGTAAAGTGGTCGCCCGTCGTGGGACCGGGGTGAGAGGGAACGGACCCAGGGTCACACGAGAGGAGTTAATCCATTCTGCCGGCCTCCTGCACCTCATACTGCTGGTGTTAGCGCAATTAATCGCGCGACTTTCCGTAAGCGGCGCAGACGTCATCGCCTAGGACGCGCAGGGACTACCGCGGACGTTCAGTGAACCTGAACGTCGTGTCCTGGCGCGCGGGTTACCAACCGCCCACTTGAAGAAGCGTCTTTTCCGCGTCACGACCTGAGAGGGCAGTGAGAGGTCAGCTCGGCGGGTCGCTTCTGAAGCAGTAATAAAGTTTTCAAACTGCCGCAAAAGGGCACTTTACTGAGCGTTTCTCTGCTGCCATCTTCATAGGCGTGATTACTGTCGGGCATGGTGAACAGTTTACATTGAAATCGTAAAGAGGTGTGCAGGTGCAAGAACATTTCACGCATGGTTAAGTTGCTTTTCAGTATTAGGAAAGATGATAAGGCAATGAAGCGTACTTGCCTAGCACTATCTCAATAATTACAACGCCGGCCGGAGTGGCCGAGCGGTTAAAGGCGCTACAGTCTGGAACCGCACGACCGCTACGGTCGCAGGTTCGAATCCTGCCTCGAGCATGGCTGTGTGTGATGTCCTTAGGTTAGTTAGGTTTAAGTAGTTCTAAGTTCTAGGGGACTTATGACCACAGCTGTTGAGTCCCATAGTACTCAGAGCCAATAATTACAACGTGGACTACACGTTAATCTTTAATCTTCTTCTCTTTTTCAGTAAGTACAACCATTAAAAAAAATTTTTTTTGTGAACATATGATGAAGGTTGCTTACAAACAGCTTTGCAACTTTTTAGTTTCTTAAAATCCGTTCAGAAAATTACCAATGTCTATCACATGTCTGTGTATGGTCTGTTCTTTCGAACATGTCCGAAAGAACAGGGGTCTGAATACGGCGTAGCGTAGTGCCGAAACTAGTTGCTCAAATAAAATAATATTTGGAAATTTAGAGGGCTGAAAAACATATATATATATATATATATATACACTCCTGGAAATTGAAATAAGAACACCGTGAATTCATTGTCCCAGGACACATTCCTGGGGTCAGATACATCACATGATCACACTGACAGAACCACAGGCACATAGACACAGGCAACACAGCATGCACAATGTCGGCACTAGTACAGTGTATATCCACCTTTCGCAGCAATGCAGGCTGCTATTCTCCCATGGAGACGATCGTAGAGATGCTGGATGTAGTCCTGTGGAACGGCTTGCCATGCCATTTCCACCTGGTGCCTCAGTTGGACCAGCGTTCGTGCTGGACGTGCAGACCGCGTGAGACGACGCTTCATCCAGTCCCAAACATGCTCAATGGGGGACAGATCCGGAGATCTTGCTGGCCAGGGTAGTTGACTTACACCTTCTAGAGCACGTTGGGTGGCACGGGGTACATGCGGACGTGCATTGTCCTGTTGGAACAGCAAGTTCCCTTGCCGGTCTAGGAATGGTAGAACGATGGGTTCGATGACGGTTTGGATGTACCGTGCACTATTCAGTGTCCCCTCGACGATCACCAGTGGTGTACGGCCAGTGTAGGAGATCGCTCCCCACACCATGATGCCGGGTGTTGGCCCTGTGTGCCTCGGTCGTATGCAGTCCTGATTGTGGCGCTCACCTGCACGGCGCCAAACACGCATACGACCATGATTGGCACCAAGACAGAAGCGACTCTCATCGCTGAAGACGACACGTCTCCATTCGTCCCTCCATTCACGCCTGTCGCGACACCACTGGAGGCGGGCTGCACGTTGTTGGGGCGTGAGCGGAAGACGGCCTAACGGTGTGCGGGACCGTAGCCCAGCTTCATGGAGACGGTTGCGAATGGTCCTCGCCGATACCCCAGGAGCAACAGTGTCCCTAATTTGCTGGGAAGTGGCGGTGCGGTCCCCTACGGCACTGCGTAGGATCCTACGGTCTTGGCGTGCATCCGTGCGTCGCTGCGGTCCGGTCCCAGGTCGACGGGCACGTGCACCTTCCGCCGACCACTGGCGACAACATCGATGTACTGTGGAGACCTCACGCCCCACGTGTTGAGCAATTCGGCGGTCCGTCAACTGCACATACGGTTCACGTCCACGCTGTCGCGGCATGCTACCAGTGTTAAAGACTGCGATGGCGCTCCGTATGCCACGGCAAACTGGCTGATACTGACGGCGGCGGTGCACAAATGCTGCGCAGCTAGCGCCATTCGAGGGCCAACACCGCGGTTCCTGGTGTGTCCGCTGTGCCGTGCGTGTGATCATTGCTTGTACAGCCCTCTCGCAGTGTCCGGAGCAATTTCCATTTCCAGGAGTATATATATATATATATATATATATATATATATATATATATATATATATATATATATAAAACGCTGTTGAAATAACACTACCGGTCAGAATAACGTCAAATTGCTACAGAATATTGTCGGAGAAGGGTGAAAACATATGGCAGATGATAAAAAAAATAGTGTGAAAATTGATGGTGCTGTATGGGTCAGAATACGTAAATGAAAACACCTGTCATGCTCACGACCCATTGAAATTGGTATAAACGCGCCGGCTACACGGCTTTTTCTCCTTTCGCGTCTGCAACGTTCGCCATGGCTGTCTCAATGCAGGATCGCGCTCTGCTTGTAAAGCTGTATTGCAAGAATGATGACTGTGCACACGTATCTCTGTGGAAGTTCCGGACACTGAAGGGTTTAAGAAAAGGCGTTCGTCCGATAACTGCCGTGGGTCAGGAAAAATGATTCGGAAATTCGAACAGGCGGGTTCTTTTGGTGTGCAACCTGATAGAGGGAGGAAACGAATTGATTCGACGTCAGTAGGAGCAGTGGCCACAGCAGTGCCGGAGGAGGCGAGTGGTGGTGTGCAAACGCGTAGTGCACGGAGAACTGCCCGAACACTGGACGTACCCGTGAGCACGGGGCGGAAAATCCTACGAAACACCCTTCTTTGCTATCCATTCAAAATTACCCATGTGCAAGAGTTTCTTGCTGTTGACCTGCCCGCAGGAGAGACCTTTGCTTCAGAATTTCTTGCTCTCCTGGAAGTGGACAATGATTGGCCGTGGAAGATATTGTGGACAGACGAAACCCACTTCCATGTGACAGGATATGTCAATAAACAGAATTGTCGAATATGGGCAATGGAAAATCGCAAATCAACGAGTACCACTTCATACTGGAAACGTCACTTTGTTGTGCGGGGTTACGGCATCATTTCATCATTTACCAGAAGGCCGTATTTTTTTTTGAAGAGACAGGTGCTTCCGCTCCTGTTCCCTGCACCGTCGCTGGTAAGCGCTATGAGTGTCTTTTGAGCAACCATGTCATTCCAGCTCTCCAACAGGGTGGATGTGTGGATAGGATCATTTTTATCCAAGATGGAGACCTCCGTACATTGAAAATCCAGTTAAGCAGCTGCTGAAGCGCCATTACGGAAATGCTAGAAATACCAGCCGCCTTTTCCCTGCAGCTTGGCCGTCCCGATCACCTGATCTTAATCCCTGTGACTTCTGGCTGTGGGGCTATCTGAAAGAAACTTAGCTGCGCTGAAGGCACGCATTGCGCAACATTGCCCCGGAAACACTTCGATCAGTTGGGGAACGTGCTGTTTCTCGATGTCAACTTGTTGCAGAAAACGGTGGACAGAGTATTGAACATGTTTAACGCAGTAACACGAAAAGTAATAATCAGATTTGATTTTGATTGATGCTTTTTATGCGGTTTTTGGCCTCAGGACAATTAAAAACAGATTTTTCCCATCCGATATGTATTACCTTGCCGTGGTGGATGGGCTTACGTAACTAACAGTCTCACACCTGTACACCCATGCACACTGAATAGTACAGTTTGTTTAGCGTCAGACGTACACCTTAGGCATTAGTGTATGATTCATTTTCCATTTGTAGTCGACCACTGTGAAATTGTGATACTTACTGAGACATCTACTGCTACACTGTGTAGCTATTTATTTTTCTTCTGCCATGCGTTTTCCCCCTTCTCCAATAATATTCTGCTAAAATTTGACGTCATTCTGACCAGTGTTGTTATTTCTACAGCGGTTTGACAGTTTAACTTTAATTATAATCACCCTGAATATTTATTTTCGATAGACATTTTAACTTAGCTCTGCGAAGGACCTGTTGCGCCACTTCTATGAACCTCACTGCTCTTTCGAAATACGTTCGACGATCTAGAAGGCTCTGAGCCAGTAACCATTAATATCTTAACAGGAAAGCTTGGCGCCGCATGCGAGAGACCTTCGCGACTCCGAGGACGTCGTAAAAAGGTTTGGTCGGCTGGTGGCGTCTGAGCGGCGAGCGTTGCCGCGTCTGCCCCTTTGGCGTCGATGGTGAGTGTGACGCGCGCTTAAAGACGCGGGTTTACGTGAGGCGCGGCCGGCAGGCAGCTGCAACCTGAGAATACCGGCTCGATTTTGTTTCCTGTCTTACTGTCAGAAATCTTTGTTGGCGACGGGTGGCTGACTTTCAACTGTGAGCTAGGTCAGCGAAGTTTGATCCCAATGTTAAGGATTTCATCGATTATGTGCATTTCTCCTTTAAGATACAACCTTATGTGTTGTAAGGCCGTGTCCTGTGGTACGTGAAATATCTGTTCCGTATTAGAGTGTGATAGATTACATAATACTACGGAACTGTGCTGTACCGCTCTTCTTTACATGGTTTATAAAGTCGACTACAGTGTGGTTACGGAGAAGGGTTAGTCTATTGTCCTGTAACAAATGCGGGAAACAGAGCTTCTCTTTCCAGAACGGTAAAGAACCACGGATCCACTACTGAAGGTTTTTCAGTAGCTTCCAGGATTCACGCCGTGTAATAACGGTAAGTCAGCTAACATTCACTTGTGGATAAAACCATCCCCTAGACCTTCCCAGGCGTTACCGTCTTTCCTAAGCACTTAACCTTGTTGTCCTGCATAATTTCTTGTATCGTCCACCAACATTCCACCAAGTAGCTGTCTTGGCCCTTTCTGATCTGTCGTAATCCAGTAAATAATTTTCTTGGTTCGTCTACGGTCTATTCGTATGGCAACAATATGCCACCAACGTCAATTTCATTGCCATTATAGCCGTAATTATATATTCCGTTCCAGTCTATTCCTCATCCATTTGCTTGGTTTCCTGCCTGTCCTAGTAACTCCAAACGTGTATCTTTCTACTGATCGAGGAGAAATCCTCATTTTGTGCCTGATTTTCAAATTAAAAATATCCCTACCACATGACTGTAATCTTCCATTTACAGATGCAAGAGAAACTTTTTTTTATCTATTTTTTTCAAAACGTAACTTAATTTACCAGAGTACTGTAGGGTCAACTCTTTTGTACGTTGGGTAAAATAAAACTCACCTAGATAATATTGCATGCACCTTAAGACAGGCAACCCAACTTGCATCATCTGCTCCGTGTCTGGATGACGAATGTTGGTATGCCTGTCTTAAGCTGCATACAATATTTTTGGGACAGTTTTTTTTTTTTTGCCTACGCTGTACTTTTCGTAACTATTGTTATTAGCTGTCCAGAAGTCTTCAACTGCCCTGACAAAAAAAAAAAAAAAGACGTTAACTGGTTCTTGTACAGCGTTGGTCACTTGCAGATTTTTATTTTTCCTTGTGTTTATTACAGTTTTTTTTCAATTCTGTTTTTTGGGTCTACTTTTAAATTTAAACTCTTAATCCATTGGCTGTTGCAGTTTACTTGCACTAGAGAGCAACAGAGCAGTCTCAATAATAAAAGGAAGTTTGTTCAAATGGTCCAAATGGCACTGAGCGTTATGGGACTTAACATCTGAGGTCATCAGTCCCCTATAACTTAGAGCTACTTAAACCTAACTAACCTAAGGACATCACACACATCCATGCCCGAGGCAGGATTCGAACCTGCGGCCATAGCGGTCGCGCGGTTCCAGACTGAAGCGCCTAGAACCGCTCGGCCACACCGGCCGGATGGTTCGAGTCCTCTCTCGAGCATGAGTGTGTGTGTTGTGCTTAGCAAAGGTTGGTTTACGTTAGTTTAAGTAGTGTTTAAGTCTAGGGATTGACGATCTCAGCAGTTTGGTCCCTTAGAAGTTCACACATCTGAACAATAGGAACTGTCATTCGTCAGCGCCATCTACCGCGTCAACGATGCATTTCCGGACACATCTTCATAGGACCTTTTTTCCTTAATTTCCAGCCACTTGCCTGGAGCTTGTACTACAATTGGTCTCAATGTGATGTAGAACCCGGTCATCCATATCAGATGGACGAATACTCAGCCGCGATCCTGCAGGTTCGTCTGTCTGGAAGGACTCATGATGACACAGACGCCCAAAACGGGCTAGAAATGTGATTGGTGTCTGTGTTTGTATTGGTATAGTCGCGCTACCTCTCGACCGATTACATCTGCTTAGCCGTCCACAAACATCCTCTCGGCTTGAAACTTCCTGGCAGATTAAAACTGTGTGCCAGACAGAGACGTGAACTCTGGACCTTTGCCTTTCGCGGGCAAGTGCTCTACCATCTGAGCTACCCAAGCATGACTGACGCCCTGTCCACCAGTACCTCGTCTCCTACTTTCCAAACTTCACAGAAGCTCTCCTGCTGGCGGAATTAAAGCTGTGAGGACGGGGCGTGAGTGGTGCTTGGGTAGCTCAGATGGTGGACCACTTGCCCGCGAAAGGCAAAGGTCCCGAGTTCGAGTCTCGGTCTGGCACACAGTTTTAATCTGCCAAGAAGTTTCATATCAGCCCACACTCCGGTGCAGAGTGAAAATCTCATTCTGGAATCATCTCGGCTTGTTCCGGACGTGAACACCGGACCGTTCTGCTGCTTACAGCACGCTGCGTCAATCGCACTGCCTGCAACACACGAGACAAAGACGTCACGTGGTCAAAAGAATTGTCATTCGTCAACGCCATCTACCGTGCATTTTCAGACACATGTTCATACAATCTTTTTTCTTCCCTTTCCAGTGAGGAATCCGTCGCTACAGTATGTCGGTTTTATTAATATTCGCCCTGTATAGCGCTCAGCACTGAGGCTAGCAACTCATGTAGTTTGGTAACTGCAATTTAAAAAAAAAAGGTTTAAAAGTAAAATTTAATGTCGCCCGTATGGCGTTATCGATACGTGCCAGTGGACGTGTTTCTCACTTTCAGAAATTCTGCTGTTTGTGCTGTACGGGAGTAACTGGGCAGAAGAGAGAATGCTGTGAGAGGACGGACTTGGTGGGTGGTACGGCGAGGAGCTGAGCGGTGACAGCTGGTTTTTGCCGGGCGGGCGCAACGGATCGTTCGCAAAGTGTTTTATGCAGGCCGGCTGTCGCGGGAACCTGGGTGTTTAGCAGCCGCTCCTAACAAGCCCACCACCCGTAACGCTCCCAAACGATTCCTTCTGCTCGAACCGTGAACGCTCCTGTCGCTAAAATGCGTCCGTCAATTAGACACTTTATCGCCCATAAAGTTTTCGTCTCGCTTGCTGACTTGTTGGACACTTCAGAGGAGCAAGGTTGGATACCAAAAGGAGTATAATCCGTGTATCGTTCTTGGTTGATTTCCTTCCCAACCGGAACACAAAATACAAGGTCGCTTCGCACTATAGAGTCAATAATAAATTACACTAGATACACTAACCAGTCAGCTACTCCAGTTTCTCACAAATATTGATATCCGGCGTGACGATCGTAAAATTAGCGATATTTTATATTCAGAGGAGTGACCTTACTCGAGGAAATCCCCCGGCGATGTTTAAGTAAACCGTTTGGGCTTCACTAACAACCGTGCACATCTTTGACGATATAAATTACGTCTTAAAAAAGTTTACGTCCGCTTACGCTATATTCTTTTGCAAAAACTAATGAAGCTATTTGGTATAATGTGAAATTCCCGAGCAGTCAAAATTCAGACATCCACAACTATCATCTCTGAGACGTTATCCATCCTTGGAGAGGGTGAGTAGAACGAGAAAGGCAGAAGCAAGTTTCGTGGGAGCAGCTTCATTTTCTTGAGGCGAGGTCATAATTATGTAAAGCAGCTATATTTTGCCACCACACATTCAATATTCTTTCAGATTTGTCTTTATATTAGATCACCATTTATGATGTAAAATCGCATAATTAATCATTCCATTAGCCGATACTAGCTAGCACCATTACTAGCAATTTCTGTAGTCTGCATGTCTGGTAGTGAGCTAGACCTGAGCACTGATAGACGCAGCTATTGGCTGAAGAGAGACTAGGAAGAGACTTTTCATTTTCTGAAGGGGAGCACATTTGTTGCCCTGAGAGAGAGCAGAGTGTGGACGTGGCGGTTTACAGTGCTGGAGGCCGCAGAACCCCCATAGCATGGACAGAGATGGCCCTCTGGTGGGACGTAAGCAGTTTCAGAATAGTGTATATGGAGAAAGAGAATTGGGAACGGAAAAAGGTGACAAGATATTATAGTAGTGTGAAGGAACGCGTGGGGTAACAAACGACGGTCGTAAGCTTACCTTCAAGTAATCTTCTCCAGGAAAGCATCAGGGCAAGCTTCCCGCCGATAAACGGAGACTCGTTTTTGATTGTCGGACTGCTAAAGTTGTAGGAGGGGAAACGGGAACTCCCAGAAAATCTTCTGAAAGTATTATGAGTTTCAGGTGATTGGCGGGCAGATTCATGACCCATGTAATGGGAGGTAATGCTGTTGTAATGGCCATTGGGATTCGTCCCCTGAGTGCAAACATAAACGCTGCATGACGAGGAAGAAGCGGGGTGTGGTATGGAGAGATCGGGATCGATAGAGGACACTTCCCTGCCATGCTCCACTGAAGACGGTTCCTTCTGGGGGTCGATGTAGAGACTCCGCTGGTGAGAGACAAAGTGGAGAGTCTGGCAGTTAGATTTTGCGGAGTGTTGCTTTTGACACAGGGATTGCGGGACATCGTTTCTCCATGACAGAGTGTTTGCTCTGTTTAATCGAGTGACGATTCTTTAGCTCTTTGTGTATTCTGACACACAATGGAGTGCTTCTTTACGGGAGAATGCTTGAATCGGACTCCTGTTCTTGGCTAGTGAGCAAACACAAATCTTGACTTGTGTTGTATCCTGTGCTGAGATAATTTCAGCCCTAGGAGTTTGCTGACGGCATATTGCGATCACTGCGTAGGCGGAGAATTTCGAGTACGCCACGTTCATCATCTGCACAGCGGACAACTGTGCAGCGAGCAAATCATCGGTGCTGTGCAACAGCTGTCTGTACTTCAGCAGGTGATATACGCACTCCAGTTCAGCGGATAGGAGAACACTCAGAGTAAATGTGTTGAGTTCCATTTACTTGTCCACTGAGCGTTTACTGAAAGTGCCAGTCTGGATGTAGGACGTCCGTTTTTCACTGCTAATCTGTATCAGCAAACTTGTGCCCATATAATAACTTGGGAGAGGTGGAGGGAGTGGTGTGGTCTACAGAAATACGAACATACGTTCTGCCAATCTGGAATATGTTGTTGTTGTTGTGGTCTCCAGTCCAGAGACTGGTTTGATGCAGCACTCCGTGATACTCTATCCTGTGCCAGCTTCTTCATCTCCCAGTACCTTCTGAATCTGCTAAGTGTGTTCATCTCTTGGCCTCCCTCTACGATTTTTACCTTCCACGCTGCCCTCCAATACTAAATTGGTGATCCCTTGATGCCTCAGAATATGCCCCACCAACCGATCCCTTCTTCTAGTCAGTCTCTGCCACAAATTTCTCTTCTCTCCAATTCTATTCAATACCTCCTCATTAGTTATGTGATCTACCCATCTAATCTTCAACATTCTTCTGTAGCACCACATTTCGAAAGCCTGGAATATGTAGGCTTGGGAATTCCACTGCAGAGGCAACATTAGACAGTCACACATGCACACGCTATGTGTTACAAATACCACGGCAGTTTACAACTAAAACATTAGGCCTGCTCGTTGTACCACTGGCTCGTTCACTCGATCGGGCGTACTTGGCAAAGACTGCAGCAGCCGGTGAGGTCATCCCACGCATGAGACTGCTGCGTGTCTGAGAGTGAGCTGCGAGCGGCGCGGAGTAAGGTGCGAAGTGGTAGCTGGCGCATACAAATGCCTCGCTGTCTGCCGCTGAGCTTCCGCCCATCTGAGTTAACCGCCCGCGGCTGTTGACTCCCGCGGAGCAGTCGGTAGCCGGCTTTCTAATATATATTTAAATTGGAAACGCCTCCAGGTTGCGTGCGAGATTTCTCGTTACGGCCGCCTGTTGCAGCGTCAATATGGCACCGTGAATTGGAGTTCAGCGGGAAGCTGCTAAAGACCATTTGAGCGGCAGGTAGTTTAGTTTGGAAGAGCTCACAGCCCGTGGCACAGTCTGAAATCAGTCCAGTACAGTCGAGTCTGCAAATATTCTGGACTGTATTTTCTGTGTTTTGCATTCCTCAGGGCCTGCAGAGCAGTATGTGTATGTTGGCATTTACAAACTGACCGTAATAATTTTCCGTGTATTATCGACTTCCAACTGACTTGTGCTTCAGAGGTGGTTATGAAATAGCTGACCAACATTTACCTTAACGAATGTCGAAATCATTTGAAACAAACTCTTACTTTGCCAGGTGAAATATCACTTCGCTAGTATTGGAAGTTACTGCTGCTGCTCTTCGCTGTTTGCTAATTACTTTTACGTTTTTAAAGCTACGCCTCCTGCGAAAGGCTGTGTTTTCCTTTTCTTGTGTATTTAATTCTTTGCCCAATTAGGTTTCGAAACTCACGTGTCTTCTTCAGTGCCTCTTCTTTTATTTCTGTAAAATATCGTGTAAAGCTTTCTTACGGTTTTCTGTTTCGACTCTTACGTGTCTTCTTCAGTGCGTCTTCTTTTATTTTTGTAAAATATCGTATAAAGCTTACTTCTGGTTCCCTATCTGCAAGTTAGGTGTAGTACTTGAACTGGTACACAACCTATGGATGACAGTTATCGCATAAACAAATGGTTTTCCGGTATACCGTTTTTTAATATCTAGTTTAAAATGACTATCGAAACCACTCAAAACACTCTGTTTCTGTTTTATTTCTCGAAGTCTTATAGGTGTTATATAGAGACATCAAAGAAAAGTTGAAAAGTTCTGAGAACCCTTCAGATTTTTACATTACACGTTTCAAGTTACGTAAAAAAGAAGTACCAAATAAAGCAGTCTTGCGTATTGCACATTCTATAATAACCCAGTATTTCAAAGCAATAGAACTTTTACGCCGGCCGCTGTGGCCGAGCGGTTCCTGGCGCTTCAGTCCGGAACCGCGCGACTGCTACGGTCGCAGGTTCGAATCCTGCCTCGGGCATGGATGTGTGTGATGACCTTAGGTTAGTTAGGTTTAAGTAGTGCTATGTTCTAGGGGACTGATGATCTCAGATGTTAAGTCGCATAGTGCTTAGAGCCATTTGAACCATTTGAAATTTTACGAATAAACGTTAGTCGTCTAGAAAAAGTTTTATTTTAAAACCTAAAATTTTAGCAGTGCTGCTCTGGAAAATTGATCTACCAGTATTTTAGCCGGCTCTTAGAATTTGAAAAGAAACCTGTTCTAACCGGAACAAAAGAAATACAGAAAAATACCGGTTATTCAGATCTAAAATACGGGTTTCGTTTTAACCCGTCGGTTGTACCCACTCCTAACACAAACGTGACGAAAATTCTTTGTCTGTGTGTGGCAGTGCTGTGGGACGTGTTCTCACTGAACGTGCCTCTTGCCCACAGTGCTTTTAATCGCCCGTAGGAGCCACCATGCAGGTAGCGGTTATGACGCATTTCAGGCATTAGGCGAAGCTGCAGTTCCGCAACGTGCCAACACCGAGTTTGTTGTTAGAGTAGGATATTTCGGCTACCAGTCCAGGCGTCATCTTCATGTGCTGCGAAATGGGCTGTTACGCACACCCTCTGCGGGGAACCCAACAGTGACGACCACGGAGTCGAACAAGGCTGTAAATACAGTAGCAACATGCCACCAGTAGTAGATCACCATCTGGCAGGAGTCCAGGCACCGAGTCCACAGCACCACAGGAAGAAGAATTGGGTCGGTCGTCAAAATATCGTGGACAAAAGTGGATTCAACAATTCGATCAACGTCAGTCAGCGAATCACACCGATAAAACCTGAGAGATAAAATTTCATCCCTTCAGTTTCCACGTTGTATAGGGAAATGTAACTAATTTACTGCGTATGGTGCGATTCTCTTGCGTATTAGTAATGTAATACACTGGTGTCCAAAACTGAAGTCTAGGGCGCTGCAGTCATGGACTGTGCCGCTGGTCCCGGTGGAGGTTAGAGTCCTCCCGCGGGCATGGGTGTGCGTTTTGAGACGTCCCCTTCGAAAAATTGTACAAGACTGTGCTTAAACTGACACACAATATTTTTTAGCGCAACGCAATCTGACTTTCAAAAATCCCTGCAAAAGAATGGCCCTGACTAACATTAATCTATACCTTTCACAAATCACTTACCTCACCAAAAATATCCGTTACTCGAACTACTGCAATACAGCGAGCGCCACTACTGCCAGCTAAATAAAAGATTCAAACTACTGAAGGCACTAACTACTGATAGGCATAGTTAGCAAATGAAAGATTTTAATAGAGAACAAACAATGTATTTACCTTAATAGTCATAATATATATAGCAGTTCATGACATCCATTCTGTACTCAAAAGTCCACCATCTCATTTCCCACATCCACCACTGCTGGCGGCTCACCTCCAACTGTGCAACGCTACGCGCTGTTCACGTCCAGCTGCCCAACACTACAATGGCAGACAACAATGCAAACTAGCCACAGACTGCACACAGCACAGCCAGTGAATTTCATACAGAGCGCTACGTAACGTTGCCAATAAGAAAATATGAACAGCCTACTTACAGTTTGTCCTTAGGATAATTTAGGTTAAGTAGCGTGTAAGCTTAGGGACTGATGACCTTAGCAGTTAAGTCCCATAAGATTTCACACACATTTGAACATTTTTCCAAAACAAAAACAACAAAAGGAAACTTTGCAAGGTTGCGTTTATTTTGCCACAGAACAGTGTGAACAAGTGATAGTAACGTATAAACAATCCAAAGAATACAGAACGCAAACGAATACAATGTGCATAAGGGTGGACAAAATTGTTCTTCGTTTTTTCCAAATTAACGGATTTGCACATGATTTCTGACAACTGGTTAATGTACTCAGTATGGGTTGTGATCATTTATAGTAGCAACACAAGCCTGACAACGTCGGGGGATGCTGTGAATGACGTCGTCAGTCTCACGTTAAGGCAATAACGCCCATTCTTCCTGAAGACCTTCTCGCAACTCTTGGAGAGCAGTTAGTGGATGCTGACGTGATGCAACGCGTCACCTTAGTGCATCCCAGACATGCTCTGTGGGATTCAAATCGGGAGAAAAAGCAGGCCACGCCATGCTTGCAATATTTTCCGTTTTCAAGAAAACATCAGCCACCAGTGCTCTATGAGGTCGAGCATTATAGTCCATCAATACGATGTCTGGGCTGCAGCACCTCGCAACAACCACAGATTAAGCCCCAATATCTCGTCACGATACCTGGCAGCAACTGAACCTTGCCTATTCATCCCAGCAATTTCATGAAGAGGGATTCGAGTGGTAAACATAATTCTGTCCATTATAATTATCCGGGCTGTTATGCCGTGGTCGGTTGATGAATTCTGTGGTGATTCCCAACGTTTCGTCTCCGACTGCGGGAGATATCTTCAAGGGGGTCCGTAGCTTGATGGAAGGTCCAACACACACACACTGGCTCGCTACTGACTCAGTAGCGAGCTACGGACCCCCTTGAAGATGTCTCCCGCAGTCGGAGACGAAACGTTGGGAATCACCACAGAATTCATCAACCGACCACGGCATAACAGCCCGGATAATTATAATGGACATGATATTTCCGGCCGTGAAAGTCTACATTTTAGTATCAAACATAATTCTTGCGCACGCCTTAGGAATCCTCCTCGATCTCCTTCCACCTTGCTTGGGTCCCGAAATCGTGTTCCACGTTCACTCCAGATACGAGTACATCGAGAATCAATCTCCAGACTAAATCGAGGCTCACCTGTGATAACGTTGACCCACTGTTCAACAGTCCAGGTGTCATGTTGGTGACTCCACTCTAAATGTTCTCTTCTGTGAAAATGGTTGAAATCGCTCTGACCACTATGGAACTTAACATCTGAGGTCATCAGTCCCCTAGAACTTAGAACTACTTAATCCTAACTAACCTAAGGACAACACACACATCTATGCCCGAGGCGGGATTCGAACCTGCGATCGTAGCGGTCGCGCGATTCCAGACTGAAGCGCCTAGAACCGCTCAGCCACACCGGCCGGCACTTCTCTGAAGACGCGTCAAAGCATGTCTCCAACAATAAAGGCGACCTGCCCAAGGCTTCTGCACACCGTTTCCTTCGATACAAGACGTACGTACCAGTTGCAGTGCAGTACTAAGGCGGTAATGTCGTGTCCTTACAGCCAAATAACGGTCCTCTCTTCTGAAGTCACTCATGGACGGCACATCCGAGAAAGAACAGAACGATTTATATTAAGCCATCGGGCCAAATCAGTTTTCGACTGTCCTGCTTCCTTTCTTTCTATGGCTCTCCATCTTCTCTGTCCTATACTGCGCCGTCTGTGACTGTATGCACAGTGATTGTGGATGCGGTGCTACTCGTCAAACACTATCTGATTTCATAGGTGCCCTGACGTCATCGCTGACATGGTTGTCCGTTGACCAGAATGTCATCTTCCGTGCAGAACACGATGTACGTACATCTGGTTGGCAGTGTGCATGATTGTATCGTGAATTAGACACAGGAAGGGGGAATAGCGATTTGTTCAAATGGTTCAAATGGATCTGAGCACTATGGGACTCAACTGCTGTGGTCATAAGTCCCCTAGAACTCAGAACTACTTAAACCTAACTAACCTAAGGACATCACACACATCCATGCCCGAGGCAGGATTCGAACCTGCGACCGTAGCGGTCGTGCGGTTCCAGACTGTAGCGTCTTTAACTGCTCGGCCACTCCGGCCGGCAGCGATTTGTTGCTTCAGTTTTAGACAGCAGTGTATTTTCCATTATAGCGTAGGGTCCAATAACGCGAGTTCCAAACTACGGACGCAGAATTAATGTAGTAACTGAATGACTACTGACTGACAAGTGCTGTTCTCTCGCTTGACCCACCCCACACATAGTTGATTACCTATAAACATATCATTCAAGACCTTTTCCATGTGACGTCCGTTGCTTACATCGACGCTGTTATTACAGGTTCCTTCTTGTTTTCATACCGCAAGATAAGAGGAACTACGACTGTGCCCGAGGGCAGTTGGAAACAAAAATCAGTTTCTGTAGCCTGGCAGTATATCAGCTGAATGCTGGCACCT
Organism: Schistocerca cancellata; assembly: GCF_023864275.1. Taxonomy (NCBI): domain Eukaryota; kingdom Metazoa; phylum Arthropoda; class Insecta; order Orthoptera; family Acrididae; genus Schistocerca; species Schistocerca cancellata. The sequence continues at coordinate 462,552,745 of NC_064632.1, read as the reverse complement.
GTGTGATAGGCTGTCGAGTTTGTGAGGCAGCATGAGGCGTGCAGTCAGGCGGGTGGGGGATTTACGCGGCTCTTATAAGAGGTGCTCGCGAGGACTGTAGAGAAATAAAAGAAAAGAGTGAGGAAAGCAAGCGCGTACCGCGTGTGCAGGAAGACCGGGAGGAGGCCCAAGGCGCCGACCTCCCCGGCGCGTGGGATGGGATTCGCCCCTCGTAACGTACGTCACACGCGGGCAGCGCCGGCGCAGCGCGGCCCGACTACCGTGTCGCGGAGCGTAATTACACGGGGCGAGCCTTGCTTTATGGGGCGGGCTGAGCTGGCCACGGGAGCTGCCACGGGCTGGCGTCGCCCACCTGATGTACGCACCGCATCGCAGCCGCCCGCAGCGCCTGCTTTTTTTCCCGGGCCGGGCTGTAAAACCGGCCTTCGACGTCTCGCTGTACCCTGCTCATTAAGGCCCATCACGTATGCCTCTCCGAACGATCCTGACTGTATTGCTCCCACTCTGCCGAATGAGTGTTTGTAACGCGCCCCGTACATACCAGCAAACAGTCATCTTTCTTATACCTTGCAGTTAGGACAGTGACCTGAATATAACACAGGTATTGTGATACCGACTTCTGGCGAACGTTCTATACTGTTCAAAATTTTTATTAGTATGATTATTTGATAACCCTCAGCATTTAGCAAACGCAGGCTTCGCTTGCAGGAGACACAGCGACTGATATGCAGATAAATCGTCACAGGTCTTGTGTTGTTTACTGTAGTAGTAGTTTTGCTCTTGTTACGAACGAGGCCGTGTACCGGGTACTACATACTGTTTAAGTCGTGTATCGGATACTACAATATTGTTTTGTCACCTGCTGGATCTAGGACTGTTGATAATTTTAAAAATATCGTGTATGCAATATATCGATATTTATCGAAATATCATTATCGGCTATCGATATCCCGAAAACTGAATAGAAATAAAGATATATCGGTGGAAAAAATATCGACACCCCGGCCTATAAAAATATCGGCTGAACATTGTAAATATACTACCAGTTTTAGAGTTACGTATTTAAGTATTGTTAGCTATGCTGTAAATCAACAAGTTTAGGACAAGAATTGAAAGGAAAAGAATTCACGTTCACGCTTGGCGGTAACCACTTTGCTAACAGTGTTAACTGCAGGTAATTGGCACAATAAAAAATGTCAGATAGATTCGTCGTTCGGTTTCGTCACATATCGGATTTGACTGGAACATTTCATGTCGACTTTCCCGTTTTTTTTTTTTTTTTTTTTTTCATTTCTGCAGAGGCCAGCGGCCTAGCAGATGTAATATCAAAATTAGTAGGTGAAGCTAAACGTTGCGGTTCCTGTTGATAGCGCCGATTACATCAGCATTTTACCACTGCAACGACTAATCTTCTCATTTAGATGTTTGCTCATCGTTTTCAGCAGCTGTTTTTGAAGAATGTCAATATGAAGAAATAGTACACTAGTTGCGTTAAAAATTGTTTCTTAACGCAATATGGTGTGCTGTTTCCTGACATATAAAATCTTGATATTCGATATACGCCGCCCCCTCCCCCAGTCCAATCGGTGTTCTTCTTTCCTACCACATACATCTAATTCAAACAGTCAAAGAGAATGACTGCACGTGATCAAAGCTCAAAAAGTAGTGAGACTTCTTCACACAGTGAAAGTAAAATTATGTCCTACTACAATTTCAAAAGAACAGCTTCAAATGTTTTCCTAAAACTGCGAAAAAATATAATATAGAATAAAAATATTTCCGTTTTGATATCCATGTATCGATATATCGGAGGGAAAATATTACCGATATTTTCTGGGAAAACATCTATATATCGATATTTTATTAACAGCCCTAACTGGATCCTACACTGCAGTCTTGCTCACAAAAATATCGGCAAATAAAACGTATCGATGAAAAACGCACATCAGAATACTGTTTTTGATTTTTGTATGGTGCTTGATGTAAGACGGTTAAAAAAAAATCAGAACTGCATATTCTGAGACGCGGCACTGCAGAAATTTTGTTACAGCTGAAGCGACGTAGAACAAATGTAGTACAAAGGTCACAGTACGAGAACCTCTTTTTCTACAAACCAGGCATATTCTATAGAATGCCTAGGTAATGTATTGAATACCGGATGATTTTGGGCAAACTTTGAAGTACAAGTTTTCTGTGAACATGTTACAGACTTTTCCTACGCACTCTATACGATTCCTTGGCATTATACACAATGACCAGTACCATTTACGCAGAGTGTTAAAAGGGCAAAAAGTAAGAAGCCTTTATTAATTAAGACGCATTTGCAAATGAAAGAACAAAACTACGAAATAAATCACAGGATATTCTTACCGGAAAACAGTGAAAGCAGAACTGAAATTGAAGTACTTGTTACAGAAAGTACTCACTTTTCTTCGTCACAAAAACACTTTACATTTTGGCTATTTCATCGTGTACATACATTTCATGGCTTAAAGAAGAATGAGAACACTGTATTGTTAACGGTAAAACACAAAACAGAATTAGTATGACCTACTTGTAGCAGCAGGGAAGGCTGGAGTGACATTTTGAATTGCGCTTAATTTTCTTTTCGACACAAAGGCAACTTAATATTTTGGAATTTCGTGTCTCGTCCTTGGACGCTTCCTGTGAAGTAGCTGCAGACAGGAGAGGTGTTCATCGGTCAGGAACGTCTTCAATTCTTATTAAGTTCTCTGGACATACAAAAATTTTTTTGTTATTCTTTTGAACTTCCAATGCTATGAGTGTGTATCCTGAATAATTCCTGGTCATACTGACAAAGTTTTATGAATTTATTTCTAAAAGTTTGGACAGTGGAAGTTAAAATATCTTGTGGTGCCTCACCTGCTCCAAGTCCACCCATTTGACGTCCCAACCTCCTTAAATGTGATTTGCAGAATATCCGTGCAGATGTAGAAGGAATCAATTGATGATGCGGCGCAGGTGAACGGGTAGGGAGGTAGTGAGTATGGAGAAAAAATACCGGACCACTACGTACCCCCAGCCGTAAAGATGTAGGTGGTAGTCTTTCCGGCAATACTGACATGAACAGTCGCACATGGAATCGACCTTCTCCGCTCTGCTACGAGGAAGGCTGCGGAGTATGTGTGTACTTGGCGATCGAAGTGGCTCGTTAATTATGAGTGACTGGTGCAGCGAGGGATAAAACCGCACGCCCTTGCACCAGGCCTGCTCCACATTAGACGTCGGCCAGTAACTGCGCAGTTGCATCTCGGTCAGTCCGCGGACCTTGCCCGCCACGCGAGTCGTCGCGACCGCAGCTGGACTCCCATTTCCCTGCTGGTGAGGGAGGGGGTGGCGTCACACAAGACTACAAGACGAGCCCGCAGACCGCAGAAGGTCGGGCCGGGTTTCGGCGCCGCGCAGCGCAGCCCAGCTTCCGTGCGATGCGATGCGATGCGACGCGACGCGACGCGATGCGAACCACGCGGCGACACTTGCGGTCGCTCCTCTGACACACACGCACGCACACACACACACACACACACACACACACACTCACAGGCGGACTGCTCTCTCCACTGGCCGGCACCAATTACTTCCTGCATCCTCTCTCTCTCTAGCTCACCGCCAGTAATTGCTGCTACCGATAGAAGCCGCCGCACTTGTTACAACTTACAGTGGCGGGTATCTCCTTTCACCGATTCTATTAAACGTGCGGGTTTTTCATTTAACCGGAGCGGAACAAGACGGGGTGACTACTTTCAAATCTCTGCTGGTAATCCCCACTACGATGTTTCAAATAATAATGCGACACTTTTCTACGTGCTTCCATAAGCGCCAACTGTTAGAAACGAAACGAGTCAACTGAAGTGCTCAAATGTCGGGGACTCGTATCAAATAAGACTAACAGGGATATACTTAACAGACGTCAGCTGAGAATGGTTCAAAAGGCTCTAAGTACTATGGGACTTAACATCTGAGGTCATCAGTCACCTAGACTTACAACTACTTAAACCTAACTAACCTAAGAACATCGCACACAGCCATGTCCGAGGCAGGATTCGAACCTGCGACCGTAGCAGCAGCGCGGTTCCGGGCTGAAGCGCCTAGAACTGCTCGGCCACAGCTGCCGGCAGATGTCAGCTATCACGCGGAAACATACTTACGGGGTTTCTTAATGTGTGGGACCACAGCCTCGACGTAATTTTTGAACAAAAAAAACATTTTAAATATCCATCTTAGGCTGCCTCATTGTTTACCTCGTCGTGTAATACATTATATTAGTGGCCACTTTCGCCTATGGTCACTTCAAAAGCCTGTCATAACAATACTAACAAAGGAAACAGGTAAATAAGTAATTTAACATCCGCCGGCCCGAGTGGGCGTGCGGTTCTAGGCGCTACAGTCTGGAACCGAGCGACCGTTACGGTCGCAGGTTCGAATCCTGCCTCGGGCATGGATGTGTGTGATGTCCTTAGGTTAGTTAGGTTTAATTAGTTCTAAGTTCTAGGCGACTGATGACCTCAGAAGTTAAGTCGCATAGTGCTCAGAGCCATTTGAACCAATTTAACATCCCTACACTTAGTAACATTTCTTACAGTTGCGTCAGTGATATGTGTGTCATATTTAAAGAAAATCTTTAATATTACATGGTAACAGATACTTGTTGCCACACAAACACGTCCAAGATCTGCATACATAACCATGTACCTTGTATACTCAATACAGCAATACATTTTGTAATACGTCATCCAACGAAAATCCAGTTCAGAATCGTCTTCTAACTCCTTGCATAATGTATTGAGCTGCACGACATGTCTTTTCGCTTCCTCAGACATCATGAATTAAGCATCCTGTACAAAGAATCTGGCAACCTAGGTAGATATTGAAAATGGTTCTATGATTCAGAAACCTACTTATGGAGTTTTAGAAATAAGTATTAAGTTGGTTGGTTGATTTTGGGGGAGGGGACCAAACAGCGACGTCATCGGACTCATAGGATTACGGAACGATGGGGAAGGAAAAGGGTCGTGGCCCTTCAATGGAACCATTCCGGAATTTGCCTGAAGCGATTTAGGGAAATCACGGAAAACTTAATCAGGATGGCCGGACGCGGGTCTAAATCGTCCTCCTACCTAATGCCAGTCCAGTGTACTAACCACTGCACCGCCTCGCTCGGTAGGTATTAAGTGAAGGGACTGAATATACAGGAAGGGGAAAATAATCCTGACGCCGAAATATTCAATACGTCTGACGATTGGCAATTCAGCTTACCCCATGGGATGTCTCTCTTAACGCTCATGAGACATTTTCCTGGTTAATTTTAAATTGCCAGCCCTGTACTACCGTCTCCCACTATCGCTACCATAGGGTAACTAAGACAGCAGCTGAAATGTTGCAGCTGTGTTAGGCCTGTCCGGATGAATTGTCTAGCCTCCCAACTACCGACCTAGAGGTGAAGGAGAAAGCAAGCGCTGGAAACACGTGGATTCACCAGCCTAGAAAAAGGCGGAAAAAGATGATGCTGAAAATTTTTGAGCATCTCATGCTTAGACAGTTGATTAACGAAAAAAATGTAACGGCAGCTATCACTTTAGGTGCATTTATTAAGCCACGACTAGTTTCATTCCACACGGACACCCTTTGTTCAGAAAGTGGTCGAAAAGTGCCGGTGTCTTGATTTAAAATGCTCAGTCCCCCAATAAAACAGTGAAACGTATGTGTTGGAATACAACGAATAGAACGTTTCATTTCGTTGACTGTCCTTGGTATTAGTATAGCCGGCAGTACGTGTTGGGTACAGAGCAGACTGGGAACTACAGTGTTGTGGTGCTATCTGGTTATGCCCGTACAGGGCACCCGTCATGGGAGGCTACTACGAAAATGTCGTGATTTTCTGGACAGCGAACAGACATTCGTGATACATATTTGTGATATCAAAGTTTGCTACATCACATCCCCCCCCCCCCTCTCGTAATCTATTGAAGTGTCACACAGTGACTTCATACTGTTTCCTCAGACAAAGAAACCATTGCCTGGTAGGAATTTTAGAGTGACGGTGAGGTGAATTGGCAAGTGGGAGATTTCATGGACGGCGAAAATGGAGACAACCAAGCTCCCCGCCAGGTGATCCATCGTTGGAAAAATGTGTCGCAATACGTGGTGAGTATATAGGGAAGGGCTAACACCATCACCAAATGTCACGATCTCAGAATGGTTTTTCGAGATGATCAATGAAATACGAAATTGCAGCTCCTGTGTTATTGTCAAGGACGGGCGAATATGAATCAATGGCGAATATGAATCAGCATCGACTATGTATTGAAATGAGGACAATGAAAATTCGTGCCGAACTGGGACTCGAACATATATTTCACGCTTTACTCGAGCGATCGCGTTAACCGCTTCGGCTATCCTTGCACGAATTACTGGAAGCCGTATACTTCCATACGTGGTCGTTCATGTGTCACTACCTGCACTCGTACATTATATATATTCCCGTCCAGGCTGGACATATTAATTGAAAGTCGAGGGCCTGGAATTGGAGAATAAATACGAAATAACAGTGCCTGTGTTGGTATTCAGGTAGAGGTTCGGAATTGGCATGAATTTAGAATTTTCGAAGTAAATATAGTAATTCCGGAGATACATGTTGCAGGGAACAACATTTAAATCTCACACCAGTGATCGGTACGGGACTCGAACTCGGATTTTCTACCACGCGGCAGCGGCGCTATCAGGTATCACAAAGGCAAGCATTGGAAACGTTCTGGTCGACTGCATTCTCTCTCAGCGTGACAGGAATTTATAACTGGTGTGACCTGAAGTGTATACAAATTTGTGGCCTAAGCAATAAAAAAGTGCTTCCATTGCAACCACCTTCAACGGTTCTGGTCTTTTCAGGAGTGTAGCTGGTGCAAAAAATGGTGTTGTTAAAGGCGCTCGAAGCAGGGAACATGCCCAGAACGCTCTTGAGTTGCTACCAATGCGGTCTCTGCTCATCGACTGGCCTGCGTTTACCGACCTCTGACAGTGTTAAAATGTGTAGGAGAGAGTAATTGTGTGTGTGTGTGTGTGTGTGTGTGTGTGTGTGTGTGTGTGTGTTCGTGACGGAGGGGGTGTCGAGGGAAGGAGTGGGGCAACTGTCGGGCTAATTCATCGATTCCTTAGCCCAGTGTTTACTCGCGACCCCTCATTCCACAGTTTTTTTTTATCGACAGAATCTGACGCCTTTCCCGTGTCTCACTGCGACAGGAATTACGCAGAGACGGATCCATTACGGAGATAAGTCGCGTCGATACGAAGCTTAATCAATAGCGTTAACTGATACCGCCAGAGCACCTGTCCCGCTTATGTATACATTCGGAAGCGCTCAGGCCGTAGCGATATGCTAATAACGCCATTAAAAATAATCGGGAGGGAGGAATCTCGATGGGGCAAGGTCATTTAAAATTAAGCCGCAGCGGGAGCGGGAAAATTAAAAATGAATCGGGAGCAAGGGGGAGGGGGGAAAGGTGGGGGAAGAGAAGCTAGGCAGGTTCACGCGCTTCGTGAGGGGCAGGTGGAAGGGTAGAAAATGAGCCACGACGGAACGGGGTTGAGAATGGGCAGCCGGGCTTCTTTCAGGAGTAAAAGGCGGAAAAAAGATAGCGGCGAGATACCCGTAATGGGGGATGCGGAGGCGAAACGCAGCGCACTGTAATTAGGAGTGATTTCTTGGCTATGAATTACGCAGGGGCCTAATGAGAAACGCGGCGAGACGCCCCGGGGTGCAGGGGGGGGGGGGGGGGAGGGACGAAGCGGTGCGGTCCGGCGGCCGGCGCAGGCCGTGTATGCAAGAGCGGAGTGCGGCCCGACACACGCCCGCAGGCGGTGTGCGGCTGCCCGCTCGCGTGTTGCCTTTTCTTTTTTTCTTCTTTCTCTCCTGAGCTCTCGGTCTCTTCCTACCGTTGCTCCTGCGGCTGGTGGCGTTGCTTTTTTTTTGTGCTCTTCGTGACGGGCTCCGGACAGGGCGAGGCGAGGTGAGGGAATTTTTTGAACTACTTTAAATACGGCGGTCGGTCGGTTTTAACGGTACCGCGGTGGGAGGGATGCCCGCACACCGCCTCGGGCGGGTTGGCATACATATCCGACACGGCAGGGCAGGGCTTCGCGTGCGGCGGCTGCATCCTCTGCCTGCAGGGCGAGTATTGCAGTACCTTTCGGCCGTGCGCTAACTACGGGCTGTAGCACTCTGCACTGAGCACTAGCTGTAAGGTTACCAGTTTTACTACAGCTGCGAACGTAGTCGAAGTGACGAGGAATTGCGATACCTGATGAATGGAAGAGTCTACTGAGCACAGAATATCGTCTGATACAGAAACTGAACAGGTCTACGATAAGGTAGGACGCATGATAATAATAATAATTTAGTATATCTCAATGGCCTAATGAGGTGCTTCCACTTCGCGGACTTGCGTGTCCCTAATCTATCCAGCAGCAGGAAGTGGACTACCATTTACCGTGGAACCCGAACCAAATGTTGTTTCTGACGAAGCCTCACATCGTTGAGAGGTGGAGACAAGGTAGAAACAAAGACCGAAAAATCCGTGGTCCGACGGAGGACGGATGCTACGACCTCTCTCTTCCCAGGCACTCGCTTTACCACTAGTCCACCAGGCCCGACAAAAGAAGGATGAATCTACAGCCAGTACTTAATGATTGCAAATTACATCTAAATTTGTTGAACTCCATTAAAGCACTGTACGACAGCAAAAGTTGTAAACGAAGAGCTATTGTCGGCTGGGGTGGCCGAGCGGTTCTAGGCGCTACAGTCTGGAACCGCGTGACCGCAACGATCTCAGGTTCGAGTCCTGCCTCGTGTATGGATGTGTGCGATGTCCTTAGGTTAGTTAGGTTTAAGTAGTTCTAAGTTCTAGGGGACTGATGACCTCAGATGTTAAGTCCCATAGTGCTCACAGCCATTTGAACCATTTTTGCTCAGAGCTATTTGAACCATTTGAAGATCTATTGACTGTGAACCACGCACTAAACCAAGGGCATGGTCTCTCAACAATGCGATATTAGTTTTATTGATGTGTATTAACGGAATACAAAGACACGAAGAATGAAGCAGTACTCCAGCATGACAGCACCACCGTCGTCCGCACACACTGGTATTACTGCGCAGCAGCGCTGCTCAGTCGTTGTTGGGGTACCGGTGACTGTTGGTGTTGCACTGTCCCTGCATATCTCTCCCAAGAATCGTCAGCAACATTTTCTCTGCAGTTTCGGCAGGTATTGGTTCAAATGGCTCTGAGCACTGTGGGACTTAACATCTGTGGTCATCAGTCCCCTGGAACTTAGAACTACTTAAACCTAACTAACCTAAGGTCATCACACACATCCATGCCCGAGACAGGTTTCGAACCTGCGACCGTAGCGGTCACGCGGTTCCAGACTGAAGCGCCTAGAACCGCACGGCCTTCGGCAGGTATTCGCAATTTCGTTGTTCCTATGTGTAGCTGCAGTCAGTCCAAAGAAATCTCATCACGTCTTCCAAGCGACACCCATTATGGAACGAAGCTGCTGATTTGTTTCCCATTACAAATTAAATTTTTTTTAAAGTGCGTTCCAAAATTAGTCTTGTGCGGTATTCGTGTTATCGATGGTATTAATGGGGGCAGCAAAACACGAAGAGTAAACAGTAGTCCAGCAGCGATGGCACTGCTTTGGCCCGCACTGACTGATACGGGCATGCATTAGCAGCGCTGCTTAGTCGCTATAGGAGTACTGTTAGTTTTTCGTGTTTTACTGTCCCTGTTACTGCGTACCGATAAAATGGATATCGCACTAGACTAATTTTGGACCGCTCTATCAAACGGGCAAGCAATACACCTCTTCAAAAATTATTTTGCTTGTAACGGGAAACAAGTTGGCGCTTTCCATCAACAATAGACGTCCCCTGAAATTTGTGATGAGCAGCATTTGTTTGAACTGACTCCAACTACACACTGAAAAAGAACGATACTGCAAGTGTCTGCCGATACACCAGGCAAAATTCACGTGACGAATCGTAGGAGATCTAGCCAGTATATATCAACAAAGTTTTCAGAAAACTCCAAGAGGTAGGAACGGGTAAGGGAAAAATTATTAGTACTGTTTTATTTGCGTACGACCAGGTTCACCTAGCAGGCGGTGAAGCCGACTTACAAGAAAAAGTACCTAAATTGAAGTTTTAGGAACTTATTGTGGTGCCACCGTAAGGCACCACACTTGCTAGGTTGTAGGATTCACATCGACCGCGGTCCGTCAGTACACATCGGACCCGCGAGTCGCCACTGTCGACGCTAGCAGACCGAGCGCCGCCACTCGGCTGGTCTTACGAGACAAGCTAGCGCACTGGCCAGCTCTACAGCCGACTTGAATAGGATTGGTTCACTTGTTATAGCTTCAGAGATCTCATTTGCAGAGACGCTAGTTAGTATAGCCTTCAGCTAAGTCAGTAGCTACGACCTAGCCAGGCGCCACATACAGTTTATGCATTGACAATTGAGCTATATGTGTGAAGCAATCAGAATTGTGCATAAGTATTCGCAGTTCATTCTCTAACTGCACTTGTAGATATTATTGCACAAAGTCAAGATCGACGTTCATCGCTGATGCTGAATTAAAGCCAAGTATTTAATTGCATTCCAGTCTACTAACTTTCTGATCACCTGAGATGTTCCACATACATCCCGTCAAGTATAGTTCATTGATCCTCACGTCAGCCTACGTGATCAACGCGTGCAATGGCCACACCTCGTGATCAGACTAAGAGTCAAATTGCGGGTCTCAGCCAGGTCATCCTTTTGCCATGAGGCCCATAGTTCCGCCTCATACATAACAATTATCGAATGACTAAATCCGTAAACAATACAAAAATAATGGCAATGGAAGAGAAACACATTTGAAGAGCGGAAATAGTGGTAAAGAAATAACAGAACAGATAAATTCGTTTAAATGTCAAGGGACAGATACATCAAGATACAAAAATTCAGACGTGCTTCAAAATATACGAAAATACATCGCTATAAGCGGTTTTCTGAGGGGGTACCTTGGCAAAACTATGAGGAAATAGGTAACACCAAGACCTCTTAACGTGGTGTGTTATGTGTGGTAGTGAATACTGTAGTCTAAGAAAAGAAGATGAGCAAGAACTGAAGCAGTTACGTGAGGTTTCGAGAGCACATATTGGATTAACAGTAGGCGACATAGCGTGAAGTGAAGATATAAGGCAGAAGGTTGACGTAAAAACAGGTACATCCCATCCCCACCCTCCTTCCACCACGTCTCTATTCTGTGGATATTCTGCAGGTAATCGATAGAGCGGTCCGACATCAGTTCAGTGCGATATACATTTTACTGTTATGTGTTAACGAGGACAGTAAAACACCAAGAATAAGCAGTACTCCAGCACGTTTTTGTGGAACCCACAGTGTGTGAGTCCTACTCGTACCTAACCAATTTGTATTTGTTATGATCTGTCATATGATGATATCTTTGTATGCACGCCAGTAACTCAAATGTTTCACGCAGGCGCTTTTAAATTCAGAAGTACAAACACACATTGTGTAGCACATTTCCGTTTCTAGTCTTTCTTGAAATAATGACGAAAGAGAACCGTTTCCAACAGTAATAGAAAGCAAACGAGTGAGCATTTCACTATTTAAGTATCAAAAATAAATATCACTGTTTAATTCGCCAGTAATTCTTGCAAGGAACAAATTGTTCGACCTTTGATGCGCGTGCTAATTCAGTCCCATTATTACACGTCGCACCAGTAATACGAGATACAGGAAACAAATCCTGAAGAATATTCTCTACTAACGGGCAAAGAAGACCTGTCAGAAGGGGCTAGCAAATAAATAGTAACGCAGTGAGCTCAAATTGTTGTGGAGAACTGTTTAACAGAGTAGCTCATCAAAGCGTAGCTTCGCGATAGTAACATATAGGCACATTCCGGTACAGACTGGCGTTCGGTGCTTCTCAGTTTCGAGCATCGACGGGGAGAAAGTCTGACAGCGGAATGCCGCAGATGGCTTAAAAAAACGACCGGCTGATGTCATCGTGCCAGTTGAAATGGTACGTTAATACGTGGCGGCTCCGGACCGGCCGCCCGGCGCGTGCAGTGGTCCGCGACCTCTTACGTCACAGGTCAACGGTTCCCGCTGAGTGACGTCAGCAGTCTGTGATCTAAGATATACAACTAAAATTATAGTCAGAGGGTCTCTGGTGAGAGCACCGTTTTGTCGATTGCCATAAGCTTAAAAATTACTCAACGTGACTGCTCGTTCCAGCCAGAGGATCCCCTACATTATCAAAATTAGTTTTACATTTCGTGTAATCGTTCTGAAAATTTCGTCTTACTGCACAGAAAAATGACTAATATTTAGGTGTTGCTCACCTTTCGCGACGTATTAATAACATTAGTTCTGTCATCGTCAAAACCAGACCTTCTTAACATTTCAAATCTATCACTCCAATTTGTTCAACGTCATCAATTAGCAGGGCTTCACGGATATAATGAGTAAATGCATTAAGAAACATGAAATGAATTTTGAATTCGCTTCACTGACATTTAATGTAAAGTACACAAAATATAATGGAAGTACTGTAATATATCTAATAATTTGTGTAAATTGTTAAATTTGAAACTCCGTAGAAAATACATGTTTTATGTGCGAAATCGAGACTAATCCCTTAATAATAAGGTGTGGAAATTTTGAAACACCAGTTCAGTACAATAGTTCATGGACAGCTTCAGTATGATGTAAGCGGTATCTCAGTTTTGACCAACACGATTTTTGGGTGGCTCGCAGAATTCTGAATTCTTGTTTTAGGCACAGTGATGAAAGGACAACACGAAAACTCAGTCCCGAGTGAGAAAAATCCCCGATGTGGCAGGGAATCAAACCGGAAATCCCCGAGCGAAGAAACCCTCTGACACCAGTGAATCGAACTGGGACTTCACGATCTATAGGCAACATTGCTAACGACTAGACCATGAGTTGAGGACTACCACACAATGCTGGTAGTTCTAGATCCATCCAACAGAGACTTATGGTTATTGATAAGGCCTCTGACAGATTCAATTAGCATACTCCCATTTTACATTCTTATTTTCTTATCGAGTTGCTATTCTTCTGTCATCCACGAATTTTCTCACCTTATCTTTTGACTCATGACACACACACACACACACACACACACAAAGTCAGAAAATGAACCGATGAGAAACTATAACTCCATACATAGGTGAAATGAGGGTAAGACGAATCTATCAAACTTCTTAGTAACAAAAGTATATTTCAATGTGTGTGCATGCGCCCATAATGTGTGTGTGTGTGTGTGTGTGTGTGTGTGTGTGTGTGTATGTTTGTATGTGTGTCTGGGTTACCTGAAAAACCTTCCCAATTTCTTTGGTGGTTGTTGTTTTATAGCTTTAGTTCCACATTGATAAGTACGATACCTATGACTATTTGACTTCTTATGCCAGAGCTGGCCTTAGTATCAAGTTTTTCTGCAATTCCACATATATGTTCATTTCTGTTAGTTGACTGCACGACTATAGATGAAGAGCCAGAGTTGCAAAACTACCGTAGGCTAACGCAGACTATCATAAGTAAGTGTAGGGCACAATAGTTTTCCTATTACTCTTGGTCAGTTAAGGTAGTAACCGCGTTACCTGTGCGTTAGCTGTGTTGCCTATTTATCGGGCTTTACCTCGTTTCGATCGCTTTTTTTGTGAATGCGGTCGGTGCCTCAGTAGATTTCCCTAGAAACCGTAAGCGGTGAACCGTCTAGAAGCTGAGTGAGCACATACAAAGGGCTGGGTAGCCTACAGAACACTTTTATTTTACATAGTCATCCTCTTGTAGACAGTATTTATAACAAAATTGAAACTGTCAGTGTTTCTCGTTTTATTCGCAAATGGTTGATTTGTAACGTGAAACAGTCTGAGGCTGTAGTAAAAATAAAAAAGGTTAAAAACAGTTCTACAGTGGCACAAAAGTCGAAATCAATTGCAGAACCATGTTGGTTAAGATGCTATATTCGAAGAAACAGTACCTAAACATGATGCAGAAAATCGTCCACGCAACCTGCCACTGAAGATGCCTTGCAGAGAAAAAGGAAAAACGGATGTGGCACGAAAACTGCGTTTCATTCAGTTGTAGTTAGACGGTCCAAAAAGTAAAAATTATCAATACACCCTAAAAAATTACATATTTATCATATAGAGCTAGGAGAGACAATTTGCTCAAAAGAAGGTAATATTAAAGACCCGCAGATTAAAAACATGTCAAACATTACTTCAGTGCTTCGTCTAGCCTATACAAAAGGTATTTCTGTTCTTCATAAACAACTTTCGTACTTCCCAATAATAAGAGGAAACTCTTGGTTTTGATTATGATGAAGAACGTACTGCTGGGTACAGAGTAACAAGAATAATGACATATGTTTGTGCATATCAACTGTGCTTGCATCAAAAGTAATTGCTTTGGTTACATAAAAGCGCAGAAGTTACGCGATCAACTAATTTTTGTTACTATAAGAGGGTTCAGATGGTTAAAATGGCTCTGAGCACTATGGGACTTAACATCTGAGGTCATCAGTCCCCTAGAACTTAGCACTACCTAAACCTAACTAACCTAAGGACATCACACACATCCATGCCCGAGGAAGGATTCGAACCTGCGAACGTAGCGGTCGTGTGGTTCCAGACTGAAGCGCCTAGAACCGCTCGGCGACTAAGGCCGGCGTATAAGAGGGAATTTATATTTTGTAAGTATATAAACTACACAAGGCACGAACACTGAACGATGTGCGGTTCTAATTACGCGCGAAGCAAAGAAACAAACAAAGAGAAGTCGTTGGCTTCCAGTTCCTCTTTCGTACAATCATTTATGTTTTCTTCCCTGCTACTGCTGCCAATACTACCGGTAATCCTACCATTTACTACGTCATTTATGTAGTGTACGAAAACTATCGAACCGTAGCTTTGGTAGAGCGCAGCTCTAGGCCTAA
This sequence comes from Schistocerca cancellata, assembly GCF_023864275.1. Taxonomy (NCBI): domain Eukaryota; kingdom Metazoa; phylum Arthropoda; class Insecta; order Orthoptera; family Acrididae; genus Schistocerca; species Schistocerca cancellata. The sequence continues at coordinate 462,537,694 of NC_064632.1, read as the reverse complement.
TGCAACAGATGCAGAAAATAAGAAACTCTTCCCGGAACAGAACTGAAATGACGAGGAGCCGAACTGCAATGGGGACTCTCGGTACTTTTATTTATTTTATATTTATTTATTGACACATTACAGACATATTACCTGATGTTTTAACAGAAAGCAATGGCCTTGCCCCAGTGGATAAACCGGTTTCCGTCTGATCACCAAAATTAAGCACTTTCGGGCGTGGCCGCCGCTTGGATGGGTGACCATCCGAGCCACCGTGCGCTGGTGTAATTTACCGGGGTGCACTCAGCCTCGTGATGCCAATTGAGGAGCTACTCGAGTAAACAGAATCGGTTCCGGTCAAAGAAAACCATCATAACTACCGGGAATGCGGTGTGCTGACCACACGCCCCTTCCATCCGCATCCTCAGCAGAGCATGGCACGGCGGTCGGATGGTCGGAATGGGCCACTTGTGGCCTGAAGACGGAGTGTTTTATTTTTTAAAAAAAAAGAAGAGGTCGTACGTTTTTCTTCTTTTTTACAGTTTTGTTTACTTTTGTTTTTATCTACAACATTTTACAAGGAATAATAGTTTTTAAAATAACAATAATTTAAGGTTGGAAAACAAATAAAATTTTGTTGTTTTTTTGAGAAGAACATAAAAAGATGATAGGATAGAAGAAAAATTTGTTAGAGCCACCATCGACTGTGACTGACGGTGAATACCTCGGAATGGTTTTTTTGAGCTGTTGGCCGACAGTCACAACAATTATTTCAATACCTGAAGAATACTACGCAGACTGAGTAGGCGGTAACAGAAGACGAAGAGACATGTCGTCGCATGCCAGATGCGGGCGCAGCGACCAAAGGCGACAGAAAGTGCGTCGGCCGCTTCTCAAGAGACGAACACCTGTTGAAGGTACGTAGCGAGCAGGAAGAAGATCGGCGAGGCGTCGCCAGCGGCCGCTGACCTCGGGCGCCCGAGGATCGAGTTCCGGCCGATTACAATCCCGCACGCACGCGCGTCATCGAGACTGGAGAGGTCCAGTGCGGCTCTGGAGAACTCCCGCTAGGCGGCCACCGCGCGCTGCGGCGAAAGCCGATCTTCCTTCGGCAGCCGCGTTCCAGTCGGGTCTCCATTACAGCCACATAAACACACATCTCAAATTGGCGGGCCGCGCCGCTACCATACCTGTTCTCTTTCCCGACCGCTTCTCTCCGGCCTCCGCAGTCCTTTCTTCTTTTGTTTCCTTTTATTTCGTCTTCTAGTTTTCGGTTTTTCTTTTACACCCCATCCTCGTCTTTCCCCACGTCCTTCACAGTTTTTTTATTATTTTTTAATTTCTGACTACCTTGCTGGCCGAGACCGAAACCGCCAGAGGCTCTTTGTTGTTTGCTGCAGTCGGAACCTGAATTTGACATGTAACGGCTGGAAGAGAAGACCGTGCCTCTGGAGAGCGCCCAGCCGCTGTTCTGACCCTGCTCTATGTCTACCTCTCTCTCTCTCTCTCTCTCTCACTCGCTCTCCTCTCTCGCCTCCTTCCTTTCCGTGACACCGCGTGTGAGGCTCGCATGTTCCGCCACACCCATGGTTGGCCTACAAACGCGAAGGCGGCCGATGCCCTACTGAAGATGAGCCCTGCGGAGTATAAATGTAGATGTAGAGGTCCACTGGACCTGACGGGATACCAATTCGATTCTACACAGAGAACGCGAAAGAACTTGCCCCCCTTCTTACAGCCGTGTACCGCAAGTCTCTAGAGGAACGGAAAGTTCCAAATGATTAGAAAAGAGCACATGTAGTTCCAGTTTCCAAGAAGGGTCGTCGAGCAGATGCGCAAAACTATAGGCCTATATCTCTCACATCGATCTGTTGTAGAATTTTAGAACACGTTTTTCGCTCGCATATCATGTCATTTCTGGAAACCCAGAATATACTCTGTAGGAATCAACATGGATTCCGGAAATAGCGATCGTGTGAGACCCAACTCGCTTTATCTGTTCATGAGACCCAGAAAATATTAGATACAGGCTCCCAGGTAGATGCCATTTTCCTTGACTTTCGGAAGGCGTTCGATACAGTTCCGCACTGTCGCCTGATAAACAAAGTAAGAGCCTACGGAATATCAGACCAGCTGTGTGGCTGGATTGAAGAATTTTTAGCAAACAGAACACAGCATGTTGTTATCAATGGAGAGACGTCTACAGACGTTAAAGTAACCTCTGGCGTGCCACAGGGGAGTGTTATGGGACAATGACTTATCACAATATGTATAAATGACCTAGTAGATAGTGTCGAAAGTTCCATGCGGCTTTTCGCGGATGATGCTGTAGTATACAGAGAAGTTGCAGCATTAGAAAATTGCAGCGAAATGCAGGAAGATCTGCAGCGGATAGGCACTTGGTGCAGGGAGTGGCAACTGACCCTTAACATAGACAAATGTAATGTATTGCGAATACATAGAAAGAAGGATCCTTTATTGTATGATTATATGATAGCGGAACAAACACTGGTAGCAGTTACTTCTGTAAAATATCTGGGAGTATGCGTGCGGAACGATTTGAAGTGGAATGATCATATAAAATTAATTGTTGGTAAGGCGGCTACCAGGTTGAGATTCATTGGGAGAGTCCTTAGAAAATGTTGTCCATCAACAAAGGAGGTGGCTTACAAAACACTCGTTCGACCTATACTTGAGTATTGCTCATCAGTGTGGGATCCGTACCAGATCGGGTTGACGGAAGAGATGGAGAAGATCCAAAGAAGAGCGGCGCGTTTCGTCACAGGGTTATTTGGTAAGCGTGATAGCGTTACGGAGATGTTTAGCAAACTCAATTAGCAGACTCTGCAAGAGAGGCGCTCTGCATCGCGGTGTAGCTTGCTGTCCAGGTTTCGAGAGGGTGCGTTTCTGCATGAGGTATCGAATATATTGCTTCCCCCTGCTTATACCTCCCGAGGAGATCACGAATGTAAAATTAGAGAGATTCGAGCGCGCGTGGAGGATTTCCGGCAGTCGTTCTTCCCGCGAACCATACGCGACTGGAACAGGAAAGGGAGGTAATGACAGTGGGACGTAAAGTGCCCTCCGCCACACACCGTTGGTGGCTTGCGGAGTATAAATGTATAGATGTAGATGTAGACGTAGATGCTACAAACCAAAAAGTTCGGAGTCATTGTGTGCTTTTACTTGAGTTGTCTGTCTATCGAATAGTTTGATGCTACCCTTCATTTTTTCCTACATAAGGGGCATTTGGCTACCTTAAAAGAATCCTTTTCTTGTCCATGTCAGTACTACACACAACAACCTCTACGGTATCATCTGCTATTATGAGTATTCTAGTCTTCGACTGTTCCTCCCATCATGCCGAGCTACTGATTCTGTCTAAAGCTAAAGCATTCCCAGAGGGGGTATCAAATGTTCCACTCAGGTGTTTCTCCTTCTGGTGTATGTGGCCTCGTGATTTTCCCTTGGTTGGATGAATGGAACAGTTCGCACTCAGGCCTGTGATGCCAATTGAGAAGTAGCAGCTATAAGATCTACAAGCTACAAAGCTGTCAACGGCAGCGAGATTTGCTGTGCGGATTCCACTCCCCTCCATACCGCGTCCAAATGATGCAGTTTCCTGAGGATGACACGGCGAGCGGTCGCCCCCGACTGGCTTATCTGAGGCCAAAACGGGGAAGCTTATCTGGTAAGGGACTTCTATAGACTTCTTTCATCGCTTATTCTTTTAACTATTCTTTCATTTCTTGCTTAATCCACTCACTTAATTTTAACATTATTTGTTAGCAGCATGTATTATATGTTCCGCGGAAGGTTCCTTTAACGTTGAGTTGTCCACAGAGCTCTCCTTAGAGGGGTCCAACCACGCCATTGGCAGAAAAAGAAGCAGCACTAACACATGTCTCTAAAGGCCATACTTAATTTCAGTTAAGTGAATGAATTACGGGATGATTTTTACTCTGGAAAGGAAGCATGTTTTTGAAACCTCCTGGCAGATAAAACTGACCGGCCGCTGTGGCCGAGCGGTTCTAGGCGCTTTAGTCCGGAACCGCGCGACTGCTACGGTCGCAGGTTCGAATCTTGCCTCGGGCATGGATGTGTGTGATGTCCTTAGGTTAGTTAGGTTTAAGTAGTTCTAAGTTCGAGGGGACTGATGACCTCAGATGTTAAGACCCATAGTGCTCAGAGCCGTTTGATTGAAACTGTGGGCCGGACCGAGACTCGAACTCGGGATCTTTGCCTTTCGCGGCTAAGTGCAAGTGCACAGTAAAGCTGCGAGGACGGATTGTGAGTCGTGTTTAGGTAGCTTAATCTCGGTAGAGCACTTTCCCGCCAAAGACAAAGGTTACGAGTTCGAGTCTCGGTCCGGCACACAGTTTAAATCTGCCAGGAGGTTTCATATCAGCGCACACTCCGCTACAGAGTGAAAATTTCATTTTGGAAGCGTGATTTTGGTTGTATCTGTACATATGTATTTTAAATATGTAGTAGTATTCCTAATTTTTTCGTCCAGGTAAGTACTGCAGTGGTTCGCACACTGACTCGCATTTGGGAGGACGACGGTTCAAATCACCGTCCGGCCACCTTAAGGTTTTCCCTAAATCGCTTAACGAAAATCCAGCGGAGGTTCCTTCGAGAGATTACGGCCGATTTCTTTTCCCATCCTTCCTCCATCTCTAATTTTTGCGGGACGTCGGCCACTAGTCTTCCTCCCATCCTTCTTCAGTTTTGCCAAACGCGTGAGTAAAGACGGATAGAGTGTCGTTGTTGTTCGTGATCTGTCGTTCTTCCTTAGCTATAAGCAACGCTCAGGTGAACTCAGTACGGTACGTACATTGTGAGAAATTCAGGGACAGTAAAACGTAAAGCTGCTGACTATAGGTATCAGACGAACTCCTTCAGCATTTGGCTACATTGTGAAAACAAAACACTGTAACATGATGACGAGGTATGCATTTCTTATAGTGAATTTTTCACATAGACATGAAGTCTGCAATATGATCTTCCAAAACAAGTGCGACGCATGTCATAACGGATATTCGTTCAGAATGGTAAGAATCTTCCATTCGAAGCCTGTGTAGGCGAGTGTCTGCTGCTCCAATGTAAATAGCATGACTCCCTGGCTGTTTCGAGTGCATGTTTTTACCTATATTGGGAAACGTATTCGGAAACGAGTATATCTTTCCTATAACATGTCACTGGTTCTTCAGTGCTTTCCCTGTCCAACACACAAAATGCCTCCCACACCGAGGTCATAATTACGTCAATGTTGTGTGATACAATGTATAGATCTTCTGGACCGTACCCAGCCTAGTTCTGCGGGGTATGTATGTGTGTGTGTGTGTGTGTGTGTGTGTTTGTGTGGATGTATGCACTAGAAACAACATGGACATATCAGACTAGCCTATGGCATTTGAAAACTGTGCAACTTTTCACACAGCAGTGCAGAGTCTCACCCCTGTAATTCAGTTAATACGTGATAGGGACACTCATAACTCTCTTAATGTACGAAGCAATGGGGACATAAAAAGGAGACTAGCATAGGTAAAGAAGGCATCACTGGCCAAAAGACGTCTACTGCTATCAAACATAGGCTTTACTGTGAAGATGAAGTTTCTGAGAATGTACGCTTGCAGCACAGCTCGGATAGTGGTGAAGCGAGGTCTATGGGAAGACGGAAAAGAAGAGATTCGAGGCGTTTGGATTTCAGTGCTATAGGAGACTGAAAATTAGGTGACTGATATGAAACGAGAAAGTTGAAGGCAAAATCTTCCTGGCTGTTAGGCCACGTCACGTTTCTTTTACATCAATACGTTTCGACCCCTCTGCTGGGATCATCCTTAAGCTCTTGTGGTGTTCACCGTTCAGCTAACCGTGAACACAACAATGTCCTGAAGAAGACACTGGAAGAGGGTTCGAAACGTCGATCGCGCAGAAGAAACAAGGCGCGTCTTAACAGCCTAGAAGATTTAACCATCAATGACAATGACCACAACAGCCTGGAGGCTTACATAGACGAGATTCCTCAAAGAATCGGCTAGAGAATAAGTATGTTGAACAGACTGAGAAAGAGGAGGAACAGGTTGAAAGTACGTGTGTTAACACATCAGGGAATAGTTTCTACGAGGCTATAGGAATCTGTAGAGGGTAAATCTTGTAGGTAAATTAAAAACCCGCTAATCATAGCGGACAAATCGGCTGTAGCGGAACATGTTTTTGAAACGGGTGACCATGAAATAAAATTTAGTAAGACGAGCGTGCTAGGTAAGACATCGCATTATTATGTACGTATGTATAGAGAGGCTGTAGAGATTTTTAAACACCACAATAATTTTAACAGGAAAGAAGAATGCTTGAAGTTAGATAAGATATGGCGATCGACTTTGTACCAAAGATGTGACAATCGATTACCTGCGATCGAGAGTAATGACGCCAGCCAGAAATAGTTTTACTGTTGACAACACGTGACGAGTGGTGGCGCCCTCTACGCGCTCTACATAAACAGGACCTCCACGGCCTAGCAGCCAGTCGTAGACTCACCTCAGATGATGTTGCCCGCAGCCGGCAACGAAACGTCAGGGAGAAGTATTTCTACTATTGGACCACGGCCTCTTAGCCCGGAAGTTTTAATTACCAAAAAACCCTTTGTTCTGCCTTAATACATCACTGGTGCGTTTTTCAACTAAACCTGCCACACCATTTCATCAGCTGGCCACTCAACACTTTAATTGTGCCACTTAACTGATCTACTGCGCGTTCGCTCTCGACCATCATAACGCTCTTGCCTGTGGTAGGCCACTGGTCGCATCTTCCGCTGTCGATTTTTTCACATTTCAGTGACAACTCGCTGACCCAGTAGCGTAACTTATCAGCATACATCGCCTCATCTCACGCGGTGCTTGACTGCGGAGAAGCAGCAGCCGAAAGTAAACTAAAGAAAAGATGAAGAGGTGTCCTGTGGGTTCCTTCCTGCAACACGTAATCGTTCTGGCACTGCGGACACCTAATTCAGTATGGCGCGCGCGTAATCCGCGATCCCTCGGCTCGGGCGGTAGGCAGAAATCACGCACAAACACACACGCACGCAGGCGGGAGCGCGTGGTCTGCTTTCTCCAGCCGGGCGAGCGGACGGATCGGCGCAGCGTCCGTCCGCATCCGGCGTCGGATGGCAGGGCAGGGCGTCGGCCGGGTGATAGTAGGGCATCAGAACAGGAACGCGAGGCTGGGCAGAGGCGCGCCGCAGGTGCCGGCGCGCTGACCGCCGCCCACCGCTCGCAGGCTTTCTCCCCGGTAGCTGCCCTCTGCCGCTGCTGTTAGCCGCCGCTCCACTTCGGCCGCGGTGTCGGGTCTCGGCGCCCGCGGCTGCTGTGCGCAAGTGCGGGCGTGGCGCGCCGCGGGTCGGCGATTGTAGCGCCGCGCCAGCCGCCGGCGGGAAAAGCCCGTAACTCAGCCGGGGGTCTCCGGGGTCCGCGCGGAAACCACTGCGCGCCCGAGCCAGCGGGCAGAGCAGCAACCGCCTTCTGCCGACGTAAGCGCTGGAACGATTCTCTATCGAGCTTCAATTCATCCGTATCAGCAATTGATCTTACGCACATTTCTCGTCGCGTTGCAACAGCAGTTGGTACTATATGCCACATCTACGTCTACATATACAGGGTGGTCCATTGATAGTGACCGGGCCGAATATCTCACGGAATAAGCGTCAAACGAAAAAACTACAAAGAACGAAACTCGTCTAGCTTGAAGGGGGAAATCTGATGGCGCTATGGTTGGCCCGCTAGATGGCGCTGCCATAGGTCAAACGGATATCAAGAGCGTTTTTATAAATAGGAACCCCCATTTTTTATTACATATTCGCGTAGTACCTGAAGAAATATGAATGTTTTAGTTGGACCACTTTTTTCGCTTTGTGCTAGATGGCGCTGTAATAGTCACACATGGCTCACAATTTTAGACGAAACGGTTATGAATCCTAACCAGTCTCCTTTTGTTGTCTTAAAGAAGATGTTTACCGTCACGTTCATATCTGAATATTTCAGGGACTTTAAATTACTTACAAACTGGGATTTATTTATTTTCTGAGACAAGTTGCGTACAGCTTTAAACTTGTCTGATAACTCGCGAAATATATCCAGTTTTATTTAGTTCCTTTATGTAAGCTCACGAGACAAAAAAAAAGGCACCCCAGTGCGCACGCATAGATGAAAAAGTAAGTCCTTTACAGATGGCGCAGCGATCAAGTCGCGTAATCAGCCGCTCGCGCACTGCCTCTACGTGAGTACAAGGTAGTAGCGATCAGTGAGACGCTTGTGTTTCAAACGAACATTGTACAGAAATACGGGTAAATGTAAGGACGTGACAGAGTGGCAAAAAGAGTAAATCGTGTTTGGGCGTGCCCGTGGCCGTACGGCGTGTGAAGTTGCCGGATTGTTGGCGTTTCGCAGCGGACTCTTTACCGTGTCTGCGAGCAGTGACATAACACACGTGGCCACGAGACAAGGCGTCGGAACTGTGGTCGGGACCAGAGATGCGTTTCACAGCTTGTAAATCAAAACCACTTCCTAATACGACAGGAATTACTGCACGCAAGGATTGAAGTTCCACTCCAGTCTGTTAGAGAGAGAACATTGCAATGAACGTTATGAGTCGGTCATCTCGCAAGACGCCATTGCTCACAGACACAAATAACGCAGCTTGCCTTCAGTGGGCTGGAAATCATCGAACATGGACAGTAGCCTACCGGCGGAAAGTGATATGGTCTGGCGAATCACGCTTTTGCCTATATTTAAATGACGCACATCGTCGAGTGCACCAAAGACCAAATCAAACATTCTATCCTGAATGAGGTGTGGTGCAAGTTGGAGATGAGTCTGTGATGTTTTGGGGGTGTTTTTCTTATCACGGTCAGCCCCGATAGCGGTCTGTCACGCCAAGGGGCCCGGATTCGATTCCCGGCTGGGTCTGAAATTTTCTCCGCTCAGGATTGCGTGTTGTGTTGTCCTCATTAGCATTTCACCATCATCAGTGGAAGGCAACGGGAAGCCGCCACTGGAATCACTTCCCTAGACGCTCATGCAGTGGACCACTCTGACGAGGCTTCCGCCATGACAAGACCTGCCATAAGGCAGAACACACAGTAGTTCTTCTCACGGGTTGGGTCCGGTCACTGAGGTGACCACTAACATAAACCGGCATGTTTATTTAAACATTCTGAATGATCAGGTGTGGCAGTTCAGTCAACTTCTGCATGATGAGTGTGCTATTGATACCAGTGCTTTACAAGAAGACAACAGCATAGTTCATCGGGCTGGAAAATCATGTGACTAATTTTTGAACACTTTCCCACCCTATTACATCTCGATTCGACATGCAAAACCACCTGACTTGAATCCCACAGAAAATCTGTGGGACTTGTTGGAACAGCGGATGAAACGTCGACATCAGCATCCCCGCAATTTGGTGGAATTGCGCGATAAAATCCCCAGCGAGTGGCTTAATTCGGACGTGACGTACCTTCACAGCCAAGTTGGACTCGCTTCCCAACCGAATCCAGGCGGTTATCAAGTCAAGAGCCGGAATTATACGGTATTAAACGATGTTTGTAATGATTTCTCTATGGGTGACTACTTTCTAGTAATTATTACTTCGTAGCCAATTCGTTTTCCGTAACGTAGCTGACCCTATGAATTAACAAAATGGTTCAAATGGCTCTGAGCATTATGGGACTTAACATGTCATCAGTCCCCTAGACGTAGAACTACTCAAACCTAACTAACCTAAGGATATCACACACATCCATGCCCGAGGCAGGATTCGAACCTGCGACCGTAGCAGCAGCGCGGTTCCGGACTGAAGCGCCTAGAACCGCTCGGCCACCGCTACCGGCTAGGAATTAACAGAAGCGTTTATTTATTGAAAGCTGCTTACAGAGAAGTGCTAAGAAGTTTTTGTCTTTGTTTGCAGATATGGAGAAAAAGTTTATGTGTGTTGAAAGACGGCCCGCATCTCGTGGTCGTGCGGTAGCGTTCTCGCTTCCCACGCCCGGGTTCCCGGGTTCGATTCCCGGCGGGGTCAGGGATTTTCTCTGCCTCGTGATGGCTGGGTGTTGTGTGCTGTCCTTAGGTTAGTTAGGTTTAAGTAGTTCTAAGTTCTAGGGGACTGATGACCACAGCAGTTGAGTCCCATTGTGCTCAGAGCCATTTGAACCATTTTTTGTTGAAAGACGTGGAGGTGACGCTTTGTATTACTGAAAGTAATTGCGTGGTTTCAAAAATGTTTCTGTTAAGTCTCTCTGATAACGTAAAATTCTCAAGGCGGGCGCTGGTAACGCAAGGGTTGCCGATGTAAACGGGAGACTGGAAAGAAAAAGACGAAGACAATACCTGCCTGACCTTTCACAATCCCGCACCAGAGTTCCTGCACCGTGCCTGTGGCGTTGTTAACCAGCGCGGCCTCTGGTGCCCGTCTGGACTACTTGTCCGCAGTGTAGATAGCTGGATAAGCCTTGCGACACACGCCACGGAAATCATACGCTGTCCATTCTGCGCCGCAACGAAATAGCAAGTTGCGCGGGGCGCGCCATTTTTTTTTTCCCTGCGGAATTTTCCAGCAACCTAGGAGGGGGACCTTTATTACACATTGTGCAACAAAACGCTCGATGATATCGCGTATGATGTATGGATCAGGCGATGAGTGGGACAGCTTCCTGGGCTATTTACATCCGAACAAAACCAGTCAATTACGCGGCCGTCTGCGACCGGCAGGGGTACGCCCCTCGGAGCGCTGAACGCTGACCGCCGGGCCCACACGTGTGGGGACCACGACGATACATATCTGCCACGGCACGGCGTCCGAGTGTTGTTATTACCGCCGCGTGGCCGCCACTCACACGAAGTGCCCCCGCTACCTGCGTAATAGTCCGGGCCGAAACGGATGGGGCTGACCCTAGCAGCGTTTAAACAAACACCGGATCGACGGTTACGCGTACATTACTTGCGGTGCTGGGTGCTCCTCACGTCCATGAGTCATTCATGTATGGTGCCTAAGAGCAGCTGCCCACGCAGTAGAAATATTGGTGTACTCGTTACTTGCCTACTCAGAGTTCTTCCAACCGCGTGGTTGCTTTTTAGTGCCCATGTCCTAAAGCGTGTGATGGTGACAACTGGAAATTCGAGCCTTATTAGTGATTACATATTCAGAAACTAGAGAGTGGAAGTGCAATCGAGGTGGATACAATGCTGCTCATTTTGCAAGCTCACTTGTTCCAGTCTCTTGGGATTTCAATATTTCATACTTTGTGTTAGTGTTGTGAGTGCCTCGACAAAATGAGAAGGTTGATGGCAGGTTAGTGGAACGTCTGATACAGGATCGAAGAGTAGTTACCCTGGCTCAGGAAAAAATATCAGAGGGGACAAAACGGCAGGAAAAGACAAAGACTAGAATCTGCGAACAGATTATTGGAGATGTTGCTAGTAGTACTGAAAAGGTCATCAAAAGAATGGAAATAATGAAGGAGAGCATCACATCAGTGTGTTTGTATTTGGGGGGGGGGGGGTGTTGGGGGAGGGGCAAGGCGGACAGGTGGTTGAGGAACACAGAAAAAGGGCAGAAGAAAAAAAAATGGTTCAAATGGCTCTGAGCACTATGGAACTTAATATCTGAGGTCATCAGTCCCCTAGAACTTAGAACTACTTAAACCTAACTATCCTAAGGACATCACACACATCCATGCCCGAGGCAGGATTCGAACCTGCGACCGTAGCGGTCGCGCGGTTCCAGACTGAAGCGCCTATAACCGCTCGGCCACATTGGCCAGCTGAAAGAGCAGAAGAAGATTATACATAAAAATTAACGACTAACCTAATCTTTGACACTAATGCGTTGACATAAAGGAAAGTAAATTGAAACAAAATGAAGTAATGATAGAACAAGCAGGTCGTAGTTGAAAGATCATAAGATGGTACTAAAAAAAAAAGAGGTACATGTAACATCTAAAGTAAATGGAGATGACATTCATCGCACTTGAGCAGACCAGTACGAATATGAGATTGAATAATCCACAACAGTAAACAAAATACATGACACCTTGGAAAGCACGTAAGGTGAACATACCAGTCTCACTAACACATAAGAATTATACTTCTGTCAGAGTTGAACAGCGTAAATACATTCCACTGACAGTTACCCACTCCGATGACAACCTTTACGAAATAAGAGATTAATAGACGGAACACGTGGCACGGATGAGTGATACGGAGGTAACCAAAAGGGAAGTAAATGGAAGACCAGAGCGTCAAAGAGGACATGGTTGACGGGAGCACCAGATACACTCACGGAGGATCTGCAGAAAACGGGGTGTAGGAGACGGAAGTCTTAAGTTTTGAATCGTGACAACTAGCACAAAATTGCTGAAGAGTCCAAGATTCACAGTGAATTGCAGAGCCACAGAAAAAGAAGAAGTAGCACGTAAAGTAACTCGCAATTTCCTGGTTAACAAAAGTGCGAGGCTGGAGTCGCTTCGACCGTTATTTTATGGCAGTGGAACTTAGAGCATTATTGGCTACACCACTGTAATGTCTCGTACCAACATTCAATATGAAAGTGTTTTCGTACTACTATTCTCGGTTTTCAAGTTCCGAGGAAGGTGAGCTTCTTGGCGAATAACCGCTAGCTCCAAGTCAAAATTAAAATGACGTTCGTGATTATAAGGCAACGGCCTTGCCGCCGTGGATACACCGGTTCACGTCAGATCACCGAAGTTAAGCGCTGTCGGGTGTGACTGGCACTTGGATGGGTGACCATCCGGCCGCCATGCGCTGTTGCCATTTTTCGGGGTGCACTCAGCCTCGTGATACCAATTAAGCAGCTACTCGACCGAATAGTAGCGGCTCCGGTAATAGAAAACCATCACAACGACCGGGAGAGCGGTGTGCTGAACACATGCCCCTCCTATCCGCATCCTCATCTGAGGATGAGATGGCGGTCGGATGGGCCACTTGTGACCTGAAGATTATTGTTTGCAAAGCAAATGATTACGAAACATTTTTCCCTAAGAGACACCTACGACAACATTAATATGTAGTTTCTAAAGCGTTAATTATTTAAACGCCGCAGTGGACACTGTGCAATCCATCACGAGCGTCATTTTTTCCGAACCTCATTATATACTCTTCTGGCGTCGGTATTGTATGGATGTTGCTTCTCGGGGCATTAAAACGTGTTTCCTTCAGAACATTATCGACAAATCTTCCCAGTGCGGAAAAGGAAGGCAACCGCACTCTGAGGACATCTAGGGGTCAGCGTAAAAAGACGACTTCATGCTGAAGAACAACTCGTAAAAAATTGTTTGCTGGTCGAGTGTAGCAACTCCCACAGCAAGCAGAGCGTATTAGCGTACGTAAATGAAAAGCTCCAGATAGACAGCAAGGAAAGTTACCCGCAAGGCTTCCTGTAAACAGCGGAGAAATCGAATGATATTATTATTTTTTTATTTAGTTTCCATCATTTCAGTTCCTTCTGTCTACTATATCCAAGGCAGACTGTAACACCAGTTGAAATTAAACGATTGTACACTGTATAAAAAATATTTTTCTTGTGCCTCTTTGTAGGTAGCCAAACAGCGAAGTAAGTAAAGTGGCGAAGCGGTAGATACAATGAACTCGCCTTTGGGAAGAGAGGAAAAAGTCCACATCTGGGTAGTTAGATTTAGCTTTAAGATGGTCTCCCTAAATCGCTTAAGGTAAGATACGGGCTCGTTCCTTCTAAAAGGATATGCTTCTTTTGTTCGTCATATTTTTTTCCCGTACAAAGCTTGTGTTTTAGCACTAAAGTTAACCCCTAATCTCCCGTCCTTGTCTTATATTATTAAAGGTACTAAATAGCAGGCGTTATTTAAGTAAACAAGAAAACAGAAGTTTCAGTGGAACAAATATTTGTATGAAGAGTACGGCTCGAAACTCTTTGGTTACTAAACTGGTCTCAAATATGAGAACAGTAAAGCATTGTAGCCACTGGCAAAAGTGTCTGATTCAGTATTCTCGAAGCCCAAGAAGGATTCTGCCCTCAACTACTCTGGCTGTTATCATCATTAACATGACATAAACACTATTTCCATTGCTGCATTTTCGGTAAATCTCACGTCGACTTAACTCAGTGCAGAGATATTGGTATATATGACAACGTCTAACACACTGAACTCAAACTCAGGAGGGGCGGGATTGAAGTCCACGTCTGACTATCCAGACTGAGGTTTGCTTGTTTCCTGAATTCATGGGAATGCCAGAAAGGATCCTCTGAAAAGTATCATAACCGATTCCTCCCTTTTATAACTTTTCGCTTGGTTTTTGTTCTCTCTATACGCACATAGTGTATAAGGGATTTTAAACAGTAACTTTCTTTTTCCTCCGTGAACGTTTGTGTGGACCATAACAAGTTTAAACCTAAAGAACATTCTTTGTTATCTGACTGCAATTAATTCTTCAACTGACGGAACAGTTATTGATACAACCTGTTTGGATTCATCGAGAATACATGTTTCAAATGGCTCTGAGCACTATGGGACTCAACAGCTGTGGTCATAAGTCCCCATACATGTTTCCTCGTGTTTCCTACAACATGTGAGTGGGAATTTTAACATAAGTCCCTAGTAAAAATGTTAGACCTACCAGAATACGTATGTGTTTACTTTTCGTAGGTATTCAAAATCGCTAGATTAATGTCCCTGTAGAGTGGGTGCTACATTCCACATATCCATCATTTTCTTGGGATCAAAATGGGCATATTTGTGCAAGGATTTTCTTAACACTGCTACACTCACTGAGGAATGTCGTAACTACAACAAAGGATCTACAAATGCTTCGCCACTTTGGTCCAATAGTTGGCGGTCTACCACGCTGACAGCGATGCATGCTACTGAATTGCAAATGTATACAGACGAAAACGATTTACAATGCAGTAAGGAAAGATGTGGCTTATGTACAAACCAGGATTATGTACACACAAAGGCGAAAATAATTTAAACCGATAAAAACTGAAAAGCTGCACGGAACACTAAGACAAACATTTTGTTTCTAATATCATAAATACCTTGAACGATTTTTAATCCGGCATAGGGCGTAATCACACTTAGCAAAATGGTTCAAATGGTTCTGAGCACTATGAGACTTAACTTCTGAGGTCTTCAGTCCCCTAGAACTTAGAACTACTTAAACCAAACTAACCTAAGGACATCGCACAGATCAATGACCGAGGCAGGATTCGAACCTGCGACCGTAGCGGTCGCGCGGTTCCAGACTGTAGCGCCTAGAATCGCTCGGCCACTCCAGCCGGCACACTTAGCAATCGTGCAATTGCGCATAACATGGGGACGAATCAGACAAATGGAGGAAACGTTCATGAGCAACTATTAATCCATTTGACTTACAGCATAGCCGGCCGCGGTGGTCTCGCGGTTCTAGGCGCTCAGTCCGGAACCGCGCGACTGCTACGGTCGCAGGTTCGAATCCTGCCTCGGGCATGGATGTGTGTGATGTCCTTATGTTAGTTAGGTTTAAGTAGTTCTAAGTTCTAGGGGACTGATGACCACAGATGTTAAGTCCCATAGTGCTCAGAGCCATTTGAACCATTTGAACTTACAGCATATGCACAACCTGGAACTATATTATTATCCTCTCAGGGCCCAGTTTTCGCAGTGGAGCCTGGATCAGTGTCAAATGCATCCTCTGTGCCGTTTACAAACGAAGCAACGTTTGTGCGTGATGGGGTCTTCAGATCCACAATTTGCATGTGTTGAGTGTGGTCTATCCACATGACACATTAAATCGCACTCACCAAGTGCTGTTCTACCTGAATTTGTGGGTCCTTGATTTGATTCCCCGTAAGTGTCACGTATTGTTTAGGATTAGAATATCTAAAACAGTGCCCACTCATCCCCGTGTAGTGAAATAGAATTTGCGAGAAAAAGAACACTGAGATCAAAACGCAAGTTGGTTTTACAGCTGCTGGTATAGTAGACAACTATGGTTGGCTAGGCCTTGCGGCTTCTGCCTGCAGCAGGGATTTTCATTCCGTGGGTACAACAGACTTTTGCCTGCCTTGCAGCGGGTGATTTGTCGGGAGGCGACGCTATGCCGTGCTGCGTACACTCGTGACTGGGGGCAGTTGGCGGCTGCGGCACCTGCAGGCGCAGCTAATGAGCTGACCGCTCACGGTGGACCGCATGCACGCAGGCTCCGTGTCTGGCTGTGTGTGGTGCGCCTACCGCAGTACCGCAGCAGCGCAGAGGACTGAGGCCGGAGCACGGCTTCCGCCGAATTCGGCCAGTGGGGCCGCGCTGACCGGTTTCCTTCTCCGCTCCGGTTCGCTCCCGTCCCAGCATCCGCGGAAGCGGCCCTGCCCTCGGTATCACCTTTCCTCTGGCTTCTCTTGTACATTCGCCAGCGCAGTATTCCATCCAGCTCCTAATGGCCGTCATCGATGATAGCCGTCTCCGTATCGTGGAGGTAGCTGCTTCGAGCTATGGATGAGATTGACTCCTTCTGGGTGGCCAACACAGCCTCGATAAATTTAAAGACCAACGTCGTTTTCACCAGGCAATTAATTTAAATGTGTACTTTAGTTCACTCGCTGAAAGAAGATCCCTGAACAGGTGACTGCGTTATTGTCAGCTTTCAGCTGCGAAGTGCAAAGGCTGCAGGTGATCACGACAGTCACTTAGGAGCTAGGAGCTGTGAAAACAATGAGAATAGAAAAACCTGTTATGTGGTTGACTGACGTAGAAGCGCGAAACACACGAGCCAAATGGAAATGAGCGTTTGGTGTCATTGGCCGGGAAGGCCCTTGCGGGGCAGGTCCGGCCGCCTTGGTGCAGGTCTTATTACATTCGACGCCACATTGGGCGACATGCGAGCAGGATGGGGATGAAATGAGGATGAAGGCAACACAATACCCAGTCCCTGAGCGGAGAAAATCCCCGACCCAGCCTGGAATCGAACCCGGGTTCCTTAGGACTGCAGTCCGTCATGCTGACCATTCACCTATCGGGGCGGATACCCGCGCGAAGCCCACTGCAGCTGTCGGGGATCTTCATTCGCCATCTCAGCTATAGTTGTAGTTCATATGGCGTACAGTTAAAGAGCACTTGCCGAGGTCGATTCGTGCGTTTGCCATAGCCAATTACGCAACGCCACTTTGCCTCTCTATGGCAACGTTGCAGTGTTGCCGCAGCTCTGTAGAACACTTGGAAGACCTTTAGAGTTTCGCAGCTTTTATCGTGAAATTACAGAAACTACTCGTACTAACCAATGGTTAGGAAGTTGTCGCTCCTAAGAGTTTTCTTTTCTTCCTTTCTGTAGGGATTTTGCCGGCCGGAGTGGCCGAGCGGTTCTAGGCGCTGCAGTCTGGAACAGCGCGACCACTACGGTCGCAGGTTAGAATCCTGCCTCGGGCATGGATGTGTGTGTCGTCTTTAGGTTGGTTAGGTTTAAGTAGTTCTAAGTTCTAGGGGACTGATGACCTCAGATGTTGAGTCCCATAGTGCTCAGAGCCATTTGAACCATTTTTGTAGGGATTTTTAAAATCTTTGAAGCATTTCAGACATATTGATAGCATCGATGAACTCAAGGATGAACTTCATAATGCATTTGTATCACTTCTGAGACTTTTCAACGTGTGCAGGCATCGACGAGGAGACAAAGCCTGCCTTAACACGACGGTGGTCACGTGGTACACTTGTAGTAATGTGTTTGTCATCTTAGTGCGTATCTGCAGCTTCGATCCTGTGGAACGGATCTTCCTGGGCTCTGTCGTAATTTGCCATACAATAGGAACCATTGGTTTCTTGTGTTTATTAGGGTTATTAGGGTTATTGACTTTCTGTCGCCCATTTTCGTTTGTATATATAATAGACAAACACCCTGTGTATACAGGGTGATTCAAAACGACATTTTCAAACTGGCATATCACATCACGCGTAGAACAAGGATCAGTAATCTTGGCAAACGCCAAGAGAGGCCGCTACAGTCACGAGAGGGCTGTCATTGCTCACTAAAATTAAAGCCGTGTGGCTAGGGCCTCGCGTCAGGTAGACCGTTCGCCTGGTGCAAGTCTTTCGAGTTGACACCACTTAGGTGACTTGCGTGTCGATGGGGATGAAACGACGATAAGGACAACACAACACCCAGTCCCTGAGCGGAGACAATCTCCGACCCAGCCAGGAATCGAAACTGGGCCGTTAGGTATGACAATACATCGGGTTGACCACTCAGCTACCAGGGACGGGCATTGCTCACTAAATGATTGTTAAATTAGGCCGTTCATTCTCCCGCACCGACTTGATGGACTCACCTATCTTGTGTTTTTGCGAGAGGTTCTGCCGGACGTACTAAATGATGTTCTCATGGCTACTTGTCACCACATTCGATTTCACCACGACGGAGCTCACGCGCATTTCAGCAGAAAAACGAGAGAACATATGCAGACAGCTCTTCCCGACCACTAGATTGGTCGCGGTGGACCAGACGCATGGCCACCACGATCATTTGATCTGTCGCCAATGGATTGTTTCCTGTGAGGGTATATGAAGGGCCTTGTGTATGAGACACCATTTACATCGTCGGAGGCCTAGTGGGCAGGATTGCTACGGCAGCAGGATGTCCTCGAGATACAGCAGGTATATACATTCAATGTAAAGTCGATGGTAGGCATATCTGGACAAAACTTTGAACATCATCTGAAGTGGGCGTCCATTTGTAGAACGTGAGTAAACAAGTGCAATGCCATTTAATAGCACCGCAGTAACGCAGCACACCGCTACAGGAGCCAAGCAAAATGGCGTTGCACACTGATAATTACTTGTTTCGAGTGGCAATTCGTTTTCGCCAACAGCAGAAATGTTTCAGCTTTGTGAAGGCAGTCCAGATGGCTAAAGGAGTCATTTAGATTTCCTGACTGGACGCAACATTTCCGCTGCTGTAGGGAAACAAATTGCAGCACAATACTCCATTTTGTCAATGGCCTGAGCCATCTTGTTTTCGTTTTCGTAATGGTGCGCTGTGGTACTATTGAATGGGTGTTCCATTGGTACCTGGAATCAAACACATAAAACAAGCGTACTTCACATTTTTCGATGTTCATACTAGCTATTTTTGTGCGTGAGCTTATTCAAAATGGTTCAAATGGCTCTGAGCACTATGGGACTTAACATCTGAAGTCATCAGTCCCCTAGAACTTGGAACTACTTAAACCTAACTAACCTAAGGACATCACACACATCCATGCCCGAGGCAGGATTCGAACCTGCGACCGTGCGGTCGCGCGGTTCCATACTGAAGCGCCTAGAAACCGCTCGGCCACAACGGCCGGCGTGAGCTCATTGCTAAATGCGCAGTATATGTGGACACATAATCTTCGGAGATAGAACGTAACACAAATCACATGACGCGAAAAGTTACGTATCTCTTACCTCTTACCTGCCAACGGATACTATCCCCGAATAGTGCATTCATCCCGAGGACGTGTCCATGGACGACCACGTCACGCGTAACTTCGGAAGGCACGTGATCGCACACAACTTACGAGGAACGCCTCCAGTCAGCTGCTGGACAGCTTTTGTTATTTTTGACCCAAAAGGATGTGCAGCCTTATCTGCCATTTTGAGCAATTGCAGTTTGCAGATATATGGCCCCAAATCTGCATCGATTGCTGTTCTCTTCGCAGTGTTCACTCGGAAGCCGGTTTAGATGGAGCTGCGCCTCCGACAACAGCAGTTCCTGTCTCTACCATGTGTGGTGCGTGGTCACATGGTTCACCGATACCAATTGTAAATCATCTTTAGTGCACCAAAGCGGCAACTGTGCTTCCTTAATGACATGACCGCTGTTCTATCCGTTTATATTATATTAGATTTTTTTGTATAGAATCACTGTAAGTGAAAGACATGGAATAACTAATGGCCTGATATACGGTTGCGTAAATGATGAGCGTCAGTAAACGACTCACAAAAAAAATAAAATAAAATAAAATAAAATAAATAAATTGGGGGACATGAAAAGTATGGGAGAGGTTAAATAGTAGAACGATATCTGGACATCGGTACCGCATCTGATGTTGAACGTGGTACCTCAACTTCTAAGGAACGTGCGAACATTTATTTCATCTTAGTGCAGCTTCCAAAATTTGATGTTCGGCACCTCCAAGGTAGGACCACGGGAAAGAGAAACACTGATCTCATTCGTTCAAGAGCCTTTCACATCGGTGGGAAATTAAAATCATACATCTAAATATACGTAAACCGTGCTCGTGAAGGTTCAATGAGCGCTGACCACGCCTATTGGATGATAGAAAAGTCAGGAAGGAGTGTCGACCCTGCTTTCTACTTTCACAGTGAGGAGCTAGTGAAGCTTTCGTTGCTACGTTGTTAGAACGTATCAGTCGGTGAAGCAGACTCGTTCGACTCCGTGAAAGGCGCGCACGTAATTGTTTTGGAAAGACCATGGAATGAGCGGAACTTACGAGCTGGCTACTGATTTTTTATCATAAAACGACGTAGCGAGCACTATAGCTGTCATCAAGTTCTGTACTTTCTCAAACGCTACATGATTTTGTCTAGAGATTCCAATTTAAGAAAATAGAATAGTGATTATCTCTTGTTTGCTTTCAGCGTTTGTTAAGTTATGCTATCGTGGCCAGCATAACCAGTAACAATAGAACTCATGTACGAGAGATCTCAACAATATCGATGATGACTGTGCTGTATCTTTAATGTGAAAGAAGACCCGTGATAGTTAAAATGGGCTTTCTGCGGCTGCTTCGCGCGCATACCATGGTCTATCATGTAATGCAGTTTTGTTTTTCTATCGCAACGCCTCAGTGGTGTCCAGGTGACTGTGGCTTTCGTGCAGTACTGCCTGTGTAAATGCACTTCGCACTTGAAAGTTGGCAACGCCACGGGCACCTGTTATGGATCATCTTATGGTGTGTTGAAGATAAGTGCTATGTACTTCTGAGAGAGGGAAAAAATTAATTACGAGGGACAAAGTTGTCATTATGTTTACTGAATAGGTTATCCTTGCGTCAGAGGAAATAAATGAGATTAATGCGTTAGAACAAAAGACATAAGAACCCATACTCTGTGTAAATTGTTTTGTGAAAACGAATGATTGAATAGTCCAACTTAACCGCTACGAATCCTAGTGAAGTCGTGAGTTTAAAAATTACAACACACGTAGCAAATATCATGCGAACCCAGTTTCATCATATACGAAAGATTTGTTAAAAGAGCCAGCATTGGTAACGTATATATGCGCCACATGGCCAATGCGTAACATTTATTTTCTTGCATTCAGTTTTTTTAATAGATTTCGGTACTTGTAGACTCTCTTCCAGAAAATTTCAATGACGTACTGTTATTTGTCGACTGTTGTGGTCGCTACAAACGTGTGAATATTCGGAAGTAAAAATAAAAAAATAATATTCTGTCAACCTAGTGAATGACAGTTTGTACCGAAACTGTATAAATGGAAATAAAATATGAGATCATAACAATCATGAAGCGCCAATAGTGAAAAAGTGTAAGAAAATTCTTCCTCAGAGAAGTAAGAAAAGTGTTATAGGACGCAGAATCTTGCAGCTATAACATTGAATAAAATGTCCCCGCGTCAAGTGTTAGAAATTCACCAGATACTCCCCCCGCCCACTGTCAAGTGAATGACTATTGATGAGCTGCTGGTACACCCTCATGTATTATAGCTGTCTTCTGTGACGCCATTGATACTCACTGCATCACCATATATTGGCATACGTTGACTTGGGGTTCGTTGTACCCGCTCACCATTGCTGGATCTGCCGCTGTGCTGAACTAAACAGCGCTGTCTCTATTACGGGTAGTATCGATGATTTTTATTTCGTCGGCTACCTTAATTATACAATTCCAGAAGCCGTTAATGCGAGTCACGACAGCGGTTCCATCAAATATGAGCCGGTGACCACGTTCCAGAGTATGCCCCATTAAGGTACATGCTCCTTCCTGTATTGTTCTACAGTGCACACTGTTTGTCCAACGTAAGACAGACTGCACTAGCATGGTCTCTTGTAGATGCTACGTGTTCTGAGACCTGCCGCACTAAAACTGTCCCGAGTAAATGTTGACCGTTTTGTCGGAGGCCTGAGGATCTATTTGATTCCGTGCAGGGCACGATAAGCCGCCTAGTGAAAAGGCGTAGAATAGGCTTCATAAGGTGTCATTAAATTCTTCAACTCTGTCGCCACGTTGTCCATAGCTACTTTTCGGATCTTAAGGGGTGTTTTCGTTCTATCGTCCCAACTACAATTTTTTTTTTTTTTTTTTTTTTTTTTTTGCCAGACACTTTTCGCTTTATTGAGGTAAAGCATCATCAGTGGTCTATAATTAAGTTGTTTACATTTCGATTTGCTTTATGATCGAAAAACATTTCGTTAACAATAGGTTCGTTTTTACTCACGGCGTGCCGGCCGGTGTGGCCGAGCGGTTGTAGGCGCTTCAGTCTGGAACCGCGCGACAGCTACGGCATGGCAGCAGGTTCGAATCCTGCTTCGGGCACGGATGTATGTGATGTCCTTAGGTTAGTTAGGTTTAAATAGTTCTAAGTTCGAGGGGACTGATGACCTCAGATGTTAAGTCCTACAGTGCTCAGAGCCATTTTGAACTTATGGCGATTTCGGCTTGATTCCTCGCCTACATCGGGAAACACACTCTCCTAGCACATCGTTGATGTTTTTCTTCTTTAGACACTGGTAGCGGAAGCCGAGAAATCTTGAGGAAATGACCGTAAGTAAAAACTAACATATTGTTGACAAACTGTTTTTCGAACTTAAGGCAAATCAAAATGTAAACAACTTGGTTACAGACCACTGGTGATGCTTTACCTCAATAACCCGAAACGCGTCTGGTGAAAAAAACACGCATTTTTGTAGTTTCGCGACAGAACGGAAACAGCCTCAAGAAGCATAAAATACGCTACGTCAAGAGATAAACACAAGTGATCGGTTGTGTAGGATCGTCATATGCAGTACAGACGCTCGGTACTCATTTCCAGCCAGAACTTTTCGGTCGTTATGGTAGAGCACTCCGCTATAAAACCGACTGTAATTAATTGCAGT
This sequence comes from Schistocerca cancellata, assembly GCF_023864275.1. Classification (NCBI taxonomy): domain Eukaryota; kingdom Metazoa; phylum Arthropoda; class Insecta; order Orthoptera; family Acrididae; genus Schistocerca; species Schistocerca cancellata. The sequence goes on along the minus strand of NC_064632.1, from coordinate 462,514,579 downwards.
GCGATGCTCGCCACCTGCACAAATGATCTAGCAAGCGGCCGGGAACCGGCCCGCGCGCAGTTGCTGCCTTTAGCGGCGACTAGTGGTTCCCAGAAGGCTTTCGCGCAGGTGCCGCGGTGCTTGTCGAATTGTGCCCCGCGGCTCGGAGCCTTACCTCCCGCAGACTCGCCCGCCCCTGAACACGGCGCCGCCCTGCTGCGAGGCTTCCGCTACAAGACTCGCTGGCTGCGTGTCGGCACAGACAAAGATGTTACTCTGTGGTGTCGGCCGGCTGCCGTGTTGGCTGTAAGCTAGGCGGTAAGGCACACACCTCAGGGACCGCGCACGCCTCGCTGGCGTGGGCGCAGCCGGTGTGTGGCGCTCGAAAGGCAGACGCAGCAGCTGTGGACGCAGTCGCGAATGAGTCACGCCCTTACCGCCGCCCTATTCTCTTAGCACACTGCTTTGGGGTCTAGGACACCTTGTGAGAATGCGCGTCACCTCACTGGTAGGATGTACGTGGTTCCAAGCCAACGTACGATAAATGTACACTACTGGCCATTAAAATTGCTACACCAAGAAGAACTGCAGATGACAAACGGGTATTCATTGGACAAATATATTATACTAGAACTGACATGGGATTACATTTTCACGCAATTTAGGTGCATAGATCCTGAGAAATCAGTACCCAGAACAACCACCTCTGGCCGTAATAACGGCCTTTATACGCCTGGGCATTGAGTCAAACAGAGCTTGGATGGCGTGTACAGGCACAGCTGTCCATGCAGCTTCAACACGATACCACAGTTCATCAAGAGTAGTGACTGCCGTATTGTGACGAGCCAGTGACTCGGCCACCATTGACCAGACGTTTGCAATTGGTCAGAGATCTGGAGAATGTTCTGACCAGGGCAGCAGTCGAACATTTTCTGTATCCAGAAAGGCTCGTACAGGACCTGCAACATGCGGTCGTGCACTATCCTGCTGAAATGTAGGGTTTCGCAGGGATCGAATGAAGGGTAGAGCAACGGGTCGTGACACATCTGAAATGTAACGTCCACTGTTCAAAGTGCAGTCAATGCAAACAAGAGGTGTCCGAGACGTGAAACCAATGACACCCTATACCATCACGCTGGGTGATACGCCAGTATGGCAATGACGAATACACGCTTCGAATGTGCGTTTACCGCGATGTCGTCAAACACGGATGCGACCATCATGATGCTGTAAACAGAACCTGGATTCATCCGAAGAAATGACGTTTTGCCATTCGTGCACCCAGGTTCGTCGTTGAGTACACCATCGCAGGCGCTCCTGTCTGTGATGCAGCGTCAAGGGTAACCGTAGTCATGGTTTCCGGGCTGATAGTCCATGCTGCTGCAAACGTCGTCGAACTGTTCGTGCAGATCGTTGTTGTCTTGCAAACGTCGCCATCTGTTGACTCAGGGACCGAGACGCAGCTGCACGATTCGTTACAGCCATGCGGATAAGATGCCTGTCATCTCAACTGCTAGTGATACGTTGGGATCCAGCACGGCGTTCCGTATTACCCTCATGTACCAACCGATTCCATGTTCTGCTAAAGTCATTGGATCTCGACCAACGTAAGCAGCAATGTCGCGATATGATAAACCGCAATCTGGATAAGCTACAATCCGACCTTTATCAAAGATCTGAAACGTGATGGTACGCATTTCTCCTTCATACACGAGGCATCACAACAACTTATCACCAGGTAACGCCGGTCAACTGCTGTTTGTGTAAGAGAAATCGGTTGGAAACTTTCCTCATGTCAGCACGTTGTAGGTGTCGCCACCGGCGCCAACTTTGTGTGAATGCTCTGAAAAGCTAATCATTTGCATATCACAGCATCTTCTTCCTGTCGGTTAAATTTATCGTCTGTAGCACGTCATCTTCGTGATGTAGCAATTTTAATGGCCAGTAGTGTATCAATTACTCGCTAGGGATGGGAAAAACCGATCGGTTAAAACCGAATACCGGTATCTTAGTTCTGAATAACAGGTATATTTTCGTCTTTGTTTGGTCTCGCTTATAACAGGTGTTTCTACTTTTTACTAATAACGTGATAAAGATCAATTATCCACAGCAGCAGCGCTAATTTTTTAGTTTCTAAGCATACCTTTCGTTGAGAATGAGTATTTTTTATTCGTAAAATTTTCCCTGCTTTGAAATATTGCTTTATTTTAGAAAATGGGGAAATCGATCAGTGCTATTTTAATAACAATGCCGACAGAAACGAGCAACAAGCACATGCTGAGACAATAATTTAGCTGTTGCCGTGTCGCGTGGTGTATTAGACGGTTCGTATGTACGTGCAATTTGCTACACTTGCCCTATCTGGTCTGTAGACTGGTGGTTTCTCACTGACGCTGTCGAACATCAGTTGTATTACAGAACGCCTTTATCTACCTCTAGTCCTTGAAAACCTTTGTCCGCCGCTCGTGGTCTCGCGGTAGCGTTCTCGCTTCCCGAGCACGGGGTCCCGGGTTCGATTCCCGGCGGGGTCAGGGATTTTCACCTGCCTCGAGATGACTGGGTGTTTGTGTTGTCCTCATCATTTCATCATCATGCAGGAAAGTGGCGAAATTGGACTGAGCAAAGATTGGATAATAGTACGGGCGCTGATAACCACGCAGTTGAGCGCCCCACAAACCAAATATCATCCTCATCATCATCCTTGAAAACGGACAAATTAACACGAAAAACACATCCATGTCCGAGGCAGGATTCTAACCTGCGACCGTAGCGGCAGCGCGGTTCCCGACTGAAGCGCCTAGAACCGCTCGGCCACAGCGGCCGCCAAATTTAATGTATCTCATAACGGCTGTAGTCGCTGCAGTCATGTCCAAAGGAACACTGCGTTGTTCTTCTTAACAAGACAGGTACTTCAATATCGTACCACCAGCTTAATTTGTAAATACTGTCTAGCTGGTTTGTAAGAATCACTTTGGATAAGTTTTCGAAGTCCAGTTCCTAGCTTGAAGGAAGCAATGGCAGACTGTCGGACTAACGATTTTCTCTACTTACAAGCTGTCAATATGGTCTTGCGTATCAAGTGACAAATTATTTAAATGACTGCCTACGAGCTGACTTACGAGATTAAATATCAGTTGCGTTAGGAAGAAAGAAAAACAGCTACAGAAGAAAAATCGTCGTCTGTCTCTAATGTTGCGAAAATCTATTTCTCAAGCAGGAAACGCAGCTTAACTTCTGTTTTAACAACATTAGTAAACGGAAGGAGTTGCAGAAGAGCAGTCGAAGATCTGTTATGAGGCTCCGTGAGGATTGTGGGCGGACAGTTGGTATAGTGCGTGCTTCGCAAAGTCACAGGCCAGTTTAATTTCTACTACCCATTCGGCAGTAAAGATAAATGTGTTACAAAAGGGTCCTTGAATTTAATCACTGCTTCTATGTTGGGATGGAGTGCTGCTAAGAGTTGCGCTTACATCTTTAGTGCTTCGGTACACATCTGAGTGTGAAATTACGGGAACCGCGTGTGCTTCACGTCTCCGCCCCCCAGCTTAATTGAATGTCAGACTCGGATACGCCTGCTCACTGCGACTGCGCATGCGTGATGAGGTACATCCGACAACAGTGTGTTCGTTTCTTATTACTGGACTTAGCTATTCATTTACGTATTAAGATGCGTACTTCAAGTAACTAAATGTGTATTGTGTGTAGCCTGAGTAACCACTAAAACTGACTGAGTTGTACTGGTGATAAATTTTACATTCATTCAGTGCACGCCCATAACCATGGCATAACGTTGCACCAATGTGGATCACATGCAGTCGTACCTAACGAGAAATACAGCACTGTGAGACTTACGGAAGATGCTACTGTAATAATGTATTGTAAGTCGCTGTTGTTTTTACACTGATTCCTAACTAAACATCTTTAAATTTATTGCAATGGGAAGTCACTAATGCTGTACACTACACATGTAACCGATGGTTGCTCTACAACTACGATGGATCTGAAGACATTCAGTTAATGACGAAACCGGTGAAGAATGTGAAAATAAGTGTGACAACAGACTTTAATAAAAGATATTATTACAGTTTAGCTATAACGAATTTTCTCTATTTCACTGTATGCAGAGCATTTATAAAGCTATTGCTGTTTTATCATTTGCTTTGGCGTGTCAGGTGGAGAAGTGACAGAACACTGGATAGTGGACGCTTGACGACGGTTCTAACCCGTGTCCGTTCATCCAGATTTAGATTTCCCCCGATTTCCCTAAACCTCTCCAAGCACATACCGGTATGGTTCTTTTAAAATGGCACAGCCGATTTCCTTCTCCAGCCTTGACACAATCGAAGCCTGTCCTCCGTCTCTAATGACCTCTATGTCGACGGGACATTAAATCTCAATCTACCTTCCTTCATTTTTTATTTGACCTGGAGTGCTTTCGAATCTCTCTTGAGACGCTGACATAACTCAAAAGAGATGAGATTGATCTTTTGAATTAATGCACGTAAGTAATTTTCTCGACCTTCCCGAAGAGCAGTGTGCGTTAGCATACCGCTTTCAGGATTCAGGGGGGGGGGGGGGGGGGGTGCGCCATCTCTGGATCAAATACGCTCGGCGTGTTATCGACGGGCCGGCCGGTGTGACCGAGCGGTTCTAGGCGCTTCAGTCTGGAGCCGCGCCACCGCTACGGTCGCAGGTTCGAATCCTGCCTCGGGCATGGATGTGTGTGATGTCCTTAGGTTAGTTAGGTTTAAGTAGTTCTAAGTTCTAGGGGACTGATGACCTCAGAAGTTAAGTCCCATAGTGCTGAGAGGCATTTGAACCATTTTGTTAACGACGAGAGCGGGTGTGTCGGCAGGCCTGGATGTGGTCCCTCATCCGACTATGTGAATACCGCGCCGGGCTCCTCGCCCCGGCTGTTACAGGATTCACAAACATTTCGAAGACGTTCTCACCTTACACGTTCACATGGTGCCGGCTGAAGTGGTCGTGTGGTTAAAGGCGCTGCAGTCTGGAACCGCACGACCGCTACGGTCGCAGGTTCGAATCCTCCCTCGGGCATGGATGTTTGTGATGTCCTTAGGTTAGTTAGGTTTAACTAGTTCTAAGTTCTAGGGGACTAATGACCTCAGCAGTTGAGTCCCATAGTGCTCAGAGCCATCACGTTCACATGGATAACACGATACACAAAAACATATGGAGGACAAAATTTCCTGGAGACGGGAGGAGGCGAACGGGGGGGGGGGGGATGAGAAGAGATGGGGGAGGGTTGGCGATAGAATGAGTATCTAGCTGCCCTAATCCACTACCTTGCCAAATTCAGATCAACGTGCCGACAAGCATGAAGATACGGGATAGAAGCCAGGAAACTGAAATGAAGTCTCTTAAATAATCTTCTCGATTCCTTCCGTCTATCGGGCGTCTTATACCTTTAGGGCAGAAAGTGTACAGACGGCAGGTAGAGGAAAAAGGAAACATTCAGTTCCAGGTAGCTGGAATTGAATGTTTCGTTTTTCCTATATCTGCCGTCTGATAGCTGGACGGATATTTGAAGAGCATTGCGAGTCCATTGCCAAACACACCTTGCCACATGGCTATGTTTCATCTTAAAAACAGTTGTAACACTACACGGTTTTCTAACAACGGAATTCTGTCAGCGATTTATTAGCAATTTGACTTCTTTCAAGACAGTTAATGCTCGAGGATTTTATTCACATCACGTACTTCCAATCGTAAATAAATTTCGTTTGAATAGTTTCATTACATTCTACACTTTATTTTCGTCAGACTTGACGGCCAGTGTTAGCTTCCATCAAATTATTGGCTATTCGACGAATCATATTGCAAAACAGTGATTCAGCATGTCAGCCACTGTTGCGAGAGACTTTCATCATGACGTGTGTTAGAGCCTATTAAGTATCATTTGCAGCGCTCTCTCTTCTTCTCTAGCTCTGAATAGAAGAGCAACCCAGTCACGGCGTTTTTTTTTTTTTTTTACCGTCCTGCTCATGCATACTCCTTAGCATAACTAAATTATTCCCGAGAGCCACAACAACATCGTCGTCTACTTCCTCCATTGCTGACCGAACACCGCTCGCGCACCGTATGTTACGTGGGAATGCACGAGACGTGACCCGACAGGAGCACAGTCGAAGCATAGTCGGAACTCGCTGTCGTGTGTGGAAACTGTCCCTTGACACTGTGAGAGGTGGCAGAAGCCCCCTCTCATATTTCTATCTTACTCTGAGTAATTCGATTTTCCTCTCTAATTGCATGCGGTGAAAAGTTGCTATTCCTTCATACGCGGACTTCCCACGCAGCGTCTCTCGTCACCCGGGTGGTCCGGTGACAGGTTGCCTCTGCTGATCTTGAAAGGGTTAAGCCGACGGGTGTGAGGGAGTCGAGTGAATGCTTTCCAGATGCGGACATTGTCATAATAGCGGCGGAGACACGCCCGCAGGGGCCTGAAGGAGCGGCTGGGCTAGAGATTCCATTACTTCGCAGAAACTTAGCGAAAACACTTTCTGGCAGGCTACCAGCGAGGCGTGGGAATGACTTATGTTCACAGGCAGTCTTGGCGGGCAAATTCCCGCGTTTTCTGCAAAATCGTAACTGTGATTGGCTTGCTCAGGGCATAGCTCCGTGACGTAGCAAAATCGGCGCAGAAATTGGCGCCAAGAAGCTCCATTGGTGGTATGGTAGTGCTTTGGCAATAGAGTGGAATTTTCCGCCGGGTTTCGAGTTGCTGATTGGAACATTTAACCACGGCCACTGTCGTGGGGGCGGGAATGTTCTGTGTTCGGATTGTACGGTTGCTCTTGTGGTAGTCAGCTCTCGCCTTTCGGTGGGAGTAGGTTACAAGACTGAGTTCTCGCTGCTCTGGACAGCTTGCCTTCCGTTGGCTAAATAATATACTTTTATTTAATTGGACGAAGTTGCTGAAGTTTCGACTTCAACGTAACTTTCCGAGTACAGTTGTCAATTGAGCGTTCTGCGTACAAGAGGCCTATGTTGCCTGTCTTGAGCAGTTTTGGCTAAAGTTGACTGTATCGGAGTTACTGTGTGACTTCGCTTGTAAAAATCAATCACTGTACCGTCAGTGGTTGTGTGGCGAGCCTTCTTCGTCTCCCTCAGAGGCTCATTTGTATTGCTAGGAAGTCTTTAGTCTGGAACAACCAGGCCAGGATAATTTGTTTCGGGCTATACTCGCGACATTATCATCACCACGACGGGACGTCGAAGCAACCAGCCATCGCCTCCGGTACGCCAGATCGTGTCCGTGCAGTTAAGAAGACAGCTTGGTAATGTACGTCCGCAGCACTGGCAAAGCAGGCAATTTTACTAGGTGATAATCAGAGCTCAGCAGGGCGCGCCTGTTTGTCTTTTCTAACTTTGTTCTGTCTTGGGTGTTCATTGTCCGAGTTCTCACTAATGTAGCAGCAATTAATGTTGGGTTGGCTGTGTGTCTCTCTTAAGACTTGAGTTGCAAGGAATTGGCTCCACATACCACTTTGTCATAAATGTCACAATCAAGTTTAGGAACAACTTCACCTTCACAGCATTTATTTGAGTATCCAATTCGAGACAATTTGATGTACTGTAAATGTTTCATGTGTTTTTGTTTATTATTGTGAGTTATAATAAATCATATTGTTATTTTGGACAGAACTTTCATTCTGTTAATCGGTAGAGCAACCCTATCATTTCTCACTACGTTAATGAAACTTTCCTTTATTTAACTTATTTATCAAATGAAATTATTGCAGGTGCCAAACTCTTTTCTACTCCACTTGCAAGGTCGATTACAGTCAGTTCGCGTTTCTTTTTAATCCATGTGCAACAGCAAAAGTCGGAGTCAGAATAGGGGGGGGGGGGTTAGGGCATCATTTACATATGTAGATTCTAGACGAATTTAGTGTTAAATACACTGCTAGCCCCGGCGCCTCGCAACTGCTACAGAGCAGTCGGTTTGCAACGTCGGAGACGGTGTTTCCGCTTTGTAGTGACTACGTCGGGTGACGAGAGGAGAGCCAGGTCGGTGCCAGTGGTTGATGCAGGGCGCTGCCGGCGAGGCTGAGGCGGCAGGTGCGACCCGGGGTCGCGTGAAGGCCGCTCGGCCGGTATGTGGGGCAGCGCCGGACAACGCCCCCAGCCCGCAGCCACGCCAAGGACACGCCGGCCGGTGGCGGCGGCGGCGGGATCTGGCGCGCGCAGCACGCACACGCACGCAATGGACCACCGCTCCACTCCCAACAACTGACCACCGCGGGTGTCTTCCTGGCTCGCACGTCTTGCGGTGTCGTGTCTGTGTTGACTTTCTTTTGTCTCAGAACAAAACATACCCTCCACCGCACAGTCTGCAGCTCGTGGTCGTGCGGTAGCGTTCTCGCTTCCCACGCCCGGGTTCCCGGGTTCCCGGGTTCGATTCCCGGCGGGGTCAGGGATTTTCTCTGCCTCGTGACGACTGGGTGTTGTGTGCTGTCCTTAGGTTAGTTAGGTTTAAGTAGTTCTAAGTTCTAGGGGACTGATGACCATAGATGTTAAGTCCCATAGTGCTCAGAGCCATTTTGAACCTCCACCGCACAAATCTTTGTCTTCCATATGCCTAAATTGTCTCTCCTTAACGGCCAATCAGGCCTTTTTAGAAGTTATGAAATCGGTGCTCTCGTAGTTCTGCCTAAATATGAGCCCTGTTCCTCTCTGGTCTTATGTCGCCTTCTTAGCAAAGCCATTATGGTTTTTTTTTTTGGACTCAAATAGGATACTTGCGAGTTTGTCACTTTAAATGATGATGCATCTTACACATTTCAATGTAGCTATAAAAAAAAGAGGAGGGTGAAGTTTACCCCCATAACGTCCGTCTTCCACGTTGGTGTGTATTTTTTAAGCCTAATAATTTTACTTGTATTTTATATAAAAAAAAGTTTTCTTGCTAGACGTTCTAGCTCCGAATGACGCAGTATTGAGTGTTATATGGGCGTCCTCTTTATTTGAAATTACTGTCCTGTGTTTTTAATGTTCTCGTCCTAGTGGTATATGATACGAAAAATATGTTTATGTACTGCATCTGTGTGTTGTATTATACACCTTGTTAAAAAATATATCGGCTGAACCGCTTGTTTATAGTGTAAAACACTAAGATTGACGCGTTTCGGAAGTCAAGCTTCCATCATCAGAATAATAAAAAGTAAAAGAACCTGTTAAAACTCGCTAAAATGGAACATGCACCAGGCACAATAAAATTGATAATAAAATTAAAACATCGTGGCTACTTCCCTTGTTGCAGCCGTGTCTTCCGAGGTGCATCTCTGCATAGTCGTCAAAATATAAAAATTCTAAAATGGTGTCGCCTATGGTGTTCAACATCTAACCACATGGCTCTCTCCTCTATCGTCGTAAACCGCCCGTGCGTCTTCGTTGATACCACACACCACGTAGCCAAACACGACACTGAAACGCGAGTGAGCTCAAGCGCAAGTAAACAAGGAAGTCACAGATGTCCATACAAACAGATAACGTATACATGTTCCAAGGACCTCATGAAATGATGGTATCCTGCCAATTGCTAAAAATGTAATTACTAAAAGAAACCAGTGAAATGTTTGAAAAAGTTATTTGTATCATCAGTTAGCTGTTCATTCAGTGTGTTCTGATTATCCACGCTATGTATCGTAATTTCCAGCTGTTCTAGTAGATCCAGCTTTCTGCCTTTCTCCTGTCAATGTAAAATAACGAGATCCTGATCTATTCCCAACATGGGGTGTCCCGTTTCCCAAATATGCGTGGCTACAGCTGACTTTTCAAAATTATGAAGCCGGAAAGCATCGCTATGTTCTTTGTAACGTACTTTAAAGGACCTACCAGTTCAGCCTGGACATCCCTATTTTGATAACCCTATTTTGATAAACATTTCCCTAGCTGCATCTCGCTTTATACTTTCAACCTCTTCCGTAGTCAGTGAAGTATCCATCCAGATTCTGACTTTTGGTATGATGAAGCAACTGAGAGCCATTTATTCGTTGCTCCAGGTGATAGGTCGTTTTCTTCGCAAAGACCAGATACTCATCTGACCCCTACAACGTTTTAGATGTTTTTCTGGCTGAAGTGGATACACTTTTAGACTCAGTATGGAACAAACATGACCCTGAACAGTGTTTTTCGAGCGTGATCTACGGATTGGGACATGACCTGAATTATTAACCTACTTACTCTTCCTGCTGCGACGACGTATCGTAGGATTAATCTTATGAGGCACCGAAAGTGTGTTTGTTTGTTTGTGTGTGTGTGTGTGTGTGTGTGTGTGTGTGTGTGTGTGTGTGTGTGTGTGGCCGGGGGGGGGGGGCAGGGGGAGGGATGTCCTCACATGTCCTGTTACAGATATATGACTAGACTCCGACTAACTGCGGGATCACACAAACACGTATCGAACGAGCTTGTGCGTTTATGAGGCAGTGGAAACGCTTGCAGGAGGAACGGGGTATTAATTACTAGATGTAGTGCATTGTCACTGAAACCTCCGGGGCAAGTGCTGGGATATTTCACTGCAATGAGCACCGTAATTTTTAATCTCTAATCTTCCCCAATCCAAGCATGTGATCTGCCCCTAAGATCTCGTCGTCAATGCAACTTTAGACCCTTAACAGTCGATCTACATTTATGTGTGACTGGATGTTCCTGAAATCATTAGGAATGCATTTAGGTACCACGGTGTGATAAAATATCTTGCCGAAGGTGTTATAGGTGATCAAACAGGTATACATGATCAAGCAGAATCGAAGTAGACGTGATACACCCAAGACAGCGACTTGTGAGAAGCCTATAGCTTGGTCGAGCGCGGATATTGACTGTTCGATCGTCGGTCTCATTGGTGTAGTATTGTGTTTCCGTTGTTATGGATGGTGAAGAAAATGAAAGCAATCGAGATGATGAAAAACGTTGAAACTTCCTGGCACATTAAAACTGAGTGTCGGACCGAGACTCGAACTCGGGACCTTTGCCTTTCGCGGGCAAGTGCTCTAGCAACTGAGCTACCCAAGCACGACTCGGGACCCGCCCTCACAATTTTACTTCCGCCAGTACCTCGTCTCCTACCTTCCAAACTTCACAGAAGTTCTCCTGTGAAACGTACAGGACTATCACTACTGGAAGAAAGGATATTGAAGAGACATGGCTTAGCCACAGCCTGGGGGATGTTTTCAGAATGAATTTTCACTCTGCAGCGAGTGTGCGCTGATTTTGAAACTTCCTGGCAGATTAAAACTGTGTGCTGGACCGAGAGTCGAACTCATTTCATTCTGGAAACATCCCCCAGGCAGTGGTTGCCATGTCTCTGCCAATATCCTTTCTTCCAGTAGTGCTAGTCCTGCACGTTTCGCAGGAGAACTTCTGTGAAGTTTGGAAGGTAAGGAGACGAGGTACTGGCGGGAGTAAAGTTGTGAGGGCGGGTCCTGAGTCGTGCTTGGGTAGCTCAGTTGGTGGAGCACTTGCCCGCGAAAGGCAAAGGTCCCGAATTCGAGTCTCTGTCCGGCACACAGTTTTAAACTGCCAGGAAGTTTTCTGCACGCGTGCGGTGCTCCTCCGCACGTGCAACTTCCGGGTCACAGTGTGCACGCCGCAGCCGTCAGCGTTCATGTAGTGCATGTTTCTACGCACAGGTGTCGCTTTATCCATTTGATGTACCGGCGTATTCTAGTGCTCTTTTCAGAGCTTGCCGCCAACCATGGGAAGGTATTTCGCGTATTAAACATTTAAAATACTGTCACAGTCTACTCATTGAGACGTCTGCTTTTATGTCAACAGCTTAACCCAGTAAGACAAGTAATACAGGTAACAACGGTGGGTTTTTATTAAGGCAGCTTGACTGACGGCACGTAAATACGCGTAATGTTTTTGATCTAATATTTAAGAAAGAGAGCAGTTAGAGATTTCCAGCGAACCTTATTCATGATTTCAAATAACATTAAACTAATGCAAGGTTTCCTATAACTAATTCTCGGTGCCCTCAGTTACACCCACATAATTTCTGTCTCATTGACCTCTGAACAGAATGACGACCGCAGACCTCTCGATGATCACCTGTTATTTCAATACAATTATTGCTATGTCTCTCATCAGTTACCTCTGAAATCTGCATAATAACCGACAATTAGATGAATGTTATGTTTTATCGACTTCAGCTGAGCGTAGCTCTTCACACATTAAAAAAAAAAAAAAAACCCTAAATGTAAGTATACATTGGAAGAATCGGTTTAATGATCAAATTTCCTGATAATAATGTAACATTGAACAGAATGAGGCAATAATGCACAGTTAGTAAACAATAATTTTTAATTATGAAAGGAATAAATCCAAACATGTTTATCAATGGTCATGAGAAATGATAACCGATTTGATGTGTCTCATCCATTTTCTTAAGGACATTTAATTTTGCTTGCCTTCTTCACTGTTGAGTACACTACACTCGTCTTTGTGATATGTATTGTAGTGTCTTTCAATTTAAAACTTACGCTGGCCGCCTATTATTCGGCGGCACAGCAAACATTGTGAGTTTTGAGCAACGGCTACAAGAAAGAATTGCTTTTCCCAGTCATTTTTAAACGACGTCCTTTGCTTTTTCACAGTACTTGCCATTTTTCAGTACTTCTCTGTTAAGGTTACGGTTACCAAGGGTAAACGAGACTGGGTATGTTGCGCTCTTGCTTGTACCACATAAACTGGGAAGTGGAGCCGCCGGCTGACCAATTTATCCCATGGTCGCCGGGAGTGAAGTAACTCGGTGTCTACCTTGACAAAAAATTACTCTTTACGCAGCATATTGACGACAAGAAGACGGCAGCCCAGAAGATGGCCAGGTCGTTGATTCCGTTCCTGAAGAGTAAGGATCTCAATCCTAATACTAAACTCCAATTGTATAAGGCAACGGTGGAACCCACAATGTTGTATGGCTCCACCTCGTGGGGAACTACGTGCGTCTCCAACTACAACAAACTCCAAGCGCTGCAAAACATTTGCTATCGATGGATCACAGGAGCTCCACGGTGGACAAGAAACGTCGACATCCGCACCGCACTCCACGAGACCACCATACAAGAGAAGGTCCGTGACAAGGCTCTACGAGTTTTTGACAAGATCGATGCCCTTAGGGACGAAGTTCGACAATTACAATCGGTAGGAACGGTAAACCCTGCACGATGGCACAAGTATCGCGTACCGAAGTCAATAACGTTTCACCCCCGATAGACAATCTGTCATAACACGAGAAGGCAGTCACACATAACAGCCTTTCACATTTCACCCTCCACAAGAGATAGACATCACCAAATACAGCAGGCTAAAGGACCCATTGCGTGCCCAAGCCTAACTGAATGCGTAATAAATAAAGTGTTTTCCTTTTACCCTTACATCCCATCCTAGAAGAATAAGTCATCAAGGATGATCTCTTCAGTCCACACTACACACACACAAAAAAAAGCCGCCTTTCATTTAGGACACATGTCTAATAACAGATGTCGCTGTCGCACACGTGCGCACATGTGCATCACTTCCGCACGTCTGCACACTGTGCAGCGTTTGGCCGGCCCTGGCCTATACTGTCACACTACTGCGTCACCTGCTCTCACTGCCGTTAGGGGGCAGTCTGCCTCGCGGTCAGAAAGATTCGGCTCATCAGCTCATTTGACAAGTTCCTGTATTTCCGATTCGCGAGCACCTCATGTCACTGCACGTTAAGTACAAGATATCCAGCCGCTTACGCATATGCAGAACGGCCAGGTGCATCGAAGTGCTGTTCCGTTATCCAGGAGGCGGGCCGGAGCTGAGCCCGGCGTGCGGCGGCCGGTCGCACACACGTAAGGCGCTACCGGCCGAGTGGTGCGCTGGAGTGCTCGCAAGAAATCTGCATAACGGGACCGCGGCTGCCCGGCCGGCGCGGCGCATTGTGACAGCAGAGTGTGCGTCCCCTCCCTCAGCTGCGCGGCGCCGCTGCAAGAAACGTCCGCAGCTGGCCGGCGAGCGCGAAAAGGCGCGGAATGTGCGACTCATGGCGGGCTCCGGGGGGACTCGCACAGCGCAAACTGTCTCCACTCAACGCACTATGTACTGGCCACGAACTTCGTTCTTACAAGGTAACCTCCCCATCGCACCCCCGTCAGATTTAGTTATAAGTTGGCACAGTGGACTGGCCTTGAAAAACTGAACACAGAGCAATCGAGGCAACAGGAAGAAGTCGTGTGGAACTGTGAAAAAAATAAGCAAAATACACAAACTGAGTAGTCCATGCGCAAGATAGGCAACATTAAGGATAGCTGGAGCTCAGGCGCGCCGTGGTCCCGTGGTTAGCGTGAGCAGCTGCGGGATAAGAGGTCTTTGGTTCAAGTCTTCCTTCGAGTGAAAAGTTTAATTTTTTATTTTCAGACAATTATTATCTGTCCGTCTGTCCGTCCGATGCGATCACTTTTATAGGAGTGATTATCACATCCTTCCCGCGGCCGGGTTCCCGGGTTCGATTCCCGGCGGGGTCAGGGATTTTCTCTGCCTCGTGATGACTGGGTGTTGTGTGATGTCATTAGGATAGTTAGGTTTAAGTAGTTCTAAGTTCTAGGGGACTGGTGACCATAGATGTTAAGTCCCATAGTGCTCAGAGCCATTTGAACTATTTGAAATCACATCCACAAGAAAACCTAAATCGGGCAAAATAGAAGAATCTTTTTACCCATTCGTCAAGTGTACAAGTTAGTTGGGTCGACAACATATTCCTGTCATCTGACTCACATGCCGTCACCAGTGTCGTATAGACGTGTTTTCCTTTGCCGGCCGGGGTGGCCGAGCGGTTCTAGGCGCTACAGCCTGGAACCGAGCGACCGCTACAGTCGCAGGTTCGAATCCTGCCTCGGGCACGGATGTGTGTGATGTCCTTAGGTTAGTTAGGTTTAAGTAGTTCTAAGTTGTAGAGGACTGATGACCTCAGCAGTTAAGTCCCATAGTGCTCACGGCCATTTGAATTTTTGTAGATTTACTTATCCTTATTCATCGTAAAAGTGATCTTCGGAAATGAGAGCTGACAGCAGGAGGAAGTGGAGCCGGAGCACGCACTGCGGTAACAAGCAGTGGAAATGCGACTGCCTCCGCAACGAGAGCGAGGGCTCCGCGCCAACAACAGGTAGAGGCGGGCTTAGGCGGGCCTTTTCGGTGGCCGTGCCCGCGGGCTGGCTGCGCAAGATTTGTGGGGAGGCGCTGCTCATTTGAATGTAAATGAAGACCTGGCCGGGGCGCGGCCGCGGCGTGCGTGGTTTATTTAGTTCCGGCGTAGTCGGCGGTAGCGCCGGCTTCCGTGTAGTCGCCGCAGCCCGCGGGCACTGCGCCCCGGTTTGCCCACCTCTTGTAGAGGGCGCGCTGCGGCGCCGACTGGCTTACAGCTACGAGGTGTGCGTCTGTCTGACACTTGCTACTTAACGCCGCAATGACTACACTGACAGGAGACTGATTTACAGGCGTCAAGTGCGCGTGAGAAAAGCAGCCGCCCATTAGCTAGAAAATACGACTGTCTACAGCTACCACCGTGCACTTGGACAATTATTTGCCTCATTCTCTGGCCTGAAAAAACTGAAGATCTTCATATAGCTTTTGCTTTCTCATTTCGCTGCACCTAGTGCAGAATTTGTGTCTGGTTCAGACAAAAGCTGACGCAAGTCTTAAGGCCATATTTGTACAGTGTGGCCTAAAGTCACGAAGGAGTTACACTTGTGAATAACTTCTTTATTTGTCATCATTTCCCATACTGTTTCACAGACTTAAAGACAAAGGATAGTATTCTTCTGTCCTTCCTCTGTCAGGATCTGAAAAAAAGGGAAGTAATTTTTTTTGTTTATTTATAGACACAATCGCATGTTTATCACACAGTCATAACCGGTTTCGGCCATACAATGACGATCTTCAGATGCTAAAGGCGGCATACACTGAATACAGGTTCATGCGTTAGTTTGACAATGTTTTTTTCCAAAAAGGGAAGTGACGACTATAGATATAAAAGTTATTCGCATTTGTAACGTCTTCGTGACTTTTGGCACACAGTGCGTAAACACTAGAGCAGATAATCGGGCGAAAGAATGATGTTCCATATGCAGTTGTATTGGCTCATTCTTTTCCTTTAATGTCATAAATATTCACAGTTTCCAGAACAACAGTCGAACATAGACTTGCCTCCATCGCTCTGGCAGATATAAAACTTTAGACATGTACCCACCTTTATGATGGTACGATATGGTGTACAGCACTAAGTTGTATGCACTCATGTTACCTGTGTTGAATTCCTATTTCTGTTTATTTACTAGCTGAGTACCCGGCATGCATATGTTTTTCCCAGTATGCTATTGGACCATCTCCTCCTTTCCCCTCTCTCTGTCCATTTCACCCTTCACTCCACTTCTGTCCATCTCCTCCTCTTCCTCTCCCTGTCAATCGTAACCTCTTTCTTTTGTCTGTCAATCTCCTCCTCTTCCACCTCTGTCCATCTACTCCTCTTCCCTTTCTGTGTCCGTTTCCTCTACTCCCTCTGTCTGTTCATCTCTTTCTTCCCCTCTCTCTCTGCGTATCACTTCCACTCACTGTCCCAGCCTATCTTTTCCCCTTTCCTTTCTGTGTCCATCTTCTCGTCCCCCATATATATGTCCATCCCCTCCTTTCAAGTTGCTATCTGTACATATTTTCCTCCCACTCTCTATGTCTAGGTTATCACGCTTATCCCAACAGAACGAGGATGATTCTTACCTACGCAGTATTTGTATCCTGATCGTAGCTAAAATGAGTACCAAATGTGGCTGAGATCGTTCCAAGTGTGATTATTTCCGGGTCACTGGATTGTAAGTGGAGGTCCTATTCCGTGGCCTGCGAGGTCACCTGACCTGAATCCCTCGATTATTTCCTATGGGGAAATCTAAAGTCACTTGAGTATGAGACCGCAGTGGATGCCGAGAAGGGATTAGTTGCCAGAATTTTACCTGCCTGTGATGTGATTCGAAACACACCAGGGATATTTGTCAGGGTGCGTCATAATATTTTGACCAATGGCATTCTTGCGTTGAGGCTGATGACCGCCAGTTTCAGTAAATTTTGTAAGATAGAGTGCAAATGGTAAGTCCATTGTGTCATGGTATTTAGTAAAAAAGTACAAAGTAGTGTGATTTTATTACTATTATCTTCTTAAACTGGCTTCTCCGACTTTAGGTTCCCTACCTCAAACGGTTCAGTGGAGTATCCTCTACGTCCTGTTAAAATTTTGCACGCTCTTGTTGTTGTTATTGTTGTAGTCTTCAGTCCTGAGATTGGTTTGATGCAGCTCTCCATGCTACTCTATCATGTGCAAGCTGCTTCATCTCCCAGTACGTACTGCAGCCTACATCCTTCTGAACCTGCTTAGTGTATTCATCTCTTGGTCTCCCTCTACGATTTTTACCCTCCACGCTGCCCTCCAATACTAAATTGGTGATTCCCTGATGCCTCAGAACATGTCCTACCAACCGATCCCTTCTTCTAGTCAAGCTGTACCACAAACTCCTCCCCAATTCTATTCAGTAACTCCTCATTAGTTATGTAGTCTAACCATCCAATCTTCAGCATTCTTCTGTAGCACCACATTTCGAATGCTTCTATTCTCTTCTTGTTCAAACTATTTATCGTCCATGTTTCACTTCCATACATGGCTACTTTCAGAAACGACTTCCTGACACATAAATTTATACTCGATGTTAACAAATTCCTCTTCTTCAGAAACGTTTTCCTTGCCATTGCCAGTCTACATTTTATATCCTCTCTACTTCGACCATCATCGGTTATTTTGCTCCTCAAATAGCAAAACTCCTTTACTACTTTAAGTGTCTCATTTCCTAATCTAATTCCCTCAGCATCACCCCACTTAATTCGACTACATTACATTATCCTCGTTTTGCTTTTGTTGATGTTCATCTTATATCCTCCTTTCAAGACACCGTCCATTGGGTTCAACTGCTCTTCCAAGTCCTTTGCTGTCTCTGACAGAATTAGAATGTCTTCTGTGAACCTTCAAGGTTTTATTTCTTCTCCATGGATTTTAATACCTACTCCGAATTTTTCTTTTGTTTCCTTTACTGCTTGCTCAATATACGGATTGAATAACATCTGGGAGAGGCCACAACCCTATCTCACTCCCTTCCCAACCACTGGTTCCCTTTCATGCTCTTCGACTCTTATAACTGCCATCTGGTTTCTGTACAAATTGTAAACAGCCTTTCGCTCCCTGTATTTTACCCCTGCCACCTTCCGAATTTGAAAAAGAGTATTCCAGTCAACATTGTCAAAAGCTTTCTCCAAGTCTACAAATGCTAGAAACGTAGGTTTGCCTTTCCTTAATCTATTTTCTAAGATACGTCGTAGGGTCAGTATTGCCTCACATGTTCAATCATTTCTACGGAATCGAAACTGATCTTCGCTGAGGTCAGCTTCTACCAGTTTTTCTATGATGGTATTTAGTAAAAACTACACAGTAGTGTGATTTCATTCTTATTATCTTCTTAAACTGGCTTCTCAGTCTTTAGGTTCCCTACCTCAAACGGTTCAGTGGAGCATCCTCTACGTCCTGTTAAAATTTTGCAGGCTCTTATGGAATGTATTTACAACCGCCGACGCCTATAGCTTTGTAGCCTCCATGTATGACGTTTACGGAGATGTGTTGCTATTTAAAATACTGAAGTACTCAGTCCCCTCTACAAGTTCTAGAAAATTGTATAGGGAATTTCCAAACAGCTGTATACATGCATCATTTTCTGGGATGCGTATATTTATTTTTGTTGTTTTCGCGTAAGTTGTTTCAAAAATGGTTCAAATGGCTCTGAGCACTATGGGACATAAATGCTGAGGTCATCAGTCCCCTAGAACTTAGAACTACTTAAACCTAACTAACCTAAGGTCATCACACACATCCATGCCCGAGGCAGGATTCGAACCTGCGATCGGAGCGGTCTCGCGGTTCCAAACTGTAGCGCCTAGAACCGCTTGGCCACCCCGGCCGGCACGTAAGTTGATGATGAATTAGTTGACGACCGTTATTGGCGAACCTGTTTGTCATGTCACTATGGCATTATTTAATTGAGCATCTGGACACGTTTCTTACGAAAATAAAAACAAAGGTCCTATTTGCCTCACTGACTCCATTCGAGGGAGGAATTGGTGCTCATCCTGTATACTTACAATACCACCGAGCGAGCTGGAAGTTTACCTCGACGCTAGCGGCTCAGAAAATTCTTGTGGATGGCACCTTGTTTACAGTGGAATGCGGTATTTGGAACTCGCGTCATCTGGGATGGTGGGAAAAACAGCCGGCCGTGGCGGGGCACAGACGACGGAGAAGACAGATCGGGACGTGTGTGATCGGCCAGACCGTAGCAGCGGCAGCCAGCCAGGTGAGATGTCGCCGATAAGGGGACACCTGCGTGGCCACGCCCTGCCTGCCGCTGCCGCCGCCGCCCGTTGCGAAATCACAAACACGCACAGACAGAGACAGAGACAGAGGCAGCGGCAGGTTGCGACACAGGTCGGTGCGCGGCCTCCAGAGTCGGCGGCCGGCGTGGGCGACGCCGGCGCCGTGGTCGCTGCCGCTGACAATGCAAGGACGGCCGGGAGGTCGCGCGGGTCGCGCTCCTGGCTCCGCAGCTGGCGCGCGCCCCGGAACCCTTCCACCCAACTCGCAGGCCGCTCGGCTCGGAGCTTTATGACCCCACCTGGTCGGCAAACGCAGCGCTGGCCACGATGCACGGGACTTACACCGAGAGCGAGGTTCATTTTCTTATAAAACGACGGGAGTCGGAAGTGTCAGGCCATGGAGAACCAGTCCAGTGCTTATCAAACAAGTGGCTCTGGGCACTATGGGACTTAACGTCTGAGGTCATCAGTCCCCTAGCACTTAGAACTACTTAAACCTAACTAACCTAAGGACATCACATACATCCATGTCCGAGGCAGGATTCGAACCTGCGACCGTAGCGATCGCGCGGTTCCAGACTGTAGCGCCTAGAACCGCTCGGCCACACCGGCCGGCGCTTATCAAACATTGTCGATAGTTTCATCACATATCATTTATTGAATTATACGGAGCAGTCAAATGAAAACCGCATAAAATAACCAGTTTGTGGGATGACCGATTTGCGGTTTTTCTTTTCTGTTATTTCTGTAATAAACGTAGAAATTGAACAAAGACTGAAAAATTCTGACTCCCTCAATTTCAAGACACATAGAATCTAAACATTAAATTAAACAGAGAATCCGGCCGCTGTGGCCGAGCGGTTCTAGGAGCTTTAGTCCGGAACCACGCTGCTGCTACGGTCGCAGGTTCGAATCCTGCCTCGGGCATGGATGTGTCTGATGTCCTTAGGTTAGTTAATTTTAAGTAGTTCTAAGTCTAGGGGACTGATGACCTCAGATGTTAAGTCCCATAGTGCTTAGAGTCATTTGAACCATAAACAGAAAAAAACTTAATCTGTCAACCGTTCACTTCTTTTCTAGCCGCGCGGGATTAGCCGAGCGGTCTGTGGCGCTGCAGTCATGGACTGTGCGGCTGATCCCGGCGGAGTTTCGAGTCCTCCCTCGGCCATGGGTGTGTGTGTTTGTCCTTAGGATACTTTAGGTTAAGTAGTTCTAAGTCTTAGGGACTGATGACCATAGCAGTTAAGTCCCATAAGATTTTCACACTAATTTGAACATTTGAACTTCTTTTCTAGATAAGTGATAAGAGCTTGGTTACTACTGAGGAACAACTACTGTTCTGCTATTGATTCTAATTTTTCGAAACTCTGTTCAAAAATCATGCTGTACTCCAGGATCGTTCTACTATTTGGGCATTCCGAATAGCTAGTGCTGAAGGGCGTAAATTGAGGATGAAGACATCTATTCTTCGTGTTAATTTGTCCGCTTTCAATTGCTAAAAGCGGATAAAGGTATATTATGTAGACGGAGGCAGCAGATCAGCACTTTCAAAATGGCTACAAGCTCTATGGGACTTAACATCTAAGGTCATAAGTCCCCTAGACTTAGAACTACTTAAACCTAACTAACCTAAGGACACCACACAGATTCATGCCCGAGGCATCACACTTTCTATTTTCTCCTCGCATAATGTCGCAATTTTTTTTGTGGTTCCTCCTGTTCTTAATATTTTAAACCAAATCGGCTATTGTATTTCATTTCGTAAAATACTGTTCTTCCAGACTAGGGATGGTGCCATTCTGAACTACAACTGACGTCCGACGACAACAGCGAGAAACTAACATACGGACCAAATGGGTCTTGCACGCTGCGTGTACACGCATACCATCCAACACCCCACGGCTCATGGTAACAGGCACATTACTCTTTGAGCAGTGCTGTATCAGTTCTTTAGCCACGTCTTTGTCGCTCGTCTCTGTTGGTATTGCTATTAAAATAACACTGATCCCTTTTCCAGTTTTCTATAATAAAGCAACATTTCAAAACAATGGAAGTTTTACGAATAAAAATTACTCATTTTTCAAAACAGGTTTACTTGAAAACAAATAATTTTAGCACTGGTCCTACAGCTAAGTGATAATTCGGTATATTTACCCGGTTATTACATTAAAAAGGAATAAAAAGTTAAAAAACACCTGTCATAACGGAGATGACAAAAATTCCGAAAGATACCGGTATTCGGTACTAAAGTGCCTGTATAGGTTTTAACCGGTCGGTTTTCCCCATCCCTGCTATGATGCACCCAGACGTGCACCACTTCGCACTTCGTCCGAAGCAAATAAGGGGAGGGGCTGATTGTCTTTCTCCACGGTTCCAAAAATATGGAAATCGCGTGAGGAGACATCTGAGCTGATGCAGGATGTGTAAAGGCTTTTAAGCTTATCGAAAGGTAGTTGTCCTAGACCAAAGTGAATAACCGTCAAAGCAGTGACGCAGTTCAACTTCACTAAAACTGAAAAATTTCTAGTAATCTTATTACTCGAGTCGACAAATTATGACTTCAGTTTTGTGGGACGAAAAAGTCTTTTTTGGTTGGTTTAACGGAGCGTATATCAATAACGAAACACTAGACAAACTGAGACGTGTTTTCCAAAATTAATGATTGCTATCTCACTTTCGGTAAGAATTTACCTATACTTTAGTTAACATCCATTGCTTCTCTCGTGTAGAGTGTATCATTTACTAGAACTTTTTATTATTTGCAAGGAAATTTGTAAAAAAGCTTTAAAGAATGCAGCCACACTTCGTACATGTTTCCGCTATGTTTGACGTTAGCAAAGTTGTACCCTACGCCGAAAATCTATGAAAGATTACCGGGTATCGATAAAAATGTTGCATTTTTCTCCAGAAATAACGAATGGCCGGATGGCTTACGAGCCAGAATCACATCGTACAGCACTGACAGTTTAGCTACACGAACACCAGACTATGCAGACAGACAATCAAGCAGATCCAGTCATCTTATCAAGCCTGATGAATCGTTGCAAGGCAATTATATGCCTTCTCATTGCTGGCATGAGACGGCCGGCTGTAATGGAAATTCATAGCCTGCGAGGAAAGGCCCCGCGCGTCGCGTTCTCCGTTGACCTTCACGTCAGCCGACAACTTACCGCGAATATCTGCACTGGGGAGTGCGATGTCCGATCCAAATAAGTCTGCCAATATTTCATCTTTCTAATGCTAGCGGACTGTGTGAACGTCACAAATCTAAATTGTATGCAACCGTTTTGTCCCGGTCCTGATTGCTGGCTGATAATTCAAGTCTAGATACATATCGCAGGGTACTCGGTGGAGAGGACATGTGCGCCGGTAGAGAGTGGACTGGTTGGGTAATCATGCGCACGAACGGCAGTTAAACGGTCCAGTAAATTGCGTGTCTCCAAGCTTCATATTGTATCTGCGCTGAGCTGGCCAGATGGCAGCTGAGATAATAGTCTGCGACTGTTAGGCCCCTGTCCAACAGCACCCGCGCTTGAACGATACGCATTTCCATATATATGTGTGTATGACATTTAGAGGACTCCACATCAGTTCTCAGGATCTAAGGAAGGTATTTGCTGTATCTGTTAACAAGAAGAAAGAAAAAAAGTGTTCAGATTTACGATACTCTTAATAGCAATGAACTACAGACATTTCAATATACACATCAGGTGACAATGTGTCTCGCTGTTGCCTCATTAAGCAGCGTGTTTCAAACGTTCCAGAAAGACACCAATGTAATGTACGGGAACAAATTCAGAATAGGAATTTGCGTGCAGATATCTCACCCTACAGCGTTGTGGGCCATCTAAAATGAAGTAACTAACGAGTCTGTCTCTTTACTTACGTCTGTTGGACATCTCTATCTGAAGACCAGTGCAGATTTGTTTCCGAACACCGAGTTCAGTGAATGCGGAATTGTTTGCTAGGAGACGTATAGCGTCGGGACATGTTCGCACTAAATAGGGGGTCTTCGGAGGAGTCTCTACTGACCACGCAATTGATGGAAAGATAAATCACGCCCGTTCTTTCTTCCTTCTCAACGTGAAGCCCACGATGCTACACTGGTCCTAGACTCCACGGCAACATCTTCTCAAACCGACAAGGGCAAATATTTCGAGTCTGGAAAATCCCAACCGCTCCAGCCACCTGGAAAAAGCTGACATCACATCACGGAATCACACTGGAGAATGCTGTCGCCAAGTAGCCACACAAGGAAGTACCAAGAAATTTGTGAAGATCCCGTTTTGACGAAATCTCGAATGACCCATTTGGTGTCCTTTCACAGCAGTACCCGCTCCCTGAAGTTCTGAAATTAGCAAAGATGAAAAGCAACAAGAGGAAGGTTGCCTACAATTTGTCCAGAAAATAAGCTGCCGCTTAAATAGTCGAGGTGATGAAAGGGAAGCAGTAGTTGAGGAAAGGCGCTACAGTCTGGAACTGCGCGACCGCTACGGTCGCAGGTTCGAATCCTGCCTCGGGCATGGATGTGTGTGATATCCTTAGGTTGGTTAGGTTTAAGTATTTCTGAGTTCTAGGGGACTGATGACCTCAGAAGTTAATTCCCATAGTGCTCGGAGCCATTTGAATTTGAAAGTAGTTGAGGAACCAGTGAAACAGAGTTTATTCCACCCAGATGTTATTAGATCTGAATATTAAGCAAGCAGTAAAAGAAAAGTGCCAATGATTTTTACTTATGGCATTACAATTCTGTAAAATAGGCAAAGGACTTGAAAGATTTCTTGAACGGAATGTATAATGCTTTGAAAAGAGGCTACAAAACGAATATCAACAATAGTAAAATGAGGGTACTAGAATGTTGTCGAACGAAATCACACAGTACAGAGTGACTGACAATAGGAAATAAGACACTAAAAGTAGTTGTACTCTCAAAGTAACTGACGAGAGGAGAAAATAGGAGGTTGTATAAAGCAGACGGGAAACAACAAGAAAAGGCTCTGAGCACTATGGGACTTAACAGCTGTGGTCATCAGTCCCCGAGAACTTAGAACTACTTAAAGCTAACTAACCTAAGCACATCACACACACCCATGCCCGAGGCAGGATTTGAACCTGCGACCGTAGCAGTCGCACGGTTCCGGACGGGAAACAACAAGAAAAAGTTTTTCTGAAAAGCAAAAATGTATTAACATCAGATACAAATGTAACTGTTAGACAGTCTTTTCTGAAGGAAATTTGTCTGTAGTGTATCCTATTGCAGAAGTGAAACTGGATTGTACACAATTCTGGCAAGAAGAGAACAGGTGCTTTAAAATGTGGGGTTACATAATAATGCAGAAGGTGAGACAGGTATGTAGTATGACTAACAAATTGGTACTGAATGAAACTTAAATGGAAAAACATTTGTGACAGAATTTGTCGAAAGGAAAAAATCGTTTGACAGACATCTAGGTTGGTTCAAATGGCTCTGAGAACTATGGAACTTAACATCTGTGGTCATCAATCCCCTAGACTTAGAACTACTTAAACCTAACTAACCTAAGGACATCACACACATATATGGCCGAGGCAGGATTCGAACTTGCGATTGCAGCAGCAGTGCGGTTTGAAACTGAAGCGCCTAGAACCGCACTAGACATCAAGGAATCGTCGACTGCTATTTTGTAAATGGCAGAGGAGGGGTTTGGAGGACTTATGGATGGTAAAAATTTTAAAGGAAAACTAAGTCTTAAGACAGGTGAAGAGGTCCGCATAGGATAGACTGGTGTGCAGATTTGTGTGAAACTAGACTTCGTACTGAGAACCACAACAACGACGCGTATCAGGCCATTTGATTTTTTTTTTTCATTTCCACTGTCTTCCAAGCTGTGATCAGGGTCATTCTAAAAAGCAGAAACATACATGCAATTTTAAGAGCTGGTTCACGTTGTGACTGTTGGGTTGGCTGAGGAGCCAACACCCTGTTACTATTGGAGGCTGAAATGCACGAGTTTAGCTAACGCAGGCTGGCGTGAGGAGGGAAAGACTGACTATACTGACGTGAGGTCTGGAATATGACAAGGAATTAGAATTCAGAAAGCGGACGTAGCTAGTTGACACTTAACTTTAATCCATTTATGATGAACGTCGCTCTTGACGGTACATGATTCACAATATTATCTCTTCAGATTGTAGAAACTGAATATGGCGCCTTGCTAGGTCGTAGCAGAGCGTATGTAGTGAGTGAACCAACGCTAGCAAAGTCGGCTGTACCACTGGGGCGAGTGCTAGGGGGAATCTCTCCAGACTAGACCTGCCGTGTGGCGGCGCTCGGTCTGCAATCACTGATAGTGGCGACATGCGGGTCCGACGTATACTAACGGACCGCGGCCGATTTAAAGGCTACCACCTAGCAAGTGCGGTGTCTGGCGGCGACACCACAGTAACTATCCCAAGAGATTCGCTAGAAGCGCTTAAAACCTTTAGAGCTCTCGACAGTCTAATGAATCTAAAGAAATAAAAAAGGAAAAGACAGTGGTTCTAGTCCGTCGCTTGATGCACCGTTACTTCACGCCTACTGAACCACAAGAAAAGCTAACTGCAGTGCGCCGACGGAGACGCTACGCTAGACGGCACCTTTTATCCGAGGTGAGCGTCGAGTGGCTGCCACTCCCTTCCTGCGGAGCAGTGGTCACAAATCGCGGACGGCGCTCATTTCCTGTCTGCGACGCCGCCAGCCGCGTCAGAGAAATAAATTGCTTCCTGAAGAGGCAGGCAGACAGGAAGCGCCGTTGCCCGTCCTGCGGTGGAGCCACCAGCAGGTGAGAATGGCCGACCGCGCTCATCGTATACAGTACAGGCCGGTCGTGGGTTGTGCCGCTCTCGTCGCACACCTAACGATGTGACACAGCATCCAGATGCGAGGCCTAGTGAACTAAGAATTTAAACTCGGACAGCATTCTGTTATCGTAGCCAGTAGGGGGGAAGAAGACACGATCTGTCATCACTTTTGTGAAATCTATGAGGAGTAGAGACTGCAAAATAACACTACGAAAGCTTTTATACTATTAAATATTCAAAGAATTTCTGCTGCGCATCTGTAAGACCATAACGTTTATTACGGCCGGTTCACTCATTGACCATCATCACGGTTTAAATTGAGCATCAGGAATTAATGGTCAAAGACACACCGGCCGTAATAAACAGAACACGCATACAACTGCAGACTGTTGTCTTCCTTAAACGCTGTACAGAATGTTGGCCAACGGCCTTGCCGCAGTGGTAACACCGGTTCTCGTCAGATTACCCAAGTTAAGCATTGTCGGGCTGGGCTAGCACTTGGATGGGTGACCATCCGGTCTGCCGAGCGCTGTTGGCAAGCGGAGAGCACTCAGCCCATGCGTGCAAAAAAATGGTTCAGATGGTTCTAAGCACTATGGGACTTAACATCTGAGGTCATCAGTCGCCTAGACTTAGAACTACGTAAACCTAACTAACCTAAGGACATCACACGCATCCATGTCCGAGGCAAGATTCGAACCTGTGACCGTACCAGCAGTGAGGTTCCGGACTGAAGCGCCTAGAACCGCTCGGCCACCGCGGCCGGCCCTTGTGAGCAAACTGAGGAGCTACTTGATTGAGAAGTAGCGGCTCCGGTCTCGTAAACTTCCACACGGCCCGGAGAGGAGTGTGCTGACCACATGTCCCTCCATATCCGCATCTAGTGACGACTGAGGGCTGAGGATAACACGGCGGCCGCTCGGTACTATTGGGTCTTCCAAAGCCTGTTCGGACGGAATTTAGTTTTACTTTTACAGAATGTTTCATTGTATTACAATCTTGTAGAGGTGAGACTTCATAGATAAAGTTTTGGTATGGAGCCCGTGTCCGGAAATGTACCTTTCACGGCACACACTCAGTGGACATCTGATCTGTGTATCTTAGGAGGCCATGGGGAGGGAAATGTTTCGAGTACTTGTCCTTGGTTTTCTGAGCCCATGGCGAGGGAAGGATTTCGAGTACTTGTCCTTGGTTTTCTGAGCCCATGGCGAAGGAAATGTTTCGAGTACTTGTCCTTGGTTTTCTGAGCCCATGGCGAGGGAAGTGTTTCGAGTACTTGTCCTTGGTTTTCTGCTACGTGACGAAGGACGTCCTCTTCAATCTCAAGAGTGCCACGCGTCTGTTTGGAGCACCACAGTCAACCCTTCTTTGCTGACCTTGAGGCCCATTGATAAACGACAAGAGCTGTGAAGTTTTCTGAACGCTGTTATTTCCTTGATCTTTTCATGATACTACTAAAAATATACTAGGAAAAAGAGATAGTAAGAATTTGCAGAATGACCTGCAGAGAACTGATTAATTGTGAAGACTCTGGCAGTTGACCTTGAACGTAAATACATGTAACTTATTTTGCATACATAGGAAAAGAAATCCACTACTGTACAGCTACACTATTGATGACAAACAGCAGAAAACAGCGTCTGCCGTAAAATATCTAGGCGTAAATATCCAGAGCGACCTTAAGTGGAATGGCCACATAAAACAGATAGTGGGAAAAGCAGACACCAGACTCAAACTCATCGGAAGAATCTTAAGGACATGTCACTCATCCAAGAAAGAAGTGGCTTATAAGACCCTTGTTAGCCCGATTCTTGAGTATTGTTCATCTATCTGGGATCCCTGTCAGGTAGGAAGATCCAACGAATAGCGGCGCGTTTAGTCACGGGATCGTGTAGCTGGTGAGAGAGCGTTATGGAGATGCTAAACAAACTCCGCTGGCAGTCGTTACAAGAGATGCGTTGTGCATCACGGAGAGATTTACTATTGAAATTTCGGGACAGCACTTTTCAGGAGGAGTCAGACAACATATTACTATTTCTCCCCACTTACATCTCGCGTATTGACCACGAGGAGAAAATTCGAGAAATTAGAGCCAATACAGAGGCTTACCGACAATCATTCTTCCCACGCACTATTTGCGAGTGGAACAGGGTTTGTGGGATCATATACTGGCACCGAAAGTACCCTACGCCACACACCATTAGGTGGCTTGCGGAGTATGATGTAGATGTTGATGTAGATGTAGAAGTAGATGAAAATTGCTTCCTAATAAAAAAAATGTCCATATCGTCAACAGGATAATGTGTCTGCTTTCACCTCTTCTTCGTTTGGGTAGACGCTTCAGCTCCAGTCGCAGCATCGTGTCACTGGCACTCAATTAATTCTCAGGCTATCGTTTTACTCGACTTGCACGTTTCTGTTTGCATTTGAACTACTTTTTGCTTCTCATCTTCAATAAAAGTCATTTCCTTATATCATTTCCCATGGTCCGCTTTTTCCGCTTGCGTATTAACAATGCTCACAAATTTGAACCGAGGAGAAAATGTAACTACAGTCGAAGCGGTGTAAGAAGATTCCTGACAGCTCGCAGCGCTGTTGCCCGCTTTCAACTGCGGAGTGCTGACGGCTGCAGGCTAAAACAGTTGCCGTCTACAGAGCTGTGACAAAACTGAGGCGTTGCCATAGAAACGTTCACAGAATCGCGTTACTCTATTGGTAGACGCAGGCCCCCGAAGCTGCTGCGCCCAGCCCACCGCAGCTGTCAGGGGTCAACTTAACAGCGACTGAACTATACACTCCTGGAAATAGAAAAAAGAACACATTGACACCGGTGTGTCAGACCCATCATACTTGCTCCGGACACTGCGAGAGGGCTGTACAAGCAATGATCACACGCACGGCACAGCGGACACACCAGGAACCGCGGTGTTGGCCGTCGAATGGCGCTAGCTGCGCAGCATTTGTGCACCGCCGCCGTCAGTGTCAGCCAGTTTGCCGTGGCATACGGAGCTCCATCGCAGTCTTTAACACTGGTAGCATGCCGCGACAGCGTGGACGTGAACCGTATGTGCAGTTGACGGACTTTGAGCGAGGGCGTATAGTGGGCATGCGGGAGGCCGGGTGGACGTACCGCCGAAATGCTCAACACGTGGGGCGTGAGGTCTCCACAGTACATCGATGTTGTCGCCAGTGGTCGGCGGAAGGTGCACGTGCCCGTCGACCTGGGACCGGACCGCAGCGACGCACGGATGCACGCCAAGACCGTAGGATCCTACGCAGTGCCGTAGGGGACCGCACCGCCACTTCCCAGCAAATTAGGGACACTGTTGCTCCTGGGGTATCGGCGAGGACCATTCTCAACCGTCTCCATGAAGCTGGGCTACGGTCCCGCACACCGTTAGGCCGTCTTCCGCTCACGCCCCAACATCGTGCAGCCCGCCTCCAGTGGTGTCGCGACAGGCGTGAATGGAGGGACGAATGGAGACGTGTCGTCTTCAGCGATGAGAGTCGCTTCTGCCTTGGTGCCAATGATGGTCGTATGCGTGTTTGGCGCCGTGCAGGTGAGCGCCACAATCAGGACTGCATACGACCGAGGCACACAGGGCCAACACCCGGCATCATGGTGTGGGGAGCGATCTCCTACACTGGCCGTACACCACTGGTGATCGTCGAGGGGACACTGAATAGTGCACGGTACATCCAAATCGTCATGGAACCCATCGTTCTACCATTCCTAGACCGGCAAGGGAACTTGCTGTTCCAACAGGTCCGCATGTATCCCGTGCCACCCAACGTGCTCTAGAAGGTGTAAGTCAACTACCCTGGCCAGCAAGATCTCCGGATCTGTCCCCCATTGAGCATGTTTGGGACTGGATGAAGCGTCGTCTCACGCGGTCTGCACGTCCAGCACGAACGCTGGTCCAACTGAGGCGCCAGGTGCAAATCGCATGGCAAGCCGTTCCACAGGACTACATCCAGCATCTCTACGATCGTCTCCATGGGAGAATAGCAGCCTGCATTGCTGCTAAAGGTGGATATACACTGTACTAGTGCCGACATTGTGCATGCTCTGTTGCCTGTGTCTATGTGCCTGTGGTTCTGTCAGTGTGATCATGTGATGTATCTGACCCCAGGAATGTGTCAATAAAGTTTCCCCTTCCTGGGACAATGAATTCACGGTGTTCTTATTTCAATTTCCAGGAGTGTATTTACGTGACGCAGTTAGTCAAATGGTTCAAATGGCTCTGAGCACTATGGGACTTAACATCTGAGGTCATCAGTCCCCTAGAACTTAGAACAACTTAAACCTAACTAACCTAAGGACATCACACACATCCATGCCCGAAGCAGGATTCGAACCTGCGACCGTAGCGGTTGTGCGGTTCCAGACTGAAGCGCCTAGAACCGCTCGGCCACACTGGCCGGCAGCAGTTAGTCCCGGCCAGGCCTACGGTTTGCTTTGTCGAGTAATAGAGTGGGATAGCTGCGACTATGATGGCATCACGTGTGACTGTATATATGAAGACAGTAACTGTTCTCGAAAGAACAGAATACTGTTGATGACCGTGCAGCTTTTCCCTGAAATAAATGATGACTAACTGAAACCCTCAGCTGCCGACAGGTGTTGTTGATATACCTCGATGTGGACAGCTGAAAACGTGTGCCCTGACCGGGACTCGAACCCGGGATCTCCTGCTTACATGGCAGACGCTCTGTCCATCTGAGCCACCGATGACACAGATGAATAGCGCGACTGCAGGGACTTATCCCTTGCACGCTTCCCGTGAGACTCACATTCCCAACTGTCCACAATCGAGGTATATCAACAACACCTGTCGGCAGCTGAGGGTTTCAGTTAGTCATCATTTACGTGTGACTATGTATGCGCGTTTTTTTCCTGGTCATTCTGGAGAGGACACTTGAAAACAGACATCTCCGCTGACGGGGCTTTGTTTACGAGGACGTGTTTAGGAGTGGAGGTGGCGACTGCAGCTTCATGTTTTAGAGTTCTTTACCGCGCTGTGTAAATCCTCCGAGCACAGCGACTAGTAACTGCTTGCCATAGTGTAGCTTCCTACTGCTACTTCTGCTCCTCCTCCGTAACTTCCTCAGTTCCTCTCCTCCCTCTGCGTCTCTACGCCTGCCCTCCCCCGCACCGTCCTTGTTATTAATGTGCTTCACATACCGCTACGCTCTTTACCGAGAACGTATCTCCGAAATTTCCGGAGCTGACAGCGGCGATTATTTATAAAGGGAAGATCACGGCGGCTGCTGCGCGGCTCGAGGCACGTGCAATTTATTCCTCGCTGCGCTTTTAATCCGCGCACCTCATAACAACAGCCGTGGCCGCCGTGTCGTACCCGCCACACTATATATCAGTCTACCCCAGTCGCGGCCGCGGTCGTGCCAAACGCTTTTCCTTTTTTTTCGCGGGGAAAGGGCGCAACACGGCGAGCGTGGAATCCGGGATTACGTCGTGACGTGTGCGCTCTCGGCTTTCGTTGACCCCTCGGAATTCGGTAACATCGTCCCTTTTCACAGAAGCATCGCAGTATTAGGTTGGTGCGTAAGTTCGCAGCATTTTTGTTTTGCAAATTGGTATTTGTGTTGCAAGTTTATTTTTCGATTGTCATGTTTTATTTATAGTTTAATGTTGCTATTTGAGTTTTCATATCGTCATTTTGTCATCTGGAGGTAGTGAGTGGCACTGTGGATACTAGAAAATGGAGAGCCGGGTGGAGAAAACAGAACATTTCCTACGTACTTCAAATGGTTCAAATGGCTCTGAGCACTATGGGACTCAACATCTTAGGTCATAAGTCCCCTAGAACTTAGAACTACTTAAACCTAACTAACCTAAGTACATCACACACACCCATGCCCGAGGCAGGATTCGAACCTGCGACCGTAGCAGTCCCGCGGTTCCAGACTGCAGCGCCAGAACCGCTAGACCACCGCGGCCGGCTCCTACGAACTCTTCTGTTTGAGTTCGTTAGAGGGGTGACAACAGCTGAGGCAACCAAAAACATTTGCGACGTGTATGAGGATAATGCCACTGGACAGAGCACGGCAAGAAAATGATTTTCGCATTCTAATGAGCATAGTTTTGTCATTAATGACTCTCCACGTTCAGGAAGACCTTCGGGGATTTGATGGAGATCGTTTACACCGCATTAATCCACAATGATGCATGTCAGCGTTCTCGAAAACTGGCAAATGTGATGAACTTTGGTAATTCCCGAATCGTGCGACATTTGCACGCATTGAAGAAGCTTCAAAAGTCGGATGTAATGGTGCCGTATGCTCTACGCCAAAATCACAAATATCAGCGGGTGATAATATATGCATTTCTGCTTGCTCATCGTCAATCAGCTCGTAAACAACACCGACCATTCCTACCTTGTATGCTTGCTGGTGACGAAAAATGGTGTTTCTATTCCAGTATGTGGAAAAGGAAGGAATGGTTGAGCCCGAACAAAGCAGCAGCTAACCGTACAAAGACCTGCGTGCATCCACGAAATATAATGTTACACTTCTGGTGGAACAGCGAGGTGTGGTGTACTACTAATTGCTTCTCCGGGGTGTAACTATCACTACTGTCATTTATTGTCACGAATGGAGACGCCTTGCAGCTTTACTCAGCATATCCTGTCTTGTTGACACAAGCAAAATGTTCAGATGTGTGTGAATTCCTATGGGATCAAACTGCTGAGGTCATCGGTCCCTAGGCTTGCACACTACTTAATCTAACTTAGACTAACTTACGCTACAGACAACACACACACCCATGCCCGAGGGAGGACTCGAACCTCCGAAGGGAATGACACAAGCATCATATTTCTTCTACCACATCTGAAGGTACATGATGTAGAAGGGATGCATGATTCAAGGCACACGATGTAGTAGTTGTAGTGGGACTGGCGGAACTGGATTGAGATATGAGTAAACAAATACAGGGTGATTATAATGAAGTTATACTTTCAAACCACTGTAGAAATAACACCATTGGTCAGAATGACGTCAGATTGCAACGGAATATTATCAGAGATGGAGGAAACTGCATGTCAGAAGAATAATAAATAGTTACAAAATGTAGCAATAGGTCGCGCTGTAAGCATCATAATTTAATAGTGGCTGACTACAAATGACAAATGAATCATACAACAAAGCCTAAGGTGAAAGTCTGACGTTAAACTGTACCAGTCAGTTTGCATTGGTGCACAGGTATGATACTGTTAGTTTCGCAAGCCCATCCACCACAGCAAGGTCATATCATATCGGATGGGAAAAACCGATTTTTAATTGTCCTGAGGCCAAAAACCGCATAAAAAGCATGATTCAAAATTTAAGTGCATTATTACGAGGGTGAGTCAAATGAAAGCCTTAAATATTTTTTAAAATATTATTTATTGTGCAGAAGTGGTAGAAAGCTGTATCATTTTTCAACATAATCTCCCCCACGCTCAATGCAAGTCCTCCAGCGTTTACAAAGTGCGTAAATTCCTTTAGAAAAAATTCTTTTGGTACTCCGCGCAACCACTCATGCACCGCATGGCGTACCTCTTCATCAGAACGGAACTTCTTTCCTCCCATTGCGTCTTTGAGTGCTCCAAACATATGGAAATCATTTGGGGCAAGGTCAGGTGAGTATGTTGGATGAGGAAGACACTCAAAATCCAGGTCCGTGATTGTTGCAACTGTTGGTGGAAGTGAACCCAGGTTTCGTCCCCAGTAATTTCGTCCCCAGTAACGATTCGTGCACTTTGTGAAACTGGAACACATCAAGCACAATGTGGTGTGCTGACCCATGACTAATCTGTAAACATGCTGCAATGTCATTCAGTGTCACTCGGCGGTTTTCCTTCACTATGGCTTCAACTGCTGCAATGGAAGGCGACAGTCTGGTTGGTATCTGACCGCTGTTTGAGGCGTCTCCAGACATGTCTTCCCTGGTCATCGAGGCGCAGATTCCAGGCCGAATGTTCCCGACACCTCCACAAATGGTCTTGTTGGTGAACAGAAGTCAATGGTAGGTGGCTAAACCCTCCTTGAGCTCTTCCTCATTCCTGTGAGCCGGGTACTAGTGGTCCGCGTGGTTATCGAAGCATCAGTAGGACGTCCGATCGACGATAATGATGAATCCAGGGGTCTGAGTGCCTTTCTGTCGTCTCTCTAGCTCGATTAATTCCTTCTTGACACTGAGTTTGGCCACGATTCACCCATCCCTGTCAACATCGCCAGATAGTTGCATCGCCCGTATTCAAATTTAGAGCGATTCGCCGATTCCTCCGAACGACTTCTTTGGGCCCAGCCACAAGTCCTCTCTCAACTGTTGGGATATCCCGGGTTCGATTCCCGGCGGGGTCAGGGATTTTCTCTGCCTCGTGATGACTGGATGTTGTGTGTTGTCCTTAGGTTAGTTAGGTTTAAGTAGTTCTAAGTTCTAGGGGACTGATGACCATAGATGTTAAGTCCCATCGTGCTCAGAGCCATTTGAACCATTTTTGAACTGTTGGGGTATGTGTGTGTTTTTCACGCGCCTGCCTGTGATGCATAGTTACAGTCCATCTGAGTACAAGGAATGAAATTCGCAATGACTTCATGTCCTGGTATCGACATTTACAATGTTAGTATCCTTAACAGCTGCGTAGTGAAACTGCACTGGAGCGTCACACATTCATCCACCGGCTGCCAAAGCCTATAATTTTACGTTTTCCGCCGATAACTGTATGAATATCACTTGTTGACTAATTTGCATAACTTCTTCATGGTGCTTCTGTCTATTTTTTCTTATCTTACAGTCTATTTTCAATATAGTCATCGAAGTATTACCAAAATGTGTTAGAAGGCAGCTCGTCGGTGTACAATATTAGCAGATGATATGCTGTGCTGTGTAGCACTAACAAGGATGAGCTGGAAATGAGATTGAGAAGATGGAGAGAAGCATTGGATGACAGAGAGATGAAAATCAATAAGAAGAAAGCGGAATATTCGCGTTGAAGTGTCTTTTTGTTTTTTCACTTGATGTTAGTGGCGGAAGTTGTTAGGAGGCAGGAGGAGGCGGGTAGGAACTATAAGCGGTGTATATACGGTAGTTCATCAAACTATTCGGATCTTCGAATCTTTCTGAAAGTAGTTGGACTGCTACAGTGCTTTGATTATTCACGTTGGAGTAGTGAGAAGTTTAACCCTATCTCGCAGGTCAACGCGAGGCTGGCGACCTTCGTTTAGACTGATTCCATCCGGGTTCACCAGTAAACGTTATCCTTTTAAATCCGTGGAGAAGTATGTCGCGTAATTTGTCCAGCGTATCGCATGGTTTCGGGCCGCGGATGAGACTGTGTTGTCGCGTGTTACGCCACGGAAACCAGCAGCTCCGAGGTAAGCACAAAATGAATGTTCAAACGGTAGCACTGTAGTATACATCGAGCTGTGCTGTCACGTGTGCACGCGGCCCTTACGTTGTTGTGCGCACCAGTCCTCGGGCACCGGGGCTTCGGCCGGCCGATGGCAGCTACCGAGGCATGAAGGCCGGCGAGTCGAGGCGAGCAGGTGGCACACCCTGCGCTCTGCGCCCTAAGCCCCCTAGCGTGCCGTATGGGCCCAGGCCGTCCGGCTGCGCGTGGGACCACAGAGCAGGGAGAGCTGCGTGTGGGAGACGAGACTTGTGGCTACCGGCGCGGCGAGCTGTTGCTCGGAAACGGGGGCGGCCTCATTCCGGATCACCTCCGACGTCGCGGAAACGTCGGCGCCGCCTCGCGCATTAAGGTCGGCTTAACAGAAGGGAGAGTGACACGCTGCTTCCTGTGTTATTCAGTCTGTACACTGAGCATCCTCTAAAGCGAACTAATGACACATCTGGAAAGAGAATTATACACTGAAGCGCCAGAGAAACTGGTATAGGCATGCGTATTCAAATACAGAGCTATGTAATAGGCAGAATACGGCGCTGTGGTCGGCAACGCCTATATAAGACGACAAGTGTCTGAAGCCGTTGTTAGATCAGTTACCGCTGCTACAATTTCAAATAATCAAGATTTAAGTGAGTTTGAACTTGGTATTGTAGTCAGCGCACGAGTGATGCAACATAGCACCTCCTACGTAGCGATCAAGTGGGAATTTTCCCATACGGCCATTTCACGAGTGTGCCGTGAATATCAGGAAGCCGGTAAAACATCAAGTCTCAGACACTGCTGCGGACGGAGAAAGGTCTTGCATGAACGGGACCTACGACGACTGAAGAGAATCGTTGAACGTGACAGAAGTGCAACCCTTCCGCAAATTGCTGCAGATTTCAATGCTGGGCCATCAACAAGTGTCAGCGTGCGAACCATTCAACGAAACACCATTGATATGGACTATCGGAGCCGAAGGCCCTCTCGTATACCCTTGATGACTGCACGACACAAATCTTTATGCCTCGCATGGGCCCGTCAACACCGAAATTGCACTCTTGATGACTGGGAACATGTTGCATGGTCAGACGAGTCTCGTTTCAAATTGTGTCGAGCGGAAAGACGTGTACGGGTATGGAGACAGCCTCATGAATCCGTGGACCCTGCTTGTCAGCAGGGCACTGTTGAAGCTCCTGGGGGCTCTTTAGTGACGTGTGGCGTGTGCAGTTGCAGTGATGTGGGACCCCTGATATGTCTAGATACGACTCTGTCCGGTGACACGTACGTAAGCATCCTTTCTGATCATTTGCATCCATTCATGTCCATTGTGCAGTGTGACGGACTTGGGAAATTCCAGCAGGACAATGCGACCATCCATACCTCCAGAATGACTACGAAGTTGCTCCAGGAATACTCTTCTGAATTTAAACATTTCCGCTGGCCACCAAACTCCCCAGACATGAACGCTGCCGGCCGCTGTGGTCGAGCGGTTCTACGCGCTTCAGTCCGGGTATCGCTCAGCTGCTACGGTCGCAGGTTCGAATCCTGCCTCGGGCGTGGGTGTGTGTGATGTCCTTACGTTAGTTAGGTTTAAGTAGTTCTAAGTATAGGGCACTGATGACCTCAGATCTTAAGTCCCATGGTGTTTAGAGCCATTTGAGGCATTTTTTGAGACATGAACATTATTGAACATACCTGGGATGCCTTGCAGTGTGCTATTCAGAGATCTCCACCCCCTCGTACTCTTACGGATTTATGGACAGCCCTGCAGGATTCATGGTCTCAGTTCCCTCCAGCATTACTTCAGACATTTGTCGAGTCCATACTACGTCGTGCTGCGGCACTTCAGCATACTTGCAGAGGTGCTACACGATACTGGGAAGGTGTACCAGTTTCTTTGGCTCTTCACTGTAGTCCAGGGAAAAAATAAATCTAGAACATTGATACCAGAATGAAAATTTCTCTCTGCAGCGTGGTGTGCACTGCTTTTTACGTTGCTCACAGATTGTGCGTCTACTACCTGTGACACCTGGTGGACGCAGAGTGAAAATTAACTGTGTAGATGACATGAATTCGATAATAATCGTTAAGTGAAGTGTTACGTTCTTTAATACGAATAACGAAGACTCCTGTCTTACTGTGCATACGGATTATGTTATCGTGGATGGTAGGAGAACAGTGTCCAATTAAAAGGAACAATTATGCCTTTCGCAGTCCATACTGAGCTGTCACTTGTGAACAGTGTATAAACTAAAGTCTGTGGACGCTCAACCCGTTAACAGGCCTGACTGTAACCTTTGGAGCCCGTGACATTGGGAGGGGAAGAGTGACAAGCGAATCTCCCCAACTCTCTTCTATTCTTCGGAAAGATCTCCAGTACTCCATTGATAGCACGTTGGGTATACCTAGGGCCGACCTGGAGAGAATGGAACGAAGAAAAGTCACTCTTTCTACACGAGGTTGAGCCCGGAAACTCCCCGGGAAGAATCCGGTATTCTACATAGTAGATCACCACCTCCGGTTTTGAGCAGCGTAATACGCCGAAACAGAGGTCGTGAAGAAACATAAGAAGTCTGTTTGCGTGGCCATCAGTCCACCAAGCACAGAATTGTTCTTTTTGTAAATAAAAGCCGCCTTTTTCTTGCTGCAATGTATTTTACTTCTCGCAGTTGCGTTTCACCTTTTACTTTAAGGCACCTTGAGTGGAACCTAGAATGATATTTGTAGAATATAGAACAGTTCACGTGTTACTTACATTTATTCGAGTTTTTGGGTGGCATCTGGGTTTCCTTCCATCCGGTCGCATACTGCAGGCAGCACTATAACTTCACTTACGAAGCATAAGCACATTTTCAGATTACGAGCTTTTTTCTTTACAGTTTGCATGTTCCTTGCGCTAATTGTGAAGAAAACAGATCGTAATGTCGAAATGTGCATATGTTTCGTAAGTGAAGTTGTAGGGCGACCTCCAGTATGTGACCAGATGAAAGGAAACTCAGATTCGAGCTAAAGACTCGAATAACTGTAAGTAATCACTTATGTACCTACAAAACAAAACGTGAACTGTTTTAAAACCTGCAAATATCGCATATGAAAATAAAACTGTCATTCTAGATTCCATTGAAGATGTCTTAAAGTAAAAGGCGAAACGCGTCTGAAAGAAATAAAATACACAGCAGCAGCAAAAAAGTGAAGAAATGTACTTAATAATAGCACAGACAGAGAATTTTTCCATCAGTAAAATATTGCAATACTATTGACGCAAGCGAAGATAAAATAATCCCCCTCAAGCTCACTTTCCGAACTCCACAGGAGCTCAAGTGTACTGAATTACCACCTCTGAAGCAATAACCTATTTGCAGACTAAATAGTTTTTTGCAGAATGCATGTTTCACTTCGCAGCTGTGCAAACACAGTTACCAAACTACCAGACAGTGTCGTGCTGTTGGCCGGACCTAGATTTCAGTAAAGAGAAACAGTTTGTGAAGATCATTGCCAAGTTGAAAATCTCAGTGACAACAACTTTATAGACTCAGCCTGGTAGCATCGCCATATTAGGACTGTGGG
The DNA here is from genome assembly GCF_023864275.1 of Schistocerca cancellata. Lineage (NCBI taxonomy): Eukaryota > Metazoa > Arthropoda > Insecta > Orthoptera > Acrididae > Schistocerca > Schistocerca cancellata. The sequence continues at coordinate 462,475,373 of NC_064632.1, read as the reverse complement.
CAACTCCAGGATATTAATCACATCTTTTCCGACTGCCCACGAAGAAGAAGGGAATCCGACAGGTTGATTACGGAGTTGATCCGCATGCATCAGGCACTCCCTTCGCGTGTACTAATCCTCTTGTTTACGAAGAAATTGGACATAAATTACCAGTGGAATTTGTTTTAAAGTTGGATGTAAATTGTAACTGTCAGGGAATGTATCGCGTGTCACGCGCGTGACCGCGAACATATGTGTGTGTGTGTGTGTGTATTTGTGTGTGCGTTTGTCTGTTTCATCCTGGTATTTCGTTTTAACTCCCATGTAACCTTGGGTAGCATCAGAAGGAAGAAATACTTCAAACAGTCGACAAAAGGAGGAAGTACAAAAACGTTCAGGGAAAGACAGGAATACAGGAATGAAGGTGGTTTGATAAGACTGGTAAATTTCCATGAAAGAATGGAATATTTTTGTTGCGCTTTCATCGCTGCTAAGCTTGATTATTCCAAGAATCGTATAAAGAATATCAACAATGTGTGGCGTACAGTTCAGTGCTGACTGCCGTCTGAATTGGTCAGTGAGTCGACTGCGATTAAAAATGGAGAAAACCGAGATTCCTTCTATTATTAAAAGTTTTCAATTGAAGAGATGCACAGCTGTACAAATCAAAACCGAACTGGATGAAGTTCATACGGACTCTGCACCATCACTGAGGACCATTTACTTTTGGATTAATGAATTTAATCGTGGTCAGATATCGTTGTCGGGAAAGCAAGGAGGTGAAGCGCGTTCCAGCCGTCCAATTGAGGTCTCCACAAAGAAAACCATTGACAAAACCCATAAGATTCTAAAGTAAGACCGCCGAATAAAAATTCTAGAAACTGCTAACACTGTAGGCATCTCAACTGAGCGAGTGCGTAATATCCTGCACAGATCGTTGGCTATAAAGAAACTATGTGCGAGAGAGGTATCACGACTGCTCACAGTCGACCAAAAGCGAATCTGGCGCTACATTCCAGCACCATGTCTGGCTGTGTCTAAACACAATCCGAAAGACTGTCTGCACCGATTTGTGACTGATGATGGAAACTGGATCCATCATTAATCACCAGAGTCGAAACGGCAGTCAAAACAAAGGAAAACAGCTCGTGAAAGTGCAGCGCAAAAAACAAAGACCATTTTTTCGACTAGTAAGGTGAAGGCCACTGTTTTCTTGTGATTTCCATGACCATGGATTACATGAGAAAACGCAGAACCATAACTGGACACTATTACGCTCCATTGTTGGGTGGTTTGAAACATGCGTTGGCTGAAAAAAGACCACGGTTGGGCTAGTAAAAAAAAAAAAAAAAAAAAAAAAGAAACGAAATGGCCTTTCAATTGGTTCCTGTCCACTCTAATCACCAGACTTAATCCCCAAGTAACTTCTTCCTTTTCCCTAAATTGAAACTTTGGCTTGCTGAGAAGAAAGTTTCGTCAAACAAGGGGGTGACAGTTGTAGTCAACGAGTATTTTGCCAAGTTTGGCAGAACCTGTTATTCAGATGGGACGAAGAAGCTTGAGGTTCGCTGGACTAAGTGTACAATGAGGTGACAAAAGTAATGTGATACCTCCTAATATCGTGTCGGACCTCCCTTTGCCAAGTGTAGTGTAGTAACTCGACGCTGCTTGTACTCAATAAGCTGTTGGAAGTCCCTTGCAGAAGTGCACCATGCTCCCACTATAGCCGTCTGTAAAGACGAAAGTGTTACCGATGCGGGATTTTCCGCATGGATTAACCTCTCCATTATGTCCCATAAATGGTCGATGGGACTCATGTCAGGCGATCTAGGTGGCCAAATCGCTCGAACTATCCAGAATGCTCTTCAAACTAATCGCGAACTATTGCGGCCCGGTAACATGGCGGATTGACATCCATAAAAATTCCGTCGTTTGTTGGGAACATGAAGTCCATGAATGACTGTAAATGGTCTGAGTAGCTGAACACATACATTTCCAGTCAGTGATCGGTTCAGCTGGACCAGAGGACCCAGTCCATTTCACGTAAATACGGTCAACAACATTATGGAGCCAGTACCAGTTTGCACAGTGCCTTGATAACAACTTGAGTCCATGGCTTCGTGGGGTCTACCTGACACCCGAAACGTGTTATCCATCACCTCTTACCAATTATAGTCGGGATTCATCTGACCAGGCAACGGTTTCCAGTAGTCTACGCTGCAGACGATGTCGTGATGTTACGAAAGGCACTCAGGTCACTTGTCTGCTGCCATAGCATTTAACAACAAATTTAGCTGAATGGATACGTTCGTCGAACATCACACGATGACAACTCTACCCAAATGTCACTGTTCTCGGTCGTTAAGTGAAGTCCGTCGGCCACTGTGTTGTCCGTGGTGACAGGTAATGCCTGAAATGTGGTATTCTCGGTACACTCTTGGCACTGTAGATCTCAGAATATTGAACCGCTAACGATTTCCGAAATGGGATCTCCCATTCGTCTAGCTGCAACTACCATTCCGCGTTCAAAATCTGTTATTCCCGTCGTGCGGCCATAATCGTGTTGGAAACCTTTTCAGTTGAATCACCTGAGTACAAATGACAGCTCCGCCGATGCACTGCCCTTTTTTGGCTCGTGTACGCGATACTACACTATGTTACCAAAAGTATCCGGACACCTGGCTGAAAATGACTTACAGGTTCGTGCCGTCCTCCATCGGTAATGCTGGAATTCAGTGTGATGTTGGCCCACCCTTAGCCTTGATGACAGCTTGGACTCTCGCAGTCATATGTTCAATCAGGTACTGGAAGGTTTCTTGGGGAATGACAGCCCATTCTTCACGGAGCGCTGCACTGAGGAGAGGTATCGATGTCGGTCGGTGAGGCCTGGCACGAAGTCGGCGTTCCAAAACATCCCAAAGGTGTTCTATAGGACTCAGGTCAGGATTCTGTGCAGGCCAGTCCATTACAGGGATGTTATTGTCGTGTAACCACCCCGCCACAGGCCCTGCATTATGGACAGGTGCTCGATCGTGTTGTAAGACGCAATATCCATCCCCGAATTGCTGTTCTACAGAGGGAAGCAAGAAGGTGCTTAAAACATTAATGTAGACCTTTGCTGTGACAGTGCCATGCAAAACAACAAGGGGTGCAAGCCCCCTCCATGAAAAACACGACCACACCATAGCACCACCGCCTTCGAATTTTACTGTTGGCACTACACACGCTGGCAGATAATGTTCACCGGGCATTCGGCATACCCACACCCTACAGTCGGATCGCCATATTGTGTACCGTGCGTGATTCGTCACTCCACACAATGTTTTTCCACTGTTCAATCGTCCAACGTTTACGCTTCTTTAACCAAGCGAGGCGTCGTTTTGCATTTAATCGGCGTGATGTGCGGCTTATGAGCAGCCAGTAGCTCGACCATGAAATGCAAGTTTTCTCACCTCCCGCCTAACTGTCATAGTACTTGCAGAGGATCCTGATGCAGTTTGGAATTCCTGAGTGATGGTCTGGATAGATATCTGCCCTCTTCAACTGTGAGCGGTCTCTGTCAGTCAACATATGAGGTCGGCCTGTACGCTTCTGTTCTGTACGTGTCCTTTCACGTTTCCATTTCACACCGGAAACAGTGGACCTAGGGATGTTTAGGAATGTGGAGATCTCGCGTACTGACGTATGATATATGTGAAACCCAATCACCTGACCACGTTCGAAGTCTGTGAGTCCCTCGGAGCGCCCCATTCTGCTCTCTCACGATGTATAATGACTACTGAGGGCGCCGATATGGAGTACCTGGCAGTAGTTGGCAGCACAATGAAAATGAAAAGCGTATGTTTTGGGGGGGGGGGGGGGGGGCTGTCTGAATACTTTTGATCACGTAGTGTACAGGGTTATTACAAATGATTGAAGCGATTTCACAGCTCTACAATAACTTTATTATTTGAGGTATTTTCAAAATGCTTTGCACACACATACAAAAACTCAAAAAGTTTTTTTAGGCATTCACAAATGTTCGATATGTGCCCCTTTCGTGATTCGGCAGACATCAAGCCGATAATCAAGTTCCTCCCACACTCGGCGCAGCATGTCCCCGTCAATGAGTTCGAAAGCATCGTTGATGCGAGCTCGCAGTTCTGGCACGTTTCTTGGTAGAGGAGGTTTAAACACTGAATCTTTCACGTAACCCCACAGAAAGAAATCGCATGGGGTTAAGTCGGGGGAGCGTGGAGGCCATGACATGAATCGCTGATCATGATCTCCACCACGACCGATCCATCGGTTTTCCAATCTCCTGTTTAAGAAATGCCGAACATCATGATGGAAGTGCGGTGGAGCACCATCCTGTTGAAAGATGAAGTCGGCGCTGTCGGTCTCCAGTTGTGGTATGAGCAAATTTTCCGCGGGCTACGCGTGAAACTTGTACGCACGCGTTCAACCGTTTCTTCGCTCACTGCAGGCCGACCCGTTGATTTCCCCTTACAGAGGCATCCAGAAGCTTTAAACTGCGCATACCATCGCAGAATGGAGTTAGCAGTTGGTGGATCTTTGTTGAACTTCGTCCTGAAGTGTCGTTGCACTGTTATGACTGACTGATGTGAGTGCATTTCAAGCACGACATACGCTTTCTCGGCTCCTGTCGCCATTTTGTCTCACTGCGCTCTCGAGCGCTCTGACGGCAGAAACCTGAAGTGCGGCTTCAGCCGAACAAAACTTTATGAGTTTTTCTACGTATCTGTAGTGTGTCGTGACCATATGTCAATGAATGGAGCTACAGTGAATTTATGAAATCGCTTCAGTCATTTGTAATAGCCCTGTATGTCTGTTCGCCGTCCTATGCTGTTTTTCACCTCAGAGTATTTCCCTCAAAGGAGATGATGTGTGGAAGTAAGGTTTGTTTACGAACAATTTTTTTTGTATTTTTCTACCAAATTTATCAAACCACTCGTAACTCACTTAGGAATGAAAGAATATCTGAGAAGAAGATTCATTGTGTTTCAGAGTGAGTGAGTCGATCAATGTGGTGCTTTGGTTATCACGAAACATTAAAAATTAAACAACGTTGGTAGTACTGACGCATGTACGGGAGAGTAGAACAGCTACCCAGCAGTTCAGCGAAGGCGGCCCCCTACTCCGTAAAGCCCGCAGATCTGCCCATGTTTACGACCCGACGTGGGCGTGAGTCGGCCGGCCCGCGCAGGGTTCAGAGCGGCGGGTCGCGATCTGGGGTCAGGCGCGGGTCGTACGTTAGCGCCGGGTATCGGGCGCGCATCTCGGCGCACAGTGACCGCTCCATCGCGGCCGCCCGCTCCGCGCCAAGTGTAAATAACGCACGCTGCTCGGCGCTCCTACCCCGCCCTGCAGGCCGCACTCCGGCTCACGACTCGGTTTCCGCCTCGCGGCCTCCTGGTGCCTCTAACCACAGAGTAGCCAAATCGATAAAGCCTCGTGTCTGAGGCATAAATTGTGCGCGGGCCGACCGCGGCGTCTGACTTCCACGAAAACAGGAAGCCACGCCGGGCATATCAGGAGCGCGCGAGCCATAGCGCTTCTAATTTCGAGCAGGTGCGCATCGGTAGCTGCGCGGTCAGCTGGCGGATTGCTAACAAAAGGGGCCTGGGCTCGATTCCCAGTCGAGTCGGAGATTTTCTCCGATCGGGGCCTGTGAGTTGTGTCGTCCTTCCGCTCGTATCGTCATAACTGACTTTACACTGTTGAGATGGCTGTATGGGCACGCCACGGCGAAAAAGAAAAAAAAATGAAATAAAAAAATTAAACAGAGCTTTGAGCAAGTCTCTTACCCCCCACTGGTAACAACTCTTTTCTGCGTTGACTGGCCGGCCGTGGTCGCCGCGTGGTTCTAGGCGCTTCAGTCTGGAACCGCGCGACTGCTACTGTCGCAGGTTCGAATCCTCCCTCGGGCATGGATGTGTGTGATGTCCTTAGGTTAGCTAGGTTTAAGTAGTTCTAAGTTCTAGGGGACTGATGACCTCAGATGTTAAGTCCCATAGTGCTCAGAGCCATTTGAACCATTTTTTTTTTTTTTTTTGCGTTGACTGTCTATTGTGGTGTTGCGGCGTTCCTATTCATTCGGTGTAATTTCAAATTGTCAGATTAGAGCATGCTATCTGTCGCGAAAAATACTCAATTATAACTGTCTTGATCGGATTTGGTGGACTTAATTTAGTTTACCGATTTCGACGCTCATGAGTCATCATTAGAGACAATTTCTTGTCCGAAAGTTACGCATGAAACAGTCATCTAGCACTGGTGATGGTAACTTAAAAGCTGCTGATAAGTGACAACGAACAACGCTATGGGACTACTTGATGTTTAACTTTCGACGCTTAAGTAGAGTTGTAGAACTACTGCAGTCTACTCTGCTGGACTAATTTCTCTTTCATGCTAAATTAACGTATGTAATGATGACGCTCGAGTGGAGTTGTAAAACTACCGTTAACTACCACTGACTATCGCAAGTAAGCTTAGCCTACTGTAGTTTTCCTAGTAGCTTTTGTCAGTTAAGGTAAAAAATGCATTACCGGTAACATACAGGTAATGCAGTTTTTATCTTACCATGTATTTGCAAGCCTTTTGGGCGTTACCTTATTTCGATGACTTGGATGTGATCACGTCTTGGTAGATTCCCCTGGAAGTGGTGAACTGTCTAGAAGCTGAATGAGAATATACAAAGGTCCGCGAAACATATTTAACCTTTTTATCTAACACAGTTATCCTCCTGTCTGTTACTTAGAAATGATTCACAGAAAGTAAACACTGGATGCCTTTACTTTCTGTTAATCAGTGTAAAACCAAGTGCAGCTAAATGCTGTGTGTATTTGTGTACATAGCTTAATAATATATATTACAGGAACATATAGTGGACTGTAAGTACCTAAAACACAAAAAACTTTCGGGTTCGATCACGTTTCGTCACCGATTACTAAATTTCCCTCATTTCCGCCAGTAGCACCAGCACTGCATCTAGCTACACCAGGTCCACAACATAATGTTCTTATAACACCTCCATCTGATGATGAACCTGCGGTGACTCGAAAAGATGTTCATGGTTGAATAAGTCGTAAAAAAGTTACCGGTTGCATATTTATTACCAGATAAATTGCCAATTTAAATCAGTCGCATTTACTCATCCACAATCGATGTACTGAAAAAAAAAATCCCAAAGAAAAACTTTTCTGATAATTTCGCTCGACGACACTCAAGTGGGGGTAGCACACATGAAGCATTGAAACTACATTGTTCACTTTTCTCTATTTTTTTATTGATCCAGTCTCTAAGCTGTTTTGGACTAAAGAGGTACACGCTGTACTCTCGTTTATGACAAATTCAGACAGAGTGCCGGACCAGAATTCGAACCGGAAGTTTCAGAGGAAGGGTGGAAACTAGCGAGAAACGATAACTTCGTGTCGATCAGTTAGATATGTTCAGTAGTGCCTGGTACAGGGAGCGGCTGTTAACACTCATCGTAAACAAATGTAACGTTTTGCGAATAGACAAACAGAAATACTCTTTATTGTTTGATTACACAATTGCAGAACAATCACTGGACGCAGTTACTTCCATGAAATATCTAGGAGTATTACTCCGTAAGATATCTCGGAGTATGCTAACGGAGCGATCTGAAATGGAACGACCGCATAAAATTAATCGCTAGTAATCCAGATGTCCGACTGAGATTCATTAGAATAATCCGCAGAAAATGTAACCCATCAACAAAGGAAGTTACTTACAAAACACTCTTTCGACTGACGCATGAATACTGCTCGTCAGTACGGGATCCGTACCGGACTGACAGGAAACAGAGAAGATCCTACGAAGAGCAGCTCATTTCTATATAAGTTCATTTAATAAGCACGGAAGCGTCACAGATATAATTAGCCAACTCCAGTGGCAGATGCTGAAAGAGAGGCGTTCTACATCACTGTGTGGATTTCTTTTTAAATTCCGAGAGCGTACTTCCTAAAAAAGTAAACAAAGGTATTGATTCTTCCTATGTATATTTCGCGAAAATACCATGAAAATTAGAGCTTCGTCCCCACATTGAGGATTATCGGCAATCGTTCTTCCCGGGAACCATTCACGACTGGAAAAGGAAAGGAAAAGGGGTAGCGGTGGGGGGAGATGACACCGGTACACAAACTTCCCTCCACCACACAGTGCAAGGTAGCTTGCGGAAGGTAGATGTAGCTGTATGTGGACAGTGCAGTTCGTAAGGTACTACCTGCGATCCGGTTTCGAACTGAATGCAGCATAATGATTTACTTGTCGCAGATGTTAAATTTACTGTTTACTTAACTCATTTATCAAATAATTCCACTATCCCCTAAGTCTGAGCGAATCAGTGGTTCACAGCAGACACTGAATGACAACTGTCTGCTTCCAGCTGATTCACACACGACCTGTGACTTTCTTGTCATTATTTCATCGCGTGTGGTACTGTGCGGTCCTTTACGTTGTGCTTCTTTTGGCCGCGTTGATTCCCTCATCGTTTCCTTACTATTAGCAGTGGGTGATCGAGCAGAAAGCGGTTCATTCATTTTACTCTGAAGTCCTGTATATCATCGCTTGTACTTTATAATTCTACCCTTTTTTCCGTAATTTCCTTTTCTTCTTGTGCACCCTGCAGCTCCTCTCAGAAACCTCTATCCTGCTGTCTGTAATCTTTATTTCTTTTGCACTGCGCTTCAAAAGGTATTCTGGTACCTCAGAATGTTGAACAGTTACGCTCTTTCTCTCTGTTTATTTCCAGTTACTGTTTCGCACCTAATTGATCCTGAAGTTTTAACGTCTTAGCTTTACTGTCATTTGTCGAAATACCAAGATTATGTTCTGTAATTATCAAGAGCAGCACGTAAGTACTAATTTATCTCTGTTAGCAATAAATCGTTCATTATATTTTATGATTCCAAAATGCATAGCGCTGTTCTCAATCACCTTCATCAACGTCATTTTGCTGTACCAAAAATTTATTGCCCTCTTAAAATGGTTATTTGACAGTCTTCGTTCACGGTTATCACCATTTTGTTTGGGTATAGAGGTACCGCCTCCTCTCCACACAGATAAAATAATTCTTTGTTAGATTTATTATATTTGTTCATACAATCTACAAATGTAAATATTTTTCAAAATTTTTTAAATTCCACTCGTGGTGTTTTCCTGTGAAATCCAATCGCTCTTCTCATAAGCTTTTTCCTGGCTTTTTGATTGTTCTGATGGGGTCCTCAGTTCTCAATTTATCTTATAGGCAACTTTAAGATTTTTCACTACATTAACGTTTGTTGTCACCATAAGCAACGAATACAAAAAGAAATTGTAAAAAAATAGACCACCGATTAATTCATGCAGGTGGTCTCACTTTGCAACCACTGAGACGTAAATTATTCAACATCACATCATTTCTTGTGGAATTAAGCTCAGAAAAACATCCACGCGAGATTCACAGCTTGCATCAGCGTTCGCTCCGACCTCTTCAGAGAGGTCATGCACACCTGCTAATGTGTACGATGTAAACCATCTTGTTTGTGAGCTTATCATGGCAGGCTCATCCCCAGTGCCGTCAGCAACATCGTCATGACCTGCGTTTTCTGTGAGTAGTTCAGGACCTAGCTAAGGAGTTGAACTCCCTGACGTACTCCATTGAAGAACATTCATAGAAGCATCCTCAGGGCTACCTTCTGCCTCAAATGCCTCTGAATACAAATCACTCGGAATTTCTTCTCCTAAAACGACGGACGTTTGTATCGCTTCCATAAACACATAATGCCTAAGACAAATAACAAGCAAAAGACTGGCCTGAAATTTAATAATTTAATAATTAAGCATAAAAGTACACAAAGTTCCAATTTTTTTCTTGTCGATAACACTCATTAAAGATGCAGTACAAACTCAAATTTACGTTACAGGAACTTTAGATCTGCTTACATTCGCTGTCAATGACATCCTCAATGTGAGCATTATCCAAAAAACCACACGTCAAGTAAATTGTTGTTGTTGTGGTCTTCAGTCCTGAGACTGGTTTGATGCAGCTCTCCATGCTATTCTATCCTGTGCAAGCTTCTTCATCTCCCAGTACCTACTGCTTGATGCCTCAGAACATGTCCTACGAACCGATCCCTTCTTCTAGTCAAGTTGTGCCACAAACTCCTCCCCAACTCTATTCAATACCTCCTCATTAGTTATGTGATCTACCCATCAAATCTTCAGCATTCTTCTGTAGCACCACATTTCGAAAGCTTCTATTGTCTTCTTGTCTAAACTATTTATCGTCCATGTTTCACTTCCATACATGGCTACACTCCATACAAATACTTTCAGAAACGACTTCCTGACACTTAAATCAATACTCGATGATAACAAATTTCTCTTCGTCAGAAACGCTTTCCTTCCCATTGCCAGTCAACATTTTATATCCTCTCTACTTCGACCATCATCAGTTATTTTTCTCCCCAAATAGCAAAACTCCTTTACTGCTTTAAGTGTCTCATTTCCTAATCTAATTCCCTCAGCATTACCCGATTTAATTCATTTTCCTCGTTTTGCTTTTTTCATGTTCATCTTATATCCTACTTTCAAGACACTGTCCATTCCGTTCAAATGCTCTTCCAAGTCCTTTGCTGTCTCCGACAGAATTACAACGTCATCGGCGAACCTCAAAGTTTTTATTTCTTCTCCATGGATTTTAATACCTACTCCGAACTTTTCTTTTGTTTCCTTTACTGCTTTCTCAATATACAGATTGAATAGCATTGGGGAGAGGCTACAATCCTGTCTCACTCCCTTGCCAACCACTGCTTCCCTTTCATGCCCCTCGACTCTTATAACTGCCATCTGGTTTCCGTACAAATTGTAAATAGCCTTTCGCTCCCAGTATTTTACCCCTGCCACCTTCAGAATTTGAAAGAGAGTATTCCAGTCAACATTGTCAAAAGCTTTCTCTAAGTCTACGAATGCTAGAAACGTAGGTTCGCCTTTCCTTAATCTTTCTTCTGAGATAAGTCGTAGGGTCAGTATTGCCTCACGTGTTCCAACATTTCTACGGAATCCAAACCGATCTTCCCCGAGGTCAGCTTCTACCAGTTTTTCCATTCGTCTGTAAAGAATTCGCGTTAGTATTTTGCAGCTGTGACTCATTAAATTGATAGTTCGGTAATTTTCACATCTGCTTTCTTTGGGATTGGAATTACTATACGTGCCGGCCGCGGTGGTCAAGCGGTTCTAGGCGCTCAGTCCGGAACCGCGCGACTGCTATGGTCGCAGGTTCGAATCCTGCCTCGGGCATGGATGTGTGTGATGTCCTTAGGTTAGTTAGGTTTAAGTAGTTCTAAGTTCTAGGGGACTGATGACCACAGATGTTAAGTCCCATAGTGCTCAGAGCCATTTGAACCATTTTTTGAATTACTATATGTAACAAAAATGTGCAGATTAGAATCTCCAACAATCACGTAACAAAAACTGTCCTTTTCAATGCCGTGAGTGACTGCTCCATTGCAGTACATTCGTAGGTGTACCTCAGTGTGCCGCTTGGAGTCTCTGTCTTGTAATAATCGGTGGTTTCACTCAAAAGGCACTGGTGCTCCAAAACACTGGATAAATTGATGGTTTCAGGATGAGAGCACTGCGGCTCAAAGGATTTAAACAAGAAGATTGGGCATGTGGTGAACGGGATCCTGCGTGAGAGCCTTAAGCCGGGCTCGGAACGTGCGAATATCTGCCCGTTAGCCGTGAAATAGGGAGCTGCCTTGCACCGACGAATTACTGTGACCCCCGCCGCGGACTCCTGCGTCCGCCGTAGTGGGCTGCCCAGACGCTCACGATTCCCACGTCCCCCGCATCCAGCGGGCACGACTCGGGCATCGGATATAGACATTCGATACAAGCAATCGTTAATTACCATAATAATTTACGTCGACTCGTTAACTTATTACAACACATTAGGCGGCGTCTTCAGTGCTCGGCGTTTTTTCCCTTTTTCTCTTTCCTCCGCGGCACCTCGTGTTTTTATTATTCCGCGTAGTTCCGCCTTTCCTTTTTCGCCCGGAGCCTCGCCGTTCGGCAGGGCCGCGCTGAATAAACATAATGCGAGGCGAAGCAGCGGCTAATAGGGATGGCTGGCCGCGCAGCCATCAATCGCGCTAAGGTGACCGCCGCCGTGCCTCAACCCTGGCCGCTCGTATTAGCTAATTATCCCTACCCGAAGCCTATCCGCGGCGATAGTCTTAACGAATTAAGGAGCCACGAAATGTGCCGCGAATTCCGGTACACGGGTCTGTACAGCCCGGCACCTTTCGAACGTTGATATATTCATAAGCCACACCGTATTAGAGTTGAAGCTGAAGGTTTCGGAAATCATTATCATCACGCGCGTCGTTAATGGAAGACTGCTTGCTGTCTGTAGATCGTATGCGTCCCTAAGTTTACCATGTCCCTTAGTGTTTCAGACGTGACTTCTGGCTTTTGGCAAGGTAGTGTTCCCGTCCGTTTGCTTTTCTTTATCTATAAAAAGATTTAAAAGACAATCTGAACAACCGTCTCAGATTGTTTGTAGATGATGTTGTTGTTTATCGTTTAGTGAAGTCATCAGAAGATCAAAACCAATTGCAATAACATATCTATATGGTGCGAACAATGGCAATTAACCCTGAATAATGAAAAGTGTGAGGTCATCTATGTGAATGCTAAAATGAAACCGTTAGACTTTGGTTACTCGAAAATAAATAGAATCACAGGAAATGGAAATGAGCGTTTGGCGTCATTGGCCTGGAGTCCCCTTGCGGGGCAGGTCCGGCCGCCTTGGTGCAGGTCTTATTACATTCGACGCCACATTGGGCCACCTACACGCCGAATGGGGATGAAATTATGATGAAGACAGCACAACACCCATGTCACTGAGCGGAGAAAATCCCTGACCCAACCGGGAATCGAACCCAGGCCCGTACGACGCCAATCCGTCACGCTGACGACTTTTTTTTTTCTTTCGTTGTTGATCGTTGTGTTTGGTCGTTACGGACGTCACATGACATCCGTTCAAGTGCTTGTCTAGTTATACTCACTATGGTGGGCGTAAATGCAAAAAATGGTGCAAATGGCTCTGAGCACTATGGGACTTAACATCTGAGGTCATCAGTCCCCTAGAACTTAGAACTACTTAAACCTAACGAACCTAAGGACATCACAAACATCCATGCCTGAGGCAGGATTCGAACCAGCAACCGTAGCAGTTGCGCGGTTCCGGACTGAAGCGCCTAGAACCGCTCGGCCACCACGGCCGGCGGCGCCAATGCATATCGTTCCTTGACATTGTACTCGTGTCAACCATGTACGTAGATTGCATATTCCTAATAAGACAGGAATATTCGTTATTTATATAAAAGAACATCCTGTCCAAACGAAGCTTCCTTGTGAGAAAGTTCATTCTTTTCGCAATGTCTATGTGAAACTCAGCTAGCTCCGAGCCCCACTGCTATCCACTGCACTAACGCCTACCAGTGCGGCAACCAGGCCTGGAAATTAAAGCTTAAGGAGCTGTTTCTAGTTACCATGTCGCGGAGCACTGATCAGATCGTACCTTCTTCGCTAATGAGAGGGAGTCGCTACATCATAGCCGTGCAAGACAGTTGATACACGGCTGGCATGGTAACAGATTACATGCAGACGGACCTAAAATGTAAATCAGCTGAAATGGTGTCCAGATGCATGCACCACTGTAACAAGAATCTTTATTAAAACTGCATTTCATAGCTTATCTGAAAAAAGTGGTTATCGTTGCGTACCTAAAGTTACTTTAAGAACTGCTTTTACCTCTAGACAGAGGTGGTATTTAATATAACGGTGGAATGAACCCTTTTTGTGTAACTACTGAGTCTCATTCATTTGCGCTCTACACGACGCTGTAACACCATGAAAGTTATACTCCGACGTCTTAACAAATATCCCGTCATTCTATCCCTTCTTCTAGTTAGCGTTTACCACACCCGGATAACCTCTCAGTCTTCATAATTCTCCTACAGCACCAACTTTTCAAATTTCACACTCACTTCAAAATTCTTATTAGTAGAATTCATTTGCAGAGGAATGATTTCTTTGCTTGGGCTAGTCTGCCTTGAGCTAGTCTGCTTCTTAGGTCCTCTACGATTCATCCATTAAACATTATTTTGCCTCCAAGATACCCAGTTTAGATACTAAGTTTGTTGGTAATATCTTTTGAGCCTCTCATTCATAATTTTGTCTTTATTTTACTATTGATCCATATTCAGTGCTCAGTAAGGTTAAACCCATTTAATATGTCCTACAGATCTTCCTCAGTTTCACGGTAGACAGCAATGTCAATCAGTATGTCCTGTCACTGACATACTTTGGCACTAGATTTTAACCGCACTTTGACTAACTTCATTGCTTGTTCGATATAACTTACTTGAAGAGTAGGGACTGGGCATGAGAGGAAAAGAAACTGTATCTGCCCTTGCGCCCTTTCTAATCCGAACAGGTTCGAATCCTGCCTCGGGCATGGATGTGTGTGATGTCCTTAGGTTAGTTAGGTTTAAGTAGTTCTAAGTCTAGGGGATTGATGACCTCAGATGTTAAGTCCCATTGTGCTTAGAGCCATTTGAACAAGAGGCCGCGTACTCGTCTGAGGCAGAGTTGTGAGATCTGACAGAGGTTAAAAGTGGCCTCATTCTGGGTCTCCATTTGGCCGACTGGTCGAATCATGCAATACCCAGATCTATGAGGCGTTCGGATGTGACAGTGGTCCGATGTTGAAGAGCGCGAGGGCAGGCATGCCTGCCGCCTAGTTCCTGGTCGATCGTGCACGAACCCCTCCACATCTGCGCCCGTCATCTGAGAAGAAGTGATGGACTCTCTACTACATCCTGTGTCATCCTGCACCATTGGTTGGAGACCAGCATTAGCTGGACTGGCGAATCATCGTCTCGGCGTAGGCTGCTTAAAACTACAACCCAAACGACTGCGTCTGAAGCGGTGCCGTGACCGGGAAGCATGGAATGCTGATGAATGGGTTCGCATTGTTTTCAGTGGGTCTGTCCTACCCTGGACGGCCGTTATCGGCGTGTATGGCAGCGACGTGAGGAGAGGTCAAATTCTTCCAGTGTTTTGGGTAGCGGTGTATCTCCTGGCTAGCCATTGGGAATGGCTTCGTGACGGCTAGAAGCGATTAAGGCAACTGACGGTGTGGTATCGATAGCTACGATGCCACAACGTAGGAGCGCTCTGCTAGGTTGGCACTACGACAGACACCGACGACAGCGCCCTCTAGCCGGCGCAGGAGGGATCTACAAGTTCCACTCCAGATTCTGCCCATTTGATCAAGAGCAGACGGCCGGGACACTTCGCTTCAGCTTCGCTTCATATACTTTGCTTTACTTACGACGGATTTAAGGCTTGCTCATCATTGCAAAGTTATGTATGCCCTGTATATATTCATGCACCAGTAAACCACCTTTACTTTCTTGCAGTACCGCCGTGTATTACCTTTTCTTGCTCCTACTCACTTCCTTCATTCGGCCAACCTATCAGTTTTCAGGAGCAGACCCACGCGCCTACCAGGCGGGATACAAAAGGCGGCACACTGGTACGTCGCGGACATTCTGCATCCTCATGTGAGAGTGTCATGGTGCCACTTTTCATCAGCACAATACTCGTTCACATATGGCAAGTGTCTGTATGAACTGTCTACGTCGTGTTGAGGTACTTCAATGGCCCGCAAGATACCCAGCTCTGTCCACTATAGAACATATACGAGACCAGCTTGGATATCAACTCCGTACCATTGGCAATTACCAGGATATCAAGGCCCAGTTACACCAGTGGTGGGCCAGTTTGCTTCAGGAGGGGATACAATGGTTTAATGACAGCTTCCCTTACTGGAACAGTGTGTGCATCCAGGCCAATGGGATGGCAACGTCTTACTGATAAATGTGTTGACAATGCCAAACTCTTTCTAAATTTCTTTACTATAACACTCTTTGAACTGCATTTAGTTTCCTCCTGCACTTTGGGTGTTTACATTTTTTTTGTCAGGCAGTGAATTTTCAAAAGTCTGTTATAGAAAACGTATCAATTCTCTCGACCAGCGCTGTTGAAATGGTCCAGATGGCTCTGAGCACTATGGGACTTAACATCGAAGGTCATCAGTCCCCTGGAACTTAGAACTACTTAAACCTAACTAACCTACGGACATCAAAAACATCCATGCCCGAGGCAGGATTCGAACCTGCGACCATAGCGGTCGCGCGGTTCCAGACTGAAGCGCCTAGAACCGCTCGGCCACTCGGGCCGACCAGCGCTGTTGAGTCACGGCACGTCCGTGTACCGGTGAGTGTGGAAAGCGGTGACGCGGACAGGTCCATCTGGTGCCTAGCGCCGTCACGACGCCGGCGCTGCAAAGCCGGAAGCGGCGCCCACGCCACGTCACGTCTGGGCAGCAGCGCGGGTGCCGGCTGGTGCTGGGCAGGAGCGTCTGAGCGATCGGCGCTCCGCACGTACGTGACCAGACTGCCGAGCGCCGGCCTGCGTCCTGCTAGCACGCATCACCTCTGCGGCTCCCTGGGGGCGACCTGGCGTGCTCACAGCCAACGTCTAGGGGCTCTACCTACTCCTTAATATGCGCGCTTCTATCTGGTTACGAGCACGGATCCGAGCTCCGTAAGCGAAACGAACGATTTGGCACACTGTGTCAGACGTAGGATGGTTCATGCAAAGAACGGATGGCCTCGTGGGTTGGCATCAGTATCAACTTGTGGATTGATGGACAGAATAGAAGAAAGGGATATCCTTAGAAGAAAGGGATATCCTTGCAAAGTAAGATCCTGTTTCTGGTAAAGAACTCTTCTGTCCTGTGTGGGAAACTTTCAGCGGGATCGTAGTGGGGGTGCCAAATGGTTGAAATGGCTCTGAGCACTATGGGACTTCACATCTGAGGTCATCAGTCCCCTAGAACTTAGAACTACTTAAACCTAACTAATCTAAGGACATCACACACATCCATGCCCAAGGCAGGATTCGAACCTGCGACCGTAGCGGTCGCGCGATTCCAGACTGAAGCGCCTAGAACCGCTCGGCCACTCCGGCCGGTGGGAGTGCCAAGATACGGCACCAATGTGCAGAAGTGAGGCCTCCTCCTAGATAAAGCAGATGATATAGGAAGGGCTTATTTCAATAGTGGTACAACACCATTTGTGTTCATTCTGAGATACAGAGTCCTAAAGTTAAATGAGCACTGAAAAATCAGCAGTTGAAGATACCAGAAATATTCAAACATATGGCTTCTTGCTAGAGATGAACCTTTCTTTCTGTCTGTTTGGATCATTAACTTCAGAAGCATTATAGGCAGAAAAGTGGAGGTAGTGGACTTGTGCCACTATTGTAATAAGCTCTTCATATGTGAGTATAGCGATGTTCAAGATCTGAGCCACGTGTCGAAGTGCCGACCGCTGGATGAAGCGTGTACACTAAATCTATTTAAAGTTAACACCAAGGCAATTCCGACTGAAATTTTCTGAAAATCGCTCGTTTAAGCGGATACGGCAAAAGCTACGAAATGCATTCCGGTTCGTGACCAGTTAACTGCTGTTCACATTTCATGGAGGTTGGTCGGAGCTAGGTCGATTTGATATGTGACCAGTGTGACTGACTATAGGTAGCAGGGGCAGAGGCCACGGGAAGGCGGAATGAAAGAGGGGGAAGGATGAGGTAACACTCGATCCAGGAGTGTTCCTCAAAGCCAGCCGCTGTGGCCGAGCGGTTCTAGACGCTTCAGTCCGGAACCCCACTGCTGTTACCGTCGCAGATTCGAATCCTGCCTCGGGCATGGACGTATGTGATGTCCTTAGGTTAGTTAGGTTTAAGGAGATCTAAGTCTAGGGGACTGATGACCTCAGATTTTAAGTCCCACAGTGCTTAGAGCCATTTGAACCATTTGTTCCTCAAAACTTTCCGACACAATTCAGGGACGATGGGGTAGTATGCTGTCTTGCATATTTTTGGGGCCTGTATTCAGTAGCGTGGTTTGCGCCAACAACTGGATGGATATTATCTTGACTTTGCTTCAAGTTGCGTTAGCTAATGAGGTACGATTGCTGAAGGATCAGGGACCCTATTTAATCCCAAGTAAACATCACTCTTGTACGAGTACCTCTACCACCTGCCTGATCCGTTGCCAGTAGTCAAGCGAGATGTAACATGTGGTTTTCACTGCCTTGTGTCCCAGCGGGAACGGCCAATATTCAAGGATATGACAGGACCATCATTTTTAACGGGAAACTTCTTATGCGCATTTGGCATACTCCGAATGGTTTCCGCGATGGAGCAAATTTAATGTACGTGGCGAGAAGTTGAGTCATTTTAGAAGAGTGAATGACGGAGCAGAATTAGTTGCGTGTGGAAGATTCGTTTATTGAACACCTTGATTTGGCCAGGCGGACTGTAATATATTTCCATTAGACGGAGCCCCTCCACATTTTACAGACGAATACCTCAAGAGCATTACACTAATCGCTGGATTGGTCGTGACAGTAAAATTAACTCTTCACAAACGTCGCCAGACTGTACGGCATTAGAGTTTTGTTTATGGGGTTGGATGAAGTCTACACAAATGGAACGAAGTTGATGGTGGGATATTCGATTATTTATTGTGAACCGTATAATAGTTGCAATGTGACGTGTAGGATAATGCGTACATATGCGTTCATGGTTTGTATAACACATTTGCAGTGTTTGCTAATTGTTGTACATTATTACATGTAGAAACCGGACAATGTATTGAAGAATACAACTAAACAACGATGTACAGTGAGCATTTGCCCGCGAAAGGCAAAGGTCCCGAGTTCGAGTCTCGGTCGGGCACACAGTTTTAATCTGCCAGGAAGTTTCATATCAGCGCACACTCCGCTGCAGAGCGAAAATCTCACTCTGGGAACGATGTACAGTGTTTGATCTCGCATGGTCACAACAGTAATTAGACTGGGAAACAGACAGACCAGGGTTGCTGCGCACACTGCAGAACATCAATAGACAGTGCTATAATTGAACAATCAAACACATTTACTTATCATTTGAGAAGCAGACATTAAAAACATAACAAGAATTTTCAATCTCCGAATAAAGTCTTTTGTCAACGCAACAGTAAACTCTGTTTCTAGCTGCGCTGGTTCTTACGGACGTAACTAACTACGGCTTCGGCAGCCGCTGTCCCATAGAGCTGAGCTGTCGAGCTGAGGAGACAATCTGCGTTGACGAACTGGTCCCAGAACGCTGTCGTTGGCGTCCTTTATGTCAGCAACGGAGAGGGCACTTGTGTCGCATGGGCTTCCCGTAGAGGGAAGGTGCGGCGCTTGATTTGCGTATACTGTCACACCGGCGCCACCCTTCGCGGTCCACAGATACCGACGTTCGCGCTGGCGGCCTTTGTCGACCAGCGGACGAGTGGTCTAATACGATGACACTACATATGTTAAATGTGTTCTATCTCGGAAACCGTTCGGAATTGGACATACGTCCATATGTTTTTGGTTTAAATGGTCGTTCCTGTCATATCCCTGAATACTGACCACTTCTTCTGCGGCATATTGTATAGCTGCCGACGCGTATCAACGTGAACCGCAGTTCATCAGCCCAGACAATCTCTTTAGATGCTTGGAGCCTTCTTGAAAATATCCTCTTTGATGTTCAGTATGGAGAGGGGCAGATATGGAGTTTTGTGTGTGGATAATACAGATGATTATCAGTTTTTGTTGTCCAACTTTCAATTGGTAAGTGATGGGATATACTGAGACGTATCTACTACGAGGGTCACTCCAAAAGAAATGCGCACTATTTTTGCAAAAATGCACTTTTCATTCTGCATGTGTGAAAGTTTTACAGCGTGTAGATACACCCTTCCAGCTTGTTTTCAAACTTAGTTCAACTTGTTCCCGTGAGTGGCGCCGTTACAGCATGCCTTCAAGATGGCTGCTACACTTGACGTTCGTCAGAAGCATCGTGCTGTCATAGAATTCCTGTGCTGTGAAAACGAGACAGTGGGAAACATTCACAAGAGATTGAAAAAGGTGTATGGAGATGCTGCTGGCGATCGCAGTACAGTTAGTCGGTTGGCAAGCAGGTTACATGATGAAAGCGGGCACGGCAATATTGAGGATTGTCCTCGCAGCGGCAGGCCTCGTACTGCACACACTCCTGACAATGTGCAGAGAGTTAACGAATTGGTGACAGCTGACAGACGCATCACAGCGAACGAATTGTCACGCTACGTTGGGATAGGGGAGGGAATTGTTTGCAGAATACTGAAAGTGTTGGCATTAAAAAAGGTTTGAACCAGGTGGGTTCCCAGGATATTGGCAGTGGCTCACAAAGAAACAAGAAAAACGGTATGCAGCGAACTTTTTGGAACAGTAAGAGAATGGTGGAGATGAGTTTCTTGGAAGAATTGTGACAGGTGATGAAACGTGGCTCCATCATTTTTCACCAGAGACGAAGAGGCAATCAATGGAGTGGCATCATGCAAATTCACCCAAGAAAATAAATTCAAAACCACACCTTCTGCTGGAAAAGTTATGGCTACGGTGTTTTTCGATTCCGAAGTACTCTAGTTTGTGGCCATCATGCCAAGTGGAACCACCATAAATTCTGATGCATATGTGACGACACTGAAGAAACTTCAAGCTCGACTGAGTCGTGTTCCACCACATCGGCAAAAGCAGGATGTTTTGCCATTGCACGACAATGCACGGTCACATGTCATTCAAAAAACCATGGAAGCGATCACAAAACTCGGATGGACAACACTGAAACACCCGCCTTACATTCCTGACCTGGCTCTATGTGACTATCATCTCTTTGGGAAACTGAAAGACTCTCTTCGTGGAACAAGGTTTGAAAATGATGACTCCCTTGTGCACGCTGCCAAACAGTGGCTCCAACGGATTGGTCCAGAATTTTACCGTGCTGGTATACAGGCGCTGGTTCCAAGATGGCGCAAGGCAGTTGAGAGGGATGGAAATTATGTGGAAAAATGAAAACATTGCTCCTAAAGGATGTATCTAGACACTGTAAAACTTTCAAACATGTAGAATAAAAGTTGGATTAAAAAAAATAGTGTGCATTTCTTTTGGAGTGACTCACGTCTGTCTCTCAAACACTGCGGTGGCGGCTTTCTCCGAATAATGGTACTCACTTTTCTCGCTGGGCACAGTGGCGTCTATGGAACCTAGTGCGCGAAATTGAGTATCCGAACGATCTGGCCATGATCAAATATACTTGTAAGTCCTGAGCCAGTACAAGGTCGGACATCGTCCAAGGCACCTGACGCGCAGTACTATAGTATTCGCAGTTTTTGGAAGACGGCAAGGATGCCACAATTCCGTAGAGCAGATATCTTCATCTCATAACAGAAGTTACAGCAGCTATGTCTGCTTCAAAGACGTTTAGTTATCGGCCATATTCTAACGAGGAATTGGTCGCAGACTACCTGGTTACAAGCTCGTGATTGCAAAAGCTGTACGGCCCGGAGAGAGCGCAAGAGATGGTCGTTGTACGAACAGGTAGTGGTCTCCAGCCGGGCCTTCGCTTTCCTGAGAGGATGGCGGTCGATTTTCCCGGCCGGCCGCATCCGGCGTCGCGCCGCCTCTTGACAGGAGCGCCGCGCTTCGACTAGGAGCGGCGGCGCATTCCTCGCTCACAGCTCTCGGGGAGAGTGGAAAGCCTTTCGTCCCATCCTGCAATCGCCGCCGCACGCCTTCTCCGCCGCGCACTTCCTGCCGGCGAGCGCTGCGAAAGTGCGTGCGACAGCTCTGGCTCGGCCACGGACAATGAAGCTTCCACCACCCTCGAGGGCGAGTAGGGTATAATTGGGTTTTTGTTCACTTACGAAGGCTTAAATCGGTGTGCCCTGTCGTGGCTTTCCTATTATGGCATTCACCCGTTAACACAGGCGTCCGTACAGTGCAAGTCACAGTCAAATTTACACGACAGACTCCCAAGCCCTTGGGATAAACGATTATGTGTCGGTGTTCAATCCAGTCTGGATGTGATTTTTAGGCGGTTTCCCACATCAGACTACACCCCTTTCGCCGCTGTGAGCGGGTATACACATTCTGCTACCGCGTACCTCAGGTGTTGTAGACTTGTATACTCGCGCGGCTTGGATTTTCCTATAGTGCTGTGGACGTCTGAATGCGTCCTGAGCCCCTGATACCTCTCACTGCTGTGGACGAGTTACTTCCATATCTACGTGAAAGAAAAAGTTTTGAGTATTTATCATAAAACATGTGTGCCTCATTGTGTAGTATCATTTGCAAGAAACCTCGTATCGATATCTTGAATCGTTTATGAGATATGAAGATTTTTTCACCATATGCTTTGCAACGCCCAAGGACGTGAATGGGCGCATTGTGCGCGATCATTCTTTCACATATAAAACACAATAACTCGAGAACAAAATGAGACATTCTTCCGCTCCCAATTTTAAATAAAATTTCGATATCTTATCTACATTTTACTCACTGAAATGTTTGAGTTAAAATCAACCGTACGTAAAGTTTACGCAATGCGTTTCTACCTCTGCAAAATCTTCAAATTTTCGTGCAGTATTTGACTTTATTTGATGCTGCTTAATAACTATGGCATATAACGAAAATAAATTCAGTCCTTTATGAAACGAAGATATCAGACTATAAGAGATGTGAAATCCATTTTTTTTTCATCTGCTAGTTTTCTTAAAAACGGATGATACGTATTTCAGAGCAATCGACAAAACCGCATGAAAGGAATTGGGCACGTCGCACACGAGCATCCGTCGGATATAAAACCTAATACTCCCAAATTTACATAAAGTGTCGATATTTCACCTATATTTCACTCACTGCAACGTATGAGCTAAAAGCAACCATATACAAAGTTTATACAATGCATTTTTACCTCTTACCTCTTTAAGATTTCGTGAAACGTTTATTTAATTTGATGCAACGTAGTAAATATGACGGATAAAGAAAGGAAATTCAATTATTTATCCAGTGAAGATATCAGAACGTAAGATATGCAAAAGTCAAATTTTTTCACCGAATCGGATGATAAGTATTTCATGTCGACCGGAACGTCCTCTCTGAGCACAGGCACCAGCATTTTGCGAGCACTACGTCAATAAAAGAAGCCGCCCTCAGCACGGAATGCAGATAGCACGTGTGTAGCAGCGAAAGGGCTAAGAGCGGGGCTGGTTCCCATGTTCCGCCTCAGATACACGCTGCACAAACATTTAGTACACTTTCTCACACTTGCACGCAGAATTTACTCTGTACGCAGATAGTACAGTGCTTCTGTGCTGGAGGGTGAATAGGAGACAGATGACCTTCGTTGTTTTGCCTCCTTAAACACCCAATGACTGCTGGAGTATTGGGACAGTGATAGCTTCTATTCGTTGGTAAATACAGTGTGTTTCACAATGTTTTGACGATTTCAAATTTGAATAACAACGCGTGCAGAAGACAAGATACAGCAAAGGTGGCGGGACTATTAGTAGTGCGGAGTGTCAAGTTTCATCCCATAAACTGGTCAGTTATCGTGTCGTACTAGCTGAAGCAACATCGTCCGTTCTCGGTGGCGTGCTATTTTCGCTACGGCGAATCTGTAGTGCGCGTGTAACGTGCCTTTCGTAAGCATTTCAAGATTCAGCCGCGATATCTAATTCCTGCTCGTGGATCAATATTGAATTCGGTAGAAAACGTGCTTGCAGCTGCCAGTGCATCGAATCGAACGTCAACCGGCTTTCGAAAAACCGTCCGAGCTTCCGAGAATATCGGTGTGCGTAGCAGTTTACAGGAAATCGCTCGTCGTTCGTAACGAAAACGTGCCCAAAGCTTACAACAGTTGAAAGATCGAATTCACAATGAAATTTTCAGAATTCCTCCAGTGGCTACGAAAGATATGTTAAAAAACTGGGCGAAACGCCTCAACTGTTATGTAGCTGTGAATGGCTGTCATTTGTCCGATGTGGCATTTCATAAGGAACCTAAATAAGTGTTGCACCTTGTGTAAAATGTTGAACTTTGTTTCGTGATTGGTTTTTGTGTCATTCAGATTTTAAAACGTCAAAAGATCGTTAAAAACCCTGTACTTCCTTTTCCATGTATTTGTGAAAAGCTAAGTGAATGACAGATCATTCTTTGCTCCACTCGGTTTATTCAGTTTGCTACATAGTAAGAATACAGATTATTCGTTTACTTTGACTGATAGTAGCAGATAATGACGATAACCCACAGATAACGTTATATGAGCTACTTGAAACTACAGAGCAACATAATTGAAACATATCAACCAATAGGACGAATCCATGGCATTCCCAGCCTCACAAGTTTAAAGATGTAAATTTGTATTAGCAAACAAAAGAATTGAACGAGGTTCATCTGTCGGCCAAGCTAATATTGGAAAAAGGATTGATATGATATGCCACCATCAAAAGAACGCCCAGGCGAAAAGTACGAAAAAACACAATGCTAAAATTTTATAAAGTTACGACACTTACCTGTTGACTACATGGAAGTAAAATCTGGACTATGAACACTAGAAGACGTAGTAGACTCTACACAGTGTAAATGAGATTTTTGTGAAGAGTCCAGAGAGTAGCAAGAAGAGACCAATTTAAAAAATGAGACCATCCGGAAAAACATAGGAATCTACAACTTAAATGGAAAAATAACCGAGGAATACAGAAAGTAATGGATAAGTATGATGCCATGTATCAAAAGAGAAGATTAATGGATACTTATAAGCCGGCCGCAGTGGCCGAGCGGTTCTAGGCGCTTCAGTCTGGAACCCGTGACCGCTTTGGTCGCAGGTTCGAATCCTGCCTCGGGCATGGATGAGTGTGATGTCCTTAGGTTAGTTTGGTTTAAGTAGTTCTAAGTTCGAAGGGACTGATGACCTCAGATGTTAAGTCCCATAGTGCACAGAGCCATTTGAACCATTTTTGATACTTATAAACAATGGAGACTAACATTCAATATGAATAAACCAGACTGTCTTGTTGTTTTAGCATGTTGTATGTGTGGATATCTGACTCAAAAATCAGAATCCTAGAGGATCGGCGGAGAGGTTGCAAATTGTTACAAAGCAGGGCCTCGTTTTTTTTTTTTTTTTTTTTTGGGGGGGGGGGGAGGTGAGGAGCGTAGTTTAAATCATCGCCTAACCATCCCAATTTACGCTCTCTTTGATTTCCCAAATTCACTTTACAGCCATTCAAAGATATTTATTTCCAGCGGGGATTGGGAATTTTGTTTGTATTGCAATTGGAATGCGTATTTCATTTTGCCTTCTGGCTCTGTCAGCTGTAATATCTTGAGCTCTTTTACTAGTGTAATACTTTGCAATTGTTGTTCAGAACAATACGTAACACTCATTTAAGAGTTGTTGGCCCGACGTCTGGTGTAACAGCTCCTATGACAGTGCTTCGACAGTGTTCTGAGAACGTCTCAGCGAAACTGTAGGAAAACTTCTTTCCATCCATCACCGCCAAATGCAGCCCTTCCAAAAGCTCGGTTATGCGTCTCCCCGGAGAGTGTTGCCTGCCACATCATTCATCGCGCAGCAATTGGCGGCTGCTAATTGGTCAATCAATCTTGCCACGGTCGCGCTTTGGGCCCTTGTCAGCACGGAGATCACAGCACGTTTCGACTGCGCCTTCTGGTGGGTGGGCGTCCAGCTAACTGTGACGGATGGCATCCATGAGAAGCGGGACGGGTCGTCGCCGGCACAGGTGGATGTCTGGGGCCGCCGTGAGACCTCTGCACTCTCCCACGAATGAAGACATCAGCTTTGACGGCGCCGTGCTGTCAGTCATGACGCCGCTACGAATGTCGAGAGCTGAGAGGTCATTCACCAATAGCCTCCTAAACACTGCAATACCGGTTTTGCTCTGAAAAGAGGCCGAACATGGGCAGCTTGGGCTTGTATTACACTGAATTATAATGTGAGTCTCATCCGTTAAAGAGGAGGAGTTCAAATGGCTCTGAGCACTATGGGACTTAACATCTATGGTCATCAGTCCCCTAGAACTTAGAACTACTTAAGCCTAACTAACCTAAGGACATCACACAACACCCAGTCATCACGAGGGAGAGAAAATACCTGACCCCCGCCGGGAATCGAACCCGGGAACCCGGGAGCGGGAAGCGAGAACGCTACCCCACGACCACGAGCTGCGGACAAAGAGGAGGAGTATTCTCGCTGATAGCACTTTACAGAGAAACATTAGCCTGCTATTGTTTGCGTGAAGTTTGTCCATGTAAATACGGTGGCCGACATTGATCTAGGATTCAGCTGCGTGCTAAGAATATTTCGTATTCATTACATTCGTAATGTGAAACAGAGATGCTCAGAAATCTTAAATAGGGAGCAAGGGAGCAAAGGTGGCGTTCTAACTAAATCCTGTTCGGAGAATTTAGAGAAACTGTTTTCGAGAAAGAGTTTACGACAGTCCCGCTGCCATTACCATTACTACAGTTTTTCCCTCTATAACTCTATTATTGTATGAGTTATTCCGCTATGTCTTAACACATGCCCTATCATCTTATCGCTCCTTAATGTAAGTGTTCTCCATATGCTCCTTTCTCCGCCGATTCTGTGAGGAATGTACTCATTCCTTATCTTGTGAGTCGTAGTAATCTTGAAGATCTTTCTACAGTTTGATTCTTTCCACGGAACAAAAAACATCTAATGAACTTAGGTCTGGAAATGCATGGTTTCCGTGCTAGAGACCATTTATTCAATCATACAATGTTACAGAGACTGCGGTCTAAGACGCGCTGTTCCATGCAGTCACAGTTCCAGTATGTGCTGAAAATGGTTTCCATGTACCTCAACGCATGCGTGTACGCGCAGTTGCATGTTCTGTCTCACCGTTCACATCGGCCAGGCTGTATCCGAACAGAGTCAAAGGCAGCACGAATACGCTGCTTCAGTGTCTCCACATCTGGAATGGGCTCTGGGTACACAAGATGGCCCCATAACCAGAAATCGCACAGGTTGAGTTCCGGAGAACGAGCAGGCCATGCAACTGGACACCCTCGTCCGATTCATTGAACAGAGAAGACACATCACAGCAACTCACAGTATTCACATTAGAATAATTCAAAACTAAGAACTGACTTTAACTGTATTATTTCCACATAGGAATCAGAGGAGACTAAAGCGTAAAGAATTTCTGTTTAGTCAATAAAATTTTTTTCTGTGTTTATGACCGCGTTGTCAATATGCTAAAACTACGGACGTTTCTGTCTCTGTTGAAAAAAAAAGTGACCTTCTTCAGGGTGTTCTACATATTGACAATATGGTCACAAACCCAGAAAATTTTTATTGACTTTGACAGTGAAAAAAAAAAAAAAGGTTCAAACGGCTCTAAGCACTATGGGACTTAACATCTGAGGTCAACAGTCCCCTAGACATCGAAATGCTTAAAACTAACTAACCTAAGGACATCACACACATCAATGCCCGAGGCTGGATTCGAACCTGCGACCGTAGCAGCAGCGCGGTTGCGGACTGAAGCGCCTAGAACCGCTCGGCCACAGCGGCCGGCTGTGACAGTGAGCACGGAAGTCTATGTTTATATCTAAACTTCGTTTACTTTAGTAGAAGCAGTCCAGCCGATTTTTTCATATTCCGTATATTTTCTTTCCTTCTCATCCAATGTGTGTTACCAGCTGCACGTAAATTTGGAGCTGGGCCTATTAATTCACCTCACTTATACTATTTTCTTCTCCATGTAACTACTGAACCTTTTGCAATTTTTCTTCAGCCTTTCTTTCACTATGCCGGGGAATGTGGCCGAGCGCTTCTAGGCGCTTCAGCCTGGAACCGCAAGACCGCTACGGTCAGAGGTTCGAATCCTGCCTCGGGCATGGATGTGTATGATGTCCTTAGGTTAGTTATGTTTAAGTCGTTCTAAATCTAGGGGACTGATGACCTCAGAGGTTAACTTCAAAAATGATTCAAATGGCTCTGAGCACTATGGGACTTAACATCTGAGGTCATCAGTCCCTTAGAACTTAGAACTACTTAAATCTAACTAACCTAAGAACACCACACACATCCATGCGCGAGGCAGGATTCGAACCTGCGACCGTAGCGGTCGCGCGGTTCCAAGATGTTGAGTCTCATAGTGCTTAGAGCCATTTTTTCTTTCGCGCTGCCTCTATTAAATGGTTACTTCCGTTTCTTTTTTTTTTTTTTTTGCATTAACTTATTGACAATGCGGAACACGCACAGTACAAAATTTAGTTAAACTAAAAGTTATTTTTGCAGCACAACAATACTGACTGCCGACGTGCAAACAGGTGGGAACAACGGTCGCTGCTACTGAAAGATGAAGACATTAGTCAGCCAACTGCGGTACGAGAAGCCGCGGAAGGACTTACGCCCCCATTACAACCGGCAGTAGTAGAAAAAGGCGGATCGTGTCGGCGGTAACTCAGAAAGCGAGGCGGACTTGGGGCAGTACGGAGTCGCCTTGAGCCTAAGTTACTCGCACAGTTAGTAGCGGGGCGGCGGTCTTCATTACGGTGCGTGTTGTGCGTGCGGTGCCCCACACGCAGGCTGTGCGTGCACTGTGCCGCCGCACAGTGGTCCTAAATCTGAACTCGGGCACCGAGCGGCGAGGGTGCGCCGGCTTCGGAGGTGAAGCGAGGCGAGGCGGCGTCATTACGGCGGATAGCCGACCGGACGATGGCCACCGCTCTGCGCTGCCGCGCCGGCAGCCCTCGTAAATTGCGGGATAATATCGGCAGCGGCCATTACGACCGCGGAGAGAGAGACAGAGGCGCGGGGCGCCGGGACAGCTGCGCCAGGAAACGCAATATTTTACGTGATGTCGGGCGCGATAGTTAAGCGCCGACAATTAAGACGGTTAATCGGAGCGACAGAGGAGCAGCGCGCGGCCACAGTACCGCACACGTTGGCTCGGACGCAATCACCGGGCAGCGCGCAATTGTCTCGCAATCTTCCAGCCTCATTAAGCTCTGGCCAATGTCCTCTCTCTCTCTCTCTCCGTCTGTCTCCAGCCACTCACGGTTCATTCTCTCCCTCATAAACACCCCCCCCCCCACCCCCCCCACACACACACATATACAGAGAGAGAGAGAGAGAGAGAGAGAGAGAGAGAGAGAGACGCAGACGAACGAAAAACAACCATGAAGGAAAAAGGAGTGCTAGTGTTTAGACTGCCGTTGATGTCGAGGTCATTAGAGGCATAGATCCCTTTTTAATTTTGTATCCGTGATGCCTCTTTCCAGGTGCACCATTCCTTCTATTTCTCGGCATGTTAACCTGGATTGGTCAATGTTAGTGTTAGAGGGTAGTCGGATGTCTTTCCTGTCGCCACCGGGCCGGCCGGGATGGCCGAGTGGTTCTAGGCGCTACAGTCTGGAACCGAGCGACCACAACGGTCGCAGGTTCGAATCCTGCCTCGGGCATGGATGTGTGTGATGTCCTTAGGTTAGTTAGGTTTAATTAGTTCTAAGTTCTACGCGACTGATGACCTCAGAAGTTAATGCTCCGAGCCATTTTTGAACCTGTCGCCAACCACCTTCCCTTTACGAACCCCGTCTGTCTGCAACTAGTGTTATCGTATGTGGAAGTGTGAGAACGTTTTCGAAGCGTTTGCGAATCGTGTGACTAAGGTGCAACGTGGGTATCAGTCGGATATTCACCTAGTGTCGTTAATCTGTGAAGGAGACGGCATATAAGACGCTAGTGCGACCTCCTTTTTACTGCTGCTCGAGTGTTTGGGATCGGCACCAGGTCAGATTAAAGGAAGACGTCGTAGCAATTCAGAGGCGGGCTGCTAAATTTGTTACCGGAAGGTTCGAAGATCACGCAAATGTTATGGAGATGCTCCGGGAACTGAAATGGGAATCCCCGGAGAGAAGACGACTATTCAGAAAATTTAGAGAACCTGCATTTGAAGCTGACTGCGGAGTGTACCTACTACCACCAACATATATTTCACGCGAGGACCACGAAAATAAGATATTACAATTTAGGGCTCATATGGAGGCATATAGACAAATCACTTTCTCCTCGGTCTATCTGCGGTTGGAACAGGAAAGTAAACCACTAGTAGTGGTACTCGGGTACCATCAGCCACGAATATTACTTTTACTTGAAGTACGTAGATGTATATGTAATCAGAAGTGGGAAATCGCCTAGAAACCACATCCAGGCTACCCAGCACACAGGTTCTCAGTCGGATTTGATCCAGGGCCGGCGCATCTCGAATCCAAGAAGCGGCATGCTAACATGCGCGCCTGTCCATGTGGGTCTTCCCTGTACACTTCATAGGTGTTTACCTCTATTACTTCTTCTCCACTGCTTGGGTTATACACTCTTGCACATTCCAGCTTCACGGTTGATCACACTGCTATCCTCAAAAAAACAATATATGCTATCCTCGGAAGAGCAAGTACAGGTTCTGTTGCATGGCATGAACAATTTATTTAGTACATAATGTGGACTGAGTGTTAACCGTAGAAAGACGAACGTAATGAGGAGTAGCAAAAATGAGATTAGGGATCAACTCAACATCAAAGTTGGTGGCCGCGAGGTAGATGATGTGAATGAATTCTGTTGCCTAGAAGCAAAGTAACACGTGGCGGATGATGCAAGGCAAACATAAAAAGCAAATTAGACATTTTGTGCAAAAGAAATCTACTGGAATCAAATATTTGACTTGATGTGAGGAATAAATTTATGAGAATTTAAGTTTGTAGCACAGCATTGTGTGGAAGTGAATTAAGTGCTTTGGGAAAACGGGAAAACAAGAGAATCGAAGCGTTTAGGATCGGTGCTCTAAAAGGACGTTGAAATTTAGGTGGACTAATAAGGTAATGAATGAGTAGGTTCTCTGAGGAATCGGCGAGGAACATATGGAGAACACTAACAGGAAGAAGGAACGGAATGATAGGACACTTGTTAAGCATCATGCAATAACTTTCACGTTATTAGGAGGAACTTTAGAGGGTAAAAACTGTCGGGGAAGACAGAGATTAGAATATTTTCAACAAACAATTCACGATGTTGCGCACTAGTGGTATAATGAGACGAAGAATGTGGAAGGAGTAGGGGGGCGGCGGGGGGGGGGGGGAGGTTCGTGCGGTCTGTATCAGATCAGTCACAACTATATAAGCGAGTCCTCGGACGTTCACATGTCCAAACCAAATCAACTAAATTTGTGAACTTCTGACGTTATCATGAAAAAGGAACCACCCCGGGATTTTTCTTGGAGTGATTTAGGGAAACCGCGGAAAATGTAAAACTGTTCTTTAACTCTTGGTAGAGCTGAGAATTAATATCAACCTAATACTGTTGCCAGATTGAGACTTTGACAAGGATGTCTGCCATACATTGTTCCCATTAACTAGTGAAGCACACCATAATGACAGACAACGATTTTCTTCTTGGCCTTGGCGACTCATCATTCCTCCAGATTCTACAGGGTAAATCAACCAATTCTGTGAGTTTTGCAGCCAAATCGATAAAGCTGAAAGTAAAAGAACTGTGTACTCACATATTATCGCGAGGATAGGTATAAGTCCAATTTTCCTATGTTTCCATTCTCTCGCTAATATTATTTATGCGGCATAGCATCACTGATGGAAATAGTTTTAGCTGCTTTTCTACATCAGACAGTATCGTTATTTTCGTGAAACACAGTCTCATGTGACAGAGATCAACCTCTGTAAGTCATGTGCAGGGGTATGATGACTCGGAAGATATAGCTAGAAATCGGCTTATCTGAGAGTAGTGAGTTCATTCAAAACGGATTTCTAAAATAACAAGTCTGCTGCAGAGAAGAATATATTAAGAATTTAGCATTTACAGCTGTTTCTTTTGGGATGTAATTATAGATAATTCTCGCTACTTCTGTTGTAGATGGCATAAGACTGCTTGTGATGTATTACACAAACTTCATCGTATAATTCGGTTTATACTTGTGTATAACCCGCATGTTATCCTCTGTGTCATATGTGCTACGCATCACTTGCTGGAATAATTCGATTAATAAATGTTTTCCATCTATTTTGTATGTTATTGTAATCATTGGCAGTTGTGCAACCAGAGAGCAACTAATCACAATTTGTTATCTTGAAATAGTTAGTCTCTCATTAGCTTGCCTTCGTGTTACTTAGGCTTATCATCATAAGGTTATATTTATATAATAGATTTTCGAAAACAATGTAGGACCTGAATTTCAGTAGCTCTAAGGCCACATGTCTTAGGGATTAATATTCCAAATTTATCAACACACAAATGACTTGGAAAAATTTCAGTATATCATTGCACTCGTTTAATATAATTCCTATAGGTACTCATTAACTGTACCGAATTGTGAATCGTATTGTTAAATGAAGCAAAAGACAACAACTTTGGAAAAGTCGTTGTTTTAAGAATAATTTTGTTGTCAGCAAACGACACAATTGTGAAAACTTTTTTCTTCAAGAGACAATTTGGGCCGTACGCTGCGATGAAGAGGCGTGAAAAAGACAGTAGAATACATGAAAATTTTGAGATGACTTTTTTTATCTTCAGTAGAAATACGTACCTTTTCTCCACCTCTGTGGAAGTCAATGATCTCAACTGAGTGAACGATACAGATGTCTGAATGTTTCATGTAGAGATATAAGCGTCACAGTACCAGTTGTGTGTCAGACAACAGGAATTATTTATATTAATGAGCCTCTGGAACACGACTGTTCGCTAGCATAGAAATCAGAGTCAGTAAAAATGTTATTCTCAATCAGGGTTTCACGAGGCTCGCGTATCTATTCCTTTTGTATTCTTTGATCTGCGTATTGCTCAGCGACAGTATGCTGGCAGCAGATCTAGATACGCAGAAGCTAGCGGCTGAAATCAGGCCGTAAATGTGTCGCAAGTGGCACGCAACACGAATACCAGATGTTCGTTCTTACGGCCAGAGTGGGTGTTGTTCCCGCTATCTCGTTTCCCTTTCAGAATCGATCTCTGCCGCGATCAAAATCTCACTTTCGGCTTCTACAAGGGCAATTAAACGTGTCCCGAATATACCATTGTGCTGTCGTCCGTAATGCACGCCGGCTACCGGCGGCGCGGCTGGCCGCTAGAGAGACGAGGGAGAGCTGCAAGAGGGAAAGGGAGAAAGATTCTGGCCTCCGGCCCTCTCTGTGGCAGAGCTTAATTGCAACCGGTAATGAACACGAAACAATCGCAGCTGATGGCTCAGAGGTTACTGTTCTTACCGTGCATCGACGTCACCGAGCGCCGCAGCGTGTAACAGTTGCAGCTTGGCAGCGTAATCTTGAGAAGGCTATTAAGTTCATTTTCGAGCCACGCTGGCTTCGGACAAAAGCTAAAGACTCATGAAAATTAATAACTCATCTACCTTTCTTTGCACTTCCATTAATCGTAAAAGGCGCTATTATTTGAACAGTGTTTATAAAGCTATTGTAAGGTAGCCTGAGTTACAATACCTTGATCAGCAGCCTGATGAGTTATACGAAGGACGACGGAAGCACAAAGAAAGTCTGACGGGAACTTCCGAACCAAACGGATAAAGGAGCTTGATTATAATTCACGCTAAGCAAGTTTGCCGATAGTGGCTGTAAGAAACTACAGAGAGAAGAAACAAGAAATTAAACTTTACACATCACTACGGTCGTGAATCCGGTCGTAAAAGAGTTGAGTTATCCACTTTTTGCATTAAAGTATACTAGAAATACAAATGTTTTGGATTACCGTAACTTCATTTTTGAGCGAATGGTTCGTTCTGGAAGCAGCCGTTAAGACCTATCACAGCTACATCTGTATTTCGCAAACTGCCTCAGGGTGTATGCGGAGGATATTATATTCAAAAAGGAATATTCCAAATATTTGCTGCAGAAGATGTTTTATAAAACATTTTCGTGGATACTAAAAGAATATTAATTGCATTTTTCATTAGACGTGGAGCGTGCTCCATGCTTTTATAAAATTACTGATAATTAGGCGTATATCTGTCAGTGCAATACGGTTCTTGCTTTGAAACACCGCGAGCGGTAGTTTAACTACTCATTCTGCTGTTTGTAGTTGACTAAAATTCTTCGTATTTTCACGAGGTATTACATGCACTGAAAAGACGCGTAATAGTTGTAACTGTGACCGTATCAAACATAAGCGGAAGTACGAAAATAAATGTATGAACGATGATTTAGTTTCAAATGCATGTGAAGACAACTCTAAAATGCTACAGAAATGCCTTACTGGTATTCTTCTAGATGGGCTATAATCAGCACTATTGATAGGATTCCGTAGACTGTTTGGAATAACCGTATCAAACGACCGTACCTCCACGACGGTCCTGCACGATGACTAATTAACATGTGCTCAAGTGCACTCGAAAAACTACCGCGTCAGCAGACTTGAAGGACAGGCTGTGGACTGCGGAAACAGTCAATTAACAGTCTGAAGGCGAAAATTTGCTTCCTAGGAAACCTTAATAAAGGGCTGAAGGGACCGCTCGGAAGAGACAATATAGCGGTGTTCTCAATGTGTGTCAGCCAGTGAGTCAGATATGGAAGTCCTAGAAAATATAGGTCCACTTTTTTAGCCTTTACCTTTCTTCTCCTTTCTCTTTGTTGTGAGAGGGAATTAGTTTCACCGAACTGGCTTTGAAAGTCAATTGCTAACACATTTCTAGTAAGCATCTGTACTTCGCAAGAATCCTTTCTGACACGAGAATCAGAGACACATGACCCCTTTTAACTCCACCTAAAACACAACGGCGTCATGAATAACAAATAAACTGTAAAATATCTTGCTCGATGAAAGCACCATATTCATCTTTTGCTAAACGACTCTTACGTTAAGTACAGTTACAAGTTTGTTGCGGTAATATTTAGCGTAATAAAGAGAGGTAGTTGCCCTGTATACCGATTTCACCTCATTTTATACATTCTTTTCACAGCATTTCCATGCTCGGCAGCTGAGAGGACAGTTGATAAGTCGATAAAAAATAAATCGCAAGGAAGCCGGTTCGACCTAGGTCTGTCCTAAAATACTTTATCTGTCGGTTGTCATTTTCTTTTCTGACGAGATTTGTGTATTCCTGCACTCGCTTACACACACTAACAATTATACCTATTACAAGCCGTATTTGTTTTTGTTAGGCAGCGTCTCCAAGTACTTGTGGAAAGAGCAAGACATTAATGGCTATTTTCCCCAGGGCAGCAGATCATGAGTTCAAATGCGCACGTGTGGTCGCAAAGCGCTTAGTCCTTTATTTTGAGGCATAGGTACGGTCATATAGAATATATCAGATCGTGAGGTTAGTGACATGTTTGTGAAAAGACGGTATGACGCAGAAAAAACAGAAACAACAACTCACTCTTCTCTGTCATATTAACGTACCGCATGTACAAATATCTGCAGTCATATCCGCTAAACTCCGTATGTATACCGGAGTGCAAACCTTACGGACGACACAAGACGTGCCACTGACCAGTAACGTAAGTCGATGGGAACTGGACCATACAGAGAAAGAAGTGCTACAGTATAGTGCAGAGAGTAATTACGTAACTGAAATAAATACGCAGTTAGACGAACGGAGCTTACACTTTAATTCAAAGACAATAATTACACTGAAGTCACCGCCGCCATTCATGGTGGTCCCAAGGACATTAAAAAGGACGGGATATGGTCGCTAATAAGAAGTGTGAAAACCACGGACGGCAATACAAGTCTGCAACGTGCTCCCATGCCGACCATAATGTTGGTAAGGAGTTCTTGCTTTAGAGTTTCACATTCCTCCACCAGCGCGGCTGTCACCTGCGGGATGGTCTCTGGTCCATCTGGAAGTGCTGAACTAGGTGTCCCTAACGAACTCGACAAGTGCTAGATGGGATTTAATTCAGGGGAACGGGCAGGGCAGTCCGTTCACCGAATGTACTCCTGTTCCAAGAGCTACTCCACCTGCACTGTTCCATGCGGTCGCGCATTGCCATTCATAAAAATTAAGTAAATGCCGAATGCACCCCTGAAAGGACGCCCATGGGGAGGGACTATAGTGACAGAATAAAGATGAGCGGTGAACGCACCTTGTTCAAAGATTTGTAGGTCAGTACGCGAATGCAACATAGTGCACCCCTACGCTATAAAAAATGGACCAATTACACTACTGGCCATTAAATTTGCTACACCAAGAAGAAATGCAGATGATAACAGGTATTCATTGGACAAATATACTAGAACTGACATTTGATTACATTTTCACGCAATTTGGGTGCATAGATCCTGACAAATCAGTACCCAGAACAACCATCTCTGGCCGTAATTACGGCTTTGATACGCCTGGGCATTAGTCAAACAGAGCTTGGATGGCGTGTACAGGTACAGCTGCCCATGCAGCTTCAACACGATACCACAGTTCATCAAGAGTAGTGACTGGCGTATTGTGACGAGCCAGTTGCTCGGCCACCATTGACCAGACGCTTTCAATTAGTGAGAGATTTGGAGAATGTGCTGGCCAGGCCAGCAGTCAGACATTTTTTGTATCCAGAAAGGCCCGTACAGGACCTGCAACATGCGGTCGTGCGTTATCCTGCTGAAATGTAAGGTTTCGCAAGGATCGAATGAAGGGTAGAGCCACGGGTCGTAACACATCTGAAATGTAGCATACACTGTTCAAAGTGCCGTCAATGCAAACAAGAGGTAACCGAAACGTGTAACCAATGGCACCCCATACCATCACGCCGGGTGATACGCCAGTATGGCGATGACGAATACACGCTTCCAATGTGCGTTCACCGCGATGCCGCTAAACACGGATGCTGTAAACAGAACCTGGATTCAACCGAAAAAAATGATGTTTTGTAATTCGGGCGCCCAGGTTCGTCGTTGAGTACACCATCGCAAGCGCTCCTGTAGGTAATGCAGCGTCAAGGGTAACCGCAGCCATGGTCTCCGAGCTGATAGACCATGCTGCTGCAAACCTCGTCGAACTGTTCGTGTAGATGGTGGTTGTCTTGCAAACGTCCCCATCTGTTGACTCAGGGATCGAGACGTAGCTGCACGATCCGTTACAGCCATGCGGATATGATGCCTGTCATCTCGACTGATAGTGATACGAGGCCGTTAGGATCCAGCACTGCGTTCCGTATTACCCTCCTGAACCCACGGATTCCATATTCTGCTAACAGTCATTGGACCTCGACCAACGCGAGCAGCAATGTCGCGATACGATAAACCGCAATCGCGATAGACTACAATCCGACCTTTACCAAAGTCGGAAACGTGATGGTACGCATTTCTCCCCTTTACACGAGGCATCACATAAACGTTTCACCAGGCAACGCCGGTCAAGTGCTATTTGTGTATGACAAATCGTTTGGAAACTTTCAGAGCGTTGTAGGTGTCGCCACCGACGCCAACCTTGTGTGAATGCTCTGAAAAGCTAATCATTTGCATATCACAGCATCTTCTTCCTGTCGGTTAAATTTCGCGTTTGTAGCACGTCAACTTCGTGGTGTAGCAATTTTATTGGCCAGTAGTGTAAATGATCTTATTCTACAAAGCTCGAGACACTCTCTAATGACGGAAGGCAATGAATCCAGGAACATTTTCATGATACCTCTGTACCCCTGAGATAATAACAGAAAGATGAACAGTTGTAATAACAGTAGAATAATAATAATAATAATAGACAACCCATGACTCCACTCCGCTCTCACTACTTCATACTCAAGTTCACTCACACAATCACTCCCACCACTTCACGCTCAACTTCACTCACACAGTAATTATTGTTTTAGTCGAAGCTCATTTTGCCGAATTATGAAGATACAGATAGCAACATTTCAGTAGTTCGAACACGCACGCATCTAGATGCTGCAGTACAGTGGTTAGGCAAGTTGGGAGTAATATCGTACGCGTTCCGCGTCACCGAAAACTTAACCCGGTGTTCCGATCTCGCTGGCGCGCGGTAGCGTTGCGGTCGCCGTCGGATAAATCAAGGGCCCATTACGGGTCGGCCACACCTTGCTGGCCGCGGGCAACTGTAAAAGGAAACCGCGGCCGATGTAGACCGGCCGCTCTTATTACTGGCAGGTAGCATCGTCTGCCCGCACAGAGGCGAGGCCGGGCCGTCGCCTGGGGAAAGGGAGGTATGCAGTTTCTTGCGGTGACAGAACAAGGTCACACGCGGCTCTCTCCGCTCGATTCCTTCCGATCTCCGCTGCCGGCGCACGCACGCGGATGGGAGCGGTGTGTATGATCGCTTCGTGACCGACAAGGCGGAGCCCTACCACAGTCCAGGGTTCGCCGCCCGCTCTATCGTCAAAGAGTAAGGCAGTCGCTCGAGCAAGCTTGTAAGGTATGTCGCTTGTACCTGAGGCTGTTTCTATGCTTGACTTCCTAGTGTACTCATCGTTTATCACTCGTGTACATTGCCGGCCGATAAAACTGCAGCTCTAGAAAGAATATCAAATAATGATGTCTAACTTAGTGTAGATACGGAACACAGCAGGGAGAAGAAATAAAATTTTCGAGTGTTTTGCGGGTATATAGGTAGTGATATTTAGTACAATGAGCTGCGATCTCTTGCAGTAACAATGGCACCAACTCGGTTGGCCGTCGAGCATAGATGCAGGTACATTATATCATGCTGCTGCAAGAATTCATGACAGAGTTCAGAAATCTTAGTGGCTGGCGAGTGGCTACGTGCTAGTCTCTCGTCAATTGGCTACCAGACATTTTCTGTGCGTGAGGGATGTGGAGAAAGTCTTAACCAGGGCAACTGTCAAACATTTTCTCTCTATCGAGATAAAACAGGACAGTAAGGGAAACATGCAGTCTTGCGTTATCTTGTTGAAAGATAACTTCACGATGCCGGCCGGATGGGCCAAGCGGTTCTAGGCGCTACATTCTGGAACCACGCGACCGCTACGGTCGCAGGTTCGAATCCTGCCACGGGCATGGATGTGTGTGATGTCCGTAGGTTAGTTAGGTTTAAGTAGTTCTAATTCTAGGGGACTGATGACCTCAGAAGTTAAGTTCCATAGTGCTCAGAGCCATTGGAACCATTTAACTTCACGATGACGAACAGCCATCGGTGTCAACAGGACAGAAGTGTAGCGCCTGCTCCAAAAATTATCAACTGTGTCAACCAGAGGTGATCGTGTCTTGTACCCAATGGCATCCCATACCATCTCACTAGCTGCTAAGCCTGTATGATGATGACAGAAGTAATTTGGTAACGTTCGTTCTTCTCGGACCGCCTACACAGGGATGCTGTGCAAAGAACTGAGACTCAT
The DNA here is from genome assembly GCF_023864275.1 of Schistocerca cancellata. Taxonomy (NCBI): domain Eukaryota; kingdom Metazoa; phylum Arthropoda; class Insecta; order Orthoptera; family Acrididae; genus Schistocerca; species Schistocerca cancellata. The sequence goes on along the minus strand of NC_064632.1, from coordinate 462,436,053 downwards.
CTGTAAAGACGACTTGATGACACACTTCTGTCCAGCGCTGTTGTTCAGCTTGAAGCGAATAGCGTGGCTGTCCTCTCGGGCGCAAATCGTGCCCGTTCATTGAGATCCTGCATATCTGTAAAGTATTCTTATCGGTTCTATGACAGTCGTGGGATCCCGAGCAACACGAACAACACTAACGCAGAACGACAAACCATTGTCTCGATAGACCAAGATTCTGCCGCTTTCGGATTCCGACATGTGCTCACGAACAACTAACATTCAAATGCTATTTCTGAATCAGAAACCCGCTCCGAAATCTTTCCTTATGTCCAGAGTGTAAATGGCATTATTCCTACCAACTTTGTGCGTTTGTACTGAAATGCTAATTATGTGCATATGCATATCTGACTTCATGCAAATGCAACGTCTGTTGCCAATTTTAATGGCCAGAATTGAACAAATAGGTGATATAGACTTAGAGTGAGGTGGCGTAGTCATCACTGAGCCGTTCCTATGCGGAAGAGGGTTAGGTTCAAATTTTCTTGCACCCTTCTTTTAAGTTGTGGACAAGCGCTGTTCTCATAATTCCGGAAGACCCCGTTCGGCTGCCCACATTTCGGTTTCTCATGGTTTTGGCATATCAGTTGAGTCATATAAGGGGAATGTGAATTTCGAAAGGACCTATGACCCTCTGCAACTTTTTCCTCAACGAGCTTGTGCTCCGTATCGTGTCTTCCTTCGTTTATGTGTACCACTGTATTCCGAGATTTTTCAAAAATTTCAAAATTTTCGTTCACTTTCCGAATAAGTAACTTTTTGTACTGTTTGCCTCTAGTGTACATCAAATTCAACAACGAACGGAGGATCTAAGTTAGTAGAGAAACGCTGCTACTAGGCTTGGAAAAAGGATTTTAACCTATATGTCGAGAATAAAATTGTACAATCTAACAGTTATGTTAAAGAAACAGTTAATACGCTTTTATAGTTCATATATTTAAGAACAACGAACAGTTCGATAAACAGATGACTCCAAATGGCCTGGAGCGTGTTTGGTGAACTAAACTAGGGTTTCAAAATGAAGTCTACGTTGTGTCTGAATCGTAAAATACGAGAATTGTGTTGACCCGGTTTGACATAGACAGTGTGGCTCCGACTTCAAATGCAGATACCATCCAATAACTTAGAATCATCCAGCGAACATTGCAGAGATGGGTATTGGGCAGTGAACTGAGAATACAAATACGCATCAGAACAAAGTAGATTACAGGGCACAATTATGAATGCAATATAAACGAAATAGTGAGAGGGCAAGTAGCCGAGGGATGGACCCAGGAAGTTAGTTACTAGAGTCCGAGAGACAAATTTTAGTAAAAGTCAGTGGAAAACATGTAGAAACAATATGAATGTAGTTGTCTAAATACTGTAAGACATAGAGGAGTGAAGACAAGGCGTTTGTACAACATTGGCTGCCAAAGAGTTATGATGATGTTGTTGACGATGATGAAGACGAAGATGAAGATGATGAAATGTAGTACAACAGTAAGGTCATACTAATGTTTCAGAGATTGACCATGTTCGTGACTCTATTTAGTTGCCGAGTAGTGTAGATTATTTCCCCAACGACGGCTCTAAGCTGTCTAGGAGACACTAAAGCGATCTGTATATTCAACTTATCCAGATCACAATATTATTTATTTTCGATGACTGATTTCAGCTGTTACAGGCCGCATTTACATCTGGTTACCTGAAAACGAGTCATAGCAGCTGTTGACGAGGTGCACCAGTTGCTGTGACAGACGTTTAGGCAATCAGATCTGAAGATCACCTATACCAGCTGGAACAAGTCATTGAAAGTAAATACTTTTCTGACCTAGACTGAGGTACTAAGACAACCCTAAGTAATTTAAGATACTCTTATTTATTGTTCCGTCCCAGTTGCACATTTTATTTAGAGTACATGTCTCACTCATTCTGGATCATCTTCATATGTAAGTATTGCCTCAGCAGCCCGTCTTGTCCACTCACAACCACATATCAGAATACTGTGTTTTGCAAAAGCACTCTGATATATGGCTCTGAAAAGCTAAGAAGGGTTGCCTATGCAACTACTTACAACTGAGGATGATCCAAAACGATCGAAACACGTACTCTAATTTAAAAATATACAATTGTGACGGAATAAAAAACGACAATCATCTTAATTATCAGTATCAATTGCTGAATATCTCAACACGACTATGTCCTTCATAATGAACCCAAAGAAACCTAATGAAAGGATACAAAACTCGAATTACATTCCTAAGCCGCACTAGTTGGACGTTAGGATGGAACATGACCCAACACGCTACGAAGTATCCCATACTTTGTGTGATACTTTCGTTGTCGTAGATCTTCAATGAGTTGCTGTAATTACTGTATTTTGCTCGCTTCTCAGTTCAAATGTTGGAATGTGTGTGAATTCCTAAGGGACCAAACTGCTGAGGGCATCGGTCCCTAGACTTACACACTACTTAAACTAACTTAAACTAACTTATGCTAAGAACAACACACACAGCCATGCCCGAGGGAGGACCCGAACCTCCGGCGGGAGGGGCTGCGCAATCCGTGTCATGGCGCCCAAAACCGCGCGGTCACATCGCGCGACGCTCCTCAGTTGCGGGGTTGTTTTTTTGGGGGAAGAGAAACAGAGAGGTCATCGGTCTAATTGGATTAGGGAAGAATGGGGAAGGAAGTCGGCCGTGCCATCCCGGCATTTAGGAAAACCTAAATCAGAATGACCGGACGCGAGATTGAACCGTCGTCCTCCCGAATGCGAGTCCAGTGTGCTAACCAGTGCGCCACCTCGCTTGGTCTGCTTCTCAGTTGATTATAACACTACACAATAGTGATAATTTAAGGGGAGGTCTGTGTGCAGGGGAACAAGTGAGACTGATTTCTGTAACACGCGTAATGTATTGAGAAGCAACTTGAGAGGTCCGAAATTCGTTAGACACATTCATTCAACGAATTTCGTTTACACGAGCATACTTGCTGAAAATTCTCTTGCATTTTTTGCAACGGTCTTGCATTTTTTTGCAGTAGATACTTATCTCACGAAAGCTTGTGACGTTCTCGTCATGCTGCAGTGTTCTGCTTTGTGCAGTCTCGCCAACATATGCATATGATAGCGCGATATATTTGACTAGTGGTAGTTGTTTCTCTTTGATTTTCCTAATTCTGTTTCTGCATAAAACTGAGGAAAGGAACAACTTTTCTTCATGGGTCACTGGAATACAGATTTTGTTGGAAAAGTGCAAAATCTGCATCAATTGGATCGCAACTTCGTAATGGAAAGCGTGCGACGGTCTGCGTGACAGCGATTATCAATTACTGTGTTGGATTAAGTGCAATGTGTTAACCAAAGTCAAGGCGCGCCGCGACTGGTCCCCATCTGATTTATTCACTGGCACCGATCCCTCGAACAACAAAGATCTATTGAGAAATAAATAATACCGTGTCGGGAGTCGTGATTAATGCGCCACACTGCTCTGATTACAGTTTAGAGTCATTTATATTACATGCCTCGAGCGGACTTTTAAATCGAATGCCGGCCCATTTTCCCACGTGCAGCGGACGCGTACACGAACGGTCACTCACACACACACACACAAAGAGACGAATATGCAGAAGGTGGCGCGTAATAGGCAGCCAGCCATTTGCATGAGTTCTTTGGGCGAGGTCCAAATTAAGTTCCGAAACACACACGCCCACCTTAACTACCGGGATATTCGGCGCCCCCTATCTGAGGTCGATGCAGCCTGAGCGATTTCTCCGAAGAGCAATCATTCTGTCAACTCGCTACCTAAAAAGGATAACCGTTCGTGACGAATGATTCATTTCGCGAGCAGAGTTGTTGCTCTTCATTCGCAAAAATGTGTATTTTGCGATTCGTTGCCCTCTCAATTACAAAACACGTAGAACGAATAGCGGTTCATTTTGTACCGTGAGACTAGTAACAAACAACAAGGCTTCGCTGGTTCCCCTGCTTGCAGCATTTTTTGTACCAGCAACTGTCGGCGGTACAATGTAAGATGCATGCTTGCATACAAAAGTAACCGCAGCAGAAACCTCTGATTCTGTTTTATGTGAGAAAAACTGGTAACAAGAAATAAGTTGCGAGTTATCACAAATATAGCGCAACCACATAATACTTTCACATAGCTGCAGGCTTCGTCATGCGTCTTGAAACATTTAGGTCATTAAGACGTTTATTTCACGTTTCTTTCATTGTAATGTTGCTTGACAAGTGCCGCAGTTGATATGTTTTGGGAGGATGATGTGTGATCAATAACCTCCATTTTTACTCACATGAGAGGTTTCCAGATTTTGAATCGCATAGTAGAATGTTACCCATAGCACAACAAAAAAAGGAGTGAATCGCACAGTGCTGACTAAGGAGCTTTCTTCCAACATGTTGGTGCCGTTTCTCTTCATTTGACTGTACGGAAGTGCACTGTCCAGAAATCTGTTTTATAATGTGAGGTAACTATAGCACAAGCACTTTCTTTTTTTATTTATATTTTTTATTTGGCACAGTATCACACTATCTGTCAGTGGTACTACTTTCTTTCTGGTGGATGTTTCACAAGAAAAGGAGACGGCAGCATGTGATGCAAACAAATTCTTGTTTACAAAATTTAGAAGACTGTTTGCTGCTTGTCAGATCGCTATAGATGTTTGCGTCGTTCCTGGATTGGGAGCAAAACTCACTCCTCCTCATAAGAAACTGTAACACTGCCTAACTAAAAAGAGTAAGAGTACTAGAGATATCTTTGAACTAAAATCTGAAAAAATGTTCAAGCTACGTAACTCGGTATGTTACCGAACATTTCAAATTAATTTATTACCAAACGTACCTCTCCACTTCTAATCTCGATTTAATATAATGCAGCTAACCCTGATTTACACGAAAACGGAGTACCTAGAGACTCGTTTAAGGAGACAGTGTTATGACCTCTTCCATTTAGTTACCAAAAACATAAACATTATAGCACACGCGCAGGACAATTACATGCACTAAAAAAACGTAATTAAATACAATGTCTACATCTAGCAAAGAGAAAATGTACATTGTAATGTGAATGAAGGGGACAGCTGAACTTCTGGCGTATATCCTAACCAACTACGCCATAAACCATTTATATTCACCGAACCAGAGGTGGTAGTAATTAGGCTTAGCATTATTTACATATTTATACTGTGACTACATGGAATGACTATAGAGTCCCATAGCTCTAAATGCGTACCGATTAAGTGAAGAAAATAAGCAAATTTGGTAAGTGGAATTAAAATAACCCAAGCTGCGACATGATCGCTACTAAATCAGTGACCCGAATATAAAATAAATTTCCTTTACCTTACGTCTATGGTCACAACCACAGACGTAAAGTAAGAGAAATTTAGAATTAAGATAGATAGTGAGACACACTAAATGGGCATTTAGCAACTAGGTTCATCTAGCGAAAACACAAATATTTCCACTAAACAGGCATTCAGCAACTAGGTTCATCTAGCGGAAACAAATATTTCCCAAGCGATTGTCCAACTACTAGAGATACTCGTCACAAAATCATATCCAATACGTCTTTCGCTTGACAGAAATCTGTGGAACCTCTGCCATGAACTTTAAGATCATAAATTATATCCAATCTGCAGCGGACTCTTGTCGGGCGACTGATGTTGCTATTGTTGTTGTTGTTGTTGTTGTTGTGCTCTACAATTTGAAGACAAAATATGGTTCAAATGGTTCTGAGCACTATGCGACTTAACTTCTGAGGTCATCAGTCGCCTAGAACTTAGAACTAATTAAACCTAACTAACCTAAGGACATCACACACATCCATGCCCGAGGCAGGATTCGAACCTGCGACCGTAGCGGTCACGCGGTTCCAGATTGAAGCGTCTAAACCGCACGGCCACACCGGTCGGCAATTTGAAGACAAGTTTGATGCAGCTCTCTACTCTAGTCTGTCCTGTGCAAGCCTATTCATTTCTTCACGATTACTGGAACCTAAATCCATTTTGTAAGTAGGCTGTTTATGTTTTCTTATTGCCAAAGTTACGTAGCGCTCTGTATGAAAATCACTGGCTGTGCTGTGTGCAGTCTGTGGCTAGTTTGCATTGTTGTCTGCCATTGTAGTGTTGGGCAGCTGGATGTTAACAGCGCGTAGCGTTGCGCAGTTGGAGGTGAGCCGCCAGCAGTGGTGGATGTGGGGAGAGAGAATGGCGGAGTTTTGAAATTTGTAAGACTGGATGTCATGAACTGCTATATATATTATGACTATTAAGGTAAATACATTGCTTGTTCTCTATTAAAATCTTTCATTTGCTAACTATGCCTGTCTGTAGTTAGTGCCTTCCGTAGTTTGAATCTTTTATTTAGCTGGCAGTAGTGGCGCTCGCTGTATTGCAGTAGTTTGAGTAACGAAGATTTTTGGTGAGGTAAGTGATTTGTGAAAGGTATAGGTTAATGTTAGGCAGGGCCATTCTTTTGTAGGGATTTTTGAAAGTCAGATTGCGTTGCGCTAAAAATATTGTGTGTCAGTTTAAGCACAGTCATGTATAATTTTTCTAAGGGGACGTTTCAATTCGAACCTTCTTAATGTTTTCGAGACTTTTAACCCGTACGCTTCCCTCCGTTACCAAACTGCCTGTCCTAGATACCTCACAAATATGTCCTATCACTCTTCGGTCAAGTTGTGTGATAAATTTCTTTGTTCCCCAATTTCATTCAATAATTCTTTTTCAGTCGTCCTATCTGCCAGTTTAATCTTCAGAATTCTCCTTTAGAACTGCTTTTGGTTGCATTGTTCATAGTCTGCGTTTCACTTGCGCACATGGCTACACTCCAGATAAATACTTTCAGAAAATATTTCCTAAAAATTTTGTATTCGGCGTTAACAATTTTTTCATTTTCAGAAACGCTTTTCTTGCTATTTCCAATCTGCATTTTATATCGTCCCCACTCTGGTCAATTATTTGCCTATCTACATAACTGAATTCATCTACTGGATTTAGTGTCTCACTTTCTAATATAATTATTTCAGTTCCAACTGATTTAATCTGAGTAAACTCTGCTACTCTTGGCCGGCCGCTGTGACTGAGTGGTACTAGGCGCTTCAGTCTGGAACCGAGTGACCGCTACGGTCGCAGATTCGAATCCTGCCTCGGGCATGTATGTGTGTGATGTCCTTAGGTTAGTTAGGTTTAAGTAGTTCTAAGTTCTAGCGGACTGATGACCTCAGAAGTTAAGTCCCATAGTGTCCAGAGCCATTTGAACCGTCTGCTACTCTTGTTTTACTTTTATTGATATTTACCGAATGTGAATATCTAAGGCCGTAGAATATGTAATGAAGGAGGACATACAAAGCATATTTGCTCAGGCAAAGGGGGCATTTCTAGCCAAAAGAAGTCTACTTAATCTGAGGCAGAAATTCCATAGAATGTACGTTTGTAGTAGAGCGGTGTACGGTATTGAATCACGGACTTCGGGAAACCGGAAACCGAGAGACTCTAAGTATCTGAGATGTGGTACTATGCCATGGTATCGAAAGTTAGGTAGACTGATAACTAAATAAATGAGCTTCTCTGGCTAGAGGAGGACTGCACAAAGCAGGAATTGCTTAGAGGAGGAACACGTGGGAAAAATACCAAGAAAAAGAGGAAGGATGATGTGAGATTTGCTGAAACATCAACGAATATCTTGCGCGGTACAAAAGAGGGGACAAACAGTAGGGGAAAACAGAGATTGCAACATATTCAACAAATAATTGAGGACGAGGAGAGGGAAATGCTACTCGGAGATGAAGACTGCTTGGGAGTGGAATTTGTGCCATGTCGTATCAAACCAGCCAGAGGACTAATGCCTACAGGCCCAGCCACCCGACCTTGCCCTAGAGAAAAAAGGAAAAAAAAGCTCCTAGCATGAATGACTGTTTACTACAGCCGTCTGCACGCGGGAGGAGTTAGATAACGTTGTCGTGGCGTTCTACGAACTTTGTGACGTCATTTCCAGGTATTCCTTGTTGATCAGCCATTTCACCACGTGAAACACAGAATAAGTTGTGCGATATTTCACCACTATGTCATGTAAAATAGAAACAATGGGAAGCAAGAACGCTCCGTACGTCACAAGCAAGACGCCGTACTGTATTTGTCGTGTTCAGTAGAGGCACGTATTCGGTGGTTTCATGCTTCACGTTACACCCGATGAATATGTGCTGTTTCTAACCTCCTCCACGTTCAATCTCGCGAGAATGATTCGTTATTGGTAATAAAATGACGGGGAAACCGATCTTAGTGGTTGAACCAATTCATATTTAGTTATTTTCGCATTATAACTCGCGTGTTATGAGAGTAAGCCGTTTTAAGGCAAATACCCGCTGAAGATTCATGAAAACGTGTCGTTCTTTTTAGGATTTGTTATGATTATAGATCAATAACATTTTGACGATCAAAGCTTTTAGAAGACCGTAACATAAAATACGAGGTCGCTAAAAGATGAGTTTTAGCGTAGCATAGCTCGTTGAGGTATCATGTTGCAAAACCGAGAGTGAATTGATAAAGGGTACGTGCCCTGCGCAATTCATTTTTTTACCTTTACCTTTTTAAATGGTTGAAGGACTTTCCTATGAAACTAACAGAAATAAATACTGTAATTTTTACTGTTATGTAAATATAAGTGCACACTCTATCAAAAATGGTTCAAATGGCTCTGAACACTATGGGACTTAACTTCTGAGCTCATCAGTCCCCTACGACTTGGAACTACTTAAACCTAACTAACCTAAGGACATCACACATATCCATGCCCGAGGCAGGATTCGAACCTGCGACCGTAGCGGTCTCGCGGTTCCAGACTGCAGCGCCTAGAACCGCACGGCCACTCCGGCCGGCAAACTAAGATATTGCAGGCGTTATTTAATGCAGTAAAATCAACAAGTCATATGTAAACAACACTTAAATCATTGTAAAAGTAACTGTTATGTAATTTTAATCTGAATTTTCACATGATTTGTGCGTAATTTTTGTATTAACCGTAGTAGTGTAGACCGCTGAAACTGTCATATGGAGCGTAAAACAGAGTCACACTGACCCTCAATTATTCGCTGGAAAAATTGACTAACTATAGAATATTTTATAATGAAATTGGGCTCTCATATAATAAACCTATTTTATTTCACCTTTGTCATGTAGTTTCTCAGTAAATATTAGTGTTAATCCATCCAAAATTCGATAGTCAGTAAAACTGTCGTGGAGGCTTTTCAGTGATGACAATTGAAAGTGATCCGGATCTATACGCTTTATTTGCAGTTTAATTAGATGAAGATGATATTAATTTAATGCTATGCATGTATTATACAAATATTTTGAGGTGTTCTCAATTAATCACAAAACTATTCTTTCCTCATTCCCACACTCTTGGAATAAGGATTTTAATGTTATCGATAACTGGCTGGCATTTTCTTTTAGGAACAGACGTATTCTCACAATGACCATTCTTTCTGTTGACGACTGTATTTTCTTCATCGCTGTCTGAAAATTCTGCAGCCGTGCGGGATTAGCCGAGCGGTCTAGGGCGCTGCAGTCATGGACTGTGAGGCTGGTCCCGGCGGAGGTTCGAGTCCTCCCTCGGGTATGGGTATGTGTGTTTGTCCTTAGGATAATTTAGGTTAAGTAGTGTGTAAACTTAGGGACTGATGACCTTAGCAGTTAAGTCCCATATGATTTCACACACATTTGAGCATTTGAATTTTGAAAATTCTGCACGCTAATCAGTTTCGCCATTGTACATAACTGCTGCAGAAGCCACAGCTTCAGCATCATTTTCATCCGGAAAGTTACTTACGTCACTTTCACAACTGAGGTTCTTTGATAGTGCTTCGCACACGGTATCCTCCGTTAGTAAAATGTCACTTGTACGTGTCATTTTCACATTAATGTCCATCATACGAGCGATTCTAGGCGCTTCAGTCTGGAACCGCGCGACCGCTACGGTCGCAGGTTCGAATCCTGCCTCGGGCATGGATGTGGTGATGTCCTTGGTTGGTTAGGTTTAAGTAGTTCTAAGTTCAAGGGGACTGATGAAAAATGGTTCAAATGGCTCTGAGCACTATGGGACTTAACATCTGAGGTCATCAGTCCCCTAGAACTTAGAACTACTTAAGCCTAACTAACCTAAGGACATCACACACATCCATGCCCGAGGCAGGATTCGAACCTGCGACCGTAGCAGTCCCGCGGTTCCGGACTGCAGCGCCTAGAGGGACTGATGACCTCAGATGTTAAGTCTCATAGTGCTCAGAGCCATTTGAACCATTTGTCCGTCATATGCAGCGACAGAAGAGTTATACAACGTGTACTCCAGGGTCACAGTGACCCTTTGAATAACATTGCTATCAACTTAGGTCAAATATCTAACAACTTAGAACGACAGCCCTCTGATAGGTCTCACTCAATGCTGAATTTAAATTTGTGGGAGGAGGCTTTGAACCTGTGATGGCGTATGCACAGTAACAAACAAAAAACTTCAGAGTAAGACTGACCCTGGTGTAAGATTCTAGGGTTAAAGACAAGAGTCCTGGAGAACCCGCTTCGTAGAATACGTTATAGAAAAGTCACCACGTGAGTTATGGGTTTATTTTGTTTTGTAGACACCGAAGTTGTACGGAGTTACCTGCAACAAGAGCAGAAGCCGAATCCGCGCGCAGGCACGCCGGGAATGACGAAAGATTTGCCCTCGTCGGTGCTGCAGAGCTGTATCGGCCGGCGGCCGAGAGACGGACAGCGCATGCGCCGTGCGCCGTTTGCCGCACAGTAGCAGGCGCGCGCCGCGCCTAATGGCCGCCGGCTCCCAGGCAGGCCGCGATAGCCGCGCCGATAGCGCCGACACACAAACACGGCCGTCTACACTCGTACAATTACCCGCGGCTCTCCCTCCTCTCATTTGCCTGCCTCCCTCCGTTTATTGTTTTCCTCTGCTGCCGCCGCCCGCTTGCTCTCTCTTTCGGTCGCGGTCGGAACCCGCCCCGAGAGCTTGGGAAAAGCCGCGAGACACATTAATCGAGCGCGCGTGTACTTGGCCGCGTACCAGGGCATAAATACACGACTCCCGCCGGCCCCGTGTGACTGCGGCGGGCGTCGCCCACGCCGCTTTCAGCGCAGGCCGTTCGGATGAAGTTATTACGAGCGTTTAATGGTAATGCGCGACCGGCGCGCTCTCGTGGGGTCCGCCCGTAAAGCAGACGAGCCGCACTCGGCGAAATCTGAGCGCACCACCTCCCGAGGACGACGTAATTGGCGTTGATAGTCCCGTTTACATTTGTCGCTCATTATCACAATATTTTTATTAGCTCGCAATCGCCTCGTTTCATTTTATGTTTTGGCAGACTTTTTTTGAGAATTCCATGACATTTCTCCTGTTTGATGGTTGACGTTTCATCAAAACACACTGACGGGTTCAAAATGGTTCAAATGGCTCTGAGCACTATGCGACTTAACTTCTGAGGTCATCAGTCGCTAGCCAGCCGCGGTGGTCTCGCGGTTCTAGGCGCTCAGTCCGGAACCGTGCGACTGCTACGGTCGCAGGTTCGAATCCTGCCTCGGGCATGGATGTGTGTGATGTCCTTAGGTTAGTTAGGTTTAAGTAGTTCTAAGTTCTAGGGGACTGATGACCACAGCTGTTAAGTCCCATAGTGCTCAGAGCCATTTGAACCATTTTTTGAATCAGTCGCCTAGAACTTAGAACTAATTAAACCTAACTAACCTAAGGACATCACATACATCCATGCCCGAGGCAGGATTCGAACCTGCGAACGTAACGGTACACTGACGGGAAAAAAGCTGCAACACCGAAAATGTTTAAAGTAGAGTAATGAAATGTACGGAATACGTTTGTCTAGGTGACGTCCTTAAGTGATGAACATTGCGAGAACACATGACACAGTAAATGTGAAATCCTGGTACGTTAATAGCCGGTCTAACCGCCAGAATGTTCACTGGAAGCATACAAACGTATAGCAGAGGTGCCTTCCGCCACGAGTTACCGTTGTTTAGAAGTGTTGTGAACCACTCTCCCCCTCCCATCCCACCACCATCCACCCCCCCATCCAATAGGCAACAGACGGTTTTTGTTTTATTCACAAATAAATATATATGCTTGCTTCAAGCCAATTTTTGTCTTCTGTTCCATGAATTTCGAAACAAAGGGTGACGAAAAAATCCTGTTGATGTGTGCAAATGGAGACTGCTCTATTGCGACATAGGGCATGTCAGGACAGAATTTTAATATCCCGAAATGGACTGATGAGCCAGAATATTATGACCACCTAGTCAACCTTTAGAACGCAACACAGCAGCGATTCTTCTTGTCACGAATCTTACAAGCCCTTTTGACAAACCTTTTGGAGATATCTGACAACATATGGCACCAGACGTCTAAGAAGAACTCACGCAGTTCCTGTAAATTAAAGGCCGGTTGTTGGTGGACGGGCAGCCGTCGCCCGATTGTGTCTCAGATGAGTTCCATCGGGTTCGTATCAGTCGAATTTGGTGGACATGACATCAACCTGACTTCGCTATAATGCCGCTCAAATGACTATAGCACGATTCTGGCCTCGTGACACAGACGGTTATCTTGCTGAAAGATGCCATCGCCTTCGAGGAATACGTCAAGCATGAATAATACTGTTCACACTGTCCACATCTGTCATGATGTCTTCGAGCACGACCACAGGTCTCATGTAAGCCAAGATGAATGTCCCTCTTAGAGTAATAGACGCTACACGTGTAAGAAACAGTACATCATTCCCCTGAACAGCTACCCGAAACATGCGCTAGCACAAATGAATTGTTTCTCACACGGCCTACATTAAAGGTAAAGTAATTAATGCTCAAGGGTAAATAAAGATGTGATGAGAAGTATGTAAACTGGATTATTTTTAATGCAGCCCCGTTAATTCGTTGATGCCCAAGATTGATGCTGTGTTCGAGATTCATCTACATCTACATCCATACTCCGCAAGCCACTTGACGGTGTGTGGCGGATTGTACTTGGAGTGCCTCTATCGGTTCTCCCTTCTATTCCAGTCTCGTATTGTTCGTGGAAAGAAAGGATAGCGGTATGCCTCTGTGTGGGCTCTAATCTACCTGATTTTATCCTCATGGTCTCTTCGCGAGATATACGGAGGAGGGAGCAATACTGCTAGACTCCTCGGTGAAGGTATGTTCTCGAAACTTCAAGAAAAGCCCGTACCGAGCTACTGAGCGTCTCTCTTGCAGAGTCTTCCACTGGAGTTTATCTATCATCTCCGTAACGCTTTCGCGATTACTAAATGATCCTGTAACGAAGCGCGCTGCTCTCCGTTGGATCTTCTCTATCTCTTCTATCAACCCTATCTGGTACGGATCCCACACCGGTGAGCAGTATTCAAGCAGAGGGCGAACAAGTGTACTGTAACCTACTTCCTTTGTTTTCGGATTGCATTTCCTTAGGATTCTTCCAATGAATCTCAGTCTGGCATCTGCTTTACCGACGATTGATTTTATACGGTCATTCCATTTTAAATCACTCCTAATGCGTACGCCCAGATAATTTATGGAATTAACTGCTTCCAGTTGCTGACCTGCTATATTGTAGCTAAATGATAAAGGATCTTTCTTTCTATGTATTCGCAGCACATTACACTTGTCTACATTGAGATTCAATTGCCATTCCCTGCACCATGCGTCAGTTCGTTGCAGATCCTCCCGCATATCAGTACAATTTTCCATTGTTGCAACCTCTCGATATACTACAGCATCATCCGCAAAAAGCCTCAGTGGACTTCCGATGTAATCCACAAGGCCATTTATATATATATTGTGAACAGCAACGGTCCTACGTCACTCCCCTACGGGACACCTGAAATCACTCTTACTTCGGAAGACTTCTCTCCGTTGAGAATGACATGCTGCGTTCTGTTTTCTAGTGACTCTTTAATCCAATCACACAATTGATCTGATAGTCCATATTCTCTTACTTTGTTCATTAAACGACTGTGGGGAACTGTATCAAACGTCTTGCGGAAGTCAAGAAACACGGCACGTACCAGGAACCCGTGTCTATGGCCGAGTCTCGTGGACGAATAGCGCGAGATGGGTTTCACACAATGGTCTTTTGCGAAACCCATGTTGATTCCTACAGAGCAGATTTCTAGTCTCCAAAAAAGTCATTATACTCTAACATAATACGTGTTCCAAAATTCTACAACTGATCGACGTTAGAGATACAAGTCTATGGTTCTGCACATCTGTTCGACGTCCCTTCTTGAAAACGGGGATGACCTGTGCCCTTTTCCAATCTTTTGGATCGATACGATCTTTTAGAGACCTACGGTTCAAAGTGAACAAACCCGTCCTATCTATTTCCATTTTACACTAAAAAAAATTGTGTTTTGCGTGGAATCTCATGGACTGGAGTAGAATTGTCTTCAGTGACGAGTTCCGCTTCGAACTGGCCACAATGACCAGCGAATACGTGTCTGGAGAGTGCCTCAACAGCAGTGGGATACCAACTATGCTGTCACCAGTCATACGGCCAAACAGCGAGGATTGTTGGTCTGGGGTGCCGTTCCATTTCATAGCAGGACCCCTTTGCTTATCATCCGCGGGAACTTACATCACAGCGGTTTGTCGACGATGTTTTGCTACCCTTCAGGCCAAGCCATCCTGGGATTACATTTCAGCAAGATAACGCCATCCCGCACACGGCGAAAGCTTCTACTGCTTGCCTTCGTGCTTGTCAATCCCTACCTTGGCCAGCAAGGGTGCCGGATCACTCCTCAATTGAGAATGTTTGGAGCATTAGGGTAGGGCCATTGAACCACGTGGAATTTTTCACGACCTGACGCGCCAATTGGCCAGAGTTTCGCACGATATCTCTGAAGAGGACACCCAACAACTCTATCAATCAATGGCATCTACCAGTTTCTGTCCCATTTAGGTAATTGCTTCGTGGTTCGTCGTTTCTTTTTTCTTTTTTTTTTTTTGTCTCAGACCTATTTTTCCCCCGCCCCGCCCCGCCCCCCCCCCCCAAATGTGTACTTTTTTTTTTTTTACAAAAGAACCAACTTGCTCAATTTGCGAAGCTCTTTCTCTTCCAGTTTTTCTGAAATTGTAATCATTTCTTTGTGTGTACATGGAGATCACATCTACCGGTTTCCGTCCCATTTAGATATTTGCTTCGTGGTTCGTCGTTTCTTTTTCCTTTTTTTTTTGTCTTAGACCTATTTTTCCCCCGACACCCCCCCCCCCCCCTCAAATGTGTACTTTCTTCGTCACCACTCTTGGCTTCTTTCGTCGTCTACTTACGATACTCTTACGGGTGATCAGCAAGTTTCCAGCGAACTGTCGGCTTGGTATCTGCTGTCGGCAGATGGAAGCAAGATCTTTCCCACAAGGTGCGCACTTTATAGAGCGGTCGGCGGCACGGCGACGGCTAACAGGCGCCGCGGACGTGCCGCCATGTCGTCCGCTGCATGCAAACTGCGACAGCACAAGGCGGGACGGCGCGGACGCCGCTCACACTCGTGAGGTCGGCCCGACTCCGCGAGGCGACCGGTAATTGACAGATCCGGCCGGTCGTTGCACGCCCGTAGGAACTCCTGTTTATTAGCCTCGTACCGGCGTTCTGCTTTCCGCCGCCACCAGCGCACGCCAACACGCTGTGCCTGCGTCTGACCTTCTACAGAAGCTAGTTGCGGTTGTGGTCGTAGTTGAATAGCTTTTTTCCATTTGACGGCGACATCTCTTTGGAAATTATATATTCAATCTTTGCACTGAGTGACTGTATATCCACTGCAACTTCATGTCAACAGATTTGGCCCAAGTTCGTGGGGCGTTCAGTAAGTAATGTAACACAGTTTTTTTCCGAAAGTAGGTTGCTTATATTCGGGATTCCAGTACACGGTATCATTCCCCACTCTTTCAGCTAACAAACCCTATGCAGGGTGAGTCACCTAACATTACCGCTGGATATATTTCGTAAACCACATCAAATACTGACGAATCGATTCCACAGACAGAACGTGAGGAGAGGGGCTAGTGTAATTGGTTAATACAAACCATAAAAAAGTGCACGGAAGTATGTTTTTAACACAAACCTACGCTTTTTAAAATGGAATCCCGTTAGTTTTGTTAGCACATCTGAACATATAAACAAATACGTAACCAGTGCCGTTTGTTGCATTGTAAAATGTTAATTACAAAAAAATTGTTCAAATGGCTCTGAGCACTATGGGACTTAACGTCTTAGGTCATCAGTCCCCTAGAACTACTTAAACGTAACTAACCTAAGGACATCACACAACAACCAGCCATCACGAGGCAGAGAAAATCCCTGATCCCGCCGGGAATCGAACCCGGGAACCCGGGCGTGGGAAGCGAGAACGCTACCGCACGACCACGAGATGCGGGCTGTTGATTACATCCGGAGATATTGTAACCTAAAGTTGACGCTTGAGTATCACTCCTCCGCTGTTCGATCGTGTGTATCGGAGAGCACCGAATTACGTAGAGATCCAAAGGGAACGGTGATGAACCTTAGGTACAGAAGAGACTGGAACAGGACATTACGTCCACATGCTAACACCTTTTTATTGGTCTTTTTCACTGACGCACATGTACATTACCATGAGGGGTGAGGTACACGTACACACGTGGTTTCTGTTTTCAATTACGGAGTGGAATAGAGTGTGTCCCGACATGTCAGCTCAACAGATGTTCAATGTGGTGGCCATCATTTGCTGCACACAATTGCAATCTCTGGCGTAATGAATGTCGTACACGCCGCAGTACTTCTGGTGTAATGTCGCCGCAGGCTGCCACAATACGTTGTTTCACATCCTCTGGGGTTGTAGGCACATCACGGTACACATTCTCCTTTAACATACCCCAGAGAAAGAAGTCTAGAGGTGTAAGATCAGGAGAACGGGCTGGCCAATTTATGCGTCCTCCACGTCCTATGAAACGCCCGTCGAATATCCTGTCAAGGGTCAGCCTAGTGTGAATTGCGGAATGTGCAGGTGCACCATCATGCTGATACCACATACGTAGACGCGTTTCCAGTAGGACACACTCTATTCCACTTCGTAATTGAAAACGGAAACCATGTGTGTACGTTTACCTCACACCTCATGGTAATGTACATGTGCGTCAGTGAAAAAGACCAATAAAAAGGTGTTAGCATATGGACGTAATGTGCTGTTCCAGTCTCTTCTGTACCTAAGGTCCATCACCGTTCCCTTTGGATCCCTACGTAATTCGGTGCTCTCCGATACACACGATCGAACAGCGGAGGAGTGGTACTCAAGCGTCAACTTTAGGTTACAATATCTCCGGATGTAATTCACATTTTACAATGCAACAAACGGCACTGGTTACGTATTTGTTTATATGTTCAGATGTGCTAACAAAACTAACGGGGTTCCATTTAAAAAAAACGTAGGTTTGTGTTAAAAAACATACTTCTGCGCATTTTTTTATGGTTTGTATTAACCAATTACACTAGCCGCTCTCCTCACGTTCGGTCTGTGGAATCGATTCGTCAGTATTTGATGTGGTTTACGAAATATATCCAGTGGTAACATTAGGTGACTCACCCTGTATTCCAACATAATCTCCGTCCAGACCGGCGGCCTTACGGCACCTTTCTTGTCACCCCACTACTGGTCGACGTCGGAGACAACGTCTTGCGGCACCAATAACGCTCTCCATCGTCCACGTACTGCTTCTCGCCGAGTGCATCCTTC
Organism: Schistocerca cancellata; assembly: GCF_023864275.1. Classification (NCBI taxonomy): domain Eukaryota; kingdom Metazoa; phylum Arthropoda; class Insecta; order Orthoptera; family Acrididae; genus Schistocerca; species Schistocerca cancellata. The sequence continues at coordinate 462,418,246 of NC_064632.1, read as the reverse complement.
ATTGGGCCAAACAGATGAAAGTCGGAAGGCAAGGACCCCAGCAGGCCCACACCTCTCATTACCCCACTGGTGGACGAGTGTGTCAGCAGTGTGGGCAGAGGTGTTCAGTTGTGGAGCGAGGTGTTTGTTGTCCGCCCGGCACCTCGAGTGAGAGTGTCCGCACGTTCGGACATTTCAGGGATCATTGCTGTGTGCGTCCGGCCGACACGCGGGAGGTCGGACAGCTTTGCGCGACCTTGAAGGATGATGACAGACGACTCTCCTGAAGACTCACCGTGCTCGTCTCCGTAGACCAGGGCCGGCCAAACGCTGCACAGTGTGCAGACGTGTGCGACAGCGACATCTGTTATTAGACATGTGTCCTAAATGAACGGCGGCGGCTCCACTTCCCAGTTTATGTGGTACAAGCAAGAGCGCAACATACCCAGTCTCGTTTACCCCTGTTAACCGTAACCTTAACAGAGAAGTACTGAGGAATGGCAAGTACTGTGAAAAAGCAAAGGACGTCGTTTGAAAATGACTGGGAAATGCAATTCTTTTTTGTAGCCGTTGCTCAAAACTCACAAAGTTTGCTGCGCCGCCGAATAATAGGCGGCCAGCGTAAGTTATAAATTCAAAGACACTGCAATAAATATCACAAAGACGAGTGCAGTGTACTCAACAGTGAAGAAGGCAAGCAAAATTAAATGTCCTTAAGAAAATGGATGAGACATCAAATCGGTTATCATTTCTCATGACCGTTGATAAACGTCTTTGGATTTATTCCATTCACAATTAAAAATTATTGTTTACTAACTGTGCATTATTGCCTCATTCTGCTCAATGTTACATTATTATCAGGAAAGTTGGTCATTAAACCGATTATTCCAATGTATACTTACATCTAGAGATTTTTTTTTTTTAATGTGTGAAGAGCTACGCTCAGCTGAAGTCGATAAAACATAACATTCATCTAATTGTCGGTTATTATGCAGATTTCAGACGTAACTGATGAGAGACATAGCAATAATGGTATTGAAATAACAGGTGATCATCGAGAGGTCTGCGGTCGTCATTCTGTTCAGAGGTCAATGAGACAGAAATTATGTGGGTGTAACTGAGGGCACCGAGAATTAGAAACCTTGCATTAGTTTAATGTTATTTGAAATCATGAATAAGGTTCGCTGGAAGTCTCTAACTGCTCTCTTTCTTAAATACTAGATCAAAAACATTACTCGTATTTACGTGCCGTCAGTCAAGCTGCCTTAATAATAACCCACCGTTGTTAACTGTATTACTTGTCTTACTGGGTTAAGCTGTTGACATAAAAGTAGACGTCTCAATGAGTACACTGTGACAGTATTTTAAATGTTTAATACGCGAAATACCTTCCCATGGTTGGCGACAAGCTCTCAAAAGAGCACTAGAATACGCCGGTACATCAAATGGATAAAGCGACGCCTGTGCGTAGAAACATGCACTACATGAACGCTGACGGCTGCGGCGTGCACACTGTGACCCGGAAGTTGCACGTGTGCAGGAGCACCGCACGCGTGCAGAATTTCTGGCCGGCCCTGCCGTAGACATTCTATAAGCACCTTGCGATGCTCTGGTTTTCCGCACAAAGACACTCAATGACAGCTCCCCCTTGGAACTCACTTCTTTGAAGGCTACGTATAGCGTCGCCACCTATCGGAACTTCATTAAGATATGGGCGCTGAAGCGGGAATTCTCCACGGTGTCTCACGACAAATTCCACATTATCTGAACCGAAACTGGGAGAAAAAAAAAAATTGTTGCATTAGTTGTAGAATGCCCCTCATAATTTCTAGTACAGCTGCTTCCAACCCGCCTGGAAATGTGCGGGACCCTACACAGAACAGGACTAGAAAGGGATATTGGACTTAAACAAAGTAAATGGAGTTCGCGTCAATAGCTCAGTGGTGAGAGCGACTGACTGCCATACAGAGGATTCCGGTTTGCTTCCCGGTACTGCCAGGGATTTTTCTTTGGTGCTGGAAATGGAACAGACTGCACTCAGACTCGCAGGCTAAATGTGGAGCTACTTGAACAAATAATTGTGGTTCCACGTCAACGAAATTAAGAGCTGTGTGCTGACTTCACGCCCCTCCACACTGCATCCAGTGATGCCATTGCCTGAGGATCACACGGCGGCCGGTCGGGACCGATGGGCCCCCTTGCGCCAGCAGACGGAGTTTACGTTATGCTTACGTAGGTGACACGAACGGTCGCAGTTTGATTCACGGTAGAGCTTCAAGGAAATGTCGAGAAACCTGAACTGGCAGAGCCTTGAAATTTCAATGCTCCCGCGAAAGCCTACCAAGTTTCAAAAACCAATATTAATTGAAGAACCTACAGATACTCTACAGCCCCCGTGTACTAGTCCCTCAGGGATCGTGCAGACAAGATTAGACTAATTACAACAAGCACAATCTCAGCAGTCATTCTAGTCGTTCTCCACACGCGATCGGAACCGGCAGAAACCCTTACATGTGGTTCAATGCTAAGTACCCTCTCGCATACAGTACACAGTAACTTGCGAAGTATATAAGTAGGACTAAATCACTATTACGCAATATCACCAACAAACTTTGCAATCTAGCTAAACTTTAGATCGAGAAAGAGTTAATACAAATTTTTAAAGTGAAAAATGTTATCGGCCAATACACCTCTCATACTCCAAATTCTTTGGGTTGATCGCATTTGTTTTCATTGCTGTTACAGTCGAAAGTGTACTCCAGAAAGTTGTGGTGAATGGACCCGGTATCCTTGACTTTTCGGCTGCTTGAGCTGGGTGAGTATCGTATATGTGAGAAGCATCTTGAATTACGGAAATGAAGGCAAAACATTTTTCAACAGGGCACAGAAATGTGCTTTGACAAATGGAGAACTGATGAAGTATGGATTCCAAGAACAGCAGCCTTATTCATCAGTTTATACATCCTCAGACTTGTACACATTCCCCTATCTAATAAAAAATTTTTGGTCCACTGAATAGACTTTAAGTACTTTGCAGCCTTTACATAACCACAGTTCAGGGATGCAATATGCAGCCTACTTAGGGGAAAATGTTTGAGCGCGTTGCTTGGAACTAAGAAGGGACTACATCGAAAAAGAAATGCACTTGACTTAAATCATGTATCGGGCTGTAGTGAGTACTAGCGTTGAGAGGATATTATACAGAATGTTCAATTGTCCAGGTACCTGTAGGTGACAGTGTTCGGAGATACGGCTAGACCGCAGCAAAGCCCCTACACTTCACCTGTCCGTCTGTCTGCTACGTTACGCACAGCGAAACCGAAGAGGGCAACGAAGCCTCAGAGTCGGCAGCCAGCCAGCGGTGATACGGATTTGCATGATCGATGCCCAAGTTCAGGGTTCGCGTAATTAGTTGTAAACATGGTCAGCTTTCCTCGCATTGGAGGCAATTACCCGTGACAGCTAATTAAACTAGGAATCACTCAGCGCGAACAAAGCTGTGGACAACGCGCCGGCGCGCCCGAGACACTTTATGGCGCACTTTTTCAGCTCGCCTCATTTCTCCCCCTCCCCCCTCCCATCCCCACCCTTGCGTTACCCCCTCCCCCCCCTCCATCACCTCTGGACGCTTTGATGCGGGCCGTGACAGGCTGCCCGCCTCGCGCAATTACTGGCGAACGAGGGCGCTGGACGCTGGGTCGATGACCACCCAGCTCCAGATGAGGAGAACACTTCCTTTGCGATAATCACCACCGTCTGCACGCAGGTGGGGAGTGAGGTGATTGGAAGCAACAGCTAAGCACACGCCAAAACACAGCAATTATAAGAAATTTAGTGTGCGGAATTTACCTCGAAGACACTGCATTTCACAACTCGTAGTATGTTGTTTTTGTTTCGATCACCAGGTTTATTTGTTCTGATGCACTTCTCAGTTTCTGACGCTTGCCAGGTACGCTCTAAATTTCAGCATAACTACTCTGACCCTATGTCCTCGACAGTCTGCTTTATCTAAGCCTGCCTTTGAGGTTATTTCACCCTATCATTCCTTCAACTACTGTTTTCAGTAACGATTCATGCCCACACACTTTATCTTCTTTATCAGGCTTTTTTTTTCTCTGTGACTTGTTGCCATTCATATTCGTTCCTTACTCTTCAACAGTCTCCTGCTATAATACATCAATCTTCTAATTGTTTTATTTCTGTCTTCCCCATTGTCCAGGTCACGTACCTATGCTACAAACCAAACTGTTTACAATTTTGTGTGCTGTACACTTCACTTTTGAAATGGCGAAGACACAGGCTCTACCTCTTAGAGCTGGACCAAACTGGCGCGTTAGATGTCATCTTATATAGTGTGTCCGAGTAGGAATGATCAGTATTCAGGTATATGGCAGGAACGATCCTTTGAAGCAAAATAATTAGTATGGACATAGTCCCTATTCCCAATCTTTTTCGTGATAAAACACATTTAAAGTAATTTGTTATTTATTTTCTGTATTATTCAATACAATGCCGGGTTTGCACATCTACACAAGTACAACCTGCCCATCGCATCCCACTCAGATTTAGTTATAAGTTGGCACAGTGGATAGGCCTTGAAAAACTGAATCCAGATCAATCGAGACAACAGGAAGAAGTTGTGTGGAGCTACGAAAAAATAAGCAAAATATACAAACTGAGTAGTCAATGCGCAACATAGCCAACATCAAGGACAATGTGAGCTCTAGAGCGCCGTGGTCCTGTGGTTAGCGTGAGCGGCTGCGGAACGCGAGGTCCTTGGTTCAAGTCGTCCATCGACTGAAAAGTTCAATTTTTTTATTTTCAGACAATTATTATCTGTCCGTCCGTCCGATGCGAGGTAACTGCGCCGTAGTATGGGGACGCCACAACTAAACAAACATCGAAACAGACGACGTCAGTCGACTACAGCGCACGGAAGAGAGAGTATTGCTGCTAACGAGGCTCCCTGGCTGGCAGTTGACTGTTCGCTACTTTGGACGAGAGTGCATTAAATACGTGAGATGTATTCCGTGGGCAATATGAATCCAGCAAATATAGCTCGCGACTTCAATAAAAATCGCACGGTTTTGCGGTGCGGTCTCAAAACACAGGCGCTAAACTTATTACAGTGAACAGAGACGTCATTGAACGAACGGACAGATCACAACTTTGCGAAAATAAAGAAAGTAAAATTTTCACTCGAGGGAAGGTTTGAACCAAGGACCTCTACGTCCACAGTGGCTCACGCTAACCACGGGACCACGGCGCTCCAACGCTTACATTGTCTTTCTTGTTGCCTATCTTCCACATGGAGTACTCAGTTTGTATATTTTGCTTACTTTTTTCATAGTTCCACACAACTTCTTCCTGTTTTCTCGATTGATCTGCGTTCAGTTTTTCAAGGCCTATCCACTGTGCCAACTTATAACTAATTCTGAGAGGGGTCCGATGGGGAGGTTCCCTTGTTAGTTAACATTACAACATGTGTTTTATAAAAATATGAATAGAAAAATACATATTTTAACACATTCACCTAGAAGAATTATCATACACGTCACATTACAGCTGTTGTACAGTTCACAATAAATGTTAGAATATCCCACAGTCAACTTCAGTGCATTTGTAGTCTCTTGGGATAACATGTTATGTTGCTGCCAGAGTGCCTCTGCGCGTTCCCTGACGAAGGCAGCACAGTCCATGACGTGACCAAGCAATTCATTTCATATATTCACCTTTCGTTTGTGCACCTCAGACTCCATCCAAACGATTGGAAGAAAATCTAATCGCGTCAGATCTGGCGATCTTGGTGTACTACCATGACCTCTCCAGCGATTAGGTTAAGTGCGGTTGAGATGTTCGCACACGCGTGTGGTAAAAGACGGAGGGGCGACGTTCAGCTGGAAGTACACGACGGTCTGCGTGGGCAGAGGAACGCTCTCAAGGTGTTAAACAAGCGAGTTTAAAAAAAATGCAAGTAATTCTGTCCCGTCATTCGCTCTTGAAAAATGAGCAATCAAAATGTTCTGATCACCTTGCAGTAAACATTGATCGAAAACCGAACTTGGAAATTTGAATTCACTGTAGCCTGTGAATTTTCCTGCGGCCATCGTTGATTATAACGCACGTTGCTAATTCCTTTCATCAGTGAATAGTATTAATGCAAATAAATGGCGATTGCCATTTAATCAGTGACAAAATTCAAGGCGTGTGGCGTTGTTGGCTATGTGAAGATTGTTGGTTGGTGTAAAAAAGGGGGAGAAGGGACCAAACTGCTACGTCATTGTTCCCTGTGAAGATAGTGAACACGCCACATGTGATATGGGTAAAATTTTTACACGTGTAATGTTCACCATACACGTTTCCGTAGGACACACATACGTGCAGAGACCCACCGTGTGCTGATAGCAGGACTACGCTGCACCATTTCCACAATGTGTTGCTATTCCTGCTCATGCTATTGACCTACGTGTTCGGAAGAAAAATGGGAAGTCGTGAACGGTACCTGTTTCGTGCAATGAGCTGAAAACTCTGCTAAACTACGATCAGGAATTTACGATATCGGAAAGCGGCGATGGTGTTCTTCGACAGCACGAGAAGCACAACCATCGCAGAAGCCGTAAAAGAACACACTATCTGCATATTTTTCATCAGTGTAAATTTGCGGCATTTTAGCCAACGCTTGTGCAAACACAGTTAACCGATGCTTCTCTCTGTCATACTCTCAATTCCAAGCAGTACTTCACTCACAACACACGATGGACAACAGTGTGTTCTACGGGCTAGCTTAATGGCAGGATGACATTCCGAGCAAAGAGGCTGAAACTAACGAGGTAGGTTGACCTAGAACAGAACATCGAAGGGGCTGGTTGGGTAAGGCATATACGTGTGCGCCACTAACCCAACAACAAATGTACACTAAATATGTGGTACCTCGGAAACCGTTTGAAATAGGGCGTATGTCCATATGTACCTTTTTGCTTTAAATGTGCGTTCCGATCGTATCCCCGAATATTCATCATTCCTCCTGGGACACCATATATCTATATATCTACGAGTATATAGAGGACGTCTCTCCCACGAGTAATCAGGCACAGTTTTTCTGGTGTCTCAGTAGATATCTGCAGTTCGGTATTTGCATTTAATAGCGTCGGTTTGTTTCCAGTCACAAGTACCATTATTTTTAAAGCGATATTTCGCGTGCTCATTCAGTAGAGCCCTCTAAAATCAGTCCAGTTTCACTCCAGGAGCTACAGCACCTTCCTGATCCGAGCTTACTGCTACCCCGGAGCCTGCAGCGCAACCGAATCCCTGCTGGAATGCTGTTTATTCTTCGAGTTTTACTGTTCGTGTTAACACGTATCACTAAAACGACTATCAAACTGGACTACTTTTAGAGGGCTCTTCCGAATGAGCACGTGAAATTTCGATTTAAAAATAATTTTACTTGTGACTGGAAACAAACCGACGCTCTCCATTGACACTGGACGACGCACGAAAGACATGATGAGGACTATCTGTTTGGGTTGACTCCAGTTACGCAATGCAAAAAGAGAAACTCCAAATATCTGCCGAAACACCAGAGGAAATCCTCCCGACGATTCTTTGGAGACACACACACACAGACACACATATTATATATATTCGCTGGAGTGGCGGACTTAACCTCCATTAGCACGACTGCGTGCACAATGGGTCGTGCAAACACGTCTTTGTGGTCGCTGTCAGCCGCCGCCCCATAACACGGGCCTGTTGCCGGTCTGCGTGGATGAAGCCCTCCCCCACTGTTATTACTATTATTTTTAAACATTTTGCGGTCAGCCGTCATTACAGGCGGCGCGTTCTCGACTTAGGACCCTCTTCCCGCAGCGCTGAACTGCCATTTACGGCAGGACAGTCCGCTTTCCGTCCGCTTTTGACTGTCTTCCTGATGCCCCTTGATGGACGGTTTCGCAGCGAGGTTTACTGCCCCGAACAGGGCCGTGTTTCCTCCAAAGGCTGGAAGTCCTTGCCGAAGACGTACCTCCTCCGTTAATGTCGTGTTTAAAGCGCAGGCGCCCGGCATTTAGTACGCGTTTTAACGTCTTCTTATTACGAAAGCGATGGCCACCGTGAATGTCGCAAAACAACACGTAGCAACACGTCATTTCTTTCCTCTTCCTTGTCTTCTCTTTTGCACGTTGCTGGTGAACGAAAATATAGCGATTTGTGTACAGAAACGGCAGTGGCACTATTTGCTGAGTCACACCGATACTTCTTGACAATTGAGGGTTGAATAATACTTAGGCGGTTTTTTGTTCTACTGATTTTTGTTTGTATGAACTAGTTTTTGGGTTATTAGGCCACCTCCACATAACTACTGGCTATTGTTTACAAGGACCTTGTGTTCTTACGCACCAAACAAAGTGGTTCAAATGGCTCTGAGCACTATGAGACTTAACATCTGAGGTCATCAGTCCCCTAGAACTTAGAACTAGTTAAACCTAACTAACCTAAGGACATCACCACACATCCATGCCCGAGGCAGGATTCGAACCTGCGACCGTAGCGGTCTCGCGGTTCCAGACTGCAGCGCCTAGAACCGCACGGCCACTTCGGCCGGCACGAAGCAAACATTCTGGACTAAGATACAATGCACTTACATACGACCTTTACTTGTGGTATTGTTTTGGAATTGTCAAATGGGTCTTTTGACTGTTTGTTCTGTAAAACTGTTCTATAACATAAAAAAATCACATTTTATGGTTTGTCAGTACCATGTATGACAACAATCAGAATTATTTAGAATACACGTTATTACAAATTTACAGTTTTTTGGTATTAGTTGTGAACAGTTGCACTAGACATTAATTGTTGGTTGTAACCAGCGATGTTTTCTTTGGCGGTTACATTTTGTTATTAGAAAATTGTGCATTAATATATACCAAATATCACATTGTTACAACTGAGTTGCAGTTAGGACTGTAAACACATAAGGGATATTACATTATATTGGGGTGTGAATTTGTTTACTATTGGGGCACTTTGTGGTTAGTAGCAGGTTTACTTTAGTGTGGAAAGTTTAAGAGTGGTGATGTGCTCAGTTGCAACTGGTCATTTAGGAAAAGCTGTAATTAACAAACACTTAGCCCTAAATCCCCAGCTGGTCCTAAATCACCAATTGCAATTGAGCTCATCACCACTCTTAAACTTAGACAATAAAGTAAACCTGCTACTAACCACAAAGTGTCCCAATAATAAACAAATTCACACCTCAATATAATGTAATATCCGTTATGTGTTTACATTTCTAACTGTAACTCGTTGTAACAATGTAATATTTGGTATATATTAATGCACAATTTTCTAATAACAAAATGTAACCGCCAAAGAAAACATCGCTGTTGTACAACCAAAAATTAATGTCCAGTGCAACTGTTCACAACAAATACCAAAAAATTGTAAATTTTTAATAATGTGTATTCTAAATAACTCTAATTGTTGTCATATATGGTACTGACAAACCATAAAATGTTATTTTTTGTGTTAATGAACAGTTTTACAGAAGAAAAAGTCAAGACCCGTTTGACAATTCCAAAGACGATACCACAACTAAAGATCGTATGTAAGTGCATTGTATCTTAGTTCAGAATGTTTGGTTCGCAAGAACACAAGCTCCTTGTAAACAGTAGCCGGTAGTTATCTGAAGATGGCCTACTAAGCCGAAAACTAGTTCATACAAATAAAAATCAGTGGAACAAAAAAACCGCCTAAGTGTTATTCAACCACCAATATTGAATTGTTCTATCAAGAAGCGATGGAAGAATCCATAAATAAGACTTCTTGCCAAGTTGTTTCTTGTCAGCAGTTCTATTCTGCTGTTGCCGGTGTATGAACTGTTGTTTCTGACTAAAATCACTGATTACAAAGAAACTTTGGCTGTGCACAACATGCTGAAGAAGACATGCACGTATTATTTAAAAACGAATCTGTTTTCAATTAGTCAGCGCCTATTATTGAGAGTTGGAGAAAAAGCCTAGAAAATGTCTCTAGCAATGTGGATTACAACGAGGTTTTAATTGTTCCACTAGCTGTTTTATTTGTTCTTTGCAGAAATTTCACCAAAAACTCCCGAAATCTTGTGTGCATGATTCCTTTCACCACTGTCTCATGAACACCATATTTACCTGCGTGGAAGTCTTCCCTTATCTGAGATAAAAAATAAAAAAAATAAAAAATAAATAAAGGAAAATAAAGTAAGCTCGTTCCATCTGACAGCTCGTTTCTCTACACCCTACATACATAATGCAAAATTCACTCTGAAGTGCGTGGCAGAGGGTACTTCTCGTTGTACTGTGAAATACTTTCCCACTGCAGTCATGTACGGAGCACCGAATGAATGAGTATTTAAATGCCTCTGTGCGCACTACTGTCTTCACGATCCGTACGGGATCCACCTGATATTGTTTCTCGTATATTTTGTAAATTTTCTTTCATAAGAAAATTTGCGTCTGTCTTCAAGAGCCTCTCCCTTGAACGAAACGACCCTATGACTGTACATGCTATTCTTCTTCGCATAAGTTCAGTATGCCTTGTTAATCCTATTTCCCATGGGTGCTATACACTTGAGCGATTTTTAACATGGGACTTGCAAGAAGTCTCCTTCGTGGACACTGCAATTTACCAGTGTCCTATAATCATGTATATTGACTAATACTAATTGTGACTCATTCATATTGTAGTCATAGGATGCTATGTAATTTTTTAAGGAGGTGCGAAATCCAACATTGCTGTATATTGAAGGCGAGCTAACAATCTTTGCATAGCATCAAAGTTTGTCAGAATCTGGCAGAATATCTGAGCAGGCAAGAGGCGATTTGAATTTCTAGCAAAAAGAACATGTCATGTCAATGGAGAGAAGTCTTCAAACGTAAAGGCGACTTTGGGCGCACCCCAAGGCAGTGTTATAGGTCCATTACTTTTCACACCCTATATAAATGACATAATGGATAACATCAGAAGTTCCATGAGGTATTTTGCGGATAATGCTACTGTACACAAAAAAATCGCAACGCTAGAAAATTCCATCGAAATGCAGGCAAATGAACGATGTCTGGTCTAGCGAGTGGGAACTGAACCTCAGCATAAGCAGAAGTAGTCTACTGCATGTATGCAGACGGAAGGATCAATTAGTGTATCATTATAAGATTACAGAACAGCCACTGGAAGCAGCTACTTCCATAAAATATCTAAGAGTATGCATATGGGTTGATTTAAAGAAGAACGACTAGAAAAAAAATCGCAAGAAAGACTGATGCCAGACTGAGATTCATTGAAAGAATTCTCAGGAAATGCAGACCATCAACAAAGGACGTAACTTACAATACCCTTGTTCGACCAGTACCAGAATTTTGATCGGCGGTGTAGGAGCCGTACCAGGTAGGATTGATAGAGAAAATAGAGAAAATCCAAAGAAGAACAGGTCGCTTCATTACAGGCTCATTTACTAAGAACGAAAGCGTGACAGAGATGATCAATCACCTCCAGTGGCAGTCACTGCAACTGCAAGAGTGATGTTGTGCAGCACTGTATGGTTTACTGGTAAAAGTTCCGAAAGCGTACATTCCTAGAAGAGATAACAAATATAGTGCTTCCTCCTACGAATATCTCGGAGAAAGATCATGAAGATAAAATTAAAGAGATTCGACCCCACACGGAGCCTTACCTGCAATCATTCTTCCCGTGACTGAAACAGGATTTGAGGGAAGTGACAGTGGTTCACGAGGTACCCTCCGCCACACACCGCAAGGTGGCTACCGGAGTATAGATGTTAATGTAGGAGAAGATATATAACCGCAATATCTGCGGAAACTTGAAAAGTCTTTTAGATTTCTATCAGTATTGTCTGCCAACTCACTAAGAAGATAACTTTAACAAGAAGAGTAGCATCACACGTCCTTAGGGCAAGCGTGAAATTTTTGCCTCTTCCGCTCAGTCCACCGTTAATGTGGTTTATGGTAACAAAATATCACGCTGAAAACATAGGCAGTTCAAACTGTGTGCAGCTTATGTATGAAGGTGAGTAACGATATCCAGTAAACTACATTCAGAGTTACTTAGTACCCGTGCAATGACTATTGGATACCAGTGTTGCCTGTGAGGAACATTGTCAATTAAAAGATTAAACTTGTTTTATCGGTGATCCTTGGAATAAACTTAAGCAGATAACTGTGTGTAATGTAAGCTCGCTGTTGCTGAGTAATAAACGCGGATATACATAAGTAGTTGGTTGCAGCTGTAGGGCGCACTTGGAAACTTGCCCCCTGTTCTCCTGATGGCTGCGTAACTATTGGCACGCAACGTCCAGGCAGCTCCACAACAGGAGTGCTAACTGTTCTTGAACTCGTCTGCGAACGCTGTGGCCGGCTTATCCTCTCGCGGATCAGATACTCCGGCGAGAGTTTAGCAGGAACGATGTGGACAGAGTACCGCGTCCACCGAGCTGTGTTATTCCCGTGCCGTTGCTACACTCAAGACGTTAAGTCTTTCGCGTCCAAGGTCTTTCATCGTTACAAAACATTCGTGGTCATTGCAGCGATGTGGCTCTTTGCTCATCTGCTTACGTAATACAGAGTACAAATGGGCTTGCTACAAATACGCCCTTTCTGCAAGAGCGAGTTAAACTTGAATACGGATCGATCTTCTGAAACTGGTTGCTTTTTATGGTGCAAATGGCTCTGAGGCAGGATTAGAACCTGCGACCGTTGCGGTCGCGCGGTCCCAGACTGATGCTCCTAGAACCGCTCGGCCACACTGGCCGGCGGTTGCTTTTTATAAAGGGCATAGTGGCAGAGGTGGAATTTTGTTTACCGTAATTAGTACCAGCCACAGACAAGTCACAAAAGCATAAGCTTCTATTAAAGTATTGCTCGCGTTTGCAGAAGAACTCTTCCCAACGTTAACGAGGGAGTAGAACTGCTCTTTAAAAGTCGCAACACCACAGTGATGAAATACTGAAATGTGTAAACACTTGCCTACAGTCCTCAGTTTCGCTGGTACTTTCAACAATAGAGGATAAGGATTGATGATACTGGAACAGGCTGTCATACTCGTTTCTGGATTCCTGATCAAACAGCAGAGCAGTTTTGTGAGATTGAATGACAAGGTAGACGTAGATGCATTCTTAAAACTGGGGCCTACGACCTGTATAAAGTTATTAAGTGATATCTTTTTCCCTTTATTACGCTGCATTTATTGTATTAAACAAAACTGTGTGTGTTTCTACGATCAGCTGCTTGTCCTTTAAGGAAAGATCACCCGATAACAGGCACAAAGTCAGAAATTAACTGATTTACGTGTAGAAGTTTGTGTAATAAACAGAGCCTACTTAAGGAAAAACATACGTCAGTATTTAACTGTACATAATAAACTTCTTTTAAGGTTTAGATGCTGGATTACATGTATGAAACAGTAAATAGAGTTGTTCCCAATTTTTAGGTGTGGCTCTACTGACGATGGTTTTAATACAATAGCGGTCCACAATAATGACCTCACGAACAGATACCTCTCACCATCAATGGTTATGCCATACAGTCCGAAACATGCTTAAAATTTGCATGAATGATCAGTAAAATTCGAGTTGTAGTTGCGGTTGCCAAAGGAACAGAAACAGAAAATAAAAATAGATTTGAAAGAAACTTCATCTCTGCATTTAATGGTACGAAACGATGGACTCCGTGCAAGACGTAGTTTTATTTGAAGCATTCAGTATGCAGCATATCGCATTGGAAGATGAAACTATGCCGATGAGCAGCACAGCTAACCCAATTTGAAAGAATTCGTGTTTCAATTCAGTTCAATAGGTACAAAGCAGCTAACTCAATAAACTGAATTCTATAATGCACCAAAAAGTAGAATAATAATCTGAAGGTCTGTGAAGTGTCAATGTTTGTTTGGCAAAGCATATCTGAAAGATTCTAACTGTTGAATATCTCAACAATATAACTGGGCTACGAGGGATGTCCATATAAAGTGGTGCATCTTATTGACGACAGGATCCAACGTTTTAAGAATAAGTTAGGAGGTGGTATGGGATGAGGTATATATAGAAAGAGGTACTAATGTTAAGTTCAGTACATTCCATTATAAACTAGTGCCAGAATCTGAAAGAAGGTTTACTAAAAAGTTATTTGTGAAGGCGGTTCTATTTACAAAACAAGTATTTGTAAAGTCTGTTAAGAAAACAAGTAAGTCATAGATAACAAAAGGAACTAAAATTTCAAATAAGAGGAAAAGGGAACTTTATATGGTGGCGAGAATAAGTCAAGATCCCAGTTACTTGCGTTCCACAAAAATACTGTAATATTTTAATGAAAGTCTTTAAAATGTCCAGAAATATGCATGTTCTGAGAGAAATTAATAATGCAGATAATATGGTTAAAACTATGTGGGACATTGTGAAACGGGAGTCAGGATAAGCAATATTTAAGATACGATAACAATTGAACCAAATGACAGTGCTGTGACTGATAATTTACAGATTGCAAATACTTCTAACAATTGCTATATAAATGTAGCAGAAATAGGATAAAATTACTCAGTTGAAGAAGCAATAGAATATATGAAAAAATCATTCCACAAACTAAAAGCAAGTATCAGAAGCATCCTTCACTGAAATTAACAGTATTATAAAGGTGCTGAAAAATAAAAGCTTATACGACGTAGATGAAATTTCGAACAATATTCTGAAAAGTAATTTTTCCCATACCGCTTAGAATATGCAATTTTTAAACGTCTTTATAAGAAAAGTGACAAGAAAAATTATAATACTTGTCATCGAGTATCCTTACGGACATCATTTTCTAAAATATTCGAGGAACTATATTCAAGAGCAGTATCACGTAGAAATAACTTACATAGTACATCACTGTTGGATTTTTAGAAGGGTTGCTCGACAGAGAATGTACCGGGTGATCAAAAAGTCAGTATAAATTTGAAAAGTTAATAAACCACGGAATAATGTAGATAGAGAGGTAAAAATTGACATACATGCTTGGAATGACATGGGGTTTTATTAGAACGAAAAAAACACCCCATATTGCTAGATGCGTGAAAGATCTCTCGCGCGCGTCGTTTGGTGATGATCGTGTGCTCAGCCGCCACTTTCTTCACGCTTGGCCTCCCAGGTCCCCAAACCTCAGTCCGCACGATTATTGGCTTTGGGGTTACCTGAAGTCGCAAGTGTATCGTGATCGACCGACATCTCTAGGGATGCTGAACCACAATATCCGACGCCAATGCCTCACATAACTCCGGACATGCTTTACAGTGCTGTTCACAACATTATTCCTCGACTACAGCTTTTGTTGAGGAATGATGATGGACATATTGAGCATTTCCTGTAAAGAACATCATCTTTGCATTGCTATTATGATCAGATGAAGTGCCATCTGTCGGAGATTTTTTGAACGTTTGTATTTTTTTTGGTTCTAATAAAACCCCATGTCGTTCCAAGCATGTGTGTCGATTTGTACCTCTCTATCTACATTATTCCGTGATTTATTCAGTTTTCAAATTTGTACCGACTTTTTGATCACCCGGTATTTTACACATTTACGTGACTTCAATAACAAAACATCTACAGGTCGTATTTTTGTGATCTTGCGAAGGCGTCAGAGTGCGTAGCTCACGTTACTCTCTTAGAAAAACATAAGTTGTACGGAATTGGTGCTTTCAGCAAAACCGGATCGGACAAACTTAAAAAAAAAAAAAACAGCACGCAAGAAAGTTGGCGCTGAATAATTCTAACCGTGTTGAAAGGAAAGGAAATTTTAGTTACTGGGCAGAAACCACGAAGGGAGTCCCAAAAGTTTTAATTTTCGATCCTCTCCTATTTCTTACGTATGTGAATGACCTTCCACTTAACATACACCAAGCAGAGTTGGCATATTCTTCCAGACGACACTAATGTTATAATAAATACCATTAGTGAAAAAGCAACATAAGAGATTTTTCATGATGTTTCTCATGAATTATTAAGTGGATCTCTGAAAATTGCCTCTCCTCTAATTTTGAGAAAATACGTTATACGCATCTCTGTAGAACACAGACATACCAACAATTGATGTAGCACATGAACAGGAGTTAGTGAGAGTGCTCAAATTTTTGAATGTACGTATTGATAAAAACCTAGGCTGGAAAAACCGTATTACTGAGCTTTCCATTCGAGTGAAGCTAATTTTGCTCTTTTTATAATTGCTAGTCTGGGAAACAAAACCAATCAATCTCAAGACATATTTTCCATATTTCCACTCAGTATTACCTTGTGGAATAATGACTTAGAAAGAAATGGATTGCACAAAAGGGAGCAGTAAGAACAATGTTGAGTTCACCCACGGTAGTGATTTAGGCACCTCTTCAAGGAGTTAAGCATTTCAACTGTACCAGCAGAATACATATATTCCCTAATAAGATTGGTCGTAAGTAACACATTACAGTTTGAGGAGAACAGTGATGTCCATACTTACAACAGCAGTGGAAAAAATGACCTTTATTACCCCATATTAAACTGTATTTCGTTGAGAAAGGTGTTCAGCATGCTGCAACAAAATATTATTATCATTTGGCCCATACCGTAAAGTATCTGTCGGGTGGTAGAGCAAGTTTTAAATCTATCCATAAGTCGTTTCTCCTGGACAACTCCTTCTATTCCTCAACGAATTTTTATTTAATAACTAGTAGCGTGTAAAAAAAGTAAAGAAGTTTTTAAAGTGTAGAGGTATGATTGGGACTAAAAAAGTACTATTAAAGTAATACTAATACATTTACATTTCCTGTAAAAATGGCGATAAAAGAACCGTTCAAATGATCTATGGAATATGTAACTAATAAATTATGGATTCAACTTAACATGCTGCATCACTGCCCAGAGGAATGACTAATAGTTGTACAGGGTACCCTCCGCCACGCACCGTACTGTGGCTTGTGGAATATGTATTTGGATCTAAAAAGGGAAGGAAAGGGTGAGAGATACCACGTGAGAAATTTATAGGAATAATCACCACCTGGCCATCCAGGTTGACGTTTTCCTTGTCTCGCTAAATTTCTGCTGGAGTATACTGGGACGTTTCTCTCAAGAAGGTCAAGCTGATTTCTTTTCCTATCGTCCCAATGAAACAGTATGCTGATATTGTCCGTGACGATATAAGATCTAACCTTCCTCACTTCTTAAGAGACACAGCCAAACGAGATTCAGAAAACTATTTATTGCGTAAACAGTAATTCCAGTAAGACTATTAAGAATGCTGATAACACAGAAAAAATGAATAACGCGTGGATTTTCCTGTCAACAGAAGAGACACAATGTGTTTACTTTCGCGCTTTACGGAAAACTAGAACTCCTAGACAAAGTAAACAAAAGTGCCGTACACCAGTCAGCTCCCACGTGACGTTGTGGTGTTGTTCCAGCAGCTAGCAAGTGAAAGGACTTCGCAGCGGAGGCCGTCGCTATTTTCGCATGAACTTTGCGGGATCGGAGGATAGCCTTTCTGTTGTGAGTCATTCAATTAGAGGAAAAAGGACACTGTGTACCTCCAACTATCTCACGTAAAAGTGAAAACTGGAAAAGGAGAGAAACGAAGCGTTTGAGAGGCGGCGCTATGGAAGGACTCTGGAAATTAGGTGGCTTGGTAAGGTGGGGAGGTCCTCGGCAGAATTGGTGAGGAGAGGAGCATGTAGAGAACACTGAGAAGAAAACGCGACAGGACATCCGTTAAGGCCGGCTGGTGTGGCCGAGCGGTTCTAGGCGCTGCAGTCTGGAACCGCGCGATCGCTACGGTCGCAGGCTCGAATCCTGCCACGGGTATGGATGTTTGTGATGTCCTTAGGTTAGTTAGGTTTAAGTAGTTCTAAGTTCTAGGGGACTGATGACCTCCGATGTTAAGTCCCATAGTGCTCAGAGCCATTTGAACCATCCGTTAAGACATAAGGGAATGACTCCCATTCTGCTACAGTGAGCTGTAGATGGTAAAAACTGAAATGGAAGACAGAGACTGGAATACATCTAGCAAATAACTGGAGACTTCGGGTGTAAGTACTCTGAGATGAAGGTTTTAGTGCAGGAGAGGAATTTGTTACGGGTCGCGTCAAGCCAGTCTATGAATGATGACACAAAAAGTACAGTTTACTAGATCCTTAAATGTAGAACGACCAGTGGATTGCGTTACAAAATAAGCAGAAGTAATTCAAAACTTCCTGCCAGATTAAGACTGTGTGCCGGACCGAGATTCAAACTCGGGACCTTTATGTTTCGCGGGCAAGTGCTCTCCCATCTGAGCTACCCAAGCACAACTCACGCCCGGTCCTCACAGCTTTACTTCTGTCAGTACCTCGTCTCCTACCTTCCAAACTTAACAGAAGCTCTCCTGCGAAACTTGCAGAACTAGCACTCCTGAAAGAAAGGATATTGCGGAAACATGGCTTACCCACAGCCTGTGGGATGTTTCCAGAATGAGATTTTCACTCTGCAGAGGGTGTGCGCTGATATGAAACTTCCTGACAGATTAAAACTGTTTGCCGGACCGAGTCTCGAACTCGGGACCTTTGCCTTTTGCGGGCAAATGCTCTACCATCTCAGCTACCCAGAGCACTTTGCTCGCGAAAGGCAAAGGTCCCGAGTTCGAGTCTCGGTCCGGCACACAGTTTTAATCTGCCAGGAAGTTTCATATCAGCGCACATTCCGCTGCAGAGTGAAAATCTCATTCTGGAGAAGTAATACAGCTGTACATACAGTTCGAACAATATCGTTGGTTTTATAGCGTCTCTCCAATATAAAATCTGGGTTCATCAGCTGTGCACGAGTTCGAAACACGTCCACGGAAGATACAATTCAGCAGTCGTTGTGATCACATTCGGTGGAAAATTTCAGACAGAATTCAGATGTTTCGATTCGTGAGCTACGCACAAAGAAACGGTTCAGAGTGAACTCAATGCTGCCAACTGCAAGCAGCTCGAAGTGGTCGAAGTGCGGCGGCGGAGTGTGGCCCCCCGCAGCGGCCGCGTCTGGCTTCCCAGGGCAGCCGGCGCGTTCTAATCCCGGGAGGCGGCCATGCAGCACTGACCTCTGACCCCGGCCGCTGTATTTCACGTACCGGCCGGCGCCGCATGTGGCGTACCGTACGGCAGCGCCAGCCACGCACTGGCTTTCAGCAACTCCTCTACCCGTCTCTTCCTAACACACACACACACACACACACACACACACACACACACACAGGCTCTCTCGTCACAGACACTACTATACTTGTCTGCACACCTGGTACCGGAAAAACGCAGACAATCCGGCATTCTGTTTCCTGGACAAGTGAACTGACCAACACTCTTAGACCGAGTAGAGGAAAGGCCTAGTTCGTGACTAGAGAGGCTGGGTATGTGTGTGTGTATGTGTGTGTGTGTGTGTGTGTGTGTGTGTGTGTGTGTAAGAGAGAGAGAGAGAGAGAGAGAGAGAGAGAGAGAGACTGTTGCAAGCCACTGCTTACATACTTACAGTATTTTCCCAGTACTGGAAATCTGCAGAGGAATTCCGCCTTATACATGACACCGTTGTATAGTTTTGTTTTCACCCAGTCATGTTTCAGCACTTTTTGGGCTATCTTCAGTGGGTTTATTTGCTAACTTTCTTAGTGAAGAATTGTTGTTATATGCTAACCTCTTGTGTGCCTTTTATGAGGTTTTGGCACTAAAGTATTTACACTTGTAAAATGAGCTATTATTAAGCGACAAATATTTTACATTAGTTTGCGTACAGTACACTGTTAAGACATACATTACCGTGTTGCGGCATTATATGTTGTTCATCTACGATAGGTCTATACGTTTTCGTTTTATAGTGATTTTGGTACTAAAATGGATATATAATTCACATGAAGTTATTAGACGTGTGTGATGGTAGCTATAAATTTAAAACACAATATGCAGCTTGTCTTCTGCAAACACAAAAGCGTTTTATATTTTTCTATTTGTTTTTCATTTCCAATTGGCAACTGCTGTATATCTGGTCCATCACCTCGAATGAGAGTGTCCGCACGTTCCAACGCTGCAGGAGTCACAGCCGCGTGTTGCCGGCCGGCACGTGGAACAGAGGACAGGTTTGCGCGACTTTTTCGAGATGACGACAGACGCCTCGCCCCACGACTCTCAGTGCTTTTGTTCATTGTCAGGGCTCCGAAGACGTTCTGCAAGCACTTATGAACATCTGCGATGCTCTGGATGTTCAGTGTAGGTTAGTATGCCGAATTCATCCTGTTTATTCGTCATTTATTCTGTCACACAAGTTTCAATCCACCTGCCCACGTTTTAAGATGTCTGTACCCTCTGAATTTTCACTCTTTCTGATGTCACCCAGCTAGATATTCATAGGGCGTACTGCCTCAGGTGGTACCCGACACACTTTTTTCACGACATCTTTAGTGAACCAACGAATTCTGGGTAATCACACCAATGGGAAAGAGAGAGAGAAATGTAAGAAATTAATTTTATCATTTTAAGTAATAATTTCGCTCTGCAGTGTACACATGTATAAAACTTTTCAGTGTTCATGAAACCCGAAGCTAAAAGAAGTGGGCCAACGTCTTTTACTCCAACACGTGTGACTCAAGTTCGAACACAAAAAAATTTATTGATTGGCGACTCCATAGAGTGCTGTGTGCACAACGACCATATACGTGAAATTAGATGGAAGGTCAGCGTTGGCCGTAATATTGATGGTTTATTGACAGCAAAATCGATTTTCAATCACATAGTGATCATCTTCAGTGCTGTGGTGTACAAATTAAACTCATAGGCACTGGTGTCAAGTTATAATCAGTAACCAAAGCTATGAAACAATCACCCAAAGCTAAAAGAAGTGGGCCAACGTCTTTCACTCCAACACGTGTGACAATTTGTAGCGAATCGACTGAGTATTGGCTCCATGAAGTCGACGCGGGCAATACCCTGCCGTCCTCAAACGCAACTTCCCTTCTCACGCGTGTAACAAGTGAACCGACGTCCATCTCTGTCGACATCGTTGGGGAATGAACTTCCATCCTTTATCTTCCTTTTTAGGATCCATTCACGACAGGGTGCATGACGACTGTGTAATTATGTTTTTATATCACTCATCTGCATTAACCATAGCAATACCAACGTATTTTCCATTTTTGCGCTCACCGTAAAAAGTTTAATAATTTCTTAATTTTGGTTGACTTATGTGAAAAAGATACTTTTTAAAGAGTGCTAATGACTCAGTAGGGTCTAGAAGATGAAAATATATTTTAGCACACGCTTCGCAACATCAGAACGCATTCAGTGACGTGTATTACCAAGGGAGGGGTTCTTTATGCCCAGCCTGAAACTAAAAATATTGAATGCGACATTCACTTGGGAAAGCGATATCGACTAATAAGACTTCTTAATTTTAATAATGAACAGCCTTAGTTGCACCGTTTGCCTAGAAATTTACCTAGGTTTCAGTCGGGATAAGCCAACCTTCTTCAGAATAACAGTATCTATCGTTTGTCCATAGTGGACATCGTCAAGCTAAAGCTACATATCCATAATTATCGTCAGAATGTAAAACTTATCTGGCACTGCCTCGGCCCCACTTCGCGACCGCGGTGCGGCAGCCACAAGTGTTGTCCTGGAACTCAAGCACTCGTGGCTGCCAAACCGCGGTCGCGAAGTGGGGCCGAGGCAGTGCCAGATAAGTTTTACATTCTGACGATAATTATGGATATGTAGCTTTAGTTTGACGATGTCCACTATGGACAAACGATAGATACTGTTATTCCGAAGAAGGTTGGCTTATCCCGACTGAAACCTAGGTAAATTTCTAGGCAAACGGTGCAACTAAGGCTGTTCATAACTAAAATTAAAATTTATACAGTTGCTGACAGGGCCGCGAAATGTTGAAGATATTTAATAAGACTTTAATTTTTGGGTCTGAAAAATTTAGAAGTATGCAGTCAGGTATAAGAAATCATTAAAAACAACAATAATTTTTTTAAAATTTTAAAATATAGAATAACTGGCTAGATTAACATAGTTTCAAAAGAGAGTTATAAAGAAACCCCCCCCCCCCTTAGTATTGCGAGGGTTAAACACGTTTTCTTATTGCTCATTTCGACTTGCAAACTATTAATGTTCTCCGTTCAGGCAAGTCCACGCGTTTCCACTTCGCGTCCTGTTTCACACACGCCACGGTTTAGCACCATAAACCGGAACTAGAAAAGAGCTAGCCCCGGGCACCTGCAGTGAGCGTCGCGACTAAACAGGAATCTCGAGGTACGAGCAGCCAGCCTGAGGCGTTCCTCATGTGTGACTAATGTGCGCGGGTACCCTCGCCGTGGGATACTCCGTGCCTGATAATGACGTCTTTGTGACCGAAACGACGCTGGCAGCAAAGAGGACAAACACCTTTTCCTTGGTCTCCTACAGAAACACACACGCACACACACACACACACACACACACATACACACACACACACAGGCGTGCTCGCGCGCCTGCTGCTAAGTGGGCGGATAGGGGAAAAAATTAAAGCAAATGAGAAAGAGAAACGCTCGTTTCGGGGTGCAAGGTCAGCCGGCCTGCTTTGTGCTGTGGGAGATCTCCCAGACTTTCGCTGATGGCGGAGTGCCCCGCTCTGAGCTTCTTGAGGCTAGCCTCATTGTGCGCTTCCCACTCTGTTCTCACGCAGATCACTCAGGGACGAGCGAGGACGCTACAAGAAGGAAGAGCTGCCGGCCCCGAGGAGGAGGAAGTGCAGAGGGGAGAGTGAAAACGCTTCCCCAGTGAGAGTACGGTCGCACTAGACGCTTCGCCACTCCTATCCACACAAAGGGAAAATGCCTCGCTCACAGATACGCTAATTTGGTATCTGGATAGTTCGGGAAGGCAGACAGCGTGTCCGCCTAGGCAGCTGCGCAGACTGCTAACCGAAGGGGCCTGGGTGCGAGCCCCGGCTGGGGACTGGGTTTCGTGTTGTCCTTACGTTCGTTTTATCATCACCGGAATTCCACTATTGAGATGGCCACAGGGGCACGCAGTCCAGTGTTGCGTGCACGCAGCCCTGAATAGTCGTATGGAAGTAGCACCTTGTACTTTGCCACTCACAGAAGCAATGTGACCAGCTTATACGTATTACTGCAGCACTTAGTGGATGGCTTGATAATAAGCTAAGGTCCGAAACTGGTCACCATTTAAAGGAAACCGAAGACCTGGTGCAATTCAGTCGGTTTCGTAATTTCATAGAATCATAGTACGTTGCTGCCTATTGCCATCTAGCAATTCATTGTTAACCAACTCAGTCGACGTAATATCTTCTTCCATCAATCTAAACCTTACGATATGTACAATCTGGTGTTGTCGGATCCGTCTTGCATTTAGTCAACCAAAGTTACTTTGGTCTTTTGGGTATTTTGCCACAGTTCGTTTACTTTGGTCTTTTGGGTCTTTTGCCACAGTTAGTTTCTTTGCATCTCAGTACATGATTTTCAGCTGCTATCGCATGTTCACTTTTATCTCTTTCCTCAGAAGTGGCTTTAGAAACCCCATTTGAGCCACCTGGATTTTCCTTTCCATCATCATCATTTTGCGAGTATTCCACGGGTTCATCTCCTCCGATCATGCTATTCTGAACGTCATTCTCCTTCTATTTTATTATCCGTCGCTACTTAGCACGAAAATTGTCGCAGCGGCTCTTTACAAAACTTCGCCGTTGTGTTTTCCTTAGTTATTTCGATTCTATTTCTTTAATTTTTCTGACACAAACAGCTGAAATGTCCTTACTGAGGGTTAAAAAGTCGCCCTTCACATGATAGTAAGTCACATTCGACGAACATCAATCACGTACATGTCCTTCTCTCCTCACTACCATGTAAGATCATCACAAACTGAAGATCGATCTACGCTCAAACTTCTGTCATCTTGTGATTGATAACAAGAAAGCGTTTCCAAATTTCTGCGTTGCGTGGTTCAAAAAAATCCTTGAAGTGATAAAAATGACACGAATATCGCACAAGTGGATCAAAGCTACGGTAGTAATGATGGCATTCACATCGACAATTCCTAAACTCAAATTTATGCGACGCGCACACAACGACAGGATGATACGGCGAGGAAGCATAAGAGGTTACCAGTGGCACAAAGCGCTGAAGATCAAGCTCCTCTCCCCTCTCCAAACAATTAATTACTGTGGAGGACATGTTGAGAACTGTGCTTTTAAAAGGAGTTATTTATGCTACTTTCCTGACCGTTAGTGGGCACCGAACGAAACGTGTGGTGTTTATGGGTATAGTTACAGAGCGGTGCCTCTGTAACAAATATGTTTGAAAAGCCGCTCTCAAAATCACAAATTACAGGGGGCTCCTATTTGAGCTAGGAACATGGGGAGAAAAGTTTTTGGTTTATCCCGGACTAGCGGCCAATCGTATAGCCATTCGAGCATCTGTCTTATTCTACCTACATTAGGCAAGGTTTGAATGACGAGCCAGAGCTCGCAGCCAGGGAAATTCTGCGGATCGATTAATCCCTTTTGCTAAAGATTTTAATTGGACTGAAATTAATTCTCGGGTAATGACAGCATTTGTATGTGCATTTGTGATGCAGCGTTCAGATTTTAAGTGCAAAAACAGTCATCCTCGTTCAGATTTTACGTGCAAAAACAGTCACCTTTGAATAACTCCGGACTGGAGCGAACCGGATGATTGAAATTTGTTCGTATCGGACCTTGGTCTAAGATAAATTTTAACCATTTGAATAAAATCTTGCTTCGTTTGGATTTTACCCGCAGGAAACACGTTTTTTCGGAGGATTTTGATACGCGCCGTTTCTAGATTTTGAACTTGTACCAGTTGGTTCGAACTTTGCACGAAGGTAAGTAAATGATTCAAATAAAAACCATATTTTCTATCCAAAAATCTTCATCCGTTGTTGAGATACGATGATTTAAATTTGAGCTAAATATAGCACGTAAAATTGGTACTTACGGAACTGGATCCACAGAAACATTATAAAGTGAATCAAATGAATAAAAATGAATTCTAAAACTGAAATTGAGAACTTGCTTTAAAAATCTAGCTTCATTCGAATTTTACGTACAAAAACATTTTTTTTGTGAGTTTCTTTATACGCACTACTTCTAAGTTTCATACTTGTGCGAATTGGTAAAAAATTCGTAAGAAGATACACAGATACATATATTTAATAGTATTCCTGTTGTCTTGTGAAAGCTTTATCCGTAGCCACGATATAAGCATGTGATATGGTTCCAAAGAAAAAAAAAATGTGTACCGGATATGTCGTCGCCCGAGTTGGAAAAAGTTTATATCGGCTGCCATGCTATGGCTGTCTAATGCCTCCGTTATGGTATAGTAAAAATTTGTAATCAGAATGAAAAATACTCCTATCATAATACAAAAAAGGCGAATATGTCCTGGGCAGAGGTAGGGATGTGAAAGAAGGGAACTAGTCTTTTGAATTATCAGGCAGCTTCACGACATTCACATGAAAATATCTTGACATAGAAATATTGGCGGTTTTTCTCGAGTGAACACTACTTTACCATCGCTGTGAGTTCTCTTAATTGCAGTGCAATTTATAGGCTTTAGTCCGTGATCATCTGACGAAAATTCAGAAAAAAATGGTTCAAATGGCTCTGAGCACTATGGGACTTAACATCTGAGGTCATCAGTCCCCTAGAACTTAGAACTACTTAAACCTAACTAACCTAAGGACATCACACACATCCATGCCCGAGGCAGGATTCGAACCTGCGACCGTAGTGGTCGCGCAGTTCCAGACTGTAGCGCCTAGAACCGCTCGGCCACTCCGGCCGGCAGGACATATTCACCTTTTTTTCTGCTATGATAGGTGCTTTTCATTGTGGCATTGCCGTTATTGATTAACGTTATCACAACCGTACTTGGATAAATAAGTCGACTCATTATAAAAGCAGTCCACTAATGGGTGAAGCCTATTGTCAGTGACCGGAAAAAAGAGATCTTGTGACAGTGATAAATTTTCAAAACTGGTGTAATCATAAAGGCAATGAAGCCTAAATCGCTGTTCGGGAAGAGCGAGAAAACTACCTGTTGGTTTGCGGAATACGCTTTTCGCGACAAAGACCCTGCTTTACGTTGCGGTACAGCCACTACAGCAGGAAGTAATTTTGCAACCATTAGCGACACGAGTCACCCGAGGCGGCAGGATTTGTGCTCTAATTGGCGCTGCTTCAGCGGAGACAGTTTCTGAGGTTTTCCCGTCAGGCGTCGCCGCCTGGCTCCGACGGTTCCCGCGTGGTTCCGTGCTGTTAGGGGCAGGGCGGCACCGCGCACTACACGCCACGTTTCGCCGCGGGGCGCGCCGCTTCCTGCCTCTGCTGTTTACTGCGGTATGCTGAGCACCGTCAACAAGTACGTCGCAGACAGGCGAGCGACGACGTCAGATTGGTATCCTCAGTCAGTGTCTGCGAAGTTGTAACTCTAACTTTTTCTCTTTATTTATCTTTACTGGCCTGTGAAAGTACGCTCATTAGTGGCTTATGGAGATACTGATGAGACAGGGAGATGCTCCACTGACGGATCGATCATGCGAGATTTTACAACACTATACAAACATCAAGCACATGACTAAGCACATTGCAGCAGCCGACAAGTGCAAGTATTATCGCACAGTCGGGTTAACAGCTCACGCAGCTAAATTGCTGACAACATGTGTGTGATTGAGTGAAGTCCTAAGGGACCAAACTGCTGAGCTCATCGGTCCCTAGACTTACACGCTACTTAAACTAACTTAAACTAACTTATGCTAAGAACGACACACACATCCATGCCCGAGGGAGGACTCGAACCTTCGGCGGGAAGGCCGCGCAATCCGTGACATGGAACGCGCGACCACTCCGCGCGGCAAGTTGCTGACAATAAAAAGAATGCAAAAGAAAATCTAGGGTCTGTCAGATGACGATCAGTTTGGCTTTAGGAAAGGTAAAGGCTCCAGAGAGGCAGTTCAGACTTTGCGGTTGATAATGGAAGCAAGACTGAAGAAAAATCGAGACGCGATCATAGGACCTGTCAATATGAATAAAAGTGTTGGACGGTTTGAAACAGTGCAAGATGTTGGAAATTTTGGGAAACAGAGGAGAAAACTATAGCGAAAGACGATATATACGAAAAGGAGGGAAAAATAAGAGTGGCAGACCAGGAACGAAGTGCTGGGGATAAGAAGGGTGTCAGTCAAGGAAGCAGCCTTTCTTCCCTACTGTTCCATCTAGCAATGGGGGAAATAAAACAATGGTTCAAAAGTGGGATTAAAACTGAAGGTGAAAGGCTATCAATGATATGATTCGCTGATCACCTTGCTACCGTCAGTGAAAGTGAAGAAGAATTACACGATCTGTTGAATGGACTGAACAGTCTGATGTGTACAGAATATGGACTGAAAGTAAATCAAAGAGCGACGAAGGTAATTAGAAGAAAACTGAGAAACTGGTGATCACGAAGCAGATGAAGTAAATGAATTCTGTTTCCTTGGCAGCAAAGTAACCAGAAATGTTCAAATGTATGTGAAATCTTATGGGACTTAACTGCTAAGGTCATCAGTCGCTAAGCTTACACACTACTTAACCTAAATTATCCTAAGGACAAACACACACACCCATGCCCGAGGGAGGACACGAACCTCCGCCGGGACCAGCCGCACAGTCCATGACTGCAGCGCCTTGGACCGCTCGGCTAATCCCACGCGGCAGCAAAGTAACCCATGACCGACGGAGCAAGAGGGAAGTAAGAAACAGACTATAACTGGCGAAGTGGGCTTCCTGGCCAAGAGAAGTATACGAGTAACAAACATACGTCATAATTTGAGGAAGAAGTTTTTGAGTATCTACGTCTGTAGCACAGGACTGTATGGTAGTGGAAAATTGACTGTGGGGAAATCGGAACAGAACATAATCGAAGCATTTGGGATGTAGTGCTACAGAAGAATGTTGAACATTAGGTGGACCAGTAAGATAAGCAATGAGGAGGTTGTCCGCAGAATAGGCGAGGAATGAAATATGTGGAAAACACTGACAAGAGGAAAGGACAGGATGATAGGACATGTGTTAAGACGTCAAGGAATAACTTCTATGATATTAGAGCGAGCTGTCGAGGGTAAAAACTCAAGAGAAGGGCAGAAATTGGAATACATCTACGAAATAACTGAGGACATGGGTTGCAAGTGCTACTCTGAGATGAAAAGGTTGGCACAGGAGAGGAGTTCATGACGTGGTGCATCAAACCAGTCAGGATACTGATGATCCAAAAAAATAAATAAAATCATATATTTCAGTGTCAGTGTCTGAGCTATAATACCAATATCGACTCTGAATGCTCTCATAGTAGGAATTAAGCGGTAGTTCTGAGGTGTGCGTTTCAGTGTCAAAAGGGAATATAGATTATGCCCTTGAAAGGACACAACGCGTCAGTTAATGTATCTAGATAATGTATCTAGTTAATGTATATCATGTAGCTAGAAATCTCTGACCAGAGTGATGTAAATTAGATCTACTGCATATTCTAATAGTGAAGACGGCAGGTGGCAGACTGAGATTTATCGGAAGAATTTTAGCAAACTTTAATTCACTTACGAAGGACGTCGCTTATGGAACTTCCGTCTGATCAAATCTTTAGCGCTGATTGTCGGTCTAGAACTTTCACCGAGATGAACTAATGGAAAAGACAGAAAAAGATTCAAAAAACAGTTGAGCGTGACGGTATTGTTTAGTAAGTGCGAGGCAGTCAATGAAATGTTAAATCCCAACAGAATACGCTGCAAGAAGTGTGTTGTACAAAGCGAGAAAACCTTTCCCCTTCAAATTATGCTACTCTACGCTCCAGTAGTGTTACCCCTAGCAACGACCACAACGTTAAAGTTTGAAAAATTCGACAAACATTGACAGTCATTGTTCCGAGAGCAAAAATGTTGGTAGTCTCCGTTGTACGTCGTACGGTGGCTTGTAGGCTACAAATAGTTTCCAGTGTCTGTTTATTTTCCGTCTCTGCCTTAATAACACAACGTAAAAATATTTGAGGTATGTAGAATACAACATATGAGAATCCCAAAGAGCTGGGGTAAACCTCATTCCTCTCATTAATAATCTAAGAATTTTTGCTTCTGCTAAGTTTCTGCTGTGCCAATGTATTATTATGACTATTCCTTTTATAATGTTGAACCACACAAATAATGCAATCAACATAACAGATTGAGTCCACAGTTACTCTAAAATTAAAATTTGGCAGTCTCATATCGTTATCGCTGTCAACATTTTATAGGGCGGTCATACAAATAGTGCCAATAAATCACTAATTAGATATTTATGTTTCACAAGAAATTACTGTTCACTGTACCGAGTAACGTGACACAATAAAGTGGTGGATCGTGCAAGAGAAGAAACTCTACAAATACTAAGTCTAGATTATCTCACTTCCGCATCAGTAGCATCAGTAATTATGGAATTTTTTAAAAAAGAAAAAGAAAAGAAAAAAAATGAACAAGAGAGAATGTAACTAAGGACGTGACGGAGAAATTAGTTAGGACTGCGAAAAAAAATCACAAAGTGCAAAGGTTACAATGCACAAGACGAAATAAAGCAAGAATTTATTTGTTTGGGAATCTGTTGGTAGAGGAGCAGAAGATAATGAACACCTAAAAATCAGCAGAGACAAGAAAAATTCATCTAATACAGCATTTATTCAGAAGGCGAATGTAGCTGTTATATAACATTCGGAAATGCATATAACTCTTACGTTGGAAAGTTATCAGATGAAATATGTGTACAGTTTCCTGTAAATCATGGTGTGAGCAGCCTGAAAAATGTGAAGTGCTCTAAAAAGCGTAAGGGGGTCAGCATTAAATAGCACACTATTAGGAGAATAACAGCACTGATGGCGTTCTTGCACGTTACAGTTTCAATAAAACTTCACTCATGACATAAAAAGAGATTCATGTGTTAAAATGTGTGATCATTATTATTATGCTCCACTTTGCTCAAGTGTATCGCAACATTGTGGTATTTACAAGATATAATCTTTTTAAATTTTCAGCAGAAAGTTACGCCTGGCAAAATAATTTTCGCATAACAAACGAGAGAAAAATCAGTAAACCCTCTATAGATGTAAGAGGATCTTCCCCCGTTAGTCTGAACCGTAAATTAACAGTTTTTTGTGAACTAACCATGAATTGAAACTACATATAACCTACATCACACATCACACTTTCATTCTGTAAAAGGATTACATTTTATTGGAAATGTTTGTAACGTTTTTGCGAATTCAATAAACAAATGTTTGTAGTGTACGAAGGTCTTAAATTATGGTAATTTCCAACTGTTTTAATATACGCACTAAGTCACGATAAAAATTTTTTGTGTAGCAGTACGATCTTTGTAGGGCTACTGATTACCCATGGTAGATCCCCGACAGTAATATTGGTTGTGATTGCTGATGGAAGCAAACAGCAATAAAAGAACATATTCAAAGTGGTATTGGAAAAGTAAACGAGATCTATGGCCTTCAGAGGAGCACAAAATACTTTCATGCGCACTGAACATAGGATTCTAAGCAAAAAGTCATTATTTGATCTATGAAATGGGGAAATTTAGGAACTAATGTAGGATTTAACATAGGACAATACAGTTTCGCGGTTCTGAAAGTTAAAGATAATGTTTACACCGTTATTTACTCCTTGGAAATGCAAATAACGTTCATAGGGAATAAACAGACGCCTTTAAGGTCTTCTGGTGGCAATGTAAATGTGTCAGAGAGAGCAGAGGGCCAGAAGTCAATTAAACGGAAAGAAAAGTATTAAAAAAGGTTTCATAAGATCGACTGTAGTAAAAGCAGGATAACGGTGATGGGGAGTAGCCAGATTAAATGAAGTGACCCGGGGAATTAGGTTAGAAAATGAGTCACTTAAGTTAGCTGACGAATTTTCCTGTTTGTCAAGCAGAATAAATAACGAGTGCAAAATGAAGTGTGATATAAAATGTTACTGGCAATAGCGAAAAACAACCTTCGAATGTAAATTAAAGTTTTTAAAAAGCCTTTTATAATAGTATATCTTTGTTTGATGCTTATACGGAAGTGATATGAAGAAGCTGAGTATTTTGAAATGTGTTGAAATACAAGACTGATGAAGATTAGGTGGGTCGATCGGGTCAGTAATGAAAAGATACTCAATCTAATCACGAGGAAAGACTTTTCGATTCAACTAGGTTAAAAGGAAGGATATGTTGATAGGACACATACTGAAACTTAAAGAAATACTTGCTTAGGCAATCGTGGGAAGTTTGGGAGCTTTCTTTAATTCAATTTTTTACTTCCACGCAAACTTAGTATCACGTGCTGCCTTAACGTCGTTGTTCGCCATATTTGTGGTAGATCGTGTGTACCGAGTAGACTTTCCGCTTTGGATCGTCCACGAATGGTTAGCAGGTTAGCAGGAAGAATCATGTTGGACATGGCTGAAGAAAATATTATGAAGAAATATTGGTTCATTTGTGACACCTAATGGAAATGAGCTTTAAGAGAGACGATCGCTCGAGGATGGTGCAGGTAAAAGTCGCTGAATAACTTATAACAATAAGAAATATGTCAAAATAGTTGCGTAACCGCAACATACTTTCGTAGACATTTCTACAGAGCAGTGATGTGCATTGTCTTGGTTTAGCTCGAAGGAGTACCAGAAATTTTCTGAATTATTCCGTAAAATATATCGTATCAGCGTTTCAGTGTCTTTGACTAAGCTATACCGCAGTAAAACAGTTCAGAGTTACTGCTGTGAGTAAGAGAAGTACTGAGTGAGTACTAGCGAACAGAACTGCAGTGTGCTAACGACACTTGGAGAAGTTTCTTTGGAGTGAGAACTATTCGTGCCATTCCAAGCATTTCGCATCCGTGATACAGATATAGTTTTTAGTAACATTTGGAAACTAATGTTTTTTAAGACACTATTATAGTTATATCACCGTTACATGTACCTCTGCAGTGCCAACTTCCGTGTTACTAAGCAGAAAATTCCGAAACATTGGCATCACAATCAAATTTCAGCAAAATTTACGTTTCCTGTATCGTTACCTTGCTGGCCGTTTTAAAAGACCCCCAACATTTTCGTGCTGTATCCCACGATTACGTTAAACTGATTGGTAGTGGGAACGATAAAATGTATATAGTGCTGGAAGAGGCAAGTTCGTCAAAGGGGAAAGGGGAAATGCGGTTGAAATATAAATTTAATGTAGCTATAATACTGTTCTTAAGATTATTGATATGGTAATTGACGTTAGTAATGTGGTGATAGTTGTACTAGTAGCCAGTGTCTTATTAAGAGTGAGTATAAGAGAATTATTGAATTAATATACTATATTTTTTGTCTCTGAATATCAACTGCTTCAGATACTTTTTTTCAATAATGAAGATTTTCTTCAATTTTCTTTATTTCTTAGCTGAACAGAAGCACACGTTGTGTAAACTACGTTAGCGACGAGGCTTGATGAAGCCTGCCAAATGTTAAAATACCAGGTTTCTTTACCACTAGACGATTTCGGTTAACATTCTGATCTGAAGTAGTTTGAGAATAAAAAGCAAGATGTGTAACTACTCACAAAGCGAACAATTACAGTAATAATTTCATTGATATATATTTTTTCACAAAACAGAAAAAATTGTCTTTGGAACCAAACCGTAAAATAATCTACATTATTGACGATTTATCCGAAAGTTAAGATGTATGACGAGAGAGCCTCAGGAAATTCCGGAAAGTTACCAAGTATGAAGAGAGGGCCTCAAGAAATTCCGGAAATGTCTCCTGAAAGGATAATATATTAGTAAAATTAGTGTAGACGCCGAGGAATGTAATGAAGAAAGCACAAAATCAATGGAAATTTGATTTTATCCTGTAGAATTATGCAAAATGAGTTAGGGTAGTAGTCTACAAATATAGTTGCAGAAGTTGATGTTGAAGGGCTATTCAAAGTGATGTGTGCCTCATACTTAGCTCTTAACCTACAGATCGGCATTGCATACCAAAGACATCAGCCACAAGATCACTGAGGCGATCGTCATTAGTGGCTGAGGCGCTTGTTCCTAACCAGCAAGTAAGATGCCTTTGGTATGGACACAGATAAACCAGCATAAAGAGAATAAAATTTCTTTCCCCAACAAGGTCAGTTTCGACGGAGTAGAAGTATTCACGACCCTCTCTAATTAGGTCTATCAGTGCAGTTTCCACATGTTTGTTTTGAGTAAAAAAATTGAAAGGGAATGTGGTTGTTTCTGCGGTGAAAACGTCGTATCAGAGCAACGCGTACGAAATGTAGGATTGCGGGGCAGGCGACGGCGATGACCCGTCCCCGGCGCTGGCAGCTGAAGCTGTCAAAAAGCGAGTGCAACGGCCGCTGGCCTGTGAGGGGCGGGGATACGCGAGTGAAGTAGATGGCGCGCGCGCATGGCGCACCTGACCCGTGGCCCTTGCCCGTTGACCCTGCGGCCCAAAGCGACGATTAAATTACCATAGTTGGCGCTCCGCCCGCGTCGGAAACGGAAATCAGCTCGGCGTGCGTCGACGTTCCGTCGCAGGATTTACATCCAGCTGTCGGCCTCTCACAGGTCCACGAGGACCGCAGACGTTGAGCACACTGCACACGTTTTAAGGCTTGTACTGCGTTACGTGAGTGTTACATCACATGTTTCAAGGCTTCTTTTGTGCGTTAATCAACTTGGACAGTTATACTGAACCGAACGAACCTCGGGAAATTTTAGTGTTTTATCTCGGCATCAGGGACGAAAAACAAGTCATCTCTGCAAACTTCGAAGTAGGTAATAGTTGTAACTCACTTGAAGGACCCGCCCGGGTAGTCGTGCGTGTTAACGTGACCGCTTCCGGAACGGGGAGGTATTCCGACCCGGGATCGAAACTGTCTGACGGATTAACGACGAGGGGTAGGTAAGCCGACCATCCCGGACATGATTTTTAGGCCGTTTACCACATCTCACTAGGTGAATACTGGGCTGGTTCTCTCATCCGGTCAGGCAGCACCATCCGCCCCCTCGCTGGCTCGAAGACTTCAATTACTAATGTAATGTAAGGTATGGTTTTGGTTTAAACACCCTCTCCCTCACCCCTGGGTGTTTCCTTTACATGTCTGCCCCAATATATATGTTTTGTGCCCCACACTATAGGGGGGGGGGGGGGGGCTAATGTGGCGACTATCGACTAAGTCGCGTGTAACATCTTTGTTTTGACAAGCTCTTTGCGGCAATCTGTGGCGACGCGCGAAAGTTTACACACGTGGGCAGAGAATCACGAATGTATCTACTGTGTATGTTTGCTTCCGAGTAATAAAATAGTGTTTATTACATGTAGTATAGTGGGCATCATTGGATTTGGCAGTCCTATAAAACTAAAACCCACACTGGTGTATATATATATATACCGAAGCGACGAATGAAAATTTGTTCCAGGCCGACCTTATTTCTCACTATGCAACTGCGCTAACCGCTACGCCACCATGGGAGAAGGACTTAGCACAAATGCACAGGCTATCCTAGCAAGCATCCCTCTTCAATTTAAAATTCTCATCCACGTCTCAGCCCAGTTTTTATTCCTCCTAAAATCGAATAGCATTGCATTCATTGCTTCAGTCCGCATATGTACATTACAGAAGTCCGAGACTTTAAATGGTCTCTGGATCCATGCAGCTTCATTTAACTTAGAACACTTTCTCACAGCATAGCATTCATTGCTTCAGTCCGCATATGTACATTACAGAAGTCCGAGACTTTAAATGGTCTCTGGATCCATGCAGCTTCATTTAACTTAGAACACTTTCTCACACTGACACACAGATTTTACGCTATAAGCAGACAGTTTAGGTACACCCCTTCTGTCCTGGGAGGTGATGGGGTGGCGGCTAGAGTAGTAGACTAATGACCTTAATTGTTTGATGTCCTGAAAGGCATACTCAGCATCAGCTTCACGTGATCGAGTTCCTGAGGACTAAGCAACGTTCGGCCATCATAGTTGTCCAATAACCTCCATGCAAGTTTTGCATACAAATTAGTATGTCAGTTTTTTTTAAAAAAAAAGGCTGGTTAACGTAATCTATAAAGTGTACCTTAGAAGCGAACCTTAACCCTGAATGTATGTATGTTCTTAAGTATTCACATTTTGAAATGAATGTAACTACTGACATTTCACCCGATTAATGGATGATAAGATTTCTACGTTTCTCTGAGAAACCGATAATGTGTGGACATAGACAACATCTAAATAATTATACAATCAGTTTCGGTGCTTCACAACATTTTTACGTACAAGAACATCACACATTATGATTGCCAAACGCGTTTTTCAAGCCAGTCTGTGTCAAAAGTTCTTTAAAATGCCGCTGGTCAAAACTCTCACAATAGTTATCTTTAATGGCCGACAAAACCTACACTTATACGTTTGACAATACAACTGCATATACATGATATTTCGATCGATCGATGTATGGGCGAACTGTGATCTGTCACTCTTCATGCAAGTTCTACACCCTATAGACAGCATAAACAGACCTGTGCACGTCACCCCAATTTGCCAGTTATACTGTACCACTTAGTGAATATTTCTACATTTCTATTGTAGCACAGTTACTCCATTCAAAATGAAGGTCAAAACCGTTCCTGAGTCTTACACCACGGCGCATTTAAATAACAAAACTGTTTTAAATTTTATTCGAGCTACCGATCTCAACGGCTGGATTAAACGTAAAAGTCATATCTGTTTCAGTTTAAGGTGCTCAACGGGTAGCGAAAGGTCACACGTTTGTAATTCATTAGGGTACATTATCAGAGACACTTGCCACTGAATCATACCTAAGTTTTGTGACAATAATATTAAAGAAAAAAGATGAAATACTCATTTAATCATATTTCATTTTCACTTGTAATAATACTCAACCGATAAGACGGTGAATGAACCACACCCACACACACACACACGCACACACACAGAGAGAGAGAGAGAGAGAGAGAGAAATGAAACGAGACATATAATCCTTAAAGAAACTTCGTGAAGCTTCTGGTTAAGTACACAGAAACGGTGCATAGGTGACAACAAATTCTACGTCACAAACATGTAATATTTACGAAATACTGACGTACAGCTAGTCTCCTTGATAATGAAACGCGGGTTATGACCTACTATAAAGTTTATGAATTACGCTACTTTTTAAGTGCGTAATAGAACAATTTGCTAACCTTTATGACGATGTAAAGAGACAGCAGAAAAGTGAAATAATAGACACAGTCCCTTTCCTTCATTATGAGAAATAATGTTCCAGCAAACAGTCAGTTTCCGTAGATAAATGTGGCTTTCATTAAACATTTTGAGGGGGACACTTGTGGTTTTCTTTGACCACTGTTTACGTAATGTTCATCCACAGGATATGTGAACAGTTCTCTGGACGCATGCGAATAAAATTTATCCAAGAGAGAATGTACATTTGTTTTAAAAGTTCCTAATTATCTTAGAGAAAACCATATTTATTACGGTCACTAACGACGCAAAAAATCATTTGTTTGGAGAATATTAAGCGTAACTTTTGAAATACGCCTGTGACGAAGCAATTTGCAGAGATGTTCCTCATACTGTAATTACGGACTTTTATTGACGGTAATTGTAGTTATCCAATATTGCATTAAAGTGCAAAAAGTGCTCGCTCCTCAAATTTTGTGGCTGAAATTACACAACTGGTAAGCAAGATAAAACGCCAATCTTCGTATTTAAGACACCTGCTTGTAAGGCACATAATTTTCGAATGGCTTTGAAGTGTGTATTACCTGTTTTATGGAGTGAATGTGACAGTTGTCCTGCCAGTATATTCAAGCGGAAACATTGCAGGTGTGACGCTACAGCTACTATTAGCTTTCAGAAGTTACAAAAAGATCGCTATTAATCATATCGCTATAACAGTAAAAGGCCACGTCATTGTAGTTAAGTTATCAGCATAGAACATGGCACAGACAAATATCCAATTCTTTCAAGAAAAGTCGGTGTACCCAAGTACGTCTGCAGTGATCTTTGGGAACGAAGAAATTCAGAAAGTGCGCAGGGTGTTAGCATGATAGGTTCATCACCGAAATTGAAAATGTAAATCTTGATTTACTGACTTTTTTACAGGCAACAGCACAGTCTTGTGAACAGTTAATTACGTTTTCAGGAAAAATATTAGCTTAAGCATAATTCAATTTAGAATTAACCAATAAAAAGTGGAAACATCTACAGAGGTTGGCAATTACCATAAACAAGAGCAACGGTCAGGAATCTGTATTCGAACAGTGTTTTCTCCACATAGGCTTTTTCTGAAATATTTGCCTTAAAAAGGACACTGCAAATTCTTTCCAGTCCTCCCAAAACCCGAGCTTTAGCTCCATATCTAATGACCCAATCGTCGATGGGATGCTAAATACTTACCTTGTACCTTTCCTTCCTTTACCGAATCCGTGAATTTCAACTTCTTTTCCTATACGTAAACCTCCCGTCAAAAATATTTATATGTATATGTACCTGTTAATGTATTTAGTATATATCTATCCCAGAGTGGGACTCCGTCTGCCGCACTACTAGCTCGCCTAGTATTTGGCTGAAAAGATTCTTACTCCACCACGGGTAACTATTTGAACAGCTCGTTCTGCCTCGAGAATGAAAAGAATGTAGAAAAAGGTATTTTAAAAAAAGAGTACGACCCATGACAGGGTCAACCATATACTAGAACGTGGTTGCTAACTTCTTTCCGTCTGTCGTCCGTAAAATACAGGATGATTCAAGAAGAATGACCTGATTTCTAAATTCCATATTTGTTGCTGTACGTGTCCACCAGGAGCAGCACGAATAACATCTAGACGATATCTAATTTGTGATAAGCTTTACACAACGTTTCTGCTTTTACAGAAGCTATGGTGGCTGTTATTCTGTTCTTCACTTCTTCTATGTCACGGAGTAAAGGGAAAATGAACACACTTTCCTACAAATAACTCCACGATCAAAATCGCACGTGGTCATGTCTGGCGATGCTGGAGGCCAAGAGTGCAGGGCAGTGTCTCGGGGTACCCTACGCCCTGTCCAGCGTTGAGCCGGAGTGTCATTGATGAACTGACGTACGCTGTTGTGCCAGTGTGGAGTTCCATTCTGTTGGAAAATTAAGTCGCCCGAGTCCTCCCTAAGCTGTGGAAAAAGCCACTTCTGCAGCATCTGAAGATAGCTCATTCCAATCAACGTGTTGTCCTCTAAAAAGAAGGGACTGCACACATTTTTATGAGAAATGGCAGAAAAACGTTCACTTCAAGTGAGTTTCTTTCGTCCTCAGTAGCGTCATGAGGGCCCCTCGAGTCCCCATGTGCGCACGTTATGTCTATTTCTTTTACCACTAGTGTGGACTGTTGCTTCATCACTGAAAATGAACTGCGGTAAAAACGTATAGTATCCCATGTCTTCTAGCGGAGAATTGTTGAAGTCAAACCGTTTCCTTTTGTCACCAACCCGAAGAGCTTGCACTAACTGTAGTTTTTATGGTTTATAGACCAAACGACACTTAACACAGCCAGACAGTTGTACGGGGCATTCCCAGCTCTCTGCTTACGCTGCGAGTAGACTTTCGTATACTACGCTCAAACGTTTGTCGAATTTTTTACACCATGACATCAGAAGTACATGGTCGACCCGGACTCTTACGTTTGCACAAGCTTCCTGTCTCTTGCGATTGGCGATAACAACGAAAAATGTTTTTCGTTGCAGGCAGATCAGTGCCAAAACGCCGATGAAAAGCACGCTGGACCGATATCATTGACTCATTCTTTGCAAACCTCAGTGCACAAAACCCATTCTGTAGATCGGACGTTATCTTACACCTGACTGGCTGCGAACTGACTGAGAAAACGCTTTGACTGACAACTAACTGCAATTTTCTGAAACCCTAGGCCTTGCCCATTCAAACAACGCACATTTCCTAGCCAACATATTCCAGTCTTGTAATTATTAACGTCCAAATCAGGTCATTCCTTTTGAAATACTCTGTGTATACTGTTCTATTTTGTCAAGTTATTAATTAGACAGGGAGTGCTACGCAGAAGTACTGTACGTATAGGGTACAGAAGACGGCATTAGCATGTCAGCAACGTCGGTCATTTAGGCATATTTTGAGAAGTATATGTCATTTGAAGGAACATTGTTTCTATTTAAGATCTGAAAAAGAAAAAGTACTGTGACTCACGACAAAAAAAGTGTGTGGTTGCTAATAAAGCCTACTAAGGTATTTGATTGCCTTAGCAAAGCACATTCTAAGGACTGTTGGGGTTTTCGTAATTGAATTTGCGCTTAGAATAAGTCCTAGTTTGTATTTAGATGCGTCGCAATGAAAGTAAAACGAAGTGCAATGAAGTACCCTGAATTCCGTTTGCTAAAGTCGCTCCCGTTGTACGCTGCAAACCTTATAAATCTCAAAACGATCTCTCGCCTGCGGATTGTGCTGCATGTGGAATGACCGCAGTAAACTCACAAGTTTTGTGCCGTGTCGTTTATGCGTGCTGTGATTAACGGCTGTTGGACTTAGTACACCGCGGGGTGTCCGGCCTTACGCGTGCTTAATGT
Source organism: Schistocerca cancellata (assembly GCF_023864275.1). Classification (NCBI taxonomy): domain Eukaryota; kingdom Metazoa; phylum Arthropoda; class Insecta; order Orthoptera; family Acrididae; genus Schistocerca; species Schistocerca cancellata. The sequence continues at coordinate 462,378,592 of NC_064632.1, read as the reverse complement.
CCAAGCTCAACATCTGCGAAATATTTTGTGTTTACATCGCGTCTCATTGCCATCTGATGACTGCCGCAAAGAGTGAATCCGAGTGCCCCTTTTCAGTCCTTTTACATTACAGTAATATCTGTACAACCTTAAGATGCTTCATACGTATGGAACGTAATTCGTTTTATTCGAACACGACATCTCGAAAATATTAGATGCGAAAAGATTCCATCTTCGCAGACATTCAACTCATACTCAACGAATTACCACTGGAAAAAAATTCTTAGTGTCGAACGTTCATCACAGTCGTAGGTAACGTTGGATGTGTCGCACAGGAGTTTGGTTGCATCGTGTACTTTCTGGATCGTGGTGTGGATGACCAATGAAGAATCGTTATTCCGGTGCCATTGCAAACTTTAAGCGACTATCCGTTGCTTGACTGGAGAGGCTTTTAAATTTAATGGCCTTCCATTGAATCTTACCATGAGAATAGCTTGAGGCCGGGGAACTAGAGTTGCTAGGTGTAGCAAGATCCCGTGTGGCCGAGAATTTCTCGACGTTTGAACAGTACATAATTGTTCCAAAATACAATTATGTGCATACAGCCCTGTCTTCATCAGACTGTACAATAAACCTGAAAAAAAACACGTGAATTGTACGTGACATAGTTCTGGGCTAAACTTGTAACACTATTAACTTATTATTAATTCTGATTTTTCACTCCACCACAAGTCCGCTGGGCGATACGTTTCTGGGCTAAACTGTCTAATGTTTTTAACTTTTTTAATTATTACATTCATTCTCTTCCTTCGTAAGAGTAACTTCTAATTAATTCTTACGTTTTTTGTCGAAATATGCTGGGTACTTATGATTTGTGTGATGTTTCTATCACAGTTAATAATGATAATAAAAATAGTAATAATAGGCTCAAATGTTCTCGTAATCGTTGACAATATCAAAACTATTTTGACGCGTGGGAATACAAAAAGGATCGAAAATTTCGTCTTTGTGGTCGATTGCCAAAAGATTTTGTGTACTAAGTTTTTGGCGCAATTATGGTCATTTTATATTGAACTGTTCACATACTAATGGCATCGTGCCCCATAGAATAGAAGTTTGTAATGATATGAGACTTGTTATTGTCTGCAGTGTGTGTTTCGAAAATTGAAGCTTGGACTGAGCTAACCTGAACGTTGGGAGAGGGTAAGTGTCCTGTTGCACAGACCAGGTGGAAATGTTAGTTTCAGCACTCGACTGATGTACAAATTTACCAGTCCTGGCATATAGCTGCTTGTTTTATCTGCTTTCACGACTTATATTTGTTTATGTCCAAACAAGGCTACATTAGTAATTACTATTTTCTGCTAACACAATAGCAGAGTTTATCAAATCAAGATGAGCGTCCTAATTTAGTAATCCCCGTATGAGAAATGAAAACCTTCTTTTTTGTGACACCACGAACAGTACGCACGGGGTGGGTTAGTCTCTAGTAACATTCACTTTCCTCGAGTCAGTGGACAGAACACAAGGCAGATAGTGCACATGTGGGCGTATAATACGAATTAGAAGAAAGCTGTTGTTTTAATAGCTTTCCACAAACCAGATTTACTTTCAATAACAATTACTGTAATAGTATACGTACATTACCGATTTTATGGTCTTCTATGGCTGTAATTACAAACGCTCGCCAGTCAAATTTTATCCAATATTGTGTGTATGATTGACCACATTCGCACACTTTCCAAAGTGTTCTAGCCAAATGCCAGTCTGATTCTCAGACTGACACTTGAAATACGAATATACGCAGGAATAAATTTACGCAACTGACATAGGATGTGACGCATGTGACATACCTGCCTTAAAATAACTCACGATTTTGCTTTCGGGAGGGATACTGGTTGCAGGTTGCAGATAAAATAATTGCGAAATAATAAACGTGTGGTCGTTCTACAGTTAACAATGACTGGCACACCTGAACAAAAGCTAAGGAATATTACGGACGTATGGATCAATATAGTATGTGAAAGGGCTCTGGAGGAAACTACAAGAGCATATTGTTATTACTGCTGTTGCTAACTAAGAAGGATACGATTCACTTAGCCCTTCTTCATTTGTTTTCTGAATGTACATTTAATCATCTCATTTGTGTAGCCTTTTGTTCGAAGCATAATCTTACAAACTACATTTGGTGTTTTGCTCTTGGTTACAAAGACGAATAGCTCCTGTTGTTGTAGAACACTTGAACCCATTATGTATAGTTGTCCGTACGAGATACACAAGTCTTTTACCTTCACTCCTCAATAATGGAATGTTTGCCATTGTGGCTTATTCATAATCATACTGCACGGTACTCTTACCGGAAATCGAAACCTTTTAAAAATAAATAGTAGTTTGAAGTGACTGGGATTCGTGATATGAATACCAACTTGTCTTTTTATGTTCCAGTTAATGTTTCTGGTCCTATGATGTTGTTTCTCAATTTTTTTGCTAGGGAATAGTGGGAACTTGGAGCGAAATTATGAATTGTGTCCATCACTTTATGCTTTCGTCTAGATCCACCATTGTATCAATGAATTTCATTATTTCTTCCTTCCCCTGCTATCATATTCTGTATTCGCTGATTTTTTGTTGAATTGAATCATTTTTTGTTGCTAAAATTTTTCACTCATATGGTGTTTCTTTGTTTACGTAGTTCCTCTCCGCAAGCGGATACACTTTTTCGGTGATTTATTCGTCCGTCTTTTCTACGTTTAAACAGTTTAACAGTTGAAATGACTTTGGCGGAATGCGGTTCTGTGCGACACGTCTGCCGTTTCCAAGTTGTAATCTAGAACGCTCGAGAATAATATTCTAGACCACTTGATAACATTAGTTAAAGTTCAAGAATATCTGTAAAAGCTTGAAAGTATACTACAGCTCTTCCTTCCTTGAAAAATGCATCAATGAGAAAGAGAAAGATGACCACCCCTATGTGAGGGGACCACTTAAAACACTCGTAGCTCAACAAATGACAACTATCACCTCACAGTTATTATAGTGAACAATGGGGAAGCTGAAGGTGCACCAGACACAAAAACTTGTGATCACACACAACATTTTAATTTTTACACACACACACACACACACACACACACACACACACACACACACACACACACAAACACAAACACACGAGTTAAATCTCTGGTAATGCATCGGGGACAATGGGACACCAGTCTGACGCCAACTACTTGAATAATGATAATTGAAACCAACAGCTGTATTGTAATCCAACGTCGTTTACTCAGAACAGGCTACCAGTTTCGAAGCCAAAAAGCGTCATCTTCAGGTCCCAAGAGTAATCTGAAACCAGTTGTCGTCTGGCCATTGATGACTGCACATCTTAGTAAGTTGTAATGTTTTTATTTGAATACTCCGTTGGTTTTTGTCATTATGGTTCGTTCGCTGATGGCAGATAACTCTTGGGGCCTGAAGGTAACGCTTTTTGGCATCGAAATGGTATCATGTTTTGAATAAACGACGTTGGAATACAATACAGCTGTTGATTTTGAATTATTATTATTGAAGCACACATAATGAGATTTTCACTCTGCAGCGGAGTGTGCGCTGATATGAAACTTCCTGGCAGATTAAAACTGTGTGCCCGACCGAGATTCGAACTCGGGACTTTTGCCTTTCGCGGGCAAGTGCTCTACCATCTGAACTACCGAAGCACGACTCACGCCCGGTATTCACAGCTTTACTTCTGCCAGTATCTCGTCTCCTACCTTCCAAACTTTACAGAAGCTCTCTTGCGAACCTTGCAGAACTAGCATTCCTGAAAGAAAGGATACTGCGGAGACATGGCTTAGCCACAGCCTGGGGGATGTTTCGCAGGAGAGCTTCTGTCAAGTTTGGAAGGTAGGAGTACCGGGCGTGAGTCGTGCTTCGGTAGCTCAGATGGTAGAGCACTTGCCCGCGAAAGGCAAAGGTCCCGAGTTCGAGTCTCGGTCGGGCCTACAGTTTTAATCTGCCAGAAAGTTTCGAAGCACACATAATTAAATGCAGTTTTTCGGTGCTAGCAGGATATTCTTGTACGGCACAGCGAAATCATTCGAAACGGAAGCGAAAAAATAACGATGGTTGCATGTGGGATCCAATTTACAACGATCTGACTTGAGGCGAAAGATAGTGCGTGACACTGACGCTGAGGAATGTCTCGACATCTCCATCGACGTATTTTTGCGAGGAACGCGGAAGGCGGGAGGTGTGGGGAACGAGGTGGACCAACAAAAGAAGTTGAGCCACGTTAGCGTCTCCGCCCCCGCGGCCGTGTCACGGAACGGCGGGCCTCACCTCGCGGTACGTAATGGTAATGGACAGACGGACGCTCCACGGGTCGCCGGGGACGACTCGTGGCGAATCGCTGACGCACGTGTGCCCGGCGCAGCTGCACGGTCCAGGGCGCTCGAGGCAGCACCTCCCACGAGCGGTGGTGAGCCACTCATGCGGTAGGATGCCACTTCAAACAATCGCTAAGCCATCCAAATTTACGTTTTCCATGCTTTCTCTAAAGTACTTGAAGTGAAAGCCAAAATCGTTCCTATGAAAAGGTACGGCAGATATCCCTCCCCATTTTCCCTCAATCTGACGTTGTACTCTCTAGGTCCTTGTTATCCCTGGATCCTAAACTTCCTTACTTCCTTGTTGTAAGAGCGGCTAGTACATTTCCTTCCATGCACAGCGTCCTCGGTAAGATATAGGATACTATAACGCATATAGAGCGTGTATGATCCGCGTTGAATGGGCACCCAAAAGGATGTACGTTTCAGTTTCAATCTACGAACGAAAGAGAAGTGACAGAGGTTAAAGGTACTAGTGGTTGAAGATACGTCCACTGAATCTACAACTAAATGCGAGCAATGATATGTACTGTGTCATACCCAACTGTTTCATTTCATTTAATCTCATGTAACTTTGGACACCAGAGAAGTCAGCGGCGATGTCCCTTTTGGCATGTTAGAGATATTAGTCAACAGCTTTACCTACAGTAGTTGCCAGGAGCGTTTCATGGAACAATGTTTTCGTCGTCTAATTAACCACCAGGATATCGGAAATAATTTCTTGTACTTTTCTTTTGTTATTTTACGCTTCTTTTTAGGTCTGACAGTATACTTCTAGATGAGGCAAATGCAGCGATGAAGCCGTTTACTACGTCTGAGAAGAAACGGAGAAGTAAAAATGCGAAACATCTTGTTGTTGTTGCAGCGACTTCAGTCAAATTATCGCCTGGTCCATGATTCGTCTCACCATAACAGCTAAGAAAGACAAAAAAAAAAAAAAACCTGCATTGCCTCCTGGACCCAAAGGAAGTCTAGTCTCCGTTTTGTTAGCAAAAGAATAGTTACCTTATTTCATTTGTTCACTCAAGACCAAAACGTGTCGGAAACAATTTAAAGAGCCGCTTCAAAATGTTTATCGAGAGGAAAAACGGAAACCCAACCCATAACGTTCTAAAAAATATTTATGACGTAACATGTAACCCAGAGATAGCTGCCAACCAAGTAGCCTCCACTCGACATCGGCACAGAGGACTGACGAAAATCATATATTACACGCCATTAATGCTGAGTTCGCTCCTACCTCACACGTCTCAATGCTGTAGTCAGTTACTGATTTTTCCTCGTCCTAGGAGAAATTATGCACGGCAGATTCAGTGCGGTAGTGTGACACACTACCACATTCACCGTCTCTTTTGATAAAGGAAGTCTTCGCCAGTATGACTTATTTGTTTAAAATGTTAGTCGCAAGCCGAGATCGAATCGGTATCTTTTTCTGCCCAGGCAGACATAGCTCTGCTTACAAACAGTACAACCAAAACTGTACAGTCGCGAGGCTGAAATGAATACTATGTTCAATGTAATTGTAAATAATTACACGGAATATTAGAGATTGCATGTGTCTGAAGTAAAGCCTTTGCAGCAGTATGCATCTTTGCAGTCTTACGTAAATGTAAGCATGGAATTTATTACACGGCTCGTATAAAGGCAGTTGTTCAAACGAAAATAGTGTAAGAAAGTAGACAATATTATTTATTGAAAAAATTGCTATAGAAAACTACAGAAGCGCTCAGAATTTTTGCTGCTGTTATAGCAGACTAAGATTTACCTTATATGCTGCATTGAAAGCAAAATTTAAATAGAAATCTTCTTTATAAGTAGATATCAGGTAATCGGAGATTTAAAACGACTGAATAACAAGTACCTTTCTTCCAATATAGATAAACGTATTTTCAAATGTTAAATGATTTCCGTCTTAAGCGTTAGATATGATAAACAAGAAGTACTTCGAGACATTCACATAAGATAAATTGATGTGATCTGTTAGTAAGAAAACAAGCAGCATAACAAGACATGGATACATATTTGATGAACGAGATTGATGTGTCGAAGTAATAACATCGTATAGTTAGAAAACCCATTTACGAGTAAAAGCAAATACAGATTACGGAAAGTCATTGATTAATAACAAAATTATTTTGTGCCAATATTTAAACAGACAGCTTCGTCTATGACTTCGTAACGGCCCTCTCATTCCTTTCGGTTGCAGCACAACGCCGAAAAACTGTGAATCAATGTCCAAGATTTAAAATTTCAACTGCAGAGGTGTTGTGTGGTATTAAAAAATCTTGATTTCGTAAGCCGCTCAGCACAATATCTAGCGCACTGACCCTGACAAAAATCGCACTGAATACTGGCGCGATTATGGATTAGGCACTAAGTCGTATTTGGAATGACTATCTTTCAAACTCCTACTCAACCATGCAGATTAAGCTTTTCCGTGTTTTCATTAAAAGATGTCAGGCAAAAAGTGGAAGAGTTTTTAAAAACTTGGCCAGTCCAGATTTCTCCACCCTCTCTTGACCATTCGGAGCTGTTGCGTCGTGTCTATTGAAATGCCCTTCGGTGTGACGTTTAACTTTATCATTGGTATCAACGACAGTTGTAATTCTAAGCTATTATGCTTCTTTCGGCTTTTGTACCCGTTAACACAAATTGGTTATAGTACAATCTGAATACCCGATTATACCATTAACATGGACATTTTATGTTGAACTTTACTATTATCTAATATGTGGTTAGCATCTGTAAACTTCTGAATCCTCCGTGCTAATTAAGCATGCCCCCACAACGCGTTAGTTTCACATATGGCAGATTATTTTCGGCGAGAGAAGCCAACCTTTCTGAAATTAATGCAACATTTGTGACTTTACACGTTTAGCTTATTTGTTCAATCGGAAGTCATTGAATAATGGTTGTTTGTTTTTGGTGGTATGACTGAAGTCGAAAAATTGTCGTTGTCAGAAGAAAGTATCCCTCGATACTATGACTAGACCTGCTATACAGAACAATTGTTGACTTTCTAGAATTTTTATTTTCCTTCATAAACAAATAGTCGCAATAATTTTCTTAGAAAAGTATTAAGCTTGATTTGTCAGCAAATGCACTTGTAGTGAATTAGTTGACAAACTGTCGCTTCTACTTATGAGCTGCCAATAGTTGTATAAAAACCCAGATGACTTGGCAAAACGAATTAATATGACTTCTTGTGAACATCTGACACTAGTTCGTATCATATAACATCGAGTGCGTAGACCAGATTTATGTTGAGCTCCGATTCTTCTCATTGTTCTTCTTGAAAGGGATGCAGTAGATATTAAGAGGAGTTGGTAATAAGGATAATTTTATGTAAAGATATCATTTTCGTATATATGAAGCTACATATTTGTACTGGTAGATGCAATACACTTATATATGCAAATGGAATGAGAGTAGATGAAAAAAGGTAACCGTTGCTCCGTTCATAATCGTGGATAAATTCATTTAATTGTACTTATGGACAAAGATGTTGTCACTCACGAGATTTCAATAGTATGTGTATGGATCTTATATTGTGTGTCTTCGAAAATCCGCAAACTACTTCGATGCATATTTCCAAAAGTATTGCTCCGTAAATTTGTATAGTGGTGTGGAGAACAATAATTTACGTAGAGCAGTTGCTTACTGAACACTGTTTACAGGATGGAACGAACAGAGACTACCTCCAAAATACGTTGAATTATTTTAGAAGACAATGCTTTGGTTATATAATAGGATATGTTTTTTCAACCCTGAAGTAACAGATAAACCGTGTAATTTGATATGTTCCAAACAATAATATAGCTCAATGGTGATAATTATGCTTGGCCCTTATGGTGGTTTTGTTCTTGAGATTTATGATATGCGGAATCTGTTTAGAATGCTAAGGTGACTTGAAAAGATATGTACGCAAGAAGATCGAACATTGGAATTACTTTGCGAATTCACAAATGCGTCTTTAAATCATCTCAATACCCAGTAATTATATTTTTGGACGGCATCTTTATAAAGTTGTAGTTCGGGAATGGCGGTAATTATTTACCAACAGGAGTATTAGGATTTACTTTTCCACCGCACTGTACGTATTAATTCTTCCAGTAGTTTTCTTTATTTCGTGCTTCATATCGATCAGTTATTTACGTCGGTAACAACGCTCATAAAATCAGATCATTTTACGTGAAATAACAATGAAATGTTAACACGGAAATGGTTTCAACAGCTCGCGACCATTTACATGTTGCAAAATCCACAAACTATGTTAACAGCTTTGCTACTAGAATCTTAAAAAATTGTTCCTTCACTAATCATGACATTGGCTTTTATTTTTAGCTTGGTAGTTTCAGTAACGAAACTTGAGCCTTGAGCGTTCAGCGAAAACTACTTAACTATAATAATAATAAAAACTGGGTAACAAGGAGAAATGTTACGTGACTGATGTTGGATTGCAGTCACTTAGGCGTTTTGAATAGCAAACCGAGCTGTATCACGTTTAACTGTGTCTTCTATGCACACAATAATAACAAAATCAATACAACATATAGCAGAAATTGCAGAACAAACTTATCAGGATGTGGTGTGATGAACAGCGCTACTGAAATTGCCTTACTACGACATCCACGTGAGATCTTATTATATCGAATATGTATGCCAAGACTTAGAGTGTATTTGCTTTATCAGAGGTGTTGTTACATACAGATGTTGCTTCACATGGTTCCTTTAGCTGCTCCAGGTAGAGTGATTGCTGATTTGACTGCACTATTACTTGTCTCCTGTTACTTATAGCTACTTGTAAAGCGCTGTTTGTAAAATTTTTTGAACATGCACCTTTCAAAAATAACCAGTTGATGTGATTCCCCAGGAAAGATAAGTTTTACTGTAGTGTAAATGTTATGAAGTGAATGTGGTTCATTTGCTCTTTGATTTTGAACTTCTTCATTTCCACGCATTTTCGTAATCGCACTATTGATGCGCCCAACTGAACACAACTCGGTAGCTATGTAATAGTTGTTGCTGTAGGCTACAAAGGAAAGGAAAATAGCTAAAAGACAGGCTTCCTAATGCTTCTTGTCTATATGAAACGCATATCGGGTTGTTTAGCCCTCTTGTCGTCAATAAAAAATGCTTATAGATATTTTATTTTAGTTTTAAGGATTGGAATATGCCAGTTGCGATAGCAAAGTCATTACAGCCACTGGAGGAAGCAATAAGCAATGCTCGTGGGACTATAATGCAAGCATGCATGCCAATGACGAGCATGATGTGCAAAAGTACCCAAGACGCACATATGAAGATTTATTTCATCACAGGACGCTTTGCTTTTTTGTGGACGCCTTACAATGCACCGTGTGTCATTCTTGGTAGAATGAGCAACGATCGTATCCTCGGAAGTTATTCGACGCAGCGTTTTTGATTGATCCCATTAGTTGGTTTTCTAACGACTACGCTGTTTACCTTGACTTGGGCACGAGCAGCGGTCGGAGATATGCGGCTTGTTATGGAAAGCGCGCAGTTTACGTCGAATAAGAGACCACGATCCGAGAGTGCGGTCAGCCTTTATGGCATCGCTGCGTCACGTTCGAAGAAACTGCAGGTGCCAGTGACGCAAACGAACTTACGTCTCGACTCAGAAACGGTTCTCCTTCCATCAATTTTTAGGGATGCTTCGCAGCGGGATTAAAATATCAGCGTGTCGACAGTAGCTGTCCATTTGTGTCGAGGAAGACATGACGTAAAAGCGACGGATATAGAATTCCTTCGCGAAGGTCTCCATTTCGCGTGACAGGTGTATCTCTATGTCTCTTCAGCAGACTGATACACCTGCAAAATTGTATACCAAACAAGACACCAATTCCTACGTAAGCCACTGGCGAGACACGTTGTTCGTACTGGGAATGAGAAGATTCTCTGCCCACTCTTTAAGTTCTTCAGTTGTCTATCTGAATCGCTACAGGCTAAAGTTGGAATGATACCTTCCGCAAGGTCTTTGACTGATTACCTCCTGTATTTCTGAGTTACAACTTCGCCGCCACTGATCTCGATGTCCGTGGGGTACTAAACTCTGACCTTTTTTTCCTTTTATTTTTTATATTTCGGTTAATTGGCTTTCGGAACCTGCCCATACAGCCATCCCAACAATGAAAATGTTACACAACTGTTTCTTTTGACAATCTAGAGTACACATTCGTTTAAGTAGTACCTTCGTACGATGTGACATAGGCTGAAGAAAGGACAGATTACGACATTAAAGAAATTTTACGTCTACAGTATACTGAAACAAGTGAACAAGACGAAAATGTAACATAGGGCACATAGAGGCAGTACGCCATAAAAATCCTACTGGTAAACAATAATAAATGATATATCACAGTTGTTGGACATTTGGGGCATTCCAAATTCAGTCCATAATAATGACTATGCATCCAAATTACCAATAAAAACTTCTTTTATGTGTACTGTAAGAAATGTTTCAAAAGAGGCGGATAGAGAATTAAATATGTCATTTTAAGTAGCATCAAGGCAGAACATGAGAATAATATAGAGTAAATAGATTTGGGTATTATAGCTATACGTATAGTTCCACTCGTACTTAGACACGTACTTGTTGGAAGTACATAATGACATGCATTTACAGGCTGAGCGTACCATATTCTGCTGAGTAGCACGTGGTCATAGTTTGGTCTTCCCCATTCTACGAACCAAGAGCGTTAGATTAGTAATGCAGCGAGCTATATGTGGACATTGGCATTATTGACGAAATCTTGCAGCATTTTATGCATTGCTATATCGCTGGATGTCAACAAGGATTGGAGGCTGCTTGGGAGCTGATGACCATGTAATGACGCTAATGTGGTCCGTGTTCCGCGGATATTATAGGCATGCGCGGTTTCGATCTTCTTCCTCTCCGCAACTTTCATTGCAGTTCAGCTAGGTGGAACAACAACGTTGCGCCTGTCATCAAGTCGTGCGGCAACCCGAGACACAGCCTGCAACCAGAGCGCTGCAAACTCTGCATGTACGTGTTCGGGTATATGTGTGTGTGTGTGTTTGTGTTCTTGTGTTTTGAAAAAATCGACGCAGACATCTTTACAACCGCCGAAACTCTACGAGTGCTGGTTTCATCTTTGAAGAATATGCTAACGTCTTTGACGTTTGCAGATTTTCAGCGACTCAGTGGACGAGAAAATGCCAGTCTTTGCAGGCAGTTCGGTTATCGACCGAAACGTCAGTGAACGGTGTCCACAAATTTTCAATAAAAGTCTTTTGGGCGTATTGCTGCGCTATGGTGTGACAAAACTGCCGACATTATTGCAGTGAGTTTCATCAAGACGCCTGCAACAACAACCGTAGATTTATCGCAAACGCGGTATTTTATTAAAATGTCCACAAGAATTGATATGCGTATCACAAATTTCGTCGACTGATATATATGTTCGATAATTTTGTTTATAAATAGCAGACACTTTTATGTAAAAATATCCATACTGGCTCTGAAGAGAGGCTTTTGAATCTTACAAATTAAACTACAAGTACATAAAATACAGTGCTTACAGTTACCAAAACAACTTTCCTTAGCGATGATTCGTTTAGAGGGTTGAGGGTTTTACTCTGTCGTCTTCTAAATAACAGCCGTATTTACATCACTGAGGTGTGGCTGAGGTAGAATTCACAGCTGACTATGTGCTCGTTTTGTAAATCGTCAAACACATCCCAAAAATGTATCTACAAGGAAGTACTAACGTTCCACAAGAAGCATTCATTTTTCAAGTGCATGTTACGATAAAACTTACGTATTTCGTTAATGTAGCCTAGAAATTCTTCTATGGATGTGTTTGGTGTTAAAAGACGATTCGCACATTCGCCATAAATGCAAATGAACTGCATTTCAGTATTACAAAAACGTCTATCTAAGAAAGAGGGAATATGTTTCTAGTTGTGTTTTCTGTACACTAATTTTGGTTACTGTATGCTCTGCTACTTTTATAAAGTAAAAGCGAAGACTTTGGTCTTGCAATCGGCAGGAATGAAGTTATAAATCCCTGTCTGCCTATACACACTTATGGCTTAAGTCGATTCCCTTAGTCACTTAGACAGGTGGTGTCTAAAACAACATCGACTTATTTGTAGTCAAATCCCTTCCCAAACTGAAATTCTAAGGACGGTTAAAACCGTCGGGATGCTCCTTTCCCTCCAATCATTGCTGTACGAAGTGCTGCAGCTAATGGATGGACTGTTTTCGTTACTAGCGTATTGTGGGTATCAAACCCAGCTTAAGGTTTTAGAATCTGTTGTACCAGGAAATACAGAAAATAAATGATCACCAATGTAAATTAAGGTTAGTTGTAACGTGTGGATGAAAGCTAAAAAAGTGCTGCCTGTGATATACAGATTGTCACTACAGTGGATTTGGACATAATTATTCAAAATTGTGATTGTGACAGGACAATAATATTTTTCCATGACTTCTTATTGCGTTACTGAGAATATATTATTGTATGAGTCGATGTGAGAAGCTTAGTTAACATTCTGTCTCGATCTCACTTGAACCTCTTACGCAAATAGAAATTTTGCCATTACGAGCTAATTTAGTGTCTTCATTAACTAAAAATAAAACCTTATTTCCAACGCTGAAGTAACCAGCTGTCATCTGCCTTATATTCTATTTCGACATTAGTGACTGTGGTGATTCCCTGAGTACTGAATTTTTTTCTGGTGTTATCTCATTCACTAGTTGGATGGAGCTGCCATTTAGAGTGCAATTACTTATTTTCGTTCAAGGAGCGCAGTACCACCTAACACCTTAGACTGCTTGCTTAACTATAGGGGAAATAAATTGTGACGAGTTTAGAAATTGAACACCTTGCTTCATAAAGAAAAATCGTGCAAGAAAAGATATTTGCGTTACCATCAGATTGGTATAAATTACTGTAGAAAGAAAACATCCATGAAAGCTTAGGTAGCAAAAGAACTCACACTAGAACGCTGTAAAATCTTTTCTTCACAACTTGCAATGGCCCATGGACAGGACACTTGAGATTGGCATAATATCGGCGACACATATGATTCGGTGGATCTTTGATAACTCTTTGAAATCTCGAAATTCGAATTCGAACAATACATTGCTGAATTTGCAGTAAATCCAATTGACATTTCGTTCATATATAATCATATGCCTTTTTATCTGGATTTTCTCTAACTGTGCCCAGCAAGGATTATCACGCGAGAGAGAACAGAAATAAAACTGCAATATTTGTCAAGGAATCATCGCGACATCAGTGTGAAAAAAACTGGCGCTCGTCTCCTTCAGAAGACGTCTACTTCTATAATCAATGCATAACATCTCGTCTTCACAATTAATAGATGCTTTGGAGACGCAATGTGAGGAGCCACTCAGAAATACCGTCAGTTTTTCGATTATAAATGGCTGGTTAATCTGTGAGTCAAAAGTTCCGGGTAAAAAGTCACATTTATTATTCGCAAGCTTCTTAGAGACAAAGCTGACTGTATTCTGTAGTGTATGACACAGTTGAGGAAGGTGCAGGATCGTTCGTCTCTCGTTCAAGAACAAAACCGTTTCAATTGCCTTCTTGTGGTAACATAAATTATCGTATTACTGCAGTCGAATACTTCGTACACAGACACATATATGTCAACATATTATTAAATCTTGAATCGCTCGATTCACATAATGCAGAATAACAATGAACAAGAGGAATACAGCTGAATGCGTCCTACTAATTCACCAGTTCATATTTCAAATAAGACAACTCAAAACTCCTTTGTTATTGAACGTTCCGCTCTGAGGAACTTTACTGTAAAACGAAAACGAACGTTTTCAGTTTCTCTCCGAAGATTGCCATTTGTATGCGGCATGAAAACGATGAAGGATCACATAAAGCGCGTTTATTAAAATAATTTTTATTTCCAGACATTATCAATTTTATACTTTTAGATTACTTGCTTGAGCCGTTACAAAAGTTCAAATTCAGACCGATTTGCAGCACCATAGGCAGAGAGCACAATTTACAAGTGGCAGTTCCTGATACTCAATGAGGCTATGTTTGTTGTGCTGCACATTAATGTGAAGATGACCTGCCTTTTCACTGTTGAATCTGGCAATGTATATGTGATTGCTGTATCGGCCAAAATATTTTGATATCCAGACACAATCACGGTTCTCTCCAAATGATGTTTCGTGATTGGATACACAGACAATGTAATTAAAACCCAGATTCCCCACTGATAAAGGTATATAGCGACACGTTGGTGGTAGGATCTACGAGATAATGTCCAAAATATTTTCTGTCTATCTTGTTGCACGGTTTCAGTGTCTTTAAAGAACGGCGTCACGGACCCAACAAATACACAAATAGCTTAGTTCGAGTAGTCATACGCAAGTCACGGATTAACACTACGTCGGGTTTATAGTAACTGATAACACTGTGGCTACACTATATTGTAAACGCTATAATGTGCTTTCGATTTTTGCACTTGGTGACGAATGAAAAATGCGTAAGGTAATTGACGCACATCTGTGTGACAGAAGTTCCAAATACACATATTTGCAGGTCGGTGTGGCCGTGCGGTTCTAGGCGCTTCAGTCTGGAACCGCGAGACCACTAAGGTCGCAGGTTCGAATCCCGCTTCGGGCATGGATGTGTGTGATGTCCTTAGGTTAGTTAGGTTTAAGTAGTTCTAAGTTCTAGGGGACTGATGACCTCAGATGTTAAGTCCCATAGTGCTCAGAGCCATATACATATTTGACGGGGTGGAAGTTTCCTTAGATTTGAAGGAATGGTAATCGTGTATAGGAGAGAGTGTCTTGGCCGGAACTAGTTGCCTGTGAATAAACAACACAACAACAACTTTTGGTCGTTCCATGACGCTGCTATTTAAGTAATTGTCCTTGTACTGATTACATAGATCTTGAGCACACTAGGGAGCTCTCTTCTTAACTCCGGATCACTCATCAAAAGAATAATGAATGACTTAAGAGATTGCAGGTCCTAGCTGATATTTACTGGAAACGTACTTTTCAAAAAATGATGTAATGGCTCTGAGCACTATGGGACTTAACATCTATGGTCATCAGTCCCATAGAACTCAGAACTACTTAAACCTAACTAACCTAAGGACATCACACAACACCCAGTCATCACGAGGCAGAGAAAATCCCTGACCCCGCCGGGAATCGAACCCGAGAACCCGGGCGCGAGAACGTTACCGCACGACCACGAGCTGCGGACCGTACTTTTCACTGCACACGCACATATATGACACGCTCGCGTCCGAAGCGCAGTGGTCAACGTTTTTCGTTCCATGTGGAGGACCCGTGTTCGATTCCCGATACTGGCTAGAGATTTTCCCGTAGTGTGAGGTTGAAACGGGATGCACTCAGCCTTGTGGTGCCAATTGAAGAGGACTAGTGAGCAGTAGCGGCTACAAGGTTTACAAAGCCGACAACGGCCGAGAGAGCTGTATGCTGACCCCTGCCTCCCCGTACATTAACCGCATGATGCCGTTTGGAAGAGGATGACACGGTCGCTATTGACCCGTCAGAGTCGACGGCCTCAGGGATTGTGTTCAGTGGCAGCAGGGAGGTTGTAGTGTTAGTGATTAGTTTATCACGGTCATCGGTAGCCAGATGGCGCTCAGAGACTGTCTGTGCGTTCTTTGTTTTTTGCACTGCATGCAGTAACTGTGCTGAGGTTAGAGGTGAATAATATTTTAACATTCATTCTAGGGTACAACCACGCCCCAATGACAAGTACGTGTTTCGTATTGTGGACTTGGGGAAAGCTGGATGGATGTATCGACGGACTGATGCTTATGATGCGTACAACGTATCGGTCGTGTGTCGCTACTTTCAGGAGCGGTCTGTGGAACATTCCTTCCCCATGTAAACCAGATTCTGGACGTCCGTGTAGTAAGTATGCACGTCAAGATCGACTCACTGTGCGAGCAGCGGTGGCTGACGGAACATCGTCTGGGGATAACATCTTGCACCAGCTGTGTCATTAGGGACAGCTGGGAACCGTCTGCTTGCAGCAGGATTAACGTCATGCGTGCCTTTGGCTAGGCTAAAACTCACACCACGACACCGCCAAGCATAGCTACTTTGGTGTCGTGAGTGAATTCACTGGAAAGTGGAATTGCGCTGTGTTGTTTCCAGTTATGAGAATAGGTTCTGCCAGTATGCGAGTGATGGACGTACACTTGTATGGCATAGATCTGGTGAGGTGCCTGCTCCAGACGTACTCCCCCTAGACACATAGATCCCAGCCTAGGCTTCATGGCGTGGAGGGCCATCAGGTACTCGCAGTCACATTTTCTGTCTGTGCAGAGTAAGGTAATCAGTGTCTCCTACACTGCACCGGTGTTTATCCTCATGCTACTGCCATTTCCTCTATAGGAAGTTCAAATGGCTCTGAGCACTATGGGACTTAACATCCATGGTCATCAGTCCCCTAGAACTTAGAACTAGTTACACCTAACTAACCTAAGGACATCACACACATCCATGCCCGAGGCAGGATTCGAACCTGCGACCGTAGCAGTTGCGCAGCTCCGGACTGAGCGCCTAGAGCCGCTAGACCACCGCGGCCGGCTCTCTATAGGAAGGTAATGTGTCTTTTCAGTAAGACAATGCACGTCCCCATACAGTTGCTGCGACGACGCGATGCGCTCTTCTTAGTGTACAGCAACCGCCTTGGCCAAGCCGGCCGCTGTGACCGAGCGGCTCTACGCACTTCAGTCCGGAACGGCGCTGCTGCTACGGTCGCAGGCTCGAATCCTGCCTCGGGCATGGATGTGTGTGATCTCCTTGGGTTAGTTAGGTTTAAGTAGTTCTAAGTTCTAGGGGACTGATGACCCCAGATGTTAAATCCAATAGTGCTTAGAGCCATTTCAACTACCATGGCCAGGGAGAAGACCACATTTCTCACCAATTGAACACATGTGGGACATGGTGAAGCGGGAACTTACTCGTTCTCTATGGCCAGAGAGAAGCATTGCTGACTTGCAACGGAAGGCGCAAAATGCTTGCGATACAGCCCGCCGCAGGATGCCAACGGCAGCTTTATGATCGTTTGCATACGGGAATGATGTTTACTTTGCCACCAGAGTTGAGGGTACTCCGTGTCCCGATGCGACTGTGACGTATGTATTTCATTTGATCTGAATTTGTTATTATATACTCTTGGAATGATAACTACCTACCACTTCATTTGTAAATAAAATGTCCTTGTGCTAGGAGGTGCTGCGTTTTTTTTTTCTCCGGTAGTGTATATCAGAAGCCGTCCTGGCGTTTTTATCATCCTGCCAGCTAGCCTTGCGTTTCAGCATCATCTCGCAGAATACGTCTGACTTGTCCGTGTCTGCCTGGCGGGCTCTGACGCGGCACCGACATGCCGGGAGTAGCAGTGAGTCTCATCCCAGATCTCAGCGCGTGGCGGGAGACAATGCCAGCAATTAAGCGGCGAGCAGGTTCTGCTAAGGCGGCACTGGCTTTTTTTCTCACCCGAGTACACGCTCTCTACAATTTAAATGGCGCGCATGACGTGCAAGCGGGGACGGTGCCAGGGAGGAGAAAAAGTGGTTCGCCAGCGAAACACGTGTCATTTATCGAAGCAGTAAATAAAGGGCAGCGCGTAGCGCAACTTCTGTACTGGATGTCCGTCAATACACCTTGCCTCTCGTCTCCTCTGGGGCTGCTTGTCTTCGGCGCCTCTGCAGCGCCAACTGAGGCCCGCTAGGCATTTCTTGTTCAGGAAAACTGATAGTGTATGTATATATATCTGTACCCAACAAATTTATTATACGGGCTGAACCCGAAATCCACTGACAAAATTGCGGAAGCTGTTCATGGACATTTTCTGCAGTGGCTCGTCAGAGAGTAAATGCTGTTAATAATAGCAATAACCACTCTCCGCTGTCAAGCTTACAGTTAGTAGGCCTACTGCTCGATTACGTATCGAGTTTCTTTTTCCATCAGTGTTTGTTGTACGCTATAAGTGATACGCAGCGGTGCAGGTATATTTACTGACGATGCGTTGAGCAAAGTGCTCCTCCAGCACGGTTTATCGAGTGAAATCGGGAAGGGGCACAACGACGACACTAGCTGCTCACGCATCGGCGGCTACCAAGTCACAGTGCTATTGTACATCTACATGCGTTGTACGTCGTGTTGGTACCATATTACTGGATTATTTACTGTTCTAAAGACGTTATCACTGAAACAAAGTCAACGGGGGGAACAAGCGTAGAGCGTCAATATTACATTTTAAGTCTCAAACGAGCTACCGAAATTCTGACGTACGTTGTTCCAAAATATTCTGATAACGTCCCTGAACACCTTCTGAAATTTGGTTGGTGGATTTCGGTTTAACCTTGTACAGTTACTCAGGTATTTTTAGCCGCTTCTTCATCTACGTACATACTCCGTAAGGCACTGTATCGTGCAAGCGGCTTGTACCTTTTGCGAACACTGGTCATTTCCTTTCCCGGTCCACTTGCAAACAGAGCTAGGGGTACACGACTACCTACATACCTCCCTACAAGCCCTAATTTCTCTTATCTGCGTAGTACTTACTCAAAATGTGTGCTCGTTCTCCAGTCATCTTCAAATGCTGGTTTCTTAATAGTGTTTCGCGAAACGAACGTCGAGTTCCCTCCAGAGATGCCCATTTGACTTCGCGAGACGTCTCCATAATAACTGGGGTATTGATCGAAACGAGTTGGAACAAATCCGGCAGCCCACCATTGTATTGTTCGATGTCTTCCTTTAATCCGGCCTGGTGGTTATCCGAAATACTTGGGCAGTGTTCAAGATCGAGTTGCACTATAGACAAACTTGTAGGGCACATGCTAAGACACAACATCATCACTGGAACAATAGCATAAGGAGCTATTGAGGAAAGGAATCGGCGGGGGCGACCATACATGCAACAGATCATGAATGATGCTGGATGTAACACGTACATGGAAATGTAGAGGAATGCAGACAAGGAATGCAGACAGAAGAGAGGAATAGAGCCCTGTTGCAAACCAACCTCAGGGTTGAACATTAAAAGAAGAAGAAGAGTGTTCTACATGCGTTCTCCTTTATAGATGAACTACGCTTTCCTAAAATTCTGCCAAGAAACCGATGTTGGCCATTTTCCTTCCCTACTACCGTCCCTAAGTCCTAGTTTTGCCTAGATATTTAATCGACGTGACTACGACAAACAGCACACTACTAATGCTGTATCCTAAGAATATGGGATTGTTTTTCCTGCTCATCTGCATCAACTTCGATTGTTCTACATTTGGTGCAAGCTGCCTCTAATCAAACCTACTAGGAATGTTGTCTAAGTCATGTTGCATCTTCCTATCGTCACTCAACGACAAAGCCTTCCGTACACCGCAGCGTCATCAGCAGAAAGCCGCCGACTGCGGCTCACCCCATCCGTCAGAACATTTATGTGTATAAAGAACAAGAACGGTCCTGTCACACTTCCCTGGGTAGCTCCTGATGATACCCTTGTCTCTGATGAACATTCGCGTCTAGAGCAACGTAGTGGATGTTATTACTTAAGAAGTCTTAGAGTCACATAGTCCAAATAGATACCTTAGTAGATGCTAAATTTCTCCCATACCAAACACGTATGAAAATAGAGCTGAATGACGTTTTTGACAAACTGGCTCTATAAACAGGATTAAGTTACACCATACAAAACATGAATGCGGCAGTGGTCCTGCAGTATGTATAGCAATCTGATGATGGCGACTTAAAAATGTGGGCGACACGTTGGTCAACAGAGCAAACTGATGATTCCGCCACATACCCGGAAAAGATTTATGGAAGATAACAACTGCCGCGGAAGACGGTGTTTGCATGTAAAACAACACAGTAGAACGCCACATGTACCAAGAGTAAGAACGTGGAACTTATCAGCAATGTTTATTTTGACAGATAAAATCATGAGTAAGTTGTGCTCCACAGCTTTGATAGAAGTCATTATTCATCTAGATTCGACCCTTTCATCTATTTATAACAAAACTGAGTTTTCGGTGCTGAATAACGCTGCGCCATACATCAGGCGCACTTGCTTTCACAACATTAAACACACATATTCGATATTCTTTGCTGTATGCCATTTTATGATTCAAACTCTTGCTGATGAAATCGAAGACGATAACAGCAAAATAAAGTTATATAAAAGCTTTCTCAAGTCAACACGTTGTATGTAAAAATACCTAGAAGTCCCAGCTACCAGTTAATAAGTGTAATTAGTATGTCCCTAGAACTGATGTAGACTTTGTTCTCCAGCAAAATAGTTGTGGTAACCGAAGCTAATGTTTTCTCCAAGACGACACAATACGTTCTTAAAACAGAACTCTCTGCTGCAAGTGTATTTTACGAAGTTAACAAATGACTGACTTTAAAATAAAAAGTAACTGAAGCACTAAAAGGATGTTTTTCGTGTTTCGCAATTAACAAGCAAATCCTGCGCCATTCTGGAGCCTTGTGGATAAAAGTTGAAACAGAAATTAACACAGACTTCCGGAGGGAAAATGTTATTTCGATCTTTAAGTCTTGAGCTATATTACTGTAAAATTGGTAATGGATAACCAATAGGAGAGCTGATAAAACATTTAAAGCCATTGCTATACACTCAGTTCTCAATCCTGTATACAGATACTGAGGTGAACCTTAATTGCCTTAACATTAATTTTACATCTTATGGAGATTACTCCCACAAAAGAGTCTGTTCACAAAGAGATACTTTATTCGTAGACACCGGTAGTCCGTATCAATGAACCTACGAATGAACGGCTTTGAACAAAAACGCGAACTTTATTCTCTACAAAGGCCATTGCCGAAGAAAGCCTGTTCATATTTAGTAAATTTGTTTGCACTATTTAAGTGCTCTCTTGTTTAGCTATCTGCCACTTGACTAGAAAGACGACAGAGGAATACAGGCGGCAAAAATGGAATTTTTAAGGTAAGAAAAATGAGATGAACTACAAAACAGTATTATAAGAGAAGAGCTTAGTATATATTGTGTCAATGAAAATATAACAAAATGAGCAAGGATGCATGAAGTGGAAACAACAAGGAATGGAGGAAGACAGGTTCGTTAAACAAGTAACATATTATAAACCAAAAGGAAAGAGACGTGTAGGACGCCTTAGGAACAGATGGCTTCAGTGATGACGGAACGGACTGCAAGCTGGTCCTTGAAGTCAAGAAGAGGAAGAAAATGAAGAAGAAAACTTAGGAAACCTGTTGGTTTGTTATGATTGAACCACGTGAATCGAGGCTCGTTTTGAAGACAACCGTACATAGAAAAGGATCATCAGGACATGCAGAAGGTAAGTTCATCGTCAAAACAAATATGCTTCAGATTCATATTCCCATTGCAGACGACAGCACAGATATTTGGAATTAAATAACAGAGTCAGTAAGGTATTGTCAAAACTGAAACTTCTTTTCGGTGTTCATTATCAGTGCCTACTGGAGGGTAGTAAGTTTACGTCGGTACTGAATGGTTCTGTAATCCGACATCGACGTCGTGTTCAGTACTGCTGGAGCGTCCTGCTGTCAACAGTCTCATCGTACAATTATTTTGTTCATCACTGTGACGTACCGATAATCCAGCCTGAAGTATCTACACAGTAGAACAGAAAGCTGCATGCGTTATGACACTTGACATTTTCCGACGAACATAACTACACTCCTGTCACTCGACGAGATACATAGATAAGCACTTTAGGACTACATTTGGTAACTGTATTTATGGTTTCCTTTCTCTCTCAATGATAGTGGGTGTCTGAACAAAGAACAATAAAGCGTAGGAAGATATTGACGACGTAAGCTGTTCCTGTATGGTTTTTCAACCATACACAAATGAAACACTAATGGCACATTGATGATCTATTAAAGTGCAGTGATTTCTATTGTAGCCCATTCTATATTCAGTTTTCATACACAACACCAGGTATACAATAGGGACTTTTCTTGACTCAATACTGAATTACCGTATGTTTCAAGAAACAATGCACACAAAAAATAATGTCAAGTCCACTCTTATCTCAACTACAGTCGAACACCTTGCTGAAAATGGGTTCCAAGCGCCAAACGGGGTGTTGCGACCTGTCGCGGGCCCCTACTGACTTTTCGTACTCCCTGTTGTCG
Organism: Schistocerca cancellata; assembly: GCF_023864275.1. NCBI lineage: Eukaryota > Metazoa > Arthropoda > Insecta > Orthoptera > Acrididae > Schistocerca > Schistocerca cancellata. The sequence continues at coordinate 462,356,041 of NC_064632.1, read as the reverse complement.
GGCAACAGTTGTTGAATATAGTGGTCTGTCACCCCCATTGATTCTCTTTTTGCATCATGGCTAAAAACTTCCGCGTGAGGACACGTGAATATTAATCTACTGTCTTCTCCCATTGAGAACACTGTCTTACAGAATATTCGTAAATGACATAGCAAATAACCCTATTATGTATTACGCATGTAAACTCTGTCGTATTTGCCAGCCGTGCAGAGAGGTAATACTGAAAGCCTTTAAATTCATCATAGATAAGCGGTTTATGTATCTGGCAATTTATTAGCTACGTCTCATCTCAGGCATGGGACGCTTACGGTCATGATTTAACACGAAACCCGCAGTAACGTAGTAAAATAACAATTAAAAAATCTTGTAGTTTTCTTCCGCTAATAACTACCTAAACTATCGCAGAAGACACCGTAAATATTGGTAAGCACGAAAGTTCGAATTCCAAATTAGAGACACGATACCGTCAAAATGGAAATCTTTGTATTTCTTCATTTCACACTATTAGAATTACAATATTAGCAGCTCACATTTTTCTATCAAATTACGCATTGCAATTTTGCATCTTTTCATTTTGGGCTACAAAGCTAATGATAGCGTAGATTTTGCCTCTTGATTTTATAAGATGGCAGATGTGGCTTCGAATCGTTTCTGATTTATTTACTTATTTTATCTCTCTCCTATAGGCTACATCCGTGAATAAGACAGGGAATTAAAATGAAGAATACCAGCCAGCTGCTTGCAACAACTTGAGGCTACGCAGGTGGAGCGTTGGAAATATTTAAGCGAGAAGTGCGGGTATAAGACGTAAGCTAAATGCTACTTTTTGCTTAATGGAAAAATCCAGGCCTGTTTTTTACGTTTGTCTGTAGTTTTCCACGAATGAACCCGAAATAGCACAAAGCAGCAATGTGTTCTTCAGTTCCTTTAAATCAACGACGAAAACATGCAAATATAACGGGATATATCGTTGGCAATAAGATGTGGTGCAGAACACATATTTTTAGTTTTATCTACAGTAGACTAATTTTAAACAAATGATTTCAACAGGGCTTTTAGCTGACGTATCGACCCGTTCTTGTTTTGGAGAGGCGGTAAACCACATCCCACGTGCCACTGGCGCCCACCTGTTGACTCTAGGGGATTTGTGTATTGCACCTGTTGACACGTGAGACCACTTGTTGCCGCGACGGCTCCCCTCCTGCCATAAGGCACGCGCGCGAACGTTTAGGGTGGAACGAAGAGGGTGGGTACCCCCCTGCATATCGCACGTGGTCTGCACGTGGGGCACATAGCGCAGGAGGCAAGCGGAGCGGCACAATCCGGCAGTTTGCCGGTCTGCTAGCTCCCTAACAGCCGTCACACTCTGACGCCTCGCGCCGTGCTATACTGCTGGAACGGAGGAAGACCAGATCTATCCACAAAGTAGCCGGCGTTCATCCGCGGCAAATCATTGTTCGTACTTTGGCTACCAAAGTTATCACCGTAACTACTACTGCAAACCGAGCAATATTTATAACGCATTCATTTCTTTCACTGACCAAATGCACTGAACCATCCTGAGAAGTCTTTAAGTTTCTGTGACTTTGACCCTCTTGAAACTTACGTAATGGTAAACTGAAATATGATTTGGTTTGGTTACTGTGGTTCTGTTAAGTCTGTTGAAATGCGTAAACGGCGGTGTTCAGTTTGCCGAGCAGTTTCACAATCGTCATTGCCCGGTTCTACTATTATTGTCTCTTTCTCAGACGTCGTATAAGCAGTTGCAGTTGGCACATAAAAATGTTCTCGTATTATACGTATTTCATCCAAAACACGATCAACTCATTATTTTGTAGGTTATTATGACTTCCACCGAAGTATCAAGAACATCAGCGTTTCTCTGTAACAAGTAGCGTTATCCTAGTCAATGTAGCACATGGCGTCATGTTGCGCCATGAACTGCCCAGGTAGATTTAAAACATAAATGTCTGCCTGGACAGTATACGTATAAAATAATCTCTCTTAATTATTTTCTAGTGTTTTCAGACTGACGAAATATCTTCCAATCTCGGTGGCTCTGACGGACCTTCTATGTCTACGACAAATACTGGCAACATTTCAACATATCGAGTATTGCAGCTTTTCTCTGCGTGCATCGAAAAGTTCTTTTCCGATATTCAGATCTGCGAAAACTTTTCTTCGCATTAACCGAATCCCGCTAGGGAAATAGGACTTTTATCCAGCTGCACCGTAATATTGAAGGTGAATATGTGTTCACTACAATAGGTGATAGCCGGAAGACGTGTACATACAATGTGGTCCTCTCTACGTAAGCTCAGAAATTCGCAACACTTTTCTACCGTTGTAGGACTGTGTCAGATATTTCTACTGGCAGTTGATATCTTTGAAACGAAAAAAGTACTCAAAAGCTTTAGTATCTAAACAATATTTGCTTTCCATAGTGATATGAACTGGATAGTTTCAAAATTAGCAAACGTCCTGAGTTCATTGTGTGTATGTTGCCATCGTGTCACTGTTTCAACTTCTGCATGTCATGATCGCATTTCAGTAAACGTTTTCCAGTCAGTTTGGCGTATTTTTGCAGACATTACGATGACAGTCTTAATGCTAAAGTTCATATGAAATATTTGATGACTGACACACTGGACTAATTTTGTAACTATCGTTTGTATGTGAAAGGTTTTAAAGGCGCTAGATTTGAACGTGGACAGTGCAATATTTACAACTATCTTTCTCCGTATTTGAAACTTCATGTATGTGGATATGTCCGATAACTTCATCCGATAAGCTTTCATTTATCTACGAGTATTATTATAACCGATAAACCGAGAAAAACATAGGGACAGCTTTTCTAGCACTGAATTACAATACCTATGAAGTCAAAAACAGAATTTACCATTTTTTTAAAAATTCTTTCATCCCCTCGGTGACACTTAATGACTGAGGACGATGATGCTCTGTTACGTATAACAAGGTAAGAGTACAAAAGAGATTAGAAACAAGTATGTAGAACTGTAAAGAATTTCACTGGGAAATAACAGAGTGCAAAATGGGGTCCGTATGATTCAGCATCGAAATTTAATGGTAAAACAAATTAATTGTCATTCTGACTCGATGAAATCTGAGGAACTGCCAAGAATTTAGTAAAGTGTTAATGTGAAACGATTTTCCTGCTGTAAAGCTGTTGTACACTCGAAAAAGCTGTGACGTTTCGCTGCGAGTAATGTGTCAGACAGTATACAAGTAATGAGTGCTGGTATCAATGGTCGTACAGAGTTGTCGCGCTATGCAAAATTTGTGTTCTCAGAACGATTTCTGAAATATAATGCGAAGGAACTAATGAACCTGCCCAAATTCATTCACAGCTTGGTTGGTGGCAAATAAAAGTCAAATATAGAGTTTTTCATATCTATCAAAATTTGAACAGTTGTGTCAGTGGCAGCGTTACATTGCCATACATGTTGCTTTTGCGATTGCAGTCTTTCTCGGCGTATTCAACTGATGAATTCTTTTCGGGTGATGACGACTCCACCACTCGGCTGATAACCCGAAAAGAATTCCTCAGTCATGTTGCTTGTTAACATGGTAGTATACCTGTATACGTGTGTCATTGTTAATATCTTCGCTATCCAAAAGTAATACATGTATTGCAGAAGTATTATCACTCACTCGCATAAGACCATACACTGTTCGTACATGACCGTCTGATCATTTACAAACACTGTATGGTCTTATGCGAGTCAGTGATAATACTTCCGCAGCACCGATATTTGTTTTGGATAGCGAAGAAATTAACAATGCATGTCGTTGCCCAGTCTTCTGGTTGCTGTTTCGAAAGAAACGAAGGATAACCACTCAAGAATATTTCCACACCTTTCACCCAAAACTTCAAATACACTGCCTAGAAAGAATTCAACTCCATTCTTCAGAGGAATAAACATTTAGTGTTCAGTTATCTCAAGAAAGATGACTATTGAGGAAGGTACTTGTACAGGCAATGAAATGTTCACGTCCGAAGAAATATTGACATCGTCAACATTTAATTTGGGCTGAGAGCGGAGAGGAAGAGTTGTGGTTTCGTAGAGGGATCGAGAAAATTTTATAGTATACTGTATAAAGCAAATGAACGATGCCGTGCTTTGCAAAGTATGCAAGGTGAAAGGTAAAATGCAGTGAAGCTGACACGCAATACTCCTATAGCTTATTGTGTAGTACGAGCATCGACAGAGTTCGATGTCATCGAGACGTGAACGGCGTACCGCACCTGCCATCGCGTACTGTTGAGGAGATTACACAACGCGAGGCGCGGTCATCCGCCGCGTCAGCGTCCAAGAATTACAGAAGAGAGCGTCATGCGCGAAGGTCGGAGCTCCTCGCATCCGGATAAAGGGAAATGCCGCACAACTAGTCGGATCGCTTTCTTGGCGAGTTTCACGGGAGCGGTCGGTACGCTTCCGCATCGGATGCGTGCAGCGCGCGGATCCGGCGGCACCACGTGGTCCTCGCGCACTGACAGATCAAAAGGCATTTCGGTACTCACGTCATTGTCGTCCAGGTAGCCGTAGACCTCGAGCTTGTCGAGCCGGATGGTGCCCTGGAACGGGTAGATGAGCGTGCCCTGCGGGATGCGAGCGTTGGTCCACACGTTGACGCGCATTTCGGGAAGGCGGTTGGCGTTCCTGTCCACGGGGCTCGTGGCCGTCAGCACGAGCGAGAACTCCTGAGGGATCAGCACGCACGTCTCCATCGTGAGAGCCTGGTGGTCGCTAAGGGCCGTCTCGTCAACTGTCAAAGGCTCAGCGCGCGCGCTCGTCAGTCGGGAGAGGTTCCATTCAACACGTCTCACTCCACACGCAGTGTCACTGGAAATTGCCGTGCAAGCAGTGCGGCGCTGACAGCGACCGAAAGGGTGTGAGGAGTTACGTCCGAGTCCGAGCCTAACGACGTTCGCTCGCCGGGCGCAAACCAACGCACTGTCACTTGAACACGAATGTCAACCCGCGAAGACGCTACCGCGACAGAGACAAGCGGCGGCGAGGGCGCGAAGAGGCGCACAGTGTCACTCCGCGGTCGCCGCGCTGCCAAGTCCACGTGCTGTACCCATTGCTGTCCGCCAGTAGGCACCAGTTCGAGGAGAGACAACGCCCACTCTCGAGAGCCGGAGGAAGCCGCTCGGGGTCACACGACCGTCCGCTGGCGATCGCGGGAGGAGCAGATCTGCGCGAGCTTGACTTTGACCTTGCTACCCCCCTCTTCGGAGCCACCCCCCTCCGCACCTCTGTCTCGCTCTCCCACCTCCGATCGCGCGACGTCAGAGCTGAGGGGCAGGATTTTTGTGTCCCGAGTATCGCGCTGGCGAACGCCGGGCGCAGAACTGAGTGGTGCTGCTGCCCCGACCCGCGAGCGGCTACCATCGCCGCACCTTTCTCCCCTTCCCGCCTCTCCCCACTTCGCCCCTCTCCGGCCACCTTACGATTTGTGGCCGCGCCGCAAGACGTCGGTCGCCCCAGCCGACTACCGCTGGCCGCTACCTTCTTACCGGCAACAAGGCGAAAAAACAGCTGGGGTCCCCGTGCCAGACGCCCCCCACCAACCGCCGGTCCCCTCTCTACCTCTGCCCCTGGCCCCCCCTGCTCGGCGGGCGTTTTTTAACGTCTTGCGCGGCTCCCCTCCTGCTACTTCTACCGCTTCCTTGTCTTTCGCCCGTACCTTAAAACAAGTGCTGCACCTCGGCGGCAGGTGGCCTGGCGCCGAAGGAGGAGTGGGGGAGGAGGGGGAGAAAAAAACCGGCCGCGCAAGAGCAAAAAAGCTCCCAGGAAGGCGGCGCAAAGGAGAGAGTATCTACCAACCAGAACGGAATTCCCTTCTCCTTTTTGCCGGCGCCCGAGCCAATAGGAGAGCTCCGCTACGTACACAATCAGCTAGTAGCGAAGAGCGTCGCACTGTCATAAAAGAAGCATCGAGCAGAATGCGAGCGCGAGGGCTTCTGCTACCAGGCTACACTAGTCCTTGAAGACGTCCGCGGCGGGGCTATCGTAAAATGTAATCTAGATTGGGGTACAGTCTCGTGCACTGACGCAACTGCTGCTTGCCCTCGCTCATGTGAAGGAGCGGAGGGGGAAGGCAGCGAGGAAACGCACGTGACTGAACCACCTGCTCTGCTGCACTTCTTCGTTTACAAGAACTTCCCTTTCGGTGGTTAATTTCTTTGGCATTTTAGATACTGTACACGCAAATTTGATGAACCAATTGTCATTAAATTTGGAAGCTTTGTACTATTTTTAGATTCAGTGACTGTAATAATAAGCCCTCGAGCTACATATTACGTGAACTTGTAAACCAGTATAGCCATGTCTCAATAAATTCCACGTACGTTTTTCCAGGAAATAACTACAGTGAAACATGTTTTTCTTAGACACTTCTCTTTAACTAATTGCGGTCACTGTCATTGTAATGTATCATAAATATCGTTACAGCTTATACAGCGTGATTGAGAAGTGACCATACACATTTCGTTGTCGTAATGTACGTGTGGATCAGTATAAGAGTAAAATGTTATATGATGTTTTGTCGCCGGCCCGGGTGGCTGAGCGGTTCTAGGCGCTTCACTCCGGAACCGCGCTGCTGCTACGGTCACAGGTTCGAATCCTGCCTCGGGTATGGATGTGTGTCATGCCCTTAAGTTAGTTAGATTTAAGTAGTTCTAAGTTCTAGGGGACTGATGACCTCAGAAGTTAAGTCCCATAGTGCTCAGAGCCATTTGAACCATTTTGATGTTTTGTCTGAGACTGCTGTATTTCCTAGTTACGATGATAATGTCCTTTTGGTAAGCATTACATCATGGGCCAGTATAAGCATTTGGCTTGTCGTGTTCACCTGTATATTGACTGATGTTGTTTTGTCGACTGTGTCCCTGCACATTTCAGTCGGGAGGCAAGAGAGTGTATAATTGCTTATTCTTGTAAATGGACAGGTTGTGCAGGACCGGTTGCTTGGCCCGCCAGATCTGCAGATCTTAACCCCTGGACATCTCTCAACGACGTTTAGAATGTAGCACAACTACAGCAGAGAATTGAAAACAGCTACTCTGCAGACTGAATGGAGTATGCAACATTTCGAGAGCGGTAAGAATTCGAGCCCGTCACTGTCTTCGTCTACATGGACGTCACTTTGAACATGTCCTGCGATAAACGTACAGCACGTAGTTGAGTTGAATTTAGGATCCCTTGGTTTCTTTGCTTTCCGAGAAGAGTTAATTTTGTTTTTTTTAATGTTGCACTTGTGATCCCTACTCTACTACATAACTCTGAAATATAGGAATTTCAGGCAAAACTTTATTTAATGTTTTACTCTTATTTTGATGCATCCATTACACCCACGAAATTAGTTTTGAATCACCCTGTATGCTTGCGTGTGTTACTTTCGTTATGACGGATGCCAGTTACACACCTCAATTAAATATCTAACTTATCTACTAAACAGTTTGACCGATCCCAGAATTTCACTTCAATTATCTTACTTAATCTAATAAGTAGTCGTAGTAACATCTGGAAACACTACTTGCACATATCGTTTCGGGTCGGCAATTCACAGTATTCTTCAACGTTTACTGTCATTAACTTATTTTTAAGGCCTCTGTTTTCAGACGGACAAGAAATTTCTGTGACTTAATGATCTAGATTATCAGTTTAACATATCGTAGTGGCTGGATTATATAAAATTACATGACTTGCTGCTTACCAATCGTTCCAAGCAGACCGTTTAACAGAGAGAACTATAGCAAATAACCCCTTGATTAGTTATTAAAAAAATACTGAGTAAGTGTTTTCTGTAAAATGTGGTTTTAGAATGACGTGTGAAACGTATTTTCACGAAGTAAACGAGTGAAATTGCTGGGTAATCTTCTTTAACTAGGTCTTATGGGGGCTGAATTGAGAAACATTAATTTGTCAGAATCGTTTGGTTTTGTAGTATTTCTTCAGAGAGGTTTTAAGGGAGGCTGTGCTGAAACTTCTTCAGAAACAAGAATGGAAAGAAAAAACAATTGGAAGATACCAATATTATTTCATAAGGAGCTCCTTGCTTGATCGGGCATCGAAATCACCGCACAGGTCTCTATTGGTTTCTGTACGAGAACTGAGATCGGAGACAATCCAATTTTTCCTTATATTTATTCAGAAATGTTGAAAAAGAAGACACCATTGACACTTTTTAAGAACAAAAGGTCAAAAAATTAGCTGAAAGATTGTATTTTTATTTCTTAGACGGTTCGTTTCCCAACCGTGCATCGAAGTCACCAGATGGAACACTGTGCATATATCCATATGGGGTCTGAAATGCGTTGTAGTCACAACAGCAATACTTTCCGCTTCAATTTGTGATTTTCTTAATAAGTAAATCCTGTCTCTTGAACTAAGAGATTTTCAAGATCTAGCTAATCTTTTATCTTCAACTTACTTTCGAAGCAGTAACTTTACGAGATCGTTTGTTCACTCGAGTGTTATGCTGATTCCGTCTCTGATTTCTTTGTTTTGTGTGCTGTTCTGTACACTATTCCTGGAGCGTATGACCGCATCTTGCATTATTTTATAACACGTACAATCAGTACGTACATCTGCAGATGTGCAAGCGCGCTCTGGTGCGCGCGCGCTTGTATATGTGTGTTTTTGTGTGTGTGTGTGTGTGTGTGTGTGTGTGTGTGTGTACGTAATGAACAGTATAGGAAAAAAACGTTACATTGCAATGAAACTTTTAAAAGTATTTAATGGTAATGGAAAAGTGTGCTTCACAAGAGGGGAAAATAACAATTTCGTGACTAACTGATTTCATATGTACAAAATGAATATTTCTCTCCTCAGGAGGAGTAAAGAAGCCACCAAGAAGTTTCAGTTTCGTTTTACTTTATCCTTCGAAAGTTTATGTTCTTTCGGCGATGTTGGATGATTACATATAGATCTTTAAGAGCAGGTGTTGCTTGATACAGCTGTTTTGATTCGAGAAAAGCTGCATTAACTCTCCCCCTCCACCTCCCACCCCCTCACCCTGCCCCCCCCCCCCCCCCGCTCTTCAGCATAAATGTCACACGTTAATAGATTAGCGGCAAAAGACACAATGGGTATTTCGACAACGTCACTGCTAATTTGTAATCAATCAGCGTCCTTCTTACGTATTCCTGGAACATTAATGCCAGCAAGAATGAAAAGTTAGTAATAGTAAAAATACGATTCAGAAATAAAAGCTGTTTCCACAATTTAAAATTAAGGGATTTGTCCTAGAGGGAATTTAAAGTTATTCCTCTTGTGCTAAGTTTTCTAATGACTTGTACCCTTCAATTTCAGAAACGAACTTGCTTATATAATCTGGTAGTTAGTTATACTGTTTACAGTTGAGACGGTCAGAGGTAAATGTGATCGAAATTTAACTCAGGAAGGTATGAATCACTTTATGTACTAAACTAATCGAAATTTAGCAGGTGATGTATTGCCTGCAATTTGTAATATAAGCAAACATTACCCTTCCCAAACATTTAAATGTGATACAAAGTTAACGATGTTAAACAAGCAAGTTTAGGAACTGCTTCGTTCATTTCATTCACCAAGATTTTGTTCTGTTTGTCAAATTCCATGAGTGACGTAAGACTCATTGTTGGTGTTTTATCTACTTTCGTTTAGGTTTCTTAGACATCTGTTAAAGTATCTGTGAAGTGCAACTAAACAAAAAACTTTTTACTGTATGTTAATCGAGGCTTAAGAAAATAAGATGTGAATATTACATTATTTGTAGCTCAATTTAAATAGGAATCGAAGTACTTGCTTCTCAGTAATGCCAAATGAACGAGAATGGGGGACAAAATTAATCTTATTCCTTCACATTTTCCTAATTAGCTACGTTACACACTAATCAGTTCGAAGATGCAACCGATGTGTAACGATGCAGCCTATCACAAAATATCGTCGTATGGTGCTCTTTAGGTATGTGAATGTCACTGTTGCTGAATAATCAGTCGACCAACATGGTGTACAGAAAGAGTGGAAGTTGATAAATTTGTTCGACAGAGATGGGTCTCATGTGATGGGAAGTAGACACTGGTCATTCCAGTCTTTAAGAAGATCGTGTGGGGCAGATGTGCAGTACTGCTAACCTCATTCGATTAAGTCAGTATTTTACAGATTTTTGATACATGTTTCATGTTGTCTAATGTAAGAAAACACAATAATTAACACAAAAAGCAATAATTATAATCGCTCCTGATGTACTGATGGATAGGCATGTTGATTTCATAGTTCTTGATTTCTGATAATACATCACACTTGTTCGTGTACAGAAGATTTCAGAGTAGAGTTAGATCTAGCAAAATTAACTGGCTCAAATAATGGTTACAGTCCTGCGTAACTGATCACTTCTTGCACAGAAAACAACAACTGAAGACTGTACCCTACTTTCAGCTGCCTCTACTGTTGCTTCGACTGTCTGCATGGATTGGTGTGCAGTACCCTACATAGCTAACAAAAACACTGATGTCCTTCATGAATCGGATTTCCTACCATGTGAAGACCACCAGAGCGCAGTATATTTTCAATAGCAAAGATAAGATCCGATTACTATCCAACAGTGTGGTACACAAAATGACTTATCGTTATTCCGATGAGTTTTATATTGGTCATTCAGGCAGATACACAGCGAGCAGGTGTGAGGTAACGGGCGAGTTGTGGCGCCCTGGAAATATTTTAAGTTCGGAGTTGGCGGCCACCGCTCCGGAGGCTCGGCAAGCCGCAGCTCGCTAGGAACCGCGTGATGCCGCACAACGGCCGGACCACGTGGCTGGAAACTCCATGGTGACGCTGTGTCGACGAAGGAGACATACCGGAATGCCAAGGATGACGGACTTTGTGAAACCTTAATGGCAGACATTTCACAAATGGCTCTGAGCACTATGGGACTCAACTGCTGTGGTCATCAGTCCCCTAGAACTTAGAACTAATTAAACCTAACTAACCTAAGGACATCACACACATCCATGCCCGAGGCAGGATTCGAACCTGCGACCGTAGCAGCAGCGCGGCTCCGGACTGGAGCGCCTAGAACCGCACGACCACCGCGGCCGGCGACATTTCACAGTTCGTATAGAAATTAATAGTACCCAGTGAACCCTGATACCACGAAAAAAACATGTACATTACCATTATTTGTACTACGATTCTGATTTTCAATATCTTTACTAGTTTAAAGTTTAGTATCTGACGATAAATTATACAAGTAACACCCAGCATTGAATTTCCAAAATCTAAACGGTTCAGCCGATTTTGTCGATCCACGTGTCTTTAGAAAGCTATTAGTGTAAACCTAAATTGGTACGAATTACAGGCATGTAACTTGAGCAGTACATGAGTTATTGGAGGTCAAAGTGGCCGATTACTATTAATCGTGTCGGGTCATAAGTACTCCACAGTCACACGAAAAAACGGTAGCGGTATATGTCTTTGTTTATATCTGATATACACTATTCATGTAGAAACTGGTTAAATATTTACTTTGTTTTAAAACGCACAGAGACATTAGGCTACTGGCCTACCTCTTCTTTCTTTACCTTTGATATACAGGGTGTTACAAAAAGGTACGGCCAAACTCTCAGGAAACATTCCTCACACACAAAGAAAGATAATATGTTATGCGAACATGTGTCCGGAAACGCTTACTTTCCATGTTAGAGCTCATTTTATTACTTCTCTTCAAATCACATTAATCATGGAATGGAAACACACAGCAACAGAACGTACCGGCGTGACTTCAAACACTTTGTTACAGGGAAATGTTCAAAATGTCCTCCGTTAGTGAGGATACATGCATCCACCCTCCGTCGCATGGAATCCCTGATGCGCTGATGCAGCCCTGGAGAATGGCGTATTGTATCACAGCCGTCCACAATATGAACACGAAGAGTCTCTACATTTGGTACCGGGGTTGCGTAGACAATAGCTTTCAAATGCCCCCATAAATGAAAGTCAAGAGGGTTCAGGTCAGGAGAGCGTGGAGGCCATGGAATTAGTCCGCCTCTACCAATCCATCGGTCACCGAATCTGTTGTTCAGAAGACTACGAACACTTCGACTGAAATGTGCAGGAGCTCCATCGTGCATGAACCACATGTTGTGTCGTACTTCTAAAGGCACATGTTCTAGCATCACAGGTAGAGTATCGCGTATGAAATAATGATAACGTGCTACTTTGAGCGTAGGTGGACGAAACTAAAATGAGCTCTAACATGGAAATTAAGCGTTTCCGGACACATGCCCGCATAACATCTTTTCTTTATTTCTGTGCGAGGAATGTTTCCTGAAAGTTTGGCCGTACATTTTTGTAACACCCTGTATGTTTATTTGATTTGTTTATGTATTTAATAGCCGGCCGTGGTGGCCGTGCCGTTCTAGGCGCTGCAGTCCGGAACCGCGGGACTGCTACGGTTGCAGGTTCGAATCCTGCCTCGGGCATGGATGTGTGTGATGTCCTTAGGTTAGTTAGGTTTAAGTAGTTCTAAGTTCTAGGGGACTGATGACCTATGTTAAGTCCCATAGTGCTCAGAGCCATTTGAATCATTTTGTGTTTAATAATGTGTGTTAGAGCGTGTTTATGGTCCACCCATAGGAATATTTATTTAATTTCAAGTAGTTTAAATGTAAATCGAGTATTTCGTAGGTGTTTCAATATGTTTGTGAGTGTGTGTTGGTTTGAAGACATGGCGGGAGCGATCTAGCCAGTCACAGCGCTCGCTAATGGTGAGACTGTAAGGAAGTGTGGGAGTACGGCACAGGGCAGGAGAAGCGCTGGACGTACGGTCCCCTGAAAGACTTGGAGAGTGGAGCAGTTTGCGTGTGGTCACGGCAGATAGAAATGTTTCGTAGTGCCGACTTGTGCACTTGTGAGACTTCCGTGGCTTCTCCAGTGAAGACGTAGTATGCGTTTAGAAATGAATATCTCGCGAGCTATGTTGTTGTTCATAACTAATTACGTGAAGTAGGAATAATTGTTTCCCTGTTGTTCAATTTTTATTTAATTGCTGGACCATCGACAGCAATAAGTGTTTTACAGTAATAAAGGGCTTTCTTGAAGGTACTTCTGCTAACGTACTCATCATTTAAAGTCGTTAAAATAGGACCTGCAGAATTTATTTAATTGCAATCTGTCATTTATAATTGTCTATGTTACGTTCAAAATTCGCAATTGCCGAGTGACAGGAACCTTCGACCGTTCGATTCATGTGTCTATTCATATTGTATACTGTACACTCAGCAGTATTTGGCTTGTAATGCAGCAGCTACGTATCACAGCCACTAGACAACGAAACCAGCCAAAACTTTCAATATTTCAACTCTGAGTCAGAGGGTACGTAGTTGAGGGCCACCGAACCACTCATCATTTAATTTTAAAGTCCGCATTTGGGGGCTCGTCCGGGACTTGTGCCCTGCAAAGTGGCAATTCCTTTGCTCTCCGTTATTCAGCGTACTATGCGAAGTGTAAAAACCTTTGAAAAACCAGTAGAGATTTCTGTAGAGTAAACCTGTCCCAAACATAGTGTGAGATCGATTTTTTTCGGGAAGTAGGCTTCTGGAAATAGTGAAATTATGCAGTAATTTTCACAACTAACACGTGCTATCGATAGAGGTCCTAATCTATCACGATATAGGCAGTTTGTGTGGGGGCTCAGAGTCTAAATAAGTTCAGAGCAGGGAACGGCAGCGGTTAGCGCGTTTAACGGACACCGGTATCGGAGACGGTTGGAACACGCGGTAACTGGCAGCAACTACAGCTACATCAGGCGACTTCTCCAGTGGCGGACGCAGATCAACAGCAGAACGACGGCAGCGTCTTCGAGTGCTCCAGGGCAGTATTCAATGTCGACTTCCACTACAAATGACGGCATCACCATGGCAGAGGGAACCATCTCAGACCAGATTTAGTGCCTGCGCAAATAGTGACATAGTCTTTAACTCTGAAGTTCAAGCTCCACTTATAGATATCGCGAATATAAAACAGTCACCCAGTATGTGCAATTCTGAAAACGGAAGTGAGACGGTTAGTCCGAAATCAAAGCGCGAAAGTGTAACTAGTGGGAATTCAGGCAAGGGGAATGAATGTGGGGGAGATATGATGTCTCAGCTACTGCAAATGATCCAGGAAATGGCAAATAATATCAGCACAATTCGAACAGATATGGGTACAATGCGAACTGAAACAGGTTCCGCTGTGAAAGCCGAAGTTGAAAAATTATGGGTAACCTTGAAAAAACAATTGATGACGAATTGAAATGTTTCTGAGTGGATATGGGGAAAATTACAGACGAAGTTGTAATAGTAAAATCTAAAATCGAATCAATGGAAAAAGATCTTGGGCAAAAATGGATAAGATACAGACAGAACTTCGGGGCAAGGTAGGCGCAAGATGCTCATAAAAGCGATATAAGTTTAGCAATTAGTGACATTGAAATTCGTGTAGGTGAGGGGGAGAAAGAAGTGGGCAAAATTAAAGATAAAATAGAGTCGAGTATCACTAGTGAAATAGAATTTAAAAAGAAATGCAACAGATAAAAAGTGATTTAAATTAATTAGCCTCCCAAAAGGCCACGTCGGTCATAAATATCCCTTGGGCAAACACCGGATCTGTGAAATGTTACACAGATGACGGAAGATACCACCCAGTAAATTTCTTGGCTTCGTGTAGGAACGCTTTTTTGTTCACGGCATGTCGGACGAAGCGAAAATAAAATACGTTAAACGGCGTTTGGAGGGAGACCGACAGTCTTGGGCAAATGTTAAATGTAGTTCGTGCGAATCGCACGAAGAGTTCGAAAAGGGTTTTTTTTTTTTAAATAAATTTTGGAGTGAGGCAAAACAGGCGCGAATACAAAATGAATTTATAAACGGGCCGAGTTACAGTTACGGTAATGGGATGATGAGAGATTTTTGCAAGCGCGAACTTGGCAAGCTTATGCATGTAAAACGTCCATTGGGAGTTTTAACGGAAATCACCACGTTAAAAAGGTTATTGCCCGAAAGTTTGCAGTGGGGTCTTGTCCATAGTCCATGTGATTCCGTGGACGAATTTCTAGAATTTGTAGAAAAATTAGAGAGGGCTTTGAAGTTCAAACCTCAGAGCAAACCGGGTGGTAGTTATCAAAATGGTAATCCCGATAATCATCACCAAAATTATAATCGTGAGAGAAATCAAAGGAATTCTCAGGGAAAATTTTGTACATGGCTGCACGTTCAGAGAGCGTGAATAGTTACAATTGAAAGAAAAACAGGCCTCGGTCACTATATTTAAACGAATTAACCGGGTTTTAACACTGCTAGGAGTGTCTTCCTCAGAATTTAAATCAAAGAATGGTCTATATTCTATAACATGGCCACAGAATTATGACTAAAAACGTATGGTAGAGTATAAGTACGGAATTATCGTGCTTATATGTCATTTATAAAATAATAAATATGCCAAAAGGGAATTAGTCACACAGATATTTAAGATAAAGAAAACTGTGATGGCGAGCCACTACGGTCTGCTCGTTGCTTGCGTGGTGTAGGTTGCAAATCAGTCCGTTTGTGATGTGAATAGTTGAAAGAGTGCTGTATCAGCCGCCTTTCGTGTATATTTCTCGTAGATATCTAGATTACGTTCAGTTAATCTAGCAGGTGAATCGGCTGCTGTTGTTTCACATAAAATGAGAGCTGGGAGGAAGATTGGCTAGGGAACCATTGTATATAAATTTCACTCCACTGCATTTCAGATCAGCATCATGTGCCATCCTTTATTATATTTCCCTTTATGAACAAGCAAAGAGCTTCGCACTCTTCTTTCATGTACCCCCTGTGATTGGCTGGTTTAGAGTTCACGCGGGCAGGTTTGAAGCAATACTTTCGAATTTTGTGCGGTGGGGTTCAGTGGAAACTAGCCACGAAGTTCTTGGTGGTTTTCTGGTGGCATCCAGATAAGATGAACGTCTGCAGCCACCAGGGCGTGTTTGGCAAGTACTACACACCCCCTCCCGCTAAAAAAAAAAAAACAAAAAAAAAACGTACCTGTCAACCGAGGACTCAGGTGGATTTCTACAAACGTGGGAGAAGAGAGAATCTATGGCCACGAGGTGAGTAAAACGTGCTGTCACGAGTACACATAGCGTGAGTTGAATTTGGGCAGGATCTGGTCAGTTATTTCATATTCAGTTGTAGGTGTTTACTGAGTTACGTTAATTCGACCTCCAGGGTAGGAGGATATTTCTATGGTCTGCTGACTTCCCTGTTGCAAGGCATGAGTGTGTCGCAATAGATCAGTTTATCGCTCTAACGGTTGGTCAGATTTTTCGAAGCTGAGCAGAATGGATTCTAGATCGAATCTAGTCGGCGTATAACGCTTTCTACGATTTTTTAAAACGTATTTGAGGTGTCGCTTCGGCGATAGTGTTGGCATGACGGACTTTTATTTGCCAGTTTCCGAACTTTATGAATGCAGTCAAGCCAGCGAAGATTTCAGTAGTTTTGGGTTTCAGTGATGATATTTGAAATTTCTCGGCTTTGTGTTTTCTTTACCTGTAACGCTGCTATCCACTACTCGGGCTTCTTTCTCTCGTATCTTTGCTTTTTTTTATTTGAGGTAACTGTGAAGATACTGCGAATATTTGGAGCTTATTACATTTCCAGGTGTATCTGCTTTACTATTCTTTAGTAATGATGAGGTGTAACTTCACTGCATCGTTCTTCGTAACAACACTGGCAATGCAATATCATATTTACATAAATGATCATGAGAAGATGTGGAGGTTGTTCTGTTGTACTTAGGGAAGCTTCAACGCCTCGAAACTGTAGCGAAATACATGAATACTTGCAGGGAATCAAAGCTGGGAGCAGGGATTAGCAGTTCTCGAAACGTCCGTGAAACGACCACGAAGAGAAAGTCAGAGGAACTGGAGCTCACGCGGTGACTTATCGACTGTTGCTCTTGCTATTCGCCATACGTAAACAAATCAGGAAAAGAGGAGCGGGGGTGACAGTAGTACCGTAAGTACTATTCGCCATACACTGTAAGGTGGCTTCTTGAGTGTAGATGTAGAAGTGAAAGAACACACATTCTTTTTTACCAATGAACCAACAACTCTGTACTATGAAACGGCATAGTTTGATGTCAGCAGACTCTTTCTTATAATATGCTGTCTGCTTTGCATTTTACGTGTGGCATGGCAATATTTTTACTCCCTGGCAAGTAAAATGAGAAAAGAAAGTTACTGATCGACACGCCCAGGAAAACCTGCTCTGCAGAAGAGGAACAATGCACAGTGCAAGTAAAATGGTCTTATTAACCTAACCTTTCCAACGTTCGCCTGAAGTGAAAATCTAGCTCGAAGTGGAAGAACTTGTTTGGTTATCAGAAGCTCAATTCTCTCCAAGTAAATTAAATCGTTAGATGACTCGTTTTGTACTTTTTAAATATGGTCATCAGATTGACAGAGAAAGCGTTGGAGAATGAGCTTCCACTCTGCAGCGGAGCGTGCGCTGCACTGAAGCTTACTGTCAAACTAAAACGGTGTGCTGGACCGGGACTCAAACCTCAGACTCTTGCTTTTCGTGGGCAAATGCTCTGCCGACTGAGCTACTCAAGTACCACTCTCACAGCTTTGGAAGGTAGGAAATGTACTAGAGGCAATAAACCTGTAACGGCAAGGCCTTGCTTGGGTAGCTCTTTCGAATAGCAAAGGTCCCACGTTCGAATCCCGGTACGACACTCAGTTGTAATCTACCAGGAAGTTTCAATACTGCACACATTCCACTGCAGAGTAAAAGTTGATTCCGGAAGCAATCCCTCCAAGCTGTGCTAAGCCAAACCTGCGTAATATACTTCCTTTCAGGAGTGCTAAAGTGCGCCTTTGTAGCTGACTGCCATGCGGGGGACTCGAGTTCGATGCCCGGTACTGCCGGATATTTTTCCTTGGTGAAGGAAGGGGGTACTCTCAGCCTCGTGAGGCCATCCGAGGAGCTGCTTGACCGAGAAGTAGGGGTTCCGAACTCCAGAAAGACAACAACGGCCGGAAGAGCTGTGTGCTGAGCACATGTCAAACCATGGCGCATCTAATGACGTCACAGACAGACAATGACACGGTGGTCGATATTCCCGATTGTCTCATCTAGGACCAGCACGCTGAACTTTACCTTATCAGTGCTAGTCCCGCAAGACACGCAGGAGAACTTCTGTGAAGTTAGGATTTGAGGCACTGGCTCAAGTAACGCTGTAAGGGGAGCACGCGAGCGTGCTTGGATAGTTCGGTCGGCAGGGCACCTACCCGCCAAAGGCACGATCAAGTCCCGAAAAGCCGGCTGATTGAATCTTGCAATATCCAGAACTGAGGGACATTCAGAAGTGGACAGCATGGGAGCGTGTGGGCAGGCATTCTCTGACTGCCAATGGTCCAAGTGTAGCAGTAGCCGTCCTTGGGAATTACTGTCTCACTCCACAATAGAAACGGCTTCGTCTGAAGTGGTGCCTTAACTGGAAAGCATGGGCTGCTGATGAATGGCGTCACATTGTGTTCAGAGTTGAATCGTGGTTTTATACTACCCCAGATGACCGTCGTCGGCGAGTATGGCAGTCAACAGGAAAGGTCTCGTCTTCCAATGTATTGGAGAGGAACAGCATTGGTAGCCCTGGTGCTTCGTGCGAGGGAACTCTCGGGTATGAGTTGAGGTGACGGCTGTTAGTGATTGAGGGAATTCTGATGACACAAGAATAAGTCACGGACATTCTCTGTCCTCATTTGTTACCCTCATGCGACAGTAACGTGGTACCGTTATTCATCTGGACAATGCTCGTCCACATATGGCACGTATCTCTATGAACTGTGACAGAGCTACTACTTTGGCCAGGTATGTCCCCAGTAAATATATGGGCCCAGTTCCTCCATTCCACTGCCAATATCCGGCATTAAAAGACCAGTTGTAAAAGTTGTGGTTCAGCTCAATCGAATAACTGCTTGAAACCATTCCAGATGGGCTGCAACATCATACTGATACTGGGCTCATACTGCCGAATTGTTCGTAAGTTTGATTCAGTTTTGTATACAATGAAATAGTATCGCATAATCTCTGAATCCGTGAAGTTTCACTTGGATGCCTCGCTTTTTTTTCAGTCAGTATAATGTAGGCCATTTCCTTTTTAAATGAAACGATTGTGACATTTGCCTCGAACGATTTACAAAACCACGTGAAACCTAAATCTGGAAGACTAGCTGGAGTAAGGATGCAAGTTGCAGCAACTATTGGGAGATGAAGGAGCTTGCACAGGATAGAGTAGCATGGAGAGCGGCATCAAACCAGTGTCAGGACTGAAGACCACAACAACAACACCTGGAGTTTGAACCATCATCGTCCAAAATACGAGCGCAATGTCTAAACGGACATGCCAGCTAACTCTGTGGTTGTAATTAAAGAATAGTTTATGAAAGAAAGCTGGAGAAGCAGTATGAAGGAACGTGAAGTGTCATAAAATGTTTCGTTGTTTCTGTGAGGTGTAGGATGTTCGCTACTTGATAAACAGTATTAAAATCATGCAAATGACAACGGAAGTCATCTTAATATCAACATATAACGTGTGAAATATTACAATACTATCGAACTTCCAAGTATTACGGTCTAACTAGGCGCTGAACGCAGCAGACGTACTAATCAAATCCGTCGCTTGGCGTGTTTTATAGTAGCAGCAGGTAGTCTTTAAAGCAGGGAGCGTTCTGCAGCATTCTTCGGCATGTCGTTAACGGCTAAAGTTTATTTTTTCCTAGTAGGACTCTGCTGATACAGGCATCTTCGCAGATTCAGGTTGGTCCGAGTTGGATTATGAACCAATACGATAGCTCGACGAGAAAGCTCGAGAAGTATCGATTTGGGCATAGGAGATCGCAAGTTCGTGTGGCTTTTATATGTTCGGTCACTGTGTAAGTCTGGTGTATAATTTAGAATTGAAATCTTTATCTTCATTGGTTTTAAATATCATATGAGGAATGGATAACATGCGAAAAATAAATGTCACATTGGAAACCTAATTGAATAGACCTGTGTATGAGAGTTATAAATTAAAGATGTCGGAGACATTTCATGAGTGATGATCAGGTAATGTGGAGAAAAGCCAAAATTTGAAAAAAAAAGTGCCATAATATGAAGTATGAGGACTGCCATACATTGAGGTTATTATCAAAAATTTTTGATAAAATGTAGAATAGTTTTACATTTTCTTTAAACATACATAGCACTGTTATATTGCAAGCACAAGACTACGTCGTATACTCGTCCCTTGACTAAAGGCTGGTTGAGATGATGAAATAGGATTGCAGTTTATAGGATAAGTCATGCGGCAGCAATGACAGTCCGGCGGCGAATACATTAAGGGAAGGAACACTTGATAAATTATCGGAACGTGCTTCGCTATCATTGTGTAGGCCGTTCGGAAAATAAGGAAAAAAAAGGAGAACAGAGAACCTCCTCTTCTTCAACAATGAGTCGCTGAGCCTGCCTTCAACCATTTAACTACATCCTCCTCCATCAAAATGTTTTTTATTTGTCGGTATCAGCACCCCCGAGATTTGTTATAGTACTACATTAAAGCAAGAAATCAGTTGTTTTGTGCTCGAAATGTCGTGTTATAAGTTGTTTACGCAATCACGATGTTTCACATAAGGCGTGTATTTCTCTAGTAGTGACCCTATTGGAAAATATTGCCAACATAGCTTAAGAAAGGTGGCCTGCCTGTTACAATTTTCTGTCATTTTTACGGATTCATATCTTTTTTACAGATTAAAACTCAACCTATTTCGTTACAAGTTGTAGTACTCCTTCTGCTCGCAGTGTGTAGCGGATTTCGGGCCTGGAAAGAATTAACAGCTCCGTGTTATTCAGCCCCTCACGAATGTGGCCAAGTGTTTGTAATTTTCAGTACGTCCACGTGCTATTATACGTTTCCGTACGTGTGCTTCATATTTGAAGCATTTTTAGTTTGGAGTCCGCAGGTCGTGGTCTCGCGGTATCGTTCTCGCTTCCCGAGCACGGGGTCCCGGGTTCGATTCCCCGCGGAGTCAGTGATTTCCACCTGCCTTGAGATGACTGGGTGTTGTTGTGTCGTCTTCAGCATCGTCATTCGTCCCAATTACGGTCGGAGGAAGGCAATGGCAAACCACCTCCGCTAGGAGCTTGCCTAGCGCGTCTCCCGCATCGTCCCCTATGCTCTGTCAAGGAGTATGGGACTTGAAACTTCCTGGCAAGTGCTCTACCAACTGAGCTACCCAAGCACGACTCACGTCCCGCAAAGGTCCCGAGTTCGAGTCTCGGTCCGGCACACAGTTTTAATCTGCCACGAAGTTTCATATCAGCGCACACTCCGCTGCAGAGTGAAAATCTCATTCTGGAAGTATGAGACTTCATCATCATCTACTTTGGAAAACCGTCACTGAAGTGGCGAGCCATAGCTATTCTGCTATCAAGGATTAACGAAGGATCTCGAAATGCTTTCCTAACCACTGAAAGCGATTAAAAGAAGCTGACAAAAGAAGGTAAAATGGTGCTACTTAATAAATTCGATCATCTTCTTCGCTCACTAAAGAAATCACTAGTGGACATGAAGGAGACTGCTCAGAAACGGAGTGAGCCAGAAAAAGGAACGACGTGGTATGAAAGCCGACTGAGAAACGAGCACGCAAACACCTCTGCCTTTCACGACTGTGTTCCCCCGCTCAGATGATCCAGTTTGTTTCACGCTCGCACGCAAGGCTTGCACGTCTCACAGGAAGCAAAACGCTGCATGTAATGTTCGAACGGAGGTCACGTTGCACCTGTGATATCCGCTAAACGTATCAAGATTTAAAACATAAAAAAGTGTAAATTTTTTCCGAGTTTGACTGATATATCGATCTTAATATCACCGTCTCGGGCACACAAAATAGGAGCGAATGTGGAAAGATGCGAGAAAACTGAACCTCGAAATACGACGGAATAGGTGTACATAACTGCAGTATGCTGTCTCACACAAATCATTTTCGTAACAGTTCCAACTGATTTCACATACCTCAGTTTAGAGCGGATTAGTGCATTATGATGTCCGTGGCGGAACAGAAATAACACAAAATGACGCGACCAAAATGTGACTGTGGTGTTTGTATTAGATTATCTCTATTAAGTCGTCTGACACTACCTTAATGACGAATGGTATGGTTAATAGAATGATGCATTTCAGATTGGCTTTTGAGCACGCACTGAGCACTGTCACAGAATAAAACTAAGGCAGTGAGAGCTAATATTTGAAAGACACAAAAATTGGTTCAAATGGCTCTGAGCACTATGGTCCTTAACATCGGAGGTCATCAGTCCCCTAGAACTTAGAACTACTTAAACCTAACTAACCTAAGGACATCACACACTTCCATGACTGAGGCAGGATTCGAACCTGTGACCGTAGTGGTCGTGCGGTTCCAGACTGAAGGGCCTAGAACCGCTCCGCCACCCCGGCCGGCCTGAAACACTCGGAGTTGTTCTTACTGTAGTAAATGATGTAGAAAGAAGTGAAGAAAACCGATCGGGCAAAGCGTAGTTTCTACATGACTGTAGATTTGGAGAAGGCCGGACAGGAAAGCGACTATTCTTGTGTTTCAATTATACCTACCGACATTCAGTAGCTTCGTCTGGGATGTCAGAGAAGTACTGAAGCATAAAAAGCCGCGTAACACTGACCCGAAGATGGCTGTAGATTTCTGATAAAACTCGATAATATACAACTAAATCCATCGTCAGCCAACAGGAATAACAAGAAAAAGAAAAACAAATGAACAGCGTAATTTTTTTAATTTTCTATCAACGTGTGTCATGTTCTCTTTGTACTAGGAACGAGTAACTGCACACTGATGTGTTATGTAGTTAATGCGCTGACTGAACAAATATAGGTGTATCCTTTTAGGTGAAAAGAAGAAAACAATGAACCACTCAAGGACTTATAATAAGGGACGAGTAATAAGAGAAATAATATTAACGAAATAAATTTAGGAGTAAACTCAGGTGCAAAGTTGCGCAAGTTTCCAGCATTTAACATAGTATTTCAAAATGGAGACTTCCGCTATAAAGACACATTCACTTTGACATGTATATCCAGAAATTATTGTAAGTGCTCAGAATAGCTTAGCAAATCGGTCATTGAGAGTGTGTGGTCGAACAAATAAATCACTTTGCTTGTCTGAGTATGATGTTCGTCGAGGCCGTATCAGATAATAGTGCTTCCTGATACCGACTGAAAACTGATGCCGAGCAGTCAAATTGGTTCAAATGGCTCTGAGCACTATGTGACTTAACTTCTGAGGTCATCAGTCGCCTAGAACTTAGAACTAATTAAACCTAACTAACCTAAGGACATCACACACATCCATGCCCGAGGCAGGATTCGAACCTGCGACCGTAGCGGTAGTCCGGTTCCAGACTGTAACGCCTAGAACCGCACGGGCACTCCGGCCGGCCCGAGCAGTCATGTTGAAATCACTTTGCTAGTGAATTAAACGATGAATGGTTTTACAATAAGTGATAAGAGAAACTTTCAGGTACTATTTTGTAATAAAGCTACAAAAAACGATGCAGCTGTTACTCAACAGGGTAGCATTAGATCGTATGTGTATCTTACTTTAAACCTCTGAAAAATTGCCTGCAGGATCCAACGAAGGAAAAACGAAGAATATCTTAACGAGGTGGAGACGGTAAACACGCTCGCATTTCACTAATATGGAGAAGGGAACCGGCTGTGATCCTGTAGAGGGAACCTTCCAGAGATTCGCCTGAAATTATTTATGGAGAAACGAAATATGTGGTTCGACGGACATTTGAACGCAATGCCTGTTGAATGCGAGGCCTAACCACTACGCTACCTCGCTTATTGTGACATTTCTGTGTCGTCGTGTTCTTTTAAAAGTTACAGGTGTAAATTGCGTTCGAAGTCACAGCCATTAGAGAATAAAGTTTCAAATGGATATGGCTCCGTTACTACCAAGGATACAGCTTCTTCATGTTTAGATAGGTGTGTTGCCAGTACACTGTCATTAGAATATTAATGTAAACTACCATCACTGTCTTTACTGACTCTACTGGCTTCATAGCTGAAATGGGGTGTTTATATTCTGAAACCGGTAGCGGCAGCAGAGGTGGTACGTTAACATTCGCAATGCCACCGATAGGTATGTTTGAGAAGCCAACCGCTGTGCTTCTGTTAATGATAAATTAAGTTTCATCAAGGTAACAAAGACTCGTATATTTACGTCTACGGACATATCCTGCAAGCTAACGTATTGTGCTTGGCGGAGGGAACTCTGCATCGCTACTAGTCATTTTTCTTTCCTGTTTCACTCACGAATAGAGCGTTAGAAAAACGACTATCTAAATGGATTCGTACGAATACTAATCCCTCTAATATAATTTCCGTGGTCCTGAAGCGAAATCTACGCTGGCAGCAATAGAATCGTTCTGCAATCAGCCTAAAATGCCGGTTCTCTGAATTTTCACAATAATGCTCCTCAGAAAGAACGTCGTCTTCCATTAAGCGATTCCCTTTTGAATTTCCGAAGCATCTCCGTAATGCTTGCTTGCTTTTAGAACCGACCGGTAGCAAATCTAGCAGCCCGCCTCTCAACTGCTTTGATCACTTCCTTTAATCCAGCCTGCTGCTGATTCCAAACCCTTGAACAGTACTCAACAATGGGTCGCACTGGTGTGATATATGCGGTCTCCTATACAGATGAACCTCGCTTTCTTAAAATTCTCCCAAGAAACGAATGTCGGCCATTCACCTTCCCTACAACAATCCTTACATGCTCATTCCATTTCCTATTGCTTTGCCACATTACGCCTAGATATTTAATCGGCGTGACTGTTGAGCAGCACACTACTAATACTATACCCGAACGTTATGGGTTTGTATTGCCTGCTCATTTGCAATAACTTACGTTTCTCGACATCAACAGCTAGCTCCCATTCATCACGCCAACTAGAAATTTTGTCTAAGTCATCTCGTGTCCTCCTACAGTCACTCAAGCAAACAGCATCAGCCGCAGATTGGGACTTACCCAGTCCGCCAGATCATTTATGCGTACAGAAAATAACAGCGGTCCTATCACACTTCCCCGGGACGCCCCTGACGGTACCCTTGTCTCTGACGAACATTCGCCGTCGACGACAACATAACGATACCAATAACAATTAGCGTTGAATAAAGCAAATAAGAAACCATGTTATTGGTATCGTTATGTAGACGACACATTCGTGGTTTGGACACACGGTGAAAAAGCCTTAGACGAATTTTTTGATTGTCTTAATAGCATAAACCCTAAAATTCAGTTTACCATTGAAGTGGAAAAAGACCAGGCTATTGTGTTTCTCGATGTGTTAGTCATGAGACAGACCGATGGCAGTCTAAAACATAAAGTGTTTCAGAAGAGCATACATACTGATAGATACTTACATAAGAACTCCAATCATCACCCACAACAAAAAAGAGGTGTAATCAAAAGTTTAGTGAACAGGGCAAAACGGATTTGCACGCCGGATCATCTGGATATGGAACTGAATCATCTGAAACAGGCCTTCGAAAAGAATGGGTACTCAAACAAAGAAATTAATAGAGTTTTAAGACCTAATTACAGCAGGCCAAAGGACAAGGATGGTACACAACAATGGAAGAACACGGTGTCTTTACCTTTCATTAGTAAGGTTACAGATAGAATCTGCAAAATTTTGCTGAAACATAAAGTGAAACCGGTATTCAAACCTACCAGAAAAATAGGACAAGTACTTCGTTCTGTTAAAGATAGAAGGCCACCATTATCATCTAGCGGTGTATAAAATTCCGTGTACCTGTGGCAAGGTCTATATTGGTACTACGAAAAGAAGTGTAAATACGAGGGTAAAGGAGCATAAAAGTCTTTGCCGACTGGGTAAAACAGATAAATCGGCCGTTGCGGAACATGCACTTCAGTCCGGTGACCATGTAGTTAAGTTTTCTGAAACTACAGTTGTACAATTTATAAACATGAAGATAATTTTAATAGAAAAGAAGAGGCCTTGAAATTAAGCGAGATATGGACAGTGGCGTTACAGAATCGATAAGTGATTTTTATCTATGATGGACTATTATCGATAATTACATTTTGTCTTTGACTAGTTTTCTCTCTGCTACTATGTGCAAGTTAGACCACGCCCACTTTCCTCGGTATTTAGGCCGCTGTCCGACGCCCGACTCGTCAGTCGGCAGGACTCAACAGGAGCAGCCATACCTCTGAGGATGTCCAACGTAGTATTGGACGAAATGTTAGGAATAGAAGTATTCCATGGACCACGGCCATATAACCGGAAGAATTATCAACAACAGTACCATCTGGTCGTGAAAGCCTTCATTGTATGATCATGTGAGAACACGAGCAATGCTTTCTAAAACCGTGCTGATCTGTGGGCAGAAGCTTTATCCCCTCAAGGAAATTTATTATATTCGAAGAGACAACATTTTCAAGGATTTTGCAACAAACCTGTGTTAAAGATATTGGTCTGTAATACTAAAGGTCTGGTTTTTCACCCTTCTTATATACA
Source organism: Schistocerca cancellata (assembly GCF_023864275.1). Taxonomy (NCBI): domain Eukaryota; kingdom Metazoa; phylum Arthropoda; class Insecta; order Orthoptera; family Acrididae; genus Schistocerca; species Schistocerca cancellata. The sequence goes on along the minus strand of NC_064632.1, from coordinate 462,329,409 downwards.
GGAGTCGCCTGCGCTTTTTCCCAACCGCTTGGGAGTTTGCGTTGGGCGAGATATTCGCTATAGTGTACATTTTGTAAAGCAGAATTGGGATTCCATCAGTACCAGGTGACTTGTTTGCTTTTAACTCTTTCATTTTCTGTACACCAGTGTTAGTTATTACAACGTCCTCGATACGGGATGATCAAATGACGAACTGATTGCACGATTCTCCCGCTTCAACGAAGTCTTAAATGCGAAATTTCAAAATTCGGCTTTATTTCCGCTATCTTCTACTGCCACACCAGATTAGCCAACGAGTGACTGGGTTGAACACTTAGATCTATTTAGCCAGAAGATGATATTAATCATCCTCATTTTCTTCTTTAAAGTAAATTTGGTGCTTGAACAACCGTTTTCAGCGAGGCATTCGACACTACCAACGTTGATATTTCGCGTTTCGTCAGCATGAATTGACAACAAAATCTCCCGTGGCCGATACAAGCATTAGACTGTCGTGAAACAAACTTGCAGACCTGAATAACTTCAGTTTGTTTAACACTGTTTATGCCTGTTTCTTTTTAATGTTTGCAAAATACTGAAATTTTTTATGTTATCATCCTGATATCCCACCGTCAACAGTTATCTTACTGTATTTAATCATATTTATTATTATTTTTCTTTGTGTTCCTCCATCACTTTTTATATTTTTAGGTCGTTTGATATAAATCTGTTAGTCGCAGATACTACCTTCCCTTGACCCTCTTTTCTTTTATTTTCAACTACATATGAAACATTTCGTCCTTGAATGTGGGCTATGTCTGCTATGGTAATATGAGTTTCTGAATTAAAATAAAAAGTTGACAAACATAAGGTTCATTCATCTGTGTGACTATCTAGTTCTATAAGTTATGATTTTGCTTGTTGTTGTTTTTGTTGTGTTCTTAAGTCCGCAGATTGGTTTAATGCAGCTCTCCATACCATGCTGTTCTGTGAAAGCCTCTTCAAATAACTACTACAATCTGCTTATTGTATTAATCTCTTGGTCTCCCTCTACGACTTTCCCCCACACTTACCTTCAGTACTAAACTGATGATCCTTTGATGTCTCAGAATGTGTTCTATCAATCGATCCCCTTCTTTTAGTCAGGTTTTGGGACAAATTTCTTTCTTATCACTTCTTTTCAGTACCTCCTCATTAGTTACGTGATTTACCCATGTAATCCTCAGCTCTCTTCTGTAGCACCAAATTTCAGAAGCTTCTGTTCTCTTTTTGTCTACACAGTTTACCGTCCGCGCTTCACTTCCATACATGGCTACATGCCAGACAAATACTTTCAGAAAAGACTTCCTCACACTTAAATCTGTATCCGATGTTCAAAAATTTCTGTTCTTCAGAAACACTTTTCTTGCTGTTGCCAGGCTAAATTTCATACCCTATCTACTTCACCAGTCATCAGCTATTTTGCTGCCACAATAGCAAAACTCATCTACTGCTTTAAGTGTGTCGCTTCCTAATCTAATTCCTTCAGCAACACCTGATTTAATTCGACTTCATTTCATTATCCTCTTCTGCTCTTTTTGATGTTCATGATCCACCTTTTTAGACACTGTCCATGCTCAATATACAGATTGAATAACATCGAGAATAGGCTACAACCCTGCCTCACGCCCTTCTCAACCACTGCTTCCCTTTCGTGACCATCTACTCTTACAAACGCCATCTGGCTACCGTACAAATTATAAATATCCATTCGCTCTCTGTATTTTACCATTGCCACCTTTAGAATTTGAATGGGTGTATTCCAGTCAACATTGTCAAAAGCTTTGTCTAAGTCTACAAATGCCACAAACATAGTTTTGCCGTTCCTTAACCTATCGTCTAAGGTAAGTTCGTAGGGTCAACATCGCCTCACGTGTTCCTACATTTCTGTGAAATCCAAGCTGATCCTTCTCGAGGTCAGTTTGTACAAGTTTTTCCATTCTTCTGTAAAGAATTCGTGTTGCTATTTTAGAACCATGACTTATTAAACTGATAGTTCGGTAGCTTTCACATCTGTTAGCACCTGCTTTCTTTGTAATTTGCAATTATTACATTCTTATTGTGGTCTGAGGTATTACACGTGACTCATTCATGTTGCACACCAGATGTAAAAGTTTTGTCGTGGATTGCTCTCCCAAGGCTGTCACTAGTTCTGACGGAATGTCATCTACCCCCGGAACCTTGTTTCGACTTAGGTCTTTCAGTGCTCTGTCAAATTCTGCTCGCTGTCCCATGTCTTCCATCCTTCCTCCCTCACGTCCTCTTCCCTTTCTGCACTATGGCTTTCATGTTCATCACCCTCTGTATACTCCTTTCATCTTTCAGCTTTCTCTTCTTTGGTTAGGACTGGTTTTCCATCTGAGCTCTTGATATTCATCCAACTGCTTCTCTTTTCTCCAAAGGCCTCTAATTTTCCTGAAGGCGGTATCAACCATTCCCCTAGTGAAATATGCTTCTAAATCCTTACACTTGCCCTCTAGCCATTCCTGCTTAGCTATTTTGCACTTCTTGTCAATCTCATTTTTTACACCATTGCATTCCCTTTCACGTGCTTCATTTGATGAATTTTAAAATTTCCTCCTTTCAGCAATTAAATTCAGTATCTATATAATTCAAAGATTTCTACTAGGCCTGGTCTTTTTACCTATTTGGTCCTCTGCTACCTTCACTGGTTCATTTATTAAAGCTACCCAGTCTTCTTCCGTTGTGTTCCTTTTCTCTGTTCTTGTCATCCGTTGCTTAATTCTCCCTCTGAAACTTTCAACAACCTCTGGTGCTTTCAACTTGTCCAGGTCTCGTCTCTTTAAATTCCTAACGTTCTCCAATTTCCTCAGATTTAATCTACAATTCATAATCAATAAATTGTAGTCAGAGACTAAACCTGCCCCTGGAAACGTCTTACAATTTAAAACCTGGTTCCTAAATCTCAGTCCTACCAATATACAAGCATTCTGAAACTTTTCGGTGTCTCCAGGTCTCTTCCGCTTATACAACGGTGTTTTATGATTCTTAAACGAAGTATTCTCAACGATTAAATTATGCTCTGTGCAAAATTCTACCAGATGGCTTCCCGTTTCGTTCTTTTCCCCCGGTCACCTATTATTTTTTCACGATGTCAAATAAAACATCTTTCAGCCGCCAGATGATGGTTGAAGTGATCTCCATAGCAAGCAGTAATCTACTAACACCAGTATTCGTGACCCCTATTTTGACCAGAACCGAGGAGGAATATAACCGTAAGGCGGTCAGGGGCCTGAAAATGGCGTAGTAAATCACCGAAACTGGTAGCCAAATAAAATATGTTTGGAAACTAGACGGCTGGAAGGTGTTTGACTGGACATCCTGTATCGAACAGCCGAGCCCGCAACCAACTCTTAAAAGATGGAGATACAGAGATTTACTATTTTTCCTTCTCTTCCTTTTTCTATCATCGAATTCCACTCCACCATCAAAATTAAATTTTTGTCACCCTTAACTATCTGAATAATTTCTTGCATCTCCTCACACATTTTTTTCAAACTCTTCAGCACCTGTTGGAACTATTTGGCATATAAAAATGTACCGCTGTCGTGGATGTTGGCTTTGTGTCTACCTTGGCTACTTCAGTATCTCCACTCTGCTGTTCATAGTATTTTAGTCAGGTTCCCAATTCTTTTCAAAACTACTCTTGCGTTACCCCTATTTGATTTTGAATTTATAACCCTGTATTCACCTTGTCAGAAGTCCTATTCCTTCTGCCATCGAACTTCACTAATTCCCACTATATTTAACTTCAGCCTATCCATTTGCGCTTTTAAAATTTCTAGCGTATCTGCCCGATTAAGGTATCTAATATTTCACACGCCGATCCGTAGAACGCCTGGTATGTTTCTCCTGAAGACGACGTCCTCCTGAGTAATTCCCGCCCTGAGATCCGAATGGAGGACTATTTTACCTCTGTAATATTTTAGCTAAGAGGACGCCATCATCATTTAACCATACAGTAGAGCTTCATGTCCTTGGGAAAAGTTACGGCTGTAGTTTCCTCTCGCTTTCAGCCGTTCACAGTACCAGCACAGTAAGGCAGCTTTGGTTGATGTTACAAGGCCAGATCAGTCAATCATCCAGACTGTTGTCCCTGCAACTACTGGAAAGCCTGCTGCCTTCTTCAGAAAACATACGTTTGTCCGACCTCTCAACAGATACTCCTCCGTTGTGGTTGAAACCTATGCTATGATTATTTGTGTCGCTGAGGCAAGCTACTCACCCCATCGACAGCAAGGTCCACGGTTCATGGGGAGGGAGGGAAGGGGGTCGACTTGTTCTTTGTTCTTAGAAATCTCTGTGTCCCCTCATAGTTGATGTCATTGTAGTTCTAGCATGTCGGAACAGACGCTCTCATTGTACTCCAGTGCGTGAAACACACGTGCCCCGTAAATGTCACACTATGTGACATCCTCCTCTCTGATCTCGTAATTGCCACAAATAGATATGGTACTCCTACCATTTCACTAATGCATTCAATTTAGATATTTACCATGACAGTGATCAGAGCGTAGCATCGGAACACGCTTCCTGTGTCGCACTAAATTCTCTCCGTTCACATTTATTATAAGAAATATAAGAATTATGTTGACAATTCCCGTAATTTTCGGAGGGATGTTCTCCAGGTAACATAAAACAGAATCTACGGAAGGCATGTGGCCCTAAACCAGTGTTTCCAGTTTCGAGATTTGACTTTCTCGCTGTTAAACGGGAGCCGGTTTCGGAAGCAGCGCACCTGCTCGTCTTTGCAAACAAACAACCAAAAATAGGTACCACTCAAAATAGTTGCGTTTCGAGAGTCATGGAGTAATTTTATTTCTTAATTTTCTCTTTGCAGGAAGAGAACAGCACGGAAAAAGTGGAAACATATAGTGCCAACTGAAGTAATCTCACTTCCCCGGTTTCGGTTTAACGTAATCCATTTAGGGTCCTGTTATAAAAGCAATAAATATATGCTGATTTTTCACCTTGAGATCGTTTGCTTGACAGATTCGTTAACTGTGCCGCAGTATCATTTCGTTTCATTCATAAGAATGTAGAACATTTTGTAAAAGAGTAACAGTAGTTCTACATCATAGATAGAGGTCGCAATTACAGTCCATGGAACACTCAAATTATAAGCTAAACATACTTAAAACATTTCTTCGAAAATGGAAGAAATTAAATGATCATAGGTTATTATTGGCAGGGAGATCCCTTATGAAATAATTCATCGTAACGTCATTTCCACTTCGCCTTTTTTAATTGAAGGTGCAGTCCCCAGAAAAGTCTTTAAAATCACTTAAGACGACACTTCCTTTCTATTCGATCGGGTCGGCGGCAGTCTTCTTTTACGAGGCGTGTTTTTTAAGTAAGTACCGTTTTGAAATTAAAAAAATACGTGCTAAGATATCTCATTAATTTTATTTTTACATGAAAGCGTGTACCTTAGTCTACGCACTGACGCCATTACAGTCTGATTCTTCCTTGTTTACTGAGTGTTTAAGATGCCTCCGATAATCGTGAGTCCCGCCGACTGTGAAGTACGGGCTGTTATAAGATTTCTTAGTGCTAAAGGCCCAAAAGCGATCGATATTCATCATGAGATCTGTGCAGTTTACGGGGAAAACATTATGAGTGATGGAATGGTAAGAAAGTGGGTGAGAGCATTTAAAGATGGCCGCACAAATGTGCTTGATGAACAACGGATTGGGCGTTCCTCGGTCGTTAATGAAAGTTTGGTGCAGGAAGTGGACAATAAGGTGAGGGAAAGCAGACACGTTACGATTTCCTCCTTGGGGGATGACTTTCCTAATGTTTCTCGTAGTGTTTTGTATGGCATTGTGACCGAACGCTTGAATTACCGAAAATTCTGCGCACGTTGAGTACCGTAAATGTTGAGGGATGTGCACAAAACCAAACGTTTAGACAGTGCATTGACTTTCCTTGAGCGGTACCACAACGACGGTGATGATTTCTTAAGCCAAATTGTTACGGGCGATGAAACATGGGTGCCTTATGTCACACCAGAATCAAAGCAACAGTCCATGGAAGTTGAGCAAGGGCATCGTTTTGCTGCAAGACAATGCCCATCCACATGTAGCGAATCAGACCAAAGATCTCATCACATCTTTTCGATGGGAAACTCTAGATCATCCTCCGTACAGCCCCGATCTTGCGCCCAGTTACTACCATCTGTTCCTGCACTTGAAGAAACACCTGGGCGGTCAGCATCTTCAAGACGATGACGAAGTCGAAACAATGGTGATGCAGTGATTAACAAGTCAGGTGGAAGACTTTTATGTGGAGGGTATTCAAAAACTGGTACAACGTTATGGCGAGTGCCTCAATATTGACGGAAATTATGTAGAAAAGTAGATTAAGGTACAGGTTTTCATGCAAAAATAAAATTATTGAGATATCTTAGCACGTATTTTTTTAAATTTCAAAACGGCACTTACTTAAAAAACACGCATGGTGCTATTTCTTTCTACCGTATTTACTATATTTTCGTTTTACTTCAGCAGTCTGCAAAACTTTTCTTACATTGTTTTGTTTCCTATAGCCACTAATGCGGAATAATGAGATACATGAGGAAATCTTCCTTGCTTTCTTCTTCGTCGTTTAGAATGTAATAGAGTACTGCGTGTCCCTTTAACCAGTTTACGGAAGTCCTTTTGCTCTTAGAATATGGAACGGAGTCCGAACTGAGGATATCTGCTTGTGTTTTGGCATGAGGGCACCATATCTCTCTGACCTTATCACGAAAGAACGTGTCTCTTTATTGTCTTCTAGCTTGCATGTGTTGTACATGAGTGAACCGGCTAAATGAATGGATTATACGCTGTCGGAAATAAATTGCAACAGCAGAAAATAATTAATGTAGAATAATGAAATTTCGGGAATACAATTATATAGGTAACATATTTAAGTAATTAACTCTGCAAAATCACAGGTAAATGTAGGTGCGAGATAGGCCATTGCAAATGTAAAATGCTGGTACATTAATAACCAGTGCAACCGCCAGAATGTTGAATGCAATCATGCAAACGTGCATGCATTGTCTTGTACAGGTGCCGGGTGTCAATTCGCGGGATGGAATTCTCTGCCTGTTGCACTTGGTCGGTTAATACAGGGACGGTTAACGATATTTCTGGGTGACGCTGGAGTTGTCGTCAGATGATGCCTCACATGCGCTCGGTTCGAGACGGATCTGGTGATCGAACAGGCCAAGGAAACATATCGATACTCTGTAGAGCATGTTGGATTACAAGGCGGTATGTGCGCGAGCGTTATCCTGTTGGAAAACGCCTCCTGGAATGCTCTTCATGAGTGGCAGTACAAAAGGTCGAATCACCAGACTGACGTATAAATTAGCAGTTAAGGTATGGAATAACCACGGTTGTGCTCCTTCTGTCATATGAAATCGGACTCCGGATCATAACTCCAGGTGCAGGTCCATTGTCTAGTACGCAGATAGGTTGGTTGCTGGCCCTTAACTGGCCGCCACCTAACCAAAGCTTGGTCATTACTGGCACCGAAGCGGAATCACCGTTCACCAAGAAACACAACACGCCTCCACTCTGTGCTTCAATCATCTTTCGCTTGACAGCACTGAATTCACAAATAGCGGTGTTTGCTGTCGGTGGAATGCACGCAACAGGGCATCTGGCTCGGAGCTGCCCTTGACAGAAGAGCGCTCTTTCATCGTGGAATCGTGTTGTCTACGAAGCGAAACCAGACTCTTACCCAGTCACTTTCACTGTAAATTTGCTGCTGTTATTTCACACGTTAATTCATCCGTTATTCATTATCTCCGTGAAAAATTATAAATAAAAGGCAAATAGTACACCTGTAAAAAAGAAAAAAATATTAAATGAGTTATATGAAGCCCCAGCAGCCCACACTGCTGTGGGACTTGTACATCTATTATTTCATAGCAGTGTAGTTGTAATGGATAATGCCAAACATCTAAGACTGTATTGTCTATAAGAAATGCTTGTTTCGATAAATTTGAGGACGATACGCCCACAAGTAAATTACGTAATAGTTAGCCTGTCTCTAAACGAACGACACTTCCTCGAATTTAGTAAGAGCTGCGTCCCTAATTACCTCATCGTTGACGGGATGTCACGCCCTAACCTTATTACCTTTTTTAGCAACAACAAATTACGTGAAAAACTCAGTAATTAACTTGACACTCAGTGTTTTCCTGCAATTATTCTCAACTCGCAAATCAAACTTGCGTTCGACGTGACATTAAGTGTTGTGCGACTTTTCCTGCAAAATCGCTGACATCGCTAGCAGTGTCTTCCTATGAAAATAAGGGGTCTTTTTTAAAAATACCAGCCGTTGTGGCCGAGCAGTTCTAGGCGCTTCAGTCCGAACCCCGCTGCTGCTACGGTCGCTGGTTCAATCCTTCCTCGGAGATGGGTGTGTGTGATGTCCTTAGGTTAGTTAGGTTTAAGTAGTTCTGAGTCTTGGGGACTGATGACCTCATACGTTAAGTCCCATAGTGCTCAGAGCCATTTGAAGCATTTTTGTTAAAAAATAATCGTTATTCTTCACATAAAAATATTATTTTTTTCTTTATATACACTAATTTCAGAAATTCTCCCCACCTGCCAGTCAAAAGCAGAAATGACAATAATGGAATGAAGAAGAAATTTACGCAAGACATGTAAACAAAGACGTCAGATATTTCTGTTAAATTATGTATGATAATACTTATAACAAAATCACCATCATTGAATTTTTTCCCGTGTAAATACGATTCAAACAAGGACAGATTGGTTCAAATGGCTCTGAGCACTATGGGACTTAACTGCTGAGGTCATCAGTGCCCTAGACTTAGAACTATTTAACCCTAACTAAACTAAGGACATCACACACATCCATGCCCGAGGCAGGATTCGAGCCAGCGACCGTAGCGGTCGCGCGTTTCCAGACTGAAACGCCTAGAACCGCTCGGCAAACCAGGACAGAAACGGAATTATTTTGGGAGGAACATTTCATGAAGCTTTGATTGCAATCGTCATGGGAGATCACAATACTGTTATGGTGATCGCTCTATGGTAGTTCTCAACGTAGTGGCGTTCATTAAATTTGCAACTACTAGAGCGTTTACAGGGTCACGTGATAGTACTTTCTTGCTCCCGAAGTACTGCGAAGAAGAACTATAAGTTTACCAGCAGCTGTTTTGGTCTTTTAAAATGTTAGGACATCCATCGTGTCACCATAGTATCCAGTTTGTATACAACTTCTAAGTCAGCCTCCTTAACTGAGTGATCCATTGAGCGGTAGACGCGCTCGAAGAAGTGCACGCTACACCTACCCACTGATCTTTATTTGGTTTCTCCTTTATTCCTTCTTTTTTGTTTTTGTTTCTTGTCACGCCCCCAATGTTGCAGGCCTTGAGCCGTTAGGGAAGTCTGACTGAGCACAGCCGGTACGAAAATAAAAGCTTTTATTCTTTTCTTAACACAGTGGCTGCCACTGGTTATGGGGACGTCGTCGTGGTCAGGCCTCGAATTGTAACTGCTACCTACTTCAACCTCATACTGCCAGACAATCGTTGTACTACTTCCTTTTTCGGAAAAAAGTGATCAGCGTGACAGACCCTCTTGCGGGAGACCCGGGTTCGATTCCCGCTACTGCTGCGGACTTTTCCTTGGTGGAATGCCAATTGGAGGTTTACCTAATGAACGGCAGGGAAGGGATTGTGTTCACCTCATGCCACTCCGCCCTCATGCGATGAATGACAGAGGATGACACGGCGGTCGGGTAACTATCGCGGGTCCTCAGAGCCGGATCGCATAGTTTTCATGTCCTCTCTTGTTTCACAAAAATTCAAAACGACTTATTTTGGCCCACAAGTATTTGGATATGTTGCATGACGACTATACTTACCACCTCCGTACGAATAATGGCGTGCAGTGGAAGATAGCCACAAAGCTTTTTCAATCCCAGGTTATTAATTTCATAATCAGGTGATATTTCCTAACTTGACCTACAAATTTCACATATTTGCAATTACTGCAGCATTAATGCTGCAGTTGGAGGATAAACAAACGCCCATAGGTAACATGTTTCTCCGTGTGTGCAAGGGGCAAGAATTTTCACTCTTCTATTTCCTTTCTAAGGAATTGTCTTTCGTCCAATAATATCTTAGCTCTTGCTGTGCGGTTGTCTTCATTTGACAAAGATGCTGGATTCCACAACCATAAAATACTTTGGGGAGGGTAGGGGGGCGGGGTCATAGTATGTGTGCCTTCCTTTGGGCTTTATGAGGATGGCAAAAGAATTGGAGTAAGAAACTAGACAATTTGATTCCACATCACCAAAAACGTTCTCATCAGCCTTAGAGATTTTCACATCGATATACTAGGAGTATGAAGGAATGTGTGTGAACGGAACTTTACAAGAATTTATTTTCTTTTGGTGACTAAGCTGCTAAATCCTACTGCGAAAAATTCAACAACTTATGGAAGAAATCAATGCAGCACCTAAAGGTGGAATCGGAGCTCAATTACAATAATACTAAAACACTGTATAATCGACACACAGTAAATAAAGTTGGCTCAAATGTCTATGAGCACTATGCGACTTAACTTCTGAGGTCATCAGTCGCCTAGAACTTAGAACTAATTAAACCTAACTAACGTAAGGACATCACACACATCCATGCCCGAGGCAGGATTCGAACCTGCGACCGTAGCGGTCGCTTGCCTCCAGACTGTATCGCCTAGAACCGCACGGCCACTCCGGCCGACAGTAAATAAAGTGGTACAAATTAATGAAGACATCGCCTGAACGGACGAATGTAGAAACAAGCAGAAGAGTAAGAATGAAAAATTTCTGATACATCTAGAAAGGAAAGTTTACAATGCGTGTAGATTACCAATTTTGGTTTGAAGCGGTGAAACATGGATTTTTAATGTGAAAAACATTCAAAAACTATTTCTCAGCGAAACGTGGGGAGATAAATCTTGAAGATTACTGGAAGAAATAGAAAGACAAACAAATGTATCAAGCAGCGAATAAATTAGAGTTGAAGGCTTATATAAGATTTTAACGAAAATTAAACGTTGGAGGCGGGGCATATGATTACAGGGAAATGAATTTGTTTGCTGGATATAATAGGTAAAGAAAAAAGCTAGAAGAAGGAAAAAAGCAAGGTATGTAGGTAGCATTAGAAAACGTAGAGAAATAAATTTTATGCGTTTAGTTGCGTGGAGAATTTTCAGACAATGCCATTTTCGAACAAGTGTTGATACTGATACTGCAGCTGACGATGACGATGGAGTTGAGGAGTGATTGAGCTCTGGAATGAATTTCATGCTGATGCCCGTGTCATTGGCTTCCTAATTCAAAATTTGCTAGTAGGGCTGTAATAAAATTCAAATTTTTTGACAAAATCTGACTGTCTTGACGGAAAAATGGTAATATCCCACAACAACCTTCGTCTCTCAGCATTATACCACTTGTTGGATGTTATTGGGCACCTAATATCTAAAATCGTGTGTTCCATTCATCTACGAAACATGTGAATGGAGGAAATACTTAATTTTTTTCTTCACTACCCTCTAAATCTCATGTACTCTTCGTATACAAAGCACTGTGTGGTAGCACTGTGTCTCGAATGCATAGAAACTTGGCTGTATCAGATAGCGTCACACATAACAGTACTCAGAGGTTACACGAACTCTAAAAGTTATGATGTCCGATTGTCTAACGAGGATTACAAATCTGTCGTGATTTCGTTACTCTACAACTCTCGTATATATGCGTGAATCATTAGTTGTTTTGAAACGGATCTCCATTTCTTTCATGTTTTTGCCGATCTTATCTCTGTATCTTCGGTAATATTTCCCGAAAATTATATTCTTTGTTTGCCTTTAACATTTTCCTCTACTGTAGTTTGCAAGGGTAATTTTGATATCACCGAATGGACGAATCCAGGTTCTCTTTGTTTGAAAATGATGGCCGAACTGGTTCGTCACAGAGAAGGGTAGTAGCGTCACAATGACTGCATTCGCGCAAGACATACAGCACCATATGAAGGCCTTATGATGCGGGGTGCTATTGGGTACGACGACAAATCGTAGCTGGTGCTTGTCCAGTTCATTGGACCATTGTGGCCTATGTGAATTACATTCTGCGACTCGTAACCATACCCTTTCTGCACAACACCACAGACGCCATTTTTCAGCAAAACAATGCATGACGACATGTTGCTACGCGAACACGTGCCTTCTTGGTTTTGCTCTGGCCAGACTTGTCGCCAATGAAAATCTGTGGGATATCGTGAAACGACGGGTGCAGCTCTGTGATCGAATGCCAAACACCACGTACGGACTTCGGAACCAGGTGAATGCAACATGGATGGCTATTTCACAGGATGCCATCACGAAAGGAACAAGTTATCCGGGCCCATGGCAGACACAGTGTCTGGTAGGTAACAGGACACATGCTGAACCAAGGTGACTGAACTGATAATGATTTCTGCAGAACATACTAATGGACATGTTGGTTGGTTGGTTGTTTCGGGGAAGGAGACCAGACAGTGAGGTCATCGGTCTCATCGGATTAGGGAAGGACGGTCCGCCCCAGTAGCTGAGTGGTCAGCGTGACGGATTGCCGTCCTCCGGGCCCGGGTTCGATTCCCGGCTGGGTCGGAGATTTTCTCCGCTCAGGGACTGGGTGTTGTGTTGTGTTCATCATCATTTCATCCCCATCCGGCGTGCAGGTCGCCCAATGTGGCGCCGAATGTAATAAGACCTGCGCCAAGGCGGCCGGACCTGCCCCGCGAGGGGCCTCCCGGCCAATGACGCCAAACGCTCATCATCATCATCATCAGGGAAGGACGGGGAAGGAAGTCGGCCGTGCCCTTTGAAAGGAACCATCCCGGCATTTACCTAGAGCGATTTAGGGAAATCACGGAGAACCTAAATCAGGATGGCTGGACGCGGGATTGAACCGTCGTCCTCCCGAATGCGAGTCCAGTGTCTAACCACTGCGCCACCTTGCTCGGTGACAATGGACATGTCCTATGAATATGAACATCTTGTCTCTAGTCAGTCAAGGTGATGATGATGATGTTTGGTTTGTGGGGCACTCAACTGCGTGGTTATCAGCGCCCGTACAATTACCCAATCTTTGCTCAGTCCAATTTCGCCACTTTCCTGGATGATGATGAAATGATGAGGACAACAAAAACACCCAGCCATCTCGAGGCAGGTGAAAATTCCTGACCCCGCCGGGAATCGAACCCGGGACCCCGTGCTCGGGAAGCGAGAACGCTACCGCGAGACCACGAGCGGCAGACGGTCAGTCAGTCAGTCAGTCAAGGTGTTCTGTTTTTTTCTGAACATGAGTGTAGCATGCAATAGAATATGAAGTACAATCAATAATTTTGTCAGAAGTATTAGGGTAGAATTTATGAATAATAACACGACGCAGTTAATGTAATTCACGGGAAACGGAACAACTCTGACTGTATCCATGCTGTTTGGGTAACGATACTGTCGAATAACTTTGTACCATACTTTGATTTAAAGTAAACAGACTCAGTGAATGATGATTTGCCTGTATATGGTATTCTGCATAAACAAAGTGGTACAGGGCTGTGAAACCACAGAAAGATGACAGCAGGGCAAGAGACGCAAAGCAACGCACACGCAAACATCACATAAAATACCACTGTAAATATTTGCGCTTGATAACGAGAATAAATTAATTAATTCCGAAACACATCGTGGTACTCATGAAGGAATGTAACTGGTGCAGTGCTTTATTATTTAAATCATACCACGCTAGTACTTTTCTGAAAGGTTCTTCTCTTATAGCTTTCTAATAACAGGTCGAGCAATACAATAATGTACCGATATCTATTCGCTCACACTGATTAATAGCGTGCGTCCACCAGAAGGGCATAAAATAGCAAAACACAGATTGGCATTTTTCGTGTAAACGGTTATAGTGGGAATTTCACTACATATACAGTTTCCTGTGCATTCCATTCAATTTTATCCCTTCTTTATCATTTCTATTTTAACAGGCAGAGTATAAGTGTGAAATTTTGAGTTTTATTTATTATACAGCAGTTTCTGTCCTGTATCATGCTTTACGTAGGATGTTCCAAAAGTATTACGTCAAACGTCTAGGGTTGACAGGTCACATCGTGGGGAACAACTTTTGTTAGCGACAACATGTCCGCTGACACTTCCCGGCAACACTAGGCGCCTTTTATTACAGGTAATGCCTCTCAGAGGCGGCAGGTACTAGGCCTTCTGCAGCATGTGTATGTGAAACGTGTTAGCTATAATACCGTCGTCTGCTCTGTGTGAAAGGAGGTGGGTCGACTTTCTAATTCTCTTATAAAATGCTTTTCTCCTCTTACTGCTATTCTCTCTCAAGGTTCTCTTGTTGAAACCCACTCTATCAATTTACTGGGGTAAGTACGAAAAAGTATGAGGATACTGAACGGGTAATTCCGTACGTAAGGGGAGATGAAAATCTACTCAAATTGGTGTATTGGAATGCAGTTGCGGGGGAAGGAAGATTTACGAGAGAATGCTGACTTGTTAGTGGGAATGAGAGAGGAGAAAGACTGAGTAACAGAAAATATACTGATCAAAAATCACTGGAGATGGAGATATTTTCGGAAAAGCTTGGAAAAGTTGGAACATTCCAGCTAGATTACGTCATGGTCACGCAGAGATTCTGAAATCAGATGCTGGATTGTGAAGCGCACTCAGGAGCAGATACAGATCACAATTTGGTAATGAAACATATGCTGGAGTTTAAAAGAATCGTACAGAAGAATCAGTGTAAAAGGAAGTGGAATACGAAAATACTGTGTAATGACACGACGCATTTGAAGCTCGCTAAAGATGTGGATCGCTGTAGGCAATTCAGTCGAGGAGGAGTGGACATCTCCAGAAAGAGCAATCGCAGATGTTGTACAGACAAACGTAGGTGCAAAGAATGTAACAGAGGAGAAACTTTCAAGTGATTGACGAAAGACAGAAGTACAAAAATGTTTAGGGAAAGACAGGAATACAGCAATATAAATTACTTAGGAATGAAATAAATAGGAAGTGGAGGAAGCGAATGTAAAACATCTGCAGGAAATGTGGAGAAATGGAAAAGATATCGTTGGCAGGACTGATTCAGCATACACAACGGTCAAAACAACCTTCGGTGAAATGAAAAACAAGGATGGTAACATAGGAGTGCAATGGGAACCTCTTAATTAAGTGCTGAGGAGAGAAATGGTAGATGGAAAGAAGACGTAGAAGATCTCTGTGAGGCGGGGAAACGTCTGATGACGTGGTAGAAGAAGCAATTGTAGTCGCTATGGAAAAGATAGGAGATCCAGTATTAGTGTTTCAAAGAGCTTTGGAAGATATCATGTTAGGAAGTGGCACCAAGACGACTATTCAGGTTGGTGTGTAGTACTACGAGACTGGCGACATACCATCAGATTTTTGGAAAAACATAATCCATTCAGTTCCGAAAACAGCAAACGCAAGTAAGTGCGAGAAGTGTCGAGCAATCAGCTTAACAGCTCACGCATCCAAGCTGCTAACGAGAATAATACACGGAAGAATGGAAAAGAAAATTGTGGAACATTTAGATGACGATCAGTTTGGCTTTAGGAAAGATAAAGGCACCAGAGAGTCATTCATGACGTTACGGTTGATAAAGGGACCAAGAGTGAAGAAAAATCAAGACGTGTTCGTGGGATTTGTCCACCTGAAAAAATCGTTCGGCAATGTACATAGAATAATGCAAGATAATCCACATTCTGAGAAAAATAGGACTGAGCTGTAGAAAAGATTAGTAATGTAGCTTATGTACAAGAACCAGGAGGGAACAATAAGACTAGAGGACAAAGAACGAAGTGCTCGGATTAAAAAGGGGCTCAGACAGGGATTTAGTCTTTCGCCCCTACTGTTCAGTTTATACATCGAAGAAGCAAGAAATAAAAGAAAGGTTCAAAAATGGGATTATAATTCAATGTCAAAGGACGTGAAAGTGAAGAGGAATGACAGGATCTGTTGAACGGAATGAACAGTCTAATAAGTACAGAATACGGATTGAGTGTCAGCTGAAGAAAGACAATAGTAATGAGAAATAATAGAAATGAGAATAGCAAAGTTCTTAACATAGTGTTGATGATCACGAAGTAGACGCAGTTAAGGAATCCTACGCTGAAAACAAATCCACTGTGTACGAAGCAAGGAGGACATAAAAAGCAGACTGCCACTGGCAAGTGGCTTCGTAGCCAAGCGAAGTCGATGTTATCGAACACGGACCTTAATTTGAGAAAAAGTTTTCTGGGGATGGTCGTTTGGAGCATGTATGGTAGTTCATCACTGACATTGGAAAATCGAAACAGAATGAAATCGATGCGTTTGAGATGTGGTGATACAGAAGTACATGGAGAATCACGTAGACTCATTAGATAAGGAATGAGGAGGTTCTCCGAAGGATCGGCGAACTAAGGAACATATGGAAAACACTGAAGGGACAGGATATTAGGACAGACATCAAGGGGCAACCTTCACGGCACTGGAGGGAGCTGCAGCGACTGCAAACAGTGATGAAAGACAGAGATTGCAATACATCAAGCAAACAATTGAGGACTAGGGTGCAGGTGTTACTCGAAGGGATAACACACGCTAGGAATTTGTGGCAGGCTGCATCAAACCAGTAGGAACCTGAATGTTAAAGACAGTACAAATGGAAAAATGTGGCACCTAGTTAGTACACTTGGTTAGATCGGTGAAGTCTCATCATCACAGGGCAAGCGAATACTAAAGAACGCCTAAGCTCCACTGGGAAATGTCAACGAACATTTTGCTTCTAACAAACGTTCTTCCCCATGACATGATCTGTCACCCCTAGGTGTCTGATTCAAAGGCTCTGAAATAACATTTAAGGCCTGAACATGGTCAAAGATAGACTGGAATTGGTTTGCTGAACATATACAAACATTAGCGATCGCGGGGCCTGAAGATCATGTGCTGACTTTACAGCGTTCTCCGTAGATAACGGTCTTGTGTATTTTGGATGCAGTTCTCATGGACAACCAACTGCTAACGGCCGTTCTACAGTTCAACCTTCCATCTCTTTCTTGGCCTCCTAATTGGACTACGTTCTTCCGTAAGCCCCGCTCAGACCCGCTAAATATTTGGCCTTCTAGGAATTTGCCTTGTAAGGCTTGTTCTCCAGATTTGTTTTCTGCACGATGTTCAGCAGTTTCATCAGGTCGTATGGTTCTTGTTTCTTTCTACGTCTCCAGATGTTGTGTTGGCGGATTTGTCCAAAGATCTTTCCCCTTATTTTCTGACCCAGGATCAACAAGTTCTCTTCATGTTTTTGTGTAATGGCAACTGTTTCCGTCCCGTTTGACAACATTGGTATTATCAACACATTATAGGCCTTACGTTTACTCTTAACTGACAGACGTTTCAGACTGTAATAAATTTCAGAGTCACTGACAGTACGTCGATTAAATTCTTGTTTTAATTTAATATGCCTGTCGAACCACGTTTTCTGAATAAGAAATAAAGAAATTGGCCAGGTGCGACTAGTTCATCCTCTCTGAGGGTTCCGTACAAATTTAATTACGTATATAGATAGTTCATCAATCTCGGGAGTCTATAATATTGACTATATTTGCCTGTACCGACAATGATTCTGGCAATATATTGGTCTTGGGAATTCCAAGACTTCTGAGAATATTTTAATTTCGAGTTTGAAGTCGGATAGCTAATGACAAAAGAAACACGTTTTTCGTGGTACGTAATTAGAAATCAACAGTTTTGTCTTTTTTTCTCCTTTACTTGAGCTGTGAAACCTTGTTTCTTGCCAAATTTCGAGATTTTAGGCTAAGCGGAAATATTTTATAGATTGTTATGAGTGAGTTTTCGAGTGTCAAGGTTTGTGACGTAAATGGAAGGATCTTTTGACAGCACTGACTTAGAAGCTTACATTTATTACACTGCCAAGACACCTTAGACCTTAGTATGTGACATAAATTTCAGATTGGTACTTCCACCCGTTCATGAAAAAAAGAGATATTAACAGACGGACGGTCAGAAAGTCAGGGAACAAATAAACAAATAAGTGTTTTTCGTCTAATGTAATTTCAGTCAACAATTTTCACTTTTTCCTTTAGTTGTATTGTGGAATTTCTCTGCTTAACAAATTTCATGATACCAGGTTAACGAGAAGTACCCTAAGGGTTTTCGTGAGTGAGATTGCGAGTGCAAAAATATGTGTCGGGTATTTTTCTGATTTCATTGACTTACAAGCTTCAATTTTTTTACACCGCCAAGGGGCCGTAGATCTTAGTATGTGGCATAAATATCAGCTTGATATGTCAATCAGTTCCTGAGAAAAAGGGTTTGTAACAGTCAGAGAGACAGACACACAGACAACAAAGTGATCCTACAAGGGTGGCGTTTTTACTGACTGAGGTTGTTTGTCATAGTCTTCAGTTTAAAGACTGGTTTGATGCAGCTTTCCATGCTGCTCTATTCTGTGCAAGCTTTTTCATCTCCGAATAACTACTGCAACCTACATCCTTCTGAATCTGCTTACTGTATTCATCTCTTGGTCCCACACTATAATTTTTACCCCCTAAACTTCCCTCCAATACTAAATTAGGATCTCTTGATGTCTCAGAATGTGTCCTATCAACCGATCCCCTCTATTAGTCGAGTTAGGCTATAGAGTTCCTTTCTCCTCAATTATATTCGGTACCTCCTCATTAACTACGTGATCTACGCATTCTTCTGTAGCAGCGCATTTCAAAAGCTTTCATTCTATTCTTGTCTAAATTGTTCGTAGTCCATATTTGACTTCCATAGATGCCAAAACTCCACACAAATACTCCCACAAAACACTGCAGTTTATACTTCCTTCTTCAGAAAAACGCCAGTCTCCCTTTTATGTGCTCTCTACTTCGTCCATCATCAGTTATTTTGCTGCCCAAATAGCAAGACTTCTCTAGTACATTAAGTGTCTTGTTTCCCATGCTAAGTCCTTCAACATCACCTAATTCGACTATATTCCACTATCCTTGTGTTCCTTATGTTGTTGTTTACCTTATATCCTCCTTTCAGTACATTGTCTATTCCGTTCAAATGCTGTTCGAATCCCTTTCCTGTCTCTGATAGAATTACAGTGTCATCGGCACACCTCAAAGTTTTTATTTCTTTTCCCTGAACATTAATTCTCAATCCTAAGTTTTGTTTGATTTGCTCACTGTACAGGTAGAATAACATCAGTTTTAGGCTACAAATCTGTCTCACTTAACAATTGATTCCCTTTCATGCCCCTCGACGCTTATAACAGCTGTACGATTTCTGTACAAGTTGTAAATATCCTTTCGCTCCCTGTAGTATACCACAGCTCTCCTGAGAATTTCAGAGTATTCCAGTCAACAATGTCAAAAGCTTTCTCTAAGTATACAAATGCTACAAACATAGGTTTACCTTGCCTTAACCTAATCTTGTAGGATATATCGTAAGATCAGTACTGCCTCGAGTGCTCCTACATATATCCGAAATCCAACTTGGTCTTCCCCGAGGTTGGGCTCTATCAGGTTTTCCACTGTTCTGTAAGGAATTTGATTTAATATTTTGCAACCATGACTCACTAAACTCATTGTTCGATAATTTTCATACCTGTGAGCAACTGTTTTCTTTGGAATTGGAATTATTACATTCTTCTGGAAGTCCGAGGGTATTTCGACTGTCTCATACACTATGTGATCAAAAGTATCCGGACACCCCCGAAAACTTACGTTTTTCGTGTTAGGTGCATTGTGCTGCGACCTACTGCAGGTACTCCATATCAACGACCTCAGTAGTCATTAGACATCATGAGAGAGCGATATGGGGCGCTCTGCGGATCTCACGGACTTCCGAACGTGATCAGGTGATTGCGTGCCACTTGTGTCATACGTCTGTGCGCGAGATTTACACACTCTTAAATATCGCTAGGTCCACTTTTCCGATGTGATAGTGAAGTGGAATCGTGAAGGGACACGTACAGCACGAAACTGTACCGGCCGACCTCGTCTGTTGACTGACGGAGACTGCCGATAGTTGAAGAGGATCGTAATGTGTAATAAGCAGACATCAATCCAGACCATCACACAGGAATTCCAAACTGCATCAGGATCCACTACAAGTACTATAACAGTTAGGCGAGAGGAGAGAACACTTGGATTTCGCAGTCAAGCGGCTGCTCATAAGCCACACATGACGCAGGTAAACGCCAAACGACGCCTCGCTTGGTGTAAGGAGCGTAAACATTGGACGATTGAACAGTGGAAAAACGTTGTGTGGAGTGACGAATCACGTTACACATTGTGGGGACTCGATGGCAGGGTGTGGGTATGCCCGGTGAACGTCAACTGCCAACGTGTGTAGTGCAAACAGTAAAATTCGGAGGCGGTGGTGTTATGGTGTGGTCATGTTTTTCATGGAGGGGGCTTGATCACTTGTTGTTTAGCATGGCACTATCACAGCACAGGCCTACTTTGATGTTTTAAGCACCTTCTTGCTTTATGCTGTTGAAGAGCAATTCTGGGATGCCGATTGCATCGTTCAACACGATCGAGCACCTGTTCATCATGCACGGCCTGTGGCGGTGTGTTTACACGACAATAACATCTCTGTAATGGACTGGCCTGCACAGAGTCCTGACCTGAATCCCATGGAACACCTTCGGGATGTTTTGGAACGCCGACTTCGTGCCAGGCCTCACGGAGCGCCATCGATACCTCTCCTCAGTGCAGCACTCCTTGAAGAATGGGCTGCCATTTCCCAAGAAACCTTCTACATCTACATCTACATACACAGTCCGCAACCCACCATACGGTGCGTGGCGGAGAGTACCTCGTACCACAACTAGCATCTTCTCTCTCTGTTCCACTCCCAAACAGAACGAGGGAAAAATGACTGCCTATATGCCTCTGTACGAGCCCTAATATCTCTTATCCTATCTTTGTGGTCTTTCCGGGAAATGTAAGTTGGCGGCAGTAAAATTGTACTGCAGTCAGCCTCAAATGCTGGTTCTCTAAATTTCCTCAGTAGCAATTCACGAAAAGAACGCCTCCTTTCCTCTAGAGACTCCCACCAGAGTTCCTGAAGCATTTCCGTAACACTCGCATGATGATCAAATCTACCAGTAACAAATCTAGCAGCCCACCTCTGAATTGCTTCTATGTTCTCCCTCAATCCGGCCTGATAGGGATCTCGAACGCTAGAGCAGTACTCAAGAATAGGTCGTATTAGTGTTTTATAAGCGGTCTCCTCTACAGATGAACCACATCTTCCCAAAATTCTACCAATCAACCGAAGACGACTATCCGCCTTCCCCACAACTGCCATTACATGCTTGTCCCACTTCATATCGCTCTGCAATGTTACGCCCAAATATTTAATCGACGTGACTCTGTCAAGCGCTACATTACTAATGGAGTATTAAAAAATTACAGGATTCTTTTTCCTATTCATCTGTATTAATTTACATTTATCTATATTTAGAGTTAGCTGCCATTCTTTTACCTTCCAGCACCCGATTGAACGTATGCCTGCGAGAGTGGAAGCTGTCATCAAGGCCAACACAATACTGAATTCCAGCATTACCGATGGAGGGCGCCACGAACTTGTAAGTCATTTTCGGCCAGGTGTCCAGATACTTTTGATCACATAGTGTATATCTTGCGCACCACAAATACCGACTAAGGTACGGATCCCTCTGTTGTAGACAGAATGAAATTCCTCGAACACTGATATTTAACGACCTTCAGAATTATTACTTCACTTTCACACGTCCCACTCTACTGCTGCGGAATGACGCAGAGGAAACTGACGCAGACAGGTAGGGACTCTGTTTTAATATTCAGTCCTGCCCGTCCTTGTCGTCACGTCAGACCTTCGACGGCGGCTCCCGAAGCTCACTGACATATGCAAATCAGCTCGGGGAGGGCCGCCTCCACCTCCACAAAAGGCGGCCGCGGAGGCGGCGTGCGCTTCCGCCCGACCGACGGCCGACGGCCGCAAACATCAGATAGGCGCGCGACGAGACGCGTGTCTCGCTGGCGGCCGGCGGGAGGGGACAGCGGCGTGCGTGCGTGTGCGTGAGAGGAGAGGCCGCGCTGCACGCGCACACGCGAGCCATGGTGGGGCGCCGCGGAGTCATCGCCACGCGGCCGGAATGCGAGCGCGCCACAAAAAAGCGGCGTCGTAACACAGGTAGAAGGCGAGGCGACCGCCTGCCCTCGTAATAAAGCCGGGGGCCACTGTACTTCACTACACACACACACACACACACACACACACACACAGAGGCACCTTTTGCTCTTATTCTACAAATTGGTAAGCATGCGCCGGAGACCGCCGCCGTCATACGAAAAGAGTGGCCGGAATTAAAACGGGGGAGGGGGCAGCAACAAAAACAGAAAAAGAAAATTAGCTCCTTCCTTCCCCGCGTGCGCTCGCTTTTCTTGTTCATCATCATCATCAGCGGCGGCGGCGCGCGCTACCTCCCAGTTTTTTTTTTTTTATTTTTGTTTCCAGACCTAGTACCTGATTGGAATACTGTATCATTAAGTGGCAGCATAATTGCTACTGGGTCGGCAGCAGAAGCGTCACAGGAGCGCAGGCTCTTCTCCCGGACGGCCTCCGCCGCGGCTGACGGGTAGTCGTATGGAAGCGACGGTGACAGCAGATGGGGGAGGGGGGAGTGAGGTGGAGTAGCAACGGAGATTAGAGGTTACGATGGGCCAGCACCGACGAGCGAGAGCTGTGGTTACGTAACGCACGAGGCGAGCACACTGCCCCAGAGAGGGAGCGAAAGTGATAAGCACGAAGCGATCGAGGAAGAAAGTCGTCGAGACCGATAGACATGTCTGTGTTCTCACTTTCTTCGGGACTCACGAATCGGGTTTTTGAAGTAAGTTACGTCGACAAGGTCATTTTCTTTGGTCGAGGTAAGGTTCACGTGCTGGATTCGCTTTCGGAAGAATCCATTTACAAGCCCACGACGGGGGTTTTCCCTCGTTTATCTACATCAAGTCAGGTGAATGCTGGGACAATTCCTTTGAATAGTGCGCGGCCTATTTCCTTCTATATCTGTCAAACTCATGTAGTGTTGTTGATGAAATGTTGGAGAAAGTCGGGTACGTTGACGACATCAAGGTGTATTATAATTTTTCTTGCCTTTACTGTGAAGTCAACTAGGTTATTCATAAAAAAAATATTACTTCATGGAGAGACGTATACAGACATTAAAGTAACCTCTGGCGTGCCACAATATATATAAATGACCTAGTGGGTAGTGTTGGAAGTTCCATGCGGCTTTTCGCGGATGATGCTGTAGTATACAGAGAAGTTGGGAGCATTAGAAAATTGCAGCGAAATGCAGGAAGATCTGCAGCGGATAGGCACTTGGTGCAGGGAGTGGCAACTGACCCTTAACATAGACAAATGCAATGAATGACGAATACATAGAAAGAAGGATCTTTTACTGTGTGATTATATGATAGCGGAACAAACACTGGTAGCAGGTACTTCTGTAAAACATCTGGGAGTACGCGTGCGGAACGATTTGAAGTGGAATGATCATATAAAATTAGTTGTTGGTAAGGCGAGTGCCAGGTTGAGATTCATTGGGAGAGTCCTTAGAAAATGTAGTCCATCAACAAACGAGGTGGCTTACAAAACACTCGTTCGACCTATACTTGAGTATTGCTCATCAGTGTGGGATCTGTAACAGGCTTTGACAGAGGAGATAGATAAGATCCAAAGAAGAGCGGCGTGTTTCGTCACAGGGTTATTTGATAAGCGTGACAGCGTTACGGAGATGTTTAGCAAACTCAAGTGGCAGGCTCTGCAAGAGAGGCACTCTGCATCGAGGTGTAGCTTGCTGTCCAGGTTTTGAGAGGGTGCGTTTCTGGATGAGCTATCGAATGTATTGCTTCCTCCTACTTATACCTCCCGAGGAGATCACGAATGTAAAATTAGAGGGATTCGAGCACGCACGGAGGCTTTCCGGCAGTCGTTCTTCCCGCGAACCATACGCGACTGGAACAGGAAAGGGAGGTGATGACAGTGGCACGTAAAGTGCCCTCCGCCATAAACCGTTGGGTGGCTTGCGGAGTATAAATGTAGATGTAGATGTAGATGTAGACTGAAGTTCTTAAACATTTCATAAAGCTAAAGACTATTTAGATAGATCTATTTTTGTTGGTGGTAGTACGTTTGTCAACTTATCCTCCAAGGACTGTCAGGTGACATTGGGATATGATGAAGTTGAAGAAATGAACATTCCATTTAGAAAAAAATTTAATGATGGTTATCTATTTATCACAAAACTCACAAGTATAACATTTCTTATTTACTTTTCTGTAATTTTAGCCTTGAACACTAAACATGAGCGTACTCTTGACATGGACAACATTGATACCACTTTTCTGTCTTTCCAGCCTCACCAGAAAGGATGCAGTCTCTTTCATCCACATAACCGGACTGACTGTCGGCGTACTCAGTTTCGGTGGATGAGACTCTAGATGGCTCCCAGAAGTCTGTTCTGGGATCATGTCTTTGTTTCATTCCGAAACCACCGCTGAACGCAAAGTTTAGGACCTTCGTTCACTTTTGTTTATCTTTGCATTCGTCCTTTCCTTTAATTTTTTGTCTCTCATTATATTTCTTTCCTGTTTCTGCTTCTCATTGTCCTATTTTCTTTGTGTGTTTCCTTCCAGAGCTATTTTCGCGGATGTGCTGGTTATGTGTAGAGATCGCAACTTATTTCTTCGTTTCCTTGGACCTCCATTATATGCAGCTTGAGATGACGGAGCTAAAGCAGAGGAAGATGTGGAGTCAGACGTAAGTATGGCGCAAAAAATGCACCAAATTTTTCATGGGGTACTGGAGATAAAGTAGAAGCAGGCGTAGAGTTAGATAAAGGCCCTGGTAGAGATCTTTCTTGGGGTAACGAAGGCAACGTAGAGGTAGTTGTGGAGTTAGATGAAGGCTCTGGTAATGCATCAAATTCTGGAATTGGGTTTGCTCACATCCCAGGTAGAGCATGAGTTTCGGACCGAATTTCATTGATGCACTGTCCTTTGTTATTGATGGAGCAAAGCCTGCATCACTAATTATCAGTGAATTTAATGGATCAATTCCTGCGTCTATAAAACGCTTAATCGCATTATTGAAAGATGCAGCTTTGCTAAAGACAGAGTTAAATAATGCAATGACGGGTATGTCTGGATTATTAGCAAGATACTCAGTACAAGCTTGGCCATAGGCAGTCTTCAGAGGTGCGCAAAATCCCACATCCTACGGTTGCAATCTGTGGCTTGTGTGAGGTTGGAAACACATATGAGCTATGAAATTATCTCTGCAGGGAGTAACAGCTTCCAATGTGAGATCTGAATTACGCTTATCCATAAACGAAAGAGTTGGGTTTCTTCCTAATTGTCTTAACGGTTTAACTAAATGCTCCAGCTATTTTACAAGGCTCTCAGCATTCATCCAGCGAGATTCAGGGCCGATTCCAACAGATGCAGGTGGTGCACCATCAAAATATGCTGGCTGCATTATTAGCCACGGAGAAATAAAAAATGGAAGTTTGAACTGACTTGTGGCACTAACACAGCAAGAAGCGCTTAAATTTGTTTCCCTCTCAGTAGATAAAACGTTTATGACTCTTTCTTTGACAGCAGGACTCACTGCTGGTGGTACCTTTGTGGAAACACTTGAACATTCTGTCTCACCAATTTTAAAAATCTCGTGGGGCTCAAATTAGTATTTTGTTCTTATTTATCTGTATGGTTTAAAGAATCCTTCAATATTTACTTCTTTAAGTGCAGCCAGTGTAGCTGTCGACTAGGCTCTGGTTTACAAAAGGGAAAATTGAACTCTGTCATGAAATTTTGAATAAAACCTTTCCCTGCCGTTTTTTTAGCTTTGATGAATCTGCACTCTATATTCATAAGTTCAGCATAATTGTAGACAATTCTAGCGAATCCAAATGCTCTTCTTTTCAAATCAATGAGACATTGCTCCAGTTCTTGTAAATGGTCATCATCAAATGCCTTTTTAAATGGGCCAGCATTTTGCATCATGAAATAAAACATGTAGCGTGAATTATTAGGTCCACAACGAGATTTTCGAAAAATTAAATGAGAAAGATTTTAATTTTACTTTCACTGAAAAATAAGTAGATGAAGTATTAGTTTTAAATGAGATTTTCAAATATAGTGAGATATGAATAACAGCAGAAGCTACTTCATCGGTATGTTTTCTTTTTTTTCTTTACATAGCGACGTAAAATAGCTTAAGGAGCTTGAACTTCCTAGCAGTGGCGTTAAATTCCTAGCGGCGGAGTGCCATTTTTTACATGCTGCATTGCCTCTTCCATTGATTTCTTGCTCTATTTCTGTCGGTCTTTCTTCCCTATATACACTTTCCCCGTGTTTATTACGTAGCGTGTGATCAAAATACAGTAACATATGAATTAGAAGCCTGGCAACAGGGAGAGGCGGATAAGATGACTAATTCACCATCTTAGCCTCTGCATAATTCGCCATCTTAACCACAATCGCCATTGTGGATGCTGACTTAAACATGCACAAAGTGTTGCAGAATAATTTCATTAAACAGTTATTAAAGCATCAGTAAATCTATAAGGAAAAAGAGAAATTAACTACTATTCATTTATGTAAAGTATTACTTACATGAAACCTACTTAAGTTTGGTTGGTTGATTTGCTTGAGGGGACCAGACAGCGAGGTCATCGGTCCTATCGGATTAGGAAAGGACGGGAAAGGAAGTGAGCCGTGTCCATTCAAAGGAACCATCCCGGCATCTGCCTGAAGCGATTTAAGGAAATCACGGAGAACATAAATCAGGACGGCCGGACGTGGGTTTGAACCGTCGTCCTCCTGAATATGAGTCCAGTGCGCTCACCACTGCGCCACTTCACTCGGTAGACTTATTGAAGGTGTAGGGAAAATTGTTACAAGAACAGCGTCCACTTCCATGACTCTGTTCTCAACAAAACAATGCGACCAAGCGAGCATAGTTAAATAGTCATGTCTGCAGAGCGCCCTAAAGTTGCGTTTTCACCTGTGCAACTTCTCGCGCGGACTAGGCGCACGTAGCCGTTGCACCAACAGGCAAGGAGGCGCATGCAACGGTGCAAAGTCACACACATCTCTGAATTGTGTGCACGGGGTCGCGAGAGTCTCCCCATACCACACGGGGGGACAAGTACCTCTACTTACGCAAGCACAGCCGCACGGCGACTAGGTACAAGGCGCACAAGTGTAAACTCACCTTAAGGAAGCAGTACCTTAATGCACCTAACACCATCTGTTGAGTTATCGGAGAAATTCAAAATTCGCCGTCGTAAACTCCTTGTCAACTTACCCTACCTTACCCGACTACCGAATGTGTGCACCGAACAATGACGTGTATGTCCTGTGGATGGCTGTATGGAGACAGACAAATGACAAATGAAAGTCGTCTCGTTGGTATTACGATTGGAACTTGAATATCTTGAATGCGACGTCTGCCACGAAAGCAAAGGCTTAATGGTCATCACAGACATAGACGAAAATAAATTAAGATGCAAGCACATGGAAAGGTCGCGATTTCGTACCTGATCACCCATTGTTTTTCATGTCATTTATTATTCCTGTCACTTCTGGCAAGGCTTGTTAAAGTGAAAATTATCTAGTTGCAGCGTAGTTCGGAATACACGTTAAACAGTTTATCCACTGTTACTGGTTTGCTAAGTCAGTTAAAATATCTGAAAATATAGGCATCAGCATACTAAAAAAGATCATGGATAGTAAAGTAGATTGATGACAGCCTTATTTAATTAATTTTAATGCCTGTTTTCCTAAATATTATCAATTATTCTCAAAGCAAGCCTGACGTTCTCAAACGTTCTACAATGACTTTTCTCGCCAGAGATATCGACAGTTCAGGAACGAAGTTAACAATTCTTAACAGTCTTCTTGAAAATACAAAGTTGTGTAAGTCATTGAAGACGACATCTAGGTCATTAGATCGTGTCACTTTCCTTTTCAGATTCTTCTTACACAATGTACATTTCGACGCCTCTGCTGGGAGCTTCTTCAGGATCCTCTCGTCTTCCCGGTTATCTGTGTTCAGCTAATAGGGAAAACCAGCAGATACTGAACAAGACGCCAGCAGAGGTTTCGAAACGTCGACTGTGTGGGAAGAAACTGAAGGGAACGTGACGTGGTCTAAAAAAGTAGAACATTTTACCTACCGTTCAAAGTTATGTTAATTTCACCGTCACAGATCGCACACATTTTTTGCTGTTTACAAGTGATACCTATTTTTGCGTATACCCATCTACAGATCAACAAAATAATCTAAAAGATCCAGTATGCAATGGTCCTCAACTAGTAACAGTTTGTAAAAAGATACCCATACTTGGGTTGTGACGATGAAATGAAAAGAAAGAAACATTAATTATTTGCTTTCGAATGTTGTTTAATCACAGACAATTATTTCAGTGTTCATTAAAAAATCTTCTGAAAACAGGGGAGAAACTACTTCTTAAGATACGGCAAAAAGTGATGGTGATGTGAGATTAAACTTTTAAAGTGGTAGACACGTAAAACGTAAACGGAAAGCGCACGCATAATACACCAAACGTCCTAAAATGCGTGCAGCAGTATCTGGACATCATTTATTTTGTGGGTTGTAGAATATTATTCGCTAAGCTGCTACAGTGGCCAGAGGTTTCACTTCAGGAGATGCACTGTATGCGTCCAGACAAACATTGCAGCATAAAGATTCTTTCAAATATACTGGTGCGATCCGTTGACAGTGAATGCAGCATACATGTATGTGGTATCTGAGCTAACCGATTATAAATTGTGTGCCTCTTACGGAAATATGAACCAGTTTGTTAAAAAAAAACTCCAAAAATGCAGAGACGAGATTCATTATGAAAGCCAGGCGCATCCACTTACTGCTCATTTTTCTGAAAGTATTTCTGAAGCTCGTATTAGTTTGCCCGAGCCGATGTTTTTGTATTACAAGACACCACTACCACACAAAACTCCGAGTGCATGAAATCTCACAAATAGAATTGCCTTAAAGTACCAATGCTTCATTAATTTCAGACAAGTATTACTTGATAACGATGGGATATAAATAACAAAGTGCAGAGGATTCGAAAAAGCCACAATGGTAAAATAGTAATTTCTAATTGTCTTGCGAAGTCTTCACTTCTTTTTCCTCAACATGGGACCCGCTTTGACGGGGTCCGCTACCGATGGGCAGCTATTACTGTACAAGTGTATTTAGAAATATTTTAATTCTGCCATAACATGCCTTTCCTGCGCCAGAGTAATCAGTTATCCTAAGGGACGGCAGTGGTGTGTGCTGTTTTCGTGGAGCTTGAAAGGTTTCCTCTTTGCATTTCTGCAACGGGTTGATACACTGGCCCAATTTGTACTCAAGTGCCTGCAGCTGGTAAACCAAAGAACTGAATTGTTACTTAACTGAACAAGTACAATTTTATAGATACATTTACCCCTCACCCTCCCTTCTTCAGCGAACTTCGAGCCTTGCCTCAGTTAGGTGAGATCCTGTGGTGGTTCTTTTTTGTATTTTGTTATTTATATGTAATGAGAAGTTGGAGTTGGTATTATTCTGCCTGCTCCACAACTGGAAAATCATTCAGGTCAATGACTGGGTTGTGGTACTTCTCGCAGTTAGTTTGCTCGTCACGATGTTTTTATATTAAAAGACCACTGTCACCTGAAATCTCATGTAGACAATTGAATTTGTTACTGCAGTTGATATTTGTTGATTATTTATTTTGCATTAGTGAAATTGCAGTGTTGAGGAGATTCCCGAAATTTCCATTAAACAAGGTTCAAATAATTTGCTGAGTCACTTTACAGAAATATGATTCAATATTGGAAGAACAGTTGATATTTGTTGGTTATTTGTTTTGCATTAGTGAAATTGCAGTGCTGAGGAGATTCTCGAAATTTCCGTTAAACAAGGTTCAAAAAATTTGCTGGAGTCACTTTACAGAAATATGATGTTGGTTATTTGTTTTGCGTTAGTGAAATTGCAGTGCTGAGGAGATTCTCGAAATTTCCGTTAAACAAGGTTCAAAAGATTTGCTGGAGTCACTTTACAGAAATATGATTCTATATTGGAAGAACGGATTAATTTCGTTGTTTCAAAGGAAGAACCGCTAATCATGAGAATCCTCCTACATTTACATTTATTTTTATTTGTCAAAATTGGCAAATATTAAAATATTTATTACGATCTGGGCCGTTATCATTTATAACAATGGCGTTGACCTCTGCACCAATGTTCCCCTATAGAATTTGCATAAAGTATTTAAGTAATTCACTTCATGGATGTAGGATCTGTCACAGTAAAACATTACCGACACTTTTAAGCAATATTTCATTATATTACATGAAACTTACACATTTTCATGCCTCGTCACAAAATAGCTTCTTGAACTACTAAGAAACAGAAGGGAAGTGAGTCGATCCTTTTTCAAAAGGAACAGAGATTGCAATTACAGTAGCAGATCATATTAATTAATTATAGAGTCTTTGTAATTTTTCTGCGATAATATTTATTTAGTTATGACGTCAGTTTTGTTATATTTACGAAGTTCTTCACGTTATGTGGCATACCGCCACAATCCGGCCCTCAGTTACACAAATAGTCAGACCGTAAGTATAACCACGTCAAAAAGAGTATCTGAAAAGAGGCCATACTAACACAAGGCCCCTGAAGGCATACAGTAGTCTTTTTCAGTAGTTGCGTAGCAAGATCCTGGTGTTCGACTGGTCAGTCTTTGGTATGCTGGTAGTGTCATACCGATGAAAGAAAGAAAGTACTACAGTCATTCACCGCTGAAAGCAAGGAAACACTATAGCTGTTCCATTTTCCATACTTCCTCATAACATGCAGCTCAGCAGTTTGTCTTAATGCCTACAACATGCTATTTGATAAAATCTTTATGGAATCTGGCCGAGTCTACTTCGTAGATGTCTTGAAGAAAAATTAACTTGCGTTCCACGGGTCAGTGTGATGCGAGGTAGACCCTTTAAACTGATGAAAAGAGAAATAGAGAGAATGAATTTAGATACAACGGAAATTACTGAAGTGCGGTTGACACAACATATGTTCTAACAGGGGTAATGCAGCAGTAGGACTAGCAATTAGCAAGAAAGTAGGAATGCGGGTAAACTGCTATGAACGGCATAGTGAATGGATTATGACAGACAAGGTAGATGCAAAGCTACGATCCATCGCAGTATTACAACGTTATAAGGCTACTAGCTCCTAAGATGATGAAGATATTGAGAGAGACTTTGATGAGTTAAATGATCTCATTCAGTAGACTAAAAGAGAAGAAATCTTAATTGTGATTGGGAACTGGAATTTAATACCTGTAAAAGGAAGAATAAGAAAACAGTAGAACGAGGGCTGGTGGAAAGAAATGAAAGAGGAAACTGCGTGGCAGAATTTTTGCACCGACCACGATTGGAACAGTGTAACTTGTTTTAAGAATCTTGTATGAAGATTCAGGCCGAAGAAGAGACCTAGAGACACTGGAAGGTTTCAGATAAATTATATAATGGTAGGATAGAGATTTCGAATCAAGTTGTCAAACGCAAAACATTTCGAGGAGCACATAAGGACTCTGTAATTTACAGATGCAAACTGAAATTGATTAAATTTAAGATAAGTAGAAAATTAAGGAGATGACGCACGAATGTCGGCCGTTGTGGCCGAGCGGTTCTAGGCGCTTCAGTCTGGAACCGCGCGACCGCTACGGTCGCAGGTTCGAATCCTGCCTCGGGCATGGATATGTGTGATGTCCTTAGGTTAGTTAGGTTTAAGTAGTTCTAAGTTCTAGGGGACTGATGACCTCAGATGTTAAGTCCCATAGTGCTCAGAGCCATTTGAACCATTTTGTTGACGCACGAATAGATGAAAACAACTGAGTTCGTTGAGACTTTCAGAGAATTATGAAAGTAGTAGACGAAACAGGGGAAAGGAATACAAAATTATCAACAAGAGTAGCTTTGAGCGACGAAATAGTAAAGGAATCAAAGAAAATGAGTGAGCGAAAGGCAAGATCTAGAAGAAGCTCTTGGATACACAGAAGCTGTTACATTAGACTGATTAATGATAAAATATCAAAATTCAGCAGCCGAAGGAGGCAAAATAGAATATAAATGCCTACAGTATGAAATTGACAGAACAAAGTGCCATAGGAAGAATGGCATAAAGAAAAATGCACAAGTCTAGAATCGTTAACTGTAGAACAGGCAGATGTCATAAGACGATTAAAAACGACTTTAGAGAAAAGAGAAGCAGTGGTACCGAAGCACAACGTCTCAGATGGCCTACAAGTACTGAACAAAGAAGGAAAACTTGAAGGATAGAAGAAACATGAAGGAGGAAAGAAACTTGAAGTCAATACCTAGGTAAGAGAAGAGGAAACGAATGAAGGATGCTACGCTGCCTGAAGAATTTGACAGGACACTGGAAGACGTAAATCAAAACTGTGCATCTAGACAACATTTACTCAGTATTGTTAATAACTTTGGGAGAACCTCTCACACCAAAACTGTTCCAGCTGTAATGGAAGATATATGAGAGCGGCGAAATATCCTCAGGCTTCAATAAGGGGCAAGAGTTGACAGGTGTGAATATCATTGAACTATCACTCACTTTAAAAGGGTATTCTTGCAAAATACTACCACAAATTGTCCTACAGGAAGTTGGAATGACTGGCAAAAGCTGACGGGGCTAGGAAGGATCAGATTGGTTTCTGGGAAAAATGTAGGAACACGGGAAGCGATTCTGATACTACGGACGTTTCTGAGAAGATGTTTCAAGAAAGGTTAACCCACAACAACAGCTTCGGAATATTGGAAAAATATTTGACGATCTTAAGGGAATAGCCTCTGATTATTATTGAAGTCGTCAGGAATAAAGTACAGGGGGTGGATGGTTACCTATAACTTGTACAGAAATCAGATTGTAGTGGAATTGTATGAAAAAGAGAGAGTAATTGACACAAGAGTGATACAGGGTTGTAGCTTGTCCATCATATTATTTAGTCTGTACATTGATTAAGCAGTAAACAACACCAAGAAGAAATTTTGAATAGGAATCAAACTTCAGGGTGAAAATATGAAAAGTTTTGTTTGTTGATGACATTGTGATTCTGTCAGTGATGTAAAGGACTTGAAAGGTCAGTTGAAAAGATGAAAAGAGATTATACGATGACCTCAACAAACGTAAACGAGGTTAAAACTGTATCAGACTTAGTAAGGTGATGTTGAAGGAAGTAGGTTAAGAAGTGACACACAGAAAGGAGTTGACAAGTTTTGCAATTAAGGCAGAAAAAAATTATTACGGTGACAGTAAAGTGGTTATAAAATGTTGAACAGAAAGAGTAAAATAAGTTTCTCTATGAAAAATAATAATGTCATCATTGAATACAGATTTAAGCTTTAGGAAATGTTTTGCGAAAGAATTTATTTGGAATGAAGTCTTGTGTGTAATTAAAGCATGGATCACACGCAGTACAGACAAGAAGAGAATAGCTTTCCAAATGTGGTGCTGTACAGGAATACTAGGGATTAAATGAGTGGATCGAATAATGAATGCAGAGATGCTTAATGGAACTGGGGAAACTTGACTAAAAGAAGGGATAGATCGCTTGGACAAATACTGATGTATCAAGAAATAGTTAATTCGGTAGTTGAGGAATGTGTGCATGTATGGAGTGGGAGATAAAATTGTAGAAGAGGACCAAGAATGGAATAAAATAAGCAGGTTTAAATGGACGCAGGATTGAGTAGTTAAGTCGATATGAATAGACTTGAAGAATTCACTACTCCCTGGAGGAAAGCATCTAACCAGTCTTCGGGCCGATGACTACTAAACAATGTTTACGCAATTTAATATCCAGGCAAATGGCTTATTTACAAACTAGATACACGTTGTGTAGAATTTATCATAAAATTAAATGATGTTTCCAGTAGAAACGTGGATAAACAAATGGAAAAAGAAATTCATATCCATGGCACAGCATAACATCGATACACATTCTTCCATAGGCCAGTGAATTCTGAACTCTTAGCCAAATTAAAACTAAGAATAAACAGCTCACAGATGAGACATTTATGTATTCTTAAGTTGTGTAAGTTTGGGAGACAGATGTAGTGTACGTACAAAGAAAAGAAAGAAGAAAACAATTCCACTCAGAAAAATTAGAGCTCCGAAATTACCATTTTAAATTGCGGCAATGTGCTGTCACGTTTCAGGACAATCGGCTGTCACATTGTGCCCCAGTGTTAACCTCGAAGAAGCAGCTATCCGGAAGATCATCTCGCTTATGCAGTGATCTCGCTTATGCAGTGACCAGTTTGTGTGGTCACAGAAATTACTCAATACAGGAAATGGATGACGACATTGACAATGACGATCACACACTTCAATTCAAGGGGAGCCGGAGGTGCCTATGCTACCCATGTTAAAATCACTATGTTTGAGGAACATTTATGAATAAACTACCAAATAGAAAAAATTGAATTTTTTTTTAGTATTGCAGTTATGACACAGGGATTTTGGAGTATCTTTTCTAGTTTCCTTCCAATTATTTTTTTATTAATAACTCAAATTTTTTTACAAATAATTGCTTTATAATTAAACTGAAATGAAACTACTGAACATATTGCCAAATGGCTGAGTTACAATGTAAGTTTGACCACTAAGAGTGCAGTATAAAAATTTCATCTCTCTAGCTTGAGTGAATTTTGAGAAAATGTACCTTATATTCGAAAAATTCTAATTTACGGGAAATGGCTATCAAAGTTTCTCAATACATTCCTGCACTATAGGATGGATTATCAGGGTCTTCTTCTTCATCCTCCTAAAGCTTTCTCTTCTTTTCTGGCCTGTTGTTCCATCATACGTCATAGGCCTTTCTCTTCTTTCTGCTCCTCTTATCCTTTCTCTGTCAATATTTCTTAGTGCTCGTACAGTGTTCACCCCAGCTGTAAATCCTAATGCCTTCAGAACTTCACACTTCACACTGTTCCCTTGGTTGTAGGTTGCTATTGCATCATAAATGCCAAAGTGCAGTGTTTTTATGCTTACAAACACCCTTTTAGGAATCACTTTCCAAATCAAATTGTTTACGCTCTCATTAGGATTCTGCGTCTTTCCGTGTAGACATTTGTGTAACAATTCTGGCTGTGCTAAGTCATGAAAAATTGGTTTTATTGTTCCCTCCTGATTCTCGTACATACTGCATATTACCCGCTTTACACAAGAAGTATAATACTACCAACAACAGGCGCAACACTGAACTAATTCGAAACGGTAAACAGCAAAGAGACGATGTTCCGCACTCTCATTCATTGTAGTATCGCAACTTGGTATTAGTGTTAATTTTCGATTCCCAAAATTCTTCCTCTTCTTATATACACGGTTACTAAAACGTGGCATCGTAACCAGAACAAAAGTGTACGACAATATTAAATGGAGCAAGATGTTCGAAATTCTGAGGAAAATATTTGTCACAGAAAACAATGTAGCCAACCCTTTCACACTCGCTGTATGCGTAACATAAGGCGCTGTTTGCGTAACAGGCCGAGAAAATCCCAAGCAGTTCGCCAGGAAGTCACGAGAGGGAGTTAGATGCATTCAGCGGCCGCCCATTTCCTCTCCAGGCGTGGGGGAAAATGGTAATAACTCCACTTCTAGGGCGAGTAGAACAATAATTCAAATTTTACATTAAAGAGGAATGTTCCAATTAATTTTCGGTAGCAAAAAAAAGAAAGTAATTTTTTGGATTTGACCACCTCCGGCTCCCCTTAACGAAGCTTACAACACGCAATTAAGGATATGTCCCCACTTGACAATGGCGGAAATCAGGCGTGATTCTTAAGCAAGTAAATCAGCTTCAAATATAGCTGCAGTAGTCATCATGATATGGCCTTGATAACGCTGAACAGAGTAACTTTCGCATGTGCAGTTTGGAGTGGTAGTCACTGAGTGCGATAAAAGAGCTGTAAGTTCCGATTCACTTGAACAGTGTGGGCAACAGTTCGTTGTCGTGCATTGTAGAGTCGAAACAAATTTAAAACAGGGCATTCTACACTGTCAATCTTGAGTTTATTATTTACTACGAAAAAGAACTTACTATGGTAGTACAGCTGTGCTGATGCTAGTCCAGGGGTGAAGCAGATAGGCAACCTGCTCTGCAGAATAATGGGAAATTCAGTTAGTACTGGGGGTAAGGGTACAGCATGCATTGCTGCCAGATATCCACTGATTTAATCAGTGACATCATCATGTAATGTTGCCAGATTCCTCTACTACGCCGACCCCACACCTCTAACGCCACAGGCTAACGTATAAAATCGTAGGAAATTCAAAAAATGGTGGGAACTTCAATTGTTTTTGAGGTGTGGGATGTAGTCACGTAAGTCATTCGACCATTTTATAGGTATGTAACTTTATTTTGTACACTGCTATTATGGTCGTTGGATTTAGTTACATACACGTGGTATGGTGTGTTGCACAAGTAACAACATCAGAGTACAGCTGAGTATTCTGAAGTTGGTAGCTGTGCATCACACCAAACCGTGTATGAAGGTTCCTACAACTTTGATATGATAAAGATGCCTTCATTAGAAATGCGTCAACAGAGTTGCTGAACAATCTTTCTCCAGCGACAATGACAGTACTGTACAAAACAAAATTCAGCTGTGCTACAGGGTTCTCCATCGGCTTCTATGACGTAACATCTCAGAGTTCAATTGTCCTACATGCAAAATGGTGAGAAAAAAAATACGAAGATGGACAGTTATCTTATTTGCTGAAAATACTTAATGACTCACCTGGAGAAATGAGCGCAGCTCCATGACAGCACAATACAAGATGGCCAACTTGGAGATACGAGCACAGTTTAATGATGTCAAATCCAAGATGGCTGATACGGGAATACAAGCAAAGCATGCAAGGTTGCCAGATCATTTGCCCTATATTTAAAGTGGCTATAGCCCAATTGTTCTAAGTTTAAACATTTACCCGCACATCTCGGACGTCACACCTTGCCACACTAAGTTTGGAACCCAAATTTGTGCTATGCTTAAACTATTTTCACCACCCATTTGCCGAACAACTTGTGCTGTTACCCCACCTCCACTGTTGTACGATGGGAACAAGTGCATCTCTACTGCAACAAATACTGCTCGAACCACGCCAGGAAGCTGTCAGCACCAACATACGATCCAGGACCCAGAAAGTCCCTAACAGCTCAAAGCACAGAGCCACTGATGAATGAGGAGCACCCGCTGCTGATGTGACAGCTTGCCACAAAGTGCAGGATAATAGTTCCAATTTCTACCTCTCATACGTTGTTTCGGATGACTCTGCAGCAGTAACCACAATTCCTTTGACATCAAAACCCACGTGACCACGTGATCAGCAATTACATGGTGATGACTTTAATCATCGAGTGCAATTCTGTCAATGGGCATTAACAGAGAATGCGTTGCAGTTCTACCTGTTTACCGATGAAGCGGGTTTCACAAACATTACACCAGATGTACTGCGGCGTGTACGACATTCATTACGCCAGAGATTGCAATTGTGTGCAGCAAATGATGGCCACCACATTGAACATCTATTGGCCTGACACGTCGGGACACACTCTATTCCACTCCGTAATTGAAAACGGAAACCACGTGTGTACGTGTACCTCACCCCTCATGGTAATGTACATGTGCGTCAGTGAAAAAGACCAATAAAAAGGTGTTAGCATGTGGACGTAATGTGCTGTTCCAGTCTCTTCTGTACCTAAGGTCCATCACCGTTCGATTTGGATCCCTACGTAATTCGGTGCTCTCCGATACACACGATCGAACAGCGGAGGAGTGGTACTCAAGCGTCAACTTTAGGTTACAATATCTCCGGATGTAATTAACATTTTACAATGCAACAAAGGGCACTACTTACGTATTTGTTTATATGTTCAGATGTGCTAACAAAACTAACGGGCTTCCATTTAAAAAAAGTAGGTTTGTGTTAAAAAACATACTTCCGTGCATTTTTTTATGGTTCCTCACGTTCGATCTGTGGGATCGATTCGTCAGTATTTGATGTGGTTTACGAAATATATCCAGCGGTAATGTTAGGTGACTCACCCTGTATATGCATATAGCCATCTGCATAAGGTGCTTTATGTTTTTAAATATCTTAGTTATGACAAATCATTTGTAACCCATTGGTTTCCACCCTCATGAACAGTTGGCGTGAGGTCCAAATTAAAATGAACACGTTTAATGACAAAAGGATTTTTAAGGTATGCACAGATTCACTTCCGTTTTTTACAATACCAAACTAAAGCTTTTACATCCAATATTACTTCTTATCTATGTTATGAGATATTTTCGATATATAAGCTTTCTTTAAACGTGGGACTTAGGGAATCAGAAAGAGGTGTGGAGGGGGCCTAATCAGTTAACGTTGGTTGCACAGTAAACACATGCACTTTATTTAAGGAAATAATTTTTTATAAACAATCATTTTAAAAAATTGACTGTAACACAAGATACGCTGACGCCTGAAGGCCTTATTAAGAGAGAATTCAAAATTATTTGTCGGCTGAAGGCCACAAGCAATACTTCAGAACAATTAACGGCTGAAGGCCTGAATCACAAATTACACGTTGAAAATACCAAAATAATTTTAAAACAATCATTAAAAAATTATGCTCACCTAAGAGGATAGCAGATCAAACTAGGGACAGTTTATGTTGTGTCTAGACAAGACAGCCTAGACACAATGAGAGGAAGCCGAAAGGCACGCGCTTAAACTCACGCAGGCTGGCGTGAGGTCTGAAACAGGATACGTAATGAATGCTATAAAGAAAAGGACGTAGCTTCTGGAATACTTAACTTTAATCCACATTTGTAGAACATCGCTCTTGATGATACATTAGTAGAATATCAATATCAATTGAATAAGGCGCCTTGCTAGGTCGTAGCAAATGTAGCTGAAGGCTATGCTAACTATCGTCTCGGCAAATGAGAGCGTGGTTGTCAGTGAACCGTTCCTTGCAAAGTCGGCTGTACAACTGGGACGAGTGCTAGCCAGTGTCTCTAGACCTGCCGTGTGGCGGCGCTCGGTCTGCCATCACTGACAGTGGCGACACGCGGGTCCGTCGTATACTAGCGGACCGCGGCCGATTTAAAAGCTACCACCTAGCAAGTGTGGTGTCTGGCGGTGACACCACAGTTTAAATGCCGACCAATCCTCTTACCAACTCCACCTAATGTGTGATAACCAGTACATTTATGGAATAATTCAAGTGAGGGCGAAGTGACAGACAGCACTGCGTCTTCAGAATCCGGTGTTTAAAACGTCGAAAGGCATAAGGAACCACTACAACCAACGTAGACCAAAGAAACCACAGTCCACACCGCAAGTAAGGAGGCTGTCGTACTACAAGTCATGCCGGACAGCATCGGCAAGACGATGAAAAGTACACTGCCGCAAAATACGCTACATTCCAGGGCACGTAACTGGGGTGTTAGCGGCCACTAGGCAGTAAGATACCGCTGGTTGCACTTCACCAAATAATAACACGAAATTCAAAAACTAATAACAGGCAGTAGAAGACGGTTAATAGATTCTGCCAACTTGACACGCTCCACTTGCTACTGTTCATCTCACGGAGACCCTCAGGCAACAACGCACAAACAAACGGCGTGATCACAAAATAGTGGAGGTTGCACTACTGTATTAATGTTCACTCAGCTCAACGAGCTGGATCCGGTGGACAACGTGGTTGTGGCCCTCGCAACTACAGCCCCTTGATCCGCCAGCGGTCCTGGCATGT
Source organism: Schistocerca cancellata (assembly GCF_023864275.1). Taxonomy (NCBI): domain Eukaryota; kingdom Metazoa; phylum Arthropoda; class Insecta; order Orthoptera; family Acrididae; genus Schistocerca; species Schistocerca cancellata. The sequence goes on along the minus strand of NC_064632.1, from coordinate 462,289,392 downwards.
CCTGCTCCGTCCCAACCGAACGACCAACACACTCGACCCGGAAAATACCTCACGTCCTTCCGAAGATAGTACGGGTACTAGATATCGATAAACGCTGCTGCTGTCACTCGCCGACAGACAACGCTAGCAAATGTAGTGGCGCCAGTAAGCAGAAGAAGAAAACGAGACGCCACTATCCCTATTACACGATGCCAACGTACCAACGGCACTAACGCGAGCTGCACACGGCTATACCTCCCCCCCCGTTAAACACGAACTAGGGGGTAAACCAAGAAGTGGTCTAACCAAACTTAATTTGATTAAGATAGACCCGGTATTGCTTACTGGTTCTGTAGTCCATAACCAGAAGATTAACTGGGCCTAAAATACGCATACTAGTACAGGGACTCAGGAAACAGGGAGTGAAATTACCGAGGTTTCCAACACGCACCTCCCTCCTGGGAAAATTACGAACATACACCTGCTCTTCTGGTTTACCCCTAAAGACTCGTCGATTACGGTTGTGACGGTCACCTTGTTTGTTGTGGGCTCTGAGAATATTGCACCTCGAACTATTCCAGGTTTCTTTGACGATCTGAGGGGTAATATTCACAGGGATTAGATTTTGAATGGGAATTAACAGGATTAGCAAAGATCAAGGAAACTGGAGAAGCCTTCGAAGCCTAATGGTTGGCGGTATTGAAGGCAAAACTGAGCCAAGGGAGACTAGAATACCACTTACTGGGAGCCTTATGATGGAAGATAATTGTTGTAGGTTGGCAGGAGAGCCAACACCGGGTACTAGAGGAAGCCGAAAGGCACGCGTTTTAGCTCACGCAGGCTGGCGTGAGGTCTGGAACAGGACAAGGAATTTAGACTTTATAAAAACGGACGTAGCTGGTGGAATACTTAACTTTAATCCATTAATGATGAGCGTCGCTCTTGACTGTACATGACTCAGTATCAATAGTAACTGGTAATGGCGCCTTGCTAGGTCGTAGCAAATGACGTAGCTGAAGGCTATGCTAACTATCGTCTCGGCAAATGAGAGCGTATTTTGTCAGTGAACCATCGCTAGCAAAGTTGGTTGTACAACTGGGGCGAGTGCTAGGAAGTCTCTCTAGACCTGCCGTGTGGCGGTGCTCGGTCTGCAATCACTGATAGTGACGACACGCGGGTCCGACGTATACTAACGGACCGCGGCCGATTTAAAGGCTACCACCTAGCAAGTGTGGTGTCTGGCGGTGACACCACAATAATGAGTGCGGATTAAAGATTACAATTGACCCTCTCTGCGAATAAGACCTGCAGGTAATACAGAGTGGTCGTCACGTGCTACACACCACTTTAAAAAGGGAACCGAAAGAAAGGCCGGCGCATTATCACTAACGATTTGCTTAGTGGGTCCAAAAACACTAAATATGTTAGTTAAATGCGCGATAGTAGTAGCAGCAGTCACGTTACGACTCGGAATGATCCAAGTAAACCTCGAAAACGCGTCAGTAACAACCAATACGTACCGATGTCATCTTTTGGTGAGAGGTAAGGGTCCCACATAATCAACATAGAGTTTCCCCAAGGGGCAAGACTCACGCTCAGAACTAAGGAACCCCTGCTGAAGAGCGTTACTCGGTTGGGCCACACGACACAACTGACACCGACACACAATCTCTCTAACGTCTCGATCAATAGACGGCCAAGTCAGATGCTTCTTTATCATCTGCAAGGCCTTGTAGGTCCCTCTTGTCACCGCCAACCACGACCCGCAAACATCGGTCGGCAGCCTCCTCGGGCAATCAACACCCGAACGCACCAAGCTGTATATTGCACATGCAAATTCCAGTCTCTGCCAGCTCACTTAGACGAGTTCAAATATATATTTCAAACTGCTGATATACACGTAATACTTTTGTCAGAGACTTGGCTCAAACCAAGAATTCCTACAACTTCCGTAAACCTAGATGGCCATGTCTTTCTCAGGCACGACAGATGCAACAGACGAGGGGGCGGAGTAGGGGCGTACATACGCTCTGATTTGTCACCTACAGTACTGCACACATCCGACAACAGTGTAGTTAAACAAGTGGAATATATGTTCATAGAGATCAAATCACTTAACAGAAAGTGCTTAATATGTGTCCTTTACAAACCTCCTAAAGTAGGTGGGTTCGCCCGCTTCGAAACTGCCATCTCTAGTTTCGAATCGTCATATGAACATGTAATTATAGCAGGTGACACTAACATAAATTTTCTGTGCAATAGTCCTGCCACTGGGAAATTTAAGAGGATGCTTTATTCCTCAAATATGACGCTACTTCAGCTGGCACCTACTCATCACACGACTACCAGTCACACTTTCATAGATATATTCGCAACGAAATCTCCGAACAGAATAATCCGCACCTCTCAAATATCTGCGCCTGGCATGTCTGCCCATAACATCATTTCCATGACGTATTCACTAGAATGTCCTAGAAAGAAACAAAAACTGTCTACATACCGAGACCTCAAACGCATAAATTTGCCTGAACTCGAAACTGAGGCACAAGAAATAGTTTGGGGGATGACCTCTACTCCCCTCATGGACAAAAACGATAAACTCCAGGATTTCACTAACACAATTACTCAACTATATGACGAATATGCTCCAATAAAGACCAGAAAAGTAAAAAGGCAACCTGCACCTTGGCTGACTGATGAACTAAAACAGCTCATGAATCTCAGAGATGCTGCACATCGAGCATACAAGATACACCCTACATCTGAAAATCATGCTGTATACAAGCAGAAACGAAACAAAGTCAGTCAAGCGGTGAGAAACGCTTAGCCCAGACATGCCCGTACATTAGCTGACAATAGATGTAGACCAGCTATCCTGTGGAAAAATCTCCGTAGTCTCGGTTTAGGCAAAATAAAAGTTGCACAAAATCACATGGTCCCAGCTGAAGAACTAAACCGATTCTTCACATTACCTACAACCAAAATTGAACCCCAAAAAAAAGAAAAAAAACAGAGAATCATTGATTACTTCATGGGGATGAACGACTGTAGCAAAGAAAAATTCTATCTGCAGCACGTCACTTGCAGTACTGTCAAGAAAGCCATAATGTGGATTAGATCAGCATCTACTGGGCATGATGTTATCACTATCCAGATGGTAAAACTTATTATTGACCAACTACTGCCCTCTATAACAGACATTTTCAACGATTCATTAATCACAAGTGTTTTCCCTGAGGCCTGGAAACTGGGACAAATTAAGCCACTGCCTAAAAAGGACATCGCCACTCCACCCTCTGACTACCGCCCCATCTGCCTTCTTCCTGCACTATCAAAGGCCTTAGAATATATAGTTCATGACCAGCTCACCAACTACCTAACTACTAACAACCTACTAGACGAATACCAATCGGGTTTCCGTAAACATCGAAGCACAACATCCGCTCTGATACAGGTGACAGATGACCTGAAACTTGCCATGGGCAGACAAGAAGTGACTATCATTTGCTTCTTAGATTTCAGCAAAGCATTTGATACTGTCGACTTCGACATCTTACTGGCCAAACTTAGCGGACAAAATTTCTCACCAGGTGCAGTGCAATGGTTTCGCTCATACATGACGTCTCGTCAGCAACGCGTCCTGTCTGGGAATATAAAATCAGAATGGCAGCAGGTAGTGTCAGGCGTTCCTCAAGGCTCAGTATTAGGTCCTATACTCTTCTCTCTGTATGTCAATGATGTGTCATCGGTTCTGACCTATTGCAAATACCATATGTATGCTGATGACCTTCAGTTGTATCTAAGAGCGAAACCAAGCAATCTCAAGAAAGCTATTGAAAATTTCAATACTGACCTCGATGCACTGTCAAAATGGGCACAGGACATAGGTCTAAAACTAAACCCATCTAAAACCGAAGCGGTACTTGTTGGTCACTCTAAGCTCATTAGTCCAAAATATCGGGAATCCGTACCACCTCTTATCCTAAATGGAACAAATATTAACTTCTCTCCCTCAGCAAAGAGTTTGGGAGTAATAACAGATGAAAATCTAAATTGGACAGAGCACGTAACTGCACTGTGCAAAAAAAGCACCAGCATCCCTTCATGTCCTACAAAAATGTAAAAAACTCTTCCCTTTCGATCTGAAAAAGAAATTAGTACCAACGCTTATACTCCCAGTCATTGACTACAGCGATATTATCCTACAAGGCCTCTCTCAGGAAAATTCCCGACGTCTAGAACTGGTCATGAATGTCTGCGTCCGATATATCTGTGATGTTCGACTTTTTGATCACATTTCACCAGCATATGCAAAATTGTCCTGGCTGCATGCAGACAAACGCAGAGATTTCCATACACTCTGTCTCATCTACTGCCTTGTAAATGTACACTGTCCCTCATATCTCTCCTCGTCCCTAACACTCATGTCGGAACAACATGACAGAAACACACGTTCCCGTTATAATAAAATCCTCTCCGTTCCACTGCATCGCTCAGTCACCTTCTCCAAGTCCTTTACAGTAGCGGGAACCCGACTCTGGAATAACCTCCCTCGTTATGTTAGAGAACTTAAAAACATGTCCGGCTTCAAAAAACCGTTAATGACGTATCTACTTAAGCAACAGTAATGCCTTCCTCTGTACATGAATGCACTTCACCTCATTACTTCCCTCTTTCCCCATCCTTAAATCTCCTTTCCCCCAAACTCGCTATACTAGTAAACATCTACTTTACACACCAAGATATTATGTACATCTGCACAAACCTTCATTACTATTGCCAATCCTTCTCATGTTTGTCATTATTATTTGATTTTTTTACTGTTATTAATATTGCTTTTATCATAATCTGTATGGATAGCACCTGTTGTAAAAATACTGCCAGCATTTACTTTGTTAGGTCTTAGTCATGTTTATCATTATTATTTGATTTTTTTACTGTTATTATTATTATTGCTTTTATCATAACCTGTATGTATAGCACCTGTTGTAAAAATACTGTCGCATTTACTTTATTGGGTCTTAGTCACTACTCTTTATTCATATTGTCACTAGAGTAAGCTAATTTTCTCATTTAAACTATGGTCATGATGTAACTCTGAAGTGTGAAATGCTGCATGTGTGGAACACTGGTCTGATGTAAGAGAGGGCCTGATGGCCCTAATCTGATCAGGTTAAATAAATAAATAAATAAATAAATAAATAAAATAAATGCCCGCCAATCAACGAATTGTGAAAATAATGGAAAACGAGTGTATTAGGGTGCTTGGTAGACAGATCTTAACCTCCTGGGTACGTCCCACCCTTTTACAAAAAATACCCTTCCTGACAACATACGCATCCGAATGCTCACCCGCCGAAAGCCGTTTCTTAACCTGCCCCCAAGTGGGGTCCTGACCCTGAGGGTCGGCAACGTCACTAAACAAATGAGGAATATCGCCTAACACGTCGCAACTAAGACTGCGTTCCGCAGCTTCTTGAGCGGCCTCACTAGATGGTTGTTCAATCCGCGAGCGCATTCTCAGTGCCTCTAATGTGCTTCACCTCGAACTGAAACGCGATACTTCTCCAACGCGAACAAGATGGCCAATGCCTCACGTTCATAAACGGAATATTTAAGTTCGGCATTGGTTAACCGACGAGACGCGTACGCTAATGACTGCCTTTGACCCTCGGACTGCTGCAGGATGACGGCCGAAATTCCCGCATTAGATGCGTCGGTTTGTACAATAAATTTTTTATTAAAATGAGGCCCTTCGAGAACGGGAGGGTTGGCTATAGCTGCCTTAATGTGCTCAAACGCGGTCTCCTGGAAAGGGCCTCCATTCAAAACGCACCCCTCTTCGACGCAATTCATTTAAAGGAGCCGCCAACTGAGCAAAATTAGGGACAAAACGTCTAAAATAATTCGTCATGCCTATGAACCTAGCAATCCCACGTTTATCAATAGGCGGCGGGAGAGCTCGCAATGCCTTAGTACGCTCCTGAGAAATGCTAACGCTCTCGCCTGATACTGGGTGACCTAAGATGAATACCTGCAGCCTGGCTAATGTCACCTTACTGGGTTTAAGAGTCATACCGGCCCCCTGCGACCTAGCAAAAACTTGCTGGATATGTTCCAAATGCTTCTGAAATGAACGGCTATAAATCACCAAGACGTCCAAGTAATTATAAACACAGACTGATTTCAAGTCTCCAAGAATATTATCCAGCAAACAAGTGAGAACGGCTGCGCCAGTAGCTAAACCAAAGGGAATCCTGTTAAACAGATTCCAATCAGTACAAAATGCTGTAACGTGTTTAAATTCTTCGGCTAAAGGAATCTGATAATAGACCTGATTCAGATCAAGCACAGTGAACAAATAAGTGCCGGCAAACCAAGTAAAAGAATTATGAAGATCAGAAGTGGATGATGGCGCCATGCTAGACATGGCAGGGTAAGCAGGTGAGCCTGACATGTCAGTATTTCGTATGTCCCGAGGCAACAACTCAGTGCCCCAGATTCACTTTGATTTCACCAGGTCTTCTCTGGATTCCTCTTGGTTGATGTTGGAAGCGAAGCAAATTTCCCCGAGCCTCTCGAAAGCAGTTGAGTGCCTCAGATAAAGCGAAAAAGCTGTACAGGTCTTGTAACACAATTTTTTATTGAAGTGTTACCAGAAATCATTGTAGCAGATAATGGTCCTCAACTCACACTAGTAGAATTTCAGTACTTTGGTGAGGAGAACGGCATCATTTTGGCCCATACAGCACTGTTCCATGCAGCTTCCAGTGGTCAGTCTGCACTTTCAAAGCTAAGCATCGAAAAGCTGCTTACTGTGTTTCTTATTCTTCCTCTCCAAAATACAGAATGGGTCCAGCCCAACAAGCTGTGTGGTCGATTGCAATGGTCCCAGCACTACATAACTCATCCACTCACACATACAGCTCCTTCCCAGCGCCATTACTTTCATCGCTGTACCCTTCTGGACGACATGGGACAGTATTCTCCAGGGGTCGCCAATACTGAGTGCCAGCTAGCATCTCATGCCTCTTAGGCAGGGCAATAGTCGGGGTCCAGCTGACAGATCACACTGATGCTGCAAGCTCTTCAATCAAGTACACCGTTGGTACACTCACAGCTGCCCAGGGGGAGGATTTCTGTTCCAGATCTTGCCGACGCAGCATCCAGGAATGGTGGCCACTGCTCTAGGCTGCCACAGCCTCAAGACCTGCAGATAAATCTCCTGACTGGTGCCTCTTCAGCAGCTGGACATTAACGGCAGCACACCAGGATCGCTGCATCTGCAGGACTGCAGCAGCAGCAACATAGACTTCTGGGATGCCCAGATGTGGCCACATCTCGTCTTTAGGAGGGGGGGGGGGGCATATAGATAGCCCTCGGGCATGACCATACTACGCCATGGGTTGCATGTGCCGAAGAGTCCAGGAGCCACGACGACACGAGTAAAACATCATGTGTCAATCCCAGGAGTGACAATTACAAGCCATGTTATTGAGCACAATTCCAGGCACCAACACTATGACACTGGCCATCATCTCACTGACAGATGGCAGCAACTTCACTCCTAGGAGACACAGTCACTGTAGTTTTATTTGCTTCCACCACATCACGTGACTGCAAGTAGTTCACTAGCAGTTCATCTGTCCACTGATACTTAATCAAATGTCCTGGATTGTATCAAGCAGTTGCAGCCAGCCAGCGAGCCAACCAACGAGCCTGCCACTCAGCCTGCCCGCCTGGGATCACCCTCTCTAGAGCCAATTGCAACAGCCAACAAATCTTCATCCAGGCAGTGTACAGACTTGGCCTCTAGATGCTTGAGATCTCCCAGACTTTATTATTTTGACTTATATTGTGATTGTGTTAGAGAGAGTCATCTCACCATTTTTTCCATAATGCTTAGCCACTCCTGGCAAACAGTTAGACTGTGACTTGAAGTGTCAGTAGTTTTTTATAAGAGACTACAAGTGGTTTACTGCTTTTGTATTCTTGGGAAGGTGAATAATAATTTTTTTCTGCTTACAGTAAACTTGTTTATCGTCCACTGGGGCGTCAGTTTCACCACACTGATCATGGTACACTTGGAGGTGCACTTGGGGATAGGATATTATTTGCCCACATCGATAATACAGTCGGGTATTATGACCCTACCGGTTTGCTAAATGGATACATATCAGTTGTGGAAAGGGAACTATCCAAGACTGTAAATCTGGTGTAACCCGCCATTAAGTGTAGTGCTATGCAATGCTATGACTTTATTCTTCTGCTGAAACCTGATGGTCTTTCTAAATACACAGTCATACATAAGCCACGTGATAATGGCATGATATCATGGGGCATCTCAGTCACTCAGTGGTTTGTAAGTATATCCTGAAACCAACCAAAGAAACAGACTGGGGGAAGCTCTTTTCCTGTATTTCGATGTTCAAGTGCATGTGTTGATCCATTTTGTGGGGGTGTCCTCCTACATCCCACATTTATAGGATATAGCTGATAAAAAAGGCATTGTTCATGCCCAAAATTACAACAGTTATTGCATTGTGTAATCACTTCTGGATTTCAAGAGGAATTACAATAAACATGCACAGCAAGCACGTAAGTACCCAGTGGATAATATTCCTGGCAATTATAAATGAACATTATCCACTGTGGAATTATAAACGGTGGCTAAGTCTCGAGAGTCCCAGCATATGCGCAATAGGCTGGGGCAGTATACCTCAGGTAACGCCTCTGTGACCACTTAGCAGCTCTACCAGGAAATCCTTTTGCAGCCTCCACGAAGGTGTAAACTGTGTAGCCCCCAGAGCAATGAACTCGCTCATTAGGAGGGTAGCACACGGAAGGGGGTAACAGGCGAATTCCTGAACTCTTAAAAGTGGAACCTTTGTTTAAGGGAGAAACAGGCAGGTCATGAGACAACTCGGTGCAGGCCTGCACTAGCAACAAGCTAGTATCCTGCCACAGGGGAAGCCCAACACACCCTCGATCTTCGCAACAGGAAGCCGGACGGATCTAGAAAGATGCAACCAAAGCATAAAACGACAAACAAAACTGAACCTCTGACAGGATAGTAATAGGAACTTGGAGTGTGCTAGGAGTGCGACAAAAATTGCAACTAAACAATGTGTTGGGGAAGAGGGACTTCAATAAGGCAGTAATAAGTAAAACGAAATAGAAACTAAAAGGGACAAAGAATTAGGATGATTATGTAATAATTTAGAGTGAATTGAGTCTAACAACTAAAGCGAAGATTCCCATGATTCTTCATAAACGAAACAGCAGTGTCCGTAAGGCTAAAAATAGAAAGAGCCTGTCTCGCAATAACATTTTCTTATATCTCTGAAAAAACAAAGAAAGAAGAAATTAAATTGTTCTAAGAAGACCATCAAAAGCAAGTAGATCAAAGCTAGAAAGCTTATCTGATTATAAGTGGTGATCTTAACGCATGTGCAAGGAATTTGCCGATGTCCGGAACCATAGGAAGTTTTGGAGATCAGTTCATAAATGACGATGGGCACGAATTAGGCCATATTGTAACATATAACGAAATAAAAATTACGAACCGTTTCTTTAGGAAGAAGGATATTAGTAAATCAAATGGAGTGTAAGGGGCTTTAGACCGATTATTGACTACGGTAGTTGAAATGGGCATAGAGCAAGGTCTTGGGGAGTGACAGGACTCGACCCTCAAGTATCATTCGTAGGATAAAACAGAATTTTATTTAAATTGCCCAGCACTGTAGCACAAATAAATGGCAATATGATTTAATGTCAAAAAACGCCCAATAAATTAGTCTTTACAATGGAGCAAATGGTGTCAGGACTCAAAGATGGCACCTGTTCGAGATGCTGGGAGCACCGTTCCACAGGATCTTGTGAAGTAACACAGTGACTTACTTCTAAAACAAAAATAGAAATAAACCTAATAAAAACACACAGTAACCAGTTCATCAAGCGAACGCCTCTTTCAAACTCTCCCAAAATTACACATTACGTTGCTCTATCCAGAAATATCTAAGACTAATTATTCAAGGTACTAACCCCATAAATAAAAGAGGGAAGTTAAACCAACAATGCATTTTTATTATGACAGAAGCTGTTAACTTTTGAATAGCTAAACAACAAGCGCTTGAATAATTTAAATTCCGAAAATTCAAATACGAAGTAATTAAAACAGTTCTTCTATATGACGACAGTCCAACGACAGCCAACTCGTAAATAATTAAAAAAATAAGAACATGTTCAAATCATAATAGTTATAACTTACAGCAACTGCAGTAGATTCTTGAAGAGCTAAAGGAAGTCCTGGTAAATAAACATGGTACAAGCATAATATAGCTAACTTGAAACTTACGATGACAGGGTTATTTGAGGATTTTAAAGAAGGTGAAGCGATGTGGAGCCTCAAATAAGATGAGTCACAAGAAATCACTTGAGCAAAACGTAGGGACAAACGCACTCTCTAAGCAAGGTAAGAACGGCCGTGCCACATAAACTATTCTCCCGACCTACCCAGAGTATGAACTGATAAATGAGCAGTTTAAACAATAACACGAAACATTTAATAATCCCTAATGACAAGAACAAGTAACTGCGGAAAACACATAAGGTAAAAAGTAGTCCACTGCTTTCGTGCCTGTAGATAAGTAATAACCACCAAGTGTCATGTAGGTGCACTTAAGAGAAAGAACGTTTGCTAAACTACACTGAAGAGATTGTACTGTATTATGAAGTGAGCTTTGCGGCACGCTTACGACAGGCAAAGTTCTGAAACCTGGTCACCAAATATAGTTCTCCCAGTTGAACAGAAGCAGTCCTAACTGGGCATTGGTACACCAATCTTCCCTTGGCAAACTCAAGCTGAATGGCAATTTCTTTACCCTATGTATACTGATAAGAAAAAAACATTGTGATCACCGCCCACCGCGACGCTGGACGCCTCCTGGTGTCGCTGCGGTCACGTGACCCAATAAAGAAAGTATGTAGGCGGAGCAGACAAGGATGGGGGATCACCCTAGCGAAGATATGGGCCGCAAATGGGGAAATCCATTGAGATAAGCTACGAGGACAAAGGGCAGATTATTATTACGCAGAGCCTGTTAACTTGTATCTCGAAAGCGGTGAATCTGGAAGAATGTCCATGTGCTACTGTCGTGATCATGTACGGAATGAAGTAGAAGCACAGTGAAACTGCCAGTATTCGCTAAATGGCTGAACATCCACGACTCTTCACAGAACGCGGAATTCAGAAGGCTGACTGCTCTGTAAAGTTGGGTACATGGTGATCTGTGGTATCTCTGCGGAAAGAGAACAATGCTAGTACAAGCATGATTGTTTCGGAGCACGCCGTTCATCATACGTTGTTCAACATGGAGCTACGCATCAGACCAACCGGACGCGTTCACAAGTTGACCCAAAGACATCGTCAGTTACGATTACAGTGGGAACGGAACCATCGGAATTCGATCGCGTACGCAAATCAGCGGCCCGTTATTTGTGCGAATTACATGACCAGTGGGTAGACATCTAAGGCCACATACCTCCACAAACCTACCGACAAACTATCGGAACCCTGATACGCGCCAGCTGGGGTGGCCGAGCGGTTCTAGGCGCTACAGTCTGGATCGGCGCGACCGCTACGCTCGCAGGTTCGAATCCTGCCTCGGGCATGGATGTGTGTGATGTCCTTAGGTTAGTTAGGTTTAAGTAGTTCCAAGTTCTAGGGGACTGATGACCTCAGAAGTTAAGTCCCATAGTGCTCAGAGCCATTTGAACGATTTGAACCCTGATATGCATCTTCAGTGACATATTTCTTCCCAAAGACAGACAAGCAAGCTACTAAGAAGATGGTCACGATGTTTTGGCTCATCGGTGCACAGCTGTCCACCTTGCTTCTTGTGGCCTCACTCAAGCAGCTGCGAGCACTGACTCCATTTGCTCAGCTACGCCCTGCTCTGGAGACGTCCGCTTAGCTTGTCCGCCAGGGGTTAAGGGAGCGCTCTATTTGAGAGTCTATTTGACAGTCGCTGACCCCCCACACCATGACTCCAGCTCGTGATACCAGTACGTCTGTAAAAGGCTCGGAATTCGACGCGCACGCCCTCTGTGGCGCCATGCCTGAGCACGTTGCTTAGTAACAGTGGAAGAGTGAAAACACATGCATTATTAATAGTAGCAGTCAGGGCTCAGTAGTGAACCAAAAGCTGAGAGGACTAATAGAAAATGTAATGTACATAGAGTTACCGACATTCAATCCGGTCATTCCCTGGAGATTGCAAAAGTAAATCTGATTATTTGATGGAAGAAGCATATTACTGCGAGAAGTGAACTTGAAGACGATGTTTTAAAGATCTGCTGTATGCAACAAGACAGAGTAATAAGTCTGTTTTAGTAGCGTCTAACGCATTTTTACAGAATAAATCCAAACAAAAACACAGAATGTGAAAACATAAAACCAAGTATGATCCAAGTGGCGATGTGGGTAATAGGGACGAAAAAATATTAGGAGATAGATTGTCAAAATATGAAATGCAAATGCAAATGCAAACAAGAAGCTTCATTACAAATCTACAGAGCAATACAGAAAAAAGCACAGTATAAAGTAAGACATAACTATCCTGAGAAAATAGTGAATGCAGCTCTTCAAGAAACCTGGGATAGAAAAATATGAAACACTGAAAAAGATCTGCACTGTAGACAAGAGATGGCTTATAAACTCGTGAAACATAAAACAAGAAAAGGGCTCTGCACGACTAAACGTAACAGGCAAAGAAACACTAGTAGGGATTGTGGGTAGAAAACAAGGATAAAATTGAGGTAATGAAAATATGCCAGAAGAAAGACCACCGTAATGAAATATACCAAGGAACAATATTACACTGGAGGAGATATAAGAAGCATTAAAGCAAATGAAGACTAGAAAAGCAACAGGGCCTGATAATATGACTATTAATTTATACCTCCCTAAATGTGGAAGTTTAATGTTATAACGGAGGCTGTGCATTTATTAAATGAGTGCTGGAAGTGGAAGACGACGCCCAACGCATGGAGAGTGGCAGAAGTAATATCACAGTGTGAAAAAGATAGATATGTTAGAAAATGACAGAGGAAAAGTTTGTTGTACGCTGGCTGTAAATTAAGTGGACGGATAATTAATAACAGAGTGAAATGAATGGTTGACTCTCTCTTACTGGAGGAACAAAATGGTTTTAGAAAAGTACAATAGTGCAGTGACGGGATTACAATGAGAATGAAATCTTGAAAATCACATTGCATTTTTAGATTACGAAAAAGGATTCGATAGAGTGAATAGGTACATACTGTGAAATGGAAAGGAAAGACGAGGTTATTATAAACATTTAATGCAAGTAATAAAATATTTGTATTTAAATAATGAAATTTTAATTGATACAAACAAAGAGCGAACAGGGCCAATAGCAATTAACAGATGAGTGTGAGAGACATGCAGTCTCTCGTCCATATTATTTAATGTGTATACAGAAGAGTGATGACATTGTTAGACCAATGAAACAATAAATTATCTGAGGTACAAAATTAATTTCTAGAAACACGTATTTAAGTATGGTACTCTTTGTTGATGACCAAATAATTTTTCAAAAGGCGATGGAAGACTTAAAATTGTTTTACATTGTGCAGATGCTGCAAGTAAATTCTATAACTTGAAAATACAGAAAATGAAAGCAAAGTTATAGCTTTTAAAGGAACATACTCGGAAAATTCTAAAATAATGCTAAATGGAAAATCAGTTGAACAGATATCTCACTTTCTGCTACTACAACACGACGTAATTTAAGAATACGATGATGACATTTTCGAAAAGTTAAATAAGTCCTACATGGTATGTGGCCCTACACGTAGGACATTAGACAATAAAACCAGGAAACAGACAAAGATGAACTTCTAGAAAGTAATGGCAACACCTATGCTTACATAGGAAAGTGAGACCAGGACAAGACTAAGAAGGACCAAAGTAGGCTAGTGTTAGCTAAAATAAAATTCTTAACAAAGGTAAAAGAATTAATTGCATTTATCATGAACGAAGTAGTACAAAATGGGATAACACGATGGAAGAAGCGTGTTGAAAGAATGGGGCAGAAAGAATAGTCAGACACAATCATGTCAAACATAAGAAGCAATACAGAATACCTCTCACCTGCTACTAATAACGGAGGATTTCATCAACTAACAGTTGAATCATGAGCCATTGTCATCTTGCTCAAAAAATAATCATATGCAACGACGAAACAAAGGTTAACTTGCAACTATCGTTACCCAAATACCACAGTCTTCACAGATTCATGACACATTGAATATCACGGATATGCTGGGTAATCTGGGTCAATGCAAGTATTTTGCAACAGTGGATCTGAGAAAAGGTTAGCACAAATTGGTATTAGTGGCAGAGCTCCAGTCGAAAACTGTATTTGCCATCCCATGCGGGCATTATCAATGCTGGCAGACGCCTTTTGAACATAATAGAGCAACGATCATGTTTCAGTGATAAGTGAATGACGTATTGAAGGGTCAAAACCACTCCAGTGTGTACTGTACTTAGACTTTATTACTGTGTTATCTAGACTTCTAAAGGAGCACACACAGCAGTACAATATGTTGCATTCAGCACACTTAACACTAAGTGTTGAAAAGTGTGATTTTCCATTGACAGAAATGAGCTTTTAGACCAACTAATCATCCTAAACAGTGTAAGAACTGACTCAACAAAGATTGTGCAGTCCAGTATTTCTACCTGTTACTAACTAAAAAATTACTTCAGCGATTTTAGGGTTCTTTAATTATTATAGACAATTTCTCAAAGAATTTGCTTTCATTGCTAGACTACTTAAATTTCAATGGATGGCTGCCTGTCAAACATGTTCAAAGAATTGAAAATGGCCTTAAACTAGCCTTGTGTTAGCATTCCTGTATTTGAAAAGGCGCTTTTCCCATGGTGTGATGGGAGCAACCTGGTGGTCCGATGCACTCTGACTGACAAACTAGATATGTCAATGAGCACCTGGGAGTGTGTATACAAAAGAAGTGAAATAAAGCATAATGGAATGACTCATTTATTGAGAAGGTGATGTTGACGTTAATCTGTGAAGTCACATGCTTTTGCTTACCTGCATGACAGGAAATTCGAAAGTGACAGCCCTCCCCAACAGTTTGATTTGATGGACATTAAAAATAAGTGAAGTGGATTTTGAGCCAGTGGACAAATCCAGCAACAAGTGTTAAATATAGGTGGTTTTAGCGGGAAAATTTTCTCATTCAAGTGCCTGGCCAAAGCCTAGCAGAACAGGAACAGGCAAACGTTACTGGCGTCGAGTGTCAACTATTAAAAATGCAACCACACTTCGTTATGCATGATGGGCTACTAGATGGGATAACGAAGTTTTGGAAGAATAATTGAAAGCTCTTGATGCTGTTTTAACAGGACGCAGAGGGTGATGTACAGATTGTAGAACATCAAAACGGTTTTGGTGAATGCGAAGCCAGGCCGTTGACCAGTATGCAAAGAATAGCGTGCCATGTGCAAGATGTGCCGATTTGAGATATCAAAGCGTACCACATTACGGGAGGTGTCTAAGCCATTATGAATGGACGCTTTGGGTCAATTTAACTGGACACTGGTGGGTAACTACTACCTGTTAACCGTCACAGACTACTTTTCACGTTATGTTATTATGATTACCATCTTGAATCAACAAGTGAGCACAGTAGCATAAACAATAGTTAACAACTTGTTGTTGAAGTTTGGTGTACCTGACGCAATAATTATGGATCAGGCCAACAACTCCATGTACCAATAATCGGCGAACTATGCCATCTACTGCGAATCCACAAGGTGAGAAACAGTCCCTTCCACTCTCAGGCCAGTGGGAGCACTAAGTGCATTCATAGTGCCATCAATAAAATGTTTACTTATAATGTGAATGGTTACAACAATGAATGGAACTTTTAGCTATCATATGTCATGGCTACATATGACTGAAAACTGCATGACAGTGTTGGGGTCTCACAGTATGAAGTGGTATATAGTCGGAAGATGCCATAACCTTTTGGAGTACTTCAACTTAAAACTGGAAAAAATGGGGAGTCAATACAAAATGTTGCAAAAACGCTGAGGGATGTGTGAAAGTGGGTGAAGACAGCAAATACGAAAGCCTTCGAATAGCTAGAGAGTATGTGGTGACGCAATGTTAAGTTACCTTAATATAGGGTTAGCTAATGGATCTTGTTAGCATGTCCCATACACCAAAGGGTCAGAGGAAGAAATTTCTTATATGTTACCAAGGGCCACAGCAGTTCACAGAGATGACATCTCCTATGAATACGAACTTGAAATTACCGACGCGAACTTCCATTGTCCATAAAGAATGAGTCAAACCTTGTAGAAGTACCCTGGACACGTTACCACAAGTTTCAATATCTTTAGCTGTGAAACAAGCAAAAGGTAAAAAGAGAAAGAATAAGACAGAAGGTAGTATACTTGTTAGTATAAGGTAATTTCTTTTACGTTTGTTGCCACAACTTCTTGTAATGAGCCTGGTAGATGGTATAGCATATAATCTGAATAGGGGTATGCGTTATGATCCACTCCTACTTGGTAAAATGGGAAGCTATAAGCAAATACATACAGATGAAATTTCGGGATGTACTGTTACTCTCCAACGTGAAAGAACGTTAAAGGTTGACACTAATGAATGAGCTTCAGTTACGGCAAAAAAGAAGAATTATATACACCAAAGTAAGATAGTCCAGATCGAAATGCAAGTGTGTCATATGCATTTATACTTAGACGTAACAGATGCGTCAGGATGTCGAAGAGATGTTCTGACGCTGCACTGTACTTCTAAAGGGTCGGAATACTGGATTTACTCCATGTTTCCTCTAGAAATTGTGATTGTGAATTGCTATGAACAACTTAGATCCTGACCCAAGGGAGTAACGATGTGGAATTATAAATTACTGGAATAGTAATTGATGGTAAAGCCTGGGATGTAATGGGACTACATTCCATCTCCCAACTATTATTATTAGGATAACTATAATGAATGTAACACAGCCATCGCTGGACTGGCCGGAAAAACCATTAGGCTTGTTGCCGACTAAAAAGCCAGCCTCCTTAAAGAACACCCTAAAACGAGACCACTTCTATTCGATGGATGAACTGGCAGCAATGTAGAAAAGTCGTTTACTGCTGAGAAAATGTTTCAGCATGTGCGACAGTACGACAATTAACATTGCAATAGGATTATGACCATGAGTCGATTTCTTGTACCAATGTTATTCTGACCCTGCTTTGTGTTGTAGCCTGTTTCTACTTCAGGCAGGAAATCATACGACCTATAGAGCTTTCAGAGCACCAGTTTCCAATGGACTAGGGTAAACAAAGAAGATAACGTTTAGTTTAAGGAAGTGCCAAAGAACTTTGTGGTATTGTAAGTAGGCTGTTTATGTTTTCTTATTGGCAACGTTACGTAGCGCTCTGTATGAAAATCACTGGCTGTGCTGTGTGCAGTCTGTGGTTAGTTTGCATTGTTGTCTGCCATTGTAGTGTTGGGCAGCTGGACGTGAACAGCGCGTAGCGTTGCGCAGTAGGAGGTGAGCCGCCAGCAATGGTGGATGTGGGGAGAGAAATGGAGGAGATTTGAAATTTGTAAGACTGGATGGCATATATATTATGATTATTACGGTAAATACATTGTTTGTTCTCTATTAAAATCTTTCATTTGCTAACTATGCCTATCAGTAGTTAGTGTCTTCTGTAGTTTGAATCTTTTATTTAGCTGGCAGTAGTGGCGCTCGCTGTATTGCAGTAGTTCGAGTAACGAAGATTTTTGGTGAGGTAAGTGATTTGTGAAAGGTACAGGTTAATGTTAGTCAGGGCCATTCCTTTGTAGGGATTTCTGAAAGTCAGATTGCGTTGCGCTAAAAAATATTGTGTGTCAATTTAAGCACAGTCATGTATAATTGTTCGAAGGGGACGTTTCATAGTATATGCTAAGAATTAGAGTAATAATAAGAAGAAAGATATATGCTAATGTAAATTTACAGAACATGTCTTGAGATATTTGTTATAAAAAAATGTAAACAGGGCACAGTTCCGAGACTGTTTTTCATGAAGGGTGGTGGGAGGAGGGTTGCATCACAAATCCGTCACGTGTGATGCACTGTCGTTGCAACACTCAGCAAATTCTCATACAGAGAGGAGTGGTCATAAGCCTGATGTCCAGATGTTGTTTCATGAGAAGATGTATTCAGAATAAAGAGCACTTATTCAGGAAGTTAACGAATCGGAAGAGGCTAGCCAGCACCTCTGAAGTGTAAGTTTGACGGTATTATAGCTGTGGCAGCTCGGTAAAGAAGAAAATCAGATCAAAATAGATCATCGCCACCCAATGGCGACAACAGGCCACCACAGCCAGTTGTCCGTTTTTGTGTGGAGGTTCCCTGCGCCTCCCTCCCCCCCTCCCCCCCCTCCCCCCCCCCCCACCACCACCACGACAGAGATATCGGAGTGCGCTCATCACTTGTGAAGGCCTGCAAAGCCAGGTGAAGTATCCATCACCTGCAACATCACCTAGGCTGACGGTTATTGGCGTGAGTGTATACCACATCTTCAGTCAACTACGGCATCGAGGGTCAACAGCTTCCCATTTGCTGCAACCCCATAGTTGTATCGAAATGAATAAATGACTATTGTAAACAGAAATGTTTACAAGATTCACCACGCGATCGGAGCCACCATCACCTCCACAAGGTCACGTCTAGGTTAGGAAGCGGTGCCTTTCGATCAGCTACGACCATCCAATTCCTCCGTTGTTGTCGGGACCAGCTCTAGGCCCTGACCCTGTTGAAGACATACATAAGTGTATCACTGCAGCTGTTCAACAAAGTAAACATTTGTACTACAACTTAGTCTCAATGTAACCTTTTTTTAATAAGCAGTGTCTAGCTATCACATAACATTTCAACATAATCTGTTTGACACTGTAAACTGTGATTATGTTCATCAGACTATAAACGTATGTAAGCACGTCAGTCTATGATCCTGCTGCAACTTGTGAAACCTATTTTGTCTGTACCTTTTGTTCACTGTTTATTTTGTGAAGATTGCACAAAGTTTTGTGTCTTTTTTTTTTTTAATCGTTGAACTGTAAACTGGCTGTACTGTAAACATTATCTGTAACTGTGAGGAAAAAATTTTGCTTTGTTTCACTATAGTCACTGGTTTTCTTTCTATCTCAACCCTGCCACATATAGCTACTTACAGCATGCAGTTAAATACCCATTTCACATCTCTTTTTGAATAAAAAGGGATGCATTTACAATTAACCATATATTTATCTTCAGTTTTACCGCAGTTTCCGGTCTGCTGTTTTGTGAGAGCTATGACATATCTTACTAAAAAAGAGGTTACATTGAGACTAAACGCTATTATACGTATAACAGACAAAAAAGCATAGATTAAACTAAGGCAAACACATTGCTCAACTGACAGGAACTGCTGGCAGGATTCGCCATGCTGATGCACCGCTCATCACCGTTACTTTACATTTGGTCCTCGGAGTGCTTGTGAACTTGTTGCCACTAACTCGGTGGCTGAAAGATGGCAGCACCACAGTGGACTCCGGCGTATCGTGAGCACACATTGATCATATTCTCAAGCATCGTTACCTGTTAGCCGGCTACTCGGGATCTTTTCCCTGCCGTCGCCAGAACCCTACTACTATGATGCACGGCGGTTCAGCATCTGACGTAGGTGATAGATTTTTCGTGTTGAATTCATGTGAATATGAATGCTGTCGACATGATGCTCTTTTGTCACAGCCACTTAAGATGTTTATGACGGTTATGATTCATTTCATTCATTCGTATAAATGTATTTTGCCATCAAATGTGCTTTATACTTGGTGAGTACTGATGTCTTTTTGGCAGATCTGGGTTTTGGTTGTGAACGAAGCAGTTTACTGCTGATGCAGTAGTCGCTGCCCATCTTACATTTTAATTTTTGATTGTGTAATTAATAAACATAGCACTAGAAGCCCGTTTTCCTTGCTCCTGAGTTATTTGAACGAGTTCCCTCACAGGACACGGGTGTACGAATTTTGCATTTCCTTGCAGAACGCCTGCGTGCGCTATTGTCCATCTTAAACGTAGAACACATTTGAATTTCCTGCCTTTTTCAGTATGGGCTGAAGCTTAGGTGTGCTAGTAGCATTCTGAAATTTCTCCGCCAATGCAATGCGAAGTACTACCTGGTACGTCATGACATTTGTTCGAGTCAGCAGTAAGTGCTCAGCGGCCTAATGTGCTGAGCTGTTAGTGGGCTACCTGGATGGTGTTGTGCTGTACTCGTACGACAAGTGGAAAGTCTCCTGGCACCGTGTGAGCTGTATGTGTTTCAATGAAGACGCATTTGTTCCCATCCTATCCCAGTGGTGGCGGTAACACCGGTTGAAGGAAACTGTCGAAGCACAGTGCAACTGGACTAAGGCTATCACCTCTTGCGTTCAAGATTTAGGATGGCAAGCTGTAACATCATAGGTGTGAGGAACATTGTTTAACTTATGACAACTGGTCTACCACCATTTTAAACTCAGGACATGCTATGTGGCAACCGTACAGGCTATGCTTGTCTGCTAAGGTCCACAATCTTGAACTAAATATTTAGCTCTAGTAACTTGGCAACTATGTAGGCTGTGCTCATATTTCCGGCCACCTTGGATCAGTGATTTGTGTTTATGATGTCATAAAGGTGTGATGCTGTCTCTAGGTCACCCATCATTGACTTTCACTCAATAGGATGATTGTCCATCCAGGGTTTTTTCTTGAGTTTTCAGGCAATTTTCGCTTAGAAGAATTGAACTGTGAGACGTGACATTACAGGAATGTGGGAAAGCCATGTAGCACAACTGGGATATTTTTAATTTCCCACCATTTGTTGGGACCGAAGACCACGCTATTTCATCCCTTCCAACGAATCAACCAATCAACCAACCATTTCTTGAATTTGCCACCATTTTATACATTGGCTTGTGACGTCAGAGGTGTGGGCTATGGAAGGGTACCTGGGAATGTTGCATAGTGACATCATGAACATCATTAGAAACCTGCCAACAGTGCAGGCTTTGCTCGTACTCCACAGCCTGTTTGAATTTCCCACCGGTTGCCTATATACCTTGCTCTGGGCCTATTCTGGCCCAACTATACTACTTACTTTTTAACACATAGGCGTCGTCATAAAGAATGGTAGCACCCGGTGTTCCCGGCGGGTGTGTGATATGGTCGCCAATGTTACGGTATATATAAATGAACTAGTGAATACCGTTTTCAATCTCATGCAGTCGTTTGCAACATAAGTTATGTACAAGAATGTGATATCCACAGAAATTAGTCATGAATGAGAGACTTTCTGATGGCAAGCGCCTTGTGCAAATGTAGGAAACTGTCTGCAGATGCAAACAAAGGGAAGATATGATTTCGTTTGATTACGAGAATGGTGAACAGAACCTAGCATTTGTCACAATCTTCATCTCGGAGTTTCTGTTCGCAGCAGATTATTGAATTGCTGTATCATATATCACATTGTGGATGAAAGTGATGACATAGGTTTATCAGAATAATTCTAGAGAAATGAAATTCTTGAGTACTGGAACTGTCGTGCGTAATTGAGCCACCTATCATGCACTGCGCTGAAAACAGAGGTACTCCAGTTCACCATCGACGAGGCTCGTAAAGATAGTGCGAAAAGCAAACTGGACTGATTTAATTCATGAAAAAGATAGATAATGTTGAAAGGAGGACTCACGATTCGTCTTGGTTCTATCTAATGAGCGTGAGAGAATCACGGATTTGTTAAGAAATTGCAACGGGAGACGTAATAAGAAACACACAGTGGACTAAGATAGGCCCTACTCATACAATTACGAGAACGAACGTTCGGAAACAAATAAATGAATATACACTCCTGGAAATGGAAAAAAGAACACATTGACACCGGTGTGTCACACCCACCATACTTGCTCCGGACACTGCGAGAGGGCTGTACAAGCAATGATCACACGCACGGCACAGCGGACACACCAGGAACCGCGGTGTTGGCCGTCGAATGGCGCTAGCTGCGCAGCATTTGTGCACCGCCGCCGTCAGTGTCAGCCAGTTTGCCGTGGCATACGGAGCTCCATCGCAGTCTTTAACACTGGTAGCATGCCGCGACAGCATGGACGTGAACCGTATGTGCAGTTGACGGACTTTGAGCGAGGGCGTATAGTGGGCATGCGGGAGGCCGGGTGGACGTACCGCCGAATTGCTCAACACGTGGGGCGTGAGGTCTCCACAGTACATCGATGTTGTCGCCAGTGGTCGGCGGAAGGTGCACGTGCCCGTCGACCTGGGACCGGACCGCAGCGACGCACGGATGCACGCCAAGACCGTAGGATCCTACGCAGTGCCGTAGGGGACCGCACCGCCACTTCCCAGCAAATTAGGGACACTGTTGCTCCTGGGGTATCGGCGAGGACCATTCGCAACCGTCTCCATGAAGCTGGGCTACGGTCCCGCACACCGTTAGGCCGTCTTCCGCTCACGCCCCAACATCGTGCAGCCCGCCTCCAGTGGTGTCGCGACAGGCGTGAATGGAGGGACGAATGGAGGAGACGTGTCGTCATCAGCGATGAGAGTCGCTTCTGCCTTGGTGCCAATGATGGTCGTATGCGTGTTTGGCGCCGTGCAGGTGAGCGCCACAATCAGGACTGCATACGACCGAGGCACACAGGGCCAACACCCGGCATCATGGTGTGGGGAGCGATCTCCTACACTGGCCGTACACCACTGGTGATCGTCGAGGGGACACTGAATAGTGCACGGTACATCCAAACCGTCATCGAACCCATCGTTCTACCATTCCTAGACCGGCAAGGGAACTTGCTGTTCCAACAGGACAATGCACGTCCGCATGTATCCCGTGCCACCCAACGTGCTCTAGAAGGTGTAAGTCAACTACCCTGGCCAGCAAGATCTCCGGATCTGTCCCCCATTGAGCATGTTTGGGACTGGATGAAGCGTCGTCTCACGCGGTCTGCACGTCCAGCACGAGCGCTGGTCCACCTGAGGCGCCAGGTGGAAATGGCATGGCAAGCCGTTCCACAGGACTACATCCAGCATCTCTACGATCGTCTCCATGGGCGAATAGGAGCCTGCATTGCTGCGAAAGGTGGATATACACTGTACTAGTGCCGAGATTGTGCATGCTCTGTTGCCTGTGTCTATGTGCCTGTGGTTCTATCAGTGTGATCATGTGATGTATCTGACCCCAGGAATGTGTCAATAAAGTTTCCCCTTCCTGGGACAATGAATTCACGGTGTTCTTATTTCAATTTCCAGGAGTGTAATAATTCTTCAAGAAGCACCTCGTATAACAACAAAGAAGCTAAAATAAGAGATAATCGGACTCATATAGTCAACCTCGCTAAGCATCTACGAATGGAACAGGAAAGTGTAAATCATTTTATATTTTACGTTTAGTTTCTATTGAAGGCCGTCACCTAGTTAATTAAAGAGACTGATTTCTGTACATTACCTTAAAAAAGAAGCTGGAAAAAATACACATATACAGTTATGTTCTTATTATCTAGAGCACTTACCTAGAGTACATAACACACAGTGTTTCGCAATTCCCATTACAATCTTCTGTGGACCGCCGAAGGGACTTAGTAGATAAAGTTTTGACAGGTAACCTACATCTGGAAATTAACCATTTGGATATAAAATAAGTTTGAAGATCGGATCACTTTCCAAATCTTCCACTTCACGGTACGCTTGCAAACTGAAAAGAAGGAGCCGTCGTCAGACGCTTTTGTAATTAGGACGTCACATACTGTTTTCGCCCGACTAAAGTGAACGGCTGCGAGGAACTGCTAAGTTCACAGCTATGATAGTTGATTGTGATGCTCCAGCAACGCGTCACAAGCGATTTCGAAGGGGATGTTTTTCGTCACGTAGGAAAGAACCCAACCGTGGGTCCTCAAAAAACTGCCCATGCCATGGGCTCTGGTAGAGCACACAGGTGCTGTGTTTATACCGTGAAATGGGAGATTTGACAGATATCCTTCAAACTTATTTTACATTCAAACGGTATCATTACAGGCATGGATTCAGAACTTTGTCTACTAAGACCCCTCAGCAACCCATATAAATCTGTGATAGAAATTACGAAACCCACTGTATACATCTTTACCTGCCGGCGGACAATCTTACCGGCAGCGTGCGTTACTCTGCACGTGTTTCTTGTAAGAAAAAACTATAAACTGTAACTGATTTATCCATTAGAAATACTCAGTGGAACTATCGTCCAACTAACGTCCAGAGAAAAAGCTAATAATAATAATAATAATAATAATAATGGAAATAATAATAACGTTTTTCTCTGTCTCGTGATGACTGGGTGTTGTGTGCTGTCCTTAGGTTAGTTAGGTTTAAGTAGTTCTAAGTTCTAGGAGACTGATGACCATAGATGTTAAGTCCCATAGTGCTCAGAGCCATTAATAATAAAGTTTGCTTTTCATACTGCCTTTACGAGCCTCACCGCCGGTGCACTGGAGCATCTCCAGTCTCAGCACCTGTATGCTAGATGACTCGACAATGCACGCCAGAAACCGTCGCCCCATTCTCCAGTCTCCCTTTCAGTCGCGACTTCTAATCTGTGGACAACGTGGCTTCGGAAACTAAGACAAGATCTATTGAACCTTTTTCCTTCCATTCCTATCCTGTTGTTGAGCCGTATTACTCCTCCACGGTACGTCACAACGCTGTGTCACAGCAGTTGGTCAGCACGCTCTCTTTTGTCTCTCTGTGAGAAGACAGAAGATACTACATTCAGGTAGTCAAATTTCAGCATGTTACACACTCTTTTGTAGACAGGAATGTCCTGAAGCTGCTGTCTAGCTTCTGGAATTAAGCATTCGTATACTGGACATTCAAGTAGCACATGGCCCAGTGCACCTATGGCTCTGCAATCACAGATGGGGTACTCTTTCTTTGGACACTCTACAGATAATTCGCATACGGACCATGTACTATCAGATAGTGTACAAAAACAGCGAATAGTTGAACGTGTCATAATTGGAGACCATCTCTCCTGCCAAAAACACATAATACGCTCAGTTACATAAATATGCTTAGCTTCAAGAGTTTAAGTACACTGGTGTGCAAAACTTAAAGACGAAAGTAGCTTTCGCATGATGTGTCAATTTCAAATGACAGCTCAACGAAATGTGGAACATAAACAGAAAGAATTGCTTCAGTGTAGAGAGTAACTGAAAGAAATTTCAGCTACATTATGGTATAGTACAGTACAATACAATACAGAGCAAGAGGTAACTGAAAGAAAAGCGCAGTGAGACGAACAGAAATGATACTTTTATTCAAATGCGATTACACTCAATTCACCGCGATTCATGATGGTTGCCTGGACACTACGAAGGCGGGAATGGTTCTCAGCAAGGTGTGTGATTACCATTGACGGCGTTGCATGCTGTGCGACGTGCTGCACTGCTGGTCGCAAGGTTGCTACGCTCTTCTGGTGGGACGTTCCATTCAGTGCGACATTATGCCTCCCGTGGAGAAGCTTTTGCAACGGTGAATGGACTGACCTGCCCGTTACCCCGACTTACATCCTATCGAGGGCATGTGGGATTTTTTGGGGGGACTTACAGCAGCACACCCACGTGTTCACATGCACTAAGGGTCATCCAGCACTGATCAACCGCGCTATTGAAGGAATGGAACACCCCACCATGAGAACTCCTTACCAGCCTTGTGACCAATATGAGAGCGCGTTGCAGAGCATGCACTGACGTCTGTGGGATCACACACCGTGTTAAGAAGCATGTCCCGCTTTTTGTAATGTTAATGGGATCATAATGAACCGCGGCGACTTCGGTGTAATTATCGTCCTTGAATAGAAGAGTCATTTCTGTTCTCCTCCTTGCGTATTTCTTTCAGTTACTTTCTGTAATTTTAGCTGTTCTTTCCATATATGGTCCACGTTGCTCGGCAGTAACATACGATTCAAAAGTTACGTTCGCTCTTAAGTTCTGCACAGCAGTGTTTTCCAGATATTTTATGTGGCCTATTTTTCTTAATCCAGTAGATGTAATCTCAAATAGGGAAATGATACTAATGGGCAATGTGGCCTTCGCCTTACCAGATATAGTGGCTTCAACAGAAAACTCGTCGATGTTCAGGGTTGCGAAAATGAAGCTTCCCTGGACAGTATCTCGCGCAATGTACATCGTTTTCCTGGGTGCGTGGTGATGTAAGGTTGCGTATCTGACGGTGACTTACTTTAAGAAAGGGGAAAATAGGAAGAACCCACGAAGGAATTGTCTGTATGGAATGAAAATCGGTAGATGAGATGTACATCTACAGACAAATAGAAACGGCACCTAACACCATTATTCCTGGTTGACAGTTCACATCCTGAGCGACAGTCAGGTTGATATCCCACCACTGTCCAGGGCGTCTTTAGACACATCTTCGCTGCTAATATGTGCTCACTTCGAAGCGGGAATCATCACTGAAGACAGTTCTACGCCAGTCGACGAGATTCCAGGACGAAGACGTGTCTGGAGAAACCCCAGACAGCAGCGGGGTACCAACCTGACCGTTGCCCGCCATACGGCCCGACAAGCGGAAGTGATGGTCTGGTGTGCAATTTATCTACAGACAAATCGAAACGGCACCTTACACCATTATTCCTGGTTGACAATTCACATCCTGAGCGACAGTCAGGTTGATACCCCACCACTGTCCAGGGCGTCATTAGACACATCTTCGCTGATAATATGTGCTCACTTCGAAGCGGGAATCATCACTGAAGACAGTTCTACGCCAGTCGACGAGATTCCAGGACGAAGACGTGTCTGGAGAAACCCCAGACAGCAGCGGGGTACCAACCTGACCGTTGCCCGCCATACGGCCCGACAAGCGGAAGTGATGGTCTGGTGTGCAATTTATCTACAGAAAAATCGAAACGGCACCTTACACCATTATTTCTGGTTGACAATTCACATCCTGAGCGACAGTCAGGTTGATATCCCACCACTGTCCAGGGCGTCATTAGACACATCTTCGCTGATAATATGTGCTCACTTCGAAGCGGGAATCATCACTGAAGACAGTTCTACGCCAGTCGACGAGATTCCAGGACGAAGACGTGTCTGGAGAAACCCCAGACAGCAGCGAGGTACCAACCTGACCGTTGCCCGCCATACGGCCCGACAAGCGGAAGTGATGGTCTGGTGTGCAATTTATCTACAGACAAATCGAAACGGCACCTTACACCATTATTCCTGGTTGACAGTTCACATCCTGAGCGACAGTCAGGTTGATATCCCACCACTTTCCAGGGCGTCTTTAGACACATCTTCGCTGCTAATATGTGCTCACTTCGAAGCGGGAATCATCACTGAAGACAGTTCTACGCCAGTCGACGAGATTCCAGGACGAAGACGTGTCTGGAGAAACCCCAGACAGCAGCGGGGTACCAACCTGACCGTTGCCCGCCATACGGCCCGACAAGCGGAAGTGATGGTCTGGTGTGCAATTTATCTACAGACAAATCGAAACGGCACCTTACACCATTATTCCTGGTTGACAATTCACATCCTGAGCGACAGTCAGGTTGATATCCCACCACTGTCCAGGGCGTCTTTAGACACATCTTCGCTGATAATATGTGCTCACTTCGAAGCGGGAATCATCACTGAAGACAGTTCTACGCCAGTCGACGAGATTCCAGGACGAAGACGTGTCTGGAGAAACCCCAGACAGCAGTAAGGTACCAACCTGACCGTTGCCCGCCATACGGCCCGACAAGCGGAAGTGATGGTCTGGTGTGCAATTTATCTACAGACAAATCGAAATGGCACCTTACACCATTATTCCTGGTTGACAGTTCACATCCTGAGCGACAGTCAGGTTGATATCCCACCACTGTCCAGGGCGTCTTTAGACACATCTTCGCTGCTAATATGTGCTCACTTCGAAGCGGGAATCATCACTGAAGACAGTTCTACGCCAGTCGACGAGATTTCAGGACGAAGACGTGTCTGGAGAAACCCCAGACAGCAGCGGGGTACCAACCTGACCGTTGCCCGCCATACGGCCCGACAAGCGGAAGTGATGGTCTGGTGTGCAATTTATCTACAGACAAATCGAAACGGCACCTTACACCATTATTCCTGGTTGACAGTTCACATCCTGAGCGACAGTCAGGTTGATATCCCACCACTGTCCAGGGCGTCTTTAGACACATCTTCGCTGCTAATATGTGCTCACTTCGAAGCGGGAATCATCACTGAAGACAGTTCTACGCCAGTCGACGAGATTCCAGGACGAAGACGTGTCTGGAGAAACCCCAGACAGCAGCGGGGTACCAACCTGACCGTTGCCCGCCATACGGCCCGACAAGCGGAAGTGATGGTCTGGTGTGCAATTTATCTACAGACAAATCGAAACGGCACCTTACACCATTATTCCTGGTTGACAATTCACATCCTGAGCGACAGTCAGGTTGATATCCCACCACTGTCCAGGGCGTCATTAGACACATCTTCGCTGCTAATATGTGCTCACTTCGAAGCGGGAATCATCACTGAAGACAGTTCTACGCCAGTCGACGAGATTCCAGGACGAAGACGTGTCTGGAGAAACCCCAGACAGCAGCGGGGTACCAACCTGACCGTTGCCCGCCATACGGCCTTACAAGCGGAAGTGATGGTCTGGTGTGCAATTTATCTACAGACAAATCGAAACGGCACCTTACACCATTATTCCTGGTTGACAGTTCACATCCTGAGCGACAGTCAGGTTGATATCCCACCACTGTCCAGGGCGTCTTTAGACACATCTTCGCTGCTAATATGTGCTCACTTCGAAGCGGGAATCATCACTGAAGACAGTTCTACGCCAGTCGACGAGATTCCAGGACGAAGACGTGTCTGGAGAAACCCCAGACAGCAGCGGGGGTACCAACCTGACCGTTGCCCGCCATACGGCCCGACAAGCGGAAGTGATGGTCTGGTGTGCAATTTATCTACAGACAAATCGAAACGGCACCTTACACCATTATTCCTGGTTGACAATTCACATCCTGAGCGACAGTCAGGTTGATATCCCACCACTGTCCAGGGCGTCATTAGACACATCTTCGCTGATAATATGTGCTCACTTCGAAGCGGGAATCATCACTGAAGACAGTTCTACGCCAGTCGACGAGATTCCAGGACGAAGACGTGTCTGGAGAAACCCCAGACAGCAGCGGGGTACCAACCTGACCGTTGCCCGCCATACGGCCCGACAAGCGGAAGTGATGGTCTGGTGTGCAATTTATCTACAGACAAATCGAAACGGCACCTTACACCATTATTCCTGGTTGACAATTCACATCCTGAGCGACAGTCAGGTTGATATCCCACCACTGTCCAGGGCGTCATTAGACACATCTTCGCTGCTAATATGTGCTCACTTCGAAGCGGGAATCATCACTGAAGACAGTTCTACGCCAGTCGACGAGATTCCAGGACGAAGACGTGTCTGGAGAAACCCCAGACAGCAGCGGGGGTACCAACCTGACCGTTGCCCGCCATACGGCCTGACAAGCGGAAGTGATGGTCTGGTGTGCAATTTATCTACAGACAAATCGAAACGGCACCTTACACCATTATTCCTGGTTGACAGTTCATATCCTGAGCGACAGTCAGGTTGATATCCCACCACTGTCCAGGGCGTCTTTAGACACATCTTCGCTGCTAATATGTGCTCACTTCGAAGCGGGAATCATCACTGAAGACAGTTCTACGCCAGTCGACGAGATTCCAGGACGAAGACGTGTCTGGAGAAACCCCAGACAGCAGCGGGGGTACCAACCTGACCGTTGCCCGCCATACGGCCCGACAAGCGGAAGTGATGGTCTGGTGTGCAATTTATCTACAGACAAATCGAAACGGCACCTTACACCATTATTCCTGGTTGACAATTCACATCCTGAGCGACAGTCAGGTTGATATCCCACCACTGTCCAGGGCGTCATTAGACACATCTTCGCTGATAATATGTGCTCACTTCGAAGCGGGAATCATCACTGAAGACAGTTCTACGCCAATCGACGAGATTCCAGGACGAAGACGTGTCTGGAGAAACCCCAGACAGCAGCGGGGTACCAACCTGACCGTTGCCCGCCATACGGCCCGACAAGCGGAAGTGATGGTCTGGTGTGCAATTTATCTACAGACAAATCGAAACGGCACCTTACACCATTATTCCTGGTTGACAGTTCACATCCTGAGCGACAGTCAGGTTGATATCCCACCACTGTCCAGGGCGTCATTAGACACATCTTCGCTGCTAATATGTGCTCACTTCGAAGCGGGAATCATCACTGAAGACAGTTCTACGCCAGTCGGCGAGATTCCAGGACGAAGACGTGTCTAGAGAAACCCCAGACAGCAGCGGGGTACCAACCTGACCGTTGCCCGCCATACGGCCCGACAAGCGGAAGTGATGGTCTGGTGTGCAATTTATCTACAGACAAATCGAAACGGCACCTTACACCATTATTCCTGGTTGACAGTTCACATCCTGAGCGACAGTCAGGTTGATATCCCACCACTGTCCAGGGCGTCTTTAGACACATCTTCGCTGCTAATATGTGCTCACTTCGAAGCGGGAATCATCACTGAAGACAGTTCTACGCCAGTCGACGAGATTCCAGGACGAAGACGTGTCTGGAGAAACCCCAGACAGCAGCGGGGTACCAACCTGACCGTTGCCCGCCATACGGCCCGACAAGCGGAAGTGATGGTCTGGTGTGCAATTTATCTACAGACAAATCGAAACGGCACCTTACACCATTATTCCTGGTTGACAATTCACATCCTGAGCGACAGTCAGGTTGATATCCCACCACTGTCCAGGGCGTCATTAGACACATCTTCGCTGCTAATATGTGCTCACTTCGAAGCGGGAATCATCACTGAAGACAGTTCTACGCCAGTCGACGAGATTCCAGGACGAAGACGTGTCTGGAGAAACCCCAGACAGCAGCGGGGGTACCAACCTGACCGTTGCCCGCCATACGGCCCGACAAGCGGAAGTGATGGTCTGGTGTGCAATTTATCTACAGACAAATCGAAACGGCACCTTACACCATTATTCCTGGTTGACAGATCACATCCTGAGCGACAGTCAGGTTGATATCCCACCACTGTCCAGGGCGTCATTAGACACATCTTCGCTGCTAATATGTGCTCACTTCGAAGCGGGAATCATCACTGAAGACAGTTCTACGCCAGTCGGCGAGATTCCAGGACGAAGACGTGTCTGGAGAAACCCCAGACAGCAGCGGGGTACCAACCTGACCGTTGCCCGCCATACGGCCCGACAAGCGGAAGTGATGGTCTGGTGTGCAATTTATCTACAGACAAATCGAAACGGCACCTTACACCATTATTCCTGGTTGACCATTCACATCCTGAGCGACAGTCAGGTTGATATCCCACCACTGTCCAGGGCGTCATTAGACACATCTTCGCTGATAATATGTGCTCACTTCGAAGCGGGAATCATCACTGAAGACAGTTCTACGCCAGTCGACGAGATTCCAGGACGAAGACGTGTCTGGAGAAACCCCAGACAGCAGCGGGGTACCAACCTGACCGTTGCCCGCCATACGGCCCGACAAGCGGAAGTGATGGTCTGGTGTGCAATTTATCTACAGACAAATCGAAACGGCACCTTACACCATTATTCCTGGTTGACAGTTCACATCCTGAGCGACAGTCAGGTTGATATCCCACCACTGTCCAGGGCGTCATTAGACACATCTTCGCTGCTAATATGTGCTCACTTCGAAGCGGGAATCATCACTGAAGACAGTTCTACGCCAGTCGGCGAGATTCCAGGACGAAGACGTGTCTGGAGAAACCCCAGACAGCAGCGGGGGTACCAACCTGACCGTTGCCCGCCATACGGCCCGACAAGCGGAAGTGATGGTCTGGTGTGCAATTTCATTTCCTAACAGGAGCCTTTTGGTTGTCATCAGCGGCGCCCTTACAGCACGGCGGTACGTTGACGACTTTCTAGGCCCCGTTTTGCTGTCCATTTTGCGATGGCAAAAGCACTGATTTCTCTTTGCATTCTCGTAGCTGATTGTTTCTTCAACGGCTATCAGTTTTAACGTCTCATCTGCGCACCAGTCGAAACCGGAAGCCCAAAGTTTCGCATTTAACACTCAAATTAACATTAAAAGCACATTTCACATTGCAGATACGCTTTCACTAAAATAAATTTAAGCACATGACTTTCAGCATGACTTTTCGATTGTTTTCCACCGATCCCCGAGATTCTGACGGTCTAACGCGTCAGTTGGAGAGAATTTGACACAATATCTACACTACTGGGCATTAAAATTGATACACCAAGAAGAAATGCAGATGATAAACGGGTATTCATAGGAACAAATATATTATACTGGAACTGACATGTGATTACATTTTCACGCAATTTGGGGGCATAGATTCAGAGAAATAAGTACCCAGAAAAAACACCTCTGGCCGTAATAAAAGCCTTTTTGATACGCCTGGGCGTTGAGTCAGACAGAGGTTGGATGGCGTGTACAGGTACAGCTGCCCATGCAGCTTCAACACGATACCACAGTTCATCAAGAGTAGTGACTGGCATTTTGTGACGAGCCAGTTGCTCGGTCACCATTGACCAGACTTTTTCAATTGGTGGGGAGATCTGTAGAATGTGCTGGCCAGAAAGGCCTGTACAGGACCTGCAACAAATGGTGGTGCATTATCCTGCTGAAATGTAGGGTTTCGCAGGGATCGAATGAAGGGTAGAGCCACGGGTCGTAACACATCTGAAATGTAACGTCCACTGTTCAAAGTGGCGTTAATATGAACAAGAAGTGACCGAGACGTGTAACCATACCATCACGCGTGGTGATACGCCAATATGGCGATGACGAACACACGCTTCCAATGTGCGTTCACCGTGATGTCGCCAAACACGGATGTGACCATCACGATGCTGTAAAGAGAACCTGGATTCATCCGAAAAAATGACGTTTTGCCATTCGTGCAAGGAGGTTCGTCGTTGTGTACACCATCGCAGGCGCTCTTGTCCGTGATGCGGCGTCAAGGGTAACCGCAGTCATGGTCTCCGAACTGATAGTCCATGCTGCTGCAAACGTCATCGAACTCTTCGTGGTTGTTATCTTGCAAACGTCCCCATCTGTTGATTGAGGAATCGAGACGTGGCTGCACGGTCCGTTACAGCCATGCAAATAAGATGCCTGTCATCTCGACTGCAAGTGATGCGAAGCCGTTGGGATCTAGCACGGCGTTCCGTATTACCCTCCTGAACCCACCAATTCCATATTCTGCTAACAGTTATTGGATCTCGACCACCGCCAGCAGCAATGTTGCAATACGATAAACCGCAATCGCGATAGGCTACAGCCGGGCGGAGTGGGCGAGCGGTTGTAGGCGCTACAGCCGGGAACCGAGCGACCGCTACGGTCGCAGGTTCGAATCCTGCCTCGGGTATGGATGTGTGTGATGTCCTTAAGTTGGTTAGGATTAAGTAGTTCTAAGTTCTAGGGGACTGATGAAGTTAAGTCCCATAGTGCTCAGAGCCATTTGAACCATTATTGATAGGCTATAATCCGACCCCTTTATCAAAGTCGGAAACGTGATGGTACGCATTTCTCCTCCTTACACGAGGCATCACAACAACGTTTCACCGAGCAACGCCGGTAAACTGCTGTTTGTGTGTGAAAAATCGGTTGGAAACTTTCCTCATGTCAGCACGTTGTAGGTGTCTCCATCGTCGCCAACCTTGTGTGAATGCATATCACAGAATCTTCTTCCTGTCGGTTAAAGTTCGCGTCTGTAGCACGTCATCTTCGTGGTGTAGCAATTTTAATGGCCAGTAGTGTATGAGGAGGACATCCAGAAACTTTGCCAATCAATGCCAAGTCGAAAAACTGCTTGATAAAGACCAAAGGTGGATCGACAAGTTATTCATACGCTCAATTTGTGAATTTCTTTAATAAATCATCCACTTTTTCCGAAATTTTATTCCTTGCTTGCCTATACATGCACATCACATCTACTGATTTCTGTCCCATTCGGATAATACCTTCTGTTTTAGTTAGAGTGCGTTTTGCTGTTCATACAGATGTAGAAACATCTACATCTACATCTACATTTATACTCTGCAAGCCACCCAACGGTGTGTGGCGAAGGGCACTTTTTTTTACGTGCCACTACCATTACCTCCCTCTCCTGTTCCAGTCGCGTATGGTTCGCGGGAAGAACGACTGTCTGAAAGCTTCCGTGCGCGCTCTAATCTCTCTAATTTTACATTCGTGATCTCCTCGGGAGGTATAAGTAGGGGGAAGCAATATATTCGATACCTCATCCAGAAACGCACCCTCTCGAAACCTGGCGAGCAAGCCACACCGCGATGCAGTGTGCCTCTCTTGCAGAGTCTGCCATTTGAATTTATTAAACATCTCCGTAGCGCTATCACGGTTACCAAATAACCCTGTGACGAAACGCGCCGCTCTCCTTTGGATCTTCTCTATCTCCTCCGTCAACCGGATCTGGTACGGATCCCACACTGATGAGCAATACTCAAGTATAGGTCGAACGAGTGTTTTGTAAGCCACCTCCTTTGTTGATGAACTACATTTTCTAAGGACTCTCCCAATGAATCTCAACCTGGTACCCGCCTTACCAACAATTAATTTTATGTGATCATTCCACTTCAAATCGTTCCGCTCGCATACTCCCAGATATTTTACAGAAGTAACTGCTACCAGTGTTTGTTCCGCTATCATATAATCATACAATAAAGGATCCTTCTTTCTATGTATTCGCAATACATTACGTTTGTCTATGTTAAGGGTCAGTTGCCTATCTGCTGCAGATCTTCCTGCATTTCGCTACAATTTTCTAATGCTGCAACTTCTCTGTATAATACAGCATCATCCGCGAAAAGCCGCATGGAACTTCCGACACTATCTACTAGGTCATTTATATAAATTGTGAAAAGCAATGGTCCCATAACACTCCCCTGTGGCACGCCAGAGGTTACTTTAGCGTCTGTAGACGTCTCTCCGTTTATAACAACATGCTGTGTTCTGTTTGCTAAAAACTCTTCAATCCAGCCACACAGCTGCTCTGATATTCCGTAGGCTCTTACTTTGTTTATCAGGCGACAGTGTGGAACTGTATCGAACGCCTTCCGGAAGTCCTACCTGGGAGCCTGTATCTAATATTTTCTGGGTCTCATGAACAAATAAAGCGAGTTGGGTCTCACACGATCGCTGTTTCCGGAATCCATGTTGATTCCTACATAGTAAATTCTGAGTTTCCAAAAACGACGTGATACTCGAGCAAAAAACATGTTCTAAAATTCTACAACAGATCGACGTCAGAGATATAGGTCTATAGTTTTGCGCATCTGCTCGACGACCCTTCTTGAAGACTGGGACTACCTGTGCTCTTTTCCAATCATTTGGAACCTTCCGTTCCTCTAGAGACTTGCGGTACACGGCTGTTAGAAGGGGGGCAAGTTCTTTCGCGTACTCTGTGTAGAATCGAATTGGTATCCCGTCAGGTCCAGTGGACTTTCCTCTGTTGAGTGATTCCAGTTGCTTTTCTATTCCTTGGACACTTATTTCGATGTCAGCCATTTTTTCGTTTGTGCGAGGATTTAGAGAAGGAACTGCAGAACGACGGAAGCTTTGTTAAATTGATCGTCATTCGGTTTTCACGACACCCCTGAGTGTATACGTCGGTATTTCCTGGGAAGCTATGCACGGCGAAGAGAGCGTTACTGCTCGGGGTAGGCCAGCGAAGTGGCGTGCCGTGTTGCAGTGCAGCCTGAGAGCCGCTGGGTCGGTCGGACCTCTGGCGAGTGCCATTACGGCGGCCCGCCAGGGCTGTCATTAGCCGGCGGGGTGTGTCCGCGCGGCAGGATGTCATCAGCGGGCCGCTTATTAAGCGCGCATTATGCAGATGTGTCATCCGCGGCCCCTCTGCCACTGCCCCGGGCGGCAAGCTCCCCTATCGCCGCGTCCCGGGCGCCTGTCCCCTCGCCGCTTCATTAGGCCCTGGGCCGGCGCGTATCAGATGGACCGGCCCAAGGCCGCCGCAGTCATTTTCTAGACTTCCGGCGTACCAGGAGCAGGAGATATAATCTGTGCTGTAGGTATCGCTCATGGCGCTATATCGTGCCCGAAACCTAATGCGTCGGACTCAATATTTTTTTTCCAATCTATTGGAAACTGGAGCAGCAAAATTGTGCCGTGATGGACACTGCACTAAACCGCTACTGCCGGCATGGCATCTGAATTTCACACCGCGACAGCGCTAAGCCTTGTGGAGAGTGTGGTTGTGCCTATCCAACTGACGACAGCAGATTATGAGCGGCGGCGGAGTCTTTTGGGTCGCGGCTAGGCTAGGCGGAGCGAAGTCGAACAGGCTGCCGGCTCCATGATCGCATCTGGACGAGAGCTCAAACCTAGGTTCCCGATCTGGTTGTAAATGTTGCCGAGTGTGGTGGGGCAACGACACCACAGCTACGGTCCATTAAGTAAGAGTGTGGTCGGGTTAATCAGTCGAAAAATGTGCTTGACAACAAACTAAAACATATACATACATCATACAGGAACAAAAGAAAAGTCCAGTTACGATCAATAATACGTTCAGTGACCTACAGCGTCGACAATTGCTTGGCATCTCCGAGGTATGCTTGAAACTAAATTTTCTGGGTCGAAATACGTCGATTTTGCGTTGATAGCTGTTTCAAAGTGAAGACCTTTTTTTATTGCAACTTATTTTTTGGTGTAAATCCTTATGTTTTCAATTGGATTAGCGTCAGGCGACTGTGAAAATCAATTCAGTATCTGCACACCGCTCACCTTTCTCCTGTCGCTGCAAAGCCTGCTGCGACGCTTCGAATAATTATCTTCCTGCAGCGTACACTCTTGATTTTTTGTCGATAAACCAACGTTTGGCAGACGGTATGAAACATTTTTGATGAACGCAGGACCTAAGCTGAACTTACGTCTCTTCTTGTGTATCTCAGTCAAGGATACAAAGTAAACTAACTCTTTATGGACATTGCATGAAGGACCAAGTTGTTAAGGAATTAAAGCGATATCTTATACCATCTCAGTGTTGTAATGTTTCTACGTGCTGTGATATTTCTAGCTTTGCAGCCATCATATTCGGCTATAAGATGTGATCTTCAGAGCAGTTGAGAAGGCAGCTGTGGCAAGATGACGTAATGTGGTGTGGTGTACCGATGACAGATGGTTTGTTCGGTATGGATATCGCGAGAAAGATCTCCTAAATTGTGGTCCTCCGCGATTGACTGCTGCGTTCGGTAGGTGCCCGCCAAAATGGCATTCTTCTGCTATTAAACTAAACAGCATATTTACTTGAATTTAAGATTAAAGCATTGCTCAATAGCGTGCTATCATTCCATTATTTCACAAGTATAAATAACCAGCAGAATGATAAACAGCTGCAAAACGAAAAGGCAGACGAAGCATTTCGGCGATCTTCGGATCGCACCTAACTTGGATGGCGGGCAAAGTAGTTCGGCTGTAAGATCAGAGCTCATTCGGCAGTCTTGGAGGACAGACATGTTGGTCGCCGCGGTATCAGTCAAGACTTAATTTTCAATGTCTACTTTGTAAATGATAGAGCTGGTTGGGAAGCCTCGGAGGAGAGACATGTTGTCTGCCGCAGAACCAGTTAAAACTTAACTTGAAATGTCTAGTTGAGAACAGCGTGATGGGAATTACAGAAATACGGAATTAGTTATTCAGTTAAAGAATGGAAAGGATTTGTGACTCTAAAGTGGAATGTAATTGTGCAGTTTCTCGTGTTCTGCTAGAAAAAGCGGGTAGCATCCCGTAGCAAACATACTGATTGGAAATTAAATAATTTCTAAAACAACAGTTCCTCACCAGGAGTTTCTTACAGTGTCAAGGTAACGGATTCACGACCTACGTCCTGTTTTCTGCGCAGGATACAACAACTATAGAAGACTGCGGGTTGGTGAACTTTTATTAGATCTAATGCATTCCACTCTGCGCGTTGGAAGCAAATAGGCACCTCGCGTGTACTGCAATATCAGTACAAATGAGATCAGTGACACTTTATCTGCGGCGACACAGAGGACGTATGAAGAAGAGAAGTACTTTTGAGGGAAGGGATTTATCATACACACGTATGTATCACTTCTCCTTCGCTCTCTCTTCTTCAATTTGCCGTAATGTCACCAGCAGTTATGTAGTAGCGACAAGCTACCTTCGAGGTGATTGTGGAGGGAGTTTTGTTATCAGAATAGGGCTGCTGAAGAGAACCAGTAAGTTAACAAATGTTATTTGTAATTCGAAGAAAACTGTCTGCGAAGCAACCTGATTTTGGGTTTCTAGTTGGCCGTGGTGCCTCAAAATTATTGATGAAAACTGTTTTCTTCTCTAATAAATACTCTGAAGTGTAACCCATGTAATCAACCCGGTCCTTTCACTCAAGAGAGACGAAGAGGCTGGCACAAGTGTGGAATTCGCGGCGGGCTACTTCAATCCAGTTATGAGATTGATGACTGAAAAGGAAACAGGCATCATTTTAGGACCTAAGATTATCCGGATTTAAAGAGAGGTCTCATTCATTTGACTTCCACGACACCCCTGAGTCTTTCTTCAAATTCCTTACGACCGTCGAACGATGATACTTTCATGTAAGCAACAGGATCGACAGTGAACGCCCTTATAATGCTACTGACCGTATCTGATAAGTCGTTTATGTATGTTGCAACAATGGAGATACTGTATCGCTGTTTGGTTCAAATGGTTCAAATGGCTCTAACCACTATGGAACTTAACATCTGAGGTCAGCAGTCCCCTAAACTCAGAACTACTTAAACCCAGCTAACCTAAGGACATCACACTCACCCATGCCCGGGGCAGGATTCGAACCTGCGACCGTAGCAGCCGCGTGGTTTCGGACTAAAGCGCCTAGAACCTCTCTACCGCCGCGGCCGGCCGCATTTTTTGGACATTTCTTTAATTTCTGTGGAACATCGACTGTCTAGTACAACGTACTGCGATCAGTTGGTCAAATTTCCGCTGTGCCAAACATACACTCAGGTGAAAAAGTAATGGACTAGCGTAATGCACATATGCAGATGGCGGTAGTGTCATGTACACAAGATACAAAGGGGGGTTGCATTGGAGGAGCTGTCATTTGTATTCAGGTGACTCGCATGAAACGGTTTGGACGTGATCATGGCCGCACAACGAGAACAGAAGGACTTTGAATACGGAATGATACTTAAAGCTAAATGCAAGGGCCTTTCCATTTCATAAATAGTTATGGAATTCAAAATTCAGAGTTCCACAGTGTCAGCAGTCTGCTGACAATGTAAAATTTCAGGCATTTATGTCACCACGGGCAACGCAGTGGCCGACGGCTTTCACGTAACGACCGAGATCAGTGGGGTTTGCGAAAAGTTGTCAGTTCCTTTAGAAAAGCAACACGACATGAAATAACTGCACAAAACAGTGCGGGACTTACGACGGAAGTATCCGTTCGGACAGTGTGGAGAAATTTGGCTTTAATGAGCTATGGAAGCAGATGACCAATGCGAGTGCCTTTGCTAAGAGCATGACATCGCCTGGAGGGTCCCTCGTAGGCTCGTGGTTCGGTTGGATGTTAGTCGTCTGGAAAACCGTGGCCTGGTCTGAAGAGTCCCGATTTCAGCCGGGGGAAGTGGCAACAAAACGACTACTCACGTTGGTGTGTAGAATATATGAGTCTGGCGATATACCGGAAAAGCATCATCCACACAATTCCGAAGACGGCAAGAGCTGACAAGTGCGAGAATTATGGCACAATCAGCTTAACAGCTCATGCATCGAAGCTGCTTACAAGAATAATGTACAGAAGAATGGAAAAGAAAATTGAGAATGCGCTAGGTGACGATCAGTTTGGCTTTAGGAAAAGTAAAGGGACGAGAGAGACAATTCTGACGTTACGGCTAATAATGGAAGCAAGGCTAAAGAAAAATCAAGACACTTTCATAGGATTTGTCGACCTGGAAAAAGCGTTCGATAATATAAAATGGTGCAAGCTGTTCGAGATTCTGAAAAAAGTAGGGGTAAGCTATAGGGAGAGACGGGTCATATACAATATGTACAACAACCAAGAGGGAATAATAAGAGTGGACGATCAAGAACAAAGTGCTCATATTAAGAAGGGTGTAAGACAAGGCTGTAGCCTTTCGCCCCTACTCTTCAATCTGTACATCGAGGAAGCAATGATGGAAATAAAAGAAAGGTTCAGGAGTGGAATTAAAATACAAGGTGAAAGGATATCAATGATACGATTCGCTGATGACATTGCTATCCTGAGTGAAAGTGAAGAAGAATTAAATGATCTGCTGAACGGAATGAACAGTCTAATGAGTACACAGTATGGTTTGAGAGTAAATCGGAGAAAGACGAAGGTAATGAGAAGTAGTAGAAATGAGAACAGCGAGAAACTTAACATCAGGATTGATGGTCACGAAGTCAATGAAGTTAAGGAATTCTGTTACCTAGGCAGTAAAATAACCAATGACGGACGGAGCAAGGAGGACATCAAAAGCAGACTCGCTATGGCAGAAAAGGCATTTCTGGCCAAGAGAAGTCTACTAATATCAAATACCGGCCTTAATTTGAGGAAGAAATTTCTAAAGATGTACGTTTGGAGTACCGCATTGTGTGGTAGTGAAACATGGACTGTGGGAAAACCGGAACTGAAGAGAATCGAAGCATTTGAGATGTGGTGCTATAGACGAATGTTGAAAATTAGGTGGACTGTAAGGTAAGGAATGAGGAGGTTCTACGCAGAATCGGAGAGGAAAGGAATATGTGTAAAACACTGATAAGGAGGACAGGATGATAGGACATCTGCTAAGACATGAGGAAATGACTTCCATGGTACTAGAGCTACTAGCTGTAGAGGGCAAAAACTGTAGAGGAAGACAGAGATTGGAATACGTCAAGCAAATAATTGAGGACGTAGGTTGCAAGTGCTACTCTGAGATGAAGAGGGTAGCTCAGGAAAGGAATTCGTGGCGGGCCGCATCAAACCAGTCAGTAGACTGATGACCAAAAAAGAGCTGGTAGTTAGGGTTCGAATGTGGCGCAAACACTATGGACCCAAATTGTCGACAAGGCACTGTGCAGGTTGGAGACGGCTCCGTAATGGTGTGGACTGTGTTTACTTGAAATGAGCTGGGTCCTCTGGTCCAACTGAACCGATTATTACTGGAAATGGTTATGTTCGGCTACCTGGAGACCATGTCCAGCTATTCGTGGACTTCAAGTTCCCAATTGAAAAGTTGTGGTAAGTACTATGAGACCAAATTGCTGAAGTCCCTAAGCTTTCACACTACTTAATCTAACTTAAACTAACTTACGCTAAGGACAACAGAAATGCTCATGCCCAAGGGAGAACTCGAACCTCCGACTGCAACAAGGCGCCTCAGACAGCGCGGCTACCCCGCTCTGCAAGTGCCCAAAACGATGAAACTTTTATGTATGACAGTGCACCATGGCACCTCGCCGCATTTTTCGCGACTTGTTTGAAGAACATTCTGGACAATTTGGGTGAATGATTTGGCGACCCAGATCGCCCGACATGAATCCCATCGAACATATATGAGACACAATCGAGAGATCACTTCGTGCACCAGCTCCTGCACGGGCAGCACTTTCGCAGTTATGAACGGCTATGGAAGAACATGGCTCACTATTTCTGCAGGAGACTTACAACGACTTTTTGAGTCCATGCCACGTTGAATTTCTACACTACGCCGGGCGAAAGGAGGTCCGACACGATACTGGGAGGTATCCTATGATTTCTGGCACATTTGCGAAGATAGTCTGTATGACCATGAGATACAACGTGAACGACTTACAGAAATCTCAGAAATCTAGGAAGATGAAACATACGTGCTTAGCTGAATCTGTTACTTGCTACATGTATATGAATGAAGCAAGCTGTGTTTCACACCGGTGGTTTGTCTACTCCCACGCTGATTCTGTGAGGAAAGTTTGTTTTGCTCCAAGAAAGTCATAATGTGTGAGCACTTACCTCTTACATCTTACTTACAAAGTTATCTACTCATGACTAAGGAGCCACTCTAACAATTTATATTCAATCAGTACCTCCATGGTATTTTCCAAACTCCATAGTCGGTCCTTTGCATACCTTATAGTACTACAACCCATAGAAAAAAGGATGCTGTAAAGAACAGGCTTAGCTCAAAATATTCTGGGTAAATATTAGAGTAAAATTAATTGAGAAAGGACGACAGATGAATGTGAAATCTATTGGACGGCCAGTCTGACCCATTAGGCTTATAAACGAGAGTTTTTAAGAGCTAAAACGAAAAGGTGAAAAGGTATAGGAGGTCAGGGAAATTATAATACAGATATGATACTGATAAAGTTTAGTCCTGGAAAGAAGAATAGAGAAAGTTAGGATGCCTTATAACGTGTCTATTCCATTTCACATAGGCTTCTTAGCAGCATTTTTTGTAATTTTATCATATAGAGCTGAGGAGGTAGGGAGGCACTGATACTTGTGGAAGATTCTGCAAACTGTGTGCTACAGTATCCTACACTCATTTAAAATGTGGCTTTAAATGTAACGGTGCGTTGCAAACAATTTACCTAGAAGTAAAAAACGATGTTACTGTCATAAAAACATTTGTCAACTTTGTATTTACTTGGTTGATAAATTTCTCAGGCAGGTTAATTTGTTTTAAGATGGCTACTGTTATGAAGCGAAAGTCAGTGTGCACTTGATTCAGAGTCCAGAAGAGCTGCAAGTCGCAGCCACAAGTCACAAAGTAACGAAGACAACTCATGAATGTAGCAGTTGAGCACTCACCCAGCGGTCTTGACTGAAGTTTCAGCTTCAGTGGGTAACGGGTGTAGGATCTGTCCGAAAATCTCAAGCCGGTTAATGAAAGTTTGAGATTGCAGTTCAATGCTGCCAAACACTATGCTGAAACATTTTTCCTGGTACGATTTTGGTAAACAGAAATCACGGCAGGCATCATGCATTAATTTTTTCATCCAAGTTTCTTCGTTCAGGGTGTTATACGATCGTCTGTTTGAGTTCAAGCCCATTGCTGAGGGCCTCGTCCGAAGCTTGGCCAGCAGCCGTGGAGCGCAGTGGTAACGGGACCATACGAACTTCTCCTCACCGATTTGTTCATATCGACAACCTGCGTAGGGCACGACTAGGACTTCAAAAAACGTAAATACCGAGACGAAACTCTCAGCCGTTTTCGAGAAAATCTATTTCCAACATTCTGCGCGTGCTTTCATACTTAGTGTTGTCGCTACTAATGAAGGTTTCCACAGCCCAGCGAGTACGCACTTAGTTTCATGAGTGTGAGGTCTGTGGATAGAATCTCGCTTCCCATGCTCTTTTCTTATTTAATTTCCACGTAATTCTAATCACAGATATTCGTGGTACGCCGCGAAATTGTGTGAACCGATTACGAAACTAACTAAAGTTTTTTTGCAATAGACACTTCGAATAAACGATGCACATGCAAATATTCAGTGTTGTATATCGCAATAATTACTGTTTTTCCATGTGTCTATGTCCAGTATCATACTGATTCATACAGTGTTCCGTAAATTACACGTTATACTTACCAAATATTTTGATAAAGTAATATAAATAAAATGATTATACTGATTTGATTGGAAATTCCTATGTATCCTTTTTTTCCAGGCTCATTAAGAAACTTTTTCACATTTTCTCAGGATAAAGGTCATGAAAATAATAAATAAATCATTCAATAATGGCAGTTTGCCGAATTATAATATTTATGCGGAAAGCAAAACAAAAAGGGCAGGCAGGGATATTCAATCCACGGACTCTGCACGCTTGAAACTAATTACTTAACACGCTTGGCTGTGGACCTCCTGCGTGTTAGCGACCATAGAGAATGTATAAATACCTGTATAATTTTAAAATTATTT
The DNA here is from genome assembly GCF_023864275.1 of Schistocerca cancellata. Lineage (NCBI taxonomy): Eukaryota > Metazoa > Arthropoda > Insecta > Orthoptera > Acrididae > Schistocerca > Schistocerca cancellata. Next base: position 462,245,243 of record NC_064632.1, on the reverse strand, counting down.
TCTTGGAAGCGGTTGACAGTTGCGTCTTCCTGTTTACATGTGTTGAAGTCTTAGCCGTCAACTACAAGTCCAGTCAATATGAATCAGTTCGTTGAGGGGAAGTTTGTGTGATCCTCTTATAAGTACGGTCGGCAGCAGGACATGTGTAAACGCCTGACCCTTCGCTTATGGGGCCACCCTCTGTTATTATGTACAGTTGGCTGCTTTACTGAACAAAAGCCTTGCCTGCGACGTAAAAACTGAACTAGTGTTTTCAGTATCGTTTACAGAAGCGATAGCGGATGGAAGGTTTTGTTTAGCTTTATTGCAAGTTTCCCCTCCGGCTGGGCGAGCAGAAATGTAGTATGAGAGAAAGAACTTGTACCAGTAGAAGGCCGGCTTTGTGACATGTTTTGGATAGTGTCTTTAGCAGATAAGAATCTCCAGTTTACCAAAAACATGAAGGAGCTGCAGAATTAGCAGTCAGCCTCAGGAACAGTAGTTTTAAATTTCCTTGACCTGGGAGGTGAGGCTAGCTGTTTGGTGCAAAAAACGCCCTATGGTAAAAATACACATGACGTCATGACGTCAGTTACATACAGGGATGTTTGTTAGAGAAGACGGGAAGTTAGAGACGTCATAGGTGTTTCTACCCAAAGTGTTGTCTTTGTAGGATTTCTGCTGAAGAGGCAATTACAGCATTGTCATTGGCTGTCAGAGAGTGCTTGTAAAATGAGTCAAGTTGTCTTTGTGATAACTAGAGAGTAGGCTGCTCAGTTCAGACAGATTTCGACGTGTGTCTTGCTACTGAACACGTCTCTGCGGTTGTGGTGGCCACTGTAGCAACTGACTGGGGGCCCAATGTTTGCATGTGAGGAAGCGCATTTCTAGCTTCGCACTTCGTAGTGCCAGAGATAATTTATGGTGGACAAAATAGCAGCATCGGCATGTTAGGAGAATCCTTGATCTGAATTCAGTCTAATAAATGCAGTTGTCTGTTCTACGTCCATCACTGCAATGGTAGATCCACGTGCCTTTTCGGTTTAAAATTCAACCAGGCAGCCACTGTAATCGTTCAGTAGGATATGGTGAGCTATTTCAGAACGTCAGTTGCATTTATAGCCTACCTTTCCAACTTTCGAAGTACCTTTCTCAACAGGAAGATTCACTTTGTTTGGAGTTCTTGGTAAATTTTATATTTTTAATTTAGTTTATCGTCGGGTAGATACATTTCGATATATTTGTTTTGTTTGAATAAAATAACATGTTCTTGTGGGTGTGGAACATGTCAGAAGTATAACATAAAAACATAAAACCTTTCAATATAACACTTACTACCCAGATCATTTGTCAGGAAATTGTCTAAATAGGTGAATACAATGCAGTAAACTGGAACTGCTAAAATTTACAGCATTAACACGCTGTAACACTGTTCTGCACTATTAATTAATTTGTTGTTGTGGTCTTCAGCCCAGAGACTGGTTTGATGCATCTCTCCATGCTACTCTATCCTGTGCAAGGTTCTTCATCTCCCAGTACCTACTGCAACCTACATCCTTCTGAATATGTTTAGTGTATTCATCTTTTGGTCTCCCTCTACGATTTTTACCCTCCACGCTGCCCTCCAATACTAAGTTGGTGATCCCTTAATGCCTCAGAATATGCCCTAGCAGCCGATCCCTTCTTCTAGTCAAGTTGTGCCACAAATTTCTCTTCTCTCCAATTCTATTCAATATCTCCTCATTAGTTATCATGCACAAAATACCTTATCTTGACTGTTGTAACCAAGTGCTGTCAGAACTGAAATCTGACAGATATTTTTACTTAAGCTGGCTTAAGAGTGTCTGTTAATATATTCATCTATCGAGTAGAAGGAGTTGCCTATCTAAAAGTCTTTCAAGCTCTGGTAAAACCGTGCTTTATCTGAAACCAAGTTTTTAATAGTTGCTGGCAATTTATTGAAAATGTGTGTTCCTGAATATTAAACCCCTTTTTGGACCAAGGTAAGTAATTCAGGGTTTTTATTAGATTGTTCTTATTCCTAGTGTTGATACTATGTATTGTTCTATTGGTTGGAAACAGAGGTGTATTACTTGTAACAAATTTCATTAAGGAATAAATATACTGAGAACAGTGGTTAGAATACAGAGTTCCTTGAACAGCTTTCTACATGATGTTCTTGAATTTACACCACAAATGATTCTTATCACACGATTTTGCACGCTAAAAACTTTTGCTCGGTTTAACAAGTTGCCCCGGAACATGATCCCATAAGACATAATAGAATGAAAGTAAGCAAAGTATGCAAGTTTTTTTTTATATTTGTATCTCCTACATCTGACATCATTCTCACAGCAAATAAAGACTTGTTTAGGTGCTTAAGCAATTCTGTGGTATACCCTTCCCAACTGAATTTATTATCGAGTTCTAATCCCAGAAATTTAACACTGTCAGCATCTTTGAACTGCATATTTTCATATGCTATACGCTTGCTTGAAGGAAATCTCTTACAGGTTCTAAACTGCATATAGTGGATCTTCTCATAGTTTAATAACAGTGAATTAGCTTGAAACCACTTATTAATGTCAGTCAGAATTTGATTACCAGCTATTTCTAAATCTGTACGTGACTTGCTACTTATTGCAATGTTTGTATCATCTGCAAAAAAAAAAAAAAAAAAAACTTAGTATCTCGCAATGTACCAAATGAGATGTCATTAATGTACATAACAAAAAGCAATGGACCCAAGATGGAACCTTGAGGAACACCAAATGTAATTAATTCCGTCTCATGAAGACTGACTGCTTACTGCACATGTATTTCACAATGACACCCTATCTACACCTACATCTACATCCATACTCCGCAAGCCACCTGACATTGTGTGGTGGAAGGGTACCTTGAGTACCTCTATTGGTTCTCCCTTCTATTCCAGTCTCGTATTGTTCGTGGAAAGAAAGATTGTCGGTATGCCTCTGTGTGGGCTCTAATCTCTCTGATTTTATCCTCATGGTCTCTTCACGAGATATATGCAGGAGGGAGCAATTTACTGCTTGACTCCTTGGTGAAGGTATATTCTCGAAACTTCAACAGAAGCCTGTACCGAGCTACTGAACGTCTCTCTTGCAGAGTCTTCCACTGGAGTTTATCTATCATCTCCATAACACTTTCGCAATTACTAAACGATCCTGCAACGAAGCGCGCTGCTCTCCGCTGTATCTTCTCTATCTCTTCTATCAACCCTATCTGGTACAGATCACACACCGGTGAGCAGTATTCGAGCAGTGGGCGAACAAGTGTACTGTAACCTACTTCCTTTGTTTACAGACTGCATTTCCTTAGGATTCTTCCAATGAATCTCAGTCTGGCATCTGATTTACCAACGACTAATTTTGTATGGTCATTCCATTTTAAATCACTCCTCATGCCTACTCCCACATAATTTCCTGTTATATAGATAAGACTCAAACCATCTAGCAGCATTGCCAGTGACACCATAATATTCTAATTTACTTAAGAGAATGCTGTGGTTCACACAGTCAAAGACTTTTGACAGGCCACAGAAAATGCCATAACCTCTAATTTATTATCTAATGAATTAAGTACATTCTCACTGTAAGTGTAAATAGCTTTCTCTGTATCAGAACCCTTAAGAATCCAAACTGTGACTTGGACAATATATTATTTGCAGTCAGCTGCTTAAGGAGGACGTTGTTATCAGGATAAGGAAACTGCCGTTCTACGGATTGGAGCGTGGAATGTCAGATCCCTTAATCGAGCAGGTAGGTTAGAAAATTTAAAAAGGGAAATGGATAGATTAAAGTTAGATACAGTGGGAATTAGTGAAGTTCGGTGGCAGGAGGAACAAGACTTTTGGTCAGGTGAATACTGGGTTATAAATACAAAATCAAATACAGGTAATGCAGGAGTAGGTTTAAAAATGAATAAAAAATAGGTGTGCGGGTAAGCTACTACAAACAGCATAGTGAACGCATTATTGTGGCCGAGATAGACACGAAGCCCACGCCTACTACAGTAGTACTAGTTTATATGCCAACTAGCTCTGCAGATGACGAAGAAATTGATGAAATGTGTGATGAGATAAAGGAAATTATTCAGATAGTGATGGGAGACGAAAATTTAATAGTAATGGGTGACTGGAATTCGAGTGTAGCAAAAGGGAGAGAAGGAAACATAGTAGGTGAATATGGATTGGGGGGAAGAAATGAAAGAGGAAGCCGTCTGGTAGAATTTTGCACAGAGCATAACTTAATCATAGCTAACACTTGGTTAAAGAATCATAAAAGATGGTTGTATACATGGAAGAATCCTGGAGATACGAAAACGTATCAGATAGATTATATAATGGTAAGACAGAGATTTAGGAACCAGGTTTTAAATTGTAAGACATCTCCAGGGGCAGATGTAGACTCTGACCACAATCTATTGGTTATGAACTGCAGATTAAAATTGAAGAAACGGCAAAAAGATGGGAATTATAGGAGATGGGACCTGGAAAAACTGACTAAACCAGAAGTTGTACAGAGTTTCAGGGAGAGCATAAGGGAACAATTAACAGCAGTGGGGGAAAGAAGTACGGTAGAAGAAGAATGGGTAGCTCTGAGGGATGAAGTAGTGAAAGCAGCAGAGGATCAAGTAGGTAAAAAGACGAGGGCTAGTAGAAATCCTTGGGTAACAGAAGATATATTGAATTTAATTGATGAAAGGAGAATATATAAAAATGCAGTAAATGAAGCAGGCAAAAAGGAATACAAACGTCTCAAAAATGAGATCGACAGGAAGTGCAAAATGGCTAAGCAGGGATGGCTAGAGGACAAATGTAAGGATGTAGAGGCTTGTCTCACTAGGGGTAAGATAGATACTGCCTACAGTAAAATTAAAGAGACCTTTGGAGAAAAGAGAACCACTTGTATGAATATATCAAGAGCTCAGATGGAAACCCAGTTCTAACCAAAGAAGGGAAAGCAGAAAGATGGAAGGAGTATATAGAGGGTCTATACAAAGGGTCTATACAATATTATAGAAATGGAAGAGAATGTAGATGGAGATGAAATAGGAGATACGATACTGCGTGAAGAGTTTGACAGAGCACTGAAAGACCTGAGCTGAAACAAGGCCCCGGGAGTAGACAACATTCCATTAGAACTACTGACGGCCTTGGGAGAGCCAGTCCTGACAAAACTCTACCATCTGGTGAGCAAGATGTATGAGACTGGCGAAGTACCCTCAGACTTCAAGAAGAATGTAATAATTCCAATCCCAAAGAAAGCAGGTGTAGACAGATGTGAAAATTACCGAACCATCTGTTTAATAAGTCACAGCTGCAAAATACTAATACGAATTCTTTACAGACGAATGGAAAAACTGGTAGAAGCCGACATCAGAGAAGGTCAGTTTGGATTCCGTAGAAATATTGGAACACGTGAGGCAATACTGACCTTACGACTTATCTCAGAAGAAAGATTAAGAAAAGGCAAACCTACGTTTCTAGCATTTGTAGACTTAGAGAAAGCTTTCGACAATGTTCACTGGAACACTCTCTTCCAAATTCAAAAGGTGGCAGGGGTAAAATACAGGGAGCGAAAGGCTATTTACAATTTGTACAGAAACCAGATGGCAGTTATAAGAGTCGAGGGGCATGAAAGGGAAGCAGTTGTTGGGAAGGGAGTGAGACAGGGTTGTAGCCTCTCCCAAATGTTATTCAATCTGTATATTGAGCGATCAGTAAAGGAAACAAAAGAAAAATTCGGAGTAGGTATTAAAATCCATGGAGAAGAAATAAAAACTTTGAGGTTCACCAATGACATTGTAATTCTGTCACAGACAGCAAAGGACTTTGAAGGGCAGTTGAATGGAATGGGCAGTGTCTTGAAAGGAGGATGTAAGCAACAAAAGCACGAGGATAATGGAATGTAGTCGAATTAAAGCGGGTGATGCTGAGGGAATTTAGATTAGGAAATGAGACACTTAAAGTAGTAAAGGAGTTTTGCTATCTGGGGAGCAAAATAACTGATGATGGTCGAAGTAGAGAAGATATAAAATGTAGACTGGCAATGGCAAGGAAAGCGTTTCTGAAGAAGAGAAATCTGTTAACATCGAGTATAGATTTAAGTGTTAGGAAGTCGTTTGTGAAATTATTTGTATGGAGTGTAGCCATGTATGGAAATGAAACATGGACGATAAATAGTTTGGAGAAGAAGAGAATAGAAGCTTTCGAAATGTGGTGCTACAGAAGAATGCTGAAGATTAGATGGGTAGATCACATAACTAATGAAGAGGTATTGAATAGAATTGGGGAGAAGAGGAATTTGTGGCACAACTTGACGAGAAGAAGGGACCGGTTGGTAGGACATGTTCTGAGGCATCAAGGGATCACAAATTTAGCATTGGAGGGCAGCGTGGAGGGTAAAAATCGTAGAGGGAGACCAAGAGATGAATACACTAAGCAGATTCAGAAGGATGTAGGTTGCAGTAGGTACTGGGAGATGAAGGAACTTGCACAGGATAGGGTAGCATGGAGAGCTGCATCAAACCAGTCTCAGGACTGAAGACCACAATAACAACAACAACATGCTTAAGGAGATGCTTGAACACAATCTTTTCAAATATTTTTGAGAAAACCGACAAAAGTGAAATTGGTCGATAGTTTGATGGTATCTCTTTACCCCCCCCCCCCCCCTCCTCTTGTAAAGAGGCTTAACTCCAGCATATTTTAGCCAGTCTGGTAACGTTCCACTGATAAGAGATTGATTACACAAATATCTTACGACAGAACTCAACTCGCATGAACACACTTCGATTAACGTCATTGATACGTTGTCATATCCACTGAAATACTTGGATTTTAAGGATTTTATGACGGATGCTACTTCTTTCGGAGACATTAGTGCCATTTCCATTTTACTGAAGTTATTTTCAAAGACTGGTCTCAGATACTCCACCTGAATGTTCACCAAACCTTATAACCCCAAGCTGTCAGTAACAGAAATGAAGGACTTCTTTAAGAGATTTGCAACACTACATGTACTTGTTACCAAAGCCTCATTTATTATTAGAGCTATTTGTTCCTCTTCCTTTGTGGCCCCACTTGTCGCTATGTACGCTATATCCCATACTTTTTTCATTTTGTTGCCTGATGTAATGATCTTTTTCTCATAATAAAGCTGCTTCGATTTCTGAATTACTTGTTCCAATATTTTGCTGTTTTCTTTGTAATACATTACAATTGTAACATCAGAGCTGTTCCCAGATCGTAGAAACAGTCTCCTTTTTGTCCCACATGATATTATACATAGAAAGAAGGATCCTTTATTGTATGATTATATGATAGCGGAACAAACACTGGTAGCAGTTACTTCTGTAAAATATCTGGGAGTATGCGTGCGGAACGATTTGAAGTGGAATGATCATATAAAATTAATTGTTGGTAAGGCGGGTACCAGGTTGAGATTCATTGGGAGAGTCCTTAGAAAATGTAGTCCATCAACAAAGGAGGTGGCTTACAAAACACTCGTTCGACCTATACTTGAGTATTGCTCATCAGTGTGGGATCCGTACCAGATCGGGTTGACGGAGGAGATAGAGAAGATTCAAAGAAGAGCGGCGCGTTTCGTCACAGGGTTATTTGGTAACCGTGATAGCGTTACAGAGATGTTTAACAAACTCAAGTGGCAGACTCTGCAAGAGTGGCGCTCTGCATCGCGGTGTAGCTTGCTCGCCAGGTTTCGAGAGGGTGCGTTTCTGAATGAAGTATCGAATATATTGCTTCCCCCTACTTATACCTCCCGAGGAGATCACGAATGTAAAATTAGAGAGATTAGAACGCGCACAGAGGCCTTCAGACAGTCGTTCTTCCCGCGAACCATACGCGACTGGAACAGGAAAGGGAGGTAATGACAGTCCTCCGCCACACACCGTTGGGTGGTTTGCGGAGTATAAATGTAGATGTAGATGTAGATGTATTCCTTCTGTAATCCATGGTTTATTTTTTTACTTCTGTGTGATTTGAGTTACCTTCAATTCTAAAAAGTGAAGGTAACTTTATTAATGAATGTTTTGTATTTTCAATTTGAGTCAGAAGTGTTGTAAACACTTATCCAGTTCATGTCTTTAAGCAATTTCCTGAATTTCTCAATTTTTGACTTACCTATTACCCCCCCCCCCCTTGTACTCAGATTTAATAGAGTTTTATGCTGACAAGTTTCAACATTTAACACAAGATTTGTCTACAAAGATATTATCAGTAGCAGTCTCAGAGCATTATCCTAGTAGCAAAGTTCACAGTAGGAACTAAGTTGAATGATAGTGTTGCTGACTGCAATAATTGTTCACTGACAGAGCTTTTCGACAAATTCACATTAAAGTCACCAGCAACCACTATTTCTTTGTATTTTACCATAAGATGGGACAACCGAGCTTTCAGATTTTTAAATAAACAGATAACTTTAGCCCAAATACACATCTGAATTAAGCAGCTTCTTTCTTCAAGCTGAGATGTTAAATGGTGTGTCTGGTACCATGGTACCATAGGGAATCTTCAATAGTAGTCCTTTACTCTCCGCTATACTCCAGATCTTCCAAGTCAAAATGTGTGCATCAAGATATGAAATTTATAACCTCAGTACGCTTTTATCTAACCGAAACTTCTGTTGTGCAATCACTGGAGGTTAATTTTCAGTAATGTGGCGCTTGTAAAACTAGAGCGCTGCGTTCCCTGCTCAGCCTAAGTCCATATAACGCCTTGTAGCCGTGACCAATAAAAAAGGAAAAAAGCAGAGTCTCTGTGACCTTGAGGGGTGATGGTTTTAATCTGCCAGGAAGTTTCACATCAGCGCACACTCCGCTGCAGAGTGAAAATCTCATTCTGGAAACATCCCCCAGGCTGTGGCTAAACCACGTCTCCGCAATATCCTTTCTTTCAGGAGTGCTAGTTCTGCAAGGTTCGCAGGAGAGCTTCTGTGAAGTTTGGAAGGTAGGAGACGAGGTACTGGCAGAAGTAAAGCTGTGAGTACCGGGCGTGAGTCGTGCTTCGGTAGCTCAGTTGGTAGAGCACTTGCCCGCGAAAGGCAAAGGTCCCGAGTTCGAGTCTCGGTCGGGCACACAGTTTTAATCTGCCAGGAAGTTTCATATCAGCGCACACTCCGCTGCAGAGTGAAAATCTCATTCTGGAAACATCCCCTAGGCTGTGGCTAAGCCATGTCTCCGCAATATCCTTTCTTTCAGGAGTGCTAGTTCTGCAAGGTTCGCAGGAGAGCTTCTGTAAAGTTTGGAAGGTAGGAGACGAGGTACTGGCAGAAGTAAAGCTGTGAGTACCGGGCGTGAGTCGTGCTTCGGTAGCTCAGTTGGTAGAGCACTTGCCCGCGAAAGGCAAAGGTCCCGAGTTCGAGTCTCGGTCGGGCACACAGTTTTAATCTGCCAGGAAGTTTCATATCAGCGCACACTCCGCTGCAGAGTGAAAATCTCATTCTGGAAACATCCCCTAGGCTGTGGCTAAGCCATGTCTCCGCAATATCCTTTCTTTCAGGAGTGCTAGTTCTGCAAGGTTCGCAGGAGAGCTTCTGTAAAGTTTGGAAGGTAGGAGACGAGGTACTGGCAGAAGTAAAGCTGTGAGTACCGGGCGTGAGTCGTGCTTCGGTAGCTCAGTTGGTAGAGCACTTGCCCGCGAAAGGCAAAGGTCCCGAGTTCGAGTCTCAGTCGGGCACACAGTTTTAATCTGCCAGGAAGTTTCATATCAGCGCACACTCCGCTGCAGAGTGAAAATCTCATTCTTGAGGATTGTGTTGGAAATGTGCCTTTTTCCTTTTTTGTTGGTCGCACCTATAAGGCATTGAGCAGACTTAGGCTGAGCGGGGAATGCAGCATTCTAGTTTTACAAGCTCAGTGTTACCGAAGGTATGGTTAGATAATGGCATACAGAGGTTATAACCAGGGTGGCAGTTACCATAGGGAAACTATAGCTTACATGGTTGACCTTGGCTGTTGAATGGGGCAGTCATGCAGACTATGGTGGCCTTGAAACGTTTCCTGATGCAAACATTTTGGTTTAGAAGACTTGGAGTACAGCGGATAGTATACATACTTCTTGCTACATCTTGCTAGAAGAAATCGGACGACTTCCGCCCTATTTATAACCTCGTTACGCCGCTACCTAACCATTGCACAATCACCGAATGTTAATTTTCGGTAACATGGTGCTTGTAAAACTAGAGTGCCGCGTTCCCTGCTCAGCCTCCACACAACGCCTTATAGATACGACCAAAAAAAAAGGGGAAAAAGCACGTTTCCAACACTATCCTCAAGGTCACAGAGACTCCCAGAGGTACGCAGAGACACTGTGTGAATCCCAGAGTGCCCCTGAGAGATACAACACCAAGAATAATTACTTCTCAGCTTTTGGGAAGACCAATGTGTAGTACCATCTGAGTTCAAGGTCATATAAATAAAACAAGAGATAAGAAGGTAAACATTTATTGTCTATAATAGAACATAAAGTAACCTACAATCTTAATCTTACAATTGCCATTGCTTACTTTCGCCCAATTAAACAAATACTCATCAGAATTAAACAGCTTCTTTCTTCTAGTTGAGATGTTAAACAGCCTGTCTAGAACCAACTTAATTTTCAGTAACGCGGCGCTTGTGAAACTAGAGCGCCGCGTTACCGAAAATTAACTACGAAGAAATGAATGTTCTATTTTGATTGTGTTAATGGGTGGACGAAGTTTGCCTAACATTTTCCTGTCAATCCTTACGTTTTTCAGGATTCGGTGGCCTAACTTCTACTTCTGGTCTCCCTTTGCTGTGTTGTTCTTGTCTCTGTGGATCATGATTTCCTCTGTAATTATTCTCGCCCTAGTCTCACCAGTTGCTGTTTCTGGCATCGTGACCTCTTTCAAAGTACCCTTTACCGTTGGCATTTTGATTCCTAAACCCATATCCACCACTGTATGAGTGTCCATTACCATTCCTATTTCGGTACCAATTATTCTGGTTCCCATTTCTATGCCAATTACCTCCACTATGCCACTGTCCTGAGCTGTTAAATTGCTTGAAATTATTATTATTAGGATTACGATTATTACTATTAGAATATTCTTTCCTAGTCCTCTCGTTTTACTGTTTCCTTTCCTTTCTTTTTTCTTTTGCCTCGTTTTGTTTAAACATGAATTCTAGCTCCCTTAAGACCTCTTTGAATTCCTGGGTATTTTCATTTTTTCCTATGGTCCCCGTTGATACTTCAGCGGTAACTTCATTCTCCATAGACGTATCAGCTCTCCGTTACTCTATGGTTTATCTAAGCATTGATTCTTTTTGTCCATTGTGTCAAAGAATTTTACCACGCTTTTCTCCCCTGAGTTTTCATATGGGGTCATCTGAAGTAACTTTGTTTTGTGCCTCCTTAGACCAATATCTTTCGAGAAATGCTGTTCTGAACTGTAGGTAAGACGTACAGGTAGCAGCGATCTTTTGCATCACCTCCGCTACTGACCCTGACTTGTGTGGGCAAATAAAGTCAAGTTTGTGAGCCAAGCTCCAATGATTTGGCAAGCCTACCTGGAGCTGATCGATGAATGTGCGTGCATGCAAGCTACCGCCTTTTTCCTTGAAATGCTGGAATTTTCTAACGGTCAAAAAGTGATCTGTATCGTATCTACTCATAGATCCGGGTTGTGGCTGATTCATAGACTCAAATAATCTGCCACTGCTTGTGTTGTCTTGCCTATTCTCTGGCAATCTACTGCCTGTCTGCATATTCTCAATTTCCTGACCCACATTCGCATCATATCGTAACACTGGTGAACAAAAGTGTTGTTCGTTTGTCTCTACTCTCGTCGTTCGCGGTACTGTACCTGTGCTACTGTAATATTGTGTCATCGGGTTTACTGGTTCAGTCGCCTGTCTTTCCATTGGTATTGGCTGACTGTATGTGTCCCGTTTTTCTAGACACTGTGCCTGATTCTGTGGCGTGTCATGTGTCACTTATTCGGGGCCTTCTGTTTCGACTTCTGTGCGAGTGTTACTCCTGGTCTTTGTTGAACTTGAACTTTCTTAGACGGCGCGTGTTCATGTTCTGAATGAATGCTCGACATATCAGTTGTTTCGCTACAGGTGTAATCGGTTTCGATCTTTTCTTCGATAGTTTGTATTAACTCTGTTCGAAGCTTTTCAAACTGATTTTTATTTTTAAGTCCTATTTTATTGATCCGCTGATGATATTTTTACAGTGCAACGTTTGTGACCTTGCTTTGGATCGCTTGTTCTTCCGAAATTTGTACTGCTGTTTGAGAGGCCTTATTCGTAAAACGTTCCACCTTTTTGTCAACGTTTACGATGTCCAATGTACCTCGTCCACGACAGTGCGTAATTGCAACTGACCTTGTGTTAGTACCTGAATTCTTTTCCTAGATTCTTCGTGTCTTTATTTATCTGAGTGATCTGACTATCAGTTCAGGAGATCCCTTCTTCCATCTTGATTTTAACCTGTTGAATCTGTGTTTTAATCCCTTGTTTCAATTCCTGATTACCCTGTTTCAATTCCTGATACTGTTTCGTCATCTGTGTATTCTGTTTCGTTATCTGTGTATTAATATCCTGATTCTGTTTCGCTATTTGTGTCGTTCTATCGTTCGTTTTTTGTTACATCTCCATGATTGCGTCTTGTCTCCCAACAATACAGCGGATTTTGCTTTTAAGGTGAACACAGACGCCATTATCCCTTTTCTCTGGCAAAAACAGTTTTGGTCCATGAGCGCATGGGCGGTCGACCGGCCGGCGCAGCTGCATGCTAAGTCACCCTCCTACGGACTTTCCAGCGGGCTGGTTGCCTCCGCCAAACAAAAACTCCTGTGGCCATCATGTCTTGAATGTTTGTGTACGCCAGCCTCGACTTTTTAATCTCGGTGCGCACTTGCAATTTGTTTATTAGATCTGTATATCGATTAAATGGAAATATGTAAAATGACACTACCCTATCGAGTTTGGGCTCAAATGAAACGTCTTGATATGCAGAATACGATGGTGAGGTCGGAAAATGTAAGAAATGAAGGTCAGGAGACCACATCACCTTACAACGCGTGCACGCCTAGACGTAGCTTGCATGCCCCATTACGTACAATGCACCCTGTGCTATTCTGCGAAGAACTCTAACTGTTATACCTGAAAATAGATCCAACTTTCACCCGGTCGCTGTAGGCAGCAGCGTCATGAGAGCATTGGCAAACGCTGGCTTGTATCTCGCGCTAGCTTCGGTGCACGCGCCCTTGGAGCGACTGCACTCTGCAGATAGGTCTTTGCTCCCATCCTGTCACGTCAACAGCGGTGCCTAGGTGATCATATATTTTGAGAGGAACTTCTCAGGTGTCAAGTATGAAAGGGATGCTGCCGCCTCATGCTAGAGGGACCCGATTGGGCACCTGTGTGTGGCTTGGCAGTTGACAGCCACGTCACTTCACGGCAGCTGCCGGTAGCTTCCTGTGTGGTCCAGTGGACAGGGGGTGCTTGCTCATGTTGACTGCATCTCTGTTGCATTATTTTGCGAGCAGGTCTGTAGGCTGTACTATGCTTTACTTGGACAGTTTATGAGTTGATTTCGTCTCTGCAAATCACTGTACTGCATTATTTAGGAGGAGTTTGCACATCTGTATGTTGTGTGTTGAAATTATTGTGGTAAATTAGGAGTTGTTTGTGTATCTGTAGTGTGTTATTTCTGTCTGTAGGCTGTCTGGCATGACCCCAAGCATGTCAGAGCACGTGTGTTGTATCAGTGTAATAAATACATTATCTCTTTAAATCCTTCCTTAAATAAATTGTCGCAAAATAAATAAAGTATGCTCCTTCCTTACTCTCTGCAGCAGCACAGTGCAGGCTGAGTCTTTTTCCCCAATTTTGGGATACAGAATGGAATGGATGCCAGCACTCTCTGGTGGCAGTACTGTGTACTAGGCCAATTGGACTCCAGACCTCGTGGTGAACTCACTGTTTCCTGCCATTTTACCCCCACTGCAGACCGCCAACTTGGATTACATCACAGAATGGACAACAGTGACCTCTGGTGGCAGTACTGTGTACTAGGTCAGCCTGACTCTGGACACAATGTCGATGACACTGTTTCCTGCCATTTCCCCCCACCATCTTGGATTACTTCACAGGGGGGGGGATGACAGCACCCTCTGGTGGCAGTACTGTGTAATAGGTCAGTTGGACTTTATATCTCTTGGTGAAGACACTGTCTGCCACCATTTTCCCCTGCCATCTGGGATTATATCACAGAACAAATGACAGAGCTCTCTAGTGGCAGTACTGTGTACTAGGTCCATATTCCAGGGCGATCACAGTGTTTCCCGCAATTTTCCCTCACCATCTTGGATTAAATCATGGAAAAGATGACAGCACCCTCTGGTGGTGGTACTATGTACTAGGTCAGTTGGACTCAAGACCCATTGGCGACCACACTGGATGGCTGTACTGCTTCTAATTGTTTAAATAAAATAGTGCATGCAAAATAAAGACTAATGTCCAACACAGGCTGAGTTTTCTCCCCACCGTTTCCTATGGAGAGGTGGTGGTTGGATGACTTTGGTTAGTGGAGGTAGTCCCAGTACCCTTTCAAAATAAATAATGTACACTCCTTCCTCTGTCCAGCAGTCTAGTGCAGGCTGGGTCATTTCCCCACCAATCTGTAGGAAGAGGTGGCAGGTGGATGACTTAGGTTAGTGGAGGTAGCCCAAGTGACCTATCTTTCCACCATTTTCTTAGGTTAGTAGAGATAGCCCAATTGACCTATCTTCCCTCCAAAATTCGAACTTTCCACCATCGGGGGTGTGGCACTTTCCCGCCATCTTGGATAATGGTACTTGCATCATCATCTTGGATGATGTCATCAATCATCAACTGTCGTCCCTGCCGCCATCTTGGATGACGCCATCGCTACCATTCTGGATAATGGCACTTTTGGCTGATGTCCCCCTTGTCCCAATACTCTCAGTGGTTAAAAGGGATCATATTTGATTAAAGGCAAGTACCACAGCTGTCTACCAGTCTCAGTGTTGACGTCACCACAGTAGCGAAACAGATTATTTTTTAAAGTTCTCCAGCCATTCACGGAGCACAAAATCTCACTCAGAGAATATCTGAGAACCATGGGGGAGTGGCTAGTTGCATTTACAGCATATATTCTCAAAGGAGTTTTGTAGGGTTCTGTCTACTGGTCAGTGGAAGAACTCGTTTCCAGCAATTTGGAACAACTTAGCCATGAACTGTTCATTAGCCTTGGTGACAGAGCGAACTGACTTAAGCCGTATTATATGTTTCTGGGCACTGACGCCTATACTGGGTAACACAGCGCTCCGTGATTCGAATATACTGTTGGATATAATTGTATTGTCAGTACAGTGATTCACCCCATCTCCCTCTGCATGGACTGATGGACTCATGACATTCTTCGCATCACACTCCTAGGAATGTACGTAGGCTTCATGGTTCAACTTCGTCGAACAAAAATTCAAACCATTATCAAATATTATGGGCTTTCATAACACATCCAAAAGGATGACAGAATATCATCTGGTTCCCCAAAAGAAAAAGTTGCAACGGAAGGGTCTTGGTGATAGTAACCTAAGTTCATTCAGTCACCACGCGACCGAAATGTGTCACATTATCCTCTAAATTTCTGCGAATCTGTGCTTAGCCTAGCGGTTTTTGGAATTGTTAACTGTCAACTTCGATAAGCCTATCGCAGACTAAATTCGGGTATTGTTTCATGGATACTCCAACTGATAAAAGTCGCTGACATAGTCTAAGCTTAAACTAATGTATCCATAGATATATAAAATGCAAGCGATATTTCGAGGAATATATTTCACAACTTTAACGCGTGATTTTCTAATAATCGTCATGTTTTATTGTGTAATCTGTAATAGGTAACTGAAATCAATACATTGGTTTCTCCATAAAAAAGGATTGTCATCAATAGTTACGTACTGTTGTCATGTCTCTGACAATAAAATCGTTATACAAATGTTGTAGTAAGAAATTTAGATCATTTGACCATTATTCATTTACAGTGTGTATATGATGGATTCCTGTGGGATAGAAAATTGGTACATGTGTGATAAAGTAATTATAATGGAAGTGACAGTGATTTGTGAAATGACTATCATGCTCAATTTAATTACCGGATGACAATAAAACGAGCTTAACTGGTTCGCTTCCTACGCATTCGTCAAAGGAGAAAACACAACGGTCAGTATTTTATGAACTTGTAATGGAAACAGAATGTTTAGTGCGACAAGGATTACCTTTCATACTTCACGTGATACCCTTGGGGGATAGTGTCGACAATTCATGACTCTGAAATCTGCAGCAAGAAAAACATGCTTAAATGAGTAATAGCGTCTGAAAGCGCTACATTGGATGTTATAAAAAGTGTAAATATTGCCATAAATTCATACGTAAGATACTACTCTGCAGAAATCGTAGGGAATATTATAGAGATGTGTGATAAACCTATGCTAATTATACATTCAGTAAAATACTAACTTGAGGAGGCAGCTTATAGAATTTACGTTCTGACATTTTATTGCTGTGAATCACACAGCCGGGCTTTGATTACATCGGAGATTTAAAATCAAATGCTTTATTGAAGGTGTCTCATTTCCAGGTGGATAGTTAAGTTGTTGTCGACACCTGCCCATTACATCGTATGTTCACGATGCAGTTCTTTGTCTTGTGTGCAAGATGGTCCTCTGAGACGTTTACGAATCCGTTAGTAGGACAGCATCAGTCACAGACGTTGTCATCGGAAGAATGGATTGGTGCAGCTTTCTGCATTACTATACCCTGTTCAAACCGCTTCATTTCTTCATAACTATTTTCACCCTACATCCCCATGAACCTTCTTACTGCAGTCAGACGAAATCAACGTTTATCAACCATAATTTCCTGCGTAACTAAATTGGATATTCCTCGTTGCCTCAGGGTGTGCTGCACATTCCGATACCTTCTTTTAGTCAAGTCGTAACTTTAAACCCCTGTTTCGAAAGTTAGAGTCAATAACTCTACTTTAGGTGTATAAATTAACCGCTTAATCATCAAAATTCTTCTGTAAAGCTACACTTAAAAAGCTGCTGTTTTCTTCTTGTCTACGCCGGCACATCGGCCTGGGTTTACTTCAGTCCGCCAAGTTCAGAAATCACTTACCGACACTTATTAAACTTTCTGAGAATATGACGCACAGGTATTTATTTATAGCTGTGCATCCGCGCAGCTGCCACACAGCGTCTGGCCTCGTGCTTAATGTTTAAGACGTCATATCTCCTGAGCTATGAGTCTTAAAACGTTTTAATTTTTTACTTACATTCAGTGGTACACGTGTATATTGTCTGTAAAATTCGTCGTGAATACAATTAGCAGTAACGAAGTAATAAATTATAACGTCATGCTTCACGCGGTGCTTTTATTGCGTGCACAGCGGAGAAGTAGTAAGTGATAAATATCTTTCCTTTCATCAATGAGACACTTAAAGTGGTAAAGGAGTTTTGCTATTTGGGGAGCAAAATAACTGATGATGGTCGAAGTAGAGAGGATATAAAATGTAGACTGGCAATGGCAAGGAAAGCGTTTCTGAAGAAGAGAAATTTGTTTACATCGAGTATAGATTTAAGTGTCAGGTAGTCATTTCTGAAAGTATTTGTATGGAATGTAGCCATGTATGGAAGTGAAACATGGACGATAAATAGTTTGGACAAGAAGAGAATAGAAACTTTCGAAATGTGGTGCTACAGAAGAATGCTGAACATTAGATAGGTAGATCACGTAACTAATGAGGAAGTATTGAATAGGATTGGGGAGAAGAGAAGTTTGTGGCACAACTTGACCAGAAGAAGGGATCGGTTGGTAGGACATGTTCTGAGGCATCAAGGGATCACCAATTTAGTATTGGAGGGCAGCGTAGAGGGTAAAAATCTTAGAGGGAGACCAAGAGATGAATACACTAAGCAGATTCAGAAGGATGTAGGTTGCAGTAGGTACTGGGATATGAAGAAGCTTGCACAGGATAGAGTAGCATGGAGAGCTGCATCAAACCAGTCTCAGGACTGAAGACCACAACAACAACATTTTGTAGAGGTTGTCAACGAAAAGAATTTTGGAAGGGCTTGAAATTATGTGTAATGTTTATTTCAAGTCGGTAAATGGTGTCTGTTCCGGCGTAACAACAAGCGCTGGCACGAAGATGACCACAAGAGCAGAGAAGGCTGTGAGACGACGTCAGCCAATAGCACGCTGACTAGGACCGCACCACGACAGGAGCTGCCTGTACATGAAGAGAATATAAGAGCCACTTCTGCCAGCTTCAGCGGACAGTAGAAGACGGACACTAGCAGAGAGGCCTAGAAGAACAGTGATATTAACGAAAGCAGTGACTTACAGCGAGTGTGAATAACTTGCATGGACATTATTTTCCAGGCTTGTTATGTGTTTACAAACTGGCATGCGGTGGCGTCGATGACGATACACACGTCGACGAGGCATAGTGCTTCAATGCTGTTGCAGATAGAGCTCACAGCGGAATGGTTCCACTGGCCTTTTTTTTTTTTCCTTTATTGAGTTTCGATTCCCACTAAAGGGGGCGGGCTGGCAGCAGCTTATTACGCCGCTCTTCTGCCTACAGAATTTGTTTTAAAAAGATGAAGATAATAAAAAAAATAACTGTTGGCGATAAAATCGGTGACTTAAAGGTAAAATGGCAGAAAATTCTGGAGCTTAAAACATAAAACACTGGGTTGATGATGCTAATAAAATACACAGGAAGCAGAAAAATAATAGACAGACAATTAAAAAACACGGCGACAGTCTGGGTTCTGTTCGCAAGAGATATAAAATGCACACCCAGCGACAGCATGATTTCTGTTCGCAACACTGTGGAAAGACGCACAATGCTGAACACTCACTTAAACACTGCACTAAAAAGTTGGCACAAATATGACGTACCACACCCGAGAGCAGGTGGGGGGAAACTGGGCAGATGACGGGAAAAAAGGGGGAGAAGGAGAGGAAAAGTGAAGGGGGAGGGGGGAAAGGAGCCAATGGAAGATGAGGATCCATAAGAGGGGTGGGGGGTGCTGAGCAGACGTGCCAGGGAGTGGGGTAGGCAGAGGAGGGGAGGGGGGGGGGCAGAAATTCCGCTGGCGTGCACTGCCCGCTTATATAGGGAATGCGTGCCCTTCGTTGCGTAACGCGCTGATAACGGACTTAGACTCTGCGCGCACCGGCGGTAGAGAGTTATCCCGTACGTGCGAATTAGCGAAGGACATTGATTATTTGCATGTCGACCATCGCTTACGACAACTCGTGTAGACGAAATTTAAGTATTGTCGTTCTACTTTGTTGTAATAAAAACCATTAATGTGATTTGCTTGATTTGTTGTATAGTTATCCGACAAAGCAGCATTCTTTAGGCACCCTGTAAGAGACGCGTGGGCAGGATCCCACAGTCCTTTCCTCAGCTACTGCATAAACAACGTCGGGCAATTCACGCTTGGCGGGCTGTGCTCCTCTCTCACTCCCATACCTACCCCTTTGGTTCTTCCCCAACAACAGCGATTGTCACCTGACAGTGAGGTGTATCTGCACCAAGTTTTGCTGAAATCGGTTCTGTGGTTTAGAGGCAGACGTGGAACACACACATACAAACACACACACACACACACACACACACACACATATATATATATATATATATATATATATATATATATATATATATATATATTAACAGGGTGGTCCATTGATCGTGACCGGACCAAATATCTCACGAAATAAGCATCAAACGAAAAAACTACAAAGAACGAAACTCGTCTAGCTTGAAGTGGGAAACTAGATGGCACTATGGTTGGTCCACTAGATGGCGCTGCCATAGGTCAAACGGATACCAACTGCGTTTTTTTTTTTTAAATATGAACCCCATTTTTTTTCATTACATATTCGTGTAGTACGTAAAGAAATATGAATGTTTTAGTTGGACCACTTTTTCGCTTTGTGGTGGATGGCGCTGTAATAGGCACAAACGTATAAGTACGGTGTATCACGTAACATTCCGCCAGTGCGGAATACAGTGCTTCGTGATACATTACCCGTTTTAAAATGGACCGTTTACCAATTGCGGAAAAGGCCGATATTGTGTTGATGTATGGTTATGGTGATCAAAATTCACAACGGGCGTGTGCTATGTATGCTGCCGGTATCCTGGACGTGTCCGGATCGTTCACCGGGTAGTTACGTTATTTAAGGAAACAGGGAGTGCTCAGCCACATGTGAAACGTCAACCACGACCTGCAACAAATGATGATGCGCAAGTAGGTGTTTTAGCTGCTGTCGCGGCTAATCCGCACATCAGTAGCACACAAATAACACGAGAATCGGCAATTTCAAAAACGTAGGTGTTGACTGCTTGATAGAATGGCGATGTACTTCCAACATGATGGATGTGAGGCACATAGCTCGCGTGCGGTTGAAGCGGTACTGAATAGCGTATTTCATGACAGGTGGATTGGTCGTGGCCTGCACGTTCGCCGGATCTGACGTCCCCGGATTTATTTCTGTGGGGAAAGTTGAAAGATATTTGCTATCGCGATCCACAGACAACGCCTGACAACATGCGTCAGCGCATTGTCAATTCGTGTGCGAACATTACGGAAGGCGAACTACTCGCCTGTTGAGAGGAATGTCATGCTGTAACAGCATGCATTCTCAGAAATGATAAGTTCACAAAGGTACATGAATCACATTGGAACAACCCAAATAAAATGTTCATAAAGCAAAAAAAGTGGTCTAAGTAAAACATTCATATTTGTTTACGTACTACACGAATATGTAATAAAAATGGGGGTTCCTATTTAAAAAAACGCAGTTGGTATCCGTTTGCCCGATGGCAGCGGCATCTGGCGTGCCAACCATAGCTCCATCCGGTTTCCTTCTTCAAGCTAGACAAGTTTCGTTCTTTGTAGTTTTCCGTTTGACGCTTATTTCGTGAGATATTTGGTCCGGTCACGATCAATGGACCACCCAGTATATATATACAGGGTTAAAGGTGGCTACACTGAGCCACAGCGCCAGAAATCGCGCCAGAGAGTATTGTTCCGCCGCCTCCACTGGCAGTGATTATTGAGACGTAGCGGCAAGCAGTGCTCGCCGAGAAGTTGTGGTGGACACTGCTTGTCGTGAAGTCAGAGTGAGATGTGGTAGTGGAGAGTGTTGTTCCATGTTTTATGCAGTGGTTTGATGGGAGAGATAGCAGATGTTGTTCTAATGGAGATATTGTAATGATCAGAGTGCATTTCGTCAATATAAATTAAGGTAACAAACTACTTTTATTTTTCTCTCTCATTATTTCAGTGACCTAAATAATGCATCATTACAGGTTCAGTCAACAAAGCATCTGGCTTGTGTTCTTGTATTAGAGTGTAATTTTGGTTTTCTTGCACAATTATAGTATTTCTAATTTTCTTTTATCACGTCAGTATAATTGGTATTTAAAAATTCTTGTCTTGTTGAAGAAGAACCGTGCCAGATGTGCGTTGAGTCATACTACCACATACAGAACAGCTACACTTGTGCTTTGTTGGTTTCGTAGGTTTTATAGTTGCTGGGGACTTAATTAAATAACTGTGTTAACGAAAATTTTCTTACATTCTTTGTTGTCATTCTAAGCAGTCAGATTGCGTACTAAAACTAGTCAGGGCCAGCCGTTTACGAAACAGCGTAATCGGACATACAGCGACAGAAAATTAAAAAGTATTTGCATTGCATTCTTATATCTTTATTTTAATTAAGCCACCATGCACGTGGCAATTGCTGCTTCGGATCGTCCCTTGGAATTCTTCTGATTGTAAAAATAGTAGACAGTAGTATTGTTGTAGTAATTTGTAGTTCAGTAATTGTAGTCTATTTTGCATGTGTAGATTTGGTAATTGGCATTCTTCTAATGGTATTTTTCAAAATTTAATTTTTATTGCCTTGTATACGCGTTTGACGATTTGGTGCAATTATTTCAATTGTTCGATTAATCGTGTTTGAGGGAAATATTTCGTGTGAATGGTATTGTTGAAGATAAGGAGCATTGTGTGTAATTTTCGTACAGTGACGAATTTTTTATGTTTTGTAAATGATTACGCGATCGATGAAAAAGGCAAAAATGATGGATAGTGAGAATGGCGAAATTGTTAACATGGCGAACTCGCCAACAGAGGAAAATTTTTCTCAATCAGAAAATTCACAGAACCCGAGATTAACGACAGAAGATTCTGGAATAGTATCGAATACAGATAGCTTTATGGCTATGCAGAAGGAAGTTAGTTTTGCGGGAAATGTTAGGGGCGAAAAGAATTTTGAACAAGTTAACACGGAGCAGTTGATGAGTGCAATATTAAATTTGGGAACTCGGTTAGACTCACAAATGGGAACAATGGAGCAGTTACGATCTGAATTAAAAACAGATATGGGAACAATGGCAACACGGTTAGACTCTCTGGGACCACAGTTACGATCTGAATTAAAAACAGATATGGAAACAGTGGGATCACAGTTACGATCTGAATTAAAAACAGATATGGGAACAATGGAAACACGGTTAGACTCACGAATAGGGACATGTTTCAAAAACATGAAAGATGAATTAAAGAAAGAAATTCGAGAAGAAGTAAAACCGATTTTGAATGCTCACAATAATAGATTAGTTGCAGTAGTGATTAGACAAAGGGAACAGGATAGAGAACAGGAAGAAAGAGATCGCGCGATAGTACAAAAATTTTCAGAGTTAAATTTACACCGTGCAAAAGATAAGGAAGAAATATTTGAGAGAATCGAGGAATCCGTACCAAATGACAGATTAAATAACCTAACACAACAGTATGAACAGTTAGCTACTAAAAGTGTTAATACTGAAACCCGAGTCGCGACACTTACGGAAGACGTAAATAAACAGAAAGAACAAATAGGTGATTTATCGGAAAGAGTTGAGGATATTTCAGATAAATTGACAAGTCTTAATTTAAATGGGGACAGAGATTCTGACGATACAGCTCCATTACCATTTGCAGAAACCGAAGAGTACCAGAATATAAATAAGCATGTTGAAAATCAGGGAAAATTTAATGAACGCGTGAAAAGGGAATTTGAGGCATTAAAAAAGCAAGTCAAACAAATTGAAGGCGAAATCGTAGGAAAAGACAGCAGAAGAAATCTAGAATCACAGATAGCAGAGGGCTTTGAAGAAAATAATTTGTTTCATTTACGGGATGCAACAAAAGAACGCCAGGCGCGCGAACTTTACAATAATCGACATTGGGACTGGGACAGACGCGGTAGGTCTTTGTCGCCACGAGGCGAAAACTTTGACTATAAACACTTTTTGACTGTTCGGAAATTTAAGATCTTCCGCAATTCTAAGAATGACATACATCCATGTGCATGGTTAGATCAATTTATGTACGCATTCCCACCAAATTGGCCACTAAGTCACAAACTGGAATTTATGTGTGGATATTTAGAAAACGAACCGGCGACGCGGATGCGCTCACTCATTAGAGATTGTAATAATCTGAATGATTTTTATCATGCATTTCTATCGGCATATTGGTCCGAGAACACGCAAGACAGAGTCAAACACAGTCTTATTATGCAGCGTAATTTCAAACAGTCTGAGTTCCGCACGCCAGCGGAATATTTTGAAGACATGATTCGAAAGAATCAGTTCCTTTCCAACCCTTATAGCCCGACTGAATTAATTCGCATTTGTTTAACTAAGCTGCCACAATCCATAAGACAAATTGCTTTAGCTGGAAGATGTAAAGACGACATCGAGACTTTTAAGACTTTGTTGCAAGAACTTGAGTATGACAACGACGACGGGACTTCTTGTAACTTTTTCAGTAACAGTAATTACAATAGATTTTCAGAGAAAAGGAATAGTGATCGGAACGGGCGTTATATGGGTAATTTTGACAATGACAGACGTAACAGACAGGACAATAGATACCAGCCTTATGACAATAACAGACGTTCTAACAGAAATTACACAGACAATTATAATAACGGTAATTCGTACCGGAATGATCAATCATACGGAAACAGTAATCGGTATTATCAAGAAAGAAATTATTCAAACAGTAATAGAAATTCTTACTACAGAAATAATCCGGGTAGTAGATACAACAATAATTTCAGAAGTGACAGTCGAAATTACACAAGAAGTAGCTATGCAGACAGACATGAAAACAGAAATTTTAATAACAGACACAACCAAGAATTTGTATCTAACAGACAGGAGGGACCTAATTGGCATCCTCCACGTGACAGAACTTTAGAGAGACAAGTGCAAATCGTAGAAATGGATCCGCGAAATGACGCGAATAATCAAAGACGTGACGCAAACAATCGACAATGACTAGCAGCTTCGGCTTCTGGCAGCAATATAGACGGTTCAGAAAGTAATGACACTACGGCTTTACACTACGTACGCCTGGAAGACATGAGAGACATTTTGTTAGACGAAAAGGAAAATAATGTAGACGCATTTTTACATCCTGTTATTGAAGTATGTGTGGGTAAGAATAAGTTCACTGCAGTTTTAGATTCTGGGAGCCCATTGAATGTCATTAGTGAATCAGTTTTTCGTTTATGTGAAAGGAACATTGCCTGTCCTGTGTTACCTATTTCTAAAACTACAATTCGAGGAGCGATTTCTGGAAAAGGTGTAGAAGTTAAACAACAGACCAACCTAAATTTCAATTGTCAAGGATACGAATTTTCTGCTAATTTTATTATTGTTCCATTACTCAGTACACAAATTATATTAGGTATGGAGTTTCTTAACGCACATAAGGCAATTTTGAACTTTAAGGAAGGAAGTGTGAATTTGACTGTTGCCGGAATGCCGAAATGTTTGAAATTTTTCGAGTGTTTAACAAGATCTGAGTCAGATACAAAATGTTTAAGGTTTCTTACTTCTGATGTTTTCGTTGAGCATTATGACGACAATGTGTTTATTCATGACAATGACAATAGATACAGAGACGCGATGGATGATATAATTAATAGCGAAGAACTAATTAATGAAAAGGTTAAGAAAGCTGAAGTGCCAGATGACGTTGCAAGAGAAGAGCTGCACCAAATTTTGACTTCACATGCTACAGTGTTTAGTCATCACACGGGAACTATACAAGGCTTACAATATTTATTTAAAGTAAAAGAACACACACCATTTCGCGGGAAAACGTACGCTATTCCTTTGGCTTACAGAGACAAGGTTAAGAATGAACTTCAGTACATGTTAGATCAGGGCATTATTGAGCCTGCAGTCAGTCCTTATACTAGCCCATTACACGTTTTTCTTAAAAAGGATGGGTCAATTCGTTTGGTTCTGGATTCCAGACAGATAAATAATATCATCATTCCTGAAACTGACCGTCCACAAAATTTAGATGAACTTCTTCAACATTTTCATGGAATTAAAGTTTTATCCACGATTGATATGCGCGGAAGTTTTTGGCAAATACAACTCCACCCTGATTGTAGAAAATACACTGCCTTTTTAGCCTTTGGTAACTGTTACCAGTTTCGGAAATTACCGTTTGGACTTACTGTATCTTCAGCAGCATTCATTCGTAGCTTAAATGAAATTTTACCTGTTTATCTTCGTGACAATATTACTTCATATGTTGACGACATTCTTATTGCTAAACGTTCTTGGAGTGAGCACAACAAAATTTTGGATTCATTATTACGTATTTTTGCAAGAGTTGGCATTACAGTGAACTTAGAAAAATCTGAATTTGGTCGTTCTCAGGTGAGATTTCTCGGTCACATTATTTCTACAGAAGGTATTCTTCCTGATCCAGAAAAATTAGACGCTATTCGTAATTATGCTGTTCCTACCACAAAACGTGATGTTCGTAGTTTCCTTGGTGTCTGTAATTTTCTTAGACGCTTTGTTAGATTGGACAATTTGGCCACACCTCGTTTATGTGAACTATCCGGAAAGAAATCTAAGTGGTGTAGGGGATGAGGAAGCTCAGTCAGAATTTGAACAACTCCGTGATGCTTTAGTTGCTGCTCCACTTCTTTCACACCCGGATTTATCTAAAGATTTTTATTTAGCGACGGACTCATCATACAAAGGACTAGGTGCACATTTATTTCAAGAGATAGAAGAAGACGGCGTTGTAGTACAAAAGACTATTGCATTTGGAAGTCGTGTTCTTTCTAAATCAGAAAAGAATTATTCGATTACGGAAATTGAAGCTTTGGCTGTTGTTTGGGCTTTTACAAAATTTCGCACATTTTTGTTTGGCAGACATACTAAGGTTTACACCGATCATCGAGCTCTGGAGTTTCTTATGTCGACAAAAATAACTCATGGCAGATTGTCACGATGGGCGTTGTACCTACAGGAATTTGATTTTAGTATTGTTTACATACAGGGTTCTTCAAATATTGTTGCTGATGCTTTATCACGTGCACCTATGAGTTTGAAACAAAGTGCTGAAGAGGCCTGCAAGGAAAACAATTATTGTTTGATGTATATTCAAGGTGTTGCGTTTGAGAACTTTATTTCGTCTTCGCTCCAGGACATTGCTAAGGAGCAAAATAAGGATCCAATCTGGAAGGACATTAAGGAGAAGTGGAGGAGAAAGGAAAGCGTAGCGATTAGACAGCATTATTTAGTTCGCAATGACATTCTTTTTAAACGAAAATCGGTCGACAACTCTGTTTGGTTAGTTTGTGTTCCTGATGAGTGGGTTAATAAGCTGATTTGGTATACGCATTTCAGTTATGCACACTTTGGTCCCAGAAAATGCTTTCATAAATTACGAGAAAATTGCTACTTCAATAATATGGAAAAACGTATTCGATTTGTTCTTGCCAAATGCAAATTATGTCAAAAGGCTAAGCCGCCGACAGTTTCTCACAGAGCACCGTTGTTTCCTATCATTCCAGCAAAATTAAAGGACATGGCTGCAGTTGATTTGTTCGGTCCAGTGGTTCGATCTACTAATGGTTTTGCGTACATTTTCGTAGCAGTGGAGTTGACATCAAAATATGTGTGTTTTACACCGTTACGCAAAGCAACAGCTCGTTCAGTATCTAATGCTTTCATTAACCATTTTCTTAAAGAAGTGGCTCATGTTGATAAGGTTATATCAGATAATGGATCACAGTTCCGTTCTAAAATTTGGCTTCGTACTCTACAGCGTCGTAAAATTAAACCAATCTTCATTTCACTTTTTCACCCCCAATCTAATGCTTCAGAGAGATGGATGAAGGAAATCAATAAATTGTGTCGTCTTTATTGTCATCAGAATCACAGAACGTGGGATCAGTATCTTCATATTTTTCAAAACATTCTGAATGAACTTCCTAATGACTCAACTTCTTTACCGCCTATACTAATATTAAAAAACAAAGCACCGACAAATCGCATTTCTGAAATCGTTCCTTTTCCGCCTTCACTGAAACTGCGGCATTCTGAAGTTGTGAATCTGGCTCTACAAAATATTGCATCTGCGGCTGCTAGAAGAGAGAAATCAGCTAAGCGTCCTGGTCGTTTAAAAATCTTGTCAGTTGGTCAGAAGGTGTTAATTAAGTCTCATCGTTTGTCTCACAAAGGAAAGGGCTTGTGTCGCAAATTTTTTCTGCTTTGTAACGGTCCATATAGAGTTCGCAGAATTATACATGATAACACTGTTGAAGTAGAAACTCTTAAATCATGATGCTCTAAGGGAATACATCATATATCTAACGTTAAAATTTTTGTGGAATGATATACTTTTGAAAAATTTTTGTAGAATGACATACTTTTGAGAAACTAACAGTTGTATGTAAACACACGGAGAGTACAAGGATACCGCGCTGTGTTTTGGCGGCGGCATATACTCAAAGCAACAGTCAAGTCTGCGCGCCGCACAAGGCAGTCGTTGACCGCAAACAATCACTTCCTACGTCACGCGCCTACAGCTGATCGAGCGCTCAGTGCGAATGCACTGACAGCCGTAAATAAATACACAGTCTAATTTCTCCGACTAAATTCAGTATAAAGCTATAGTGACTTGATGAATTCTGTTATTAACATTCAGTATTTTTCAGGATACGGTTCTATAAAATATTTAAGAACTTCAGGTAAATTCTGTGCGTGTCCAATGTTAAGACGACTTGCTATCGGGAAAATTTCAGGAAAAATGTCATTTCGAAGAAGAAAGTAATAAACTAAAAAGGTAATTATTAATTGAGTCTATTTTTCAGGTAACATATTTCCACTTAGGTACGTACTTTAGACGTAATTTGCTGCTCGCGATTACGTGATTCATACTTTGTGCTAAATTTCATGTTCTATGAATTTACCTGTGAAGCGACGTGCTTGCGTACGTTAACTGATTTTGACATTGATTATTAATGAACTGGATTGTAACTTGTGTATATTATGCATCGCTTGGCAGCGCTGCTTTTTCACTGATGTCATATTTTTAATTATGTGCCTGCTGTGCCTATTTATTTAAATTATAATTGTCACCTGATTAATTGTGCTGATGTGGTTAGGTATGTAAGTTATACTTTGTGATTTATCTGCTTGCGCCTTCATGTTTACTTATTAAGATACGATGCTAATGACCTGTTTAGTACGTAAGATATATGTTTACTGCTATGCGTATGGATTGCACATTTACACATTTCTGCTTGTTGTCATAACTATACTTTAGTTTGGTATATAGCAATGCTGATGTACAGTGTACGGACATGGAGTGTGGGTTACGATGTGGTATGGGTTACGGATTGTTCGCTTGGCGAAGCCTCGTTATAGAAATTGTGCTGCATCCACTTGTTGACATTCTGTTCACTACTGGTATATTTACTCGCTATTGCTTGTTTTGCTTACGCTCAGTGCTTTATACTTTAACATAAGAAAATGAACTGCAGTAATTCGACGAGCGACTTTAGTACAAGAAACAACATAGAAGTCACATGAGCTGGAGGTTTTATGAAAGCTGTATAAATGTATGCCAATAGGAAGGAAGCTAACGACATGACATACCAACACAGTTATTACACTGCATTTTTCGTGAGCAATTGAAATAGGAAGTGACACTTGACACAAGAAATACTCCACATGTTTGCTTCTGTTTGCCATAATTCTTGAAGTGGTGTACACACTGTGAAATATTAGGATCATTCTCACTCCGTAATCGTACTTAATTACTGAGAGTTATTCGAACTAAGTCTGTTAGAGGTCATGTATGCATTCTTTGTTTATAATTCATAATGAGTAGAAGATTTTGGTCAGATGGATTACACAGAGGTTGTGTGTTGACAGTGTGTCTTGGGATTGTATGGGATGAGGAGGTTTGCATTAGGATTTTATCTGTAGTTATTTGAGGAGACTGACTAGAGGAAAGAGTTGTTATGGAAGTGAAATGATACTGGCAATAAGGTTTATATGTATCGACGTATTGAAGAGGTATTATTGAGGTATTGAGATTATATCAAGTTGATTGGAGTTTTGGTGTATAAGAGGTAAAGTAAGTGAGGTGCATATTTTTTTTTTGTTGGTCTATATGGAACAAGGAGGATGAAGATAGCAGACTAGAACACTAAAATGGAAGGAAGATTGTCTACACACACTTTGTTAAATCACTAAGCAGTATGTACTTTTTTTTTGGAGAGAGGAAGTTGCATATCTTGGCACACTGACAGTTGTTCAGCAACCGTACATTTTGATCTGGCTCGGCAAACATTGGTCTTGACATGATGACTATGACGTTGACTTAACTATTATTGACTGTTATACATTGCTGCCACTATTACTTGATACACATGATGAACATGAAATTTTGACAGAAGTGCATGTACACAGTTGACACTGTTCAATTACACAGTAGTACTTAATGTGGATGAAAGATGAGTGAGTGTGTTTTGTGTGTTTTCCTTTCCTAATCCTACCCACCTATCTCCTAAATATTATTTTAATTGTTTGTAGTGGCTTGCACTGACACCCATAAATATTATAGGTTTACTGATGTATGTGTATTTGTAATAGTAATATGACAATTATCTGATACCATTTGTGTGTTTGTTATGATTTGTATGTTTAGTGTAAGAGCATTGTAAAAGCATTTGTATGTGCATTCAAACTATTGTTCATGCTTGAACTGTCTGATTAGTGATAGTAAACATTATGGACTGTTACTTGTACTTTTTCTACATGATTGGTGCCACTAGGACATGTTTAATTTCTGCTGATGAACTGTGTGATCAGTGATAGTGAATATTATGGACTGCTGTCTGCACCTACTCAACATTGCTGGGTGCCACTGATGGACTGCTTCTACTGAAATGATGTGACCTGTTGGAGTCTGCACCTGTTCCACAATGCTGGGTGCCACTGATGGACTGCTTCTACTGAAATGATGTCACCTGTTGGAGTCTGCACCTACTCCACAATGCTGGGTGCCACAGATGGAGCTACTTCAATGGAAATGATGTCATCTGTCGGTGTCTGCACCTACTCAACAATGCTGGGTGCCATTGATGAACTGCTTCTACTGAGAAATGTGACTTGTTGCTGTGTGTACCTCTTCAACATTGCTGGGTACCACAAATGGAACTGCTTCTACTGAAATGATGTTACTTCTTGCTGTCTGCACCTACTCAACATTGCTGGGTGCCACTGATGAACTGCTTCTACTGAAATGATATCACCTGTTGGAGTCTGCACCTGTTCCACAATGCTGGGTGCCACTGATGGACTGCTTCTACTGAAATGATGTCACCTGATGGTGTCTGCACCTACTCAACCTTGCTGGGTGCTACTGCTGGAACTGTCAACCACTTGTTATGAAAACATTTTATGTGAATATTTGTATAAACTGATTTTTTGTGTATTACTGTTTGTGAAAAGTTATAAGACTCTTACCTGCTCATATTCGTCATTGCTGACGCTATCGATTGAATTGTTTAACCACATGATATTTCTGTAAACTATTATGTAAAGTCATATGTATGAAAGAATTTGTATTCCTTACTGTATTTTATATATTAGGCTATTGTAAGGTCAGTGCAAAGCCAAAATTTTATCTAGTTATATGATACTTACGTATTAATATTATCTTTTATTTTTGTCTGTACTTTTTTTTGACGAATTTGGTGGTATTTTCACCACCAATGCTGGCAAAAATACCATCAAATTCTAGCCCGTGGAGGAAGGGCATATGAAAGGTGGCTACACTGAGCCACAGCGCCAGAAATCGCGCCAGAGAGTATTGTTCCGCCGCCTCCACTGGCAGTGATTATTGAGACGTAGCGGCAAGCAGTGCTCGCCGAGAAGTTGTGGTGGACACTGCTTGTCGTGAAGTCAGAGTGAGATGTGGTAGTGGAGAGTGTTGTTCCATGTTTTATGCAGTGGTTTGATGGGAGAGATAGCAGATGTTGTTCTAATGGAGATATTGTAATGATCAGAGTGCATTTCGTCAATATAAATTAAGGTAACAAACTACTTTTATTTTTCTCTCTCATTATTTCAGTGACCTAAATAATGCACATTACAGGTTCAGTCAACAAAGCATCTGGCTTGTGTTCTTGTATTAGAATGTAATTTTGGTTTTCTTGTACAATTATAGTATTTCTAATTTTCTTTTATCACGTCAGTATAATTGGTATTTAAAAATTCTTGTCTCGTTGAAGAAGAACCGTGCCAGATGTGCGTTGAGTCATACTACCACATACAGAACAGCTACACTTGTGCTTTGTTGGTTTCGTAGGTTTTATAGTTGCTGGGGACTTAATTAATTAACTGTGTTAACGAAAATTTTCTTACATTCTTTGCTGTCATTATAAGCAGTCAGATTGCGTACTAAAACTAGTCAGGGCCAGCCGTTTACGAGACTTGCGTAATCGGACATACAGCTACTAAAAATATTTGCATTTTATTTTTTTATAATTAAGCCCCCATGCAAGGGTGAAGCGAGATTCGCGCACTCAGGTTTCGCAGCGAGACTCCTCACATGCCAGCGATATAAAAACGTCTGTCACAAAATTTCGTCTGGTTCGTACATCCGGCAGAAAAAGGACGTTAAATCTGGCAACACTGTACCCACATGTATGGTGACTACCCCTGTCAGCACGCATTTGTTGCATTGCGCCGTTGGTGCAGAGTGTAACGTTTTGGGTTAGCATGCAGGAGGTCGAGGGTTCGATCCTGGGTTCAGGCATACGTTTTTTATTTGGTAATTGTGGTCCAGGTGGTGCGATATCTGGCATCATAATCGACAACAACGATTGCAGAGTGTCTTCTAGGAAACTTTTGCACTTACATACTACAATCGTAGAAATGGAAAATTGGTCAGCTTTGAAAGAAGCCCTTGCCATGTAGTGGGCATGAATTTATTCGCACCACTTCATCTAGTAGATGAGAAACCTGTTTCCTCTGTACCCTTCTCCAATGGTCCCATAGATTAGCACCAAGTATTATTCTTGCCTCGTTCAGGTCCATTACATTTCGTTAGGGCCTTTCGTTATCAGTAGCACTAGCAACGTGTTTTGCAAATAATGTCCAAATTTCGGTTACTATTTGTCTGTGTCATCACCATGGTCCCACTAATTTTGCCTTTCAACACTGAGTCTGGTAACTGCATGCTGTTTAGTACGTATCTCAAAGCATTATTATTATTTTTATTCTGTCGATGGGATTGTGATAACATCACGTCCATTACCGTTAGGGAAACTGTGTAATTCCAAACAGAACATTTCACAATTAGCGGTGTCGGGATGAATCATGCGGAACAATATCTGTCAGAGGGGTAATGCGCGTTAGATGGAACAGCCCGCAGGACTAACGGCGTGTTCATACTGCATGCGCTGTCCACCAGACAGGGGCTAGTTGCGAGCAGAGTAACGCGCCCATGTCAGACTCCAATGTACATGCGTACATTTGTCGAATTTTCTGATTGTAAACCTGTAAACCAGTGTGGCAGACGTATGGCATACACAAACGGTGAATATGTGGATGTGCTTCTGGTCCTTGGTGCCTCTGATAATTGGGCTTGTGTTGTGAATATGTTGCTAGATATCCTCGTCGATGCCATCCAGATAAAAATGTGTTTCGTCGTCTGAAGCTGCGCCTTCAGAAGTCAAGTTCTCTCCTTCCACCACCGTGTGACAGAGGTCGTTCACGGACTCGCCGTACTCCACCTTCTGAGGAAGCTATTCTGGAGTCATACACCGAGAACCTCAGCGTAGTACACGTAGCATAGCAAGACAGCTGCGTGTCTCGCATGCACTGTCGTTAACATGCTGCACGAGCATGGGCTGCAACCCTATCATTATGCTTTCACGCAACACCCGCATCCTGCAGACCGCCATCAGCGGATGCAATTCTGTAAATGGTTCCAACAGGAAGCCAACAATGACTACGTGAACACCGTAATGTGGTCGGATGAAGCTGCATTCACTGGTGAGGGTGTCTTCAGTATGCACAGTGCCTAGTGTTGGTGTAAGCCTAACCCGTACGTCATCTGCGACTGATCGTGGATACCATGTTCACTTTGGGCCGGAATATTGGGCGACAGGTGTTATGGCCCCTTCACTTTGTCTGACCGGTTGACTGCACGAAGGTATCATGAATTCCTCTCAAACTATCAGCCTGATGTGCTGGAACATTGTCCACTACATTTTCGGCAGAGGATTTGGTTCAAACATGATGGTGCACCTCCACACTCTGGAATTAATATGCTACAGTATTTGGACAGAACATTTCAAGGGAAATGTCTCGGACGTGGAGGTCCAGTTGTAAGGGCACTGCGTTCACCTGACCTAAATCCCCTGGATTTCTTCCTGTGGGGACACCTAATGGAGCATGTATCCTCTGCTCCACTGACGAATGTGGAAGAATTGGCAGGAGAGACGCTCAGTAGCTCGGTACGGGCTTTTGTCAAAGTTTCGAGAACATACCTTCACCGAAGAGTCAAGCAGTATATTGCTCCCTCCTACGTATATCTCGCGAAGAGACCATGAGGATAAAATCAGAGAGATTAGAGCCCACACAGAGGCATACTGACAATCCTTCTTTCCACGAACAATACGAGACTGGAATAGAAGGCAGAACCGATAGAGGTACTCAAGGTACCCTCCGCCACACACCGTCAGGTGGCTTGCGGAGTATGGATGTAGATGTAGATGTAGATGTAGACCACGTGTTCATACTGCTCTTCTTACTGTGTATGCACCTATGCTGCGAAGCTTCAAGAGCTGTATGATCCGGCAGGTTGCTCAATCTTTGGTCATGCATGGAGGTCGCTTTGAGCATCTGTTGTTCTGAGGCGAACATATTCTGCAGTGAAGGTCATGTGGTCATTAATATGGACATTATTATTGTCAATGGTTGCTAACGTGCGACATCTGAGCACTCATATTATACGTAGTATAAATGACATGTAGATGTTGTGTTGGACTGAAGATGTGGCCGAGCAGCTGTAGGCGCTTCAGTCTGGAACCCCCCGACCGCTACGGTCGCAGGTTCCAGTACTGCCTCGGGCATGGATGTGTGTGATGTCGTTAGGTTAGTTACGTTTAAGTAGCTCTACGTTCTAGGGGACTAATGACCTCATATGTTAAGTCCCATAGTGCTCAGAGCCATTTTTTTAGATGTTGTGTTACTGTGCTGTGCTATCATCTTTATCTTCTCGAAATTGATATTGTTTTAGTACTTATTCTGTCCTATAATAGGTCTTTTGTTTCCAGTGTCTGCATCTAATTTGTCTAACCACGTATTTGTTATGTTCAACGTTACAAAATGTTGTAAATTTAGGATACATGTGACCTAAGAAACGTTGTATATTACAGTATAAAATGTCAGAGTGAAATTAGCAAATAAAAAAAATGCGCCCCAACCGAAAATCGAACCATCGACTTTCTCCATGCGAACCCAAAACATTATCCACTGCACCAACAGTAGAGCACTACTGATAGGTGCTGACAGAGGTAGTTACCGCACATGTGGTTACAGTGTTGCCAGCTGTTTAACGTCCTATTTCTCCTGGATTTACTCGACGGACGAAATTTTGTGACAGACATTTTTTACCGCTGGCTTGTGAGGAGTCACGCGGAGAAGCCCCAGTGCCCGAATTTCACTTCACCATATATATATATATATATATATATATATATATATATATATATATATATATATATATAGGGTGGTCCGTTGATAATGACCGGGCCAAATATCTCACGAAATAAGCATCAAACGAAAAAACTACAAAGAACGAAACTCGTCTAGCTTGAACGGGGAAAACAGATGGTGCTGTGGTTGGCCCGCTAGATGGCGCTGCAATAGGTCAAACGGATATCAACAGCGTTTTTTTGAAATAGGAACTCCCATTTTTTATTACATATTCGTGTAGTACGTAAGAAAATATGAATGTTTTAGTTGGACCACTTTTTTCGCTTTGTGATAGATGGCGCTGTAATAGTCACAAACGTATAAGTACGTGGTTATCACTTACCATTCCGCTAGTGCGGACGGTATTTGCTTCGTGATACATTACCCGTGTTAAAATGGACCTTATACCAATTGCGGAAAAGGTCGATATCGTGTTGATGTATGGCTATTGTGATCAACGGGCGTGTACTATGTATGCTGTTCGGTATCCTGGACAACATCATCCAAGTGTCCGGACCGTTCGCCGGATAGTTACGTTATTTAAGGAAACAGGAAGTGTTCAGACACATGTGAAACGTCAACCACGATCTGCAACAAATGATGATGCCCAAGTAGGTGTTTTCACTGCTGCCGCGGCTAATCCGTACATCAGTACATAGGTAAAACGGATATCAACTGCGTTTTGTTAGATAGGTACCCACATTTTTTATTACAAATTCAAGTAGTACGTAAATAAATATGAATGTTTTAGTAGGATTACTTTTTTCGCTTTGTGATAGATGGTGCTGTAATAGTCATAAACATATGGCTCATAGTTTTAGACGAACAGTTGCTAACAGGAGGTTTTTTAAATTAAAATACAGAACGTAGATACGTTTGAACATTTTATTTCGGTTGTTCCAATGTGATACATGTACTTTTGTGAACTTATCACTTCTGAGAACGCATGCTATTACAGCGTCATTACTTGTAAATACCACAGTAGTGCAATAAATGCTCAAAATGATGTCCGTCAACCTCAATGCATTCCCCTCAACAGCGAGTAGCTCGCCTTCCGTAATGTTCGCACATGCATTGACAATGTGCTGACGCATGTTGTCAGGCGTTGTCGGTTGATCACGATAGCAAATATCTTTCAACTTTCCCCACAGAAAGAAATCCGGGCACCTCCGGTCCGGTGAACGTGCGGGCCATGGTATGGTGCTTCGACGACCAGTCCACCTGTCATGAAATATGCTATTCAATACCGCTTCAACCGCACGCGAGCTGTATGACGGACATTCATCATGTTGGAAGTACATCGCCATTCTGTTATGCAGTGAAACATCTTGTAGTAACATAGGTAGAACATTACGTAGGAAATCAGCATACATTGCACCATTTAGATTGCCACTGATATGGGGGCCAATTATCCTTCCTCCCATAATGCCGCACCATACATTAACCCACCAAGATCTCTAATATTCCGCTTGTCGCAGCCATCGTGGATTTTCCGTTGCTCAATAGTGCATATTATGCCGGTTTACGTGACCAGTGTTGGTGAACGACGCTTCATCACTACATAGAACGCGTGCAAAAAATCTGTCATCGTCCCGTAATTTCTCTTGTGCCCAGTGGCATAACTGTACACAACGTTCAGATTCGTCGCCATGCAATTCCTGGTGCATAGAAATATGGTGCGGGTGCAATAGATGCTGATGTAGCATTCTCAACACCGACGTTTTTGAGATTCCCGAATCTCGCGCAATTTTTGTGCTACTAATGTAGGGATTAGCCACGGCAGCAGCTAAAACACCTACTTGGGCATCATCATTTGTGGAAGGTCGTGGTTGACGTTTCACACGTGGCTGAACACTTCCTGTTCCCTTAAATAACGTAACTATCCGGCGAAGGGTCCGGACACTTGGATGATGTCGTCCAGGATACCGAGCAGCATACATAGCAAACGCCCGTTGGGCATTTTGATCACAATAGCCATACATCAACACGATATCGACCTCTTCCGCAATTGGTAAACGGTCCATTTTAACACGGGTAATGTATCACGAAGCAAATACCGTCCGCACTGGCGGAATGGTACGTAATACCACGTACTTATACGTTTGTGACTTGTTGCAGCGCAATCAATCACAAAGCGAAAAAAGTGGTCCAACTAAAACATTCATATTTCTTTACGTACTACACGAATATGTAATAAAAATGGGGGTTCCTATTTAAAAAAAAAACGCTGTTGATAGCCGTTTGATCTTGTCCTTACCTTTCTGGCTATGCGCCCAAACGCTCGATCCGTACCCCCAATAGCGAGTAAGATTAAGTTGCGGTACGTGCACTTAGCGGTAGCTGGAAATCTTTTTGGTCAATTGTTGGTATTTTCTTTAGGATTTTAATGCCTCTTTGGCAGACGACTTTTACATGTGCGTGTAAGATTTGCTTTTTATAGACGTCGACACCACGGTACCTTTATACTTCTTTTCTTTTCACAGGTTGGTCGTTTATTCTGACTGTGGGATTTCTCGTTCTTGATAATGTTCCTTTTAGTAACATATAGCCTTTTTGAGCGCTGCTATCGTTAGTTTGTTTCCTTCGAACCAGTTGCTTAATCTTTCGATAACTACCCTACTGTTATATTCTAATTTAGTCCTTGTGTTAGCGAATACTGTTAATAACAGATCGCCTGCGTAGGCAATGCGACCTCTACTGTTTGTTATTCTTTGAAGCTGGTTCAATAATACCTCTGTACCAACATCGCAGAACTATGGACAACAAACGGAGCCCTATAGGCAGCCTTTGGTGATGTCTTACACAATTTCTTACCAGGACTTTCTATTTGCACCTGCCTGTCTGTGGAATAATCACGTAGGCTGTTGTAGTGGTAGCTTTGGACAGTCCATCTGTTTCAGTCTTCAGAACAGGGCAGGCCACCACAAATTATCAGACGCACCAGAAATATCAATCATTATAACATTCTTGTCGTCTGAGGTGTCCACAATATTCATTGCTCGCATCCTTGGCGGATTTCCCTCTTCTGAGACCGTTCTGCAGGGGGCTCTTGCCTAATATAATGATATTCGAGATTTTCCCGATTTTGAAAAAGACATTTGTCTAGTAACACTGTTATATGTGACACAGTTTGATCCACTAGCTGATGTAACACTTCTGCCAGTATCCTATCAGGTCTTGGTGCTTTGTTCTTCTTAACCTCATTATTGTCAGTCTTACATATTTCTGGACAAATGGAATCACAACACTTTTATTCACATGCTGTTCTAGTAATTCAGAGCGAAGATGATTATGAAACTTTTTGTTTTCCTTCGTTGTATCGTCCGTTATTTTTGCCTTGAACTGAGATGAGGAATCGCATGACGACCGCCGAGTGAGGCACTTTTTCTTCCAGCTGTATATTCTTCTACGAGGGACATTTCATAAGTAATGCAACATGCAACACATTCTTTTTCTCAGCGAGGTCTGCGTGAAAAACGCGGGCTTTACTGTGTGACGTCGCGGAATATTCCCGCTTCAGCCCCAGCAGTTTCATGAAGTTCCGATGGAAGGGGAGAGGGTGGCGCTATACGCAGCCTTCAAAATGGCATCTATAACGGAGGTGCGGTCCTATAGAGACCTGGCAGTGAACAAAAGCACGGTGAGTGGTTGGGCGAGGCATCTGTCATCACTGCAACAAGGTCGTGCAAACCTGTCCTATTTCCACATGCAGGCCGGCTGTGCACAGTTGCTCTACCCTCAGGAAATTGAAGAAACGACTTCAGCGTGTTCGTAGTCACAAAAATTGAAACGAACTTCTCCTTCTCCATGATAACGCAGGCCTCACTTATGTCTGTACACCCGAGAGGAGGTCACAAAACTTTATTGCATTGCTCCTCCTCGTCCACCCTACAGCTTGTACCTCGCATCATTCTAATTTCCTTCATAGGCTTTGTGGTTCTTCAGTGGATGCAGGAGCGATGAACAGATTCAGTTCATGAACAGAAAATTCAGACCTTCATTTATTCTACATCTAATATTCTAATATCAACTAGTAAAAACATACGTAACTTTGAAGTGTCAGTAGCTGACACTAGTTATGAATATAGAGATGAACACAGATACAAAGAATTGTACCGAGGTCTGGCCACTATGAATGCCTGCACATGTCCAAGATGCTACTCCAGGCGGGTGTAAAATGAATGTGTGCAACGGAAATACTGTACGCGAAAATGAAAATTTGGCACTGTTTGACTACCCCCTGAGGTAGATTTTAGGATCTCTTAATGATGATTATCTCCTTCTTCCTCTTTAACATATAAATTACAACATAAACATAAATGAATGATTAAGGGAACTAGTAACTACCAAACGATAAATGCTGTTTCCACTTATACATTTATTGTATATTAAAACCCCTTTATATTGCAAATGTTTATATATCAATGTCCAGTGAACATAAAGAGATACAAATGAATTTCCTAAGTAATAGGCTTGATCAATTGCCCAAATCTGCCCATTTTTATGGGTACGCGATCTAACAGAAATAACGCAAGACGACTGACATCATCTACGTACTAGAAGACTCTACTTTCAAAGATCATCTACAGTGGTGTGCAGCCTCAGTGGAAATAAAATTTACTTGATCACAGCTGTTTAGCTTTATAGCCGTAATAAGCTGAAGCAATTAACAATATCACCGTATGCACTGCATCCGGTGTGTTGGAGTGATGGTTCTAGTACACGCCTGCAACGATGGTAGGACCCTAGCCACAAAATAAAACTCTTTCAAACACTAGGACGGCAGAAGGCGATCCTTTGACTATTGTAATCTAATACTGCCTCCTCCTCTCTGTGTTCTACAGACAAGAAACGCAAACTCCCAGCCACAAGATTGGAATTCAGATAACGTCTCTACGTGCGTATAGACAGAAGAAGCGTTCCTAAGCACTGAACGCTTCATACTCAACGACGACTCCCTACCCAGAGGCGAAGTCCAGAATCGTGTAAGTTCGCAACAATACAGTGCCTAACCGTTCTAACTATAAAATCTTCTGAGGGCAAAGGCAGCTAGTGTGTCTGTACCAACAAAAGCTGATACCGAGCTACCGTCAAACCCAGGCGCTCAATTCGGAAGACCTCTTATCTCCACTGCCGGATTCCCAGCAAAGCTCGGCTCCCCTCCCTCGTAACTCAGAAGGCGAATCATATTCTTGAAACCACTGAATATTCTCCCTCTCTACAGATTCTTCTACACGCCGACCAATCATATTTTAGTCTTTTGTCGTTCAGCGCGGAAAGTTTGCGAGGAAATACCTATACTCATGCAGTGGTACGCTTCTCAGAGTAAAAATCCTTGGAAATAACCTAGCCTGTGATTTGCAAGGTAACGCTTCCTCGTTACTCTCTGCTGCGCCCAAGATTTTCATAGTTCCCAAAGTACAGGGTTATTACAAATGATTGAAGCGATTTCACAGCTCTACAATAACTTTATTATTTGAGATATTTTCACAATGCTTTGCACACACATACAAAAACTCAAAAAGATTGTTTAGGCATTCACAAATGTTCGATATGTGCCCCTTTAGTGATTCGGCAGACATCAAGCCGATAATCAAGTTCCTCCCACACTCGGCGCAGCATGTCCCCATCAATGAGCCCGAAAGCATCGTTGATGCGAGCTCGCAGTTCTGGCACGTTTCTTGGTAGAAGAGGTTTAAACACTGAATCTGTCACATAACCCCACAGAAAGAAATCGCATGGGGTTAAGTCGGGAGAGCGTGGAGGCCATGACATGAATTGCTGATCATGATCTCCACCACGACCGATCCATCGGTTTTCCAATCTCCTGTTTAAGAAATGCCGAACATCATGATGGAAGTGCGGTGGAGCACCATCCTGTGGTACGTTTAGCTCCCTGCTTGCTTTATTCGTCGACTTCCGGGGGCTACGCGTGAAACTTGCCCGCACGCGTTCAACCGTTTCCTCGCTCACTGCAGGCCGACCCGTTGATTTCCCCTTACAGAGGCATCCAGAAGCTTTAAACTGCGCATACCATCGCCGAATGGAGTTAGCAATTGGTGGATCTTTGTTGAACTTCGTCCTGAAGTGTCGTTGCACTGTTATTACTGACTGATGTGAGTGCATTTCGAGCACGACATACGCTTTCTCAGCTCCTGTCGCCATTTTGTCTCACTGCGCTCTCGAGCGCTCTGGCGGCAGAAACCTGAAGTGCGGCTTCAGCCGAACAAAACTTTATGAGTTTTTCTACGTATCTGTAGTGTGTCGTGACCATATGTCAATAAATGGAGCTACAGTGAATTTATGAAATCGCTTCAATCATTTGTAATAGCTCTGTATTATCTGGTTATCCTTCCGGTCCCCACTACATCCGGTCGGCCGCCACCCTATTGTGCTTCCGCGTTCAGGTGCCCAGACTGTCCGTCTTGGCACTTCCTGTGTGATGCAGGACCAACACACCTGTGCAGGCTTTCCCACCCAGGGCTTGATTTATGCCTGCCGTTTCAATTCCACTGGCGTTCCAACCTCTGCCGTTTTGATAATAAAGACATTCCGCCAAATTTCATGCAGTAGGCGTTAATAATTATTTACAAGATGTACGTGACAATGCCAGTGTTCTTTAAATATTCATATATACGATGTACAACCTATCAAATGATACCTAATTCCGGTTGTAAATCACAGCAAAGTATGTACATGAGTTCTTGTAAGGTGCGAAATTATAACCACCTTACACATGTTATTCAACAGACAATTGCACGAAATAGCGACAGGGCGTAAACATTCGAACTAAAGTACACACGCCGCTGGAGCTCCAGAGAGGGGATTCTTGCCCCTCAGTGGCAGGGGCGCAATAGTTCGTGCTACGGTGGTGGCTATAGGAAATGCGGCGGCCTAACTGGCGGCGTGCGTAATTGAAAGCGCGGCCGCATAGATCGCGCCCGATGCCGCAATTCCGACTTCCCTCTGTCTGATCCAATGGAGGATGCACTTCCTCGCAAGCAGTACTTGGATGATGGGGAGGTTAGTGATGCTGCAAGATATTGCCTCCGACGTCCACAAGTATTGCGGTACGATGCGGGTACACAGGCCCTCCCACAGGTGGCGCAAGGGCGTCGCATTGAACGTAGATCATGTAGAAAAATAGGGTTTTGCCAGAAAAAGAGCTGAGAATAGTATAGTGTATTGCAGTTCTGAATAAAACCCACCTGCTTTCAGAAAAGAAGTGGCACATTTCTCATGGAACGCCCTTCTGTATACTATCACAGCTTGAATCACTGACTTTCTCTTTTGTCCCACGGACACATTTCAATGAAACTGAGTCAAACGTTTCTACAAAATATATGAATTCCAGAGAAAGTGGCATACTCGTTCACTGCTTTGTTCTATAACTTCCTACGGCTTGCGTATGATCCATTTCGTTGCACCCAGTTCTGAAGACAGCATTGTCCTATGAAGCTTTTGATAACCCATTGTTTTCGTGCACGGTTGCTGACAATTTTAATTAAAATCGTTAACGTTATGGAGAGGTGACTGAAGTGAAACACAACAATTTGTCTTACTCATTTGACTGCGGAATTGTCTTCCCTTACCCATATTTTCCAAAATGATTTTGCAAGTTCTTCAAGCGTCAGTCATTTCCTCTGACACACACTTGTCTCTCTAACCTTTCCTTATTTAATCTGTAATTAATCTGGGCTTCCGGAATTAGAATAACAGTTTTAAGAGTACGGAAATATATTCCATGGAAAGTTCCTACTTACAAATTTAGTGCCAACGAAAGGCGTAGAATTGCAGTGGTTAGCCTCAAATTTATTCTTATAAATTCAGTAACATCTGAAATAAGACCGCCCAAATACTAAACCGGAACTTAACTGTGAGAAAGAAGTTTATTCTTCCTTTTAAATAATTATGAATAGAGCCAGTGTGTAACAGCTATTATTTCTTTTTGTGAAAAGAAACAAAATGGATTGTAAGAGAAATGTACTGCGCTTCCTAATGATAGTTCATCGCGTCATGTGAAAAAGTCATAAATATTGCCTGTGTTTCAGAAGTTACGCGCAACCAGTGCGAGACTTAAACAAAATAAACGCTTCGTATTAGGAAGCAGATTTTGAACTCAATCTTCTTCCCAGACCTTATCTCGAGTTATTTATTGCAGGTAGGACTGTTATGTCTTTTTAAATACATTCGAGCTCCCATTCCAGACGCTTGGTGTATGCCTCAAACCCCATTCGTGCCCCCGGGCTCTCG
Source organism: Schistocerca cancellata (assembly GCF_023864275.1). NCBI lineage: Eukaryota > Metazoa > Arthropoda > Insecta > Orthoptera > Acrididae > Schistocerca > Schistocerca cancellata. Next base: position 462,201,790 of record NC_064632.1, on the reverse strand, counting down.
GAAGCTAATAAATAGCTCCCGTCATGTTCGTATTCTCTACAAATGAGTTTTACGGCCTGAAGTGATACTTATAAGAGCCATAAGAAGAGCTGCTGGTAGCAGGACAGTAGTCGGTGTGGAAAAAATTCTGTTGACTGCATGTTTCCTAATGCAAGGCACGTTATATGACGCGAACGAACATCTCTCCAAAACAACTTCCAGTGGGAAACAGTAGACTAGCAAGGAAACACTTGCAAACAATTTATTTCGATGACGGATATGTGCGAGTATTATGGGTCTCAGTGTAATATAAACATATTTCTATCAACGCCAAACGTATTAAACTTTTACAAGCTGCATATGAATTTATTTCTTCTGCTGGTGCATTACATTTGCTAATCAAGGTCGTGATAAAATTTTAAATCAGACTACTTAAAGAGAATAAGAAACGGGACCATGAAGTAAAATTAATATTCTTCTTTTGTTTCTGTCGTACATTAGTCCTTGCTCGACTGTTGCAGCTACATCTTTTAACTGGCCTAACAATGCATCTTTCAACTTGCGGAATATATTGCCAAAAATGTAGTGGTAATCTTCACTCCTACGTAGGCACCTCTCTGTAATCCATCTTCACTGTTCGAAATTTTGTTGGTTAAGATCATGTGAGTCATTCTGGAGTTTCAATCTCTATTACCGTGGAATTTCCTTAGTGAATATATTAAAGGGCAGTGACGAAAGGCTAAAGCCTCGCGAACTTTGTTAATATCCTCTGTTCATTTCTCATTATCTCCAAATATTTGGATTCTTGTGTTACCATATATCTTCTCAATCACCTGTGTAAGATGTATCGGTATGATTCTTGTTCTTAATATGTCCCACAATAATAGTCTATTTCACAAACTACTCTATAGGTGGGGCTGCCACAGATAAAATAATAAATGATTGATGGAACTGGAACTTTGATACCATAATATTAAGCAAGGCGCTGTTAGAAAATTAGAATTAAATTGAATGAAAGTCCATATGCCTGCGAAGACTCACGACTGGCATCACACCTTAAAGAGGCATCTTCAAGTAAAATAATGGGGATGTACTTACCCGTGGACGTATAGCACGCCTGCTGATGTCATTATACCAATAACCACAGCAGACGTCACGATTCTAAGGCACCTTGCGCGTCGCCCCTGATATTTACGGCAAATGAACTTCCGCTCAACCAAGAAGAACTTGTTCCTCCGACGGAACTTTTTCACTATGTTAGGTGTACTTCTGTATCTCTGTCCAGGCTGACCACGGTCTGTTTCCTCTATAGGGGTCCATTATATTCTCGGAAGAATTATGTTCTAACCATACAGCTACTGACCCTAGCAACTGACCGAGCGAGGTGGCGCAGTGGTTAGCACACTGGACTCGCATTCGGGAGGACGACGGTTCAATCCCGTCTCCAGCCATCCTGATTTAGGTTTTCCGTGATTTCCCTAAATCGGTTCAGGCAAATGCTGGGATGGTTCCTTTGAAAGGGCACGGTCGATTTCCTTCCCAATCCTTCCCTAACCCGAGCTTGCGCTCCGTCTCTAATGACCGCGTTGTCGACGGGACGTTAAACACTAACCACCACCTAGCAACTGCGGTTCATTTGACTGATTTTTTAATTTAATAAACGACTCCTGGTTCCTGACCGACAGCATTCTTTCACTGTAGGAACTTCTGCACCCAAATTTTCTCAGCTTATGGATTTCATTTAGGACACTCACCGTCGATGTTTAACGACATTTTAGTCTGATGACAACCGTTGAGAGGTTATAACCTATATGCAACCAATATGTAACGTATATGCAACAAATATGCCTATGTTCGTCTGTGAAAACGGACTTGATAAGCAACCTGAGCCTTCAGTAAACGGAATTGAAACTGCATAATACGGTGTGCATGTTGTACGAGTGTCAGTTTTACTGTCATTTTTACTGTCATTTAAGATCGTTACGCAAAAAATTTAAAACTAACGTTTGGACATACCATATGACTGCGTATTTGAATATGAAAAACTGCAGGAAAAAATGAACCTGTAACAACAAAAACCTAAACTGACTGCGTTTTTGAATAAGAATTTACAGGTGATACTGTTGTGCAACGGAATTTACTGGATTAAAGTACATGACATATTGTGGTGTGTCAGTTTCTCTGTTTTGGCCCTAAGTTTTGCACTCACCTCTTTAGATGACTGTCTTCTTCGCAGCAGCATGCAGCAGCAGTGGCTTAAGTTTATTGTTACTGGGAATGAATATAATAAGACGGAGATTGTGTGGATCATATTAACTACTAAATAATTTGTAATAAGGGATTTCATAAATTAAGTTAATTTAAAAACTTCATAAATCATCATTACCAACTATTAATAATGGCGAAATGCCTCACAATGACCAGATAAGTCAAAATTTTAAAAATGGCTAAAGCAGCAACTGATGAGAATCTTCGCAGTAAATGAGAACAGCCAAACAGTTGCAGGATAGAGATTTACTGAAATTCTTAACCACGGTTTCGGTGTATCTAAATATACATTCATCAGAAGCAAAAACACAACAGAATAGGAATACACCTTCATTAGCAAAAAACTTAGCAACGTAAGTGAGATAGAAGAAAAAAACAAACACTTATACCTTTAAGTAACCATGACAATTACCAAAATATTATAAGCACAAAAACTTTTAGTCACTTACTAAAATCACATCCTGCAGTGGAGATGCATAAAACAATCATGCCAAAGGCGTCTCCATCTGTACAGCATAATTATGGTCGATACGAACACGGCATACTATTACTAGCGTGTAGAGGGTGTGGAAGCACTAGGGCAGACAGTTTCACCGAGAGGAAAAAGGGATCTCTGAAATCGAGCAGAATCCTACGCCTACATTACAAAAGGAAATAAGGGATATTTTAGGCTAAACTAAACATCTTATGAAAGAGTTTCAAAAGAAAGCTTTAATTAACATGAACCCCAGAGCACCTACCCTTAGAAGTCAATTTAAGGTACAGAAAAGTCAACACCCAGTTCATCCGATCGCCAATGGAGTAAAGAGTCCACATCATAAATTAGCGAGATTCTTACACACTAAAATTAAAGAAGCTTTCGTTTTTGAAGATAATTATTCCGTTAAAAATAGTGCTGAGTTAATAAACAAGCTAAAAGCGGTAGATTGCACTACCTCCTCCCGGTTGGTTTCGTTCGATGTTGTAAGTTGATACACTAATGTTCCGGTAGATATCACTCTTAAAATTATTGAAAATAATACCCGACAACATAAAACTTAAAGTGAATCGCAATTGTCAGAACTTATGACACTATTGCAGATTCTACTCGATTATAATTACTTTCAGTTTAATGACAATATCTCTAAAGCGTCCTGATAGAGCTCCTCTCGTATTGTGGAAGCCCCCGTCTGTGTCTCCTGTGGAATCGACATCCTCTCACCCGGGAAAAGACACCAACTACCTCACTGGGTTGCTAGTAACCAACACAGCGGCCACATCTCGTGCCGACTGTGAATGAAGTCCCAGACTCGGCTTCTGTGTGTACCAGCGTTGGAGAAGGCTTCATTTTCTTGACTGTCGGCAGTATCACCGGTCCACTTCTTAATCTGGCAGCTGCATCTGCGGCCAGTGCGACAGCTTCTGCCTGTTGTGATGACTGAGATGTTTTGAGTCAACGCCCCAGTACTGGCCCGGCGCCTCGCCACGAATCGACAGCCGCCGGTACTACGTTTTTCGACGGAGGCCTGTGCTGCTGTTCTTACCTCTCCTGCTCCGCTGTTCACACCCTGAAGCGTTGCCCGCCTGAACAACCACAGCCGCCGCCGCTGCTCCTCTCTGGCCACCGGTGCTGCCACATGCTCCGCAGCCACAACTGCCAAACTGGTTGTTGATGGTTGCAGATGCAACGTCGGTTTTACAGTATTATAAGGAAGCCAGTTCACAGACGTGACCACTGAAGCGATTATGTATACGACTGGAGTTCAACCCCTCAGCTTCAGTCAAGGGCTCAGGGTGATGCATTGAGTCGTGAAACTGCCTGCAATATGATAAAATAACATTAAAAGAACGGCTGTATGTGTTTCATTTTCTTATGTAGACGACTGTTCAAGTTGGTATTTAGAGTCAATGAGACTAAAGATCTACCATGATACTAACAGTAGCAAAATATGTATATTCTTTGTGAGATGTTGCGGCCACTTTTTAATGCACTCAGAAACTGATTTGAGTCTTGACCACTGCATTTATTAAGTTAACTGCCTTACGCGTTTCAGCTTTACGCTATTCTAAAGGCTCGAAATATCTAACACATTGAAACTTCCAGGCAGATTGTGTAGCTCCGACGGTAGAGCACTTGCCCGCGAAAGGCAAAAGTCCCGAGTTCAAGTCTCGGTCCGGCACACAGTTTTAATCTGCCATGAAGTTTCATATCAGCGCACACTCCGCTGCAGAGTGAAAATTTCATTCTTGATTCAGCTAACACATTCTTAGGTAAAACAAACAGAATCTACATCCACGTCTAACAAATTTAGTTCCGATTTACCCAAGAACATGTTACAGATATATTCAGCCTTTGAGAATGGAGCAAGGCCGAAACGCAAAAGGCAGTTTATAATTTATCAATAGAGTGGTCAAGACTATTATCAGTTTTTGAATGCAGGAAAACTATCATCCACACAATAAGACAGTACTGGCAAGTAAGTCAGTTCAACAGACCGTGCATCCAGCATGTTGACAAGAATAATGTACATAAGAAAGGTAGAGGAAATTGAAGATCTTTCAATGATACATTTGGATTTTGGAAAGGTGAGGGCCGGCCGTGGTGGCCGAGCGGTTCTAGGCGCTTAAGTCCGGAACCGCGCGACTGCTACGGTCGCAGGTTCGAATCCTGCCTCAGGCATGGATGTGTGTGATGTCGTTAGGTTAGTTAGGTTTAAGTAGTTCCAAGTTCTAGGGGATTGATGTTAAGTCGCATAGTGGTCAGAGCCATTTGAACCATTTTTTGAAAGGTGAGGGCATCAGAGAGATATTTCTAAAATCTCGGTTAGTGATGGAAGAAGATCATAGGAAAAATTGAGACATTTTCATTAGATTTGCCGATTAATGAAGTTCTACAACAGAATGGGCCAAGCTTTTTAAATTCTGTGAAAAATAGGTGTAAGCTGTTTCACATATAAAATGAAAAATCTTAAACACTTTTATTGGCTGAGATCCAGCAACCGTACGTTACTTAGTTATAAGATGTAAGTACAGCCACCTCGGTTGGCTCAAGTGTGGGGGCGCGACTGAAACGCATCAGTCATAAGATTTGCTGAAGACATCCCTGTCCACATTCAATGTGAAACAAAAAATAGAGCCACTACAACAGTATACCAATGCGTGGCGGAGAAAGCCAAGATGATGTAAGAAGCAGATCAGCAAAGGCAAGGGCGCCTTTACTCGTTAAAAGAACAATATTACAATCCGATAGCTAGCTAAATTACATAACGATAAAAAGTAAGACGCTCCCCCAAAAATTTAGCGAAGAACGGAATCTTTGGAAAACAGAGAACAGAAGAAAGTGCAATTTAATAGGCCGTGTGTTAAGAAGTCAAGGAATAACTTCCACGGTACAATAGGATGCCATAGAAGGCGTTTGCACGGTAAGGAATGGATTATATAGGCAATAAAAGATCGACGAGATTGGATGTAAGTGCCACTCTGAGATGAAAAAATTGGCAGAGAAGAGGAAGTTGGTGGCAAGCCACATCGAACCAGTTGGAAGACTACTGCCTCAAAAGAAAAAATGTCATGCTAATGTACAGAGGAAAATATGTAGTGGATGACCACAACTCTCGCCCAGTAGTATCGTACCATTCTCCTGAAGGTGACTACAGAGTCATTCTCGGGCGACTTTGCTGGCTTTACATGTCTGTGACACCGGAAGCTGATAATACCATAGCAGAAACACATTACAAGTGAGTCTCTATAGCTGAGTTGTTTCTGAGACCCGATGATGGTCTGATGTTGGACCGAAATCGATTGTATGAGAAAATTACAACTTTGTATTTTATAATTCAAATTTTATGTTTTACTTATGAATTTGATGGCCTTTTTCTTCTGTGCTCTCTGAATTCTGCATTACAGTCTAATAGGTTGTTCTTCTAGAACTTGATTGTTGCATCAACAGCTTCAGGCGAGGCGTGTGCAAGCAGCTACATGGTATGCGGGGCAGCCATCGACCTGCAATACAGCGCTCTACCGTTATCGGTCGCTACGTTGTTATATACCGTAGCACAACGCAGCATTTCTACAGCTGGCTACCCGACGGGAGTCTAGCCTCTTGCATAACGCACCTAGCTGAATCGAGGACATACGGTCTCAGATCAACATTCCTCCAGCGCCATGCATTCGACCAGAACATTCTCGGCGCCTGTCTTCGGTGAAATGTGCGGCTAAGCTACTATAGCCTCATAGAGAGGTGTCGGGCACTGCCACTAGCTAGACGAAGCTGTTGGTTCAAAAATGGTTCAAATGGCTCTAAGCACTATGGGACTTAGCAGCTAGACTTAGAACTGCTTAAACCTAACTAACCTAAGGACATCACACACATCCATGCACGAGGCAGGATTCGAGCTTACGACCGTAGCAGCAGCGCGGTTCCGGACTGAAGCGCTTAGAACCGCTCGGCCACAACCGCCGGCGAAGCTATTGGTCTATAAGCTGTCAGCTAGCACTGATTGTTCTGGGATTGGAACTGGATCTTCAGAGGCGAGGTCACACAGTGGTTGTCATCACCCGACATCCTAACCAGTCTTCCAGGATCCTGGGGTCAGCTCGAGGTCCATGCACCGTTCCTGCGGCGTGCAGTGTGCACCATCCCAGCCACAAAGCGTCACTGTGCTGCATAGCTCACATTAGAAGTATGTCAGTTTGGGTGCCGTCAGTCCCAATACCTGTTGTAATGCTGGAGTCTTCCACTTTCTCCCTATAAGTCGCTCGCTCCCCGCTAGCTGCACCTGGGCCGCAGTTATCGACCTTGTAACGATACATGTTTGATTCTCTCGTATCTAAACTGAATCTGTGGACAACATCTTTCCATATGAATAACCCAGTAACGATTTTGTTGATATTTCCGGGATTCTCGGTTTCTGGAGGAGTGCGTGGAGTATTTACACAGTTTTACTTTATCTTTTTGAAAGTAATAAGAACATTCCGTATGGTCAGAATGTAAGAAAACTCCGGAAAGTTAGTCAACCTAGTACTTTTACGTGTAATTAAAACAAAGAGTAAGAAAGATAATTATGAAATTTCTTAAAAGACATCATAGTCGCCGTTGACTGAACGAAATATTTATTATTGCGATTGGAATATCGGCCTTAGGGCCATTTTCAAGTACCACTGCAAAAGTTACCTAAACACAAAAAAATACAAAAATGAAGCACAGGGTGTACATACATAATTAAACCAACATTCCATTAATATACACTCCTGGAAATGGAAAAAAGAACACATTGACACCGGTGTGTGAGACCCACCATACTTGCTCCGGACACTGCGAGAGGGCTGTACAAGCAATGATCACACGCAGGGCACAGCGGACACACCAGAAACCGCGGTGTTGACCGTCGAATGGCGCTAGCTGCGCAGCATTTGTGCACCGCCGCCGTCAGTGTCAGCCAGTTTGCCGTGGCATACGGAGCTCCATCGCAGTCTTGAACACTGGTAGCATGCCGCGACAGCGTGGACGTGAACCGTATGTGCAGTTGACGGACTTTGAGCGAGGGCGTATAGTGGGCATGCGGGAGGCCGGGTGGACGTACCGCCGAATTGCTCAACACGTGGGGCGTGAGGTCTCCACAGTACATCGATGTTGTCGCCAGTGGTCGGCGGAAGGTGCACGTGCCCGTCGACCTGGGACCGGACCGCAGCGACGCACGGATGCACGCCAAGACCGTAGGATCCTACGCAGTGCCGTAGGGGACCGCACCGCCACTTCCCAGCAAATTAGGGACACTGTTGCTCCTGGGGTATCGGCGAGGACCATTCGCAACCGTCTCCATGAAGCTGGGCTACGGTCCCGCACACCGTTAGGCCGTCTTCCGCTCACGCCCCAACATCGTGCAGCCCGCCTCCAGTGGTGTCGCGAAAGGCGTGAATGGAGGGACGAATGGAGACGTGTCGTCTTCAGCGATGAGACTCGCTTCTGCCTTGGTGCCAATGATGGTCGTATGCGTGTTTGGCGCCGTGCAGGTGAGCGCCACAATCAGGACTGCATACGACCGAGGCACACAGGGCCAACACCCCGCATCATGGTGTGGGGAGCGATCTCCTACACTGGCCGTACACCACTGGTGATCGTCGAGGGGACACTGAATAGTGCACGGTACATCCAAATCGTCATCGAACCCATCGTTCTACAATTCCTAGACCGGCAAGGGAACTTGCTGTTCCAACAGGACAATGCACGTCCGCATGTATCCCGTGCCACCCAACGTGCTCTAGAAGGTGTAAGTCAACTACCCTGGCCAGCAAGATCTCCGGATCTGTCCTCCATTGAGCATGTTTGGGACTGGATGAAGCGTCGTCTCACGCGGTCTGCACGTCCAGCACGAACGCTGGTCCAACTGAGGCGCCAGGTGGAAATGGCATGGCAAGCCGTTCCACAGGACTACATCTAGCATCTCTACGATCGTCTCCATGGGAGAATAGCAGCCTGCATTGCTGCGAAAGGTGGATATACACTGTACTAGTGCCGACATTGTGCATGCTCTGTTGCCTGTGTCTATGTGCCTGTGGTTCTGTCAGTGTGATCATGTGATGTATCTGACCCCAGGAATGTGTCAATAAAGTTTCCCCTTCCTGGGACAATGAATTCACGGTGTTCTTATTTCAATTTCCAGGAGTGTAGTAGCGCAATTATAAAATTTGGTGAGAAATGTACATAACTTACATTCTGTTAAAATATAAGACTATCGGATGATTACGACACTGACTACGTCGTAAAATGTTGTTAGATATGTGCTGTATTGTCAATGTTACCATCGTTCTTATAATCTATCACTGACAATGTTGTCTGTGCACCTGAGCTTTTATTTGTGACAGATTATTAGAACGATGATATCATTGGCAATACAGCACATATCTAAGAACATGTTACGATGTAATAAGTGTCGTACTTATCGGATCTTGTGCCAGATAGTCTCATATTCTGACACAATATAAGTTATGTACATTTCTCACCAATTTTTATAATTACGCTACCATTTTAATGAAATGTTTGTTTAGTAATGTATATACACCCTGTCCTTCATTTTAGTGTTTTTTTTTTGGTAACTTTTGCAGTGGTACTGGAAAATGGCCCTAAGACCGAAATTGCAATTGTAATAATAAATATTTCATAGTCAACGGCCACTATGATGTCTTTTAAGAAATATTATATGACTGTGAATCCCAACCATGAGAAGTTCATCAAATAATTATAGAAGTTAACACAAACTGTATTTTACAACAACACATGAATTTCTTTTTTTTAAATTTTTTCTTTTTTTGTTCTGCACAGTACTGATCACTCTTTACATTTAAGTGTCTGTAAATATAATGAAATGCATCTGCTGTGTAACTGAAAAAAAATGCCAACTAGGAACTAAAGGTTTATTAACTCTTGATTTCGACAAATATAAATTTGTCTTATTCAGAAGGGAATAGACTCGTAGAATCACATATTGACAAAAACTCATGATGAAACCAAAAGGCTCTTTTGTAATACAATTTGCATGTCGACCACAAATATGAAGAACTGAAACGCACAACTGAAGGAAGCAGTTCAATGCTGTAGGGCTTTGTCGTAAAACTTTTAAAATAAATCACAAGCGTAATTAGATGCAGCTGACATTTGGTATGACTTCGTCATAAAACTTTTTAAAATATAACACCAGTTTTACGACAAACCCAATGTAAAAGTCAGCTGGAGCCAATGGCACTAGTGTTTTCTTTTAAAAGTTTTATGTCAAAATCCTACAGCATTGCACTAATTTCTTCAACTACACATTTTAACTTTTGATATTAGTGGATAAAATTGACGCAGTATTAGACAAGAACCTTAGGATTCTACTAGTCCTCCCTTTTGAAGTAAGCAATATTATATTTGTCGAAGGCATAGTAAAAGGTAAATAAACCTTTTTGCAGCTGTTTAGCTGTAATTTTCCCATCTTATCAATTTTCTGCGTGCACCGTTGCTGAAGCGCAGCCCTGTATAAAATTCCATCTTCGTTGTTTAACATCTCTGGTTTTGAGATCACGCCAGAAGAGCAATGGTAGCGATAGTATGAGATAGGTAGCCAAGCCATGTTGTACACAGATGTTAGCAGCCACGTTAAAAAGATAGATCAGTTGTTTATGCGAATTGGTTATTACAAAAATGTTGCCCGTTGCTTAAAAACTATTTATGCATTTGTTTATTCTGACTATAACAATTACGTCATCTTGTAATCAATTGGAAATATGATAATATATTAAAGGATGGAAAGTGTAAACTGTGTTTCAATCTATAGTTCAAACCCAGACCTGATTCTTGGAGAGTTTGAACGGAGTTTCTCTCCCTTAGACAAATGTTACCGGAAAAAGATAAATGACGTAACTTTCTTTTTTCTCATAGGTAATGTGAAGTTATCTAAATCGTTGCTGCAATTCGACTGATATGCTGACTGTTTAATTACCGAATTCAGGCACGGTGGATTAGTTTGCCATCAGAACCTACATCAACGGTCCATAGTCATCTATGTTAAGGAGGCCCTGCATGCATGCATCGAATAATAGCGATCGTTTTTGCCGGGTAAGCATTCTTGACAGGTTCTCGCGGCGTACTGGAGATGTCTTTCCACAGCTTCCCACACACGGCACTCTGGAGTCAGAAGTGGCAGTCCTCTAATACAGCCACTCTGCGTACTATAACTTTGTGTTAGATTATGTTACCTCCCCTTTTGTGAATAATGCCAGCATCAGAGAGCGTATTCGCCTGTCATAGTGGTGGTGCCAATGTGTCATTTACTTCTACATCTATCTATATCTATATGGATACTCTACAAATCACATTCAAGTGCCTGGCAGAGGGTTCATCGAACCACCTTCACAGTTCTCTATTATTCCAATCTCGCATAGCGCGCGGAAAGAATGAACACCTATATCTTTCCGTACGAAATCCGATTTCCCTTATTTTATCGTGGTGATCATTCATCCCTATGTAGGTCGGTGTCAACAAAATATTTTCGCATTCGGAGGAGAAAGTTGGTAATTGAAATTTTCTTCTAATGGTTTCCAGCGCAAATCCTGTATCATTTCTTTGACACTCTCTCCCATACTTCGCGATAATACAAAACGTGCTGCCTTTCTTTGTACTTTTTCGATGTACTCCGTCAGTCCTATCTGGTAAGGATCCCACACCGAGCAGCAGTATTCTAAAAGAGGACGGACAAGCGTAGTGTAAGAAGTCTCCTTAGTAGGTCTGTTGCATTTTCTGAGTGTCCTGCCAATAAAACGAAGTCTTTGGTTAGCCTTCCCCACAACATTTTCAATGTGTTCCTTCCAATTTAAGTCACATAACGGAGGCGATATTCTATAAGCATGCAATTTCACTCCGGAAATCCAGAAATACGTAATTGATCTAAAATCCCTTGTCAATAGCACTCAACACTTAATATGAATAAAGAGATAATTGTGTCTCACAAGAACGATGTTTTCTGAACCCATGTTGACTGTGTGTCAATAAACCGTTTTCTTCGAGGTAATTCATAATTTTCGAACACATTATACGTTCTAAAATCCTGCTGTTTATCGACGTTAACGATATTGGCCTGTAATTTAGTGGATTACTCCTACTACCTTTCTTGAATATTGGTGTGACCTGTGCAACTTTCCAGTCTATGGGTACGGATCTTTCGTCGAGCCAACGGTTGTATATGATTCTTAAGTATGGAGTATGGAGCTAAAACATCAGCATACTCCGAAAGGAACCTGACTGGTTTACAGTCTGGATCAGAAAACTTGCTTTTATTAAGTGATTTAAGTTGCTTCACTACTCCGAGGATATTTACTTCTACATATGTTGGCAGCTGTTCTCGATTCGAATTCTGGAATATTTATTCGTCTTCTTTTGTGAAGGCATTTCGGAAGGCTGTGTTTAGTAACTCTGCTTTGGCAGCACTGTCTTCGGTAGTATCTCCATTGCTATCGCCCGGAGAGGGCATTGATTGTTTCTTGCCGCTAACATACTTCAGTTTGTTACCACGTGCATGCGCGTACACGAGCGCGCGCATGTGTGTGTGTGTGTGTGTGATGCCGGAGAAACGGAAAGTGTGTAATGGAGGAGATGGGGAGAAGGTAGGAAGAGGAGAGGGGAAGTTCGGATCTGGTGTCATGCGAGAACGGCATCTGTCTTCGGAATATGAAATTTTGGACGTCAGTGTCGCTCCTAACGACCACGGGCAGCGCTACAGCCGGAGCTGGCGAGGCGGCGGTAATTGACGTCTCCTTCCTCGCAGGAGTACGACCGTAAACGCTGCCGTCTGCGTTGAGTCGCTGTTAGTAAGCGGCAGGGGAAACTAATTAGTTTATGCCACGTCAGCAATTAGCTCTGAGCGGCCGCAGCAGTACCTGACAGGCGGAAAAAGACTCTGCCCCTCTGTTCCTTTGGTCAGTCGGCGGCCTTCACGAAGCACTTTGTCTGTAATTTGTAAGGATGCACGCGAGTACACACACACACACATACACACACACACACACACACACACACACACACACACACATCATTATGGACTATGTCCCACGTATTATAATGTCCAGGGGACCATCATAAACCGCAGTGACTTCAGTGTAATTATTGTTTTTGGATAAAAATGTCACATCTGTACACCTCATTCCGTACTTCTTACAGTTAGCTTCTGTACCACACTGAAGTCATTCCTGATATGTATGATCCAAATTTCATCGAGCTATGTTACTTGGCAGTGACAGATGATGCGAAAATTACTTCCATCTTGAAGTTTTGCACACCAGTGGATATTGTGTTAGTATTGTTCTCTACGCTATTACAACTGATCACCTTAAGGGGGGTAGGATGTCAAACGGGCCGACTTGGAGCAGGAGAGGCATCACAGGACATTTTAATTTCCACTGTCCTTTTACAAGTAAATTCATAAAACTTTGTCAGCATGACCAGGAAGGATTCAGGATTCACACTCATTGCAGTGGAAGTTCGAAAACGTAACAAAATAAATTTTTTTTACGTCCGAAATTTCATCATTTTTTCATAGGACATTTTAATTTCCACTGTCTATACTTTTACAAGTAAATTCATAAAACTTTGTCAGCATGACCAGGAAGGATTCAGGATTCACACTCATTGCAGTGGAAGTTCGAAAACATAACAAAATAAATTTTTTTACGTCCGAAATTTCATCATTTTTTCACTTACTTGTTGCTATGTATGGAGTATGGAGCTAAAACATCAGCATACTCCGAAAGAAACCTAACTGGTATACAGTCTGGATCAGAAAACTTGCTTTTATTAAGTGATTTAAGTTGCTTAACTACTCCGAGGAAACTACTTCGATAGTTTTGCACAGCATACATACCATACTCACAGGTGTATGAAACTCTAGAATTTATTTAATTTATGAAAAACGAATGAACTGTCATATTTTAAACTTCAAGTTTAGAAAAAACACAAATTTTATAGTTAATTACCTCAATTTTTACCACAGTTTTTAATAGATATGGAAAATTCTAGAGTTTTATACACCTTTAAGTATGGTTTGTATTATGTGCAAAATTCATCGAAGAATCTCTCTTACTTATAAAGAAAAGTGTAAATAAAGCAACAAATACTGCCATTAGTAAGTGAAAAAAATGATGAAATTTCACACGTAAAAAAAAATTTATTTCGTTATGTTTTCGAACTTCCACTCCTATGAGTGTGAATTTTGAATCCTTCCTGGTCATGCTGACAAAGTTTCATGAATTTATTTGTAACAGTACAGACAGTGGAAATTAAAATGTCCTGTGGTGCCTCTCCTGCTCCAAGTCGGCCCGTTTGACGTCCTACCCGCCTTAAAAAGGGTTGCATCCCAAAGGACAAAGCATACTGCGAACATCGTTGACAGGCATGTAGACACTACCACATATACGAAATGACTGCAATTCCATCTTTGAAGGACCAACATTTGTTGCAGTGTCCGGTCACAAAACGTACGTGTTAGTATGGCGTCAGACCCCCTCGATTGTGAATATGGGCGTCCAGATGTCGCGGCATGGAGCTGTACAGATCTCGGATGTAGTCCTGTGATCCATTGGTCCTCAGTACACAGTGCCCGCAGATTGGTGAATGGAGTCCTGATGACATTAGCACCCCACACGTTCTCAATTGGGGAGAGATCTGGCGATGGGGCTGGCCATGGCAGTATATCTACAGCTGCGACGCATACTTGGGAGGTGGCGACGGTATGGGGACGAGTTTTCTCCCGTTGAGATAGGGCATGGTCATTGGCGTTACTAATGGCACACCCACCGATTTCATGACCTCTCCCAGGTGCCGTGAGGCTGTCACGTAGTCCAATAGGAGCATAAAAGAACAAAGTGAAGCATAAGACGTCGCTCCCAACACCATCACACTAGGCTGGCAGGACGTGTTATTGGAGACCACAAATCGCTCTTCGTGGTGCTCTCCACTGCGAACCCACACGCGGACTCGGCGGCCGTCGCCTCCAAAGCAGAAGCAGGAAATGTCACAGTAAATTACCCACTGACAGTCCGCAGGGCCGCATGTCCTTTCTTGACGACAAGGGGCGAGTCGTGCATGGCGATACTGTGGTGTGAGTGGCAGGCATCGTAACTGCCGACATGAGACCAATCCTAAGTCTTGATCCGCCTGCCTTTGGTACTAGCATTTTTGGGATGTTGCAGAGACGGCAGGCCAACTCTCTCAATGGACCCTATCATTGCTGTTCGATCTCTTAGCTCGTTGCGGATAATCCTTCAGCTGTTCCTCCTTGTGGTGCGTGTAGGACGCCTAGATCCTACATGCCGTTCATGCGTGCCTTCCCATATCCATTGCCGCCAACAACGGCGCGTATGGTTCGATACGACGATAGAACAACCCAGTCTTCCGTAGCTCCAAGACGTGGTCAAACTCGTATGTAGCTGGGCAGACCGCTGTCCAACATGTTGCCTGGAAATAGTATACATTTGGGCGACGCTTCAGTGACGCTGCCCGCTGTCATACTGGTCGGCACGGTCGTTTCGGAGCCTCTTATATCGACCGATGGGCATGACGTCACGGCCACACTACCGCTCCCCGAGTGCTTGGCGGACCGTGCTAATGTAATCATTGCCGTAGCGGTGGTCCGCAAGCTATGCAACCAATTCGCAGAGAAACGGTCACTTCCTTTGGGTACAGCTCTTTTTACGACGCCCAGTATATCTCCACTTTGTTGATGGTTGATGATTAGGGGTAAGGTCGGCTGAATCGGGTGAAAATTTGTTACAGCCCCAAAAAAAAATATTTGTAATTCCTTACCAACCATAATCCTTCACACAGTTTCACTTATTTTATCTGCAGAATTGGCTGGATGACTCAATTCGTCTTCTTGAACTATGGTGAATCAGGTCATCAGTCTAGTGAATCATGTCAGAACAACGATGTATATATTAAGTTACAATAACAACAACTTTTCCACAAAAAAATTCTTCCCTACTGCAGCGACAAATTTCTCATCATACCATTCTCTGACGTTGCCTCGACACAGAATTCATTTATCAAATTTTGGTAATACTAGTTGGTCGTAGTTTTTAAATTGTACATTTACCTGCATCTGTTTCTTTGGAAGATTCTAATGATTCGTCCTGTAAGTGTGGTCTCTTATTAGCCTGAAATTTCTTGGAACAGTGTGACTGAGAAGACGTTCTTATTTTCTTCTACAACATCTATCGGATTCCATTCATGTTTTCTGCGAAGGTAAGAAGTACTGTTTTCGGATTCCTGGCTGAAGATTTTGTTGTAAGCTTCAATGGAGACTGCAAGAAGTCGTGGAATGAGACAGGAGAATTATCATGAAGTAGACTTGCGGGAGGTGACACAGGCTGAAGCTCAATTTCCTATGGTGTGTTTTCTTTGTAAGACGATGTACTAGCTGGCAAGACCTTGTGTTCAGCCACGGCATTTTCATTCATTAGAAAGGAAACTCGTCCAACAAAATCAATTTTCTACAACAGCTGATGTCGTAATTTACATCCACGCAGTCCTGGAAATGTTTCCAAATCTTAGTTTGTTGATCTTCGTTGCCCTTTTTGTGTTACGAATGAAATTCATAATTCACTATCGTAGCACGATTTTAGCGGCTTAAAATGATCTGCCACATGACTGCAGGCTTGTATGGATTGCTTAGTACACGATACTTACTTTATTTTCTTCTCTGTTCTGGAGCGGCTGTAAAGTTTCATTAGACATATGCCCATAAACAAGAGAGATGCGGTGTCCAGGAACAAGGTGAGATTGAGGATGTTTCAGCTGCGTTAGAAATCTGTCTTCACTAACACATTCGGATTCTTTAATTGTCATCAGCAATCCATTGGAAAAATGGCACGATATTCAGATAAATTTTGTACCTTTTAATGTAGCCATAGGCGTGACAAAACGTCTTGTGGTATTACCGAAATTTCAGATAGTGACTTGTTGGCTGTTTCTACGCAAGTCGGTGCATAAACCGCTTTGTTTCCTTTTTCAGTGAAACTTCTCTCGTTTTCTTGTCGTTCATTTGACAACCTTATTCATCTGCATGTAGGTCAGCTGAGATTTGTTCTGCAAATCAATATCCTCCACAGTTTAGGGAAAAGAATTCACACATATCGGTTAAGACCATTGCGTTTTGCTAAGACAGTCCTGATTTTCTCAGACAAAATTTTGGATTTTGTCCTCTGAGCCATTTTAGCCATTCTCTTAACGTTTTGTTGGAATCTGAGAAGGTATATATTATTTTGTAGGATTCTGCGAACTACAGTCCTCCTAAGATTATTTGAATACAGACACATAACTTCAGGATTCCGATCCGTAGCAATGACTTTTGCCCTGGGATATAACGAACAGCAGGAGGTTTGCTGAACTGACGCAGTTCAGTTTCCGACCCGATTCAGCTTTTCTTTCGCTGACCTTTTAATTGAGGCTTCTGCCTGTATAAACCTCTACAGTACGTATTCTTATCTCTTTACGATGGTTGGATTTTTATCTTGTTCCACCGAGGCGAATAACATTTTTTTGATTGCTTTTCTTATATCCTCTGTCTTAAAACAGCCTATATTTCAAGATAATCCTGAAGTTGTCTTTGTCATTTGTAAATTTCATAGAATATATTTACCTATTTTGGAGTTCTATCTGTCTATTAAAAAAAAAGGATTAGTTGTTTTAGACTCCCTTCGTCACCAAGTTGACAACTGTACGGAAGGCTTTCTTGGCCAAAGCATATTGCTACTCATGCGAATCGAATTAAAAAACCGCTGAAAGTCAACTATGTGCGTTTTTCTAGGGATTAAGTCTTCGCTCATCCTGAACAGCAGTGTATTTTTTTAGCACACAGGTGGGCAACTGGCAGCTCGCTGGCCGGTTCAGGAACACAACTGATTTCAATTTATGCCTCGGAAAAAAATTCGTGGTTCGCATTGTACTCTGCCCGGGATGCATTTTCGGATATTTCCACCGACGCCTCTGGTTTGCAGCTGATGATGCAGACAAGTGAAAGTTACGCTTGCTCCGCGCTTGTGCGATGCCATTTCACCGTCGCTGGATTTGAACAACAAAGAGAAAGACTTTTTCCAGTCTGGACGCGAAGTAATGGCCCATCTGCTCATGTGCCTACGGAGTGTGCAGGAAACAGCCCAATACCTCGGAGCACAGCAGTGCATTATTTACTGCTTACGCTACACAGTGATAGATCGCAGATGTTGGTAGGTGACTAGAGCACGAAAATTACCGACTACTCACGGAATGTGCCGATGAGAACCATAAGCTGGATAACAAAGTAGTTGTCTGTGCTAGTTGTTTGTTAATTTCGTGCAAATGTTTCCGTGCGTCTTTGCTGAGTCTATTCGCAAAATTTCTTGCATTAAGAAGAGAAAGTACATTCTGAATGTCCCAAATTCCAGGAGAAATCGACGGAGTATTATTGCTTTGCGAGGTACAAAGATAAAACTGTTTGAATGTTCCGTAATGAATCACTATCTGCAGTGAAGGGATATAACACGAAAAACCACTTTTCTAAAGTTCACATTACTCAACAACAGGAAATTGCGGAGAGACATAATTAAAATAATAATTTTAGAATTTAAAAAACCGTCGTTGACTGTCGTACACATTATCTGTGGCATCGCCCAAGTAATTGGTATTAGGTAAGGAGGTTTTTTTCCTTAATTGAGGAGTACCAATGCCATTAAACAGTGTTTTCATTTCCAGTCGTTGCCATATTTCACAGTTTTTCGATTTCCTCTACGTGTCATCAATTTTACTGTTTTCTGGATTGCCAGAAGCCGGGTTTGTTCTGAACACGACCACTTGCTCATCAGGTGCTTCGTGACTGTGCAGATTAGACTCATGCTAATTGTGTCACCTCACATCACGTAAAATGATAGTTACCCCCATGAAGCTAATAGGTTACTTGGAAAATCAACTGCTGTGCCCACTGGAAACGTTATTTTATAAGATATTGAACTATTTCATATGGTTGGAGGACCGGGGCATTTAAATTGAATAATTTACTTTAATAGTCACTGAATGACAGTGTTTGATCCGCTACACGTAAGTTTATTAAAATCATATACAGTTTACATCAAACACATTAACGTAGAGTTTGCAAACAACTTGGGAACGAATTTCACATAAATAAATTAAAACAATGATCAGAAATAGGAATGGTTATTAGGATCGCCACCAGTACAGTGACGGAAAATTACGGTTGACATGGTGTCCAGAACCATGAAGTACTCGAATCCGCGAATGTAGAACTTTATAATTACATAAATAAAAGAGTATGAATCCGAAGAGAGCACACAACAGATCAACAAACAAAGGAAGGAAGAGCGAGAATCATCGCCAGACGGGCGAACTTCTCTGAATCAAGTCAAATCAAGTCAATACCGAAACTAAGCATGAATGCTTACGGAAAAGGTCCTCTTCGAAACAGGTCTCAGACTGCGGAAGATATTTACACTAGCGCGTGAAAACTATGAAAGACTATGAAAACTGAAAGTGGAGAAACGCCTCTCCCTCCACTGTTTAATGATAACCGAAGTCGGGAGTGAGCACTGCAGATACGGCCTTACCGTGACTGTGGTTGAGATCGCTGCAGACGAGTCACTGTGCTCCTTGCTGCGATGGATGCTAACTGTTGCTGGCCTGGGCCGTTGTGGTGCGATGGCCAGTGGTGGATCTCACCATCTTTCTAATGACCAGTTGTGGAAGCCAGTAATTGGCATAAGGTCGAAGTCGAGAAAAACGCGTGCAAGCGCGGAATCCGAAGCAGAATGAGCATCCGAATAAGAATACGAAATAGAACGCCTCTCTAAATTTTCTGCTAGCCTTCCTCAATACCTCTGAAAGACATCTAGCACAATCTTCCTAGCCAATGCCAGAAAGGGTCTAATTGCTCTTCCAATGAGGGAACTGCAAGTCCATTCGGTGGCTCCTACCATCGCGTAAAAGATGAAAACAGAGTGTCGCCCCGTTCTCATGACCAGAATTATTTGTCGAATATTCTGGAAATGTTGTAGACCTCTGCTGAGTGTTGCCATGGAAAAGATAGGATTAGATAACTTGTGGTAACGGTGTCTAGAGACGAAAACACGGTGGGATAGCGGCCAGTGGACAGTTGAGGTTCCCACCGAAGATTGCCAACAAGCACAGTTCTCACCCCTGACTTTATGCGCCAGGAGCTCTGCAGTCGCTTCACATGATGCGGTAGCAAAAAATGTTCAGATGTGTGTGAAATCTTATGGGACTTAACTGCTAAGGTCATCACACACTACGTAACCTAAATTATCCTAAGGACAAACACACACACCCATGGCCGAGGGAGGACTCGAACCTCCGCCGGGACCAGACGCACAGTCCATGACAGCAGCGCCTTGATGTGGTAACCCGCGAGCTATAGTAAATATGTGATCCAGGCCCGTCGGTCACCAATTTTTGCCCTTGTCTGGTTTAGCACATTGTCTACCGATTCGACTTTGAATTATTGTCTTCGTCTTTTTTGTGGTTTACAACTGGTCATACCTGGTCATACATGGTCATACATGTGACAGATTAGTTTAGAACCAGTAAACCCCTCATGCTTTTGTGTCGTGCATAGTTTATTTCCGTACGTTTAAAGTAAGTTACCAATCTTTGCACCGTTCTGAAATCTTACCGAAATTTCTGTAGCTTTTTTCAGACCACCATAGCTAGTCCCAAGCCCGGTTGAGAACGGAGGAGGGAGAGGAGTAACATCTCGTTAAAAAAAAACCTTGGTTCACCTGGCCCGGGTGATAGTACCTCGTGAGGGCCCCTTGCCAGAGATACGGTGAAGACCTCAACGGCAGCGAAGGCGGATAAGATGGGCTTCGGCACGGCGGAGCTGGCGGAAGAGGCACCTTTTCTCTTTGGGTACAAAAAGAGTACAAGTAGCGACTGAACCCCAGAGGGGCGGATACAAACAGCGTCTGACTCATGGTGAGCGGCTGACTTTAGGCTGGGCATCCTACTGCCTATGTGGAAAGTAACGGGAAACTACCACATTACATTCCCAAGCAGTGCATGGTATGTCTCTCCATGGGAAAGATTTCGGAGTTAAAACTTCCCCTCATTCGGATCTCCGGGAGGGGAACACATTGAGGGTAGACATATTTGAAAGGAAGAAAGGGGCAGTGAAGGGAGGAAAGATAGGGATTGGAACATGGAACTTTTGCAAGCAGGAAAGCTAGAGAATGCAAAACAGGATATGAGAAGGAACAGATTAGATGCTCTCGGTTTGTGTGAAATGAGATGGGAAGAGAATGGGGAGATAGAAAGTGGAGATTATAAACTCTTTTACCCAGGGGAAATCAAGAGTGGTGAAAATGGAGTAGGAATATTGATAGGGCAAAAGTTGAAAAATAAGGTAATGAAGGCACAATATATTGATGGAAGACTGATGAGGATACGACTGAAGGGTAGTTCAAAAGATTTGGTATTAATATAGGTATATATGCCTACCAGCCAGCACAGAGATGAGGAAGTGAAAGAATATTATGAGAAAATACAAGAACTCATCGAGAAAGAGAAATGCCTGCATTATCATCATGGGGGACTGGAATGCAGTGGTGGGTGAAGGAAGAGATGAAGATACAGTAGGAAAATTTGGATTAGGAATAAGAAATGAGAGAGGTGAACGACTAATTAGTTTCTGTGAAGAAAATTCATTAGCAGTGGGTAACACACTATTTGCACACCACAAAAGGAGACGTTACACATGGATATCAAATTTGAATAAGGAGAGATATCAGCTGGACTGCATCCTGATACAAAAAAGGTTTAGGAACTGTTTGAAAAATGCTAAAGCTTATCCATAAGTGGATATAAATTCAGACCAGAACCTAGTGATGGGAGAAATACAAGTGAAGTTGAAAAAAGTCTGGAGAGGTAAAGCAAAGGAAAGACTAAACATAGAAAGACTCAAAGAGGTAGGAAAGGCATCAGATTTGGAGAACAGATATATGGAAAAATGGCAAAGAGGTAGTGTTGATGAAAGTGTTAATGACAAGTGCATAAAAATGAGGGAAGGACTCATGGACTGTGCCAAAGAAGTACTAGGAATTAGAGTATCCCAAAGCACCAGGAAAGAATGGATAACAGAAAACACGTTGAAAAAGATGGAAGAGTGCAGAAAGTGGAAAAGTGTAGAAACTGAAGAAGGCAAAAAGAGGTACAGGAAACTGAATAATGTATTAAGAAGAGAAACTGAAGAAGCAAGAGAAAAATGGATGAAACAGAAATGCGACGAAATAGAGAAAATGGAGAGGGAAAGTATGAAATGATGTATAGACTGGCTAGTGAGATAGTTTTTGAACGTAAAAGAAAGAGGAATAACATGGAAATAGAAGGTACTCTAGCAGAAGAACCACAGGAGGTTTTGAACAGATGGAAAGAATACATTGAATGTCTGTATAAAGAGGATGAAATGCAAAGCGAAATTAAGGTTGAAGAAGAGCAGTATATACCGGAAGATGGAAAGGGATTTACCATCTTGGAAGCAGAAGTAGAAAAGGCGCTGAAGGAGATGAAGAATAGGAAGGCATGTGGAATAGAGGATTTGCCAGCAGAACTGTTGAAGAGTCTGGGAAACAAGGCCAGAAAAGAAATACTATACCTCTGTAACGAGATATATGACAAAGGGGAATGGCCTGAGGACTTCGCTGCAACAGTTATGATACCAATAGAGAAAAAGAGAAGTACTAAAAACATGTGAAGAGCACTGGACCATCAGTCTACTTTCTCATGCAGCTAAAGTCTTGCTGAGAGTGTTGAACAGAAGGTTATATGGCAAGCTAGATGGAGGGATTGCAGAGGAGCAGTTCGGATTTAGAAGAGGAAAAGAGCAAGAGATGCTATTGGCCTGCTAAGAACTATAGGGGATAGATATATGGAAAAGGGCAGAGAAATCTTTGCTGTCATTATAGATTTAGAAAAGGCTTTTGACAGAGTTCAGTGGAGCAAGCTGATGGATACATTGAAGAGGGAAGGAATAGATTGGAAAGAGAGACGACTGACACAGAATCTATATTTACACCAGAAAGTAAGGATAAGGATTGGAAATGAAACGTCAGAAGGAAGCAGCATTGGACGAGGTGTTAGACAAGGTTGTTGCCGTTCCCCACTGTTGTTTAACGTATACCTTGAAGAGATTATTGAGAAAAGTTTAGGTGGGAAAAGAGCATTATGTATTGGTGGAAAGAGAATAGAATGTATAAGATTTGCTGATGACATGGTATTAGTGGCAGAAAGTGAGCGGACAGTGAATAACATGCTCAAAGATCTGAATGAAGCTTGTGGGGAATATGGGATGCAAATAAACACAGCAAAAACAAAGATTATGGTCATCAGTCGAAGACGCAGACTGTCCAGTATTAAAATAGGACAATCTACCATTAGGCAAGTAAGTCAATTTAAATATCTCGGAAGCACAATAACTGAAGACTTAAGATGTCACCAGGAGGTGAAAACTCGAATTGCCATAGTAAAGGAGGCATTCAACAGAAAGAGGAAACTCTTATGTGGGAAATTAGATAAAGGACTAAGGAAAAGGCTTGGCAAATGTTTTGTCTGGAGTGTGGCACAATATGGGGCAGAAACATGGACACTGAGACGAGAGGATGAAAAAAGGTTAGAAGCATTTGAGATGTGGATGTGGAGGAGAATGGAGAGAATAAGCAGGATGGAAAGAGTGAGTAATGAAAGAGTATTGGAAAGGGTTGGTCAGAGAAGATGTCTGCTGAAGGTTGTAAGAGAAAGGAAAACGAACTGGTTAGGACATTCAATGAGAAGGGAGTGCTTGCTAGTAGATGCTTTGGAAGGATTGGTTTGTGGGAGAAGACTGAGAGGAAGAAGGAGATACAAGGTGATAGACGACATAAAGGGAAGAGGAAATTATGCAGACCTGAATACGATGGCAGAAGACCGGACAGCCTGGAGAACTACCATGTGAAAACCTGCCTTTAGGCAGAACACTGATGATGATGATGATTTCAGACAGAAACTCGTTATACAGGGTGCCTCTCCTAATTGTGGTCAGGTGCATTTTCTCTGGTGTTTCGGCGGATATTTGCAATTTCTTTTTTGTAGCCTGTATCAGGAGATAGCCACAACAAATATAGACCATCACGTCTCTCATGCGACGCCCAGTGTCAATGGAAAGCTTCGGTTTGTTTCCTGTTAAAGCAAAATGATTTTAAAGCCTATTCTACGGAGTCGTCCCAAGTGAGTCTAGCGCGATATCCATATCTTCGATGTATGTTAAGAGGGACTGTAAAACTCGAAGAATAACGAGTACTCCAGCAGCGATAGCTCCGCCCTGGTCCAAGCTGACTGCTACCGCCATTTTGAAGCGCTGCTTAGTCGCTGCTACAGTACTGATTATTATTCGTGTTTTACTGTTTCTGTTAATAGATATCAATAAAACGAATAACGCACTAGACTAATCTGAGACCCCTCTCTCGAATGGGCAGGCAACATTCCCCTTTAAAAATACTTATATTTGTAATGGAAAACAAACTGACGCTTTCGATCGACACTCGGTGTCGTATGAAAGATGTGATGAACAGGATATGTTTGGGCTAACTCCAGCTACATGTTACGAAGACGAAAATGTGCATATCTGGCGAAACACCAGAGAAAATGCGTCTGACGACACACAGGAAAGACGCACAGTAGATTAATGTATCACTTGCAGAAAAGTCTAAGGTTGCTCTTGATATTTTCTGTCAGGTTGTTGACATACGACGTGAACAGCAAGGGTCAAGCCGGCCGTTGTGGCCGAGCGGTTCTAGGTGCTTCAGTCCGGAACCGCGCTGCTGCTACGATCGCAGGTTCGAATCCTGCCTCGGGCATGGATGTGTGTGATGTCTTTAGGTTAGTTAGGTTTAAGTAGTTCTAAGTCTCGGGGATTGATGACGTCAGATGTTAAATTCCATACTGCTCAGAGCCATTTGAACCAATTTTTTTTATAAAGGTCACTTCACACTTTCCTGGGGCGCAGTTGAGGTTACTTTCACTCCTGTCGGTGAGTCTGCGTCCAGAATAACGTGATACGCTTTACCTACCATGAAATCCACAATCCAGTCATAAATTTTACTTCATAGCCCACAAAATCGCACTTATGTTAACCAACGTTTGTTTAGTGCTGAGCGAAGTGCTTTTCCGAAATTAAGAAACAGTGCATGCGAATGACTTCTTCGATCCATGGACTTCATGCAAGTTGAGATCTGCTGGGAGACGTGGTCGGTTGGTTGGTTTGGAGAGTAAAGGGAACTACAGGGTAATCAGTCCCTTGAGTGACGTGGAGGACATCATTCTGTTAAGGACAGCTCATTATGTTTGAGCTTAGAATACATTCAAGGATTCTGCTTCAGAAAAAAGTCAACGACAGTGGACGGTAGTTTTGTGGATCTATTCCTTTACCATTCTTGTAGTGTGATGTTCCAATCAGTGGGCACAATTTCTTGTTAAAGGAATATGTGGTTTATTTAAAGTGGAGTTAATTCAGTTGCAAATTCTGCATATAACATGACATGGACCAAATTGGGCTCTGGAGAAGTGATTAATTTTAGTGATTTTAGCGGTTTCTCACAGTCAGTGACACGAATGTGATTCTGCAACGGCATGAGAAATAAAGTGGAACCGTACAGCTCGGTCTTCCTTAGTAATGGAACATATGAATGTGGTATCCGGTAGTTCTGCGTTTCCTTTACTACGCTCAATTTCAGTTCATCCGCCATCCATGAGGATGTGGTGCTGTGTATGCCAAAATTCTTAGCGCACTGCGTTCCGGTCGAGTTCCGTACGATAGTCGACTTGCGTTATTTTTAAGTAATTCCTTTAATATATTAGATTTAAGTGGTAAACAAGTTAGCCTGTATCATCTGTCGTTAAGTAGTCTGATCTACGTACCACTCTATTAACGGCATTGAAATTATTACATTTAATTGCGACATAAGGTGTTCTTGTATATTATGGGTGAGTACTTGGGAAGAGAGTAATAAAGTTGATTAACAACAGTTTTACTAAATATGATCGGTGAAGGAAATTATTAGAAGAAAAATCAGAAGACTATTAATGAATATCTCTGAAGAATATACTTTAAGTACACTGTCATGAGCAGTGAAACAATTTTGCGGTGATTATGATACGTTTAGGCTATCTCTTCTTTTGTGCCAGTCAATCAGGCTTCAACAGGCTGCCAGTCACACTCGTGAACTCAGTACACAAAAGACCAATCAACCGATTCTGTGTTCAGTTAGAATCCATCACAATCGTACAACAGTTAAGTTGATAATTATTCATACAGCTATGTACTAATTCAGCCGAAATGTCATCATCAACACAAAAATTGAATTACATTCATATAATTAAAAATGGTCCAGGTGATTTTCAAGATTGTAAAAAAAACAGTGTGTTTCTCAATATGGCATCTATACATTGGAAACACCGTCACAGTGAGATTACAATTCAACGAACTATAATCCACTGAGGATTTTTTTTATAAGTATCGCTTCATCAGAATGTTGTTGGAGGAAAAGATGGAGTGAGAAAAGCTATTTTCAGGTATACTAATTTGTTTGTCGTCGGTCACTATGATTTAAATTAAGGTTGTATTGATTCGTAGTTACATTCATCAAAAACATAAACAGTAATATGCTAACAATTTCTAAGTTACTCTGGATCACCAACATGATAATATTCAAGTTAATGAAAATTGTATTCGTGTAGAAGGCACCAGAATGCTCTGTGAAAAACTGAGATTTATGTGCAAATCACTTTCCGAAGTCTAGGCAACTCACAAAATAGCACATACTGGATAGTATCAACCTTAGATCCCAGTATGATAAAGAAATAACAATAAAATGTCGTTAAAAGCTGCAACACGGACTCTCAACTTGTGAGCAATGCGTTGCTAAGACAAACGCAAGCGCTAAATGCGACCCTTACTCGAAAATCGCTAAAGACATGCACGCTGCAGCCGTGCTCCGAACAGCAACCCTACCAACGAACGAAACAGGAGCAGCCGCCTTGTGATCCACCAGAAATAGACACCGCCATACCCCTGGCGATCGTTTGTACCCGGATCAGAATAACAAAGTGATTGACGTCTAGCTCTTTACAGGGCTGCCACCATTGCAAGAGCCAATCAGAGAACGCGCTTGGCTGCACATCCTGTTCCGTTCACCGTTGTGGAATCTCACTGCAACTGCAGGGTTGTGGTTACCATAGCCAGTTACAGACAGTGCTCGCGGCCGGTAACGTACACAGTTGCGGTCCGTTTCGTCTTGTCCTTTGTTTCTCTGTGTAGCGAGTTTATTGTGCGCCACAGAATGTTTGAAACTTGTAGTTAAAGTGTGCCAAGATGTTTGGGCATTAAACGGAAAGTTCATCGGTCTGCCCATGTTTTGCGTGGTCAGACACGTGAGTTTGTGTGCTCAGTGAGGGAGTATTTTGAGGAGGAGAGAGACAACGGTGCAACTCTGTTGCCTCTAACGAGGGTAGTCGAAAGAACTGCAGGCGCTTTGAAGCTAATACTGTCATGAAAATTTGTAATGAGAAATACTGTGCAGAAGGGAAGAGCTTGGTTCATCCAAATTGCGGAAACCCGGAAAGAAGAGAAGGTCAGAATCACGTGTAACAAACATAAATTGTTTTCAGAAAGATGCTGTTCATGGCCACATGCATGGATGTTAAGAGGAAGAAGAACATCCAACCGTAAAAAGGCAGTGTGTTTTTCTTCGGAAGACAGAGTTATACAGTTGCAGCTACACCTCATTGTTAACAGTTGCAAGAGCCTTCGGTTTTCGGTACAAAACAAACAAAAAATGAACGGAAAATTATAATGGACATCGCAGCGTGGAGTTGTCGATTTTTATGAAATATCGTTAAAGTGGCGTTTGAAGACGTTGCGTGGCTCGACAAAACCTGTATAAACGCCGGACAGTTGGTATCATACCTGGCAGTTCTTGCTATTACCGTGAGAAAGGGAGCAAGAATTATTATCTTACATGCTGAAACTGCATCTGGTTCCGCAACTATCTGTCTCCTCGTTTACAAATCGACGGAAACAAAAGACTGTCACTAGAAGATGACCCACGACATTTTTCTAAAGTGGGTCAACTATACAAAACTTAAATCGTCCTTCTATCATTGTGATGGATAATTCTCCACACCATTCAGTTACTAAACATAACTACGGTCGCAGGTTCGGATCCTGCCTCGGGTATGGATGTGTGTGATGTCCTTAGCTTAGTTAGGTTTAAGTAGTTCTAAGTTTTAAGGGACAGATGCCCTCAGATGTTAAGTCCCATAGTGCTCAGAGCCATTTACTAAACATACTGCTCGAACGTGGCAATGAAAAACCCCGACGTTGTTGAATCTTTGAAATGCCACAATGTGGAAATTCAGGGCGATTTATGTTAGGCGGAGCTCATGCAAATAGTGAAAAGAAAATCCACAGTTTCAGCTGTATGTTGTGGAAGAGATATCTAAAGAAAGTGACCAAAGGGTTCTTAGGTTTCCACCACAGTACAGCCACTTCAGCTTTATTGAAATGATTTGGGCACAGATTAACATTACGTGGTAACAGACAACAAAAGCTTCACTGTGGCAGAAATTCTAAGACTGTTAGAGGAATCAGTGCCACAAGTAATGCCAGAGAAATGGAGTAATGTTTTTCACAGAAATGGTTCTTAAGGGAACATTAAGTAGCATTTACCCTATGTCATAATTTGTCTTCAGGTTTGTGTTTTTGTTTCGTATTTTTGACTGAATAGTGTGTACTGCATCTGCACAATAAATCTCATCTCATTATTAAGAAACACTCCTCTGCACGAGTGGGTCAGTCTACATGCACACTCCTGTGAATGGTAAGTGTTCAAGCAGTATATATTATTTTAATGTTGTTGGTTAGTATTTAAATGAACGATTGAGATCTATTTTAACACCCCTTGCGTATCGAATACGACAACTTAATTTGATTCATTCTGGTTATTGTAAAAGACAGTGCACTTCCTGTTGCTTTTCTTGACGTATACAAATATTAGGAATATATATCTTTTTACACACACGAGGGTGTTTGTTAAGCCAAAACGATATCATGATCTTGTAAAGCGAACAAAATATCGCACATTAAAAGGAGGCATGAGATGGTAGTCCGCTAAGGAACCGCACAGCTGTTGCTGCTACAGCCATACTACACACGCCGGCGAACCAACAATATCGCCCCCTTCCACGTTCAAATGTACACTGTCAATAACTTTGCTATCGTGATTCGTGTATACTGGACTGTCTCTAGCATACTGTTCAAAATTACCGTAGATGGGGAGGAAATTGCTAGATTTGCTACAGTGACAACCGAAAATCTCCATCTCTCTTCCAACGTACAGGGAAATCCTGCAGAGTTTTCTTCTCCAGCATTTGTTGTATTCTCTGTTATCAAATAGAATTTGGCAGCACACCGGCCCTCGCCTTGCGATTGTCGGAAAGATATCTGGGCTCAGAAGCGTACCTTGCTTCCCACGCTGTTAACACGAACATAGCGGTGGCCGTGCTCTTCTGCTTCTGTCTCCCAGACGACCAGTTGGCTTTGTCCAAGCCCCTGCGCAACACTCGTGGCTAGAACGGCTCTGAAAGACGCTTTTGTAGCACTCTGGCTTAAGAGACACTCAATGTGGCTTACTCGTGCGACCGATATCCGTGAGAACGTCTATTGGGAAACGTCTCGGAATTCCGCTATTGTCAACCAATTGCCGAAGACTTGCAGGTGCCACGCCTCGCCACATTCCATGAACTGAGGAAAACATCAACTAATATGCTAGAAATCACAGGTCCTGTTTTTCCATTCAGAAACTTTACAAGAATTCAAGATAAAATGATTATATACTTTGTCTCTTAGTGACATTTGACAAAACCAGTGTCATAATAGTTAAACCACGTTATACATGCCTATCCATTAATTTTTCTTAAGATATAGACAAAATCAAAAATCAGTTATAAAATTTATGCAAACCCAAATTCAGCAACAACGCGTCGACTGCAATGAATGATCTATGGAAAAACTTTGGAGCAACAAGGCCAGAACATTTCTGCATGTTTCTAATAGCTACGGAAAACTCAATACGAAGGAAGATTTTTTTTAAGTACATGAAGTATTCTCCTCCCATTAGCTTAAGTCTACAACAGCCTACGAAGAAACTGTGAAGATGGATGTAGATAACATGTCATCAATATAGCTACGATGAAAGGCTGTGAAAACAATATCTGTAAACAGTGACCGATTGATTTACTATTGAATGTCATTAAACCACCATATGATTAGTCACATGTCCTATTGAAGGATTGTTTTCAACAGCAGCCGTAACGTTAGTTCATTATTTTAAAACTTGACTCGGTCTACAGCCCGGAAGAATTTTATGTAAACTGGCTACAGTCGCAGAACTTACAAATTATCTCCTGTTGCTGCAGTATAATGTCTTCCATAGTAAAGTAAACCAAGAAGAAATGAGGGAAAGGGAATAAACGTTCAGTATGAGGACCGACGATGACACTGTAATAATGTTGGAGACGAAAAAGGATTTGGAAGGGAGAGAAAAGATATCTATGGGAGAAAATGATTTTAATAAAGGACCTGCTGACAGGACGCATCTTCAAAGAATAGTGAATTTGTTAAAGGAGGGAAGTGTGTGTGAGGCCAGGAAAATAGGAGGGGAAGGTGGATTGTAAGAGACGTCTGACCACCGTAAGCAGATTCAAATGGATGTAGGTTACAGCAGTTATATAGAGATGAAGAACCTTGCACAGAATAGATTAAAGTCCAGAGTGCCACAAAACCAGCCTTCGGAACGAATACAGCAATAAAAAACTCTTGTGTTCTGCGCGAGGTGAACAAGGGCTCCGTGAAAAAGTATTAGTAATATGGCGTTCTTTTCGACCTCCTTACGATACTAATTACTTTGTTTAAAATTTTATTATGATTTCTGTATTGTTAAATTCGATTTAAAATTGAAGTAATCACTAAGTAAAACAAGTTTCTCATCTCTTACAAATTTATTAGCCTTCAAAATAAACAAGGTGTTCCATCAAAGTACCGGGATTCTCAAGTCGTTGCATTAGAGGAAAAGTCTGGGAACTGCAGTTGTGGAGGTTGAAGATACTTTTTTTTCCTAAATTTCTCCAACTTTGTTCTTGCGGCTTGAATGATAGCTCCTAGTCACCTCCTTTGTATTTGACGACCTGCTTCGAAGCAACCTGGAATATATCCCCTTCTTCCCTATGTATTATTCATCAAATGTTGAATGAAGGCCTCTTTCATTTTGATAATAAAGTGACACCGTGTTCCAGCATTGTTACATGTGTGAACTAGCCACTACTTCTGAGATCTTACAGTGTTCCCTTTGTGACTCCAGTGAGCCTTCTTATTGATAGTTCGCGGCAGATTAGAACTATGTGCCTGTTAGGGACTCGCACCCAAGAAATTTGCTTTTCGTTTCCAAATGTTGTATCGGCGATACTGTCCAAGCACGGCTCTCGACACTCGTTCGCAGCTGTATTTCCATATTTACCTCTGCCCTACTTTCCACACTTCGCGAGAATTGTTCCGCTTAGCTTGTGGGTCTAGCACTTCTGAAAGAAAGGATACTGCGAAGCGATGGGTTGGCCACAGCCTAAGGAATTAATTCGAGAGTGAATTTTCTCAATGCAGCCAAGTGTTCGTTGATTTGAAACTTACTGGCAGATTAAAGCTGTGTGCCGGATCCGGACTCGAACCTTACTCTTTTACTGACAAATGCTCTACCGTCTGAGATATCCAAGCACGACTGCAGCTTTACTTTTAACTGGATCCAATCTGTCCCCTACCGAGTATCTGTTCACGACACTACGAAATATGCCCAAGTCCTTCAGACTTCCATCGCAAAAGATTAAAAATTCCTGTGAATACACGCTCCTGTATCGTGTCCACGTTCTCGATGCGAGTGGAATCAACAGTGTATTTAAATGTCGCCACAGGCAGAAAGCCATGGGGTTAAGCTCAGATGAACAGAACAGCTATGTATGGCTGTGTAAATGTTTGTCTCAGGTACTGTCGTATGAGACATAGAGTACGACATGGTTCCGTGTCGTTCACAAACCACAAATGCCGTCCTTCTGCAAGGGTAATTGTTTCGAATAGCGTGGGTAGTTTATAGTGCGGAAAATGGTGATAAACAGCACCTGTTAATTTGTTCGGTAAATCGTATGGCCGTCTGAATTTGCCACAGGTTATTTCAGCCTACAAATTGATACAAAAGTTATCCTGATGATTTTCTTCCAAGATCGATGACGAATTTTTATAGGTTAGAGAACTGAGTACTGAGATAAACACCACAAATAAAAGATAGCCAACGGGCGTCAGCAGAAAGACAGCAAACATCACTATGTAATGACTGATCTCGACGTAGGTAAAATTTCCCATACCTCAACAAGTATTTGTTTCCGGACATAGGTTTACCGGACTTTTTTTCTACTTCTCACCTTAGCCTTTAAGTATAGGAGAGACTGTTTTTGAACACGTACAGTTCAAGCGTGTCGTTGAAAGATTAAATGTTTTTAGATCATTGACCCGGCATGTCTCGAGCTATATATGTACAGCACATGGTACAAGCAAGCATCAGAAGAGTACAGGCCCCTGGTGTCACATTTAAACCTAAGTCAGGGACACGTGACTAAAGCCTGTAGTGACTACACGAAACCATGCTTCGACTTCAGTATGCGAATGTGTGTGTGGTTTTTCGATGTTTATATTGGTCGAATTTACAATATTATCTTTCGTGATTATATAGCCCTTCATTTTATTATTGAAGTTTATTTTATAGCCATTATGAGCTCCATAGTGGGAACTCTTTCCTACATAAGGTATATGAACTACCTGAAGGATTTGGATGGCGAAGTTCTTCAGTACCGTGGGCTGCTGTATTTCCCTTTTATTTCTGATGTCAACGACCTACGCTTGCATGCTGTTCTTGCAAAACCATGCATATACATTCTTATAGTCACATGTAGCATCGACATCCTTTTATTACTACGGTTACGACGATATGTCATGTACTTTTATATACTGCGATGTGTAGATCTGCCTGATGATCAATATTTGAAACTAGTTATAAATTTTACAAAAAGTACTGATACAACAGCCCTGAGCGATTTGTAGATCTGATTTCTGTATCTGTTTTTCTCTACAAAAAACACCTTTAAAGTAGGCTATAACTCCTAATAGTTGTTAGTATTATTAGGTTTGCATTTAAGACAAGATGTGTTCAACGAGCCGGAGGTGGTTCTGCGATCGACCATTTGGTACAACTGAAGTACACACTTGATAAGTTTTTATGCAACTTCTGCACCTTACAACAGAACTTGAGTTATGTTTAAAAATTTAATTTTGTGCTTTGTTTTGTCTTCAGTGATGCTTGTACTTACAGATTAAAAACAAAAATAATGCTTGGAAGTAGTACTTATGTGCAGGCCGGAAACTGAAAAAGTGTAAATAGAATCGATTTGTAGGTGGGATAATAGAAGTTGTCATAGATGGGTGATAATTAAGCTAGAATGACATTATTGTAATAAACAAATCAGTGTTTTTTTAAAGACTTGTGTTGTTTGCCTGTAGGTTCCCGAGGGCACAGCGATGCCCTTGGGAGAGAGAGCACGCATAAGTTCGAAGACCCGATGGGTGATGGCGTGCGTGGGATACCGGAGGCGGCCGGGAATCTGTAGCCCCTGGCAGCTGTTTTTGCCTCGGAAGATTCCTGCCAGCCTTCCATATGCTCCCCAGGCCGGCCGGAGACTACCGTTGTACAAGTATTCCGGATGCATCGGGCACGCACCCTCGTCCCAGGAACGGTAGGCAGCCACGCGAGGTTTTTTTTACGGAGAGGGCCCTGCCGGCTGCAGCATTTCATTCTTCTGTATCCCTGCTTTGTCCCGGAGCGTTTCGATAATGAAACTTAAACTCAGCGTTAAAAATTATTTTATTCGTTACGGGAAACAAAGCTATGATTTCCGTGTGCACTGGGCGTCGCGTGAAAGACGCGATGTACAGCAAATGTTTGAGCTGGCTCTATATACACGTTGCAAAAACGGAAGTGGAAATACCTGCCGAAACACCGAAGGAAATGTGCCTGACGATTCTTAGGAGGGGCACCATAGTTGCTTAATTTATCTATGGTCCAATGTATCATATACAACACGAGAAAATGATGTTATGCCAAAGTTACTCTGCTTTTAATAATACCATATATTAGTGTAACGCAACTAGCTTGCATTAGTAATATATTTTCTTTTAAATATCATTTATCGGGAGCGAAATCGAATGACTTAGCGCGAAAAAAAACTACATTTGATTATTTCATTATATCACTGGTTAAAAAGAACCAAAAAAAATGTATAAATCGCTTCGCTATGTATTTCCCCCTACTTATACCTCCCGTGGAGATCACGAATATAAAATTAGAGAGATTAGAGCGCGCACGGAGGCTTTCAGACAGTCGTTCTTCCCGCGAACCATACGCGACTGGAACAGGAAAGGGAGTTATGACATGGCACGTAAAGTGCCCTCCGCCACACACCGTTGGGTGGCTTGCGGAGTATAAATGTAGACGTAGACGTGTAGACGTAGACGTACTCACTGGACATCTTTTTCTTGGTTCCACATATGCAGAAATGAGAAACTAAGTTACTACAGCAAGTTTGCGCAGAAGCGATTGGAAACACACAAGCGACAGTTCTTTGCTTCAAAATGGACTTCACAGTTGTGCATAGCCACAAACCAAGGAATGGCATGATGGCACTAGGAACTCATGCGACCCAGTTTCGTCTCCAATATATTTTTTTCATTAAAGCAAGATCGTTATTATAAATATTACATTTCTGTATAATTGTGTTTATTCTTGACGACATTGGTGTACAAGAAACTATTTGCTTTGGACGAAACAATGTTTTATCAGTGTTCCACACGTGTCGTAGCACCAACACACCGAAAGCGTTGATGTGAATATTTATGATAATTAGCCAATCTGACTCAATAACTTGTTGCCGTAATCATAAACAACTTTTAAATAACTAATAACGCGTTATCGTTACAAACATCTTGTGCAATTACCCCTCTTTCGCTTAAAAAACTTATACGTAAAGCGCGTGATCTCAGGAGTCTTGTCACGGTCCATGCGGCTCCCCCCGACGGAGGTTCCAGTCCTCTCTCGGGAATGTGTGTGTGTGTGTGTGTGTGTGTGTGTGTGTGTGTGTGTGTGTGTGTGTGCGTGTGTATTGTCCTTAGCGTAAGTTAGTTTAAGTTAGATGAAGTAGTGCGCAAGCTTAGGGACCGATGACTTCAGCAGTTTGGTCCCATAAGACCTTGAAACACCATACCTCTTCTGCTGTACAGATCTATTTTGCTTTTGTTTTATTTAATGTTATAACATTGAGTATTTGTAAATGTGTGATTGAATCGATAACATAAAATTGTATACCCCTTTCTTTGTACAAACTTTGATGTCATGGTTTGGTTCAATGCAAAGTAGTGTATCTGTACTGTAAATGCTTTGTCCCATTTGGAGGGAACAAAACTTACTGTATATGATTGTAATTTTGTGTGAATAATTTTTTTTTGAAGAGATGTCAATATGTGTAAATGTTTTGTTTTATTTAATGTATTTGGTTGCTGTTATGTAAATTTCTGATCCTCACTTAAGGCTCTTAGTTATTCTGTATGTAAAAGGTGTAGTGGTTCCCCTCGGGAACGGAACTGTGTAGCGCGCGCAAATTGTGGTTGGCCTAGGTGTAAAAGGTGGAACTGATGGTCAGTCGGGGTCAAGCTACGAGTCGGGGACGAGCTACCAGTCGGAGACGAGCTACGAGTCCGTGCACTGCCATGTAACAGATGCATATTGCGCTGGTTCCGAGAGAGGCTTTTCCTGCTACTTTCCAATGCCTCGGATGGATGGATAAATAGCTGGAACTATTCTGGAGTTTATATCTATCATCGCCACCAAGAAATGACAGAGTCCAGCAATTCTGCCTACAATTCCACCTACCAACATGCAGTTGCCACCACATTGCGCAATCATTGCAACGTAATACTATAATGATGTACAGTGAAGGATCAGCTTTATGGACGTGCTAATGTGCTGAAATATAAGGTAATTTGTATGTGAATTTATGTACCTACCTTAATTTTTCTCCTCATCATAACACCTCTCAGGTTCCTCTCCGTTTGAGCTAAAGTGATATCCGCGTGTCCTTACTAAAAGAACATCAAAGCCCAATATTTTGCTCATTAATGCCTCTTTAACTTAGTAAAAAGAAAGTTAAAGTTAATGTGGCAAGAGAGTGAGTTAAAGTAAATGATGTTTGCTAAAAATAATTTTCCTATTAAAACTACTTATTAAAGTGCTGTTGCCAACAGCAAAATTAAAAGTTCTTAAGACTGAGGCTTATAAGGCAAATGATCACATTATTGTCTGTAGTAAATTCTAAAAGGTGAGTCAGTTTCTTGAAATTTTGTCAGCATTGTGTTTCGCTGTAGTAAAAGTGGAAAACTGCAGTCAGTGCATATTAATAATATAACAAGATCCACTGTTTGTCTATTGTGTTAATGGTGAGTATCAAGTAATGGGAAGACCACTAATTATAAAAAACCATAATTTCTTTAAAGCCTGAAAGTAATAGGGTGTTTTGGTATCTCTTATAATTTTGCAAATAGTTCTGCTGCTCTAACTGTTAGCTTCAATCTTAAAACGTATGTGTGTGTCAGAGTTCATTGCACTCGCGTGTGGTTAAGTCTAGGTTGTGTTTGTCCATTATAGTTACTTATACCTACTTTCTTAAACGAGAACATTAATCTTTCTCTTGCCTAATTAGGCTGGCGACCGTTTCCCTTATTCTATAAACAGGATAGCTAGGCAAAATTTTGTTTCCTACTGTTCAAATATTTACGTAATTCTCACTTTCACTTCCGATAAGCCACCTCCGTTAGGAACAACACGGTCAACCTAGCAAAATTCCTCTCAGATGGTAACACTGCTCTGTTGCTTTATACCATTATTAATCTAACAAAATAATTCTGTTTTGCAAACTGCCTCCAGTTTCGAGGTTATGGTATAGCAGTAGCAGACGGAAGTGTCACCATATATTTCCAATTTTTCTTATATGTTAATGAGGTAGATATCATCGAAACACCAACAGAGTTGAGAACTGACAGTGACACAAACCATTCTGCCGTTACTAGTGGTACAAGCCGAGCTGTGTGTAGTACATTTGTTAG
This sequence comes from Schistocerca cancellata, assembly GCF_023864275.1. Taxonomy (NCBI): domain Eukaryota; kingdom Metazoa; phylum Arthropoda; class Insecta; order Orthoptera; family Acrididae; genus Schistocerca; species Schistocerca cancellata. Next base: position 462,164,702 of record NC_064632.1, on the reverse strand, counting down.
AACGTATGATCGGCTGTACTAATGACATCTAAAACGTGTCAGAATGATTTCCTTGTAACATTTTGTGGTGACTCACATTGGCAGCATTAAGTTTATTCGAGAAACTTATTCCTATATTTACACCGCTGTACTTTTCTTTATTAAACACCAATTTGGGACAATAAAATCCCACTTTTAAGTTATTTACATCGTAAAAAAGTTTTAGTAACACAGACACAAAAATAATTACCCATCGTATAAAAATGTATTTTACAAAATGTGAGCTAATCCACTATATATAATTACAAAGCCTGTCAAAGTTCTCATATGACATGTCAAATGTAGATACATTGTGCAGCCCGTTCAGATACTTTCCTGAAAGTTACATCAACCATCCTGACTATGTAACATAATCTGAAGATCTACTATTTTGCAATTTTTCTTATTAAGCAATAAGTCGTGAAGGAACCATCGCTTGTAACCTGCTATCTGACATAATGTCGTTCGAAGACCCTCAGTACAAGAATGAACACATAACATATGTTTTCTGGGGCGGTATTTTACAGTCTTTTAACCGGCTACCGAATACTTACGCAATAATCATTTCTGTGGGAGTTAAAGTACATATTATAGCCCATTATATAACTGACTACGTAGCTACTTTCTGGAATGCCCTATAGTGTACAGTGCTACTGATACATTTTTAGCACCAATCTGTTTTAGAATTAAAAAGTTTCCTTTCGCATTGTATTGGTGTATGTTGAACAGGATAGTGGAACCATCATATTGCCTGTTGTAAGGAATCATAATCTGAATAATAGTCCAGCAGTCGATATTCTTTTGTAGTATGATTCATTTCTAACTTATTAAGCAAAAGATTTGACCGTAATGTGGAGTTCTTATGGAGTTCCATTGCAAGAATCTATATATCAACGAACAAGGTAGGTCACAAAACTTTTGTTCGACCAATATTTGCATATTATCCCCAAATTGCTACTCTTACCAGGTAGGATTGATAGATGCAAAGAGAAATAGCCCCTTATGTCGCCGGTTCGTTTATAAGCGCGAAAACTTCACCGAGATGCCCGTCCACCTCCAGTGGCAGACACTACAACAGTGAGGTTGGGGCTTCCTACGCACTATTCCCTGCCCAAACGTAGGAGTAAATGAGGATGGTACTCTTCGACACAGATCTTAAACAGTTTGTTGAATGTAGATGCAAGACTCTCATATCATTTACCAAAGACGGTACAGGTAACAGGACCGCAGGTCTTACTTCCTCGAAAAAATACACTACTGGCCATTATAATTGCTACACCAGCAAGAAATGCAGATGATAAACGGTATTCATTGGACAAATATATTATACTATAACTGACATGTGATTACATTTTCACGCAATTTGGGTGCATAGATCCTGAGAAATCAGTATCCAGAACAACCACCTCTAGCCGTAATAACGGCCTTTACACGCCTGGGAATTGAGTCAAACAGAGCTTGGATGGCGTGTACAGGTACAGCTGCCCATGCGGCTTCAACACGATACCACAGTTCATCACGAGTAGTGACTTGCGTATTGTAACGAGCCAGTTGCTCGGCCACCATTGACCACACGTTTTCAATTGATGAGAGATCTCGAGAATGTGCTGGCCAGGGCAGCATTCGAACATTTTCTGTATCCAGAAAGACCCGTACAGGACCTGCAACATGCGGTCGTGCATTATCCTGCTGAAATGTAGGGTTTCGCAGGGATCGAATGAAGGCTAGAGCCACGGGTCGTAACACATCTGAAATTTAACGTTCACTGTTCAAAGTGCCGTCAATGCGAACAGGAGGTGACCGAGACGTGTAACCAATGCCGGCTGGTGTGGCCGTGCGGTTCTAGGCGCTTCAGGCTGGAACCGCGTGACCGCAAGGGTCGCAGGTTCGAATCCTGCCTCGGGCATGGATGTGTGTGATGTCCTTAGGTTAGTTAGGGTCAAGTAGTTCTACCTTCTGGGGGACTGATGACCACAGGTATTAAGTCCCATAGTGCTCAGAGCCATTTGAACCACTTTTTTGTAACCAATGGCACCCCATACCGTCACGCTAGGTGATACGCCAGTATGGCGATGGCGAATACACCATTCCAATGTGCGTTCACCGCGATGTCGCCAAACACAGATGCGACCATCATGACGTTGTAAACAGAACCTGGATTCATCCGAAAAAATGGCGTTTTGCCATTCGTGCATCCAGGTTCGTCGTTGAGTATACCATTTCAGGCGCTCGTGTCTGTTATGCAGCGTCAAGGGTAACCGCAGCCATGGTCTCCGAGCTAATAGTCCATGCTGCTGCAAACGTCGTCGAACTGCTCGTTCAGATGGTTGTTGTCTTGCAAACGTCCCCATCTGTTGACTCAGGGATCGAGACGTGGCTGCACGATCCGTTTCAGCCATGCGGATACGATGCCTGTCATCTCGAGTGCTAGTGATACGAGGCCGTTGGGATCCAGCATGGCGTTACGTATTACCCTCCTGGACGCACCGATTCAAAAATGGCTCTGAGCACTATGGGACTTAACATCTGTGGTCATCAGTCCCCTAGAACTTAGAACTAATTAAACCTAACTAACCTAAGGACATCACACACATCCATGCCCGAGGCAGGATTCGAACCTGCGACCGTAGCAGTCGCGCGGTTCCTGACTGAGCGCCTAGAACCGCGAGACCACCGCGGCCGGCGGACCCACCGATTCCATATTCTGCTAACAGTCATCGGATCTCAACCAACGCGAGCAGCATTGTCGCGATACGACAAACCGCAATCGCGATAGGCTGCAATCAGACCTTTATCAAAGTCGGAAACGTGATGGTACGCATTTCTCCTCCTTACGCGAGGCATCGCAACAACGTTTCACCAGGCAACGCCGGTCAACTGCTGTTTGAAAATCGGTTGGAAACTTTCCTCACGTCAGCGCGTTGTAGGTCTCGCCACTTGCGACCAACCTTGTGTGAATGCTCTGAAAAGCTAATCATTTGCATATCACAGCATCTTTTTCCTGTCGGTTAAATTTCGAGTCTGTAGCACGCCATATTAGTGGTGTAGCAATTTTAATGGCCAGTAGTGTACGATTCTGCGATAAACGAAGCCGTCAACTCGCTCTACACAGCTTTGCGGGATGAAGTGGTACTGCTTGCTGTGCGTGCGGGCTTACCGTTCCCATATTATGTATTCTTGAGTCTTTCGAGATGGCAATGGATTTCCTCTGTCCACTTGCACGCGAACAGGAAATTCAAGAAAGGACGTTTGTGTATTTTCGAATTTTGTAATCTTTTTCGCCAGTACCTTCGCAGACGTCGGACCAATACCATTTCTTCATACCCTCGAGTGTCCGAAACTTCTGCAGGGTTGCTGGCGCTCATTCGTCTTTCTGTAAAGGAGCCTTACCAGCAGCGCGCAATCCCCGGGAAGACCTGCATGTTGAACTATCGGGCACAAACTGAGGAGCCGTCAGTCCGTTGATGTGCATATTCTGATGCTTGCAGCGCCTTCTATTGTCAAATGTTCGTTAAATTTCTTTTGTTGCCAGACGTTTACTCCCTGAGTCGGTAATACGCTGTTCAAGTTTAATGTCATTCTGAGCAGAAACTGATTCTCTTTCTACAGCTTTTTGAAAGTGGAACTTTAATTATGGACACCCAGTATGCATGAAGTCATGCACTGAATAGCCAAAAAAAAAAAAAACTGGTACACCTGCCTAATATCGTATAGGCACCCCGCGAACACGCAGAAGTGCCGCAACACGACGTGGGATGAACTCGACTAATGTCTGAAGTAGTGCTGGAGGGAAGAGTACAAGGGGTGGAGATGTCTTTTGAACAGCACGTTACAAGTCATCCCAGATGTGCACAATAATGTTCATTTGTCGGGAGATTGGTGGTCAGCGGAAGTGTTTACGCCCAGAAGAGTGTTCCTGGAGCCACTATGTAGTAATTCTGGACGTGTGGGGTGTCGCCTTGTCCTGCTGGAATTGCCCACTTCCGTCGGAAAGCACGATGGACAGGAATGGAGGCAGGTGATCAGACAGGGTGCTTACGTAGGCCTACGTGTTACCTGTCACAGTCGTGTCTAGATACACCAGCGGTCCCACATCACTCCAACTGCACATTCGCCACACCATTACAGATCCTCCGCAGCTTGAACAGTCCTCTGCTGACATGGAGGGTCCATGGACTCATGAGGTTGTCTCCATACGCGTACACGTCCATCCGCTCGATACAATTTGAAACGATACTTGTCCGACCAGGCAACATGTTTCAGCCGGCCGGAGTCGCCGAGCGGTTCTAGGCGCTACAGTGTGGAACCACGCGACCGCTACGGTCGCAGGTTAGAATCCTGCCTCGGGCATGGATGTGTGTGATGTCCTTAGGTTAGTTTAAGTTTAAGTAGTTCTAAGTTCTAGGGGACTGATGACCTCAGCAGTTAAGTCCCATAGTGCTCAGAGCCATTTGAACCAACATGTTTCGAGTCATTAACAGTCCAATGTCAGTGCTGACGAGCCCAGGCGAGGCGTAAAGCTTCGTGTCGTGTAGTCATCAAGGGTACACGAGTGGATCTTCAACTCCGAAAGCCCATATCGATGATGTTTTGTTGAACGGTTCGCAAGCTGATATTTGTTGATGGCCCAGCACTGAAATCTGCAGCAAAACGCGGAAGTGTTGCTCTTCTGTCACGTTAAACGATTCTCTTCAGTCGTAGTTGGTCCCGTTCTTGCAGGATCTTTTTGAGGCGGCCGCGATGTCGGAGAGTTGATGTTTTACAGGATTCCTGATATTCACGGTACACTCGTGAAATGGTAGTACGGGAAAATACTCACCTGATCGCTACCTCGGGGATGCTGTGTCCCGCTCGTGCATCGACCATAACACTACGTTCAGACTCACTTAAATCTTGATAATCTGCCATCGTAGCAGCAGTAACCGCTCTAACAGCTGCGCCAGACACTTTTTGCTTGTATAGGCATTGCCGAACTCAGCGTCATATTCTGTCTGTCCATACGCATGCTTATACCAGTTTCTTTGCGCTACAGTGTACTATGAAAGTGTGAATAGCAGAACTTTTTTATTTATTTTTCTGGTGTGCGTACTGTAAGACCTTCGGTACACACACCATCAGATTATTTGACTTATCGCTCTAACGAAGTAGGCGAGTGTCAGCAATATGTCTCGTGGTCTTATCGTGGCGTGTTTATCTTCTGCCGTTAGGTCAGACGATAGAAATGCCACTTGCACGCTTAGAGTAGCAGATTGACGGTGACCAACTTTAAACAGAATTTGATTAATTTTCACACACATTTATTAAAATAATAAAAAGCATAGACATTACGTAACTTGATTCTGGATGCTGTTTACAATTGACAATCTGAAGTTCCTTTGGTCTTGGTACGTTAATCTTATTCTCACATATCTCTGATACTTGTCAAAGTGTCTGTACATTTATCTTCATAGCTAAGTACAGGATTGGTAATCTTATTTGGCGCAGACTGAAACTTGACTATAGACTGGTGCAGACAAATGCAGACTGACTAATCGGAGGTCTGAACACTCGTTATAATACCTCGCGCGGTCAGGTATCACTGCGCGAGTGTGGTCCACGAGGAGAAAAGGTTCTACGTTAGCAGCCATCTCATTGGCTGCGTTACATATTAATACGCGGATCGGCGGAAGCAGAACTTGGTCCATCTCTCTTCTTTTTTTCTTTTTGGTCATCAGTCTACTGACTGGTTTGATGCGGCCCGCCACGAATTCCTTTCCTGTGCTAACCTCTTCATCTCAGAGTAGCACTTGCACCCTACGTCCTCAATTATTTGCTTGACGTATTCCAATCTCTGTCTTCCTCTACAGTTTTTGCCCTCTACAGCTCCCTCTAGTACCTTGGAAGTCATTCCCTCATGTCTTAGCAGATGTCCTATCATCCTGTCCCTTCTCCTTATCAGTGTTTTCCACATATTCCTTTCCTCTCCGATTCTGTGTTGAACCTCCTCATTCCTTACCTTATCAGTCCACCTAATTTTCAACATTCGTCTATAGGACCACATCTCAAATGCTTCGATTCTCTTCTGTTCCGGTTTTCCCACAGTCCATGTTTTACTACCATACAATGCTGTACTCCAGACGTACATCCTTAGAAATTTCTTCCTCAAATTAAGGCCGGTATTTGATACTAGTAGACTTCTCTTGGCCAGAAATGCCTTTTTTACCATAGCGAGTCTGCTTTTGATGTCCTCCTTGCTCCGTCCGTCATTGGTTATTTTACTGCCTAGGTAGCAGAATTCTTTAACTTCATTGACTTCGTGACCATCAATCCTGATGTTAAGTTTCTCGCTGTTCTCATTTCTACCACTTCTCATTACCTTCGTCTTTCTCCGATTTACTCTCAAACCATACCGTGTACTCATTAGACTGTTCACTCCGTTCAGCAGATCATTTAATTCTTCTTCACTTTCACTCAGGATAGCAATGTCATCAGCGAATCGTATCATTGATACCCTTTCACCTTGTATTTTGATTCCACTCCTGAATCTTTCTTTTATTTCCATCATTGCTTCCTCGATGCACAGATTGAAGAGTAGGGGCGAAAGGCTACAGCCTTGTCTTACAACCTTCTTAATACGAGCACTTCGTTCTTGATCGTCCACTCTTATTATTCCCTCTTGGTTTTTGTACATATCGTATATGATTCGTCTCTCCCTATAGCTTACCCCTACTTTTTTCAGAATCTCGAACTGCTTGCACCATTTTATATTGTCGAACGCTTTTTCCAGGTCGACAAATCCTATGAAAGTGTCTTGATTTTTCTTTAGCCTTGCTTCCATTATTAGCCGTAACGTCAGAATTGCCTCTCTCGTCCCTTTACTTTTCCTAAAGCCAAACTGATCGTCACCTAGCGCATTCTCAATTTTCTTTTCCATTCTTCTGTATATTATTCTTGTAAGCAGCTTCGATGCATGAGCTGTTAAACTGATTGTGAGATAATTCTCGCACTTGTCAGCTCTTGCCGTCTTCGAAACTGTGTGGATGATGCTTTTCCGAAAGTCAGATGGTATATCGCCAGACCCATATATTCTACACACCAACGTGAATAGTCGTTTTGTTGCCACTTCCCCCAATGATTTTAGAAATTCTGATGGAATGTTATCTATCCCTTCTGCCTTATTTAACCGTAAGTCCTCCGATTCTAATACTGGATCCCCTCTCTCTTCTAATTCGACTCCTGTTTCTTCTTCTATGACATCAGACAAGTCTTCACCCTCATAGAGGTTTTCAGTGCATTCTTTCCTCCTATCTGCTCTCTCCTCTGCATTTAACAGTGGAATTCCCGTTGCATTCTTAATGTTGCCACCGTTGCTTTTAATGTCACCAAAGTTTGTTTTGACTTTCCTGTATGCTGAGTCTGTCCTTCCGACAATCATATCTTTTTCGAAGTCTTCACATTTTTCCTGCAGCCATTTCGTCTTAGCTTCCCTGCACTTCCTATTTATTTCATTTTTCAGCGACTTGTATTTCTGAATTCCTGATTTTCCCGGAACATGTTTCTACTTCCTCCTTTCATCAATCAACTGAAGTATTTCTTCTGTTACCCATGGTTTCTTACCTTCTTTGTACCTATGTTTTCCTTCCCAACTTCTGCGATGGCCCTTTTTAGAGATGTCCATTCCTCTTCAACTGTACTGCCTACTGCGCTATTCCTTATTGCTGTATCTATAGCGTTAGAGAACTTCAAACGTATCTCGCCATTCCTTAGTACTTCCGTATCCCACTTCTCATCACTACTGTATTGTGATCTGAGTCTGTATCTGCTCCTGGGTACGCCTTAAAATCCAGTATCTGATTTCGGAATCTCTGTCTGACCATGATGTAATCTAATTGAAATCTTCCCGTATCTCCCGGCCTTTTCCAAGTATACCTCCATCTCTTGTGATTCTTGAACAGGGTATTCGCTATTACTAGCTGAAATTTGTTACAGAACTCAATTAGTCTTTCTCCTCTTTCATTCCTTGTCCCAAGCCCATATTCTTCTGTAACATTTTCTTCTACTCCTTCCCCTACAACTGCATTCCAGTCGCCCATGACTATTAGATTTTCGTCCCCCTTTACATACTGCATTGCCCTTTCAATATCCTCATACATTTTCTCTATGTGTTCATCTTCAGCTTGCGACGTCGGGATGTATACCTGAACTATCGTTGTCGGTGTTTGTCTGCTGTCGATTCTGATTAGAACAACCCGGTCACTGAACTGTTCACAGTAACACACCCTCTGCCCTACCTTCCTATTCATAACGAATCCTACACCTGTTATATCATTTTCTGCTGCTGTTGATATTACCCGATACTCATCTGACCAGAAATCCTTGTCTTCCTTCCACTTCACTTCACTGACCCCTACTATATCTAGATTTAGCCTTTGCATTTCCCTTTTCAGATTTTCTATTTTCCTACCACGTTCAAGCTTCTGACATTCCACGCCCCGACTCGTAGAACGTTATCCTTTCGTTGATTATTCAATCTTTTTCTCATGGTAACCTCCCCCTTGGCAGTCCCCTCCCGGAGATCCGAATGGGGGACTATTCCGGAATCTTTTGCCAATGGAGAGATCATCATGACACTTCTTCAATTACAGGCCACATGTCCTGTGGATACACGTTACGTGTCTTTAATGCAGTGGTTTCCATTGCCTTCTGCATCCTCATGTCGTTGATCATTGCTGATTCTTCCGTCTTTAGGGAAAATTTCCCACCCCTAGGACAAGAGAGTGCCCTGAACCTCTATCCGCTCCTCCGCCCTCTTTGACAAGACCGTTGGCAGAATGAGGCTAACTTCTTATGCCGGAAGTCTTCGGCCGCCAATGCTGATTATTTATCAAAGGCAGTGGCGGGGATCGAACCTGGGACCGAAGACGTTTTGATTATGAATCAAAGACCGCTACCCTTTTTTTTTGGTAGATGCTCTATCCATCTTTTTTTTCCGAAGATTACCACTCTTTTTCTTTTTTTTTATGTTGTAAGAAAAAAAAATAAAAATAAAAACACGGTTACTCCGTTTTATGGTCCAACAACGCGACCACTTCTTTTTTTTTGGGAACAAGAAGGCAGGGTAAACAAACAATTTTTAGTAGTACAATTGTGCTGTCCTAGGGATAAGAAAAGTATCGAGACAGCAAAAACAATTTGGAAACCATAAAATCAACGCAAAGGCCGCCCTCTTTTTTTCCTTTTTTTTTTTTTTGTTACAGGAATAAAGTAAATGACAATCCTAGTCACGGGCGGGAGTGAAAATGAAGTTATCATCTGCATCACAATCCCTGCAGCACGCGGTGTCGCATCATAAACCTGGCAGAAAGCCATATAATCTTGACTATTTCTGCCAGTGTGGGCGGTATGTATTTCTTCTGCGTCGACCATTCGAAGGGCCACTACCTGAGGCGGTTTCGGTATTTACCATCGTTGTGTGTGTGTGGTTTTTTGTTTTTTTTTATTTCACTTTAACATAATCCAGTCATAACTGGCGCCAACAGGTAGGAGCAAGTTTTCTTCTCAGTGTGCTATATGCCAATATAACTGAACCGCGCAGTACTGTCTCTAGTCGTTCTGCTGCAGGAGTCTTCTCAGTTCTGGGACACCCCAGCTGTCGGGCGGATTGTGAAAAACACTTCCTAAAAAATTGGAAAAATAAGTCCTGTATTTCGTATGACTTCGTATGAGCTCGTGTTGTTCTTGTAAATACATCCAATAATCCATCACGGACTTAATATCGTACGAATACAAATATTTCGTCGCATGTTCAGCGATCAAATTGACCGCATATGTCTTTTGTTTGGGAAAAAAGGTCTTGTCCGGCAGAAAAAGCACATCCAATGTGATTTCTGTGTAGTTAGTGCGCCGAAGGAAGGCCAGTATTCGACGCGTCAGCATCCAGACGTCCCTCGTTGCGCCACACACTAAACCATGTTCTTCCGTTGCTAACGGTCCACAGTTTGTGCAAAGAGGAGAATCGACCATATGAATTGTATGTAATCGACTTCTGGTCACAAGTTTACGTTTTATAAGAATATACCACATCGATCTCACTGCTGTTGACAGTAATGGAGTATGCACTGCACACCAAATGTGGTTCCACGTTCTCGACGGGTATTTGAAGGCGGAACAAGTACTTCTATCAGAGCTGACGTTATGGTATGCTTTCTTTGTTGCCAATTTCGTACCATCACTCGCATGTAAAGCGCCAGAGCTTTGTTTCGCACGTTTGTGAGGTTGAGGCCACCGTTCCGGAACTGTAGCGTTAACGTATCATATTTGATCTTAAATAACATCCCAGTACTAACATAGTAACCAAAGGCAGCCATGAGGCGGTCTGCAATACCCTTCGGTAGGATCTGCGCTAAATGGAGCAGTCGTGACGCTATGTGCACGTTGGTGTATGCCACACGTTGGATCATGTTAAAGGCTCTCAGTGAGTTGTTGCGTATCGTCAGACGAACATTCTGCAGAAACCGCCGAGAACTCGCCGCCGCTGACCGCCGTAGTGAACGGGTAAATGTAATCCCCAGACATCTCAGCGATTCCACCGTCTGGAACGGTCCCGGTACGTCTTCCAGACCCCGTCCAATGTGCATAATTTTCGATTTCGTCATGTTAACGACACTGCCTGCCGCCGTCCCGTAAGAGTCTACATGTTCAACAGCCTGACGCACTTCATGTCCTGATCTGACAAGAAGGATCAGGTCGTCTTTATATGCGCGACAAACGAAAGAGTTCTCATTAAGCGCTATCCCAGTAAGTGAGCGCCTCATAACACACATCAGCGGTTCAAACGCTATCGCAAACAGCATCATGGAGAGTGGGCACCCTTGTCGGACTGAGCTGTTAATAGAAATCGAGCCCGCTTCCAGACCGTTTACAATCACCTTCGACGTAGCCCCTCGTATTAGCCTCATAACGATGGAGATGAAAACAGGTGGAATCGCCATTCGGCTCATGACTGACGCCAAGAAGTCATGGTTTATCCTGTCGAAGGCACGATCGAAGTCCACAGATATCATCGGTGCTCGCATTTTACACGTTTCCGCAAGGGCGATAACGTCACGGTATTCACTTAACGCCGAGGAGATATTACTTCGGACCCCTAGACAAGCCTGATCAGGGGATATTGTCCTGGATATCGCCAGCTTGAGACGAGACGCTAGTAGTCGTGCAAAGATTTTATAGTCGGTGTTTAGCATAGTGAGAGGCCGATATTGATTAACACTGCGACTCCCCGCCATCTTCGGGATGGGAAGAAGAAAGCCCGTATTAAAATCCGACTGTAGGCGCATGTCCGGACGCATCGCCTCATTGTACATCGACACCAACTGTGGCATCATCATGTCTACGAATTCTCGATAAAACTCAAGCGTAATCCCATGTGGCCCTGGTGATTTATGGGCCGCTCCTTTTGTGAGTGCCACCTGTATATCGTTTTCTGTGAGTGGCTCCATAAGCGCTGCCTTATCCGTCTCTGTCAGTGTCGTTTGCAGATGTTGCAGTATCTCTTCCCCCACCAGACGGTCCGTCGGTGTACCGGCATAGAGGTGGCGGAAATGCTCTAGAAATTCACTTGCAATGTCCTGTTGTGTTGTCAGTTGACGACCATCTAAACCCTGGAGCACTGTTACCTATGCCCGGCAGTAACGTTTATGTTCCCGCGACACATGGTGCATCGAGGTACGTTCCCCAGTGATGGTGTCGAGACATCTTGCCCGTATTGGGATGCCACCCAGTCGTCGTCGCGTGATCGTTAGGATTTGTGCCTTGACACGATGAACTTCTGCATGATGTTCTGCAGACGGCACCTGGAACGACAGCTCACGAAGCATGGTGTAATAATAATCAAGAGTGCCTCTTTGCCATCTCGTCTTATCCCGATCATACTGTATTAGAGCTCGTCTTATTGCCGGCTTAGTACACTCTAGCCACCATTGAAGCACGGAGGTATATGTTGGTAGAAGGCGTTGACATGTGGTCCATACCGCCTCGACTCTCTGACGACATTCGGGGTCCGCCAAAAGTGACGAATTGAGCTTCGATGTCCCGCGGCTTCTCCACACACTTTGCCTAGGGAGTGATATGGTACAAATGTAAGCCACATGATCAGTAAACGCCGCAGGCCATCGTTCCGCGTCGACCACCTTATCCTGTAGGCCAACCGAAACATATATTCGATCGAGTCTGCTCGCCGAGTGACTGGTATAAAAAGTATATCCCTCACGGTTCCTACGAATCATGTACCAGGTGTCGCTTAACTCCAGATCCCAGAATAGCACATGCAACTCACGACAGGTATTCTAATGTGGAGTCTGGTCTTTTTGGGATAAAACACAACTGAAGTCACCACCTAGAATGAAGTGATCGAATCTGACGGTAAATAAGGGCACAATCTCTTCCGAATAATATCTCGCACGCACCCGTCTGTTGTCTGTGCCGGAAGGGGCGTAAACATTGAGAATGGGAATTCCATTAACAGTTATCGCCAGTTCTCGTGCCGAAGGTAGATAAGCCAGGTCGCGAACCGGAATCCCGTCCCGGACCAATATCGCTCCACTGTCGTTGTTCGAGTGCGGCGAGGTGTAGGAGATGTATCCATGGACTTCCTGGAACTCAGGAATGTAAATTTCCTGCACCATCAGTATATCCACATCCGACGCGTATATCATGTCCTTAAACAACTGCTGTTTCACGGGCGATCTAATGGTATCGACATTCACTGTCCCTATTCTGTATGCCTGGGGTCGAGTAGCTGTCATATCCACATGATGTTAAAATGACAAAGTTTCATCGTATCGATAGTACCTTTGCACATCCGCAGAGGGTCGCCCGACGGACGTGTCCCTGCGGCATTAGGTTTCTTGAGATGCGGACGGATGAGAGTCCCCACCAGTAGAATGGTCCGCATCGGTGACTTCGTCGTCCTGCTCATACCAGCTGATATTATTGGGGTGCTCCAAATTTTCCTGTGCGGCATTGATGTGTGACATCTGTTGTTCTTTCGCAGCTTTAGACTCCACCGCAGAAGGGGTAGCAGACCCCTGAGCGGATGCGTCGTCTGAACGACATGACACCTTTTCACTGTCCGAATTCATATTGTCTGCGACATCCGAAGCTTGTGGTTCCAAGTCAGACAGGTCCATAGTGTTAGACTCATCTGGGCTCCCAAGAAGAGAAGGGAGCGTCTCCGCAGAGTTTAGTCGGCGCTTCTTGCGGCGCTTTGGCGAGCGTTGTTTGCGGGCCCTAACCTCGGCCTCTGGTGTTGGCGAATCTTGCATCACCTGCGTTCTCGCCGCCGCCACAAAGCCCTGGGGCCGTTCCACTTCAGCTTCCATGCCTGTTGTGATGCTGTCATCCTCTTTCTGCACCACCTGTAATGTCTGCGATTGGCTGTTGGTCGGAGCCATTCCTTCTTCAGTGGGGTCCGAAGGCGCCTCAATCAACTGCGGCGTCGGTTCGATAGTGCGCTCCGACCTCGGCGTCACCTCCCCGCGAAGCGCCGCCACGTAAGTCATCGGCAGTGACGTTGGTGTAGTCGAATTCTGGAGGTCTCCGCTGGGGAGTTGCACGAGTCTCCTCTGCATACACGCAGATCGAAGATGTCCTTCACCACCACACCCGGAGCATGTCCGGGGCTGTCCATCATAGATGACAACAGCTCGACAGCCGCCGATGTTGATGTACGATGGCACATGTTTCGTAAGGGCAATTCGCACCTGTCGGACACCATTGAGCACTGGATACGTGCTAAAACTTGCCGTAAGACTGATAACTCTGCCATATGGCTGGAGCGATTCAGTGACCAATGATTCTGGTACCTCGAAAGGCAGCTCGAAGACTCGAATCGTACGCACGTCCAGGCCCGAATGAGCGACTAAAACTTCGCCAATATGACCATCGGAGTGTCGGAACTGGAATCCTCGTTTGGCGGTTTCAATGATCTTATCGCATGATGCGTCGTCAATCATCTTTACGTAAAGAGTGCTGCTCACGATTGATAAATGAATTCCAATAATCTCCGTGTAATTAAGTTGCACTTCGTCCCTCAAGAAACGTTCGATTTCGAAAGCCTTCGGTCGTGCACACTCGTTACAGAATGTGAACTGTATCGTGGTTTTTCGGAAATTGTGTGCCATTGCGTTCGATTCAAACAGTAACACACGCGAGTGACGACTGTGTAAACACCGCTTCTTCCGCGAACGTTCGCAGCCGGGACGTAAACAAGTCCGAGCTGCTCCGCAGCTAAATGCGGACTGCCCCAAGACCACGAGTCTATGACAGCGCCATCTCGTAGTGCGGAGACAGACGAACGCTGCGCCTGCACTGTTGTGCTTAGTGGGGCGCTCTCTAGTGGGAAAGTTGTGTACGTGCTTTGACGTGGTTCAGGTTCACACTGTAGATGTAAATCTAGACAACGAATGAAGAAACTTCTTCGCAGAAGCTTCTAGTCGCGTGGAACCTTCTCCGAACAGGGGCGAGAGCGGTGTCGCAACTGTAGGAGGACAGAGGCCGGCGTTCCCACAACAGCGGGCCAGGCCAGCATCTCCTCGGCCCCGCCCGCTTGCTATGCCGGGCACACGCGCAGCTGCCGGATTCCGGCCGGCGGCGTTGGCCTCGCCTTTTTGCGGCTTCCGATAGGCGGCGTCCCTCAGGATTCCGTTGACCTCTCGAGGACTTATGGCCCGCCGGCTGCCCACTGAATTTCGCTTCCGAGACAAGGAAAAAGGAAGGAGGCGAGCAGCCGTGGGCCGGGCCGCCCCGGGCGCGCAGATGCCAGCGGAACCGCCCGCCAGCGCCCTGAAGCCAGATCATCAGACGGACGCTCGCTTCCAGCAGAGGTGAAGGTCTCTCTTACCCCAGTTTCTTCCCAAAACAGTCTGTAATGAGTGTTCGTGGGAAGGCACTGGAACACATGTCGGACGTCGGCTGTTCAAGCATGTGCAGTGTATTTGTCTTGAAAGGATCTTATGTGTTTCTGACATCCCAAATTCAAATCTGACCTTGGATACCCAAATTTTCTGTGACCTGCGATACCAGAAATCGCCTCTCCAATTTTACCAGTTCTTTAACGAATCTAACATGTAGTATAAAACAGCTTCACATGTCTGAGTAGAAAGGAATCGGTGTGTTTCCATTTCTGTTTTTACTATCACATATCATGCCTTATACAATCAAATCACATAGGTGACTTGTCAGTTTTACTCTGTATATAATAATACTAAAAATAGACAATAAACTAATAATACATATGGTGTAACATCTTCAAGGAGATATTTTAATTACAATTTAATGCACTGTTGCCATTCAAGAAATCTTCTACACTATAGTAACATTTATCCTTCAGATATTTTTCCAGGTCTCTTTTGGTACCTTTTACATTTGGCTCATCCGTACCTTTCCATATTTTATTTACAAATTTCATGCGCATATAGTATGGGGTTTTTTCATATGATTTTAATCGGTGGGTAGGTAACATGTAGCTCGTTTTATATCTAGTATCATATTGATGCAACAAACAGTTGCCCTCAAAAAGTTGTGGGTTTCTTTTCGTCATATAATAACTGAAGAATAAATACATTAATATCAAAAGTTCATCCGAATGTGAACTCATGAATGAGAAACCTTCGAGAAGATGCAGTGAGGGCTCATGGAACGATTTCAGAAGGCTTGAAAAAAGTTTCAAATTAATGCGAATTTAAAACCATTTTTGACTTTCGTGGCCTACACACAGAAGTTAGAATGACGAAGAAAAACGTCGGAATCGTTTAAAAATTTGGAAGTATTGAAAAGTAGTTTAATGTAATCATTGATAATC
Source organism: Schistocerca cancellata (assembly GCF_023864275.1). Classification (NCBI taxonomy): domain Eukaryota; kingdom Metazoa; phylum Arthropoda; class Insecta; order Orthoptera; family Acrididae; genus Schistocerca; species Schistocerca cancellata. Next base: position 462,148,846 of record NC_064632.1, on the reverse strand, counting down.
TTGTAAATATTGTAAATAAATTTAATGTGGGACGAAAAGAGACTACCTCCTCATAGTATCTCTTGGAAATGACATAAAATTGGCTAAATGTCCCTTGAAATTTGTAAAATATTCCCTAAATCAGAGCCTGCCGGAGTGGCCGTGCGGTTCTAGGCGCTACAGTCTGGAGCCGGGCGACCGCTACGGTCGTAGGTTCGAATCCTGCCTCGGGCATGGATGTGTGTGATGTCCTTAGGTTAGTTAGGTTTAATTAGTTCTAATTTCTAGGCGACTGATGACCTCAGAAGTTAAGTCGCATAGTGCTCAGAGTCATTTGAACCATTTGAACCCTAAATCAGAGCATTCGCCTTGAGAGGCTCTTAGAATCAAAATTGTATGGGTGGTCACCGAATACGAGACATTTGCGTCCGAAGGGCAGACAAATGATTTTCAATTAATTCATATTTTCTCCCTCCGTTAGAAGACGAGGAAACCAACATGAAACTGATAAGGACAAAATAAATTATCATAAAACATGGCTGGTCGCAGTTTCGCAATCTTTCAACGTATGCTAAAACTAATTTCTATTAAACATGTCGTAGACTACAGCAGGCCTGTTGAGGTTGCGGCTAGGCAAGCAAGAGTCCTCATGCTCGCACGGTTGCAAGCGGCCGCAGTAAAATGGGACAGCGAGGCGTCGTTACGTAGCGCAGCACGACAGACTGCTAGCGCAGGAGAATTGCAAACAATGTATTTATTGCATGCAGGCAACGGCCTTGCCGGAGTTGATAGACCGATTCCCGTGAGATCACCGAAGTTAAGCGCTGTCGGGCGTGGTCGGCACTTGCATGGGTGACCGCCATGCGCTGTAGCCATTTTTCGGGGTGCACTCAGCCTCGTGAGACCAATTGAGGAGCTACTCGACCGAATAGTAGCGGCTTCGGTCAAGAATACCATCATAACGACGGGGAGAACGGTGTGCTGACGCCACGCCCCTCCTATCCGCATTCTCCACTGAGGATGACCCAGCGGTCGGATGGTCCCGGTAGGCCACTCGTGGCCTGAAGACGGAGTGTGTTATTTATTGCATGCGATGACGTCATGATACTTTTAGTGTTCTTTTAATGTGCTACAAACCTTTGAACATAATGAAAAAGTTCAGTTTACATGAACATTACAATAGAGTCCACGCAAAAGACTGTGGACACTTGGAAAGCGAACAGCGAGAAGTTGATGTGCACAAATAAAAATTTTTAAAAGAAAAAAAAACGCTTTTAAGCGATGTGACTGAATAAATTATTCATCATATGGGGGCACAGAAATAAACGACTCAAGAATTTTCACAACATTTTCATTATGTAAATAAATTTTTAGGAGGAACACCAATGATTCTGCGGTTATATCAAGTTATCATACTGCTATTCAGCTTGCAAAGAGTTACGCAGTTTCACTGATTTTTCGGCTTATGTCGACAGCGTGGAAACTCGGCTGCAACTAGAACTTCACAGAGTTCTGTTTCCTCAATGTACATTTTCACTACTTTACAAGTCTGCAGTTACGATTATGTCGATTTTTAGACTTACATATACAGGCCGCTTTTTTACTCAATGAAGAAAATGAAATCCTTCTACAGAAGCTCGCTGGTGGACTCTAATTTAAGAGCTCTTCTTCGAATTAGAGTCCCTCGAAAAGTGGGTATCAGACACTGATCATTTAGTGAAAACAAAATAAGTAATATTAATTGACATTCTGTGTTTTTATAGTTAACGTTTAAATAAACTGGCAACGAAATATAAATTTGTTAATTTCAGTTTTGTCCTAAAACGGCAGTCGTAAGATACAGCATTGAGCTGACCTGTGGTTCTCATTGGTGCTGTTTGTAGGTTTCCGCCCTTTGTTGGAGACCAGACGCTATCGTTTAGTTGGCGTGGTTGCGGCTGTTTGTGTTTTTCTCGTGTTGACTGGCGCCACTCGGTTTCTCAAGGGTTGCCTGTCCGCTAGTGGCAGCAGCGGTGGTTATCGATATGTAGTAACTGTTGCCTTATATTTGGGGCGACGTCGTTGTTTGACCAGGTCGTGTGAGTGGCGAGTTCGGTTGGGGACTCCGGAGGAACCAGGTGCGCGAGTGGGAGGAAACGCCGGGACCGCTGGCGGCTCGCATGGACTGCCCGATGGAAGGGCTGTGGTCACGAGGGTGCTCCACTTCGTTGTAAACTGGATCCAGCAAGCTTTAAGATGAATGCATTTCAATCCAAGTAGAGAAACCTCCACCATTGTGATATCCCGCGATTCTCCAGTGACTTGGGTTCTTGTTGCTGCTCGTAGCGTCGCCGAGGTGAAGAGCAGCGAGCGGAGTGCTCGGGAAAGGCGGATCTGACTGGTTTTCCTCGACTTCTTATTACTATTTACTGCGTTCAACTTGTTACAATTTGTAATTTTTCTTGCCTGGTGGCTGCTAACGCCCCAGTTACCTTCCCTTGGGAGTTAAGTGTATGTAGCGACAGTGTGCGTTTCCTCGTCTTGCCACTGCTGTCCGGTAAGGCATGTAATTTTGACAGCTTTCTCGATTGTAGGCCGGTTGGTGATTCTTCTACTCTCGTTTTGTATTATCTATTCTCGTTTTGTTTTATCACGTAATAGGGGAGTGTGGCAGATATGATACGCGGATTGGGATGGAAGTCATTAAAGTAAAGACGTTTTTCGTCGCGGCGAGATCTATTTACGAAATTTCAGTCACCAACTTTCTCCTCCGAATGCGAAAATATTTTGTTGAGCCCAACCTACATAGGTAGGAATGATCATCAAAATAAAACAAGAAAAATCAGAGCTCGAACAGAAAGGTTTAGATGTTCGTTTTTCTCGCGCGCTGTTCGGGAGTGGAATGGTAGAGAGATAGTATGATTGTGGTTCGATGAACCCTCTGCCAAGCACTTAAATGTGAATTGCAGAGTAATCATGTAGATGTAGATGTAAATGGTGGTAGTGATTCCTTTCACGTTCTGGGCACTGTAAGCCGGCTTTGGCGTATTTTTCCATCGTTGCATTTGATTTATCGGACGTCAGGTAGCTTCAGCAAGATTATCAGTAGTCATTGGTTAGATTGCCACTAGTCTGAGTTACCATCTTGTGAAGTGAATGCAACACTTAGCTGCCTGTCTCATTGCTCGCGAAGGTGTATGTTGCCAGACCTTCTCAGAGATCGATTCCTGGAGCACTGTCTGGACCACTTGCTTGTTTTTTTAATCAAATTTTGCTATTGTATTTGCTGTTTTACAGGAGGTTTAAAAACTTTTTTATATTATTGCCGTTCCGGGCGTGTAAGGCCTTCAGCCACGATTATGGTCATTTGACATAAAATTCTAATTTGGTATTTGTATTTTAGCAGTAAACCTTAAAACTTTATTTACTGTCATTCTTGGCGTCTGATGCCTTCTGATACCTGTAAATTGCAGCGTGTACTTAAACAATTCTTAATTTATTGTCATTCTTGGCGTGTAAGGCCTTCTTCCCAGATCACAGTGGCTTCCTTTTAAAACATTATCTGTCATATCTGTATTTATGATGATTTGCTAAATTGTAACTCACTGAAAACACTATTATTTACATTTTTGTTTATTCCTTCATTAATAACGTGTGGTATTTTTTATTTACTGTTGAGCCTAGAATTACTGTTTCAAAATAAATTGTGTGTAATTGGAAAAGGCAACTAATCGTAACTGATCACGTCCCCGTCCACAATCGTAATCGAATCCTGCCTTCCCTTGACTACCATGTCTCAACAATGTTTCTTGATTAGCGGCCCCCCGTTGTATGTGTCATCAGAATATTGAAATAGATACTGAATTTCACTGTCACTTCTCTTTAAGAGAACAGTCTTAAAAAGAAATCTTGCCACGAAATGCTTTAGTGAGCCACCCTGAAGCGACACATGATTGCTCACTGCTGTGGTCTGAGCGCGAGCTTGCTTGCACGACCAGCTGTGCAGAACTGCTAGACTCCTTAGCGTGCCTGTACCTTGGAAAGCCGGTTAGCCTGGCGAGAGCCCTAGGTTCCGTGCATGTGTCACTCCGTGCAAGTGTTCCAGTCCGGAGCACTTGGCGGAGTTAGCATCAGACAGGATGCGGGACGGAAGATCTGCAGGCGTAGTCTGTCCAGGCAGCATGCTAACCACATGGCCGACAGTTCCACAAAGGCGCTCTCGTCCTCAATGTACTTCGTGACCAATTCGCCAGCCAGCAGCTCCACATGAGCTAACGGTGGCCATTTAGATCTATGCTCTAGTCTCCTAACAACAGAGAAAAACACAGGTAGCAAAACAGGTGGAAATTGGTAGATGTAGTTCTATCATGTTAAAGTACTACCCATTGAATTAGCACATCACGGTGTTCCATTTCTGCTACAGACTCAAAACCAAAAGAACGAGGAAGCTGAGACTTTCACACATATTTTTGACGAATGCTGGTGCTGGTACAGACATCAGATATTTCCACAAGATTTCTAAATATTAGGCTGGTGCATAAGTTCGTAGAGTTTTCCGTAAGTTTGATAAACATAATAGATACACGTAACAGAGACTTCAGTCACCAATAATGTATTCTCGTCCACTATTTTCAACAATCCGTCAACACTCGGGTAGCTTTTCGATTGCGCGTCTGTAGAAATAACGTGGTTCTGTGGCGAAGAAATCGTCGAGTCTTTTTCGGAGCGCATTTCCATCCGGAAAGAAAATACCGTGAAGATGTTCGACCAAGAGTGGAAAAGGTGAAACTCTGAGGGTGCAATATCAGGTGAATAAGATGGATGCGGAATAACTTCTCAACTCAACTCCTCAGTAACGAATGATAATTAATTGAGACGCTCAGCTGCCGACAGGGGTTGTTGACATACCTCGGTGGGGATAGCTGAAAATGTGTGCCCCTACCGGGACTCGAACCCAGGATCTCCTGCTTACATGGCAGACGCTCTGTCCATCTGAGCCACCGAGCACACAGATAAATAGCGCGACTGCAGAGACTTATCCCTTGCAAGCTTCCCGTGAGACCCACATTCCCAACTGTCCACAATCTACATATGTAATGTTGCTAATAGATACTCAGTAATGATTTTTGTCAGTCTAATAGACTGCGGGAGGGCATTATCGTCGAGTAGCATCACTTCTCACAATCTTCCTGGTGGTTGTTCTAGGATTGAGTCTGAAGGACGTCTGATTTGTTGACAGTAAATGACAGCTGTGATGGTGACACCCCTGGGAAGCAATTCGTAGCACGCCACACCGTGAGTGTACCACCAGATGCACAACTTCATGTTCATGAATGAGCGAAGGTCTTTGTAGGGCTAGTTGTTACATTGTTTGGGTTCAACCATTCCTTTCTTTTTCTTACGTTAGCATAAAGACACCATTTATCGTCACCAATTACAATACAGGATAGGAATGATCTGTGTTGTTCACGATCCTATAGATAACGAGCAAGAAGAGATGCAAATATGGCCAACTGCTTGTTTTAGCGATTTTGGCTTAGAGCATGCGGTACCCACACATCCCATATCTGAACCTTCCCCATTTCTTGCAGACGTTGCACGATGGTGGAATGATCACAGTTCATCACATTTTCCAGTTCTCGACCACACTGATGTGGATAATTGTGGATTAATGCTTTTAAACAATCTTCATCAAACCCCGAAGGTCTTCCTGAAGGTGGAGGGCCACTAACGTCAAGAAGACCTTAAAATTAAGAAAATCATTGTTCTTGCCGTGCTCTGTCCAGCAACGTTCCCTAGAAACGGCGTAAATGGTTCTGGCTGCCTCCGTTACTGTCACCCCTCGACTGAACTCAAGCAGAGGAATATGTGGGCAATGCTCCGATTTCTCCTCTTGGAACTCCATTTTCTAGCGTTCACAGCTTTCCTATCTCCAAGTGAAAAAAGGCAACGTGTAAACTCAAACAGCAACAGTGAACTACAAATTAAAAGTGACAATCTACAAATAAACCCATAGTAACCGGAATAGCAATATGAAAAAAAAGAACCACTACGAAATTACGCACCAACCTCATAACTTCCGAAGAATGTGGATGTGCTTCCCTCAATAAGGGCGCTGGCGCTTTTGTGGAGTATATAACCCAGTAAGATTCGAAAGTAGTGCTGTGGTATAACGGCTTTTTGAAATTTAGAGAAAATGTTTCCTACTGATTCCAAGGCATGCACTCAAGGTGAGGAGTACAGAACACACAATGCAAACGTGTTCATGATGATTTAACGCCGTCCATGAGTTCTCATGTTAAAGCAAAATCAACAAAGCGGTAATTCATGCGTCTACAGTAGACACACCTTTAGGAGCTGTATAGCCACCTGTTTTTTCTTTTTTCCTTTATTGAATTTCAATTCCCCCCGAAGGCGGAGGGCTGGCAGCAGCTTAGTACGCCGCTCTTCAGCCTACAGATTGTATGACAAAGATCAGGAGAACAAATAATAATAAAAAACAGGCGATAAAATCGGGGACTTAGAGAGGAACAAGGCGAAAAGAAATCGTGGAACTTAAAACAAACAACAGAGGGATGATGATGCTAATAAAAATACATACGGAGCAGACAGGGAAAACAATAGACAATTAAAAAAACACGGCGACAGTCTGGATTCTGTTCGCAAAAGACATAAAATTCACACCCAGCGACAGCATGGTTTCTGTTCGCAACACGAGAAAGACAAACAACACTGAATAGTCACTGGAACACTGCACGAAAAAGTTGGCAAATGTGACACCACAGTCGAGAGCAGGTGGGGGGAAACTGGACAGAAGAGGGGAAAACAAAAAAGGGGGGCAAGGAGAGTAAAAGCGCGGGGGGGGGGGGGAACCTGGAAAGGAGCTACTGGAGGATGAGGATCCACAAGAGGGGTTGGGGGCAGACGCGGCAGGGAGGGGGGTAGGCAGAGGAGGGGAATACAAAAGGACTGGGGGGGAAGCCACCTGACGATTTCTGCACAATATACAGGGAACTGACACTGTAACTACATTTAAGAACGCTCATACTCGGCGGTATAATGTTACTGAATGCTATGGTTACATAAAGTACTTGTCTTGCTACATCTACAGGTTGTTTCAAAAATGACCGGTATATTTGAAACGGCAATAAAAACTAAACGAGCAGCGATAAAAATACACCGTTTGTTGCAATATGCTTGGGACAACAGTACATTTTCAGGCAGACAAACTTTCGAAATTACAGTAGTTACAATTCTCAACAACAGATGGCGCTGCGGTCTGGGAAACTCTATAGTTCGATATTTTCCACATATCCACCATGCATAGCAATAATATGGCGTAGTCTCTCAATGAAATTACCCGAAACCTTTGACAACATGTCTGGCGGAATGGCTTCACATGCAGATGAGATGTACTGCTTCAGCTGTTCAATTGTTTCTGGATTCTGGCGGTACACCTGGTCTTTCAAGTGTTCCCACAGAAAGAAGTCACAGGGGTTCATATCTGGCGAATAGGGAGGCCAATCCACGCCGCCTCCTGTATGTTTCGGATAGCCCAAAGCAATCACACGATCATCGAAATATTCATTCACGAAATTAAAGACGTCGGCCGTGCGATGTGGCCGGGCACCATCTTGCATAAACCACGAGGTGTTCGCAGTGTCGTCTAAGGCAGTTTGTACCGCCACAAATTTACGAAGAATGTCCAGATAGCGTGATGCAGTAATCGTTTCGGATCTGAAAAATGGGCCAATGATTCCTTTGGAAGAAATGGCGGCCCAGACCAGTACTTTTTGAGGATGCAGGGACGATGGGACTGCAACATGGGGCTTTTCGGTTCCCCATATGCGCCAGTTCTGTTTATTGACGAAGCCGTCCAGGTAAAAATAAGCTTCGTCAGTAAACCAAATGCTGCCCACATGCATATCGCCGTCATCAATCCTGTGCACTATATCGTTAGCGAATGTCTCTCGTGCAGCAATGGTAGCAGCGCTGAGGGGTTGCCGCGTTTGAATTTTGTATGGATAGAGGTGTAAACTCTGGCGCATGAGACGATACGTGGACGTTGGCGTCATTTGGACCGCAGCTGCAACACGGCGAACGGAAACCCGAGGCCGCTGTTGGATCACCTGCTGCACTAGCTGCGCGTTGCCCTCTGTGGTTGCCATACGCGGTCGCCCTACCTTTCCAGCACGTTCATCCGTCACATTCCCAGTCCGTTGAAATTTTTCAAACAGATCCTTTCTTGTATCGCTTTTCGGTCCTTTGGTTACATTAAACCTCCGTTGAAAACTTCGTCTTGTTGCAACAACACTGTGTTCTAGGCGGTGGAATTCCAACACCAGAAAAATCCTCTGTTCTAAGGAATAAACCACGTTGTCTACAGCACACTTGCACGTTGTGAACAGCACACGCTTACAGCAGAAAGACGACATACAGAATGGCGCACCCACAGACTGCGTTGTCTTCTATATCTTTCACATCACTTGCAGCGCCATCTGTTGTTGAAAATTGTAACTACTGTAATTTCGAAAGTTTGTCCGCCTGAAAATGTACTGTTGTCCCAAGCATATTGCAACAAACGGTGTATTTCTATCGCTGCTCGTTTAGTTTTTATTGCCGTTTCAAATATACCGGTCATTTTTGAAACACCCTGTAGATGAACTATGACGCGTGTCACAGGCTTGCGCTTGAAGAAACATGAGCAGTACAACCACTGCTTAGGGTCTAACTTGAAAAAATAGGATAATTTCATATGTTTAGAGCACAACTATGACTAACTATTAAATTGTAGCGTTATTCCTTGCATACTAAGATGGGGTTTGGGCTTGCGTTTTGTTTTAGGATTGTACTATTGTTTGATTTACGTGGATGATCTATTTCAATTCTGTGAATGTGCACAGTAGCTAGACAGCCTCTGCACCGAGTCCGACACCAACAACCATTCCGTTGATCCTGTCTATGCATCCACAACCGCGGCCCTGTGCTGCTTTCCTGGGATCCGGCCGCTGGAAGTCGGTTGGAATGCAGCGCTATTACTGACTACTAGAAGACAACCTGCTGGTATTAACTCCAATTTTGTACCATAATCAGACGACTTTGGGGGCATTCGAGGCCGCTGTAGGTCCTGCTGATCAACGTGCAGTCACGATCAAACTTCAAGAGTATCAACACAATGAAATATCGCTAGATTAATCTTACATAAGGCTGAAAAAAAATCTGAATCTGTGGCATGAAGCACATAAATGCTTATGTCCTTTGCGTGCAGCATACGAATGGAGCTCGGAACAGTCTAAAACCAACCTACCTGAAACGTTCTGAGTCCTCAGTACAGACAAATTAACTAATAGAACACAGTGTGTTATACAGGACGGCGAGTGTTTCGCATATCAATATAAAGAAACGATTTAGCAATACCACAGAATTGTTGGGTACGATGCTGTTACGTAGAGTGATGTACAATCGTAGGAGAGCCGTATGGAATTGCAGGAAACAAAGAATAAAAAAAAATGGTTCAAATGGCTCTGAGCGCTATGGGACTTAATATCTGTGGTCATCAGTCCCCTAGAACTTAGAACTACTTAAACCTAAATAACATAAGGACAACACACACATCCGTGCCCAACGCAGGATTCGAACCTGCGACCGTAGTGGTCACGCGGTTCCAGACTGTAGCGCCTAGAACCGCACGGCCACACCGGTCGGCTCCCCAAGAATAAAATGTATGATAATGGCTATTGGACAACCCAACAAAAAAATGTGACAGATATGCCCTGCGAACATAAATGGTTCTATGGAACAGTGACGACGTGAGTCATGTAGAACGGTGCAGCGATAAGGGATATGAATACCAGGATGAAAGAAAGAAAGACGCCATCAGTTGGAAGAACTCTCACCATCAAAATAAAATGGTCGTACAAAATGTAGTAAATACAGTGAATTTTACTATACGCTTACGAAATTTTAACGTTTTGCTCTATAACTGTAGTAATACTGTATAACATTACGTAAATTCTCTAATCTAATCGTTATCAACATGTATACGCACGGTCATGAAACAAAAGATGTAACATTTTCTGCACAGTTTTCTGTTACAGTTTCACCCACAGATGGTGATCGTCGAGCTCTTCTCAGGAGCGTAATTTCCGGTACAAGATAGGCCCCAGCTCTGATTTTTAAAGTGAATTTTAGGTGATTCGTGGCATAAATTGTAAATATTTTTACGTTATACAAAAAAAACTAAAATTTCTAGTGGATTTCTAGACCGTGACAGCTGAGGAATCTGAAGATGTGAGTGATATATGAAACATGTTCTTAACTAATTGGCGTGGTAGTGGTAGGGATCTTACACTCTTCCATGGGATTTCTAAAGCATTTAATGTCGATATGATTTCCTCAACAAGGGGGCTTAGGCACGATGTCTTTTTGCTGGTCACGACAGCAAGCGTCGGGATATATGATGTGTGAACTTGGACAAATTCCTCAACGTTGCACCAGTTGTGATAGACAAACAATGTATTTCACATCGCTCCATTCGTTTCTTCGTTTCGCAGACACTAACGTCAGCACAGAGTGCAACAAAAATGTAAATTTCGTGTTGAAACGAAGGAATTTAATGCTGAAAACGGCTTTCCAGCTGTTCATATCCCACCTTAATCAATCACAGTCCGTATAGTCGCTTGTCCAAGGTCATAGTTTGTAGTTTATCAGAAGAAGGGTGAAAGTCTCACCCTTATGGGTAGCAAGTAGTTCTAGATCTGATAGACCAACCATTTGTACTGGTGAAATTTATAACTTTTTGAATACTGATGAACATTTATGTGTGCCATAGGTTTGCGATCGAAGAGGACATGCAGATGGGCAAATAACCATACACAGTCTCTTAGAAACATGAGAGCAAGCAACGATGCGTGACGTAAGAGGGCAAAGCCATCTTGTACAGGTGAAAGTGGTTGGTGGAGACGTCCTCTGTCACTGGAAGGATGCGATCACATTATAACGGTCGTTATTGTGGTCATACAGGCCAGCAGAATCTTGAGCAGGTAAACATTACATTAGGGTTTTATCTTAAACACCCAGTGTTATTGGCCTTTGTGTACAGCTTACGGCCTGGGTTTGAGACTTTCTGTGGTCAAACCGTTCAAGGCGCTACAGTTTGGAACCGCGGGACCTCTGCGGTCGCAGGTTCGAATCCTGCGTCGGGCATGGGTGTGTGTGATGTCCTTAGGTTAGTTAGGTTTAATTAGTTCTAATTTCTAGAGAACTGATGACCTTGGAAGTTAAGTCCCATAGTGCTCAGAGCCATTTGAACCATTTTTGAGACTTTCTAAACCATTCTATATCAAACATTCTATATCAAACAGTCTATATCAAAGTCTTAAGTTGGTGAATATTTAACTAATAGAATATAGTGTGTATCAACAGTTGAGTACAGTAGATCTCTTCTCTGGAGTAAAATTTCAAATCGTCAATTAGGTGCACGCTTAATAGTTCTACTGTCCATGCGTCGGCTGCCGTTAATGGTTCGTAATATCAGAGCTAATCGAGGGCAAAATAGGAGGAGACAATCGACATAAATCTGCTACAAGTGTGTAGAGATACCATATCTACTGATACATCAACTTATGTAGCTCCTGGAACTCGTAAAAAAGGAAGAATAACTAAAAACCAGAAACGCACGTCTGATACACTAGAGTAGCTTGCAGAACTGGTCTCGTACAAGCTCCGCGATACGTTGGGGCAGGAAACAAAGGATTTTTTCCAGACTATATTTCCACTGCCCCCAAAATCTACCACCATTTTATAACGCACTGATGAATGTGTCGTTATTCCCTGCAACGATAAATACGTTGTTACGGGACTGTCATCACATCGAGAGGTCAATTTAGTTTCAATTTCTTAAAAATCCACGATTTGGCGGCATGAAGGTAGTGCTGTCAAATTATAACTGACATAAGTTACAAACAAATTCGGAATAAATAACTGCAATTTTAAGCTCTCAAGCGCCAACAGTATTAGTGGATTACGATAAATATGTATGACAAATACCCAAGAACAGAGAAATATAGGCTACATCGATAACTAGAATACCAGACAGTCAATTAACTTTCAGAAACCCAATGTACGTCACCAAAACCATCCAGCATGTGATGTACTTACCAGTAAGCAATTATGGAATTACCAGGTGAAGCTTTATAGAGCTCAGCCTTCAGAAGGAGCTTTTTTCTGTGAATTTCTACCATGTTATTCACACCTGGCTTTCCAACATAGTAAAGCGAAGCATGCTATTTCTGGTCTACATCGCCCTAAACTGTTACTCTATGAGCAGTAATCAGAACAGACAAGTCTAAACTAGAAGCACACTCCATAAGCCATTTACAGTTGTCCTACTTTCACCACAGTACTATTTCGAGACTACTAATATGTTATTCACTCACTATGAATGTAACACAGTTACCCACTTAGGTGAGCAACGGTATTTCTGTTGCGTTACCCACAATGTACTAACCTAAATCAATCTGTTTTCTCGAAGTTTCATATACAATGGCGTCCAAAATTCAAGCAACAAACGGAAATTTTGCAGGATTGCTTTTATTTTGCCACAAAACAGTGTAAACAGGTGACAGCAAAATAGAAACAATCTGAAGAATACAGAACGTGGACAACTGCAACATGTGTAACGGTAGACAAAAAAGTTTTTCTTATTTTCCAACTTAATGGATTTGCATACGCATTCCGACAACTGGTTAATTTGGTCAGTGTGGGGTGTGACAACTCTGGCAGCAATACAGGCCTGGCAGCGACGGGGCATGCTGTGAATGATGTCATCAATCTCGTGTTGAGGCAATAACGCCTTTCTTCCTGGACAGCTGCTCACATGTCTAGGAGAGTGGTTGGTGGATGCTAACGTGATGCAACCCGTCCCCCGAGTGCATCACAGACACGCTCTGTGGGATTCAAATCGTGAGAACGAACAGTCCATATCTTGCGCGCAATGTCTTCCGTAGCCAAGCATTATCGACGATCAGTACAAAAAAATGGTTCAAATGGCTCTGAGCACTATGAGACTTAACATCTGTGGCCATCAGTCCCCTAGATCTTAGAACTACTTAAACCTAACTAACCTAAGGACATCACACACATCCATGCCCGAGGCAGGATTGGAACCTGCGATCGTAGCAGTCGCGCGGTTCCGGACTGAGCGCCTAGAACCGCTAGACCACGACAATCAGTACAAAGTCTGGGCCACAGCACCTCGCAACAAACAGCTCATGAGGTCCCAAGATCTCATAATGATACATGACAACTGTTAAACCTTGCCGATTCACCCGTCCAATTTCATGAAGAGGTATTCGCGTGGTCAACATAATCCCCACCCACACACTCAGGGATGCTCTTCGACATTTATCCATTTTCCACAATGCTTGGGTTCCTAATTCGTGTTCCACGTTCCCTCCAGACGCGAAACCGTCGAGAATCGGTCTCCGGACCAAATTGGGACTCATCTGTGAAAAGAACATTGGCCCACCGCTCGACCACCCAGGTGGCATGTTGACGACTCCTCTCTAGACGTTCCCTGCCGTGAAGACGCGTCAGAAGTACACGTACAGCAGGTCTCAGACAATAAAGGCCACTCTGCTGAAGCGTTGTTTTTACCGTTCGCCTCGATACAAAACGTCCAGTGGACGCTGAGAGGTCATATGCCAGTTGCCGTGCAGTACTAAGGCGGTACCGTAGTGCCCTTACAGCCGAATAACGGACGTCTCTGTCTGGTGTCACACGTGGTTGGCCCTACTTTGGTCTTCGGGATACAGTTTCGCTCTTAACCGTCGCCACGTATCACCACATACGAGAGACAACAGAACGATTCACATTAAGCCATCGGGACACGTCAGTTTGCAACTGTCCTGGTTGCATTCTTCTTAAGGCTGTCCACCGCAGAGAAGCCGGTAGGCGTCTTTTTTGTGCCATACTGTTCCGTCTGTGGCTCTGTACGCGGCGTCTGTGAATGTGGGACTACCCGGCATGCACTACCCCGTTTGATATGTGCCCTGCCGTCATCGTTGGCGCGAGTGTGCGTTGAGTGGACTGCCACCTTCCGTGCAGAACACGAACATACGGATGTACGTTAACAGTTTGTATGATTATATCGTGAACTAGATACAGGACAGGAAATAACGGTTTGTAGTTTTAATTTTGAACACCAGTATAATTTCCACTGTACCTACCGCAAAGTCAGTCATCGAGAAGCACACTTTAAGAAGTAGTTAGATCAGTAGTATGCCACATTATATTATACACTACATCTTTAAGTATTTTGATAAATAATACCCGAAACCGTCACGTGATGTATTTTATCCTGAAACGAAAGGTCTAAGAGTGAGATTTTGTGGTTCAGCTTCTCGCAGTTTCTTCCAACAGATGACATTATAGCAGTTCTTCGAATCACTTTCCAACAGAGGTGGAATAGTCTGCGACAGATCCTACTGTCAGGGCTGTAGATTTCTGAAGAATAGCGAATAGATGTTTGGAATTTTAAGAAAAATAAGTTTAGGTTACAGGGAAATAATTGTAGTAAACAAGAATAACATATAAGAACGGAAGTTCAAGCGCGACATAGTTGGACTGAAATGAGCTAAGGCAAAGACACAGTCCTACTAACCTACATATGATCCAATACATCGAACAAAACACTGCTACTGCGATATTACAGACAGGTGTTCCATCATAACACCAATTTTAACGTCAGCCAACTCCCATTTATATGGCATGCTCCCGCGATGTTTCTTTACCGATTTTAACAATTATTTCTTGGTAGTTTCACGCATTATCCTTCCTGCTCTCAAATTGTCATACCCGTGTTGGGAAAATAGTTGTGCTGCCTTGACACTGTCACTCAGAAAGATGGTTTTGAGGAATTTACAATGTACATAGATGTAAAATGTACCACATACATTTCGAAGCTTTTATCAGTTAGACTCGTCGTTCTAAGAAGAAGTTGAAGGCTGATAGACACCTTAAAGCAGTATATACATGACGAACGACTGTCATGTATAACTGGAATTGTACTTAACAAACATACTGGAGTTAAAATATGTGGGAGAGATGGAGACTGCCCCTCACAAGCACTACCCTTACAAAAGGGAGTACGGTACAAATCAGAACGGCGTATGTGTGTTTGTGTGTGTGTGTGTGTGTGTGTGTGTGTGTGTGTGTGTGTGTGTTGTTTGTGCCGATAATAGGTTCATTGTATCTACATAGCAACTGAGAACGACTGAGAACGAGCTATCACCCGAAACCATTAGCAGAAAGTAAATCACAGAAATGCAGCACTGGTGGGATCATTATTATTGAAACGTCCCCTTGGAAAAATTTATGAATTACTGTGCTCATAAACCTCTTACGTCATTTCATTTTCAAACAGCTGAGCACAACTGAACGTACTCAGACATTTCGCTCTGTACTTATTCTGATCAACACTAAACTGACATGCAATATTTTTAGCGCAACGCAATCTGACTTTCAATAATCCCTACAAAAGAATGCCCCTGACTAACAATAATCTATGCCTTTCATGAATCACTTACCTCATAAAAATCTTCGTTACTCGAACTACTGCAATACAGCGAGCGCCAATACTGTCAGCTAAATAAAAGATTCTAACTACTGAAGGCACTAACTACTGATAGGCATAGTTAGCAAATGAAAGATTTTGATAGAGAACAAACAATGTATTTATCTTTATAGTGTTCAAAATTAATAATATATATATTAGTTCATGACATCCAGTCATACAAATTTCGTTTTTCTGACGGACACACGTCCAGATCGTCCGCTCTCAAAACTCCGCCATCTCTCTTCCCACATCCACCACTACTGGCGGCTCACCTCCAACTGCGCAACGCTACGTTCTGTTCGCATCCAGCTGCCCAACACTACAATAGCGAATATTCCAACAATGCCAACCAGTTACAGACTGCACACAGCACAGCCAGTGATTTTTATAAGAGCGCTACGTGACCTTACCAACATAAAAACCTAAACAGCCTACTTACTTAGCCCCCAAACTCCCCACAAAAATTTTACAAATTGTTTTGGGCAGTAGCCAATACAGATTTGAAAAAAAAATTCATAATTACAGTAACAAAGATATCAAGTGCACACACTTATTGATATACTGTTGATCAAAAGCAAACACTGTTCTCATAAAGACAGTCCTGATCATTCATCACAGTAGTAATTACATTGCACAAAGTCTGATCAGTAAAAGAAAATGCACACGGACGTAGTGGATTTCCATGCTGTCTTGAAGAAGTAGTGTTGTCCTTCCAACTGAAAGACGATGCTGACTCTTGACATGCAAACGAGTAATGGGCCACAACAGAGCAAACCCACAGCAGAGTCAGTCGAAGGTTTGAAGAATATAGGTAGGTAGGTCATCACAGAGCAGACCCACTGTAGTCCTGGTCACTTACCTCACAAAAATCTTCGTTACTCGAATTACTGCAATACAGCGAGCGCCAATACTGCCAGCTAAATAAAGGATTCTAACTACTGAAGGCACTAACTACTGACAGGCATAGGTAGCAAATGAAAAATTTTGATAGAGAACAAACAATGTATTTACCTTAATAGTGTTCAAAAGTAATAACATACAGGATGAGTCACCTAACATTACCACTGGATATATTTCGTAAACCGCATCAAATACTGTCGAATCGATTCCACAGACCGAACGTGAGGAGAGGGGCTAGTGTAATTGGTTAATACAAACCATAAAAAAATGCACGGAAGTATTTTTTTTAACACAAACCTACGTTTTTTTAAATGGAACCCCGTTAGTTTTGTTAGCACATCTGATCATATAAACAAATACGTAATCACTGCCCTTTGTTGCATTGTAAAATGTTAATTACATCCGGAGATATTGTAACCTAAAGATGACGCTTGAGTACCACTCCTCCGCTGTTCGATCGTGTGTATCGGAGAGCACCGAATTACGTAGAGATCCAAAGGGAACGGTGATGGACCTTAGGTACAGAAGAGACTGGAACAGCGCATTACGTCCACATGCTAACACCTTTTTATTGGTCTTTTTCACTGACGCACATGTACATTACCATGAGGGGTGAGGTACACGTACACACGTGTTTTCCGTTTTCAATTACGGAGTGGAATAGAGTGTGTCCCGACATGTGAGGCCAATAGATCTTCAATGTGGTGGCCATCATTAGCAGCACACAATTGCAATCTCTGGCGTTATGACTGTCGTACACGCCGCAGTACATCTGGTGTAATGTCGCTGCAGGCTGCCACAAAACGTTGTTTCACATCCTCTGGGGCTGTAGGCACATCACGGTACACATTCTCCTTTAACGTACCGCACAGAAAGAAGTCCAGAGGTGTAAGATCAAGAGAACGGGCTGGCCAATTTATGCGTCCTCCACGTCCTATGAAACGCTCGTCGAACATCCTGTCAAAGGGTCAGCCTAGTGTTAATTGCGGAATGTGCAGGTGCACCATCATGCTGATACCACATACTTCGACGCGTTTCCAGTGGGACATTTTCGAGCAACGTTGGCAGATCATTCTGTAGAAACTCGATGTATGTTGCAGCTGTTTGGGCCCCTGCAATGAAGTGAGGACCAATGAGGTGGTCGCCAATGATTCCGCACCATACATTTACAGTCGACGGTCACTGTCGCTCTACCTGTCTGAGCCAGCGAGGATTGTCCACGGACCAGTAATGCATGTTCCGTAGATTCACTGCCCCGTGGTTTGTGAAACCCGCTTCATCAGTAAACAGGTAGAACTGCAACGCATTCTCTGTTAATGCCCATTGACAGAATTGCACTCGATGATGAAAGTAATCACCATGTAATTGCTGATGTAGCGACACATGAAACGGGTGAAAGTGGTGACGATGCAGTATGCTGCTCGCTGACCGTGGCCCGTGTTTGTTACAACAAGCAACTGAACGTCGGAGGTTTCAAGCGTCAACTTTAGGTTACAATATCTCCGGATGTAATTAACATTTTACAATGCAACAAACGGCACTGATTACGTATTTGTTTATATGTTCAGATGTGCTAAGAAAACTAACGTGGTTCCATTTAAAAAACATAGGTTTGTGTTAAAAAACATACTTCCGTGCATTTTTGTATGGTTTGTATTAAACAATTACACTAGCCTCTCTCCTCACCTTCGGTCTGTGGAATCGGTTCATCAGTATTTGATATGGTTTACGAAACATATCCAGCGGTAACGTTAGGTGACTCACCCTGTATATATCAGTTCATGACATCCAGTCTTACAAATTTCGTTCTTCTGATGGACACACGTCCAGATCGTCCGCTCTGAAAACTCTGCCATCTCTCTTCCCACATCTACCACTGCTGGTGGCTCACCTCCAACTGCGCAACGCTGATTTTCGTAAAGAGCGCTACGTGACGTTACCAGCATAAAAACCTAAACAGCCTACTTACAATATAATAGTATGCATTTTATGTAATTCATCATTGTTGATTTTGCTGTTAGAGCAATACTATAGAGCTTTATGGGGAAATAAAAGGAAAAATAATGGGTAATATGGTTCCTTAACTAAAACTACTGAAGATTTTGAGCTATTTATAACCACTGTGTCACCCTTATCAACTTTTACGGCAGGGATTTACTACTTCAAAATAAATCATTAATGCTAATAATATGGGTAAAACATATCAGACTATACAGGGCTGTTACAAATGATTGAAGCGATTTCATAAATTCACTGTAACTCCATTCATTGACATATGGTCACGACACACTACAGATACCTAGAAAAACTCATAACGTTTTGTTCGGCTGAAGCCGCACTTCAGGTTTCTGCCGCCAGAGCGCTCGAGAGCGCAGTGAGACAAAATGGCGACAGGAGCCGAGAAAGCGTATGTCGTGCTTGAAATGCACTCACATCAGTCAGTCATAACAGTGCATCTACACTTCAGGACGAAGTTCAACAAAGATCCACCAACTTCTAACTCCATTCGGCGATGGTATGCGCAGTTTAAAGCTTCTGGATGCCTCTGTAAGGGGAAATCAACAGGTCGGCCTGCAGTGAGTGAAGAAACGGTTGAACGCGTGCGGGCAAGTTTCACGCATAGCCCGCGAAAGTCGACGAATAAAGGAAGCAGGGAGCTAAACGTACCACAGCCGACGGTTTGGAAAATCTTACGGAAAAGGCTAAAGCAGAAGCCTTGCCGTTTACAATTGCTACAAGCCCTGACACCCGATGACAAAGTCAAACGCTTTGAATTTTCGGCGCGGTTGCAACAGCTCATGGAAGAGGATGCGTTCAATCCGAAACTTGTTTTCAGTGATGAAGCAACATTTTTTCTTAATGGTGAAGTGAACAGACACAATATGCGAATCTGGGCGGTAGAGAATCCTCACGCATTCGTGCAGCAAATTCGCAATTCACCAAAAGTTAACGTGTTTTGTGCAATCTCATGGTTTAAAGTTTACGGCCCCTTTTTCTTCTGCGAAAAAAACGTTACAGGACACGTGTATCTGGACATGCTGTAAAATTGGCTCATACCACAACTGGAGACCGACAGCGCCGACTTCATCTTTCAACAGGATGGTGCTCCACCGCACTTCCGTCATGATGTTCGGCATTTCTTAAACAAGAGATTGGAAAACCGATGGACCGGTCGTGGTGGGCCGGCCGGAGTGGCCGTGCGGTTCTAGGCGCTACAGTCTGAAACCGCGAGATCGCTACGGTCGCAGGTTCGAATCCTGCCTCGGGCATGGATGTGTGTGATGTTCTTAGGTTAGTTAGGTTTAAGTAGTTCTAAGTTCTAGGAGACTGATAACCTCAGAAGTTGAGTCCCATAGTGCTCAGAGCCATTTGAACCATTTTGGTCGTGGTGGAGATCATGATCAGCAATTCATGTCATGGCCTCCACGCTCTCCCGACTTAACCCCATGCGGTTTCTTTCTGTGGAGTTATGTGAAAGATTCAATGTTCAAACCTCCTCTACCAAGAAACATGCCAGAACTGCGAGCTCGCATCAACGAAGCTTTCGAACTCATTGATGGGGACATGCTGCGCCGAGTGTGGGAGGAACTTGATTATCGGCTTGATGTCTGCCGAATCACTGAAGGGGCACATATCGAACATTTGTGAATGCCTAAAAAATTTTTTGAGTTTTTGTATGTGTGTGCAAAGCATTGTGAAAATATCTCAAATAATAAAGTTATTGTAGAGCTGTGAAATCACTTCAATCATTTGTAATAACCCTGTATATTTAACAGGCAGCGTCTTTGTGATACGTGAAATAGGTAAAAGGACAAGGCCCATTAGAAATCCTTGAATAACGCGAGGAGTACTAAATAATACAGAATTCCGAAAACTGTGACTGATAGAACGTGCGAAATGGCTAAGCTGAAATGGCTAGAGAACAAATGCAAGGTTGTAGACGCATGCATAACTAAAGGAAAGGTATGTGCTGCCTATAGGAAAACTGAAGTGACCTTTGGAGAGAAGAAAGGCAGTTGTTTTAACACCAAGAGCTAAGATGGCTTGCCAGTACTAAGCAAAGAAGAGAAAGATGAACGGTCGAAGGAATATGTAGAGGGACTGTACAAGGGAAATAAACTTGAGAACAGTATTATGGAAAGAGAAGCGAAAGTAGGCGAAGATGAGATGGGTGATACGAAGAGATAAATTTAACAGGGCCCTGCAAAGTGGGAACAAGACCCCTGTAGCAGATGGCACTTTCTAAAAATTTGTGAGATTCTTGAAGGGAACTACATGGTGCGCAAGATACGTGAGACAGCGAAATACCCTCAGAGTTCAGGAAGCATGTAATAATTAATT
The DNA here is from genome assembly GCF_023864275.1 of Schistocerca cancellata. Classification (NCBI taxonomy): domain Eukaryota; kingdom Metazoa; phylum Arthropoda; class Insecta; order Orthoptera; family Acrididae; genus Schistocerca; species Schistocerca cancellata. The sequence goes on along the minus strand of NC_064632.1, from coordinate 462,128,031 downwards.
ATTACATAGAACGCAGGTGCCGGCAGGAGTGAATACTACAGAACCATCAGATTGATAAGTCATGGTAGTAAAATATTGGCACAAATTATTTACAGAAAAATGGGAAAACTAGTAGAAGTCAGCCTCGGGGAAGATCAGTTATGTTCCGTAGAAATGCAGAAAACGCACAATGCAGAAAACTCTGTGACTTAGACTAGAAGTTTGGCAGAAGAAAGGTGAACCTGTTTCTACAACATTTGTGTATTTAGAAAAATCTTTTGACAATGTTGATTGGACCACACTCTTGGTAATTTTCAAGGTAAGAGGGATTTAAAAAAAGGGAGAACTCACAGCTTGTTCAGAAACAATGAAAGCCACCTTTTACACACGCCTTTCATTTTGTATATGACTTCTATTGTTGCGAGTCGCTTACACGGTACAAAAACTAAAGAGTCAATGCTTCCACCTGAGAACGAGATCTAACCTTCGTTTATACAGCGTATCTGCAGGCAGTACAATGAATGCAGTGACTTCTCAACTACTAAGGTCTCTTAGCGCCAAGTCTCGACAGGTCAGCATAGTAGGCAGCTACTCCACGTACTTACTCCTACCTGGGATGCGGCTGGCGAATTACTATTTACATCGTGCTGCTAGCTGACGACTCTGAAGTTCAATTTGTCTTATGAATGATATGAGATTTGCATTCCTAAAGTGCAGCTTCTAGGAATTTTGGTGATGGCGCCCTGAAGAGGACCACACAAAGAAACGTCGGCAGTTTAATTGTTTTAGTAGTTTACAATGAATATGAACAATGCCCAAAATTATTTAACTGAAAATGACGCCGGCCGTGGAAGCGTACGAACTTATACTGTCTGTATGCAATTGTGTATCCATGTGTGCCAGGTTAGGGGCCCTGTTGATGCCTATATCTGAATATGCAAGGATTACTATCGATGGCCGGCCAGGGTGGCAGAGCGGTTCTAGGCGCTACAGTCTGGAACCGCGCGACCGCTACGGTCGCAGGTTCGAATCCTGCCTCGCGCATGGATGTGTGTGATGTCCTTAGGTTAGTTAGTTTTAAGTAGTTCTAAGTTCTAGAGGACTGATGACCTCAGAAGTTAAGTCCCATAGTGCTCAGAGCCATTTGAACCATTTACTATCGATGTTTCACTGAGTCATTCGTGGACGTAGGCTGACATTCACATTCTTTTCCACTCACTAAATGGTATTACGGTTTTGTAAGAGTGTATGGCATTCATTTTCTGATCTTTGTGGATGTGTGTTTTTGTATATCCATGTGGACTACATCAGGCCTTTTGTATTCACTGTTCATGATATTTTGTGTTTATTTTGAATAATGAAGCTAATTTCAAAGATCTTGAATTTCTTTTCCTGCAAAGTCACTTTTCAGTTTTATGAATTTTCAGGCTCACATCAACATGTGCTTATTTATTGTTTGTTCTCAGTCGTAGCAGAGGCGATCACAACTTGCAAAATAGTCTGTCTTTACCAGAATTAATGCTTGTAAAACTACCTTTACCAAACAGATTATATTTTAGTCTTAATGTAATCCCTCAGCTGACCAAGGTTGCAGGCTGCAGGGAACTTCAAAAGACGTGATGCGGTCTTGAATACAACGAGGCTTTGTATTTCAGTGATTGATTCTTGTTGATATGAGTCTGGCATACAAAGAGCAGTCACGTCTACACTGCGCAGCTTTTTTGTACAAGAAGCGATGCATACGTAATTACAGACTGTACTGGGGCGGTTGAAAGCCTTGGTTATAATTTTGTTTTACTTTAACACATGTTAAACGACACTTTATATGTTAGCTGCTTTATGGAAATCCGCTAACGATATTTCTTTACCAGTAATAAGAACGCGTCGTTTTTCACTCATGAGTCAAATCGTATACAAAAGAGGATATTTTCATGACAACAGCTATGCACTCTAAGGTGAACTAAAAGAGGGGGTAGCTGCTTTCAACCACACTGCAGTCATAAGAATGAGGGACATGAAAGCGAAGCTGAAGTTACGGAGATGTTATTCAGTTTGCACATCAATTAGGCGATAAAGGAAACCAAGGACATAGAAGTCCGCGGAGAAGAAACAAAAATTTCAAGCTTGGCGATGTATCCTAGACGGCAAAGGACTTAGATAATGTCTTGGAAAGGGATTGTAAGATGAACTTCAACAAAAGTCAAATAAGACTAATGAAGTGTTATCGAATTAAATTAGGTAGTTGATTCGGCAGACGTTAGCTGAGCAAATGAGACACCCAAAGAAGCAGTCAAATTTTGTTATTTGGTTAGCAAAAATAGGTGAAGGTGTCCAAAGCTGAGAATATACAAAATGCATGCTGGCAATATCAATAAACATTTTCTGAAAAACAGGAATCTGTTAACATCTACAGTGAACAACCAAAGAAACTGGTACATCTGCCTAATATTATGTAGGCCCCGCGAGCACGCTGAAGTGTGCAACGCGACGTGGCATGGACTCGACTAATGTCTGAAGTAGTGCTGGAAAGAACTGGCACCATGAATCCTGCAGGCTGTCCATGAATCCGTAAGAGCAGGAGGGGCTGGAGATCTGTTCTGAAGAGCACTTTGCGAGGCATTCCTGAAATAATAATGTTCATGTTTGGTGGCCAGTGGAAGTGTTTAATCTCAGAAGAGTGTTCCTGGAGCCACTCTAGCAATTCTGGACGTGTGGTGTATCGCATTGTCCTGCTGTAATTGCCCAAGCCCGTCGGAAAGCACAATGGACACGAATGGATGCAGATGATCAGACTGGATGCTTACGTGATTGTGTCACAGTAATAAGTAGACGCGTCGGCTGTCCCTGTCACTCCAAATGCACACGCCCCACACCATTACAGAGCCTCCACCAGCTTGAAAAGTCTCCTGCTGTCATGCAGGGTCCATGTGTTTATGAGGTTCTCTCCACATCCGTACACATCCACCCGCTCGATACAATTTGCAACGAGACTCGTCCGACCAGGCAACATGTTTCCAGTGATCAAGAGTCCAATGTTAGTGTTGACGGGCCCGGGCGAGGCGTAGAGCTTTGTGTCGTGCAGTTCATTAAATGGTTCAAATGGCTCTGAGCACTATGGGACCTAACATCTGAAGTCAGCAGTCCCCTAGAATTAGAACGACTTAAACCTAACTAACCTAAGAACATCACACACATCCACGCCCGAGGCAGGATTCGAACCTGTGACCGTAGCAGCAGCGCAGTTCCGGACTGAAGCGCCTAGAACCGCTGGACCACAGAGCCCGGTTGTCTTACAGTCATCAAGGTTACACGAGCTGGCCTTCGGCTCTGAAAGCCCATATCGATGATGTTTTGTTGAATGGCTTTCACGATGACGCTTGTCGATGGCCCAGCATTGAAATCTGCAGAAATTTGCGGAAGGTTGCACTTCTGTCACTTTGAACGATTCTCTTCAGTCGTCGTTGGTCCCGTTCTTGCAGAATCTTTTTCCAGCCGCAGCGATGTCGGAGATGTGATGTTTAACCGGATTCCTGATATTCACGGTACACTCGTGAAATGGTCGTACGGGGAAGTACACACCTGATCGCTACCTCGGAGATGCTGTGATCCGTTAATGCGTCGACAATAACACCACGTTCAAACTCACTTAAATCTTGATAAGTTGCCATCGTAGCAGCAGTAACCTATCTAACAACTGTGTCAGACACTTGTTGTCTTGTATAGGCGTTGCCGAACTCAGCGCCGTATTATGTCTATTTACATATCTCTGTATGTGACTACGTATGCCTATGCCAGTTTTTTGGCGTCTCTGCGTAATATGAGTTCCAGTTTTTCTGAAGCTATTTGTCTGGAGTGTAGTCTTGTACGAAATTGAAATGTGGAGTATAAGCAGTTCACAGAATCTTTCTAAATTTGTGCTACAGAAAAATGCTGACATTTGGACGGGTAGATCGAATAACTAATGATGGCGCACTAAATTTAACTCTGCTAAAAATGTTTTGTGCACAGCCCGACTAAAAGCAAGGATCGGTTCATAGGGCGCTTCTGAGGGCCAAGGAATTTTCTTTTTGATCGTGGAGGGAAGTATGGGGGTAAAGGCTGTAGAGAGAGACCAAAGCAAGAATGCAGCAAGCAGGTTGCTACAGTTATGCGGAGATGAAGATGAGTGCACAGGATAGTCTGCCATAGAGATCTGCATGAAACCAGTCTTAGGAATGAAAGCCGCAACGTAATTCATTGACTGCGATTTTATAGCGTTATTTATTTCAGCGTCGATTTTATTTTGGTGATTACAAGTTTCATATTTTACTGGATATTTTCAGGTCTTTTCAGCTTATTAAAAGTATTATTCGGCAAATTCGTGTCTTTGTACGGGTTCCTCAACCTCAGAATGGAGAGTTTAGTATTGTAACGTAGTGGCAGCTATGTTCGGGGGCGAAGTTAACAGGTAAGCTGAAAATCTGTGGACGTGGCTCATAACGGTCGAAATCAGTAAGGGCGTATATTAAATCGCAACTTTGAATGAAGTAAATAATAATATGACTTTTCAAGAGCCGCAGTGTCTCTCTATAGCCTTAACGTCGAACCTTTATTAGAGCGTGGTTTTATAACCATCTAATTTTTTGCTGTCGTATCTTCTGTCAGTTTCTTGATATCAGGATAGTATGCGTACACTAGTTGAAGAATAAATAATTTATATGCAGATGAAAGTTGGTTGCATGTCAAAATATGCTATTTATGAAGTATATGAAAACTGCGAAGCGGAATACTTACTAAATGTTGAAGTAAATTTAATGAACTGCAAGCGATGTGTTGACATTTCTTACATCCCACATAATAACAATAAACAATAACGAATAACAACTACGTCAGGGCCGTCTTGGCACCCAAGTTGCAGAATAAAAGAAATGGTAGCATTTCATTAAAAATTCGTTTCAATTGCCGTTTCCGGTTACATATATTGCGAATGTACAAGTTGTTTGACACACATTGGCACTTAAAGCTGTCCCTTTCTTCATAAAGGTTTAGAGGCCTACGTTTCTCAGACTGCTAAATAAGAGAAACAAAATCAAAACGGCAGAAACCCGGGCGTGTACTGCACTGAGGCTGCGACTGCCATTAATTCTTGCTGCTGGCGCAATAAAACACAGCTTAATGGTATTGCTTTATGTTCTCCTTACTGGAGCCAGCGCCTGCAAGCTGGATGTGCTCACAGTGTAGCACTAACCAATAATGTGTCCACGCGCGCTGAAGGTCGCTGCCACCAATCATGGAGATAAAAAGCGGACACTCATTCCCCAAGGGACCGACTTCATGTGCATAACATGAGACACTTCTTACAGACAGCACTCATTTTCATGAGATTCTAAAAATTATTTGTGTATCTGATGATAGAACAATCAAATCGTGATATCACGAATAATCCGGGGAGCCGCCAGCACCGACCATAGGAGGCCAAAAAATTCTGAAGATGGCGTGTTGATAAGCCGAAACCGGCTAATATGGGAGTATTATTGCAATCTCGACTGTTCGTTTTAACTTAAAGAGGATGAGCCTGACGAGACATGTGGTTCGGATTCCACACTAAATTGTAGGTCCCCTTTACTTGGTTGGATAACTGAGGTAGGCTAGGAACACATAGACTGCGGAAGTGCCGTCCAATTAATAGAATTTCACCAGGCCGTTGAGCCACACGAAATGGTTTTTATCACCCCAGTAAGGCCAGTTAAAAAATATAAAACGACTACTAAGAGTTGAAAGGTGTCAATCATCTGATAAGTTGGAACTTGACAGATAGCTACTGGCAACTGTCACTGCTCCTAGATATCGAAAGCACGCCGCTTTTGGTAGGCGCCACCAATTCAAAACAATGCCATTTGGTCTAAATGTATCATCTGAAGCCTCCATGGGTGCTTTAGATGAGATTTTGGTTGAAAAATTGTTACAGGTAGTAACAGTTTATTACGACTAATACATGGGAAGCTCATACAGAAATGGTCCACAAGACCTGAATGCTTTTAGAAATTCTGCTTGTTGTGTTGGCTACTGTGGGAGTCAGCACCGACACAATCAAGGAAGGAGAGACGTGCGATGGCCGGTAGCAAGCATCCAAAATCATCTGTACAAATCACTTGAAGATTAATTGAAGTAGAAATTTTTAAAAGGAAAATAAAGTTACCTTTTCTTGATTCCTGTCCTTCCTGTGCCTTCCACTGTATCCTCTATTATTACTCGGAGAACGCAGACTATCATCTTACTAATGAAGCACTAACGCTCTCGAAGTCTCCAAGCGTACTGGGGCCGACTAGCGATGGTCGGCTGGTTGAATCAGCTTTGACAGACGGCTCTGAACTCTGTTTTCCTGGAGACGTGACGCTGCCCGCATTTTCCATCGACGCGGGAGTCAGTGCCCTCTTGATGTCGTTTCGCGGCGCTGCGCTGGTCGATGTGCAACCGATTTTAGGTCTGCACATTCCAACCCCACCCCCACCAAAATGCCTCAAGTAATTTGAACAGAAGGGAACTTTTGCAATAAGATATTATAAAAAGCGTTATAATATGCCAGTTTTGGAAGCGCTGCCAAAGGGTAGGCGCAAAATTTTCGACACAAAATGTACACTACTGGCCATTAATATTTCTACACCACGAAGATGTGCTACAGACGCGAAATTTAACCGACAGGAAGAAGATCCTGATGCAAATGATTAGCTTTTCAGAGCATTCATACAAAGTTGGCGCCGGTGGCGACACCTACAACGTGCTTACTTGAGCAATGTTTCCAACCGATTTCTCATACACCAAAAGCAGTTGACCGGCGTTGCCTGGTGAAACTTTGTTGTGATGCCTCGTGTAAGGAGGAGAAATGCGTACCATCACGTTTCCGACTTTGATAAAGGTCGGATTGTAGCCTATCGCCATTGCGGTTTATCATATCGCGACATTGCTGCTCGCGTTGGTCGAGATCCAATGACTGTTAGCAGAATATGGAATCGGTGGGATCAGGAGGGTAATACGGATCGCCATGCTGGATCCCAACGGCTTTGTATCACTAGCAGTCGAGATGACAGGCATCTTATCCGCATGGCCGTAACGGATCGTGCAGCCACATCTCGATCCCTGAGTCAACAGAAGGGGACGTTTGCAAGACAACAACCATCTGCACGAAGAGTTCGACGACGTTTGCAGCAGCATGGACTATCATATCGGAGACCATGGCTGCGGTTACCCTTGACGCTGCATCACAGACAGGAGCGCCTGCGATGATGTACTCAATGACGAACCTGGGTGCACGAATGGCATAACGTCATTTTTCAGATTAATCCAGGTTCTGTTTACAGCATCATGATGGTCACATCCGTGTTTGGCGACATCGTGCTGAACGCACATTGGAAGCGTGTATTCGTCATCGCTATACTGGCGTATCACCCGGCGCGATATTATGGCGTGCCATTGATTACACGTCTCGGTCACCTCTTGTTCGCACTGATGGCACTTTGAGCTGTGGACGTTACATTTCAGATGTCTTATGACCCGTGGCTCGACCCTTTATTCGATCCGTGCGAAACCCTACATTTCAGCAGGATAATACACGACCCCATGTTGCAGGTCCTCTACGGGCCTTTCTGGATACAGAAAATGTTTGACTGCTGGCCTGGCCAGCACATTCTCCAGGTCTCTCACCAATTGAAAACGTCTGGTCAATGGTTGCCGAGCAACTGGCTCGTCGCAATACGCTTCACTACGCTTGATGAACTGTGGTACTGTACCTGTACACGCCATCGAAGCTCTGTTTGACTCAATGCCCAGCCGTATCAAGGCCGTTATTACGGCCAGAGGTGGTTGTTCTGGGTACTGATTTTTCAGGATCTATGCACCCAAATTGCGTCAAGATTTAATCACATGTCTGTTCTAGTATAATACATTTGTCCAATTAATATCCGTTCATCATCTGTATTTCCTCTTGGTGTAGTAATTTTAATGGCCAGTAGCGTATGTTGACCACAAACACTTTCTGTGACTCCTCGTCTAGCGGAATTTGGAAATCTGCATCGGGGAAGTCAATTTTTGACAAATAGCAGTCTGCACTAAGTCCTTCTATTAATTCCTCAGAGCGAGACAACGAATAAATGGCAATTATTGTATGTAGATTCACAGTGGATTTAAAGTCATTACAAACACGAAACCTTCCAGAAGGCTAGGGTGAGATTAGTGAGGGAGAAGCACATTGACTAGACTGGATAGGTGCAATAAGACCACTGTCTTGCCACACGAATACGACTACCAAACAAATCAAATGAATGGAACCCAAAAATATTTTTACATTCTCATGAACGCTTAATTGTAAATTTCACTGTCCTACTGTGAGACTGGAATGCGGCAGACAAACCACATGTACCAAGCACTGGAATATCCAGACCATTATACGCAGTAAGAGACGTGGCGAGCTTAATTGCTCATTAGTGGCACGATTATGCAGTGTAAGAGCCAGTGTCTCACTAAAGTCCCACTTAGCGTTCGGCAGTGACTAAGTCCACAAACTGTTCCTTTGCACAGCACTTGGGCAGGGTGAAGGCACATCCTGAATGTGGTCATTACTAGTACCGGTAGCCGGTTTAGAAAAAACTACATTCACTGTGTTAGAAGGTGCTCCGCGCTTACGAGAGCGTACGTGGGTAGAGTTGTTTTCCTGTTGCAAGCACACGGACTGTACATGACCTGGCTTTCCACAAGTAAAGTAACTCGCCTTCAGCGAAGGACAATATTGTCTTTTATGCGTGGAAAAGCACCGGGGACATGATTTCACACCAGATACATGCACTGACACTGGTTTACTTTGGCTGCGGCGTGATGGCCTATTTGAGCACGGTGGTTGGTCACGAGGCCGTGCTTGTATCTCATTTCGCGTTACATTGCAAAATGGGAGTTACCTAAAAGTTTTCCACGGTAGTATCACACGAGTCGTGATATTCAGTAATTCTTAACACTTGTTTCAAAGTAGGATCAGAATGTTTAAGAATTTGTACATGGCGGCGCGGGATTAGCCGAGCGGTCTAGGGCGCTGTAGTCAAGGACTGTGCGGCTGGTCCCGGCGGAGGTTCGAGTCCTCCCTCGGGCATGGGTGTGTGTGTTTGTCTTTAGGATAATTTAGGTTAAGTAGTGTGTACGCTTAGGGACTGGTGAGCTTAGCAGTTAAGGCCCCTAAGATTTCACACGCACAATTTGTTCATGAATCCTACTGTCCGCCACATTGTACGTAACGACATGCCAAATCATTGCGCCACCGTAGTACTGTCCACAGCTACACTGTCGTTTTAAACACTGAAGTTCTGTTACCGACTAACGGTATGTCTGTTCTGGCTTTTCCGCAATCTAGAGAACTTGTAAGGAACTCCATCAACCTGTACCCTATAATCATAATACGTAGTGAGGGTGGAAACTAAATCTAAAACCAGCAACTCCGGCCTACTAGTCGGGTTGGGTTGGATTGATTTGGGAGAAGAGACCAAAGAGCGAGGTCATCGGTCTCAGCGGATTATGGAAGGATAGGGAAGGAAGTCTGCCGCGCTCTGTTTAAGGAACTATCCCGGCATTTGCCTGAAACGATTTAGGGAAACCACGGAAAACCTAAATCGAAATGGCCGGACGCGGGATTGAACCGGCGTCCTCCGGAATGCGAGTCCAGTGTGCTAATCACTACCTACTAGTCGGGAATAACTTCTGAGCGAGGCGGTAAACTCCTGTGCCGACCGTTGATGAGAAATAGGGAAGTTTCAAAGTACCTTGCACTTTATGCGTTGCACACTGAGCGTTGAAGTGAGTGTAGTACTCGTTGCTCTCTTGTTGCTGGTCATTACAAGCCCAGAACGGTGGAACGCACAGAGGAGGTGCTTTGGATGTGGCTGGCTCTGATGGTGGGATTGATGCAGCCTCTTCTTGTGTATTAATGAACTACTGAACAGCCATAATCAACTGCAACATTTGGTGGTTCTGAAACTGAATAAGCTGCGTTAGATCAAAGCCATCAACAACCGCAAGCATAGGCGCAGTTAGTGTAGGAGGTGGGTTAGAGGGCATTTTAATGAGAAGAGCACTGCAACAAGTTATAGGTAGAAGCGAGGCATAAGAAAGAACAATTAGTAGCAATGCGCCTTTGAAAGAAAAGAGAGAGCAACATTAGTGACATGCTGTGACGGAGCGGCGTACAGCGTAGGCAGCGCTGGTTCTGGAACTCTCGTCGGCTGCTGTGGAAGTCAGCATCGATAGAAATAAGGAAGCAGAGATTGTGCGATGACCGGTATCAAGAATCCACAATCATTTGTACAAATCACTTGAAGAATAACTGAACTCTTTATTTCTAAAAAGGAAATGAAGTTAACTTTTCTTGATACGTCAAAGATCCGCCTCAGTTGCGAAAAGTTAATCGACTTCACCCAGGTTTCAGCTAGAGTAATCTAGCCTTCTTCAGAAGCATAAAATAAACTAATACATGCCAGAGTAAGGCACGGTCAAACATAAAAAGCTAAATACCGTGGTACCATGCCTTACTCTGGCATGTATTAGTTTATTTTATGCTTCTGAAGAAGGCTAGATTACTCTAGCTGAAACCTGGGTAAAGACCAGTAAATTTTCGCAACTGAAGCGGATCTTTGACATATTAATCTATCACAGTTGCTGACAGGGCTGCAGCATGTTAAAAATTCTTACCTTTTCTTGATTCCTGTGCTTCCTGCGCCTCCTATTATATTTTCCACAACTACTCGGAAATCGCAGGCTAAGCATCATCTTCATAATACTCTGTACTAACGCCCTCTAAGTCTGCAACCGAACTAAGCCCGACCAGCGATGTTCGGCTGGTTAAATCAAGGTTGACAGGGGACGCTGAACTCTGTCTTCCTGGAGGTGGTGTACCGCCCGCTCTTTCCATCTGCGCGCGTCGGCGCCTTCTTGATGCGTTTCCACGCGCTGCGCTGGTAGGTGTGCACTCCATGCTTTAGAACTGCACACTGGTGTTACAATTAATGTGGAGTAGAGGGAATCCGCAAGCATACGAATTATGTTTTTCAGTCATGTATTCTCCTTTGTAGCATTGAGAAAAGTTCGCAGTATCAAGAATTTTCCACCTAAACAAGGAAGAAGCAACAAAAAACCTTTCTTGGGATTCTGGGGCTTTCATTATCTCTTCATGAATGACCGTTGTTTTGCTTGATTTACTAAATTTATTAGAAAATGGTACCTAGTTTATGTGAAAAGCTGAGCGGTAGAAAACGTTTAACGAAATGTGAACTTAAGTTCAAGTTACGGAATCAGTTTATTACGTAATAAAATCCAAGTTGTTACTATAGGAGTACAGTGCTTCATTGCGATGGATACATTTCGGCTAGATTGACATCTGCAGCCGATCTGCGAAAGTCACATAGCATTTTTCTTTTATTCCACGTCTATGGCGGATGTTGTTGTTAGTTCTATATTCGAATTGGATGCAATGTCAAACAAACGAATAATGAAGCACACAAGTATTCAATTGGCATACAGAACAAACAAAAATACCCGCCGTAGACTTCAGACAGCGAAAAAAAAAAATGCTACCAATATACACAAACCCAGCCATAAAAGAATCGAAGCTCAGGATCGCAATAAATTTTACCTAGGACAGACAGGATGCTACCTCACTATAAGATATTGACACCACATGAGAATCAGTGAAAGCAATCCTTCTAGATTGTTCAGCGACTTCATGAACGATAGCCACAATGCAGAACGAATGGAATTAGCATTGAAAATTTTACACATATTACGTAAAGGTTTAACAATGAACGTACTTGAAGAGAGAGAAATATCCATATACACAATATAACACCGTGATAACATTTTTAAAACATGATCATCTCATTTAAAATCTTGTTTCCTTCCTAACTAAAGGTAACGGACGGTCACAAAAAACTATCCACAGTCATATCGATTACAAAATGATGACATAAAAACACCATAGCAATTGTAACGATAAAGCATCTTTGGCTGTCACGACCACCAATCTGCCAAATCCGACAATAAAACGTCAAATTAGAGAAAATTACTAGAAAAGACGATTAAAAGCAACAGCGAACTAAAAAACAGCCTATAAAACAAGAGCTCTAAATCCTCACCACACTGTAATAAATACAGAGTGATACCAACCACTGATGATATCTGTATACCTGAAAATACGATTACTAACATTATAATAAAATAAAATAGAAACATTATTTAGTTTCGCAGATGGTCTGATTATAATAACCTAGCTAAACTTCTACAGCAGCAATTTGGATTTTCTTAGATAATGTCTCTAAGAGATATCTTCAACGCTGCCTTTCCACTGGATCGTAAATTAATGGAATCAACCTCACTAAATCACCCAGGATCGTTTTATATTGTGGCGTATTCGACTGAGCGAAGAACTGTTTCGAAATTATAAATTGTGGAATGCTAATGGAAACATTACACGCAATACGAATCACTTGCTGTTGTTTGGAGGTCTGAGACATTCCGGTATTATTTGGTTGGATGGTTGGCGCGTGATCGTGAAGACCAATCGTATGACTGCGTCAGTCTCATAAAAATGCAAGCTAATGCAGAACTGGCTTACTTGTTGAGGATTAGTATTTCAAGAATACAGATGAGGTACATACCAGACGAAAATAACGTTGTTCCTGATAAGACTACCCAACGATTTAGAACCAGGGAAAACGCATTAATTGCATGAATAATGCCGACAGAGAAATTTTTCAGAAAGTTCTTGATAAATATCAAGACAGGAAAAGACACTAAAATATTTTATACATGTCGAAGGAAATGAATGTAGACCGAATTAAGGGACATGCGCAAATGCAATTTAGAACATTAAACGTATTGTTGAATTTGTTTCCCCAGCCATACAACAGAAAACAGAAGAACCTGTCAAACAGCCTGCATCCACATCTATTATGCTCAAAGAAAATGCATGCTAATGGTGAAAGAAGACGTTATTTTCGACGAATCCCGTTGATATTGAAATGCGATTCATCGGTGAACTGAGAGAAACGCATTTCACTTGCAATCCATGCCTGCAGCTCACAGTAACACTCCGAACACAGCCTTTTGTATAGTGCTGTTAGCGGCAGTCAGTGCATGTATGAGACGGTAATTCCGTTGTCGGGATGCAGCAAGTCTACGGCCAATGCTGCGAGACGACGCAGAATGGTGCAAAGGGTCCATTACTTGTCTTCGGATGGCAGGCGAAGATGTGAAAGGGTTTCGACGTGCTTGGAGCGCAGTGTGATGATACTAACCAGCTAGCAGTCAGAGGTGATTTACTGGAACTTTGACGATGAGTAGACCTGCTTCACGTTCTCATACAGTCCAACATTAGGCCAGTGTCTCATCTGATGCCCCACAAATCTGGATAGTGCACGATTTGACCAGCCAGCTAAGTGGAGACCTACAACGAGGGCCAGTGCCAACTCTGTCTGGTGTTGATAACGCTGTCTTACATCACAACACGGCATCGCCGTATACTTCACAGTGATCATTCAACATCGGTAAAGGTCCCGAGTTCGAGTCTCGGTCGGGCACACAGTTTTAATCTGCCAGGAAGTTTCATATCAGCGCACACTCCGCTGCAGAGTGAAAATCTCATTCTGGAAACATCCCCCAGGCTGTGGCTAAGCCATACCTCCGCTATATCCTTTCTTTCAGGAGTGCTAGTTCTGCAAGGTTCGCAGGAGAGTTTCTGTAAAGTTTGGAAGGTAGGAGACGAGATACCGGCAGAAGTAGAGCTGTGAGTACCGGGCGTGAGTCGTGCTTCGGTAGCTCAGATGGTAGAGCACTTGCCCGCGAAAGGCAAAAGTCCCGCGATCGAGTCTCGGTCGGGCACACAGTTTTAATCTGCCAGGAAGTTTCAACACTGTAATCATTTACATACCAGCCAACGATGTGTAGGTGTACAAACTTATGTTGACATCCGACCATGACTTTTACATCCTTCAATTCACCGGTGACGCAGTATATTTAAATAATATTCGGAAGGCGGCCATTTATCAGTACAGTACTACTGCTTCTTGACTATCAAGAGGTAGCGCACTGGGAAGCACCCTGTACTAGCATTTGGGAGGACGACGGTTCAAATCCCCGTCCTGTCAACAGATTTCCCTGAATCGCTCTAGCTGATGCCGACGTTGTTCCTTTCAAAAGGCACTGCCGAAACTTGCAGGACTAATGCTCCTAGAAGAAAGGGCACGGCCTGTGGGATGCTTCCACAATTCATTTTTTCCATTCTGCAGCTTAGTGTGCAGCGTTATGAAACTTCCTGGCAGACTAAACCTGTGTGCCGGATCAGGATGGCTCAAAGGTAGTCAATGAGTTACTCGAAATTGTTAAGCTGTAAGGAGGGGTTGTGAATCATACGGGGGTATCTCAGTCGACAGATCACTTGTCCACGAAAGGCAAAAGACCTGGATTCGGGTCCAGGGCCGGCACACAGTTTTAATCTGTCAGGAAGTTTCGTAAGTAGACTAGTAGGTAGCTTCTGTGGAATTTGAAGTGTGCTACCACTGTTACTGAAACGTTACTTATCGTGTAACTTGGTTTATGCATCGCAGCAAAACTTGATCTGAGACAATGTCTCTTTGCGCATTGTTGTGTTAACTATCAACAGGAACGCATCGGAAACTCATCGTTGCAGAGCGCGATATCACAAACAAACGATGCTACCGGGTGTTGCCTTTTGTTTTCATGCCCCTGAGTAGGGACCACGTCACAGCGTAGAGTGAACGAAGCCAGTTAGCGCACAACTCCACTGAGTTGTGACTTCACAGTGCTCGTAGCATTGACAACAGTTGATCCGTCCACCTCCGCTGACCCCCTGCCCCCACCCCCTGCCCCCAGCATCTTCCGATTCCATAGCGAAAGCGATAATCTCTTAATACACACGCAAGGTAAAGTCGTCTATGCTTACGCAGTAACAGTTTGATAAAAGTACGTAGGTAGTGTGATTAAAATCGGAGATACTTTTTCTCTGTGAAGTACAATTTTTTTCTGACGATCTCTGTGCTTACTTCCTTCCTCTCTTCTCCGACTGTTTGTCTATGTGATCTTTATATTTCCGCTTTACTAACATGAAGATGCTTTGGAAATGTCCTCATGTAAATATTAGTTCTTAAGTCTGTGCCAGTTTCGTTTTGTTTGTGATGCAGTTGTTACGTGTGAGTTGTTTGCTTCATAACTACAACCTCAACGGAGCTATTGACCCATCCAGTTTGTGTAAATCTCCAGCCAGTGGTACGAGATGACACGAAATGTTGTAGCGAGTCCATTTCTGGTACCCGGATGTCAGGTACAGATGTGAAGGGGCTATGGTGTGCTTGGCTCACAATAGGTCGGTTCTGACTTTGATGTGTTCAGATTTCGTCGAGCAAAACATTCACGAAGGGTGTGGATTGCCTCATGTTCTGATTCTGTCGAATATTATGTCAGTGCTACGTAATGTCGGTCACTCCTGCCGTTTTACTGGTCACTCGCGAACTACGTTACGTGCTGGTGACGTTGTCTCGTGCGAGCACGTGGCATTCGCCCTGATTCTTCACAATGCTCGCTAATCATCCGACGTATTACACGCCTATTGGACCTGATAACATAGTCACTTTGTCCCAAACTTTTCCACCTGTCTTAGGCGTCACAATTACTAACTTGCTCATGCTATGTATATGTTCTGAATTCCTCTACATCGGACCATTCTCGTTGCGTAACTTTCTTCACAGTGTGTGGCTGTATGAAACGCTCATCAAACTCCAGTGAAAAGAGGTCTGAAACGTCCAAAATTCTAACTCAATAGCCGACCGTGTGGCCGAGCGGTTCTAGGCGCTTCAGTCTGGAACCGCGCGACCGCTGCGGTCCCAGGTTCGAATCCTGCCTCGGGCATGGATGTGTGTGATGTCCTTGGTTAGTTAGGTTTAAGTAGTTCTAAGTTCTAGGGGACTGATGACCTCAGGTGTTAAGTCCCATAGTGCTCAGAGCTCTTTGTACCATTTGAACCAACTAACTCAATAGCCATGACTTATTCCTAATTCAATTACCATTTTATTGTTAATTACTAGATATAATTTTGAATTCCATATGTGCTTCTGACAGCTTACTATAATACTGTTTTATCTAATTAAGTTGCTGGGCATTATTTGAGGACTGCACTGTATAAGAATTCAACAGCGACGCCTTAGTTTTAAACGTAATCTTCCAGAGTACACTATGAGATTATCAGTGGACATTAATGTGTGTGCCCGCCTTTCGACTTTAAGAGAACTTTAATTCTGCTGGGCACCTTTGAGTGAAGCGTTTGAACCTCTGCGGACGAATGGCAGCAGCTGGCCACGGTGGTCTAGCGGTTCTAGGCACTCTGTCCGGAACCGCGGGACTGCTACGGTCGCAGGTTCGAATCCTGCCTCGGGCATGGATGTGTGTGATGTCCTTAGGTTAATTAGGTTTAAGTAGTTCTGAGTTCTAGGGAACTGATGACCACAGATGTTAAGTCCCATAGTGCTCAGAGCCATTTTTGAACGAATGGCAGCACATAATTCCTCAAGAGCCGAAAGCAGAGAAGGGAATTATAATTGGACACTGCGTTCGACCGAAATCGGTGTTCTAGCTCATCCCAAGGTTGTTCCATCCGCTTCAGGTCGGGATTCTGGGCAGGCCAGTTTATTTTAGGAATGTTATTGTCCACAAATAATTGGATCTGAAATGCCGCTTTATGAGAAGGTGCACTGTCATCCTGACACAATCGTGGTCCCCGAGCTGTTATCCTACTCTACGTAGTGCATAATGTCGTAAAATGTGCTCATAGCCTCCCACATTTAGAATTGCCGTAAGTGCAATAATGGGGCAACAGGCTACCCACGAAAAACACCCTCTTACAACCTTCTTCCCACTTCACAAGGAGGCAGGTACCGATCTCCAGACATTCGCCAAACCCGAACTCTTCTACCAGAGTGCCACAGCGCGTAGCTTGGTTATCCACAGAACTCGTCTGCGGTCTTTCACTGAGCAGTGGCGTCAGCACCTCAAGCGTCGCTTAGCGTTGACGATGGAACTGTGTGTGACCGATGAGGAGCTGCTCAATCATTTTACACCATTATTCAGAACTCCGTACGCACAGTAAATGTACTAACTTAACTTTGGAAAATCACCAGTGATCCCCTCCGCAGATTTCGTGCGATTTTTTACAGTCACAACCTGCAATGCTCGCTGATCCCTGTCCGATAATGCATGAAATCTGTTTTGTCTTGGTTTAGCTTGGTTTAGCTGTGGTTGTTCGTTCTCGTTTCCACATCACTGTCACATCACTATCAATCGATCTGGGCAGCTTTAGAAGGTGAAAATGTCCCTGATGGATATGTAACTCAGGTGCAACCAATGACTAGTCAACGTTGGGAATCACTGAACACTGCTGCCCAACCCATTTTTCTGTTACTACCTTTCTACTGCCGACACAAGACTCCCCACTTCCTTTTGTATTGGTGAGTCCGCCTCTCGCGACGTCTAGTAATCAACATTACATAGCACTGTCTGAGTGCTTTTGATGAGACGGTGTATGCTACTTTACTCTGAATTAATGCGATATGTGTATTCACAGCGGCCGGCCGTTGTGACCGAGCGGTTCTAGGCGCTTCAGTCCGGAACCGAGCTGCTGCTACGGTCGCAGGTTCGAATCCTGCCTCGGGCATGGATGTGTGTGATGCCCTTAGGTTAGTTAGGTTTAAGTATTACTAAGTTCTAGAGGACTGATGACCTCAGATATTAAGTCCCACAGTGCTCAGAGCCATTTGAACCATTTGATACATTCTTAATCAAAATATCCACGGATGTGCTGCCGGTCTATAGTGCCCAACGGGCACAATATTTCGGCGATCATACATGTCGCCATCATCAGGTGAACTGACGGACTGAGCTCCTGTGAACGTGCCGGCACGGAGATCCGTACGCTATGGCTGCTCAGAGGGAACTGGGTTCGGTCGCGGCGGCGGCTGATTTAAATACCCTCCGCCCGCGGCGCGCTCCCTCCGCCGTCCGCGCCCCGCGCCACGGTCACGCGGTGGAACAGATTGCGACGGTGTCTGAGATGACGTCGGTGTGATGGCTCTGTCCGCCGTGGTAGTCACAACTATACGTTTGCTAGATTTACTCTTGATTAACCCAATCGCTGGTTCCCAAGCCTTGCTAAGACTATAGCCACAGTCACGGTTTATGAGGTCGTCATTGGTGCGAATTTCGATGGCCTCTCTAACAACGCTGTCCCAGTATCTCGACGTCTGTACCAGAATGCTCGTGCGGTCATACTCCATGGCGTGATTTTCCGACAAACAATGTTCAGCGACCGCCGACTTGCTCGGATACATCAGTTGAGTGTGCCTCTGGTGCTCACGGCATCGATCCTCGACGGTACGCATCGTCTGACCAATATACGACTTGCCACATTGACACGGAATCTGGTACACGCCGGCCTTCCTCAAACCGAGGTCATCTTTGGCGCTCCTCACCAGTGCACGAGCTTTATTTGGAGGACAAAACACAGTTCCGACCTGGTGTTTCTTCAGAATGCGGGCGATTTTCCCCGAGAGTGCGCCTGTGTATGGAATAAATGCAGTGCCTACCTCCTCCCTCGTGACTTCATCCATCTCAACAGGTAGTGCTGCAGTGGTTGGGCGGAGAGCACGTTGAATCTGCCACTCTGAGTACCCATTTTTTCGAAATACAGTTCTCAGGTGTTCCAATTCCTGGGGTAGACTCTCTGCATCAGAGATAGTGCGCGCCCTATGTACTAGAGTTTTAAGTACCCCGTTCCTCTGTGAAGGGTGGTGGCAGCTGTCTGCGTGCAAATACAGATCAGTGTGCGTTGTCTTCCGATACACTCCATGACCTAGGGTGCCGTCAGCCCTTCTCTTGACCAAGACGTCAAGGAAAGGTAGTTTACCCTCCGTTTCAGTCTCCATAGTGAATTTGATGTTGGGGTGTATGGAGTTTAGATGTGTAAGGAAGTCAAGGAGTTTATCCATACCATGTGGCCAGATGACGAACGTGTCGTACACGTAACGGAAAAAGCAAGTAGGTTTCCATACGGATGACGACAGGGCTTCCTCCTCGAAGTTCTCCATGTACAAATTCGCTACCACTGGTGAGAGTGGGCTACCCATGGCGACTCCCTCCGTTTGTTCGTAGTATTCTCCATTAAAAAGAAAATACGTAGAAGTCAAGACATGCCTAAAAAGTTCAGTGGTCTTCTCATCAAACTTCTGACTAATCAATTCTAGTTTTCATATGTATGCTATAGAAAATAACCTGAAATTAAATACAGAAGGTTTTCAAAGTGCTTTCCCTCTGCAGCATTGAGTGCGTAGACCCTTGAACTGAATTCCTTGATGGCGTAAAGAACATTATCTTAGGTTGCGTAAATCTCTCTGGCCGCGCGGAGTGGCCGCGCGTTTTCAGGCGCCATGTCACGGATAGCGCGGCCGTCCCATCGGAGTTTCGAGTCCTCCCTCGGGCATGGGTGTGTGTGTCTGTTGTTCGTAGCGTAAGTTAGTTAAAGTTAGTTTAAGTAGTGTCAAGGTCTAGGGACCGACGACCTCAGCACTTTGGTCTCTTAGGAATTCGCACATATTTTGAATCTCTCGGGAAACTGCAGCAACAACATCTTTGAAAACGCTGTCCTTCGGATAACCCCATTAGAAATAATCACACCATCTGCAGTTAATACTGAGATGTGCATCTGAATCTGATCTCTAAACGTCTCCTAAGAGAAATCGAAGACGTCTGCAATACGAGTAGACGTGCTACATCCTGCATGAACCCGTAGTTACGGAGAATTCAGCCACGTCGTGCAGCCGGTATAGATTCATGTTCCAGTACGTGTCTCTGTTCGTCCGCTGCGATAAGTTCGCCAATAAAAATGGGCCCAATAATGCATTATGCACTGACTGCGTGGCAAACAGTGGCTCTCTATTGATGAGGTGGAGCAACAGCTTGAACTTGTGGATCCTCAGCAGCCCAGTCGCACTAGTTCTATTTGTCGACCTGCACATGGAGGTGGAAGTGTTTGTCATCACTAAACCAGATCTGATCCGTACTCAATGTTCTATTTTAAAGGCCCCAATCATACCATTTCCAGAAGAATATTTTAGCATTCCAAATCCCAGTTTTGTGAGATTAACTTTTCTGCCGGTTTCGTTTTCCGTCGTGACATCTTGCATGTCATGTTGATGTAGTAGACTCCTTAGTGAAGAACGTTCACACTCGCTCCGCTTCCTCCAGATTTACAACAGGACATTTTGACTTTTGTTGTGTACTGTAATCTAATCGAGAAGTGGTCGTTCCGGATGGTGCCGATGTTGGACCAAATGTCCTGCTGAATGCTCCTCTGAACCCGACGATACGTCCAGAATTTGCGTAAAATGTCTTTACGATCAACAAACGCAGTTCCAATGTAAGTCCTTCCAAACTGAAATGTGAACCGAGACATCGGTGGGTGAGCTATAGAATTTGCAGAGCTAAGAAACAATAGTAACCAATGGCCTTGCCGCAGTGATAACACCAGTTCCCGTCACATCACCGATGTTAAGCACTGTCGAGCTGGGCTAGCACTGGGAGGGTGACCATTCGGTCTGCCGACCGCTGTTGGCAAGCCGGTGCACTCAGCCTTCGGTGAGGCAAATTGAGGAGCTACTTGATTGAGAAGCAGCGGCTCCGGTCTCGTAAATCGACATAGGCAGGGAGATCGGTGTGCTGACCACATGCTCTTCCAGTGACGCCTGTGCCTGAGGATGACATGGTGGCCGGTTGGTACCGTTGGGCCTTCCGTGGCCTGTTCGGACGGAGTTCAGTTTACAATACTATAGTATCACAAGGGGAATCATTTACGGCATACAACTGACCGTAGTGGACAAATTCTTTCTGACACTTGTTTTGCTCCACCATCCACGAAATGAAGAGGCTGGAGCGTTATAATAAATCATTGTGGGCCGTATCGAACCAGTCAGAAGACTGATGATCACAAAAACCCTTTCCCGTCTCACTAGGAGCGGTCCCCAGTAATGGCATCGACGTTTTGGAACAATCTGTGCGGTGACGGAGGTTAAAGTTCAACGGATCACACCCTGCAGCCATTCACCCTCGTGGGTCCTCGTTTGTGAGTAATTGACGAAAGAAATTTCGGAATTTCGTTTTTTCTGTTTCTCATTTTGCTTGAATTTCGTTTTAGTTATAATCACTGCTCTTGTTTAACTCATCATTCGCGTTATTTTGTCCGTAGTGCAATAAGAATATTTGTTTTAAATGTTTGTGTCACCATCACCGTCCAGGAAGTGTACATCTTGCAACGAAAAATACATTCGTGACACCATCACACAGTCAATGTAGACAGACTATTTCATGTTTGGTTTTTTAACCGACATATCTGCATTTTAAAATGTCTAAACATTATGATAGATAAATAAAAATAACTAAATTCACATTCACAAAGCTTCCAAGTGGAGAAAGAATGATAGCAAGAAAAATGAGACCAAATGATGACTAATATGGCGTGACAAAGAATAGAAAAAAATTTGCATTTAAACCAATGAAGTGAATAAAAATAAAGATCGAACTCATTTTCATAAAGAGTTAAAGATAAAAAATGTGAATGTACATTATGAGATTTGAAACACAAACCTTTTACCCTAACCACGACACTATACATGCACTCTAAAAATTGTTACTATTTTTAAAGCTAAAGAGCACCATGCGAAATTACGGAATTTCTTTCGCCGATTACTCGCAAACAAGGTCCCATGAGGGCGAGTGGTTGCTGGGTGTTACGGCAAGAAAAAAGGAATAAAACTGAGTTAGTGTTAATACTTTCATCCTTCTTTACCTCCTCTGTATTACTGCAGATGACGTGTTACTGAGCACATTTGTACTGTGCATGCAGTACACGTGAGGTGCCTAGATGTTTCCACTGCCCTGTGTGGAATACATAAGTTCTTGTACACTTCACTAACCCGCTGTCTTCATGATCATGATGTCCCCAGCGCAGAAAACAGCACGCAGGTCGTGGATTCTTTTCTTGAGACTGAAATTAACTTCGCAAGGAACTGCTGCTACGAATAAACTATAACTCATTTGGGATGCCACTCGCGTTTTTATTGATATAGACACGAGAAACTATTCTTGATCACAACATATTGAACATATCTTTCCACAGTCATTATATCTGGCTAAAATAACATGAAATACATCCTGCTACAGACAACATGTCTGTCTACTGAACCGTCATAACTGGAGAATAAAATTACATGAATCAAATACTACTATTACAGACTACATGTCTGTAACTAGCGACGGTCGGAACTGTAGTAAATAAAATTGCATGAAACAAATACTGCTATAACAGACAACATGTCTGTCTACTGGAACGGTCAGAACTGGACAGCCGGACTGCCCGAGACACTTCGCGCACCAAGCCAGCAAGGCGTGATCCGAACGCCACCGAAGTGCATCGGCAGTAATATCGTCAGTCTTTTGTTTTAGTAATACTTTGATTTTAATAATTTTGTAATGACTGATTGATAGCTAGCTGTTGAGAGATGTTTATTTTTAAAAAATGAAGTAATTTGGATGACAGGTTTAATTAATAATAGCAACTAAAGTTTAACGTTTTGGCGCCCTACCGCCGAATACAGCAGCCAATCACAGAGCAGCAGCACCATGCAAGCGGTCTTTCTCCCGGGAATGGTACCGAGTCTAACATCTGTCACCGGTACCTCATCCCACATTGCGTCATCTCTATGCTTCTTGCATCTCCACTGCCTTGGGAATAGCTTCCTGGAGCCCAATATGATGGCTGAATAAGCCAGAAATATTACAGTGTGATTCCTTACACTTTAACATACATCACTGTTAAGAACATTTCAAAAAGTCGATCCCTCCGCTGGGGACTCTCCAATTTAGTCTCCTGTTTTCATTCTTCTTCTTCTTCTTTTTCATCTTCTCGCGCGTCGGCCTCTGTAGGACCACGGGTAGCCCCTTCGTGGACTGTATTTTCCTCTTCTTCTCCCAGAACCTCTTCATTCTTTCTCTTCTCCTCCCCGCTCTTCTTCCGAGATCTTCAGTTTCCGTTTCTCCTGGCGGCTCCACTGGTGACATTCTAATCTTTTCCTGTATTCTTCTCTGTGATTGATCTCCGGCATATTTGTCCGTGTATATTTGTTCCTCCAATTTGCCTTTCCTTCGACCTTGATCCCCAATTCCAACCAGTCCTTCAGAAATTCAACAACCCACTTGGTTCCTGTCTTTCCCTTTGCCCTCCCTGTTGTTTCCCACACTCTCTTCGTCATTCTGTCCATACTCATCCTAACTACATGCCCAGCAAACCTTGCCCTTTTCAGTCTGATTTCCCCAGATATTGTTCTCATGTTCCGATACAATTCTTCCCTAGGTCTTCGCATCCACCTCTATCCACCTCTTTTGGGACCTAGTATTTTTCTCAGTATTTTCCTCTCATGTTTCTCTAGTTGCTCTGCCTCATTTCTTCCTAATGTCATCGTCTCGGCAGCATATAATTCTGCATTACTCACTGTTGCCTTGTAGTGGCTTATCTTTGCCTCTGTGGATATATTCTTTTTATTGTACACCTCTCTTGTCATGCACAAAGCTGACCTCATCTTCTTTATCCTCTCTGTTATTCCCTCCTTGCTCCTGTTCCTTCCTGTTATAAATTCTCTTCGTCTTTCCCCTCACACTTTCCTTTCCTGTTCCCCTTTTCATTTGTCTCTACTTCTTTCGACCGTCATACAAATACGTCCCGACGGAAACTGCTCCCAGGTCACACGCACCGGCTGCGTTACCTAGTTGCAGCAACACACGCACCTAACAGTAACTTTCGTCCTTGGTGGCGCTCTAGTGTTACACTTTCCCGAAGAGCCGGACCAGCGGTAATTAATCACGTGGTGTCGCCATCGGTAAGAGGCAGTTAGCACGCTGCGGCGCTCTGCTTCTCTCTCGCTGCGTTTACAGTTTTAACGCGGCGCCTCTGTCGCAACTGCTATCGGTGTGCGGCGGAGAGCACTTCCAACAGCTGCGTCCGCGTGTGCCGTGCCGGACGACGGAGCAGCTTCTTTCGCCGACCGTTCGCTCCCCTCCCTTTCTTTTCTTCTGTGCCCGCGCGCGGCTGGCGCTTTCTCACGCTGACAGCTGATTTACGACTGCTCAGTCGGTGCCACTGGTATGTGTGAATGTTCGGCATAGCTCGCGCTGTGCTAGCACCGCTATTTGTAAAGGCCATTAAAGAGCAGGCGGTGCTACCATACTGCAGTTTCCTCGTAAACGTCGGGTTTCCCACCAAATCGCTGGCTTGCGGAACTCTTCAGGTGCCCAGTCACTCTTCTAGTAAAACAGTATCGCTTGCTCTGGGAGGGTAAGTTGTTTTATAGGCACCTTGGCCAGTTAAATGTTTTCCCGTTTCGGTGCTTTCAGAGTGTGTTTACGTCAGAAATATTAGTGAGGAGACCGTAACAGCTGCGAGAACTAAAGAGGAATCAGCGTACGTGACATCACAGATGAAGGTGATGCAAGAATAGTGAACAAGAGATTAAAGGTTATAGTTGAGAGCTTATTAGGCGAAGCGCAAATGGGATGTCGGAGGGGCAGGTCGACGATACATACAGCATTCATAATAAAACAAATAATCCAAAAACATAAAGAGTGTAACAGAGAAACCCATTTAACTTTCATTGATTTTATTAAGGCATTCGAAAAAGATGACAGAAAGAAACTGTGGTGTCACCGCCAGACACCACACTTGCTAGGTGGTAGCCTTTAAATCGGCCGCGGTCCGTTAGTATACGTCGGACCAGCGTGTCACCTCTATCAGTAATTGCAGACCGAGCGCCGCCACACGGCAGGTCTAGTCTAGAGAGACTCCCTAGCACTCGCCCCAGTGGTACAGCCGACTTTGCTAGCGATGGTTCACTGACTAAATGCGCTCTCATTTGCAGAGACGATAGTTTAGCATAGCCTTCAGCTATGTCATTTGCTACGACCTAGCAAGGCGCCATATTCAGTTATTATTGATATTGATATTGTGAATCATGTACCGTCAAGAGCGACGTTCATCATTAATGAATTAAAGTTAAGTATCAAACTAATTATGTCCGCTTTCTGAACTCTCGTTCCTTGTTATGTTCTAGACCTCACGTCAGTATAGTACTTCCCCCTCCTCACGCCAGCCTGCGTGAGCTAAAACGCGTGCATTTCGGCCTCCAGTTGTAACACGGTGTTGGCTCTTCGGCCAACACAACAGAAACTGTGGAGAACTATGGGAAAAAGAGGATACTGATATCACTAACAAACGTTTAAAAAGTCGGTACAAACACACGACTGTAATTTTACATACAAATGCCATTCTAACACACCCTAGAGCCTTAGACAAAGGAGTAAGGCAAGGGAGCAGCATTTCATCCACACTTTTTAACATTTATTTAGATGCAGTTCGGAACTGAAGGAGATCTTTAACTGGGGAAATTAAATTACCAGCAATTCTCGCTTGAATCGTTTTTTATGTGCAGACGACGTCACACTGCTGCGGATACTGAAGCTGACCTACAAAGCGGAACAGATTTCTTAGGTAAGGATTGTGAAGAGCACCATTTGACGATTTCATAAAAGAAAAAAAAAAGTCAATGGCTTTGAAAGGGAAATATCCTGTACGGGCAAAAACTGTGATCAACATTAGAACAGGTCAACCATTTCAATTACTATGACGTATCGTATGACTATGACGAACACACGGAGAAGAAATTAACGAAATTGGGGAATATGAGTAAAACAGTAAACAGATATCTAAAAAAATAAAACGAGGAAAGAGACAAGACTGAAATTTTATAAGGCAATAGAAGTTCCGTTGCTTGTCTACGGAAATGAATCGTGGGTTGTATGTAAACGTCATGAAAGTCGCACACAAGCAACGTAGATTAGCTTTGTAAGTGCAGTAAAGGGATGCACAAGAGCCGACAGATCTAGACAAGAAAATAGAAGAAACTGGAATGAACATCTTGAAAGAATGAGTGGAGAAAGATTACCTCTCCAGATAAGAAGATTTCAGCCAGTTTGTAGAAGAAGTCAAGGAAGACGGAGTAAGCGATGGGTACCCTAACTGGGGGAAACGAAAGAAAGACCTAACGTGAAAATAATGATGAAATTGGTGAGATAATAGTAGAGTAACGCATACCTTAACAAAGGCAAAGTGGGCCCGCTGGTGTGGCCGAGCGGTTCTAGGCGCTTCAGTCTGGAACTGTGCGACCGCTACGGTCGCAGGTTCGAATGCTGCCTCGGGCATGGATGTGTCTGATGGTTTAAGTAGTTCAAGTTCTAGGGGACTGATGACATCAGATGTTAAGTCCCATAGTGCTCATAGCCATTTTGAAAGACAATGTGAAAATATTGTCTGCCTGGCTTTACTGTGACCTGCTTCGCTGAATCTATCTTGTTTTATATTATGTTCGTTCTGAACTCCGATAACTTTTATTTCATCCCTTGAAGTTTCGGGACTGCAGCCGGATGAGGTCGACTTCTTGCCACGATATTTCCGCTGACAGCCATTCAGTCATCTTAGAGTGTCTGTTTATCAGATTGCAGACTGCTAGTTCACACCGCTAACTTCATACCAGAAAAACTGGCGTGGAAACGTATGCGCAAAGGCAGCCACCACCTGAGAGACCTCTATCGAGTTTCGCGCCCTCTTCGGATATTGCGTCATCTATGGCGCGCAGGTGCATGCGCAATGGTGATAATACATGCGCGCTCTCTGCCGGAATGTGGGCTTGCGGAGCTAAAATTCAGATGTGAGTTTAACAAAATTAACTGCAGCTGCACGTGTCACAAGTCATTAAATGTTTCCCTTCTGTAGATATTAGAGAAATCACCTGGCCACACGCCTTATCCACTTGAAACCGCCGTCACGATTAATAAGATCTTCCGTGAAACGTACTTCAACTCATCCCTTTATAATTGATTTCGAGAAGGATGTCTTCGAGGTCAAGATTTCCGTGGCGGAACAATCCATGGAAGGTTTGTGGAAACACAGTGCTGGGCTG
This sequence comes from Schistocerca cancellata, assembly GCF_023864275.1. Lineage (NCBI taxonomy): Eukaryota > Metazoa > Arthropoda > Insecta > Orthoptera > Acrididae > Schistocerca > Schistocerca cancellata. The sequence continues at coordinate 462,100,924 of NC_064632.1, read as the reverse complement.
CGAAAGGAAGGGTTGGTGACAATGTTCAATGCACCTTTCGCACAATGCGCGCGTTGTCTGACCAATTTAGGCTCTGCCACACTGACAAGGTATTCTATAGAATCCAGCCCTCCGCAGCCCTAGACCGTCCTTTGCCGAACCGAGAATAGCACAAGTCTTTGTAAGTGCACGGAAGGTTATTTCGACAAGATGTTTCCTTAAGATTTTGCCCAATTTCGATGACACATACATGGAATGCAGCGACAATACAGAGTACCTGAGAACACCTACAGGGGGAAAAACTGCTATGAAGGACACGCCAATATCAATTAAAAAGACAGTTCTTTTATTATTTTGCAGTAATCCCTGACCTTGTACCTTCACTTACATTAGTATGAGTGGCTTATTTTAGTTTCACTACCACCCTTAGAAACTCAAAGCCACTCCTGGAAACAGATCACTTTAAAAGAACTACAGAACTTCCAGTTTTCTGCCGAACAGAAATATTTCCTTCCACCTGTAAAACAATCACGACAAGTTCCCTTCACCACTTTACTTCGCGGTATAAAGGCTGTTAACACTTCGCTTTCCAGTCGCTCTAGGAATAAGTGTTGCCCTCTTCTTTCATGCTCTTTGCTCACTGTCTGTATATCTCTAGCTGCACTTCGCATTCGCCAACCACAATCGAGTCGACCATATCCTAGGAGATGCCGAAAAGAGTCATAGGCTGAAGCCACCATATTGAAGAGTCCAACACCAGAGTTTCTCGATAGAAACACTATTTGAAACTTGCCCGCTCAACTTAGACATGGAATTGACGGCATATCTGAGCATGTACTGAGATACGACATACTTTGATGGAGAAACATTCATCATCATCAGCACGGATTTAGAAACCATCGCTTGTGCGAAATTCAGCATGTCTTTTTCTCACATTGAATACTACAAACCATGGATGGAGGGCAACAGGCAAATTCCAGAATGCTGCGCGGTGTAGCCGCACGGTTTGAGGCGCCTTGTTTGCCACGGTTGGAGCGGCTGCTGCCATCGGAGGTTCGAGTCCTTCCTCTGGCATGGGTGTGTGTGTTGTCCTTAGCGTAAATTAGTTTAAGTTAGATAAAGGTAAGCCTAGGGACCGTTGACCTCAGCAGTTTGTTCCGTAGGGACTTACCACAAATTTCCAATTTCTCCAGATTCCTCCATTTCCGGAAAGCATTTGGCAGAGTTCCCCATTGTAGATAGTTGACGATGGTCCAAGGATACGGTTTAGGTTCCCAGATGTGTGAGCGGCTTGAAGACTTTTTAAGCAGTAGCAGACAGTAAGTTGTCCTGTACGTCGAGTGTTCATCAGAGACAAGGGTGTAGTCAGGGGTGCCCCAGGGAGGTGTGATAGGATCACTATTATCCTTCTCGTATATAAACATAAATGATCTGATGGACAGAGTAAGCAGCAGTTTACTGCTGTTTCTGATAAAGCGGTGGTGTATGGGGAGATTTCGTCGTTGAATGACAACTGTAGGAGTATATAAGATGACTTATACACAGTTTTTACTTGGTTTGATGAATCGCAGTCTACTCTACCTGTAGGAAAATGTAAGTTAACACGAATAAATAGGAAAAACAATCGTCTAACTTTCGAATGCAGCGTTAATAGGGTGTTGCTATACACAGCCACAGCGATTAAATATCTAGGTTGAACGTTGCAGAGCGATATGAAATGATGTGAACAGGTCACGTTGATGGTAGAAAGAGTAGCTAATCTATTAAGGAGACGTCGTACAGAGCGATTGTGTGACCCATTCTCGAGTACTCTTTGAGTGTATGGGACCCCAACAATGTTGGACAGAAGGAAGACAGCCTAGCATTTCAGAGGCGTGATGCTAGGTTTGTTACCAGTATGTTTGATCAGCACACAATTATTAAGGAGATGCTTCTTGAACTCAGACAGGAGTCACTGGAAGGACGCTTTTTTCACGAGGAACTATTATGCAAATTTAGAGAACCAGCATTTTATAACCGCCGCTCTCGTACATTTCGCGAAAGGACCAGTAATGTATGCAGACGTTTCTCCCTCACTCTGTTTAAGAGTGTAACAGGAAAGGAAATGACTGGTAGAGGTCCGTGGTACCCTCCGCCATAGTCGAATTATTAGTCGAAGAATAAGCTGTAGCAATTGACACAACAAACGATACTGAATCCTACCGATCAATTTACTACCAAAATGAAAGCTTTTCAGAACGTAAGCACATGAGATACGTTTTTTAATCAGAGGAACACAACAATAATGTTTATAAATTATTTGTTGAGATTAACTGCAATTAAACATTACCACTAGAATGAAAAGTTTACACTTAGTGTTAGGTAAAACTTATCTTGATCTCTGTCACATATTTTACCCCTTCGAAAATAATTTAGGTGATTCGACACACTCTCCGTTTCGTTTGACAATTTTGCGCAATCTGGAATGTATATTTGAGTCATCATTCTAACTTACCACTAGAATCACTACTGCCCAAGTACCTAGTTACGATATCAATTAAAAGGAATTCCAGCAACAAATGAATTTTAAAGTTAAATGATCATTCTATATTCAACAAAATAATACTCTATTTCCCTGTGGCATTAAGCGTTTGTCTCATTTCCACAAACAAAACAAATTTGTAACCTATTAACTACTTCTTTTTACCACAGATCTAGCTCAACGTCCCTCAAAGATAATAAGGTTAATATACTTGAATTTACTTTTATTACTGTGGGTGAAGTTACTCTTCATTCTTATTGCATGAGCCACTGTAGACATTACTGTGATCAAGCGACGGTTAACATTTCATGATGGCACTCTAGTTCAGAGATAAAGTTTTGTCTACACACATGCTTATAATAACTTTACTAACCATTAAATCAAAGGAATTTTGTGGACATACATACTGCATTACTTGTTAAACTGTGGACCCTACCCACACTTTGCTTCCACTTACTTATTACTTTGTGATATAGCAAGCGAGTATCAAATACAACTCATACATAACCATATGCCCCTGTAGAGTACAAGTTCAGCGTTGTCATCTTATCTCTGAACCACATTTTGTAGCAATGACAATATGTTTACATTGGGAAACTGAAGTGACAGCTCCCCACCTAAAATGGATGTATTGTTCAGCGATGTAATACCTCCTCGTCTGCTTAGTCCTTTTTCTGCAATGCCTCTGTCACATAACTCAAATGATTATCTAGCTGTTTGAGACGACAGATAGACTGTTAGAGAAGCTAATTTATCTGCCTGTATTACATCTTTACTTCATACACTGTGTACTACTTTCTCTTGTATGAGCAACAGTGGCTTGATTTTGTGTATCTGGACCGACTGGAGCATCTTTTGGCAATGTTAGGAAACAAACGCATAAAAAACAAACGTAGCATTACATACAAGTTTTTGGTGGGCAGAAATTATTACTGTCTAGAGCAGCAGTTTTCGAAATAAAGAAAAATCTTCCAACATTACAATCAGCACTGACCAAAACAAGCACAAAAAAGAACCAATACCCCGAAAATTTTAATTGATTGAATAAACAGAGGAGGAATTGATGATGCACAACACCTTTTTTAATTTTGTTATTAGCTAGATTTGTTTCAGAATTTTATGTTACATGTTCAGTGAGATCTTTGTTTATTTTATTTCTAAAGAAACTATTGCTACCAGTTAACGTATTGAGTAAGTTATGTGAATTCATGGTTCAAACGCGTTTACATTTGCAATAGAAACGATTATTCAGTGTTAGATACCTTACATTAGTTTACGTATGATACACAGTGAAGAGATATGCCACTTATTGGAGCATTAATTGTTTTTCTTTTACGCAGTGCTTGAAGGTATTTGTCTGGGATACTAAACCTGGAAATAACACGGATGTGTATTTCTTCACATACTTCATATGATGCTATTAATTGTGTACGCTGATGCTTTATAACTGCTATACATATTTATGCTTACCTTAAATTCTACAGATTTTCACCTCAAATTAACAAAATGTTTTCTATTTTTCTGTTTTACGTCCATTTCCGACTAAAAATCGCAATATATCGCGTTATTTAGCGTGTTACAGCAGAGGAGCTATGGCTAACAAGAGAAAGGTTCGAAGAAATCCTTTGTCACTACAGGAGATTTCGCATGTAGTTGACGAAAGGAGAATGTATAAAAAATGTAGGAAATGAAGCAGGCGCAAAGAGGTACTGATGTCTAAGAAATGGAAATGATAGAAAGAGCAGAATGGCTGAACAGGAATAGCTAGAGTAGAAACGCAAGGTTATAAAAGCATGCATGGCTAGTGGAAAGTTAGATGATACCTTGAGAGGCACCCACATGCCTTGCTCATACTGTGGCATCAAGCAGTCAGGCCTGCAAGATGAGTGGTCTGCCAAGCGAGTGGATTCATTCTTATCTGTCGAGTAACATGAACTCTAGTACTCACAATAAAGATACAAATTATCCTCCTGCATGAATAATGCGCAACGGAATCGCTCATCTGACTATCAGCAATTTACACTCTGACTGTTCACTATGCACTGGCAATACCACATTTTCTTTTTTCATTTAATGGCTTTTATCAACATGTGGCCATCGCACTGAATATGAGTGGCGCACACATTATAAATTCTGGATATCATGACAACATGCAATTCGAAGGAAAGGGCCACCAATCTTTTTCTTTTCACTCTCTTATTTATTCCGATAAATTCTATAACCTAAACAAACAAATTCTATAACGTACAACAATAACACTTGAGAAATTCCGCCCAGTGGGCATGGCTTTACATTGGTGAATCTCTATCTTATGTTCTCGTAATTATTTAACGCTACAGTGCACTTTCTGGATAGGATGGTGGATCTTTTGCTATATCTCACACTTCGACTCTCACAACCATCATCACGAAACTTTCCTCCAGACTGAGCGGTACAAAAGGAACATGCATACCCACTACCTCTGAAACTACCTTGCTACTCTCCCATGCAAACCACACATACTTAAATTGAATGACATACACCACACTACAACATGAAATACAACACAGGGATTAGTCACAACATTATCACTTTCAGCTTTCCCACTTCAATTAATATTTATCCCAGTTTCACACGACACTGCCCCACTTTGTAATTCTACTTTCCTACTATGAACTCTGGAGATATATGCACGTCTTCCTGTGCAATGCAAGCCAAGTGGCTTTGCTGGATAGACGGCCGACTCACCTTGCTTCTCTCTCAGAGTTTTATAGTTTGAATCAAGCGTCACACGGAATCATATCATGCAAAGTAATATTAAGAACATATTCATCACACACGCGAGTCCGCAACTGATACCATGGACGAGTACTTCACTTTATCCTTTGTCTCATACACAGATTGAGACTCACACAGTACTCACCACGTGGAAGTACTCGTCTCTAATTTCAAGTCCTGCACACGCCATTTCTTAAATATTTCAACTTATGGAACACACGCTATTTCTTAAATATTTCAACTTATTGTACACATGCTAGTAATTCAGCTTAACTTAAGCACACGGAAGTATTTCAACTTATTGCTACACGTGGTTTCATTGTGACCGTTGGTCGCTTCCGAAGATTACTACGATCCCATTAATATTACCTGCCTGACATTTAATTCTCCCCACAAAAGTTCCTGAAATAGAGAAATTATTATTTCAAACTACTCTTAAATATTCCACATGCATACCATGTCTCCACTCTTTTGTCTTTACGGAGCACAACTAAGACAGGTCTTAACAGCACAAGATCCAGCGGCAGAGTGCTGAAACATGGCCGTTCTTCAGGTTCTCTCGCACCTCTGTCGAAGTGGGGGAGCACCTTGTTACCGTATTGGTCAGCCACATTTCAGGCGCTCAAAGCTCATGTAAATTTCATCTCTTTGGTGCCACCAAAGGTGGCCAAAGGATCGTCAAGATAATCATATATTCACATTCACTATCTGCGGTTAGCAGACGATCATACATTCATTCATTTCACAGATCTCACCAAACTGGATGTAGGGATTTATTTTGTGGAAGTGCACATGTGATAAATTAAATAAAAAAATTGTCATTCTTTCCTACACTGGTATCCGGCTTTGCTGTATTAATTGAAATTGAGTTATTTTACAAAAAAAAATGGTGTTGTTCTGACAAAAATAATGAAGTATGTTGTACCTATTTTCAATGTCGGGCGGTACTGTACCCTTTCAACCTACAGGAAAATTGATGACTTCTAGAGAAAGAGAAGGAGACATATGAATATCAAGAGCTCAGATGAAAGGCCGTGCCAAGATAAGAAGAGATAGCCTGAAATAGGGATGCAATATATAACAGTATTACATAAAAGAAAGTGAACCTAAAGGTAATGTAATAGAAGGCAAGAGGAAATACATGGAGGTAAGATGAAAGTCATGGTACTGCGAGAAGAGTTTGAAAAATCACTGAAAGATTTAAATCGAAATAAGGTTCCTGGAGTAGTGTGCATTCTCTGAACATTATTGAAATTCTAGGTCATGACAGAATTATTCTACCAGGTGTGCAAGACATATAGGGCAGGCGGAATGTCCTCAGACTTAAGGAAGAACGTCATAATTTTAAACCAAAGAGGGTTGGTGCTCACAGATGTGAATTTCACCGAACCATCAGTTTAGTACATCATGATGGTAAAACCCTGACGCGAATTATTTACAGAAGAATGAAAACTCTGATAGAAGCCAACTTCTGGGAAAGTCAGCTTGGGTTCTTGAGAAATGTAGGAGCACACGAGGCAAACACTACGCCTTATCTTAAAAGATAGGTCAAAGAAAGGCAAACCTACGTTTTTAGAATATGTAGAATTAGACAAAATGTTTGACAATATGACTCATCTATATGCTTTGGAATTTTAAGGTAGCAGACGGAAAATGTAAGAGGCAAAAGATCATTTACAACTTGTGCACTTCAGTGATATGAGTCGAAGGAAATGAAAGGGAAGCAGCGGTTGACAACTGAGTGAGCCTGGGTTGTTGTCTGTTCTCGATGTTATTCTATCTGCACACTGATCAAACAGTAAAGGAAAACAAAGAGAAATTCAGAAATGGAATTAAAGTCCAAGGAGATAAAACTAAAACTTTGAGGTTTGCGGTCGACACTGCAATTCTGACAGTGATGGTAAAGAACCTACAAGACCAGTTGAACGAGATGGGCAGTATGCTAAAATGAGGTTGTAAAATGAACGTCAACGAAAGTACAGCAATGGGAATCGTATATAGTCAAATTAAATCGGGCTTTGCTGGAGGAACTGGACTGAAACATGAAACACTAAAAGTAGTAGACGATTTTTGATTTTTGGGCATCTAAATAACTGATGACGACAAAAACAGAGGGGGAAGAGGTATAAAATGTAAGCTGGCAGTGGCAATAAAGGTTTCTGAAGAAGAGAAATTTGTTAGCTTCTAATATGAATTTAAGTATTAGGTTTTTTCTGAAGATATTTCTGAAATGTAGCCTTGTAGAGAGGTGAAACGTTGACGATAATTGGTTCAGACAGTAAGAGAATAGTAGCTTTCCGCATGTGAGACTACATAAGAATGGTGCCTATTAGATGTGCAGGCTGAATAACTGAATAGAACTAGAATTACTTGACTAAAAGAATTAGTTCGTAGGTCTCATCCTAAGGCATCAAGGAATCAGCAATTTGGTAATGAAAGGCAGTATGACGGTGAGGGGGCAGTGAATTTATAATGAAAGATGTAGGCGTTAAAACAGTAAGCAAATACAAATGGATGAAGGTGTCACTAGTTATTCAGAGATGAAGAGACTTGCTCAGGCTAGACTATAACGGAGAACAGCAACAAGCCAGGCTTCAGACGTGACAACAACATGTACTACAGTAAATGAAACATTATGTTATAGGTCTTCATTGTACATATCCAAACGGTACATCCCATAGCAACGTTAAGAAACACTCTCATAGGAATGTGTGTACAGGTACGAGTACTGTACCTCATAAAGTGAAGCTGTTGTTTAACATCGTTTTCAAAAATCTCGAGAAGATCATGGCCGATTAACTTCAAATTTTTACACCAAGTCCTAATAAGATTCACTGGACATAGTCTACATATGTTTTAAACATAAGTACACATAAACTGAAAATTTTTGCAAATATTTCGAAAAGTTCTTGGTCGGTTTACTTAAATTTGTTCAATTTCAAATGGCTCTGAGCACTACGGGACTTCTGAGGCCATCAGTCCCCTAGAACTTAGAACTACTTAAACCTAACTAACCTAAGGACATCACACAAATCCATGCTCGAGGCAGGATTCGAACTGCGACCGTAGCGGTCGGGCAGATGCAGACTGAAGCGCCTAGAACCGGTCGGCCATATCGGCCGGCTTCAAATCTGTACTCGAGACTCTTAACAAACATTTGACCAGACATAAGCTGTATTATTTTGACTGTGAAAACGTACAGTTTAGTTTTAGTGTGATAGCAGGTCATTCAAACCATGAGACAAATTAATTGATTCATATTTATTCTTTCTCCTCATATGTTACTTTAAACAAACTTGTATACGCAACATTTTGCTATTTTGTTTCTTTTTCACAGACACTTTTAGCAAAAGTTAGCAGAGATGCGTTTATGTCATAGGATTGCAATATTGCTAAGGGAGCTGAATAGTCCGAAACTTTGTAACAGATTAAAACTGCGCGGAATGCTATCACCGAAGCTACTACCCTCATGGATTCAAGAGTTGTAGAGATGTCAATTAAACAATGTATACCAATGAGTCCAAAGATGTATTCACTCATCTGAAGAGACTTCGATTCCCAATCAAGATTTTTTTTCTAAAGAATAATAAAAAAGGACCCAAAATCAGAGAGAGGTAGGAAGGTGATATGGTCAGAGCGGGAGGTGGCGAGGAAATGGAAACAAGGAGCAGAAGGAGATGGGTAGGGAGAGAGATGGGAAGAGGGAGTGGGGGAAGACAGGTGAGTAGGAGGAGGAAAGAAACGAAGAGAGAAGGAGATCAGGACATACACTGAGGTGACAAAAGTCGTGGGAAGCGATATGCACATACACAGATGGCAGTAGCATGACGTACACAAGATATAAAAAGACAGTGCATTGGCGTGAGTAATTCACGTGAAAAGATTTACGACGTGATCATGGCCGCACTGCGGAAATTCACACACTTGGAACGCGAAGTAGTAGTTGGAGCCAGACCCATGGGACATTCCATTTCGGAAATCATTAGGGAATTCACTGTTCCAAGATGCACAGTGTCAAGAGTGTGCCGACAGTACCAAATTTCTGGCATTACCTTTCACTTAGGAGAGCGCTGTGACTGACGGCTCAAATGGCTCTGAGCACTATGCGACTTAACTTCTGACGTCATCAATCGCCTTCAACTTAGAACTACTTAAACCTAACTAACCTAAGGACATCACACACATCCATGCCCGAGGCAGGATTCGAACCTGCGACCGTAGCGGTCACTCGGTTCCAGACTGTAGTGCCTAGAACCGCACGGCTGACGGTCTTCCTACCCATCTCCTTCCTCTCATGTCCGAGAGCAGCGGCGTTTGCGAAGAGTTGTCAGTACCTTTAGAGAAGCAACACTGCTTGAGATGACCGCAGAAATCAATGAGGGACGTATCACGAACGAATGCGTAGGACAGTGCAGCGCAATTTGGCGCTAATGGGCTATGGCAGCAAACAACCGATGCGAGTGCTTTTGCTAACAGCACGAAATTGTCCGTTGAGCTTCTTCTACGCTCGTGACCACATATGTTGCACACTAGACGACTTGAAAATCGTGGTCTGGTCAGATTTCTTTTAGTAAGGGCTGATGGTGGGGTTAGAGTGTAGCACAGACTCCACGAAGTCATGTACTGAAGTTATGCACTTCGTAAGCTGGTGATGGTGACTCCGTAATGGTGTGGACTGTGTTTACATGGAATAGACTGAGCCCTCTGGTCCAACTGAACCGATCATTCACTGGAAATGGTTATGTTCGGCTACTAGGAGACAATTTTCAGCCACTCATAGACTCCATTTTCCCAAACAACGATGGAATTTTTTATAGATGGCGATGCACTACGTCACCGGATCACAATTGTCCGTGACTGATTTGAAGAACATTCTGGACAGATCAAGTGAATGATTTGGCCACCCAGATCGCCCGTCATCAATCCTGTCGAAGATTTACGAGACTAAATCGAGGTGTCAGTTTGTGCACAAAATTCTGCACGGGCAACGCATTCGAAATTATGAACGGTTATAGAGGCAACATGACTCTTTAGTTCTGTATGGGATTTCCGACAACTTGTTCAGGGTATGCCATATCGATTTGCTGCACTATGCCGGGTAAATGTAGGTTCGACACGATATTAAGACGTATCCCATGAATTTTGTCACTTTAGTGAATAGGAATGAACAACCAAACCCTTTCTTTGGTGGGGAATATTTTCTAGCAAATCTGTAACAATGTTCCGTATGAAGGATTAGCTAGCAAGACGTACTGGAGGAATATTTGGAACTAAAGGCGGTTTTTCTTCTACAATATCAACACACTTAGACTGCTTCTTGAGTCTAACGTGAATTTTATTATGAGGATTTCCCCTTGCTCATTAATACTGGTCCCGGCGGAGGTTCGACTCCTCCTTCGGGCATGGGTGTGTGTGTTTGTCCTTAGTTAATTTAGGTTAAGTAGTGTGTAAGCTTAGGGACCGATGACCTTAGCAGTTAAGTCCCATAAGATTTCACACACATTAATACTGGGTCCAAAATAAATTCACTTCTTTAGTACAACCTCGAATCGCATCGATTGTAAGCTTTCGGTAATATCTAAAAATCAAAGGACTATTAGTTATGTGGTACACTTTCTCGCTTTAACGAGAGGGTTCCGCTCTCATGCCTGGTAAAAGTTTTTGTGAGCTTCCCGTACATCTGCATCCAAAAGTAGCAAATCACTATGAAGTATATGACCATTGTACCACATATTAGGGTTTCTTCATGTTTCATTCTGGTATGTACCGTGGAAATAATAATTGGTAAAATGCCTCTGCACGAGCTGGAATCTCGTTTTAGTAGACTCTGTGGGAGTGATATGTAGAGGGCTGTAGTGGATTCCCGGATTCATCACTCAACGCTGGTTCTTGAAACTTCGTAAGTTGGGTTTCAAGGGATTGTTGGCGTCTACCTTCAAGTGTCATTCAGTTTAGTTTTCTCAGCATGTGATAGACGCTCTAGCGTGGGCCGAACAAACCTGTGACTATTCGTGCTACCCTTAATTATATTCACTCTGTATTACCTGTTAGTCTTACACTGTATGCGTCTCACATACTTGAGTAATATTGTAGCATATTCTAAGCATCCGCTTTGAAATGTAAACCAAATAAAAGAAACTTTTTCGCTTGCTTCTCATTGAGAAAGCCTGAAAATTTGGTCCATAAGGGATTTTAAGAACTGACACTGTTCTGTAAAATTGTATAGTTAACTGAAGACTGGGTTTGACATGTAAAATACTACTAGTTATGCCATATAAACCAGAGAATTATTTAATTTTTGGTTGAGCCTCATTGGAATCGTTTAAACAAATGTATTTAAAAACACTGACATGTTCCTCAAGTGTTTCTACTGTTAATAATTTGCTCTTATCTACTGTGTCCTGGTGAATGCTTGTGTCTTGGTTTTATGTAGAGACATTTCATAATTACGTACTAAAATTATATGATATTGTCATTAAGTACAGCTCGTGCAGCAACATTTGTAAATTATCATCTGATTCTCCTATAATAACATGGCCATCTGCAGAGAGTAATATCGTCTTTGATAACTCTTTATCATATTTTAAAGCCAAGCAGTTTTCCCAGATTTAAATGACGCTTTAATGTAGTCAGCAAGGAGATGAAATGACCGTATCGTTTTACTGGCTGAGAAACCCCATCTGGGATTCTCCTACCACGTGATGCATGTCCTCCTATTCGGCGCCACTTCGGCGACTTATGCGTCGAGGAATGATTAGGACAACATAAACACTCAATCCTGGGGCGAAGGAAAACACTGACACGGCCACGAATAGAACCCAAGACCGCATTACTGGGCCACGAGCAAGGACAGGGACGTTTGACGCTTGGCTGATAATTATTTGATACCTTTTTTTGCTCACCTCGATTCAGTCTTTGTTTCTCTGTAAAAGCTTTCGTGGCGAGTAGCATTAATCAGATGGACTGCCACTCCTTTATCTTCCGTAGTTGCTCATCGATTACGTCTAACCACTGTGTCAAAAGTTTTGACGTATTCTAAAAAGTAAAAGTATCATCCTTAAAGTTGATTTGGTCATCGTAATAGGTTATTAGGCACGATCCTATTGCAGATGTTACGTCGTTGTTTTCCTCCCTCCTTTGAACTTACTTGTACTGCTGCATAGTGGGACCTACAGCTTAACGTGAACACTGAACCACGGAGTAATTCGATACTGTTCACGTTAACAAACGCTGTTGGAGGTTAAAGAAGTAAAAGTAATAGATAACAGTCCTAAGAGTGGCCAACTACTGAGATCGACGCCTTTGGATCCATAGTCGGACTCTTGACCACTGATACCAGCTTATGAAGTCTATAAATGTAGGTTGGTGGTATTCTATGTTCTTCGTTTATTTGTGCAATATTAAATATATCGTCTGCGTAGGACCATCCTTTTATAAAGCTGTTTTGCTCACTCAACAGGATCGTATTTGATATAATATTTAGTCTTCCTGTAACTTTTGGGATTTTGTATTCCGCGTTAAGTAAGCTCATATCGTGGTGAGTCTGACAGCTTATTCTATTTATTTTCTGAAGTATTACTGTAACATGACCTTCATTTCAGACATCCTCTATATAGCCCGTCGTTCGACTAAAGCAGTATTACAGGCAAGGACAAAAATTAATTATTATTTACATGGCAACTTCTTATTTTAAACTTTTGGCTATAGTTACCAAATATGAACCTGGATCGTGTTCCTTGATTACTAAGCTTTTTCCTAAGGTCTCTCCCCCAATGTCTATATAAGTAACTGAAAGAAAAGCGAATAAAGAGAAGTGACTTATATTACAGCCGAACGACTGCATTTTATCTTTCCATGAATCGGAATGAGCGGTCTAGCAGGAAATCACGTCGCTGGAAACTAATAGAGCACGGTATCGAAACTCATTGGACCGCAAAATATTTCAGACTGCCTTTAAGCCAACCTTAGCCTCTCATTGATGTGAAGATTCTTCAGGAACGACGCTTGGATAGGTTAGAAACACGGAAGTCGTCAAACTTTTGTCCATTAGAGAGACTTCCACCAGTTCTTTGAAACACACAGAATTCTTGTTATCTTTCAATGACCTGCCATACTGTGCAAAGTTACTTTAATTGTAGAGCTTAATGACAAATTCCATGTACTTTCTTTATAGCATTATTATCATGTCAACGTGCATTTCGAAGTCCCAACTTGATTATGAAAGACTCTGTGTTACTGAAGGACCTCATTTGCGATTTAGATGAAACGGTAGGGAGAATTGGCTTGGGGACTGAAGCTTGATGTTTTTTTTTTAACTTCTGCGCCATAGATACAAACGACAGTGTAACTTATTTATTTGTCGTAAGTAGAAGTAGAGCTGGAAGGACAGTGAAACTACCACTAGGCGCTAATTGGCCGGATGTCCTGGTCGTGCGGTAGCGTTCTCGCTTCCCACGCCCGGGTTCCCGGGTTCGATTCCCGGTGGGGTCAGGGATTTTCTCTGCCTCGTGATGGCTGGGTGTTGTGTGCTGTCCTTAGGTTAGTTAGGTTTAAGTAGTTCTAAGTTCTAGGGGACTGATGACCATAGATGTTAAGTCCCATAGTGCTCAGAGCCATTTGAACCATTTTTGAAACGGACGTCGACAACCCTTCACAGAACGAAAGCTTCGCAGGATTGTCTGATCTGTAAAGTAGGACAGATAGTGATCTGTGGCATCTCTGATGAAAGAGCACGATGCTGGCGCGCTCACAACTGTTACGGAGCACACCGTTCATCGTACATTGCTGAACATGGAGCTTCGCAGCAGAACACCCCTACGTGTTTACATGTTGACCCAACGACATCGTCAGTTACGACTGCAGTGCTACGGGAACATTCGATCTTCGATCAATGGAAACGTGTTGGCTTGAATCACATTCTTGGTACACCAGGTCGATGGTTATGTCCACAAACGTCACCGTCGAAGTGAACGGCGGCTGGAAACGTGCATCCCGTCACGGACGCAGGCTGGCGCGAGCATTATTATGGTATGGGAAACATTCTGCTGCGCTTGCAAAGAACCTGTGGTAGCAGTCGAAGACACGCTGAACGCTTCGAGCCACCTGCGTCCTTTCATGCTAGACGCTTTCCCCGAAGGCGATGTCAGCTTTCAGCAGTATAATCGTCAGTGTCTCAAAGCCAGAACCGTGCTTCAGTGGTTTTAGCATCATTACAGTGTATTCACGTTGATGTGTCAGCGACCAAATTTGTCTAATGTAAATCCTCTGAAACTCATCTGGGTCGCTATCGGGCGCCATCACCACGTACGCAAATCCGCTGCCCGTTATTTGCGTGAATTACATAACTTGTGCGTTGACATCAAATTCACATACCTCTATAAACCCACCAACAAACTGTCGGATCCCCGATACGCAGGAACAGTGATGTACTTCGTTCCAAAGACATACAGACAAGCTATTAAGCGGATGACTACATTGTTTTGGCTCATCGGTGTACATAAGTCAAAATGAATTTTTATATGTACGTATAATATCAAGGCCTCTAAAGCGAATACTGCAGTTGCAGTATCGAGGCAAAACATGTGCCATGAGACTATTATTCATTATTATTAAGGTGAATTATGGGGTAACACAATGATGCACGACCTCCACCACCGAAATGTTATGCTACAGAAATAAAGCAAACTGACCATCATGTGCAACTAGTCAAGTCGTCAAACAAATACGGTGTTAATGAGCACGCACATTCAAATACAACTGAAGGTATCTGAGGAAAGAGACTGTTAAATTTCGAAACAATCTGTGTTACATCGCACTACGAAAAAAAACACATTGTTCAGGGGCTGCAGGGAGAAGCCTCAAAAAAAAAAAAAAAAAAAAAAAAAAGAAGGAACCGAAGAAATCCAGTTCTCTATTGGACATTGATACTTTATAAAGCGAAGAAAAACATAACGAGGATCAAGATACAGACACTGCAATGCAATATCACTTTGTCATATACACAAATATCGTGAAAAACGTAAAATACAAACGAATTCCCACACAGTAGTTTTCCACTGTAACATCTTTATTGTATTTGCATGTGGTACACCCATGTTCAATTTGTGGGCGACATTTGTATTTATTTGGGACTCTCCCCGCATTTCGCGAATGAGTGGTCTAGTTTTGCCTAGAAATGCAGATTTAATTGGAGGGGGCACCCAGTAGATTATCGGCAGTGATGTTCTGGAAATTCATTTTGGTCATGACATTTCTCCTTATAACGTTTTCTGCCCGCCTGTGTGCCCCTATCCTATTTTTGAGTCAGCTGTAGACCGTACCTTCCAATTTAGCCCTCCCCCTTCCCCCCAACCGCTCTTTTTTCGAATGAATATTTGACTGTCTCTTTCTCCCTGTTATCTAGAAAAACAGACTTATATTAATGACGAACAGAAGTGTTTTCCGTTAGTTGTATTTCAGAGATTTATTTTAGGCTTGGCTGGTTACTATTGCAATAGGATTAGTTTCGAGTTACTTACGGGCAATTGAACCTTTTCATACCTATTTCTTTTTTTATTACGTTCACTACGGCTTTATACAAAATTTTTGTGTTTTACGACTTTACGGTACAATGTTCTTCACATTGGGATTGCCTAACACAATAGATATAATTATTTCGTTGCGCCGGCCGTGGTGGCCGTGCGGTTCTAGGCGCTGCAGTCTGGAACCGAGCGACCGCTACGGTCGCAGGTTCGAATCCTGCCTCGGGCATGGATGTGTGTGATGTCCTTAGGTTAGTTAGGTTTAAGTAGTTCTAAGTTATAGGGGACTGATGACCTCAGATGTTAAGTCCCATAGTGCTCAGAGCCATTTGAACCATTTTATTTCGTTGCATACAGTTCTTTAACAAAACGCCCTACGGTACACAGTCATGGTAACAATATTTTTTCGTTGTATCCCCAACTTGGAACCATACAAGATTTCAGTCATGATTGTCGTCTGTGATTCTATGTTTCACATTTTTCTTTGTCAGACATTTTCGCCCGGTGCAATAACTATGTTCCAGACTTTTAATGGTACAACGCCACACCTACGGACGTCGTCTTTTACCATTCAGTATATTCTTTAAGAGAAATTATGACGTATTTTGTATTGGTTCAGTATATTAAATTCACCTCTCTCGCTTTTTCAGTGTATTATACCTGTTTTGTTTTAACAATAGCTACCAGTAGTATGTACATAACTATAGATCTATAGATATCAGCTCATACACGTGCTTTAATGTTTTCAAGAACCATTTTAAAATACTTTATTTTATGATCACAGTAGCATCAACATTTTTGCATTACTTGTAGTACATTGTATGTGTGGTATCAACGTTCGATACCACACTTGTTAGGAGCTGCAGTTATCGACCGCGGTCCGTATTAGTATCGTTGGACCCGCGAGTCGCTGCTAGCGCCGCTCCGCGTCTTGTATCAAGTTTCTCGAGAGTTCTCGTCCAGTCTTGCTCTGGACGTCAAGTAGTAAAGTAGCATAGCCTTCAGTTGATAGGAAGCGTCCTCTAACAAGGCGCTTAGTAACGTATGGCCTAAGTGAGGTGTCAATAGCTCTCTGTTTACAATTACATTAATGCAGCCAAGAAGAATCATGTACAACCAGTTAAGTACAATGTATATTATTTTTTACCAGCGACTTGTAATTATTTTAGTCGTCGCAGATCCAGACCATGCAGCCAGCACCTTATCGACGTAACTGACAAACCTACTGTGATTTATGGGTTTCTGTTTAGCACTGGCCACCAGTGAACATTGGCGACGACTCGTTAGTCGTCGTCATAACAATAAGTCTTGTGATTTCTGATGTACAGGGGCCTGAAGAAGACACTGCTGGAGTTCGAAATCCGTCACGTAATTAATATATTTTATAAATGTACGGGTCTTGGTATCCCTTATTTGTACAACATTATGACCACCAGCTGTCCTCCGTCCGTTTCAACGATGGATTATCTAGAACTTCTTTTTACATGGTTTCCACTTGTTGCTCTGCAGCAGAATAAGCTTATGTGGTCTTTTCTGTCCTTTTTTTGTAATGTCTAATTGCAGCACATTCGAGGGGCGTTCAATAAGTAATGCAATACATTATTTTTTTCGGAAAGCAGGTTGGCTATTTTCAGGATTCCAACACACCGTACTATTCCCCACCCTATCTTTTGGCTACAAAGCTTTGTTTTTCAGCATAACCCCCAGTCAATGGGACAGCCTAACGCCACCTTACTGGGAATGTCTGTATGTCCACATCGTAAAACTCTGCCACTGAATTTCAGATCCAACGTCTTGCTGCATCAGTAACTTGCCCATCATCCACGTATTGCTTCCCGCGAAGTGCATCCTTCATTGGGCCTAACTGATGGAAATCGGAAGGTGCGGGATTGAGAGAGAATAGCACAATGAAGTTTTGTGAGCTCGTTTCGGGTACTCGGACTTGTGCGAGGCCGTATTTTATCATGGGGAAGAAGAAGTTTCGTTTGCATTTTTTGGCGACGAATACGGACGGTGAAGTCGCTTCTTAAATTGCCAGAGGGAAGCACAGCTGCGTGCGGCCGTCCGGAACGCGGGAAATCTGAGAGGTTTGCACGACCTTGTAGCAATGATGACAGACGCCTCGCCCAACGATTCGCCGTGCTTTTGTTCGCTCTCAGGTCTCTTTAGACATTCTTCAAAACTATGGATATATCCAATGGTCTGGTTTTTTTGCCAAAAGAAACTCAACAACAGCTTCATTATAGATGACTTTTTGGAGCTACGTATAGTGCCGCCAACTATCTAAACTTCAAGAAACTATAGTGTCTGAAGCTGAAACAATTCACGGTGTCCCATAACGAACTCCGCATTTTTCAACTGATATCGACCAGCGAAAATAAAGTGTTGCACTACTTACTGAACGCACCCCCTAGTAATATTTCTTTCTCTTTCTTATAATGTGCATTCTGACGGTGGAGATTGTATTGCTGACACCGGTGATTCTGTTAAAGGGGGTAGGACGTCAAACGGGCCGATTTGGAGCAGGAGAGGCACCACAGGACACTTTATTTTCTACTGTCTGCACTTTTACAATAAATTCATAAAACTTTGTCAGCATGACCTGGAAGGATTCAGGATTCACACTCATAACAGTGGAAGTGCAAAAACATAACAAAATAATTTTTTTTAGATATGAAATTTCATAATTTTTTCACTTACTGTTGGTTGCTTTTGTTTCTATAGGTACATTTTTCTTCACAAGTTAGAGAGATTCTTTGATGAATTTTGCACAGCATACAAACCATACTTACAGGTGTACGAAACTCTGGAATTTTCCAAATCTATTAAAACCTGTGGTAAAAATTGAGATAATTATCTACAAAATTTGATTTTTTCTAAGCATAAAGTTTATAACGTAACAGCTCATTCATTTTTTCATAAATTAAATAGGATCTGGAGTTTCAGGCACGTGTAAAACGATATGTATGCTGTGCAAAATTCATCGAACAGTCTCTCTTACTTTTAGCAACAAACGCAGCCAATGGTAAGTGAAAAAATGATGAAATTTGACATGTAAAAAAATTTGTTTTGTTATGGTTTTGAACTTCCGCTGCTACGAGTGTGAATCCTGAATCCTTCCTGTTCATGCTGACAAAGTTTTATGAATTTACTTGTAAAAGTATAGACAGTGGAAATTAAAATGTCCTGTGGTGCCTCTCCTGCTCCAAGTCGACCCGTTTGACGTCCTACCCCCCCGTAAACGAATTTGGTGATAACGATACTAAAATTAAAAATTATGTACACCGTATGATAGCTCTCTGAATTGTCATTTTACGGCAAATTCTTTTGTGGCTCTTTTTGCACTTGAGCTGCTATCAATGGAACACAGGTTACAATGGGTACGCTGCAGCCTAGCTTCAGTTGTGGTCTTCGTGGCTCCCACTGCCACGCCGTTCTCTTTAGAGAGGTAGTCCTCTCACATGTCAACCCCTCGTAACCGGCAGCGCCGGTGCTGCCCGCTGACTTTCACCACTTTTCCACACTGTTCCTCGTTGTTCTGCCCGCTCATGCTCTTACTAATGTCCAAAGACGCTGTATGAGTCAGAGACAGCAACCGAATTGCTGCCCTGCGGCACCGATAAAATAGTCGTAACCTCACAACAGGTCAGTCACCTCACTGGAAACACAGGTCTGTGAAATTTATTGATATGTAGTTACTGCTACATCTTCAGCACTGAGCTTCTTCGTTAGGATGTCACACACAAAACAAATCGTACACAACATTTGCAAATAGGTATTTGTGCGTGTTGTATCACAGTGAAAGTCATTAAATAACAATAGAAACCCTTAATGACGAAGCTGTGACTTTGAAATGCACGTTGACGCAATAAAACTATTAGAAAGACAACAGACGGAATTACAGTCAAGTTTTTCATTTGGTTTACTGTCACGTTTGCTAAGAACAGGCACAATGGGTACTACGAAACTGGTCTCATTGTATCTGTCAGAATACCTTGACCTTCGTGGTTCAGTACGTCGCGCTCTGCGCTAGCAGCCAACTTAGCCTGCGGCGGCTATAAAAGCGGTCTCAAGGCCAGCGTAATGTAATTAAATTACAGCCACCCGGTCTCAGATTAACGCCGCTTGTAATACGGCTGTTAAACGGCACAAGTATAAATTTTGTGCGTCTGCTGCATCGGTCGTTCGTCCGTAGGAAGTGGAGCCTCCTTATAGGGAACTTGGTGCTGTTACAGGCAAGTTAGTGCCGACAAAGTATTCTCTGCCTACTCCAGTCCCGCAGTACTCGCTCAAGTTTAAAGACAGCATCTTACTGATAGGTCACTAGTATAGCCTGTGTCTTTCCAATCTAAACCGTTGCCTTTCTTTATCGTGAACCAAGGCACGATTCATATAAACTACTTTGAGGACCATGGTTCGAACAAAATACAGTTCACTGCATGGTACTGCGATACACGCACGTTACATCACCGCTATGTTTTGTTTGAAGATAATTCTGTTTGCATTTGGCTGTTTGTGTCTTACTTCGTCATGATAGCTGTACACTTTCTACAATTTCAGATTTTCAGTGTTTTTCAGACAACTGCAGTCTTGATAGCGCTGAAAGAAGAAGTTTACAACGAGGACACATTAAACTTTCGACTGCAGAAAAGCTGTTACCACCATCTGAGATGCATGCTGTTATCTACTAACACGAACTCCAACGTATATTTCAAATAACTTTTCATAACTGGGATTCACAGTCATGTGAAATTTCTTGAAAGATACCATGTTTACCCCAGTGACTGTTAAACTTTTTTATTTCCAGTATTGCAATTTCGGCCTTAGGCCATTATCAAGTGCAGCTGAAATACAAAATGTTTATAAAATATTTTACAAAAATCGTTGTGTATTTTGACATTCGGCCGATTACATAAAATGAAAAATTCAGCTATGTAACCATGTTTGCCTGCCGGTGTGGCCGAGCGGTTCTAGGCGCTTCAGTGTGGAACCGCACGACCGCTACGGCCGCAGGTTCCAATCCTGCCTCGGGCATAGATGTGATGTCCTTAGGTTAGTTAAGTTTAAGTAGTTCTAAGTTCTAGGGGACTGATGACCTCAGATATTCAGTCGAATAGTGCTGAGAGCCATTTGAACCATTAACCATGTTTACTTACATGTTTTAGCTTTAAGCATGTCTAATTTGTACAACATGTATAAAGTAGAAATGGCTTAAAAACAAAATATGTAAGTAAACATAGTTACATAGCCGAATGTCAAAATACACAACGATTTTTGTAAAATATTTTATAAACCTTTTTGTATTTCAGTTGTACTTGATAATGGCCTAAGGTCGAAATTGCAGTGGTGGAAATAAAAAGTTTAACAGGCACTGGCGTAAACGTGATGTCTTTCTAGTACATTTTAACATTCTCTAAAACTTAATTTGCATAGCTGTCACAAGATACTCTGATAAATGTCGTTTTTAATGTATTCGGCGTGTTCAAATACATGCAAAAATGTTGGTTACAGTCTACATTACACCGACAAAGTACCTAGCACTGCTGCATAAATCGCACACGCTCTGCTTTAAACTACCCGTCGGGAAATATTCTTTGTAATCAATGACATCTGGTAACCAGTCCGAAAGATTTACCTAGCAACGGAAGCGTTTCGATTGAAGGAAGAATTTGGTTTACGTAGGATATCTTTGGAGTGTACGTTTTTCCTGTTTGTTAAAAGCAACAGGTGTGCACATGCCTTTTACTTCAGTGATATGTGAAGGTAATTTCGTAACGTAGACAAGACAGACCGGAAATCAGAACTCTAAGTCAGAGAAAATTGTTGGTATATTGGACAGCAACTGACTGGAGACATAAAATAGTGTAGTCCAAAAAAAAGTGATAGAAGATGTCGAATGGAAAGATGGCTCAATGAGGCATATAGCCCACAGCGGGTCGAAGATTTAGTTCATGCTGGAGAAGGTTCTGAGGCATCTTGAGAATAATTTTCGTACCATGAATAAGATCCACTCATTCCTGGTTGTTAATTTCAACGTAATTCTGTGCAAATTGGACAGAATCTGGTACGATATCTCTCAGGAAGATATCCAACAAGTCTGTCAATCAACAACAATCCGAATAACCGCTTGGATAGGTGACAGCGGTGGACCACCGCGTTACTGACTTGCTCAGTTTCAGAAGCCCTTTCTCTTTAATAAATCATTGAATTTTTCTGATCTGGTGCAATGTCTTCCGTTTTACTTCAGTGGATTTTCGTAGCCGATTTACTGATTATAATCTTTCCTGCAGTATTATAGCTGGCGCAGTTGGCAGTGAGATAAGTGACAAACTTAACATTAAAACCGGGGACGACTTAGAACACACAGCCTTCTCCTCCTCCTGCACAAGCCATAGATAAGGCAATGTTATCTGTTCCAGCTTCAAAACATGCCTGACCACCGTTTCTTGGTCTTTCCGAATATGTTGTTCCCTTAAGCCTATAGTGCAACACTCTTCTTGGGGTTCTCTCTCTCGGCATTCTGTCTACATTCTGTCTCCAACCATTTCTATAGTTCACAGTTTTTTTCTGCCAAAGAATTTATTCATATTTCTTCTCTTATTTTTTTCATTTGCAGTTTTAATTGAATGAGTACAAAGTTTACTGTTGTTAAGAACAGCATTTCCGTAACCCGTATCCGTTTCTTCAGCTTTTGTCAAGATAAATGTTACATATCCATTACTTGATAAAACTTCATTCGTGTTTATTTTCTGGTTTTAGCTATTAGTCTTCGAAATTTTGTTCCACATGTATGGCGGAAGATGGATAATTTATTTCTAAAACCCTTTCCATGTTTATTACTGACATATTAGTAATAAGTAATTAAAACCCCTGATTGGTTATAATTTTTGTTCTAACGGTGTATTTATCCTTAACTGATTGCAATTTTAGTTCTAACGGTGTAAGGTCATTGTTTCAGTCTCATTTACGGAAATTTTACTATTATGACCCTTATGTAGCTTCTGTAACATATGCACTGCTCTCTCCAGCTCGTCTTCAGTTTTAGTTGTAAGAAACTCATCATAGCTTCATCTTAAGCGCAAAATTTGGAGCAATACAAATACCTCGTTAATTTTGTACATCTATTCTCCAATTACATGGTCAATACAGATTTTAAGCAAAACAGGAATCAAGCTACAACCTTCCTTTACATATTGGTTTATATGTATCTTTTTATACTATACCTTTCGTTTCCGACATGTGCCCTGATTGTTGTATCTGTATATATACAGTGTATTACTTTAATTAGATGATTCGGATGACCTCTATAGTCACAGTTTCACATAACCTTTCCTTGCTTACTCTGCCGAACGCTTTTTCGTGATAAATAAGGCCGCATGAATTTCTACTTTTATCTCCTTAACTCTAAAAGATGGCATCCGTACAGGATTTAAAACAGTTTTGTTCTTCTCGTAATAGAACGTCTGTGGCGGATCGTAATCTTTTATTTAATACTGTTACATATATTTCACATCCTGTATTCAAAACACATATTCCCTATAATTTTCACAGTTGTTCCAACACCTTCTTTAATCATAGGCTAGCTTTGGCATGTGGTCTTAATCTTGGAATCTGACATCCATTTCAACGTCTACTAATTAGATGCAGAACTCACCTATTGAGTATTGGGCCCCCTTATCTCCATATTTCAGCATTAAATTCCATTTTCTCCAGTAGCCTTCCTGTTCCTCTTTTAATGCTATTTCTAATTCCTCTGTGATAATGTAATCTACGTTTTCATAAATAAGCCCATCGTTTCCTTCTTCTTTCTTCAGGGAGTTATGAGACCCTGAAACTCTATGATGTTGTACCATTGTTCTTCTTCGATTACATTTATAATTGCTACATCTTTCCCTTCACTGTCTAAACGTATAAGCTCTTTATAGGCTATCATTTTTGTCCTCTGTGTGTTATCTTCAACGGTGCTTACAAATTTGTCCCAACACTTCTACATTCGCTCTTCTATGCCTTTTCATTCTCTTCCACCTTTGCGGGACATGTATTTTTGATGTTAGAACATAGTGATCCGTTGGTTCGTCACTTACCCGAGAGCCTCTTACATCTTTCACTTGTGATGATACTCTGTTATTCGTGACAACATCTCATTTGCGACCCACGTGCCCATGTTCACTAAGTAAATTATGGATGCCTTTTTTTCTAAATATTTGTTGTCCTCAGTTTCTTAAATGCTGCGAATTGTTTCAGCTTCTCTTGATTGTCATTCATAATATCTTCACCAGAAGTACTTATAATGTCCTTAACCGGTGATGAGGTGATATCATTTTACATATTTCTACGCTCCGATAGCTCAATGGTCAGCGTGACGGACTGTCGTCCTAAGGGGCCCGGGTTCGATTCCCTGCTGGATCTGGGATTTTCTCCACTCAGGGACTGGGTGTTGTGTTGTCTTCATCATTTCATCCCCATCGGGCGAGCAGGTCGTCTAATGTGGCGTCGAATGCAAGAAGACCTACCCCGTAACGGGCCTCCCGCCCAATGAAGCCAAACGCTCATTTCATTTCATTTTACATATTTACTCATTTCTTTATTTAGTTCTGCATAGAATCTTCTACTACCTCGACTTTTGTCTTCTACAGGGGCATACACTCCAATTACGGTCAAATGACCTTTAGTTATCTTACATGACAGTGTTGAATGTATCTAGAAAAGTGCAGTATTCTATCTTATTACGAAACTTCTTATCAATAATTATTGAAATTCCCCTAGCTGTTCCTTGCTGTTTACTAACTCTGCTATGAACGAAGGTAAGTGCATTTATATTGACTTCCTTTCAGTTTCTTTTTCGTTCTGTTAGAGACATTAAATTAGATTTTCTGTCATATAATTTTTTAATAATTTTTGTTTCCTTACTCGCTAAACCATGAACATGTCATGTTCCCATGAGTAGTTTGGCCCATATTGAAAAGTCCATATCCCTTTTCTTGCCTAGATGTCTTACTCTTTTGTCCATCCAGCTTATTTTTATGAAGCTTTTTGGTAAGGAAATTTTGCTTTATGGAATTTCGGACCCTATGCTTACGCCCTCTGGTAGCGAGGCTGCCACCCCATTGTCACCTTGTGCGATTTTTTGTGGAGGATTTCTCCCATAGAGAAGTTGCTTTCACTGAGCAGTCGAACCTTCCCTGCCCGTTTAAAAGACACAGTAAATGAATTGTGCTCCATTGATAGCAGAAAGGAAGATATAAGAGACTAGCTCAAGGAAATGGAGCATTTCTCGCCACACCTATTTCTGGTGAGTTACATCTGCAGCACATTATTGTATGGAAGTGAATAAGGGGCAGGACTGGAAAATAAGAGAATCGAAGCGTTTGAGATGTGATGTAACAGAATTTTTCTGAAGAGTAAATGGCCTGTAATCAATAAGGAAGAACAGATAAGGAAAGGTATGTTTGCGACAAACTAAAAGAAGCGACAGGGTTACAGGGCACGTGTTACGACGTAAGGGAATAACTCATAAAATAGTACCGGGAAGCACTGAGGGTAAAAATTGTAGGGAAAGACAGAGATACGCAAATTAAACTGAAGCCGTAGGGCGTGTTAGCCCTAGACGAAGAAGTCGGTACAGCACAGGAAGTACTGACGGGTCGCATCAAACACCTTAAAAGCCCGAGAAGAGACCAAACTGTTTACATAACATGAAACTAGTGTAATAATTAGCCTGGTATGCGGTGCTTTCGTATGAAATTGCAGAATAGCACATTATTGCCCCATTGTTCGACATCACACTCGACTAATACAGAGCGTGTCCTTGCTTTTCCTGGTGTAGAGTGCCACTGTACTGCGCTTTGTTTGACGTCAAGGTCCTTTTGCAGATTTCCAATCAGTTTACTTCAGTTGTATACTACTTACCTTCACTGTATGTCTTTAGTAACGGCACTATACAGCCAGTGAAAGTACGTGGAAGAAAATTAATTAACATTCATTATATAATGGGGAAAACAACGGCTGAGGGAAACACGAGGTCACATTTTCTTAGAAGCACTAAAAGTAGAGACTGAATACTTATTTGTGTAAAGGAATGTACGCGAAAACGAAATTTTCTGGAGTTACTGAGCTGGGGCGTTTGTGGCGCCAGTTTCCATCGATCGTCATGTTGATCTTTGAGTCGACTCCGATTCTTATTTGTCTTCTGCTCATCTTTGGCGGCGCGGATTTAACGGCAGCGCGTGCGCTGTGCTCGGGAGGTGTGTCGGGATCGGCGGTGAGCGAGAGTCACGTGGGACTGAGTACATAGGCAGGATGGTAAGAAGACGAGTCGGACAACGAAGGAACGGGGCCAGCGACTATGGCGTGTTGAGTCGTGAGGGCAGATCCACCGCCCATGCTGATTTGGTTTTCCTAGAGGTCAGAAGGACAAGCTCCTTCGAGTCTGTCATAAGCTTCACCGGCCGATTGAGTTGGAGTCGCCGAGTTGCTTCCGTGGGTTGCGTGCGGCTTAATTGAACATGCCAGTGTACTAAAAATCCTTTGGAATTGTTTTAGTTGTTAATCACTTACCTCGGTGTCGTGACTAACTATCTTGACGGCAGTTGAGGGAGTGTGACTACGCCCAACCAACCGAAATGATGCGTGGTTAAAGACGTAGCTAGAGGTGCAACGCGTAGTGAGTAAGTCCGGCTCTGACGTTTCAAGACACGCTGAGATATGTCCTTTATTCTACCTTGTAGTTCATTTGGTAGTTTGGCGTGTAAGTGTGCGCCGAGATAATTCTTGTCATCTTAACTTTAGGGCATGATTTTTAGCGAACTTATTAATCAAAGTTTCAGGGCTGGCACTGCCCAAGTAACTCAACGGAGGATAATTTGTTTTTATTCAGATTATTGACTACCTGTTCCTTAGACAAGATTGTGTAGTTGATGCCTCAGAATACTGTCTGCCGTTGATGTGTGTTGTGTTCCAGATAATTGACAGCGGTCGACGCGAGCATACTGGGAGCAGAGCACCACGGGGGCAGAGAGATATTTAAGGTCCTGTCATCTCCTTTACATCTTGGGTTATGTTGTCACTGTTGCGTGATTCCATCTTTCCGGTGGAGAATTATAGCATCTGAAGTTCAATTGCAGTGCAAAGTTGAGTACATTTCTATGTCATTTCCTGTCTCGCGGACCTCTTGTATTGATTTAAATCCTTGGTCTGCTCGCGTCTATCGCTAATGCACACGCAATATCGAGGCAACCTCATTTTAGAGGTATTATCATATGGTCATGTTCTAGTTGTAATCATTCTAAGAATATTGTTGATTAATCGACTGAGTAAGTAAATTTGAAGATTGGTTTGGTCAAAATTAAAGCACCTCCTGAATTGTTTTAGACATTTGTATACAGTTTTGTTTAGGAAAGTTGGCTAGCCAAATCTTAGAAGATCTGTGTTCTTACCCTTAATCTGTTCCTCAGCTGATTGTAAGTAATGAGAGTTCTGATGGGAGTTGTATGGACATTTGTACTATTTAAGTAAAGCTTTACCTGAGTATATTTACCTAGTCATTAGTCATATTCAAATTTCAAGTTTTATGGGTCTTGTTTCGGTTAAAGAAATTTATTTGTTATTTGTCCAAGTGATCTGGCCTTGTAAGGCAGTCCCCTGTTTTATTGTGATTGTGATTTTATAATGATTTTAATTGTAATAAAATATGTAGCAACTACAACGGATTACTATTGTGATATTGGTGTGTCACTACCATTAAACGTTTCAGGTACACTGTTTGCTTGAATGGAAAACGGACTTTAACTTCCGTCTTGAGCCTACAAGACCTTATCAACTGAGCCACACAAACATGCACCACCGCTGTACTCATAGATTCAGTCTGCCAATATTACATTCGAAACAAGGGGGGCAGCTGCAATTCATGTGAACTGGTAAGTGGACGCTGTTTACACTACGGGAGTGATTCTTCTGGGTCTGCAAACCGAGCATTTCTTCTCATGCATCAGCTTCCCGTACTCGCAGCTCCTTAGACTGCTTCAAATATCTGTCGACTGCCCAGTTTTCATCTGAGACATAAGGTTAAATAGTCACAACTATTCTTTTATTTGTTTTCTGAAAACCTGTTTTCTCGTGTCAACTGCAGGCCGTATAGTACTCTGATTGCATTCAGAATCTTCTGGTAGTTTTTAATATTAAGTCATAGTAATGAGATACCAAAATCGGGAGCAAATGAATTTGAACGCTGTAAAAATACAAAAAATTCTATGTAATTGACGAAAATGAAATAAAAATGAATGTCACAGCCACAACTTAAAAATCACTTATATGGGTGCTGTAGATATCAGACCACTGGATCGAAAGATAAAAACTGGCTGTTTCTCTTCATTCAGCAGACCTCTGATACCAATGAAAATCTCGTTGAATTCGATGGGATAAGTGTCTATGGAAAATAGCTTCTGCGAATACAGTCCACCGCCTTCCAATTGTGAACACTTTATGACCGCAGAAACACACAGTATTCCATCACAAAATGTAGTCAAAACGGTTCCTTCGACCATAGCTTCCTCCACATAATTGTATTACTTCCTTACACATACGATTCGCTGACAAAGCTCACGCATTTAAATTAACCCAGAACGTAGTCTCTGCAGATGGTCTATCTAAACCAGGATTCCATAAAAAGAAATCTAAAAGCGATTTAGCAGTAGCTCTCAGCACTCCGAATGCAGTATACCAACACCTTTCTCTTGCAGGTAAGGCTAAGCTACGGAAGACATTTTCTTTCTTCATCCCGTAGTCCATGAGAGCTTCACAGCTTAATTATAAAGGAACGCACGCTCGACTCCCTGAGTAAGCTCCATAAAACTGTCAGACCATAGATCTTTAGGCCAAACAGAAGTGTGATTACAAACTGATTAGGATCTGATCAGTGATCAATGTTATATGACTAATTCTCACAACGTGCTGCCTTCTATGAGGACACCGAATAACTGCAATTTCCGTAATAGCCACCACGTATGTCCCCAGATACTATTCGTCGCTGCTTTCAACTTCCGTGAGGCAAGAAGCTGTAGTATTGGCACTCCATGAACCCTCACGAGGAGCTAATAAGGAAAGATAAACTATTTCCATTAATAACTAACGACATAAGGAGCATTACACTATTCCAGTACGCTGGAAACGTTGCTACAGATCACGATAGCTGTATCCACACTAAGGAAGTACAGGCATGTGTTCCATAACCGCCACCCTTAACGTATGAAAAATTATACTCTCAGTTACAACACGGACCTGAGGACACATTCTTCAGTAATGTCCAGCACAACTATTGCGTCGGCTAGGGATGGGAAAAACAGACGGGATAAACTCAATACCGGTGTTTTATTTCTCAATAACCGGTATTTTCTGGTATTTGTTCGGTCACGTTTATAACACTGTTCTTATTTTTCATTAATAACCGGGAAAAAACAGAAATATTAGGTAGCCAATTTTTCGTTTTTAAATAGATCTTCTTAAAAAAGGAGTAGCTTTTATTCATAAAATTGCACTGGTCTGAAAGAGTGGCTTATTATAGAAAATGGGAAACTCGATAAGTGCTGTTTTAATAAAAATATCGACGGAGACGAGGAACAAACACATGGCATAAGAATTGCTACAGCATTGCTGTGACAAAAATGTTACTGCCGCCATGTGTCGTGGCTTAAGAGATACGTGTTATGTGCAGTGTGCAAGACCTACCGCCATCTGGTCTATACTGTGATTTCTCGCTGTCGTCACCGGACATCCGTTGGACTGCAGAATGGCACCAATCCTAGTCGGGAAATTTTTTTACGTAGTGACTTAGCAGTAACGTATAATGCATCATGTACTTTAAAAATTTTTCTGCCTTTTCTATGAAATAACATGAGGAAGGAAATTATGGTAACAGTAATACATTAAAAACTTAACAATTCACTCATAATATACAATAAAACACAAAGTAGCTGATTAGTTATCTGTATCTAGGTAATACGCCTTTATTTACTTGTAGCCCTTGAAAACAAGCTAATTAATCCTTAGTATCCAACCTTTAGCACGGACTATTCGTAAGTCACAAACAGTTGTATCATCCACGATTAAAACTTGATTCTGAGCTGAATTCCAAAAAAATTAGAACACATAAGGTAATACAGATGATTTTTTGTAGTATTCACCATTTTTTGAGAAAAGCAGAGAGCGATGGACGGACTAAGTTTTCTTTCATTTACCTATTTAATTTGATATTTTGATTCAATGTATCTTGAAACTGGGAGAGTCAAAATTTTTCAGTTTTAGTTCGATTTCTAACAGGAATAGAAAAAACTAAAATCTTGTTTTCAGAGACTGGTTATTTTGAGCGATTTTAACAGTTCCGTTAAACTGATGTGGAGAAAAAAAACAGTAAAAAAAAACTGGGTTGTTTCAGAGTTAACCGCCATCCCTATTATCGGCTATAATATCTGAGATGTCGACGGTAATGTTGTTAACTTTGCAAAGATATTAGCTACTTCATTTCCACTACCAAAGATGGCCCTAGTCTGCCTTGGTAATATCTTCGTTTTCTCCTCCTGACCTTCACAAACTAGGCCTGTCAACCTGTTGCGGTCTCAGATCTATTTTTAACTGGGCGCTTATGTTCCTCTTTCCTTTCGGTTTGTGTTATAAGGCCATCTTTGGAACTGGTGTTTCTTCTGTTCGTCCTCAATTTCTTGTTTGGATATATTCTAGTCCACGTCATCCCCCACAACTTCTACCATTTACAACTGCCCCAAGCACCATGGAAGTTACTCCTTGATGTCTTAACACATGTGTACTATACTTTCCCTTTTTCTTGCCAACGTTTTTCACATGTTCGTCTCCTCGATGATTTTGCAAACAAACACTCTCTTTGCTTATCTTACTCACCCGCCTAATTTTCAACACCCTCAGCTGACGCACATCCCTATCTCTCCGATTCTCTTCCTCTCTAGTTTTTGCACACCGCATGCTTCATTTCAATACAGTGTTGTGCTCGAAACGTACACTATCAGTAATATCTTCTTAAAATTATATCGATGTTTGATACCAGTATCTGTGACAGTATACTTTTTATGTCCTCTTGCTTCGTACATCTTGTGTTCTTTTGCTTCCGTAGCAGAATTCCTTCACTTCCTCTATTTCGCGATCGTCAGTTTTGACATTGCGTTTATCGCTAATTTCATTTCTACTACTCGTCATTACGTTCACCTGTGGTTTGCTCTCACTCCATAGTACGCGCTAATAACGCTGTTCAACCCACTAAGAATTCCTTCTCGCTTTCATACCCGTCGTCAACAAATATTTTCGTTGGTTGAAATGGTTCAAATGGCTCTGAGCACTATGGGACTTAACTTCTGAGGTCATCAGTCCCCTAGAACTTAGAACTACTTAAACGTAACTAACCTAAGGACTTCACACATATCCATACCCGAGGCAGAATTCGAACCTGCGACCGTAGCGGTCACGCGGTTCCAGACTGTAACGCCTAGAACCGCTCGGTCACTCCGGCCGGCTATTTTCGTTGGTTTTTCACATTTCTTTTATTTCTGCGACTGCTTATTCGATGTGTAGATTGACAGTGGACACTTATTATACCACAGCCTTACGTCTCTTACAAGCAGAGCGCGTCGTTGTTGGTCTTCCACTATTATTTTTGCATCTTCGTTCTTGAACATGCTGTGTATTGCCAGGCTTCTCCTACAGATGACTCCTATTTTCCTGAGAATTTCGAATGCCTTACACCAGGCTACAGTGTTGAAAACTTTCTCTAGGTCGGCAAATCCGTAGACCGAGAGTTAATTTTGTTTCAGTTATCAAGAGCAACATATAATTGAAAAGTAGTGAACAAGTCGTCCAGCCTTTGTTCTCTTTTATTTCCAACACCGCGCGTATATTCTCTCATAACTCCGTTTTCTTTCCTTCTCCTACCACCCCATTCTAGTTTCACGACCATTTACATACTGGGTCACCCATTCAGTATCCAAATATGCTTTATCTTCTGCTTGTGATTTCACCATGTGTATCTGAACTATTGTTTCTGGCATTGGTTATCTGTCGGTTCTGATGGGAATAAACCTATGATTAACTTTTTCGTAGTAACATACACTCTGCCCTACCATTCTATTCATGACAAGTCTTACTGCCCTTGACCGTTTACTGCTGCTATTAATGTTAAACTACATTCGTCTGACTAGCATTCCTATTTCTCTTTTTATTTCACTTCAATGACTCCCCACTATGGAATGAACCTTCGAATTTTCCTTTTGGGGTTTTCTAGTTTCCTTACGACATTGAGACTTACGACTTTCTATTCTACGAACATTACACTCTCGTCGGTTATTCAGTATTTCTTCCGTGGTCACCCCATCCTTCGCAGTCGCCTTCCAGAATCTGAATCGTGTCTAATCCGGTACATTTTCCTAAAGGAGATTTCATCACAACACACATCCTTTAAATACACATTATGTGTTAGGCAGTGTTCTTTTCTGCATTCTTATGAGTTGATCATTGCTGATTCTTTCGTCTTTTAGGGGTAATTTCCCACCTCTAGAGCAATGGGGCATCCCCAGTCACTGTCCATATAGCACACCTTGACTAGGCCGATGGAAAAACGAGGGTGTCTCCTTAGACGCGGTAGTCTTCGGTCGCCATTTCATTAGTAGCTGGGCTCGAACCCAGCACGCTCCCGTTGTGAATCTAAGCCGATAAGCCTGTACCACAGTGCTCCTTTTTTAGTGTTTCGTTATGACATGACTGTAGAGGGTAAAAGCTGTAGAGGAAGAGAGAGATTAGAACACATCCAGCAAATAATTGAAGACGTTTGTTGCAAGTGCTACTCTGAGTTAAAAAGGTTGGCACGGGAAAGGAATTCATGACAGGCAGCGTCAGACCAATCAGAAGACTGATGAGTAAACAAGTCGATTTTATCCCAATGGATACTGGTTCCGTAAGTCTACTGATTTATATTATTACAGGGAGCTTGGAGTTGTGAGGCAATAAGGAAAAGTCAGGAGACTGAAAAGTAAATTGTACAAATTGACAAATACGTCATAGCACCAGTGAGTTTTTGTACAGTGAGTAGTTGAAAACAATGGCTGAATGGACCTCTAACGAAATACACGGAGGAGAAAAGATGTCCCGGAGTGCTTTTGATAAACTAAATAGGATTTTCAAGATTAAACTACAGATGAGTCTGAAGTTTACAGAAAAGATTGGTGTATTAGATTTTTAAGGTCCCTTCATTTACTTAAGCGTACTTGGGCGAACCGTAGAACCTAAATAAAAATTCGGGAGGGCGACGGTTCAATCCCGCGTCCGGCCATCCTGATTTAGGTTTTCCGTGATTTCCCTAAATCGCTCCAGGCAAATGCCGGAATGGTTCCTTTGAAAGGACACGGCCGATTTGCTCCCCCATACTTCACTAATCCGATGAGACCGATGACCTAGCTGTCTGGTCTCCTCCTGCAAACAACCCAACCCCAACCCGAAATAAAAACTCACACACGACACGGTCTGAGCAACAAGAATACTTAATGCAAACCATAGAAAAGTAAAACTGAGGTGGCTCGAAAGGACTTTTTAACTTCATTCACCACAAAGCGAGTTCTTTGCCATTCCACTCCACCGCCTCCTGCAGCGTCAAGTTAACAATGTTGATTACTATGTTCGACGTAGAAAAGAGAGACATGGACTATTAATGTGATGGGTGCGGCGACATGACTTTAGAAAATTTTCAGGACTATAATACGTGGGAAAGTCTAGTGGAATACTTCGTGAACGGGTGAATGTTGGTTGGCTGCAATAACTATCTGGAGTTAGAATGATCTATTATTATTTTTTCATATATGGAAATTAAAAGCCAGTATTTAAAGCTATCACACACACAGACACAAATCAGCTTTCCATCGGTTTATAAATCACAAAAACTCGCATCAAAGATTCAAAACTAGTACTTCACTAGACAAAAAAATTATGTGCGTGGCGTTCCAGTTAGCGCAGAAGAGTTTCCGTGAAAATGCCGAGATAAAATCATAGCAACTGTTTCGTATAAATATGTAATTTAATTATCCATAACACCACAGCCCGCTATAGCTCCCACAACCGACACACGAGAATTACTGCTCCAAGCGATAATGTTAAGCAAATGAAAAAAAAACCAGTGTGCATCACAATGTTCATTACTAACTACTGGTGATCGATAAGAAAACGTTGGGGGTTGTTTATTTGTTACAACAACAGAGATAATACTTCCCAAGACATGGCAGTCAAGTGTCAGCATTCGTTGGCAAGCGGACGATATCTGGTAGTCACGAACCACATTCGTCTGGCACTGTAATGTTGCCAACTATAATTATGCTATCGCTGTTTTCTGTATTGCCTTCCAACAAAATCTGCACATCATACGTAGAGGTTTCGACAATCTCTGGCCGCTGTATGCTCGATGGGCCGACTACTTAATCTATTGACACCGTTTTTTCATTTCCCTTTCGATGCATCTACAGACCTCGCATTCGCTCTGCATTGGATCTTATAGGCCTTTTGCTCATCTTTACACACAAGCTTCCCTCTAACTAGCGTTTTCTATAATTCCAAACATATTTACGAGTCATATATGACAACGTAGCCCGCCCGGTTGACCGTGCGGTCCAACGCACGGCTTTCCGGGCGGGAAGGATCTCCTGGTCCCCGGCACGAATCCGCCCGTGGGATTTGTGTCGAGGTCCGGTGAACTGGCCAGTCTGCGGATGGTTTTTAGGCGATTTTCCATCTGCCTCGGCGAAAGCGGGCTGGTTACCCTTATTCCGCCTCGGTTACACTATGTCGGCGATTGCTGCGCAAACAAGCTCTCCACGTACGCGTACACCACCATTAGTCACTACGCAAACAAAGGGATTACACTCGTCTTGTGTGAGACGTTCCCTGGGGGGGTCCACCGGGGGCCGAACCGCACAATAACCCTGGGTTCGGTGTGGGGCGGCGGGGACGGAGCCTCTCCGTCGTTTCTAGATCCCCGGTTAAGATCCCCGGTTAACATACAATACAATACATATATGACAACACTTTTCATTATAAGAAAGTAGGCTTCCGCGGCCGGTGTCATTGTGATTAAAATTCTTCTGGGTATTATGCTGGTCATTGCTAAAACTAACAACAATAATAAACTAAAACCGACGTTTCGGCCGAATTGCAACGGCCTTCCTCAGGGCTCGACTGTTTTGCATGGGGGATAGGTGCTTCTACTTATTACAGACTACCGCTGTCTGACGTCACTGTTGTAAGACTTTTAATTGGCCCTCTAATATGATTGGTTAGTCATGACGTAAGGGAAGATGGAAAGAAAGAGGCTGTTCGTGGATGTCCATGTCGTCAACGATTGGTAGCTGTCCGCCAATCACCGTTCGGCTGCTGGTCCGCAAGTGGACTGACAGTTACTCTACAGCTGTTTGTGCAGACACGTCCGTGTCCCGTGTAGCTTCTGCCCCGCGACCGCTCGCGGCCCGTCGGACTGGGATGGCCGGCAGCCAGGAAGCCGGGAGTTTGAAGCCATATTCTCTGTTCATGTTTTCAGGCTGTTTAATAATTTCGATCGCCTCCCGTATTTTACGTTCTCGCGTACTCGGGCCTCCTGGAACCTGATGGGTTGCCCACAGTCACGGTGGTGATCCGCTAACGCCGATTTGTTATGTTGTTGTAATCGTACATAGCGTTCGAGTTGTGCTACTCGTAAGCTGACAAGTCTCCCTGTTTCTCCTATGTAGGCAGCTCCGCACTCACACCGTAGTTCGTAAACGCCTGCAGTGTTAAGAATGTTTACTATATCCTTGGAAGAACCTATAATTTCATGGATCCCGTGATAGCTAAAACCAAAGGGAGCAGAACACGAGGAGAAGGCAAAGAAGAGAAGCTTCCACTGGTACACTTACCATATGTAAAAGGCGTCAATGAATGGCTATGCAACGTCCTCCGCCGACGAGGTTTCAAACCGATCTTTCGAAGTGACGTCAGACATCGATAGTAATAAATAGAAGCACCTATCACCATCACCAAGCCGGCCGGAGTGGCCAAGCGGTTAAAGGTGCTACAGTCTGGAACCGCGCGACTGCTACGGTCGTAGGTTCGAATCCTGCCTCGGGCATGGATGTGTGTGATGTCCTTAGGTTAGTTAGGTTTAAGTAGTTCTAAGTTCTAGGGGACTGATGACCTTAGCAGTTAAGTCCCATAGTGCTCAGAGCCATTTGAACCACATCACCTATCACCATGCAAAACCAGTCGTGCCCTGAGGAAGGCAGTTGCAATTCGGCCGAAACGTCGGTTTTAGTTTATTATTGTTGTCAGTTTTTAAAAATGACGCGGCATAATACCCAGAAGAATTTTAATCATTATAACACTTTTTATTATTTATTAATTTTCAGTTCAGTACCAATTTTCACTAGTATTCTCATGAAAGTTTTTGTCCTCTCACTTTGGGCCCTACTTGTGCTCTGCAATAACGGGTTCACAATTGAAGACATGCGCGGAGCCGGCCACGGTGGTCTCGCGGTTCTAGGCGTTGCCTACTGGAACAGCGTGCAATCATTCGTTTTCTGAATTTGCGTGGTGTGAAACCAATTGAAATTCATCGACAGTTGAAGGAGACATCTGGTGATGGAGTTATGGATGTGTCGAAAGTGCGCTCGTGGGTGCGACAGTTTAATGAAGGCAGAACATCGTGTGACAACAAACCGAAACAACCTCGGGCTCGCACAAGCCGGTCTGACGACATGATCGAGAAAGTGAAGAAAATTGTTTTGGGGGATCGCCGAATGACTGTTGAACAGATCTCCTCCAGAGTTGGCATTTCTGTGGGTTCTGTGCACACAATCCTCCATGACGACCCGAAAATGCGAAAAGTGTCATCTAGGTGGGTGCAACGAATGCTGACGGACGACCACATGGCTGCCCGTGTGGCATGTTGCCAAGCAATGTTGACGCGCGACGACAGCATGAATGGGACTTTCTTTTCGTCGGTTGTGACAATGGATGAGACGTGGATGCCATTTTTCAATCCAGAAACAAAGCGCCAGCCAGCTCAATGGAAGCACACAGATTTACCGCCACCAAAAAAATTTCGGGTAACCACCAGTGCTGAAAAAATGATGGTGTCCATGTTCTGGAACAGCGAGGGCGTAATCCTTACCCATTGCGTTCCAAAGGGCACTACGGTAATAGGTGCATTCTACAAGGTTTTGAAGAACAAATTTCTTCCTGCACTGCAACAAAAACGTCCGGGAAGGGCTGCGCGTGTGCGGTTTCACCAAGACAGTGCACCCACACATCGAGGTAACGTTACGCAACAGTTTCTTCATGATAACAACTTTGAAGTGATTCCTCATGCTCCCTACCCACCTGACCTGGCTCCTAGTGACTTTTGGCTTTTTCCAACAATGAAAGACACTCTCCGCTGCCGCACATTCACCAGCCGTGCTGCTATTGCCTCAGCGGTTTTTCAGTGATCAAAACAGACTCCTAAAGCAGCCTTCGCCGCTGCCATGGAATCATGGCGTCAGCGTTGTGAAAAATGTGTACGTCTGCAGGGCAATTACGTCGAGAAGTGACGCCAGTTTCATCGATTTCGGGTGAGTAGTTAATTAGAAAAAAAATCGGAGTCCTTAGAACTTGAATGCACCTCGTAAAGTGAGGCCATGCACTCGAGTGCTCCAATTAGCGGCGGGGAAGAGTCGCCTTTCCCTGGAACGGCCCCTCGCTGCCGGCCACTCCAGCTACGGCCGACCAGACCCAGTTCCCAGCCGGTCGGCGCAATGTCGCCGACTTGTCGGGCAGCATTGCGCTCTCTCTGTGTCAAGGAAAGTCAATTGTCCGTCCGGCCCGTCTCGTTGCGGCGGTTCTTGCTGCGCTTCTCTCCGCGTTTCCTGGAACGGCGCACCGCGCCGAGTGAGTGAGTGCGCGAGTGAGTGCGTACGTGTGCGTGCGAGTGCGTGCCAGACCCGCCCTGCGACCTTGCTGAAGGTAACCGGAGCAACGAACTGTACTGCGCCTGTCCGGCCACGGGGAGCCAAGCTGCGCCGCCGTCGAGCGGACCGATGACGGATGCGCTTGCGGAGCTTAGGCTCTACACTCACCAACAGTCTGCGCACCTAACCTTACTCGTTCAGGCGTTGTTACCATACGATCCAATGAATAATTAACGAGTCTACCACACTACCCCCGTCAACTATGTTTCTGACTTATTAGTGATCCTCTTTGGGTCTCCGGAATACATTGTTAGTTTCGGTCAGATGTTTGAGCGGAGCAAAAACAAGACTCTCTATGCCATTCCACCCTGTTTCTTAAACCGTTATCTACAACTAGCTTAGCGCCCGATGCTTCGTCCGCGTAGACTTCAGGACCTGCAGAGATTTTTTTTATTTAATCTAATTTTTATGGTGTTCAAAAATTGCAACACCTTCTAAGCTTTTCGCGCTAATTAAGGCCATACAAGCATGGTCTTTTCCGAATGTACTTCTGACGACAAACCGATTCTGGTAGCTGGACTCCAGAGTTGTTATTCGTGTCTTTTGCGCTTTTGTGGAAATATTTCCACAGCAGCTTTCATCCCCTAACAAATATTTCTTTTTATTTAATCGAGAAGTGTAGAGATTTTCATAAATTTAGCTTTAACAATTTTTTAATGGGACGAAATATTTTCTTAATAATTTTCATCCCCTGTCGCACTCAATCAGGGGTTGAATTTTGAGAAACACTGAAACACACCTATTTTTTATTCTAGCTGAGAAGTCAAATACCAATTGTCATAGAGGTAGCCTTAAAAATCCTTTCGTAGTTCTTCAGTAATTATTTATTTTCAAAAAAGATTTCACCCACTATTTTACCCCCTTAGTGGTCGAAATTCCAGAAATGTTGAAACATATATTTTTTTATTTTCTTACTGAGAAACCAAATATCAGTTTTCGTAGTTCTAGCTACAAAATTCCCTTAATTGTGACATACTTTCATCCCCTTAGGAGTGGAATTTCGGACAATCCCTTCTTAACCTTTTTAAACGATGTCCACGGTATAAGATCCACGTCCTTTCGAAACTTCAAGTTTCTAATCTTAGCGGTTTTCACTGGGCGATGATGAGTCAATGAATAAGTGTGACCCTATTCTACTCCCTTCCGGGTTGAATTTCCAAAAATAGCGAAACACGTTTTTTTACATCTCTAACGGAGAAGCCAAACACCAATTTTCAAAAATTTAGCTTTAAAAATGCTTTCGCAATGAAATACTTACATAAAACGTTTCACCCCCTCTGGGTTGAATATCCAAAAACAGTGACATGTGTATGTTTTATTTCCAACAGAGGGGCCAAATGCAAATTTCCATGGATTTAGCTTCAAAAATGCTTACACAGTCAAATATTTCCCTAAAAACTTTCATCTTCCGTTACACCTCCACAATTTCCAAAAACATTGAAACACGTCTTTCTTATTTCTAACTGAGAAGTCCAATTTAAGTTTTAACAGATTTACCCTTTAAAATGCTTTCATAATAATATATTTTCATAAAAAATGGCATCCCTTATTTCACACACTTAGGCGTTCAATTTCCAAAAAACACTGAAATACATATTTTTTTACTTGTAGCCGAGAAGTCAAATACTAATGTTCATAGACGTAGGTTTTTAAAAGACTTTATTGTTTTTTAATAACGTCATATTTTCTAAAAAGCCTTTCGTCCCCTATTTCACCCCATAGAGTTAAATTTCCAAAAGTGCTGAAACAAGTAGTACTTCAACCCCAATTTTACCCCTTAGGGTAGGAATTTCGAAATGTTCCCTCATACACGACGGCTAGAGTGTAATGTACAAACCTTCTCCATATTTCAAGTTTCTATCTTTGGAGGTTCGGTTTCAAGATGAGACAGTCAGTCCGTTCTTCAGGACATTGCTTTTTGTTTGTAAAGATGTACCAAGTTCATTACATTATGCTCTGTGCATTCAGTTACAAATACTGAAAAAATTCGGTTGGTGATAGTTTGTTCAAAAAGTTGTAAGTAGGCTGTTTAGGTTTTTATATTGGTAACGACACGTAGCGCTCTGTATGAAAATCACTGACTGTGCTGTGTGCAGTCTGAGGCTGGTTGGCATTGTTGACTTATTCTCTATTGTAGTGTTGGGCAGTTGGCTGTGAACAGCGCATAGCGTTGCGCAGTTGGAGGTGAGCCGCCAGCAGTGGTGGATGTAGGGAGAGAAATGGCGGAGTTTTGAGAGCGGACGATCTGGACGTGTGTCCATCAGAGACAGTAAATTTGTAGAACTGGATGTCATGAACTGATATACATATATGTATATATATAATAATATATGTATAATGACGTTTGAACACTATTAAGGTAAATACATTGTTTGTTCTCTACCAAAATCTTTCATTTGCTAACTATGCCTGTCAGTAGTTAGTGCCTTCTGTAGTTAGAATCTTTTATTCAGCTGGCAGTATTGGCGCACGCTGTATTGCAGTAGTTTGAGTAACGAAGATTTTTGTGAGGTAAGTGATTAATGAAATGTATAGGTTATTGTTAGTCAGGGCCATTCTTTTGTAGGGATTATTGAAAGTCAGATTGCGTTGCGCTAAAAATATTGTGTCAGTTTAAGCACAGTCATTTATAAATTTTTTAAGGGGACGTTTCAAAGTCAATAGCATTATAGTGCTACTCAACTTTCAGACATGTATAAAATTAAACTGGCACCTCATGCATGTGTTTGGATATCTTACATACGATGAATGAAACAGTCTAAGTCTAAAATAGTGCAGGAATTGACCTAAACTAACGAAATTTAGGAAAAAATGTTGCATTTATCTGCTTGACTCATGGCTATGTCTTGTCGTTGAAGTTTGAAATGATATGTTGTGCTCAGGTGGTCACATGTGAAACAAAACAGCAGCCAAGCGGAATCGTTGCAGTACGGAGACTGTAAAATTTTAATAGACAAGCGAATAGTGATAACAGGACAAAGGCCGTATAAAACTGACCGTCGGGAAGTCTAGTTTTGCATAAAAGGATTTATGTGATTGAAATTGATGAAGGTAATTAAAGAAACGAATTAGTGTTTTGATAGTCAAGAGAAGTATGTAAAAGGGGCAAATGGGTTTTCACATTGACCAGCGTGGGGTGTAGTTTTGCAAAAAGAATATTCAACTGCTAGAAAGTAATAACAGTAATCAACAAAAGCTTTGCGCACAATAACGTAGATTGGTCTGATACTTAATTGTCAAAAAGGTGTTCTTCGAATCAGGTTCTTCATTTACAATACTTCGAGGACAAAGGACTCTACATAGGAGGTGGCGAGTCAGAAATCTCTTTTCCTGAGGGCGTAGCTGTTTTGAATATAAAAATGTTTGCGCCGGTGTGAAATTTCAGTTTTAAAACGACTTTCTTAAAATCAAGTACCGCATTCAGGACATTTCGACAATGACAGCGACTAGAAAGACAACTGAAGTGTCAAAATGTTTATCATTTCAATTCCTAGCTATTTAGCGCATAAGTAGTTACATTGGTGTGATATTTAAGTCTCAAAATGGTTTCCTTCGAATCAGGCGCTACATTCAATACATTTCAAGAACAGAGAACTCTAGGAAAGCAAAGAAATGTCAATAAAATAATGCTTTCTGAACAAAACTAGAAAATAAAAAAATTGGAAAAAGAAAGCAGTCCAAAGTTTTGTGAAATGATTTGTCTAAAGTAACAGGTAAAATAGTTTAAAGAAACATCTGACGCGCATTTGAATGATGCTTGAAATCATTTACAGAAGATGAGGTGCGTCAAACCTTTCTCTAATCTATTTTGTTCACAATACATTGGACCAAATTTTTAATATTTTTGCATATACGCGGTGTACCATAATCAATAGAGAAAACTGGTACAGGTTAAAGCATACAATAAAAGGAGGAAACACCACTATAGTAAACATGTCTACAGAAACGATGCGTTTGAAAATTGCAAATGTGTAATTTCTAGCCACCACTGACCTTGCAAGGGGTCTGTTAAAAACGTCTTTCATACTCTACATCTACATCTACATGGATACTCTGCAAATCACATTTTAGTTCCTGGCAGAGGGTTCATCGAACCACCTTCACAATTCTCTATCTCGTATAGCACGTGGAAAGAATGAACACCTACATCTTTCCGTACGAGCTCTGATTTCCCTTATTGTGTTGATGGTTCCTCCCTATGTAGGTCGGTGTCAACAAAATATTTTCGCATTCGGAGGAGAAAGTTGGTGATTGGAATTTCGTGAGAAGATTACACCGCAACGATAAACGCCTTTCTTTTAATGATGTCCAGCCCAAATCCTGTATCATTTCTGTGACACTCTCTCCCATACGCTCCAGAACATGCAAGAACCATTGCCAATTTGCATGACAAGGCGCAATATGCATGGGACAGTATAACTCATTTATGATCATTTACAGTCAGTTCCCGCCTACGTTGTCATCAGAGGGTGTACACTAGGTATTTATGCGACTGTTCTGGCACCCTTTACTGTGATATGTTTCTTTCATTTTTCTGAATTTATCATATATTCCTACAACGATGAAATACCTGTTACATCACAATGACCTTGTGCTTGTCGGTGTTGCATTTTGTTTCTCTTTGTATTACTTAGCGACCAACACGGAACCACATGACAGGTTCAGATTGCCTGTCGAAAGAATTAAAGGGGAAACAATATATTGACTTTCTACATTTGGGGTTATTATTAACCGAATTTGAAAACTAAAAATGGCGGCACAAGCTAAACAAAAAATGGTTCAAATGGCTCTGAGCACTATGGAACTTAACTTCTAAGGACATCAGTCTCCTAGAACTTAGAACTACTTAAACCTAACTAACCTGAGGACATCACACACATCCATGCCCGAGGCAGGATTCGAA
Source organism: Schistocerca cancellata (assembly GCF_023864275.1). NCBI lineage: Eukaryota > Metazoa > Arthropoda > Insecta > Orthoptera > Acrididae > Schistocerca > Schistocerca cancellata. The sequence continues at coordinate 462,058,213 of NC_064632.1, read as the reverse complement.
CCTGCGACCGTAGCGGTCGCGCGGTTCAAGACTGTAGCGCCTAGAACCGCTCGGCCACCACGGCCGGCCAAGCTAAACAATATGTTAAAAAATTTACTACAGTAAGACAAGTACAACAGTTAAAAACTGTGTGTTTGTCTTGAGGCAAAGCTACAGACTGTGTGCAGGTACACATACCCATTCAGTACTTGAGAATGAGAGAGCTTAGAGACACGCAATAAACTTGTTTTCGTACCATTGCGAAACTTTTCTTGCTGACGCCCCCTCACAACCCCCGCCCCCCCCCCCCAACTCCACCCACGCAAAACGATAAAAGGTAAAAGTCGATCGCTTTCTATATTTTCGCCGTTCATGCATTCGAACTTCAGCATCAGGTACGACGTATTAATTTATTACTTTTTCACTACCGACTCTATTCCCATCGCTATTCGCTGGTAGTATCCGTATATACCACTGAATGTACCTACTAAATCACACAGCCCACGCACGTTAATGCGACCACTAGTTACTTTCGACGTCATCGTGCAATACAACTCTCAGACAGCAGACCGAGCGAGGTGGCGCAGTGATTAGCACACTGGACTCGCATTCGGGAGGACGACGGTTCAGTCCCGCGTCCGGCCATCCTGATTCAGGTTTTCCGTGATTACCCTAGATCACTGCAGGCAAATGCCGGAATGGTTCCTTCGAAAGGGCACGGCCGATTTCCTTCCCCATCCTTCCCTAATCCGAGCTTGTGATCCATCTCTAATGACCTCGTTGTCGACGGGACGTTAAACATTAATCTCCTCCTCCTCCTCTCAGGCAGCAGGTGGTAGCACTATCAGTGGAGGCTATGTAAAACGTGTCAGCGGTACGCGGAAAACAGTGAAGTCATTGTCGTAATGTAGAAACGGAGCGATTTATCCGACGCCTAGAAGAGCATGACCATTGGCTTTCGGGTCAAGAGTGGAAGCATTTCCGAAACGGCTAAGTTTGTAAACTGATGGCGTGTCGCCGCGATTAGAGTATACTGTGCGTGGCAATAACAAGCGTTATCCAAAACCAGCATCAAGGCAACTACGATGCATCACAGATGATAGATGACAAGGACGAACAACGGCTGCGGAGATGTGTAGGGGCGGATAGACGTACAACTGTTGAGCAACTGAGCGCCCAGATGAAACAAGTAGCTAGCAAGAGTGTCTTCTCAAGGACCGTTCAGCGAACGTTGCTGCGTATGGGCCTCCGCAGCAGGCACTTGGTTCATGCACCCACGCTGACTGCAGTTCGTCGGCAATGTAGACAGCAATTTGCAAGCCAGTGCCACAGGTTTCCGTAAACATCGGAGCACAACATCCGCACTGATAAAGGTGACAGATGACCTGAAACTTGCCATGGACAGACAAGAAGCGACTATCATTTGCTTCTTAGATTTCAGCAAAGCATTTGATACTGTCCACTTCGACATCTTACTAGCCAAACGTAGCGGTCTAAATTTCTCACCAAGTGCAGTGCAATGGTTTCGCTCATACATGACGTCTCGTCAGCAACGCGTCCTGTCCGGGAATATAAAATCACAATGGCGGCAGGTAGTGTCAGGCGTTCCTCAAGGCTCAGTACTAGGTCCCGTACTCTTCTCTCTGTATGTCAATGATGTGTCATCGGTTCTGACTTATTGCAAATATCATATGTATGCTGATGACCTTCAGTTGTATCTAAGTGCGGAACCAAACAATCTTAAGAAAGCTATTGAAAACTTCAATACTGATCTCGGTGCACTAACAAAATGGGCACAGGACATAGGACTAAAACTAAACCCATCTAAAACCCAAGCGGTACTTGTTGGTCACTCTAAGCTCATTAGCCCAAAACATCGGGAATCCGTACCATCTCTTATCCTAAATGGAACATATATTAACTTCTCTCCCTCAGCAAAGAGTTTGGGAGTAATAATAGATGAAAATCTAAATTGAACAGAGAACGTAACTGCAGTGTGCAAAAAAGCATCAGCATCCCTTCATTTCCTACAAAAATATAAAAAAATCTTCCCTTTCGATCTGAAAAAGAAATTAGTACAAACGCTTATACTCCCAATCATTGATTACAGCGATATTATCCTACAAGGCCTCTCACAGGAAAACTCCCGACGTCTGGAACTGGTCATGAACGCCTGCGTCCGATGTATCTGTGACATTCGACTTTTTGATCACATTTCACCAGCATATGCAAAATTGTCCTGGCTGCGTGCAGACAAACGCAGAGATTTCCATACACTCTGTCTCATCTACTGCCTTATAAATGTACACTGTCCCTCATATCTCTCCTCGTACTTAACAACATGACAGAAACACACGTTCCCATCACAATAAAATCCTCTCTGTTCCACTGTATCGCTCAGTCACCTTCTCCAAGTCCTTTACAGTAGCGGGAACCCGACTCTGCAATAACCTCCCTCGTTATGTTAGAGAACTTAAAAACATGTCCAGCTTCAAAAAACAGTTAATGACGTATCTACTTAAGCAACAATAATGCTTTCCTTTGTACACGAATGCACTTCACCTTATTACTTCCCTCTTTCCCCCTCCTTAAGTCTCCCTCCCCCAAAACTTGCTATACTGGTAAACATCTACTTTACACACCAAGATATTAATGTACATCTGCACAAATATTCATTACTATTGCCCATTTTTCTCATGTTTATCATTATTATTTAATTTTTTTTACTGTTACTATTATTACTTTTATCATAATTTGTATGTGTAGCACCTGTCGTAAAAATACTGCCAGTACTTAATTTATTAGGTCTTAGTCATTATTCTTTATTCATATTGTGACTAGAGTAATCTAATTTTTCTTATTTAAAGTATTGTCATGATGTAACTCTGATGTGTGAAATGCTGCATGTGTGAAACACTGGTCCGATGTAAGAGAGGGCCTGATGGCCCTAATCTGATCAGGTTGAATAAATAAATAAATTAAATAAATAAATAAACAACTTGACATGCACTGAGTAGTGACAGATGGCCGTTTCAGATGAATCACGTGCTCTAACGGACAGATGGCCACTGGATCGTTGGAAGGGGGCAGGCTGGAGAAGGGATCATTCTGGTCTGAGGTACGTATTCGTGTTATTCCCTGAGTGATCTCGTCATTCTGGCAGGCACAAGGGATCAACTCAAGTATGCACCTACCCTTGGGGACCCTTTCCAACCCCTCAAGCAGTTTCTTTTTCTTTTACTCGGCACGATGGCATCTACCGTCAGGACAATACAGCGTGTCACATGTATTTCCAGAAGGCTTTTGATGCCGTTCCTCTCAAGCGACTATTAATCAAATTGCGTGCATGTGGAGTATCGTCTCAGTTGTGTGACTGGATTCGTGATTTCCTCTCATAGAGGTCACAGTTCTTAGACGGTAAATCATGGAGTAGAACAGAAGTGATTTCTGGCTTTCCGGAAGGTAGTGTCATGGGCCCTCTGCTGACCCTGATTTACATAAATGGCTCTGAGCACTATGGGACTTAACTTCTGAGGTCATCAGTCCCCTGGAACTTATAACGACTTAAACCTAACTAACCTAAGGACATCACACACATCTATGCTCGAGGCAGGATTCGAACTTGCGACCGTAGTAGTCGCGCGGTTCAAGACTGTAGCGCCTAGAACCGCTCGGCCACCCCGGCCGGCCGATTTACATAAATTATCTAGGTGATAATCTGAGCAGCCCCCTTAGAATGTTTGCAGATGACGCTGTAATTTATGATCTACTAAAATCATTAGACGATCAATTCCAATTACAAAATGATCTAGAGAGAATTTCTGTATGGTGCGAAAAGTGGCAATTGGCACTAAACAAAGAAAAGTGCAAGGCCATCCACATGGGTACTAAAAGAAATCCAATAAATTTTGCGTATACGATAAATCGCACAAATCTAAGGGCTGTCAATTCGACTAAATACCTAGGAATTACAATTACGAGCAACTTAAATTTGAAAGACCACATAGATAATATTGTGGGGAAGGCGAAACGAAGACTGCGCTTTGTTGGCGCAGATGCGGCAAACCCACTAAAGAGACAGCCTACATTACATTTGTCCGTCCTCTGCTGGAATATTGCTGCGCGGTGTGGGATCAAAAAAATGGTTCAAATGGCTCTGAGCACTATGGGACTCAACATCTTAGGTCATAAGTCCCCTAGAACTTAGAACTACTTAAACCTAACTAACCCAAGGACATCACACACACCCATGCCCGAGTCAGGATTCGAACCTGCGACCGTAGCAGTCCCGCGGTTCCGGACTGCAGCGCCAGAACCGCTAGACCACCGCGGCCGGCGGTGTGGGATCCTTACCTGGTCGGGTTGACGGAGGACATCGGAAAAGTGCGAAGAAGGACAGCTGGTTTCGTTTATCGCGCAATAGGTGTGAGAGTGTCACTGATATGATACGCGAGTTGGGGTGGCAGTCACTGAGACAAAGGCAGTTTTCTTTGCAGCGAGATCTATTTACAAAATTTCAATCTCCAACTTTCTCTTCCGAATGCGAAAATATTTTGTTTACACCCAGCTACGTAGGGAGAAATAATCATAAGATAAATCAGAGCTCATACGAAAATGTTTAGGTGTTCCTTTTTCCCATGCGCCATTCGAGAGTGGAATGGTAGAGAAGTAGTATGAAAATGGTTCGATGAACCCTCTGCCAGGCACTTAAGTGTGAATTGCAGAGTAACCATTTAGATGTAGATGTAGCTCTCAGTGTACATGCGTGGTTAGAAGGGTAGCGGGATGTGCTTACCGTACACTCCTTCTCACCTAACTCCTCGGATTTAAATCCAATCGAGAATCTGTGTACCACATCGGTCGTGCTGATGGCACCATGGATCCTCAACCGAGAAACCTAGCACAGCCGGCCACGGCACTGGAGGTGTCACGGCTTCACATCCCCGTTGGTACGTTACAGAACCTCACTACTATCTTCCTGCTCGACTGGCAGCGGTCTGTACTGCAGTAGGTGTTTATTCAGGCTTTTGGCAGGTGACCCCATTAATGTGACTGGACAGTGAATATTACTATACTACAAGTAGTTCAGGAAATATGACGTCATAAACGTTTAGATGAGCTTTTGCTTAAAATGGCATCCAATAAAACTTATCAGGCCGAATTTTAATTTCTTACTTCTTCACTACTAACTCTTTTGCAATATATTTCACAGACTGTATCGAAGTATACCGCTGAAAGTAATACATTTGAGAGCTTTTCCATTCTTCAGCAGTTGCCATTCCAGTTTTGGTTCTGGCCACCGTCCTTGCTCCATTCTCCGTACTGGGCTATACTATTTAAGAGCTCTGTTCACAGTTCTTTGTACGACTGGTTATTCCATATGTATATTATTTCCCTAATTTCCTCATTTCTTCTCCTTCCTATTCTGGATATCCTGGCTGCCCTCCTTATTCCATCCACCTCTATTGCCTGTACGCTGCTTATCTGCCGCTCCCGTAAGGTCCATCCTTCTGCACCGAACGTATGTATACTTTCACTAATGTTTGCAGAATCCTCTTTTTTTTCTTCGTCAAAATGCCCGGCTCCACAGAAGTCCACTTAGCATTTTAAAAGCTTCACTTGCTTGCTGTATTGTGCGTTCAAATCTGACTCACAGCTTTCCGTGGAATGGACAATCGAATGTAGGTATTTAAACTGCTTTTCAGCTTTAATAGTTCCTTGCGGCAGTACTAAATCACTTCCACCTCTTCCCACTACTAGTCATTCTGTTTTGCTCACAATTATTTTGTGCCCGCCTCGTTCAGATGTTTCCATTAACTTCGTTAACATACGTTTGGCGTACACTACATTTTGTAGTATCATTACTTGAAAATCTGGAAAAATAACGAACAGGCAGCACCACGCCAGAAGGGAATTCCCACACCTCCGCGTGACTGATTCCACCTTCCAATATACACTCCTGGAAATGGAAAAAAGAACGCATTGACACCGGTGTGTCAGACCCACCATACTTGCTCCGGACACTGCGAGAGGGCTGTACAAGCAATGATCACACGCACGGCACAGCGGACACACCAGGAACCGCGGTGTTGGCCGTCGAATGGCGCTAGCTGCGCAGCATTTGTGCACCGCCGCCGTCAGTGTGAGCCAGTTTGCCGTGGCATACGGAGCCCCATCGCAGTCTTTAACACTGGTAGCATGCCGCGACAGCGTGGACGTGAACCATATGTGCAGTTGACGGACTTTGAGCGAGGGCGTATAGTGGGCATGCGGGAGGCCGGGTGGAAGTACCGCCGAATTGCTCAACACGTGGGGCGTGAGGTCTCCACAGTACATCGATGTTGTCGCCAGTGGTCGGCGGAAGGTGCACGTGCCCGTCGACCTGGGACCGGACCGCAGCGACGCACGGATGCACGCCAAGACTGTTGCTCCTGGGGTATCGGCGAGGACCATTCGCAACCGTCTCCATGAAGCTGGGCTACGGTCCCGCACACCGTTAGGCCGTCTTCCGCTCACGCCCCAACATCGTGCAGCCCGCCTCCAGTGGTGTCGCGACAGGCGTGAATGGAGGGACGAATGGAGACGTGTCGTCTTCAGCGATGAGAGTCGCTTCTGCCTTGGTGCCAATGATGGTCGTATGCGTGTTTGGCGCCGTGCAGGTGAGCGCCACAATCAGGACTGCATAAGACCGAGGCACACAGGGCCTACACCCGGCATCATGGTGTGGGGAGCGATCTCCTACACTGGCCGTACACCACTGGTGATCGTCGAGGGGACACTGAATAGTGCACGGTACATCCAAACCGTCATCGAACCCATCGTTCTACCATTCCTAGACCGGCAAGGGAACTTGCTGTTCCAACAGGACAATGCACGTCCGCATGTATCCCGTGCCACCCAACGTGCTCTAGAAGGTGTAAGTCAACTACCCTGGCCAGCAAGATCTCCGGATCTGTCCCCCATTGAGCATGTTTGGGACTGGATGAAGCGTCGTCTCACGCGGTCTGCACGTCCAGCACGAACGCTGGTCCAACTGAGGCGCCAGGTGGAAATGGCATGGCAAGCCGTTCCACAGGACTACATCCAGCATCTCTACGATCATCTCCATGGGAGAATAGCAGCCTGCATTGCTGCGAAAGGTGGATATACACTGTACTAGTGCCGAAATTGTGCATGCTCTGTTGCCTGTGTCTATGTGCCTGTGGTTCTGTCAGTGTGATCATGTGATGTATGTGACCCCAGGAATGTGTCAATAAAGTTTCCCCTTCCTGGGACAATGAATTCACGGTGTTCTTATTTCAATTTCCAGGAGTGTATATTGCATATATATTTTAATCAGGGTCGGCTACATTCCTTAGCCCTGCCTAAATCCCCTTGAAGTTTAGAACGTCGCAGTCAACTTTTTCCCTACATTAGCTACGGGATATGACTGGCGGTATATTCTCCATCGCATCCCATAGGGCGTTGATGGGTACAGAATCATACGTTTTTTCTAAGTCCACAAGTATTAGGTGTACTTCCTGACGTTAGAATACGCCTTCTCACTTCTTTGTCTAACGCTATGATTCAACAAGATCGCCCAACTGTAAAATCCACCTGTTCCTCTCACGTCTTTTCCTGAATCTGATTCTCCAACCTGTATAGGGCAAAAGGTCTGCTGATAGACGCCACAACATTAATTCGCCTATAATTATTAGCGTGCTTCTTGTTTCTTTTTTCATAGATAGCAGATATGTATGATACACACCACGCTCTTGGCATTTCCTCTTCCTTACAATATGACTGATCAATTTACATATGATACTGTCCAGTTGAGGCGGCCCATATTTCCATGATACCATCGTGTCTCTTCCCGGTCCACTTAAGTTTTCGTTTGAGCATCTGTTTTACTTCTTCCTCTAGAATATGTTCTGCATTACCTAATGCACTCTTCTTGTGGTAGACATCTGTGATATTGTGTCTTCTTTTTTCCACCGAAATTTCTTTGAAGTGCGTTTTCCACTGAGCAACAGATATAGGTTGTAGTGTGGATGCGATTTTCATCTTCCTTATCATCCTCCATGCCCCTATCAATCTGCTGTATCCAAGCGAACGTTCTTTTTCGCCACATGCTCTTTCCCATTCTACTTCCCTGCACTCATTAATTTCTTAATCCTCTTTTTATATATCTTGTAGCTATTCCAATTCTCGTCATTCCCAGAGCTTGATCATATGTGACATAGTTTCTTCTTTTCCTCAACCACCTCCAACAACTCCGTGATACACTGAAAGAACTTCAAAACCGTGTCATTGTCGACACACAGTTCTGGAGATATGACGAGATAAACATGTAAATTCGCGGAAAACTAACTTTGGCTTAAAATGACGAGCAAATTATCAACAATTCATATACTCAGTGTCTAATAATTAGACCAGTTAGCAACTTCCGATAAACTTTAACTATAATTACAAACTTTTTTAAACTTTTTCTCGCTTACATGCTTAAAATCAAATATTTCACCGTCTGACACATTTGTTAATTGATCAGACGCCTGTAGCTTTTTCAAGCATGGGAGATAGATTCCTTAAATAATCTGGGGTTTACTAGTTGTAATCTACTATACTTACAGCCATCAACCAAACAGTGAATTTTCCTACATTCACATATATGGTCTGCAAACCTCTGTGAATTGCATGGGAGAGGGTACTTACTTAAGCATGCTATCACTCATCTGAGTTTCGTATCGTTCCAGTCACGTACGGGGGGGGGGGGGGGGCGGGGGTGGGGCGACTCTGCCTCTGAGCGAGTCATAATGAATCCAGCTTCGTCTTCACGTCCCCTATGGGAGCATTAAGTGTTTCCTTAATACTGGATCTAAAACTAAAAATGATGGCTATCCTGGGATAGTTGGCGTTTATCATCTGAACTTTGTAAAATCCACAAGTTTACATTGCTGAACATATAAAACAACTTGGTAGTATTCTCACTTCTTTGAAACTTATCAAAATGTGATTGGTTATTTATGCAACTTTTTTTCAGATAGTTCTTCGTTATAGATAACTGCATCTTAATACTTGCTGGTGGGTCATTGATATACATTACGAATTTCAAGCGTCTCAGCACGCTTCAAAGGGATGTGCCTGAGTTTCATCTCGTTCCAATCGTGTATGCGGCGGTGGGGGGGGGGGGGGGAGGAGACCGCTTATAAAACACTAATACGACCTATTCTTGAGTACTGCTCGAGTGTTTGGGATCCCTATCAGGGCGGTTGAAGGAGGACATAGAAGCAAATCAAAGGCGGGCTGCTAGATTTGTTACTGGTAGGTTTGATCATCACGCGAGTGTTATGGAAATGCTTCAGGAACTCGGGTGGGAGCCTCTGGAGGAAAGGAGTCGTTCTTTTCGTGAATCGGTACTGAGGAAATTTAGAGAACCAGCATTTGAGGCTGACTGCAGTACCATTTTACTGCCGCCAACTTATATTTCGCGGAAAGACCACAAAGATAAGAGAGATTAAGGCTCGTACAGAGGCATGTAGGCAGTCATTTTTCCCTCGTTCTGTTTGGGAGTGGAACAGGGAGAGAAGATGCTAGTTGTGGTACGAGGTACCCTCCGCCACGCACGTATGGTGGATTGGGGAGTATGTATGTATGTAGATGTAGATGTAGATGTAGGATAGTTTTAATTCTGTCATAGTACCACCATCCAAGATATCACGCTGTGTCTTCCCTGTCAAAAATCCTCAGACCAGTCAAAAATTTCTTTGATACCCCATACAATCGTAGTTTTGTTAATATCATTGGTGTGGTACAGGTGAACCAAGTCAATAAATACTGCATCTATGTGATTTTTGTGTGGAAATTTGACTGATCAAGGTAGAGTCAAGAGAAAGAGAAAACAAGTGTATAGCGTAAAAAAAAAATATTGTTCAGGGAACAAAGTATATGACATTTATTGAAATTTGACATTTTCTGTTTTCTACTCCATAATGTCGTTTGGTCTTTCCTGAGCATTTTGGTATATAATACATTAAAATGAGACAATTGTGAGACCTTCAAATAATATTTTGATTTTTGATGTGTGACTGTCAAATTTCGCGGCCATGCATATACTGCCACAGTTGAGCAGTCATATCCTGGGAATTACAGAGTCTAGAAGGCTGTGAATCGCTTTGTTTTGTGCCTACTGGTACGTCTCAGAAGTTGGAATTACGAATAAACAAATCAGTCCTGTGTTTCTGATACAAAATTGTCTGTTGACAAGACAATAAAATGTGGTGGAAGACTAATGGACAAAGTAACTGATGAATTACGGGAATATTATGAGAATTCCATAAGAGATAACTGTGACAATTTAGAGAAGATGAAAGAGCTGGGTGGAGCACTTTATTTCATCGAACATCAACACATGAAAAGCCATGTCATGCTTTGTGTCCACCCGCACCAAACATAGGAAAGCTGAATTTTCTGGCACCCTGCATGAATTTATGCATAAACATTCTCTTCCTTTGGCAGTAATGGAGGCATTGAAACCTATTTATAGAGATTTGGCAAATCCTGAGCTACTAAAGAAGTGTTTGCATGGGAAGGCCCAGAATATGAATGAGTCCTTCAGTAATGATGTGTGGTGCCGCGTGCCTAAAAATGTATTTGTTGGCCTTATGACTCTAAAGTTAGCAGTGTCTGATGCCGTAATAACTTTTAATGGTTGGGAACTATGAAAGGCTTAAGGTTCTGGAGAAGTTAGGGGTAAGATTTGGACAGAACACAGTTAATGGACTGCCGGAACTGAATGTGCTTCGTGTAAGTGAAGCAGCGTTAGATGCTCAGCCAATGACAAAAGAAGCGAGAAAGAAAAGGAGGCAAGCACTGGGCTGTTTTGATACTGAAGAAGACACAGACTATGGGCCAGGGCAATTCTAGTGCATAAAAGACGCAGAAATGATCTGATAACGTTGAAACATCTTTTGTTTGCTGCTTTCGCTACCAAAAGAGGTTTTAAATTCTCAGACACGACTATGTACATTGCAAGCTACAGAATTAGTTTCACCTGCACTTCTCTTTCTATGACTTCTTCCTACTCTTTAAAAATCCGTTTCCGGTCTGGGAGACACCTAAGAAAAAATGTCCTGTTTCGCCAGTACTGAACACACCGTATACTCGTGATTTTCTAACAGGATTCTTTTTTCATTAAAGTTCGTACCTTATCTACAAATCTTGTTAAAAATATATTATGTACCTTCCTTAATTTGGTGAGCCCCAGCGCAAAATGCATCAACGTCATGCTAATAGCGAATGACTTAATCTTATCTTAATCATTGAATCTTCAGCAGGTACTGTTTGACATCTACGTTGACTAAGGCATTTTAATAAGAATTTTTTAGGAGGTGGGACTTATCTTTCCGAATCTTCTTCCTCCCTCTATACTACACGTTCTTAAAGATTGTCCAAGTCGTCGGTGATGTGATCTCGAAAGTATTCGCCGTATCTATTTCGTTTTCTACAAGATTCAAAACCTTGTACACATTTGAAGTTAATTTTACAACTGGCTTATGCAGTTTAGTGCATAATATATTGATGAGTAGACAAAAGTGTGCAGTGAACAGCTGAATGACGACACATTCAAAAGAAATTAAGAAACAATTCGAACGACATAGGGTGAGACAGCTGTTGACTTGGAATTGTAGAATGTATGCTGTTACGGCAATCGCTTCCATGTATCGAGCGTACCCAAACACGATGTCTTCGATGAATCGAGCGTGTTTAAAGCAGCTGACTACTAGTTCAATTTATGGAGGTTTTATCGAGGTTTAAGTTAGCAAAAGTCGACTCCATTGTACACAAAAGATATACGTTAACTTAAGCAAACAAATAATTTTCATTTGATGTGGAGGTAAAGAGGTCACTAATATTCATCTTCAGTTTTCAATGGTTTATAAACACTTCATTCACCTCATTGTAGTAAAGAGAAAGAAAAGGATCGGGAGAGTTTTGACACCCTAAATAAAATGGCTGTCAAGAGGTGTACAAAACTGGCATTCTACCAAACAGAAATTTAAGGTTGTTAGTGCTCATAATTGTTTCGTATAAGCCATCACAACTTCAACACTTTTTATGAGATGCAGGTAATTATAATTCTCTCTTGCAGGAAGTCGTGACACCTACATTTGCCGACGTGTCAGACTAAGAGGGAATTTTAAACTGTAGCAAGGAGACAGGTAAAGGCCTTACATTTTCGACCCTAATTTATAGGCGTACAGGGATCGCATTCAACTTCAACAACATTCATGAGGTATGTCACGATGACGATGAACGAGTCGTTGCCAATGTTGAATGTTGGCCAATGCTAAATAGAAACATATAAATCACAGTAGGTTTGCCAGTAACGTCGATAAGGTGCAAGCTGCATGGTCTGGATCTGCAACGACTAAAATAATTAGAAGTCGTTGGTAAACAATAATATATATTCTACTTAACAGGATTCTTCTTGGCTGCATACATACAATTATAAACAGATAGCTATGGAGGCCTCACTTAAGCCATACGTTACTAAATGCCTTGTTAGAGGTTGCTTCCTATCAGCTGAAGGCTATGCTACTTTACTACTTGACGTCGCGAGCAAGAGTAGACGAGAGCTCGCTAGAAACTTGATACAAGCCGCGGAGCGGCGCTATCGGCGACTCGCGAGTCCAACGATACTAATACGGTCCGCGGTTGATAACCGCAACCCCTAACAAGTGTGGTATCGAACGTTGATACCACAAGGTAAACACCTTTACACTTCCTGACTCAAATGCAAAGACATCAAAGATAGTCGGACGCTAGTGAGGGGACTGCCCTCGCGGTTCTAGCCTTTTCTTCCATCAGTTTTCTGATAGCTTTACTACGGGTTCATCTCCTGTGCCATCCTCTTGGTCTCAGATCAGCACTCTCAACCTACGTCCTCAATTACTAGCTGGCTTCACTCGAATCTCTGTCTTCCCCTACAGTTGGTACCCTCTTCAGCTTCCCCTACTACCACAGAAGTTATTCCCAGGTGTCTCAGCAGACGTCCTATCATCCAGTCCATTCTTCTTGTCGATGTTTTCCAGATATTCCTTTAATCCCCTATTCTGCAAAGAATCTTGTCCACTAATTTTCAACATTCTTCTGTAGCATCACATCTCAAATTGTTTCTGTTCCTTTCTGGTTTCCCCACAGTCCGAGTCTCATTGCCACACAGTGCTGTGCTCCAAATGTCCATTCTCAGAAATTCCTTCCACAAATTAAGACCCATGTTTGATACTAGTAGACTTCTCTTGGACAGGAGTGTCCCTCTGACTCGTGCTAGTCTGCTTTTTACGTCCATCTTGCTCCGTCCGTCATGGGTTATCTTGCTGCCTAGGTAGCAGGATTCCGTAACTACATGTACTTCGAAATCACCATTAATGATGTTAAGTTCTTCGCTGATCTCATTTCTACTACTTCTCGTTATCTTAATCTTTCGTTGATGCACTCTTAGTCCATATTATGCGTTCATAAGAGTTTCATGCTCTTGCTTACATGGGTGGTGATGTGCTTGTCTCCTATACACTAGCCCTGGGTTCGATTCCCGGACGGGTCGTAGATTTTCCCCGCTCGTGGACTGGGTATTGTTTTATCCTCATCATATTTTCATCCTCATCATCGGCCGCAAGTCGCCCAATGTGGCATTCCCGGATGGGTTATAGATTTTCCCCGCTCGTGGACTGGGTGTTGTGTTGTCATCATATTTTCATCCTCATCATCGGCCACAAGTCGCCCCTTGTGGTGCCGACTGAAATAAGACTTGCACTTGACAGCCGAAACCGAATGGGACCTCCGGGCCAACAAAGTCGGCTCTCAGCCGTGTTACGAAGCGGAAGTGCGTGGGGCACTTCGCGGCGCTCCGCAAGCGGGCCGTTGATTACTCGCGCGGGAGGCGGTATTGCAGTGTAAACAGATCACCTTGAACAACGATGGCGCTTTCTTATAGAAAGGCCACGATAAAAATAACGTTCGATGCCCAGTACGCACGACCTAAGGCATACGAAGTCGAACGTTTCCTGCGTGAAGTAATGCACGTCGATCCACACCAACTTATTGCTATACATCTTTCGATCGTCTCCAGCACAGTATACCCGAAACTTGTCGATGAAGCAGCGTGAGAACGACTTCTTCGCCGTTCCACCGATGGATATCGTTTCCACCACTCGGATGGCATGGAGAGTGTAGTGACTGTCGACCATGCAGGACTCGGCGTTCGGAACATAGGAATCTTGGAGCTGCCGTCTGAAGTTCCGGCCACGCTTTCCGTGAACGCGCTGCGGCCGTACGGGGAAGTACTAATTCACGTGGAAGAAAAGTGGCATACGTTCGAGACGTATGCTAAATACACTCCTGGAAATTGAAATAAGAACACCGTGAATTCATTGTCCCAGGAAGGGGAAACTTTATTGACACATTCCTGGGGTCAGATACATCACATGATCACACTGACAGAACCACAGGCACATAGACACAGGCAACAGAGCATGCACAATGTCGGCACTAGTACAGTGTATATCCACCTTTCGCAGCAATGCAGGCTGCTATTCTCCCATGGAGACGATCGTAGAGATGCTGGATGTAGTCCTGTGAAGCGGCTTGCCATGCCATTTCCACATGGCGCCTCAGTTGGACCAGCGTTCGTGCTGGACGTGCAGACCGCGTGAGACGACGCTTCATCCAGTCCCAAACATGCTCAATGGGGGACAGATCCGGAGATCTTGCTGGCCAGGGTAGTTGACTTACACCTTCTAGAGCACGTTGGGTGGCACGGGATACATGCGGACGTGTATTGTCCTGTTGGAACAGCAAGTTCCCTTGCCGGTCTAGGAATGGTAGAACGATGGGTTCGATGACGGTTTGGATGTACCGTGCACTATTCAGTGTCCCCTCGACGATCACCAGTGGTGTACGGCCAGTGTAGGAGATCGCTCCCCACACCATGATGCCGGGTGTAGGCCCTGTGTGCCTCGGTCTTATGCAGTCCTGATTGTGGCGCTCACCTGCACGGCGCCAAACACGCATACGACCATCATTGGCACCAAGGCAGAAGCGACTCTCATCGCTGAAGACGACACGTCTCCATTCGTCCCTCCATTCACGCCTGTCGCGACACCACTGGAGGCGGGCTGCACGATGTTGGGGCGTGAGCGGAAGACGGTCTAACGGTGTGCGGGACCGTAGCCCAGCTTCATGGAGACGGTTGCGAATGGTCCTCGCCGATACCCCAGGAGCAACAGTGTCCCTAATTTGCTGGGAAGTGGCGGTGCGGTCCCCTACGGCACTGCGTAGGATCCTACGGTCTTGGCGTGCATCCGTGCGTCGCTGCGGTCCGGTCCCAGGTCGACGGGCACGTGCACCTTCCGCCGACCACTGGCGACAACATCGATGTACTGTGGAGACCTCACGCCCCACGTGTTGAGCAATTCGGCGGTACGTCCACCCGGCCTCCCGCATGCCCACTATACGCCCTCGCTCAAAGTCCGTCAACTGCACATACGGTTCACGTCCACGCTGTCGCGGCATGCTACCAGTGTTAGACTGCGATGGAGCTCCGTATGCCACGGCAAACTGGCTGACACTGACGGCGGCGGTGCACAAATGCTGCGCAGCTAGCGCCATTCGACGGCCAACACCGCGGTTCCTGGTGTGTCCGCTGTGCCGTGCGTGTGATCATTGCTTGTACAGCCCTCTCGCAGTGTCCGGAGCAAGTATGGTGGGTCTGACACACCGGTGTCAATGTGTTCTTTTTTCCATTTCCAGGAGTGTAACAATAATGGCGTGTGACGAGGGCCTCCCGTCGGGTAGACCGCTCGCCTGGTGCAAGTCTCGCGATTTGACGCCACTTTGGCGACTTGCGCGTCGATGGGGATGAAATGATGATGATTAGGACAACACAACACCCAGTCCCTGAGCGGAGAAAATCTCCGACCCAGCCGGGAATCGAACGCGGGCCCTTAGGATCGACAGTCTGTCGCGCTGACCACTCAGCTACCGGGGGCAGATGTACTGAATGGAGTGCGTCAGGTGCGAATCGAACTGCGTAAACACATCCCGTCGTACGTGACCGTTGGTGGCTGTCGAGCGATTGTCATTGATGACGGTAAACAGCGGGCTTGTTCAGGGTGAGGGCAGGAAGGGCATGTACATTCTGAAAGCCTGCAGCGACGCCTCTTCCATGTACCACGTGCAGACACGACGCCCATATCGTAACCGACAACGCTGCCTATTTCATACGTTGAGGCAGCGAGGAACATGTCAGACGCGGACGTTGTCCGTTCCAGTTTCCGACACCCGCGGGCCCGGTTGCCGGGTTCACCGCGACGCAGCGTCCATTGGAACCGTCACCGTGCTCGACAGCACCGACCACGTCTGCATCCCATCCGTGTGAGGAAGGAGAGCATCAGCAAATCGATTCGACCTCGGACACGGAGATGCGGGAGGTCGTGATCCACAGGACGCGGACACGCGTTCCCGCAAGCAGAAGTCGCTCAAGCGACGAAAAAGGAGGAGGCTGTCTGCAGGAAATGATTCGCAAGATGGTGAGACGTTGCAGAAGGTTGGGCAAAATCCATCTGAGGCCTGGGCTGTGGACCTGCTGGTTCGCTGCTGGCAACTTCCACCCAAGGACAAAGCCAAGATGACGATCCTCAGCTCACCGACGAGCACCCTGGCGATTCTGCGGCTAAGACGTCGGGTGAACGTCATGCGTCGCCTAACGCACCACACCACCAGCATGGTGACTGGGTGTTCGAGGTGGAGATGGACAGAATAATATCAGACTTCAGCGACAACGAAATGCCCGTGGCCCGCGCATCATCGGACGGACATCTTGTCTGAGACGATCAATAACATACTGTATACGACGTGCATTCAAGTTCTAAGGCCTCCGATTTTTTTTCTAATTAACTACTCACCAGAAATCGATGAAACTGGCGTTACTTCTCGACGTAATCGCCCTGCAGACGTACACATTTTTCACAACGCTGACGCCATGATTCGATGGCAGCGGCGAAGGCTTCTTTAGGAGTCTGTTGTGAACGCTGGAAAATCGCTGAGGCAATAGCAGCACGGCTGGTGAATGTGCGGCCACGGAGAGTGTCTTTCATTGTTGGAAAAAGCCAAAAGTCACTAGGAGCCAGGTCAGGTGAGTAGGCAGCATGAGGAATCACTTCAAAGTTGTTATCACGAAGAAACTGTTGCGTAACGTTAGCTCGATGTGCGGATGCGTTGTCTTGGTGAAACAGCACACGCGCAGCCCTTCCCGGACGTTTTTGTTGCAGTGCAGGAAGGAATTTGTTCTTCAAAACATTTTCGTAGGATGCACCTGTTACCGTAGTGCCCTTTGGAACGCAATGGGTAAGGATTACGCCCTCGCTGTCCCAGAACAAGGACACCATCATTTTTTCAGCACTGGCGGTTACCCGGACTTTTTTTAGTGGCGGTGAATGTGTGCTTCCATTGAGCTGACTGGCGCTTTGTTTGTGGATTGAAAAATGGCATCCACGTCTCATCCATTGTCACAACCGACGAAATGAAAGTCCCATTCATGCTGTAGTTGCGCGTCAACATTGCTTGGCAACATGCCGCACAGGCAGCCATGTGGTCGGCTGTCAGCATTCGTGGCACCCACCTGGATGACACTTTTCGCATTTTCAGGTCGTCATGCAGGATTGTGTGCACATAACCCACAGAAATGCCAACTCTGCAGGCGATCTGTTCAACAGTTATTCGGCGATCCCCCAAAACAATTCTCTCCACTTTCTCGATCATGTCGTCAGACCGGCTTGTGCGAGCCCGAGGTTGTTTTGGTTTGTTTTCACAAGATGTTCTGCCTTCATTAAACTGTCGCACCCACGAACGCACTTTCGACACATCCATAACTCCATCACCACATGTCTCCTTCAACTGTCGATGAATTTCAATTGGTTTCACACCACGCAAATTCAGAAAACGAATGATTGCACGCTGTTCAAGTAAGGAAAACATCGCTATTTTAAGTATTTAAAACAGTTCTCATTCTCGCCGCTGGCGGTAAAATTCCATCTGCCGTACGGTGCTGCCATCTCTGGGACGTATTGACAATGAACGCGGCCTCATTTTAAAACAATGCGCATGTTTCTACCTCTTTCCAGTCCGGAGAAAAAACATCGGAGGCCTTAGAACTTGAATGCACCTCGTATTGTAAACAGATATAGCTTACTGATTGTTTATCCCCTCACATAATGAGTCAGCCGGCCGCTGTGGCCGAGCGGTTCTAGGCGCTTCAGTCCGGAACCGCGCTGCTACTACGGTCGCAGGTTAGAATCCTGCTTCGAGTATGGTTCTGTGTGATGTCCTTAGATTAGTTAGGTTTAAGTAGTTCTATGTCTAGGGGATTGATGACCTCATGTGTTAAGTCCCATAGTGCTTAGAGCCATTTAAGCCATTTGAACATAATGGGTCATTAGGCCTTTATTGTAAGTGACACGTACTGTTTTCTGTCTATTCCGTTGATTGCTTGAAGATCCTAGCGTCACGTTTAGATCTCAGTCTTGTTTACGTTTACATTACGTTAGTAAAGTCAAGATTAATTTTAACGATGGTTATTTGTCCTGGAAGACTTTCTTACAGTACTAAATGGGACCGTTGACTTTTATAACAGTTAATCGTCACTTCTGAGACTCGTCTAGAACCTGATTACCTCTGATTTGAATTACTTAATTTCTTTATTATTTTGTTACTGTGGTACTTTTGACGCGGGCCGCGGGGTCGTGGCGCAGCGGTGTAGCTGCGTTATCCCGACTTGCTTTTTGTACTAACTTGTATGCATTGTATATAAATCTTGTTAAAGATCCGTCTATCTAAAGACAGGCTTGTATGATCGTGAGTGTTGGAGAAACCTTAACATTATAATTAACCTTTCGGCTAATGAGTTATAGTTGCTACCAAGAATTCAGTATTGATACAGGCTATAACAGTAATCGTTTTAAATTTTCCATCTTGATTCATCCTGCATTTTCTTGAGTTAAGTGTACTTCAAATAATCAGTAAATTATAAAAGTAAGTATACAATGCGATAAAACTCAGAAACTAGTGCCGTTAAGAGCAAGCAGTTATATGGTGTTGTAGCCATATATCCCCCATCCATGAAGACGGTTCCCGTTTTTACCCGAAGAGTGTGCTTCTGAAGATGTAGGGGTTGGAAGTTTCACCCTCTAGAAATTTCTAAAACATTACAGAGCATTCGGGACTATTCGAGAACACTCCAGAGCATTGAATAGTATTCGAGAGCGTTCCACAACATTCCAGAATGTTTCGGGATGTTCCACAATGATCCAGGATGTTCTGGAACTTTCCGCAATAGTTTGGAACATTCGGGAAGACTCTAGAATGTTCGAAAACATCCTGGAACAACCCAGATCATTTTGGAACATTCCAGAACACTTTAGAATGTTTTGGAATGTTCTGGAACATTGTGCACCATTAGAAACCTTTTTGGTATGTTCTGGAATTCGCCGCTGGTGGGTCTACCCATTTGTTGGGGTGTATAAAGTAATACTCGTCGTGGATTAGAACGTCAGTTTCTTATCAGGGAGGAATCAAGAAAGTAGTGCAGTGACGTCGATTCAATGCACCTCAGATAGACAAAGTCGCCGTCGTAATTGTGGACAATGAAAACAGAAACCGTGACATAATTGTACATTGCCGAGACAAGTTAATAATTGCGCACGGAGAGGATATCATCTTAACGTAAAACAAATCCAGCATGGAACAGGCTTAGAAACAAAGTCACTCCCAAGGAATTGTACGCTTACCGCTTCATGATCAGAGACAATGAAACATTCTCAGCACTCGCCGTTTTTTCCAACAATTCCTGGTAGATATGTATGCAAAAATAGAAGCGGAACGGATGCTTTATATAACACTGAACTGAAAGAAACTACACACGGAAGAATACATCCGCAATCCAGACGCAATCATAAATGATGGAGACATTGACGGCATTGGGATAATGGCGATCTTACCCTCATCATACACAGGAAGTCTGAGACACATGCACAAGTACACTCAAGATACTGTGACCTTCATAAGATAACATTCACATGCAACACATGGTGGTCAGAAACCCCGAAACCAAAGAACAACCAAGATACGGACAAGCCTCCATGCATCGACACGTCATAATAGCCCGAGTTTTCCGACAAAAACAAAAAATTGGTTCAAATGGCTCTGAGCACTATGGGACTCAACTGCTGAGGTCATTAGTCCCCTAGAACTTAGAACTAGTTAAACATAACTAACCTAAGGACATCACAAATATCCATGCCCGAGTCAGGATTCGAACCTGCGACGTAGCGATCTTGCGGTTCCAGACTGCAGCGCCTTTAACCGCACGGCCACTTCGGCCGGCGACACAGACAAACGAGATTTATTTTTGGCATCACAAAATACTACATCTTAGCAACCGTTGGTTGGTGGATGTACACAGTCGAATGGCATAAACGAGGACTGCATCACTCAAACAACCTCATATGGCTACACGACAGCATTCATCCCACGGGTATGGAAAAAATCGTCCAGGCTGAATTCTTCTACTCACAAGAAGATCCGGAACTGTACAACATAGGAACGAAAAACATTATTCACGTACCATGCGTGCTATGAAACCCCGATTCGCCGTGTACGAGTGATGGAAGATGCACAAAAAAATCAACCAGTACCATACTTGGACGACACAAAACGGATTTGATGGCTATCCGAAATACAGAAGACGATCACCCCAGAGCGGTGGCTTCACGGCAAAGATACGAACACGAGACAGCGACGAATTAAAAATAGTTAATCAGTGGGTAGCAGCATATAACACACTACTTTCCAAAATGGGGTTGGGTTGTTTTGGGGAAGGAGACCAGACAGCGAGGTCATCGGTCTCATCGGATTAGGGAAGAATGGGGAAGGAAGTCGGCCGTGCCCTTTGAAAGGAACCATCCCGGCATTTGCCTGGAGCGATTTAGGGAAATCACGGAAAACCTAAATCAGGATGGTCGGACGTGGGATTGAACCGTCGTCCTCCCGAATGCAAATCCAGTGCCTAACCACTGCGCCACCTCGCTCGGTTTTCTAAAATGTTTCAAGCACACATCAACAAAGAATACTGCAGTTCAGTTATATCTATCAAATATGTTCAAATGACTGTGAGCACTATGGGACTTAACATCTATGGTCATCAGTCTCCTAGAACTTAGAACTAGTTAAACCTAACTAACCTAAGGACATCACGCAATACCCAGTCATTACGAGGCAGAGAGAACTGTGCAACATCCAGCAGTACGTTTGAAGAATGGACAGAGAGTTTACTTCACAAAAGACACCGCCAGAAAAACTGCAAGTGAACCACTTCAGAACACAACGGTAACAGCTTTTTACCAAGTGTGTAAACGGATCCATTCGCGGAAACATTACTATACGTCGACGTCCCTGCGTATTATACATGGAACACAATAAGAAAAATCTTTCAACGACGTAAACAAGGAATGCCAGTTGAAGATCATCCAGGAATTATGAGAACTGGGCACTAGGCCTAATATACACCGAACATCCGAGTAACGCCTAATGTTTTTATCTCCGGTTGTTGCTACACGAAATACAGGAAACAATAAGTTTCACAGATCCGAAGACCGTTGACGTTTACCAACGCTAGACGTACAGAGAAGCATGCCAACGTTAGGACTACTGCAAAACGACAACTACTGGGAATTAACACTACAAGAAGCCTCACTCACAGCCTCAGCTGAACAAATGCATTACTTATTCGGCATAATTCTAACAACATGTAACCCATCGAATCCAAACAAGCTATGGGACTCCTTCCAAGAGAGTACGAGTGATGACATATCGTACCAAATCCGACAAATCCTGAATCCGACAAATCCTGAAATGACCATCGAATTCAACGACGACATCTTCAATGAAACACTCATTCGCTTAGAAGATAAATGTTTAGCAATAAACGTTAGTACTGATTGTGATGCAACCACCACGAGAAGATGCCATTGGTGTGTTAAACTTCAAAATTACAAAGACAAAAAGCTACAATATCAACGAACTACTTTAATACATTGCTAACAACAAACCACTGCCAGTGTCAATCTAAAGGAAATTTCCAACGTTAGCATGAACCGGATCGACAACCACAATGGCGGAGTTACTTGTACGCACCAGGCAGCACCGGGAAAATGTACCTAATAAATCTGTTGCTCACATAAATACGTACTAAACAACACATCGCACTTGCACTGGCATCATCCAGCACTGCAGCCACACTTAGGGGAAGGAGGACAAACTTCCCATTTCGCCCTGCAACTACCATCAAACATAGCAAAAGAACAATTCTGCAAGATAGCCACTGAGGAAAACTAACTCATCGACCAAATTTATCCAAAAATTGTTCACAACTATACCAACCCGGACCGCCTATTTGAAAGGCAAATTTTGGCGAATAAACTGCTATTGTCGACGATATTAACTTTAATGTTTAAAAGAAAATTCCCAGTGAAGAGAGAATACACAAATATACACATAAAAAAGTTTTGCATCATCTCGGTTCAGAGAGTTCTGGAATCTGCACAGAAAATTGGATTAGTGATCAACGTAAACATCATTTCTGCCCCTTTTTATTGCTCATCAAAACCACACATTGCGTGTTGTCCTACCATACAGCGAGATCTTCAGAGGTGGTGATCCAGATTGCTGTACACACCGGTACCTCTAATACCCGGTAGCACGTCCTCTTGCGTTGATGCATGCCTGTGTTCCTCGTGGCATACTATCCACAAGTTCATCAAGGCACTGTTGGTCCAGATTGTCCCATTCCTCAACGGCGATTCGGTGTAGATCCCTCAGACTGATTGGTGGGCCACGTCGTCCATAACAGCCCTTTTCAATTTAGCCCAGGCATGTTCGATAGGGTTTCTGTCTGGAGAACATGCTGGCCACTCTAGTCGAACGATGTCGTTTTTCTGAATGAATTCATTCACAAGATGTGCACATTGGGCGCGCAAATTGTCGTCCATGAAGACGAATGCCTCGCCAAAATGCTGTCGATTTGGTTGCACTATCGGTCAGAGGATGGCATTCACGTTTCATGCAGCCTTCCATGACCACCAGAGGCGTACGTCGACCCCACATAATGTCACCCTAAAACATCAGGATACCTGCACCTTGCTGCACTCGCTGACCGGGTTGCCTACAAATACGTCTCCGACGATTGTTTGGTTGAAGGCATATGCGACACTCATCCGTGAAGAGAACGTGATGCCAGTCCTGAGCGGTCCATCCGGCATGTTGTTGGGCCCATCTGTACCGCACTGCATGGTGTGGTTGCAAAATTGCGCATCAGGCAGCCTATTGCGCACAGTTTGAGTCGTAACACGACGTCCTGTGGCTGCACGAAGAGCATTGTTCAACACGGTGGCGTTGCTGTCAGGATTCCTTCGAGCCATAATCCGTAGGTATCGGTCATCCACTGCAGTAGTAGCCCTTGGGTAGCCTGAGCGAGGCATGTCATCGGCACTTCCTGTCTCTCTGTATCTCCTCCATGTCAGAACAACACCGCTTTGGTTCACTCCGAGACGCCTGGCCGTTCCCTTGTTGAGAGCCCTTCCTGGCACAAAGTAGCAATGCAAACGCGATCGAACCGCGGTATCTACCGTCTAGTCATGGTTGAAGTAAAGTCAACACGAGCCGCGTATCTCCTTCTTGGTGGAATGACTGGGACTGATCGGCTGTCGGACCCCCTCCGTCTAATAGGCACTGCTCATGCGTGGTTGTTTACTTCTTTGGATGGGTTTAGTGACATCTCTGAACAGTCAAAGTGACTCTGTCTATGATACAATATCCACAGTCAACGTGTATCTACAGAAGTTCTGGGAACCGGAGTGATGCAAATCTTTTTTTGATGTATGTAGATCGACACGATGACAAACGTTGAAGTAAGTGTGAACTTCCTACAGGATTTCTAAACTCTTTGCAAGTACCTGGAATTAGACTGTCTTCGACTTAAAATTGGATCTACGATTATACTACTCGGAAATCTCAACTCACCAAAACTATGTAATGGAACTAGGATGATCATCAAATAGCTATCGAATAACATCATCGAAGCTGAACTGAACTGAACTGAACTGAAAAGTACAACGGACACATCCTATTCATTCCCAGAATACCACTGATTTCTACTGTACTGCCACTCTGATTTGCGCAAAGACAAACTTTATAATATTTCGCCATCATCCTCAAAGACTTCTCTCACGGTCGGCTATACGTAACTCACTCTGGAGTACGTAATTCGAAAAAAGTAGAGCTACATGCACAGGATAACAAAATGAAAATTGCTGTTCATTAACAAGAATTGCATATAGTTAGAATATGTTTTCAATAAAAATCTTATACTTCTTGTACTTTAAGAAGAATTGTAAATAGTTACAATTACTTTCATAAAATTTTTTTCCTCTTATACTTTAACGTTTATCCTTTAATTCCAACGACCACACACTCTCATATCAACTACCCGAGCGAAGACGGGTACCACAGCTAGTGTGTTAATAAAGGGTATTAATTTCTGTTTCTTGCAGTTAATGTGCCCGGCACCTTACCAGTCACCTCACCCGCTTTCTACCAGATTATAAATGTGGTTAAAAATAATTATAATTGCTTGGTCGTTAACGTCTGTTCTCCGGATTCCTAGAGCAATAAAGGTAACGTCACAGTGTTATATAATTTAAATTCTTAATTTTGTGAAGGATTCTTGTCTTAATGGTACCTAAAATGTGTCAGTACCTTTGTAGTTTCCTATTACGATCATTATTATGTGCCTAAGAGATATCACATCCCACGTAATGGAACCTATGCACTTGGTTCAAGATATAATTCTTGATCACGATTTTAACACTAACATGTGCGTTTCCACAAAACGTCGTTCTTCAGTTTTTTGTGCGGATGTGTTAAAATTATATTGTTTTAGTATTATATGTATGAACTATACAGCTCATTGTGGGTTGTCTTCCGTATCTGCCAGTAAAACCTGGTCCTCAGCAAAATGTAGTGTCTTTCGGTGTAGGAATCTTCCATTTTCTTGCCATTTATTGACAACAGCATTCCTGCACAAGCCGCACAGTGTGAGCTGTAAAGAACATCCTTGTCTGACTATTTGTGTGATTCTCCTCATTCTTGTACTAATGGTTGAACCGACAAGTATCTTAACATAATTTGTCAGCGCACAATCTCTGAACTTGTAAGTAGGCTGTTTAGGTTTTTATGTTGGTAACACCACGTAGCGCTCTGTATGAAAATCACTGGCTGTGCTGTGTGACGTCTGTGGCTGGTTTGCATTGTTGGAATTTGCTATTGTAGTGTTGGGCAGTTGGCTGTTAACAGCGCATAGCGTTGCGCAGTTGGAGGTGAGCCGCCAGCAGTGGTGGATGTGGGGAGAGAAATAGCGGAGTTTTGAGAGCGGATGATCTGGACTTGTGTCCATCAGAGACAGTAAATTTGTAAGACTGGATGTCATGCACTGCTATATATATTATCACTTTTGAACATTGTTTGTTCTCTATCAAAATCTTTCATTTGCTAACAATGCCTATCAGTAGTTAGTGTCTTCAGTAGATTGAATCTTTTATTTAGCTGGCAGTAGTGGCGTTCGCTGTATTGCAGTAGTTCGAGTAACGACGATTTTTGTGAGGTAAGTGATTTGTGAAAGGTATAGGTTAATGTTAGTCAGGGCCATTCTTTTGTAGGGATTATTGAAAGTCAGACTGCGTTGCGCTAAAAAATATCGTGTGTCAGTTTAAGCACAGTCATTTATAATTTTTCTAAGGGGACGTTTCATAAACTGATCTTGTTAAATACTGAGGAATGCCACACTGTCCTTAAATTTCCCATACGTTAGATATCACCACCCAGTCGAAGGCCTAGGAATCAATGGCATGACCATCTGCTATGTGTGGATCAAAGACGTACACCCAGGAACACTACAGACCCAAAGATAGAAGAATCGTAAGACGTTAAGTTAGAAGATGGTGCCATCAGCAGTGAATTTCTTGGTTTCGGATTACGCAGAGACGTCTATCCCTAAAAGGTACACGATGATGATGACGAGAAATATGTCCAACGAGTCGTCTTTTGTGATTGTACTATTTCTATACACTTCCTACATCGTCAGCGTGGAGTCGGTCTGTAGTATTATGAACACTGAATAAATTCCCAGCTGCCAAGATCACTAAAATCATTTATTAATAGAGGTTACCGGTTTCGGCAACTGTATGTTGCCATCTTCGGAGCTATGTTTACATCATTACACAATCTTCTCCTTCACTATAGTAAGTGGTGCTATACAAAGGATGTCCATGTTGGTGTCGTGACCTATACTACAATCGGCATGTCAGTTTCAAAATGTGACCTATGTACACACATGTTAGTGACATGATTACAAGATCTCCGCTTATATTAATCATTACTTTGCTAATGTGATGAGATGCATTATAGAGCACCACTTACTGTATTCAATTAGTAGATTGTGTAATGAAGTAACCATACATCCGACGATGGCAGCAGAGAACTTCTGAAACTGGTGAAAATTTATTCAGTGTTCATGATACAATTTTTATTTTACCGTGATATGTGCACCGGTATTAAGCCCAAGGATGCAAATAACTGTAAACTACGTTCTTAAGTCGACCTTATTATGTAAATGATTTCAGATACCTTACCATGTTCAGTGCTTGCTTCTTTCGCTATTTCTGTCTTACTACAGCTGCACAACGACCACCAACAACGCTACCAACAATTATTAAACATGTGTACCATCTGATGATGAATCGAATCGACAGGCGATTTGAAAGCGCTCATGGTAAAATAAATATTTTTCCTACGAGAAAACGTGACTGTTTACAGTTATACAGGGTAAGTCAAAAGTAGTTGTACATACTTCGTGGATGTAATACATGGGCCAAAATAAGAGTTTTGTCTCAAACTGCTTTTCTTCCGAAAAAAATGGTTCATATGGCTCTAAGCACTATGGGACTTAACATCTGAGGCCATCAGTCCCCTAGACTTAGAACTACGTAAACCTAACTAACCTAAGGACATCACACACATCAATGCCCGAGGCAGGAATCGAACCTGCGACCGTAACAGCAGCGCGGTTCCGGACCGAAGCCCCTAGAACCGCTCGACCAAAGCAGCCGGCTTTTCTTCCGAGTTATGGTGCATAATGTCATTTGCGGTAGGTTGGTTGGTTGGTTGGTTTGGGGAAGGAGACCAGACAGCGTGGTCATCGGTCTCATCGGATTAGGGAAGGATGGGGAAGGAAGTCGGCCGTGCCCTTTCAGAGGAACCATCCCGGCATTTGCCTGGAGTGATTTAGGGAAATCACGGAAAACCTAAATCAGGATGGCCGGACGCGGGATTGAACCGTCGTCCTTCCGAATGCGAGTCCAGTTTTGCGGTAGGTGTTATATCATGGGCCAGTACTGGATTTTGGCGTATCGTGATCTTGTGACTATTGACTGATGTTACCTCTGAATATTTCAATCGGGACGCAAGAGAGAAAGTAATTTATCTTGATAAGCGAACAGGTCGTGTGGGACCAGTTGCTTGGCCCGCCGTAGCTCCGGATCTTAACCTCTGTATGTCTACATCTTAACCTCTGTATGTCTACCTATGGGACAGTCTCAAGAAGCTCGTATACACTGTTACAAATGACAATGTAGCACTACTACAGCAGCGAACTGAAAACAGGTATGGAACTGTGCAGAATGAGCCTGCAACAATCCGTGGGCAGTAAGAAATCGAACACGTCACTGTCTTCATGAATATCATTCTGAACATGTCTTGGGGTAAGAGCGTACAGTACGTCCTCGAGCAGAATTTCGGGTCCTTTTGCGTGGTTGCTTTCTGAGAAGAATTAATTTATTGTTGCTTGTATTGCACTTGTGATCCTTACTCTACTGCATAATTCTGAAACAAATCAGTTCCAGAAAAGACTTTATCTGACGTTATGCTCTTATTTTGAAGCATACATTACATCCACGAAGTGTGTACAGATATTTTTGAGTCACCCTGTATATGAAGAACTGTGACTTTTTATCGGAAAGAAATTAAAAAAAATTACGGGTGGAGTAGGATGACACATAGCACCAGTGAAAATTTAATAATGCTGCAGTGACAGTGCAATCCAGCAGGAAGTAGGGTCGCAACAACCATCACCTCTACGTCTCTCGTCAAAGGTGACAGTTACTGCCGTAAGATATCTCCTGATCCAACAGTAACAGCTACATTTTCAGCAAGTACACCAAGTCCTTTCATCCATACATGAATTTTTTCGTCATTACTCACTTTTCTACAGGGACGTGTATAAAATGTAAATGGCATGTTACTATAAACATAACTAGGTCTACTTTGCGCCTCGGGTCAATACCATAATGTCACGTCTTGTAGGCAATGACAGTTCGATTGGCGAAAGATTCAAGTGCAGGGAGGGAGGCGTTTTCACAACGAACGATGGCTAGAGTAAACCAACCACTACCAGAATTTTCATCCTTGAGCCCCCGGTTCGCGATATACTCTCCCCGGTTACAGGGGTCAGGGATCGCACTTTATTAATAATTATAGTACAAAGTAATATCTCCAGTAACAGTTACGTTTTCAGCAAATACACCAAGTCCTTTCATCCATACATGAATACGTGTACACAATGGAAATGGCATGTTACTATAAATATAACTAAGCGTACTTAGCGTCTTCGGGTCAATACCACAATGCCACGTCTTGTAGGCGATGACAGTTCGATCGGCGAAAGATTCAAGTACAGGAAGGGAGGCGTTTTCACAATGAACGATGGCTAGAGTAAACCAACCACTACCAGAATTTCCATCCTTGAGCCCCCGGTTTGCGATGTTCGCTCCCTGGTTACAGGGGTCAGGGATCACACTTTATTAATAATTATAGTACGAAGTAATATCTCCAGTAACAGTTACATTTTCAGCAAATACACCAAGTCCTTTCATCCATACATGAATACGTGTACACAATGGAAATGGCATGTTACTATAAATATTACTAAGTGTACTTTGCGTCTTCGGGTCAATATCACAATGCCACGTCTTGTAGACGATGACAGTTCGATCGGCGAAAGATTCAAGTACAGGAAGGGAGGCGTTTTCACAATGAACGATGGCTAGAGTAAACCAACCACTACCAGAATTTTCATCCTTGTGCCCCCGGTTCGCGATGTTCGCTCCCCGGTTACAGGGGTCAGGGATCACACTTTATTAATAATTATACACTCCTGGAAATGGAAAAAAGAACACATTGACACCGGTGTGTCAGACCCACCATACTTGCTCCGGACACTGCGAGAGGGCTGTACAAGCAATGATCACACGCACGGCACAGCGGACACACCAGGAACCGCGGTGTTGGCCGTCGAATGGCGCTAGCTGCGCAGCATTTGTGCACCGCCGCCGTCAGTGTCAGCCAGTTTGCCGTGGCATACGGTGCTCCATCGCAGTCTTTAACACTGGTAGCATTCCGCGACAGCGTGGACGTGAACCGTATGTGCAGTTGACGGACTTTGAGCGAGGGCGTATAGTGGGCATGCGGGAGGCCGGGTGGACGTACCGCCGAATTGCTCAACACGTGGGGCGTGAGGTCTCCACAGTACATCGATGTTGTCGCCAGTGGTCGGCGGAAGGTGCACGTGCCCGTCGACCTGGGACCGGACCGCAGCGACGCACGGATGCACGCCAAGACCGTAGGATCCTACGCAGGGCCGTAGGGGACCGCACCGCCACTTCCCAGCAAATTAGGGACACTGTTGCTCCTGAGGTATCGGCGAGGACCATTCGCAACCGTCTCCATGAAGCTGGGCTACGGTCCCGCACACCGTTAGGCCGTCTTCCGCTCACGCTCCAACATCGTGCAGCCCGCCTCCAGTGGTGTCGCGACAGGCGTGAATGGAGGGACGAATGGAGACGTGTCGTCTTCAGCGATGAGAGTCGCTTCTGCCTTGGTGCCAATGATGGTCGTATGCGTGTTTGGCGCCGTGCAGGTGAGCGCCACAATCAGGACTGCATACGACCGAGGCACACAGGGCCAACACCCGGCATCATGGTGTGGGGAGCGATCTCCTACACTGGCCGTACACCACTGGTGATCGTCGAGGGGACACTGAATAGTGGACGGTACGTCCAAACCGTCATCGAACCCATCGTTCTACCATTCCTAGACCGGCAAGGGAACTTGCTGTTCCAACAGGACAATGCACGTCCGCATGTATCCCGTGCCACCCAACGTGCTCTAGAAGGTGTAAGTCAACTATCCTGGCCAGCAAGATCTTCGTATCTGTCCCCCATTGAGCATGTTTGGGACTGGATGAAGCGTCGTCTCACGCGGTCTGCACGTCCAGCACGAACGCTGGTCCAACTGAGGCGCCAGGTGGAAATGGCATGGCAAGCCGTTCCACAGGACTACATCCAGCATCTCTACGATCGTCTCCATGGGAGAATAGCAGCCTGCATTGCTGCGAAAGGTGGATATACACTGTACTAGTGCCGACATTGTGCATGCTCTGTTGCCTGTGTCTATGTGCCTGTGGTTCTGTCAGTGTGATCATGTGATGTATGTGACCCCAGGAATGTGTCAATAAAGTTTCCCCTTCCTGGGACAATGAATTCACGGTGTTCTTATTTCAATTTCCAGGAGTGTAGTACGAAGTAATATCTCCAGTAACAGTTACATTTTCAGCAAATACACGAAGTCCTTTCATCCATACATGAATACGTGTACACAATGGAAATGGCATGTTACTATAAATATAACTAAGTGTACTTTGCGTCTTCGGGTCGATACCACAATGTCACGTCTTGTAGGAGATGACATTTCGATCGGCGAAAGATTCAAGTCCAGGAAGGGAGGCGTTTTCACAACGAACGATCGCTAGAGTAAACGAAAGGCGACAGTTTCTGTCGTAAGATTTCTCCTGGTCCAAGTACTGAAACGCCATGGTATAGATCTTATGCTCACGATAGCTGTCCTAGAGCTCGTTACAGGTATTTTTGGGTCTTTTTGCGACCTCGCGGATCGCTGTAGCAGTACCTCAACTGGCGGTGTCAGTAGCCTCATTTATTCCGCGTGCACTCCCAATTATGAAGCGGCGGCTGCTACGGCGTTAGTTGGATCCTCGGCGGGATGTTTAGCACCGGCGGCCGCGCGGCGGGCCTCAATGATTTAGACAGGCGCGGCGCGGCGTTTCGTAATCTGCGAATATCGGCAGCCGCGGCGATAGTCATCAGCTGCTGCTGCTGCTGCTGCTGCGGTGAGGTGCTGGGAGGGGCGACCTGCCGGCCACCGCGCAAATAAAACGAGGCCCGCGGAGAGCTGCCGGCAGCGGCGGCGGCGGCGGCGGCCGCAGTATCTGGGCGCGCCATCGCGACCCGCCTGCCGATCTGCCGCAGCGCGCCGGGCCGGGCCGCGCCGGCCGCGATAGCCGCGCCTGAGTTATTGGCCGCTGCGCGCCGCCGTCTTATCCCATTACATCTGCCGGTAGCCGCCAGGAACCACTGCCTTTGCTGCTGCTACTGCTACCCTTCCTCACTGACAGCTCCACAGCGCCGGTCCAGGTGGAAACGCGAACTTTCACCCTGCCTGTGCACCAGCTGTAGATAATAGTATGATCCTGTTTAAGGGGGGGGGGGGTAGGACGTCAAATGGGCCGACTTCGGGAAGGAGAGGTACCACAGGACATTTTAATTTGCACTGTCTATACTTTTACAAATAAATTCATAAAACTTTGTTAGCATGACCAGGAAGGATTCAGGATTCACACTGTGCCGGCCGCGGTGGTCTAGCGGTTCTGGCGCTGCAGTCCGGAACCGCGGGACTGCTACGGTCGCAGGTTCGAATCCTGCCTCGGGCATGGGTGTGTGTGCTGTCCTTAGGTTAGTTAGGTTTAAGTAGTTCTAAGTTCTAGGGGACTTATGACCTAAGATGTTGAGTCCCATAGCGCTCAGAGCCATCTGAACCATTTGAATTTGATTCACACTCATAGCAGTGGAAGTTCAAAAACACGAAAAAACAATATTTTTTAAATCTGAAATTTCATGATTTTTTCACTTACTGTTGGCTGCTTGTTGTGTACATAGTTCCGCGTAGTCAGCGCGTACACAAGTTTCCCACTAGAGCGCACCCCGCTATGCACATTTTTTTTATTTTTTATTTTTTTATATTGTTATTTATTTATTTATTTAGCGTATGGTTAATACAGACATATCATGTAATTACATATACATTTGTACATATTGACACACAAGAAACTTAAGTTAGTCTTTACAACTGAATATCCAGTCCTTCAATCCAGCGCACTGCATTTAGAGTTGCTAGCAGGAAGTCCTCTTTGGCGCCGTGATAGGCTCGAATCCTGCATTCACTGACAATGTGGTGAACAGTCTGGTATGGAGCCCCGCAGTCACAAGCTGGATCAGGCAGCTTCTTCCACTTAAAGAGAGCATCCCTGCATCGCCCATGGCTGGTACGGATTCTGTTGAGAGTAGACCAGGTCTTGCGTGGTAAATCGAATCGACTTGGAAGCTCAGCAACTGAGAAGATGTTATGCAGGTGCGCATCTGTCATTGCTTCCCACCGACCTTTCCATTCTTCAAGAGGTTTGAAATTCTTAGCAACCATGTCAGCAGCATCGCACAGAGTTGGATGACGTGATTTCAGTCTCTTGCGATTTGAAAGTGGCAGGTCGCTATGCACGGGTAGGGTTCAATTCCTGGAAATCTTGTGGAATTCTCTCATAAGGGCAGTACATCTGCGTAGATCAGGAGGTATTATACCGGTTAACAGTGGAAGCCAATACACTGGAGTAGATCTGATTGTGCCAGATATTATGCGCATTGTCGTATTCAGCTGGGTATCAACAAGCCTTGTATGATCACTATTCATAAACAGGTTTGTTTTTATATAGTGTGTAGTGTGGACTGAAGAGATCGTCCTTGATGACTTATTCTTCTTAGGATGGGATGTAAGGATAAAAGGAAAACACTTTATTAATTACACATTCAGTTAGGCTTGGGCACGCAATGGGTCCTTTAGCCTGCTGTCTTTGGTGATGTCTATCTCCTGTGGAGGGTGAAATGTGTCAAGGCTGTTATGTGTGACTGCTTCCTCTTGTTATGACAGTTTGCCTATGGGGGGTGAAACGTTATTGACTTCGGTACTCGATACTTGTGCCATCTTGCAGGGTTTACCGTTACTAATGATTCTAATTGTCGAACTTCGTCCCTAAGGGCATCGATCTTGTCAAAAACTCGTAGAGCCTTGTCATGGACCTTCTCTTGTATAGTGGTCTCGTGGAGTGCGGTGCGGATGTCGACGTTTCTTGTCCACCATGGAGCTCCTGTGATCCATCGATAGCAAATGTTTTGCAGCGCTTGGAGTTTGTTGTAGTTGGAGACGCACGTAGTTCCCCACGAGGTGGAGCCATACAACATTCTGGGTTCCACCGTTGCCTTATACAATTGGAGTTTAGTCTTAGGGTTGAGATCCTTACTCTTCAGGAACGGAATCAACGACCTGGCCATCTTCTGGGCTGCCGTCTTCTTGTCGTCAATATGCTGCGTAAAGAGTAATTTTTTGTCAAGTTAGACACCGAGATACTTCACTCCCGGCGACCATGGGATAAATTGGTCAGCTATTTGGAGTCTGTCGTTCAGAACTGGTTTCCTCCGTGTGAACAGAACGGCTGCCGTCTTTGTCGGGTTGATCGTTATCTTATTTTGCAGCGCCGAACGTTCCATTACAGCAAGTTACCGTTGCATCCTAGCGATTAGCTGGCCCAAGTGTTGTCCAGTTGTCAGAAAGGCCGTGTCGTCCGCATGAAAACTCGACGTAACAAGGTGTACCGTTGGGTTGTCATTTATATATAAGCTGAAAACCAGAGGCGAAATGGCAGAGCCCTGCGGAATTCCTGCGGAGGTCAGTTTCATTTCGGAGTTTTTATCGTCGACTCTGACATACAGTTGCCTGTCCTGCAGAAAGCTGTCTATGAGTCTAATGTAATGTAGTGCGATGCAGTTTGGCGATAAGTTTGGGCCGCCACACCTTATCGTAAGCTTTTTCGATGTCAAGGAAGACACCAATCGTGAAGTGCTGCTAGTTCTATCCTTCTTGTATCCGTTCGGTGATCCGTAGAAGTTGACGTTCGGCAGATAACTTGTCCTTGAAACCGCTAAACACAACAGCGCAGGCGCAGCGCTCGTCCGTCTCCGTTCTACGAGATGGCGCTGCCATAAAGACGGATTGGTAAGATCTGAAGTACAGGAAAAGAGCACACATTTACTTCCATAGGAGAGCTGTAAAATACTGACAACGGTCCAAACACGCATAAAGAAAAGAGGTAATGCTTAGGAGTATTGTAGATATGGAGCGCATTGGACACGCGTTTCTCGTCTTCACTATTCAGTCCATGTCAGTACACTTTCCTCAAAGTGAGAACATATCCACTGAACTGAAAATACTACCCATTAACTGCATCCCAGGGGCCAGAGGACTCTTAAGTTCGTTGTTTACAATGATTGTCTTGGTAACAGACTGCAGTTGCCGAGCACGCAGCGTGTCTTCCGAACATAGGAAGGTACAATAGCGCATGCTCCATGGTCGACAAATACGAAAGTTACTACAACCTTATACTTCCCTGCAGTCCCAGAACTTCTCAAGTCCTGTTAAGGGTTAAAGGCAGTGAAATGTAGACGAGAACAAAATAGGGTGAGACAATACTGTCCGATTAACCGCCTACGAACACCGTGTGTATCACTCATTCACTATGTTTGCATGCGACACATTTTTCAAAAGAAGCACTCCTTAACAACTGTGCCACCGTCCAATGGTTTTGCAAGTTTCATCAGTACTTCAGACACGCGAAATGTTGCTTTTGACGAGAGACTTTTTTTACAGGTTTGACAAAAAAACGACTGCTGTGGATGCAGATTACTTTTAAGATTAGAAAGTTTCTTTCTCCTCAACGCACAATTAACAACTGTTTCCAATTCTAAGTCTTTGGGAACTGTTCTAAAATGGCTATCAGTATTTCCCTTTTTAAGTATGACTAAATAGCACTACATATGAAACATATACACCCATTTTTATCATTGTAACTAAAAATTGTTCTTCCTACTCACCAGGGAAGACGCTTGAACACCCTCGGCACCTGTCGGGAGACTTTGCGTGGTAGTGACTTGGAGATGTTCGTTGGCAGGTGTATAGCATGCTATTCGCTGGTGTCGAGTGCATTGTTGCTGAACTGTGGTGTCGCTAATGTGTGTACTCAGTGCAATTTCTATCGTGTTGTTTCGAAAATGAGAGATGAGACAGTTATTTGATACGCCAGTACAAAGACTAATCTCGGTTTTGGTAACACAAAGTATTTAATTGACCGTTACCCTCATCGTGCACATTCTCGTTTGGTGGAAGCTCGAAAACAGAGGTTTGTGTCGCCTGCTGGAGGCGGAGCTTGAGCTACCCCCTCCCCTCGCCCCCTCCCTCCACGCACCACAAACCTGCATTGCATCTTTGAGAAAGAAGTGAAGCTCAATCTGTAACCTCCACACTCAACTTTACCTACGACTCTATAAAAGCCTACGTATTACGAAAGCTATGAACCCAGAAACTGCTATCCAACTTAAACTCGTACGTTACCCTTTGAGTGAAGAGAACCTAATTTCAACTGAACTGTAACTGATCTGAATGCAGCTTGTCATTATGTTAAATGCGCAACTGAAGTAACACAGTTATCTGGCGCTAATCAAAATTTCGACTTACCTCGCGTCTTGACAACATTGTCTCAGATTTCTCGAAAGCGCAACAGCAAACAGCAAGCAGTCAGCGACTAAACTAGATTTCCGTTTCTAAATAAAATTTCCATCTGTTGCAGTCCACATGTGTTAATGTGTAATAATAAACAGTGTGGTGGGATGAGTAATTATTTCTATGAAATGATATTGCAAGACAACGATTTTAGGATAAAGTATATATTCAAAAAGACAGAGGAAAACCTCACGCGGCTTTTCACACACAACATAGATCTTAACAATACTATGCTTAACAAAGAGAACAATGACTTAAAGAGGGTACAATGTTAACAGAGAATTTCTGTAAA
This sequence comes from Schistocerca cancellata, assembly GCF_023864275.1. Lineage (NCBI taxonomy): Eukaryota > Metazoa > Arthropoda > Insecta > Orthoptera > Acrididae > Schistocerca > Schistocerca cancellata. The sequence goes on along the minus strand of NC_064632.1, from coordinate 462,022,011 downwards.
AACCAAACAGCTTAATTAGTTAATATGTTAACGCATGATTCCATGCAGTGGGCTGGTCTTCCTCTCAGCTCTGAGCAAGTGAACGAAGTTAACTAGCTGTAATAATCATTTCTGACAATTAACTTTGCAGCGTTGCAGTCTTACCCCAGACTTCTTCCCTTCAAAAAATAATAGCGTTATTCAAAATTTACATTCCTTTCGCATCCCAGATATATTCAAAATATTCATCTTTGCTATCCTTTACAATCATTCTTACTTCATGTAATAGATACAGGTACAAGTCAACACAGCACTAATGAATATGTCCATTACCTACCACACTTCAATTAAGAATGCATCAGAATGCACAGAGGCAAAGACTGTGCTACAACAAGATCAAAAATTGTTTGACAGTTACATAACTTGCTCTCTCTCTGACGTGCCCGTCGATAACATACAAAAATCAGTATGACATTTTCTACTTACAAATCAACTGATCAAGATGAACCTTCTTATGCTACCAAGCTGTGTGAAGCCTCTCCGTACCTCATCCAATAGCAAACCCTGAGCCCTCTCGCAGCTCATCGCATGGCCCGCTGACAACGCGTCAAGCAGGATTGTTAGGTATAGGATAAACACCTATCCATACCATAATTTCAAGTCCCATATGACGTATGATCGCAATTGAAGGCGCTACAGTCTGGTACAGCGCGACCGCTACGGTCGCAGGTTCGAATCCTGCCTCGGGCATGGATGTGTGTGATGTTCTTGGGTTAGTTAGGTTTAAGTAGTAGTTAAGTTCTAGAGGACTGATGACCTCAGAAGTTAAGTCCCATAGTGCTGACGGCCATTTGAACCATTTTTGAACCCAATTGAAGGATTATACGCGAAAATATGATAATTCTGGGATTTATACTTTCTGTATCATAAACTGTTGCGAAATAAACCAACTCTGCATACATTACTGGCTTACTATAAAGTGATTACGGAGCAGTTGCACAACAATGAACTATTCAGACACTAACATTGTTCAGTTGAGTGTAAGAACGTCTTTCGATGTACGCACCACGCGGGGACCTTGTTGCGCAATAAAGTTCATTTTAGCTCTGTGTGTCCATTACAGTTCGGCTTAATACTTAAATATTTATGTAATTCCGTTAGGTGCCTCCTGTAGTGTGTGATTTTCTCGTTGTATGTAGTTGTAACTGCAGCCGAGCTGTCAACTGTAGAACAGTCATTCTCATCTCTTCGTGCTCTAGTTCGGTACGTATGACTCCTTGTCAAACAGCATATAATATTAACATTTTGTGTTAATTTGTTTAATTTATTAAGCGGGTGTAACTTTAAGTAGTGATAAAGATATGTGAAGAAAAAGAAGATACAAAGAATGATTTGCCAGAAATATGAGGAACCTCAGTACAGGCTTTAATACCGCACTGCATGGGAGGGGGTAAAGCATTTCGCTCATGTATAAAAAAGGACTCTGATAAATGCTATAGTACCTACTGTAAAAGTAGTAAAGAAACACAAGCGATCGAAAAAGCACATTAATAAAATGAGTGTTACTACTGAGAAATCATGCGCAACCTTTGCAAGTTTTTGTCTAAAGGCACGACAACGCTCGACAAACAAACTCTGGAAGCTGTGCTTAAAACTGCCCCGTTTCTAGCAGCTCAAGAGATTCGTTTTAACACAACTGACTATATCACAGCTATGTCACAAACTGCGTTTCCTGATTCTAAGATAACACATAATGTTGTTGGGAAAAGAAACAGAAGCACGGCTGTAACAAGAAATGCCATTGAACCTCCTGATAAAAACGATCTTATCTTATTAAATAATTTTAATGTTTCTTTGTAACAGTGGAACACGTGCCAATTAATACTGTTAGGATAGGGAGAGATAGCAGAAGGGGAGCAGAGACTGAAAAATAAAAATGTATGATGTTTCCGATGGCAGTATGATACTTATGTAGTGAACCGTATGATCCATTTGCAGAGACTTCTTAACAACACCGGCTCCAAGTTACAGTCCGCGAGTAGTAACCTCACCATGCATGAGCAAAGACGGTCGCTTACCGAGAACTCTAACCCTTAATCGGCGTGGTAACATATTTTAACACTAAATGCGTTGCGGAGTCCTGGAGACTCAAAAAAAAAAAAAAAAAAAAATGTTTATTGTGTCCGCTAATGATTTCATTGTTGTTGTTTTAGGACGAACAGGCAATTTAAGACGTATAAGGAAACATACCTTTTTATTTGCAACCAATTTGGAAACAAACTAAACCTAAAAAGAAATCGGAAGCTAAAGATGTGACAAAAATAAACACAGTCTTTCTGTTATACCTCTTTACAGAGGGAAACTGAAAAATAGAAACATTTTTTGTAGAATACACATTTGGTAAGATCCAAAGTACAGGAAAAGAGCACACATTTACTTCCATAGGAGAGCTGTAAAATACTGACAACGGTCCAAACACGCATAAAGAAAAGAGGTAATGCTTAGGAGTATTGTAGATATGGAGCGCATTGAACACGCGTTTCTCGTCTTCACTATTTAGTCCATGTCATTACACTTTCCTCAAAGTGAGAACATATTCACTGAACTGAAAATACTACATTAACTGCGTCCCAGGGGCCCGAGGACTCTTAAGTTCGTTGTTTACAATGATTGTCTTGGTAACAGACTGCAGTTGCCGAGCACGCAGCGTGTCTTCCGAACATAGAAAGGTACAACAGCGCATGCTCCATGGTCGACAAATACGAAAGTTACTACAACCTTATACTTCCCTGCAGTCCCAGAACTTCTCAAGTCCTGTTAAGGGTTAAAGGCAGTGAAATGCAGACGAGAACAAAATAGGCTGAGACAATACTGTCAGATTAACCGCCTACGAACACCGTGTGTATCACTCATGTACTATGTTTGCATGCGACACATTTTTCAAAAGACGACAACCGATTTTCGGAAACAGTTTTTCACTGTCGTGTTTACATGTTAAGGTCTGAAGCGCATTTGCTAGCTCAGTTAAATATGCCGTCTGGAAAACAGCTGATCCAGTTGCTGATTCAGTGAACACAATCGTTATTTCTCTTCGCTTAGACATTACAGTTTGAAAGCTTCATGCCCAGTCTTGATATTTCTGCTTGTCCTTCAAACGACGTGACTTGAGAATCCAAGCATGTTTCAAAATCGGTTGCTTTTATCAGGTGTACCGGTATGAAATGAGCGTTAAGATAGAAATGTGTCGATATGGAACATTTGTTGTGAACGAGCCTTAATTTTTTTTGTTTGGCTGGTATGACATCTGTCGAAGATATTTAGTATACATCAAGTCATGGAAAAAACAACATCATATGTTTTCCTCGTGTTAACAATGTCGAATTTTGTACCAGAAAGTGATGATTTGCGGAAAGCATTAATTTTCTGTTTTCATTTGAAAAAAAGTGCTGCAGAGTCGTATTGAATGCTTGTCGAGGCGTATGGTGATCATGCTCTATCAGAAGCAACATGCAAAAGATGGTTTCAATGGTTCAGAAATAATGATTTTGATGTAAGAAATGAAGAACGTGGAAGACCACCAAAAAAGATCTAAGATGCTGAATTGCAAGCAATATTGGATGAAGATGATACTTTGAGTCAGAAGCAAATGGCAGAAATGCTAAATGTTGCACAACAGACAATTTCTAACGGCTTGAAAGCTATGGAAAAGATCCAAAAGTGTGGAAAATGGGTGCCACATGAATTGAATGAAATACTGATGGAAAACCGAAAAAATGTGTCAAATTTTGTTTCAAAGACATGAAAGAAAATTTTGCATCGAATTGTTACTGGCGATGAAAAATGGATTTATTTTAAGAATACTAAACGGGAAAAATCATCGGTTAATCCGGGACAACCATCAACATCGACTGCAAAATCGGATCGATTCGGCAAGAAGACAATGCACTGTGTTTGGTGGGATCAGAAATGTGTATCATGAGGTGTGTCATGAGTACCTAAAACCCGGTGAAACTGTGAATACTAATCGCTACAGACAACAAATGATCAATTTGAACTATGTATTGATCGAAAAAGGACCAGAATGGGCCAGAATACATGGAAAAGTAATTTTTTTACCGACAATGCACCTGTACACAAAGTAAAACTGGTTCAGGATACAATCAAAACACTTGGCTGGGAGTTGCTACCCCACCCGCCGTATTCACCAGACTTGGCCCCTTCCGACTACCATTTGTTTTCATCAATGGGACACGCATTGGCTGAAGAACAGTTCGATTTCTACGAAGAAGTCGAAAATTGGGTGTCTGGTTGGTTTGATTCAAAAGACGAACATTTCTATTGGCGTGATGTCCACAGATTGCCAGAAAGATGGTTTAAATGTATAGAAAGCAATGGTCAGTACTTTGAATAAAATGCTTTTACTTTTCAGTTCAAAATTAGTGTTTCATTTTCACAAAAAAAAACGCTCATTTCATACCGGTATACCTGGTACATGGAAGCCAAAACCGATACCGGGATTGGAAAACCGGCAACTAGAAGCGATTTTCCAGAACCAACTTTGAAGTGTTTACGTGCCCACCCTGAAGCGGTATTGGGAAACCGGTTTACGAAAGCCCCATTTAAACGGGATTATTGTCAACAAACTGGTATTTTACAACAACAGATCATTTAAATGACTTTAGAACAACGGTTTTGAGAGATCTACTCATACGGCCGTTGCGATCGATGGAATGAGAATCCCTGATGTATCGCCATGAGTAAATGCTGGATGGAAAAATGGATCTATTACTCACAGCTATGGGTGGCCTTGTAGTTGGTGTCCATCTCGCAGCTGAAATACTTCCAAAACATTTTGTGGTTTTCTGTATTTATACTCAGCACACTGTCACTGGTTCTAAAAAATCCGTGCTGTACAAGCTTAATGATTTAAATATCAGTTTATACTTGATGACTATTCGTTCACACGATTCATAGTTTTTACCGTCAGTACTACTACGTCTCAGCAAACGATGTCAACTGCGTTCAAGAGGCGTTTGTATTGTTTACGATCCTTGACTTAAAGTATTACACACAATTAAACGTTTGACTAATACAGTAACACGTCTGTCGATTTCCAGTGCATCTCTTGGAATTATTTTGTTCGAGGTTGCAATGTATAAGCAGTGTAAAACGAAACAGAACAATTTGCATGATCAGTCTGTCAATGTCCGAACTGAAAACTACCATTGCGAACAGCCTGTCTCGGTGCACATATTTACATAAAGACAAAATTAACTGGTGTTCACTTTCAAAACATACATTCTCCGAAATTTATTCTTCAGATTAAGAACTTACATCTCATACTGATTAAAAGTTTCTCACTGTTCTAATTTCTGCTACTTCTCATTACTTTCGTCTTTCTTCGATTTACTCTCAATCCATGTTCTATACTCATTAGAGTGTTCACTGTATTCAACACATCCTGCAATTCTTCTTCACTTTCACTGAGAATAACAACGACATCAGTGACCATCTTATCATAGATTCCCTTTCACACTGAATTTTAATCCCACTATTGAATCTTACTTTTATACCCCCCACTGATTCTTCGATGTATAGACTGAACTCTAGAGGTGAAGGACTAAACTGCTGCCTTACACTCTTTTTAATCCGTAAACTTCATTCTTTTTCGTCTACTCTTACTACTCGCTCTTGGTTCTTGTACACATGTGTCATTTATCTCTCCCTATACCTTACCCCTACTTTCCCCGTAATTTCGAACATCTTGCACCATTTATCACTGTTGAACGGTTTTTCCAAGTCCATTAATCTTACGAACCTGTCTTGATTTATCTGTAGTCTTCTACATCTACATCTACATACATACTCCGCAATCCACCATACGGTGCGTGGCGGAGTGTACCTCGTACCACAACTAGCATCTCCTCTCCCTGTTCCACTCAAAAACAGAACGAGGGAAAAATGACTGCCCATATGCCTCTGTACGAGCCCTAAGCTCTCTTATCTTATCTTTGTGGTCTTTCCGCGAAATGTAAGTTGGCGGCAGTAAAATTGTACTGCAGTCAGCCTCAAATGCAGGTTCTCTAAATTTTCTCAGTAGTGATTCACGAAAAGAACGCCTCCTTTCCTCTAGAGACTCCCACCCGAGTTCCTGAAGCATTTCCGTAACGCGTCATGATCAAAACTACCAGTAACAAATCTAGCAGCCCGCCCCTGAATTGCTTCTATGTCCTCCCTCAATCCGACCTGATAGGGATACCAAACTCTCGAGCAGTACTCAAGATTAGGTCGTATTAGTGTTTTGCAAGCGGTCTCGTTTACAGATGAACCACATCTTTCCAAAATTCTACCAATGAACCGAAGACGACTATCCGCCTTCCCCACATCTGCCATTACACGCTTGTCCCACTTCATATCGCTCTGCAGGGTTGCGCCCAAATATTTAATCGGCGTGACTGTGTCAAGCGCTACACTACTAATGGAGTATTCAAACATTACAGGATTCTTTTTCCTATTCATCTGCATTAATTTACATTTATCTATATTTAGAGTTAGCTGCCATTATTTGCTCCCATTGTGAACCGCAACCTCAGAACGGCCTCTCTGGTGCCTTTACCTTTCCTAATGCCAACTTGACCGTCATATAACAGATCTTCAGTTTTCTTTTCCATTCTTCTGTATATTTGCGAGACATGCTCCTCAGAAACTATGAATCCAATATGCATCAATTCTCCATTACTTAATCCTCAGGAAACCGGACTACACTATTAGCCGAGGGAGGAAGATTTCCATAACAACAAAGGAGAACAGGATGAGGAAATGTATAGTTGGTACTCGATGTGTCACGGCCAAAAAGATCCTCCTGCGGTCGGGGGAGTAACCAGAGAATGCAGGCAATGCCAAATCAGAGAAGAGAAGAGGGGAGACGGCCGGCCGGGATCCGGATGACAGTAGCCCCGGACACGCGTGCTGGAGGCAGCGGCGCGGCAGCGACCAGCAGGTACCGCCGGGTATCGATGTCGCAGTCGATCAGGCCACCCGCGCGGAAAAACCGCCGCTACGGTCGCGCCGACCCGTGTGGCCTCCTCGCCGGCAGAGGCCCGCTGGTGGGCACTGAGGCAGCCAAGGCCCGCTACCGCTGAAACGTTACCGTGTCCTCGATACTGTAGCTGCGGCTGCACCACTTTTTATTGCTGATGCAGCGTCTCAAATAACTGCAGCAGTGATAACATCGGAAGTATCCGCAGCAGTTAAGCCACTGAACTTTCCACAATATACAGGGTGTTTCAAAAAGAATGAACTCATTTCAAAACTTCAAATTGATTGATAAAAACATACTTCAGACATGGAATAAATTGCAAAATACGAAGTCTTAAAGGCTTAGTTATGATATTACAAATTCTCCAACAGTAGCAGCACGCATAACATCTACACGATAACTAGATTCGTCAAAAATTTTACACAATGTGTTCTTACAGAAGTTATGGCGACTATTATTCTGTTCTTCACTTCTTCTACTTCTTCTACTTCACGAGGTAAAGAGGAGATAAAAATACTTTCCTTCACACATCCCCACAAGAAAATATCGGATGGGGTTATGTCTGGCGATCTTGGAGACAATGAACGCAGGGCAGCGTCTCGGGGACCCGTGCGCCCTATCCAACGTTGAGGAAGAATGTCACTGAAAAACTGAGGTACGTTGTCGTACCATTGTGGTGGAGCTCCAGCCTGTTGGAAAATAAAATTGTCGGAGCCCTTCTGATATTGTGAAAAAAGTCAAGTCTGTAGCATTTGAAGACAGTGCATTCCAGTCACTGAGTTTTCCTCAAAAAAGAAGAGACCGGCGATTTTTTAACGTGAAATGACACACGAAAACGTTCACTTTAGGTAAGTCTCTTTCGTGCTCAGTAATGTCATTAAGTTCTTAAGTCCCCACATGCACATGTTATGTCGGTTTTTCTTCACCGATAACATGAAATGTTGCTTCACTACTGAAAATTAACCGTGCTCTAGTAGAGCATTGCCGAAGTAAACCAGTTACCTTTTATCACCAACGCGAAGAGTTTGCACTAATTTTAGTTTGTGTGGTTAACACTTGCCAGATAGTTGTATGAGGCATTGCCCGTCCTCTTATTGCGCAGCGAATAGACTTTCGTGTCCTCTGCTCAAATGTTTGCCGAATACGTTCCACCATGTCATAAGAAGTACGAGATCGACCTGGACTCTCAACTTTGCACAAGCATCCTGTTGGTTTCACAAGCTGCGACATCGTCGCGAAAGAACACAGTGACCCGTATATTTAATAAGTCTCCTTTAATTTACGTCTATGGTCACAATCTTTTTTGTTTAACGGATTACCGGTTTCGGTCTTTACTGACCATCATCAGATCTGTTTCATATAAACAAAGTCCTAATATACTGCAGCCATTTGACGATGCCACTATGGCTGCAGTACGTTAGGACTTTGTTTTTACGTAACAGATCTGATGATGGTAATTAAAGACCGAAACCGGTAATCTGTTAAACAAAAAAGATTGTGACCATAGACGTAAATTAAAGGAAACTCATCCTGTTGGTGATACCAACGACGAATGTTTTTGGGTGCAGACGGACCACTGCCAAATCGCCGACGAAAAGTACGCTGGACCGAAATCACTTACTCACTCTTTGCAAACTGCAGCACACGAAACACCCCGTGTTAAACGGACGCCATCTTACTTCTAGCTGATTGCAGAGTTGGAAGAAGCATTGACTGATAGGTAACGGCGTATTTGCTGAAACTCTTGGCCACGCCCATTTTCATGCCGTCACTTCCCACGTTTCATAATTATTACCATCCAAGATGAAGGCATTCTTTTTGAAACATCCTGTACATAAATGTCATCCTAGATAACGTCGGCAGTTCTGTGAGGCTTTTCGTGGATGATGCTGTTGCATACAGACAAATCGCACCGCTAGAAAACTGTAGCGAAATAGAGGAAGACCCGCAGAGGATTGACCCGTGTTGCAGGAAATAGTAGCTGACCCTCAGCATAAGCAAATGTAAGGTATTGAGAATACATAGAAAAACCCTTTGTTGTATATTCATACAATATGTGATCAAAAGTATCTGGACACACCCAAAACCATACATTTTTCATTTATATGCATTGTGCTGCCACCTACTGCCAGGTACTCCATATCAGCGACTTCAGTAGTCATGAGACATCATGAGACAGCAGAATGCGGCGCTACGTGGAACTTACGGAGTTCTAACGTGGTCAGGTGATTGATTGGGTGTCTCCTGTGTCATATGTCTGTACGCGATGTTTCCACACTCCTAAACATCCCTTAGTCAACTTTTTCCGATATGACAATGAAGTGAAAACGTGAGGCGACAAGGTGATTGGGTGTCTGTTGTGTCATACGTCTGTACGCGATGTTTCCACACTCATAAACATCCCTTAGTCCACTGTTTCTGATATGACAATGAAGTGAAAACGTGAAGGAACACGTACAGCACAAAAGCGTAAAGGCCGACCTCGTCTGTTGACTGACAGAGACCGCCGACAGTTGAATAGGGCCATATTTTGTAATATGCAGACATCTATCTAGACTACCACAAAGGAATTCCCACATCAGGATCCACTGCAAGTACTATGACAGTTAGGCGGGAGGTGAGAAGACTTGGATTTCATGGTCGAGCGGCTGCTCATAAGCTAAGAGACGCCTCGCTTGGTGTAAGGAGCTTAAACATTGGACGACTGAACAGTGGAAAAACGTTGTGTTGAGTGACGAATCACGGTAAACAATATGGTGATCCGGTGGCAGGGTGTGGGTACGGCGAATGCCCGGTGAATGTCATCTGCTAACGTGTTTAGTGCCAACAGTAAAATTCGGAGGTTGTGGTGTTATGGTGTGGTCGTGTATTTCATGGAGGGGGCTTGTACCCCTTGCTGTTTTGCGTGGCACTATCACAGCACAGGCCTACAATAATGTTTTAAGCACCTTCTTGCTTCCCAATGTTGAAGAGCAATCGGGCGCGGCGGAGTGGTTACACGACAATAACATCCGTGTTAGAAGATACTTAGGATGTTTTGGAACGCCAACCTCGTGCCCGGACTCACTGACCGACATCGATACCTCTCCTCGGTGCAGCACTCCGTGAAGAATGGGATGCCATTCCCCAGGAAACCTTCCGTTACCTGACTGAACTTTTGCCTGCGAGAGTGGAAGCTGTTATCAAGGCTAAGAGAGGGCCAACACCATGCTGAATTCCAGCATTACCGATGGAGGGCGCTACGAACGTGTAAGTCCATTTTAGCCAGGCGTCCGAATACTTTTGATCACATGGTGTATGATTTCAGACAAATCACTGGAACTAGTTACTTCCATAAAAGGTGCGTACGGAGTGATTTCAAATGCAAGTCATATAAAATTAATTGTGGATAGGACAGTTGCCCGACTGAGATACAGTGGAAGCAGCAAATGTTGACCGTCAACAAAGGAAGTAGTTACCAAACATCATTCAACAAATACTTTAATACTGCTCTTCAGTCTGGGATCCGCAACAGACAGAACTAATAGAGGACGTAGAGAAGGTACAAGGAAGAGCAACAGGTGTTGTTAAATGTTCATTCAGTAAATGCGAAAGCCTCGTGGAATCGCTGAGTCAACTCCAGTGGCAAACTTCCAAAGAGAGTAGCTTGATCTCACTGTATGGTCTACTGTTACAATTCCGAGAGCTTACGGTCCTAGAAGAGTCGAACATTATATTGCTTCCTCTTAAGTGTATCTTGAGAAAAGGTCACGAAAATCAGAGAGATTCGAGCCCAAACGGAGGTTCACCAGCAATCGTTTTCCTGTGAACCATACATGCCTGGAAAAGGGAAAGGGGTCAATGACAGTGGCTCAACAAGCACCCTCCGCCACACACCGTAAGGTAGCTTACGGAGTAAACTTGTTGATGTACGTAGGAGGGCAGTGTTTCAAATCTCCACCCGGCCACGCAGATTTAAGTTTCCCTTTGCTTTCCCCAGAACGCTAAAGGCGAATGAACTGTCGGTTCCTTTGAAAGCGTACGGCCGATTTCTGTTCACCATCATTCTCCACCTCGACTTTTCGCTCTGACTCTAATGACCTGCATGTTGAAAGGACTTCAAATTCCTGAAGATACCGACAGGATGTAGTGGTAGCCTGACACTCTTGAGTCGCACAATGAAAGCTTTGTAGATTGCTAATGATTCCCTGCGATAGGCAGGAATATGGATTCACGTCTTCTCCTGCACTCAGACTGATACTAGTGTCAGTCATGCTGATGAGTGGCTTACCTTTATGATTACCACTGACAGATGATAGTAAATATATTGTCACGCAGAAGAAGGTGTAATTAGCTGAATGACGAACACTAACTTCACTTAACGAAGGTTTATTCAGCACTTGCACATACAGGACCGCGGAGCGAACTGCCTCCGGCCGGAAGACATACGGTATATATACAGTTACAGAACATTCCAATATAGAGATTAAAATTTTACACTTGCAGTGGATTTTGAACTCACGACACTCTATGCAACAGTTCAGTATCATAAACATTGCACCACGGTGGCTGTGCTGCTAAGGTACTTCTGTGACATTGCTACTTCCTTAAGACAAGTGTCTCGGTGTTGCCTCCTCCTAGTCCGGGAACAAGTCATCGGTCCTGCATACTCCGACTCCCGATGACTAATGTTCGTCCTGGCGGTGATCTTCTTAGAACTTCCTTTGCCTCTACGTTCTTCGTCACCTTTCCGCTTGTTGCCTACCGCTGGAGCTACAAATTTACCCTGGGTTGCAGGATCCTTATAGGGCTTCATTCGAAGGATGTGGACCATATCTCTGATCTTTCGTCGTGTTGTGCCGGGGTCGAAATCTTCAACTTCATAAGCAACATCAGACAACTGTTTTACAACCTTGTGAGATCCAAAGTAGCGCCTGAGGAGCTTCTCAGAGAGACGAACCTTCCGAACAGGAATGAAGATCCAGACGAGGTCACCAGGCTGGTAGAAAACAGGTCGGTGGCCCGCGTCATATCTTCGGCGATCGTTTTCTTGAGGCTGGAGCGTGCGGAGTCGAGCTAACTGCCGAGCTTCCTCAGCTCTGGTTAACACCTGGCCGATGTAGTCGTCGTCCACGTCATCAGGATATAACGGAAACACAGTGTCCATTATCGTAGTCGCCTCACGCTCATGCACCAGGAAAAATGGCGCAAATCCTGTGGTGTCTTTTTTGACGGTGTTGTACGCAAACGTCATGAAAGGTAGCACCTCATCCCAGTTGCTCTCATCAACACTGACGAACATTGATAGCATGTCGACCAAGGTCTTATTAACGCGTTTAGTAAGCCCGTTAGTTTGAGGATGGTAGGCAGTCGTCATGTGAACAGAATGTTGCACCGACAGTTTATCTCTGTCACAAGATTTGAAAACCTTTCCCTCGATCAGAAATTAACGACCTTGGGGCACCGTAAGAGCCGTGCTGCTGCTACCATTGGTGCTATTTTTAGTTTTCTGACCTGTCTTGGAAGTCGTTATTTGTCTTCTTCTCGTGTTGACTGGCGCCACTCGGTTTCGCAACCGTGTCCTGTCCGCTACTGGCAGCAGCGGCGGATTACCGTTTTTTAGTAACTGTTGCCCCATCTTTTGGGCGACGTCGTTTTTTTTTCAGGGTCGTGTGAATATGCGTGTTCGGTTGGGGACTCAGTAGGAGCCAGGTCCGCGCAGTGCCAGAACACGCCGGGACCGTTGGCGGCACGCATGGACTGCCGTATTTAAGAGTTGTGGTCACGAGGCTGCACGCCCTCGTCGTAAACCAGATCCAGCAATCTTTAAGATGACTGCATTTCAATTGAAGTAGAGAAACCTCCGCCATCGTGATATCTCGCAATACTCCAGTGACTTGGGTTCGTGTTGCTGCTCGTAGTGTCGCCGAGGCGAAGAGCAGCGAGTGAAGTGCTTGGGAAAGGCGGATATGATCAGCTTTCCTCCACTTCCTATTACTATTTACTGCACTCAACTTGTTACAATTTGTTAAGTTCAACCAACGATAATTTTTCTTGCCTGGTGGCCGCTAACGTCAAAGTTACCTGCAATGGGGGTAAGTATACGTAACGACAGTGTACGTTTCCTCGCCTTCCCGCTGCTTTCCGGTAAAGCGTGTAGTTTTGATAGCTTTCTTGATTTTAGGCCGGTTGGGGATTATTCTACTCTGGTGATAGTGGTTCCTTTCTCGTTCCGGGCGCTCTAAGCACAGGAGTCTGGGGACGTAGTGCAGACCGACGGTTCCGGCTTTGGCGTATTGTTCCATCATTGAATTTGGTTTATCGGACGTCAGGTAGCTTCAGCAAGATTATCATTAGTCATTCGTTAGACTGCCACTAGTCTGAGTTACTATCTAGTGAAGTGATTGCAGCTCTTGGCTGCCTACATAATCGCTCGCGAAAGTGTTTGCTGCCGGACCTTCTCAGAGGTCGATTCCTGGAGCATCGTCTGTGGCTCCTGGGTTCCTGTAAGACATGTGTGCTCTAAAAGGAGGTCTGAAGGCCAGTAGTTCGGTGTAACAGCCTGACGTTGTGTATATATACAGTTACAGAACATTCCAATACAATGATTCTTGGCATTTGTGGATACTTCTAGAATGTACTCGAACCGAATATAGAGATTAAAATTTTACACTTGCAGTGGGTTTTGAACTTACGACACTTTATGCAACAGTTCAGTATCATAAACATTACACCGCGGTGGCTGTGCTACTAAGGTGCTTCTGTGGCACTGCTACTTCGTTAAGACAACAGTGTCTCGGTGTTGCCTCCTCCTTGTCCGGGAATAAGTCATCGGTCCTGCATACTCCGACTCCCGATGACTGATGTTCGTCCTGGCGGTGATCTTCTTAGAACTTCCTTTGCCTCTACGTTCTTCGTCACCTTTCCGCTTGTTGCCTGCCGCTGGAGCTACGAATTTACCCTGGGTTGCAGGATCCTTATAGGGCTTCATTCGAAGGACGTGGACCGTATCTCTGATCTTTTGTGTGTTTGTTGCCGGACCTTCTCAGAGGTCGATTCCTGGATCACCGTCTGTGGTTCCTGGGTTCCTGTAAGACATGTGTGATCTAAAAGGAGGTCTGAAGGCCAATAGTTCGGTGTAACAGCCTGACGTTGTGGCCGAGAGGTTCTAGGCGCTTCAGTCCGGAACGGCGCTGCTGCTACGGTTGCAGGTTCGAATCCTGCCTCGGGCATGGATGTGTTTGATGTCCTTAGGTTAGTTAGGTTTAAGTAGTTCTGAGTCTAGGGGACTGATGATCTCAGATGTTGAGTCCCATAGTACTCAGAGCCATTTGAATCATTCAGTGTAACACTCCTTCAGTCCACGCCTTCTGCGGGTATAATCTGCCTACGTACCCTATAAGGAACTTATGTATTAGTCCTTGTGTTTTATTATTGTATTATTTATTACAGTACCTTGTAATGCCTACATTAAAGGTTATATATGTCAAGTTAATAGTTCTGGTCGCCTTCTGGAATAAATCTAGCAGTGTAGGGTTCAGTGGATGTTAAGGGTTGTGTTACAGAGATTACCATCATCTTCTTTCACCCGTTTGGTGATCAGTTGCTTGTATTTTAATTAACTTTTGCTACTGTATTAGCTGTTTTACAGCAGGTTTCTAAAGTTTTTATATTATTGCCATTCCTGGCGTGTAAGGCCTTCTGCCCAAATCACAGTGGCTTGCTTTTAAAACATTATCAACTGTAGCTGTATTTAATGGTCATTTGCTTAATTGTAACTCACTGAAAACACCACTATTATTTACGCAGTTGTTTACTGCTTCATTAATAACGTGTGGTTTTTTATTTATTGTTGAGCCTGGAATTAATGGTTTAAAATAGTAACTGATTACGGGCCCGTCTATAATCGTAACCTAATCCTGCCTTCCCTTGACTACCAGGTTTCATCGTGTTTTAATACAATGTATTCCACGATGAATTTGGCTACCTCGAATGCTTCGGCTGTTTTCACGGCTTTTGTAATGGCATAGGGTGTCAGATAATCAGTGCAAATAATAATCCATCTATTGCCACTAGCAGACGATGGAAATCGTCCGAGGAGGTCAGTCCCAACACGCAGGAAAGCCGTTTCGGCTGGTGGAATTGGTATCAGTCGGCCAGGTGGTTTCTGAGGAACTGCCTTTCTCCTCTGGCACTTCCGACAGTGCGACAGATTGTGACGGACACTCCTAAATAAACCTGGCCAGAAAAATCTCTTACAGATCCTATCGTATGTCTTAATAAAGCCTATACGTCCGGCCTCAGGTATGTCATGGAATTTCTGTAGAACATCTAAGCGCATGTGCTTAGGAATCATTGGTAGCCACCTCTTTCCAAACGGATCAAAGTTTTTCTTGCAAAGTAATCCATTAAGTACCTTAAATTGTCCTTTCACATCCTCTGACCGATTTAAGGTAAGCATTATTTGAGATATCTTGGCGTCCTTCTTCTGTTCAGCAGAGAGATCCTAGAGAGCAGCGAGACAGTCATTATCTTCATCAGAATCTTGATGGTCTTACACAGGGTTTTCTTGAGAGACAGTTGGCAACTTTGTGTTTTCTACCACTTTTGTACACTATGGTAATGTCATACTCTTGAAGACGTAGTGCCCACCTGGCGAGTCGTCCTGGTGAATCCTTAAGACCTGTCAATTAAAAAAGTGAATTATGGTCTGTAACAACTGTGAATGGCCTTCCATAGAGATACTGTCGAAATTTGCACATGGTCCAGATCACACCAAGACATTCTCTTTCTGTAGTTGAGTAGTTTCTCTCGGCTTTTGTAAGTGTCCTATAAGCATAGGCTATAACCTTCTCTTTTCAATCCGAAATTTGCACCAGAACAGCACCGATCCCATACCCACTGGCATCTGTGTGTAGTTCCGTAGGTGCTCTCTCATCAAACAGACCAAGTACAGGGTCATTCGTCAGAGCTTTTCACAGCACATCGAAAAAATCTTGTTGATCACCACCCCAGATAAATTTAGCACCGGATTTTAACAACTCTTGGTGGGGCCTTCGCCTGGCTTTGATACAAAAGTCTTTGATAAAACGACGGTAATAAGAACATAATCTGAGGGAGCTTCTCACATCTCTAATACTTTTAGGAATAGGAAATTCCGTTACAGATCTGACCTTTTCTGGATCTGGCCGCACACCTTCGTTTGACACAAGGTGTCCAAGTATTTTGATTTCTTTTGTTCCAAAGAGAGACTTTGTTGGATAGGTTTCAGTACACCTTGTTGGAGACACTTAAGAACGCCCATCAGTCTTTTTACATGTTCATCAAATGTCTCTGAGAACACTATAATGTCATCTAAATAACAAAGACACATCATCCACTTCAGATGCCTTAGAAGATTATCCATCATCCGTTCAAAAGTTGCTGGTGCATTACATAAAATAAACGTTGTTACCTTAAACTCATACAGGCCCTCAGGGCTGATGAATGTAGTTTTCTCACGATCAGCCTCATCCACTTCAATTTGCCAGTATACTTGTACATGTCCATGGTTGAGGAAAACTTACTCCTCTTCAGACAATCTAGTGTATCGTCAATTCGTGGAAAAGGGTAAACGTCCTTTTTAGTTATGTTATTAAGCTTCCTGTAGTCGATACAAAAGCGCCAACCGCCATCCTTCTTCCTGACGGCAACCACTGGTGACGACCATGGGCTCTGCGAAGGCTGAATGATGTCATTCTTCATTATTTTCTCTACCTCGTCGCGAATTATTCAATGTTGCGTTGCTCACACATGGTATACTCTCTGGCTTATTGGTTGATGGTCACCAGTGCTAATCCGGTGCTTAACCGTCGACTTTTCTAATTTGCTCTTCACCTGTGGAGTGAACCATTCAGAGAACTCTTTAAGAATGGCAAGTAGCTTCATCTATTGTTCTTTAGTGAGATCTGGTGACAGACGAGCTAGAAGATCTTGTCTCGTAGTGGTAGCGCCAATTTAGCCCACAGACACGGTATGGGAGGTTCCTATGACGCTCAGGTTTTCGGCAATTAACGGCTCTGCGTTTGCTATGCACATGCGTCTTGGAGGTATCTGCGGTTCTCGGCGACAGTTAACTATCCACAATTAACTGAATTCTTTCTTAAACGAGACGACAGAGGCAGGGATGACCAAGTTATTTTTCAGTGGTATACTTCTCTTACATTCCATTACAATGATTCTTGACATTTGTGGATACTTCTAGAATGTACTCGAACCGATTATAGAAATTAAAACTTTACGGTTCAGGTGGATATTGAATTCACGACCCTCCATGCAACAATCTAGTATCATAACCACTACATCACGGTGACTGTGTTAGTCACATTCTTCTGCGACAATATTGTGGGCATTCAGAAACAGAGTGGATGACTGAAGATGTCATCGATGAGTCGTGGAATGTCCCAATCCCCGCCAGCTCGCCGTCTGACAAAGTTCAATTGCCTTATATATAAAATGGTAGGAAATAAAAATATTGGCGAAAAATTCAAATTTCTGCTCGAAATTCAAAAACAACCCAGTTGTGCTAATGTGTTTCCGGTTGAAATTGGTCTGTTGTCTTTCATACGAATTAATGGGAAATCCAAGATGGCGCATTGTCGGCTGGTTGATGCGTGAAACCAGCACTGGCTGTATCAAGACAAAATCCAGCTCAGTCCTGTCGGGCTATTTATAACGGCGTAGAATTGTGGTACACTGCCCCAGAGCTGGAATACTAACACTGGTTCTTGATGTCACAGCGCAGCTCAGACCGTGCGGATACTTAAAACAGTGTGGAACTTTTGCATGCTGGCCCAAACTTGAGATAGTTTTGCAGCTTTTTGCAGCTCTACTATAACGTCAGAGTCCGAGATGTGTGACCTGGAACACAAGATGGCGATCGAACATGTCGACCGTGGCATACTGGGATGGGCTCTATGTAGTCAGGATCCGAATTCTGGCCGCGTATTTAATACGGGTTTGCTAAACCGGAAATTTTTCACACTAATGTGAATGACTTAATCTATCATGCCCTTCCAAATGAAATTCTCTCTGATGTTCATGTTTGGAAACATCCAGATGGCTGCCCACTGGTGTTACATGAAAATATTTGAAAGCAAAGAAAACTAAATGAGCCAACAGTACAGCCTTATCAAGCCTGTGGTCGCCGTCCGCACAACACGTTCCTGCCGTGATGCTACATACATCAGGCGCCGAAGGCACCACGCTCATCTTATTCGCCGTGCGGGTTGCAGAAGCTCAGCCCCTAAGGTATAGGCAATACGGGACTTCACAACCCCAGAGCTGGCCGGTGTGGCCGAACGGTTCTAGGTGCTTCAGTCTGGAACCGCGCGACTGCTACGGTCGCTGGTTCGAATCCTGCCTCGGGCATGGATGTGTGTGATGTCCTTAGGTTAGTTAGGTTTAGGTAGTTCTAAGTTCTAGGGGACTGGTGACCTCAGATGTTGAGTCCCATAGTGCTCAGAGTCATTTGAACCATTTTGAACAATCCCAGAACTCCTCGGCCATACCAGCAGAGGGCGTCAACAGTACCCCTACCAGGTAGGTAATCACGTGCCATGCACGGCGCCGGTATAGGTCGTTGGGAACTGCACTTCTTCGTGCACGTGGCACGTCGTGCGCGAAAAACAGGCCCGCACGTAGTCGTTCTCGATGGGGTTATTTAGGCCAGTGCGCGAGCTCTGGAGAGCAGTTCTGTCGCAGCCAGCAACATGAAGATCTCCACTATGCACCGCAAGGACTGAGCCATCGACTTCTGGACAACAGGCTGCTTCCGCAGTTGGTACTGCTCAGCGACGACCTCGCTGAGATTTTAATATAATTATACGATATAGCGTCCGACTGAAATTTGTATCCTTCTCTCACTTACATATTTCATTGCTCTAGGCTCTCAATATTTCTTCTGCTAAGTACAACATGAAATTTTTAAGTGTTTATTCTTCTTGACTGAAGCTTGGATCTCAAGTTTGATTTTAACCGTGCGCTGACAAACTTATTTCTCCGTTTTAACCTAAGGTTGTTAGGACTTGGAGATCCTGGTCATTAAAGAGATGCAGAAACTCAGTTCAGTGTTTTTAGCGTAAGACTAGACTAAGTTTGTGTTCAATGAAGTGTGTGTAACTCTTTCAAGTAGCATGGAAATTATTTATTTACTTTGTGGTTCTGGAAGTCTAAGTGGCTCTGTTATTTACAAACCATCACTTATTTAGTTTACTCACTCAAGGACTAGCATCCATTCTGTTTGGTAAATTGAAGAACAATCTTTGTTCTTGTTATATTATGCAGAATATTTTTGTGTAAACTGTGTTCAATAAATTTTTGTTTGTTCCCTATAGATGGTCTATTTACTCGTGCAGTGGCGAGCACATCAGTTTCCCTTCAGACAGGAAGGCTCAACAACTTCTCCCTTCTTTATCCTTTACTTAATAGATTTCGATTCAGGGGCTACATCCTGCAGTGCTGCAAAATCTTTAAGCAGCAGTGGAAACCCAGTAAAAATAGCACAGCTTTGATTACTTAATGATTCTGGTGAGCTCTCCCCAAGGAAGCCTGCATCAATGTTTTCGTCCCGCTCCTCGTTAAACGCTTGATTCAAACCGTCGGCCACGACGTTTGAGTACCACGAATATGCCTAATCATACATTGGAACACTGAGTTACACACTGTCCAACCAGGGAATCGCCCTGTACGCCTTGACGTTGCCAATACCCGTGTAAGTGCATCGCTGTCGGTATCTACGAGAAATGTGTCCTTCGACTTGTCCTCTAGTATCGATCTTTCTTACCTTAGTTCTTTGGCTGCTTCTACCGGAACGGGCATCCGAGTTCCAGTGCAGCGGTGCCCGCTGAGGAACGTATATTTAAAGAATAGGATAGGGCGTACAGTGGAGAGTCTCCTATGCGAGGAAGTGCGAGTGCGGAGTGGGTACCTTGGCTGACTGCGGCTTGTTTAGATCGGCAGTGGACCTGTGGCCGTGACAGAAGAGGCAGTGTGTATTGTCAGCAGCCCGACATGTCCTGTGGTCTCCATCCTGTAATATGGAGCTGGATGGAGCTTCATAAAAAAGCCGATACTGGAACGACTTTACAGCACAATAAGAGACTGTAACGGTGAACAGTTTCTTGGTTCAACTTCACCAATCGGGTTGTGTGGGCTTGAAGTTACGTAGATGTCGTTCGTTAAGGGGTGAAAGCTTTCCCCTACTCTTTCTATTTCCGCCCACTTTCTGTATTCGCGATAAGCACCGACAATATGTCGTTTAGTGTTATTCTTATTGGTAGAATACCTGCAAGCACAGTCAGTCTCTCGATTTTCAGTTGCAGCTGTACAAGAGCAATTAGCTTATTTCTTTTTGGCTTCTCATCTATGTGTTGAAGTATTGTTTTTTACTGACTGTTCTATTCTCTAGTCTTAAGGTTGTCTTGGTAGGTTATTTCTACGTTTGCAGTCCAGCCGAAACACTTCAATCTCTTAATTTAGTACAGCCAAAGCGATTTCATCAAATTTATAAGGGGTCTTACTTATTAGGACATTTTCGGGGATGACTGCCGTTAGTAAACATTTGTAGAAGTAAAATAAATTGAAAATTATCTGTCACCAGACTCATGTATATAGATGTCAGGATCAGTCAGAGTAAATGTAAAGTAAATATGTTTAAAAAAATTTCAACACCAAGGAGTTCTGCGACATAAACGAAATTTGGAAGGTGTGTTTCTACACTTGAAAGATGAAGTCTATACAAATTTCGCAACATTAGCAGGACACTGGCGCTGTTAGCGCTACTATAAGGATAAAAATCACTTTATTCATTAAATAAGTACTGCAACGGTCTTTAACGTAGATACCTTTAAGATTGGACGTGGCGATCTGATTTTAGTCAAGAATACCGTTAACGCAACATAGATATCATTATCAACACGTCACTGAGTTTAGACGTGGTCATATAATAGGATATTCCTTCTGCGATTTTACAGAAAGACTTTGCAGGAATGTAGCCAATGTACGTCATTGCTGATTTACGAGAGAATAGGGTCGTAAGAAGACGAGAACATGGGGCATTACCGAGAGAGAAGTCCATCGTGTTCGGCGTATGGCTTTGGCGCATGGCTCTGCAACCGCAGCAGCAATATGAGCATCACTTGGAACCACAGTGACACAACGCCCTGTTACAAATCGGTTATTTCCGAGCCAGGCGCCCAGTACGGTGCATTCCACCGCCCCCAATTTACAACTTCAGTGGTGTCAAGCGAGAGCACATTGGAGGGCAGGATGGGGGTCTGTCGTGTTTTCTGATGGAAGCTGGTTCTGCCTCCCTGCCTGTGATGGCCATGTGTTGGTTAGGAGGAGGCCAGCTGAGAGCCTCTCAACCCACCTCTCTGTGTGCTAGACACGCTGGACCTACACCTGGTGTTATGGTCTGGAGTGCAACAGCAGGAGCATTCTCTTTGCTATCCCATGCACCCCGACTGCAAATTTGTACGTCAATCTGGGTATTTGACCTGTAATGCTGCCATTCTTTTTTTTTTAAATTTGGTCCCTAGGCTTACGCACTACTTATCTAGCTTTAACTAAGTTACGCTAAGGACAACACACACATTTGAACATTTTTGCATGTTCCTGAAAGATCTTACTGAAGATTACCAAATCGTCATGATAATGAAATGTATTCTCAGATATACTGGATAGCACGTCTGGTTCTGTAGATAACCAGAATGGCACTCAATTATATTCACACAGTGAGTGACCAATGCCGCCTAGGCATGGTTGAACTACAGACATCACTAGCCATGTACCTCCTTCCTGGTGGAATGACTGGAACTGATCGGCTGTTGGACCCCTTCCGTCTAATAGGCGCTGCTCATGCATGGTTGTTTACGTCTTTGGGAGGGTTTAGTGACATCTCTGAACAGTCAAAGGGACTGTGTCTGTGATAAAATATTTAACTTGTCATTGAGGAAATGAAAGAGGTAGCACGCAACATATACAAGAAATGTTAACTAATAATGACGAAGAAATAGGTAGATAAGATCGAAGAAAAGAGTCGCGAGAAATGAGACGTGGTTGGGATTTCACTTTAGACTGCAGGTTCCTTTCCCTCAGTAGGATAACTAGTAAGTTAGGAAGACGCAAGTCGCTGATGAGGCGTCCCACTGAAAGACACGAACCAGGCCATTGAGCCCCATGAAATTATAATAATAATTATTATTATTATCATCTATAAGTTTCTACGGAAATCTCAGAGGTAAGTCCTATTCGCACAAGCCCGGTTATTTATGGGTGGCAATGCGCAGCGTCAACGAACAAGGCAGGTGGAAGAGCTCTTGGAATGAGAGGATATGAGGCGAATGGGCTGGTTTGCTACTTAAATCCCATCGAGCACACATGGGGTTCGTTGGAGAGACGTATATCACCACGCCCAAGCTCTACAAAGATCATCTAGCAGCTGTCAGCCACGCTAACGACCAAGCGAGGTGGCGCAGTGGTTAGACACTGGCCTCGCATTCGGGAGGACGACGGTTCAACCCGTGTCCGGCCATCCCAATTTAGGTTTTACGTGATTTCCCTAAATCGCTCCAGGCAAATGCCGGGATGGTTCCTTTGAAAGGGCACGGCCGACTTCCTTCACCATCCTTCCCTAATCCGATTTGACCGATGACTTCGCTGTCTCGTCTCCTTCCCCAAACAAGCCAACCCAACCCCCACGCTAACGGAGGAATCAAAGGTCCTGACACAAGGTGTATTTTCCAACCTTGGGGCAGCATGTTATCACGTTCCAAACAACGTACGTCCGGACGTGGTGAGCACACACCCTAGTAAGAACCGTGTCCTGCAGTTTTTAATTTGTAGGTAATGATCACGAAACACGGTACCTTTAGTGTAATTATTGTCTTTGACTAAAAGTGGCATTTCTATTCGCCACACTGCGTATTTCTTTAATTTACCTACAGTTACCTTTAAGAGACCTTTGGAGAAAAGAGAACTACTTCCATGAATATCAAGAGCTCAGATGGAAACATAGTTCTAAGCAGAGAAGGGAAAGCAGAAAGG
This sequence comes from Schistocerca cancellata, assembly GCF_023864275.1. Taxonomy (NCBI): domain Eukaryota; kingdom Metazoa; phylum Arthropoda; class Insecta; order Orthoptera; family Acrididae; genus Schistocerca; species Schistocerca cancellata. The sequence goes on along the minus strand of NC_064632.1, from coordinate 461,998,928 downwards.
TGGAAGGAGTATACAGGGCGATGTACTGGAGGACAATATTATGTAAATGGAAGAGGATGTAGAAAAGATGAAATGGCAGACATGATACTGCGTGAAGAGTTTGACAGTGCACTGAAAGTCGAAACAGGGCCCCGGGAGTAGACAACATTCCATTAGAACTACTGACAGCCTTGGGAGAGCTAGCCCCGACAAAACTCTAGCATCTGGTGAGCAAGATGTATGAGACAGGCGAAATACCCTGAGACATCAAGAAGAATATAATAATTCCAGTCCCAAAGAAAGCAGGTGTTGACAGATGTGAAAATTACCGAACTATCAGTTTAATAAGTCACGGCTGCAAAATACTAACACGAATTCTTTACAGACGAGTCGAAAAACTGTTAGAAGCCGACCTTGGGGAAGATCCGTTTGGATTTCGTAGAAATATCGGAACACGTGAGGCAATAATGACCCTACGACTTATCTTAGAAAATTAGATTAAGGAAGAGCAAACCTACGTTTCTAGCATTTGTAGACTTAGAGAAAGCTTTTGACAATGTTGACGGGAATACTCTCCTTCAAATTCTGAAGGTGGCAGGGATAAATACAGGGAGCGATAGGCCATTTACAATTTGTACAGAAACCAGGTGGCAGTTATAAGAGTCGGGGGACATGAAAGGGAAGCAGTGGTTGGCAAGGGAGTGAGACAGGGTTCTGTCCTCTCCCCGATGTTATTCAATCTTTATATTGAGCAAGCAGTAAAGGAAACAAAAAAATTCGGAGCAGAAATAAAAACTTTAAGGGTGATGCTGAGGGAATTAGATTAGGAAATGAGACACTCGAAGTAGTAAAGGAGTTTTTCTATTTGGGGAGCAAAATAACTGATGATGGTCGAAGTAAAGAGGATATAAAATGTAGACTGGCAATGCCAAGGAAAGCGTTTCTGAAGAAGAGAAATTTGTAAACATCGAGTATAGATTTAAGTGTCAGGAAATCGTTTCCAAAAGTATTTGTATGGAGTGTAGCCATGTGTGCAAGTGAAACATGGACAATAGATAGTTTGGACAAGAAGAGAGTAGAAGCTTTGGAAATGTTGTGAAGATTACATGGGTAGCTCACATTACTAATGAGGAGGTATTGAATAGAATTGGGGAGAAGAAATGTTTGTGGCACAACTTGACTAGAAGAAGGAATCGATTGGTAGGACCTGTTCTGAGGCATCAAGGGATCACCAATTTAGTATTGGAGGGCAGCGTGGAGGATAAAAATCGTAGAGGGAGACCAAGAGATGAATGCACTAAGCAGATAGGATGTAGGCTGCAGTAGGTACTGGGAGATGAAGAAGCTTGTGCAGGCTAGAGTAGCATGGAGAGCTGCATCAAACCAGTCTCAGGACTGCAGACCAATATAACAACAACAGTTACTTTACCGTATCGTACTCTACTGTGCAGTACTTGGCAGTGAAATATCATACATAAATTAATCTCGTCCTTAAGTTTGACACATCAGTCTACATAGTGCAAAGCAAACGCCAAATTGGAAAAAAAGTGTCTATTAGCTTCGGTGTTGCCAGGGACAATCCATTGCAGTGAGTCGGGAACTTTGCAGGTATGCCACTGAATACTGTACTTCAGATTTACCTGCAGCGGAAAACATTCTTACTGCAGAATCGGGACTGAAACACCTTAAAGGCGTCCTGTGAGTGGCATCACGTTTCTTCATAGTTTCGGTTAATAATTCCTTGAACTGGAAGTAGCAGTCGCTGCATTGCGTCAATGTATGTTCTTCCCTGACCCGTGTCGAAATAATTTCTATGGAATGAAATGTCCCACTGGTATTTGGAACCGAGCAAGGTGGCGCACCGGTTAGCACACTGGACTCCCAATGGGGAGGACGACGGTTGAAATTCGTGTCCGACAATCCTGATTTAGGCTTTCCGTGATTTCCCTAAATCGCTTCAGGCAAATGGCGGGATAACTCCTTTGAAAGGGCACAGCCATCCTTCCCTAATCCGGTGGGACCGATGACCTCAACCTCGCTGTTTGGTCCCCTCCCCCGAAACAACCAACCAGCCAACAGGTATCTGGGACTGGCATAATGACCCGTGTGTGTGTTCGGATGGACTCCACCACTGGTTTTATTTCTTTTGTATCGTTCCATTGCTAAGGACTTCCTGTGGTCTCTCTAGAGGACAGTATTGCAGCTCCTTTAAGGAAGGCTCTCTATTGACACTTGTCTTGCTGCTGTTTCACACGCTAAGAGAGCTCACTCGCCGAGTACGTTATCAGGTACATGTAAATGACTCCCACTCGTTCCTTTCCATAGAATTCCCGATTATGCCTATCAAATATACACCCATAGTTTCTTATTGGGAACTTCTAACATTTGTTGTTTTAGTCTTGTGTTAACAGTAGCACAAGAACATTTCGTAATGCAAGTTTCTTTAGTGACCTGGTGTCCATCTTCTGACTCATCAAACACGCACCTCATAGAACTCCGCCATTGTCAAGAGGCAATGCCGGAGTCTTTTAAATAAAGTGTAACATATCAGCATTATTTGTGCTCGGGTAGGAACATTTTATCGCAGGTCTCCTTTTCCATGCCGCAGCAGGATATGTAACTCATATGAAAAGATATTTATATAGATTACATACGTCAATCTGAAATACGTGCAAAAAATTGCGTGTTCTTAATTACTACACCATGGGGTACCCATATGATAACGGAGACACTTTACAGAGAATTTATCAGTGCGACGTCGCTTTATAAACTATGTTTTCCCCTCACGCAGGATTTTACGGTCGCCTACAGACAGTGTTATAATAATCTCTGTATTTTGGAAATAGATAAAGAAGTCAAGAATACTTTCAAGGTTGTTCGAGACTGGCAAATGGAAAATAAAGGATAGAAATTGACTCCGTGTTTAGACCCAGAGGATCACGCTATGTCAGCTTCTGCTATACGGCGTTAACCGGATGCAATTCGGAGGTTATGGCAGCATCACATTGCTTTCTTGACCACTATTTGCTTTTGGGATCTTGTACCCGCTATTTGTCATTCAAGAAACTGCTCAGTTGCCTTCACGAGTTTTAGTGGGTCCCGTTACAGTTCCCCTGTCAAGAGAAAGCGCTGGCAGTATCCACAAATTAACCCGGGTTGTTTGCACAGCAGTCAGACACATTGACCACTCTGCTGTGAAGACGGACTTTAAATACTATAAATTCCACGTAGCCACCAGTGATGCTTCACGAAACTGTTGATATCGCTAACTTACTCCGACAAGATGCGGTTTTTATAGTAGCATACCCATTGCCTTTAATATCAGCTCTGTCGAAGTCAAATTAGAATCTCATTCATATTGCTGCAGGCCTGGAATAGACTAATGAATAAGCACTTCCGATTTAAAGTAAACCAAACATGCGAAAGTAATGAGAAGTAGCAGAAATGTGATTGGTGATAAAATTCACGTCAGAATTCTGCTACCTTGGAAGCACACTAACACAAGATAGAAGAACCAAAGAACACACAAGAAACAGGACAGCACAGGCAAAGAGGGCGTTCTTGGCCAAAAGGAGTCTACCATTGTCAATAGATTTTGAAAATTAGGTGAAATGATAAGAGGCGAGTAGGTTCTACATCTACATTTATATACATACTCCGAATGGCACAGTATTGCGCGTGGTCGAAGGTACCTAATACCACTCCTTGTCGTTTCATTTCCCGTTCCAGTCACAAACAGAGGGAGCGGAAAAAGACACGACTCCGTACGACCTATAATTTCTCTCCTTTTGTTTTCGTGGTTCTTAAGCTAAATGTACGTCAGCGGCAGTAGAATTTTTTTGCAGTCAGTTGAAAACCGGTCCTCTAAATTTTCTCAGCAGTGTACTCGAAACTAATGTTGCCTTCACTCCAGGGATCCCCGTTTGAGTTCACGAAGCATCCCCGTAATAGTTGCGCGTTCTCTGCATAATTGGAGAGGGCAGAAACATGTGGGAAAAAATAAACAAGAAGAAGGAACAGTATGGCAGGGCATAGTGTTAAGATATTGGGGAATATCTTCAATGGTACTAGAGACTGTGCAGTAATTGAGCAGTATGGGGTTGTAGCGTATGGGGTTGTAGCGTTTTCACTGTCTTGTGATTTCGACGCCAAATGGTGCTACCAGCTACTAGTTGATATCTAATTGCGCAGCGACGAGCTGCCTCATCTAAGATGTTGTCCAGGTTACCAATTAAAACCACCCGCATTACCCCCAACCATCATACAAGGCGTGTGAGGAAAGTAATGAGACTCTTTTTTTATCTACTAAAGCATTTATTTGTTTCCTGTAAGAACATTGTTCCCTTCAAAGTAGCTCCCTTAGGTAACTACACAACCGCGAATTCGTTGTTCGTCTTCTTGGTAGCAGCGCTGAAAAGCTTTAACTGGTAGGGAATTTAACACGTCCGTCTCATTTTTTTGAATGTTGTCCAGATACTCACAATGACGTTCTTCTAAAACGTTTTCCAATTTCGGTAAAAGAAAAAAATCATAAGGACATAGGGCAATGGAATGTCTTTTGAGGTCAGGTTGACAGTTTGTCCTAGAGGAACAAATTCTTTATGCACGAAACCACTACTGTCACAAAAAAGCGTTGTTTTGACCTTTTATTTGCCAATCCGAAGTGTTTTCGGACGAGGAGATGCCTCAGTGTGACACTCCTCACTTCACCAATTTGTCTCAAGATCGTACTCAGAAATCCGGGATTCGTCGCTTGTGATCTCATGACTGACTATTTGTGGTCACTGGCAATCCGCGCAAGGTGATAAATGCACACGTTTCTTTGATTGACCTTCCGCTCAGCACAAACCTTTTGAAACGCCCTGCTTAACCCGCAGGACAGGACAGAAAGAATAAATTGTGGAAAGGGGCCGAAATAAGGGGCTGTCAGTTACACTCGAACACACAGCTTTATTATTTGATCACACATTACAAGTGTACAAATTTTTTTTTTAATACACAGCTTTAATCTTTGGGACTTTATTACCGGCTGAAAGCCACTTTCATTTAAAAAGAGCTGAAGGCCAATAACTTAAAACGGAAGCATAATCTGAAATTTAAAAGGCCAGCCTTATCTTAAAACAGTTCTTTGTTAGGCTGAAGTAAACAAATTAAATCCAAATCGGCTGAAGGCCGAAGAACACTTAAAACTCCAAAACATTTTTTTAAATACCAAAGTCCTTACGTGAAACAGTTCTCTAATTTAGACTGAAGGCCTTAAGAACAAGAAACTAAAACTCAAACTGGCTGAAGGCCTAAGACTTAAAAATTCAATAGGTTGAAGTAAACGAATTCAAATCGGCTGAAGGCTGAAAACTTAAAAATTCAAAAATTTTTTTAAATGCCAAAGAGCAGTACTTTAAATTAGGCTGAAGCCCTTTACAGTAAAACAACTCTAATTTAAAACACAAAACCGGCTAGAAGCCATACAAGTACGAACAGAGAGAACAAGTTTAAAAAAATAACGCAGTACACACCAGTGCGTCTAGAAATTCGAGGATCGGCATATAATTCAAACACTAACGTTCACTCAGGTGAGACAGGCAGTCAGCCCAACCATCCTCAACCCGACGGCAACCCAAACGACAGACCGTCAACAGACCAATGTTCAACGTAGTTTCCGCTCCACACTTGCACCAAGGTTCCACTCCGCACTCCCAACAAAATTCCAATGATGTTGACAGCAGAGACTGTAGAACCAAAAGAACGCATCACAGGCGACTCATAAGGGATGGAGGACCCGAAAACCCACGTCGTTTAAGCAAACGACCGATTGACTCAGAAGCAGTACGCCGACAACACTTAAACTTGTCAGTGAAAATCACATAAACTAGAGACGGCCCCACGAACATCTGCACGAGGACTAGACGAAGCTCACGGCAGTGACTGTGCAATAACGAGGACGAGCTTCGAGTCGGCGCACACAGCCAACCCATAAGCAATCGCCGGCCAAATACAAGTCGTCTAACAAGACGACCGACCGACTGTCAACCAAAGTCGTCCCCACTCAAACATGTGTAATCGGCAAGTAATAGCTTATCCGCACCTTCCTGACGCTTCATGCCCCACTGGTGCTACGTCGCATCTGCACCAACCGACCAATTGCTACACATCATCACGGAAACAGCACTAAAATACTGGGCAGTCCACATCAGAAGCTATACACAATATCACAAACACTTGGACGAAGAACGCGACCAATGGTAAAAGCAGTGTCTATACAGTGACGAGGACGAACCACGAGTTGAGACAGACACATCGCCAACCCATAAACAATCGGCGACTCCTGCTGCGTCCCAACTGTCCGACTGCCAGGTCCGAACTCCACTCCTGGCACGTTGCAACTCACTGCCAGATACGAACTAACTCCGAACACGCGACAACCGGCAAGTCATAGCAGTCCAGAAAAGATAATACAGGAGGGCTTATATCTATAAGCGCTGCTGCTGCCGCTCAGAGGCAGACAAAGCAGCAGCTCTGTGACACAAGTAATTGAAAATAACATAACGAGGTGGCAGTACGGTAAAAACAGGATGTTAAATAAAAGATGGCACGGACACGTGCCACGCACAGCTCACCTTTCACATGTGCAAATCTGATAAACGACGAAAGTGTTTATTTAACAAGTCACCTATCAATCTTATTGTTACATGACGATCTGATCTCAGAAGTGCATGCATACGTATGACATTTTCGTCGGTTCTTGAAGTTGGTCTCACTGAGCGATGTTCATCTTTCCGTGTTCTCGGGGTTACCAAGTGGTTTATAGCAGCGAAAAACTTGTTCTCTTGATACGGAATGTTTCCCATAGGCCTGTTTCAAATTTTCAAAGGTCACACTCGCGTGTTCCCCAAGTTGATTCCATAACGTTGCTTTAAAATCGGTTGCTACATTTTCTTAACACACAACAAAAACGCACCTTCACTTATGGCGCCGTCAGAAATCCCATGATGGCTGGAACTCTGACTGAGCATCTGTAAGGGGTGAACACATTGGATTACAACAAGTAGAGCCGGCCGGAGTGGCCGAGCGGTTCTAGGCGCTTCATCTGGATCCGCGCGACCGCTACGATCGCAGGTTCGAATCCTGCCTTGGGCATGGATGTGTGTGATGTCCTTAGGTTAGTTAGGTTTAAGTAGTTCTAAGTTCTAGGGGACTGATGACCTCAGAAGTTAAGTCCCATAGTGCTCAGAGCCATTTCAACCATTTTTGATCAACAAGTAGAATAACACAGCGTTGCCAGATTTCTCAAAAAAAAAAAAATGGTTCAAATGGCTCTGAGACTATGGGACTTAACATCTATGGTCATCAGTCCCCTAGAACTTAGAACTACTTAAACCTAACTTACCTAAGGACATCACACAACACCCAGTCATCACGAGGCAGAGAAAATTCCTGACCCCGCCGGGAATCGAACCCGGGAACGCTACCGCACGACCACGAGCTGCGGACCCAGATTTCTCACGGTGTTGCCAATCTCATTATTTTTCACATACATCTCGTCAAAGTACCCCACTGAATCTGAATGTACAGGGTGATTTTTTGCACCGTCCACAAACTGGGGAGTCATCGATGAGAGGATACGGAACAAGAAATGTCTAATGAACTTATGTCCGGAAATGCATGGTCTCCGTGCTAGAGACCATTTATTCTTTCATATTCTGGTATAAGACTGCAGTATAATACCCGATATACCATGCAGCCGCTATTAAAGTATGCGTGGTTTCCTCGTTGAAGGTGGTATGGTGACAGCGAATCATCAGGATCGGTGCAGCTGTAATGTGTGAGCCGGCGACCGTATTTTCGGATTGGTCTTCCTTCCACGTCGCCTAACAGATAGGAACTATCGGTGTTGCTTGTGGGTGACTTTGCCTCCCCTGCTGGAAGAACGGCCATTGATGATTCGAAGGGTTATGTGGCTGCTACATGATGGCGCTCCAGCCCGCTTCGCCGTTAACGTCGGGACGCGTCTCGATCTTGTCTTCCCTAGTGGATGGCTCGGACGAGAGGGTCCAGTTGCATGGCCCGCTCGTTCACCGAATGTCAACCCGTGCGATTTCTAGTCATGAGGCCATCTCAAAACAGTCGTGTAGGCAGAGACCATTCCATATGTAGAGTCACTGGAGCAGCGTATTTATGCTGCCATTGACACTGTTCGTTTGTAGCCTGGCCGATGTAAAAGTGTGAGACAGAGAACATATTACAGAGGGCACACGCATGCGTTGAGGGACATGGAAACCATTTTCAATACACAAAGTAACTGTGGCTGCGCGTTACAGCGCGTATTAGACTCTGTAAAAACGTATGATTGAATAAATGGTCTTTAACATGGAAACCGTGCATTTGCGGACAAAGTTCATCAGACATTTTTTGTTGCATATCCCCTCGTCGATCAGTCCCTAGACTTTGTACACGATGGAAAAAACAACACTGTAAATCTTCCAGAATGAGATTTTCACTCTGCAGCGGAGTGTGCGCTGATATGAAACTTCCTGGCAGATTAAAACTGTGTGCCGCACCGAGACTCGAACTCGGGACCTTCACCTTTCGCGGGTAAGTGCTCTGCCAACTGAGCTACCCAAGCACGACTCACGCCCTATCCTCACAGCTTTAATTCCGCCAGTACCTCGTCTCCTTCCTTCCAAACTTCGCAGAAGCTCTCCTGCATACCTAGCAGAACTAGTACTCCTGGAAGGTATGCAGGAGAGCTTCTGCGAAGTTTGGAAGGTAGGAGACGAGGTACTGGCGGGAATTAAAGCAGTGAGGACGGGGCGTGAGTCGTGCTTGGGTAGCTCACTTGACTCGCGAAAGGCAAAGGTCCCCAGTTCGAGTCTCGATCGGCACACAGTTTTAATCTGCCAGGAAGTTTCACTGTATATCTTGTTTGGTCTTCGTCTAGGAATGTGTTACTACCTTGAAGGCAACTGCGCTAGAATCTGGTTATGATACCATTGAACAGAACCAGATTTTATTGGGACCCGAGCGTCCCCTTCGCTTGTAGGTGCTCCCAGAGGCCGGAGGGACACCCCAGCGGCACACAGTGCGGATGTGGCAACGCGGCGAAGCGCCGTGCGACCGCGACCGTCGGCCTCAACCCCCGGCGCGGCGTCCATCGGCGGCTGCCCGCTCTCGTTATCCGCGCACATCGCGGTAGCGACAATATTAGAGATTAAAATATCGATAGCGCGCCCAGTGACAGACTAATGGCGGCCCGCCGCCGTAAAGTGCCCTCTAATAAGCCGGCGCGCGACCGCCTGGGCGGCGGCGGCAGCCGCGGGCAGCTAATGGTGGGCAGCGCCGCGCCTACCAGCGCCCGACTGGCCTTCCAGTCGGCCGAGCCACACTCACAGGCGCCGGCCGCCGGGAATTCAATTTGCTGCTCCCGGTGTCCCCGATGCTCACGACCGGCGCGGTCACAGGCTCGCACTTCCGCGAAAATATGCCATCGAAGTGTCATTACACCAGAAACGGGACGCTAGGAATACAGGTCTAAGTTGGGTTGGGTTGTTTTGGGGAAGGAGACCAGACAGCGAGGTCATCGGTCTCATCGGATTAGGGAAGGATGGTGTGGTGTCAACGCCAGACACCACACTTGCTAGGTGGTAGCCTTTAAATCGGCCGCGGTCCGTTAGTATACATCGGACCCGCGTGTCGTCACTATCAGTGACTGCAGACCGAGCGCCGCCACACGGCAGGTCTAGAGACACTTCCTAGCACTCGCCCCAGTTGTACAACCGAATTTCCTAGCGATGGTTCACTGATAAAATACGCTCTCATTTGCCGAGACGATAGTTAGCATAGCCTTCAGCTACGTCATTTGCTACGACCTAGCAAGGCGCCATTTCCAGTTACTATTGATGCTGTAAAACATGTACCGTCAAGAGCGATGTTCACCATTTATGGATTAAAGTTAAGTATTCCACAGCTACGTCCTTTTTTGCTAGTCTAATTTCCTAGACCTGTTCCAGACCTCACGCCAGCCTGCGTGAGCTAAAACGCGTGCCTTTCGGCTTCCTCTCAAAACCGGGTTGCCTCTCTTGCCAATCCACAACAGATGGGAAGGAAGTCGGCCGTCCCCTTTCAAACGAACCATCCCGGCATTTGCCTGGAGCGATTTAGGGAAATCACGGAAAACCTGAATCAGGATAGCCGAACACGGGATTGAATCGTCGTCCTCCCGAATGCGAGTCCAGTGTCTAATCACTGCGCCACCCCGCTCGGTCAGGACCAAGTGATGCAGACACTGGACTCGCAGTTGAGAGCCGTGGGGTTCATGTTCCCGCCTAGCAGTCGTGATTTACTTTGACCGTGATCTCCTGATACCACTTAAAGCAGTTGCTGAAACGTCCATTTTCGTCTCCATCCTGGAACGATCCGAAATTAGATCGTTGCTCTGGTGATAGTGTTGACTGGAAGTAAGGTAATGGTTCAAATGGCTCTGAGCACTATGGGACTCAACATCTTAGGTCATAAGTCCCCTAGAACTTAGAACTACTTAAACTTAACTAACCTAAGAACATCACACACACCCATGCCCGAGGCAGGATTCTAACCTGCGACCGTAGCAGTTCCGGACTGCAGCGCCAGAACCGCTAGACCACCGCGGCCGGCGAAGTAAGGTAAAAAATGGTTCAAATGGCTCGGAGCACTATGGTACGTAACATCTGAGGTCATCAGTCCCCTAGAGCTTAGAACTACTTAAACCTAACCTAAGTAAATCACACACATCCATACCCGAGGCAGGATTCGAACCTGCGACCCCAGGGGTCGCGCGGTTCCAGACTGAAGGACCTAGAACCGCTCGGTCACTGCGGCCGGCGGAAGTAAGGAGTCTCAACCTTTCATCTTCCGAATCTTCTGCTCAGAAAATAATTTTGATCATCTGGAAATCCACAGTCGATTTTCGTTAATCTTGTTTTCGTTCTTTTTCCCAACTCTACACAGTGTCGGCATGGTTATTATTGGATTGGCTTCATTAATTTAAGGGGTAGTCGGATACCTTTCCTCTTGCGACCCCGTTACCTCCCAACCCCTCACCTCCCTGCGTGAGGAGTAATACGTGTATGCTAAATTATCTGCATGTAGTGTTACCCATTTGAATGTGGGTGAACGATTTTTGTAATAGCTGCGCTGGGTAGCCGCGTTGTCTGGGGCGCCTTGTCACGGTTCGCGCGCCTCCCCCCCCCCTCCCCCTTTCCCTGTTGGAAGTTCGAGTCCTCCCTCGGGCAAGGGTGTGTGAGTTGTCCTTAGCCTTAGCGTAAGTTAGCTTAAGTTACATTACGTAGTGTGAAAACTTAGGGACTGATGACCTCAGGAGTTTGGTGCCATAGGATCTTACGACAAATTTCCAAAATTTTTCGTAGTATTCGCTAACCTTGTAACTGAGGCAGGAAAATAACCTGAAACCACATACAGGTTTGCCAACAAACTGGCTCTCCTCGTTAATCCGCCAGAAACATTCTATCTGGGGCTGATGAACCTGTTCTGATCCCAATACGACGCTCTAACATGTGCGTCTCTCCACGCGGGTAGCTGATTCTCGTTAATATTAACAAGAAACAACCACAGCTGCATTGGTACGCATTTATTATGTCGCGAACAGTTTCGGTCGGCAGAACATCAGCTTAACTGCTGCTGAACACAAACAAAGAATGGGAAAAGTCACACTAACTTACATCTATAAATGATATACGATGTTTCGGCGTACAATAATTAATGCCATATAGCTTTCTTTCTGAAAACAGATTAATTTCATTCAGTATTGCAATACGCCGTATTATTCTCGAATCTGTTCTCGACCAAAACCCTATTTTTCGACATAATCTACGTTCAATGCTACGACCTTATGGCACATTACTGGTATGTCAACATTGCACCATTTTACTGGTCGACGTCGGAGCTATCGTCTTACCGCATCAGTAACCTCCCCACTTCTGCTGAAGTGCATTCTCCATTGGGGTAGACACATGGGAGCTCTTCATGGTCTTCTGTTAGATGACGAGCAACCCAGCAGGCACACAACTCTGAGTACCCCATCTCTTGGACGAATGTGTCCGTATTACCAACAGACACCCACTCGTGCAGTGAGGTGTTTCATTGTGATCCACCTAGAAGGAGCGTGTCTGCGCGTTCCAACATTACAGGAGTCACAGCTGGCACGTGAGAGATCGGACAGGTCTGCGCGACCTTGTTGCGATGATGGCAGACGAGTCACCCAATGACTCACCGTTCTTTTGTTCACTGCCAGGTCTCCGTAGACATTATGAAAGCGCCTATCAATATCGCGATGCTTTGGTCTTCTGCCAAAAGAAACTCAATAACAGCTCTCTGTTTGGAACGAACCTCCGTTATAGACGCCATTTCACACACTGTATATAGCAACGCCACCTATCAGAAGGTCATGAAACTACAGGGGCTGAAGCTGGAACATTCCACGAAGTCCCACAACAAATCTCGAATTTTTCCAACCAAAACTGGTCGAGAAAAAACTTGTTGCATCACCTATTGAACGCCCCTCGTACAACCCATACTGCCGACAATGTTCACAAGAAACCACCACAGTGACATTGTTACGACTTAGGATACCTTGTTGTGTTATGTCACATTAAAGGCGAATTCTGTAACACGACGATCATATAAACACCCCATCGACCGCAAAGCAGAAGCAAAGAGCAGTGGACACGGCTGTGCACACCAGACTATTCAAAGGGGTTTTCCCTGCTTAGAAAGTAGTGCATAATACCTCAAAAGAAACAAGAATTTAATCTGTAAGCTCACTTAATATTCGTGGACTTTTTTTTCCACTAGCTGCTTATATTTTATGACCCACCGTCTAATTTCTTATGGTGGGTCGTATGTTGCCACTTAGCCGCTGTGACTGGGTCCGGGGTCCGATGTGACTGAAAGTGACACCACCCCGGCTCCCGTCCCCACTCACACCGTTGCCCGTGTCCCGCCACGTGGAGGTGGGCTCTATTTGTTTAGATCCATTTGATATCTTTTTTTGTGCAGCATTAGAAAAACTTATAACTAATACAAAATCAAGTAAGATATTAATAAACAAAACGAAATTAAATATTTAGAAAGAAGGAAGGGAGAGAACTGAATAGAGGAGGGATAGATATAATGTTGCCCGTCACCTGGTTGTGGGCGGCGGCCCGGGTCTTGGAATGACCCTCAAGACGCTGGCCGTCGCTCACCATGCCTTTAACATCTACCATCCTAAAAACTAACTTAACTAGAAGAGATTAGAGTACGTTAAAGCTAGAAACTAAGACTAAGACCTCCATGTCCAGCCTGCTAAACTATTTACGATATACAGTAGAGAGGTAACTGATTTTGTGCTTGGCTCAAAGTTGCTAATGAAAGGGTACTTGTGGTAAAAGTAATAAGGTAATGACGCTAACGGTTTGTGTTGAGCCAACAAGGCTCCTAGTATTCGTGGACTACGAAAAAACATTTGAAAGGATTCACAGATACGAGGGTGAGTCAAATGAAAGCCTTAAATTTGTAATAACAAATCGAAATTTGGCGCCGTTATCCTGTAAGTTGGTAAGCGTGCTACAAACAGCGTGCGGAATGGCCTGTAGGTGGCAGCATAGTGCAGATGCACACATACCGTCGCAGTGCGACTTGCACCAGGGAAGAACAGCGTTCTGTTATCCTGTTTTTGCGTAGTGAAGGTGTGAAACCTATTGAAATTCATCGACGAATGAAGGTTCAGTACGGTGATGCATGTTTGTCACAGCAGCAAGTCTACGAATGGTGTAGGAAGTTCGCAAATGGTGTGACTTCAGTGGAAGATGCGCCTCGTTCAGGTCAGGCACAACGAGTTGTGACTCCACAGAACATTGTGGCAGTTGAAACTATAGTGAAGGAAAACCGCCGAGTGACACTGAATGACACTGCAGCATGTTTACAGATTAGTCATGGGTCAGCACACCACATTGTGCATGATGTGCTCCAGTCTCACAAAGTGTCTGCAAGATGGACCGCGGCAGCTGACTCCTGAAATGAGAAAACGACGTGTTGATCCTTGTGAAGAACTTTTTCGGCGCTTTGAACGAGAAGGTGATGGCTTCCTTTCAAGAATCGTTACTGGTGACGAAACCTGGGTTCACGTCTACCAACCGGAAACGAAGAGAGCGAGCAAGGAATGGCACCGCTATTCATCACCAAAACCAAAGAAGTTTCGAACAGAACCATCCGCAGAAAAGGTTATGCTGACTCTCTTGTGGGATGAAAAAGGCGTAATTTTGGAGCATTACATGTCTAGAGGGACCACTGTCACCAGTGCATCGTACACAGATCTCCTAAAAAACCATCTGAGCGCTGCAATCAATCAAAGCGACGTGGATTCCTGTCAGCAGGTGTCCTTTTGCTACATGACAATGCAAGGCCCCACACTGCCCGTACAACAGCTGCAACAATCACAGACCTGAATTTTGAGTGTCTTCCTCATCCACCATACTCACCAGACCTTGCCCCAAACGATTTACATATGTTTGGACCACTCAAAGACACAATGGGAAGAAAGAAGTTCAGTTCTGATGAAGAGGTACGCCACGTGGTGCGTGAGTGGTTGCGCGGACTACCAAAAGGATTGTTTTCTAAAGGAATTTATGCACTTTAAAAGCGCTGGAGGACTTCCATTGAACGTGGGTGAGATTATGTTGAAAAGTGATACGGTTTTGTACCACTTCTGCACAATAAATAATATTTTAAAAATATTTAAGGTTTTCGTTTGACTCACCCTAGTATAAGCTATGGGCAGTAATGGAAAAATACAGCGAAAATAAATTACAAATGACACTACAAATACTAAATGAAATAAGATCAAGCTCAAGTCGGACTATGTATATCAATAAAACTAAAACCATGGATTTTTTTAGGCATCTACCCAGCACGAAAAAAATAGACCACAATAATAAACAGATAAAACAGTTGGCCCATTTCCTGTATTTACGTTGTGATTGGTCGTATGAACAATATATAAATACACAGAAAAAAATTACCGTGTTGACTAGAAAGTAAGCCGCAATTTTTATCCAGCTTTCGACCTCGAAAAGTTAGGATGCGATTTTTATATCCGGTACCTTGCCTTTTTACAAAAAGTTTCTGTACAAAAATTAAGCTCATTAGCAACAATACACATAACGTCTATTACTGAAACTTGCGCCAGTGCGTTTTATTACCCAACAATGTAAACTTTCACCAGTGTTTTACAGGCGCTAATACTCGTATTGTGTAGGTCTACCACTGTTGTTTCATTAGCTTATAATACAGCCATCAGTTGGATACTGGTAAGAAAGCCTAATTTATGCCGATATGAACGACCATTTAGAGAAAGTATCACCAAGCAAAGCTTCAAACTTGAAGCTGTGAGTTATACCAAAACCATAACTGAGAGTTCGGAAGGAGCTATGGAGTGGAAGAATCTAACGTAAGAGGTTGAACTGCTTCTAAGGAAAAATGGAAGAATGCTGTTTCAACGAAAAAAAATCGTTCAGGGGACCGAAATATAAGTATCAAGAAATTCTTTCTTATGTGCAAGATAAGAGGATAGATGGGATTCCTATTGCAGGAGGAATTATGCACATGAAGGCTCTGGAAATCTCAAGTCTTAAATGTGCCACAACGAGAGTTTCGTACGAATATTGGTTGGCGCGTAGGTTTATACGGAGAATGTCCTTGCTCTCATTCGAAGTACTACATTAAAACAGAGAATGCCAGCAGAGTTCGAGGAGAAGCGGGTCAGCTTCCAGCGTTACGTCATCCAGTTGCTAAAGTGTCACTCATACCAGTTTCATCAGACTGGCAATGCTTAGGAAACGCCAGTAATTCTTGACAGTGCGAGCAGTACGAGACGAGACATGAAAATGGCGAAAAGTATCTCATTAAGAGAGACCATAATTATAAAAACAGAATAACTGTTAGCTATTACACCCGAGTGGGGAAAGTTACCCCCCTATGTCATTCTAAAGAGAAAAACCATGCTCAAAGATAATTTTCCTATGAGCTTAGTGATTCACTTCGGAGAATAAAGCTGGATGACAACGGAACTAATAGTTGACTCGTTGTCTACTGCTTAGAACCGCAGACCTGGAGCGCTGTTGCTAAAAGAGCCATGCTAGTTTTTGATGCTTCTAAGGGGCATCTCACTGCTGAAGTAAAAGATAAATTTGCTGGACAAAAAACAGATATTATTGCAGTACCCGGAGGAATAACTTGAAAACTACAGGCTCTAGATGTGACCATAAACAAACGGGTCAAGGACAACCTCCGAAAAATGTATTGAGATTGGCTCCTGGAAGGAGACCATGTCCTTATACCGTCTGGTGAGGTTAAGGAGACACCAGCGATCCTTTTGTGTAACAGACTCTTGTGTCATGGTTCTCAGTGTCATCAGAGCCCATCATCAAAGGATTCCAGAAATGCTGCATACCGAATGCGCTGGCTGTCAGTGAGGCTGACGCACTGTGGTAGGTGAACAAAGAAAATGGAAGGAGTGAGAGTGACAAAGTGAGTACCAGTACTGATGGTGGTGACAGTAAATAAGACAAACTATGTTGCCAATGTGCTGTAAAAAAATGTGACAACAAATATTTATGGTACTTATCTACATTTTAAATTCCAGTACAGTTAAATTTTTGGTAATTCTTCTCCTGTCAGTCAGTGTGCGGCTTATCTTCGTGCAATTTTTTTTTATTTCCTCCTCAAAATTTTAGGGTGAAACTTATTTGCCATGATGGGATATTTTCGGAACAATACGGTAATACTTGCCACTGTGTATGTGGCACAATAAAGAGAACATTTAAGGGGAAAACAAGCAAAGAAACTCAAGTGAGAGTTTTGTAAAGCCATCGCATTCCCCACATTACATAGGGCAGAAAATTAGAGACTGAGAAATAATGCCGACTAGAAGCATCAGAAATGAAATTTCTCAGGTCTGTGAAAGGCTGCGCTATGGACGACTAAAACAGAAACGAAATGTAAGTTATCGATCGTATTCGTTCAAAAAGTACGCCAGAGCCAGCTACAGGTGGACGAGAGTAAGCGTTGCAGAGCAAAATACAGCCGACTGACTTTGCAAAGCAGAGCCAACTGGGTGCGATATAGCAACAGCTCACACTGCAGTACGCTAGTTGAAGGATGGAAGCCTTTCCTCAGTTGCCATGACGGAAGAGTTTAGAGTACATGCCTTGAGCCCCAACCGAACATAGTGTGGAGTGCATAAGTACTCAACCATTCATATACTACATCATTCTCGTCTCGGTGTTACAGCCTACACCACGAGCCTGCGACGCCCAGAGCGACAAGCCGGAATGCAATACGGGGTCCCCTGTTTGCCCATGAGACAGTGTAGCTTGCCCTGTTCATGAGGGAGCCGCCCGCTGCCTGGGGGAAGTTCACGGCCATCGTCAGTTGCGCTGCTGCGATGTATGATCGTTACAGCCAGACATGTTGCTGACAGTAGCATTCGAGTGATGCCATGTTCGGCTCCGCTATTTGCGCTGTCACCAATGCTGGACGTCTATTATTTCGTATGAGAGACAACTGGACACCTCTGCCAAGTTTTTCCTGATGTACTACAGAAGACGGCTGGAATAAAGAAATTAATCGAACAAATCTACTGCCCCCTAATATCTCATTTCACTCTACATGAATGACCATCTAAGGCTCATTTAACACTGGTGTCAAAAAACTGATGTCGCCTTCTTAGGGAAATGTCTAAGCCCACAGCCTACAGTAGGATGTCAGTGAGTCAAAAAAGAAAAAACGGAGAGAGATTCTATGTTGGACATGTAGAAGTAGTCTTAAATTGCGTAACCTTTTGGGTCACTCTGCGCCATGTATCAAATCAGTTCCAGTAAAATGTTATACATGTAGTCGATGGGGGCGTATGGCTAGGAAATCCTGGGAGTCGAGTTGGCTTGTGATTAGACGTAAAAATTAAGTTAATGTGTTTTATGTTCTTATCTTGTGGATGTAAGTTCTTAAAATGAGTGTTGTCAAGGACAAAGCTTTGACAGAACCAGTGACACAAGGTGTGTCAGAACTGGAAGCAATTTTCACATTTTTAGAAGAGGTAGCACAATTAACAGTGGATATACGGGATTGCATGTGTTGGTGGAGTTGTAGTTGTCACAATAGGATTTAAAACTGTCAGTCGCAAGTTTAATTGCTCCTTTTTCTGGTAAGGCTGCCGAGGATATGCAGGCCTTTGTGGGAGATCTTGGAAATCTGGTTGAGATGGAAAGTTGGTCTCATAAGGAGTTACTGAGTGCAGCAAAATTTAGATTAAGAGAGGAAGCGACAACTTATGTATTGTATGCAGAACCTCTTAACAGAGCCACAGTATTCAAAGAATTTAATGATGGGTCAATTCAGAGATATATGAAACCAAATAGTGGCTGACACGATAGAGAAGTATTAGGGTTAAAAACTAAGGAAAACAGTGAACAGTGGAACAATATGGAGATATGATAAGGAAAATTAATGGATGTATCTACAAATTAGACCAGGATGACGCAGTTAATGATACTATTTTACAAGCTTTGCAGAAGGCTGCACGTAGAAATGTCAAGATATGTGCGGACAGGGGTCAGACAGATTAGCGCACAGCAGTGTGCTTAGCTATAGAGTGTGAGGAATTTTTTTTTTTTTTTTTTTTTTTGGGAAATTTGAGGTAAGGTCTTATGGGACCAAACTGCTGAGGTCATCGGTCCCTAGGCTTACACACTACTTAATCTAACTTAAACTAGTCTGAGCTAAAGACAACACACACACCTCCGACGGGGAGAGCCGCGCAAGCTATGGTAAGGCGCCTCAGACCGCATGGATACCCCGGGCGGCGAAAGTGAGAGGAGATTTATTTGCCGACTGGAATGCAGGGTAAATGGATAATATTTGCAACTAATATAAAAGGGCGAGTGGGGCATGTGAGGGGGCAGTGTCACCAACCTCAAGGTGATGAGAATAAGGTAAGAGGAAGTAACAGTTTTAGGGGTAGAGGTGTGCTGGCGTAAGCTGTCGCCAGCATACCGGTCGGCAAAGATATTGCAGGATGATCAATAATAGGCGCTGAATCAAGCGCTCCTATCTGCAGAGAGGCCAAAGACAGACTCGCAAGAAACGTGCCGCCAACGTCCTCTCGATCCCCAGTATCTAGATCGCCGCTGCGGTCCGGAGGGCCCAGTCAGTCACAAACAGTCAGCCCAGTCGCAGACAGAGTCATTTGCAGTCGCAGTCAGCTCAGTTACCAATTCAGTCACTATACTAGTTGCGTCTGTCAGCTGATGTTAACGACTACGAGAGTACAGTGTACATAGCACTGAGAATAACTTGAACTATTATGGGAGAGCTTGCACCACAACAACTTGCTTGAAGATAAGTAGCATCCTGTTCTTATGAATAAAGAAAGCTGTTAATAAATGTTTGCAGCTGTGTTGTAGAAAGAGGTTACCGGCCACCAAACAACATCCTTTCCCTTTCGTGTCTCTGGTACAAGTCTTTACAGTGGCAACGACGACACAAAAGTGGCGACGAGAATAATTCGACAGTGGAGATTTATGTTAATCAACTTGGCTGAAGATTTTGTTTGCTTCTCTTGTGTTTTAACTTGCAGGGGTGATCATTCTACTAACTTGTTGTTGTGTTCTTGCGCATATTCCAGGAAGGGAGCCGCAGAACTAATCAAATTTCTCTTTTCGGAGGCTATGCTTGCTTTTTGCTATAACGTACTTGTGTAAATCATGGCTGCCTTTCACCCACTGTCCCTGCACCTCAGCCGCAGGCGGCCAATGTGATGGATCTAACATAAGCTTTTCAGTTTCAGAACCAATATGTTGCTGCCTTGCTGAAGACGGTACAAAAACTACTGGCTGCACAAGCCGCGTTGGTCGCACAACAAGCCGACGAATCATCACAAAAAGTGCCGCCGACCAGCAACCACCGTTCTGGCATTTAACGACACAGAAGAGGAATGGCTCGAGTGCCTGACACTGTTACAAGCACATTGTGATGTTCATCGAGTTCAAGGCACTGTAAAGTACAATACTTCTTTTCGATTGCTGGGTCCCCAGTGTTCAGGTTAATACAAAAATTATTTTTAATGAGGTCTCGCGACGAACTCAGCGATGACCAAGTAATCACTGCATTATCCAAGTACTATGACCAGCAAGTCCCAGTAGCTGCAGCTAAATATCAGTTCTGTCGCTTGCAGGCAAAACCGAACAGACGTACAGTCAGTGGTACACAGAATTAACGGGCATAACTAGGAAGTGTCAGTTTAAGTGTAGTTTTACTGTGATTTAATGATTAGGGACGAAATAAAATTCAACATCCCAGATAGTAGAATACGGGAATTGATCCTAAAGTACTCTCATCCATCACTTCTCCAAGTATCGCAGTTCTTAGAGCAATATGATTCGGGTGGTTCAAAATGGCTCTGAGCACTATGGGACTTAACTTCTGAGGTGATCAGTCCCCTAGAACTTAGAACTACTTAAACCTCACTAACCTAAGGACATCACACACATCCATGCCCGAGGCAGGATTTGAACCTGCGACCGTAGCAGTCGCGCGGTTCCGGACTGTAGCGCCTAGAACCGCTCGGATTCGGGTGGCATAGCGGCCGATAATTCTGAGCAGCCCCGATTTCTCGAGTGGATTCGTCCGTTGCTCGCGATCGCAACAACGAGCGTGTACACAGCTACGCGGACAGCCATGGACACAGGTAAACAGACTCGTGAACTAAGTGAAGTCTTGCCCAAGATGTTTTGCTCGCCATAAAAGGATTACCCATCACATAACGTAACGTGTTACACGTGTGGTAAAAAAGG
Source organism: Schistocerca cancellata (assembly GCF_023864275.1). Taxonomy (NCBI): domain Eukaryota; kingdom Metazoa; phylum Arthropoda; class Insecta; order Orthoptera; family Acrididae; genus Schistocerca; species Schistocerca cancellata. The sequence goes on along the minus strand of NC_064632.1, from coordinate 461,978,067 downwards.
CCATATCCAAGCAGGTTTTTTTTGCGACGGTACAAAAACGCCAATTTTGCCTGCTCCTAGAAAAAACAGGCTCTTGCACATGCAGTGAACATTTTGTTTTCCAAACCTTCAACATGTTATGATGAAAGTAAGTTCAGGTGGTGCCTCCCTCTCACCCTAGTGCTGTGCAAAGACGCTCTAATTAACTAATTGCCTCATTACAAATTGCTGGCCGTCGTGACAAGTTTCAGTCAGACACAGGTGCCTCAGTAACTTTGCTTAATCGTGCCACGTACGAACAGTTATGCTCACCACGCCTTTATAAATCTAGCAAACACCACACTGCTTACAACTTACAGCATATTCCAGTCCCTTGAACAGTGTAGTTTGCCTGCTACTTACAAATCTCGCACTAGGACAGTGAATCTTACTGTGTTAAAATTACGAGACAGTAGGAAAATTTTTGGTTTAGATGTCTTCGATTTGTTTGGCCTAAGCGTCCAGGACGATATACTGTCAGTCTCTATATTTGCACCAAAAGACAGTGAAACTGGCTTGCTTGAAGAATTTCCTGAACTTTTTCCAGAAGAAATGGTAAAAGCTAATAACTTTTTAGCTCATGTTACATTGGAAGACAATACGCACCCTAAGTTTTTTTTCGGATCCGCCGCGTTCCATCTGCTTTAAGAGATATTGTAGCCAGTGAAGTGAAAGAATTGCAAGATAATGGTGTGATTGTTCCCATTCAAGAAAGTAAATGGGCAAGTCCACTCGTTTTCTTGCCTAAGCATTTGTGTTGACTTCAAGTCTACAGTCAAGCCAGAGACAGCAGTTGACAATTTTCCTTTACCTCGCTCTGAGGAACTCATGGACAGGCTTGGTGCAGTACGTTAGTTTTCTAAGATAGATTTTCGTGATGCCTATTTGCAAAGGATAGAGAATCACAGAATGAGTTTTTGTAAACACACACGTAGTACTATCCAAGTATTTGCGTTTGTCCTTCGGCAGTGCTTCCGTACCCGCCCATTTGTCAAAGTTACTTGGAAAAGCTGGCTGCAAAAGTGCCATTTTCTTCACGTTACCTTGAAGATATTGTCGTCTCAGGTCGTACACCAGAGGATCACATTGCCAATGTATGTACTGTTTTTCGGGTGTTGACAAGGAAAGGACTTAAATGTCGTCTCGAAAAGCGTGACTTTTTTAAAACTCAGCTACAGTAATTAGGTCATGTGATAAACAATCAGGGTGTGCACCCCTTCCAATCTCATCTGCTTGAAATCCGTGACCTGACTGTTCCTCGCAATGTGTCTGAACTGCAGTTCGTATTAGGCAAAATGACATACTACATTCGATTCATACCGAATGCCGCTAAGATCGCGTTCCATTGCACTGCTTGCGTCTCAAAAAAGTACCTTTTGTGTGGTCTACAGACTGTCAAGACGCATTTCAAAAACCCAGTAATGCTTTGCTTAGTGACGGATGTTTAGTACTTTTTTATCCTGCCAAGCCGGTAGTTTTGCAAGTCGGCGCTTTTTTCTACGGAATCGGCACTGTGTTTTCGCACAGAGTTGGTGAACAAGACAGACCCGTAGCTTTTGCCCCAAAGTTGTTAACTCAAACTCAGTGCAATTATTCTCAAATTGAAAAAGAAGCTCTCGCTATTGTGTACGGTGAGCCCAAATTCCATCACTATTTGTACTCTCGCAAGTTCTATTTAGCGAAAGATCACAAGCCTTTGCAGTCCCTGCTTCATCCATCAAAGCCGGTTCCTACACGCACTGATAAAAAATTGCAAAGTGGGGCTTTTTTGCTTTCGCAGAATCGGTATGAAATTGTGTACAGACCTATGGCAAAGCATGACAATGCAGATGTCCCATCTCGTCTCTGATTTTGATGCATCTGCCGCATCTTGTTGCCAAATCGATGCATAGGACTCTTTTCCCTTGGACTGCAGAAAAATTGTACATGCCACGGAAGCAGACCCAGATGTCAAGATTTTGTTCCATTACATTCGCAAGTCTTGGCCTCGTTGATCGAACAGTATCCAGAACTAAGTTGGGCGCCGATATTTTGCACGTCAACGTAACCTTTCAGTTCAACAGTGTGTGTGATTCTAGTTCAGAATGCCAAAGTATTCCAAAAGGATGTGTTGCGATTACTCCACCACAGACATTCGGGAACTGTTCGCATTACACTGTTAGCGCACCAGCACTGTACTTGCCAAGGCATGGACACCGAAATTGAACAGATGACGTCACAGTGTCGCGCTGGCCGGGGTGGCCGAGTGGTTCTAGGCGCTTCAGTCTGGAACCGCGCGACCACTACAGTCGCAGGTTCGAATCCTGCCTCGGGCATGGATGTGTGTGATGCCCTTAGGTTAGTTAGGTTTAAGTAGTTCTAAGTTCTAGGGGACTGATGACCTTAGAAGTCAAGTCCCATAGTGCTCAGAGCCATTTTGAGCCACAGCGTCGCACATGCGCGGAAAACCAATCCGCTCAGCCAGAAACATTCTCATCTTGGCCTCAGACTGAATCCCCATGGCAACGAGTGCTCATAAACTTCGCAGGCCATTTTGGGCCACTCGTTGGCTCATAGTAGTAGACTCTTCTAGCAAGTTTCCATTTGCCGTGTCTATGAACTCTACCACATTACGCAGCACCATCCAAGCGTTGTCGTCCATATTTTGCATAGAAGATTTGCCAGAAGTACTTGTCAGACAACGGACCACAGTTCACTTTACGTCATTTTGACAGCTTTGTGAACGAAAAGGCATTCGTCACCTCACAAGTGCTCCATTTCACCGGCAGTCCAATAGAGAAGCAGAACGCTTCACACGCAGTTTAAACCGATGGCCAAGCTTCACACCGCCCCCACACGGAACAGGCGCTGCACCTCTTTCTTGCCTCCTATTCCTCCCATCCACAAGACGGACCATCACCGGTGGAACTTCTGCATCGCCGCCGCCATCGGCCGTTGCTACACTTGCTACACCCAACCCAGCATCAACCACCGCCAATGGTCCGCAAGTATCGCTTTGTGCCGCGCGATCTTGTTCTTTTCAGCGTTTATCACAACCGTGGACGCTGGGAAAGAAACGAGATCCAGGAATGCACTGGCTCTTTTGTGTATTTGATTGCAGGTCCCTGTGATCTGCAGCGCTCATGTCATTCTTCCCCCAGATTCACGGCCTCGCGGGACCACGCGGCCTTCGCAGCCACCCGCTGGTGCCACCAGGGCACCCTAGGAGGAGCGGATGGACGATGCGCACGCACCCCGCCGCCCCCGCTCGCTGACCCCATGGACTGGATCCACCACCGCCGTCGCTGCCACCGCCCTAGGACAGGCCCTCAAGCCTTGACAAGTGGCCTGGCAACAGTTTTCCAGAGGATGTTCCTGTTGCCACGCAAGCCAGATGGCGGGGTACAGTTGGGAGTATGCTGTCCTCCACAGTCACGGCGCCCTGCTCATCTCTATGTCCAGCGTCCTGCCTCCATCTCCGCTGTCGTCCACAGCCTCCCTACATGACAATAGTGCGGCATTTCGGTGGGAAGGAATGTGCTGGCATAAGCTGCCTCCAGCACTCCAGTCAGCAAAGAGGTTGCAAGAAGATCGATGATAAGCGCTGAATCAAGCGTGCCTATCAGGAGAGACCCCAAAGACAGACTTGCAAGAATCGTGCCACCAATGCCCTCTCGGCTGCCAGTATTTAGACCGCCACCGCATTCCAGTGGACCCAGTCAGTCACAGACAGTCAGCCCATTCGCAGACAGAGTCATTTGTAGTCGCAGTCAGCTCAGTTATTGGCTCAGCCGTTATGCTAGTGGGCATCTGTCAGTTCATGTCACCGGCTACAAGAGTGTAGTGTACATCGTGGGACTTCAACTTCACCAGCAGTGAGGGTAACGTAGACTGTCAGGGAAGAGCTTAAAGGTAAGCAGCTTCTTGTTCTTATGAATGAAGAATCCTTTTAATATGTGTGCAGTTGGGTTATAGAAGAGGATACTGGCCACCAAACAACATTCTGTCCCTTGCATCCCTCTGGTACTTTACAGTGACAACGGCGACACAAAAAGGGGACTGGGAAGAATAAGGTGTTAAACGCCGACGATCATTTCCAGTAAGACTGGATGCTTCAGAATTGTATGCAGTGATTGATTGCGCGATAAGAGGAATAATAGGGAAAAGGCTTGCAGGATATTATTGAACATAGGGGAGCATGTGTCGGTCGCCAGTAGTGATCTGGTGAAACGTAAGCAATGGGACGCACCATGGTACAGACTGCATTGAGTGGAGGATAAAGGTGTCACACCATTAGGATCGGTGGAGGCAGGATTTTCCCACATTTGAGTGAGGGGTACGACATGATTTTCGGATTGGATTTCTTATATCAGCATTGTGCCATAATCGATTTTTGACAACTTGGTGGAAAAATGTTTGTTAGGTGAAGTCATTTCCAGTGTACGATGCCATGCGACAGACGAATCTACTAAACTGCTAACGACCCCAATAAGACTTGATTCACACAATTGTGTACCTAAGTGCACTAAGAAATCTCTTTGCGTCAGTGTTGAGTCTAGTTGGCCGTTAGGAATTTTGAGCGTAGTGAAATACAAGATCTGGCGGGATGCTTGGTTAAAAGAGGTAGTGCACGCACACAAGAAATAAAGGATGAAGAGAGGGTACATTTTTCTATAGATAATTTTAGCGGGAAGGACATGGGACTAACAAAAGGCTTGGTAATCGCTGATATGGATATCGTGGAAGAAGAAGAGTGAGACAAGAGGGGTATCAGCCATGGACAGACGTTGGACGCCATTGAAACAGCACTTGAGGGAAGCAGTAGGGAACGGATGGAAAAATTACTTTCGGAGTTTAAGAATCTATTTTTACCAAAACTGCCATTACCAGCTGCGTCCATTACGCAGCCCCGTAGCACTGTACCACCAAAACGATTATGTTCGGCAGCGATGGGTGTACCCAGGGCTGGGAACAGGTAATCAACCCGTGGACATTGTCTAAATCTTCATCTTCTTACATAGTCGGTACGCCACCGTATGGTGCGTGGCGGAATTTACCCTGTACCACAACTAGTCGTTTCCTTTCCTGTTCCACTCGCAGACAGAACGAGGGAGAAACGACTGTCTATATGGCTCTGTATGAGCGTTAATTTCTCCTATCTTATCTTCGTTGTCCCTGAGCTAAATGTATGTTGGCGGCAGTAGGACCGTTCTGCAGTCAGCTTCAAATACCAGTTCTCTAAACTTCCTCAGCAGTGTTCTTCGAAACGAACGTCTTCTTCCGACTAGGGATTCCGCCTTGAGCTCCCGAAGCATATCCGTAACACTCGCATATTAATCGAACCTTTCGGTAACAAACCTAGCAGTTGGTCTCTCAATTGCTTCGACGTCTTCTTTGAATCCGAGCTGGTGCGGATCCCAAACACTCGATCAGTACTCAAGAATAGGTCACAATAGCGTCTCTTATGCTGTTTGTTTTACAGTTGAACTACACTTTCCTCACATTCTCCCAGTAAATCGAAGTCGACCATTGGCCTTCCCTTCGACAATCTTTACATGTTCTTTCCATTTCATATCTTTTCGCAACGTTCGCCCAGATATTTAAACGACATGACAGTGTCAAGAAGGTCATTGTTAATGCTATATCAGAACATTACGGGTTTGTTTTTCCTATTCATCCACATTAACTTACGTGTTTCTACATTAAGACCCAGCTGCCACTTATCACACCAACTCGAAATTTGTGTCTAGGTCGTCTTGTATCAACCTACAGTCACTTATCTTCGACACCTTCCTGTACACCACAGCATCATCAGCGAACAACCGCAGATTGCTGTCTGCCCTGTCTGACGGATCATTTATGCGTATAGAAAATAGCAACTGCCCTGTCGCAGTTACCTGGGACGCTACTGATGTTACACCTGTCTCGGATGAACACTCGCCCTCGAGGACAACATACTGGTTTCTATTGCTTAAGAAGTCGGAGCCAGTCACATATCTGGGAGCCTATTCCGTATGCACGTACCTTCGTTAATAGTATGCACTGGAGTACGGTGACGAATGTTTATCGGAAATCTACAAATATGGAATCTGCTTGTTCCTCTTTATCAATAGTTTGCAATATATCACGTGAGAAAACATCAAGCTGGCTTTAGCAAGAGCGATACTTTCTATAGTCGTGCTGACTCGTGGACATGAGCTTGTCGATCTCTAGAATATTTATTATATTCGAACTCAAAATATGCTCGCAAATTCCGCAGCAAAGCGATGTTAAAGATATTGGTCTATAATTTTGCGGGTCCATTCTTTCACTCTTCTTATAACATGAGTCACCTACGCTTTTTCCCAGTCGCTTGATACTTTGTGGTGGTCGAGAGATCTGAGAGAAATGCAAACTTAGTTAGGGGCCAATGACGTAGAGTACCCTTTACAAAACCGAATTCTGATTCCTTCAGGAGCTGGAGACTAATTTGTTTTCAACTCTCTCAGTTGTTTCTCTACGCAAAGGATGCTTATTACTATGTCATCCATGCGGGACACTGTGCGATTGTGAAACGACGGTACTTTTATACGATTTTCCTGCGTGAACGATTTCTTAAACGTGGACTTTAAAACTTCCGCATTCCTTTTCGTATCTTGTACTGCCAAAACCAGACTGGTCTTACAATCACTTGAGGATTTTACAGAGGACAAGAGTGTTTTCGGGTTCGCCGCCAGGTCTTTAGCCAAGGTGTGACGACGCCAGCTGCAGTATGCTTCGCGCATAGATTTTTTCACAGACTCACGAATCTCTACTGATCTTTTCCTGTTCTCATTTGTGCGACCTCTTTTGAACCGAGAGTGCAACAGCCTCTGCTTCCTCAACACTTTCCGAATTTTGTTATTAAACCACAACTTGTCTTTTCCGTCCTTCATCCACTTTCTATACGGATACTTGTCACAGCACGTTTTACAATATGTTTAAACTTTGCCCATAATTTCTCTGTGTCCATCATTATGGAATAAAATGATTGCAGTTTATTGTCTAAGTGAGATGGTAACAACTGATTTTCAGCTCTTTCTAGCAGCAACGCTTTCCTAGCCCTCTTGACCGATTTATTAACTTTCGTAACCATAGTCCTTATGATGACATAATGATCACTAATCCCCGTCTCTGTACCGACACAAGCGATAATGTCCGGCCTGTTTGTAGCCACAAGCCATAAGATACTTCAATTGCGTGAGGGCTGCTTAACTAGCTGCTCGAGGCAGTTTTCGGAAAATGTATCCAAAAGCACTTCACAAGACTGTCTGTTTGTGCCCTCCAATGAATCCGTACACGCCGGCCGTTGTGGCCCATCGCTTCTAGGCGCTTCAGTCTGGAACCACGCGACCGCTACGGTCGCAGGTTCTAATCCTGCCTCGGGCATGGATGTGTATGATGTCCTTAGATTATTTAGGTTTAAGTAGTTCTGAGTCCTAGGGGACTGATGACCTCAGATGTTAAGTCCCATAGTGCGCAGAGCAATTTGAGCCAATCCGTACACATCCCAGTCTATACTCGGTATGTTACAGTCACCACCAACTAGTATTGCAAGATCTGGGTATTTGTGCACAAATGTCCATAGACTTTCTTTGAAAGACTCTAGAACTGTCACAGCGGCGTCGAGTGGTGTGTAAAAACATCCAACAATTGACCTGATTTCACCTAGACCTGTTATGAGCGACCACATAACTTCACCGTCACTCTCAATTACAGCCTTAGAAGAGGCAATATTTTTGTTGACTGCAATGAACACTCCCACTCCTACAGCATCTAATATCTCATTCCGATAAACATTCCAAGACTCGCTAAATATTTCAGAGTTTTTTACTTCGGGTTGTAGCCAGCTCTCAGTCCCAAGAATAATTTCTGTAGGGCAGTAAATTCTGGAACTTTGTTACGAATACCTCAACAATTCACTGATAAGATTTTTACAGTCATACTGTCTTTACTCTGAACGTCGTCTAATTTCGCGACTTGCGTGTCGATTGGGAGTAATCATGACAGTAACTCAAACAACCATCTAGTATTAAAAATCCTATGTGTACTCTACAAGTACTCTGCTAGCGACTTGCTGCTTCCTTTGTATAGTGCACCCCTGACCTATGAAGGGCAGTCCTACAAATCCCCAACCCGAGTGCGCCGGCCGGGGTGGCCGAGCGGTTCTAGGCGCTACAGTCTGGAACCGCGTGACCGCTACGGTCGCAGGTTCGAATCCTGCCTCGGGCATGGATGTGTGTGATGTCCTTAGGTTAGTTAGGTTTAAGTAGTTCTAAGTTCTAGGGGACTGATGACCTCAAATGATAAGTCCCGTAGTGCTCAGAGCCATTTGAACCACTTGAACCCAACCCGATTGCGCAAATCCAGAAATCTGCAGCCAATACCGCCACAGAGACGACGAAGCCTTTGGTCGAGAGCCACTCCTCGGCTTCAAACCAAAGGACTCCTATAAACTCTGGCAACGGTGCTGCAAATTTCGAGCGCTGCTTGCACCCCACGTACAACGCCAGCAGTTTTCACCACTACCGCCGCCAGTAACCTGTAAGATGCTGAGTATGGCCTCGGAACCCATGTGACAGGCGTCATTGGTGCCGACATGAGTCGCAACTCGCATACGACTGCACCCTGTGCCAAAGACAGCCGTCGGGTACACTAGGAGGTACCTCGGCAGTGGAGCCCCTGGGCGAAACAAGCTACACCTAAGGTATTCCATGGGATGCTCCAAACCTCCGCCACCACTACACTTTCATATCTCGGATTATGCCGCCCGGCAGACATACCGGGTGCACGTTGGCTTTCTTTCCAGCTCTGAATGCTATCTCCCTAAAGAGCTCCATAACGCGCCTAACATAGGAGCACCCGATAACTAGCAAACCTCCGCACAGCGTTTTCCAGCTAGGACCTTGCTGAAGGAACGGCCACCTCGTCACTCACAGTGTGAATAGGTGACGCTATACTGCCAGCCTCCACATTGGCCCTCCGCTTCGTTCTACGGAAACGTGTTACGTCGCACCACTCACCCTGCGGATCCACCGCGTCGGGTACACTAGAAGATGCCTAGGCAGTGGAGCCCCTGGATGAAACAAGCTACACCTGAGGTGTTCTATGCGATGCTCCAGATCTCCGTCACCGCTACACACTGAGGCGGTAGCCTGAAGGCGACTGATCAGAGCCAAAACTACATCAATTGTTCGCGAAATGCGAACAGTTTCCTCTGCGTCTGCACACAGCAGGCACACGTCCTACCCATCCTAGTAAGATTAAAAAAAGAGTAAGTAGTAAAAGCTGCCAAAAACGTAGATAAGCAACCTGTTAGCGTCCTGACGTGTAACCAAGCGACGCTGATGCCTCAACGAACATGTAGTTGGTTGATCAGGAGAAATGAAAACTGAGCTACAGAGTGTCGAAATAAATTTACACTTACAGTTAAAAAGAAAAACTCGAGACTAAACTTCTTAAATAAAACAGGCAAGCAATTAAACAAATATATGGTATCACAGGAAAAGCTAAATACATAACAGGATGCCCTGGAGATGTGCCAAACTGAGCGGCTAGTTACGCTGATTAGAACGGTCACCAGTCTGCAAACAAACAGCTGAGTAACTACTGCGCTACTGACTAAGTGAATATACACTTACAAAATGCTAGATTAAACACTGAGGATCTGAGGCTGGAGGTCTACTGAATGTTTACTAAATCAAGTAAAGAAAGAGCGACTAGCGACTTCTTCGGCAGAAAACTACACTAGAAAATAAACTCACTCAACACAAAAGATCGAAAAACACAGAAATTCTTGCAACAAAAATATATAGCCGTACTAAAAATAGATAAATAGTCAGCCATTCTTCACTTCTGCTCAGAAGTAAGTTGAAACAGCACTAAAGTAAAAGATGTAAACAAACGGTGTGCTATCGGTATGTTGCTGCTGCTGATCTCCGCTCGGCTCTGAGGTTGGAGGTCTACTGTCCAACATGATGGTTTTATTGGTCCAGGTGTTATGGTATAGCGAGGGCTAATGTTGTCCGGGCATACTGACCTCTAGACCTTTAAACATTTTGTACACTCACCTGTCAACGTTATTGTGAAACTGTGTCCCTCATGTGCGTCTTTTAAAGGGCGCTTTCATCTTTAAAGATAACTATGCGCGACGGCGTAGAGCAGCATAGGCGGAGGAGTCCTTGGAATGAAGGGGTATTCGGCGAAAGGAGTGGCCTGCCCTTTTCTCCCATAGTGCAGGCTTGGGATGTGTTTGGGAGATGTATTTCAACACGTCCACGTGCACCTACGGCTATACAGCAGTTTCCAGCTGCGCTGGTAAAGGAATGCGATGCCAACCTCGTGGTCAGCATGGGAGCTCCAGAATGAGATTTTCACTCTGCAGCGGAGTGTGAGCTAGTATGAAACTTCCTGGCAGATTAAAACTGTGTGCCGGACGGAGACTCGAACTCAGGATCTTTGCCTTACGCGGGCAAGTGCTCTACCATCTGAGCTACCCAAGCACGACTCACGCCCCGTCCTAACAGCTTCACTTCTGCCAGTACCTCGTCTCCTACCTTCAAAATCTTACAGAAGCTCTCCTGCGAACCTTGCAGATCCAGCACTCCTGAAAGAAAGGATATTCCGGAGACATAGCTTAGCCACAGCCTAGGGGGTGTTCCCAGAATGAAATTTTCAGCCGACCGGTGTGACCGAGCGGTTCTAGGCGCTTCAGTCTGGAACCGCGCGACCGCTACGGTCGTAGGTTCGAATCCTGCCTCGGGCATGGATGTGTGTGATGTCCTTAGGTTAGTTAGATTTAAGTAGTTCTAAGTTCTAGGGGACTGATGACCTCAGATGTTAGGTCCCATAGTGCTCAGACCCATTTGAACCATTTGAGTACCGACACTTCAGCTGCAGATGATGCTGTCGTTTAACATTTACTGAAGTGAGTAGTCAGCCACCCGTGATCATGGTGGCGCTCGATCACATGGCCTCCGGTTCGATTCCCTCACGGATCAGGAATTTTCTTCGCTCGGGACTCTGTGTGTGTGTGTGTGTGTGTGTGTGTGTGTGTGTGTGTGTGTGCGGGCGCGTGTGCGCGTTGTCCTCATATTTATTTCATTATAATTGAGGTGCAAGAGGCCGAAGTGGTGTGAAATAAAAAGCACTTGTACCAGGCGACTGAATTTCTCAGAAGGGACTCTCGGTGGAACATGCCATACTCACACAATAGTAACACTGAACTGTATGGAAGGTAAGTTGTTACGAAACGATTTAGACAAGCCGTAAGGAAGTAGCATTTTACACTGAACAACAATAAACGTGAGTACCAAGAGAATTCTGTAGAATTTCTCCTCGTGTTCAGCACGATCTCCTTTGCAAGTTGTTCCGTGCCATATAAAGGTGTCTACAGATTATGTTTCGACACGTCAAATGAACAACATTTTTCCACTGGGAAAAGTCAGACTTTTATTCATAAGAAGGAACACAGGGATTTAAGTTACAGTGGTCTACGCTGTTATTCGAGCTGGAGGACTAACTTGGATTCGACAAGGATTAGACGATTTGAAGAAGACCCGGAAACCCAGATACGGATGAATGAGCGAGGATCTTACGCCTCGTTCTCCAGAATGCGAGTCTGATGTTACGACTGGTCCACATCCTCCCTAAGAATGTGTTTAGAGTGTAGTTTTACAACGGCAAGTACACAGTGCGAATTATATGGGTTTATGTAAGTGTCAAATTCTACGTCTATGAAGTCTGAATATTCATATCTTCAGTATCATTGTCATCCAGTTGTATTGATTGTGATTAATGCATCTACTGGTTCATCAAATACATATAATTCTTCTTTGTTATTGCTTTTTTAAAGTACTCGTGCTGAACGTGTTTCGTTCAAATGAATGAAAAGGTATACCGTGCTCCAATGGAAGCCCTAGTTTATGACCGTTTATAACGAATAAAAGTGTTTCATTATTTTTGGTATTACATAGCTGCTTTGCTCGTGCAGCTTGTTTAATGACTGCATCTTCTCGTCCTTATTCTTCTGCTTCCTTTCACCGTCAGTTCTAAAGCATCTGTCGATATGCATTTCCTTCATATTATCCTAACCAGTTATTTTTTTCTCTTTAAGAATCTCCTGGGTATTTGCCTTTCTCCAACAACCTTTCTTATGAGCTTTTCATTCCTCTTTCCACTTCATATTTTGACAGGCTCCTCATTATCTATATGAGAAACGCCTTGAAACGTTTTATATCTCCCTTTATAGCGGTCCATGTTCCGCTCCATACATAACAACATTCCTTAGCCAGAATTTTTCTTTTTGTCAATCATTTCCTCAGTTTTCTGCATAGCAACTTCTCCGTCCTTTTGACTGTGTGTTTGACCATTCCAGTTCTGATTTTTATTGTTTGCTACATGTCATGTCCTGATTTATTTAGGTACCGAAGTATCCTAACATTTTCTCTTGTACAGTTGTGTCCGGCCAAATCTCATTGTTATTTACATTAATTCTAAAATAATTAGGTATGATATCATGGATGGGTAGATTTTGTTTAATTTAGTGCTCATGTCAGTTTCATGTAGTTTCACTCTTGTGTTCTTAAGTTCCTACACGAAGCAGGATAGAAAAGCATCACAATAACATCAACATAGTATACACAGAAATACACTCCACCACCGAAACTGAAGAAAATAAGAAACTAAATTTCCTGTATCTCACAATAATAACGCAAGACAACCAACCTGAATCTTCTGTCTATGGAAAATCTACAGTCATTGGTACTGGTATCCATTACACATCCAAGCACTCCATAATAAATAAATAAATAAATATTAGATTCAGACATATGCTCCACAGGTTAAACAGAACACACCTCAAACCTCAAAACTACAGACATGAACTAAATATAATCAACCAAACTTCTGTTGTAAATGAATACAAAACAGACATCATAAACAAGCTCAACTACAGCATAAAAAGGAAGTTAGTAAAATTGCCCACTCATAGAAAAGAGCAATTAAGGAATCCGAAAAAGCAGAGGCAGACCACAAGAACACAACAGGCCACATCACGTTTGGAAAAAAATGGTGTTCATAAACATAAAATAATAAAGTGATAGAAATAAGTGGAAACATAATGAACAAAGTATCCCAGCAGCATACAAAACAAATAACACAACACAGAAAAGACTAAGACGGGTCATTAGAAATACAGACAAATTCAAAAATTCGAGAATATACCAACTCACATGTACCTCTTAGAAGCAAAGTATACGGCAAATATGCAGGCAGTTCCGAACAAGGGACACTGAACAAATGAGTGTACTAAAGAGTGGCAGCTCAAATGCTAATTTCGAAGAACACTTAATAAATGAAAACCACCGTTCTCGAATATCGAAATTGATCTTCGCACTCTGAAACACAGCAACAGCTTACACAGTAAATTAACGTTAGAAGTAAACTATTACATGTAAAATACTCTAACGGAAGGCAAAAACGTATTCTCTGTCTGCAAACTCCTTACTGCCTTAAGAGAACTAATATATTACGCAGTACAGAAATAAAATTCACACACACACACACACACACGCGCGCGCGCGCGCGCGCAGACACACACGCACACGCATTCTCCAAAATGCTTGCGTACAGTAATGGAATTCCTCAGAATTCCCAATGCAGTTTTCAAAATTCTCGCGATACGTCTCGTGACACATATCAACACCAAGATGTCGTAATATCTGAATTATTTTCAAAGTGAAAGTTTCGTTATTCTATAATTTTCGGAGCAACTAAATTCGACCAACTAATACAATTCCTCAGCCGCATACGGTATAGCGTAATGCCCATTAAAATAATCTCACAATACAGCTGTAAATTCCATAACACAGACATTTTTAATTTTATATTTTCATATTTGTAAATAACAGCCGCTCATGGCTTTGCAGATGATACATGTGTGGCGAAAAACACAACAAATATAGTTTTCATGATTTACGATAATAAAATCCAATGAATACGGTGGCATTTCGCCATAATTAGTTTGTGGGAATTAAAAACAAATAAGTTAAATGGCTTTGGAGGCAGAGCACAGCTCAGTACGACGCCTTATTTTAACCTCTTTGTTGAGGTCTTTAATACCTATCTCTGTTTGCCGATTTTTACGTAACTTGGGGATTAGCATCCAGTCTTTCCAGTTCGCGAAACAGGATCTCCCCGTCTACTCAACAGACTGCTTCCTCTAGGCTGATGAATGATGCACATATTTTTCTGCTCGTCTCGATTTTCTTTCTAAAGTAATGCGAACGAGATTTGTGAGGAAAGTAATGAGACTCGCAACATGAGACACACAACACTGCGAAAGATCTGACAGCGCTGTGTTTTTCTAATTGGGTAGACTAGTGTGTTCGTCTCTTCGGATGCTCAGTCCGAGCTACAGCTCTGTACAGCCCTCAGGTGAATTTTGAGAGCACCATCAGTGAAGCAGTGTTTTATGTGTTACGGAAATTAGAACAGGAAAATTCAGAGCAACGTTATGCCATCACATTTGGTGTTTAAACTAGGGGCATCCGCGAGTGTGACCTTTGAAAAGTTGAAACAGGCCTACGGGGAATATTACTTATCAAGAGTACAAATTTTTCACCGACACAAATCATTTTTTGGGAGGCCGAGAACACGTTGAAGATTAACCTCGCTCAGGGAGACCTTCAGTTCCAGCAACCGACGAAAACGTCGAACGTATGTGCGATCTTGCGAGAGTGTTCCTCTAGGACAAACAGTCAACCATGTTTTTTTACAAATATGTCCTTGTAAGGCTCCGAAAAAAGGCGAATGGAGTGAGACCAGACATTACAGACATGTGGATGTTGCATCGTGACAACGCCCATGTCACATCACCATTTTCATTATGGGATTCTTGACCTCAATGGCTTTGATATTCCTGTTGTTCTACAGACACCTTGTTTACATGATCTGAGTCCTTGCGACTTTTTCCTTTTCTGAAATTGAAAAAGTCTTAAAATGACATCGTTTTGGGACTCTCGAGAACATTTCTCACGCACCTCGTAGTTTTAGTATGCTTTCCCTAGTTCCTTTGCCTTTTCTGAATCCAAAGTGATGTGCCACTAGTCATTTAGATTTTAAAATTTGCTTTATAAGATGTAACATTTTGTAACTTAAGATGAAAGAATGTTAAATTTCTGTCTTTTGAACAAGCAGACACTGGAGTTTCCATGGGCTAATGGACAGCCCTGTCAAATGTCTGCTTTTTTGCAATGTAATTGAGTCATCAACGTCTTCTCAGAAAGACTCGTTCACTCTGTCTCCTGGCTTTTCATTTCAAAATAAGACTGGTTACCTTTTCTAACCCTTTCTAATCTTGCCAAGACGTCAACATTTGGATTGAAGTAATTTTTGAATACATTTATCGGCGTTTGCTTGTGATAGATCTTGTTCAATATTTCTCTTTATTTATCATACCCATCTTTCGTTATGCGGCAATTTCTGGTATTTTTTAATTTTTATTTCTTTATTTGATTTTATCTATTAAATTCTGTTTTCCTAATTTTGTTTCGTTCTCTTAGAACAAGTATTTCATGATTAATCCGTGATATTCTTGGTTCATGTTTCCTTTCTGCTGCTATATTTTCTTATCTCCAAGTAAAATTTTCTGTTATTATCTGCTATGTTCTAAATTACGCTGCTGTATCTAAAATGGAATTCAATAAGTTGTTTAGCAGTTTTCCAGAGGCGATAACAAGGATTTAAGAGAACGATAATGAAGTAACAATAGTAGCACATTTAAAGAAGTTAGATATTTCTATATCAATTTTTACGATCTGAATTGAGCCTTCCTCAGTGCTATTTCTAGGGTGCAATGAAACTTTAAGTGATAGCTCCGCAACAGAACTCTTTCCACCTGCACACATAACGGAACTTCGACATGGTAAGATTATCTTAAACGCGTTGTAACTCTCATCTTTCAGCCACTAGAATCGAGGCAACTCAAGGCAGGCGGTGCTGGTGGAAGTTGAAACTTAGTACCTATGTCCTTGCTTATGGGAGAAAACACCTAATATAGTGCTACCTTAAAGAAGCCAGAAGGTTTTCATCAAATCTCAAGTTTAGCCTGGAAATTTGATCTATTCGCCCACAGTGTCGGTGAAACACACGACACTTTTCGGTAGATGTAGCTGGTGGGATCAGCGACCTCCATCTGCTGTTAGGCACGCCTTGAAACTGGCAGTGTGTTCAACAGGCAATCCAGGAAAATCCCACCTGTAAAGTAAGAACAAAAATCGAAATGAATTCTGCAATCAAGCACTTCCTGCACAGCCCATGTATTTACTTCCATATGTGGTTGTTATGAAAGTGAATTACAACCAACAGATACCACAAACAGTAGAACAGTCTCTGTGCATAAGGAAATGACTAGCGAATAATTGTTCAAACAACAGTTGCTTATCACATGATTAAGAAAAAGTCGTGTAATGGTCACATGTTGTCTGCTTGGACAAGTCTCGTTTCAAATTGTATCGAGCTGATGGACGTGTACGGGTATGCAGACAACTTCATGAATCCATGGACCCTGCATGTTATCAGGGGACTGTTCAAGCTGGTGGAGCACTCTAGGGGACAGCCCACGGATCACGACTGCAAGTTCGTGCTTCAGTCTGGTGATTCGATCTTATGGTGCCATTCGTGAACAGCATTTTAGAGGGTCTTTTCCAAATGGATAACCGTTGCCCACATACCGCAGTTGTAAGTCAACATGCTCTACGGTGTTTCGACATGTTGTATTGGCCTGCTAGATCATTATATCTGTCTTCAGTTAAGTACATATTGGAGATAATTGGGGAACAACTCCAGCGTCATTCACGACCAGCGTTAACCGTCCCTGTATTGACCGAATAAGTGTAACAGTCATAGAAATCCATCCCACAAACCGACAACGGGTAACTGCAGAACAGAATGCGTGCACCGGCTAATAGTGAACCAATGTTTCACATTTGCAATGGCTTATCTCTCGCTTACATTTATGTGCGATCTTGTAATGTTAATCATTTAAACATGTTACATAAACAAATATATTCCAGAAATTTCATTACCCTAAATTAATTAATTATTGGTGCTCCGATTTTTTCCGACAGTTTAATGAGATTTTCTTTCAAACATTAACATTAATAGGTGATGCAAAATGGTGGAATTTTTCACTGCAAACGAATGGATGAAGGTCTTCTTCCTAACATAGTCCATTCATTACATACATCCTTTTTACTTTCTATCGGCCATCTGTGGCAACTGAGACAGACGTGTCACAAATTACGCTTAAATATCTCATGAAAATGCCATCCACATATTATAAGTAATGTCCGCAATGGACCAGAAACGATTTCATTATTCACTTCGAAACAGATAAACAAACTATTCGAAAGTACGAAGCAACAGTGACCAAGTAATGGCTACTTCACTGCTGCACGACATACACAGAATTATTTCTATCATGATTAGATACAGAGCATTGGCGGTCTGAAGACTTCCAATTTACGCCACCTTTTCAATACGGATTTAAGTACTCATGAGATCTACAAGCAGTAAGTATAGGGCACATATTTTAACTGGGCTGACTCTAAATATGGGTACAGAGCATGTGTGATGCGTGCGAGGGAGTGGAATGGTGCTGAGGAAGCATGTTTTGTAACAAGTGCCTGCCGTCATTGTGGATAGTCAGCTTTCTTTTATGAGAAAATGTTGTAGGTAGCACTGTCGGTGAATTCAGAATTTCTTCATTGTTCTATAAAAGAGGAAAAACGTTGCCAGAAATAAGCACTACCATTGACTATAGTTCGTGGTTCAGTCAAAGATCAAAGAATTTAGGTGTCACATATCTTTCTTCATTTTAAAAGTAAAAGAACTCAAAGAAAAATTCATTTTTATTCCAAAGATTAGCGAGACGCAAATGCTAATGATCGCGGAGAGAAAGACGGTAATAGTAATTAATATGTGGTTGCTAAAGACTGAAGAAGAAACAGTAGTCGCTACGGAAGAGATAGAGGATCAAGTTTTAGAGTCAGAGTTTAAAAGATCTCTGGAGTACTTAAGCTCAAATAAGTCATAATGGATAAATAACATTACATCGGAATATATGAAACCATTGGGTGAAGCTGAACAAAAACACTAATCATGTTGGTGTGTATAATGTATGAGAATGCCGACATACTACAGCCTTTCGGGAAAACATCATCCACACAATTCCCAACATAGAAAGAGCCAAGAAGTGTGCGAATTATCGCATAATCAGCTTAACAGTTCATGCATCCATCTTGCTGACAAGAATAATATACAGAAGACTGGAAAAGAAAATCGAGGGCTTGTTAAATGACCATCAATTTGGCTTTAGGAAAGGTAAAGCCACCAGAGAGGCAGTTCGGACTTTGAAGTTGATAATGGTAACAAGACTGACGAAAACTCAAGACACGTTCATAGGATTTGTGTGCAAAAAGTGTTCGATAATGTCAAATGGTGCAAGGTATTTGAAATTCTGAGAAAAATAGATGTAAGCTGTAGCGAAAGGTGGGTAACGTACGATATGCGCAAGAGTCAGGAGGGAGTAATAAGATTGGGAGACCAAGAACAAAGTGCTCGGATTAAAAAGGTTATAAGACAAGGACGCAGTCTTTTGCCGTTACTGTTCAATCTGTACATCGAAGAAGCAATGACGGCAATAAAATTAACATCAAAGTGTGGGGATAACATTGACGGTGAAATAATTACAATGTTCAGATTCGCTGACGACATTGCTATCCTTAGTGAAAGTGAAAAAGAATTACAGGATCTGTTGAACGGAAAGAACTGTCTAATGTGTACAGGATATGGATTGAGAGCAAATCGAAGAGTGACGAAAGTAATGAGAAGCAGCGGAAATGAGAACAGCGAGACACTTGACATCAGTATTGAGGATCACGGAGTAGTCGAAGTTAAGGAACTCTACTACCTAGTCAGTAAAATAAACCGCTGATGGAAGGAGCGAGGAGGACATAAAAAGCAGACTAGCACAGGCCAAAAGGGCATTCCTGGCCAGGACAAGTCTACTAGTATCAAATACAGGCCTTAACTTCAGGAAGATATTTCTGAGAATGTACGTTCCGAGCACAGCATTGTATTGCTGTGAAACATGGACTGAGGGAAAGCCGGAACAGATGAGAATCGAAGCATTTGAGCTGTGGTGCCACAGAATAAAATTGAAAATTAGGTAGACTGATACGGTAAGGTATGAGGAGTTTCTCCGCAGAAATAGCAAGGAAACTAACACATAAAAACGCTGAAAAGAAGAGGGCATAGTATGGCAGGACACCTGTTAAGCCAACAGGTAGTAAGTTCCAAGGTACTACAGGAGGCTGTAGAAGGTAAAAACTGTAGAAGTAAAAAAAAATAATTTGACCTTCCACGTGATGTTATTTGCTCTGAAGAAAGGCAAGTACTCTTATTCAAGGTAACAATATATTTCTGCATTCTTTACTTTATGTTCGAAATCTTGCAAAGTTGATTTCGATTTTAAAAGTGGTTCCATTTTCATGAGTTAATTACTGTTAAATTAAATTTTTGCAAACAAAACAAGCTAGTATAATGTTTTTCATTAGTTTGTATAATGTTAAAAAAATAAACTGTCAATTATTGTAAAATCAGTGCACACAATCAGCCCAGACTCTGTTACGCTCCCAAAGAATCTGCAGCTAGCTCCACATCGTAAAGAGAGATTAAAGTTGGTTTTGTACCTGGAGAATGGTTTATAGTGACTGCAGCATGACTGTAATACAAGCTTTGCTGAATTGATTATTGTAATGTAGTTAATTCTCTCTTCGTATATATCTTTACTACACATATCAGCATGCAGCTTAAACATTTGAAGAACAAATTTCCGCATTGTGTAATAACTGTGAAGGCTGTTTAACGTACGCAACATTTAAAGCAGTAATTAAAGTTAAAATTTAAACCTGCCCTTAAATTGTCCTCCATATCAACATCTCTGTGACTTCTGTTTATGTTTTCGTAGTCCCTAAGTATCTCATTCAAAACCATAGTTTGAAACACTGTAAACAAATTTCTTCGCGAGTTTCTTCGTTTCGTCTATATTGAAATGGTTATTGTACTTCTGACGATTCATATGTCAAGGCATCAATCTAAAAGAGTTACGCATTATTTACGTCGATTTCCATATGTGCTAACTACACAATATCGTCAGTAAATGTATCGGAATGCCTCTATTTAACACTACCTTCTCTCGTTTGTAGAGTTATTCTGTCAACAAAATGAATTTATAGCATCAGAGAGAAAGAGAAACCGAGAGAGGCACAACGGCCAGCGTCACCTTCTCTAAATGTACTCCTACAGAAAGTCAAACAGAAACTGTTGAGGAAATCGCTGATTTAGTGGAACGCACGGTAAGTGACGGAACCATATTAATTTCCAGGTAAAGGAAAAAAAGTTGTAGAGCGTGATGCAGTGCTAAGATGGTAAATAATACATCAAGATTAATTATAATAGCGTTTCTTGGATGCTTTCAAAACATGATTGCCTCCAAGCAGCTGCCTAGATTTCTGGGTCAGTTCCCAATTAAGATATCTGCCGATAATATTGGCAGTACAGAAAAAAAGTGAATATGCGATATTTTTGATTTCACTTTCATGAATAGCTAATGCGGCGAGACACGTCTTGTGTGCAGTGAACGTAGAACCTCTTTTTTGTTGCCTTTATTCGGCGTATATCTAGCTCTGCGCATCTGGAATTCATGTTACATATACCTGTTGACGCTTTAGCTCACTGCACGACATGACTGGACGATAATTAGAAGAGAAACTATGCTGACTACGTTGCATAACATCGTTTGAGAATATTTCTAGAACGTGTATCCAGGTGACATTCACACTATAATTACGGAAAAAAAATTATATCACGACTTCAAGACGTCAATCCTAACAATAGGCCGTGCGGGGTAGCCACGCTTTGCGTGGCTCCCCCCGTAGAGGGTTCGAGTCATCCTTCGGGCATGGGTGTGTGTGTTGTCCTTAGCGTAAGTTAATTCAAGTTAGAGTAAGTAGTGTGTAAGCCTAGGGACCGATGACCTCAGTAGTTTGGTCCCATAGGAACTTACCACCAATTTCCAAAAATTTCCTAACAATAATTTCCTACGTGCCCAGCGTCAATGGAAAATTTCGTGATGGCACGCTATTCAGTTCAAGGTTCAAATACAGCCTACAGAGATTTAACAGTGTCTTCAGTGTTGACTAAGTGGAAATTCTGTATGAAAATCATGTAACGCTGCACTGTCTTCAAAAGACCCACTCCGTCTGTTCTGGATATACTAAACAGTCAGCATGGTGCTCTGTTACCTTTATTAAATATACTGTGCTACTCATCACTAATCATAGGTCCCTCAACCGACTGGGCTCACGTAATTATATTTTAAAAATAGTCTTAAACAGGGCTTTCCTTTGAAAATGAGGCTACATGTGAAATACAAATTACGCTTATTCACTGGACGTAAAAACGACAAACTAGATGAAACTTGAGACTGAATTAAAACGCTTTCTAGCACTGAAGAATACCAACAGCATTGATTACAGAGCAGAATAATATCGGCCAAAGAATACTCGCGCGTCGAGGTGTATTAAGAATAGGTATACGAAAAAACCTGAATACTTGAACGTGAGAAAACGTGACACGTGATTAAATTATTATTGATTTGAAAAGCTGCAGCATAATAAGCACTCGTTTAATGTAGAATTAAGCCGCAGTGAGAAAATATGAGGTAGAAAACTTTACATTTCTGTGCCGAGAGTGTCCTATAAACTACTTTCGGACAAAGTCAAATTAACACTGGATCACTATTAGGATATGCAACCATCATGACCAGTTGCAGGGATTCTTAACATTATCCTGTGCTTTTAACAGACAAACCGACGGATACTAAAATGAACACAAAGTAAGGAGACTGGTAGATAGGAGAGGTAACGCTATCAAAAAGCAAACTAAAATTCGGAAAGACTCCTGTTGCAGGCGCATAGTGACTATCTGGCAGAGGAGTTTCACTCGTGATCCCACCGTCAAGAAAAATACAAATATGCTCCAGAGTCGGTAATATATCGACCGATCTGATTATACTTTGATGAAGTCAGGAGAACGTTTTATGCAGTCGTTCGCAGCCGCATAAGTAGCTCATGGATAGGCATATTGGTGGTGTCATCAATGAGTAAATACATTCTTTGTTTTATGATTGAAATAGTAGGGACATTCAACACCCTGTGTTGCCTGCAATGTATGCAAAAAGTCATCAGTTCTATCTCCTCCATTTTGCGTGTAGTTATTGCTTACTGATACTTTGGCTGTGGTGACTGCATACTCCAGATAAAATCAGTAAGATGTCATTGAACTGAAGCACGAATGGTGTAAATACAATAAATTACAAATAACACTGCATAAAACTTCGTAAATCCTCCTGAAGCAGAATCTGTCTTGTGCTAATGGTCCAAATTCTCTAAGACGTGGTAATGATCGTAGATACTTGGAACTACAACTGACTGAGAAAATGAGCTTCTTGCGACATAGTTACCGTCTCTCAAAAGATGAAGAAAGTAATGTGAGAACTTATTAGGTACTGGCAATTATAGAATTTCTATGGTACAATGCAAAAACACGCCATAACGGCATTTTCACTGTATTTTTTGTTTCCATCCAGTGTCTGAGAAAATCGATTTTAATTTACAGAAGCGTAACGTTACGGAAGAGCAAAGACTTATGCTCTTATGTCTGAGTCGGACCTACAGTGCCAAATCGTTACCGATACTCCAGTTAGGGCATCTGTCTACTGGAAGTAACTGTAGGATACGTGACGCCATCTTTCTGGTTCCGTTGGGAGTGCCTGGAGAGAGAGTCATCGAGATTATTTTGTGCCGCATCTTACCTGACACGGATTTGGACTAGCGTAACCTAAATGTGTACCAGTGAAACTGGGATACTAAGGGTGAATGCGCGCAGGGTACTTTGATTGCTTTCCATTGTGAAAGAATGACTTCGGAAACATCGCATTAGGAAACATCCGACAGGCGTATGAGACCGAGATGTAGCAGGCTCTTCAGAACATTTCTCTGCAACAATTGAAATGGTTCAAATGGCTCTGAGCCTTGTGGGACTTAACATCTGAGGACATCAGTCCCCTAGAACTTAGAACAACTTAAACCTAACCAACTTAAGGACATCACACACATCTATGCCCGAGGCAGGATTCGAACCTGCGACCGTAGCGGTCACGCGGTTCCAGACTGAAGCGCCTAGAACCGCTCGGCCACAGCGGCCGGCTGCAACAATTACACATTTGTAATAAAAAGAGTCTTATTCGCGTGTTTATGACAAACAATATTATAATTAAAACTAGAATGGATACGTAATTGTTAAGTGTTTGTCCGGTAGCTGCCACATCGTCAACAAAAATGGTTCAAATGGCTCTGAGCACTATGGGACTTAACTTCTAAGGTCATCAGTCCCCTAGAACGTAGAACTACTTAAACCTAACTAACCTAAGGACATCACACACATCCATGCCCGAGGCAGGATTCGAAACTCCGACCGTAGCGGTCACGCGGTTCCAGACTGTAGCGCCTTTACCCGCTTGGCCACCCCGGCCGGCCATCGTCAACAATTAACTAAGAAACGGTCATGCGGAATATTCTCACAAATATGAGAATATATTTTATAGTTGTTTTGTGAATAGACATTCTATAGTTACAGTTTGTTTAGTTCACTTATTTCTCGCTTTGTGGTCGTGGCAACATTAGCAAGAAATCGCTCTTGCCATCCGTCAAACCCATAGGCTGGGAGCTGGCAGCATAGTAGCCAGACGAACTTTGCATAAGAATGTATATTTGGCTGATACTACGTGGTAGGTTCGTAGAGACAGGGAACTTGTTTCGTTTATTTCTCTTGTGAATGAGAGCTTGTTTCTTAGTCTTTATTTTCGTGAGTGTCTGCTGTAATGTGAACCTGAAAATCCGGGTGGTGTATTTACGTAAACGCTATCTGGTAAAGGAAGTCGTTAAATCCAACGGAAATTATACAGGGTGTTCGACAATTCCCGCTATAAACTTCTAGGATTTGTAGAGCGAGTGAGTACCTAATATTTTGAGTAGGAATCCATGTCCGGAAACTTCATCCATCGATGCTACAGCGTGTCAAAATTACAGGTGCCGGCGATCGTCAATGTATGTAGCCTATAAACAGGCTGATTTAATGATGATATTACAAACTGTCAAAGACGATGAGGAAGGATAAAGGTATCAATTTGAGGTAAAGATCCCTGTTCCGGAAACGAACGAGTCGAAAGTTACAATCGAAAATGATTCTGGTACCTCTGACAGTGGAATACATGTAAAGGTATTGTTGTTGCTAAGACTGTATTGTAGAACCTTCAGAGGTGGTAATATGGACCAAAACAGGAAACAATGGAAAATGGGATCAATAAAGCATATCTGAGGAGCTACAAGCACTTCTTCATCTTCGCTAATGTGAAAGACATCTCCTGTATTGAACAAGTGCTCATAGTTCTTAAGGTATGCAGCTTAGAGCTCATGTTTATCAGACATTTTTTTCTATAAAAATACTGGGTAGTTACCCCCTCTGCAAGTGCTAAAAGTTTGTAACCGGAATTTCGGTACTTCCTGTATAACTGAATTCTATTAACTTCTACGAAAAATAATTAGAAAAAGTGAAACAGTATACTAAATAAGCTATCATGTGAATTTCTCTATCGCCATTGCAGTTAACAGAGCTGCAATGCATGACGTCACAGTGCTTGTCTTGTAGTGCCAACACTCAAAACTTACACAGCGAAAATTCTGCATACAATTCCATTCTAAACTTTGAAATAGTAACTGAAAAAAATGTTTCTTATGAATGAAACACACACAACATTGGTACAATATTCTACAATCGGTTCGTGTAACAAATAATATACACTCCGTTCCGTTCCGTTGCCAGTCTAGGAATGGTAGAACGATGGGTTCGATGACGGTTTGGATGTACCGTGCACTATTCAGTGTCCCCTCGACGATCACCAGTGGTGTACGGCCAGTGTAGGAGATCGCTCCCCACACCATGATGGCGGGTGTTGGCCCTGTGTGCCTCGGTCGTATGCAGTCCTGATTGTGGCGCTCACCTGCACGGCGCCAAACACGCATACGACCATCATTGGCACCAAGGCAGAAGCGACTCTCATCGCTGAAGACGACACGTCTCCATTCGTCCCTCCATTCACGCCTGTCGCGACACCACTGGAGGCGGGCTGCACGATGTTGGGGCGTGAGCGGAAGACGGCCTAACGGTGTGCAGGACCGTAACCCAGCTTCATGGAGACGGTTGACAATGGTCCTCGCCGATACCCCAGGAGCAACAGTGTCCCTAATTTGCTGGGAAGTGGCGGTGCGGTCCCCTACGGCACTGCGTAGAATCCTACGGTCTTGGCGTGCATCCGTGCGTCGCTGCGGTCCGGTCCCAGGTCGACGGGCACGTGCACCTTCCGCCGACCACTGGCGACAACATCGATGTACTGTGTAGACCTCACGCCCCACGTGTTGAGCAATTCGGCGGTACGTTCACCCGGCCTCCCGCATGCCCACTATACGCCCTCGCTCAAAGTCCGTCAACTGCACATACGGTTCACGTCCACGCTGTCGCGGCATGCTACCAGTGTTAAAGACTGCGATGGAGCTCCGTATGCCACGGCAAACTGGCTGACACTGACGGCGGCGGTGCACAAATGCTGCGCAGCTAGCGCCATTCGACGGCCAACACCGCGGTTCCTGGTGTGTCCGCTGTGCCGTGCGTGTGATCATTGCTTGTACAGCCCTCTCGCAGTGTCCGGAGCAAGTATGGTGGGTCTGACACACCGGTGTCAATGAGTTCTTTTTTCCATCTCCAGGAGTGTATATTATGAACATTTTGGTCAACTAGTTATTAGCGTAACAACTACATTATAAGGACAAAACCGATCACATACATTAATATGAATACCACTTAGATTTTTCAGAAGAACTCAGTCAAAAGTGCCTGCATGATTATCAGCATAATAGCAAATTGGACGTCAATACTAAAATTAGCAAGCGTTCTCTCACATTAACTTATGGTTTACTCGAAGTAAATGGGCAGACAACAACAAATAATGCCCATTGTAATGAATCCCGATAAATTTCCTAACATTATCAAATAGGCATTAGAGAATCAATACATTGCTCAGGCATAAACTGTTCGACAGATTAAACAAATCAGTTTCTCACTGGTGTTTCCACTATCCTTCAACCATATCCTACGTTAAAATAAAACGGAATTTTTTGATGACATTCAGCAACGTGTACCACCAGCGAGGTGGTATTTTATGTACAACGTAATAAAAATATAAAAAGTGCAAATTTCCGTAATTGTTATTGACTTTTACTTGCAACATACTATTTAAAGAGATAGTGATGTGTTAAGTCCTCAACCTGAAAATACTGTACATGATATTCCATAGGGAAGTGACATCTACTCCTGAGACTTAAAATTTTTCGCTTATCTTCAATTGAAAAATTTTAGAAGTTCATGGAATCTGGCAGCACAAGTCATTAAAAAAATACATATTTTCTTCAGAATTTTGAAATGAAAAGTAACTGACTAGATTATCGTTTTAAAAAAGATGGACGTAAAGTATCCTCCCTCCCCCGCCTCAGGAATTGAGAGGGTTAATTTCATCGAGACAATAACACAAAACTATTTTTATATCAAACTTATCTGCGCAGTCATACCCGGTTTACACATACGTTTTCATTTACCCCCCATGAACCATGGGCCTTGGCGTTGATGGGGAGGCTTGCGTGCCTCAACGATAGTGTGGCCTGTCAGTGTCATGCTCGAGGATAGGGTGCTCCATGTGTGTACGTACTCTTAGAATTCGAGACTCGATTACAGTAAGCTGTTTCTCACTCTCTGACGTAGTTACTTTTACACCGCCATGTTCCACGCTGCAATTCGGAGCCCTTTAGAGGCAGAGAGTTGCAAATTGCGTCAGCGAATCGCGTAAGTCGACCGAGAAATGTACATGACATGTAATACCGCAGCCGATATTGAGACCAGAATAAAAATTCGGAAGAATCACCTTTTTAGCATGCCCTCATACAATCTTTGGTAAAAATAAATTTGGAGACTGAAGCCAAGCATCGTTGGTGAAAGAAACTCGTTGTAATATATGACTTGCGGAAGAATACTTTTACGGAAGCTCCATTAACTACGTAGTTCATTTGGACTTGAAAAAGTGGAACTGCGAGGGAAAACAGCAAATCAGGGCGAACATGTACTGATAGTCGTCACGCGTTCCTTAACTTGTCCGTGACGGTTAATTGCATCCTTGGCATTAACCTTTCACTTCCCGGCAGCTGCCAAGCTTACGCAAATCATCCCTGTCACGAGACTTTTTAATGATACCGGTTCTATCGGAAAAAACTGGTGAACCTGGCAGTGCTAGTGAGTGAGACGCCAAGTGTTCGAACATAGTAAACAGGTTCGATGAGATCTTTATGCTCACTACTGCGCGGCCCACATGAAATCTAGTTCCCTGCACTGACATGTCGTGGGGAGATATGGAATGAGCAGCTAGATTTTCAGTGGGACAGAAGTTACAAATACCGCCCATTTACCTAATATCGTCCACACTTACCTGATAGCAAAGTGCACGCCATCTAAGATTCGAAGCAATGATCATCTAGTCCTGCTTTCCCACTACACGCTAACATAGAGATGATCAGTAGTCGACTCGTAAATTACCATTTTAACCTCCGTTCAGGCTGGGCAACGTTCAGGTAAATGCGACCCAATCGTATTTCAATCTTCTTCGATCTATCATTGACTCGGGGGAGTGGGTGATCAGACAGTATGCAGAACTAAAACCGGACAACGGCCGTTCTTCAATCAGTTCGTATTTATTTTTCTGTAAGTTACCAGTTTCGAGTCTTCACTGATGTCATCGTCAGGTCCCTACGCACGCTGAACGGATGTACCAGAAAGCTTGCTGCAATACGATAGGAGCCATCAAATAAATCGGGATTCCGTAAATATTTTTCTGAAGTGTTTTTCTG
This sequence comes from Schistocerca cancellata, assembly GCF_023864275.1. Taxonomy (NCBI): domain Eukaryota; kingdom Metazoa; phylum Arthropoda; class Insecta; order Orthoptera; family Acrididae; genus Schistocerca; species Schistocerca cancellata. Next base: position 461,949,919 of record NC_064632.1, on the reverse strand, counting down.
AAATGAGAACCCCAGCGGTTAGGGTCTACTGTCTAACCGATGCGGGTACTCACTTCAGAAAAATATTCACGGAATCCACATTTATTTGTTGGCTGCTGTTGTATTGCACCAAGCTCCTTGGTACATCCCGTTCACTGCATGCACAGGGAATCGAGGATGGCACAAGTGAAGCATCGAAACTGGTAGCGTAAAGAGAAATAAATAAGTACAGCCTGAAGTTTGGATTTTGTTCTACATTCAATCCTGTTTCTGCTGTAAAAATTTAAAACTGTGTTAAATTCAGAACCTTGCCGCATAATATTTTGTAAACATATTTTTATCAGCTACCGTTCCTTGTGTGTACATACCAACTGTTCAACAACGGTTTCGAAATAAGAGATGAGATTTCGTAGATCATACACCTAGTTGCCGTTCTGTTTGTCAATTATTTTATCTTAATTCTATAATTTTAATACATTGTCACTGCGTTTTTTCGGTAAATAACGCTCCAAAATAAAGAACGAAAGGCTGACACTGTCTTTATCAGACCTTCAGGCTGCATGTCGGCATGTTCACAATAAAAAAGTTGACCCTGAAAACTAAGAAAATGTCGGGAATACCAAGGGCAGCTGTTCAAGGGTACACTAAAAAATTACAGAAGGAGAAAATGAAGTAATTGCCATAGATAGAAATAAGCTTCAAAAAAGGAGCTTTTCTGGCAGTAGGTTTACAAACAAATCTAGCTAATTACTGCATTGCTATGGATCAAAGTTTCTTCTTATTGTCTCGGAATGGTAATAAGCAAACTTATTTCCAATAACTACAAAGAAACTTACGGTACACTAAAACCCTGTAACTCGAATATGGAACCTTTGTTTATCGCAGGCAAATGCTCTACCGATTGAGCCAACCAAACACGACTCGCTAACCGCCATCATACGTTTAATTGCACCAGCACTTCTTTCTCAAACTCTCAAGCTACACAGAAGTACTCCGCCATACCAAGCGAGAGTAGCAGTCATGGATAAAAGGATGGCCGGCCGTTGTGGCCGTGCGGTTCTAGGCGCTTCAGTCTGGAACCGCGCGACCGCTACGGTCGCATGTTCGAATCCTGTCTCGGTCATGGATGTGTATGATGTCCTTAGGTTAGTAGGTTTAAGTAGTTCTAAGTTCTAGGGGACTGATGACCTCAGACGTTAAGTCCCATAGTGCTCAGAGCCATTTGAACCATTTGATAAAACGATGTTGCAGAGAAATGGCTTAGTCACAGGCCAGGGCAATACTTCCAGATTGATTTTCCTCTCTGCAACGACAGAAATGATCTCTAGTTCCTGGCTTTATTTTAGAAGTGGAACCTAAGGTTGTCAGTCGGAATACATTATTGTAAGAGATGAGATCTCTGGATGACTGATCGACCTGTAATTGTTCTTCTCCCACGAATGTTTTCTCCAGAAAGGAAAAATATCTCAACCTAATGAAGGAAGCGCCTTCTGGATCCTCTTCAGTGCTACGTTTGGACTCAGTGTTATCAATTTAAGGAAGAATCGTTTTGATTACTATGTGATACCTCTGCAGTAGTTACAGTTACTTTGATTTAATACGTTCACTATTCACAAATCCAGAATTTCGAGGTCATAACACTTGCTTTTAAAAAATCTTATAATACTTGTGTATTTACCATTATGCAGTACTCTGATGCATGGCAGGTGAATTTATAAACAGTCAGACGTGGAAATCGGAACATATATTTCAACTTTCCCATTTTGTCTCAATTCAATCTCGGCCTAATAATTTCATCGTGGAAACTGTTCTATGGGTATTTATTCATTGATACTAAAACAGGATAGTTACTAGTTTACAGCTTGATATATCGTCACAGGATGGAGAAATAAAGTTAAACTGTTAAGGGGAGTGATACTAGGTCCACTCGCTTTACTTTCTAGTGTGGTTATGAATGAGACATGCCATAAACTACCTTATCAGACTAACAGTAGACGTGGCAGTAGTAACATCTCTTCTTAGTTCATAAAGCTAATATCCATTACACCTCACACCACGTTCGGCACGGCAAATCCAAATATTTAAACAAGCCCAAATGAATGCTTGCAGCCCGCATCTCGTGGTCGTGTGGTAGCGTTCTCGCTTCCCACGCCCGGGTTCCCGGGTTCGATTCCCGGCGGGGTCAGGGATTTTCTCTGCCTTGTGATGGCTGGGTGTTGTGTGCTGTCCTTAGGTTAGTTAGGTTTAAGTAGTTCTAAGTTCTAGGGGACTGATGACCATAGATGTTAAGTCCCATAGTGCTCAGAGCCATTTGAACCATTTTTTTGAATGCTTGCAACACACTTGCGACACACACTTCTTGAGATGCTTCATCTTATGGTATTTGAAGATATCCGTCGCGCAGATCAGTTTTTTGAAAAGTAGCGACCAGCACCTATCTGGGCGTGGCAGTGGATAAGTATCAATCGCAGTGTGTGGGTTGACTGTAGACTTTAAGTCAACACAGAGGCAAATGCGATCTGAAGATTTGGGGAGCAAAACCAGTGGACTAGCTTGTATGGGCGCAATAGCTTCGCTATCTTGCAATTCTTTAAGTTCACGAACTACTTTGTCTTGTAATGCAATGGGAACAGTTCGGCTGAGCATTGTCTTTCATCGTAATATGTGCATCAAAATTGTTGGCCCTGCCTAGACCTTCAGAAAAGAGTTCAGCAAGCGAACTACACTGTCTTTGGCACTGAACGCAGTCACTGACAACACATTGCCTTGCATTCGAAAGAAAAACAAATAAAACGAAGCACGGCCAAATATGTTCTCAAAATCGCGTGACTGTAGCACAGTGAATGTCACAGTTCGATAATGCGAGCGATAAATGGCAGGCAAAATACATTTTCCGAGAAGGGAGTGGCTTGTCCATCATAAGCCGTCAGGTGCGTGTGGAGCCGAACAGTTCGTATGTGTACGATATAGTGAAGTAACACAGGCACCTGTGTCCAACTGAGATTTCACACGTTTTGCACTAGGAAGCAAATGAACAAGAATTTTGTTTGACTGGCATAGCAGTGAAAAAACTGTTTGCTTGCTAGTTTTGCTAATGCCTGCAGCAGGCTTTCAATACACTGTATTAATTAAATTTGACTTGTGACTAGATTTTTGTGAGTGGGCAGAATTCTTACGTTCGTTCCATTGCATACATACAGATTGTACATGACCTTTCGCGCCACTATTGTAACACTGTGCTTGTCTGGACCGGCGATCTTTGCGTTTGAGCCGTGAATAGCACTGATGGCATAACTTAATTCTGTTTACCCGTTTAGAGAACTGTTTATGTGGCTTGGCGCGCATGCTGTTGTTGCCTACTGGGCCAGTCGTGAGCAAGGGTCGACTCAACCCGGCAAATTGGTGGCTGCTCAAATTTATCGGCCGCTATGGCGCCTGAATCATACTGATCTAGAATTTGCACTACGTGCTCAAATGATGGAGCTGACTGTTTCAAAATCTGTTCTCTAAGTCTGACATCGTTTACGCTGTTAACGATCGCATCACACAACATAACGTATGAATGAAAAGCACCACAAGCACATTTGAATTTGCGTTTCCATGTTATACCCTGCAAATCTGTTACCACCGGCTGGTGTGTCCGAGCGGTTCTAGGCGCTTCAGTCTGGAACCGTGCGACCGCTACGGTCGCAGGTTCGAATCCTGCTTCGGGCATGGATGTGTGTGATGTCCTTAGGTTAGTTAGGCTTAAGTAGTTCTAAGTTCCAGGGGACTGATGACCTCAGCAGTTAAGTTCCATAGTGCTCAGAGCCATTTGAACCAAATCTGTTATTCATTGCGATAAGTTTGTTCAAATGTGTGTGAAATCTTATTGGACTTAACTGCAAAGGTCATCAGTCCCTAAGCTTACACACTACTTAACCTAAATTATCCTTAGGACAAACACACACACCCATGCCCGAGGGAGGACTCGAACCTCCGCCGGGGTCAGCCGTGATAAGTTAGATCTGACCTTTTCTTGCAATGAAAGAACTGATACCTAGGCTGCCACCACATTCACTTTTTGCTCATAATAGTCACTGAGAGAATCTACAACCTGATCATAGGAAAGTTCACTCAGACTGGAGTTAGGGAACAATTTCTGAATAAGGAGAAAAACTTTAGTTCCTACTCTCGACAAAATGTAATGTAGTTTCACAATGCCAGGTACGTTGGGAGCAATGATGTGCGCTTCACACTGTAGCAACCACTCGAGCCATTTCTCTTCTTTTTCGTTCAACTGAAGAAAAGGCGGTATGGCACTAAGAGCTACAGTTGTCGCCTGTTGTGCTGCATTAAGTGTGTGGTTTGCCAGTAACTTGTACCGTATTCTATAGAGTAGCTATCTGCTGCGTCTGAAACAAAAGCATCTATCTTAACTGCGTTGCATCTAACGCTTGCAGGAGGTAAGGCGCCTGAGCAGGGGGTGGGAGAGGTGGGTTGCTCATTTTGGAATAGGCAACTGAAATAAACAGACACTCCAAACAATGAAAATAAGCACGTAAACAAAGAAAATTTCTGCAACGCCCACCTGAAAACACTGAATAGAAAAAAACACTAGAAGAAACAAAGTTGAAACACGAAAATACACCCCTGCGAAGAAAAGACAAGGTAGAATTAACGCGCCAGCAAAACACGAAAGCCCACAACAAAACAAAATTGTGGCAACCAGGCTCATGGTGCAAAACGTGAACAGGTTGCCGCGTTGGTTCTTCTTACACCTCGTCTCCAGATGTATAGTGTCTAGGAAGCTTGCATCCTCGGTTCGCTAGACAAACAATCAAAAAATTCGTATTAATGAGTTATATTGCAAAAATAAAATTACAGTACTTAACTTTGGCAACAATAATAATGTTTAATAATTTGAAAACTGAACAGGAACAAGACCCATTATTTGGGAGAGGGGGGGGGGGCTCACGAAGCAAATACTAGATGGACAGGAATCCAGTGACTATTTTCTGAAGAACGGAAATCTGTGTAACCGCAGGGGTAGGTCTGGGTAAGCTAGAATTTGTCTCCCATGAACCTGAGTTATTCCGGTCTTCCGGTACTTCCATGACTCTCCAGCAGTAGGGCATTTACCTTAGAGAAGGTCAAGGAGCAACTGAACTGGTATCTGTGGGCTGTGTACTTGGAAGGTCTTTTTTTTTTTTTTTTTTTTTTTTTTTACTTTATTGTCATTTTAAAACCTGTACAACTCAGGTTGGCTGGCAGCGGCACACAAACGCCGCTCTTCAGCCATAGCGATTTACAAGAGTATAAAAACATGGTGAATAACAATGAACAAAGTGACGGGCAAAAGAGAGAGGTCACAGAGACATAAAAACACGGTGTCGTTCACATGTGACGATAACAACACTGAAAAGACGTGGGCACGGCGCACAAATCACTGATGAGTTCGACGACACAAGTGAACTTAGGAGTGGGACGGCGGACACCAAAAACACTATACGACGTCACACACACGAGACACAAAAGGCGACGATCTCCGGCGCGCGAAAGTTCACTAGACGTGTGCGAGTCCGGGGACCTGCCAAGAGAGGAGGAGGAGGAAGAGGAGTGGGAGAGCGAGAGGGGAGAGCAGAGATGCCACGGGCAGGGGAGATAGGGGGGAGGGAGGAAGGGGGAGAGGAAGCCCGGGGGAAGAGGGGGAAGGGAGGGGACAGGGAGATGGAAAAAGAAGGGAAGAGAAGAGAAGGGAGGGAGGGTGCCGAAAGGAAAGGACACGGTGAGTGGGGGGCGGGGCAGGGTCAAAGTTGATAGGAGGGGTAGATGGAGGGGGCGAGGACATCATCAGGGAGAGGGAGCTGGCGGAAGCCACCTTGGGAGAGGGTATGGAGGGTGGAGAGATGGAGACCAGGTGGGACATGGGAGTACAGGCGCGGCAGCGGGCGGGGGTGGGAGAGGATCGGGGAGACGAGCGGGTGAGGAGGATCGAGTTTACGGGAGGTGTATAGGATTCGTATCCTTTCGAGGAAGAGGAGGAGGTGGGGGAAGGGGATAAGGTCATACAGGATCCGCGTGGGGGAAGGGAGACGGATGCGATAGGCAAGGCGGAGAGCATGGCGTTCAAGGATTTGGAGGGATTTATAAAAGGAAGGGGGGGCGGAGATCCAGGCGGGATGGGCGTAACAGAGGATAGGGCGGATGAGGGACTTATAGGTGTGGAGGATGGTGGAGGGGTCCAGACCCCACGTTCGGCCGGAAAGGAGCTTGAGGAGACGGAGTCGGGAACGTGCCTTGGCTTGGATTGTCTGGAGATGGGGAGTCCAGGAGAGGCGACGGTCGAGGGTGACGCCAAGGTACTTAAGGGTGGGGGTGAGAGCGATGGGACGGCCATAAACGGTGAGATAGAAATCAAGGAGGCGGAAGGAGGGAGTGGTTTTGCCTACAATGATCGCCTGGGTTTTGGAAGGATTGACCTTGAGAAACCACTGGTTGCACCAAGCGGTGAACCGGTCAAGATGGGATTGGAGAAGGTGTTGGGAGCGTCACAGGGTGGGGGCAAGGGCAAGGAAGGCGGTGTCATCGGCAAACTGGAGAAGGTGGACGGGGGGTGACGGCGGCGGCATGTCCGCCGTGTACAACAAGTACAGAAGGGGGGAGAGGACGGAGCCTTGGGGCACACCGGCGGAGGGGAAAAAGGTGTAGGAGTCAGTGTTATGGATGGTGACATGGGAAGGACGGCGGGAGAGAAAGGAACCGATCAGACGAACGTAGTTAATGGGAAGGGCGAAGGTTTGGAGCTTGAAGAGGAGACCGGAATGCCATACGCGGTCATATGCGCGTTCGAGGTCAAGAGAGAGGAAGATTGCGGAGCGACGGGAATTGAGCTGTTCGGAAAGGAGATGAGTGAGGTGAAGGAGAAGATCGTCGGAAGAGAAGGACGGCCGAAAGCCACACTGGGTAACGGGGAGGAGGCGGTGCAGGCGGAGATGCTGGTGGATGCGGCGGGTGAGGATAGATTCCAGGACCTTGCTGAAGACCGAGGTAAGGCTGATGGGACGGTAGGAGGAAACGGCGGACGGCGGTTTGCCAGGTTTGAGGAACATGAGGATACGGGAGGTTTTCCACAGGTCGGGGTAGTAACCAGTGGACAGGACTACATTGTAGAGCCTGGCCAGGGTGGAGAGAAAAGAGACAGGAGCTTCACGAAGGTGACGGTAGGTGACACGATCGTGACCAGGAGCGGTGTTGCGTTTGGTGCGGAGTGTAGTGATGAGATCCTGTGTGGTGATGGGGGCATTAAGGTCTGTGTGTGGAATGTTGTCCAAGTACTGGAAACCAGGAGCGAGGGGAGGGACAGAGGTGTCAGTTCGATCGCGGATATCTGGGAAGAGGGAGTAATCGAACTGGGGATCATCAGGGATGGAAAACACATCGGACAGGTAGGAGGCAAAGTGATTGGCCTTACTAAGGGCGTCAGGGAAGGGGTGATCATCGTGGAGAAGAGGATAGTAGGGGGAGGGTTTAGTTCCGGTAAGGCGACGGAAGGCGGTCCAGAACTTGGACGAGTTTACAGGGAGGGTAGCATTTAAACGGGTGCATGTCTGTCGCCAGTCCCGGCGTTTCTTAGCCGCGAGCAAATTTCGAATGTGTCGCTGTAGTTGCCGGTGGCGTCGTAGGGTGTCCGGGTCACGCGTGCGGAGGAAGGCACGGTAGAGACGACGGGATTCACGGAGGAGGAGGACGGCCTGTGGTGGTAAGGTAGGACGGTGGGGGTGGATTGCAACAGTAGGGACGTGGGCCTCCACGGCCTCAGACAAGGTCTGCTGGAGAAAGGAGGCGGCATGGGTGACATCATCGGAACGGCGGTAGGCGAGAGGGTGGCTATCGACCTGAGTGGAGAGGGTATCCCGGTAGGCATTCCAGTCGGCACGGGAATAGTCATGGATGTACTTAGGGGGAGGGTCATGACGAGGGTCGGGGCGGGGGTGACGGCCGTCTGAAACGGTGAGGAGGACAGGGAGATGGTCGCTACCAATAGGCCCCAGGACATCCACCGTAATGCGACCAAGGAGGTTGGGGGAGGAGAGAATAACATCGGGAGTGGAGTTGGATTCGGGACGGGTGTGCTGGGGGATGGGGATGAGGTCGCCTTGAAGGGAGGAGAGGAACCGATGCCACCGCCGTAACTGGGCAGCGGAGCGACTATGGATGTTGAGGTCGGCGGCGATTACATAGGAGGAGAAGGTACGGTCGATGTGGGAGAGGAAGTCGAAAGGAAGAGGGGCGTTGGGGCGGACATAGATGGTGGCACAGGTAATGGTAAGGCCGGGGAAGAAGAGACTAAGGATCAGGTGTTCGGTGGGGTCGGGAAGGAGAGGTTGGAGCCGAACGGGGATCTGGCGGTGGTGGCCAATGGCAACTCCGCCACGCGCAACTGGGAGGGGATTATCGGAGCGGTGGAGGAGATAGGGGGAGGTGTGGATGGAGTGGTGGGGTTGGAGGAAGGTTTCATTAAGGAGGAAGGCATCCACACGGTGGGTAGCAAGGGTGTGCAGGAAGAGGTTCTTGTTGGCGGGAAGGGAGCGCTTGGAAGGTCTTTGCTTGCCGAATATATACAGAGTTCGCTGGCCCAAGAGGAGGAGGCACGATATTTGGGGAATGGCTGTAGCATCGTGACTAGAGGTGGTCACAAGGTCCGAACTGCCGAAGCCACGAGCTGTGCAAGGAGGGCCTGCGCAGAGTGAAGATACCGGAGTACTTCATCGAGGGCAGCGTCGACTACAAGCAGCAGGCCGACATCCCGTAGGTTGGTTGGCAACATTCGTGTCAGACGACCACTCGTGGCCTGGCCGCCCTCTTCTACCTGGCTTTCATCGTCACCACTCAGTAACACCCGTGGCACACCGTGATTCCATGGAACTTATTGCTGATAAAAGGGAGTAACATTCTGGAATCTTGGTTGTGAATTGTGTCATTGTCTACCTGCCCTCCTTATTATTTTCGAGTTTGCACCCAGCCCTCAGTTTTACTCGGTCGACTATTTGGTCGTAAAAAAAGGCCGTAGTATTGTACTAACAAGGGAACCTCCCCATCGCATCCCCCTCAGATTTAGTTATAAGTTGGCACAGTGGATAAGCCTTGAAAAACTGAACACAGATCAATGGAGAAAACAGGAAGAAGTTGTGAGGAACTAGGAAAAAAATTGAGTAGTCCATGAGCAAGATAAGCAACATAGAGGACAAGTGTGAGCTCAGGAGCGCCGTGGTCCCGTGGTTATCGTGAGTAGCTGGCGAGCGAGAGGTCCTTGGTTCAAGCCTTCCCTAGAGCGAAAATTTTAATTTTTATTTTCAGACAATTATCAAAGAGCAGACACTCATACAAAATCAACTACACTCTCTAAAATTCCAGGACATGTTCAGATTTGCTTGGACATATGCAGTATTTGACGGTCTACACGCGGAAAAATTTGAAAACGTTAAAAACATATGTTTTGACAGAGCACAGGGAAAAACTGAGCGACTGTGAAACTTTTGCATTCATTTGTTGCAGTTTATGTGACAAATGTTTTCATCACTTTTGTGGGAGTGATTATCACATCCACAAGGAAACCTAAATCGGGCAAGGTAGAAGAATCTTTTTACCCATTCGCCAAGTGTACAAGTTAGGTGGGTCGACAAAATATTCCTGTCATGTGACGCACATGCCGTCACCAGTGTCGTATAGAATATATCAGACGTGTTTTCCTGTGGAGGAAACGGTTGACCTATGACCCTGCGATCAAATGTTTTCGGTTCCCATTGGAGGGGCACGTCCTTTCGTCTACTAATCGCGCGGTTTTGCGGTGCGATCGCAAAACACAGACACTAAACTTATTATAGTGAACAGAAACGTCAATGAACGAATGGACAGATCATAACTTTGCGAAAATAAAGAAAGTAAAACTTTCCCTCGAGGGAAGACTTAAAGCAAGAACCTTTTGTTCCGCAGCTGCCCACGCCAACCACGGGACCACGGCGATCCTGAGCTCGCCTATCCTTGATGTTGCCTATCTTGCGGATGGACTAGTCAGTTTGTATATTTTGCTTATTTTTTTCATAGTTCCATACAACTTCTTCCTGTTTTCTCGAGTGATCTGTGTTCAGTGTTTCAAGGACTATCCACTGTGCTAACTTATAACTAAATCTGAGGGGGGTGCGATGGGGAGGTTCCCTCGTAAGTACTAGTTGTCATTTGAAAATTTGTCCCGCTATTATATTGCCTTTCCTTTCTGGTTTATACCCGATCATTAATGTTCTAATGAATCGGCTCCTGGTCGTAAATACAGCTGGAACAATTGTAGTAAGGCACAGGTTACTGTTGAACAAAACAGGAGCATTGTGGTTAGATTTAGACTCTAACCGGTTCAATTCTTTGATTGTAATTGCATTTCTCAGCCATTAGTTATAATCTGAACAACTTGTTGTACAAAGCTGTGCGTTGCTGTGTTTGAAAGACGAGGTTATTATTGATATATTTTAGCTGGATCTGGTGGTTCCGCTCAGTGAGTTCTCTTGTAAGAAGTGTTGACAAGTAATGTTTTAAGAAGTTCCTTCAGAGCGTTTTTAATAACTGATAATCAGTTTCAGTTAGAAAATATTAATAGCCAACAGTCACCATGGCTTTGAAATTAAGAGGTTGGTTGCTTTGAAGTCAGCCTTATCATTGTCATATTCTTCCCTAATCTGTTCAACCTTTAAGCAGAGGTGCGCATCCTAAACCCAACCTTTCGACATGCAGCTTCCAAATTAAAAGTTACGTAATCTGTTCTGAGTAACTGAATCACTCTTGTCATCAGTGGTGCTTACACAGTTTTCACGTGTTGCAGAAGGACACTTAATAAGACCGACTGTGCGCGGCGCGGTAGTGAACACCGCCGTCTCATCCGATAATAATGGACTGGCTGCAGGTCCGGCCGTCTTGTAATCTGAGTCATACTTTTGCTGTTATGATTTCTTTCGCTAAAGCTTATTCACTTATTCACATTAAGGTTTAAGGTCAAGAAAAAAAATTTCAAGTTTTTTTTCCTTTTGTAAAAGAAAACAAAGTTTATGATTATATATTGTTAAATAAATACACTCCTGGAAATGGAAAAAAGAACACATTGACACCGGTGTGTCAGACCCACCATACTTGCTCCGGACACTGCGAGAGGGCTGTACAAGCAATGATCACACGCACGGCACAGCGGACACACCAGGAACCGCAGTGTTGGCCGTCGAATGGCGCTAGCTGCGCAGCATTTGTGCACCGCCGCCGTCAGTGTCAGCCAGTTTGCCGTGGCATACGGAGCTCCATCGCAGTCTTTAACACTGGTAGCATGCCGCGACAGCGTGGACGTGAACCGTATGTGCAGTTGACGGACTTTGAGCGAGGGCGTATAGTGGGCATGCGGGAGGCCGGATGGACGTACCGCCGAATTGCTCAACACGTGGGGCGTGAGGTCTCCACAGTACATCGATGTTGTCGCCAGTGGTCGGCGGAAGGTGCACGTGCCCGTCGACCTGGGACCGGACCGCAGCGACGCACGGATGCACGCCAAGACCGTAGGATCCTACGCAGTGCCGTAGGGGACCGCACCGCCACTTCCCAGCAAATTAGGGACACTGTTGCTCCTGGGGTATCGGCGAGGACCATTCGCAACCGTCTCCATGAAGCTGGGCTACGGTCCCACACACCGTTAGGCCGTCTTCCGCTCACGCCCCAACATCGTGCAGCCCGCCTCCAGTGGTGTCGCGACAGGCGTGAATGGAGGGACGTCGCTTCTGCCTTGGTGCCAATGATGGTCGTATGCGTGTTTGGCGCCGTGCAGGTGAGCGCCACAATCAGGACTGCATACGACCGAGGCACACAGGGCCAACACCCGGCATCATGGTGTGGGGAGCGATCTCCTACACTGGCCGTACACCACTGGTGATCGTCGAGGGGACACTGAATAGTGCACGGTACATCCAAACCGTCATCGAACCCATCGTCCTAGACCGGCAAGGGAACTTGCTGTTCCAACAGGACAATGCACGTCCGCATGTATCCCGTGCCACCCAACGTGCTCTAGAAGGTGTAAGTCAACTACCCTGGCCAGCAAGATCTCTGGATCTGTCCCCCATTGAGCATGTTTGGGACTGGATGAAGCGTCGTCTCACGCGGTCTGCACGTCTAGCACGAACGCTGGTCCAACTGAGGCGCCAGATGGAAATGGCATGGCAAGCCGTTCCACAGGACTACATCCAGCATCTCTACGATCGTCTCCATGGGAGAATAGCAGCCTGCACTGCTGCGAAAGGTGGATATACACTGTACAAGTGCCGACATTGTGCATGCTCTGTTGCCTGTGTCTATGTGCCTGTGGTTCTGTCAGTGTGATCATGTGATGTATCTGACCCCAGGAATGTGTCAATAAAGTTTCCCCTTCCTGGGACAATGAATTCACGGTGTTCTTATTTCAATTTCCAGGAGTGTAGGTTGTGAAGAGAAAACTATATTGGTGGGTCCTCCCTTCCACGTTTTCTTTAATTCCAGTAAGTATCACGTCTCAACATGTGTGTCAGCTATAAATTCTTCACTATGCTCAGCTGAACAGATAAACATTTTAAGTACAGATCACGGTGTTAAGAAGATTTCCTTTAATGTATATTCAGAAGCTGCAGAGCACCAAGCATTCAAAATTTTTGTAATGCCAATGATATTTAAGGTCTTAAATACAGCTACATCATCCTCTTTAATTGTAAAATACATCAGATCGCACTGAAACTCTAGCCATAAACATTATCTTGTGTTCTTGCCCAGTTCCTGTGTTCCTGTGCAAAATTTGATAATACGAACTTCATTTATATATGCCTCAGAATTAATTACGAAACGCACCGATCGTAATACGATGTTTACCTGTGGAATGAGACAGTATCAGTATGGCCGACTATCATACAAATCTTCGCCAGTCTCTAATGGCACAGTTAATTGAAAACACTGACACACATTCGCGGTAGACATACGTTCAGGACATTAATAAACAAAATAACATTCTTCATTTTATTTACGAATTTTGTTTAATAATTCAGTTTTAAGTATCTTAGTATGTAAGTCAATATTCTGTAAAAGTAGCAAGTAATGCCAAATGTTAGAGTTGTGAGGAACTTTTTGTGTGAATGCGTTTATTTTGTCTGTGCAAAGTTGTAATTTTGACTCTTATTTTTGTTATGATTCATTACCTTAAAGGCTTAAATAATATACAGACAGTAGAGTAGGTATGTAAACTAAAGACTATTTGTAAACAGTTTTGGTAATGTTTCAAAGAGAACCGCATTGGGTTGGTCTAAGACATCATTTTGTTGTTGAGAGACTCGAGCAATTGCAGTCTTTCGCTGCAGTGTCTGAGTAACTGTGCTTTGGATATAGCGATATATGCTTGCGGTGTCCGGAAGAAAACATGCGGCTTGATATCTTGATATACGACTGGTGGACATGTATTGCCGTGACGGAGAATGATGATTATCGCCAAGGATAATTTGACATAAAATTACCACGGAGACGCTGTGTGTGTATGTGTGTGTGCGTGTGTGTGTGTGTGTGTGTGTGTGTGAGAGAGAGAGAGAGAGAGAGAGAGAGAAAGAGAGATTGGGAGTGAGGGAGGGAGAGAGAAAGATGCGGGTTTCGCAGTAAAGTCGTCATATCCATTTCAACAAAACGTTTACAAAGAAAAGTCGATCAATAGAAACCGTAAAGTCCAGCTGCCACGAATTTCATTTCAAACTATTTGACTGTCACTGATTAAATACGATTACAGCCAAGTTTCATTTCTTTTAATCATATACTTAGTTTACACATCACAGTAAAACAGCATTAGTTTGCCAAAACATAGAGACCAACTTGTTTCAGCAGCACTATTTAGCGCAAAAATTTATTTTAATCAGCTTCAGCAATTTCATCTTACAATGTTTGCTATTCAAAGTCGTTATAGTCACATCAAGGGTTTTACTATCTGCAAATTATATATTTTTACAATAATTACAGTGTTGTTTTGTGCATGATTAATAATGTACTTCGTATGATAACGTGTGTCTCAAGGACATTATAGTGATATGTATATATCTGTTGTTATGTAAATACGGTGCAGGAGGATACTAAATAATTTATCACACATACGCAAAGCCTATAGTTATCTTATGAGCCAACCTATTTTTTTTCCAATTTCCATTTCAAAATTGTGCACATGAAAGTAAAGAAATCTTGCTACATGTGCTTGCAAAATTTCTGTTGGAACATGGTGTTGTGGCTCTCTTACGCTCACGGCAGTTATTCGTAACTGGGTAGGGCACATGAATGATAAATCCCGACTGTCGCGTTGCAAATTCTAACACAGTGGGTATTTTATCTAGCGTGTGAAGGCACCGAACCACTTAGAAGCCGAAAGGTCCGTTGAATTTAATTGGCATCATACTCCATACAGAACATGAATTAAGATACAGAAGTAAAACGAATATAGTAAATCAAAATTGGGAATGTGAAAAGCGGAACTTAAAAGATTGCCACTGCCGACGAGAAAAGATTACGCTGCCGCACGGAAATATCGAAATTAGTTTGGTGCAAGCTAATAAAGGATTTCTTCAACAAAAGATCTCTATTGGCATCAAATGTCAAAGTCATCAACATGAAGGTCGTGCATAACACTATAAATCGTGGGCAATGCTGATTTAGGACAAGAAGGCGTTGGCACAATTAATGAGATTAAACAGTAACAGAACAAAAGACAAATGGAGGAAAACAGCGAGGTAATAGGTAGGACAAATTAAGAAAAATCTTACCAGGAGAAGGGAAGGGGATAGTGGAATGTACAATGTTTCATTAAAAGTACTTCGAGATCTACTAATGGACACTAATATGGGTGTGTCCATCCTTCACCATTATGACAGCCTGAACTCTGCTGGGCTCACTTTCAGTGAGGTGTCTGAGTGTCTGTGGAAGAATGGTAGCCGAATCCAGAGCTGGTAGTAATGGTAGAATCTGGAATCCAGGGTGTAGTCGACGTTCAAACTCATTGTCACTCTGGACAGTCCACTCCATTTCAGGAACGATACTGTTCACAAACCTCACAATTGCTTCTTTGCGACAGCGTACATCACCTGCGAACTTTCTTTTACCGCATATAGTGTTTTCTTTAGCGCAATAAGGAAATCACAGCCTAAATACGAGGAGTACCTCGTGTCGTTAACAACGCGTCCACCGTACAACACTATTGGCACTGGACGTGAAGGAAGTTAACATCCTCCAAAGATTCGCTAAACGCAAACTTTTCCATCGGACTGTCACAATGGCGTTTGTTATTTACACCACCTTACCTTAGGATTGACTGCAAGCATCAGCGACGTAGTTCTCCCGTTTCGATTGATACTGGAATCAAGGCGGAAGAACCATCACGACACGTTCACAGGATCTCTCCATATGGAAAAAGCTTTCAGCAGCGTCAAATGTTACGAGAAAATTATGAGAAAAATAGGGATAAACTACAGGGGAAAACAAGTAAAATATGTCCAGAGCCAAGGGGGAACAACAAGAGTAAAGATTAAGGACGAAGTTCTTCGATTAAAAAGGGTGTAAGACTACTGCTCAATCTGCACATCGAAGAATCAATTACGGAAATAAAGGAAAGCTTCAAGATTGGGATTAAAAGTCAAGGTGAAATGATATAAATGATAAGATTCTCTGATGAAATTTCTATCCTTAGTGAAAGTGAAGAGGAACTACAGGATTTGTTGAATGTAATGGATTAATTCGTACAGGATAAAGATTGACAGTAAATCGAAAAAAGAAGGAAGTAATGATAAGTACCACAAACGAGAAAAGCGAGAAACTTAACATTAGAATCGGGGATCACGAGATAGATTAAGTTAAAATGTTGCTCCCTAGGCAGCAAAATAAGACATGACTGACAGAATAAGAAGGACATAGGAAGCAGGGTAGCTCTAACAAAAAGAGCATTCCTGGGCGTGAAGTCTGCTAGTATTAAACACAGGTCTTAATTTGAGGACATGTGGAACTGTATCTTAGGGCTGGCGCTTGGATACAACTGGCTGTCATTTGCGTATATTAGTTACAAGAGTATAGCGTAGATCAAATATCATTGATTTATATGTAGAAAAGCAATTGACCAAAGACTAAGACTGGGGGAGTGGAGAGAGCACATTTTTCTATATGACTTCTCCAACCCACAGACGATTAACATAAATGTTTGAGGCAGACGTGGAAGTATTGCACCGCTTAAGAAATTTATCTATGTCATTTTGTAAGTACTGCATCTAAATCAAGTGTTAAAAGCCTCGTGAAAATCAAGCGGTGTTAAAATGATCGCTTCACACTTGTCTGTGGCATGTTTGATGTCGTCAGTCACTTTGATTAACGTCATTGATGTGCTACCGTGTTTTCTGATAATGACTGGTATTTATCGTGGATGTCATAAGCTTTAAGCTAATCTGCCAGCCTTTATATACAGCGCGTAATATGTTGATTGATTTGTTGGATTCAGGTAATTTTGGGTTAAAATTCTTGGGTTATGGTCGAATTAAACTTTGCTGGCCGGCCGCAGTGACCGAGCGGTTCTAGGCGCTTCAGTATAGAACCGCGCGACCGCTACGGTCACAGGTTCGAATCCTGCCTCACGCATGGATGTGTGTGATGTCCTTGGGTTGGTTAGGTTTAAGTAGCTCTGAATTCTAGGGGACTGACGACAAAATGGTTGAAATTGCTCTAAGTACTATGGGACTTAACAGCTGAGGTCATCAGTCGCCTAGACTTAGAACTACTTAATCCGTAACTAACCTAAGGACATCACACACCTCCATGCCCAAAGCAAGATTCGAACTTGCGACCGTAGCAGCAACGCGGTTCCGGACTGAAGCGCCTAGAAACGCTCGGCCACAACGGCCGGCGGACTGATGACCTCAGATGTTAAGTGTGGTGTCACCGCCAGACACCACACTTGCTAGGTGGTAGCCTTTAAATCGGCCGCGGTCCGTTAGTATACGTCGGACCCGCGTGTTGCCACTATCAGTGATTGCAGACCAAGCGCCGCCACACGGCAGGTCTAGAGAGACTTCCTAGCACTCGCCCCAGTTGTACAACCGGCTTTGCTAGCGATGGTTCACTGACAAAATTACGCTCTCAATTGCCGAGACGATAGTTAGCATTGCCTTCAGCTACGTCATTTGCTACGACCTAGCAAGGTGCCATTACCAGTTACTATTGATGCTGTAAAACATGTACCGTCAAGAGCTATGTTCACCATTTATGGATTAAAGTTAAGTATTCCACCAGCTACGTCAGTTTTTTCTACAGTCTAATTTCCTTGTCCTGTTCCAGACCTCACGCCAGCCTGCGTGAGCTAAAACGCGTGCCTTTCGGCTTCCTCTCATACCGGCGTTGGCTCTCCTGCCAACCCACAACATTAAGTCCTATAGTGCTCAGCGCGATTTGAACCATTTTAAACTTTACTTCCACTCAGTGGAATATCTTCACTAACAAGGGAGTGATTGAAGATAGTTCCGAGGACTGGAACAGTAATATCGAAGTGGTTTTAACAATTCCTATGCTCAGACCATCATCGCCTCTGTCCTTAAAAGATATTCTAGTGTTTGTTTTTTGAACTAGGTGCGTAAACATGTTTTCAAGATGACGCATCTGTCGAGAAAGTTCTAGAGAAAAGTGAGCATTGCGCGCCTTTCGCTTCTCTTTGTTTGCCAGCTTCCCGTGCCCTTCACACAGTTCAGATGCTGAAATCCACTTGAATCTTCTGAGTGCTGGGTCCTGTTTGTTATTATCAGACGTGGTGCCGTAGTCAACCATAGAGCCAAGAACTCTGTTTACTTTGATACAATGTTGGAGTCTTGTTCATCATACAAAGCAGTAAGTCTGATACTGAATTCCCGGACTTTGCCGTCTAATACCAACCCACTGATTGCATCCTCCTATTGAATATCTGGTCATTTTATAGGACATCGTGATCATTCTGTTTCAAATTTATGAGACTTTTCTATGGGAATCTATATGGAGTACGTTACCATTATCACATCATGGGAAGAATGTCCTGGAGAGAAGTATGGCGCGAATAACTGTATCCATCCATTTTATTGTCGTAATATCGATTACCACATGAGTTTGCGTAATGTGAAAGGTTAATATCGTGATATAGTATCGTTTGGATCTGTTTATTTAAAATCTGTGCAAAGCGATATTTTAGCTGCAGTTCGGTATTTGTATCCCAGATAACGACTGGGTGCTCGTACTGTGACGCTAGTGGGGAGTAAGCTGATTGGAAGGATAATAACGCAAAGATTTTAGGGTTATTTATAGACTGCACTCATTAAAGATCCAAATTAGATATATACTCCTGGAAATGGAAAAAAGAACACATTGACACCGGTGTGTCAGACCCACCATACTTGCTCCGGACACTGCGAGAGGGCTGTACAAGCAATGATCACACGCACGGCACAGCGGACACACCAGGAACCGCGGTGTTGGCCGTCGAATGGCGCTAGCTGCGCAGCATTTGTGCACCGCCGCCGTCAGTGTCAGCCAGTTTGCCGTGGCATACGGAGCTCCATCGCAGTCTTTAACACTGCTAGCATGCCGCGACAGCTTGGACGTGAACCGTATGTGCAGTTGACGGACTTTGAGCGAGGGCGTATAGTGGGCATGCGGGAGGCCGGGTGGACGTACTGCCGAATTGCTCAACACGTGGGGCGTGAGGTCTCCACAGTACATCGATGTTGTCGCCAGTGGTCGGCGGAAGGTGCACGTGCCCGTCGACCTGGGACCGGACCGCAGCGACGCACGGATGCACGCCAAGACCGTAGGATCCTACGCAGTGCCGTAGGGGACCGCACCGCCACTTCCCAGCAAATTAGGGACACTGTTGCTCCTGGGGTATCGGCGAGGACCATTCGCAACCGTCTCCATGAAGCTGGGCTACGGTCCCGCACACCGTTAGGCCGTCTTCCGCTCACGCCCCAACATCGTGCAGCCCGCCTCCAGTGGTGTCGCGACAGGCGTGAATGGAGGGACGAATGGAGACGTGTCGTCTTCAGCGATGAGAGTCGCTTCTGCCTTGGTGCCAATGATGGTCGTATGCGTGTTTGGCGCCGTGCAGGTGAGCGCCACAATCAGGACTGCATACGACCGAGGCACACAGGGCCAACACCCGGCTCATGGTGTGGGGAGCGATCTCCTACACTGGCCGTACACCACTGGTGATCGTCGAGGGGACACTGAATAGTACACGGTACATCCAAACCGTCATCGAACCCATCGTACTACCATTCCTGGACCGGCAAGGGAACTTGCTGTTCCAACAGGACAATGCACGTCCGCATGTATCCCGTGCCACCCAACGTGCTCTAGAAGGTGTAAGTCAACTACCCTGGCCAGCAAGATCTCCGGATCTGTCCCCCATTGAGCATGTTTGGGACTGGATGAAGCGTCGTCTCACGCGGTCTGCACGTCCTGCACGAACACTGGTCCAACTGAGGCGCCAGGTGGAAATGGCATGGCAAGCCGTTCCACAGGACTACATCCAGCATCTCTACGATCGTCTCCATGGGAGAATAGCAGCCTGCACTGCTGCGAAAGGTGGATGTACACTGTACTAGTGCCGACATTGTGCATGCTCTGTTGCCTGTGTCTATGTGCCTGTGGTTCTGTCAGTGTGATCATGTGATGTATCTGACCCCAGGAATGTGTCAATAAAGTTTCCCCTTCCTGGGACAATGAATTCACGGTGTTCTTATTTCAATTTCCAGGAGTGTATTTATTTCGGGAAACAGGAACGGTGCTTTTCTTCCATCATTAGCACGTTACCAATGTTCAGCTTTTTGTATAACCCTTCTTAGTGGGATTTATTTGCTGACACACGATGCAGCGTCACTCCCAGATATTTCAGACTGTCTTCGTGACTAATTTGCTGTTCACCCTGTGGAAGTTGTCGCCCAGAATCCCCTCTCTATTGTTACAATAGGCGACCATTCTGCTTTGTTTTAATTAAGTAGCGTCGCTGCAACAGTCTAAAGCAAATCCCCTTCAGGTAGAACACGGGCTTCGTTATAGCGGTTTCTTCAACTTTCTGCGAATAGTGAGAAACTGGTTCATGGTATCTGATGTACGCCCACGAGACGTAATTTCCAAGAATATTCCTTAGTCAACCTCTTCAGTCTGTTCTCGGAGGTGTCGATCATAAATCAAAAGTGAATGGAAGGTGAACTGCCGTATTACAGTTATCGCGTTTTGTCATGTATAAATCATAGAAGAGAAGTTAGTCACTTCTCATTTAAGTGATTTTCTTTCTCTGAAACTCATTATTCACTTTTTCTCTGTTCTGCCGTGAAATCAATGGCACAAAGGATTGTGACAAATGGCTCCTTATTTAACATCCCATGCGGTTAACACTTTTCTACTGTATTCATAGTGAAAATGAAATGAAATGTCGTGTGACGAGGGCCTCCCGTCGGGTAGACCGTTCGCCTGGTGCAAGTCTTTCAATTTGACGCCACTTCGGCGACTTGTGCGTCGATGGGGATGAAATGATGATTATTACGGCAACACAACATCCAGTCTACGAGCGGAGAAAATCTCCGACCCAGCCGGGAATCGAACCCGGGCCGTGTGGATTGACAGTCTGTCGCGCTGACCACTCAGCTACCGGGGGCGGACTGTATTCATACTGAAACGTAGCCAATAATTCGACTAGGTGCTTAATTGTGTGATGAGCTTACTTCTCCGAAATTATCCCATACCTCTGTATTGTACGATCTGGGTGCAGTGGGATACAGGCTGGGGGTTGTGAATGCGTGAACCCAATTTAACAAATAATTTATTAAAGATAAAATGTTTCTGACAGCGGAACAAAGACAGTTAAACAGAACTTAATTTGCAGCCATATACATTTACTGACAACAGGACTGAAGCAGGACAATGCGACAAACACAATGAAACAGGGTTAAAAGCAACTTAGATCTAGCAATCATCACCGAGCAACACCAATAAAAATTAAAAAACAATACGCCCTTGACCAAAAAATACGGTTACTGCAGTAAACCATATGGCACTAAGACAACCGTCAAACTTAATTTAGAACACACGCCTAGCACTCAGCCAAACATTGATGAAGGACTATTCCCATCATCAACTACGACAAACTAGAGCCAACGATCTGCACGGATACCTTGTAAGGTAACCCTTATTTTCAGATTACATTTTATTTCCTTGTTCTCCGGATTTACACGGTATGTCACGGCTGCAAACATCAGTAACATTCAATAAGCTCGGGCAGCAGCACTACAGAGCACATAACAGGGACTAAAATTTCAGTTCCCACGTTAGCGAAGTAGCAACTGGACCATCTGACTTTGCCAGAAGGCGGTAGGGTGAGGTGCTGAGGTTAGCCCTGAGAAAGAAAGTTACACCAACAGCAGCACGCGATACGTAGGGAAAGCATATCCATTCAGGCATGAATCAACTAATATTGTTTAGTAAATATTTACTATTAAAGGCACTCTTTCCAGTAGAGATATTAGGAGAAACCTACCGATCATAAACACTTCCTTAAAACAATATTGCGAAGCAAGAAAGTAGTAATTTCAATAAACAAATGAATAATTTTTAAGACAACGAAGTTGCACGAACACCTACAATGTTTCAAGATTGGTTGTACAAAATCTAGACTACGCGCCACAATCGCCAGTGGCCGACAGGACGCCTTTCGATCTAATTCTGTCATAAGACCACGTACTCAGGAAATAGCTAACTCTGAGTTCAAAATGAAGGATTGTTTCATTAATGTCAGATAACGGGAAATAAGGGAATCCAAGAACTTTATTTCAGCTAATATAATTTCCCACTTTCATCACTAAGAAATTACGGGATATAGAACTGCACTTTCCAGAGAATCCGAAGGCGCTGATACCGCTTCTGCGAAGGAGGACATCACCTAGAAGAGCTTTGAGGCGAAACAGGTGAGAGGAAATCCGAAGAGACGATTCGCTAAGGTAATCCCAGTACGGGTTGTCTCAGTTTCTGTAAATCCCGGCTAGAAAAGCGCGGCCAGTCGTACTGAAACGTCCCCTTAGAAAAATTTATACAAGACTATGCTTAAACTGACACACAATATTTTTTAGTGCAACGCAATCTGACTTTCAGAAATCCCTACAAAGGAATGGCCCTGACTAACATCAACCTATACCTTTCACAAATCACTTACCTCACCAAAAATCTTCGTTACTCGAACTACTGCAATACGGCGAGCGCCACTACTGCCACCTAAATAAAAGATTCAAACTACTGAAGGCACTAACTAATGATAGGCATAGTTAGCAAATGAAAGATTTTGATAGAGAACAAACAATGTATTTACCTTAATAGTGTTGAAAAATCATAATATACATAGCAGTTCATAATATCTAGTATTACTAATTTCAAAACTCCGCCATCTCTCTCCCCACATCCACCACTGCTGGCGGCTCACCTCCAACTGCGCAACGCTACGCGCTGTTCACATCCAGCTGCCGCTGCCCAACACTACAATGGCAGACAACAATGCAAACTAGCCACAGACTGCACACAGCACAGCCTGTGATTTTCGTACAGAGCGCTACGTAACGTTGCCAATAAGAAAACATAAATAGCCTACTTACATAGCCCCCATGCTCCCCACAAAAAATTTTACAAATTGTTTAGGGCAGTGGCCAATAATGATTTGATAAAATTTTTCATAATTACAATAACAAAAATATCAAATGCACACACTTATTGATACAATGTTGGTCAAAAGCTAAAATTATCTCACAGTCCATAAAGACAGTCCTGATCATTCATCACAGTAAAACTGCCGTTTCTTTTCTCAAAGTCTGAGCAGTAAAAGACAATGCACACGGAAGTAGTGGATTTCCATGCAGTCTTGAAGAAGTATTGTTGTCCTTCGAACGGAAAGACAGTGCTGACTCTTGACATGCTGACAGGTAATGGGCCACAACAGAGCAAACCCACAGCAGAGTCATTCGACGTTTTGAGGAATATTGGTAGTTAGGTCATCACAGAGTAGACCCACTGTAGTCCTGGTAGAGATTACGGTATTGGTGGGCCACCAGAGGTGCAGACCCACTGCAGTCCTTGTAGAAATAATGATATTGGTGAGTCATCACAGGTGCAGACCCACTGTAGTCCTTGTAGAGACGGCCAGCAGCCATCTGTTGCGACTGTGCAGGTGCACAATCACCATCGAAGAGTCTTGCAGAGAAGATAGCAAGTCCATAAACCACCACTTGTGCACGCACAAAGGTTTTGGAATTGTCCTTAGAAGTCTTGCAGACAGTATAGCAAGTCCATAAACCACCAAGAAAACATAAACAGCCTACTTACAGTACTACTAACTAAACTGAGACACTTCTGGAGGTTTAGTAAAGAAGGGGAAGGGGATCTTATAACCTAAGCACAGATCTCAGTACAGTCTTCTATACAAGAAAACGTGTAAAGGAATCACACTCATAAACCAAACTAACAATATTACTCTCTTTGTAAAAGAGGCATTAGACCAAATCAGTCATGCTCATAGCACAATGAGACAAGATGATATTCCTTAGAATAAAGTATACAAATCTATCACGCCCATTGTGTGCCATTCACAAATTCAAAATTGTTTTCTGCTTTGGACAAAACATTTGCATGACCAGTGTGCCATCACACAACAAGGATAATCCGTTGTACTATAAACATGGAATTTCCATGTGTGGTGTAGCTCCTTAGTCAATTCATGCAGTACACACTTGTACTCTGCACTGCTCACTATATTGTTTCGCTTAACCACCAAGCAGCAGCAGCTGGCTACTAAATCACACTGTGCTCCTCTTGAAATGCACAAGCCTCCTTCTCTGCCTCCACTGAATCGCCGTCGTTTGGAACAGTAAAAGATATCAACGACTCCACTGTTTTGGCCGGCCGCGGTGGTCTCGCGGTTCTAGGCGCTCAGTCCGGAACCGCGCGACTGCTACGGTCGCAGGTTCGAATCCTGCCTCGGGCATGGATGTGTGTGATGTCTTTAGGTTAGTTAGGTTTAAGTAGTTCTAAGTTCTAGGGGACTGATGACCACAGATGCTAAGTCCCATAGTGCTCAGAGCTATTTTTCCACTGTTTAGTTTGTGTCCATACAACACAGAAACTTCACGCTGACGATTAGTGATGCCCCCTAAAGAGTTCCTTGGCGTACCGGCTTCGAGAAGGCTTCCGTTCTTAACCGTACATGAACTCACTTTCACTCATCCGTCTCTTAATGCCACAGCTGCTGCTGTGATCACTGCTTTGAGACGAATCGGGTCACAAGCCCAGTACCTCCCCAGTACCTCGCCATTACTCCTCAGCCGCAGGTACTACGGCTACCAGGTCCGTTGTCCACACCTCCAAGTGTAGCCCGTACGAGCTACCTCGGGCCCCAATCAACTCGGCCACCCCTCACGCTGACCGCCGGCGACGCCACAGGCTTCCCGACCACTGACCTGCGGTCAAGGCACACGCTTCGGAGAGGTGTGTTAAAGCTGTCAGCGAAGTTGGTGACCGACCTTCCTCCATCTCACGCAGCCACATCAAAGCTCCGAGTGAGGCTACTTGCGCCATAAACGCCGCCGACCTTTTCCATTAGCCGAGCACTTGAGCGATACCAATAATGATGCTGACGCAGCAGGCTGGGCATGACAGGGAGAAAGATACCCTGCAAATTACAAATTCATAGTGCACCTCTGTTTCATTCCATTTCATTTCACTTCACTGTTCTTACAATGATGAGCCAAACATTATGACCACCTGCTTAATAGCTTGTTTGTCCGTCTTTGCAACGAAATACCTCTCTGATTCTGCGTATCATGGATCCGGCAGTTTGTCGGTAGGTTTGTGCAGGTATGTCGCATTAGATGTCAATGCAAGGGTCATGTAATTCGCATAAATAACGGACTGCGGATTTGCCTACGTGGTGATGGCGACCGATAGCGACCCAGATAGGTTCCATACGATTTACAGCAGGCGGATTTTGCCGCCGAGATATCAACGTGAGTTGACTATAATGCTTCTCAAACCACTGTAGTACAGATCTGTCTCCGAGACACGGGAATGTGTTCTACTGAAAGATGACATTGCCGTCGGGGAAGACATCAAGCTTGAAGGGATGCAGGTGGTTCGCAGCTGTCAGCGTGTCTTCGATTACTACCGCATCTCCCATACAAGTGCAGGAGAATGACTTCATTAGCATAATACTGCTCCCACCAACCTGCGTCACTGGCGTGCTGCGCGTTTTTGGAGTCGCCGTTCACCTCAATGACGGCGTTTGTGCAGCCGACCATCGACCTTGTGTAGCAAAAATGTGATTCACCGGAAGAGACGAAATGTTTCCATTCATCGACGGTCGAATCTCAATGCTCCCGTGTCTATAACAATGGTAGTTGGCAATGTGACAACATAAGGGTGGTTTGCCGCTGAGCTCCATGTTCAATAATGTACAATGAACGGAGTTCTCCGAAACAGTGGTGCGTGCACCAGCATTGTTCTCTTTCGGCAGAGATACCACAGGTCACAATCTATCCTACTTTACAGAGCAGATAAGCCTCTGCAACCTAGGTTTTGTGAAGAGTCGTGGACGTCAACCATTTAGCACCTAGTGGAAGTTTCGCTGTCCTTCTACATCTTTCCACAGATTGTCACGACAGTAGCACGTGAACATTCGACCGGCTTCGGCGTTTTCGAGATGCTGATTCACAGGCTTTTCACAACAATAATCTGCCCTGTGACAAAGTCACGTATTTCAATGGATCTCCCTATTTGCAGCCCATATCTTCGCTAGGGTGATCCTCCATCCTATTCTGCTGCGTTAACATACTTTTCATAGCGTGTCACGTGCCAGCAACGTCGCCAGGCGGCATCCGACATCGCGGTGGGTAATGGTCAAAATGTTACGGCTTATCAGTGTATGTAATACACTGAAGAGCCAAAGAAACTCGTACACCTGAATAGTATCGAGTAAGGCCCCCACGAGCACACAGAAGCGCCCCAACACGCCGTGGCAAGGTCTCGATTAATGTCTGAAGTAGTAGTGGAGGTAACTGACACCATGAATCCTGCTGGACCTTCCATAAACACGTACTCGTAAAAGTACGAGGGGATGGAGATCTCTTCTGAACAGCACGTTGCAAAGCATCTCAGATATGCTCAATAATGTTCACGTCTAGGGAGTTTGATGGCCAGAGGAAGTGTTTAAACTCAGACGAGTGTTCGTGGGACCACTCTGTAGCAATTCTGGATGTGTCGAATGTCGCATTGTCCTGCTGGAATCGCCCAAGTCCGCCGGAATGCATGATGGACATGAAAGGATGCAGGTGATCACATAGGATGCTTACGTACGTGTCATCATTCAGAGTCGTATCTAGATGTATCAGTGGTCCCTTATCACTCCAACTACACACGCCCCACACCATTACAGAGCCTCCACCAGCTTGAACAGTCCCCTGCTTACATGCAGTGTCCATGGATTCATGAGGTTGTCTCCATACCTGTACACGTCCATCCGCTCGATACAATTTGAAACGAAATTCGTCCGACCAGGCAACATGTTTCAAGTCATCAATAGTCAATGTCGGTGCTGACGGGCCCAAGCGAGGGATAAAGCTTTGTGCCGTGCAGTCATTAGGAGTACACGAGTGGGCCTTCGGCTCCGAAAGCCCATATCGATGATGTTCCGTTGAATAGTTCGCACGCTGACAGTTGTTGATGGCCCGGCATTGAAATCTTCAGCAATTTATGGAAGGGTTGCACTCCTGTCACGTCGAACGATTCTCTTCAGTCGTCGTTCTCAACTATGTCGGAGAGTTGATGTTTTGCCGGATTTCTGATAATCACGGTACACTAGTGAAATGGTCGTATGCGAAAATCCCCACTTCATCGCTACGCCGGAGATGTTGTGTCCCATAAATCGTGTGCCGACTATAACTTCACATTCAAACTCACTTACATCTTGATATCCAGCCATTATAGCAGCTGTAACCGATCTAAAAACTGCGCCAGACACTTCCTGTCTTATACAGGCATTGCCGACTTGCCTGTCTACATATCTGTTTATTTGAATACGCATGCCTACACCAGTTTTTTTGGGGGGCTTCAGTGTAGAAGAGATATCCGACAATTATGTTTCTATAAGACGGCACAGATGCATTTACATAGTTCAAAATTTTTATTCGACCTCTTTGTTTGTTCTCAAAAGCATATCAGGGTATTTACTTTTCGGTATTGACTGCTCACTTCGTTAATACAACTGTTTGTTCTTCAAACAGATTTTCTGAAACTTTTGCCACGGGATAATCATGACTGAATATAAGAAAAATATGATTTCATCAATATGCAGGACTTTAGTGGTGTTTATATATTTTAAAACAAGAATTCATACAGTGCTATTAGTTGAAATGTGCTGGCAGTTTAAAAGTATCTGCCGGACTGAGACTCGTAGCTGGGACCTTTGCCTCTCGCGGGAAGTGCCCTATCCCTGAGCTATACAAACACGAAACACTGCATGCCCTCACAGCTTTACTTCGACCAGAGTCTTTTCCACACAGCACAGTGCTACTTCTGTGAAGTTTGGAAAGTAGGAGGTGAGGTGCTATTGGAAGTGAAGCTGTGAGGAGGTGTTGTGAGTCGTGCCTGGATAGCTCAGTTGGTAGGGCACTTCCCTGCAAGAGGGAAATATCCCAGGTTCGAGTTCCGGACAGACAGTTTTAATGTGCCAGTAAGTTTCAAATACGCGCACACCCCGGTGCAGAGTGAACATTCATTTGTTGGCAGCATTAGCGTGATAACATGCATCCATACAAGACGAACAACGATCGCAACTGTTCACATTAGGGTAGTAGAGCTAGTTAGAGAAGATGTGTTTTTTACACTTTCTTATCAATAGCAGGCATACTATGTATTGCCCGCATCTCGTGGTCGTGCGGTAGCGTTCTCGCTTCCCACGCCCGGGTTCCCGGGTTCGATTCCCGGCGGGGTCAGGGATTTTCTCTGCCTCGTGATGGCTGGGTGTTGTGTGCTGTCCTTAGGTTAGTTAGGTTTAAGTAGTTCTAAGTTCTAGGGGACTGATGACCATAGATGTTAAGTCCCATAGTGCTCAGAGCCATTTGAGCCATACTATGTATTGTGACCAGCCGAGGTGAAACCAATGCCTGTGTTTTGTCCTCTGATTTACCTTAATCGACGTTTCGTGCTTAGTAGATTAACTATGTTTGCTACTGAATTTACCATATAACCATTTACCATATTAGTGTCTAAAAATAAAGTACTTCATATCCTAGGAAAAATATATAATTTAAATAGTTTTAAACTGACCTTTCGTTGTATACCTGTTTACTGTTGTAAAGTTATAAGCTTAATTAGTTTTACAGATACGTTCCGAGGATTTATCGACCTGGAAAAACCGACAGTGGTACAAGACTTTAGGAATAATGAGAAAAACAGGAGTAAGGTATAGGGAAAGACGGGTAAATAAGTATGTACAATTTACATCTACGTCTACATTGATACTCCGCAAGTCACCGAGTGTTGCATGGTGGAGGGTACCCTGTACCACAACTAGTTATTTCCTTTCCTTTTCCAAGCGCAAATAGAGCGAGGGAAAAATGACTATGTTCCTCCGTATGAGCCCTAATTTCTCGTTTCTTATCTTAGGTGGTCATCACTCGGAATGCATGTTGGCGGCAGTAAAATTGTTCGGCAGTCGGTTTTAAGCGCCGGTTCTCTAAATTTTCTCATAGTGTTTCTGGAAAATAACACTGACTTCCCATCAGTGATTCCCATTTGAGTTCCTCAAGCATCTCTGTACCATTTACGTGTTCGTACCTACCGGTAAGAAAAAACAGCAAGAGTGGGAGACCGAGAACGAAATGCTCGTTTTAAATAGGGCGAAAGAATGGGATGTAATTTTTCGGCAGTGCTGTTCAGTGTATCCGTCGGAGAAGCAATGACTGATGTAAAAGTAAGGTTCAAGAGTAGTATTAAAATTCAAGGTAAGAAGATTATCAGTGTTCAGATTCGCTGATGATATTGCTGCCCTCAGTGAAAGTGAAGAAGAATATGAGGCTATGTTGAATGGAATGAGCAGTATAATGAGTACACAACATGGACTGAGAGTAAATCGAACAAAGACAAAAGTAATGAGAAGTAGCAGAAATGAGAACAGCAAGAAACTTAGCATCAGGGTTGGTGATCACGGAGTAGATGAAGTTAGGGATTTATGTTACCTAGACAGCAAAATAACCTATGACGGACAGAGCAAGCAGAGATAAAAAGCAGACTAGGACTGGGAACAAGGGAATACCTGGTCAACTAGTATCAAACTTTGGCCTTAATCTGGGGAAGAAATGATTGAGAATGAACGTTTGGAGCACGGCGCTGTATGACAGCGAGACATGGACTGTGAGAAAACCGGAAGAGAAGAGAATAGAAGTCTTTGAGATGAGGTGCTACAGAGGAATGTTGAAGATAAGGCGGACTTATAAGGCAAGGAATGAGGCGGTACTCCGCAGAACCGGCGAGGAAAGGAACACATGGAAAACATTGACGAGTAGAAGGGACAGGATGATAGGACATCTGTTGAGACAGCAGGCTACTTGGGGGAACAGTGGAGTGTAAAAACTTAGAGGAAGACAGACACTGGGATACACCCAGCAAATAATTGAAGGTGTGGGTTGCAAATGCTACTCTGAGATGAAAAGGTTGGCACGGGAGAGGAATTCGTGGCCGGCCGCATCAAACAAGTCAGAAGACTGATTTACACAGTTCATTTTTAAATATTTATACGTTGATAATTGCGGACTAGCATTCTTTGTTACATTGCTATTAAACAAATTGTATAGTTTTGTTGTCAACTAGAGAATAGGTCATGATATATTTATATCTTTAGTTGCTTCTGTGCACACCGTTTGAGAATGACTGCTTCTCTCACGACTTGTCAGCGCCATATTTTTGATCGATTTAATTTTTTGAATGTAAATCCACTCTTTCTTACCTTAACTAGCTTGTTGCAATAGTATTCTTCTGAGTTGCTTGCTTCATAGCTGCGGAATGACTACGACTGTATCACCAACTTTAATATGGCGAGTGATTTCGGCAGGCACCAAGTGCTGAATCACAACAGAGAGGAAACACTGCAATCTCGGATCACCGAGTGTGACATCGAAAGCGTGCAAGCGTCTTTTGTAAGACAACTGAAGAAATTTACTAGCAGGGAATCAAAATTAAAGAATATGCCACAATCGACGATACAAGACATCGTGCACATGTCACTGTGTCACCAGCTGCTTCATGTCATATCGCAGACTATTGCATCTTCCGCCTTCAGGTACCAAGTTTATGTTTGAATATGAGTTCTGGATGACAGTTCTTTACCGACAAGGACGTATTTCACAGCAGCAATAATGTGACCAGGCTCAGTTCCATTATTTTAGAAATTAAAATCCATATGAGACGATTAAACACTACTGTAGCTTGTGTCATTGTGAACGCTGCATGATGTACTGTTATCATTGAACCGTGCTTAATTGAGACAAAATGACACTCTGCTTGGACGTCATGCAAGACACCGTTGATTGAACGAGTAAAGGATAAGATTTAACATGAGAACACTTCCACTAAATATTAAGACAATATTATATGCGCCTTTTTCATAAAAGAAAATTATGTGACAAGTGGGCTGTGTAAGGCAAATCTACATTATGACCACAACGAGCGCTTCCATTACATTTCAGTCACTGCTGTTTTGTTAACGTCTGTCACTGCGTACTAATCAACACAGATTCATTGTGAAGCTTGAATATCGAGACAACAGCTGGTTTACCCACTAATAATGCTTTTAGATGTGCAAAAGCAGCTGTACATGTAGGCATATAGACCGCAAGTTCTAGTGTTACCTAAGCATCGATAAGGTACCTATTGATCTATAGTATCTGCACTATCGTCACTATCGGTAGTGTGGTTCAACTGTCGATAGTCCTGTAGTTTGCCACGCGGGGTAGCCGAGCGGTATAAGGCGCCTTGTCACGGTTCGGGTTGCTCCCTCCTTCAGAGATTCGAGTCCTTCACTGGACAAGGGTGTGTGTGTTCTCCTTAGCGTAAGTTAGTTTAAATTACATTAAATGGCGTGTAAGCTTTGGGATCGGTGACCTCAGCAGTTTGCTCCCATAAGGCCTTACCACAAATTAACAAATTTTTCCTATCGTTTATAATGTAATTCTTTTTGAATTGGCGTCTGTAAAATTGTCGGTTCCTTTTACTTCCATGGAGTTCGGAATGCGGAGGAAAGTAAACAGTTTGGAGGTATTTAATCAACAGCAAATATGGTGGTGCCTTGGACAATGTTAAGTTGTTTATAAACTATGTTGTTAATAGATTGGTCACTGTGGGGGAATGGTCGTGAAAGAGGGAGTTTTATTGTTTGTATTCCAGTAATGACAACTCAAGCTTGTGTGCCTCTCGTACCAGTGAGATGCTTATGGTAAAAATTACACACGTAAATCACATGGATTCGTGAATGCGCATTATACTGATTTCATCTTCAAATGTGTGAGCTTTCTTACCTGTAGCAAGGAATAAAAATGTAAATACAAGTAAAAGAAAAAATTACACTTTGAAGAATTGTCACGTATTTCTGATTGTACTGCATAATATATTTTAAAAGAAATACAGTCATTGTCGTTATTAATTAAACACGCCTGCTACTGTCCTCATCTGCTTCTGAGTCCTCATTGTACTTACAGGTGTTTTCAGTTATTCGAAAATACAAAGCACTGACGCACTCCTAATGCTCCTGCGTCACTCGTGCTTTTGCAGAAGCATAAAATCATTCATTTGTTGTTTGCACATGCCGTCGTCGATTGGCGGAGCTTGTTCCTTCAAGGACACACCAGCTACCACAAACTGAATATAATAAAACAACAACCCGTCGAGTGTCAAGTTTTTTTATGTGCATAGTGGCTGGACATAATCATTAAAATACACAGCTGTATTTACATGCTACCTGCTTTCAAAGCATTACACATATTAATAAGTAATTCGGGCGAAATGTGAATGTTTCAGTGGATGTGAGACATAATTAATCTCTTCTTGCGTAGTTGACTGTGAATGTCCAGGAATGTTTTTGCAAAACTACCAATCTTATAGATATCTCTTAATCTCTTGCCCGTTAATGCGGACGCCCTTTGTTAGAAGCTTGTGCAACGGTTGAATAAGCTCGCCATTATTATTTTTTTCATTTTTTCGAATTTACATCGTTCTGCAAACTGATTAATATTTTTTCGAGCGTCACGAAGAATAATTCTGCCTCTAAAGCTTCTACCTCTATGGGGCATTGTAAGAAGTGAACTCAATGTGCCAAAAATGGCTTCAACGTAATTCATTTCGTTGTTTAAACGGCACATAACAACAGGATTATTCTTCACCACGCAACTATAGTGCCACAATTGTTGGATCACTGTCGTTGACAGCAGTAAGACAAAGAGCGTAGTAGTGAAGAAATGTTCCGAATGGTGCCGACATGAAACAATCAGTACTTTTCGCATGCCACCGATACTATCCGTTGGCTGAGGAAATTCCGCGCTTCTAAGATTATTTTGTTTATGTAAGAGGTACGTGTATAGAGTTTTTTGTTATTGGTTTGAAAATGAACCGTGAAAATCAATCATTTGTGTGGAATTTTTTCAAGAAACCGACAGTTTGTAAAGTGTACCACCTGTATTTAAGATTATAAACATGATCAGGGATTAGGACTAATTTAAGAGACCACCAGAAAGAAAGCATGGTGGAAAACTAGGAACCACGAATTAGTAATAGAATGAAAGGTGAGGGGTCAACTTTTGAGCTAGATGAAGTGCAACAGGTGCAACCAAAAGAATTGAGAAGCTTAAAAATATTTTGTCAGAAGTCAGTTGTACGATGTCAGTTCAAAAGTTAAAAAAAGAACTTGATTCTCCTTATGCATAAATGATTGCTATAGATACGCTGCCGTACAGAAGTTCCGACCATCAAGCTTTGAAAATATTTGTTTATGACTTAACACTTAAATGTTTACTAATCTCAAAACTATAGGAAGAGATAAAAAATAAATCAGAGAAAGCCCTTGCAAAACGTAAAATTTTTAATGTTATAACGGACATGTGGAAAAGCAACGCGAATGAAGTCATACCGCCACTGACTCGCTACTTTATTATAGAAGAAAAATTAGTTTCACCCAAATCAAAAGTGACAAAAACTGCAGATTATCACAACGCAGAATCTATGCACATGTAACTAACATTTTTTAAATTGTTTCTTTCCTTAACTTGTCAATGCCGTGCTGTTTCGTTTCATTCTTGCGATCGGTACATATCGGTATAAGTCAAGTCGGCGTAACTTTTAAGGTATTTGTTGGCGGTTTCACTCCTTCCCTCCCCGCCCCCACTCCCCCTCACCCCTCTTGTAGATAGAAATCTGAAGCCGTCGTGTCATTGTGTTCTGTTTACGGACGCTGCCAACCTTAAGAAAATCATTGAATAATTGCTTTACAACAGGCTTAATAATATATATTTTCTTATTCATTACTACAAATAAGCAACACGTTTGAAAATAGATGTCTCTATAATGCACTTTCTCAAAACATTGTTACCAAAGTTTTCACTTGATAGTTTGTGCGACAGCAGACTAACAAGTGAGAAACGAACGTCAACCCCAACACCGTCTGAACCAAAACTAATACAGCAGAGCAAAATTAGCTGGCAGTGGTGTTACAAAATGCTGTGTTGCTTCCGAGTATTTAAACAACTTGCTTTTGTGGCGATTTAAGCGGAAGTACTTCCATTGTGTCAGGAGATTGGAACAGAATTAAAACTTTCGATATTAGTGCATCTATTTACCAATAAAGACTTTCCATTGGTAATCGAAAACTCAGTTATTGTATAATGGAAGCTGTTGAATCGCCACTACAGTGAAGCCGACGAAACGCTATCTGCCAAGTTCTGTCAAGTGCCAACTTTGAGCAGCGCGGGTGTATTATAGGAATACATTGGTATGATGGGTGAAGGTTCTAGCACTGCTGTCTCTCGCCGCACCTTTCCTTATCTTTCACTAATACCGTATTCTGCTCTTTATACAGCTCCGTGCGCTTCCCCCGACGAAAGGCGAAACACCCAAAAAAACTTACACAAGTTACACACTTTATATGGACTGCACTGAAGATCACAAGTGCTGCCGATCTCAGTGATGTAGCAGCTGTAGCACTGCAGTAGAGTGATATCCCTTTTGTTTTGTAATGGGTGTCAACTCAATCTTGTTATTTGCATGTGCAGCTAATACCGTATCTGGTGCAGTTCATCAGCAAGCATGCACACCTAAGGTTGCAGCATCGCATGGCAGACCAGTAAACACTTCCCCTCTCGCATCGCTATTCCTTATGGTGACCTTCTTCTTCTTCTTCATCGTCTTCCTCTTCCTGCTTTCCCCGTGCTCTAAGGCGCTGAAGGTCAACGTAACATCGACAGTAAATATATTCGCCCAATTTTTGTGACAATTATTCTTTTATAAATGAAAGTAATTTTTCAGATAAGACGTTGAAAAAAAGAAATTTTTTGACAGTATTATGCAAAATTTCGGACATACTGCCAGGTTACTTTAACACAACTTGTTTTTTCAGGTTGTGAACCAAATCTTACTAGAATACAATACCCCTGATAACACAGTAGTAGAGGTTACAGACAACGCTGCAGTTACTAAAGAGCTGCCTAAATCTTAAGGATTCCACATTCATCCTGGTTTGCCCACTACATCAACTTAACAGAACAAGATTGTTTCAAAGCAGAAATATTTTCGAAAGTTTTTCTGCAAACAAAGGCCATCTGTGACTTTCTTTCAATACTCTACACTAGCCAGTAGCAAACTGTGCAACGTTAAAAAAAGAGCAAACAAAAAAGAACTGAGACTGATACAAGAGCTGCCGATTTGGTGCAACAGCTCATGCCACACGCTCAAAAGAATTTTGGAAGTACGAAGTGAGCTTGAGATTGAGATCAACGAAAGTTCAAAAGCACTGCCTACCCTCACAGCAGAAAATTACTAAGCTGTACAAGAGGAAATACATCTTGAACCTTTTGAAGTAGCAACAACAGCAATCTCAGGGGAGTCATACATCACTGTTTCCTTGATTATACCTCTTATACGAGGTATTGTTGCAAAGTTTTCAGACTTGTAAAGCAGATTAACAACTAGTGAAGGACGAAGTGTTCTGGATTCCTTGATTAAATCAGTCAATGAAACAGTGAAATCATTTAACACATCGACTGTTAAAATGCTTGGGACACTATCAGATCCTAGGTTTAAAAAAACTTGTTCAGGACGTTTCAAGAGGCAGAAGATGCTGTACAAGTATTTCAGAAAGAGTATGCTGCTATCGTAGCATCAACTACAGGAATAATACCTGAAACAGTAGCATCCATGAGGAATGCTAATACGTCTACTGACGGTTTAACAGTTTGAAATCGGATGATCTACCTTTTTATTTGCCCAGTTAGCAAGAGCGTAACGTCGATGTCATTACACCATTAATTGATTCCATAACTGACCTACATTAATATTTTGAAAAACCTGTAACAGATAAGCATGCTTGTGTACTACCATATTGTGCAAAATCTAATAGTACGTTGAAATAACTTCCGTGTTTGCTGCCGGGTGATTTCGTCGACCACCGCCGATATTTCGACAGGAGCACACCCTGCCATTCTCAAGGCACAACTGCAAGGAGGAAGCAATGTGCAAGGGAATTTAATACCTCGGTTCACAGAGTAGAAACAAGGAAGATACCACACACAGAACAAGTAACAGCAGAGTAAACACACAACCAAGGATAACCAACATCAGAAATATCGATAGTGCCTATTAATCAACAGGTGAGGTACCACTAATTCTGTCCCTCTGTTTTTTGATGAGAGACAGAGCCGGATTCCAAGCAGCATTTAAACAGAATCCACTGTATGTTGCGTATAATGGCCATTAAATTTTTGTAGTGTCCAGCTACTTCAGTTCCTGCAGAGAGGATTTTTTCCAAGGCAGGATAAATAATTACTTAAAAACGCAAGAGAATGAAGGAGAAGAATTTAAACACCTTATGTGTATCTTTTAATGTTATATTTTAAACAACAGACTAAAGGACAAAGATTTAAACACATTACTTCTCATAAAACTAAATTTGCAAATCTTGTATTGTTGTATTTTAAGTAACAAAAATTCTTAGAAAGCTATTTTTCATTCGAGCTACCTGTCCAAAACAATTGATATTAAATCCATACATCGATAGTCTTTAAAAGGTTTTCCATAACAATGAATGCATCATCTATCGATGTTTAAGTAACGCTAGCAAGTTCTGTAGTGTGCGATTTCACTGTGTGTAAACAAATGAAGACATACTGTTTTAAATCGTTCATGGGTTTCAGACTACGCGGTTTGTTATATTATTTGGGTACGTTTAATGTCTAGGGACCAGCCAACGCCTTGGTTGCAATATCCTGATGCTTGGTTTCACGATAGTGCAATAGTAAAGAAATAGGCAGGCAGAATTTGTCTATGAGATGAAAAATAAATAATGTTCGCAACTCACGAAAGCTTAGAGTTAAATGACTTAGAGTTTAATACTATCTTTTTAAGTAGAACCAACGAAAAGGCAGCACTAAAGCTTTGAAACTGAAAGACCGGGTCAGTGCTCCACGCAAACTAGTAGGTAGTTCGGAAAAACTATTGAGATTAGTTCAAAGTTCAGTTGTATGTTCAGATTTAGAGTTCCACATTGGC
Organism: Schistocerca cancellata; assembly: GCF_023864275.1. Classification (NCBI taxonomy): domain Eukaryota; kingdom Metazoa; phylum Arthropoda; class Insecta; order Orthoptera; family Acrididae; genus Schistocerca; species Schistocerca cancellata. Next base: position 461,913,049 of record NC_064632.1, on the reverse strand, counting down.
TAACCGGTGCAAAACAGGAGATCCAAGTGCAAGACAAACTCGCGAAGATGTTCCACTGTTCAGTCCTTTTCACCTCAAACTCGTTAAGTCGTCCTAATCTTTTTAAGTTCACACGACTATATGGCAAGCCGTCGCTCGCTTTAATCATAAATATATGTCTGAGAGAAGCTACTTATCCATCATCAAAACAAAATGAAAACAGTGGATAGTAGAGGAAGTATGAATGAGAACTGTGGCGCATCTAGGTTTACAAAATAATGACTTTTATTAAACCTTTAGTAATTACAACTAACTGATAGACGTTACACAAAAGTGACAAACACAAATCAACAAGGGATGGTGTTTGATAGGCAAAGCATATATTGAGGTAGAAGCTATAGAAATTCTTCCTTGAATTATTCCCTTTTACAACGCAACCTGACTTTGTCGCGGCAGCAGAAAACGGCGTGTTGTGGGCGACGAGTGATGCGCTGCGGCAGCTGTATTCTCCTGACGCGTCAACGAAATTTTGCAAACTATCCGCTCTGGCGTTCTGATAATCAGAAAGAGGGAAACTAACCTATCAGAGCCCTGAAATCCCAGCAGTTTTCAGTGTGAGGTGCACCCGTTCGCTGGTCTGGCCAAACCAATTTGATTCACAGGCACGACGGTGCGTGCTGGAACTGTCAACCGTCAGGCAGCCGACTCAGGACGAAATAAGTACACTCTCTTGACACACATGATATGCGGTTCCAGCAGAAAACTGCTACAGGCTCTTAGTCTACCACAAAATACAGACTACAACACAGACCACAAGTCTCACCCACTAGGGAAAGAAGTGAAGTTCTCTACCAGGGCACGACCGGGAGATGAAGACCTAAAGAAGCACCACCAGTTTCCGCCTAGCCTCGGTGGGGAAGCCGAATCAACAAAACGAAACCGCTCCCGCATTGCAAAAACCAATCAAACTATCCTCTACGCATTGAAACTCCGCTCTTGACTGTTCTGTTGGCCTTACAGCCAATTCAGACACAGCACCAGGTTTCCCACACTGGGAGAGCAAGCCTCTACTTTACATATACTGGGAGGGGTCAGTCAGTGATTCCAAATCTCTCTTGTCTGAAAAAATAAGATTTTGGATTAGGGAGGCCTCATTCTCATGGTAAACAAGGCCATGTTTTGGAAAGAAACAGCTACCTAGATGAGACCACAGTCCCTAGTTTATGGACTGATCTGATCCTTCTGGGGTGACCATTTACAATTTCTTAAAAAAGGCTGTTAAGTCGCCCCCTCTGTCCATAACAGCCCAGTTTACAGCAGTCTCTCTTAACTGGCTTCCTCCACCCACTTTCAGCCATCCAGCCCAGTTAAAATATTTTCCACTCCCACTGTTTCTAAATTCTGAAAGGGTAAGGGGTAGGTCCCAAGTTTTCTTGGACTGATGCTTCACAACTACATAAAAATATTTTGTTTAAACAAACCACTCAAGCTGTTAAGCAGTTTTCCTTTACTTTTATTGATAGAAACAAAAGTTTTAGCCTCTTGTGTGGTTTCAAACACTAAAAAGTTCCCACAATGATGGGTAGAGAGTGAGCCAGCTCTCCCCTTTGAAGGTAAATAATTGCGAATAAAGGTGGTAAACTTCAAATAAGGTTCCCTGGACCATGCGGTTATCGGACTTGGCTGGAGGGTAAACCTTTAAGTCATCTTCTACGCCTCCCCGCCCCATCACATACAAACACACACACACGCGCGCGCGCGCGCACAAACACACACACACACACTCACACACTGACTTCGACTCTAAGTGGAATGCTTTCCTGCCTATCAGTCAGAGAAGTATGAGATGGAGGTCACTGGACATTTTTGTTGGGAGTCTCACACCAGCATCTAGGCCGTCTCCTTTCCTGGCGAACAGTATGGGACACAATTATTAGTCATTATGATGCTACCATGGTCTCCTCCTAACATGCCAAAAACATGGGCCTCTACAGAGAACAGATTAAACCAGTTAAGAACTCAGGTCGGTAGTTTTCCGTGACGCCGCTCTTGTTTGGTTCCCTGTAACCACAACACCGGTTTTTATTATTGTTGACCATTGGATAGAGGTGCCACTACTTTGTGAGTTCGTTTGAATCATGGACGTAGTTTTCTGGACTGTTTTGCTAGGTGGTGCGTATTCAAATGGTTCAAATGGCTCTGAGCACTATGGGACTTAACTTCTGAGGTCATCAGTCCCCTAGAACTTAGAACTACTTAAACCTAACTAACCTAAGGACATCACATACATCCATGCCCGAGGCAGGATTCGAACCTGTGACCGTAGCGGTCACGCGGTTCCAAACTGATGTTATAGGTAAGGACAGGAACACCTTCTGTAACACAACAGTCTATAACTTAATAAGGAATTAGGAACTGTGGAATAAGTGGAACACGCTGAAGCTAAAATATGAGCTTATGAACTGCTGGCCTACATGGCTCAGAGACAGTCAGGAAGAAGTCGTGCATCATAACGACGGAACGCTCAAATGTGCGGGCCACACCGGCCGGCGTGGTGCGTGTAATCTGAAGTTTGGTTTATAGGCGACTTGTTACACTCGTTTAGGCAAATGCTGGACTGGTCCTTCGCTGCGCCTCATAAAATGCTTTACAGACTGTAAGTAGGCTGTTTAGGTTTTTATATAGGTAACGCCACGTAGCGCTCTGTATGTAAATCACTGGCTGTGCTGTGTGCAGTCTGTGGCTAGTTTGCATTGTTGTCGGCCATTGTAGTGTTGGGCAGCTGGATGTTAACAGCGCGTAGCGTTGCGCAGTTGGAGGTGAGCCGCCAGCAGTGGTGGATGTGGACAGTGAGATGGCGGAGTTTTGAAATTTGTAAGACTGGATGTCATGAACTGCTATATACATTATGACTTTTGAACACTATTGAGTTAAATACATTGTTTGTTCTCTATCCAAATCTTTCATTTGCTAACTATGCCTATTAGTAGTTAGTGCCTTCAGTAGTTTGAATCTTTTATTTAGCTGGCAGTAGTGGCCCTCGCTGTATTGCAGTAGTTCGAGTAACGGAGATTTTTGGTGATATAAGTGATTTGTGAAAGGTATAGGTTAATGTTAGTCAGGGCCATTCTTTTGTAGGGATTTTTGAAAGTCAGATTGCGTTGCGCTAAAAATATTGTGTGTCAGTTTAAACACAGTCATGTATAATGGTTCTAAGGGGACGTTTCAAAACAAACAAACAATAAAAATATGTTCACTCAAAGAACAAAGTTTACAAGTTTCACAGACATGACAAATACGACTTCCATGTGTTTAAATTTGACGACCTTGGCTACTGGACCCCAATCGGTCACATATTTAAAATAAAATCATCAAATCGTTAAAGAAGCGAACTCCATAAGACGGGATGAACCCTCAGAAAGACTGACAATTTTTTGGTAAGACGTCGAACATGACATTTTACAGCGGAGTGCAAGAACACACATGTAGCGAATTGTTTGGACACGAACAAGCTACTTTATTTAGGAGAGTAATTTAGACCTTAGGGATGTATGTCCCAGCAGTAGCCGCCGTCTGCTGGTAGCTGTGAGAAAGCTATGTCAGAGCTGCATTTCTCGTCTGTAATAATATGATGTTATACCGAAGCAGCCACCAGGAAAACGAAACATTAGGAACTACATGAATTATCTTCTTCTTCTTTAAGTGCCTCGTCCTCCAAGAACAATGCCGATCAGTATCATGATCTGCTGTTTGTCCTTGATTATCTGAACAGCGGTGCTGTGCTGATTCCAAATCACTGATTTTAGTTCTTTAACCAAGATAAATTTGTTTGTCCTAGAGCACCTGTCTTTTCTTGAAGCATTAGCTGCAACAGTTGACATTTGTAGTTGCCTATCATGTGGACAAATTATTCGAGTTTCGTTCTCTTGGTGGTACTCATAATTTCCACAGAAGTACTACCACATGCTTAATACCCTTCGATACGTCGAAATTTCAGATGTCTTCAAATTTTACCTAATATTTCGTTGGGTGTCCCATATTCTACTCCATAGTGTATGACACTGAACACGTAGCATCGCAGTAGTCAAGTGCGATGCATAATACTTATGTCATGGCTAATCAGAACTTTCTCCTTCTTATGCTCTGCTCTGCAGCGAATTTTTTGACGCAAGTTCTAGTTGTTGTTAATTTGACAGCACTGATATTTAAATGATTAAAACACACACACAACAGTGTAATGTATTTCACCTTGGTTTCTGCTGACAACTACCCATTTCTCCTCTTTACGTCTAAACGTAGTCCCATGTCACTGCTCTCTTCAGTAACAGTCTTTCGTAGTTCTTGCAGACATTCTAGACTGATGACAAGTAAGACAGTGTCATCAGCATATCTGATGTTATTCATGAAAACTCCATTAACCACCACGCCTCGATACTTTCCATCAAGAGCACACAGGAAAATCTTCTCACAATAGCCGCTGTAAATTAATAGGGGGAGTATGTAGCCCTGGCGAACTCCTTTCTTAATAATAGACATTTCTTCTGACTGCAGACCATCTACGCACATACTAACCCATTGGTTCCAGTACAGATTTCCAATTAGTCGGATCTTACTGAAAACACGAGAATGCAAAATAGACACGTGAATGCAGAGCATAGACCACATCGTCTGGGAGTGTACCGTAAGACAAGATGTTATAGGTAAGGACAGGAACACCTTCTGTAACACAACAGTCTATAACTTAATAAGGAATTAGGAACTGTGGAATAAGTGGAACACGCTGAAGCTAAAATATGAGCTTATGAACTGCTGGCCTACATGGCTCAGAGACAGTCAGGAAGAAGTCGTGCATCATTACGACGGAACGCTCAAATGTTCAAATGTGTGTGAATTCCTAAGGGATCAAACTGCTGAGGTCATCGGTCCCTAGGCTTACACACTACTTAAACTAACTTATGCTAAGAACAACACACACACACCCATGCCCGAGGGAGGACTCGAACCACCGGCCAATTAGTGACCTCAAACCGCGCGGCCCCTCCACGTGGCTATCGGCGTTTTCACTGACTCGTTGCTAATAGGGTGATGTATGACTGAACCGGTGTTTCAATGCCTGTAGTATGGGCTTTGCAGTGCAACGCTTCTTTATAGCGCACCGGGCTGTGTGTGATAAATTTATAAATTTAGAATAAATGCAGGCTCTATAATTTACTGCGCGATATATATACCGTTTATCACCTGCATTTCTTCTTGGTGTAACAATTTTAATGGACAGTAGTGTACTTTTAGATCGCCACAAATCATCCAACCATGAGCAGAATAGCCTATTTTATTTAGCACTACTTCTAGGTTTTCGTAGTTTTCTTTCATATGTACAGAATGTCCAACAGGTATAGATGCTTACATGTTACTATCGTGTAATAAAGCAGCCTTTAAACTAGTTTTGGATGGATCAATAAACAGACTCCAGTCTTCCTTTTTGTATTCAATACCAAACTCATTCAGCTGACAGGGAATGTCTGAGCAGTACACTAAATCACCTTCTTGTTGAAAAACCTTGTAAAATTCCTTCTCTCTCTTTCTATACATGTATATGCTGGCTCCAACTGCCAATAAGTTCTTTTCTTTTAATCTAGAGCCAAGCAGTTAGCCCAGATCCCTAACCAAATCGTTAAGCTCGGTCTGAGTAAACAATTTGGGCTCTAGATTTTCTGTATTACAATGGAATTCATAATCATCTGGTTCATCTAAATCACACTGTACATCAGAAAATACTTGTGTTGGAATAGAATTTAAATCGTCTGGTGGTTCAGGAACCGGCAAATCTACACCATGCCCTACGGGTCGGATGGCGGACGGAAGATTAGGTTAGCTTATTACCTTCTTGTTTTTCGAATTATGACCAGTTATATCAACACTGCAAAAGTAGCAATCATCGGAATGATTTCTTGGCTCCCTCCGTATCATAGGAACAGCAAATCTAAAGGCTTTTTTTCTCCTGTTTGGACTATTTTCTTCAACACACACATAACAAACCTTATGCAGTGTCCAAGATTTATCTCGATCACCAAATGTAGATGCAAAGTATGATAGATAAACCTTTTTCACAAAGTGTGTAATGTTTCTTTGGTGTTTTTAATCACAAATTCACCACAAATGTAACAAAAACTGTCAACAGAGTTTTTACAACCACGATTAGGCATTGTACTGAGCACATGTATAGGAAACTGGAAAGTCAGGTTAGGTTACAGTAAATAAACAACTATCTGTTAAAACAAACATAGAATCGACCTTTTCTTGCCTGCAAATGTTTTTCAGCTGTGTTATCAACATCATCTACCTCCTTTTTAATTATTTTAATTATATAAAAGCTGTTAAATTCCCTAAAATGTCACTTCATTTAATATGTTTAACTGTAAAATGTGAAGAAATGGTGGGTGATAGAGTTTTTTAAGTATGATATTTGTATTTCCCACTATAAAAAACATAACAGTAAGGTATTTTCAGCAAAAAAGTTTTTCCATCGTTGGCCTGTGTTATTTATTGTGCAAGAACTAAACATTGTACAGATGTCATACACATTGCATTTTGAAGAGAAACTCTGAAAGTTTTTTTTTTTTTTTTTTTTTTTTTTTACGGACATTCGATATGCGAACCATGAGTGCCCCGACAGACGTCAGTACGGTAATTGAATTCTTGCCATACCCGTCCCAGCATGGCATCGTCGACTGTGGCAGTCGCTTCTCGTATTCTCCCGGAGTTCTGCTATATCACGTGGTAGAGGCGGTGCGTACATCAGATCTTTAATGTGACCCCACAGAAAAAAGTCACACGGAGTGAGATCTGGCGATCGGGGAGGCCATTTCATGAAACGGCTGTCCCGTTCTGTAGCACGGCCGATCCATCGATGTGGCAGGTACCCACGAACTTCACGATGAAAATGGTGTGGAGCCCCATCCTGCTGCAAGATGAACGGAGAGTCCGATTGCATTTGAGGCATCAGCTATTGCTGCAACATATCTCTCGTAGGCGCTCCACATTCGTTTCACTCACACCGGGACATCTGCTTCTCTTTGCCAGGTACAAGCAACCCGTTGTAACGAATTTGTTGTGCCAATGGTAAATTTCCCGGGTAACATGGACGATGGCAGTTAGTCTACTTTCTTCTGTCATTGTTCAGGATCGGTGGGCAGTTGTCAGTACATTGTGCGTCATGCCCGGGCGACGTAGGAGATGACTGCATTTGGGCAGCATGACACTCATTCTTCGGCCTGAATTGTGATCCCACACACGTGAGTGATTTGACTGGGGTACGCTATTGTAACCATTACCATTATTATGATTGACCTTATTATCTTCACGTATCAGGTCCCTCGAATCAAGTATGGACTTATAATAATCTAGGTTATTTTCTGGCACATGTATGAATTTCTCGCAAATGTCTAAAGACAGCTTTGCATTTAGAATTCCCCACACATGTCTATGAGGAACTTTCTCGTCTCAATAGCGATTTTTGTCTAGGTACTTCTCAAAATATCTGTAGAGGCTACCCTCTTTAGCACGAAATGGTTCAGGGTTGAATATTTGCTTCCTGAGCCTATCCTGGTGACATCCTGACCACTGTTTGGATAAAAATGCTGTCAAATTGTTCGTATGTCTATCAAGACTCTGCCGTTTGAGTTGCCCATAGGGCTCCGTCGTCCTGAGTGTAGCCATTTGTAAAGCGAATCTTTTGCTGTTCACCGTAGGACTGAGGTAGTACACATTTGTATGCCTTTATGAATGCAAGTGGATGTGGGGTACGTTTATACTGCAAAAGTACTTGTAACTGGTTGTGCTTAAGTAATCTTTCTTCAAGTAGAATGGAGGATAATGAACGTGCATCCCCTATTTTGTGCGACACATGGTTTGATGATAAATCAGTAGAATTCACATCATTACAGTAAGCAGCAGGACTGTTGTGTCGTATGTTCTATTAGAGGCAGTCGCGCGGTTGTGAGTTGCATTTTAAGCTGGTCACGCAATTCTGATAAATCCTTGATTAATGTAAACATATTTGTGCTAATTCTGGCTTTATTGATTCACCAGAATAATCTAATTCAAACATCGCACGTGCGACCGATTCATTTACCACACGTTCTAATACTGAAATAATTTACAAAATTTACTACTAAGTTCTAAGTCCTCGTGCGAAAGACGTTGCTTGCACTGATCATCAAATTGTCACTTCACTTAAGTCCACTGTCCTTCCAAAAACGTATCAGCTTTGTGTCTAATTTTTGTACCGTATCTTTCAACTATTTTGTTCCTTAGACAAAGAACATATAATACCAGAAAACCACTATAAGCCGTCTTCAGCTGTGAAACTTCACCCGCTAAAGTATGACATTGCGGTGAAAAATTGTTAAAATGCGTTGTCCATTTTGTTAAAACATTGGATTTTTTAAAATTGCACGGATTGCTTTAAAACTCAGCAACAACAGTGCAATTGGATCAACTGCATGACTGCTTGCGTGTATTGTGTATTGAACCAGGGACCTAGAAACGAAGGAGAGGCTTCGTCTCGCCGTAGTCCTCAGTGGTTCACAGCCCAACAAGAGGCTACAGTAGTCCACCCACCCCACCGCCGCCCCACACCGAACCCAGGGTTATCGTGCGGTACAGCCCCGAGTGGACCCGCCCGGTAACGTCTCATACCAGACGAATGTAACCCCAAGTGTTTGTGTGGGAGAGTAATTATGGTGTACACGTATATGGAGACAGTGTTTGCGCAGCAATCACCGACATAGTGTAACTGAGGCAGAATACGGGGAACCAGCCCGTATTCGTCGAGGCAGATGGAAAACCGCCTTAAAAACAGTCCACAGGCTAGCCGGCAGACCGGACCTCGACACTAATCCTTCGGGCGGATTCATGCCAGGGACCGGTACGGCTTCGCGCTCGGGAAGCGCGCGGCTAGCGTGTCGGGCAGGCTGCCTGGTTACTTGCACGTTCGATTCACTTGAAGTAACGTTCATTCGAACATTTATTTACTCCACATGAAACATCTTTGGGTTTAACAATTACACTACTTTAAGGACTGTCTGTGTGAACATCAATTTCACATTAAAAATTATCAATTGCATTACTACACCTCTCTCAGAGTGCGATCCCATACCACATTCTGAAATGCGTGAATTTTCCATTATGTGTTAGTGAATTCACTTTGTTCTGAGTCAAGTTCTATGTTACTATTTTCTGCCGTAGCCATTTTAGTAGTCCTTCATACGTCTAAAATAACACAAATTGTAAGTAAACTTGTTTAAAAGAATTTTGAGTAACTTATGATATTCAAAAGCGTCCGCCTGGCAATAGTGCTTAACATTCACGCTTATCTGAATCAATAATTAAGCGTTGTGCAAAAACAATATGGCGTATATTCGCCATTGTGTGCCGTATGTTACTAGAAGAGCCATCCAAAGCTACGATATAGATCGCTATTAGTCGATTCCTGTCTCCATGGTGACCGATTGCATCCTTCTGCCGTTACATCTCTGGTGCGTCATATTCCTCGCCTCTGGCGCCACTCATCGAGAGGTTCCAGGCTACCGCCTCCGAGGCAGCGGCTGGTGTCTCCTCCCATATCTGTGCCTCTGCACCTCAGTCTGAACTTCCACGCAATGCACGTAGATGGCAGTTTAGAGCTGCCGGAGATATCTTCCGACACTTGTCAGCACACCACTCGTCGTCTCTGCTCACCACCTAATGGTATAAAAACCTCTGTTTCATTACTGTCACGTATATCTGTTTCATTATTTAGATAATTTGTATAGGGCTATTACAAATGATTGAAGCGATTTCATAAATTCAATGTAGCTCCATTCATTGACATATGGTCACGACACACTACAGATACGTAGAAAAACTCATAAAGTTTTGTTCGGCTGAAGCCGCACTTCAGGTTTCTGCTGCCAGAGCGCTCGAGAGCGCAGTGAGACAAAATGGCGACAGGAGCCGAGAAAGCGTATGTCGTGCTTGAAATGCACTTACATCAGTCAGTCATAACAGTGCAACGACGCTTCAGGACGAAGTTCAACAAAGATCCACCAACTGCTAACTCCATTCGGCGGTGGTATGCGCAGTTTAAAGCTTCTGGATGCCTCTGTAAGGGGAAATCAACGGGTCGGTCTGCAGTGAGCGAAGAAACGGTTGAACGGGTGCGGGCAAGTTTCACGCGTAGCCCGCGGAAGTCGACGAATAAAGCAAGCAGGGAGCTAAACGTACCACAGCCGACGGTTTGGAAAATCTTACGGAAAAGGCTAAAGTTTACCGTTTACAATTGCTACAAGCCCTGACACCCGATGACAAAGTCAAACGCTTCGAATTTTCGGCGCGGTTGCAACAGTTCATGGAAGAGGATGCGTTCAGTGCGAAACTTGTTTTCAGTGATGAAGCAACATTTTTTCTTAATGGTGAAGTGAACAGACACAATGTGCGAATCTGGGCGGTAGAGAATCCTCATGCATTCGTGCAACAAATTCGCAATTCACCAAAAGTTAACGTGTTTTGTGCCATCTCACGGTTTAAACTTTACGGCCCCTTTTTCTTCTGCGAAAAAAACGTTACAGGACACGTGTATCTAGACATGCTGGAAAATTGGCTCATGCCATGACTGGAGACCGACAGCGCCAACTTCATCTTTCAACAGGATGGTGCTCCACCGCACTTCCATCATGATATTCGGCATTTCTTAAACAGGAGATTGGAAAACCGATGGATCGGTCGTGGTGGAGATCATGATCAGCAATTCATGTCATGGCCTCCACGCTCTCCCGACTTAACCCCATGCGATTTCTTTCTGTGGGGTTATGTGAAAGATTCAGTGTTTAAACCTCCTCTACCAAGAAAAGTGCCAGAACTGCGAGCTCGCATCAACGATGCTTTCGAACTCATTGATGGGGACATGCTGCGCCGAGTGTGGGAGGAACTTGATTATCGGCTTGATGTCTGCCGAATCACTACAGGGGCACATATCGAACATTTGTGAATGCCTAAAAAACTTTCTGAGTTTTTGTATGTGTGTGCAAAGCATCGTGAAAATATCTCAAATAATAAAGTTATTGTAGAGCTGTGAAATCGCTTTAATCATTTATAATAACCCTGTATAATATTGGGACCTGTCCTCTCTAAGGAGAATTATTTTTTACGTTCCAGAGACATGGTCTAAAGATAATCTAGGTGTGATAGAAACCGGCTATCACTGTCATGTGAGTTTTAATTTTTAATAAAAAAATTGCGATAAAAGACTGATTACTGTTTCAGATTTCCTAAGATCCTAAGAGTCATATCCGAAACTCTACACCTTGGGTGGCAGGGCAGCTTAGCCCCTGTGAAACCCGGGGTCGTGTCTCAGACGCTGGGTGGTAACTATACAGACAAATGAGAAATCTACGTTGGTTCTGATACCAAGTAAGAAGGGTAGTGTAGTCCAAATCTATAAACTACAAAATTTGTGATGTAACAATGCAGCATAGTACAGCAGAACGGTAGCATGTTCCTTCTGGATTCCGAATGAACGTTGTATACCCTTTCACCATTTCGCCAAAGGATAGTATAACTTTTCGTTCTCTTTTTTAAAAATTATAATTTCTTTATGTGAATATTTTACGTAGACTTTTCCTCCCGCAACCACTATAGTACAGAGTTACATTAACACATCTGAAATTATGTTGAAATATTATGTACTGTATTCATACCAGTACATGTGAAAGATTTGGCCTGTTCGTGTATGTAGATAACAGACTAAAAGAAACTGAAAATAAATAAATAATGAATCGAATGTCACAAATATAAACTCCAGTTCACCTACTATAAACATCAGTTTGTCAGCTGAAGGGCGCAAAAAATTTGTCACAGTCGATGTACCAAGTCCAACTATCGATATTAACACCACGACGTCGTTCAATAAATCCACGAAAACTGACTTATCTGCTATTGCCAACACGTATCCAACGGTACAGGCTCCCTGCAGCTACGACAGACACAATGCTGAAAAGAAAGAATTCATATTTTAAGGCCGTCAAGAGGTGTAGACTACCGGTTTAGGTTATGTGATGATCTTCAAGTATCTCGCAATAATTTACGGATGTATGTACGCCGAACTCCTTACCGTGGCGTCAAATGAAATAATAGCTATCCTTCATCACTGATCTCTGCCGTAGATCCCCCCGCCGTCAAAAGCAAAATAAATTTAATTATTATTTCTTATTAGTACTAGTGACTGAGGGTTGTTTTAGTTTCATTTGAACTGTTTCTGTTTCATTTTATGCCATAGTAAAATTTTTGCCATACCAGCCGTTGAAAATAATAATATGAATATTTTCAGATCGTAGAAGCCAGTAGTCAATAAATACTTATTTACCGACAGATGTTGGCGGTTCAGACATGTGACTCTTTGAAATGATTCAGTACAGTTTACAAACATCTTGAGTTTGAGAAATCATACTGAATAGAAAGGAAGCGGCGAAAATCTTGGAGAAGATGAAAGTAATTGCAGTGAAACTTTCGTAAGAGAATGAATAAAGGCATGAAAAAACTGAACTGAAAATTACGTTTCTTAGCCAAAATTTTTCATCAATGAAGACAGACACTACTTTTCAACATAAAGTTGACTGCAAGATGATTAACTAGCTCCAGATAAAATTTTACATACATTCGAACATTTGTTTAAATGTTGCTAAAGGCCAAGAGAGAGATCAGAAAGACTAATCCTTAAAGCCAGGTAAGGGGTACGAAACCATTTTGTGTACAGAGACAGACCAGACGTCTGGAAAGTTTGGCGTTTCAATATGACCGATTACAGATGGAGAAAAGTAACAGAAACGGTTTATCCAAAATTATTTACTGAATGTTTGTGCAGGCGGACAGTCCCCTGAAACTGAGACAACCCTGCAATTTCTGTACTTAAAAATAGGCTTATAAAAATAAAAAATCTTTAGATTGCACTGCAAAAATTCCTCTCTAAAAGTTTCACTAATTGAAAGAAACGAAAACGGAGCTGGATTTTAATTAAGTAAGGGAAACCTGCCATTAGTAGTTGCTGTTGTAACACGAAAATATGTAGGTCATGAACAAAAATACAGAATATAGCTGATTTTGGTGCAAGTCATCCATTTAGAGTAATCTTTTTACTCAATTTCAGTGAATTCAGTGAACTCCGTATGAACGAAGCTCTGATTCAACGTATGTTAGTCGACTCAAGATAGATATATCAATGCCACGACTTTCATTTTTCTTCATAAGGAAAGTGGGAAATCGATAACTGTAGCCTACGGGAGTGCATATCACACATAAAAGAAGACTTGGGGAAGTTTTCATAGACTTATATCGAAAAAAGAGTAAGAAATATGTGTCAATGGAAAATACCTAAACAACCTTTATTTTTCTAATAGCATCGTACATTTCGCCCTTACTGTAGATAGCTTAAAAAAACTTAAGAACTTAATCACAACATCTTTGGAAATAGATGTGGTAAATGATTATGAGAAGAATATAATGACAATAATGTGCTCATTGGTATGAAAATAGAATAAACTTACGTCGAAATCATACGACTACTTGTAGTGTACTTTATTAAGCGCACGTTGAATAAGCTATTTGAGTGATGATGGATTTATGATGCTAACCTACTTGAGAACTGGAGGATCTCGCAGAGTACTTCTTAACAGCAACAAGGTGCAGTAAAGCCACTGGTCCAGCTGCGGAAAGGTACTTACAATGCCTTATCTGGCATTAGTAATAAATAAGGTACTGTAACTAATAGACTTTCGGAGACCTTATGGCTCACTCAAGTTTCTCTACAAAGTCAGGACCCTACACTACCGAAAAGGTACAGACTTATTTATTTACGTGCCAGTCACTTTGGCTGAGGCTCAGAGTGTTTGCAGTGCGACTGTTTGCGGCTTACATGTAGATCCTCGGGCTTAGAATCGGTACAGGTATAGAAAAGGTAGGTCCAAAGATCAAGTGATAAGTAGTTCTCTTCATATAGTACATATCGCTCTTCCGAAATAGACACTTGCAATTACGATTGACATGCAGGTGCCTATAATGTTCACACACTTACTGGATATCTAAGTTATTGTTGTGGACGCGTGGTCCATTGGCACGAGAGTTACATCAAGGTAATTGTAAAGATTACTAAGGGAGGCTCCGAAGATCAGATAAATGGCCGTTATTCTATAATCTCTATATTGAACCTATCCTACATCTTTGAGACAGTGCAGATTTCGTTGAAAGGTGCAGACTAAGATAATCATGGATATTACCAAGGGTTGTCCTCTTTTACACCTCTTAAACAGGGCAGATACAATTCAAGTGTATCTGCATGCGCATCTTAGCAGTTATATCTGCGAAGTCTATGGAAAGAAAGGAAATACAAATGAAGTGATCGTGCAAATGCAGCGCCAGTACATGGACAATAAACTTTTTATATCTTTTAGAGGGAATTAGAAACATTTGCTCGTATAGCGTAGCGGTCAATTTTTCAAGGCAGTTACTCGTAGTTAATAGGAGTGCTTTTGCGAAGCTGTTGCTCGTTTACACCCAGCGAGCAGAATATTGTGGATTGTGTAGCTTCTCCCACCTTAATAATTCACACTGAGCTCGAAAGGGATTTGTGGAAATTATGGACGATGCTAATCGTGGAAGATTGACAACTGAACCGTGGTTTCCTAAGCACCCATGTACAGGACGATTCAACGAAATCTACTGTCACCAGTATGTCTGATACAGGTTTCAATTTGATGAATGACTTTCTCAAAGCATATTAATTACTCACAAAGTTACCTTATACCACGATTTCAATACCTATCTTTTTTTTAGCTCTGTTCATTTATTTGCCACAATCTATACATTTGGCCGAGAGTTTGACTCTCCAGTTTCACCATCTCGTCCTCCATTAGTGTCTTTGAAATATTTCCAAATAAAACTTTACAAACAGAACTTATTTTATTTATGTAAACAACAAGATCACTGATATCTTCAGTGACACACTCCCGCCTTTCTGAACACTTCCCTTCGTGAAAACAAAATAAATAAACATTTCTCCGCTGACAAACTAAAATCATAGTCTCAAATATAAAGTTTATTCTCTTCGTAAGTCAGATCCTTCCCTGTTGTAAACTGAAACTTCTTTCGAACTAAAATCTTTGTATCCTTACCCCTAAAATTCTTTCTTTCGTAAAGAAACAAGTTTTCCTTTTTCCAGATTAAATCTTTTACCTTCGACTAAAAATATTGGTTACACTGGAGGTTTGAATTAAAAAACGCCTTCAGTCACAACTTTTCGTGTTTTATTAAGTACACATGTGTTTCCATCAGGTGTAATTTGTCTTAATACATGCCTTCTTTTTTCTCTTGAATGAGGTGAAACGCATATTTCACATAATCCAAAATAAGCATTTTTTACCTTTTAGCAGCAGCAAACATTCTTTTCTCCATAGTTTTCGTACTTGGAGAAAAGAATGTTTGCTGTTGCTAAAACACTGAAAACGCTTTTCTTGATTATGTGGAATATGCGTTTCGCCTCATTCACTAGAAAAAATCAGACATGTAGTAAGACAAATTACACCTGATGATGCATCCACAGGGTCCTAAATAAATCGTGTACTTAATGAAACACGGAAAGTTGCGACCGAAGCCGTTGTTTAATTCACGCTTCCAGTGAATTAAATATGGTCATGTTCGAAGCTGCGAAGTATGGATAAAATTTAAAAAAAAATGCTTCTTGGTTGTTTCATTTTTTCATGTTATCTGCTAATGACCTGAATGACGTTAAATTAGCGTATAAAGAAAATATGCCTTCAGAATGAGATTTTCACTCTGCAGCGGAGTGTGCGCTGATATGAAACTTCCTGGCAGATTAAAACTGTGTGCCCGACCGAGACTCGGGCCCCTTGCCTTTCGCGGGCAAGTGCTCTACCATCAGAGCCACCGAAGCACGACTCACGCCCGGTACCTAGGCTGTGGCTAAGCCACGTCTCCGCTATATCCTTTCTTTCAGGAGTGCTAGTTCTGCAAGATTCGCAGGAGAGCTTCTGTAAAGTTTGGAAGGTAGGAGGCGAAGTACTGGCAGAAGTAAAGCTGTGGGTACCGGGCGTGAGTCGTTCTTCGGTGGCTCAGATGGTATAGCATGCCCGCGAAAGGCAAAGGTCCCGAGTTCGAGTCTCGGTCGAGCACACAGTTTTAATCTGCCAGGAAGTTTCAAAATATGCCTTGTTCAAATGGTTCAAATGGCTCTGACCACTATGGTACTTAACTTCTGAGGTCATCAGTCCCCTAGAGTTAGAACTACTTAAATCTAACTAACCTAAGGATATCACACACATCCATGTCCGAGGCAGGATTCGGACCTGCGACCGTAGCGGTAGCGTGGTTCCAGACTGAAGCGCCTAGAACCGCACGGCCAAAGAGGCAGGCTTAAATATGCCTTGTAGCTGGTCTATTTGTCTCCAGCGTATCAAGGGCTATGGGTTGAATTTATTATTCCAATATACTCCAACAGGCAATTTTTGTTTTGCTTATGACGTTTTGTAGCTTAAAATTATTTCTTTTGGACTACTCCTTTTACTCCATGGACGAGTTTCTGTTTCATAAATGTTAAAAAATGTACCTCTAAATGTAGTAACATGTGTAGAAATAAAAATTTCAGTAATATTAATATTAGCACCATTCATGTGCGTATATATACCTTGTAATCTGACTTGTTCCACATTATATCGATAAAATAATTGGGAAAATGTTCTACGGAACATGACATAACTAAAATTAAAAACTAAAACTATTGTTGGAAAGAATCTTGAAGGATAAACTTCATGGCACTCATCGACATGTTTGTTAGTAAAACGTAGTCACGCTACTGTAAAGGTGGCCCGATCCCCCTCTGCGTTTTGCTCGAAAAACTCACCAAGCCGGACTTTTGAGATGTGGAGACACAGATGTACTTTTGTGGAGCAGGGGCAACTGGTGTCTGCTTCCAAGGCCGCAGCCGCAGCCGCGGAAGACACAGGACACCGCTGCGGCGGCCGGGGGCAACCGCAGAGCAAACAAAACACGCGCGCACCACCGCACAGTGCGCGATGCGGCGGGCCTTGAAACCGATCGCCGGCCGCGGGTCGCGCAGCCTCCTCTACTCGATATGACGCACCAAGGCCTGGCCGACACAGCAGCCCGCCTACCTGCGACACCCATCTTATCTCTGCCTCTTCGTTTTAACCCCGAGCTGCCTCAAATGCAGTTTTCCGGGACGTGTTCTTCAGACTGAATTATCCACGCCATGTAATATTATCGCATCGAGTTGCAACAAACTGACGTCCATGCAGAAGCTCAACTTTAGTTCAAAAGTAATATTTTCTTCAACAGACACGTATTACAATAATATTCAGTGGAATGAAAATGTGACCTCAGCTTTCGTTATGCTTCTGAGGTTAGCATATAAACGAACAACAATCTAAAGATTAGGTAGAAGGCACTCGACATACTGATTAAGTTCACTGAGTACTCTAACTGACATATATACTACCGGAAAAAAGTGCAACAGCCAGAACGACAAAGTCATTTTAATTGATTAGTGAGGTGGCAGGTAGTTTATCATTGTTGGAGTATATGGTAACAAATTTAGACCAAATCAAGAACCCATGGCACAGTAAAGGGTGTACAAACAATTACGTAAATACACAGCACACCCACTCTGGCAGCTTCAGAGGCCTGTATTCGTACATGAAAATGGTCTTAAAAATGCCGACTGGCATATAACGATAGTATGTCCGAAGCATTGGTGATTTTTGGTGTTGCAATTCGGGTCTGGTTTTGCAGGTCCTGGAGAATGAATACGTTACGGTTTTATTATGTCCCATACGTGCATAATTGGCGAAATATCAGGTGGTCTTGCTGCTCAAGGCAGATGTTGTAGACCACCAAATGCGTGTTTCGTCGCGGCACCCGTATATGGACGGGCATTGTCTTACTGAAAAAGCACATCACTTTACTGTCCAAGAAACGTAGTAGTATACGGATAACAACCTATGCAAAGCAGCGGGCACTCGTTACTTCATCCTGAAAGAACGCCAGTCGTAACTGCGAGTTGTAACTGATGGCTCCCACACCATGAAGCTTGCAATGGGACCTGTGTGTCGTGGGCGAGTACGCTCTGGAATAGGCAGCTCACCAGGTCCCTGCCATACCTGTGGATTTTCATCAGTCAGATACAGACTTAACCTACTCTCATCACTGAAGTTAACACAGCGTCATTCCCCTCTCTAGTCAACACTTTCACGACACCTGACTAACCGTGCTTGGCTGTGTTGTCCACGGGGTCCCGGGTTCGATTCCCGGCCGGGTTCGGGATTTTCTCTGCCCGGGGACTGGGTATTTGTGTTGTCGTGGACGAGTACGCTCTGGAATAGGCAGCTCACCAGGTCTATCCCATACCTGTGGATTTCCGTCAGTTAGATACAGACTAACCTACTCTCATCGCTGAAGATAACAGAGCGTCATTCCCCTCTCCAGTCAACACTTTCACGACACCTGACTAACCGCGCTTGGTTGTGTTGTCCACAGGGTCCCGGGTTCGATTCCCGGCCAGGTTCGGGATTTTCTCTGCCAGGGGACTGGGTGTTTGCGTTGTCTTCATCATTTTATCATCATCATCATTTTTGACAATGACTAGATTGGATCGTGACAACAAAATGTACTGTGTAAAAATTGGGACCTGGTACGGGCCCTGATGACCGAGCATCATCATTGGCTGTGTTGTGGTGTCACTGGTAGTCTGGCCAGAGGCACATTTGATCTTTTTCTTGCTGGAAGTCAATAGTTCTCAATGGTTCGTGATGCCACAGCAGGTGGGACATGTGTCCGGATTTCGTCCTTGGGTGATGTTCGTTCGACCACTGCTGCTCGTCAAATTCGGCACTATTACACGAACTTCTTAATCTGTTCTACAGGGTGGGAATGTTCCACGGACTACTGCTGAAAGCAGCGACACCACCGAGACATTGCACCGAAAACAGTTAGGAATCCGTCGATACGTTCACCCAGCTTCCCGCAAGCCCATAATGCGACCCCGTTCAAGTGGCTGCTGTCGTTCAACAGGAGTACGCTACCGCCAGTGGGCATGGTTGTACCCTCGAATGAATATTACATATTCTGTTTACCTCTATACTGAGTAAACTTGCTATCTGCACAGTCACAACAGAAGGTGCGCAGACAGGCCTCCCAATCGCCATCTGATCACCGATGACCGTGACAAATGAATCACCACTGAAAACGGTTCTTGAGGATTTTGGCCTTTTTTCCGGCAGTGTGGTAACAATGAAAAGATGTGACGTAGCTACTGCAACAATGGAGGTATGGTCCCGCAATTAGTGTCACTAACCAATCAGAACAAATCTTAAGATTGGATTCTTCCCACAGTATGAGAAGGAACAATTACTAGACCAATTAATTGGCGTAGTGAAAGCGTAGAGTTAACAGACGATAAGGTTGTGCCGCGAAGATGAGTGAGTGGTGTACCTGAGGTAAGAGAGTTATGAAGTGAATTGCAGGAAATAGACTCTGTCCTGCGGTAGGAAAGGAAGAAAAGTTTTATAATGCCTTAAGTTGACTGGGAACTTTCATACCCTGACTGGTGCATGAAGCAGCCCCTTCCATGAACCATCGAAATAAGGTAGTTGGCAGCATAACGAGACCTTGGCCCCGTTCCCCTCTTGAACGATACAACGGATCAGCGCCCACAACCATCAAAGTGAATGGGTGCCACAGAACGAGGCTGGATATTGCCTAGAAAAACTTCATCTTGTACAAGAGGCTGAGAACATTCACGTACGACCTGCCAAGGAAGCAAGTAGTTGTCAATGGTAAAGTATGTGGTTAGTAAGACGTGGATTTGGATAGTTGTGCAGCGGAAATGGCTGCTAGCTCAATGCCTACAGCTATGGCAGCAATAAGGATTACATTTCTTCACTATTGTTTTAGGGTAATTAAGCACTGTTTGCAGTCGAGTAATTGTATTGTTACAGAGATGCAAGTCGTCCGATTAGACAGACGAATACCGATGCCCAGACAAACGAAGTATGTGATTGCCTTCTTTGATGAACTTTATAAGCTGCTTGACACATTTTACAGTAACATTACTGCCAGACACAGTCTGATGTCATCCTTTCAGAGCTGCCTACTCTTGATGTGTTTGTTTTTGAGGAATCAGCTTCTCTCTCTGTCCGTCGCATTTCAAAGAACAAAACAAAGTAACGGATCTACGAGATAGTTTCTGAGGCATGCGCCCGGAGCAACAAACAATATCCCACTAAGATAGTTTCATAAAACTGTGCACATACCATGGAAAAGGTCCACTTAAACTCCTATAATCCTTCGTAAAAAAATTTCACTTCCGACGCGTTTCAAGGTAAAATCGTTCATGTGTATAAGCAGTTATTAAAATCCATTTTGATGATTAATTGAGTGCACTTATTCATTACTAAAATACTGCAAAAGTAGTGAAATCAGTTTGAGATCCCTTACTCCATTCACTTGTCAAAGCAACATAGAACGTCTCTGAGATTAGTGACATTATCATGGAAAATATGAAAATATTTAAATCTACACTTATATAAGTCATGAACCTATCTGCTTGCGATGCCTTTACCAACTCCTGAAGCAATAAAAACTGGATGGGAACTGCAGTATTGGAGATGAAAGAGGAGCTGACATTGATACTGCAACGCAAAGGAGCGGCTGTAGCTGAAACGCACTCCAGGAAAAATTTACTCACGCTTACGCCGTCCTCACACGAGACATAAAAGCTGAAGTTACTGTGAAGCTGTGCGAGTTTTGTGGCGTCACTTCCTGTTATTTCATGTTCAGGAGGCAGAGCAGAGCGTGAAGGACAAGATATGTTCTGCGATATTCCAGCAACGTCCTACAAAACGTCGAAACAATAAAAGACGAGAACGCTCTGGGATTTTATGAGTAGATCTTGGGAGACGCCACTGGCGGGTGTTACATTATATGTACCTTACGTCATGTGAATATCTGATGCATACAAGTACCAGTACCCTGATGACCTCTCGAAAATACGACTTCTTGTAATAAAATGTCGGGAAACGTGGTATTGGTGGTTAAAGGAGATTTTTGTTTAGTTATTTTCGTATTATAACATGCGTGTTGTGAAAGCATTCCGTTTTAAGGTAACAGCACATTGAAGATTCACCAACCCGTTGTTATTGGTAGGGTTTGTTACAATCAAATATCAGTTAGGAACATATAGGCGATTAAGGTCTTAAGGACATTTTATTTATTTATTTATTTATTTAACCTGATCAGATTAGGGACATCAGGCCCTCTCTTACATCGGACCAGTGTTTCACACATGCAGCATTTCACATATCAGAGTTACATCATGACAATAGTTTAAATGAGAAAATTAGCTTACTCTAGTGACAATATGAATAAAGAGTACTGACTAAGACCTAATAAAGTAAATGCGGAAGTATTTTTACAACAGGTGCTATACATACAGATTGTGATAAAAGCAATAATAATAACAGTCAAACAAAGAATCAAATAATAATGATAAACATGACTAAGACCCATTAAAGTAAATGCTGTCAGTATTTTTACATCAGGTGCTATACATACAGATTATGGTGAAAGCAATAATAATAACAGTAAAAAAAATCAAATAATAATGACAAACATGAGAAAGATTGGCTATAGTAATGAAGGTTTGTGCAGATGTACATTAATATCTTGGTGTGTAAAGTAGATGTTTACTAGTATAGCGAGTTTTGGGTAAGGGAGGTTTAAGGAGGGGGGAAAGAGGGAAGTAATGAGGTGAAGTGCATTCATGTACAGAGGAAGGCATTACTGTTGCTTAAGTAGATACGTCATTAACGGTTTTTTGAAGCCGGTCATGTTTTTAAGTTCTCTAACATAACGAGGGTGGTTATTCCAGAGTATGGTTCCCGCTACTGTAAAGGACTTGGAGAAAGTGACTGAGCGATGGAGTGGAACGGAGAGGATTTTATTATAATGGGAACGTGTGTTTCTGTCATGTTGTTCCGACATGAGCGTTAGGGACGAGGAGAGATATGAGGGACAGTGTACATTTATAAGGCAGTAGATAAGACAGAGTGTATGGAAATCTCTGCGTTTGTCTGCGCGCAGCCAGGACAATTTTGCATATGCTGGTGAAATGTGATCAAAAAGTCGAAAGTCACAGATATATCGGACGCTGGCATTCATGACCAGTTCTAGACGTCGGGAATTTTCCTGAGAGAGGCCTTGTAGGATAATATCGCTGTAGTCAATCATTGGGAGTATAAGCGTTTGTACTAATTTCTTTTTCAGATCGAAAGGGAAGAGTTTTTTATATTTTTGTAGGACATGAAGGGATGCTGATGCTTTTTTGCACACTGCAGTTACGTGCTCTGTCCAATTTAGATTTTCATCTATTATTACTCCCAAACTCTTTGCTGAGGGAGAGAAGTTAATATTTGTTCAATTTAGGATAAGAGGTGGATTCCCGATGTTTTGGGCTAATGAGCTTAGAGTGACCAACAAGTACCGCTTGGATTTTCGATGGGTTTAGTTTTAGACCTATGTCCTGTGCCCATTTTGACAGTGCATCGAGGTCAGTATTGAAATTTTCAATAGCTTTCTTGAGATTGGTTGGTTTCGCACTTAGATACAACTGAAGGTCATCAGCATACATATGGTATTTGCAATAGGTCAGGACCGATGACACATCATTGACATAAAGAGAGACATTGTAACATGTAATATGAGTAATTACATTGTATAAGTTCAGCGTAGTGTAGTGGAAAGTGCTACGTAGCTGGTTCGTTTCCTGCTGTATCTTCGCGGTTCATAGAGGCTGTGGGACTTCTTTACTAATTTACTACAAATATTTTACTATATTCGACGTTATTTAAATACAAGCGCTCTCTCTATTAGAACGAATTTGTTTCGATTTTGTGAACTTTCATGTGTCTTAACATGCTCATGGATACTGAAGGTTTTATTATGCTTCATACATACAGAACAACGTGAGTGGCATATGAACAAGGGTGGAAACGTTCGTTTTACTAGAGCCAGCTTACTAATCTTAAGCACTTCGATTGTCATAAATAAACTGTGGTACGCGAGCAGGTAGCTAGTGTTGGAGAGCGCTGCAGTCGAAAATCACTTTAACCAGCACGTCCCATGAGACGCGGTCGTTGTGTCTCACACACTTGGATTTCCCATCCATGTTAGTGTCAGCTGTCTCGTCCCGTGTGTGGAAGGCTTCGAAAATAATTGATGGTCATTTAATATCAATTTTTGATGCAAACTAATGTCTTATAGCGTTGTTCTTCATTTGAAAATTAGAAAGGCCACCATGTTGTTCACACTCATCCAATAGTCTTTTCATAGAATTTAGTGTGAATGGCTGTAAAGAAATTTGTACATATTATAAAAATTGATGAACGTGTATTTGTATGTACCGGTATTCATATCTGCTCCTGAACCACTGGACTGATTTCAAACAAACTTGTTATACATGTCACTTACCGTATGGCAAGAATCTCTGTGCAGGTGATAACCACCTACCTATCAAAGGCGTGGGAAAGAGAGTGAAAAAGCAATATAGCCAACTACGCTCGAATACCCATACTTCAGTAATTCATTGTTTGAGATTGAGAGTGTGGTGTCACCGCCAGACACCACACCTGCTAGATGGTAGCCTTTAAATCGGCCGCGGTCCGCTAGTATACGTCGGACCCGCGTGTCGCCACTGTCAGTGATTGCAGACCGAGCGCCGCCACACGGCAGGTCTAGTGAGACGTCCTAGCACTCGCCGCAGTTGTACAGCCGACTTTGCTAGCGAAGCTACACTGACAAATACGCTCTCATTTGCCGAGACGATAGTTAGCATAGCCTTCAGCTACGTCATTTGCTACGACCTAGCAAGGCGCCATTACCAGTTAATATTGAGATTGTAAAACCTGTACCGTCAAGAGCGATGTACACCCATTATGGATTAAAGTTAAGTATTCCAGCAACTACGTTCTTTTCTTACTAGACTCAACTACTTTACATTGTTCCAGACCTCACGCCAGTCTGCGTGAGCTTAAACGCGTGTATTTCGGCCTCCTGTAGCAACCCGGTGTTGGTTCTTCTGCCAATACATCAGAGAGCACCTAGTGACTTACAAGAAACTCTGTACACTATTTCAAACTTTTCGAAACTTCTTGTTGCTGACAACCACGCAAACAATGAAACGGAAAAAAGTTAGCGTTTATGATAGTACATTTTCACTGTTTTTGCATAAAACTGATGCACGAAGCATATTTTGATTTATTATTTCCTTGGAAATTTGTGGTAATTTCCTATGGGACCTATCTTCTGAGGTCATCGGTCCCTAGACTTACACACTTCTTAACCTAACTGACCGCGCCCCTGACCGCGCAGCTACCCCACGCAGCTATATTACTTCTTTGCGACCAATTCTGTTCAAAACACATTTCGTAGACAGTAGCCACATATACCACTGGATGTAGCTACAAAATTATATCACTGTACAACACGTCGTCATAAACGTTGAGCAGCGCGAAAATGAAACTGCAAGGCGAAATTCGCTGAAGATACGGGTGAAATATGATTACAAATACGTGTGAAATATGTTAAACGTATGTGAAATGTGCGTACGCGTACAAAGGCACGCGTAGAAAGCTGAATCTAAGCTCCTGGAATGATTTCAGCCAAATTTGGCTTACACATTAGTTACGATCTGGGGTGAGCGTGATAAAGTGAAGGGGAGAAGGAGGCGATGGTCAGAGAGGGAAAGGAGCGGATGAACGGAAAGGGAGGAGCAAATGGACAGAGAGAGTGAGGAGGAGGAGATGGACAGAGAGAGAGGCAGGAGGAGATGGAGGGATGGGCAGGGGGTTAGGCGTGATATGATGGGGTGGTGTAGGAGGTGGACATAGAGGGGATGAAGGAAAAGATTGGAAGAGAGAAGGGGAAGGTGGTGATGGACTAATAAGAAATAAGAATAAATACATACCAGAGCAATGCCGGGTACGCAGCTAGTTTACTATAAAACGAGAAGTATTCAGTAATTTTTATAGCCTACATTAGTGACCGCATTTTTAACCTATTTTCGTCTTACTATCTTTTTAAAAATTATTTTCAATTTTCTGTGTATTCATTATGTATCCCTTACTCATCATTTAAGCCTTGTGTAACTTATATATCAATAGTATGGCAATTTAAGTAAATTTGATTTTATGTATTTAATACATTGGCACTCTGGTGTAGCTCCTCACAAAATATGAAAAACTAGAATTCATGTCGTACCTGTCTCAACTCTATGGCGTATTACTTAAAGGCATTTAGAGCCTTAAGCATTCCAAAGCTACAGCATTATAACGTATTACATAGATCAGTGGCTCTTATAGAGATTTCGCGCCCGTCCTCAACAAACTGTTTGCAGTTTCAAGTGCCGCAACACACGAAAATCTGCGAAAATCAGACGCAGACGGCGGATCCATACTACGGAACACCTAATGCGGGGCACTGTAACCCACCAAACATTGCAGGCTACTTATTCAATGCCTGCCAAAGGGAACGCAAACATCATTTTCCAATACGTCACGTAGCTATTGAGCGAATTGAAATTCTATCGTAATGAAATCATTTACAGGTATAATCTCATATTAAAAGTTAGAAACATTAAGAGACCTGTTACATTTAGGAACTGTATATACGAGTATGTCTGAAGGCAGCGTAGTCCATGGTGCGCAGGTAACCAGACTTTATTCATCCAGTATTGGGAAGAGAGAACATTTAGTGACTTCCAACAAAATTGGCACATGATTTAAAATATTTTCTAAATGTTTCGTCGTTAACACTCCCCACAGAGCGATGAAAGGAAAAGTGTGTAGAGCTTACTACGTTTTCGCTGTTCATTCATGCAATAAAGCCTCAGTATCAGGCACGAGGTTTTAATTTATGGCTTCTATACTACTAATTCTATTCTCATCTCATTTCGTAGACAGTATCTGCAGATACCATTGAATGCATCTACAAAATTATATCATTGTACGACACGTAGTTCAGAAGATATAAATACAGATATGCGTGAAAAACTTGCCTTTGCTTAAATTGGAATGCAAATTTCTAAGACTATACTCATCCAATGTAAACAACTTCAAAACAGAGCGAATATAATATTTCAAACCTACTGTCAACTTTTTCTCTCTAACATGCCTAACGTCAAATAGCTCATTTGTAAAATAACCACATGTTTGGAGCCATTTTATACATGGTAGTTCCATTCTTTAAGGAATTTGAGGTTTATTACTGTGCTACTAAGCAATTAGGATTGTGATTATTGGCTGTATGAAGCTGATAATGTAATGACATTAAAGTCTCATGTTGATTATGTTGTCTTTGGTGTGCCTTCCCCACAGCTTTAGCTATCTTTAGCTATGTGATCGTTTCAAATGGTTCAAATGGCTCTGAGCACTATGGGACTTAACATCTGAGGTCACCAGTCCCCTAGAACTTAGAACTACTTAAACCTAACTAACCTAAGGGCATCACTCACATCCATGCCCGAGGCAGGACTCGAACCTGCGACCGTAGCAGTCGCACGGTTCCGGACTAAAGCGCCTAGAACCGCTAGGTCACCGTGGCGCGCTAAGTGATCGTTTCAGTTTATGTTGTTTGTAATTGTAATGCGTAGGTGTTTAGTTGAGATTTGTCCGATTTGTCATCTTTTAAAAGGCATATGAACGATCTCACACTTTTCATTAAACATGGTCAATTGCCACTCTTCGCGCCGTACGTATACCTTGTCTGAAAACGTTTTGCAATTGTTTTTGGTCATATGGTGGTTTTAATAAATGATAAATAACGGCATCATCTGCAAACACTCTGAGAGGTCTGTTCAGATTGTCTCCTAAATCGTTTATATAAATTAGGAACAGCAGAGGGCCTAATAACACATCTTTTTGGAACGCCATATATTGTATCTGTTTTACTGGATGACTTCCTGTCGGTTACTACAGACTGTGACTTTTCTGACAGGAAATCACGAATCCAGTCTCACGCTCACATTCAATTCGATCAGAAACAGTTTCTGAGGAACGTAATCTAAAACCTCTTGGAAATCTAGAAATGTGGAATCAATTTGAGATCCCCTACAGAGAACATTCATTACTTCCGATGAATAATGAGATAGTTTCTTTCATAAGAACGATAATTTCTGAATCAGTGCTGACAGTATGTTGACAGATCGCTTTACTCGAGATAATTCATAATACTAGAACACAGTATGTGTTCCAAAATCCTACTGCAAACCAACGTCAGTAATACGCATATGTAACTCGTCAGATTACTCCTTTCTACTTTCTATGTACAGGTGCATGGGCGTACTCAGCGAGGGGCAGGGGTGTGCAGCTGCCCCCCCCCCCCCTAGAAGATATTTGCAGTTTTTCACTAGTTTACTGTTTTATTTAATAAGAAATCCTGCATGTTTTCTCGGATTGTACAAGTGCTTTCTTGTATTTAAAATGTTTATTAAAAGCAGTTTTTCACTGGTTTTTGTTTTATTTAATAAGAACTGCTGTATGTTGTCTCGAGTCCTTGTTTCCTGAGACTAGTATGCCTTATGCCCTGCCCCCCCCCCCCCGGGATTTCCCTAAATCGCTCCAGGCAAATGCCGGGATGGTTCCTTTGAAAGGGCACGGCCGACTTCCTTCCCTAATCCGATGAGACCGATGAGCTCGATAGCTCGATGTCTGGGCTCCTTCCCCAAAACCAACCAACCAACCATCGCTACCGAGCAGTGAAAATATTGATTGTATCTTGCCACTGGTGTACTTCACATATGACCAGAATCCGTTCGGATTTTCTGGCATATGTTCAGCCAGAGTTTCGTTTCGAAAACTTCCAAAACCATGTCGCGCTGTATTTCGACCTTCTGTGAAACTTCACTAATCCTGGAGATTCTTTTTTCGTGTTTTTTATTTGGAATACTGTTTTCGTTGTTTCTTCATCAGTGTTCTGACTGTTATGTATACCACGGGGTGTCGGTTCCGTCTCTTATTGCTTAATTCGGTGTAAATCCACCATTTCTGTCAATACTATTTGTCAGAATTTAAGCCACATCTGATTTACCGGTTCGTAGTTAGTGCGGAAGGAATGGAGATTGGTTCCTAGGAAGGCTTCAAGCGAATATATATATATATATATTCGCTTGAAGCCTTCCTATAATATATATATATATATATATATAGACATAACATAATTTCCGTTTATTTTTGGTGGATTTGAATGTTACGGTAATCATTATCGCTACAACGACCCTCTGGTCATTAATCCTGTATCCGTCATAACGCTCCCTATTTGTTCATAATTACATGTTGCTGAGAGATCTAGTATGTTTTCGCAACGATTTACACTTCTAGTGGAGTCTTGAAATAACTGTTCAAAATAGTTGTCGGAGAAAGCATTTAGTACGATTTCGGATGATTTCTACCACCGACTGTAAACACGTATTTTCGCCAAAATATCGAGGGTAGATTGAAATCGCCACCAAATATACTAATTGTATGAGTGGTGTACCTATTTGAAATCCAACCTAAAACATATTTTAGAAAGTTGTACCATAAATTTCTTTTTCTCCACTTCAATTTAGTACCTAATTATAAGTTATCGATCTACCCATCTAATCATCATCAACTTCCTGCAGCACCTCATTTCAAAAGCTTCTATTATAATTGTTTCCGAAGTGTTTATCCTCTATGTCTCACTTCCATACAAAGCTGCAGTCTAAACACATACCTTCCGAAATTATTTCCTTTCATTAAAATTTGTATTGAATGTTCACATATTGCTTTTTTTCATAAGCACATTTCTTGCTATATACGATGTTAATTCACATTCTCTCTACTTCGACTATCATCGATTACTTGGCTGCCCAAATAGCAAAACTCATCTACTTCTTTTGGTGTCACTTCCTAGTCGGATTCCCTCGGCATCCACTGATATAATACGACTACATCCCATTACCACTACTGCTGCTCATATTATCTCTTTTCAAGACACTATCCATTCCGTTCTACTACTCTTCCAAGACCTTTGTCGTCTCAGACAGAATTACAGTGTCATCGGAAAACCTTACAGTTTTAATTTCTTTTTTCTGCGGCTAACCTAAAAGTTTCATTTCCTCTTCCTGAACCTCAATTTCCTTTCGAAATTTTCTTTTGGTTTCCTTCACTGCTTGTTCTGTGTACAGACTGAATAACATCTGAGGGAGGCGACAGACCTGTCTCATTCCATTTTCTATTCCTCCTACATTTACACGTCCTTCGAACCTTATAACTGCAGCCTAGTTTCTGTACAACTTACATATTACCTTTCGTTTCGTGTGTTTTATTCCTGCTATTTTCTAAATTTGAAAGATTGTAGTCGATTCAGCATTGTCAAAAGTTCTCTCTGAATCTACAAATCCTATGGATATAGATTTCTTCAGATCTCCTAAGATATGACGTTCGGTCAGGATTGGCTCATGTGTTCCTACATTTCTTCGGAAGAAAACCTGGTATCTTGCACACTAGGTGAAACAGTTCTGTCATGACTGCCACTGAATAAATATGTGGGATTGTCATCTACTCCAGGAGTCTTGTTTCTGCTCACTTCTTTCACTGTTCTGTCATATTCTTCTTGCAGTATCGTATCTACTATCTCATGTTCCTGTCTGTAGGATTGTTCTCAAGTTAATTTCCCCTGTAGAGATCTTTTACATATTCCTGCTCTATTTCAGATAACCTTCTTACAATCGGAATGGCACATGAACTCTTCATGTTCATGCATTTCCTTCTCTTTTTCCAAAGGTATCTTTAATTTATCTATAGCCGACATTTATCTTCTCCTTAGTCATGCGTGTTTTTACCTTCTTGAATTTGTCCTCTAGCCCTTTGAGCTTAGCCAGTTTCCATTTTGTCTCAGTATCTGATTTGGAAGTCCACATTTTCTTCCGCCTGCTTCACTTGCTGCATTTTTATTCAGTTAATAGGTAAGGTGGTGCTATAAAATTTGAGACTACTGCATGCATCTAAACGAATCGAAAGACTGGACGAAAATATAGACGGCAACAAGCTGACAATTTAAATTTTTGGAGTTCATTATGAAACATAAGGAAATAAATATAACACACACTAGATGTTTAGGATGGAATAAATAGCGTTGATAAGTGGTCTACGAAATAGGTGACATTTGAGGGAGACAAAGTGCTAACTGTTGTTAATCGCCTAAAATCAAGGACTACGTACTAGATTTCCACTTCTAACTTTTCTCCTTTGCGTTTCTTAAGTGTTACGACAGGAGTTATGAACTCTGACAAGCTGCTCAATACGCTGGAATCTCACCGGCGACTTATAACGTGCCTTACGGATTATTAATTTGGCAACTCATCTCTTTCGGCATTGCCTGACTATTTTTGAAAGGCAATAAATTGGTGAAGACTTTTAGCATTTTTAGTCTACAAGGTCACAGTCTACGAAGCAGTCTTTCACACAGTTTTGAACTTGAGGCACTTCGCTCTGAAATGTTCACAGTATGTAACAAAGTCAAGAGACATGAAACGTAAGATACTAAGATTGTTTGTTTGAAAGTTCAGTGACACACTCGGTTTTTTTTTTAAATTCATTGCAGGCGAAATTATAAGGTAACACGAACATCGTACCACATTTTTAACATAGATCCCGTACAATTCTCGGTAAGAGCTGCTGCGTTTAAAGTATCTTCCTTCATGTGAAAGTCTATGAATATGACTAACTCGAATATCCTGAATGCCTGTAGATGCTTTGCGAGTTAAGCTAGTGCATACTTTTCATGTTACATATATAACAGTTTTCACTATTTTCACCTATTTGCACTATTACGATCAGTCATTTATATGGCGAGAGAATTTATGAGATTTTGTATTCTCTGGATCCAAAAAATTAACTTATATCATCTTTTAAAAATTTCTAGTTTCTATGTTGGTTTTCGACGCATGATGTATTCCAAGTCGGTAAATAACTAGATTTGCGTGATTTTTATGTGTGGGTATTGCGTCAGAAAGACTGGGTTATTGACTTTGTAATGTAGGTGATAATAGCTTATGTCATACTTCGCAATTTTAGCTTTAGAAGTAAAAGAGAACGATCTCCCAGTGTTGCCCATAATAGCGAATTTCCCACCTGTCTTTCTGGAAACGCTCTGTCTTCTTGCCCATTTTGCTAATTTTCTCTTCATTTTCAGCAATAAAGCGTTCAGGAAGGTACATAAATTTTATTTGAATATCTAAAACTGAACCACATGAAACAGCAGGAAACAAAAATTAAGTTAAATAAATTTTAAATCCAAATATAAAAAGAACTATTTGTCTCATTTTTCAAAAAAGCACGAAGAAAGACTTTCACCTAACAGGAAAATTATTTCTCAACTACCACGCCACCCACAAAGTTGTTCACATCTGTCTATGTATGGCGCTATGTCAGAAGGGCCGGTAATCATATCATCAGTATTAATATGTTTCAATATAATGATGATGAAAATAAAAAATTTCAGAATATCTGGACATAAATAAAAAACCAATAATTTTGAAAAATACTCTGAGGCCGTTCATCCACGTGCAAACGACATTCTCAATAAGAACTGGCCAAGTGAGAAGAGGACTCGCACCCGGAGATCCCGTACAAACTTAATTACGTACATATATAGTTCATCCATCCTCGGGGATCGAAAATCTCAACAATTTTTGCCTGTTTTTAATATCGAAACTGGCAAGATACTGATCCAGAGAATTTCAAGACCGTACCAAAATCTCTATAATATTCCTGCAGACTAGTTCGGACATACGAAAAGAAGCTGGGAGGGGACATGAGTTTATATAAGTAGAATGAGAACATGTAGTTCAATATTTTTGTTTACCTATTAAAACATGAGTGCAACTTATCTTTCAGTTTCGCATCCAGTAATGTTTGTCTATTATGCTACTGACTGATGATGAATGAAATAAACTTTCAAATGGAAAAAATATTTTTACGTGGTATAATTACTATTTAACAAGTTTCAGAATTTTTACTTTACTTTTGCGAAAAAACCTTGCTTCTTGACGAATTTCATGATTGTACCAAGTGTAGAAGTATGAAATCGGAATTTGGTTGCAATAATAATCCATCTTTTTTTTTGTTTCCAATGGATCCGCATCTCTATATAAGTCGTGTAAAGACGTAAGAAAAACGCTTAGGTGACTAACCAGCGATGTTATAGGTAAGTTAAGAATTCCATAAATGTATGGTTGTCAATCTCAAATATGACAAGTAGGCTACCGTCTGCCCTAGAAAATAGTATATTATAAAACCAATACTTTCATATCGCCTGAAGATGGCAATAGTGCTGAAACAGACCTGTCGTGATTAAATAAACATCTCAAAAAAAGAAGCAGCTTTTTGGACTTAAATCATAATTATACATCTGTTGTTTGAAACTAATAAACAATATTTTATTCAAAATAATCTCCATTGCTATTTGTACATTTCACCCGCCTCTTCGGCAGGCTATTAATGCCACAATAAAAAAAAAAAAGGAGCGAGTGAGAGAGAGAGAGAGAGAGAGAGAGAGAGTTCTTCTTTTGAAATGAACCAGTCAGCAATCCATTTTCGTACATTTTCATACGAATTAAGCGTTTTTCAGCGAGAGTGTGTGGCAGTCATGCAAACAGATGATAATCGGTCGGAGAATAACCCGCATGCCCTAGTATTTACCAACTGAACGCCTCGATCGTTTCCCTGATCCATTTTGCTGTGTTCAAATGGTTTAAATGGCTCTAAGCACTATGGTACTTAACTTCTGAGGTCATCAGTCCCCTAGAACGTAGAACTACTTAAACCTAACTAACCTAAGGACATCACACACATCCATGCCCGAGGCAGGATTCGAACATGCGACCGTAGCGATCGCGCGCTTCCAGACTGTAGCGCCTAGAACCGCACGGCCACTACGGCTGGCTTTTGCTGTGTGTGATGGGGTGTAACCGTGGAGCAATATGACTTTGTATTGCCTTTTTCCATTTTCTGATCATTTACCACGTAAATCTCGATTTAAATCGATCATTTGCTGTTGGTAACGATCAGTCTTAACGGTTTCACAAGGATTTAGCAGCTCATAATAGATGACACCCTTCTGATCCCACCAAACATTGAGCACTGTCTTCTTTCCAAAGCGATTTGGTCTTGCAGTGGATGTCGATGGTTTGCCTGGATTCACCCATGATTCACAACGCTTAGGGTTCTCAAAATACATACGTTTTTCATCATCTGTCACTATCCGACGGAGAAACGATTTTCTTTTGTATCTGGCGAGCAGCATTTCACAAGTGGTCTTTCGATTTGTTTGCTGTCTTTCTTTCAGTTCATGCGGAACCAATTTTCCCACTTTCTGCACCTTCCCCACAGCTTTCAACGGAAGAGAAACGGCTTTCTGCGTCACATTGAACTGTTCCGCGAGTTCTTGTTGAGTTTATCGTCTTCACCCAATAAGGCCTGCAATGCGTTGTCTTCGATCTTTGTCTGTGATTTCCGGCGCTTGTCGTTTCTCACGTCGAAATCACCACTTCTGAACTTTTTGAACCACTTCAAACACTGTGTTTTCCCAAGAAAGCTTCGGCAAGCATTCGATGTGACTATGAAGTTGTTTTCTTCAAATTATAACAGAAAACCAATGCTGTCTGCAAATCGCAGTTCAAAGACACGAAACTCGACCTGTTTACGGGTTTGAAACCGATACCGACGTATGGAACTTGGGTTACTGTGTGTTGACATTCGTTGTCAGCCGTTACAGGAAGCAGACACCGTCTCACGGGCCCTACAGGGATGGCCAGCACCATCTATACGGAAATTCCGGTTTCATACTTCTACGCCTGGTAAGTTAGCGCGAACTACCCAATAGGTTTTGATGAGTGACTTTGTCAGCATCAAAATATTTGAGATAAATTACCGAACCTCTTGATTGCATTGACTTGGGAGATTACCTTCTTTACTCTGCCAAGGAAACATAGATTTTAGTTATGACATTTGTGACATTGCATGTGTCATTCAACTTGATACACTGGCCTGTTCCAGAGAAAAAGGGCTGTTAAAAGACGGACAGGTAGAGAAGAATAAAAAATTAAAGAGAGTTCCGTGGAATATAATTCCAAATTAACAATTTTCGAATTTTTCTTTACTTGTACTGTGGAACCCTGCTTCTTGCCAAATTTCATGATTCTAGGTCAACGGGAAGACCCCTGTAGATTCTGATGAGTGAATTTTATCGTTATCAAAACATGTGACATAAATTTTCGTATTGTTGGATTTCATTGAGTTAGTAGCTTACCCAAACAAGGGATCAGAGACTTTAATGTAAGACATAAACCTTAACCTGACACTCCAATCAGTTCCAGATAAAAAGGGCCTTAACACAGACAGATAGATTAAAAAATATTGTTTTTCGTGTGATGTAACTACAAATTGAAATTTTCGGATCTTTTCCTGTACTTGTCCTGTGAAACCTTCTTTACTGTCAATCTTCGTGATTCTAGGTCAACGGGAGGAAACCTATAGGTTTTCATTAGTGAGTTTTCGACTACTAAAAATATTTCACCTTTTTTTTTGTGGCCGTAGCCTTCTGACTGGTTTTGTGCCGCGCGCCACGATTTCTTCTTCTATGCCAACCTTTTCATCTCAGAGTAGCACTTGTAACATACGTCCTCGGTTATTTGTGGATGTGTCCCAATCTCTGTCCTTCTCTACAGTTTTTACCCTCTACAGCTTCCTCTCGTACAATGGAAGGCATTTCCACATATCCTAACAGGCGTCCTATCGTCCTGTCCCTTTTCTTTGTCAGTGTTTTTTACGTATAGCCGTTTCCTCATCGATTCTGCGGAGAACCTACTAATTTCTTACCTTATCAGTCCACCTGATTTTAAATATTCTTTTATAGCACCATATCTAAAATGCTTCTATACTCTTCGGTTCCGGTTTACCCAAAGTCCATGTTTCACTGAAACACAATGCTGTGCTCGAAACGTACTTCTTAGAAATTTTTTCCTCAATTTAAGGCCTATATTTGATACTAGTAACTTCTATTGGCCAAGAATGTTCTTTTTTCCAGAGGTAGTCTGCTTTTTATTTTTTCCTTTCTTCGTCCGTCATGAGTTATTTTGCTGTCTAGTTAGCAATATTCCGTAACTTCTTCTTCTCCGTGATCACCAAATATGATGTTAATTTAATTCCCGTTACACGAGTTTCGTCATTTTATGTGTGTGTTCCATAGAGAGAGAACCAAAGTGCATGTATTTTGTTATCAATAATAAATCAGTTCTGACTTCGAAGGCTTTCCCAGCATAATGAGCCTTGAAAGTCTCTTCGGGTTTGCTGACGGATCCTAAAATCAAATTTATTGAGTATTTCGGTGATCAAATTGTTTGCCATCTTCAGGAGAGCACTGCTGCTGCTGCTGCTGCTGAGTTCCACTAAAACTAATATCAAGGATGCAGAGTGTCGTCCTATATAGGTCTCCATACCGTACAGGGCTCATGCGCCGCCCATCAATTTGCCGCCGCCAAGAGTGGACAGGTGGCGCAACGGCGGCAACGATATATCGCATTTAAAAACTATTTTCAACTCAGATTGTCTACATAAAAGAACGTTCTGTTCTGATCCGGGCTAGTATAGGGTTCCACGTCCTGCCAATAGAAAGGCATTGTCTCTATTAATCAAGTTGTCTGGCAACTTAATTTCTATTGCTATTTTTAAACACTGCCCAAAAACTGGAAATCCGTGTCACTCGTTAAAGCAATGTTCTGCAACAGTCGATTTTTCCGGCTCTTGTAGCCTCGTATGACGGTGATGTTCTAAGCGCCTGTCCTGCACTGTGGGGACCGAATGGCATATGTAAGCCTTTCCATATTTACACGGAATTTTATATGTGCCAGGCTTCCTGAGCCCCAAATCATCATTCACAGAGACGAGTAGTGTCCTAATCGTGGAAGGTAGACGTAACTCATTCTTAATGTTAAAACCCCTCAAAATTATTCCAATCTCCCAGCGTAAAGGATAAAGGCCACAGATCTGCGCTGCTCTTCGTGAACTTCCAGGGATGGTCCAAGCTCCATAGCCCGACGACTCTGCTTCTTAGAGGACCCATTTTCCTTAAACATAGTCATCAAATATGGAATTTTTTGGGTTACACTGCTCATGTCGAAAATTGCATATGCCCTGGGTACCAGAGTCCTAAGGACGCCACTGCGTTCGTGTGGTGGATGGCAACTCTTATCATGCAGGTACCGAAGGTGTGTGTCGGCTGTCGATGAACACTATGTTCCTGAGTACCATCTTGTTCTTTGTAAACCATGACGGCCAAACAGTAAGCATCCCATCACAGTCAACCTAAATGGTAAATTTAATTCTGGGATAAGGTCAGTTGAAGTGGTCCAAACCAATCTGTTGAGGTCATAACTCTCATGAGACCAGACGATAAAGATATCGTCTACGTAGCTCTAGAACCACGTTGGCTGTAAAGATGAAGTTCTCAGTGCTAAATCCTCGAAGTCCTCCATAAATAACTTGGTGAGTATGGGCGATAGAGGACTATTCATAACCATTCCGTCACTCTGTTCAAAACGTTGCCATTGAATGAAAAATTAGTTTTCAGCTAATGACGACGAAGATTCACCAATTCTTCATCCAGTTTTTCACTAATGAAACTCGGGTGCTCTTCCAGAGTGGCTCGTGTAAATAGAGATTTTTTTTTTTTTTGTCACCAGTCTACTGACTGGTTTGATGCGGCCCGCCACGAATTCCTTTCCTGTGCTAACCTCTTCATCTCAGAGCAGCACTTGCAACCTACGTCCTCAATTATTTGTTTGACATATTCCAATCTCTGTCTTCCTCTACAGTTTTTGCCCTCTACAGCTCCCTCTAGTACCATGGAAGTCATTCCCTCATGTCTTAGCAGATGTCCTATCATCCTGTCCCTTCTCCTTATCAGTGTTTTCCACATATTCCTTTCCTCTCCGATTCTGATTAGAACCTCCTCATTCTTTACCTTATCAGTCCACCTAATTTTCATCATTCGTCTATAGCACCACATCTCAAATGCTTCGATTCTCTTCTGTTCCGGTTTGCCCACAGTCCATGTTTCACTACCATACAATGCTGTACTCCAGACGTACTTCCTCAGAAATTTCTTCCTCAAATTAAGGCCGGTATTTGATATTAGTAGACTTCTCTTGGCCAGAAATGCCTTTTTTGCCATAGCGAGTCTGCTTTTGATGTCCTCCTTGCTCCGTCCGTCATTGGTTATTTTACTGCCTAGGTAGCAGAATTCCTTAACTTTATTGACCTCGTGACCATCAATCCTGATGTTAAGTTTCTCGCTGTTCTCATTTCTGCTACTTCTCATTACCTTCGTCTTTCTCCGATTTACTCTCAAACCATACTGCGTACTCATTAGACTGTTCATTCCGTTCAGCAGATCATTTAATTCTTCTTCACTTTCACTCAGGATAGCAATGTCATCAGCGAATCGTATCATTGATATCCTTTCACCTTGTATTTTAATTCCACTCCTGAACATTTCTTTTATTTCCATCATTGCTTCCTCGATGTACAGATTGAAGAGTAGGGGCGAAAGGCTACAGCCTTGTCTTACAACCTTCTTAATACGAGCACTTCGTTCTTGATCGTCCACCCTTATTATTCCCTCTTGGTTGTTGTACATATTGTACACTCCTGGAAATTGAAATAAGAACACCTTGAATTCATTGTCCCAGGATCCTAGGGTCAGATACATAACATGATCACACTGACAGAACCACAGGCACATAGACACAGGCAACAGAGCATGCACAATGTCGGCACTAGTACAGTGTATATCCACCTTTCGCAGCAATGCAGGCTGCTATTCTCCCATGGAGACGATCGTAGAGGTGCTGGATGTAGTCCTGTGGAACGGCTTGCCATGCCATTTCCACCTGGCGCCTCAGTTGGACCAGCGTTCGTGCTGGACGTGCAGACCGCGTGAGACGACGCTTCATCCAGTCCCAAACATGCTCAATGGGGGACAGATCCGGAGATCTTGCTGGCCAGGGTCGTTGACTTACACCTTCTAGAGCACGTTGGGTGGCACGGGATACATGCCGACGTGCATTGTCCTGTTGGAACAGCAAGTTCCCTTGCCGGTCTAGGAATGGTACAACGATTGGTTCGATGACGGTTTGGATGTACCGTGCACTATTCAGTGTCCCCTCGACGATCACCAGTGGTGTACGGCCAGTGTAGGAGATCGCTCCCCACACCATGATGCCGGGTGTTGGCCCTGTGTGCCTCGGTCGTATGCAGTCCTGATTGTGGCGCTCACCTGCACGGCGCCAAACACGCATACGACCATCATTGGCACCAAGGCAGAAGCGACTCTCATCGCTGAAGACGACACGTCTCCATTCGTCCCTCCATTCACGCCTGTCGCGACACCACTGGAGGCGGGCTGCACGATGTTGGGGCGTGAGCGGAAGACGGCCTAACGGTGTGCGGGACCGTAGCCCAGCTTCGTGGAGACGGTTGCGAATGGTCCTCGCCGATACCCCAGGAGCAACAGTGTCCCTAATTTGCTGGGAAGTGGCGGTGCGGTCCCCTACGGCACTGCGTAGGATCCTACGGTCTTGGCGTGCATCCGTGCGTCGCTGCGGTCCGGTCCCAGGTCGACGGGCACGTGCACCTTCCGCCGACCACTGGCGACAACATCGATGTACTGTGGAGACCTCACGCCCCACGTGTTGGGCAATTCGGCGGTACGTCCACCCGGCCTCCCGCATGCCCACTATACGCCCTCGCTCAAAGTCCGTCAACTGCACATACGGTTCACGTCCACGCTGTCGCGGCATGCTACCAGTGTTAAAGACTGCGATGGAGCTCCGTATGCCACGGCAAACTGGCTGACACTGACGGCGGCGGTGCACAAATGCTGCGCAGCTAGCGCCATTCGACGGCCAACACCGCGGTTCCTGGTGTGTCCGCTGTGCCGTGCGTGTGATCATTGCTTGTACAGCCCTCTCGCAGTGTCCGGAGCAAGTATGGTGGGTCTGACACACCGGTGTCAATGTGTTCTTTTTTCCATTTCCAGGAGTGTATATGACAGGTCTCTCCCTATAGCTTACCCCTAATTTTTTCAGAATCTCGAACCATTTTATACTGTCGAACGCTTTTTCTAGGCCGACAAATCCTATGAAAGTGTCTTGATTTTTCTTTAGCCTTGCTTCCATTATTAGCCGTAACGTCAGAAATGCCTCTCTCGTATCTTTACTTTTCCTAAAGCCAAACTGATCGTCACCTAGCGCATTCTCAATTTTCTTTTCCATTCTTCTGCATATTATTCTTGTAAGCAGCTTCGATGCAGTAGCTGTTAAGCTGATTGTGAGATAATTCTCGCACTTGTCAGCTCTTGCCGTCTTCGGAATTGTGTGAATGATGCTTTTCCGAAAGTCAGATGGTATATCGCCAGACTCATATATTCTACACACAACCGTGAATAGTCGTTTTGTTGCCACTTCCCACAATGATTTTAGAAATTCTGATGGAATGTTATCTATCCCTTCTGCCTTATTTGACCGTAAGTCCTCCAAAGCTCTTTTAAATTCCGATTCTAATACTGGATCCCCTATCTCTTCTAAATCGACTCCTGTTTCTTCTTCTATCACATTAGACAAATATTCACCCTCACAGAGGCTTTCAATGTATTCTTTCCACCTATCTGCTCTCTCCTCTGCATTTAACAGTGGAATTCCCGTTGCACTCTTAATGTTACCGCCGTTGCTTTTAATGTCACCAAAGATTGTTTTGACTCTCCTGTATGCTGAGTCTGTCCTTCCGACAATCATATCTTTTTCGATGTCTTCACATTTTTCCTGCAGCCATTTCGTCTTAGCTTCCCTGCACTTCCTATTTATTTCATTCCTCAGCGACTTGTATTTCTGTATTCTTGATTTTCCCGGAACATGTTTGTACTTCTTCCTTTCATCAATCAGCTGAAGTATTTCTTCTGTTACCCATGGTTTCTTCGCAGCTAGCTTCTTTGTACCTATGTTTTCCTTCCCAACTTCTGTGATGGCCCTTTTTAGAGATGTCCATTCCTCTTCAACTGTACTGCCTAATGCGCTATTCCTTTTGCTGTATCTATAGCGTTAGAGAACTTCAAACGTATCTCGTCATTCCTTAGTACTTCCGTATCCCACTTCTTTGCGTATTGATTCTTCCTGACTAATGCCTTGAACTTCAGCCTACTCTTCATCACTACTATATTGTGATCTGAGTCTATATCTGCTTCTGGGTAGTCCTTACAATCCAGTATCTGATTTCGGAATCTCTGTCGGACCATGATGTAATCTAATTGAAACCTTCCCGTATCTCCCGGCCTTTTCCAAGTATACCACATCAAAACTCACTAGCAAATCCGAAGGATCCAGCCTCAAAGATTTCAATCGTCGAATAAAATCTTTCGAACTGGAGATATGGCGTTCACACTTGCCAAAGAATGGGCTGAGAAAAGACGTTAAATACTTCGACAGATAAGTCTTCCGTAAGCTAAGTCGCTGAGTAGTGAATCCATTTTAAAGACGTTATCATCCCATGTCAATAGAAACGTGGCATTCCCCTTGTCTGCTGATAAAACCACAACTTCATCATCTTCGCTATGGTAACGAGTGGCTGCTCTTTTTGCAGAAGAGATGTTATTGCGTGATGACCGAGCGCGACTCAATGTGTGACACACTTCGTGCCTCATTTCTTCCGTCTGATCTTCAGGTAGGCTGTGTACCGCTTTTTCTACAGAGCAGATAAATTCTGTAATTGGAATTCTCTTTAGGGTGTGAGAAAAATTTGAACCTTCCTCCAACATCGCCACCTTGGGCCCATCCACCACGTTACTAGAGAAATTAACTATAGTGCGTCGACGTTTATCCCCTTCTGACGCTGCAGAACGAGAAAGAAGCCTTTCAGATTTGGAAGACTGTCTGGTAACCGCGTTCCTATGTGTCCAGTCCGATAGTGCCCATGTGAACCATCAGTCCACTCCCACACGTCTCTTGAGAACTGTCATTTTAGGATTCGGCAGCAAACCCGAAGAGACATTGGAGAATAAACTAATTAATTTATTACTCAAATTATGCGAATTTTGTCATTAGAGGTATGCACGCTATAATGAGAAGATTGGGATACGGATATTTGTTATAAATAATAAATTAATTATATTATTGTTCCAGTTAGGTGAGTTTGATCCCATTGCTCTCAATGTTACGTCAATGTCGTCGTTCGTCGGCTGATACTCGTATCCGAGGTTTCATTTCTCTCCTGAGATTTCCTTTGTCACGGTTCAGGCGTGGAAGTGTCGTTGATGACTTAGCAATCCAATCCTAGCGTGGGACAGGCGGCCACAGACATTACAGCTGATGGAAGGTGGAGGACGTGGCTGAGCCTGGAGGAGTTTACGTCTCCGGCGTTTGTCATCTCCATTCTTCGACGTTCCAGCTCAAAGTTTTGAAGAGCATTTGAGGTAACTGAGCACCAGAGACTTCGATCTTCTGCTGTTGTGGACCAGTTACTCGGATCGATATCCAAGTTTTTCAGATTTTTCTTGTACTGATCCTTATAACGTTTGAGAGGGGCACCTCGTGGCCTTTACCTGTGCTCACTTCGATGTACAGCATTTGGCGTGGAATTCTGTCATTTTTCATCCGCTGGACATGTCCGACCCATCTGACTTGATGACCAAATGATAAGAGCTTCCATGCTATACATTTTTGCTTTCTCAAGAACAGCCGTGTTGGATATGAAGTCATCCCATCTCAGGTTCATGATATATCTTAGCTTCTGTTGGTTGAAGCGTTCTAGTTTCTTCAGATCACAGCAATATAACGTCGAGGTTTCGCAACCATATAGCAGGGTGGAAATGACTACAGCTTTGTACATCATTAGTTTGGTGTAAAGTGTTAGGTCTTTATTCAGGAAGACACGCTTTGTAAGACGTCCAAATGCTTCATGGGCAGCACGTAATCTATTGTCCACATCTTTTCCAGATGAGTAGTTAGATGACAGTATGCTTCCAAGGTAGAGGAAATGGTCCACTTGTTCCA
Organism: Schistocerca cancellata; assembly: GCF_023864275.1. Classification (NCBI taxonomy): domain Eukaryota; kingdom Metazoa; phylum Arthropoda; class Insecta; order Orthoptera; family Acrididae; genus Schistocerca; species Schistocerca cancellata. The sequence goes on along the minus strand of NC_064632.1, from coordinate 461,870,832 downwards.
AGGGTGTATCATAAATGGTATGCTGAGATCAGGAACGGAGGAGTCAGGAGTTGGCTGCGCCATCACCTTTGTATTTGGAATATTGATGGAGAGACCAAATCGTTCGTACGCCCTGCTGAAGGAATCAACTGACAGCTGCAACTCTGCAGGTGAATGAGCTGGAGAAGCATTGTCATCAGCATACTGCAGCTCTGTCACACGAGTGGAACTGGAGAACCATTTTGAATGGAGTCTGGACTGGTTGAATAATCCTCCATCGAACCTGTACTTTAGTTCTATTCCTGCGTTGTTTACGGATGTCTCGTAAAGCACAGCTGCCAGAACAGTGCAAATAATGTTGGTGCAAGAACGCTTCCTTGTTTAAGCCCACTTGTTATTGGGAATTCACCAGTTGTTTCATTCTGGCAAAGGACCTGTCCAGTCATATCATCGTGGAGAGCTTCAATCAAGTCAACAAAATGTTCAGGGCAGCCGAAGCGTTTTAAGACCATCCACATGCCTTCTCTGGGAACTGTATCCAAGGCCTTTTCTAGATCGTAGAAAACAAGTAGTAAAGGCTTTTGCTGTTTCTGCACTTCTCCTGTAGTTGTCGTGCACAGAAAATCATGTCAATTGTCCCTCTTGAAGGTCGAAACCCGTATTGAGACTCAGGTAGTATAGTCTCTGGAGGTAGTATAGTGTCTGGAGGCGATTTAAAAGGATTCTTCCAAAAATTTTGTCAGTGACAAAGTGTAGAGATATTCCCCGGTAGTTACTACAGACGCTTCTGTCGCCCTTCTTATAGATGCTGACAATTGTGGAGTTCTTCAAGTCAGCTGGTACCTTGCGGGTTTCCCATATTAATACACTCCTGGAAATGGAAAAAAGAACACATTGACACCGGTGTGTCAGACCCACCATACTTGCTCCGGACACTGCGAGAGGGCTGTACAAGCAATGATCACACGCACGGCACAGCGGACACACCAGGAACCGCGGTGTTGGCCGTCGAATGGCGCTAGCTGCGCAGCATTTGTGCACCGCCGCCGTCAGTGTCAGCCAGTTTGCCGTGGCATACGGAGCTCCATCGCAGTCTTTAACACTGGTAGCATGCCGCGACAGCGTGGACGTGAACCGTATGTGCAGTTGACGGACTTTGAGCGAGGGCGTATAGTGGGCATGCGGGAGGCCGGGTGGACGTACCGCCGAATTGCCCAACACGTGGGGCGTGAGGTCTCCACAGTAAATCGATGTTGTCGCCAGTGGTCGGCGGAAGGTGCACGTGCCCGTCGACCTGGGACCGGACCGCAGCGACGCACGGATGCACGCCAAGACCGTAGGATCCTACGCAGTGCCGTAGGGGACCGCACCGCCACTTCCCAGCAAATTAGGGACACTGTTGCTCCTGGGGTATCGGCGAGGACCATTCGCAACCGTCTCCACGAAGCTGGGCTACGGTCCCGCACACCGTTAGGCCGTCTTCCGCTCACGCCCCAACATCGTGCAGCCCGCCTCCAGTGGTGTCGCGACAGGCGTGAATGGAGGGACGAATGGAGACGTGTCGTCTTCAGCGATGAGAGTCGCTTCTACCTTGGTGCCAATGATGGTCGCATGCGTGTTTGGTGCCGTGCAGGTGAGCGCCACAATCAGGACTGCATACGACCGAGACACACAGGGCCAACACCCGGCATCATGGTGTGTGGAGCGATCTCCTACACTGGCCGTACCCCACTGGTGATCGTCGAGGGGACACTGAATAGTGCACGGTACATCCAAACCGTCATCGAACCCATCGTTCTACCATTCCTAGACCGGCAAGGGAACTTGCTGTTCCAACAGGACAATGCACGTCCGCATGTATCCCGTGCCACCCAACGTGCTCTAGAAGGTGTAAGTCAACGACCCTGGCCAGCAAGATCTACGGATCTGTCCCCCATTGAGCATGTTTGGGATTGGATGAAGCGTCGTCTCACGCGGTCTGCACGTCCAGCACGAACGCTGGTCCAACTGAGGCGCCAGGTGGAAATGGCATGGCAAGCCGTTCCACAGGACTACATCCAGCATCTCTACGATCGTCTCCATGGGAGAATAGCAGCCTGCATTGCTGCGAAAGGTGGATATACACTATACTAGTGCCGACATTGTGCATGCTCTGTTGCCTGTGTCTATGTGCCTGTGGTTCTGTCAGTGTGATCATGTGATGTATCTGACCCCAGGAATGTGTCAATAAAGTTTCCCCTTCCTGGGACAATGAATTCACGGTGTTCTTATTTCAATTTCCAGGAGTGTAGGATGAGTGAGAAGAGTCTAGTTTTTAAGAGGCAAGCCGCCACCCTCAATAAGCTCCATCGGGATGCTGTCAGGTCCAGGAGCCTTCCCAGGTTTCACACTCTTGAGTGCCTTGCAAAATTCTTCAGAAGTCAATGTAACAATGTAACATCACGTAAATGTGACGTCACCTCAACATTGCGTTATGCCGATGTCATGATGTTCTCAGCCAGTCACAATTCACCATTCGCTCAAAACTATCCAATCATGCACTGCTGCTCGCCATTCGAAGTATGTGTTCTGTGCCAACCGAAAAGTGGGTAAATACTTTATGTAAAGGATTTGGCACAGTGTAAAAATACGTATCTAGACAGGTGATCAGTGCAGGCACTGATAGACCATCCTCTCTCCCCCTCCCCGCAACGGTAGGGAAATTGTACTATTTAAACCAATGTTAGTGTAACTGTTTCCGACATGGCCGACCTGGCTTCTGGCAGGAAAGATCTAGAAAATCGTGCGTTCAGGGGGTGACATCCAGCCCACGTTAGTAAGGGCAAATCTGTCTTAACCTGCTGGCACCTACGCATTCGCCAACTGAAATCTGTGGACTGCTTTGCAGATATTTGTTGCTAACAATTTAAGCGCCAAACACTCCCTTCCCTTCCCACTTCCTCTATGGACCAATAAGGAACAAGCTGCCCCTTCTCTTCCAGACATCATGCTTTTAATGCTATATCTTATGTGTGGGCGATGTTATTGATGGTCATCCAGCGTTCCCAGGCAGAATAAAGAGACCGTAAGTACAATTAACCTGCCACAATATGATATTTAAAACAATAAAGTCTTGCTACAAACCAAATCTACATCACTCTCATATTATTGTTCATATGTGACGTTGTAGTGTGTGTTAAGAAACGAGATTTACTGTGGTGTAATGAAGTTGTGATGTTTTCTGTACGCACAACGAAACAGGATCCCGACAAGCATATCAAAAATCCATTCAACACGCTTGAATGTTTAATAAATTGCGCGTTGCTTTCATTAACAACAAAACAACAAATACCTGCTTGTTAAGTACCAAGTACATTTCATTCCTGCATTATTACTATGTGCTGTTATGTGCAGGTAAATACTTGACCAAACTAGTGACACACACTGCAATAAAAGGAAGCAAAAATAAAAAAATATATAAAAAAACTAAGGCCACGTGACAAGCACAGGTGCTAGTGTGTGAGACGCTCAGCAGCTGCCAATCTGAGCAGCCACTGATGTTTCATGGACAGCCCCATACACTGAGCCCAATTGACTTCTAAGAAATGCAGTGCCTCTTCACCACGTGTACATATTAACTACCTAGCTGGGTGAAGAACCGACATGGCCTCAGCACATATGCGTTGGTTACCAGGAATTGTTGGAGAAACGTCATACACAAAACTAATAAATTGGGAACCACCGATCCATGCCACTCTAATTAACGGTGCAGAATTCCTTTCACTAACAGGAAGCATACACCTGCCTCCTGCAAATAACACTCTTGAAAGATGCTACTTGACAGTATCCCCCATACCTTCTACCGGCAAGCGATAATTTTGTTTGTGGGCGATACTGGATTCTCCATTCCGTATTTAGGAACACCGAAAGAGACAGCAGATAATAATATGGGCTGGGGATAGTTCCCTTGGCTAGAGCGTTCATATACGTGAGGAACCTCGTCGTGACTTCGCTATGGTTCTCTGGGCAGAGCTGAAGACTTCTAATGACAGAAGCGTGATGGTGTGTGATCACCAGATCTTGGTAGGCAGTTATATTGTTTGTGTGCTACATTGTAGCATGGAAATGGAGAATTGTCGAAACATTTATCAGTAATGAGAGGATGTGATCTTCGTCAGTGTTTTCTTATGGCAGTTACAGTTGGGAATGTATTAGTTGTTAAACAATACAATGAGGTGTTTATTATTAAACTTAGGATATAGGTGTATTTGTAAAAATATCACACTGCACTAGTTGTTCAATGCAGGGTCTCAACGTAATTTGTTTCAGTATGTCACTGTGCTAAGTAGTCAGTCTCTTTTGTGTGTGTGTGTGTGTGTCTTTGGAGAGAATCAGCCAAATTTGTAGATAGAAGTGAGGTGAGTGATGTTAATGGTACTGTATTTAACAGAGTATGATGGCATATATTATTAATATGGGACATGTTACTCATAGCAATAATTTATTTTTTGCAGTGTGGTACTTGTTTATGACCTACTTTTTTAACATGCTAAGATACGATCGCATCACTCTCCAGGCATCGATGATGTACACTTCCCTTATGCTACCATTTGTTTAGTGTTACCTCCAGCAAGTGAACCAGTTTTCCTACCACGAGCACCTGCACTAGAATATCATAACTGAGCTATATGTATTTATAACAGGAAAAAGTCATTTCTTCAAGCATTATTGCTATTACTCTTACGAGTATTATTATTATTGTTGTCCATCTGTTACATACATCTATTCGGGATCTAAGTTCCGATAGCTGCAGTCGATCAGTATTCTGTCCGTAATATTAATACAAACCTTCTCAGCCTTAATTGGACTGCATCCTGTGTTATTTACATAAGACAGAGTAAAAATAGATGCTGTGTGGTCATAGAGAAATAGTTTGTAAAAGTCAGTAGGCAAAAAGCTGTATTTAAGACATGGCTAACGTTAGCACTCCATCTCCACAGCAGTCCATGTGTGTTTTAGTGTGTATTCATTTGATTTTGGTAGCTAGAATTCCGGTGGTTGATAGTTCGAAGAAATATTTTGTAGATACTGACATGTGGAGTTGATGTGTTCTAAACATTTAGCAGTCATGGCCCGAGTGACATAATGGTCACGTGACCAACTTACATGTGTTGCACATATTAACAGAGACATTAAAAAACACAAAGAATCTGGGACATAAGTGCAAAATTAGTGAGCATCTGTCAGTTTCGCGGTTCATTCTCATAATAGTTCAGACATATGTATATGGAAAGTCTAGTCTGTCTCCCCACATTTGCAGCAAATACGCTTCTAAGGTAGAGCGACTCCTCATGTATATTTTACATAGCATACCACGAAAATTCGGAACGTGCTATGCAAGTGATAAATAATCGTAGATTAGACAGAACCATATGGATAAACGAGTGATTATGGTGGCTTGCTACCAACCGCAAAGCTTAATGTTATGCGTGTATCAGGCTAGTAATTTTTAACATAAATATCATATGTTTGCTTGCTCGAAGTAGATAGGAAAATTTTATTTTCGGAAGAAACATATTCTGTGGCAGTTGTTGTTATTATGCTGCTGAATACCACCCATTTAGTCTGAAATAACGTCAAACAATTTATCAACATAGTACACAGAAGATGTTCAAGAAGAAGTTAAGACAGTTACGCTGCTGAAAAAAATTCTGTTCCAGTTCCTTCTCTTCATTTTTCTTTTTGGTATTAACTAATTCCTTGTCCGAAATAAATAATTTGAAGTATCTACTTTCATTCGCTTAACTTTACAGAAACACATGTACAACCTAGTAGGTCATTGTACGATGTGGGATCAAAAAAATTCGGTGAAAAATTTTATTAGGAGTAAAATAATTAGCTTACATGGAATTTGATTTAGCCTTCTTGAAATTACTGTCCTTGTATAGCAATGCACTTATCTCAACGTTGCTTGTTGAAGCATTTCTGGAAGGCGTCCTTTGGAAGGGCGTTCAGCTGCTCTCAGTGTCAGAAAAGGTGACAAAACGTTTTCTTTTAAGGACGGTTTTAATTTTTGGGAAGAGCCAGAAGTCGCACGGTGCTAAATATGATGAGGTGGATGTCGACAGACAGGAATTCTTTTTCTGGCCAAAATCTACAGAATCAAAAGCGAGGTCTGGCAGGGCGCTCTGTCGTGAAGAAGAAGAAAGCGATTGGGCGATTTTTTTGGTCTCTTTCTTCGTACATCGTTTCGCAAACGATGCGGTACGCTCTTTCAAAACTCACCTTCTACAGTTGTTCCGCTTGGAATGAACTCTTATAGCACTAAGCCCTCAGTGTCGGAAAAAAGCGTGAGTATGACTTTACTATTCGATTTTTACTGACGTTCTTTTTTAGGGGGTGGAGATTCACCCGTTTTCCATTGCGAACTCTGAACTTTCGTCTCAGGGCCACACCCATAGACCCGATTTTCTTGTCAAGTTCCAATTTTGGACGTGAGGTCAGGACCTGATTGAAAACGATCCTTCAACTCGGTGAAAACTGGCACACGATACTCCATCTGCTCTTCACTCAAAAGTCTGGGAACAAATTTTGCGCTCACTCGTCTCATTTCCAAATAATCGGTTAAAATGCTTTGCACGAACCCGTATGAGACGCCAAATTTCTCGGTAAGCTCTCGAGTAGTTATTCGCCAATTTGAACTAACAATTTTTGCCACTTTTTGCTCGTTCTCTCCTGTTTTTGAGGTTCACGGACGTCCCGAATGTTGTTCGTCTTCTACCAACTAATTTCCGCTTTTAAATCTCTCATACCATTTGTAAACGTGCTTCAGAGCTACAGCAGTATCGCCTTCATCGTCTCATGAGTCTCGTTGCAATTTGAAACTGATATTAATGTTTACGCGTTGTTCGAGAGCCGCGACACGCGTCAGATGCCCTAACGCAACCTCACTCTAGTATCTTCGGACGTTGGCAAACAAGCCAGAACGTGCTCCAACTTGTCACTGTCTGTCTCAACGGATCAGGGTATCGGACAAATCTGCACAAATGATTGCAGCGTCAGGAGTTGCTGCTAAAAAAATTCATTCACGGTATTTTTTGACTGCAGCTCGCAGTTCAGTAGAATGAATGATTTTAAGTTAAAAAAGGTAGCTCATGCGATAGAGCGCTTGCGTGTGAGACCCAAAGGTTATGGGTTTGAGTTCCGCTCCGACACATAGTTGTAATCTCTCATGAAGATTTAAATCAGCACCTACTTCAATGCAAAGTGGAAATTTGCTGTCCTAACGCAATGTATCAGCCGTCTCTCGGCAGTGGTGTGGCCGGCCAAGGATTCCGGTGCGCGCTCTGCGCCTTCTCGAACCCACCATGAGGCAGCTGGTGTGCTACGTTTTTGAGCGGTGTGGTCTGCTGCCGGAATGCTAATGGCGGGCAACCAGTAGCCGCGCCGCGGGCCACGCGCCTTCGCTTCCCCTCCCACAGCGCGCGCGCGCGCGCACACACACACACACACACACACACACACACACACAGTCACTACGTTCTCATGAAACACAACTTACGGAAGAGGAAATCCGAATTCCGGAAACCGTTTCTCATTACCGCGTTTAAATCTTAAGACGCAAAGTGGTTCACCGAGCCCAGTCAAATGTCGGTTTTTTAACTGTTAATTGTTTTACATAAATGACCTCTCAAAACCAGATGTTCCGGTTTCTGATTTCGTCAGCACAATGGCTTCTTCTCACATGTGCTCAGTAATATTTCTACGTCTCCTTCACTGCACAAGATGCCACTCTGCCCAGATAAGGCGAAAATTTCTAAAAAACGATACGTAACTTGATAATTCACACAAGTATCAGAAAGGGTTGTTCCCTTATTTTCGAACGGGAATAGATTGTGGAAGAGGAAATTTGGCAGCTGCACGGCATTTCAAGAACCGGTATTGAAGTGTTTACGTGACCAAACAGGTGTTGATAAACTGACCAACGAAATCTCATTTTTGGGAGCCTCTTGTAAACGTAGTTCATACATCCAGATCTACATATATAGCAAGAATGCCACAGTAGATGGCCGGGAATACTTCCTACCAAAAAACGTTGAGTACACACTTATGTCTCAGGACGGCTTAGGTGCTGCTGTAACTTTGAGACAGTAATGTGTATACAGTTTACAAATGTGCCTTGCTTATCACAGTATGTTTAGGTGTTGTAGGGTAATGCAAATTTTACGAAACAATAATTTTAAAACTCAATAACTAGCAGTAAGCATAACGATAAAGCCTACCGATTGGGAATCATGAAAGAACATTTTCATGTAATTCGAAATTTTGACTCTGAGTTCCACAAAATCCCTGTTTACGGAACCTATCTTTTTAGGATGTAACAGTTATAAACGCAGATATTTCTATGGTGACTGAGGACATAATTACTTCAGTATTTACGTCATTTGTACACTAATAATTATAGCCATTACAAGTCTTCTGTTTTTAGGTTAGTTAGTACTCCCAAGTAAATATGGGAAAGAGCAAGCCATTATGTTTATTTTCCCCTGGGCAGCAGGTCAGGTGTTGAAGTGTGGGGGCGTGGACACGATATGGTTACACTGATAGGCGTAGCCCACTTAAGGATACGGTACGACCACGCAGAAAACAGCATGTTTCTGGAAAGACTGTTTGATGCAGAGAAAAAACAACAGACACACTGATGTGTGTCAAATTAAGGCTCTACCTATAGAAAATATCTACACATCACCGTTACACCATTACTGTCGCATATTGCAGTGTGACATCCATTCATTTCACGGTCAGCATTTTCTCATTAAATTAGTGGTTTGTTGAACTGTTGGAGACTGCGCTAAAAAAGAACGCTCCAAATCCTGCTGGCGTTCCCATGGCTGGCTCGCGTGTCCTTTTATGATGTAAGAAAGCCCTTTTGCAAATCTATGGTGTTGACTACACCCACATGTGGGTGGACTAACCTTGGTGTAACTCTGAACGCCCCACACCATTACAAATGTACTATTGTGTGTTGGGGAATGGCACCAAGATGGCTGCCTCGCCTTACCCCTGCAGACAAATCGTGTGCGACAATTTGGCTCCTCTGTGCTAGCTTCTTAGTGCCCGAGGCCACAGCACCAGCAGACCGTCGTGGGAATGGGGTCTCTGATTCCGTCCCCAAAGTACTTTCACCCAACGAGAAAACGTTGCTTCGTCTAGCGCAGAGTGCTGGCGGACTGACCAATTGAAAATAACAAGGTCTGAGTCCATTACCTACCTGATGAGGGTAAAATGCTCACCCTTCATGCAGAGAGGAGTAAGTTTGCTCTTTTCCCCGAATTTTCGGAAGTTAGTGATAGCTCCTGCTAATACTGGAAGTGAAAGAAGAAGAAGAAGGGCTGTAATAGCTACAGATCATACAAATAAAGGTGTTTGATCTAAAGTTATACTTTCTGATCGTATATTAATTGCTGTTGTAATGTCTCTTTCCTATACCATCGCGTTAGCAACAGGATAGACTCAGCCCCATCTCCTGGGTTTTCTTAGAGGTAGGGCAGAAGGAACGAATTTTTCGCGGAGTCGGTGCCGGAATTCCGAGGAACGCGGTTCGTGGTCGGGAGTTCAAAGATCACGGCCATCTGTGTCTGTTTGCTGCACTCTGCTGACTTGGGGGAGTAGTAAGTTTCCGCATTTCGCGGTTGCACGACCCATAATCTGAGTAGTTCGCTTCTCTTATGTCTTCAGTGCGCAACCTAAATGGCTGACTGAATTCCAGTTGGAATTTCGGTTCTTTAATCTTGCATCAGCGAGCTGACTAGATATCTTCATGCCATAGCCTCCACGCAGTCTTCCTTCCATTGAGATTTTCCCACAATGTTCGCGTTGTAACGGCGACCGGAACGGTCGCGGGGTTGAAGTGACGGAAAGCGCGGCTGGACCCGCAGAGCGGCCCGTGAACAACAACACAACGGGAGAGGACGGACACGACCAACGAAGGACAGAACGAACAACAACAAGATCGAAACAACGGAGTCACAAGAAAACCTAACAACCACGTCCACTCGTACACAGAACAAGTAAGTAAACAATCTGTCTAAGGTGAGGCGATTTGTCCAGAGACGTACGCAAGGTCAGACTGGCTGGCTGGGCTAGAGGCAGGCGCGTAAGTACTCTATCTGGAACCACGTGTACCACTGTGGCGCCCTCACACTACATGCGGGCAAGGAGGCGACCGCCGCCACAGCTTACGGCGCGATGGTGCAGAGACCTCTAGGGGTCTTCGACGTCCATGACGTCTGGCGGGGGATTCAAATTCCACGGCGAGACTAACCAGAGTTAGCCTCACCCTTCTTTTACTAACCTAATTCAAAGTTACACTGATTTTATTTCAGTGTGCTCCAGATGCAGTATTCCTACCTGATAGCGTCTGCGACTGGAGTTTGTTGACATCTCCATAATGCTCTCGCGCCGACTCAGCGATCCCGTCGCGGAAAGCACCACTATTCGTTGTCATTTAATAACCTCTTCCACTAATTCAACCTGCTGCTGGTCCCACACTGATGAGCAACACACAGGAATCGTCGAACAAGTTGCCATTTTGTAGGCTACTTCTATCATAGATTAATCAAAATTCCTTAAGAATCTTGCTGTGAGTCAGGGTTCTCTTTTACTACAATTTCTTTTATTAGGTTCAGTGCCGGCAATGGTGTGCCATACGTCAGGTGGGGCGAGTGTGCGGACCGTGAGTGGGTCAAGACTCCGGCTATATCGCCTTTTTTCCCCTTCCTTACAATACTCGGTACAGCACGACAATTCGTTTAGTACTGTGGTACGGCATTTTTCGGTCGGCATACCTTTATTCAATCCAATAGAATCGTGGTATCAGCGCCGTTAACACTTCGTTATTTGTTTATGTTATGAAGAACATTCACAAGGCCAGTGGATGTTTGGAGTTCGATCTGTCGTCTCAAGACTTTGAAAACAAATGGAAATGACAGAGGAGAAGGATGAGAATTCTCAGTACACATTATGCAGTCGAGTAAGCGACGGGTACTGTAAATTTACTGGGAAACGACAGTACAGTACCATTCAGAAAGAATTTAAAAAAAAAATTAGTTGACACTGAAAGTGCAAAAAATTACAACGTTCGGCAGATGAGATTTATGGATCAGTACATCAAGATGCACTTTGTGCTAAATTTGCAGGCATGCAGCCCGTGAAGATATGGGTTGCATGAACAGTAAAATTTCTCATGTTAAACGCATTATCCACTGTGTGTTGCAACTGTTTTCGATGGAACTGTGACTTTATATATTACTGCAAAGTTCGTTAGTTAAGTCAAGGTGCAAGCTTGGAACGATTTTTCGATTTGAAACTCGCTATTATCGATGTAAGAAGGATAAATGAGTCCACAACGAAAATTAGTACATCCAGAATTAATTTTTGACCTTCTATTTTAAGTAGACTTGACTGCACACGCCCACAGTAAGACACTGCAAAGTGAGACACTTCCTTCTGATTTGGTGAAGATGCTTTTAAACAGAAAATCGGGCTACAGAAAGTCACGTTTTGACAAACACAGTCCAGTTCCCTAATCTCACTGCCGTTACAGAAAACGTGAGGTTTGAAAAATTCGTTTTGAGATTAACTGGATGCTGTGCTAGGTAATTCCCGTTTTAACGACAGATCCACCGCGTTAAAATTGTCCACTACGTCTATATTGCTTTCTTCAGGTAGACTTTCCACGTCTTCATAATGAGGTTGTTCTGTGCTACAATATTTCGATCGGAACATTTCTGTGAAAGACCGTTTTTCGATTATGATACTAAATGAGTCATGACCACATGGCAACTTGAGTGCGGAAATATGTGAACTTGCATTGCCTACGTCTGTCCGTATGCCGACAGTTCTTACCAGAAAAAAACTTACGTCTTCAGCGCACCAAACTAATGACATACTTTGTGTGTGTATGTCTGTGTGGTTTGTTGTTAATAAACGTGAAATAAGAAACTAAGTCGTTTACAGTGCTACCGCTCTGCCACCTAACTGCAGTTTCCCCCTCTCCCCCTGCCACCCGCTTAGAAAGTTTGGCGTGGTGGTGGGGATAACGTGCAGCAAAGCTGAGTGCTGTGGCTCTGGTGCCAGAACATAAGTCGCCGTCCGAAATTTTGGTCGCCCCTGATGTAGCTACTGCACTTAAAGTAGCCCCAGATGGTCGGTCATAGGTATTTCACGGCACTTACTGTCTCCAGTGATTTGTCAGCGACAATGTAATTCCACGTAGTAGATTTCTTTGTCTAATTGTGCAATATGTTACACATATTTAAGTTTATGGTCAATTGCAGCGATCATGGATCATCTACGGGTCTTCCTACCGTACACTGCTGTCTTCAGCCACTTCTACCTTCATGCAGAGAATAGCACCATCTACAAACTGCCTCATGAAACGTCGGGCACTATCCTCTACATCATTCATTTACATTGTAAACAATAATGGTATCATCACACACATCCCTGAGACTACCTTCACATTTGTCGAATCTGCTCGTTAAAAGTGAGGTGTTGAGTTATATCTTCAAGGGAGTCGTAAGTCCAGTGTAAAAAATACCCCAACACTGTACGCTCATGTTTTGTTCACTAACGACAGTGCGGATCTACATGAGATGCCTTCCCGAAGAAAACTTGAGAAAGGAGGCCTACGGCACTGTAGATCCAATAGGCGAACAAAGAAAACCAAGTTTCGCTAGATCTCTGTTTGTGGGATTGTTGCTGACTCACATAGAGCAAGAATTTCGTTTACAATAAAAGTCACAATATGTGACCATAAAACAATTTCCATTCTACAACAAACTGACATCAGCAACATAAGCCTACAGCTACACTATGTGATCAGGGGTATCATGTCACCTGGCTGAAAATGACGTACTAATCCGTTGCGCCCTCCGTCGGTAATGCTGGAATTCAATATGGTGTTGGCCCAACCTTATCGTTGATGACAGCGTCCACTCTCGCAGGCATACATTCAATCAGGCGCTGGAAGGTTTCTTTGGGAATGGCAGCCCATTCTTCACGAAGTGCTGCACTGAGAATAGGTATCGATGTCGTTCGGTGAGGTCTGCCACGATTTCGGCGTTCCAAAACATCCCAACAGTGTTCTATAGGATTCAGCTCAGGACTGTGCAGGCCAGTCCATTACAGAGATGTTATTGTCGTGTAACCACTCCACCACAGTCCGTGAATCATGAACAGGTGCTCTATCGTGTTGAACGATGCCGTCGCCATCCCCGAATTGCTCTTCAACAGCGGGAAGCAAGAAGGTGGTTAAAACATCAGTGTACACCTTTGCTGTGATAGTGCCACGCAAAACCACAATGGGTGCAAGCCCCCTCCACGAAAAACACGGCTACGCCATAACATCACCAACTCCGAATTTTACTGTTGGCGCTACACACGCTGGCAGAAGACATTTGCTGGGCATTCGCCTTATCCACACCCTGCCATCGGATCGCCACATTGTGTACCGTGATTCGTCACTCCACGCAACGTTTTACCACTATTCAATCGTCCAACGTTTACGCTCCTTACACCAAGCAAGGCTTCGTTTGGTATTTACCGGCGTGATGTGTAGCTTATGAGCAGCCGCTCGACCATGAAATTCAAGTTTTCTTGCCTCCCACGTAACTGCCATAGTATTTACAAGCGATTCTGATGCAGTTTGGAATTCCTGTGTCATGGTCTGGACAAATGTCTGCCTATTACACAATACAACCCTCTTCAACTGTCGGCGGTCTCTGTCAGTCAACAGACGAGGTTGGTCTGTACGCTTTTGTGGTGTACGTGTCCCCTCACGTTTCAAATTCACCATCATATCAAAAACAGTGGATCTAGGGATGTTTAGGGGCGTGGAAACTTCGCGTACAGACATATGACACAAGTGACACTCAATCACTTGACCAAGTTCGAAGTCCGTGAGTTCCGCGGGGCGCCCCATTCTGCTCTTTCACGATGTCTAATGACTACTGAGGTCGCTGATATGTAGTAACCTGGCAGTAGGTGGCAGCACAATAGACCTAATATGAAAAACGTATGTTTTTGGGAGTGTCGCGATAGTTTTGATCACGTAGTGTATGTGCATCAGTTCTATGAACATTGTGAAAACAGGCAATGCGCTTTCTTCACGTCGCTAAACACTTGTTTAACCTGTGACCTACGATAAGCTGCTGCTTCAAGGAGAGCAAGATATTTCGTAGAACCTCACAGGTGTCTCATCCAGCCCAGATACTGCGAAACGGCTGTGGTTGCTTTCCTATCCCGCGATCACTTAACTCAATATCTGCCACGTCGGTGCTCGTGGGATGACTGAAAGGAGCAACATCATCATCTTCCGCAGTGAAGCAGTATAGGAAGACAGAATACAGTGTTTTCACCCTCTCTGTCATTTTCTGTTTCGGTTCCAGTAAGGTCAGTAATTGACTGGAAAGACAGTTTTTATCCCCTTACTGACTTTGCCGAAGAACAAAAATTCTTAGAATTTTTTGCCAGATCGATTGCAAAAATTTTGATTGAAAATTAGTTCAGCACGTCCCTGATTACTCTCCTCATGCCCATTTTCACTTGTCGCAGCTTTTGTTTGTCATCTAGGCTTTGACTTCGCTTAAATTCCTGATGGAGCACTCTTTGTTTGTGTATCAGCCATCCCTTAAACCATCACTCGGCACACACTTGCCTGTCGTATTGAATTCTGATTTTTATCCAATTGTACTCCATACATAATGTGTTTCGTACGTGTTTAATACACTGAAGCTCCAAATAAACTGGTATGCGTATTTAAATATACAGATAGGTAAACGGGCAGAATACGGCGCTGCCGTCGGCAACGCCAAGATACGACAGCAAGTGTTTCGCGCAGTTGTTAGATCAGTTACTGCTGCTACAATGACAGATTAAGAAGATTTAAGAAAGTTTGAACGTGGTGTTACAGTCGGCGCACGAGCGATGGGACACAGCATCTCCGAGGTAGCGATGAAGTGGGGATTTTCCCGTACGACCATTTCACGGGTGTACCGTGAATATGAGGAATCTGGTAAAACATCAAATCTCTGACATCGCTGCGGCCGGAAAAAGATCATGCAAGAACGGTACCAACGACAACTGAAGAGAATCGTTCAACGTCAGAGAAGTGCAACCGCTGGCCGCGGTGGCCGTGCGGTTCTGGCGCTGCAGTCCGGAACCGCGGGACTGCTACGGTCGCAGGTTCGAATCCTGCCTCGGGCATGGGTGTGTGTGATGTCCTTAGGTTAGTTAGGTTTAAGTAGTGCTAAGTTCTAGGGGACTTATGACCTAAGATGTTGAGTCCCATAGTGCTGAGAGCCATTTGAACCATTAGAAGTGCAACCCTTCCGCAAATTGCTGCAGATTTCAAAGCTGGGCCATCAACAAGTGTCAGCATGGAAACCATTCAACGAAACATCATCGATATCGACTTTCGGAGCTGAAGGACCACTCGTGTACCCTTCGTGACTGCACGACACAAAGCTTTACGCCTCGCCTGGACCCGTCAACACCGACATTAGACTGTTGATGACTGGAAACATGTCGCCTGGTCGGACGAGTTTCGTTTCAAACTGTATCGAGCGGATGGGCGTGGAGACAACCTCAGGAATTCATGGACCCTGCATGTCAGCAGGGGATTTTCAAGTGGAGGCTCTGTAATGGTGTGTGTGCAGTTGGAGTGATATGGGACCCCTGATACGTCTAGATAGGGCAATGACAGGTCTCACGTACGTAAACATCCTGCATGATCACCTGCAACCATTCATGTCTATTGTGTATTCCGACGGTCTTGGGCAATTCCAGCAGGACAATGCGACGCCCCACACGTACGGAATTGCTATAGAGTGGCTCCAGGCAAACTCTTTGAGTTAAAACACTTCCGCTGGCCACGAAACTCCCCAGAAATCAGAAATATTGAGCAGATCTGGGACGCCTTGCAGCGAGCTGTTGAGAAAATATCTCCATCCCTCGTACTCTTACTGATTTGTGGAAAACCCTGTAGGTTTCGTGGTGTCAGTTACCTCCAGCACTACTTCAGACATTAGTCGAGTCCATGGCACGTTGTGTTGCGGCAGTTCTGCGTGCTCACGGGGGCCCCTACACGATATTAGGCAGGTTGACTCTTCGGTGTATAAAGGATGTTTCTGCAGCAACTTCGGGATTTTGATAGTTACAAGCAGTCGGATTCCCAGAAATCTGTTGAAGTAAGCTTGACGAATAACAACAATAATTCTTTGAGGTATATTTTAACTCTAGACTTGATGATAAATGAATCATAAAATGATCATTGTTTTCATAGAGAATGAAGACAAAAATTTGTTACCATATGCCTGCCTGTGTGCACCGGATACCTGCTTGAAATGACATGTCCATATCATGGTATAAAACGATCAGAGAATTAAAAATAACTGTCGCTATTAGAATTCCTGAATTTTCCGGCAGTGTTTCGAATAGCATTATAAATGATTAGCGATTTTCAGCATTTATTCAATTTGCACATTGAGTAAGGGAGAAATTACTTTCTATGTGTATCGGTACTCGTCTAGCCAATTCTCATGATTTCTGCACGAAGTATGCGATGGTGGCAGCAGAACTATCCGAAATTTTCAGAAACCGGTTCCATAAATTTATCCAACAAGGCTTCACGAAAAGAAAAATCCTTTCATCCGATAGTTCCCAGTGACGTACCTAGAGCTGCTACACTGTATTTTCATGTGGTCTAAACAGACCTGTTAAGATCCTAGTAACGACTCTTTCAAGTCGCCTTTTGCCATCATGCCCAGCACTTTAGCAGTAGTCTAGAACCGGTTGCTCTAGCGTCTTGAATGCGGTTTCTTTCACAGATGCAGTGGACTTTACCGGAACACTCCCACAAATACAGGTCTTCTATGAATCCCTATTGTTGACTATACATGTTCTTCCAATTTCATATCGCTTCTTGGTATTACACCTAAGTACTCATAAGATGTGGTGTGCCCCAGATTTTCTCCACTAATCTTGTAATGAGACACTACCGATTTCTTTATCTTTGTTATAGGTATTATTTAGCATTTACCCACATTTAAAAACACTGCCATTCACTATATAGTCGAAGTGTTGCTGCATTTATATATGTAGTGGGAACTTCTGCCACTGAATGTATCAGGATGGTCAAATGTAACGGGAAGAGGTAGAAGGCACCATATTAAGACTCGTCCGAGCTTTCCAAGTAATTTTCCAACTACAGTGCCCTGTTTCTCTGGATCTGCGTGACTGGGTCCCGCATTGCTGAAGACACCACTTCGCTGTCTGCAAAAAGGCTTGGCATGGAATGGCTGCCTCAGCGACCCATACACGCACTGTGGGTCGGCCTTGTACACCAGTGGATTTGCAGCATCGCCAGGATGCCGGCAGTCTGCTTTAGTGGTCTATGTCCCTGCCAACTCAGCGCCGCTCTGTGTGAGCTGCAGGCGGCCAGCTGCGTGTTTCCCT
This sequence comes from Schistocerca cancellata, assembly GCF_023864275.1. Taxonomy (NCBI): domain Eukaryota; kingdom Metazoa; phylum Arthropoda; class Insecta; order Orthoptera; family Acrididae; genus Schistocerca; species Schistocerca cancellata. The sequence goes on along the minus strand of NC_064632.1, from coordinate 461,853,357 downwards.
CCGGCATGGCTGAGATCGCGGCAACAACAAGTGCCTGCAGTCAGGCGTTCGAATCTGCGGCCCTCGTCTCAGGATGGCTCCGCATGTGTTGGAAGCCAGGACGACTGCCCGCGGTAGCAAACTGTGGAGTGGCCTGCTGCTGGCTGCTTATGCACCCCGCGTTGGCCTCAGAGGGTCGAACCAGAGACCCGCCGTAGACTGGAATGCTGGCGCCCCATCCGCTGCTGCGTGTAGCTGGTGGTGTGACGTGCATCGCTGTCCAGGAGAACTGCCATATTTGAATGAATCTCATTAGAAACCCGCACCTCTGTTTTGCCACCTGTGCCGCTTCGCGTCACGTACTCATAACACACTAGGTTGGCCAGTGGGCCCCTTCTGCCTGTGATTAGCGATATGCAAAACTGCTACGTATACTCTTTCAGCAATTTGATTGCCCTGTGGCCTCCATTATACTTCGCAACTGTTGGTATGTGTAACTCACTGCAACCCAGCCTGCACCTGGCTGTAACTTGTGCTCAGAATATTGCACAAAACTAACTTTCCCTACCCTAAACGGTGGTGCCGCTACAGATACATCATGCAAACTACCAGACTTTCTCATACACAGCAGCAGCGTCAGGGACAATCTAATGGGGCTACTAGCTTTTTGAGAAAACTGAGGGAGATGGCGCAGTGGTATGAAACTGATATTCCACGGTAGATTTCCTTCTCCATCGTTCCCCAGTCAGAGGTTTTGCTTCATTTACCTCTAATGAACACGTCGTCTCTGCGACATTAAATCCCAAACTTCATGCTGACTGCTGTGAGACGTGCAGGAAGAGAGTCAGTGACGTTCCGGAAGGTCCCGACAGGCACGTGGAGTAGTGCCGACTCCAGTGCCTTGGTCAACCTGCGCTAAATTTCTCTATTGAGGATCCATAGCGTGAGCAGCCCAGTCGTGATGGTCCCGCAGATTCTACACTCATGCTCATAAATTAAGGATAATGCTGATACATGGTGAAACAACGCTCTGGTGGGCGGTTTTTGGGTATAAATCACCTCGAAGTATGACCATGTGGTACCATTTGACTTGCAGTCGTTGCACGGTGGTGTTGGCAGCAGTCCACATACGCAGAGGAGTGTTGGTGCATGTCAGAGTACGGTGCAGCGAGCAAGTGTGCAGACGTTTTCAAACGTGCTAATGGTGACTGTGTGTTGAAAATGGCTCAAAGAACACATATTGATACCGTTATGAGGGGTAGAATACTAGGGCGACTGGAAGCTGCTCAAACACAGCAGGTCGTAGCACGGGCCCTCCGTGTGCCACAAAGTGTGATCTCAAGATTATGGCAGCGACACCAGCAGATGTGAAACGTGTCCAGTCGCTACAATACGGGACGTCCACAGTGTAAAACATCACAAGAAGACCGATATCTCATCATCAGTGCCCGCAGACGGTCATGGAATACTGCAGGTAGCCTTGCTCGGGACCTTACCGCAACCACTAGAACAGTTGTCTCCAGACACACAGTCTGCAGACGGCTGAACAGACATGGTTTGTTTGCCCGCAGACCTGCAAGGTGCATTCCAGTGACCCGTGGTCACAGGAGAGCCCGTAAAGCCTCGTGTCAAGAACACAGTGCATGGTCATTGGAACAGCGATCCCAGGTTATGTGCAAGGACGAGTCCAGGTGTAGTCTGAACAGTGATTCTCGCCGGGTTTTCATCTGAACCAGGAACCAGATACCAACCCCTTAATATCCTTGAAACGGACTTGTATGGAGGTCGTGGTTTGACGGTGAGGGGTGGGATTATGATTGGTGCACGTACACGCCTGCATGTCTTTGACTGAAGAACTGTAACAAGTCAGGTGTATTGTGACGTCATTTTGCACCAGTATGTCCGCCTTTTCAGGGGTGCAGTGGGTCCCACCTTCCTCCTGACGGATGATAACGCACGGCGCCACCGAGCTGCCATCGTGGAGGAGTATCTTGAAACGGAAGATATCAGGCGAATGGAGTGGCTTGCCTGTTCTCCAGACCTAAACGCCATCGAGCACGTCTGGGATGCTCTCGGTCGACGTATCGCTGCACGATTTCAAACCCCTACGACACTTCAAGAGCTCCGGCAGCCACTGGTGCAAGAATAGGTGGCTATACCGCAGCAGCTTTTCGCCCACCTGAACCAGCGTACGCCAACCAGTTGTGGGGCGTCTGTACGTGTGCACGGTGCATATTGATGTCGCGGTACAAGTGCAGGAAACAGTGGCGTTTTGTAGCACATGTGTTTCGGAACGGTTTTCTCAACTTATCACTGATACCGTGGACTTACAGATCTGTGTCGTGTGTGTTCCCTACGTGCCTATGCTATTAGCGCCAGTTTTGAGAAGTGCCGCGTTTTGTGGCACCACATTGAGCAATTCTTCTTAATTTATGAGCATGAGTGTAGATTGGGTTTATATCTAGGGAGTTTGGTTACCAGGCGAGTACAGTAAATTCATCGTGGTGCTCTTCAAACCACGCATGTACACTGCGAGTTTTGGCCTGTTACATTGTTCTGCTGGTAGATGCCACAGCGCTGACGAAAAAAAAACTGCATGTAAGGGTAGACTTGGTCTCCAAGGATAAATGCATACTTGTGTTGATCCATTGAGCCTCCCAGAGTGACGAAATTACTCATGGAATGCCATGAGAACATTCCCGATGCCGTAACCCTCCCTCCCACGGCTTGGACCCTTGCGACGAATGTTGCAGAATGTTTGATTTCAGACGTTACACTCCGTACATGCCAACAGCCATCTGTTCGAAGGAGCATAAAATGTAATTCATATGTAAACGCCACCAATCAGCACAGAGTGACCGCCCAGTTCCGGTACTGGCGTGCCAGTTCCATCTTAGCCACCGATGAACAGAAATCAGCATGCGTGGATAAACCATGCATATGCTGCAAAGGCCCATGCGCAGCAGCGTTCGCTCAACGGTCTCTGAGGCACACTGTTGGTTCATCTGGTCGGCCAGTTGCTCAACAGTTCCACTTCTATTCGCCTGTACACATCTTCACAGGCGTCTTCACCTCTGTCATCCATAGCCTGTTGTGCACCACAGTTGCCTTGGCGCCAGTTTTGGATAGCGCCATTTTGCCATGCGCGGGCTACTTTAACTACGCTCGCTGTGCCGTAGTGGTTAGCATACTGGCCTCGGATTCAGGAGGACGACGGTTCAAACCCGTCTCTGGCCATTCTGATTTAGGTTTTCCATGATTTCTGCATATAGTTTCAGGCAAATGACGGGATGCTTCCTGAGCCGTGGCGCTCGTTACTGGCGCGCCAGTCTCTTGGATATCCATTATCGATACTTCGATGTTTCTTATCTTTGCTTGCCTTGTTGTTTTCCGCATTCGCGGGGCGAGTGGCAGTTGACGTTTGCTCGGGCGACCTGCTGAGACGCCGCGAGGTACGAGGTGGGAAGCAACCACGTATATGTGGAGTTGGTTGTACGAGGTCTGCCGGTTCAGGATGGAGGATATGTGTTGGCTGCCTGCCTGTCTGCTCTCCTGATTATGATCGCCGTGCCTTGTTACCGCCTAGCTTGGGTTGCTGCCTGGTGTATCCTCTACGAGCCATACCGGACGTCCAGCAGTAGCAGCATTGTGTTTCTTTTAAAGAAAAGGAGCAAATGTATAAGACTTTTGTAACCAATTTTGGTGGCCTCTTAAGTGTGGCCTTGGCGTTTACACTGCCTTTGGGGGGAGCTAATTCTTATCAATTTAAATAGTTGGGGTTCCCTGTCCTTTATAATCTTTTGGAGGCTTTATTTGAATTTTCTCTTTGGGGTTCCTTCCTTGTGCTTGGTTAAATGTTTACTTGTATAGCGGGAAGTGACTCCTGGTTAAAACTCGGAGAAGGTGTTTGGTGTTACTGGCCGGCCGCGGTGGTCGTGCGGTTCTAGGCGCTTCAGTCCGCAACCGCGGGACTGCTACGGTCGCAGGTTCGAATCCTGCCTCGGGCATGGATGTGTGTGATGTCCTTAGGTTAGTTAGGTTTAAGTAGTTCTAAGTTCTAGGGGACTGATGACCTCGGAAGTTAAGTCCCATAGTGCTCAGAGCCATTTGAACCATTTTGATGTTACTGCCGCCTCCGGCATTCGTCTTTTCAATTAAGTGTTGTCATCCCTTCGAGCGACCTGGTGTCACTCCTCGTTAATTAATGCTGGTTTATGTGAATTTAATTTTGAATTGGCCATTTGAATTAATATTTTGGAGCCCAGTACAGCACTAAGGCAACCTCATTGTATAACACATTGTGGCCCGGTCTAGTACCTTAATTTTTAGTGGCACGAGTTAGCTCCACTACCGGTTTTATTAATGTGCTCCCTTCTAAATCTTGTATTGTATAAGTTTGCCCCGTGTGCGTCTGGAAACACAGAGATGAGCTTTAGTGTGACTTCAGTGCTAGTCAGTTAATGAAATCTTCATTTTGGCTTGGCTTCCACTGAAGAGTTTGAGTGGAGGGTAGTGTGTTTGATTTGTTATTCATTTAATTACTGTAAGTTTCTTTATTTAATGGGGAGCAAGACTTTTAAAGACTGTTGGTATTAACTCCCCTAGTTGCTGGGTGTTGCTAATTCGTTCCAAATGGCCTACTACTTATTCAATGGCAAGGATGTTGATTAGTTAGTTACTGTGAATACAAATTTACGCTATTTATTTGTTGCCGAAATTGTTAAAGTGTCTGTGTCGTGATTCAATCACTAGCTACGTGTTTGACGTAAATTGATACAAACCTTACATTGCCTCCTTAAAATTTGTTGCCAGCAGAAACCCTTAAGAGAACTAAGTTTTGGCACTGCTTATGTTAACCTTTACTGGGAGCAATATTTCATGTAGTTAAATTTTATCTTAAAATGTGTATTTCTCTGACGTAATAAACAAGTCATAAAAGAAAAGAAAAGCAGAGGGGCCTGGTCCTTCCTATTTTATCCGGTTTGTAACACGTATCACTTCCTTTGAAAGGGCACGGCCGATTTGCTTCTCTAATCCGAGCTTGTGCTCCGTCTCTAATGACCTCCTTATCGATGGGACGTTAATGACTTATATCCCCCTCCTCTTCCTTTTAACCACGGTGGCAGGCGAACAGTTTACAAACTTAGCCGTTTCGGAAATTCATCCACCTTTGCCCCGAGACCCTATGATCATGCCCTTTCGGATGTCAGATAATTCGCTACGTTTTCGCGCTACAGCAATGACTGCACCGTTTCTGCGGCCGATCGCTAGCCCCCTCCCCCTCCTGGCTAGTGTTGCTACCTTGCCGTCTGTGAGTGTTTACTGCACGTTGACGTCGAATATAGGAAGGTGTCACATTAATTTGACAGGATCGTGTATATTACCTATCTTTCCGTATAGCTTACATCTATTATTCCGAAAATTTGAAACATCTTGCACCATTTTACTTCGATGAACTCTATCACTGGCTTGACAAATCCTTTGGAGCTGTCTTGAAATATTGTGCCTCTTGCTACGAGTACCCCATTCTTTGGACAATCCAAAGTGAGTATTCCTTTGGTTGCCAACCTCGTCAATGATTCTAGAAATTTCGGAGGAATGCTATCTATGAATTCTGCCTTATTTTATCAAAAGTCTTCCAACTCTCTAATACTCGATCACTGTGTATTCCATTTCGACTCCCATCTCTTCTTCTACCATGTCAGTAGGTAGATTAAGATAATACGTAGTAGGATTACATTTTTAGGGGATGTCGATTTATGTAAATGAGATGCTGACGCAGGTAGCATGAGGGTACAGAATTTAGCTGAATTCAGTTCGGAATTTTTTCCGCAAGTGTTAGAAGTGCGTTGGTTTCTGTACACTCGTTGCCTATAAATGAGTAAGGTTATCCTAAATATATTTTATTATAGAGATTATGATGTTTAAATATCACAGAAATGTGTTGCATGTGTGTATGGCATTCGGTAGTTTTTCAGATATTTGTTTCGTATTTTGTTGTTTCTTTGAGGTACTCCTTGGGTCGTCAGGTGTACAAGCGTTGCAGGCGGTGCTGCATGATCTACTAACAACACATGGGCTACCAAGGAGGACATCATAGCTACTAAAAGTAACCAATTAAGATAAGGTCAATAACGTGCGATGTTATTGTTCTACATTTAATGAGACATAGGGGCAAATGTACGGCTCTGAATAAAACTTGGCTTATAAAAGTCCTAGGGACGAGCTGTACACCATCTGTTTTACGCCTTATTAGCAGAATAATTTACCTAAAGCTGATCGTGCCGTCGAATAATTGAGGGTAGCGAAGCTATACGAATTAAAAGTTGAGGACCAAACAAACAGGGTAACATTTATAATAAATATAGCAACCGCTGCAGATTTAACTTTAAGAACAAATGCTTTACTGACTAAGGTCAACAATCCTACAGTAAGGTGGTCCTACAAGCAGTTTTATATATATGAAAAAAGTTAATTAGTGAAATATATTAACAGCCCTTCCAATATCTGGTATGACAAAAAGGACGACAAAATCTCCACTGAGATCAAATCGCGACGTGCACTCAGTACATGAGTTCCTTCATCCGCATTCTTAGATATACGTAACCAAGATCCGATAAGCAACGAAGTGTGCCTATTCTTTTTCTTCTTCTTATTTTTCCTTCGTTACCCCTCATCTATTCCATTTTTTCATTGGACGGCCAATATTTCTTTTACCAGCTGGTGATTTATCTCTTACGACTTTCACACACTTTCTTTCATCCATACTATCTGTGTTCGTTTCATTCATGCTTTCTCTTATGTATCCACTCGTTAATGAAGTGCACTTTAAATCCTGTTCTAATGCTTTCACTTACTCCCTCTGTGTCTTTCTGTAATCCTTTGCTCATTTTTCATTTCGGTGGCTTCCAAAAATCTTTTTCTTTTTGATGTTTCCGGTCTTGTCTCAGCCATATACGTCAATTGGTCTCACTACTGTTTTCTCTATTCCTTTCCATATTCTTCTCTTTGCATCTTGTCCTATATGCTTGTTTTTCCCAATAATATCATTTGAACACCTTATCACTTTCTTTGCTTTTGCTACTTCTTCTCTTTCTTTTCCACATTTCCATTTCTGGACAGTTCAATCTCAAGATATTTAAATATCATTACATAATGAATACTTTTTCCGCCTACTTCCAGTCTGCCATTACCCAGTCCACAGATGAGGTCACAAATTTTGTTTTTTGAGTGGATATTACCACGTTTACGTTTTTGGTTTCCACGTTAAATATATGCAAAAGTTTCTGCAGGCTATCTTCACTTTTTACTAGCAGAACTTCATAGTCAACATAATAACTGATATTTATTTCTTCGTTCTACATTCTACACTCCTGGAAATTGAAATAAGAACACCGTGAATTCATTGTCCCAGGAAGGGGAAACTTTATTGACACATTCCTGGGGTCAGATACATCACATGATCACACTGACAGAACCACAGGCACATAGACACAGGCAACAGAGCATGCACAATGTCGGCACTAGTACAGTGTATATCCACCTTTCGCAGCAATGCAGGCTGCTATTCTCCCATGGAGACGATCGTAGAGATGCTGGATGTAGTCCTGTGGAACGGCTTGCCATGCCATTTCCACCTGGAGCCTCAGTTGGACCAGCGTTCGTGCTGGACGTGCAGACCGCGTGAGACGACGCTTCATCCAGTCCCAAACATGATCAATGGGGGACAGATCCGGAGATCTTGCTGGCCAGGGTAGTTGACTTACACCTTCTAGAGCACGTTGGGTGGCACGGGATACATGCGGACGTGCATTGTCCTGTTGGAACAGCAAGTTCCCTTGCCGGTCTAGGAATGGTAGAACGATGGGTTCGATGACGGTTTGGATGTACCGTGCACTATTCAGTGTCCCCTCGACGATCACCAGTGGTGTACGGCCAGTGTAGGAGATCGCTCCCCACACCATGATGCCGGGTGATGGCCCTGTGTGCCTCGGTCGTATGCAGTCCTGATTGTGGCGCTCACCTGCACGGCGCCAAACACGCATACGACCATCATTGGCACCAAGGCAGAAGCGACTCTCATCGCTGAAGACGACACGTCTCCATTCGTCCCTCCATTCACGCCTGTCGCGACACCACTGGAGGCGGGCTGCACGATGTTGGGGCGTGAGCGGAAGACGGCCTAACGGTGTGCGGGACCGTAGCCCAGCTTCATGGAGACGGTTGCGAATGGTCCTCGCCGATACCCCAGGAGCAACAGTGTCCCTAATTTTCTGGGAAGTGGCGGTGCGGTCCCCTAGGGCACTGCGTAGGATCCTACGGTCTTGGCGTGCATCCGTGCGTCGCTGCGGTCCGGTCCCAGGTCGACGGGACGTGCACCTTCCGCCGACCACTGGCGACAACATCGATGTACTGTGGAGACCTCATGCCCCACGTGTTGAGCAATTCGGCGGTACGTCCACCCGGCCTCCCGCATGCCCACTATACGCCCTCGCTCAAAGTCCGTCAACTGCACATACGGTTCACGTCCACGCTGTCGCGGCATGCTACCAGTGTTAAAGACTGCGATGGAGCTCCGTATGCCACGGCAAACTGGCTGACACTGACGGCGGCGGTGCACAAATGCTGCGCAGCTAGCGCCATTCGACGGCCAACACCGCGGTTCCTGGTGTGTCCGCTGTGCCGTGCGTGTGATCATTGCTTGTACAGCCCTCTCGCAGTGTCCGGAGCAAGTATGGTGGGTCTGACACACCGGTGTCAATGTGTTCTTTTTTCCATTTCCAGGAGTGTATAACCGCTGCCAGCCAATATCTTCTTTATCATCTCCTCCATGACTCTATTAAGAATAGCAGGTTCAAAGGGTCATCTTGTTTGACACCACTATTAACTGGTCTAGCGGTTCTAGGCGCTCAGTCCGGAACAGCGTGACCGCTACGGTCGCAGGTTCGAATCCTGCCTCGGGCATGGATGTGTGTGATGTCCTTAGGTTAGTTAGGTTTAAGTAGTTCTAAGTTCTAGGGGACTGATGACCTTAGATGTTAAGTCCCATAGTGCTCAGAGCCATTTGAACCATTTTGAACCACTATTAACTGCTATGCAGCTAGTTAGCCAGGAACCCATTTTCGCCTGGATGTAGTTGTTGTGTTGTTTTTATAAAGTCCGAGGGTATCCCCCGATTTCACAGCAGGTTTAAAACATCCGTTAACTGAATCATATTGGAAACCTTCTGTAAATCAATGCAGCAAAGGCAAGTTGGTCTGTTGCACCAAGGGAACTTCTCTACAACCTGAATAATACTGCATCTGAGCATGACCTACCGGATGTAAAACCATACTGCTCCTCTGCAAGCATTGTAATGCTTTCTGTTACCGATTATTTTTGTTATGAGTTTAAGAATATAGAACGTTTAGCCCTCTGAAACCGTGTGCGTCCTTGTTATGCCGTTTATTATACATGAGAATTCTAATACAAATTCTCCAACCATTTGCAGTTTTATTACCAGTTGTAACATTGTTAACCAGTTTGGTTAATCGTTGAGTTGGTGGATGTCCTCCATACTTCAAAAGTCATTGGGAATCCTGTCTTTCCCTGCAGACTTACTATTTTTAACAGACTTAGAGCTTCTTCTGCTTCTGCACGTGAAACAGTTATATCATCGTTTAGTTGTATACGGACCTCTGACCTCTCTTCGTTTTCTGGTGATTTTGTAACTTTAAACAACTCTATTAAATATTTAATATTTACTAAAAGTGAACGTCATATTTTATTTAGTTCACTTTCAAAACTCCATTAAATTGTTTCCTCCGCTGTCGTATTATTCTCTGTATTTGTTTCTACAAGCCATCGAAGTCATAATCTAAATTTTTACAACAGATTTCGCAGTGTTACTGTTCAAAACGCTTCATTAGTGACTGTCTTCATAAGACTCTTGTGTTTTGAGTGTTTTATATATCAAACAGGCATACTACTTTTTTAAATAGTTCCTCAAAATCTTTGCGAAACCATGGTGTTCTGTTCGTTTTCCTCTTTTGTTTTATAACTCTTGTACCTAGTGTTTTTGGCTGTAACTTCAATATTTTGTTCGATTTTCTCCCAAATCTGAAGTATATTATCCTCTGAGTTAAAGTGTTTCTCTTTTATTATTTCTGCTAATCACTTCTGACATATGGGTTTTGTGGATTCATTTCTTAATGACGTACATCATAAGCATCACGACACTTCAGCCAATGAAAACTCTAGCACCTTTCCACAAAGTTACACACTTCGTACAACACTTTGACGTATATGCAATAATATGCAATAATATTAATTATTCTGTAACTGAAATAAATATTCAAATTGACAGGGTTTGTCATTACGTGACTGTTTACACCAGTTCTTATCATTTTGAACTGACTATCTCATTAACATACTTGTGCTTCTAGCGCATCTTTATTCATAATATAACGAGCAATGATCAATAACTCGATTCACTAAGAACTACATACTCTTCCAATTTATCAGTGTAATTATAGTGAACTATCGAGTTCGACACCATTAGACATATAAGCACAATATTGTAGAAAACAAAAACAACGATGGCTATTATGCAATGCCATTACCGACCGTACGGTTTATCGTGTATCACAAAATTGTCTACCACTAGCAAGTGTAAACATTCGTGGTAGAGTAAATGGTTTAGTTATAAATATGTTTATGATTGCAGCTGGCAGTTTTTATGCGATGTATTACACCTTGTTGATTGTGAGTGAGTACTATGTCTTTCGTTAGCCATCCGTATGCTTTAGGGTCTATCTACCTACACTCACAGAGTAACATATCTTTGTCTGTGCTAGAGTCTATCGCGCTGTCCTGCCGCCGCTTCCAATCGCCCAGCCGGTAAACCTGGTCTCCCGCTAATCTTGTGGTAGGTTGGCCCTTCCCAGATCTGTTTAGCGGAAACCATTTCCCAGTACCTAACCTTCTGTTGTTGACTGGAATACTCTCTTTCAAATTCTAAAGGTGGCAGGAGTAAAATACAGGGAGCGAAAGGCTATTTACAATTTGTACAGAAACCAGATGGCGGTTATAAGAGTCGAGGGGCATGAAAGGGAAGCAGTGGTAGGGAAGGGAGTGTGACAGGGTTGTAGCCTCTACCCAATGTTATTCAACCTGTATATTGAACAAGCAGTAAAGGAAACAAAAGAAAAATTCGGAGTAGGTATTAAAATCCATGGAGAAGAAATAAAAACTTTGAGGTTCGCCGAGGACATTGTAATTCTGTCAGAGACAGCAAAGGACAGGGAAGAGCAGTTGAAAGGATGGACAGTGTCTTGAAAGGAGGATATAAGATAAACATCAACAAAAGCAAAACGAGGATAATGGAATGTAGGCGAATTAAGTCGGGTGATGCTGAGGGAATTAGATTAGGAAATGAGACACTTAAAGTAGTAAAGGAGTTTTGCTACTTGGGGAGCAAAATAACTGATGATGGTCGAAGTAGAGAAGATATAAAATGTAGACTGGCAATGGCAAGGAAAGCGTTTCTGAAGAAGAGAAATTTGTTAACATAGAGTATAGATTTAAGTGTTAGGAAGTCGTTTCTGAAAGTATTTGTATGGAGTGTGGCCATGTATGGAAGTGAAAACATGGACGATAAATAGTTTGGACAGGAAGAGAATAGAAGCTTTCGAAATGTGGTGCTACAGAAGAATGCTGAAGGTTAGATGGGTAGATCACATAACTAATGAGGAGGTATTGAACAGAATTGGGGCGAAGAGGAGTTTGTGGCCCAACTTGAAGAGAAGAAGGGACCGGTTGGTAGGACATGTTCTGAGGCATCAAGGGATCACCAATTTAGTATTGGAGGGCAGTGTGGAGGGTAAAAATCGTAGAGGGAGACCAAGAGATGAATACACTAAGCAGATTCAGAAGGATGTAGGTTGCAGTAGGTACTGGGAGATGAAGAAACTTGCACAGGATAGGGTAGCATGGAGAGCTGCATCAAACCAGTCTCAGGACTGAAGACCACAACAGCATTCACCGAACTGCCAAAATGATTCAAATGGCTCTGAGCACTATGGGATTTAACATCTGAGGTCATCAGTCCCCTAGAACTTAGAACTACTTAAACCTAATTAACCTTGAAGACATCATACACATCCACAACAACAACCTTCTGTCAGGCTCAAAATCAACTTACGTCCCACTACAACCTCCGGATTCTCCAAAGACTCGTTAAGTTACACTCTTCCGTTGTTAGCCCGTCCTCGACCGCTCAGCAAACATTTACTCGTTACGTTCAATTTCACCAAGGGTTTCTCCCTAGACTCATTAGGTTGCAAACGTGTAAGTCGAAAATCTTGTACAGTCCGAAAGTGTGTGCCTAGCATCTGCTCGATATACATCTCTGTACATAAGCATATAACAAATGTTGATTGTTATAAGATGTTATAAGTAATCGCCAAAAATCTTTCTTAAAAAGTAGAACTACATTTATTAATCGAGACTTTACGAAGAAAGCCACACAGGCCTGTATATATTTTTGTCATCCAAAACCCTTTTAGTTCATGTTCGGGGGGACGTATTACGACTTAAAACAACCACCTGGGAAACTTGCCTTGGGATAGGATATGAAAGCAGTAGAGACATAGTGGTATAGGTGGCGCATTCTACTGTGTGGGAAGGTATTGAACACAATGGGTTCAAAATGGTTCAAATGGCTCTGAGCACTATGGGATTTAACATCTGAGGTCATCAGTCCCCTAGAACTTAGAACTACTTAAACCTAATTAACCTTGAAGACATCATACACATCCATGCCCGAGGCAGGATTCGAACCTGCGACCTTAGCGGCCGCGCGGCACCCGACTGAAGCTCCTAGAACAGCTCGGCCACTCCGGCCGGCGAACACAATGGGGATGTAGTCTTAAAACTTATGAGTGATATGAAATTTATAGGGTAAGATGATACAATTTCGATATAGGTAAAATTCCGATCAGTATAAGATTTCTCGCCATTTTTCAGTTTCGTAGTGTTGGTAAGACCTGCCATTGTGTGGCGTTACAGTACGGAAGGTTTCTGCAGCTCTACCTGTCTTTTCCCTGAATGTACCAGATTCTGCTAGAGAGACAAAAAGTTTTTCTTGTTGAGAGGAAAGTGAAGTTACTTACTTTTATGCGCTCTTATAAATTGACTATTTTCCATGTGCTTGTAAATTCTGTATTAGTCAAGTTACGGGCTTGTTTTCCATTGTCGCGTGTTCTGAGGTATCTATAGAGAAACACTGTGTGACATGTACTGCCATTTCTTGGCACAGTTCAGTACCATTGACTCATGATCTCATTCTCGCCAATAGCACATTTTGGACCAATTTAGATCAGAAAAAGGTACAATTTCGATAACCTTGTACAATTTCTATCAATTTAGTCCTTTATTTTAGTCCGTCAAGACCGGTTACTGTAGACGTATTATACACAAGTATTGAAGATAAGTTCTGTGTATTTAAAAACATTTTCTCTCGCGAGTTTTTAAAGAAAACACCTATTTCTTTCTCCTAGATGCCCCGAAAATCACCATAAAAGAACATCTACAATAATTGGAGTCTAACAGCGTTACATGAGGCAATAAAGAGAGTAATGGATGGAGATCTGAATCTTCGAGCTTCATCAGAATTATACGGCATTCCCTTCAGCACTCTGTATGGTAAAGTACAAATTAAAAAAGAAAATGCAAGCTGGATTACCTCCAACTATAGAAAACAGAATTGATTTTACAACAGTACTCAATTCTGAAATGGAAGATGGTCAGGTCCAGAGAGCTTTATTTCTAGAAGAGTGAGGTTTGGATTTGTCACCACTCCAGTTAAGAAGAGATGCATTGCGATTGCCTGAGAAAAATAGTTTGAAACATCTGTGGGACTTAGAAACCAACGTTGCTGGAATCGATTGGTTTACAGTATTTATTAAGAGATACGATATCCATAGTCTGCTGAAACTGAGCGTTTTTCACTAGCCAAAGCTGAAGGCTTAAAAAAAAGCGAAAATAAGTAAATATTTCCAGAATTTGGAAGAAATGTTAAAGGAATATGATTTGATTGCTAGACTAGAGCGTATTTATAATATAGACGAGTCCGGTTTTCCTCCTAACAACAGACCTCCAAAAACAGTTAGTACTGAAGATAAGCAAGAAGATGCACCTTCAGCGTTATTCCTGTTCCTTCAGCCCCACCAATGGAGCTACTACCAGCATTCCGGGCGAAGAACGCGTATCTTTAAAAGATGTGATTGAAGAGCACGGCAAATCCATAACACTAGCATCCAGTACCATTTCTTAGCACGATGCTCTCAAGCATATTTTGCCAACTCCTGATATAGAGGTATCCCGCCGGAAAAGGAAAACACAGACATCAGTTCGACTCGCTCAGGTGACAACCTGGAAAGTCTCCGCAGCAAGAGAAATCTTGTAATATGCAACGAAGAAAGAAATAAACAAATGCAACAAGTACAATAAACAGAAATGTAGGTCTATGTGTAACGATGAAATAAGTATTAAAAGCTTCAAATCACCAGCAAAAATGAGAATGGTTCAAATGGCTCTGAGCACTATGGGACTCAACATCTTAGGTCATTAGTCCCCTAGAACTTAGAACTACTTAAACCTAACTAACCTAAGGACGTCACATACACCCATGCCCGAGGCAGGATTCGAACCTGCGACCGTAGCAGTCCCGCGGTTCCGGACTGCAGCGCCAGAACCGCTAGACCACCGCGGCCGGCAAAATGAGAATGATTGCGGATTTTGTGTCTTGAATCACAACAGTGCGGAATCATTGGCAAAGTGTGACGGACTTTTCTGACAAAAATGTAATGTTTGGCCATGAAGTTGGCGTCGTTGCCGGAGAGAGAAAGTGCTTTTTATGTGGAAGATGTCGATGATCAGAACTGTACCAAGGATTGATCACAGTTGTACTTAGTGTGGTACATTTTCGAACAATTTTACTCAAATCTGTAACCTTTCCTGGTGTTTAAACCAACACCTGCATTGGCCGAGCGGTTCTAGGCGCTTCAGTCCGGAACCGCGCGGCTGCTACGGCCGCAGGTTCGAATCCTGCCTCGGGCATGGGTGTGTGTGATGTTCTTAGGTTAGTTAGGCTTAAGTAGTTCTAAGTTCTAGGGGACTGATGACCTCAGACGTTAAGCCCCATAGTGCTCAGAACCATTTAAACCATTTGAACCACAACTCCAGGTGTAAATGCAGTGTGTCTGGCACGCAGACAGGTTGGTTGCAGGCCCTCAACTGACCTGCTCCTAAGCAACACACGGCCATCGCTGGCACCGAGGCGGAACCAGCTTTCATCAGAAAACACAACAGACCCTCACTCTGTCCTCCAATGTGCTCTAGCTTGACACAACACAAGTGTCACATGGCTGTGGTTTTTGACCGATGGAATGCACGCTACACGGCATCTAGCTCGGAGTTGTCCTTGAAATACCCGAATGTAATGCTTAGTTGTGCCCTTTGGTGCCAGCTGTTGATCGTATCGCTGCTGGAGGTGCAGTACGGTGCGTCAGAGCCGTGCGCCGAACACGATGGTTTTCCCTTTCGGGTAGCGGCACTTGGTCGTCCGGAGCACGGTCTTTTGGCGATTGTGCTTTCTCATGACCACCACTGCCAGCAATCACGTTCAGTGGCTACATTCCTGCCAAGTCTTTCTGCAATAACGCAGAAGGGACATACGGACTCTAATAGCCCTATTACACGACCTCGTTCAAAGTGAGGTGTTGATAGCGGCTTTAATGCCTTAAAGGCAACGTCAAATCACCATGTCCAGTCTCGAAGATAACTAACGCTGAAGATCGTTACAGCGCGTATTTAAAGTAAACCTGATTTGTATTGTCATAGTGGCGCTACTGGCTCACAAGGGAACCTCCCCATCGCACCCCCCTCAGATTTAGTTATAATTTGGCACAGTGGATAGGCCTTTAAAAACTGAACACAGATCAATCGAGAAAACAGGAAGAAGTTGTGTGGAACTATGAAAAAAATAAGCAAAATATACAAACTGAGTAGTCCGTGCGCAACATAGGCAACATCAAGGAGAGTGCAAGAATAAGAGCGCCGTGGTTAGCGTGAGGAGCTGCGGAACGAGGGGTCCTTGGTTCAAATCTTCCGGCGAGCTATAAATTTATTGTCTTTATTTTCGCAAAGTTATGATCTGTCCGTTCTTCATTGACATCTCTGTTCACTGTATTAAGTTTAGTGTCTGTGTTTTGCAACCGCACCACAAAACCGTGCGATTAGTGGACGAAAGGACGTGCCTCTCCAATGGGAACCGAAAACATTTGGTCGCATGGTCGTAGGTCAACCGATTAGTCCACAGAAAAACACGTCTGACTTATTCTATACGACACTGGTGACGGCATGTGCGTCACATGAAAGGAATATGTTATCGACCCACCTATCTTGTACACTTGGCGAATGGGTAAAAAGATTCTTCTACCTTGCCCGATTTAGGTTTTCTTGTGGATGTGATAATCACTCCCAAAAAAGTGATGAAAACCTAAGAGTTTATCACATAAACTGCAACAAATGAATGCAATGGTTTCACAGTCGCACAGTTTTCACTGTGCTCTGTCAAAACATATGTTTTTAACGTTTTCAAATTTTTCCGTGTGTAGACCGTCAAATCCTGCATATGTCCAAGCAAATCTGAACATGTCCCGGAATTTTGGAGAGCGAAGTTGATTATGTGAGTGCCTGAACTTTGATAATTGTCTGAAAATAAAAAATTAAACTATTCGTTTGAAGAAAGGCTTGAACCAAGGACCTCTCATTCGCAGCTGCTCACGCTAACTACGAGACCACGGCACTGCTGTGCTCAAGCAGTTCTTGATGTTGCATATCTTGCACATGGACTACTCAGTTTGTATATTTTGCTTTTTTTTCATAGTTCCACACAACTTCTTCCTGTTTTCTCGATTGATCTGTGTTCAGTTTTTCAAGGCGTATGCACTGTGCCAACTTATAACTAAATCTGAGGGGGGTGCGATGGGGAGGTTCCCTTGTCAGAATCTAAGAAGACATCATCTTTCAGATGTAGAGACACGCGGACCAACTGTCGTTTATGTCGCTCAACTCCTTCTTGGTGGTGGAACGTTTTTCTGTCAGTCTACAGGTATTACCAGTTCCGGTAGAAAAGTTCAGGTAACACCAGAGAAGACCTGGCGCGCGACCGCAAATTTAATTTAACATGTTTCTGGGAAAGTAATTAAATACAAGTTGGCCTCACCAATGAAAAACCCTTATAAAACACGTTGGTAGCCTCTGACACTGTTACTCTTAATGTATTTCGTCAAACTGCGACCGGGGACTATACAGCAGAATTTCTCTGCAATAACAAAGCAACCGGTACGGGCTTAATAATTGAAGCTTCACCAAATTCAACGTAGGAGAGTTGTTTAGATGGAATTCCAGTACATATCCAGCGAAATTTGACTCTGTAACCCGCATCCAAGTTTTAACGGCCATCCAGTGGTTATCTGCCTTTCATTGTGACCTACCACACACAGAGGCGGTTACTCCTCACGGCACGCCACACCCCACCACACACGGGTGTTTAAACACTGGGTGCTATCCGTTGGCTGCGTCGCACACCTCTTCAGCTCACAGGCGCCATCAACATAGGCCGCGTACTGAGCGAAACGACACTCCTGCACGAGCGTCAGGGGCTAAATTTCCCTAAGCTGCCCCTATCGGGACACGCGAAACCTATCACCCAACAAGTGACAAGGTCTCTGGCTGCATTTGAAACTTAGAGATATGGGCCGATGCGCGGCTCGAAGGGAATGTGTAGAAATGTTGTGGTATATGTATGGGAGACGGGTAGAGCGATACGTAAAGTGAGATAAGGTGCATGGAGTTCAAGGACCTATAACCTGCAATGAGAGGTAAAATACAGGAAATATAAGGGTGAGAAAAAATGTTCAAATGTTTGTGAAATCTTATGGGACTTAACTGTTAAGGTCATCAGTGCCTAAGCTTACACACTACTTTACCTAAATTATCCTAAGGACAAACACACACATCCATGCCCGAGGGAGGACTCGAACCTCCGCCGGGACCAGCCGCACAGTCCATGACTGCATATAAAGGTGAAAGAAAGGAATACTTTTCCCTGAATTTTTATATCGCCTCAAACCTTCTTTATTTCCATCAATACCACTTTCACACATAGATTGAACAGTAGTCGAACGACTATATCCTTGCCTTACAGACTTCCCAATCTGAGCACATGTTTCTTGGTCTTTCATTATTTTTTCGTTTAGGTTCTCGTACGTTGTCTGTAGTAGCCATCTTTCTTTTTCATTAATTTTTCTGAGAATTTTGCAAGATATTACATAGGCGAATGATTTTCTAATAAGGAGAAGTCACGATCTTCGGATCACAGTCTACTTTAAACTTTGTATACCATTAGGCTATTAGGACAACATAATGTCCAAGTAATAAGGCGTACTACATAATCAGTTTCTAGAAAATTATAAGGAAAGTTTTCCATATCGAACATGTAAAGGTGCGTTGCCGCTGTCGACTCGAAGTAGTGTCGGTCAAGTGGTTAGCGTTCAAGCTCCACAACTGCTAGGCCGAGTCCCGTTCAAAGCTTTTTATGCATATATTTTTCCAACACTGATCGTATTATTTCCTATATACGATATTTGAAAGATAATATGATGAAAACACATTTATATGCACAAACATTTATTGAGTTTGCAATGTTATTCGGCTGTTTATTAATTGTATTATTACAGTTATTGTTGCATTTATAAATATTGACAAGTAAACCACGAAACGTATAAACCTTTCCTGAAAATGTATGCCTGTTGTGATTTTCGATTAAGGTCTTCTTATTGAAGAAAAATTTCGCTGTGCACGAACGCATCAATTAACTAACGATGACATTCATGGTCTGCAGCAATCGAAGAGTCGACGGTCACATCCATTTCTGCAATAAAGATGTACATTTTGTGATTTTCAAACAATTGGCACGTATGCTACGTAGTCTCGAAAGCCCATCCTAGGTTCATTTATTTGTACATTGCTTTTATATTCGGGCACATTGTAATTTATAGTGTTATTCAAAAACTTCTTTAAGCCATTATCGATGTTTGATTTTGGGTTTCGAAGTCTGCCACTCTTCATTGAAACCTGTACCCGCAAGTAAAAGCACCCAAGTGGAAAGCACTTGCAGGTACGTAACCGACGCAGGTATTACGGATTTCTCTGATCAAGACATGCATATATTTTCTGGTAAACTTTGTTTGTTTGGTCGTTTACTTGTAGATAGTTACAAATATAAAGTTTGTTGTGATAATAAAAATCAGCAAACAGCGAAGTACCATGCGAATTCAATATACGTTCATGCAGATGCAAGTGTATTTTTTCATTATATTACTTATCAGATGTCATTTACTCGAAATCTGGCCAGTGTTGCAAAAATATGCATTAAAAAAAAATAAAAATAAAACGAGCAGGACCCGATCCAGCGACTTAGCGATTACGAAGCTTGAACTCTAAACACTTTTTTTTCATCCTTGTGCAGTAGCCATGCTGTTCTTCCCTATATCGTTTCAGTTTGAGTATACGTACCATCAAAGCGATTACTAACCACCTGACCACAGCCATCTCGTGCTTAGTGTTGCAACGCCCAGTTACATATTCGACATGTAAAACTTCTCGATTTTCTCGAAACTGACAAAATAGTACGCCTTACTACTTGCACATTAAGTTTTCCTAATGGACTACTGAAAGTTTACATTCTTTGAAGAACATCCGTGATCCAAATGTCGTTGCCTCCCCTTGTAAGTTAACAAATTCTATGAAGGTGAGTTGTCATTTATGTCTTTCTTCCCTTGTCAAGTGCAACGTCAGTATTGTCGCCCTGGTGCGTTTACCTTTCCTAAAGCCGAACTGTACACTGCACACTTTAACAGTATATTGTAAATGAGCATTTTGTGGGGGTGTCATTCGTCTTACAAGCGAATTTAATTTGTTTGCCACCTAGGGTTTTTATGATTTTTCCTACTTTGTTAACGTGTTACTAACTCAGTGGCTTTACCATACCCATTAATATCACCATGGTGAGACTGTTTTCCAGTAGTAGACATCTGGAACACAATACTGCCGCAGATCGCGACTCTGATATGGGCGGTCACACCACCTGCCGTTGTTACTACGTGAACTAAGTGTGTTATCCACAATCACTGTAATCATTTTATTATTTGCATACATGGTAATAGCTTAGGATGTCATCAGCAGCGTAGGTTGTATCGCGTAACATACTTTTTTTGAAAAGAGAGAAAAAATTTGCCGTTAGTTTGGAATGAAAATGTTTGACTGAAGAAAATCTCTTTTACGTTCATTAAAACCCACGACTAAATTTTCTCAGGGTGCTATGGCCAGAAATATCATGCGTATTTCAACGTGAAGACATCCGTCTTACTCATATGGATAAAAAAATTATCTTTCTTAAACGTTACGCGATAAGCAAATTTAATATAATGTTCAAACAATTACTGTTTTCTGTGAGGCTTGGCGCTCCAGTATAGTCTATGTGCAATGGCAGCGTACACAGTTAAAATAATTCAATAAAACTGTACCTCTGGCCTAAAATGAAATGGAAATTATGAGACGCCATTTTACATTTACTGAGATTAAATCCTTTCAATATTTTCAGAATTAAATAGCTATGAAGAAATTTTTAGCAATTTTAACAGTAATGGCGTAGCTTCAACAATGCAATTACAAATGCCAAGGGCAACATTTAATTGTTACGAATTAATTACATAAAGGGGATAGGGAAGGTACTTTCTGGCTACTAACAAAAACACATACTGCATTAAATACTGACATATATATTTAGCATCAATTCTAATTACACTACACATAGTAAAAATAATTCTTTACAGACCGTAATCTAAATGCGACATCAGAACGAACCAGGCACGGAAGACAAAGAAGAAGAAGGCAGAGAAGACAATGAAATATTTTCTTATATACTACTATACAGATATAATAGTAATTACAATTCTCTGAACACGAATAACTTCTCCATAGTAGTCACCTATCGATAATGTAATTTACATTACTTTTATCAAGAAGCGATGCTATAGTTGCTATCCAAATGAAACAAAGCCCATCTCGTAACTTTACTTCTGCATATTTCTATAGTTCTTACAATTTTAATAATTCTACGATTATGTCTCCAGACTTTTATAAATTAAAAAATAGTGTCATACAGTAGTTTACAGTGAATCAGTTTTGGAAATAGCACGAAGTGGTAAATCAGCTTCTACAAAGCCGCACTTGTGCAAGTAAACGTAATAAGCGTAATTTTAGCTTCTGTTATAATAATTATTTTACAATAATTTTAGAAATGGTGTGTAGGAATCTTTTATTTACACGTAACAGGAATCGTGCTGCAATTGAAACACATGAATAATTTTAAGTACGAAGTACGTGAATACACTAGCGACACGTGTCGGTCCAAATTGTCAGTTTTCCGTCCAGTAATCCCCCCTCCCCCCATGAACCATGGACCTTGCCGTTGGTGGGGAGGCTTCCGTGCCTCAGCTGTACAGATAGCCGTACCGTAGGTACAACCACAACGGAGGAGTATCTGTTGAGAGGCCAGACAAACGTGTGGTTCCTGAAGAGGGGCAGCTGCCTTTTCAGTAGTTGCAAGGGCAACAGTCTGGATGATCGACTGATCTGGCCTTGTAACAATAACCAAAACGGCCTTGCTGTGCTGGTACTGCGACCGGCTGAAAGCAAGGGGAAACTACGGCCGTAATTTTCCCCGTGGGCATGCAGCTTTACTGTATGATTAAATGATGATGGCATCCTCTTGGGTAAAATATTCCGGAGGTAAAATAGTCCCCCATTCGGACCTCCGGGCGGGGACTACTCAAGAGGATGTCGTTATCAGGAGAAAGAAAACTGGCGTTCTACGGATCGGAGCGTGGAATGTCAGATCCCTTAATCGGGCAGGTAGGTTAGAAATTAGAAAATTTAAAAAGGGAAATGGATAGGTTAAAGTTAGGTATAGTGGGAATTAGTGAAGTTCGGTGGCAGGAGGAACAAGGCTTCTGGTCAGGTGACTACAGGGTTATAAACACAAAATCAAATAGGGGTAATGCAGGAGTAGTTTTAATACTGAATAGGAAAATAGGAATGCGGGTAAGTTACTACAAACAGCATAGTGAACGCATTATTGTGGCCAAGATAAATACGAAGCCCACACCTACTACAGTAGTACAAGTTTATATGCTAACTAGGTCTGCAGATGACGAAGAAATTGAAGAAATGTATGATGACATAAAATAAATTATTCAGATAGTGAAGGGAGACGAAAATTTAATAGTCATGGGTGACTGGAATTCGAGTGTAGGAAAAGGGAGAGAAGGAAACGTAGTAGGTGAATATGGATTGGAGCTAAGAAATGAAAGAGGGAGCCACCTCGTAGAATTTTGCACAGAGCACAACTTAATCCTAGCTAACAATTGGATTAAGATTCATGAAAGACGGTTGTATACATGGAAGAACCCTGGAGATACTAAAAGGTATCAGATAGATTATATAATGGTAAGATAGAGATTTAGGAACCAGGTTTTAAATTGTAAGACATTTCCAGGGGCAGATGTAGACTCTGACCACAATCCATTGGTTATGACCTGTAGATTAAAACTGAAGAAACTGCAAAAAGATGGGAATTTAAGGAGATGGGACCTGGATAAACTGAAAGAACCAGAGATTGTACAGGGTTTCAGGGAGAGCATAAGGGAACAATTGATAGGAATGGGGGAAAGAAATACAGTAGAAGAAGAATGGGTAGCTTTGAGGGATGAAGTAGTGAAGACAGCAGAGGATCAAGTAGGTAAAAAGACGAGGGCTAGAAGAAATCGTTGGGTAACAGAAGAGATATTGAATTTAATTGATGAAAGGAGAAAATATAAAAATGCAGTAAATGAAGCAGGCAAAAAGGAATACAAACGTCTCAAAAATGAGATCGACAGGAAGTGCAAAATGGCTAAGCAGGGATGGCTAGAACACAAATGTAAGGATGTAGAGGCTTATCTCACTAGGGGTAAGATGGATACTGCCTACAGGAAAATTAAAGAGGCCTTTGGAGATAAGAGAACCACTTGTATGAACATCAAGAGCTCAGATGGAAACCCACTTCTAAGCAAAGAAGGGAAAGCAGAAAGGTGGAAGGAGTATATAGAGGGTCTATACAAGGGCTATGTACTTGAGGACAATATTATGGAAATGGAAGAGGATGTAGACGAAGATGAAATGGGAGATACGATACTGCGTGAAGAGTTTGACAGAGCACTGAAAGACCTGAGTCGAAACAAGGCCCCCGGAATAGACAACATTCCATTGGAACTCTGACGGCCTTGGGAGAGCGAGTCCTAACAAAACTCTACCATCTGGTGAGCAAGATGTATGAAACAGGCGAAATACCCTCAGACTTCAAGAAGAATATAATAATTCCAATCCCAGAGAAAGCAGGTGTTGACAGATGTGAAAATTACCGAACAATCAGTTTAATAAGCCACAGCTGCAAAATACTAACACGAATTCTTTACAGACGAATGGAAAAACTAGTAGAAGCCGACCTCGGGGAAGATCAGTTTGGATTCCGTAGAAATACTGGAACACGTGAGGCAATACCGACCTTACGACTTACCTTTGAAGAAAGATTAAGGAAAGGCAAATGTACGTTTCTAGCATTTGTAGACTTAGAGAAAGCTTTTGACAATGTTGACTGGAATACTCTTTTTCAAATTCTAAAGGTGGCAGGGGTAAAATACAGGGAGCGAAAGGCTATTTACAATTTGTACAGAAACCAAATGGCAGTTATAAGAGTCGAGGGACATGAAAGGGAAGCAGCAGTTGGGAAGGGAGTACGACAGGGTTGTAGCCTTTCCCCGATGTTATTCAATCTGTATATTGAGCAAGCTGTAAAGCAACCAAAAGAAAAATTCGGAGTAGGTATTAAAATCCATGGAGATGAAATAAAAACTTTGAGGTTCGCCGATGACATTGTAATTCTGTCAGAGACAGCAAAGGACTTGGAAGAGCAGTTGAATGGAATGGACAGTGTCTTGAAAGGAGGATATAAGATGAACATCAACAAAAGCAAAACGAGGATAATGGAATGTAGGCGAATTAAGTCGGGTGATGCTGAGGGAATTAGATTAGGAAATGAGACACTTAAAGTAGTAAAGGAGTTTTGCTATTTGGGGAGTAAAATAACTGATGATGGTCGAAGTAGAGAGGATATAAAATGTAGACTGGCAATGGCAAGGAAAGCGTTTCTGAAGAAGAGTAATTTGTTAACA
Organism: Schistocerca cancellata; assembly: GCF_023864275.1. NCBI lineage: Eukaryota > Metazoa > Arthropoda > Insecta > Orthoptera > Acrididae > Schistocerca > Schistocerca cancellata. The sequence goes on along the minus strand of NC_064632.1, from coordinate 461,828,998 downwards.
TCGAGTATAGATTTAAGTGTCAGGAAGTTGTTTCTGAAAGTATTTGTATGGAGTGTAGCCATGTATGGAAGTGAAACATGGACGATAAATAGTTTGGACAAGAAGAGAACTGAAGCTTTCGAAATGTGGTGCTACAGAAGAAAGCTGAAGATTAGATGGGTAGATCATATAACTAACGAGGAAGTATTGAATAGGATTGGAGAGAAGAGACGTTTGTAGCACAACTTGACCAGAAGAAGGGATCGGTTGGTAGGACATGTTCTGAGGCATCAAGGGGTCACCAATTTAGTATTGGAGGGCAGCGTGGAGGGTAAAAATCGTAGAGGGAGACCAAGAGATGAATACACTAAGCAGATTCAGAAGGATGTAGTTTGCAGTAGGTACTGTGAGATGAAGAAGCTTGCACAGGATAGAGTAGCATGGAGAGCTACATCAAACCAGTCTCAGGACTGAAGACCACAACAACAACAACAACGGTCGCCAACTGCAAGTCTACCGGTGCCTTGGCTGCAGTGGAGTACACACTAATGTGTGGTACGGAACACAAGCATCTTGCGAATTACGCTGTATATTGTGATTTTAACACTGACTTGCCGATGCTTCCGTCTTCTCGTCCCTCATACGCGTAGCAACGTTTTAGAAAGAGTACTTGTACAACTGGTATAGGACACAAGTAAGACCTTTTATCGAGGTATGTTGTAACATGTTTTTGCTGTTATAATACACCTGCTAATATACTTAATATTATCTTCTTATAATTTCACATTTTATGAATGCATTCACAGGCGTAAAGATGATAGCCTTGCTTACCGCAATCGGTAGTCGACAACAAAGATTGTTTACAAGCGATATCGACTAAGAAGTTCACCTTCTCTCAAGCATTTAGCCCTAGTGGTGTACACCTTTGAAACTATTACTCGAATTGTACACGAAGGTCACATCGACCCATAAGTATTTGTGGGAAAATATGTCAGAACATAGAATATTTTATAATGAAAGTGGACTATCACGTTCTAAAGCCATTTTATTTCACCTCTCTCATGTACTTTTTCACTCAATATTCGTATTAATGCTTCCAACATTCGAGAAAAGTAAAAACCGTCATTGACATTCTTCAGTGAAGAAATTTGAAAAGGGTCCAGATCTGAAGACTTAATTTGCAGTTTAATTACATGAACATTCTTGTCACTTAATGAAATGCACGCATTACACGAATATTTTGAGTTGTTCTCAATTATTCGTAAATCCTTTGTTTATTACTTCCTCATTCTTGGAATATGGACTACAATGTCATCGATACCCGGCAGGCATGTTTTATTAGGGACAGCTATGTTCCAACAATGTCCATTCTTACCGTGCACGACTGTATTTTTGCCATCGCTCTCTGTAGATTCAGCAGACTGATCAGTTTCGCCATTGTCCATAACTGTTGCAGGAACATCAGCTTCAGAATCCTATTACGAAAGTCGTTACGTCACTTTCACGACTAAGTAATTCTTAAAAAAGTAGGGGTAATCCACTAAATTAGAGGCCCATATCGTTAACGATGATATGCAGCAGGATTTTAGAACATATATTGTGTTCGAACATTATGAATTACCTCGAAGGAAACGGTCTATTGACACACAGTCAACATGGGTTTAGAAAACATCGTTCCTGTGAAACACAACTAGCTCTTTATCCACATGAAGTGCTGAGTGCTACTGGCAAGGGATTTCAGATCGATTCCGTATTCCTGGATTTCCGGAAGGCTTTTGACACAGTACCACACAAGCGGCTCGTAGTAAAATTGCGTGCTTATGGAATATCGTCTCAGTGATGTGACTGGATTTGCGATTTCCTATCAGAGAGGTCGCAGTTCGTAGTAACTGACGGAAAGTCATCGAGTAAAACAGAAGCGATTTCAGGCACTCCCCAAGGTAGTGTTACAGGCCCTTTGTTGTTCCTTACCTATATAAACGATTTGGGAGACATTCTGAGCTGCCGTCTTCGGTTGTTTGCAGATGACGCTGTCGTTTATCGACTAATAAAGTCATCAGAAGATCAAAACAAACTGAAAAACGATTTAGAAAAAGTATCTGAATGCTGCGAATAGTGGCAGTTGACGCTAAATAACGATAAGTGTGAGGTTATGCACATGAGTGCTAAAAGGATCTCGTTAAACTTCGGTTACACGATAAATCAGTCTAATCTAAAAGCCGTAAATTCAACTAAATACCTAGGTATTACAGTTACGAACAACTTAAATTGGAAAGAACACATAGAAAATGTTGTGGGGAAGGCTAACCAAAGACTGCGTTTTATTGGCGGAACACTCAGAAAATGTAACAAATCTACTAAGGACACCGCCTACACTACGCTTGTCCATCTCTTTTAGAATACTGCTGCGCGGTGTGGGATCCTTACCAGGTAGGACTGAAGGAGTACATCGAAAAAGTTCAAAGAAAGGCAGCACGTTTTGTATTTTCGCGAAATATGGGAGAGTGTGTCATAGAAATGATACAGGATTTGGGCTGGAAATCATTGAAAGAAAGGCGTTTCTCGTTGCGACTGATCTTCTCACGGAATTCCAATCACCAACTTTCACCTCCGAATGCGAAAATATTTTGTTGACACCGGCCTACATAGGGCGGAACGATCACCTCGATAAAATAAGGGAAATCAGAGCTCGTACGGAAAGATATAGGTGTTCATTATTTCCACGCGCTATACGAGATTGAAATAATAGAGAATTGTGAAGGTGGTTCGATGAACCCTCTACCAGGCACTTAAATGTGATTTGAAGAGTATCCATGCAGATGTAGATGTAAAACGTCTTCTCGTATATAATCTGCCGTTACTAAAATGTCATTCCTACGTCCCATTTGTACATAAATGAACGTCACACACGGCGTCACAACTGTTACACAAATGTACGCAAGGCTCACAGTGACCCTTCAAAATATATTTCTGTCAAACTAATTTTAAACAATAGTGTCTCCAAATTTGAAAGCCTGTCCTACACTAGGTCTCACTCAGTGCTAAATTTACGTAGGTGGCAGCGGGATGTGTGTGTGCAGTGGAACATGCACAATAACAAACAAAAAAATTCAGGATCAGAGTGACGCTGGTGTACACTTCAAGGTTAATACTGATCACCACTTACCACTCAAGATGAGTGACCCAACTTCTCAGCAAGCCAGTAGCACAAATGATAGGTATGAAGCGAACTGAACACGGTTCAACGCGTTCAATGAATGACATCTCATCCCATGAGTGAATCCCGTGGCTTCCATGTGTTGTCCATCTCTAACAATTTCGTCGTCAGTGGTACGTTGAACCCAAATATTACCTCACCTCCTTTCTTCTGCTGCTATGAACCAGCCTCGAGGCGTAGTGAGACACCGTGGGCAGTAAGGTTGAGTTCAGCAACGCTCGGCTACCTGTGGCAACCTACCACGTCATGAAGCAGGTGCGCGTCATGCTCGCGGCAGATGTCCTTCCTCCATAGAGCCTCTGTGATGCGGTCAGCGCACGCGGTCGGCCGTACCCTTCCGATAACTCACGCCGCCATTATTATAATGAGCGGACTCCGCCCGATGCCCTAATGGCGGACACGGGGTGCTCACCGCAACGCGATACGCCTGCATCTAATCCGAGGCCACCGTATTTCACGCTAATATCTGCCGTAATTTCTTATTCATATAAGCCACGAATTAGTTTTGATGTATTCACAGCGCAATTAAGCAATAAATAACTCCAGGTGCATGCGTCGTAAACAAGAATTTACTGGGCGTTCCTCGGGCAGGCCGAGAGCACCAGATGGATCCGTCAACTGCGCGAGTCCTGGGTTCGCTTGCCACCTCCGCCCAACGCCCACGCACTTGCACGCTTGCCACCCCATAATATGAGGCTGATCGATGAGGATGGAACTCGGCGCGCACCTGGGTGTACCTCAAGATACACCTGCGCCTACCTGTCCTGCCGCATAGGATTAAAAAGTGGCTTCTTTACGAATTGAGACACGTTTTCTTGACGCAAAACACCTGCGGTAATTTTGCACCATTACTCACAATTAATACTTGCAAGTACATTTTTCTGTACAACGTATGAATTTCCTGTAGATAAGTCGGAGCTAATTTAGTGCTTGTGCACTTTTTAATAAATGATGATAAATCTGATGAGTTGGACTCTCTGACCTCTCAGTAGCAGCAGACGCGGCTCAAGTGAATCATTCTTCTTTTAAAAAAATTTAAGATCCGCATAATTCGTCTTGTTTCTTACCTATTTTCTCCATTCAGGCAACTATACTCTCAGAGCGTTGTTGCTGTTCCTCAGTGGAATGGTTATGGGTTCGAGGCTGCTGACTCACAACTAGGGTTGGGATAACTTTAAGGAAAATACATGAAAGGTAGTCCCACATATTTCGTCGTTTGTTGTTTCAATGAATACAATATATTGCGTAATAATAACATTATAATTACAATTAAAAAAACTCTTTTTACAAGACTCCCAACGTTCACAATCTTTAAATAACTTCAACAGACTCAAATTTTAACAGTTTACACCATTAAGAGCAGGGCTTGAAACAGGAAGTACACAATTCCCAAACCAAAGAAAGAAGTCACACCAAGTAGAAGTGGCCAAGCAGGTTTTCCAATCTTGGGTAACACGTTACACAAGTACATAACGCCCATCCAAAATACAGAAAGGAAAGCGTTAACAATGAATAAGCCTTAATAGAAACCCCCTCAGCAATAAAATACACAATCCCCCAAAATACAGGCAAAGCTGGAAAGGCATACAATTTAAATGTGACACCCAACTGGTACATATCAACAGAAACATTGAAAATTACCCTTAAATAAATGTACAATTGTCCAAAATACAAGCTAAGCTGGGAGGAGATGCAATGTAAATGTAACTCCCAACTGGTATACATCAGCAGACATGTTGACAATGACCCTCAATTACAATTACTCAAAACACAAGATAAGTTGGGAGGACATGTTTTTTAAATGTGACTCCAACTGGTACACACCAGCTGAAACGTTGACAATAACCGTTAATAAAAACAGCTGCCCAAAAATACAAGGTAAGCTAAGAACTACAGCAGACGGCTATCACAGTCAACAAGGAATAAGCAGACAAGTTCCATAATGAGTGAAGTTAGCTAATGACTGTGGACCGAAGAAAAGGTTCAACAGTTTATGTTGATAAGTAAAAGGCCTTAAAATTTATCATTTTCAGAAGTAGCAATAAGGATGCAAGGTTTAAATGAACAGTTAAAGAGCAGGTATAGCGAGAAGAAACTTTGGGCTAGCAGAACACGCTTCAAACCCCATTAGATTTCTGAATTTACCAAATGGGGCAGACTACTAGTCCCCGATCAATCGGCAACGCTCTGCGGTGGCACGCCACAAACGATCGACTTAACTGGAGTGACCACGACACAGCTAGTAGAAGCACCAAACTGCCGGCCAACCGAGAGCAAACGCGTCTCTGATTCGAGCCCAGGGAAAAGGAACGCATCGTCCGCTGCCAAAACTACCCTTCCAACACACATCAGAGGGTAACAGTAATCTGCGTAAATAAGGCTGCAGACGAGAATACTTAAGATGTGGAAAATCTTGAATTATCGCGTAAGCGATTACACATACAGACTACAAGCTTACAAATCCTTGAAGTTGAAACTTCCTGGCAGATTAAAACTGTGTGCCCGACCGAGACTCAAACTCGGGACCTTTGCCTTTCGCGGGCAAGTGCTCTACCATCTGAGCTACCGAAGCACGACTCACGCCCGGTACTCACAGCTTTACTTCTGCCTACCTTCCAAACTTTACAGAAGCTCTCCTGCGAACCTCTGCAAGATGTGAGTACCGGGCGTGAGTCGTGCTTCGGTAGCTCAGATGGTAGAGCACTTGCCCGCGAAAGGCAAAGGTCCCGTGTTCGAGTCTCGGTCGGGCACACAGTTTTAATCTGCCAGGAAGTTTCATATCAGCGCACACTCCGCCGCAGAGTGAAAATCTCATTCTGCAATCCTTAAAGTTAATTGAAATTTAGAAGCCGAAATATCAGCGAGTGCTGATGCAATAATTAAGGGATACTCATCTACAAAGGGTGCTTTGCTTCCGGCACAGATTATGTTGCCGATTTAATTTCGTCGATTCAGTTTATAACAGAGAATACTTGCATGGAATATGGCCTGGAACACAATTTTGCGATCAGCTGCACTGACCGATGATCATACAGACAGTCACTCGTAGGCGAGTTAATATAACAGGTTCAATTCCCCATTAACACAGACGTGGCCTTGCAATGTCAGGTACCCAAAATATTAGAAAGCGTATTTAACTCCACTGAGGTGTGAAGTAGCCGTGGCTTGCAGGATTCCAGCCAGTGGTGTTATTGCCTTCAACCCGTACTGGCGGTCTTTGAGGTGCTGTAAAATACAATTTCTAAAATCATTGGGGGGAGTGACAACAAAACGACTATTCACGTTGGTGTGTAGTATATGAGTCTGGCGATATACCATCTGACTTTCGGAAAAGCATCATCCACACAATTCCGAAGACGGCAAGCGCTGACAAGTGCGAGAATTATCGCACAATCAGCTTAACAGCTCATGCATAGAAGCTGCTTACAAGAATAATTTACAGAAGAATGGAAAAGAAAATTGAGAATGCGCTAGGTGACGATCAGTTTGGCTTTAGGAAAAGTAAAGGGACGAGAGAGGCAATTCTGACGTTACGGCTAATAATGGAAGCAAGGATAAAGAAAAATCAAGACACTTTCATAGGATTTGTCGACCTGGAAAAAGCTTTCGACTGTATAAAATGGTGCAAGCTGTTCGAGATTCTGAAAAAAGTAGGGGTAAGCTATAGGGAGAGACGAATCATATACAATATGTACAACAACCAAGAGGGAATAATAAGAGTGGACAATCAAGAACGAAGTGCTCGTATTAAGAAGGTTGTAAGACAAGGCTGTAGCCTTTCGCCCCTACTCTTCAATCTGTACATCGAGGAAGCAATGATGGAAATAAAAGAAAGGTTCAGGAGTGGAATTAAAATACAAGGTGAAAGGATATCAATGATACGATTCACTGATGACATTCCTATCCTGAGTGAAAGTGAAGAAGAATTAAATGGTCTGCTGAACGGAGTGAACAGTCTAATGAGTACACAGTATGGTTTGAGAGTAAATCGGATAAAGACGAAGGTAATGAGAAGTAGTTGAAGTGAGAACAGCGAGAAACTTAACATCAGGATTGATGGTCACGAAGTCAATGAAGTTAAGGCATTCTGCTACCTAGGCAGTAAAATAACCAATGACGGACGGAGCAAGGAGGACATCAAAAGGAGACTCGCTATGGCAAAAAAGGCATTTCTCGCCAAGAGAAGTCTAGTAGTATCAAATACCGGCCTTAATTTGAGGAAGAAATTTCTGAGGATGTATGTATGGAGTACAGCATTGTATGGTAGTGAAACATGGACTGTGGGAAAACCGGAACAGAAGAGAATCGAAGCATATGAGATGTGGTGCTATAGACGAATGTTGAAAATTAGGTGGACTGATAAGGTAAGGAATGAGGAGGTTCTACGCAGAATCGGAGAGGAAAGGAATATGTGGAAAACACTGATAAGGAGAAGGGACAGGATGATAGGACATCTCCTAAGACATGAGGGAATGACTTCCATGGAACTAGAGGGAGCTGTAGAAGGCAATAACTGTAGAGAAAGACAGAGATTGGAATACGTCAAGCAAATAATTGAGGACGTAGGTTGCAAGTGCTACTCTGAGATGAAGAGGTTAGCACAGGAAAGGAATTCGTGGCGGGCAGCATCAAACCAGTCAGTAGACTGATGACAAAAAAAAAAAAAACAAAAAAAAAAAAAAAAACAAGCTTGCAGGGTAGGCCGTGAACTTGCCCATCAGGTTGCACGTGACGTCAGCTTCAGCTGCTCTTTGCGCAACTCGACGCTACCAATCCTTAAGCCGGCCGGCAAGGCTTGCCTCCGACCGATTTAACCATTCGCGGCTTCTCGAGGCCCATACTGGACAGCCAAAGTCATCCAAAAGTCACAACTTTCCAGCCAAGTACCTTCCAGCGAACTGCCAAACCAAGAACACACGCGTCGACCAAAGAACCTAGATACGATCAGATGGATGTCGGCAACCCAAGTAGTTTCTGGCGTCAGTGGAATGCCATCCCGGCAACATTAAAACCGCCAGGCCCTTCCCAGACTTTGTTGTGAATTTTGAGGCGTGCCGTGAAGATCGATAGCTCACGCCGCCTACCTGGATTCCATGGACTAGGCCGCTAGGGGGCGCACATGCGGTCCACCGAGCTCTCTTAGCGTGATTGCAGACCGTGAAGGTGGCCAGTCTGGACTAGGGCATGTTTGCTTGAAGATCGCAAAAAGCCTTCTGCTCTACTGAAGATCTGCGAGAAAGACAGCGGCAAGCTCTCAGACATCTCGGGCACGCTTGCAGTCTACATGGCCCCTGTACGCCTCAGCATCGTAAGCTGCCCACGTCGCAGTCAAAGCCGGGAACGCGAAGGAGGTCCAGCGCTGGCAGAAGCTGCCACATTCGAGGGACCTACTCACATACGCACAACACATCAGTACTCCGCGGCTGGCAGCTTTAAAGGCCGGCACATGGACTATCCTAGCCAGTACTTCTGACTTGGAGAGCCTCCCCTGGTCCACGGGCAGGTGCTACCCAACACGTCGCCCGCTGCTGGTGCTACCCAACTCGTCCTCTCGGGACGCTCTCGAAGACCATTGTAGGAACCGACGCCGCTGTTTTCAGCTTTCATCGTTCTCTCCTCCGTGGATTTAGAATGCATTAAGGATAGAATTTTCTGTGCCTGTGTTGAACCGAATCGGGATGCTGTTCTCGGAACGTGGAGTATTTTCCCTGTACGAATATTTTTCCGCACTATGTGATCAAAAGTGTCCGGACACACCCAAAAATATAGTTTTTTTTATATTAGGTGCATTGTGCTGCCACCTACTGACAGGCACGCCTATCAGAGACCTCAGTAGTCATTGGACATCGTGAGAAAGCAGAATGGGGCGCTCCGCGGAACTCACGAACTTTGAACGTGGGTGTCACTTGTATCATACCTCTGTACGCGACATTTCCACACTCCTAATCATGCCTAGGTCCACTGTTGCCGATGTGAAGTGGAAACCTGAAGGGACACGCACAGCACAAAAGCGTACAGGCGGAACTCGTCTGTTGACTGCCAGAGACCGCCGACAGTTGAAGAGGGTCGTGATGTGCAATCACGGTACACAATGTGGCGATCCGACGGCAGGATGTGGGTGCGGCGAATGCCCGGTGAACGTCATCTGCCAGCGTGTGTAGTGCCAACAGTAAAATTCGGAAGCGGTGGTGTTACGGTACGGTCGTGTTTTTCTTGTGTTGGGCTTGCCCCCTTGTTGTTTTGCGTGGCACTATGGTTGTACACATGGAAGAATCCTGGAAATACTAGAAGGTATCAGGTAGGTTATATAATGGTAAGACAGAGATTTAGGAACCAGGTATTAAATTGTAAGACATTTCCAGGGGCAGATATGGACTCTGACCACAATCTATTGGTTATGAGCTGTAGATTAAAACTGAAGAAACTGCAAACAGGTGGGAATTTAAGGAGATGGGTTCGGGACAAAATGATTAAACCAGAGGTTGTACAGAGTTTCAGGGAGAGCATAAGGGAACAATTGTCACAAATGGGGGAAAGAAATGCAGTAGAATAAGAATGGGTAGCTCTGAGGGATGAAGTAGGCAACGCAGCATAGGATCAAGTAGGTAAAAAGACGAGGGCTAGAAGAAATCGTTGGGTAACAGAAGAAATATTGAATTTCATTGATGAAAGGAGAAAATATAAAAATGCAGTAAATGATGCAGGCAAAAAGGAATACAATCGTCTCAAAAATGAGATCGACAGGAAGTGCAAAATGGCTAAACAGGGATAGCTAGAGGACAAATGTAAGGATGTAGAGGCTTATCTCACTAGGGGTAAGATAGATACTGCCTACAGGAAAATAAAAGAGACCTTTGTAGAAAAGAGAACCACTTGTATGAATATCAAGAGCTTAGATGGAAACCCACTTCTAAGCAAAGAAGGGAAAGCAGAAAGGTGGAAGGAGTATATAGAGGGTCTATACAGGGGCGATGTACTTGAGGACAATATAATGGAAATGGAAGAGAATGTAAATGAAGACGAAATGGGAGATACAATACTGCGTGAAGAGTTTGACAGAGACTGAAAGACCTGAGTCGAAACAAGGCCCTAGGAGTAGACAACATTCCATTAGAACTACTGACGGCCTTGGGAGAGCCAGTCCTGACAAAACTCTACCATCTGGTGAGCTAGATGTATGAGACAGGCGGAATACCCTCAGACTTAAAGAAGAATATAATAATTCCAATCCCAAAGAAAGCAGGTGTTGACAGATGTGAAAATTACAGAACAATCTGTTTAATAAGCCACAGCTGCAAAATACTAACGCGAATTCTTTACAGACGAATGGAAAAACTAGTAGAAGTCAACCTTGGGGAAGATCAGTTTGGATTCCGTAGAAATGTTGGAACACGTGAGGCAATACCGACGTTACGACTTATCTTAGAAGAAAGATTAAGGAAAGGCAAACCTACTTTTCTAGCATTTGTAGACTTAGAGAAAACTTTTGACAATGTTGACTGGAATACTCTCTTTCAAATTCTGAAGGTGGTAGGGGTAAAATACAGGGAGCGAAAGGCTATTTACAATTCGTACAGAAACCAGATGGCGGTTATAAGAGGCGAGGGACATGAAAGGGAAGCAGCGGTTGGGAAGGGATTGTGACAGGGTTGTAGCCTCTCCCCGATGTTATTCAATCTGTATATTGAGCAAGCAGTAAAGGAAACAAAAGAATAATTCGGAGTAGGTATTAAAATCCATGGAGAAGAAATAAAAATTTTGAGGTTCGCCGATGACATTGTAATTCTGTCAGAGACAGTAAAGGAGTTGGAAGAGCAGTTGAATGGAATGGGCAGTGTCTTGAAAGAAGGATATAAGATGAACATCAACAAAAGCAAAACGAGGATAATGGAATGTAGTCGAATTAATTTGGGTGATGCTGAGGGAATTAGATTAGGAAATGAGACACTTAAAGTAGTAAAGGGGTTTTGCTATTTGGGGAGCAAAATAACTGATGATGGTCAAAGTAGAGAGGATATAAAATGTAGACTTGCAATGGCAAGAAAAGAGTTTCTGAAGAAGAGAAATTTGTTAACATTGAATATAGATTTAAGTGTCAGGAAGTCGTTTGTGAAAGTATTTGTATGGAGTGTAGCCATGTATGGAAGTGAAACATGGACGATAAATAGTTTGGACAGGAAGAGAATAGATGTTTTCGAAAACTCGACAAGAAGAAGTGACCGGTTGGTAGGACATGTTATGAGTCATCAAGGGATCACAAATTTAGCACTGGAGGGCGGTGTGGAGGGTAAAAATCATAGAGGGAGACCAAGAGATGAATACACTAAGCAGATTCAGAAGGATGTAGGTTGCAGTAAGTACTATGAGACGAAGAAGCTTGCACAGGATACAGTAGCATGGAGAGCTGCATCAAACCAGTCTCAGGACTGAAGACCACAACAATAACACATCACAGCACAGTCCTACACTGATGTTTTGAGCACCTTCTTAGTTCCCACTAAATGGTTCAAATGGCTCTGAGCACTATGGGACTTAACTTCTGAGGTCATCAGTCCCCTAGAACTTAGAACTACTTAAATCTAACTAACCTAACCACAACACATACATCCATGCCCGAGGCAGGATTCGAACCTGCGACCGTAGCGGTTGCGCGGTTCCCGACTGTAGAGCCTAGATCCGCTCGGCCACTCTGGCCGGCTTACTTCCCACTATTGAAGAGCAATTCGGGAATGGCGATTGCACCCTTCAACATGATCGAGCACCTGTTCATAATGCACGGCCTGTGGCGCAGTGGTTACACGACAAAAACATCTCTGTAATGGACTGGCCTGCACAGAGTCCTGACGTGAATCCTGTACAACACATCTGGGATTTTTTGGAACGCCGACTTTGTGTCAGGCCTCACCGACCGACTTCGGTACCTTTCCTCAGTGCAGCACTCCGTGAAGAATGGGCTTCCATTCCCCAAGAAACCTTCCAGCACCTGATTGAACGTATGCCTGCGAGAGTTGATGCAGTCATCAAGGATAAGAGTGGGCCCAAACCATATTGAATTCTAACATTACCGATGGAGAGCGCCACTATCTTGTATGTCAATTTCAGCCAGGTGTCCGTATACTTTTGATCTTACAGTGTATATACTAGAAACAGTCAGGTGACTTTTAGATAACAACTCTGTTAGGGTCTGTACGCAAAGCGCATGAGGCGCTGTATTATGTGCTTTTTGTTCTTACATCGAAGGAGCGCATCTTTGTCAGTCAACTTGTTGAGACTTGACCACTGTCTTCCCTGAGTTCCCGTGAGGGCCACTTCACCTTTAGCAGCCGATTTAGCAAGTCTTACGGTTGCGACAAAGGATATGCTGCCTGCGTCGGTGTTGGAATGTGGTGGATCGCACCAGCGCCTCGGAGTAGATCGATTCAACTGCGGCCGTCAGCCGAGGAACGGACAGGGACCGCGTGCAGAACAGCCTATGGAGGAGGGTTGGTTCAAACGGCTCTGAGCACTATGCGACTTAACTGCTGAGGTCATCAGTCGCCTAGAACTTAGAACTAATTAAACCTAACTAACCTAAGGACATCACACACATCCATGCCAGAGGTAGGATTCTAACCTGGAGGAGGGAGCCGTCGATTGTCAGAGGACGGTCACATGAACCGTGCAGGTGTGCGACAACCGGGAAGGTACCTGACGTAAGGCTGTAAAGGGTGAGTGCGTTTTGGAGATGGTTTATAATAGCGGTTGCTCAGCTGCGTTGTGCGAAATAGAATGAAATGAGCACTCCCAGGCATATAGTTTGGCGGGTATGTTGTGTTTTATTTGTCTGCCACTTAAAGTGCTGTGGTAACTTGAAATGCTCAGAAATTCGATGTCTTGATCATCAGTACGCTTCAGTCTCTCGTGGTGTACATTTACTTACGAGTTTCAATACATATACTAAGGAGTTTCAACCTTATTCTCTGTATTTAATACGTTTTTGGAGGTTATTTAAATCGTTATCGTGTGCCAAATGTTAACTGAACTTTCTTATGTAGTCTTTTCATGCTAAGTACGTTTTGCTGATCGCTGAGTAAAGTGTCTTCATTAAGAACTGTGTATTTGACTCCATCTCTTATTTTACTGAACTGTTATTGTGCCTTCGTTGAATTGTGGTGGGGAGGGGCGTTTCCATCCTAACTTGACGCCCGACTACCATTTGGATAACATTATATGATGTGGTCTTGGGAAACGTTTATATCTTATTCTATGCTGTTATTTTAACGCTAGACGTACTCTTTGAATAGTTGGCAACTGACCTTCGTTTCTGAATTGTTTTATCTGTAATCTTGAGAACTGTCCGCTGTATTCGTACTTGTTGTATGTGTTTCAGAAGTACTAGCTGCTTGCAGTACTCAACCAGTGTGGGTGGCATTGCGTCCAGACAAGTGGGCAACGCCCGGATTTGAGTGCTGTCTCCCGATGTGTGGCTAGAGAGCTAGCAGATTGCTCTCGTCGAGCCACCTGCTTTGCTTACTGTATTGTTGCAGTTCTTGTATTGTTTATTAATGATTGCACTGTGTTTTTATTGCAAATGATTCTCAGTATCCCACTGCCCGGTCATTCCAATCCCCAAGAAACCACTAACGGCTGGCCACACGTCAAATTTTAAATATTTTATGTCTGTATATATCTAGTAGTGCCCGCAAAATATACATCATAATTAGTGTTAAGCACATTTCGCACATTACTTTGATTCTACAACATAGTATTTCGGTGAGAGTGGAGATTGTCTGGATAGTGGATGACTCTTAACCAACTGTAATTTAATTTTATTCACAGTGTGATCCACACATAAATCCACAGAGCTCATCCGTGAGACAAAACAAAGCAGGAGTTCGAGCTAGACTTTAAAAATGACATGACACTTGATAAAGTATCGTAAAAATTGAGGGTAACATGCTCTCATCCCAAAATAGTAACAAAAGCTTTAAGGTGGCACAAATGAATATACAATCAGAAAATATTAACCTAATATACATGACCCGTGGTAAAATTGCTGTTTTGAAGAGCGCGCCGCAGCGCGTAGTGTGAAACAGTCGCCCTCCGTTTCTGGTGGTGGCGCCGCTGTGGCGATCGCAGCTTTGGTGTCTTCCTCTGGTGGGAAAGGGGAGAGGTTGTCTATTCATGTGCATTTAAGGGGCGCTATGAGCTCGCCAGGGAGTCAGTCTGTGTCAGTCTCTCGTTCCTAGCTTGCTAGTCTCTCTCTCGTCCGCCTTTGTTAGGCAGCCAATGTCTGTCTGTAATTCGGTGTGATAGTAGGTCTGTCGTTCGGATCAACCTTTAAAGTCTGCAAAATGAGAGTCTTTCCACTCCGCCAGTAAGAGAACTCAGCGAGTGGTCGCCCGCTCGTGGCTTAGTTCCTGCGTCTGAGTCTGCACCTTAGGCCGCCAGTCTGCTCAAGTTTGCTCAGGTAATGATCATAGGCGGTTGGATCGATCGGTTGGTCGGTCGCGCACGGAGACATAAGACGACTTGTCCGTCTTGAGCGTCGGCACATGTGAGGTCGCCACGTGAGTCCAGTGGGCCGCGCCGTATAGCGAGGAGTAGTGGCTTCGCGGTCGACACGAGAGCAACAGGAGTCAACTTACGACATCGGTCTGGCCGGTGCGAGCTGCGACGCCGTGAGACGGGAGATCGGCACACCTTCCTGCGTTCGTTGAAGCGGCTGGCAGCGGACGGTTCGGGAGAGCAATTTGGAGGTGCTGCGACAGGTCTTCTCGAGAAATCTCAGTTTATTAGAAGTGATTGGTGATAGGTTATTTCATTTACTCTTGATTGGTGATATGTTGTTTCATTTACTCTTGTTACATTCTACTTATTTTCTTGGTGAGGTCACCAGCCGTTTTGTTTTGGGGTCGTCCCATCATTCTTCTCCATTTCCCCACTCGCGGGAAGGTGGTTGGTTATAAATTGGGTGGTCCGTTTTTCCCTTGTGCAGTAGGGGGGAGTTAGAGCAACCTGCGCTTCGGGTTGTTCGGTAATCTCCCTATCAATCTACCGTACGTTAGTAGCTGCCTCTGTCATGTTTGTCGGATTTTGTGTGTTCACGAATTTATTGCTTAGAATGTAACGGCCTAATTCCTGAAATATGTTTTGATCTTGCCTATCATCTTGAGAGGCGGTATCTGTGTACTGTAGTGCATGTTAACTTGTTTGGCCAACCTTGTAGAATTTTATATAACATTGCATTTCATGGGCTTTTATTTAAATGATCATTTCAGTATATAATGTTGCCATCCTTTCACCGTAACACTTTTCATAGAAGTTCGGTGGCAAAGTTAATATTTTAATTTTTAGTGTTTTTTACCATTTCCATCCCTCCTGGGGGGGGGGGTGCATAGTTTGTGTGCTTGTGTAAATTTTTAAAACTTTTACTTTAAAGTAATCTGGTGTGTTGCAGATTTGCACCAGTGTAGTCTTTCAGAGGCTGTTGTGAGCGGTCGTAACTACGGCCGTGTCAAAAGGGAGCGGCAAGGTTCCCTGCCCGAAAGCTCATACAGTCAAAATTTGTTTCTTTCTGCCTCTGAATAAATTGTAACTTGATATTTAGAGGGTGCCTTCTGATTATAATTTTAAATCTATTTCTTTTAAAAATGCTTTTAGGCACTATTAAAGTGAATAAAATTCCCATTTGTTAAAAGGAATTTGGTTATGATTTCATCAGTTACACCCTGGCAACTACTTCCATGCTTACAAAGTGTGATTAAATGTGTTAACGTTCTTGATGAATCGCTAGTAAGTAAAATAAACTCTTATTCTTTGTAAATAAATCACAGTTCAACACATATATCATGCAATTTAACTATTTTGCTCAAGTGAGATTAACTTTACATAAGGGCAATCAATATAACTTACAACACACACTACTCAACATCATAGCACAAGGACACACCAGTATGACCAACATGTTTACCAAACACGGACAGACAACACGAGAACACACACGATCTGCAGTGGCACAATCCCAAAACATACGTAAGTTATCAGGACACATAGGAAGGCAATTTGAATCATTAAGAAAAGCTTATCATTAAAAAAAGCCTCAGATAATACTGTGCTTTATAGTATCCGTGCCCCACAGGGCCTCACCATGTTTTACCAAAATGCAACACACTTGTATAACTGACTGCTTCTCAAATTAAAGGCCCAATAGCGTGCTCGTCGTTTCATCAGTTCGAAATTTTGGCATTAGACTATTGTCACCACAGCCACAAAGGCCACCAGAAGAGAATGGCATAATTAACTCTTATGCACAGCCTTCCACTCGTTGTAACGGAAGCCTTTCTTCCGCAGTCGCTTTCTGCTTCCCAGCTGCCATAAGATCTGGACAATAAACACCGTCTATTGCTCCAGCCAAAATCCCGTTTTGACGGCCCACAACCCATCTGTCCTGCTACCTCCGCGCCATCCGCTTGCAGGTGGTATTGTTGAGCTTCTTCAAAGATGTGTTTGCTTTATGCAGAGGATTCCAGCTCCGCCCGATTTATCCGTTTACATCAAATTGTGTTCACCGCAGCGTCTACGTGTGCCAGCTGTTCCAATGCAAACAATTTCGGCTAGTGCACCAGCAATGACTCCCCCCACCCTCACCCCTCCCCCCTTCCTCCCACCGAAACTTGATCATACACAGTCATTTTAAATACAACAAAACGTAGTGTCTGGGGTTTGCGACCATATTGATACTTACAAAAATTATAATCGATGCTGATAGGTCGCTAACAGTGACGAAATATTGCTTCAACTTCTTTACTGCATTACACGTTTCGGGCGTTTTCCATCATCAGAAGATCAAAATACAAAGTTGATGAAAAATTTTGGACATAAACTTTGTCACACATAAAAATCGATAATGATAAGATAGTAGTGACAAATGACGAACATCTGAGTACCGATAATGGATTTTTATGTGTGACTATGTTTGCGTCTAAAACCTTTCATCGACTTTGTATTTTGATCTGACGACGCACTACGCCCGAAAAGCTTAATGCAATAAAGTACTTCACTAACATCTTCTGACTATTATTGGTTACCTATCAGTACTGGTTATAAATTTTATGATACAAACAAATCCTTGTCAGCTACTGTGCACAAACCGCCGTTGCCTCGAAGTTCAAGTTGCCGACACAGTTCCGTATTTCCAACCCTTTTTACTAACCCACGCCGACGCAGCTGACCTGTATTTTCCACCTTGCTGATACCCATGACCTCAGGAGCAAGCGGAATGCACGACCTGCACTACCGGAACTGCTGTGTGATGAAGGAACTGAAGCATGGCGTGAAATGGCTTGTTCACGGCTCAATTTTACCAGTGTTCTGCAACACGTCATTCAGCGTTTTCGATTCTCTTCTTTCGCATATTTCTTACAGCCTGTGCTTCAGTTAGGTACAGTAGTGTCCTTCCCATTCTCTTGCAGAACTTTTGTGGACGAAGTATTCAGCTGCTTTAATCTTCTGCAAACAATCCCTTTTGAAAGGGCCATATAACCTTACTCGTACCATTTAGATACGATATTATTTTTTTGTTCTTTTGCGTGGAGTCTGGCTGTCGATGGCAGTTCAAGTAATATCTACCCATTGAACGAATAAGAAGAGATATACGTCAAACATAAAGTGGTTTCTCGAACAGAATGGCCTGCTTCACGCCAATCAGCATGAATTCTGAAAACTTCGGTCATGCAGAAATGACAAGCCTGTTTTTCATATGAGATCCTGACAGTCATGGAGCAACACAGTCTAGTGGATGATGCAGTAACTCATAAATTTCGAAAAGCGTTTAATTCAGTGCAACGCGAACGCTTTTGAACGAAAGTACAATCATAGAGGGTATAAACTGAAATTTGTGAATGGATTGAAGTTGTATTGGTAGAGAGGACGCAGAATGTTATCTGGGATAGAGAGCTATCGACCGAAGTCGAAATAATTTTAGGTGTGCCCGAGAGACGTGTGCTGGAACCCTTGTCGTTCATGTTGTATGTTACTGACCCCTGCGGATAATAGTAATCCCAGACTCATTGTAGGTGATTCACTTATATTTAAGTACGCGTCATCCAAAAATGCTGCACAAACATTCTGTCAAACACTGGTAAGACTCAATGCGGTGCAACTTGCTTTAAATTTTCGGAAATGAGTTGTGCAATCCACAAAATGCAAAAAAGTAGTTGGGCCAATATACGGCATAGGCATGGGGAAGAAGACCGTCCCGGTGGGTTCCCTGCACAAATATCAATCTGAAAATTACACTTCACTATAGAAGCTGAACATAATACAGTACAATCTCCAATAAGCATTCTAAGGGGAAAAAATGACGCACAACGAAGGAATTATGCGAATGGAACGGAAATCAGTAAATGCGATGTACATGTAAAGACAATTTCAGAAAAACTGCATGATTTATTCAAGTGAAAGAGTCACAAATTGAGTAAGCAAATACGGCTTTGGTCCATCTCTGCTCCTTATGCAAACAGTTGTTCGGCTTAGCATTGATTGATAGGGCTGACAGATGACCTCTTACGGAAATCATGCCAAATTCTGTCCAGTTGGACCCAGATATGATGTGAGGGCCGTGTACATAATGCTCCAAACTTTCTCAGTTGAGGCAAGATCCACAGACATTGCTTGCCAAGGTAGGATTTGGCAAATTTCTGTAAATTGCATTTAACAATAATTTTTTTACAAAGTGATGACCAGATCTGGTAGCTTAACTACCATCTTCAGATCATATTTAGAACTATAAACGCACTAGCAGTGTACAACACTGTTGCTTCATCCACAACATTCTCGTTTTAAATCCTCAGGTAAAATCTGTTACGTACAGCCACCCTATTTGTAACAGTAATTGAAACAAAAGTCCTGTTTCAATAGGTGTCACAGATATTTCTTTCAAATGCTGTCACAGATAGCATGGTTGCACATAACAGATTTTACCCGATGAATTGAAGTAAGAATGTTATGGATGATGGAATGATGGAACAGTATTGTACACTGCTTGTGTTTTTGTAATAGTACGTGCGATCTGAAGATGGGAGTTAAGCTACCAAAACTGGTCATCACCTTGTAAGAAAAAAGTTAACTGCAGCTGAGACAATATAAAAATTCTGGAAAATTTTGAAATGTTTTTTTAGAAGGCTTTTAAAATTTTTATAATTTTATATTTGATAATCTGCTTACAATCGCTTTCTCCGCCGGCCGGTGTGGCCGAGCGGTTCTAGGCGCTTCAGTCTGGAACCACGCGACCGCTACGGTCGCAGGTTCGAAACGTGCCTTGGACATGGATGTGTGTGATGTCCTTAGGTTAGTTAGGTTTCAGTAGTTCTACGTTCTAGGGGACTGATCACCTCAGATGTTAAGTCCCATAGTGCTCAGAGTCATTTGAACCATTTTTCCCTTTCTCCTACTCTGAAAATGTGAGATATATTCACTATAAAATAGCTTTAATGTATCCTCACATCTTCTCACAGTCTCAACACTGTGCTGGAGGTGGAGGCTGGAGTGGTGGCAGAATAAATTATTGGTTGCACGAAGGATCTCACTAGCGGCTAAGTGCAGTTCAGCCTGAAATACATCAGCTCAGGTTGTGCAGTAGCACGTGGAGTCGACGACAGCTCTCAGCATGGAAATCTGGTGGCAGAGGTTCGTGGAGATCTAATGACTTCTGATCGAATGTTAATTAAAAGGAGACCTTGCGCTGCCACGCATTTAATCTCTTACTACAGATTGGCTGGGCTCCGGATCTAACGAACGCCGATCGATAAAAATGCTCTTGCCTCTAGCTGGTTGACCAATAATTTAAGTCCTATCGTCTTCCACTGAAAAAAAGTCGCTTCATTCTCCTTTCATCTCTCTCGGTGACCAATGAGACGGTTCCCCATTCTCGCCATACAAATTCTCTCTTTAAGACCTATTTTATTTACGTTAGCCAGTGGTGGTGTAGTTGCATAAACATTTCTTTTTTGCGGAGTCAATACATTCAGTGATGTTCCCAAAACTGCGGGACTGCAATCTGTCTTCGAGATGTTTATCTCTGACATCCAGTGCTTTCTGGAGAAAGCCATTTATGCACAACAGTTACTTCCACTAAAAGGCGAACCCCTGTATTCCACTCCCAGGTTGTAAGATGTTTTCGTCAGAAGTTGGCACCACAGGAGATACTGTGTTCCTCCAAAACGAAGCTGGACAACCCAGCACGGCACAACAAAAGCATGGCCGATGGCCCGATGCCTATTGATCCTCAGCCCTAACTCGGCAGGGTTTCTGCGAATTGGCTCAAGGGATGGCGTAAAACTTTACTTTTCAACGTTCTCTCACTTCTACAAGGCATGCAAACCCGAATCAAGAGTAAAAGAGAGTAAGGTTGTACTTGTCAGTTACCGACGACCACTGGTATCATTATTTATCATGTTTCTCGGGGTCAATTAAATATTCTAGCCAAATGGCTCTTTCGTTTGGATTTGGATACGTTAAGTTGCTTTTACCGGAAAACAGTCGCTTAACAATGTAACTTAGTTCTGCTTGTTAGAAGGCTTCAGCTGTTGAAATGCGGGAGGACAATGGGCCAAATACCCGTCAGGCCATCTGTGTTTGGTTTTTCCATGATTTCCCTAAATCATTCGAGGCAAATACCAGACCGATTCCTTTGAAAAGAGCCTGGCCTGTTTTCTTGCCCTTCCTTTTCCCATCCTTTTCCATTCGTGTCTAATGACCGTACTGTCGAGGGGACTTCAACTACTGTTGCCCCCCCCCCCCCCCTTTACCATGTCGTCTATGTACAACCGGCCTAAATTACATTGTACAAGAGAATTAAAGGACACTGTTTCGAAACCTCGTAATTCTCACCCTTTGCGATGCATAAGTCATAAATTTGGCCCAAAGTTGTGAACAATTTTCCTCTTTAATGGTTTAAAAACGTGTCGTCCTGCGACGTCACCCTCGGCCACATCGACGCTTCTAACAACAAGGAGTCGACAAATACGAAAAAGATGCCACAGCTCAGAAATACATTTGAGCTTAAAGGTGGATTAATGATGTCACATTGCCGCCGAATGTACCACAATTCTGCCCACTGCCAACCAGAGTGCAACACACGATGGTTCAAATGGTTCAAATGGCTCTGAGCACTATGGGACTTAACTACTGAGGTCATCAGTCACCTAGAACTTGGAACTACTTAAACCTAACTAACCTAAGGACATCACACACATACATGCCCGAGGCAGGATTCTAACCTGCGACCGTAGCGGTCACGAGGTTCCAAACTGACGCGCTTAGAACCGCACGGCCACACCGGCCGGCAACACACGATGGGATGTCGTCAACCGCGTCTTACCCAAATTTCACCCCTGCTTTGGTCGCCACTGCGATGGAGTTCAGAACCTAAACATTTAATGTTGAAATCATGTTTTCTTATGGGTGACCGAGTGAAACCGTTCAGACTCACCGCACCTCAGAATCAACACGTAAAGACCTCTCAGCAGGTGGCATGAAGGGCGTCGATGAAATGACACATTCCCTTGGGGTGTTAAATACCTCGCATTTCGTTGTCGAAAACGACTGTTTACAGGGCGACGAGCAAGAGGACGACGTTCTTCGCTGCTGCCATACCCCTGGGGCTTTCAACCCTACTCTGACAACATGGGCTGCAAGCACTCTGAAACTGATCTGACCACTTTAGAGTGTAGCGTGACCGCAATTGTTGCTCTGGCATAATGGATGGAACCACCAGGGGTCGTTTAAAACCATTCGGCAACAGCCTTAGTGTCACTCAAGCACCATAGTTGAGCGCCTTAAAAACTGTCAACCTCTTCGCTTGAGGGTTAGGCAACCCCTTCGATATCATTGAGGTGCAGTTTGCCTAAATTTAGGGTCTAGAACTGCTGCGAGAATAAACTGATGAAGTTTCCGATAGGTACATTTTTAAAGCGATCAACAAAGTTGCCTGGGTGACACCGCGTGCGTTGACGAACTAAGAGGGGGGTGGCATTAGGTGGGCCATTTGCCATTTTATTCACGCACATGAGAGTGTAACATTATAGCTCTATGCGACCACTGCGTTAATTCGGTATTAAACAGCGTTGGGCCATAGATACTACACGGATGTTCCCTTCCATAATTCTTGTTGATGATTCATGCTTTGTATCTGTTCGGATTAATTTTGACCTGTCTGTCATCACCGTCCCATCTTTAGTAAAAAGGGAATTGTGATTAAGATTTTGTACGCGGAAATAGTTGAATGACACGGCATTAATTGTAGATCATTTGCCGGTGTTTAGGGGGATGAGTCCAGCCAATGATTCTTCATGTCCTTGAGATTGGCCGCCTCTCATTACATAACTCAAAAACGGTTAAGGGGCTCCGGAACGCCCTATACTTGCAATGTTAAAATAACGCTTATAAATTACATCTTTCCTCACAAAGTATTTGAGGTAGGAAGTTGAACTTTTTACAGATTATTTATTGGAATATGGGCTACAACTTAACACAGGGATTTTACAAAATTTTAGTTCAGTTATTAAAGATGATTTTTTTCAATTGTAATGAAAATTCACAACATTTTTTTGCAATTTTTTATTTATATATTCAAAAATATACAGTTTTTTGGAAAAAGGCTGTGTTAAATTATGCAGAAGGCACTGTGTAACATTTACTGAAAGTTTGAAACAAATATGTTTGGAAGATCCTTAGAAAACATGTAATTAGTATGAGAAAATAAAAGTTTTGGGAATCGAGCGACAAAGATTGGATTAACTTTTTAGTGCATTCCAGGTCCATAGGATGGATTATCTTCATCCTCTGCAAACTCCTCCTCCAGCTTCCTCTTGTTCCTCCTCCTGTTTACTCTTGCTTGTATTTCTAGACTCTTTACAGCCCTGTCTGCAGCCCGAAGGCGTTCCTTGTCTAAAGCAAGCATCGCTTGTACCATGTTAGAACCTATCTTCATTCCCATATTTCTAAATACCTTGCACCTTACAATGTTGCGATCATTGAAAGTCGCAACAGCAGCTTTACTTTTACTCATTATTATACTTCAACAAAACAGAGACTCAAAAAACAGAATTAATTACGAATATTTTCGAGATAACGACAGAGTAAATAAACATGAAACAATCGACAATCACACCAGCGATATATATTGAACCATCACAGGTTAGCCACAACACATACTTTATCTCACATCACTAAAATGTACCTGATGAACACGGACGTTAATAATAACACCATTTGACAGCAGTTTAACAGCGCCACAGTGGGTCACGCCCATGTAGAATACATTTCAAAAAAAATTTAAAAGTAGTAGTAGTCTTCGGAATTGAATAAATTATATATCTATTAAAAGGTAATAGTCCGCAGATTCAGAAAACTCAAAAAAGTAAAAATTGAACTTTTCATGATTTTGAGCCTTTGCGGAGCCCCTTAATAACTTCTGCTTTTAAGTTGAGAGTGTTGGAATGAGGGATTCACAGAGTTTTATCCTTGATGCGGTCCTATTATTGAGATTTATGTTTGGTCACACGTTGCTGCAGTTACATTGTTAAAAAAAAACACAGATATAGGAAGTGGTAGTGGTGTCAAATAAACTGCCTTAGCACATCTCGCTCTCCCACGAGTAGCATTTTGTATTCAACCACTATGGCAAATTTATTAAACTGGCAAACATGGGAAAAAGCTGTACAATGTCACGTCCGATGTGCAAGCCCAACAATGGCGATTTGAAAGTGTCCAGTCAGCGTCCATAAAAACGTTCCGAGCCAGTTTCCAAGTACCGCGGAATAAAGCACAACAGCGAATAAAAGGAGGTACTGCAGAGTAACGAGAACTGATGCTTTATCCCATGGCCAAGTGAAGAACGACTAAGGCAGTGTTGCGGCTAAGGACTTGGTGAAGGCACCGACTCCTTGCTATTCCCCACTCTTTAACTAACATATAACTAACATAAGAGATGTATCACAGCCACCTACATGTGGCCTACGGTATTACGTTGCCCATACTCTGGCTAGTCTCTGCATGCACAAATACTGTAAACTACTGGCCATTACAATAGCAGAACCGGGAAACAGAAAATTACTTAATTTTACTTATTGTGTGTACAGAGTATATTAGAAAGAACACGTGATTAATTTCTTAGGTAACTTGAATATAAATAGTATGCAAAATTTAGTACACATTGTGTCACCACTGGCAGCAGCAGTGGCTCTAACCCAGATGGGAACTGACATCGAAGTGAGTTTTGATGACAACGCTGGGTAGACGTTGAACCGTGAATTTACTTTCAAAACCTTTTCTTACGAATTTACTTTATTTACTAGCGATTCATCAAGAACATTAACACATTTAATCACACTATGTGAGCGTGGAAGTAGTTTCCAGTGGGTAACTGATGAAAACAAATTAAATTTCTTTCAACAAATGGAAATTTTATTCCTAAAGGTCCCCAATTTTTTTTTTTTTTTTTTTTTGAAACAGATTTAAAATTATAATCAGAAATCACCCTCTAAATATCAAGTTACAATTTATTCAGAGGCAGAAAGAACAAATTTTGACAGTATGAGCTTTCGGGCTGAGAACCTTGCCGCTCCCTTTTGGCACTGCCGTAGTCACGACCGCTCACAACAACCTCTGAAAGACAACACTGGTGTAAATGTGCAACACACCAGACTACCTTAAACAAAAAATTTTAACAACTCAAACAAGCACATAAACTATGCACCCCGTAAGAGGGATGGAAATGGCACAAAACACTACCATTAGAAAAATGGTGCAACCTGATTAAAACAAAAAAAAAATGCAGTCTTACATAAAATATACAAACATGCTCTACATTACACGTATACCGCCTTTCAAGATGACAGGCAAGATAAAAACATATTTCAGGAATTCGGCCGTTACACTTCAAGCAATTAATTCGTTAACACAGAATCCGACAAACATGACAGAGGCAGTTATTAAAGTATGGCAGACCGACAGACAGACAGACAGAAACTAACTGCCTAACAAATGCGGCCGGAAGACAGACGAGAAAGCTGGGGACGAGAGACTGACCAAGAAAACATGTACAATTTAACAGGTAAATGAAACAACATACCATGGATCCCTGAACTTCTAATAAACTGCGATGTCTGGCGAAGACCTGGCGCAGCACCTCCAAAACGCTCTCCCGAACCGTTCGATGCCAGGACGCAGGAAGGCGCGCCGATCTCCCGTCTACGGCGTCGCAGCTCGCACCGGCCAGTCCGATGTCGTGAGTTGACTCCTGTTGCTCTCGTGTCGGCCGCGAAGCCACTACCCCTCGCTATACGGCGCGGCCACTGGACTCACGTGGCGACCTCACATGCGCCCACGCTCAAGACGGTCCAGTCACCTTGTGTCCCAGTGCGCGACCGACCAACCCATCGATCCAGCCGCCAAAGCCCATTGTCTGAACAAACTCGAGCAGACGCCCCACACTGACCCGGCTGACCAACTGACCAGACTCCTCTAGCGAGCTCATAGCGCCCCTTAAATGCACGTCAACAGACAACCTTTCCTCTTTCCCACCAGAGGGAGACACGAAAGCTGCGATTGCCACATCGGCGCCACCGCCAGAAACGGAGGGCGACTGCTTCACACTACGCGCTGCGGCGTTCTCTTCAAAAAAGCAATTTTTACCACGGCTCAGACGTCATGCTGTTACTAGTGCTAGGAAGTGAAGAAGACATTGATAAAATAGTTGGTAATATCAATGGGTTCCACGAGAAACTCGATTTCACTATAGAGCTAAAAAATAATGGTCGCATTTCATTCTTGCACCTTGACGTAACGAGGCACGACAAATCGTATGCCTTCAAGATCTTCTCGTATGCCTTCAAGATCTTCAGAGAACGAACAGCAACAGATGTGATTTACAGCGAGTCTTGCCACCTACAAATTTATAATGAAGCAGCGTTTAGAAGTTTACTGAATAGAGCCAATAAGTGAGCGGATAGTTTAAATGAATTACACATTATTAAATAGATAGCAGTAACAGGTATGATGCAAAAGTGTTCAATCGTCTTACCATATGGGGGAAGAAGAAACGGAAAGAGGTAATAGAGAGGCATAAGAAGGTCATCAAAAATGGCTCTGAGCACTATGGGACTCAACTGCTGTGGTCATAAGTCCCCTAGAACTTAGAACTACTTAAACCTAACTAACCTAAGGACATCACACACATCCATGCCCGAGGCAGGATTCGAACCTGCGACCGTAGCGGTCGTGCGGTCGTGCGGTTCCAGACTGTAGCGCCTTTAACCGCTCGGCCACTCCGGCCGGCAGAAGATCATCACTGCAGCATATTTTGGGAAATGTCGCAGGAAATGACAAACATTTTTCGACCATACAACGTCCAGCTGTCTTTCACAGAATAAAACTTTACAACATATGAAGCTGACAATAGGTTAGACAAATTCGCACAGGCAGGAATTTATAAAATACAGTGCGCTCCATGTGAAGCAAAATATATGGGACAAACGGGTAGGAAATTTTCGCAAAGATATAGGGAGCGTGTAGGCGTTTTTTGGCTGGGTAACTGCGGCAGATTGTGGCTCAAAAACTTATACAGGGTGTCCCAAGAAAACACAAACTTTGGGTACTGGTTCCTCCTGCAGAAATACGTAAAAATATCTGGTAAACCTGGGCTCTAAAACGCATACCTTATGAAGTATGAGTACTTGTTCATGTCTGCTAGTGTGAAACCCATCTCCTATGTTGATCAGGTGCTCATTTCAGACTACATGTTCACTAGATCTGTTTTTTTTCTGTTCCTGCCAGTGCTTACTCCTCCCAAAATATGAAATGCAAAGAGCTTGCAGCAGGAGATGTGTTTCATAGTACTGAAGATGGACAAATGCTCATATCTCTTAAGGTATGCACTTAAGGTCCCTTGTTTACCGGACGTTTTTCCTTGTTTTGATGTAAGGGACGTGCCCCTGAAGTTCAGCTTCTTTTTTTGGACACCCCCTCTCTGGCATCAGTCATTCCCCAGTCACTGAGAAGAACGAGCAGATAAGAAAGAAAAGAAATGCGACTTTCTTCAGGAACTTGAAATAGGAGTCCACTGGGTTATATCTGATAATGTACTTAATATACGGACTGGTGAGAATGGTAATGGATTTTTCAATACCTTTAATATCTTTTGTAAGGGTGGCATTGTTATGATAAACATGAATCATTTTAATAGATAACCATCGGTATGGGGTCTCGCCAAGCCCTGTCCAACATCTTTGGAATGTTACGGACCGGCAGATGGATCAGTGCAGTCGGTCAGAGCCGTACACATGTTTCCATACTAGCGGTGCATGAAGAGCTAGCTGATGTGACCGGTGTGGTAAGGGAAATAGAGAATCTGGTGTTGCCATCTTCGAAGTAAGATGAGGACTTCATGTCCAAATAATTTTATTCGTTTTTTTAGGAGGGGCGCACATCAGATAGTGCAACATAAATGTTTTCCTCGGCTAATTTCACTTGAAAAAAATGTGTAATTTGCTATGGGACATGGTGGAATATTTCCGGTTCAGTCCCTGTAGCTTTATGAAGTTCTGACTGGTGGCGGCGCTACATGTCACCCTCAAAATGGTATCTGTAACGAAGATGCGTTCCAAGCAGTGTTTCCTTTGGCGGAAAACCACAGGATCGCAGATATTCTTAAGCGCTTTCAGGATGTCTGCAGACCTAGCATTGACCAAAACCGCTGTGGGTAGTTGGGCGAGGCCTCGGTGATCATCATCACGCAAACTTGTCAGATGTCTTGCATACCGGCTGGCGGACGCAGGTGTGACTCCTGCGATGTTGGAACGTGTGGACACTCTCATTCGTGATGATCGACGGATCACAGTGAAACACTTTGTAGTACAACCGGACGTCTCTGTTGGCAGTGCTGATACCTTCGTCCACTAGTTGGGATACTGAAAGGTATACACCCGCTGGGTTCCTCGCCACATAAAAAAAGATTCCATAGAGCAACGAAGGTCCACCTATGTGGAATTGTTTGCACGTTACGACGCTGATGGTGACAATTATTTGTCGAACATCGTCATAGGCTATGAAACATGGCTTCATCACTTCGAATCGGAAACAAAACCGCAGCCTAAGGAGTGACGCCTTGGCAGTAAAACAACAAACGACGGACGGAGCAAGAAGGACAGCAAAAGAAGACTAACAATAGCAAAAAGGGTATTCTTGGTGAAGAGAAGTCTACTAGTATCAAACATAGGACTTCATTTGAGGAATAAATTTCTGAGGATGTACGTCTGGAGTATAGCACCATATGGTAGTGAAACATGGACTGTGGGAAAACCGGAACAGAAGAGAATCGAAGCATTTGAGATGTGGTACTACAAACGAATGTTGAAAATTAGGCGGACTGATAAGGTAAGAAATGAGGATCGTAGAGGAAAGGAGTATGTGGAAAACTCTGATAAATAGAAGGGACAGGATGATAGGGCATCTGTTAAGACACGAGGGAATAACTTCTATGGTACTAGAGGGAGCTGTAGAGGACAAAAACTGTAGAAGAAGATAAAAATTGGAATACATGCAGCAAATAATTATGGACGTAGGTTACAAGTGCTACTCAGATGAAGATGTTCGCACAGGAGAGGAATGCCTGGTGGGACGCATCAGACCAGTCAGAAGAATGATGACCGAAAAGAAAAAAAGTAAATGGAGTAGCGCAACACCACTTCTCCTTCAAAAACGCACCTTCAGCCGGTAAAGTCATGGCGACTGTCTTCTGGGACTCTGAAGGTGTTGTTGTGTTCGATGTCCTCCCTCGAGGTGCGACGATTAACTCGGAAATGTTTTTAACTGCCTTCAGGGAACTGAAGAAACGACTTCAGTGTGTTCGCCGCTAAAAAAATGGAAACTAACTTCTCCTTCTCCATGACAACCCAAGGCCGCAGATAAGTCTGCGCACACGATAGGAGCTCACAAAACTTCATTAGATTGCTCTTCCTTATCCACCCTACAGACCGCATCTCGCACCTTCCGATTTTCATTTGTTTGGCCCAATGAAGGATGCACTTAGCGGGAGGCAGAACATGGGTAAAGGCGACGTTATTGATGCAGCAAAATGTTGGCTCCGACGTCGACCCATAAATCGGAAGACATACAGACCCTCCCAAAATTCAAATGGCTCTGAGCACTATGGGTCTTAACATCTGAGGTCATCAGTCCCCTAGAACTTTGAACTACTTAAACCTAACTAACCTACAGACATCACACACATCCATGCCCGATGCAGGATTCGAACTTGCGACCATAGCAGCAGCGCGGTTCCGTACTGAAGCGCCTAGAAGCGCTCGGCCACAGTGGCCGGCAGGCCCTCCCAGAAAGATGGCGTAGGGCCGTCGCACTGACCGGAGACTATGTTGAAAAATAGACTTCTGTAGCTAAAGGAGTGGGGAATGATATCGTTTATTGGAATCTAGAACAAAATCCTCTTGTTTTCAGAAGGAAAAAAAAGTGTTACATTACTTATTGAACCTTTTCACATTCCGAAGCATCTTCCTTTTCACAAACAACCAACATTCATATACCATTTATGGATGAGAAACTCACTGCGTAATGGTGTTAATGCTATCTAAACTGTGCAATATTAATCACCTAAATATTTAGGAACGTACCCTTCATGATAATTTGACTTCCCTTGTGTGATGAATTCGTAGTGTTGCAGGTTTAGACTAATGGTCGTCACTATAGATCATAGCATGGTGCTTTAGATGGGTTTACATTGTCTCTGGGCTTCATAATGTAAGTTAGTAGGACAAATAAATAATATGGGTTAGTACGACCGCTGTCATCGCAACTTGTTCAGTTGCTTTGTTGTGTAGTAATCTGTGCCGTTGATTCTGAGCAGTTTCTGGTCTTGACAAAGCTAGCTGGGTGTCTACTACTGTGAATGCCCGTACATACGGGTCAAAACTGTCTCCACTGTCTGGAAGGGCAGTGTAGCCGTTATTTATAAAATTCTTGGGTGTGTCAGAGGAGCTTCACCAGAGACCTCTGTTGGAGTTCAGCTGAGCAGATGACATTGATTGAAAAGGCCCTGTCTGTATTCAAAATTGATGTTTCCGCAACTGATTCATTTATGTAACACATTTGGTGATACTCAGCACTCGTTGGAGGTTACAAAAGCTGTTCACAGCGCTAAGAGCTTTAGTGACTGTTGGTAATGTGAAGCCATTATCCTAGGAACAGAGAAATTTCTTCACAAGGGAACGGCCTTGCCGCAGTGGATACAGCGGTTCCCGTAGATCACCGAAGTAAAGCAATGTCGGGCGTGGCCGGCACTTGGATGGGAGACCATCCAGGCCGTCACGCCTTATTGCCATTTTTCGGAGTGCACTCAGCCTCGTGATGCCAATTGAGGAGCTACTTGACCGAATAGTAGCGGCTCCGGACAAAGTAAACAATCATAACGACCGGGAGAGCGGTGTGCTGACCACATGCCCCTCCTATCCGCAGCCTCAACTGAGGATGACACGGTGGTCGGATGGTCCCGATGGGCCACTTGTGGCCTGAAGATGGAGTGCTTTTGAAAATTTCTTCGGCATATTATTAATTTTTCTCACTAACGAGTGTTTACTACTGCCTCACACAAGTGCGAAAAATTTTAATGGACGCTCTTATCTTTATCTAGCATTAATATTCTATAAAGCATGTTTATAGCTTTATACAAATGCAATCTAAGTGTGTGTTACGACTCTACTTGTGTTACAGATAACACATCGGTGATAAACAACGTGACTTCCGTCTTTATTTTGAATTGTGAATTATTTGATTAATAATCAAAATCTCAGTTTGTGGCAGCCATCAATAATTTTCCGGAGTTTACTGTTACCGATTCTTCATAAATGACGCATTTCTTTCTAAAGAGACCAGTTTACAAAAGCCATTACGTTAAAGGGACAACATTTAGGGCAACAGACAAGTGATTTTGCAGAATGCCAAGTCACATTACAGCGACACTGGATCTGTATCGCTCCAAAGTGATAGCCCAAGTTAATACTTCACAAATTTTTAGCCGATTTAAGATGCCCGATAAACTCAGTAAGACGGAAATCACAAAATTCATGTGAATGAGGTATCAACAGACATTGATCTATGAGTCATATTGGCTTCTCCTTCAATTTTGTGTAGAAATGGAGAGGAAAAACTTCACTTGTTTCCCAGAAAAGCAGCATAGCGTTTATGTACATTTAACAAGCGATTTTGTGGAAGGTGTGAATAATTTTTTGGTGTCTCTGGAATACTGACGGTGCCAAAGTCACAAGCAAAACAAAGCGCTTAATATAATTTCAGGCATTAGGAGACTTCAACGATCGGTAGGAATGAGAACGAGAGTTCACCAACCGGGTAGCTCACGCTTAAATATAAATCTAACCTCATTCCCTTTACCCGTCATGGGCTCGCTTAAGACGATGAGGAGCCATTACACCAGTCAGACGTGGAGCGTCATTAATACTGCTAGTCCTTCACCAGATTAATTACTCCGATCCATTAGTACACTGTCAGCGATCCATCACGACCTGAATTAATCGCGCCAGAGACTCGCTAAATGTTACTACTGTTGTACAAAGGCTTGTACTAAATACAAATAAATTTAGCTTCCCAGTGCCAAGCCGTAGACAAAGGTCCTGATATCTATATCAAGCGAGGTAGTAGCGGGGTCATGTAGTAATTGTATCATCACTGCGGGAGGCTATAAGTTACACATTTATGTACGCATAGAATTTTATAAATAACGCTTTGCTTATTCTCCATCGGCCTTCAACCATCGCCTTAGTATCCACACTGTAGCTAGGAAGAACTGTAGTGCAGGTACCGATCAGTTCTAGTGAAATTAGTTTTCTGTTCTTTGGTAAATCTCTCCGTGATGATGTCGCATAATAAATTTTCGAATTTGTCGGAACTGAAATGGCATTCAGTCTATACCTAGGTGGCACAACTGTTAAATCACTGGAGTCGCATTCTAGTGGGACACAGTTTAAATCCCTGTCCGTCCATGTTCATCTATGTCTTATGCAGTTTCCCTAAATCGCTTAAGGGTGGATGTAGGAGAAAATACACGGGTATATATAAGCTAATACAACTTTTACTATTTGAGAGATAATTGAACAAAATTTTTTACTTATTGTCATTACGTTATTGGCTATAATCTGGTCTTGTTTCAGGTTTTTGTCAAGTAATTTGATCATGACGTTGCTGGAAACTTTTTAAGAAGACATTACATTACTTTAGAAACTTTTTCGCAATGATTACTTGACTTTTCATTTTCAAAACGCGGTAAGTTATTCTTAGTAATCAGCAAAACAAATCTGCGTACCAGTTTCTTAATATCAGTCTTAGAACTCTCGCAAAAAATTTTTAAATTTATGTGTATGACTCGTAGCAACTTTTATTTCACCAAAATTTACAATAGTCTGTAATTTACGGTAACCTGACACCTTTACGACTGTAACATCTTTTAAAACATTGTTTGTGTTACCATGTGAAGCTGGGACACGTTTTGTAAAGGTTTATCAAGTGTGCTGCCATTAAACAGAGAATGGTGTGGTGTAAGGAGTTTTAAAATTCAGAACAAAAACACAGGGAGATTTCATCACCCAGAAGCAGAGTTTTCACCACATTTCACTTTTTAATAACTTTAAAACATTTTCATAAATTCTTTGATAGAGATCATAAGAAATAAATCAACTGTAAACATTACCAAATAGCGAATAAAAAACTTTCTGCCTATCCTAGGGCAGCAAACCAATAACGGATGCAAACCAATGCCCTAGCAAGAAAACAAAACTAGCAGCCATTTAAGGACTTACATGTAAAAAAATTCAAATAAATCTTGTTAAACAATACTTGTTCCTGATTCTGTTTCATTTATAAACCTTATACTACAGACTTATAGTGTTACAGCCACCGTTCTCGATATGTCAATTGTCGACAAAATAGAGCTCTGTTGCCTGTTAAAAATATTTTCGGCAATTTTAAGCGTTTAATTCGTACTACTTGTGATGTAATAGTCTTCCTGTTTCAATAAATGAACAGTATTACACCCCGTTTTGTACACAATTACACTCTTGCTTGCGATGTTTTATTACTTCTGCCATCAGAGAAGACATCCATATAAAAATCTGTGAACCATTTACGACCCGATTAATTACTACGTATTAAAGAAATGCACACATGGTGGAACAGAAAACCCGAAAGAAAGCTTTAATAATGTGATTTACAATAGAGGCCCAAAGAAATATTTGCTCATCTACTATTGTTAAAATATCATCATACGATGCGTGTCTCGTGTTCAGAGATGGTAACACTGGAATCAGACCATCATGAGACTAATATTTGATGCAGGTTGCTTCACTGGAACGATACTGAAGAACATTGATCATGTTCGTATGGCTAGTTCTAAAACGTCAGGCAAGGATATTGTCAAAAGTGCGTGCGAGGAGGATCAGACTAGAAGAAAAGAGCTACATGAAGACCAAAACGACCAAACGTCTGGCCGTGGCTAACGTTAAGGTACTCCTTGTTGGCATAAATGCTACGAAAATCTTTTTTCTTCATTCTCGCAAACTTTTATTTTTTAGTGTATAAGAAAAATTTTCTGCTAAACTATTGCAAATAAGAAAGTGAAATTTTCTACAGACTTGTTACATGCGATACCATATCTTCCTGTGTTACAAAATTTTTCAAAATGCATTACTGTATTACAAACTATTTACAATAGTCTGTAATATGCTGAATGTTTAGAATCACACATACAAATACTAAATGTATATAGATAACACCAAACAATGTACACAGTACATAAGCACAATAAGATAGGCCTGCTATTATAGAGAGGAACGCAAGTTTGAACACCGAATCTGTGATGGCATTTTACATTATAAACAACAAAATTTTAATACCTCATACTACGAATATAATTTATAGCTGAGTTTAACAGTAAAGGCATAACATTTAAAGTACTATGACTCTCATGTACAATTGGAATATTACATTGCTTTAAAAGGATGAAAAGACCTCTCGGAAATCATCTAGGCAGGAGGTGTTGGATGACTCTGTCCATTCAGAATGAGATCAGGAAAAATGTTCATATGTATATGAATTCCAATTTTTCCTAGAAGAATCATTGTGCCACCGTTATCTGTAAGGTGTAACTCGTGGAGATTGTTTTATTTGTTGTCTACTGTGTGTTTTTTACTACAAGATATGTGGCAAGGGCTGATTTGATTAAACTGTTTTCTGTACGTGCCACAAGACTGCTCCCTCTTGCGAGTCTATCATTTTGTTAATAGATTTTATTATTAAAAATGAAATAACGAGACATTAGAAGTTTGAGGATCTCTGTTAACTCATATATTTCAGGTAACCAGCCCATTATACGATATATGCAGGAAACCGGAGGATTTTCTTACCACTTACGACAAATATGAAACCACTTATAAAATTAAGAAAACACAACTGACCATGTAGATCGTATCGTTAGAAAATACTGGACATGCAATGGGGAGCGAACTCGCTGGATTTCTAGCTTATATCCACAGTATACATCTACAACATCTAAAGTATCTTCTCATCCAAAAATGAAATCAGTGGTAAAATTATTTACTGTAAGAGAAACGTAGATGCTACTCTTCTCCTGCTTCATGGTAACAGTATCAAAGTTGATGTCCTAGACGAAGATCTGAGCAAATTACAAAACAATAACAGATCCACTGTCGAATATGAAATAAACAGTAGCATTAACTTCCTGGATCTTGCTATACCCCACTTAAATACCAAACACTAGTTTGACATATTTCGTAATACAACAACCACGGATGTTACCCTCAGCAACACATCCTGCCACTCAAACCAGCATAAGATGCCTAACGTCAGGTCAATGCTCCATAGCATGCATACAATCCCCCTCAGCCCCAACGAACAGCAAATGGAAATTTGCTTAATTAAATCAGCTACCCGTAATAATGGATATGATGCTTCAGTAATAGATAACCTCTCCCTGAAAATAAAAGAATGAGCTGCTGACAATAAATCTCTGCAACACACGTCCACAGCATCTGTGGCGGACACAGAATCAACAAAGTATGCAGTCATACCGTATTTAGGCCCACTTTCACTTAAAATTTCCTACCTATTCAAGAAGAAGAAAGTGGAAATCGGCTCTTCCACGAATAATAAACTTCTGCAGAGAATTGTATACACACTTTCACACATTAGCATCACCCACAAATAGATCATGAATCTATGAAGTGTAATAACTGCCCAAAATTCTACATTGGCTAAACAGGTAGATAATTTGAAACAAGTACTATTCAAGAAACAGTAGTGGGTTATACAATGTTCTTTATTATCTCAAGAACGACGCGTTTCGCCCGGAAAGAAAATCATAAGCTTCTTGGAAAATATAAGGGGAAGATGACATTACAATAAATCTGGCGTGGTCCTGTCCTGGACTACTCTAAAAGCAAAATATACATGAAACACCGACCGAATAAAACTACTTAGAGAAATGCAATGTAACTTACATTAAAAAATCAGAAATTTTCTCCCAAACAGCATCGGTCAAAGAAGATATGATTCCGAATAAGACGTACTAAAAGGCAGCCCGTACAGAAAATAATTGAAAATTAATAAATAAAAACGCCGGGATCAGGCTTGAGTGAAGATCGATGGGGAAACCGAAAAATTCGTGTTACCTCATGGAGGCGACGATAGGCTTAACAGTACAGAAGAAGACCTCGCTCGTGCAAATACTAGACATAGCTGTACAACAGAACGGCGCCGAAGGCGCAAATATATGAATTATAGGATCTCATGCAGAGTATTGGGCTAATAGTAATGAGAGGCGCATAGCGCAGCAAATCAATAACGGATACGAAACGAAGCCCCAGCAAGAAAACAAAACGAAACGTGTAACAATCATCTGAAGATGGATTTGTAAAAAGAATTCGAAACCGGTCATGGTTTGATCCACATAAATCTTGTTAAACCATACTTGTGACTTGTTCATGTTTCAGTTATAAAACTTACAGTACAGAACGAATTTTACATACATCCCACCTTAACGGAAATGCTGGGATGGGTCCTTTGATAAGGAGAAAAGGACACGGCCTAATTTCTTTCCCGCAGTTTCCATTTTCTATCTTGTGATCCGTCTCTATTGATCTCATTATTGACGGGACGTTGAACCATAATCCTGTTTCTCTCCTTTAGCATTTAGTGTGAGCAATATCTTTCGTGTAAAACTTTAGAATGAATGAGTCTACGCTTTCTTTTTACCAGTTACTTTTTTCGTTTGTTCACCAAAGGGCACAAGCTATTTACAGTTCCAAGATACTTACGATGCCACCTCATCACATTCTGAACCGAAGAGCATCTAGCAGTTGAAAGATGAGCGTTGAGCAAATAAGTTCAGTCAGTAGATACAAATGATTACGTTCAAATCACGATACAAGAGTTATCAGGTTCTGTACGGGAAAGTTATCCTATTGACAAATAAAATTTCACAATATGTTATATAACGATTAGTTTGTCTTTAGAAAAGCCACAAGCAGACAGTTCTGTCGTTGCGCTTGGCAATGGAAGCTAAACATAAGCCAAAGAAAAACACGTTCATAGAACTTGCCATACTAAGAAAAGGGTTCCTCTATGTAACACACTGCAAGATCTTCGAAATTCTCAGAAAGGTAGGTAACATAAAATAGTACTAGAACCAAGATGGGAAATACAAGAATGGAAGACCAAGAACGATGTTCTGGAACCGAAAATGGCTTAAGACAGGATGCGGCCTTTCACCACTCCCGTTCAACCTAAACATCGAAAAAGCGATGACGGACATAAAAGAAAGCTTCCAGAGTGGGATCCAAATTGAGGGTAAATGGATAGATAAGATTAGCTAATGACTTTACTGTGCTCAGTGAAAATGAGGAAGCATTGCAGAACCTGTTGAATGGAGTGAACAGAAGTGGCAGTGAACCGAAGAAACACGGAAGTAATAAGGAGTAGCAGTGATGACATTAGCAATAAACTTAACGTCCAGATTGGGGCTGGAAAAAGCTAAATGAATATTTATTATGTTTCTGTTTATAGTGCTGTGGTTTCGTAGTTTTGTGTTCCATCACAAGTATGTAGTGCTTTACGTCAACTGTTAAATTAATTATTATCATTTGCATTACTGATCAGAATGTTCTTGTGCTGGATGTGTTCCTGTAGCTACCTAATATTCTGATGTAGAATCCTAGTACAGGATAGCAGTTTTCCTCAGCGACTAGGTATACGTCAACTGCAGTTATGTTGTGACATCCACATCAAGCTAAAACCATGCACTAGTTCGTGCAGAATGCGTTGGACTACGGTCTACCTTCCGATAAACAGATTCAGTGCTTTTCTGAAAGTCTGTTTTACTGTAATACTGGTAACGGTGGCACCGGGCAGTTACACTCTAAGAAAAAAAATAATAAAGTAAATAAAATGAAATAAGGACGACGATGCACCACGACGGAATTATTCGAATGCGACGGAAATCGGTACTTGTGATGCGCAGACAAACAAAAGATCATAATTTTAGAAATATTGGATGATTTATCCAAGCGAAAGAGCTTTACACACTGAGCAAGCCAATAACGTTTTTGGTTCACCTGTTCGGCCTGGAATCTCAGTAACTGGTGTAGAATTGACAGCAGTGACGAGTCCAGCCTCGAATTGAGCCCCGATGTCCACCAAAGATGTGTCTGTAGACGCTCGGAGACAACGGTAGGGTATCAGCCTGACTAATCATACAATGAAGGCTTTCACGACCGGATGTTTCTGCTGCCGAGAATTCTTCCGGGTTGTATGGGCGTGGTTCTTGGAACTCTTCTATCTCTGACCTTTTGGCAGAGTCGGCAAGGCTCAGCTCAGCCAGGAGCACCTCCGAAGATGTCCAACGTAGCTTCGGACGAAACGTCAGGGATAGAAGAGTTCCATGGACCACGGCCATACAACGTGCTTGGGTAGCTCAGTTGGCAGTCTGCTTTCGGCTGCGGTGGGGCGAGGACGTCCACTGCGCCCCGCCGTGCGCGACCGTGAGCGCTTGCTTGTGTTTGCCTTCTCGCGGCGCGAGTTGTATTTGTTCCAAGTTCAGTGCGACTATGGCACACACATGGCGCCACGATACGATCAAAATTACTTTCCAACCAGATCATGCGCGTCCTCGAGCCTATGAAATAGAACAGTTCACACGCGACGATCTACGTTTAGATCCGGCGACTGTCGTCGGAATACATTTTTCTATAACGGCGAGCGTGGTTTATGTTAAAATGACCAGTGCAGAGGTCTGCGCGACAGTGGTTTCTAAATACTCGAACTCTCTCAGATTCAAACATTCTGACGGGCATATCGGCGCAGTGACGGTGGATCATGCAGGCATGGGCCTAAGGACTGTAAGGGTTTTCGAGCTCACTTTCGAGGTCCCAGAGGAAGATGTCAAGGACGCCTTCCGACCATATGGCAATGTTATCAGCCACGTTGCAGAAAAGTGGCAAACTTTCTCGACGTATAAGGTCTACAATGGTGTGCGCCAAATTAAACTTGAGCTCAAGAAACATGTGCCTTCCTATTTGAACATCGGTGGCTGTCGTGCAATCATCATGTACGACGGTCAACCGCGTACCTGTTCCGGATGTGGGCAGGAAGGCCATGTTCGATCGAGCTGCTTATAACGTAGAATTACGCAGATACCAGTGGGAGACTCCGTTTCCCCGACGGAGACGACAATTCTGCCCCTCACGTACGCTCAGACGACAATGCGCACCGTAGTTGAGGACGAAACGGGCGAGCAGACACATCCATCGACGCCAGAAGTACCAAGGGAGGAAGAGGAAGGACCCTTGGTGCCAACCCATATGTCGCCCCCTCCACAGCAACAACAGCTGCCACAGTCTCACGAACTCTAGACGCAATATAACATTCAGAACGCGATGGACGTGGACGCGAACATTGTCCCGACCGCGGCTTTCCTAGCGGAAGGTGATACGACGCTGGATTGCCTCCCACATTCGGATACGGATGTCCACGTTCGAAAGCAACGTTCGCCTCGACGACGCAAGCGACGTCGGCGAACCCTTTCTGACGATTGCCTCCTACACACGGCCGGTCAAGAAGGTGACATCTCATCAGACGGCATGGATGCTGCGCCTGATGAGGATCTAAGTGGTGTAGACGGTTCACTTGCCCATGCTACGAGTGCCCAGTTACTTCTTGCACCACAAACGCGGCAGGTCGCATCGATGGATGGCGCTCAGTCTACCTCTACCAAAGACGACGTACGTGAGAGAGATTTAGGTACCGATCAGCTACACAGCGTCGTGTTGCACCCACTGTGGTCGGACGATGTTGAGGAACTTCCTGAAGAGGGCACGGGTGACAGGGGAGGGGGCGGCATTGAGGATGCCACTCCTAGTGTGAAAGACTCATAATTTGTGACGGGTTTGGTGGGTCCGGCATCTCTTGCGGTTAGCTTTGATTTGCCATGTCGTCTACCCTAGGTGAAGAGGCTAGGCAGCACATCTTTCGCCTTGCCACAATGAATATCAAAGCGATAAGGGCACCACACAAACTGACAATGCTACAACGCATGCTTGATGCGGCGGACATCGACGTGGCCCTCTTACAGGAATTATGTGTCGCTAGTTTCCCTGACTTCTATGGATATACCGCCCACATCTCCCACGCCTCTTCTACCGATTGTGCTGTGGCTGATCTGCTGCGGGACGGTTTGGCGGCTACGGACGTACTGTACTTACCGAGTGCAAGAGCCATGGCAATAACTGTCAACGGTGTACGACTCATCAATGTATATGCCCCTTCAGGATCAGGGAGACGGAGAGATCGGGCCCGCTTTTTTTCGGAAGATATTATGCGTCTATTTATGAGTCGCATAAACGATATGGTGATCGGCGGAGATTTTAACTGTACATTATCTCCGTCTGATCAGCAGCCACATCACGTCCCGTGTGCGGAATTGGAAATGCTAGTGCGTGACCTCCACCTGATTGACACGTGGCGCCACATCCATGGCCCAGCTCCTTGTTACACCCATTATACAAGCCATTCATCAAGTCGGTTGGACAGGCTTTACGTAACAAGCACACTTTCGACGTCGACGAGAGGAGCAGAGCTCTGGCCCACTGCATTCACCGACCACACAGCCTATATTTGCACCATTGCCCTCCAACCTGCACGTGTGTGGCGCAGTAGGCCCCCCTGGAAACTGAACGTCGCCCATCTGGACGAGCCGGCATGTAAAGGTGCTGTCGAATTGTCGTGGAACGCGTCCTTACAGCGTCGTGGTCGTTACCGATCGACCCTCAGTTGGTGGATTGACTGTGCGAAGCCTGCTCTTAGGCGCACCTTCGTGGCTCTCGGCCGGGAAGCAGCGGCATGGAGGAGGAGCACGGAAAACTTTTATTACACCGTCCTACGGGAATGTCTTGCTATGGAGCCCTCAACTGACAGGCAGATCATAGTCAATCGCACGAAAGCGCAGCTCGTCTCCTTAGCACGCCGTCATTTACAAGGCGCTGTTATACGGTCGCGTGCTCCAGACATGATACAATCAGAAAGGCCATCTATGCACCACGTGCTCCTAGAACGCAGGAGGCGCCGTAGGGCACTGGTAACCGACATGATAACCGACGACGGTCGACACGTGGTGGAACAAGCAGATATAGCAGAAGCCTTCTATGGGCATTACGCTCAACCTTTTTCAGCAGCGCTTCCTGATATGGCAACGGTAGACACCGTTTCAACACATGTCCACGGTACAGTTCCACCAGACATGGTACCGACTTTACTGGGAGAAGTGACAGAAGAGGAAGTGCTCGACGCCATTGGTAAAGGTGCTCCCCATAAATCACCAGAAATCGATGGATTACCATTAGAGTTCTATCGAACCTTTAAACAACTGTTGCTACCGTGTTTGCTTGATATTTGCCAGGAATTGATGTCCCCGGGTATAACATTGCCTGCACCATTCTTGGAAGGTCTGATTGTCCCCATCCATAAGCCGAAGGGACGGAATCATGTCCGTGATTATCGTCCCTTAACGTTATTGAACAGCGACTTCAAGATCTTTTCGAGGCTGCTATCGGAACGTATTCGCGGCACACTATTGCACGTCTTGTCTGGCGATCAGACGTCCTTGGGGGGACCCAACAACATCAGAACTGCGTTAAGTCGTTAGGGAGATCTCATCTCCCTTGCACGGGTGAGACGTTTGCCGGCAGCCCTGGCGTCTATCGACTTTAGCCAGGCTTTTGACCGTGTGGGCCACACTTTCCTCACGGCCGTTCTACGGCACATGGAATACCCCGACCCCTTTATCACAGTGTTGACGCGCCTACTACATGGTGCAACTTCTCGAGTTCTTGTTAATGGAAGACTGACGGCACCCATTCCTATCCGCCGATCAGTACGACAGGAATGTCCATTATCAACATTGTTATTTGCATTGGCCTTAGAACCTTTGTTGTGTGGTCTCCGAGACAGACTCACTGGGATACAGTTCGGCGGCTCCATCTATCGTTGCACCGCATATGCGGATGATTTGATGATCGTCATACGTGGAGCTGACGACATGGCCGCGGCATTGGACTGGATTGCAACCTACGGTACAGCTTCTGGTAGCCAAATCAACGTTGACAAGTCCATCGCCTTGAGCATCGGAATTGGGCTACCGCAGGAACACATTGCCCTCTTACGCTTCAGTGATACTGTACGCTGCTTGGGCTTAGATTTCATGAACGACATGCGACGCGCGACGACGCTCAATTATCGACGCCTTCTTAACCAAATTAGGGCCGGAATTGCAAATCAGCGCTTGCGATCCCTCAACATCGTTCAGTGGGCGTATTATGCCAATGTATACCTTGCGTCCCGCATACCGCATGTCGCCCAAACGCTACCCATTCCGAAACCCTTGGCTCGTAGCATTATGGCAGCGCTGGGATACTTCGTCACCGCTGGTATTTTACTGAAGATCAGATACGTATCTCTTACCCTCCCCAAGGAAAAAGGTGGTCTCGGCCTAGTTAACGTCCATGATAGGGCCATTGCCCTCTATGTTAGCTCACATTTATGTCTGCTGCGCCGTTGTCCTACGAGCCTCACGAGTCTGCTTCTGACGGCGCTACGACCCGCTTCACTAAGAGCGCCGGTGCCACTACACGATATCCCAGCGCCCCTCTTTTATATAGGACGTTTCTATTTAGAACAAAGTTATTGCAGTGTCGCGCTCACGACACCACAAATGGCCATGACTCGACGCCTCTATTATGACATGCTGCAACGCCGCCCCCTTAATGTGGTCGAACTAAAATATCCTGACGTACGGTGGCGCGTGGTGTGGAAGACTGTACACGACGCCATGCTTGATTCCGATGTTGTTTCCCAATGGTACGTAGTCGTTAATGGGAAGCTGGTGACGCAAGAACGTCTCTACAATATCAACATGGCAGAATCTCCCAACTGTGTGGGTTGTAATACAGTAGATTCTGACGAGCACCGCCTCAGCTGTGGAGAGGCGGAAGCGGTTTGGCACCTAGTGCGGCAGATGCTGGCTTATCTCTTGCGAGTTCGGCCGGAGCATATATCTGCACGCACGTTATTGTTTTCGGATGAGACATTTTACCCCAAGACTCTAACCAACTCTGTCACCTGGATACGTGGACATGCAGTGCATTACCTCTGTCGTGATGGACACAAGAATTTCCTTGACTTCTGGCTCTATTTGCAAGAAAGACATCATGCTATTTCCGGGCATACCAGATATCGACAGTGCTTCGCGAACTACCTATGGAGTGCCTTTCACAGCCCGCCGTGCAGCTGGAATGTTCCAGGCAGTGGCAGATGAGGTCAGAACGAACCGCAAACGAGCATATATTGAACAATCCTTATCAGTGGGCGCAGTCGCTGGGAAGCCTCACTACGACGTGGTAGCTTTCTTTTCATGTTATTTATGTTTCATATCTTCGATGGCGTCTCCATTCTGTTCTAGTTTACCAGGCTTGATTAACTATGACTGTTAGCACATTGCTATCTATATAAATAAAAAAAAAGATTAAAAAAAAGTGGGCAGGAGACCTGCGTTCGTATCCAAATAAATACACAAAATAAGAACAAAATGAACAACAAATAAAATATAATAAAGTAG
The DNA here is from genome assembly GCF_023864275.1 of Schistocerca cancellata. Classification (NCBI taxonomy): domain Eukaryota; kingdom Metazoa; phylum Arthropoda; class Insecta; order Orthoptera; family Acrididae; genus Schistocerca; species Schistocerca cancellata. Next base: position 461,785,559 of record NC_064632.1, on the reverse strand, counting down.
TATACCCTTTCCTTTTCCTTTTATTTTATTTTATTTTATTTTTATTTTCTATTTATTTTTTTTATACAAAGTTCAGAGGCATATTTAATTTTTGTTCGTTGGCGGAACCTGAAGTGGTGGCGAACGGCCGTCCTAGTTAGCTTTAGGATGAAAGTGGCGGTGGCACTAGCTTTGTTTTTGTTTTTAGGCTAGATAGGTTATTGGGGGTAGCATGGGTAGCCTGAAGTGGAAGAGGTAATTTTCTTTCTTTAAAAAAAAAAGTAGTTCTAAGAAAAATAAAATATAAAAAAACAAAAACAAAAAAAAAAACGTTGGTAGAGCACTTGCCCGTGGAGGCAACGGTCCTGAGTTCGAGTCTCGGTCCGGCACACAGTTTTAATCTGCCAGGAAGTTTCAATGCCAAACCTAATAACTGCTTGCATATCGACCACTGGGGGACCAACACGTTATTGACTCGCTAATTTCTGAAGCTCTTACTCTTGAACAGATCGTCCAACTGTTGTGAAATTGTTATCATTTGTTTGCAATCACATGTACATCACATCTACCGATTTCCGTCTCATTCAGATAATTTCTTCGTGACGCGTCTTTTTTTTTTCACTATATATCTCGCCTGAGGTCATTCTGACGAAATGTCCGAACTTGTGATACTTACGAGCTCCCAAGTCTCGTCCATCTCGTTCTGACAGAAAATGCACATGACTTTGGAACATTTTCCACATAAATAACCCAGCATATATAACCTCACTCTGCATTCCTTGCGGTAAGTGGTGTTCACTGTCGTTAGACTATGTAGTGGAAATAAATCTGAACCACGGACGAGTTTTTTGTATATCAGTCTTCCACTGAACCGTACCTCATAGACATTGCGTGTAGAACTGCATCGAATTGGAAGCGTGGTTTAGAGTCTCAGACGAAACTATGAAAATCACTACATTCCCTTCGCTTACACAGATTAGTTTCTGTTAGCTAAATGGCGTTTGGGAAAGTCGTCTTGTTCTTGTCGTTGTTGTGGTCTTCGCTGCGAACACTAATTTTATTCAGCTATCCGTGACTGTATGTCCTGCGCGGAAATCTGTCTCTCGGCATAACTACTGCAACAGGCGTACACGTGGAACAGCTTACTGCAGTCAAGCTTTGGTTACATAGTTTTTACCGCCTGCGCCACACTTCATTACCAAAGTAACTATTTGTCGATGCTTCAGTGCTACCAATTATCAATCTTACGCTTCTTTTAGTCAACTTGTGCCCCAAAGCTCTATCCTTCCGCATTTGATTCAGTGCCTCCTCGTTACCAGTCTACCAAACCAGTCAAATGGTTCAAATGGCTCTGAGCACTATGGGACTTAACATCTGCCGTCATCAGTCCCCTAGACTTATAACTACTTAAACCTAACTAACCTAAGGACATCACATACATCCATGCCCGAGGCAGGATTCGAACCTGCGACCGTAGCAGCAGCGCGGTTCCGGACTGAAGTGCCTAGAACCGCTCGGCCAACCAAAACAGTCACTGCATTCTTCAGTTGCCCAATCTTCTACCTGTGTACTTTAAAATCCACATAAGGCTGCACTCTACGCAAACACTTACAGAGAAGGCTCCTTAACAGTTAGATTTATGTTAGTAGATGCTCTCACAGTTCTGTGTTTCAGGATATCTTTCCTGCTTGGTCGATTGATTTGAGGCAGGGGACCAAACAGCGAGGTCATCGGTCCTGTCTGATTAGAGAAGGAAATCGGCTGCGCCCTTTCAAAGGATTATCCTGGCATTTGTCTGAAACGGTTTAGGGAAATCACGGAAACCTAAATCAGGATGGCCGGACGCGGACTTAAACCGCCGCCCTCTCGAATGTGAGTCCCGTGTGCTAACCACCGCGTACCTCGGTTTCCTTTAGCCTATCTTTTAAACACAAACATAGGGTCAGCAATGTCTCACATGTGCTTACATGTCTCTAGAAACAAGAACTAAAGTCTCCCAGATCGGTTTCTATCCATCGCTGTATTCGCGTTCCATTCTTGAGAAATAATTCCTGCTTGAATTACACAATCCATGAGTTATTAAACTGATGGTTCGATGGCGTTCACTGTGTTGGCACCTGCCTCTTAGGTATTAGGATTATTATATTCTTCCTGTAGTATGGAGGTATTTGACGGTCTCATAGATCTTTCAAAATAGAGACAAGATAAAAAATCACTTCACGAGTTCTATCAGAGCTCCTTACACGGGGTGCGAAAAAACGAGCTGGTCGTGACGTCAGAGGAGTGTAGGGTTCGGTGAATCGTGGAAAATTTTCCAACTAACCGTAAGTCGAAAATTCATCGGTCGCAAAATGACAAGCAGTCTATGTAGACTGCACCGATTTTGTGTGAATTTTAACCAGTTTACACCAGCTTATACCTCTTATGTCAAAGAAGGCAGTTAGTAACACGTTAACTGAAGGTAATAGTTCCAGCCGGTCAGAGCTATGTCAACTTGAAATTCCTGTCCATTGGTGGTTACCGTAAACGCAAATTACATATGATATACACTGAGGTGGCAAAAGTCTTGGGATAATTTCTAACACCATGCTGGATTATTTTGATCGGCTTAGTGCCGCAACTCGAGCTGGCATGGACTTAGCCTGTCGCTGGAATCCCCTGCAGAAATAGTGAGCCACGCTGCCTCTGTAGTCGTCCAGAATTGCAAAAGTGTAACTGGTCCAGGATTTTGTGCACGAACTCACCTCTGGATTATGTCCAATAAAGGTACGATGGGATTTATGTCGGACGATCTGGGTGGCCAAATCATTCGCTAGAATTTTCCAGAATGTTCTTCAAACCAATCGCGAGCAATTCTGGCCCAGTGACATGGTTCATTGTTATCCATAAAAATTCCCTAGGTGTCTGGGAACATAAAGTCCATTCACAGCTGCAAGTGGTCTCCAAGAAGCAGAACATAACCATTTCTAGTCAATAATCGGTACAGTTGGACCAGAGGAATGAATCCGTTCCATGTAATCATAGCACACAGCATTATGGAACCAGCAGCAACTCAAACAGTGCCTTGTTGACAACTTGGGCTCACGGCTTCGTGGCGTCTGCGCCACACTCTAAACCTGCCATCAGCTCTTACCAAAAAATCGGGACTCATCCCACCAGGCCTCAGTTTTACACTCATCTCGTGTCCAACCGATGTAGGCAAGAACCCAGGAGAGGCGTTCAGGCGATGGCCTGCCGTTAGCAAAGGCACTCGCGTCAGTTGTCTGCTGCCGTTGTCAATTAACACCTAATTTCGCCGCACGGCCCTAATGGATACGTTCGTCGTACGTCCCACATTGATTTCTGCCATTACTTCACGCAGTGTTGCTTCTCTCGCTCATTAAGTGAAGGCCGTCGGATACTGCGTTATCCGTGGTGAGCGGTAATGACTGAAAATTCTTATTCTCGGCACAGTCTTGATACTTTGGATCGGAGAATAATGAATTTCCTAACGATTTCCGAAATAGAATGTCCCATTCATCTATCTCCAGCTACCATTCCACGTCGTTCAAAGTCCGTTAATTCCCGTGTTGTTGTCATGATAAATTCGTAAACCTTTTCACAAGAATCATCTGAATAGAAACGATGACTCCGGCAGTGTACAGCCCTTTTATACCTTGCATACGCCATCTGTACATGTGCGTATCGCCATCCTATGACATCTGTTAACTCAAAGTTTACTGGATAAAACTGAACTATTAAATTAACTACAGTAAATGAACAGCAATGCTAGTAATTGTTAAGGAAACCGGAAAGACCACTGGAGTGAGATTTTCGACTTGTGGTACAGTAAGGTGCGATGCTATGAATAATGGACTCTAAATCCACAAATCCTAGTTTGTGCTGACATACAGAGACTGTAAATGGTATTTTACTCTAACAATTACAGTAGGTTAATAACTCTAATCTCAGACAATGGTGAAAGAAAAAAGAAGTTACATTTTTAAGTCGCCTTGCCCACAGATGCTGGGAGAACACGTCTCGGTTCAGAGTCCCCTACTCTGCTCTGACGTCATCGGGTTGTTTTCTCCAAGCTTTAGAATTACCAACTTTTAAAATGAAAATGTAACACATCACTCGCAGGCACTAAATGGAAATTGAGGTTTCACGCAAAGTTGTACTGTTTCTTACTCATTGTTGACGTACCTCCTAATAGACAGCAGCACTTGTGTTCTGCTTATCTTTACTTTGTTTTTGGTGCGTATTGCACTTTCTGGATAACCCAGTTTTATCTACGTTCTTGTATGAATCTTTCAATGCATTTTATGCTGTATTGAGCATATGATAAGCATAAATGGAAGCACAGTGGGTGTCCCTCCGTTTGGTTGTGTATTTTATTTTGTGACACAGTTTCTTTTCTGAAATTCGAACCCAGTTAAATGGGGACTCAGTATAAAATCTTACATTTCAAATACGTTTGAACGAAATTACTAGATAATATTTCATACTGAAGGCAGTGTGGCTCGTAAACAAACATTTGCATATACCCCGGAAACGGCACGATTGCCGACTCTTCTTTACTGGATACACCTAAGTTATTGTATATTTTCACCGGTATAAGTTTTTCCTATTAATTATCAAATAATCTGTAGGCAAGGAATATATTTAGGGAACAGTGTTGAAGCTGACATTATGGGAGTGGAAGGAAATGGAGATGAAGACTACACGACGGGTGCAACACCGTGCAAAAAAAAAAAAAATGACACTTTCTTTTTTTATACGTAATCTCTTTACACATTTTTTACGTAGAGAACTTTTCGTAGTGAATATGTCACATCGTTTTGTAGTGCCTTTATTTGAATCTACACGTTCTATTTGCCATAAATTGTCAATTTTAGACCACAACACTTACAAAAATAAACTTTTACACTGAAATATTGAAAACAAATCATATGGTTCTTGTAAGAACAGAAAGTTGGAACACGTGAGGGAATACTGACCCTGCGACTTATCTTAGAAAATAGATTAAGAAAAGGCAAACCTACATTTCTAGCATTTGTAGACTTAGAGAAAGCTTTTGACAATGTTGACTGGAATACTCTCTTTCAAATTCTAAAGGTGGCAGGGGTAAAATATAGGGAGCGAAAGGCTCTTTACAATTTGTACAGAAACCAGATGGCAGTTATAAGAGTCGAGGGGCATGAAAGGGAAGCAGCGGTTGGGAAGGGAGTGAAACAGGGTTGTAGCCTGTCCCCGATGATATTCAATCTGTATATTGAGCAAGCAGTAAAGGAAACAAAAGGAAAATTCGGAGTAGGTATTAAAGCCCATGGAGAAGAAATAAAAACGTTGAGGTTCGCCGATGACATTGTAATTCTGTCAGAGACAGCAAAGGACTTGGAGGAGCAGTTGAACGGAATGGACAGTGTCTTGAAAGGAGGATATAAGATGAACATCAACAAAAGCAAAACGAGGATAATGGAATGTAATCGAATGAAGCCGGGTGATGCTGAGGGAATTAGATTAGAAAATGAGACACTTAAAGTAGTAAAGGAGTTTTGCTATTTGGGGTGCAAAATAACTGATGATGGTCGAAGTAGAGAGGATATAAAATGTAGACTGGCAATGGCAAGAAAAGCGTTTCTGAAGAAGAGAAATTTGTTAACATCGAGTATAGATTTAAGTGTCAGGAAGTCGTTTCTGAAAGTATTTGTATGGAGGGTAGCCATGTATGGAAGTGAAACATGGACAATAAATAGTTTGGACAAGAAGAGAATAGAAGCTTTCGAAATGTGGTGCTACAGAAGAATGCTGAAGATTATACGGGTAGATCACATAACTAATGAGGAGGTATTGAACAGAATTGGGGAGAAGAGGAGTTTGTAGCACAAGTTAACAAAAAGAAGGGACCAGTTGGTAGGACATGTTCTGAGGCACCAAGGGATCACAAATTTAGCATTGGAGGGCAGCATGGAGGGTAAAAATCGTAGAGGGAGGCCAAGAGAAGAATACACTGAGCAGATTCAGAAGGATATAGGTTGCAGTTAGTACTGGGAGACGAAGAAGCTTGCACAGGATAGAGTAGCATGGAGAGCTGCACCAAATCAGTCTCAGGACTTAAGACAACAACAACAGAAAGACATATATACACACATGAAAGAAACCGAATTGAGAAAATTCACTGCTTCAGGTCGAAAACAAAGACACATCGAGTGATCTCTCCTGGTGGATCTATGCCGCGAACAATTTGGTGTTCCTTGTACCACACATGATGAGGATTGAGCCATGTCCAGTATATTCTTGCTTTGGTCACGGGTGAACTGGTGCTTTTCCTATCTGGTCCGGGGCGGAAAGTCTGAGCCTATGGTGTAATTTCCCACAGTATTTCACAACTGTTCTCTCGTGTAACTTCAGTTCCTGGGTGGTGACTAAGGCGGAGATGGGAGGGGGTATGGAAGCAGTAGGCTGCTCATTAGCGAGTGTTGTAATGGCAATGGACACTTCATTGTCGGTCCCGTCCTGTCGTTCGGACTTGTCACTGTTCGTCGTAGCTGATTCAGCTGCAATGACTTCATAGATGGAATGTATATATTTTTTCATATAAACGGTCACTGAACCGGAAAGAATAAACAATACAATCTGCCAAAGGTCGCACTTTGCAGCTGATATTACTGAGATGAACACAGAAAGTTACCAGGTTTCTCCTGACACTAGTATAATGAAGTTGGGGAGACCGTGGCAATCACATTAACACACGAACGACTCACACAGAAATTTGTAAACGTGTAGAAACGTGCAGTGGAATCTGTTCCACTTCTTGCAGACAGATGCCGTAACTTGCTGGATTGTTTTCGAAACTTCATAATGAGCACCACAGCTTCAAGAGAGCTCTGTTTGTCAAAAAGCGTGGGTGTCACATGGTTAGCAGCCTGTCACAGAGCTAGTGAGTTTTACGGTAGGGTAAGTACCGGGTAGTTGGACCACTTTTCTTCTTCAGCATAAAATTTGTGTGTTTTTCAACTTTCTTTGACTTGTGACAGCATTTCGTATATCGTGTCATATCAACGTAACTACAATACACTGTTGAGGTGATGCCACTTAAAATAAAAGAGATATGCTATAAAAATGTACAGGAATGTTCCACATCACCATATGTGTATGGATGAGATGTACACTGGGAGAGACAGCCATGAGGAAAAGAGTCAAATAAAATGACATCCATTTATTTGGAATATGTCATATGGATACAGAGATATTATTATCGAATATTTTGGTCCAAAACAATTTTATCAGTTTATTGTAAATCTTGGTTGAACATTAGCTTTCCTAATGAGTTGTTAGTTTTGTTTAAACGTTAGCCTGTGTTCCTCTCACCACAGAAATTACGTTTATTACCAAATGTTGAACAACATCCATGTGCCCTTCGTGAACAGGAAACGCACTTAATCTAATCGTCTTTTATATTACTTTAGTAATACATTTCACCACACCAAATCCATTCATCTTCATCCCATTCATCAAAATTTCTTTTTGTAATCTCCTACAATGTTTTCAGTGTTGTGTCTTTCTCCGTCTTGTGAACACACTGAACTTTTTGCAGTGTTTTGTTCTTTAACTTTTACTGCCTATTTTTCTCTTCACTACTATTTTCCTTTTATGGTATTTTGTGCCTTCTTTCTGTTTCCTTTCTTTTCGTATCCCTATTTTTCTTTACAGTTTCAATATTTTCAGGAGAGTTTAGCACTTTAAATACAGTTATTGCCTTCCTCTTAGAAATCACGGTTTTATCAAATGAAAGAATAGGCGATGTTTCCTCCAAAAGTTTTGTTGGTGATGGATTATGAGTAGTCAGTTTTGAAGCTGTAATCTTGGAAGTTTTAGGTCTGTTTGGAGTAGAGTACGAAGTGCTAGTGAAGGAACTTGGGTTGTGCAGACAACTCTGCTCTTTTGATACGCTTGGGACAGTAGGTCCTTTGATGAGCTTTAGAGTCGCTGGTTGGCCTGTGTGTGAGATTCTGCTCTCCCATTTCTTGGTACAGACGTATCTTCCGACACACAAACATAGTCTGGGACTGCGGCCATATTCAGTTGGATTATACCACATTGCTTGAAGCTAAATTTAATTGTGTCACGTCTCTTCTGCATTAAAACATATGGTCCATCTCCTCCAGATAACACCGGTTCATTACCCTTGATTATCTGCAAGAGATGGACCACTCCGACTTCTACCTCCAGGCAGTGAACTCTGTGCCTATAAATTTGTCAAGTTCACGGTGAAAAAACTGCCTCAATACTGTGCAAACTAAGCCTTAATGCTAAAGTAATGCAACTACACTATAAAACTTTTCGGCATACCAGAACAAAGAATGTGATTTTTCTCCAGAACATTCTAAATTACCTCGAAGAAAACGGTCTATTGACACACAGTCAACATGGTTTTAGAAAACATAGTTCCTGTGAAACACAAGTAGCTCTTCATTCACATGAAGTGTTGAGTGCTATTGACAAGGAATATCAGGTCAGTTCCGTATTTCTCGATTCCGGAAGGCTTTTGACACTATACCACACAAGCGGCTCGTAGTGAAATTGCGTGCTTATGGAATATCGTCTCAGTTATGTGACTGGATTTGTGATTTCCTGTCAGAGAGGTCACAGTTCGTAGTAATTGACGGAAAGTCATCGACAAAAACAGAAGTGATTTCCGGCGTTCCCCAAGGTAGTGTAATAGGTCCTTTGCTGTTCCTTATCTATATAAACGATTTGGGAGATAATCTGAGCAGCCGTCTTAGGTTGTCTGCAGATGACTCTGCCGTTTATCGACTAATAAAGTCATCAGAAGATCAAAACAAACTCCAAAACGATTTAGAAGAAATATCGGAATGGTGAGAAAAGTGGCAGTTGACCCTAAATAACGAAAAGTGTGAGGTCATCCACATGAGTGCTAAAAGGAATGCGTTAAACTTCGGTTATACGATAAATCAGTCTAATCTAAAAGCCGTAAATTCAACTAAATACCTAGGTATTAGAATTACGAACAACTTAAACTGGAAGGAACACATAGAAAATGTTGTGGGGAAGGCTAACCAAAGACTGCGTTTTATTGGCAGGACACTTAGAAAATGTAACAGACCTTTTAAGGAGACTTCCTACACTACGCTTGTCCGTCTCTTCTAGAATACTGCTGCGCGGTGTGGGGTCCTTACCAGGTAGGACTGACGGAGTACACCGAAAAAGTTCAAAGAAATTATCGTGAAATATGGGAGAGGGTGTCACAGAAATGATACAGGATTTGAGCTGGAAATCATTAAAAGAAAGGCATTTCCGTTGCGACGGAATCTTTTCACTAAATCCCAATCACCGACTTTCTCTTCTGAATGCGAAAATATTTTGTTGACACCGACCTACATAGGGAGGAACGATCACCAACATAAAATAAGGGAAATCAAAGCTCGCACGGAAAGATATAAGTGTTCATTGTATCCGCGCGCTATACGAGATTGGAATAATAGAGAATTGTGAAGGTGGTTCGGTGAACCCTCTGCCAGGCACTTAAAAGTGATTTGCAGAGTATCCATGTAGATGTAGATGTAGATGAAGAACTAGCAGGACAATAACAGCAACATTTGTGGGCCGCATTTGAATCAAAAGAGTTTTCTCACAAGTAGCGGGAGCTGCTCGTTAGTGGCGCATTTGTAAAATACACCACTGATCTGTTTCAACCAATGGTCCAGCTCTCCCGGACTTACCTAAATTGTAGAAGCAAAACATTCTACAGAATTTGTGAGTTCATTTCCTAATCGGTGCCCTGGGCCTTTGAATTGACGGTGTAGTAGGAAAATGAACTCGGACCGCGTAGTGCCGTAAAAGTGATCCGGGTGCCGTCTGTGCGCGTGTTGGATCTCAGTAGCGTATCGGAACTTGTACGGGCGCGCCGCGACGTGGAAGCCTCCACTGCGGCCGGCGCATGCGCACCCGGAGTCTGCCCGGGGCGGCGCCGCTGATGGATGGTCCGGCTCATTGGGGTCCGCCTTGATCTATATCCCCGCTGCAGAATACCAATAACTCGGCCGCGTGATGAATGGCAGCATCCAGCATTAAGGAGCGGCGCGCCGCATCATACCCGTAGCGCCGAATACATATTCAACGCTGAGCGGCCGCGAGGGGGCAAGAGCCTCCAACAGACGGCAACACTAGTGCTACCGGCACTCTGAGATCGTCCGAAACAACCTGCCGTCTTCAGAGAGGGGTACTAGTATGCACTTGGTTGTGGCAGAGGTTTTGATGTAATTTTACGGATATTATGGCGGCTCGTCGCAGAATTTTCCACTTCAACTATTTTTATTCTACATAGACAGTATGAGGAGCAGTCAAATATAAATGAGTCGAAAGGAATGGCGATAGCTGTTAATACATTTATCCCCCTGAGTGGCAGTTCGGGCCGGCCAGTATGGCCGAGCGGTTCTAGGCACTTCAGCCTCGAACCGCGCGACCGCTACGGTCGCAGGTTCGAATCCTGTCTCGGGCATTGATGTGTGTGATGTCCTTAGGTTAGTTAGCTTTAAGTAGGTCTAAGTTTTAGGAGACTGATGACCTCAGATGTTAAGTCCCATAGTGCTCAGAGCCATTTGAACCATTTTGGCAGTTCGGTGAATGTTGTTGTGGTCTTCAGTCCAGAGACTGATTTGATGCAGCTCTCCATGCTACTCTATCCTGTGCAAGCATCTTAATCTACCAGTACCTACTGTAATCTACATCCTTCTGAATCTGCTTAGTGTATTCATATCTTGGTCTCCCTCTACAACTTTTACCCTTCACACTGCCCTCCAATACTAGATTGGTGATCCCTTGCTGCCTGAGAACAGGTCCTATCAACCCATCCCTTCTTCTGGTCAAGTTGTACCACAAACTCCTCCCCAATTCTATTCAATACCTCCTCATTACTTATGTGATCTACCCATCTAATCTTCAGCATTATTCTGTAGCACCACATTTCGAAAGCTTGTATTCTCTTCTTGTCCAAACTATTTATCGTCCATGTTTCACTTCCATACATGGCTACCCTCCATACAAATACTTTCAGAAACGACTTCCTGACACTTAAATCTATACTCGATGTTAACAAATTTCTCTTCTTCAGAAACGCTTTAATTGCCACTGCCAGTCTACATTTTATATCCTCTCTACTTCTACCATCATCAGTTATTTTGCTCCCCAAATAGCAAAACACATTTACTGCCTTAAGTGTCTGATTACCTAATCTAATTCCCTCAGCATCACCCGACTTAATTTTACTACATTCCATTATCCTCGTTTTACTTTTGTTGATGTTCATTTTATATCCTCCTTTCAAGACACTGTCCATTCCGTTCAACTGCTCTTCCACGTCCTTTGCTTTCTCAGACAGAATTACAATGTCATCGGCGAACCTCAAAGTTTTTATTCCTGCTCAATGGATTTTAATTCCTATTCCGAATTTTTCTCTTGTTTCCTTTAGTGCTTGATCAATATACAGATTGAATAACATGAGGGATAGGCTACAACCCTGTCTCACTACCTTCCCAACCACTGCTTCCCTTTCATGCCCCTCGACTCGTATAACTACCATCTGGTTTCTGTACATATTGTAAATAGCCTTTAGCTCCCTGTATTTTACCCCTGCCACCTTTAGAATTTGAAAGAGAGTAGTCCAGTCAACATTGTCAAAAGCTTTCTGTGAGTCTACAAATGCTAGAAACATAGGTTTGCCTTTCCTTAATCTTTCTTCTAAGATAAGTCGTAGGGTCAGTATTGCTTCACGCGTTCCAACATTTCTACGGAATCCAAACTGATCTTCCCCAAGGTCGGCTTCTACCAGTTTCTCCATTCGTCTGTAAACAATTCGCGGTAGTATTTGGCAGCCGCGACTTACTAATTTGATAGTTCGGTAATTTCCACATCTGTCAACACCTGCTTTCTTTGGGATTTGAATTATTATATTGTTCTTGAGGTCTAAGGGTATTTCGCCTTACATCTTGCTCACCAGATGAGTTTTGTCAGGACTGGCTCTCTCCAAGGCTGTTAGTAGTTCTAATGGAATGTTGTCTACTCCCGGGGCTTTATTTCGACTCAAATCTTTCAGTGCTCTGTCAGACTCTTCATACAGTATCATATCTCCCACTTCATCTTAATCTACATCCTCTCCCATTTCCGTAATATTGTCCTCAAGTACATTGCCCTTGTGTAGACCCTCTATAAACTCCTTCCATCTTTCTGCTTTCCCTTCTTTGCTTAGAACTGGGTTTCCATCTAAGCTCTTGACATTCATACAAGTGGCTCTCTTTTCTCCAAAGGTCTCTTTAATTTTCCGGTAGGCAGTATCTATCTTATCCTGAGATATGGCTCTACATCCTTACATTTGTCCTCTAGCCACCCCTGCTTAGCCATTTTGCACTTCCTGTCGATCTCATTTTTGAGACGTTTGTATTCCTTCTTGCCTGCTTCATTTACTGCATTTTTATATTTTCTTCGTTCATCAATTAAATTCAATATCTCATCCGTTACTCAGGGATTTCTACTAGCCCTCGTCTTTCTACCTACTTGATCCTCTGTTGCCTTTACGATTTCATCCCTCAAAGCCACCCATTCTTCTTCTACTGTATTTCTTTCTCTCATTCCTGTCAATTGTTCCCTGAGGCTCTCCTTGAAACTTTCTACAACCTCTGGTTCTTTAAGTTTATCCGGGTCCCATCTCCTTAAATTCCCAATTTTTGCAGTTTCTTCAGTTTTAATCTACAGTTCGTGGAAAAATGGTTGCGCTTGCCTTCGGACCCACGATTGTACCGAGGCCTCGGTACAATCGTGGGTCCGAAGGCAAGCGCAACCATTTTTCCACGAACTGTAGATTAAAACTGAAGAAACTGCAAAAATTGGGAATTTAAGGAGATGGGACCCGGATAAACTTAAAGAACCAGAGGTTGTAGAAAGTTTCAAGGAGAGCCTCAGGGAACAATTGACAGGAATGAGAGAAAGAAATACAGTAGAAGAAGAATGGGTGGCTTTGAGGGATGAAATCGTAAAGGCAACAGAGGATCAAGTAGGTAGAAAGACGAGGGCTAGTAGAAATCCCTCTTCATGTGAACTGAATCGACGGCTACGATCTGCAGGTTCCCAAAATTATAGAAATCGCATGGGAAGATATTGAGACTGCACTAGCTCTTCACTGGTGTACACTGAGGTGACAGATTTCATAGGATACCTCCTGATACCATCTCGGACTTCCTTTTGCTCGGCCTAGTCCAGCAGCTTAACGTGGCATGAACTTAACAAGTCTTTGGATGTCCCCTGCAATAATACTGACCCATGGTGCCTCTATAGCCGTACATAATTGCGAAAGTGTTCCCAAGAAAGATTTTGTGTTTAAACTGATCTCTCGATTATGTCCTATAAATATTCGATGGGAGTCATATCGGGCGATCAGGGTGGACAAAGCATTCTCTCGAACTACCGAGAAAGTTCTTCAAACCAGTCGCGAGCAATCGTGGCACCCATAAAAATTGAGATCAATGAGTCCATGAATGGTTGCAAGTGGTCTCCAAGTAGCCGAACATAACCATTTCCAGTCAACGATCAGTTCAGGTGGGCCAGAGGACCCAGTACCTTCTTTGTGAGCACAGCCTACACCATTATGAAACCATCACCACCATCCACAGTGTCTTGTCGACAACTAGGATCCATTGCTACGTGGGATCTATGCCACATTCGAATCCTACCATCAGCACTTACCAACTGAAATTGCGCCTTTTTTGATCAGGCCACGGTTTTCCACTCGCCTATGGTCCAACCGATATGGTCACTGGCCCTGGAGAGGCGCTGCGGGCGATGTCGTGCTGTTACCAAAGGCACTTGCGTCGGTCGTCTGCTGCCATGGCCCATTAACACAAAATTTCGCCGCAGCGACTCTTCCCTTCCTGTCGATACAAAGGGTTCCCATGCCCCCTTCCACATTAAAGGAAAATAAGACAGCATATTCTGAACATGTAGTGAAGACTACACGTTCAGAATGTCCACTGCTGATGAATAGCGTTCCACGACACCTATTAATTGTATGGGTCCTACGACACATGAGACAATAGCTGGGAGTATTTATTTCGTTAATAGTAGGACCTGAGGTCAGAAGGCGAAAAAATGTGGTATAAAATGACTACCATATCAAACAATCACTTATATGAAAGCATGGTGTCTGTTCTTTCAGACATTTCCGATCTCCTGTGGGAATCTCAGAGTAGCGAACTTGGATGAAATGGGCAGACTGCGGGTAGGTGGCGCTCGGTGGGGACGTGTTTCCGCCATGAGACGTGCCGCAGGAGATCCCGGGTTCGAATCCCGCCCTGGCTCACATTTTCACTCGTCGCCGCTGATTTCGCGTAACGTCCCTATGCAGCTGACATCAGTAATTCCTTCCCTTTCCTCTCCTTTGTCGCCCCCTCCCTCCTCCACCTTCAGCCTACATATAATCAAACAACCACAACTGTACTCGAAAAACTCAAATACCAGGATGTAACAGACAGACTGCAGTTCAGCGGAAGAATACTAGAGAAATACAACCAGTCTACAAAAGAAACTGCTTAAAAATTACTTGTACGATCCATCGGAGAATGTTGTTCGATTGTATGGGATCCGTACCAAACATGAATAACAAGGGAAAGAACGTATGAGAAAAGGCCAGCGCGAGTGACCACAGGGTTGACTGAAACATGCGAGACCATCTCGGATATGGTTCAAGTGGTTCAAATGGCTCTGAGTACTATGGGACTCAACTGCTGTGGTCATAAGTCCCCTACAACTTAGAACTACTTAAACCTAACTAATCTAAGGACATCACACACATCCATCCCCGAGGCAGGATTTGAACCTGCGACCGTAGCGGTCGTGCGATTCCAGACTGTGGCGCCTTTAACCGCTCGGCCACTCCGGCCGGCCATCTCGGAGGTGCTGAAGAAACACAAGTGGTAGGCGGTTGAAGGCAGACGCAAAGTATTCCCTGAACGCCTACTAACAAAGGATCAACAGCAAGCTGTAAGTGAAAAATCTAATGGAGCGTGAAAATATAAAGTATAAATACAGTGAGGGCAGAGACGTTCATGCAGTGATTCTTCCCGTGCTTCATACGTGAAACGGGAAGTATGCTCTGCCATACACTTCACAGAGTATGGACGTAGATGTAGATGAATGCGAAAGCCAAGCTCTTTTATCCAGTGCATAACCCGTGTTTCGAACATTCGCCACAGACCCGCTGCTGGCCCGCGAGACAGTTAATTATCATGATAGCGGCAGCGTAAGAGCACAAAACCTCTGCGGGCCGCCAGCTCCCTCCACAGACCCCTTCCGAGCTGCCTCCGTGAACTTTTTTCCTCCGACAGCGGAGTGCGGAGGCCCGCTGAACGCCTTCCACGAACAGCACTCAGACGAGGCGCCACTCGTGTGCCGCGTGCTAATTTAAAACTGCGGACAGCCGCCCGTAGCTGCACTAACGCCCTAAGAGCGCTGAGTTCTTACCGGCTTTAATGTAATGGGCTGACCGTACCCTAAGACGAGCTGGTGTTGGAAACAAAATTTGGTGGCTAAGCTCAGTTTTCGAGAACCTGCTCCATGTCATTATAAATTAAGGCGGTCTGGGACACGTTTACACAGATTTCTTTCCGGATTTTTCAAAAATTTTTGGTATGATTTATGGTGTTTAAAATTGTTAGTCGTATAATATGGTTATATACACTCCTGGAAATTGAAATACGAACACCGTGAATTCATTGTCCCAGGAAGGGGAAACTTTATTGATACATTCCTGGAGTCAGATACATCACATGATCACACTGACAAAACCACAGGCACATAGACACAGGCAACAGAGCATGCACAATGTCGGCACTAGTACAGTGTATATCCACCTTTCGCAGCAATGCAGGCTGCTATTCTCCCATGGAGACGATCGTAGAGATGCTGGATGTAATCCTGTGGAACGGCTTGCCATGCCATTTCCACCTGGCGCCTCAGTTGGACCAGCGTTCGTGCTGGACGTGCAGACCGCGTGAGACGACGCTTCATCCAGTCCCAAACATGCTCAATGGGGGACGGATCCGGAGATCTTGCTGGCCAGGGTAGTTGACTTACACCTTCTAGAGCACGTTGGGTGGCACGGGATACATGCGGACGTGCATTGTCCTGTTGGAACAGCAAGTTCGCTTGCCGGTCTAGGAATCGTAGAACGATGGGTTCGATGACGGTTTGAATGTACCGTGCACTATTCAGTGTCCCCTCGACGATCACCAGTGGTGTACGGCCAGTGTAGGAGATCGCTCCCCACACCATGAAGCAGGGTGTTGGCCCTGTGTGCCTCGGTCGTATGCAGTCCTGATTGTGGCGCTCACCTGCACGGCGCCAAACACGCATACGACCATCATTGGCACCAAGGCAGAAGCGACTCTCATCGCTGAAGACGACACGTCTCCATTCGTCCCTCCATTCACGCCTGTCGCGACACCACTGGAGGCGGGCTGCACGATGTTGGGGCGTGAGCGGAAGACGGCCTAACGGTGTTCGGGACCGTAGCCCAGCTTCATGGAGACGGTTGCGAATGGTCCTCGCCGATACCCCAGGAGCAACAGTGTCCCTAATTTGCTGGGAAGTGGCGGTGCGGTCCCCTACGGCACTGCGTAGGATCCTACGGTCTTGGCGTGCATCCGTGCGTCGCTGCGGTCCGGTCCCAGGTCGACGGGCACGTGCACCTTCCGCTGACCACTGGCGACAACATCGATGTACTGTGGAGACCTCACGCCCCACGTGTTGAGCAATTCGGCGGTACGTCCACCCGGCCTCCCGCATGCCCACTATACGCCCTCGCTCAAAGTCCATCAACTGCACATACGGTTCATGTCCACGCTGTCGCGGCATGCTACCAGTGTTGAAGACTGCGATGGAGCTCCGTATGCCACGGCAAACTGGCTGACACTGACGGCGCCGGTGCACAAATGCTGCGCAGCTAGCGCCATTCGACGGCCAACACCGCGGTTGCTGGTGTGTCCGCTGTGCCGTGCGTGTGATCATTGCTTGTACAGCCCTCTCGCAGTGTCCGGAGCAAGTATGGTGGGTCTGACACACCGGTGTCAATGTGTTCTTTTTTCCATTTCCAGGAGTGTATTTTTAATTTTTTTTTAAATGTGTTCTACATGGGCGTGACCCACTGTGGCGCTGTTAAACTGCTGTCAAATGGAGTTATTATTAACGTCCGTCTTCATCAGGTACATTTTAGTCATGTGAGATAAAGTATGTGTTGTGGCTAACCTGTGATGGTTCAATATATATCGCTGGTGTGATTGTCGATTGTTTCATGTTTATTTACTCTGTCGTTATCTCGAAAATATTCGTAATTAATTCTGTTTCTTGAGTCTCTGTTTTGTTGAAGTATAATAATGAGTAAAAGTAAAGTTATTAGAAATACACAAAGTGTCGACGAAATGAAGAAGGCTGTTTGGGCTCTTTTTTTTCAGACTTCTTCAACCGATGAAAATCCCCAACATAGCTTGTGTCCCAAAGAAGAAGACAGTTGGTGTAAATATAACAAAGGATTGCTAACTGGTGAAGTGTACACTTATAAGCATAGTCTGCCTCATGCTATAATGGAGGTGATAAAACCTATTTTCAGAGACTTAGCAGCACCTGAACTGTTGAAAAAGTGTATTCACGGAAAAACTCAAAACCCCAATGAAAGTGTAAATAGTGTTATATGGTCGAGAATCCCCAAGACTGTATTTGTTGGAATAGAAACACTTCACTTTGGTGTGTATGATGCTGTTGCGACTTTCAATGATGGCAACATTGTAAGGTGCAAGGTATTTAGAAATATGGGAATGAAGATAGGTTCTAACATGGTACGAGCGACGCTTGCTTTAGACAAGGAACGCCTTCGGGCTGCAGACAGGGCTGTAAAGAGTCTAGAAATACAAGCAAGAGTAAACAGCAGGAGGAACAAGAGGAAGCTGGAGGAGGAGTTTGCAGAGGATGAAGATAATCCATCCTATGGACCTGGAATGCACTAAAAAGTTAATCCAATCTTTGTCGCTCGATTCCCAAAACTTTTATTTTCTCATACTAATTACATGTTTTCTAAGGATCTTCCAAACATATTTGTTTCAAACTTTCAGTAAATGTTACACAGTACCTTCTGCATAATTTAACACAGCCTTTTTCCACAAAACTGTATATTTTTGAACATATAAATAAAAAATTGCAAAAAAATGTTGTGAATTTTCATTACAATTGAAAAAAAATCATGTTTAATAACTGAACTAAAATTTTGTAAAATCCCTGTGTTAAGTTGTAGCCCATATCCAATAAATAATCTGTAAAAAGTTCACCTTCCTACCTCAAATACTTTGTGAGGAAAGATGTAATTTATAAGCGTTATTTTAACATTGCAAGTATAGGCGTTCTGGAGCCCCTTAAAAAGTAAAGGGCTGCCCGTACCCTAAGACGAGCTGGTGTTGGAAACAAAATTTTGTGGCTAAGCTCAGTTTTCGAGAACCTGCTCCATGTCATTGTAACTTAGGGCGGGCTGGGGCACGTTTACACAGATTTCTTTCCGGATTTTTCAAAAATTTTTGGTAAGATTTATGGTGTTTAAAATTGTTAGTCGTATAATATGGTTATATATGTGGTGTCTATCGTTTCGGACATTAAGACGATGACTGCCAGAGATGCATTCAGTGCAGACTGAAAGGACCCCCTCACCTTTACTGAATCTCCAGAAATGCCTCAGTCTAGCCTGTGAGCCCTTAGATGGTGGCATTAGAGGCGTAGAGAATAACTGGCCACGGTTTCCCACAGGAGTCTTGCGATCTTCAACTGACTTAGTGAGCCGCCGCATAGGAAATCTTCCTGCCTGTTATGTGGAGATGCTCTCGTACTTTTATGCCCCTTGCAAAGCCGTAGCAGCGCCGTCGGATTCTGAAAATGCAGTACCAGTGTCTATTTTCTGAAGTGGAATTATTTTTTTTTACACAGGATGACATTATAATGTGTTTATTTAATTTTATCGTGAAATAAACAGTTTTTAATGTTGCTGAGCTACAGTCATACAATAATTTTTAAATGAACACACCGCTATTTGACTGCATTTTTGTTTATTTAATTACGACCCAGGTTTCGGCCTTTTTTGCCATTTTCAAGTTGTAACGTCTAGTAGAAAAAAAACATATTATGTAGTAACGAGAAAATTATATGTATCATATTGTGTTATTGTATAAATTTATGTATTTTTTTTTATTATTTATTTTAGAGAATATCTGCGTCGGCGAATAATGAAACTGCCACAGACGATAAATATCAAACAAAGATTAGAATAGGTAACTAGTATATAATACTTGATGAACATTAATTTCTCTGTCTTCTTCTTCTTGGAGTTAAGCGAGTAGGATATCCTGTGACGTTGTATTGGACGCTAGCGTAGCATTCCTTTGTCAAGACTGAAAGATGTACGCCATTGCGTGCGCATTTTAAAGGTGTGTATTTAAATGTTTGAATAGAGTTATTTAAATGAAAACTTGCATTATTAATTGTTATAGCTTGCTTGAATATTATCCCATCCCGTTGAGACATTTTTCAGTTATTTAAAATATTATCTGTGGTTCCGAGCTGCGCGGCGAACGAAAGAGCCGCTGCCGCGGCGTATTCAAACTACCTCAAATAGAATCTATCATACCGCAAGGAAGCGGGAAGGTAACAGTGAAATAATATTATTTCTTTTAGCTTCCGGACTTGCAGTGCAGAGCAGCAGATTTTATGATGTGTTGCAGGTTGACGCGGGCTGCTGATAATATATAGCTAACAGTACAAAAAAGATAATGTACCTTCAAAATCTAATAGGAATCTTGCTGTGCTCGGTTCTGATCTGGCAAACTTTATAGTGAAAACGTATTTTTTCAATAAGAGTCTCATGTTCTTGTGCTAGTCGTGGTATTGAATGGTGTTTTACCGAGAAACAAAATCCACTGCAAAATCTTGTTGTTGAACAATCATACAAACTGTAACATCAGTATTCATAACAAAGTAATTTTCATTTTTAATAACTATAAAGTAGGGAAGATATGTTAATTTTTAGAATGAGTTACAGTCACGAAAAATGTTCCTTTAATAGAAGGCCAGATACAGAACAATAAGAACTCAATATATTCTGTTTTGTTAAAAAGTAATGATGATAAAGAAATTCATAGCACAGCATTACTAAAAGATATTTCGCGGCTCTTTTCATATATGCGTTGTTACGCAAGCAACAATAATAATAATAATAGAAAAGACACGAACGAAAACCGGACGCGAAACTGTCGCCCAAAAACGTGGGTCACGAATTTGCAGTGGCCACAAAAATAAAATTTTTATGTATTTTCCTTTCAGTGTCTATTGTTATATATGTATATATGTATGTATTTAGTGATAAATGTATGTATGTGTATCATGATTAATGCAATGTATTAATGAATGTACAAACACTCTTTCATGAAAAAACGCACCACTGCAAGCGAGTCAGAGGAGACGATCCTGATAGTACTGAGAAACTGTAACGACTACGTAATCCGGGGGCAGCCGAACCCCGAGATCAGATAAACTAAAGGTAAGACTACAGTGTAGTTGTCCTGTTTGTAGAAGCTGAACTCCAGTGAAGTGATCTCAAATCGCTAGTGGTGTGCGTAGTTTGATGTTAGTGTTTATGACAGGACAAAGTTGATGGTAGATAGTAATTTTTAGTGTGCAGTGTAGTGTAGATAAATTAACGTATTTTGTATGCAAGTGGCAAAACTGTTAGATCTTGTGTTAGAGTAGGCAATTTAGGAATATGGTTAAATTGCGTAGTCAACGTCCGAGCAATATGGATACTGAGGAACAGCAATTAGTTAACGCAGGAAATGTAGAAACGAGTACCTTAAGCAGTACAAGTACTCTCTTTGAGGATATACCATGCGAAAATGTGGGGGTAGGGGCACAGGAAGTGGTGCCACCGCCCACCAGTGTTCAAGGAGACGTAGATAAAGAAATTGCACCACCCCCAGAAAAGCAGGAACCAGAGAGTGGGAATCTGCCTGGTGGGTATTCACTTCAGGCGATATTAGAGCGCGTGCTAGATTACCAGTCAAAATTCGCACAACAACAAGCTGAAAAGGATGAAAAAATTGAGATCTTTCTCGCGCAGCAAGCTGAGCGAGATCGCCAGCAAGCTGAGCGAGATCGCAAGTTAGCAGAAAATTTACTTGCCCAACAAGCTGAGCGAGATCGCCAGCAAGCTGAGCGGGATCGCCAGCAAGCTGAGCGAGACCAGCAACTTGTGCAATCGTTAGAAATTATGAAAAAAGAGATTGCCGGTATGAAACAAAATTATGAATCGATACCTAAGGTCGTGCAGGAGTTGACTGTACAGGTCAACAACCTGCAAGTAGCAAACACTAACAGGGTAGACGAGATAGGTGTCTTAGCTAACCGAGTAGAAAAGTTAGAAATAGATTCCACACAGCTTATAGAGCAGAAGTGGAACGAACAAGCGACTAAAATTGAAACCGAATTCAACTCATGGCTAGAAGCGAAGGAGAGTGAGATCGACAGAAATATTAATTCTAAGGTACAAGCAGCCATGGTAGATAGAGAGGCTGAATCGTTCAGTACCGCAGTAAATAGTCAGGTACAGAATGATGTGCAAACCATCAAACAAATACTCAGTGAGGATATTCCGCAGTGGCAAGTGAATATCAGTAAACGGATATCCGACTTGGAAAAGGGTTTAGCACAAACCAGAAAACATCTAGAATATGAAACTATGTCGCCAACAGCCAATGTTTTTGGCAACGCACAAACTTATACGCGACACAACAATGGTGAAGCTGTAGGCGATAATGCGAAGAACTGTAGCTTCAGTTCGGAGCACACAGCCTATGTCCCAGGAGCAAATCCATATAGTCCAAAAATATTAGTTGAAGAAAGTTTAATCAAAAATAGGCAGTTTCAAACGTTTACTACTGAACGGAAGTCAGTACACCCAGTAGTATTCATAAAAAGCTTTAAAAATATCTTGCCTAGTGTGTGGAACGAAGCACAGAAAATTCAATACGTAATGTCATACATTCAGGGTGATGCAGCGTTGTGGGCTACGGAAGTAGCAGACAGCTGCATGACGTATGAACAGTTAGAAAGGGCGTTTTTGTCGAAATATTGGTCGCCTTGTATACAAGAGCGGCTAAGAAAAGAAGTATACAATCCCGAACCGTACTCACCCCGTCTTGGGAATTTGAGACGGTATTTTGAAAAGTATATAAACAAAACGCGCTACTGGGACGAGCCGATATCACCAAGAGACATAATAAGACTCCTAAAATCACATTTACCCATTCACATCAAAGAGAAATTAATACACGTACCAGAGAGCGATATGGAACATTTCCTGTCTGTTCTAGATTCAATAGACTTAATCCAGGAGGACGCAAAAGCAGCGTGTGATCACTCGCGGAATAATGGATCAGGGTGTAAACATGACAGAAATAATAGTGCACAAAACCACAACCATGGAAATGGTGGGAGTGGTAACAAGCGGCAAGAGCATTCGCAAAATGGTAATAATGGGAGAAGTCAGAACGGGTATGGGCAACCAACCTATAACAAAAAGCGTCGATTTGACGACCGATACGACTCCGGAATGTCAGGGACCAACCGCTGGAAAAATGCGCGAGGTCAGTGGCATAGCAATTACAGTGACAGTAATCGCAATTGGAATCCAAATCAGCGAACAAGCCCAGAGCGACAAGGTAATGACCGGTACGACAACAACAGACCGCTACCGCAAAACGCGCCTATTGCGCAGTCGTGGCGGCCTACAAATCAAAGCGTACACATAGTAGAGGTTGCGGACAATAGCCGTCCAAGTACCTCACAAGCAAGCAATCCAACAAATTAGAATCGGCCTCGATATGCTCTCCATCGCTGGCCGAGGGGTGGAGTGAGAGCAACACAAATGACAATAATATACCTGGAATATGTATGCTGCGATACAACGACGGTATCAGTATGGATAAAGATCTACTGACCGAACCGCACGAATGTAAGAAAGATGACAACGAAAATGTGCAAGCCATAATAGAAGCGAAAATCAATGATGTTGCAGTGAATATAATCATCGACACAGGTGCCTCAGTAAGTGTAATGAGTATAGAGTTGTTTAAAGCGCTGGGGAAGGGACGTGGCATACCGACTTTCCCGGTTAATAATTGCAAGGTGTCTGGAGCCATAAGTGCACAGAGCCAATTAGTTAAGTACCAGGTGCAGGTGGAGATTTGTAAGGAGGGCGAAGCCATAGTGAGCTCGTTCCTCATTGTTAAAGGGTTAAAGGTGGCCTGCATTCTGGGAGTAGATTTTCTCCGTGAGAGGGACGCAGTGATCGACCTCTCCTTGGGGAAACTGAGCATAGTTAATAAAGGTAGGAGGATTGAATTGTCTATGATGAAATCGAAGGAGGTACTTGTGCCATGTTGTAATCGAATGAATATCAAATGTAGGAACCCCTGGGTACTACACCTCGATGATTTTTCACATGTAGAAGACCTCTATTACCCAAATTTAGAGGATCGAAATTTTGAAACAAATGTTGAGGCATTTCAAACCAAAGTACAGGAATCTGAAGGTTTAAGCAATATACAAAAGCAACAGTTGACGCAGCTGCTATCGGAATATACCATGGTATTTACCGACTGACCAGGAATAGTCAAAGGGTACCACTATCACATAGAGGTGATGCCCCACAAAACATACTGTCGTGCAACTTACTCCATCCCATGGCCGAGGAGGGAAGTAGTGGCTAAAGAGATTCGGAAGAGGTTAGAGTGGGATAGTAAAGTTATTTATTCAGTGACATGTCACATATAAGTAATAATAGGTATAAGAAGATTTCAATTGTGTTTTAGAGTATAAGTATGTTAGTTTTAAGAAAAAATTTGTATGTAATTAAACTTGGAGGAAGTGGAATCAGTAAAGTGAGCAATAGCATACAAAGGGAAGACTTTGTTTACAGACAATTAGAGTCATTAAAATACTATATGCTCATCAAGCAACGAACAATCTTCTTGTTGATAAAGTGAGGGTTAATTTCTTGAATCATTTTCCATGTGTAGTATGTAAGTACAATTAATGATGCAATCTCATATAGTAAAGTAATAGATGTAATGGTATTAGAATTAAGAAACCCTGAGAGAGAGAGTCTCTATTAGCCAAAAATTGACTTTGTAATATGAAACAATTATGTGATGTAACGTTTCTTGCCAGTAGTGATCTGAGAACGACACTGGAGCAGGAGCTAATCAAAAACAAACCCGTTCCGTGTAAACTCCGCTTTGTATGTATCGATGCTTCAATTGAAGCCTGTGTACTTGGTACACACCCTTGAATATTAATTACGCGATACGCGAATCAAGTTAATCATTGCGGAACCTACACTGTAGTCATGTAGGAAAGATCATTAAAAATAATGCTAGTAAAAAATGAAGTATTTATTGAGCAATATGCCCAAGTCAAGCTGTCATGCACATGGTAAAATCTGTTTGCTAGATGGGTGATAACCAGGCAAGCTACACTAAAAAAGGAAAGGAAAGCTATGTACCAAAAATCACACACCTTTAAAAAAAATTACAAAAAGGCCATATACGCCTAGTAATAGCATTAAAAGTGTGTAGTGACAAAGTAAAAACAATGGACGCAATGTAGACGAGACTGATTATGCTAAGAACAGTTAAGATGCATTAAAAAGAAACTGTGTGCATAAACAATTGAGGAAAGGACGGAATATTGTGTGTAGCAGGGACAGAAAATGACTGTTGTATCTGCACCAATATATACGTCGATATACGTCAAGTGTTGAGTGACAGACTGTCATAGTGCAGTGCTCAACGAACAAGAGACAGTGTATAAAAACAATAGTTATTGATCCGTTCGGAGTCGATTCAAACAAACATCGCTCGACGGAGACATTTAGTATGTGTGAACCGAAACATTCTCGCGTGTTGAGAGAGGCTCTGGCAGTGTATCAACCGTGAGAGCAGGTGAAAGTGTGTAGTACAATGTGCGTGTGACGAGCCCTGAATACCAGTGTCACAATGCCACAAGAAACCTGTTATCACGCCAAAACATCCTGTGCATACCAGTGAAGCGACGGCTTACTGAACAATAAACGCTTTTAAACAAGTTGCATTTTCTTCCACAGCTAGTAATCTGTGTCCTTAAAGACAGTACACCGTTGTGGAATATTTGTTTCATGCGCTACGACGAGGAGCCATGCGGAGAAGCAGAGACGAGTGCCGTGCCGCCAGCCAGCCGGTCGCGAAAAACCACTCCAACACGTCGACATTGGTGAATGGTTCGGCGCGGTTCGCGACTGCTTGGGCGCCACGTCAGCACGACGTCGCTGTTACTGAGAGCCGGTCGTCGACCCCAGCGGTCGTCGGCACGCTGCGTTCCAGACGACGCTACTCAACAATTGCTTCGCGCAGCACGCTCCGTACATTATTGTTATTCAAATGAACTATCAACTATGTGGTTAATGTACTAATATGAAAATGGTTTATTGGACACGAAATAACGTGACAAACATTTTTTTCTTTAGTTACTGGGTGCAGACTCAAGATATTCATTGGTTCAGTGATATATAGATATAATATGTTTTCGTCATGTGAATGAAGTAAACTCGCACGAATGCCAGAACATTATAGAACAATTGTCGTGAGTAAGTGCAGAGACAATCAATTACATTTCTGTAAGACTGTTTAATGATTGACTTTCATTGCAACACAGAACACATTGGTAAAAGGTACATTTGTAACAAAGAGACTAAAAGTTTAACATTTTGTCATAAATAGCCTTTGTTAGCTGTGAACATTGGATAAAGTCTGAACTTTTTTGTGATGAACAATCAAACTGTGCGTAAGACAAACCAGGCGAGATGACCATGGCTCCGGCGCAGTTTTCCCAGGTTTTCTGACCGCACGTAGCCCGAATGGGGGAGCCAGATAACTGTATTGACCCTGGGACTAGGTTTACGATCACCTCGCTAAGTGTAAGAACACTATAAAGAGTGTAATTAAAACTATAGTGCAAAAGAACTAAGAAGTGAAAAGTGGATGTTCCAATCAAGGTGACAGACAATAACCAAACAGACGTTAGTGGCAGCATATTGCCGAACATTCTTAACGTTAGTCAATTGCTGCCAGGGGGCATTGTAACGTCTAGTAGAAAAAAAAAACATATTATGTAGTAACGAGAAAATTATATGTATCATATTGTGTTATTGTATAAATTTATGTATTTTTTTAATTATTTATTTTAGAGAATATCTGCGTCGGCGAATAATGAAACTGCCACAGACGATAAATATCAAACAAAGATTAGAATAGGTAACTAGTATATAATACTTGATGAACATTAATTTCTCTATCTTCTTCTTCTTGGAGTTAAGCGAGTAGGATATCCTGTGACGTTGTATTGGACGCTAGCGTAGCATTCCTTTGTCAAGACTGAAAGATGTACGCCATTGCGTGCGCATTTTAAAGGTGTGTATTTAAATGTTTGAATAGAGTTATTTAAATGAAAACTTGCATTATTAATTGTTATAGCTTGCTTGAATATTATCCCATCCCGTTGAGACATTTTTCAGTTATTTAAAATATTATCTGTGGTTCCGAGCTGCGCGGCGAACGAAAGAGCCGCTGCCGCGGCGTATTCAAACTACCTCAAATAGAATCTATCATACCGCAAGGAAGAGGGAAGGTAACAGTGAAATAATATTATTTCTTTTAGCTTCCGGACTTGCAGTGCAGAGCAGCAGATTTTATGATGTGTTGCAGGTTGACGCGGGCTGCTGATAATATATAGCTAACAGTACAAAAAAGATAATGTACCTTCAAAATCTAATAGGAATCTTGCTGTGCTCGGTTCTGATCTGGCAAACTTTATAGTGAAAACGTATTTTTTCAATAAGAGTCTCATGTTCTTGTGCTAGTCGTGGTATTGAATGGTGTTTTACCGAGAAACAAAATCCACTGCAAAATCTTGTTGTTGAACAATCATACAAACTGTAACATCAGTATTCATAACAAAGTAATTTTCATTTTTAATAACTATAAAGTAGGGAAGATATGTTAATTTTTAGAATGAGTTACAGTCACGAAAAATGTTCCTTTAATAGAAGGCCAGATACAGAACAATAAGAACTCAATATATTCTGTTTTGTTAAAAAGTAATGATGATAAAGAAATTCATAGCACAGCATTACTAAAAGATATTTCGCGGCTCTTTTCATATATGCGTTGTTACGCAAGCAACAATAATAATAATAATAGAAAAGACACGAACGAAAACCGGACGCGAAAAAGTGAAGTTCATCCCATTAACATCGATGGATATCAAGCTCAAAATTGGCCATAAATTAAGAAAAATATTCGCTCACTAAAAAATGCCAGATGTAAAATTATCATATTGTAAAAACTTGTTCACTCTGATTATAAGTGAACTACTAACGGAACGAGAGCGTAGTCTACTGCATGACTAGACTGAAAGGCATCCTATTGACGAATGCCAACTATGGCGCACAGTCTGTAACTTGAGCGTACAATCGTGTAGTCCGTATAAGATGGTGCGTCTACGGTTATGCTGAAGTTATTCAATTTTTTATCAATATCAATGTTTCCTGACCTTGTAACATTACTACAAGGTAGTATTTTTGACCCGTAGACTCTTCCTAATATATGAGATGCAAAAGGTACCTTCTGTAAGCAAATATTTATTAATTCGGGCCAGAAGAAATGTACTTTCCCAACGTAAATCTTCGCTGACGTCACTAGCGATTTCTGCACCTGCACCTCCTCTCACTGGGTTTGACAATGTCTGATGGCCAACTTCCTCTACTCAGCCAGCGTGGGAACCTACCGCCCACTCCTTACTTACTGCCACGCTGATAGACTATGTGATCAAAAGTATCCGGACACCTGGCTGAAAATGTTCGTGGCGCCCTCCATCGGTAATACTGGATTTCCATGTGGTACTGGCCCACCTTCAGCCATGATGACAGCTTCCACTCTCGCATGCATACGTTCAATCAGGTGCTGGACGGTTTCTTGGGCAATGGCAAACCATTCTTCATGGAGTGCTGCACTGAGGAGAGGTATCGATGTCGGTCGGTGACGCTTGTTCTATAGGATTCAAGTCGGCGTTCCAAAACATCCCAGAGGTGTTCTATAGGATTCAGGTCAGGACTCTGCGCAGCCAGTTCATTACAGGGGTCTTATTGTCGTGTAACTACTCCGCCACAGGCTGCGCATTATCAACAGGTGATCGATCGTGTTGAAAGATGCAATTGCCATCCCCGAATTGCTCTTCAACAGTGGGAAGCAAGAAGGTGCTTAAAACATCAATCTAGGCCTGTGCTGTGATAGTGTCACGCAACACGACCACACCATAAAACCATTGCCTCCGAATTTTATTGTTGGCACTACACAAGCTGGCAGATGACGTTCACCGGGCATTCGCCATGCCCACACCCTGCCTCTGTGTCTTATGATATGGTTATTAAAATATGACTTGGTATTAACTCAACTTTATATTTAAGAGTGCAATATATTTTTTATATGGGCTCAAGTCGAGCGAGTAAACATGCCCCAGGTGTGGATAAAGGAACCCATAATGAATAAACAAAACACGTAACTAAAATTTTGCAAAATGTGTTTCATTAGCAATAACAAATTCTAGTGCTACAATACAAAAATTATACTAGTAGTAAATAAATTCATTGCTGAACTTCCACCTGTTAGCACAATATGGCCTACATAAAAGTTTGAACGTTAATTAAAGGTTTATTCATCATGGTTGTCCGAGTTGCAATTCATGCGCTCAATAAAAGTATTTCCTCTAGCACAGTCACTGTTAGCCCACTTTTCGCATTACGGCACTGGACCCATTTCTGATTTCTTTATGATTGATTGTACCGTTTCAAGCAGTAAGTAAAAAAGCAGTTTTCATTTTTTTCACGAGACTGCTGCAGGTTATAAGAGTAAGGCAGAAGGACTAGGTGGGACATTTACTGAGATGGAAGTGCTTGCTAGCAGAAACCTTGGAAGGACTAGTTTGTAAGATTGAGAAGGATGGGGACATACAAGGTGAGAGACGACACAGAGGGGAACGGAATTGATGCGGATCTGAAGAGGGTGGCCAAAGACAGGTGAGCATGGAGAGTTAACATGTAAGAAGCAGCCTTCGGGCAGAACACTAATGACTATATCAGAAGTAGGCCTATCCAAATTTTTCCTTGTTCCTGCTTTTAGCAATTTCTTGTTTTCATCATTCCTTCTTCTCGTAAAATTAATTCTTACTGCTTGAGTATCATTAGGTTCAAACAGCTCTTTTGCACTCTCTACCTTTTATTCTCTCATACCTTGAATTTTTTGGATTGCGTTTCCAATTCCTGCTATCTTAAAATTTGGTCGACTGAGGTGTCATTTAGAACGACAGAGCAAAACGGTGCGTACACGTGCCCTATCGCCATGTTTGAATTAGTTTAGAAACTACAGTAGTAACTTTCAGGCTCTCAGATTATACAAATGTATCTTGTAAAGTAGAATATCTGTGCTCAGTCTAAAAGGAGTGCTCCATAGGAGCGTTGATGCCTGAGCAAAAAAAAATTATACGCCTTGCACAAAAATACATAAACGTTCTTCACGCTAACAAGTTCCATCAACTAGTACTGTGATGTTCGTGAAAGATACCCGTAGATGGGAGTATCAGTCTTCCTTTGTCGGTAGCGCTCTAGCAAGAATAGTTGCCGAGAAAAGTGCTCTTCCTAAAAATGCCCCGTGCGTGAACGTGGCCCATCTCCCGTACTCTGTTCCCTACAAAGGAGCCAGATCTTGAATGTCTCAAATGTGTGTAAAACTGTGTGAAAAAAGAAGGGAATACTTTCAAAATTTTGCGTCATTTCTGTTTCGTTTAATCACTGAAGCCCAGTAACGTGCGAAACAGCACTATATACGGCATTTTAATCCATTATAGGCAAACTAACAGTTGGTGTACCCATGTTCGCAAGAGAAATTTATAAATTTTAGGAGTTGGCAAGAAAATGCGATCTTGAACGCTGCACATGAATTTTTATTTATACACCAAGATCCGTTCACCTTCTTAACAAGGCACTCTCAGCAGGTCGTCGAGATTACCAAATGATTTTTTTTCTTTTTGTCATATCGGTTTTAGATTTAAAATCTTCAAAAATAAATATTTTATAATACAAAAATGCAAAAGTACTTACCGCAAAAAGTGTAATTCATTATGAAAGATCCAAACGTTGTACTAAAATTCCATGAAAGCTTTACAGTCTAGTCACGAGTCTGTAGAAAGTGGTTGCAACGTCCACGTATTTAAGTTTCGAAAGACATTATACGTACACAATTTATATATCTCGTAATAATACTGAATCCCTCCACCCCCCCCATGAGATGTGCACCTTGCCATTGGTGGGGAGGCTTGCGTGTCTCAGCGATGCAGATAGCCACAACATATGTGCAACCACAACGGAGGGGTATCTGTTGAGAGGTCAGACAAACGTGTGGTTCCTGAAGAGGGGCGGCAACTTCTTAGTATTTGCAGGTGCAACAGTCTGGATGATTGACTGAACTGGCCATGTAACATCAACCAAAACAGCATTGAACGGCTGTAAGCAAATGTAAACTGCAGCCGTTATCTTTCCCGAGTGCATGCGGTTTTACTGTTTGATTAAATAATGATGGCGTCGTCTTGGGTAAAATATTCCGGAGATAAAATAATTTTCCATTCGGATATTCAGGCGGATGTCGTTATAAGGAGAAACAAAACTGGCGTTCTACGGATCGGAGCGTGGAATGCCAGATCTCTTAATCGGGCAGGTAGGTTAGAAAACACACAAAAGGGAAATGGGTAGGTAGATGTGGTGGGAATTAATGAAGTTCGGTGGCAGGAGAACAGGACTTCTGGTCAGATGAATACAGGGTTATAAATACAAAATCAAATACTGGTCAGACAGGAATAGGTTCAACAATGAATTAAAAATAGGAACGCGGCATAAAAACTTGTACTAATGTGGTAGGCGTGGGCTTCGTGTCTATCTTGGCTATAATAAATAGGACACGAAACTCACGCCTACCACATTAGTACAAGTTTTTATGCCAAATAGCTCCGCAGGTGATGAAGAGATTGAAGAAATGTATGATGAGATAAAAGAAATTATTCAAATAGTTATGGGAGACGAAAACCTAATGGTCATGTGGGACTGGAATTCGATAGTAGGAAAATGAGAGAAGGAAAACTAGTAGATGAATGTGGACGGGGGGGGGGGGGGGGTAAGGAATGAAAGAGGAAGTCGCCTGCTAGAATTTTGCACAGAGCATAAATTAATCATCACTAACACCTAGTTTAAGAATCATGAAAGAAGTTTGTATACGTGGAAAAGACCTGAAGACACCAGAAGGTTTCAGATTGATTATATAATAGTCAGACAGAGATTTAGGACCCAGGTTTTAAATTGCAAGACGTCTTCAGGGGCGGAGGTGGACTCGGACCAAGATTTATTGGTTATGAACTGTGGATTATAACTGAAGAAACTGCACAAATGTAGGAATTTAAAGTCGGACCTGGATAGATTGAAAGAACTAGAGGTTGTATAGAGTTTCAGGGGGTGCATAAAGAAACGAGTGACAAGAACAGGGGAAAGGAATACAGTAGAAGAAGGACGGGCAGCTTTGAGAGAAGAAATAGCGAAGGCGGCAGAGGATCAAGTAGGTAAAAAGACGAGGGCTAGTAGAAATCCTTGGGTAAGACTAGAGATACTGAATTTAATTGATGAAAGGAGATAATATAAATGCAGTAAATGAAGCAGGCGAAAAGGAAGAAAAAGTCTCAAAAATGAGATCGACAGGAACTGCAAAACGGCTAGTGGGAATGGCCAAAAGGAAATGTAAGGATGTAGAAGCATATATCACTAGGAGTAAGATAGATTCCGCCAACAGAAAAATTGAAGAGAGCTTTGGAGAACAGAGAACCACCTGTATGAATATCAAAAGCTCAAGTGGTAAACCAGTCTTAAGCAAAGAAGGGAAAGCTGAAAGGTGAAAGGAGTATATAGAGGGTCTATATAAGGGCGATGTACTAGAGGGCAATATTATGGAAATAGAAGAGGACATAGGTGAACATGAGATAGGAGATGTGATACTGCGTGAAGAATTTGACGGAGCACTAAGAGTCCTAATGAGAAAGAAGGCCCCTGGTGTAGACAACATTCCGTTTTAGAACTACTTATGGTCTTTGGAGAGCCACCCATGACCAAACTCCTCCATCTCGTGGGCAAAATGTATGAGACAGGTGAACTATCCTCATACCTCAAGAAGAATATAGTAATATCAGTCCCAATGAAAACTCGTGCTGACAGGTGTGAAAGTTACCGAACTATCAGTTTAATAAGTCACCGTTGCAAAATACTACACGAATTCTTTGCAGACGAGTGGAAAAACTAGTAGAAGTCGACCTCGAGAAAGGTCAGTAAGGATTCTGTTGAGATGTAGGAATACATGAGGCAATACCGACCCTAAGACTTATATTAGAAGCCAGGTTAGAGGAAGGTAAAACTCCGTTTGTAGCATTTGTAGACTTAATGAAAGCTTTCAACAATGTTGACTGGAATACTCTCTTTCAAATTCTGAAGATGGCGGGGGTAAAATACCGGGAGCGAAAAGCTATATACGATTTGTACAGAAACCAGACGGCAGTTATAAGAGTTGAGAGACAGGAAAGGGAAGCAATGGTTGAGAAGGATTGAGATAGGGTTGTAGCCCATCCCCGATGTTGTTCAATCTGTACATTGAACAAGCAGTAAAGGAAACGAAAGAAAAATTCGGAGTAGGAACTGAAATTCTGCGAGAAGAAGTAAAAACCTTGATGTTTGTCGATGACACTGTGATTCTTTCAGAGACAGCAAAGGATTGGAAGAACAGTTGAAAGGAACTGACAGACTCTTGAAAGGAAGATACGAATTTATCGTCAAGAAAAGAAATCCGGGGATATTGGAATGTAGTCGAATTAAATCTTGTGACGCTGAGGGAATTAGATTTGTAAACGAGACACTTAAAAGTAGTAGATGAGTTTTGCTATTTGGGGAGCATAATAACTGATGATGGTCGAAGTAGAGAGTATATAAAATGTAGACTGGCAGTGACAAGGAATGCTTTTCTGAAGAAGAGAAATTTGTTAGCATGGAGCATAGATATAAGTGTGAGGAAGTATTTTCTGAAAGTATTTGTATGGAGTGTAGCCATGTATGGAAGTGAAACATGGACGATAAATAGTATAGACAAGAAGAGAATAGAAGAGTTTGAAACGTGGTGCTGCAGAAGAATACTGAAGATTAGATGTGTAGATCACGTAAATAATGCGAAGGTACTGAACAGAATTGGGGAGAAGAGGAATTAGTGGCACAACTTGACTAAAGGGACATGTTCTGAAGCAGCAAGGTATCACCGATTTATTACTGGAGAGAAGCGTGGAGGGTACAAATCATAGGGGGAGTGCAAAAGATGAATATACTAGGCAGATTCAGAAGGATGTAGGTTTCAGTAGTTACTGGGAGATGAAGAGTGTTGCACAGGATAGAGTAGCATAGAGTGCTACATCAAACAAACCAGTCTTTGGACTGACGACCACAACAACAACAACAAAAACATTGAATCATTTGGTGCGTGCAGTTGAGAGCTTACAATTAAATCACAGAATACTGCGTTAATGGTTGTCTCTAAAAAAATTAGAAATTAGCGATTTCTTCTTAGAGGTGCGCACTTTATGATAGTATACCTTCGTCGATGCCTACATCTACGAGAATATTCACGAATAGCTACAATATATTTTTAATTGCTGATCTGAAACAGATTAAAAACGGCTATAAATCAGTAAGTGCATTCAGTACGGTGGTTAAATAGTAACATGGAAGAAATATTTTTACCTTACATTTTCTCTATATCTTTCACATCGGTGCCTGTGATCCTGGGCTATTAATACATCAATTAAAATCAAATATGCTCGTAATCTAGTAATAACTAGAGCAATGTCTGACTCGGTCTATTCGCTCCGATACCAACTCAAGAAGAATAAGCAGAAGACAGTAAAAGCTGAACATCACCTAATAAAACAGGCAATGAAAACTGTGCTGTAACTCAAAAAATGTGTCTCTGGAAGTAGATACAAAAACTTAATTACTGTTATGTTGATGTTATATGGTATAGACGCCATACAGTACAACAGGTATTCCTTCCCACTGCAAGTGTTAAGTTAACCCGATCAACTCAGTGAACTGAAGTTTAGAGCTCTTCAGTGCCTGTTTCGTGTCTTGCTCTTGTTGATGTAGTCCCTTAAACAATTCTCGTAGCGTATTGAATTCATTCTGAGATGCAAATAACATTTCCATGTGGCTACAGATGGAAAATCCGGTAGATATTCTTCTTTAAATAAATTATAGGATGCCATTACGGTGCATTTATTAACAAACACCGTAAAATAATTTATAATGATGTAGATTGGTACAGATAACTTCGAAAAATGTAGGAAAACGAGAGCATTGGTGGCACATAGAATAGTCTGAACTGCACCCTAAAACCGACTGAGGAGATTGGCACACAACAGAAATCCTTAGCACAGTTGGTATTGTTTCTAAACTACTTGTATGTCGTCAACAGAATAATAATTCTTATTTGTGTCTTGGTATAAACAGCTTACTTCGTAGTGGCGCGGTATTAGGAAGGCTTTAATGACATTTCGGCTCCCTCTGCCACTTAAAATCCCAACGTGGACTCTAATAACTAATATCCGATAAGGAAAATGTTTTAGTTTGATGCCTAATTATTGGTATGTCCCTAACACTCAGAATCGACGGCTTATAATTCCTCAGACCGCTGGCGTATTCAATTACCATGTGATCCGACCAGTCTCACTGCCTGTGTTCCGAACGTGGGACCACTTCTCATTTGTCGCTACAGCATTCTGTATTGCTGCTCAAGAAAGCAAGTTATTCGTGTTAACTGCAGCGTCCCAATACAATGCTAAAATTATAAAACAAAATATTGTCAAAATCAAGAGGAACGTCGCAATTACTTGCAGATCATGCACTTTTTGTTCATGTGGGAAGTCTTACTTTTTCTGCAGAATCACTGTAATTTTATCAATTATCAATTGTACTAACTCAACAGTTATTTTCGTAGCCTTGTGTGTCATTCGTTTCTGTAAGTGATGCCAACTTTGACTTATTTTTTTACATGTCTTTTCTCTCTCTCTTTCTCTCTCTCTCTCTCGCTCTCTCCCCTCCTTCTCTCTCTCTCTCTCTCTCTCTCTCTCTCTCTCTCTCTCTCTCTCTCTCTCTCTCTGTGTGAGTGTGTGTGTGTGTGTGGTGTGTGTGTGTGTGTGGGTATGAGTACACATGTAAGAGATTAGACAAAATTAGTGAAGAAATGGTATTTGTCATAACCGTTGCTATATTTGTCTATTGTGTAACGAATCAGTATAAACAGTGAGTTCCTTGTCATTTAACAGAATTTTTATTCTTTTGTTTATGTGTCAGTTTTCTTGCAAAGTCAGCAGGCGTCTTTCAACCGCAATCGCAACCGCCACGCGGGATTAGCCGAGCGGTCTCAGGCGCTGCAGTCGTGGACTGTGCGGCTGATCCCGGCGGAGGTTCGAGTCCTCCCTCGGGCATGGGTGTGTGTGTTTGTCCTTAGGATAATTTAGGTTAAGTAGTGTGTAAGCTTAGGGACTGATGACCTTAGCAGTTAAGTGCCATAACATTTCACACACATTTGAACATTTGAACAACCGCAACCATAAGTAGCCATCTTGAATAGCAATCGCTTTTTGCTCTTGTAAATAATTTATTTAACGACCTGTATCTTAGCCTAACGGCACATCATCATGTTAAATGTGGTGAATCATGCATTAAAGCTGCAATACGAACGGGGACTGAACATTTCCGGGCACCGAACATTTCTTGTCTGTAAATAAGTGGCACAATTAGCAGATCGTCAGGTATGCGGAAAGTATGTGTTCACGATTCCTCAAGCGTGCCATGAATCTAAACGGACGGCAATAGACCGAACATAAGTGGGTCTGTTACGCCTATTGTCATCCGTATATCTGTGTGTTAGTTGGTAAGCACCTGTATGTCTCAGAGGACCTGTAGTCAATGTTTCCGTCTGTTAGAGTAGCATTACCTTCAAGCGGGAATTGCAAGGCATGGCTCTAACACAGCGGTTCTCAACCTACATCTACATCTACATGACTACTCTGCAATCCACATTTAAGTGCTTAGCAGAGGGTTCATCGAACCACAATCATACTATCTCTCTATCATTCCACTCCCGAACAGCGCACGGGAAAAACAAACACCTAAACCTTTCTGTTCGAGCTCTGTTTTCTCTTATTTTATTTTGATGATCATTCCTACCTATGTAGGTTGGGCTCAACAAAATATTTTCGCATTCGGAAAAGAAAGTTGGTGACTGAAATTTCGTAAATAGATCTCGCCGCGACGAAAAACGTCTTTGCTTTAATGACTTCCATCCCAACGCGCGTATCATATCTGCCACAATCTCTCCCCTATTACGTGATAATACAAAACGAGCTGCCCTTTTTTCCACCCTTTCGATGTCCTCCGTCAATCCCACCTGGTAAGGATCCCACACCGCGCAGCAATATTCTAACAGAGGACGAACGAGTGTAGTCTCTTTAGGGGACTTGTTGCACCTTCTAAATGTCCTGCCAATGAAACGCAACCTTTGGCTCGCCTTCCCTACAATATTATCTATGTGGTCTTTCCAACTGAAGTTGTTCGTGATTTTAACACCCAGGTACTTAGTTGAATTGACAGCCTTGAGAATTGTACTATTTATCGAGTAATCGAATTCCAACGGATTTCTTTTGGAACTCGTGTGGATCACCTCACACTTTTCGTTATTTAGCGTCAACTGCCACCTGCCACACCATATAGCAATCTTTTCTAAATGGCTTTGCAACTGATACTGGTCTTCGGATGACCTTACTAGACGGTAAATTACAGCATCATCTGCGAACAACCTAAGAGAACTGCTCAGATTTTCACCCAGGTCATTTATATAGATCAGGAACAGCAGAGGTCCCAGGACGCATCCCTGGGGAACACCTGATATCACTTCAGTTTTATTCGATGATTTGGCGTCTATTAATACGAACTGCCACCTTCCTGACAAGAAATCACGAATCCAGTCGCACAACTGTGACGATAACGCATAGGCCCGCAGCTTGATTAGAAGTCGTTTGTGAGGAACTGTGTCAAAAGCTCTCCGGAAATCCAGAAATACGGAATCAACCTGAGATCCCCTGTCGATAGCGGCCATTACTTCGTGCGAATAAAGAGCTAGATGCGTTGCACAAGAACGATGTTTTCTGAAACCATGCTGATTACGTATCCATAGATCGTTCCCTTCGAGGTGATTCATAATGTTTGAATACAATATATGCTCCAAAACCCTACTGCAAACCGACGTCAATGATATAGTTCTGTAGTTCGATGGATTACTCCTATTACCCTTCTTAAACACTGGTGCGACCTGCGCAATTTTCCAATCTGTAGGTACAGATCTATCGGTGAGCGAGCGGTTGTATATGATTGCTAAGTAGGGAGCTATTGTATCAGCGTAATCTGAAAGGAACCTAATCGGTATACAATCTGGACCTTAAGACTTGCCCGTATCAAGCGATTTGAGTTGCTTCGCAACCCCTAAGGTATCTACTTCTAAGAAACTCATGCTAGCAGCTGTTTGTGTTTCAGATTCTGGAATATTCCATTCGTCTTCCCTGGTGAAGGAATTTCGGAAAACTGCGTTCAATAACTCCGCTTTAGCGGCGCAGTCGTCGGTAACAGTACCATCGGCACTGCGCAGCGAAGGTATTGACGCGTCTTGCCGCTTGTGTACTTTACCTGAAAGTGATTACCCCTTGAGAGGTAGCATGAAATCTTCTGAGGGGTAAAATCTAAGCGATTCGATTCTGTTTCAGTCACTAAACTAAGTTATTTTCAAAAGACCATTATTATTATCGCAATTTTGTAAGATTCTAATATTAATTGTATAAGTTATCAGTAATTACTTTATTCTCAAATGTTCAAATGTGTGTGAAACCTTATGGAACTTAACTGCTAAGGTCATCAGTCCCTAAGCTTACACACTACTTAACCTAAATTATCCTAAGGACAAACACTCACACCCATGCCCGAGGGAGGACTCGAACCTCCGCCAGGGCCAGC
This sequence comes from Schistocerca cancellata, assembly GCF_023864275.1. Lineage (NCBI taxonomy): Eukaryota > Metazoa > Arthropoda > Insecta > Orthoptera > Acrididae > Schistocerca > Schistocerca cancellata. The sequence goes on along the minus strand of NC_064632.1, from coordinate 461,747,218 downwards.
CGCACAGTCCATGACCACAGCGCCTTAGACCGCTCGGCTAATCCCGCGTGGCTTTATTCTTAGTTAGTAGCATTAATGCAATGAAGGTTACTAGTTCCTCACATAATCCATGCACTACACACGTATGTTGTGCGTTGTTCCGTACATCGCTGATGATAAAAGTGAAACATATACGTAAGAAATGCTAAATATCTCAAGAAAACATCTTCTCCAAGTTGTAGGTAGTACCTGCAGTAGTTCAGAAATTGCTTAATTACTCGCTTCGAATCAGGTAAATGAAATAATTGAGAGCTTGACATAGCAGTAAATACATAAGGGCTACTACAGTGCGGTACACAGTATTATTATTATTGTATTATTATTATTATTGCTGTTACTATTAGTGGCTGTGGTCAGACACAAAACATTAACAGCTGAAGTCTTTCAATTTCTTCCAGCTCAGAAATAAGGACTGCAGTAATCACGCTATTTACGAACAGTAAGTATAGTGTGCACGTGTTAACTTGGTTGATTTTAAATGGGGCTGTAGTGTGTAGGTCAAGCATGTGCCGCAATGGAGAGAGTAATGTAGGGGAAGTACGTTTTGTAGCAAGTGTCTACACTCACTTTGGATAGTTAGCTTTCTTATTTGAGAAGAAGTTGTGAGTAGTACTTGCAAAGCACCACGAATTCCTTCGTCATTTACACACACACACACACACACACACACACACACACACACACACACACAAACAAACAAACACACACACAGACACAGACACCACTCACACGCGCGCGCGCGCACACGCACACGCAACACACACACACTCGCGCGCGCGCGCACGCACACAAGTCAGATATCATTGATCTTTCGTCATTTTAAAAATGAAAGTATTCCAAGAAAAGTCTTTCATTCTCCAGTTTAGTTAGGTGCCAAAGATGGTAATAATAATGAGGGGAAATGTGGGGGGGGGGGGGGGTAGGAGGAGAGGGGATACTAGCTAATGTCTAATTTCACTCTGTGGTAATGGTATAAGAAAAGTTGGGAACCACTACTCTAACAGTAACTTGAACTCTAATGAGTCCAACAAGCCAATCGTATTGCTTGACCGCGGAAACCAGAAATCGCTATGCCGTTGTGGCTTGTTGGACATAGACACTGTCGTCTTCCACTTGCCGCTGTGAAAAACTCTCTTCGTTTGCTGACGTCAACATGCCGACTCCTATAGTACAGACTTTTTGACGGAAGTTACGTCATCCAGCATTTTAGAGAGATGGTTGCTTGCTCGCATTGCTTTTATGTAATCTTATGTCACGTGATATCTCACGTTCATTTATGTGAGCTACTTTTCAGTTGTATTCCATTTGGACAATGCTAGTTTCTTGTTCAAATTCGCTTCTTAATTACAACACGTGGGGATCAATATCTAATTCTCTTCAATCATTCTAGCATAGAGATCGCTTATATCATTATCTTACCACTCATTCTAATATATTACAAACGTTTGTAAGAATATGGGGTAATTTTTCTGTCAATTGAAAAATTTTGGTTCTGTAAAAACAAGTTATCAGTTGAAGGACATTTCTATGTATTAGTTAAGAGGCCTTATATCCATCTCCTGAAAAATATATGTCCGTATTCAGTTTTCGTTAATTCTGATTTCTTACGAAATTATATTTAACTGCTGCGCTCATTATTCTAAACTTTCACATACTTTCATTCAAACCCTGTTCCTGAAAGAGCCTCTTTCGAGTGTAATATATTCAGAGATGAGAACATACGAAAAACTTTCAGTTGGGCACTACTTCTTATTTTAAATGAAATTTTCTGGGAACAGTGTGTTTCTCGCAGTGGATCTTCAAGACACGTGCTTTGTGGCGACAACGTAGAGACTTCGCCAATGAAGAGCTATTTTCAATTTTTACCTTCATATGGTGAGAGGTGGAAACGCGTAATGCAACAAGGAAGTCGTCGAAACTGATCGTCTTGGTGGTCTAGTGTGGGGAGGCTAATGTTGCATGGGCTTACTGACCTACAAATCTTCAAACACTCATCGGTCACCGTTGTAGTTATACTGCACTCCTTCCCCATGTGCATCTTTTCAGGGATGCTTTCGACCTGACTTCATTTTTATGGATGGCAATGCGCGAGCGCATCGATCATCGCAATTGGAGGAGCTCTCGTAACGAGACGTTATTGGGGGTATGGACAGGCCTGTCCGTTCTCCCGACTTAAGTTCCATCCATCACATGTGGGATGCGTTAGGCAGACGTACTGTGAGCACCCAAAATGAACCTATGACCATCGAGCAGAGTCAGCCGCGCTAGTGGAGGAAGGGAACTCCCTGTCACAATTCTTTACCATGGTGAGGAAGAAGCACCACTGCAGCTATGTGGTTACTTTATTTAAAAAGTACGACTGGTTTTGTAACGTACGTTACATCATCAAAATCAAGGGTGATCCTTTTAAGTGTCCGAGGTTTACAGAATTGCGTGTAATCAGTGCCCGTACATACATGTAGGCCTGATGAGTAGAACATTTACGGCCAGGTTTAAGGAATGTTCATCTGTTTCGGGCTCTAACGCAGCTTCGGGAACCTTTTTTTTTTTTTTTAGAAGGGTCTTTCTGTCACCAGCATTTCATCCACCCTTTCAGAGTCGCATAGGAAAGGGCAATGTTGTTTTGTTGCAGAACTAGAGATTTACCGTGCCTTAATGCGATGTCGTAGTCATAATCTCAGCACCCAAGTTGAATTGAAAAATAAATCGATCTTGGTTAAATTTGGCTCTTTTAGTGGATAACCCAGCCCAGTTACCTGGTAGTGCATTTTCTCCTTCTTCGTCTATCTATCTATCTATCGCTTGCGCCATGTCCCGCGGTTACACAGGCCTTGGTTAATCGGATTTGGCATGTCAATTTTAAGGGGTGGCCGGATGCCCTTCCCACCGCCACCCTGTACCCCCCCCCCCCAGGACCTCAACTGTCTGTGTTTAGTGGAATCCATGAAATAGTGCGAATGTGTTCACATGTCTGCGAGCTGTGTAACTGAGGCGGAACATGCGGACCAGCCTGGTATTCACCTAGTGGGATGTGGAAAACCGCCTAAAAACCACATCCAGGCTGGCCGGCACACCGGCTCTCGCCGTCAATCCGCCGGGCGGATTCGATCCGAGGCCGGCGCGCCTACCGGAGTCCAGGAAGCAGCGCGTTAGTGCTCTCGGCTACCCTGGCGGGTTTTCTCCTTCTTCGTCTCCCCCCACCTTATTATTAGTTTTCTTTACGATTGATATTTTATGATCCCTCTCCTTCTAGCTTTTCAAAGAGTCGTAACATTTTAATAGTTCCCACAGTACGCCATTTATGTCTCCCAGGAGTATCGAGTTCATATTTTGTATTACAATTATTTGATTCGTGTGTACCCGATTCCTAGGATCTGTCTCGCATTCAGAGTCCGCCTAAGCACTTCTGCACATGTGTCTCCTGTTTAGTGATTCTATAATATGCTTACGCGTTATTTTGCGGTCGGCCCCGGTGCTACCGTGTAATCCACTCGTTGCATTCGATACAAAATTGCGTGGTTTTCACCGTTTTTTTTTTTTTATTCAGCCCCCCTCCCACCGAATCGCACCATATTTTAATGTTTTATTTTTATATTTCTTTTTAGGCACCGGCTATTGCCCTCATTCTACATTACGCTGCAGAGCGTCTACTGCAGACCGTGGTGATTACACACTCTATTAAGAACCATATCGCGCCGTTTGTATTGTCCGTGGGACCATCATTAATAGGGGACACTCGAGTGTAATTATTGCATATATATTGCATATATGACTGGAATTCGAGAGTAGGAAAAGGGAGAGAAGGAAACGTAGTAGGTGAATATGGATTGGGGCTAAGAAATGAAAGAGGAAGCCGCCTGATAGAATTTTGCACAGAGCACAACTTAATCATAGCTAACACTTGGTTTAAGAATCATGATAGAAGGTTGTATACATGGAAGAACCATGGAGATACTAAAAGGTATCAGATAGATTATATAATGGTAAGACAGAGATTTGGGAACCAGGTTTTTTAAATTGTAAGACATTTCCAGGGGCAGATGTGGACTCTGACCACAATCTATTGGTTATGACCTGTAGATTAAAACTGAAGAAACTGCAAAAAGGTGGGAATTTAAGGAGATGGGACCTGGATCAACTGAAAGAACCAGAGGTTGTACAGAGTTTCAGGGAGAGCATAAGGGAACAATTGACAGGAATGGGGGAAAGAAATACAGTAGAAGAAGAATGGGTAGCTCTGAGGAATGAAGTAGTGAAGGCAGCAGAGGATCAAGTAGGAAAAAATAAGAGGGTTAGTAGAAATCCTTGGGTAACAGAAGAAATATTGAATTTAATTGATGAAAGGAGAAAATATAAAAATGCAGTAAATGAAGCAGGCAAAAAGGAATACAAACGTCTCAAAAATGAGATCGACAGGAAGTGCAAAATGGCTAATCAGGCATGGCTAGAGGACAAATGTAAGGATGTAGAGGCTTATCTCACTAGGGGTAAGATAGATACTGCCTACAGGAAAATTAAAGAGACCTTTGGAGAAAAGAGAACCACTTGTGTGAATATCAAGAGCTCAGATAGAAACCCAGTTCTAAGCAAAGAAGGGAAAACAGAAAGGTGGAAGGAGTATATAGAGGGTCTATACAAGGGCGATGCACTTGAGGACAATATTATGGAAATGCAAGAGGATGTAGATGAAGATGAACTGGGAGATACGATACTGCGTGAAGAGTTTGACAGAGCACTGAAAGACCCGAGTCGAAACAAGGCCCCCGGAGTAGACAACATTCCATTGGAACTACTGACGGCCTTGGGAGAGCCAGTCCTGACAAAACTCTACCATCTGGTGAGCAAGATGTATGAAACAGGCGAAATACCCTCAGACTTCAAGAAGAATATAATAATTCCAATCCCAAAGAAAGCAGGTGTTGACAGATGTGAAAATTACCGAACAATCAGTTTAATAAGCCACAACTGCAAAGTACTAGCACGAATTCTTTACAGACGAATGGAAAAACTAGTAGAAGCCGACCTTGGGGAAGATCAGTTTGGATTCCGTAGAAATGTTGGAATACGTGAGGCAATACTGACCTTACGACTTAACTTAGAAGAAAGATTAAGGAAAGGCAAACCTACGTTTCTAGCATTTGTAGACTTAGAGAAAGCTTTTGACAATGTTGACTGGAATACTCTCTTTCAAATTCTAAAGGTGGTAGGGGTAAAATACAGGGAGCGAAAGGCTATTTACAATTTGTACAGAAACCAGATGGCAGTTATAAGAGTTGAGGGACATGAAAGGGAAGCAGTGGTTGGGAAGGGAGTAAGACAGGGTTGTAGCCTCTCCCCGATGTTATTCAATCTGTATATTGAGCAAGCAGTAAAGGAAACAAAAGAAAAATTTGGAGTAGGTATTAAAATCCATGGAGAAGAAATAAAAACTTTGAGGTTCGCCGATGACATTGTAATTCTGTCAGAGACAGACAGCAAGGGAGAGAAGGAAACGTAGTAGGTGAATATGGATTGGGGCTTGGAAGAGCAGTTCAACGGAATGGATGGTGTCTTGAAGGGAGGATATAAGATGAACATCAACAAAAGCAAAACGAGGATAATGGAATGTAGTCGAATTAAGTCGGGTGATGCTGAGTGTATTAGATTAGGAAATGAGACACTTAAAGTAGTAAAGGAGTTTTGCTATTTGGGGAGCAAAATAACTGATGATGGACGAAGTAGAGAGCATATAAAATGTAGACTGGCAATGGCAAGGAAAGCGTTTCTGAAGAAGAGAAATTTGTTAACATCGAGTATAGATTTAAGTGTCAGGAAGTCATTTCTGAAAGTATTTGTATGGAGTGTAGCCATGTATGGAAGTGAAACATGGACGGTAAATAGTTTGGAAAAGAAGAGAATAGAAGCTTTTGAAATGTGGTGCTACAGAAGAATGCTGAAGATTAGATGGGTAGATCACATAACTAATGAGGAAGTATTGAATAGGATTGGGGAGAAGAGAAGCTTGTGGCACAACTTGACCAGAAGAAGGGATCGGTTGGTAGGACATGTTCTGAGGCATCAAGGGATCACCAATTTAGTATTGGAGGGCAGCGTGGAGGGTAAAAATCATAGGGGGAGACCAAGAGATGAATACACTAAGCAGATTCAGAAGGATGCAGGTTGCAGTAGGTACTGGGAGATGAAGAAGCTTGCACAGGATAGAGTAGCATGGAGAGCTGCATCAAACCAGTCTCAGGACTGAAGACCACAACAACAACAACAACAACAATAAAAGTGTCATTTGTGTTCGTCTCATTGTGTATTTCTTTCAGTTACCTTCAGTACTATACTATAGCACTACTTTCCACATATGGTCCAAGTTTCATCCAATTATATTACATCGCAGTAATTCGTCATGCAAAACTTACTGCAGTCTTTAAGTCTTGTGCCCTAGTATACTCTGTTCATAACTTCTGAATGGAGTAGGCTGTAAGATAGCAAGAGTGTATGCAGCGAAGATCGGCGGGAAGGGGCGGGGAAGGAGCGGAGGGACAGCTACCACCCACTCAGCTCCACTTGAAAAAAGTCTCCCAATCCGATTTTGCATCCTGCTAAGCCACATAGACAGCTGTATCAGATCCCTTACACTTCCGAGAAGATCACGACACGTAATGGATGCTGACCAAGTGAGACTTTACCCAGACTCGTGAAATCTTAAAAATATTTCGTCCCTGATCGAGAAACTAACTTAGTCATCCCAGAATTAACACTTCACTCGAAAATGATTTCATGGTTACGCGTATCCCGAGTAACTTTATACGGCATCCGATGCTGTTTATAGCAATGATACCGACGCGACTCGACTCCCGGCACAGATGGTGGGCTAATCTGCATCTGGAGAGAACTGGAGTCTTTTTTCCTCGCGCAGCGTTCTTATATATAAAGCCGCGGTGCGGACGGCTAAGGGAACGCCTGATCAAATCGGCTCTCCCGACTAGCGGCTGGGCTAGTAATGCACCACTTTAAGTCATTGAATAAATCATAGCTCCTTTTGCTGTGGCCGATGAACCTCTCAATTTAAATGTGCATTCAGCACACACGTAAGTAATCATAATAAAAGTCTGACGTGGCTAAGTAAAATATTTTGGGCGAGAGAATTAATTTAATTACACTACACGCAGTAGAGGAACTCTGAACTTGCCCTTTGGAGATACGCTATCGCCATAGTTTTATAGTTATTCAGTTGAAACTTCTCACATATTTATGATTATAGCGGATCTCCATTCTACTTAAATATAAACATCCTAGCCTTATTTATTAGCCTACTTAATCTATCTTGCTTCCTTAATTTTTAAGGCAAAAACAAGAAAATATTGAATTTCAACTAAAATCTTAATTTGTGAGATCCAAAGTACTGTTTCTATTAAATTATTATGAAAAAGGAATCTAAATATAAATTTTTAAGTCTCTAGCTCTTTTCTGTTGCTCCAATGATTTTACAGAAAAACGTCCAAATTTCGAAAATGGTTAAAGTTATCGAACTGACATTCAACACATATTAATTTAGTATTACTCCTGACATGCTAGAAGCGTTTCAGGTTATTTACTTGATTTTTAAAGTATTGCGCAATATTTATGACGTCAGAGCTAGTTACAGCGGACTCGGCTGGCACACAATGGAAAGACTGATATGAATTTATGATGCAGTGAGTAGGCTGCTTCCCTACAGCTGGACATGGGGATTGCATCCATCCACTATATTCCTTATATCTACACGCATTCGACGTCCTATCCCAATCAAATTGCAACCTGATTCCCCCCACCTATCTGACCATTAAATTTGCCCCGAGCCTACCCATCCTTCCAGATTTGCTAAATGGATACATTAGTCGTACGTCTCACGTTGATTTCTGCCGTTATTTCAAACAATGTTGCTTGTCTGTTAGCATTGACAACTCTACGCAAACGCCGCTGCTCTCGGCCGTTAAGTGAAGCCCGTCTCCCACTGCGTTCTCCATTGTGAGAAGTAATGCCTGAAATCTGGTATTCTCGTGACACTCTTGACACTGTAAATCTCGGAACATTGAATTCCCTAACGATTTCCGAAATGGATTATCTCATACCCCTAGCTTCATGTACCTTTCCGCGTTCAGACTCTGTTAATTCTCGTTGTGCTGTCATAATGAGGTGGGGTATCTTTTCATGTGAATCACCTGAGTGCAAATGACAGTCCCGCCAATGCACAACCCTATTATACTTTGTATCTGTCACATGGCGTTTGAAATCTCGTGTATAAGGGAGAGTCAAATAAAAATGAGACAGATGAAAAAAAGAGTAAGTATTGTTTCAAAAGTAATTGTCATGTCCGGTAATAGATTTATCTCACAGTGAGACAAGGCATCATGGAGAATCTTATAGCAGAATACTAGAGGCCTTAGCTAGGGAAGTGGAAACTACTTTCGTTTTGCGAAGAATGACGTAATATTTCCATCTACAGTCGTTAGTAGCTTACAAGAGTCTACCAAAGATGACGTATGGCGGTGTAAGGTTATGTTAGTTTCTCGATCAGGGACGAAGGAACTAAGTTAAGTGAAAAGCTGTTAAAAGTTTTACTAACTTGCACTAAAAAACTGTCGGAAATGGAACCGCCAGGAGAAACCGAGGTTAAACTTAAATCAGAACCTATGTCTGTTGAGGGAACTGTAAATCCAGACAATGTTTCAAGTGTAAATATGCATGAAAATAGTAATATTAAACTGAAATATGAAGTATTGTCTCCTGACAGTAGTGTGAATAGGGGCAATGATTCGATAATAGAGACCCCTGTAGTAAAGCAGAAATCAGAAATTGTTAATTTATTGGATGGTAGTTTATCTGATGAGTTAAAAACGAAACAGCCATCAGAGGTGGTAGAGTTTAAACAGGAGAAGTTAGATATGACTGATCAATCAGAAGTTTTATTTAGTTTTGATGATTCTGGTGTTGGAGTTAGCTTTTCGGCACTTGAGTGTGATAAAAAGCCAGCTAGTGAGCAACCCAAAGATACTGAGGCTATGGATTTAAATGTAATATTACAAGCAATAGCTGCCAGTAATGCAAAAATGACAGCTGAATTAAAGTATGAGATTGTGGCCAGCCAAACTAATTTTAATAAACGATTGGAGGTAATGGACGATACCTTCAAGGCTGGTTGCAATAAATTGAAAGAAGACCTGGACAGTTTGAATTATAAAATTGATTACAACCATAAGGATATCATGAAAAAGGTTGCTCAACAATTTTCTGAAATGTATAAAACAGTAAAATCCGAAGTTGTTGAGGTTCGCAAAGACTTCCAAATGGAAGGTGCGAAGCTGGAGCACAAGTTAACAGAAAAGATAGAGGCGGAGTCTGAACTGTGCTCAAAAAATGGTTCAAATGGCTCTGAGCACTACGGGACTCAACTGCTGAGGTCATAAGTCCCCTAGAACTTAGAACTACTTAAACCTAACTAACCTAAGGACAACACACACATCCATGCCCGAGGCAGGATTCGAACCTGCGACCGTAGCGGTCGCGCGGTTTCAGACTGTAGCGTCTAGAACCGCTCGGCCACCAGCGGCCGGACGAACTGTGCTCAGATAGGTTTAAAGATGTTAATATAAAAGTAAACATATGTCAAGCAGAAGTAGACGCAATCAAAACTGATACTACTCATATTGTGCAAAGAGTAGATAATGTTGAAATGAGAGTAGAAAATATTAGTACTAACATTGCTAACATTGAGAGTAAAGTAGCTTCAGTAACTTCTGGTAATGGTAGTATACAACAAGTTGTAGCTGCAAACGCTGCTTTTATCGGGTGTCGGCAGTTCTTGCGGTTCGATCCAGATAAAAATATCCACCCGCTAGATTTCTGGAACGATTTTGAAGATGTGATTCCACCAACTTGGTCTGAACGAGAGAAAATCTCATTTATTAGAAGCCATTTAGCAGGTGATGCTATGCGTTGGTCAGCTGATGTTATGTTGAAGTGTAAAACATAAGCGGAATTTAAAACAGCTTTTATTAATGAGTATTGGTCTAGTAAAAAGAAAAATGAAGTGTTGAGAGAATTTTGGAGTGAAAAACGCTTCAATGCAGGCAAGGAATCTATTAAAGAGTTTGCCAGGTCATGGATCTCACGTTTGTCACATTTGGACGAAAAGCTAAAACCTGAAATGATAATACTAGGTCTTGAAGCCAAACTGCCATGGTACTGGCAAACTAGAATTATATCTGCCCCTAGAGACAATCTTGATCGTTTCATTGAGTATTTGGAACGTGTAGAGCGTGTTGCTGCCAATGAGGAGCAAGCACATAATAACAGAGATGCTAATAACACTAGTAGTAATATTAAGAACGAGCAAAATGGCAATGTAAACATCAGAACAATAGGTGTTCGCCATCCTAAGAGAGTTAGGAATTGGAGAAATAATTATCAGAACCAACAATGGCATCCAAATGATAGTAATTTTGTTCCGAACAAAATTATGCAGGTAAACAACAGTACGGAAAGCAATGCTGTGCCAGTTAATTATAATGGAAATGAAGGAAACAGTAGCAGGCCGAGGCAGGAAAACTAGTTCCCGTCTATGAGGACACTGGCGCTCACCAGGTGGTTACTTTTCCTAAGCCAGTAGTTACAGTAATTGGTAAGACAGATCAGAATACTCAGACTGAACATGTGGATGAAGGGTCGGTAGCATCTAAGAATACAGCAGAAATATTAGATCACTCACAGTATTTGATAGATACCGTGTTAGAGACGCTTTCTAAGTGGGAAGAGAAAGAGAAGGCGCAGCAGTGTAACGGTAGGGAAGAGCTACAAAATACTGAGTTGTCAGGTGAAGAATCAGAAGAAATTCATGCTTATATTTACGATGAGGATGATGTGCTCTTATCTAAAGTGCCTGTGCAGGATGTTGATACTGTACTAATAAATTTAGAACAGGAGGTAAGTGAGAATGTAGAGGGTAGACTTTTGGGGGTCGATGAACCCAGTAGCTGTGACCAGTTGTCACTTGAGAAGGAACCCGACGGTAATAGAGAAAGTGGTTTAGCTGTAACTAGTATTATGCCCGGTCTGGAGGCGCAGAATCGCTCAGACTATAGTATTTTGGGTCATGTTCAGCAAACTAAATGTAATGAAGACGTGCAGTGTTTCGATTTGAAATTAATAGACCGTCTGGAAAAGGCAGCTGAAAATGTAATTCAGGAAACCCCTACTCACTTTGACCTAAATGTAATGAAGACAGATGTCGATCACTTTAGTTGGAGACAAATCCAAAAGGAACTATTGGATGAATTTGAGGAACCACCTGTACAAACTAGAATAAGCCACCCTATAATAATAGTGAATATGTTGGGTATCAATGTACGTTGCCTCTTAGACAGTGGAAGTGAGGTGAGTGCGATATCTCAGTCCTTCTTTGATGCATTACCTGGTAAAGACAAGCTTACAGTAATGAGGGTATCAGGACTAAGAATAATTGGTGCTACTGGCAAGGTGTCAAAAACGGTAAAGCAAGAAGTTTTGCTGCCCTTTGACATTAATGGTAATTTAATTGATCATCCCTGCTTAATTGTAAACAATCTCAGTATTGAGGTTTTAATTGGCATAGATTTCTTGTCGAAATATCACAGTATTTTTGATTTTGAAAGAAGCCAGTTAAAAATGGTCTTGCCGATAACCGGAGTAATTACGGTATCTTTTATTGATAAACATGTACTAACTAATGATGAAACTTGGGAGCTGCCTATACGAGTTCTGAAAAATAGGAAATATTGGGACGAAGATGTTAATTTTAATGAAAGTAAGCTAACACAGAAGAAGAAGAAGAAACAAAGAAAATCATGTTCGTATACCAAGGACCTTTCAGAATCATAGGAAAACCACATGCTAATGCATATAGGCTAGAGTACCCTAAAAGTAAAAACTATTAGGTCTCAGGAACGTGATCGACCTAAAGAAGTTCATAGGTAGCGAATGAATGCTGTAAGGAGGAGGTTGTTCTGTAACCTCTACACAGTGTGGCAGCTGTGCAGTCCCAGCTGTGTGAGATCTTCTTTCCCATTTCAGATCTCCCTCACTCTCTTCATCTTTCCTATCCACAAAAACTTCGACCCCTTCTTTCCCATATGAAAATTTTTCTGAAACCAATGAATTTTGTAGGGAAGAGGTTGTTCTGTTACCTCTACACAGTGTGGCAGCTGTGCAGTCCCAGCTGTGTGAGATCTTCTTTCCTTTTCAGGTCTCACTCATTCTTCATCTTTCCTATCCACCAAAATTTCGGCTCTTACTCTCAAATACTAAAATCTTCCGGTATGACTATCAAGCCAACATTAAGCTAGTAAATTCTATAGGGAGGAGGTTGTTCTGTAACCTCTACACAGTGTGGCAGCTGTGCAGTCCCAGCTGTGTGAGATCTTCTTTCCATTTCAGGTCTCACTCATTCTTCATCTTTCCTGTCTACAAAAATGTCGACCCCTTCTTTCCCATATGAAAAATTTTCTGAAACCAATGAATTCTGTAGGGAGGAGGTTGTTCTGTAACCTCTACACAGTGTGGCAGCTGTGCAGTCACAGCTGTGTGAGATCTTCTTTCCATTTCAGGTCTCACTCATTCTTCATCTTTCCTATCTACCAAAGTTTCGACCTCTTCTTTGCAATACAAACATTTTCCGTCATGGCTATCAAGCCATGAGTTCTGTAACCATTCTATCCACCGATTAGTGAAGAAAATACCTAATGTGACCAACCTAACAGTGACATAAACAACAGAGAAGTATGACGTAATTAAGATACAAATGTATTTGAGTAACAAGTATGTATAGAACCATGGTAATATTATAAGTACAAAGTGTTGTTTTATTGGAAATGGTCCTACAATAATATTAAAAAAATATATATACAAGTTCTTTTATAAGCAAGATCTAAAATGGCAGTGAAACCTAGTGTATGCATTAGAGCTAACTAATAAATAGTAAGAGAGAGTGCTTAGTGTTATGAAAAATATGCAGATAAGTTGTAAAAATGAACTCACCTTGTGTAGCAAGGAATGGCAGTGTGATAGAAGTGAACAGTGTTTTTGGTTGAGACGTGGAGGACACGTCTTTAAAATATTTATAAAGTTGGAGCTGGCCATTATTTTGGTGTAGTGTGTGACAGGACACACCTACACGTATTGAGGTTATGAGTTGGAGGCGTGAATGCGACCATAGGTACCCTTATGTTAGATGAGACAGAGCAGCTCATAGGTTTAAGGAATTTAGCATTACGGTCGTCCATAATTACTTGATGCACTTTAGTGGTAGGTCGAGAGAGACTACCTGTGGTTTCAGCGTCCGATCGAGTGGAAATGGATTGCCACGTGAGCAAACTGATCAGCTGCAATACACTATAGATATGAAATAAATGTGCTATCCTATGCTTTAAATGTTAATAGAGTGATTGTTAAATACATACACCAGCAACATAATTATGTAACATAATGGCAGACGTGAAACATTCTTTATAGCTCAGCATAAATACACTTCGCTGAAGTAGGTACCTAATTGCAGATGTGGAACTGACACAACAGCAGAGGACCAATAAGTGAATTTAGTAGTCAACTAAACGTAGTGTGTTTTGAATACTCAGAATTGTACTATTACCACAAGTTACTCACATGTAAGCTGACAATACAACTACTAATCAAATATACAGGGCTATTACAAATGATTGAAGCAATTTCATAAATTCACTGTAGCTCCATTCATTGACATATGGTCACGACACACTACAGATACGTAGTAAAAATCATAAAGTTTGGTTCGGCTGAAGCCGCACTTCAGGTTTCTGCCGTCAGAGCACTCGAGAGCGCAGTGAGACAAAATGGCGACAGGAGCCGAGAAAGCGTATGTCGTGCTTGAAATGCATTCACATCAGTCAGTCATAACAGTGCAACGACACTTCAGGACGAAGTTCAACAAAGATCCACCAACTGCTAACTCCATTCGGCGATGGTATGCGCAGTTTAAAGCTTCTGGATGCCTCTGTAAGTGGAAATCAACGGGTCGGCCTGCAGTGAGCGAAGACACGGTGGAACGCGTGCGGGCAAGTTTCACGCGTAGCCCGCGGAAAATTGGCTCATGTCACAACTGGAGACCGACAGCGCCGACTTCATCTTTCAACAGGATGATGCTCTACCGCACTTCCATCACGATGTTCGGCATTTCTTAAACAGGAGATTGGAAAACCGATGGATCGGTCGTGGTGGAGATCATGATCAGCAATTCATGTCATGGCCTCCACGATCTCCCTACTTAACCCCATGCGATTTCTTTCTGTGGGGTTATGTGAAAGATTCAGTGTTTAAACCTCCACTACCAGGAAACGTACCAGAACTGCGAGCTCGCATCAACGATGCTTTCGAACTCATTGATGGGGACTTGCTGCGCCGAGTGTGGGAGGAACTTGATTATCGGCTTGATGTCTGCCGAATCACTAAAGGGGCACATATCGAACACTTGTGAACGCCTAAAAAAACTTTTTGAGTTTTTGTTTGTGTGTGCAAAGCATTTTGAAAATATCTCAAATAATAAAGTTATTGTAGAACTGTGACATCGCTTCAATCATTTGTAATAACCCTGTACTTATACTATCTCTAAGAATAAGGTAATTGAAGACGAGTCAGCTAAGTAAATAAAATACAGATGTATCAGGAATGTACCGAGCATTGGTTCAGTGTTCCGGCCCAGAAGTAATAAATTGAAATAGAATAGAATTTATGATTGTATGCCTTGAGCATAAATTTTCTCTAGTAAGTGACTAACGGCGTTTTGAGCCATTTGTTACCGATTTTATGACAGTTAAGTTACCGCGAGAGTAAATTGAAAAAATTCTGTTAACTTTGTTCCAGCAACATATTGAAAGATAAAATGTATACATCCCCATTTAATTGTGACCCACTCTTAGATATTAAGTGAACAGAGTCTGAGGCACTCTTTTTGTTTGTTCTACAGGACAAACCAGATAATGGCAGCCTGGTAGCTGCGTGAAAGCGTGGAGTGACTTGGACACAACTCACAGTGACCCCTCCCTCTTCCCCATGTAATTTAGAGTGAACATGAAGGATGCACACCATAGCAACTTCCCCTCCTCTACCCTTGTGAACGGAAGTGTAGAACGCCAGCCAAAGCGGCTACAACCACATGTGTAAAATTGAAATTTTCATTATTGTGAAATTTTCTTTCAGGTTTAGAAAAGACTGCTAAGATATAATCATCTGTTTATGTATCATGAATAACTGTGTTATTTTCTTTGAATTTGTGTATGTAAAAATGTATTTAATGGATTTAAGATTTTCATAATTTTACATATTTTTATGTGTTTGTTTGTCTAAGGCAATATGTATGCCAAAATTTTTCATTGATTTTGCTTAAATTTTGCGAGATAATATTGCTTAAGAGGCAGTGAACATGCCAGTAATTTAAATAATTAAAGTAGGTAATCAGTTTTCCTTTTAATATTTCTATATGTTCACATTTCAAATTTTAAATTTTCATAGGGAGTTAAGCTGTACTCTTGCTTCCCTTTTTGTAATTAATTTTTTTCATTCATTAACATTCAAAAAAAATTTAAGTAGAGGATGATGTAGGGAAGCAGCCTACTCACGCCGTAATAAATTCACATCAGTCTTTCCATTGTGTGCCAGCCGAGTCCGCTGTAACTAGCTCTGACGTCATAAATGTTGCGCAATACTGTAAAAATCAAGTAAATTACCTGAAATGGTTCTAGCATGTCAGGAGTAATACTAAATTAATATGTGTTGAATGTCAGTTCGATAACTTTAACCATTTTCGAAATTTGGACGTTTTTCTGTAAAAACCATTGGCGCAACAGAAAAGAGCTAGAGACTTAAAAATTTATATTTAGATTCCTTTTTCATAATAATTTAATAGAAACAATACTTTGGATCTCACAAATTAAGATTTTAGTTGAAATTCAATATTTTCTGGTTTTTTGTCTTAAAAATTAAGGAAGCAAGATAGATTAAGTAGGCTAATAAATAAGGCTAGGATGTTTATATTTAAGTAGAATGGAGATCCGCTATAATTATAAACTTGTGAGAAGTTTCAATTGAATAACTATAAAACTATAGCGATAGCGTATCTCCAAAGGGCAAGTTCAGAGTTCGTCTACTGCGTGTAGTGTAATTAAATTAATTCTCTCGCCCAAAATATTTTACTTAGCCACATCAGACTTTTATTATGATTACTTACCTGTGTGCTGAATGCACATTTAATTGAGAGGTTCATCGGCCATCAGCAAAAGGAGCTATGATTTATTCAATGACTTAAAGTGGTGCATTACTAGACCAGCCGCTAGTCGGGAGAGCCGATTTGATCAGGCGTTCCCTTAGCCGTCCGAACCGCGGCTTTATATATAAGAACGCTGCGCGAGGAAAAATGGCCCCAGTTCTCTCCAGACGCAGATTAGCACACCATCTGTGCCTGGAGTCGCGTCGCGTCGGTATCATTGCTATAAACAGCCTCGGATGCCGTATGAAGTTACTCGGGATACGCGTAACCATGAAATCATTTTCGAGTGAAGTGTTAATTCTGGGATGACTTTAATGATATATCTTCAGTTTGCGTATGTCGTATTTTCACGTGCCGCCGCGGGACAGACATTCTACCATTATTTAGCGTGGCGTTTGATGAACGTTATCATCAAATTATGGCGAGCATTCATTTAAACATTTAATTTGGGCAGTTATAGTTGCATCAGCGCATTAGACTCTGATTTGCTCTGTTAGTCAGGATGTGTGGATTTTTTTTTTTTTTCATCTGTGACTTTCAGAATACAGAACCTTTTTTTTACGATCGTTTTTGATTATGAATCCCAGACAATCTCCTAATTCCTCAGAACTATAAGCTGTAGCTGTAAGTGTATTTCTCAGATGAAGTGGGCACTAGGAATTCTAATTACAGGCTTCACGTTTTGCTAATCACTTTCTGGTTGCCAAAATTGTAGTTAGAGAGCCAGTGTTGAGAACGGCAAAACAACAGCATAAATAAAGAGGAACATTTATATAACAATTATTTCCACCGCCGCCCCACATATGGTTAAACGGCAGGGAAATGCATTCTTTTATGCATCTATAATACCAAACATTAATTAACAGCAATAAATTCCACCTGCCGCCCCACATATGGTGCATCGGCCGGGAAATGCATCTTTACTGCAGTTACATTCTACGTTTAAATAACAGCATTAAATTTCAACCAGCCGCCCCACACAGCCGTTTGCAGGTTTTTTATTCGACAGGTAATAGACGAGGTTATTGTCAAGAATCACTATGGTCTCTTCAGCTCCATCTCAGCCAGTTTACCTGTTGGAGTAAACAGTAGCTCCTTAAACTCAACCATTCCCAGACACACCGACCGTTTCCGCCACCATGTCCACTGTAGTAACTAGGGCAATTTCTTTCTGTTGCTAACTCGCACGTTATTGTTCTTTACATTCGCGCTCAAGGTACTTGATACCGTCCCAGCCGCGACGATCCTGAGACCTGCTGAAGAAAGAGACTCGCACTCACTCTGCGAGAATAGACGTAACGCCTCGTGTTACGAACCTTCCTAAGACCTCTGCACAAGACCGAAAACAAAGGATAAGACGACTAGAAATCGAAAAGCAATAAGTAAGTTGACACGTTCAGGTCCTTTCGATGATGAACGACCCGTCGCTATATTCATAATGTAATATGAGTTTTATTTCTAGGTACTTAGAGATTCAGTGAGGAAATAAACAATGAAAGGTATGTCAAAAACAAAAGAAGCTCAGTGATTCCTTGACTTACTGACGGACTCAAATCTGAAACAGGTTTTGACTTCCGCCGTTTGGACAGGAGTCACTAATTTACTCAAAATGGCGGCAACCGTTGAAAATGGTCCATGTTTTAAAGTAGCATTTTCTTGTAAGAATACAGGATCTCGCCTCGGTAAAACTGAATAAAAAGTTCTTAGGTTTACAGACGCTTTAGGTGATTAAAATTACACGAGCTTTCGGCCAAGCACTCCTTGCCTATTTTCAAGTGGTGTCTTTCGATATTTTGCGACACGTTCGTCATTTTTCTCCATGGACGTGAGGAACTTAATGAGTTCTTGGAACACCTCAATGGCATAACAGCAATATACTGTTCACCATGGAAGTATAAAAAGACAAAGCATGGTCCTTCCTCTACGTCTTCGTCCGCCGCAGAGGAAACGGATGCTTGGCCACAGCGTCTACAGAAAACCTCACACGCCATCACCCATCGTCACCCGGCACGGAAGAGCACTGTGTTACAAACATTGGTGCATCGTGCAAGAATGAAATCAGACGCTGACAACCTGCGCCATGAGCTGAGCGACCTACGGCTAAACTGTCCGTCACATTAATGAAGTGGTTTGAAGCAAATATCTCAGAAAGAGCACTGAGGAGAAGCAGGAAAAGAAACTTGCTTTTTCGCCATTCCACGGCTCCGTGTCGAGCAAGATAAGCCGCCTGCTGAAACGGCACGAGATCAAATCGACCGTCAGGCTTTCGACAAAAATTAGTCTGTTATCGAACCCAGCTAAAAACGCAGCAGTTCCCATAACACCTGGCGTCTACAAGGTGCTTTTCGAGTGTCACCAACCTTACATCGGACAAATACTAAGCACTGTGGAATGACGCAGGAAGGAGCATAAGAAGTTTTATCGCCTACGCTACCAGGAGAAATCTGCTTTAGCTAAGCATGCTTTAGAAAACGGTCACCGGGCAAAATTTGACGAAATCTTCGTCGTGGGTCGCAGTAACGGCTCGTGGGAACTGAAATAAAAAGGCTCCGATAACACCCTAAATAAAGACGATGGCATGTTGCTCAGCAAGTGTGGGATCCAGCGATCGCGAGCTAGAAGCGGGCACATCTAACGCCAAATCGCGTTGATATTTGGCGATGCCGTGAGTACCAGTGACGTCACAGCGGCAGCTAGTGTACATTAGGGGCGTTCCGGCAGTCCACTGACAGTCACTTGGTCGAAAGCTCGTGTAATTTTATCACCTGACGCCGCTGGAAATCAGCGAACTTTTCATTCGAGTTTGAGACTGCACCAGGGTAGGGAACCTCTGTCGCAATATGTCCCAGAAATCAAGCAACAGCCACTCATCCTCCCATGAAGTTGGTAACCGCGCTACTTTTGAAGTAGTAGGCTTACTGGAGTGTGGCGACAATCAGCCCATAAAACGTATGCGCCCTCTCATGTTCAACCCTTTGTTCCGTTAGAGCTCTGAGACCGAACAGCAGACGTGGTCTCGTCACCCTTCGTGACTAGCTATAGGCATTCATCGCCATGCATCTGTAACAGTTAACTGTTCATTACTTTTAACGAAAGTAGCAATGTCTTACAGTTTCGCTTCCCATTCAGTCCGCTTGTTGTTGGTGATTAACCCGCGATATGATTGGAGATAAACAGTGTCAACCATATGGAAAGAGTCACCTCTCATCCCGTCCGCCACTCTGATCTGCTCCTCATCATTAAGCTCTCTGGAGTTTGGTCGCAGTTGTGCGTGTGTAACTCTGGTTAAATATTTTTTCCTTTGACGAGGGGAAAACGGCAAGTGTCATAACCCTATTTCCCAGAATCTTCACTTAGTGAAAGATGGGGTCAAAATAAAATTGCTTGTCTTGGCTTATCCGTAGGTACTCAACCGTTTCTGAAAAAAAAACGAGGGTGACCGTTTTCGAGGTATTTTCCAGGTACTTTACGTGTCTTTTGCCGCCCGGTATTTTCGGGCCATGTAGTGACAAAGTCGTTAGCGTTGCGGATTCATAATTTAGCATCCCGTGTTCGAAAACGAATATTTTTTGTTTTCCATTTACATACCCATGTCTGCAGAAAATAACTGTACGAATGTCTTCCAGTTATATTGATATAATATTGTCCTTATTCGTCTATTAACTGTATGTCAGATGAATGAACTTAAAAAAAAGAGAAAATTATTTGAAATTGTTTTTGTGAAATTCCTGTAGTGTATCTTGATTCACAACTAATTTCTAGCGTCAGTTTTCCGTAGAGTAATCCATTATGCAGCATTGTTTCCTGCAAAAATTTTGGCAATGCACGAAATCTTCACAATTGTTAACGACGGTCATTTCCCGAGTGAGATTCGTACACAGAAATGTCATTGTGGCAAACCTGCCTTTGCCATGGCTCGTGGTTTTTAGAACATCTGTGTTTCGATTGTTTTTACGATCCATGTCATCCAAGAGAATGCACTGTGAAATCCAGCTGTAATTTTACGGTTACGTGGCACACTTATATCCCCTTCATTTGGTATGAAACATTCGTGTATTAATCTTCTGCGGACATGAATAGACAAATGAAACCAATGAAAATAAAAAAATGAATAAAACAATAATCAGGTTTCGAAAACAGAGCGCAAAATTAAAAAAAAAAAGAAAAATAGCCACTAAGCTGACGCCTGAGTCGCCATTTCTTCCTCGTATATTGTGTGGTAAAAGGCATATAAAGTATTTCGAAAACACTTTTTTCAGAAACAGTCGAGAGAGTGCGGATACGCCGAGACACGTGTTCGCTTATTTTGACTCCTTTTCCACTGAGCGAAGTTCCCACAAAGTCGAGTGATGACACTTGTCGTGTTATTTTTCGTGGTTTTGTAACGTCAATTAAGGCTGCTTTCAGTTTGATAGTATCCTGTTACATTTGTATACAGAATGTATCTCTGTCTTTATTACTTCAGAATCTTTTTCTCATAATGTTACGAATGGCCACCGCGTTTCCCCAGTATCCAAACAAATAACAAATCATGCCCTCTCCCCCCTCCCCCTTCCTCACGTCAGTGCCAACGTTGCCGGAAGTTGCACACGGTTGTCTAATGGATTCGAAAATAACGGAGGCCTATTTATAATTATCTCGCTCACTGACTGGAATTACGTCGCGTTGCATTACAAGAGCTGTGCCACACGGCTAGGAGGTGGTACGACAACCAGCAGCGTGTTTGTGCGCGTATTGCAATTATATGTCCACTAACAAAGTGTTCGCAGTTCAGTACTCTATCAAAGTTGATCGCATTTAACAAAAAATATGGTATTTACAGGGATCTGTCATAATTAAAATTCAACCTGTTGGCTTTTAAGCGTAATCTCTAATGTGTGTAGAACAGGCGAAGGCACGGGACGTCACGCTATTATTTGCTAATGTTTTTTCGGGTTTCAGTTTCAGGAAAATTGAGAAAAACCCACAGTATGTGTTAGTACGATCGTTGCTCTCACTGAAAGCATCGTGCAGCAGCGTCTGCGGCGATGCCACACACGTCGGATGACATAAGTTCTTGTCCTCACTTGTTCGACCGCCTTATTACAAAATCGAATAAACCTTTGTAACAAATTACCTCGTTATTTTGCTACACAATGGTGGTTGTTGCTGTGATTATGTGTCGTGAATATTCTGCAAGATTAACGTTAGTGAGGCGCGCCCACAATCACATTCACATCCCGTACCAGTGCGTGCACAAACCTCCGGAGGCAATTGCTGTCTTTATGCCGCTACAAAACGGTCCGTATAGGCTAATTACTCGTTCTTTATCTCTTTAATTTCCTGGGTGGGCAGCGATATTTATTAAGCCATTACGCCTTGCATACGCCCTTTTCGTTAACCATTGTAAGAGAAAGTCTTAACCGCCTGCTATTAATTTGCAGTAAGTTAGTTTTTGCGTAGAACATGCTAAAGGAAGTTATTTCTAATTTAGCCGTAGCTAGACGGAACGTAAGCAGTCATATTTGGTAGCCCAATAAGATAGGCAGGGATTCTGGAAAGAAGTATTGAGAGAAACACAGTTTCTTGATCGAGGATTAAGGTGATTACATCTCACAAGGAGTCCATGCACCCACATCATTTTATTTCCTTCTTATATGATTTGAAGATCACTGTCTCGTCATAAATTTCCTAAAGCAGTAAGACGTATCTCTCAGACAAACTTCAGAAAGTCACCTTCGAAGATTATAAGATTTCCGAGTGCTCGTCAGTACAAACAAGAAATTGTCGTCAAATGTCGTAGTCGGCGGTGGCATTTACTTGTTTGTGTATGACAACATGTAGCTGCAAGATGTTCACAAGGCCAAAAGAGATATTGCAGACTTTTCAGATTTATGAACCCAAAAAAATTTAATAATTTTTCACAGATTATTTAAAACCAGATATTTAAAACTTGTTTTTCAAAAGGTTTTATATGACGCTAAACCTAAAGCGCCAAAAGTTAGTAAACAGTTACAGCTGAACGTTATCTTTTCTTGCCAAGGATGGATGCACGTAACGCCATAGGAACCGTCATGTCTACCCAAAACTTCTACCTCTAACAATTTCCCTTAGTTGCTGAAGGGTAACCGTTCTTCACATAGTACAAGAGAAATGCAGGGATTCGATAAAAATATTGAAACACCGCGAAAAATGCGTGCTTCAAGATAAACGAAAATGCTAGCCAAGCCAGCAGTTTGCGTTGTTGTATTTGACTATAAACGCCACCAGTGCAAGAGTCACTCGGGGTCAGAAGAGTGTTGTGCGTAGTTGTGAGTGGGTTACATCGGAGCTAAGTTAATTCCGACGGGGGAAAATTGTTGATGGTCTTATGGTGGGTGCTTCCGTAACCAGGGGAGGTGAAGTGTTTGGTGTTTCAAGAGGCACCGTATCGAAGATTTATACCGCGTAGAGAGAAAGCTGAAAATCATCACACGCTAAGTCATGACGTCGACGAAAGTGTGTGTTGAGCGATGGCGAAAGACGGTCTTCGAAGAGGATTGTGGCGAAAAATAAAAAGACGATAGCTGCAAAAGCCACTGCAGAACCAAATGTCACACTCGTACTGTCAGCACCAAAACAACACGAAGAGCGATATGGAATTTCAAAACCATTCACCAGAGATGCAAATCCCGCTAACAGTGAAACGTGGTGCCGAAGCCATTAGACTATGAAGAAATGAAAGAAAGTCCTTTGGTACGATGAGTCGTGTTTCATACTATTTCCAACTTCCGACCGAGTGCGTTCCAAAAACGAAACAGCTGGGATTCGGTGAAGATTTGGTCAGCCGTATCGTGGTACTCCATGATCCCCGTGGTTGTCGAGGAAAGTGGCGTTACAGCCAAGGGTTAAGCGGCCATTCTAGCTGATTAGGTCCGTCCTTTGGTACAGTTTTCGTTCCCCAATATTGATGTTGTGTTCTAAGACGACAGAGCCGCATTTCAAACAGTTCCCATCGTCTAAGACTGGCTTCGGGAGCAGGAGGATGAACTGTCGAATCTCCCTGGTCCCCAGATATACATGTAGTATACGTAATTGTGGCCTACTTTCTAGAGAAGAGAGCGTGATAGCACTCCATCATGGTTAACTGAACTCGCCACTATTCTACAGGAAGAGTGGTATATGAATATCTTGTATTTATTCATTCCGAGACGACTCGGAAGCTATCTTGCATGCCAACCGATTCCCTACAAAGCATAGTAATGTTTTTTTTTTGTGTTTCCATATTTTTCTGCAACACCTGCCAGTGTTATTGTTAAAATTATTTGTTTCCAATAACCATTATGAAAATTTCGGACGTCGCGACTTTTTGAGGTGGAAGCACGAAGATTTAATGCTTGGAATTTTGAGATGTGCTGAGGCGAAAAATTTTGTCGGCTGCACTTGAAAATGTCGAAACTCGCGAAACTACAATAGTGACTGTAGTAAATAAATCACTTTAATAGTCAATGTATAGTTGTTTCCTGAACCGCTAAACTTTAATGCTTAGTACCAGTACTGACGCGACGTTTATCGAATAACGAGGTCCCTTCTCGCAAACCCACAGGTATGAAATGTATTGCAAGTCAGCAATCCTAGCAGTGTATATCATGATGTTCATGTTGCAATACGACAACGTTTCTCATTACACAATAAAATACATCTTTGCATATGTTTAACAGAACGTATTTATTGCAATGTTATTGTATCCACTATACGAGTGCTAGGATTAAAAAGAGTGCAAGGCAGGTATGCAGTTCTTTCTCCAAAACTGTTCAATCTGCCAATATTAGAAGCAATGGCAGAAATAAAAGAAATGTTCGGTGCGAATGAATAACACTAATGACAGTCACTGATGACATTGCTATCCTCGGTGAATGCGCGAAAGAGTTTCAGGATCTATTAAACGGAACAAACAGTATATCGTAAAATTTAGAAACAGTAAAGTAGGGAAGACGAAAGTAATGAGGAGCAAAGGAATACTTCAAAATTAGGGAGCATGAAGTAGACAAAATGAAGGAGCTCTGGAAACAGTACAATCCATGAAGAGTAAAGCAAGACGGATAAAGGAGTTTTTCATCAGTCTTCTGAATGGTTTGATGCAGCCCGCTACGAATTCCTCTCTTCTGCCAACCTTTTCATTTCAGAGTAGCACTTACAACCTACCTCCTCAATTATTTGCTGGATGTATTCCAGTCTCTGTCTTCCTCTACAGATTTTACCCTCTACAGCTCCCTCTAGTACGATGGGAGTCTTTCCCATGTGTCTTAACATATGTCCTATGATCCTGCCCCTTCTACTTTTTAGTGATTCCCAGATATTCCTTTCCTCTCTGATACTGTGCAGAACCTCCTCATTCATTACCTATCAGTCCACATAATTTTGAACATTCATCTGTAGCACCAAATCTCTAATGCTTCGATTCTTTTACGTTCCGGTTTTCTCACAGTCCATGTTTCACTACCAAACAGTGCTGTACTCCAGACGTAAATTTCCAGAAATTTCTTCCCAAATTAAGGCCTATGTGTGATGCCAGTAGACTTTCCTCCGCCAGGAATGCCCTTTTTGCCATTGCTAGTCTGTTATTGATTATTTCACTGCCTAGGTAGCACTATTCCTTAACTTCATCTAGTTCATGACCGTCAATCCTGATGTTAAGTTTCTGCTACTTCTCATTACTTTCGTCTTTTTTCGATTTACTCTCAATCCACATTCTGTAGTCATTAGATGGTCCATTCCGTTCAACAGATCATGTAATTCTTCCACTCAGGATAGCAATGTCATCAGCGAAACGTATCATTGATATCCTTTCAATTTAATTCCACTCCTGAAACTTTCCTTTATTTCTATCATTGTTTCTTCGAAGTACAGATTGAACAGTAGGGGCGAAGGTCTACATCCATGTCTTACAATCCGGCAGGTGTGGCCGAGCGGTTCTAGGCGCTTCAGTCTGGAACCACGCGACTGCTATACGGTCGCAGGTTCGAATCCTGCTTCGGGAATGGAAGTTTGTGATGTCCTTAGGTTAGTTAGGTTCCAGTAGTTCTAAGTTCTAGGGGACTGATGACCTTAGAAGTTAAGTCCCATAGTGCTCAGAGCCATTTGAACCATTTTTTTCTCTATCTCTTCATCTTCATCTTGCGACATCGGCATATACAGGGTGTCCCATTTATCTTGACCACAATGAATAACTGTTTGTCCAGATGTTAATTACAAAATGTTTGAAGCAAATGTTCTTTAGCTGTCAAGGGGACATCAATCAGCATGATTGCCCCCCTTGTAGCTTGGTTTTTACTATGATCAGCGGTACGACATTTTTAAATGGCACCCTGTATTTTTTATTCGGTAATTCATTTCCTCTCGTGAAGACCTCTTCAAAAATGTATCACAGTGTACCATTCACTGAAACACAATGTTATTAATCACATAACACAACATTGACGTTGACGCTCCCAGCGCTTAGTGAAGATGCTCGGGGTAATAGAACACATCCACGTGCTGACGTTGACAGAGGACAAATGGAAACTTAAGTAGAATGCACAACCGCCATTCCGTCAACCATCGTCAGTTGAAGAATTGTGTGAGGAGAATGTACTCCAGCGGGGAGAAGGTAGAAATGCTACTCATCTATATGGAATGTAAGTTAGCAGAACCGTAATTGCAATATTATTTTGTTACGCACCGGTACATTTAGTACAGTAGTTTAGTCCTTTTAAATACTGTTGTGTAGAGTAGGCATACAGTAAAGGCTGTCTCTCCCACAAACTTAATCGACGTAACGTTTCTTTTATCGTTGTCATTGTTGTTGAAGGTAGGCGAAATGCTACGCAGGCAGCGGAACTGTACAGAGAGCGATATCCCGACACGAACCCACCTTCCTGACGAACGTTTTCTCGTCTTGTTGCGACGCTTCAGGAAACGGGAAGTTTCAACCCACGACAACGCAATCGCCGTAGCGCTCGCACAGACGAAGCTGTCGAAATTACTGTTGTCGCTTCCGTTGCTATGAATCCACAAGTGAACACGCGACAGCTTGAACACGTGACTGGCATTCCTAAAACCAGTGTACATCGTATTCTTACATGACACCGGTTACATCCTTACCATATACACCTACATCAAGAATTGCGTGGGAATGCTTTCCAGAATCGTGTACAGTTCTGTCAGTGGGTACAGCAGCAATTCCTCGGTAGCCCGATCTTCTTTTCCGATGTTCTATTTACCGATGAACGTTCCTTCTCAAACAAAGGAAACGTAAATACAAGGAACATACATTATTGGTCCAGCGACAACCCACGATGGCTTAGACAGGTGGAACATCAGCGTCAATGGAGAGTTAATGTCTGGTGTGGGATGCTTGGTACTACAACTATTGGCCTTTATTTCATCAATGGTGGTCCAAACGGCACAGCGTATGCCAAATTCCTCAGACGAATTCTTCCTCCTCTTCTGGATGAAGTGCCGCTGAGAACCAGAAAGCTTATGAGGTATCAACACGATGGATGTCCGGCACATAATGCCTTGCGTGCACGTCGTGTTCTGAAACAAAGGTATCCTGCCAGATGGATTGGTCGAGAAGGAACAGTTACTTGGCCTGCTAGGTCTCCTGATTTAAATCCTCTGAACTTTTTTCTTTGTGGATGTATTAAAGACGTTCCAGCAGCTCCAGAGGACATGCAGGAACGTATCGCGCTTGCTTGTAATTCTCTTCAGCAGGCAACACTGGAAGCAGTAAATAATTCTTTCATCAACGAGTGCACCAGTGTATCGATGTGTAGGGTCACCACTTTGAGCACCTTTGAATGTTCTACTCCTGGACAATGGTACACGAGAGTAAAAGTCAATTTTGTGTTATGTTTTTACTTGGTCTTCATTTGTTTTCTGACATCTACAGCAAATGGACGAGTTTGTGATCCCGAGCTCAATAACAGTGTTGTGTTATGTAATTAAAAACATTGTGTTTCAGTGAATGGCACACTGTGATACATTTTTCTATAGTTCTTTACCAGAGGAAATGAATTACCGAATAAAAAATACAGGGTGCCATTTAAAGTCATACCGCTGCTCATATCCACGTAAAAAGCAAAGCTACAACGAAGCCAATCATGCTGATTATGTCCCCCTGATGGCTAAAGAACATTTGCTTGAAACATTTTATAATTATCATCTGGACAAACAGTTATTTAAGGCGTTCAAGATAAATGGGACACCCTGTATATGCGTAATATGTAAATAAATATGTAGTATACAAAGGGGAAACGCTATTACCATAAATCTCGCAAGGTCCTTAACTGATTTTCTTCAAATTTTTACATGTTACTGTGATAATCGTTTGGACACACATACGTAAAAAATAGTGAAACGTTGTTACGAAACAGGAAAATTGTATTTATGGATAATCGGATTATGATTAGAATACTACTAAAAAATCTAAATTTACAATAACAATAATCTAGGTTCACGGTGAGAGAGGGGGGGCAGGAAGAGAAGATGAACAGAGGAGTGGGAGTAAATGGGCATAGAAAGCAGAAAGGAGGATATGGACAGAGAGAGGGACAGGAGGAGATCCAGAGAGTGGAAGATGTACGTTGAAGAGGGGGGGGGGGATGGAGGTGATGGACAGAGAGAGGGGAAGAGAGGGGGCAGGAAGTGATGGAAGGGGAGCGGAAGATCGGCAGGAAAAGGGGGGATGAGGTAATGGAGAGAGAGAGGGAGAGAGAGAGAGAGAGAGAGAGAGAGAGAGAGAGAGAGTAGGAGAGAGAGGTAGCAAGAGGCGATGAAGAGAGGCAGGGGGGAGATAAACAGAGAAAAGGGAAATGAGGTGACAAATATAGGAAGGGGGAGGAGGTGATGGAGAGAGAGGGATGAGAGGAAGAGGTGGCAGGACGAGACGAAGAGAGAGGGTGAAAAGAAGATGGACAGAGAGAGCAGAGGGAGGAAATAATGGACAACGAGAGGTGTTGGAAGAAGGGATGGATATAGGGAGGGGGACGTGGAGATGAACTTAGGCAGAGGGGAGTTGGATTTTAGGTCAAATATCCGATTTCCATATGCGTTAGAGACATGTGTTTTCCCTTTCCTTTCTTTTCCATTTAACTAGACTGAGACACAGGATCACAGTGTCTTGGAAACGTTATGGTGCCAGTAGTAACCATCATCTGACGTTTGTAATACATAATAAACCTTGGACCTTATACATGAATTTTAAAATTCGACTTTTGGTTTGTAAATCGAGAACCGTTGTACTGTTCAGGCGATTAAGCATGTAATACGACACAAAAGTCATCTTATCTGAATGTACAGAACGCTAAAGCACGTTTTGGCGGTTCAGAATTTTCCGTGATGGAAAATCTACTGTAGATTTTCTTTGAATGAAACAACTGGCTGAATCTCGTCTTTTTTCTTGGTTTCCTTTCAGCGTTTGTAAAAATTTGTGACGCCATCGGATTCTAAGTCCTGTCGGTCGACAACAATGTTTAGGACGCAATGTTTCTGTTATTTCTACTTTTGATTTCACCCTCCACGGAATATTCTCTTGTTGTATGAGGTAGTATGATGCTAGGGAGAGAGAGAGAGGGGGGGGGGGGGCTGGAGTTCATTGGAAACTTCAGTAACGAGACCATCAGTTAGATAGAGTGCTCTGTCCACGAGTTTTGTGTAATGATTCATGCCATACATGAACAATACATCCACACTGAGAGAACCTTGAGTGTCAGTGCTAATGAAACGTTGAAATAACCTTTGTAGAAGGTTGCTCTGGTGTACATTTTCTGCCATGTCTTACAAAAGCGTTCGCCTACATATCGGAAACTGGTCCACGGTAATTCAGTGATAACGGGAATAGTAGTTTGGTTTACTGCATCTGATGATGCTATGACATATTCATCGTCCTATTTGCTTCACTGTCATCCAGGTTATGTATGAATCCAGGTTATGTGTGAACACTAAGGTCTTTGAAACACTGGCATTCAAGAAAATCTAAATAAAAATAATTGAACAACACATCTAAAATTATTGCCGTTCCCTGTTCCACTTTTTCGAAGTTTCTACCTCTTGCAGTTTCTACGTGATTGTTGAGTAAATCAGCTGCCTTGTCAAAGCAGAGAGATCATGCGTGCATGTGTGTGTGTGTGTGCGCGCACACACGCGCGCGCACACCCACCCACCCACACACACACACACACACACACACACTCACACACACACACACACATGGACTTCGAACGCCTTACTTCTTTTTTAAATTCATGTCAAAGAAGCTAGTTCTTTCTCACTTTTTATCAGTGATTTCAGTCCGAAATAGGCGAACAGCCACTCATATGTATCCGAAATCAGTTTTGAACAAATTTATTTCATTATTCCATCACTTACTCATGAATATTATACGGTGTCGCTTAGAAAGTAGTGCCGCACATTTTTTTTTTCCTACAAAAGTTATTTATCACACAAAGAGACCCACACACATAAAAGAACAGTGTTGTATTTACACATCTTATTTTCTCACGTAATTTCCTACCAGTTCTATAGACTCTCTCCAGCGAGACACAAGGGGGAGTATGCCCTGTCCGTATCAGCACTTCTTCTGGTCACGGACCAATTTCTTCATTGGACGGATCATCTCCTCGTCATCCTCGAAATGTCTGCCACGAATGCTATACCTTAATGGACCAAACAAGTGGAAGTCCGACGGAGCTTGCTCAGGGCTGTAGGGTGGATGGGGTAACACTGTGAGATCCTGTTTCGTGATAGGATCTCGTTTCAAAATGTTTCGAGCGGGTGAATGTGTACAGGTATGGAGACACCGTCATGAATCCACGGACCCTGTCTGATCACCTGCATCGATTCATGTCCACCGTGCATTCCGACGGACTTGGGCAACTCCAGCAGGACAATGCGACACACCACACGTCTAGAATTGCTACAGAAAGGCTCCAGGAACACTCTTCTGAAGTTAAACACTCCCTGTGGCAGCCAAACTCGCCAGACATGAACATTATTGAGCATATCTGGGATGATTTCCAACGTGCTATTCAGAAGAGATCTCCACTCCCTAGTACTCTTATGGATTTATGGACAGCCCTGCAGTATTTAAGGTGTCAAGACCTTCAGCACTACTTCAGACATTTATATTAAAATTTATATTAAAAATGAAGAAATTTCTCCAGCTGTATTTAAGGTGTCGATTTTATTTTGGCAACTAGTTTCAACGTTGTAACAACGTCATCTTCAGGCCCATACACTTGCTGACGTCAACTGCGTGCGGCTGATATTAGAAGTTGGTTGCTTGGGGGAAGAGACCAAATTGCGATGTCATCGGTCTAATCGGATTAGGGAAGGATGGGGAAGGACGTCGGCCGTGCCCTTTCAAAGGAATCATCCCGGCATTTGCCTGGAGCGATTTAGGGAAATCACGGGAAACCTAAATCAGGATGCCCGGACGCGGGACTGAACCGTCGTCCTCCAGATAGCGAGTCCAATGTGCTAACCACTGCGCCACCTCGCTCGGTATACTAGAAGTCAGTGGTGAGATATGGAGTTACCAACCACCTTCCACACGGGGCACGTCCATAAATACTACTTAGACATATTGGTTACATTTCATGCGCAATAATGTATGGCCTTAAATGAACTATACGGGAAGTCTACGCAATGTGATTTTACCTCTGCAAATTCTTGATTATTTCGTTCAGCCATTTACTCAATTTCGTGCAGCAGAAAAACTATGACGAATAACGAATATAAATTCAGACCTTTATCGTGCAAAGATATAATGCTATAAGATGGGGAAGAATCAAATTTTTTCGCCGAATACTTTTCTTAAAATCGAATGATAAGTATTTCATAGCTGGCATCGCGTCCGTTCCGCTGCTTTGCCGAGAAGACACGTGGCTGTCGCTCTCTGTCGCGCGTGCTGCAACAACAAGATTCAAACACGTTTGAATTCAAACGTCGCCAGTTGCAGCGGAAGATAGGCAGCGTCACAGATGTTGTTCAAGCAGAACACCTCCGTAACTATACCTGCTGCTGTGTTTTGTCGTCTGAAGCTGTCGCGCACTGTCGGTCGCTTCTGTCGCTTACGTAGGTCGCGGCCTAAGAGTGCTCTGAATTTTTCTCTTACTTTTGCTGTTGGACCTCGCTTCTTGCCAAATTCTGATTCTTCGTCAACAGGAAATACCATATAAGTTTTGATGAGTGAGTTTCCGGGTATCAAGAAATGGTCGCAGCTTTTGATGGCATTGACTTAAAAGCTTGGGAGTGTAGACCTTGTTACGTGACGTAAATTTAACTCTACTCGTTCCTGAGAAGGAGTCTTAATAGTCGGACAGACAGCCGGAAAAAATAGGCAACAGAATGCTCGTATAAGGACACCGTTCTTACCAATTGAGGAACTGGGCGTTACTTTCTTGGCGACCTTCGTATATCGTGATTATCATTTTTTGAGAACACAATTATTTACTGCTTTTAAATATGTTTGAAAACTTTATTAAAAGCTTATCTGAAAACTTTATTAAAACTACCGTTGACGCTCAAACCTCAGCCCAACCTGAATTATACAAAAAGACACCAATTATAGGGCTGGTTTTGTGTTGTATTGACATATTGCTTAATGTTTAAAACGGACATTGTCCAGCATTCCATGGTTAAAACTTTGATAAAGATACAAATGATCATGATTGGACACATGTCGTGATATCAGTGTTTTTTTATGCATGTCGATTGTCTGTTGTCTGATCGAAACTTGTAATTTTAAGAAAGTAACATATAACTGTAACGCAGTTCACGATTTCTCAAAAATCACAATCATCACGTAGTAAGATGCTAGTCGCTCTGTTTACCATTACAGTACTGAATATTCCTAACCACACAGCAGATACAGAACGACTGACAAATTATAAGTTTCCTTTACTTTAAGTGGCAACGGTTCCCATCAGATCCCCGAAGTTAAGCGCTGTCGGGAGTAGCTGGCACTTAGATGGGTGACCATCCGGGCCGCCATGCACTGTTGCCATTTTTCGGGGTGCACTCAGCCTCGTGATGCCAATTGAGGAGCTACTCGACCGAACAGCAACGGCCCCGGTCACAGAAAACCATATAATATTTGTCACAGTTACTACAGTCAATCCTGCATACTCCATAGCCATCAAATTTGTCATACTTCCCTTTCAGTTTATGTTTTATTGGCAGTTTTAGGGTGTTGTTAACCTAAAGCCACATCAGTCAAACAGGCCGTTCTTTTAAATTAAGGTTTAAAGAACACTCACAGCCACGAAACAAAACTGCTTTGGGACAGCATTTATCTGAAACTGGTCATTACATAGGGAACATTGAGAATTGTATGCGTATTCTCCACAGAGTGGGAAAAAGCCATGCTCTTTATTTCTTATAGTAACTTGAAAATTATAAAGCAAAAAAAAAATTATGAACAAACTAAACTACTGCACTGGCAGAGTGACTTTGTGCCCAATGCCTACTTTGATGTACCTGACAATGTTTTACTCTAATCACTGCATGACTCTGTTATAAGTAGTGTGTTGATAATTTCACCTAGTATTGGGTGCCTCGCATATTTACTTCGTTTTCGTACGATTTACGCATGACTCTTAGTATGTCCTTCTTCCGTCTCTGTTAACCATTTCAGAGACTTCATTAACCAGATAATGTGGGTCATCCACTGTTACGGAATTTTATCATTCTTTTCTTGCAACCGAGTGCCGCAGGGTACGAGGGGCTCTCTGCCGGTCACGTTCCTCCAACCACTTCCCGCCTGTGCGGAATTATGGCGTTAGCGCTAACAGAGGGCGCTGATTATGTGCAGCACTATCTTTTCTTTCATTTGCTTAATATTACCCCGTGCACTATCTACAGTGTTTAATATTTATGTCATTATCTAGAATATTGCCACTAGAGCATATGTTAACTACTGTCTCGTAAATCTTCCTCTTTTCAACAATCTTACAAGGATTTAAAGTCACTCAGTCTTGTACAAAAAGGTGTGCATTATTCAGGAACACACATTTTCAATAACTTGCCAGCAGCCATTAAAAGCTTAACAACCAATGAAATTCAGTTTAAGAGAAGCCTAAAGGATTTATTGGTGGCCAACTCCTTCTACTCCATTGATGAATTTCTTAGTAAAACCAACTGATTTGTATATAAGTACAACATAACTTCTGCACAATTTCAGTGCAGTAATGTGTTCATTGAAAATTTGTGTGTGTGTGTGTGTGTGTGTGTGTGTGTGCGTGTGGTGTGTGTGTGTGTGTGTGTGTGTAAGTTTAATCTAACTTCTGCACCATTTCAGTGCAGTAATGTGTTCATTGTAAATAAGTATTATAGTAGTTGTATTACATGTTTATTACCTTATAAATCAATAAAAAACATTTTTATTTTAAATTCAGTGCATCAGTATTTGTAAAATGACTCTTAGTGTTCATTAAAAAAAATGACGATCGTTCCACTCGGGACCTGTGGAATGGTACATTAGCTTACTTGTTTTAGTTGTAAATATTTGTCGTGTATTGTTGTTTTTCTGACATGTTCCACATCCTGGAGGACCTCCTCACTACGGATCAATTGGAATGAAAGTAAATCTAATCTAATCTAATCTAATCTTACTTTTGTCGTGTTCTTTTTATTGCTTCTTATTACTGCAATGACTTGTATACGTTAAAGCTCATTACAGACTTCAACTATTGTATCCCCCTTTATTTTCGCTGTTCAGTTAATTATTGAAAACTAGTACATGCAGACATTAGCGACATCTTGTGAACTTACAACACAAACATCTTGTGGCTACTGTACGGCAGCTTGTTTTGAACAGTAGTCAACATGACTCGTGCACATGATGTTATTTATATATATTTGACGATGCTTGTGCTGATTCTGCATTTAACATTTGACGATGCCATTATGGCTGCAGTACATTGGGACTGTTTTTATGAAACAGGTATGCCTCTTCATACTTAAAGCGCACACATGCATACATTGTCAGTAGTACTTTTCATTATAGTCCATGTATTGTTTTTAAGCTGTAGACAATCTGCGAGTGTATTTATATTTTTTCCAATTTTTGCTGCAGATTTGATGATGGTCATGACAGACCGAAACCGGTAATCTGTTAAGAAAACGTTTGTGACCATAGACGTAAAGTAAAGGAAACTTACTGCATATACAGGTCACTGTTTTATTCGCGACAATGTCGCAGCTTGTGGGACTGACAAATTGCCTTCTTGACCAGTAAGTACATTTAGGAACCTAATTGGGATGTTTCTACATCTATTTATATAGACACTCCGCAGGCCACCGTAATGTGCGTGGCGAAGGGTACGCTGTCCCACTACTTGTCATCTCCCCTCCTGTTGCAGTCGCAAATAGAGCGAGGGAGAAATGACTGTCTCTATGCCTCCGTATTAGCCCTAATTTCTCGTATTCATCTTCGTGGCCCTTACGCGCTATGTATGTTGGCGGGAGCAGAATTGTGTCGGCAGTCACTTCAAATTCCGGTTCTCTAAATTTTATCACTAGCGATTCCCGGAAAGAACGCCCCCTTCCCTCCAGGGATTCCCTTTATAGTTCCCGAAGCATCTCTGCAACACTTAAGTTTTGTCCGAATTTGCCTGTAACAAATGTAGCAGCCTTCTTCGAAACTGCTTTGATGTCTTCCTTCATACGAGGCCAAACACTCGGGCAGTACCAAGAATAGTGGACCGCTCTTTCAATAAACCGAAATCGACCATTTGCCTTCCCTACCAAAGTTATCAGACGCCCGTTGAACCTCATATCGTTTTGCAGCGTTAAGTCCAGATACACTACTGGCCATTAAAATTGCTACACCACGAAGATGTCCGGAACGTCGCGACTGCTACGGTCGCAGGTTCGAATCCTGCCTCGGGCATGGATGTGTGTGATGTCCTTAGGTTAGTTAGGTTTAAGTACTTCTACGTTCTAGGGGACTGATGACCTCAGATATTAAGTCCCATAGTGCTCAGAGCCATTTGAACCATTTTTTGAACACCACTAAGATGACGTGCTACAGACGCGAAATTTAACCGACAGGAAGAAGATGCTGTGATATGCAAATGATTAGCTTACAACGTACTGACATGAAGAAAGTTTCCAACCGATTTCTCATACACAAACAGCAGTTGGCCGTCGTTACCTGGTGAAACGTTGTTGTGATGCCTCGTGTAAGGAGGAGAAATGCGTACCATCACGTTTCCGACTTTGATAAAGGTCGGATTGTAGCCTATCGCGATTGCGGTTTATCGTATCGCGACATTGCTGCTCGAGTTGGTCGAGATCCAATGACTGTTAGCAGAATATGGAATCAGGAGGGTAATACGGAACGCCGTGCTGGATCCCAAAGGCCTCATATCACTAGATGTCGAGATGACAGGCATCTTATCCAAATGGCTGTAACAGGTCGTGCAGCCGCGTCTCGATCCCTGAGTCAACAGATGGGGACGTTTGCAAGACAATAACCATCTGCACGAACAGTTCGACGACGTTTGCAGCAGCATGGACTATCAGCCCGGAGACCATGGCTGTTGTTACCCTTGACGCTGCATCACAGACAGGAGCGCCTGCGATTGTGTACTCAACGACGAGCCTGGGTGCACGAATGGCAAAATGTCATTTTTTCGGATGAATCCAGGACATGTTTACAGCATCATGATGGTAGCATCCGTGTTTGGCGACATCGCGGTGAACGCACATTGGAAGCGTGTATTCGTCATCGCCATACTGGCGTATCCCCCGGCGTCATGGTATGGGGTGCTACTGGTTACACGTCTCGGTCACCTGTTGTTGGCATTGACGGCACTTTGAACAGTGGACGTTACATTTCAGATGTGTTACGACCTGTGACTCTAACCTTCATTCGATTCCTTCTAAACCCTATATTTCAGCAGGATAATGCACGACCGCATGTTGCAGGTCCTGCACGGGCCTTTCTGGATACAGAAAATGTTCGGCTGCTGCCCTGGCCAGCACATTCTCCAGATCTCTCACCAATTGAAAACGTCTGGTCAATGGTGGCCGAGCAACTGGCTCGTCACAATACGCCAGTCACTACTCTTGATGAACTGTGGTATCGTGTCGAAGCTGCATGGGCAGCTGTACCTGTACACACCATCCAAGCTCTGTTTGACTCAATGCCCAGGCGTATCAAGGCCGTTATTACGGCCAGAGGTGGTTGTTCTGGGTAAAGATTTCTCAGTATCTATGCACCCAAATTGCGTGAAAATGCAATCACATGTCAGTTCTAGTATAATATATTTGTCCAATGAATACCTGTTTATCATCTGCATTTCTTCTTGGTGTAGCAACTTTAATGGCCAGTAGTGTATTTAAACGTCATGACTCTGTCAAGCTGGACACCAGTAATACTGTATCCGATCAGTACAAGTTCCTTCTAATCCGCATTAACTTACATTTTTCCACATTTAGGGCAAGCTGCCATTCATCACACCAACTGGAAATTTAGTCTAAGTCGCCTTGTATCTTCCTACAGCCACTCAACTTCGACACCCTTACTGTACATCATGGCATCATCAGCAAACAACTGGAGACTGCTGCCCACCCTGTCCCCGAAATCATTTATGTATATACTAAACAACATTGGTCCTATCACACTTCCCTGGGGCTCTCCTGACGATACCCTTGTCTCTGATGGATACTCGCCGTCGAGGACAACATACTGGTTTCTACTATTTAAGAAGTCTTCGTCACTCACGTACCTGTGAACTCATTCCATATGCTCACGACATTGTTACAGCCTGCAGTGTGGCACCGTGTCAAATGCTTTCCGGAAACCTAGAAATACGGATTCTACCTGATCTAATTACTGGTCCTCAGGACGCCTTTTTACGTGTGTGAAATACGAAAGCGTGGCTGTATATCATGAAGAGAGGCATAGCTGCTCATCACTCGCTCAGTACCTGCCTCTCCCATTTACACGCAGATGGCCCGCTTCTTGCGATAGAGCGTGGTGAGAACACTTTTTTTCCTAGTGATGCAGTACGAGTCTGCCAGGTAATCGCCACATGACTCTACAGCAGCGAAAACCACACTTGGAACAATGGAGTCCAGCGTCTGACTTGCCCTTGACCGTGAATGGGTCACGCGAAGATATCTGCCTCTGAATAAATAAATAAGTAAAATATCGGAATGAGTCAGAGACTTACAGTAATACGAAAATCAGCATCGATGTTATCATTCTCAGAACTACTAAAGCGATCAGTTCGACAATGCTGGAAGGTCTGATTTGGCGAGAGGTGGAAATACGTAACCACCCAGAAACATTGTCTTAAGATGATCGTTTTGGAGATAAAGATGTTATGGTGTGGGAGGCATGAGTGCTCTGACTTCCAAATACTTGAACATGGTACCTTCACCGGTCAAAGTTATTGTGACACCCTACTCTTTGCCCATGTGTGTCTTGTGAGGGGTGCAGTTTGCTCTGACCTCATTTTTATGGATTACAATGCGTGACCACATCTAACTACGGGTTGCAGTTGCTTTTGGAATAAGACTATTCAGCGACTGGAGTGGCCTGCCCCTTCCTCTGACTTAAATCTCATCCAACACGTGTGAGATACGTCGGGCAGACGTATTAAAATACGTTCACGTGCACCAACGTCCCTCCATCAGTTTTCAACGGCGCTGGTGCAAGGATCGAAGGTTCAAATGGCTCTGAGAAATCTGGGACTTAACAACTGACGTCATCAGTCCCCTACACTTGACCTACTTAAACCTAACTAACCTAAGGACATCACACATATCCATGCCCGAGGCAGGATTCGAACCTACGACCGTAGCAGTAGCACGGTTTTGGACCGAAGCGCCTAGAGCCGCTCGTCCAGAGTGGCCGGCAAGGATCGAAGGCTCTACCGCCAGAACTTCTCACCAACCTGGTCGCCAACATGGGACCTCGTTGCGGAACATGCAGTACCATCCGTGATGATCACAAACCCTATTAAAAAGAATGTCCCTTCTTTTGTAATGTCCGGGGAACTATCATAAATCGCGGTAACTTCACTGTATTTATTAAATAGAAATATCACTTGTTTTAGTCTGATTGCGTATATTTTTTGTTTTTCAGTTACGTTCTTTTCTATACTGTAGTACCTATTTCTATGTAAGGTCGTCACTTGGCAGTGACAGCATTTGAAAATTACTTCCGATTTTAAATTTAGCACACCAATGTGTTACGTCATTTAGTGGTTCCCACTTGTGTGCTTATTGTTAATAATTGTACTGAAGGAATTTTTACCATTGTTATAACAATTTTAATGGCGTCTACAATCATCGTCTGTTGACTATATTAATAATAGTGTTATTCCTTTTATCCATTTGAAGTGTTCCTCATCTTTCCCACAGGCCCGAATGGGGGACTAGTCCGGAATCTTTTGTTAATTGAGAGATCATCATGACACTTTACCACTTACAGGCCACATTTCCTCCTGATGCCCATTACTTTTAATACACCGGTTCCAATTGGCTCCTGCCTCTCCATGCAGCTCATAATGGTTCATCCTTACGCGTTTTTGTGGCAGTTTCCCGCGCCAAGGGTAAGATGTTTCCAGAAACACTGCTCAGTCCTCCGCCCTCTTTGACAAGGCCATTGGCTGAATGAAGGTGACATCTTTTACCTGAAACCTTACTCCGCTATTGCTACTGATTTTTGTTCAAAGGTGTAAGCACTGGCTAAGATTGATACAGGTTAAAATAGAGTAAATCAGTATGTCGCAAAACAGTGAGTACTTCAAGGAAGACCGAGTAAGATGGTGCATTCGTTAGCACACTGGACTCGCATTCGGGAGGACGACGATTCAATCCCGCGTCCGGCCATCCTGATTTAGATTTTTCGTGACTTCCTTAAATCGCTCGAGGCAAATGTCGGGATGGTTCCTTTGCAAGGGCACGGCCGACTTCCTTCCGCATCCGTCCCTAATCCGATTAGACCGAGATGACCTTGCTGTCTGGTCTCCTCCCCCCCATCAACCCAACCCAATTTCAAGGAAGGGTCCGTGCTTCTTCTGTCTAAACGCACACAGCTACACAAAGGCCAAGCAAACCTTGGATACTATCGGAGAGGGACCGTCAAGCATTGCGGAGAGTGGTTGCAAAACGTAACACACAGCTGAAGGAATCTTTCTTGAGTTCCAAAATGCTAACCGTATGGATGACTCAAAGACTGTGTGCTTGGTCAGTGCTAAGCAGTACTTGGTACTTGAGATGGTGCAAAGAACGACAACCTAACGATGTATAAATGATTTGGAGTGATGAATGATGCTGTACCCTATGGCAATCCGATGCGAGTATTTGGGTTTGGTGAATGCCTGGAGAAATTCACCTGCTATCATTTGTAGCGCTAACAGTGAAGTATGTAGGATGTGGTGTTTCAGCATGAGGGTGTTTCCATGGTTAAGGTACGTTTCTACTATAGCGTTCGTGATTAGGCTGCGATTGTCCTATTGCGTTTAAGAAAACGATAAATGCGGAAGCATATGAACATAATTTACAGCAATGGTCACTTTGAAACTCCCGTTTACCTGTTTCTCTCTCTTTGTTTGGCTATGAAAATTCGGACAAAACCTCATGGTTCAGTTTGAAGGCGATTGTCATGAAGCTGCATCTGTGAAGCAGTGGTTTGTGGACAATAACATTCCTGAAACAGACTGGCCAGCAAGTGTCATGACTTAAACACAATAGGGCACCTTCAGGATGAGTTAGAATGAACTCGTTCCAAACCTCAGTGTTAAACATCACCTCTGGTTTCGCCTCTTGAGGCAGAATGGTCTCTGACTGATCCATAGACATTCAAACATCTCACTGAAAGTGTCCCCAGCGGAGTTCAATCAGCCATAACTGCGAAGTGTGGACATTCCCCTATTAACATCCACCAATAGAAGTCATAATACTATTGGTCACATTGTGTAAACCTATTTCTTCCTTAACAATAATCGTACGACGTTATGATTACGCAGAGATGTTAGTCGTATGCACTACTACCAGTACAGTTACTGTCATAAATATCGGCACATGCTGTTTTCTAGAGAACATAAAAAATGGCTCTGAGCACTATGGGACTTAACATCTATGGTCATCAGTCCCCTAGAACTTAGAACTACTTAAACCTAACTAACCTAAGGACATCACACAACACCCAGCCATCACGAGGCAGAGAAAATCCCTGACCCCGCCGAGAATCGAACCCGGGAACCCGGGCGCGGGAAGCGAGAACGCTACCGCACGACCACGAGCTGCGGGCTAGAGAACATAATTATGGAATTCTAGTTCACACTAGTTTAACAGATTTTGAACGTTTGATGGACCTGATCTCTCCTACCGTAAACATAGACATTCGGACAGCAGCTTTCCCGGTATCATGACTCACTCTGTTTTGCTCCCTTAAATTCCAATTACTTTTTCGTGTTTCTTAAAAACGTGTGCCCCACTGTGCCTTTGACAACGGCATAGCAGAATTTACACCCATCCTTGCCCTTTACGAGATTGCGCTCTGTTTTTTTAATAACGTGATCGCCATTCTTCCTTACGGGAAAGGTGTTGTCCGCCGTACTTGGGTGACTCATGACAGAGAACCGCTGCGCGCGCGCCGGTTTGTGGAAGTTGTGAATGACAGGGCGATGAAAGCGCGTTAAGCGAGTAACGGCTCGCGCTGGCCGCCACGTATTGTGAGAAGGCTCGGAGTGGATTTCTCTGAGGGGAAGCGGCGCGGCTGCGGAATTAATCGGCGATGAGTGTGCGAGTTTCGCTGCCCGCTGCCCGCGTCTGATCGGGCGTCTATTTTAAGCGCCGAGGAACGCAAGCTTCTCTCGCACCGCAGGGAAATGCGGTCGTGCAACAGGCCCGTTACCCTGTACATTACTGAACCACTCAGTCGGAACTTCTAAGTGTGGCCGACTCCAGAACGCCACTGTTTAACACTGAATAAAGGCCTTACAGTAGTGTCTTCCAAAATAGTAGCAAATCCTTCACTGATAATTTCGTTGCTGACGCGCATTTCTCTGCACCTATTGAAGAATGGCCAACACTCTGTGAGCTACCTACCTCCTATTAAAATAAAAAATAATAAATAAAAACAGATTGCTTGCAGATACGAGGCTTAATCGGAAAGTAATTTACGATTAGGTGTGAAATGGAAACCTCTGTGAAAATCCGATAGAAATTTGCACAGATGTGTAAGGCAGTGTCTTTCGTGTGCCTGTCGATTGCTTCACGTCGTTCTTTTCAGTTCAGAGCATAACGTGATCAGGTAGAAACGCCTAAAAGAACAGTGTCTCTCGCCAAGTACGTGGATCTGGAGAGAGATTTAAAAAAAAAAAATGGCTCTGAGCACTATGGGACTTAACATCTATGGTCATCAGTCCCCTAGAACTTAGAACTACTTAAACCTAACTAACCTAAGGACATCACACAACACCCAGTCATCACGAGGGAGAGAAAATCCCTGACCCCACCGGGAATCGAACCCGGGAACCCGGGCGTGGGAAGCGAGAACGCTACCGCACGACCACGAGCTGCGGACGGTGAGACATTTCGCCTGAAGCTATGCAGCCCACATAACGTAAATGTCATGCGTTCGTTTCTTCAACACAATTTTCAGCCCATTCTGCAGTCGCAATGAAGACGCTCCTGCAGCGTTTGCGGTGGGAGATGTTTGATTACCCACAATACGGCCCTTAATTGGCTCCCTCCGCTCATCTCTGCTCACATGAACTGCTGGCTACGGAGACAATATTTTGGTACAAACAACGAATGGCAGACCAGCGTAAATTCGCGGAAAGCACTGGTGGCTTCTTTCTGCGACAAGGGTACTGGAAAGTTCGTACAGCGCCACGAAAAATGGCTAAGTCGGAGCGCCGAGTATTTAGAGAGGTAGCTGGAAGATGTGGCTAACTGTTGTAATAAAAAAGTTTTGATTTTCACTGTGGTCTTCATTTCGACGCCGATCGGACCCTACTTTCCGAACAGCACTCTTATGTATCCTGATACCTACCCTGAATACAATATCCTCTTCTATACAAAGTTAAGACCCATGAAATGATATGACAGAACTATCTGACCAGAATTTCTTGGAGGAACAGAATGAGAGAAGGATAGGAATAGCTTACTTTGCGCAACGTAATAATAATGGGCATAAATGAACACTCGACTGATTCTACAAACATAATAGTTCTGTGATAAGTTTACGACTTAATATCAGTGACGTATAGGTGACCAAGCTTTTAACAAAGTGATGTGCAGTGAGTATGCTTCACACAGTCTGTTTGCCTAGCTTTTCTGTTCGGAAATCTGAAACTGAAAACCACACAGTAATCACGTCCTATAAAACCGACAAACCGCCAGCCCCCTCTCTGCATCTCCAACTGCCTGGTTACCTACTGGCCTTTAAAAAATGCAAAGGAATACAAGGCGTGCTAGTGTCAGCTGTTTTGAGAAACGTATATTGTTATTGTGAAAATGGTTAAGAAAAATCGCTTTCCCTGCTGAAGGTCTGAAACTGACAACAATACGCGAGATACCTCGATGCCAACAGCAAGTGCATACTCAATTGTACAAATAAAGTATTAGAATCTTATTTCAGTGGCAACGGATCACGAATAAAACACAGAATCTTTGTCCAAGAAATCAAAATTGTATTTAAAACAGGATTATAGCCTCCATGGGGCACAAAATATCCATGCATGGAACACGTAGTACAATACGAGTGAAAGATTTAAAGAAAAAGAATTCCGTACGCCTTAAAAAGTCTCGAAAAAGGAGCACTGAACTAAATTCATTGATGATGAATTCAGTTGTCCTAGTACACGCATGGACTAACGGACCCGATTCTGTGCCGTGCTTAGAAAAATTGCCTAGATCACCAAGCTACGAACATATCAATAGAGCAAAGATGAATACTTGTTACATACCTGCAAATTCTGAAAAAACTACTACACCAAGCCTCGCAATACAAACCAGAACCTGACCAATCGTTTATGGTACTATATTTGAGGGTGAACAACACAAAACGACTTCAATTCTACCCCACCATAACAGCCCCTCTGCACACTAGTCCGTGCTGATCGTCAGCTTCAAACTCGTACACAAACTGAGAATTTAAACTAAACGGTCCTGTAGACCAAGTGGCGTTCTCGCCCCTCATTGTCCACCACAACCGCTAGTCAAAGTGTCTGCTCATATATCTCTGCTGAGCGTGTGAAAAGACAGTTGTGAATATTGGTCCCTTGACGAAAAAAACCCGAGACTGAACACCCTGCTGTTTATGAGGAAGATATTGGCTAAACACGCAACTTCCAGCATCAAGGCAAAAGGTATGAAAAAATGGTCTTCCACTGTACTATAACTAGTCAAGCGAAACGTTGACTCCGCAGACTGATGCCAGGACGATAAACAGAAAGCCGAAATTCTAAACCTTGCTTTTAAAAACTCTCGTTTACGGTAGGGGACAGCAGCACCTTTTCCCCTTTCAGTTATCGAATAAACGCAAGGCTGGCTGACATAGTGTTTAGTGCACCCGGGATTGTAAAACAGTTAAGATCCTTAGACGCCAGGAAGGCAGACGGTATCTCTGTAAGATTTTATGTTGACTATGCTACAAATACAGCACCGTTTTTATCCATAATCTATCAGAGATCATTAGAACAGCGGAAAGTTCCACCGGCTGGACGAAGGCCCAGGTCATAGCAATCTATAAAAAAGGTAGAAAATCGGATTCAAATAATGACCGGCCAATTTCACTGACATCGATTTGTTATACACTCCTGGAAATTGAAATAAGAACACCGTGAATTCATTGTCCCAGGAAGTGGAAACTTTATTGACACATTCCTGGGGTCAGATACATCACATGATCACACTGACAGAACCACAGGCACATAGACACAGGCAACAGAGCATGCACAATGTCGGCACTAGTACAGTGTATATCCACCTTTCGCAGCAATGCAGGCTGCTATTCTCCCATGGAGACGATCGTAGAGATGCTGGATGTAGTCCTGTGGAACGGCTTGCCATGCCATTTCCACCTGGCGCCTCAGTTGGACCAGCGTTCGTGCTGGACGTGCAGACCGCGTGAGACGACGCTTCATCCAGTCCCAAACATGCTCAATGGGGGACAGATCCGGAGATCTTGCTGGCCAGGGTAGTTGACTTACACCTTCTAGAGCACGTTGGGTGGCACGGGATACATGCGGACGTGCA
The DNA here is from genome assembly GCF_023864275.1 of Schistocerca cancellata. NCBI lineage: Eukaryota > Metazoa > Arthropoda > Insecta > Orthoptera > Acrididae > Schistocerca > Schistocerca cancellata. Next base: position 461,702,652 of record NC_064632.1, on the reverse strand, counting down.
TTGTCCTGTTGGAACAGCAAGTTCCCTTGCCGGTCTAGGAATGGTAGAACGATGGGTTCGATGACGGTTTGGATGTACCGTGCACTATTCAGTGTCCCCTCGACGATCACCAGTGGTGTACGGCCAGTGTAGGAGATCGCTCCCCACACCATGATGCCGGGTGTTGGCCCTGTGTGCCTCGGTCGTATGCAGTCCTGATTGTGGCGCTCACCTGCACGGCGCCAAACACGCATACGACCATCATTGGCACCAAGGCAGAAGCGACTCTCATCGCTGAAGACGACACGTCTCCATTCGTCCCTCCATTCACGCCTGTCGCGACACCACTGGAGGCGGGCTGCACGATGTTGGGGCGTGAGCGGAAGACGGCCTAACGGTGTGCGGGACCGTAGCCCAGCTTCATGGAGACGGTTGCGAATGGTCCTCGCCGATACCCCAGGAGCAACAGTGTCCCTAATTTGCTGGGAAGTGGCGGTGCGGTCCCCTACGGCACTGCGTAGGATCCTACGGTCTTGGCGTCCATCCGTGCGTCGCTGCGGTCCGGTCCCAGGTCGACGGGCACGTGCACCTTCCGCCGACCACTGGCGACAACATCGATGTACTGTGGAGACCTCACGCCCCACGTGTTGAGCAATTCGGCGGTACGTCCACCCGGCCTCTCGCATGCCCACTATACGCCCTCGCTCAAAGTCCGTCAACTGTACATACGGTTCACGTCCACGCTGTCGCGGCATGCTACCAGTGTTAAAGACTGCGATGGAGCTCCGTATGCCACGGCAAACTGGCTGACACTGACGGCGGCGGTGCACAAATGCTGCGCAGCTAGCGCCATTCGACGGCCAACACCGCGGTTCCTGGTGTGTCCGCTGTGCCGTGCGTGTGATCATTGCTTGTACAGCCCTCTCGCAGTATGGTGGGTCTGACACACCGGTGTCAATGTGTTCTTTTTTCCATTTCCAGGAGTGTATTTTGTTTCCTTGGTAACAATTCAATCCTTTTTCATTAACTAATTTTGTGTGAAAAATGTTGTATTATATGTGGTTCACGAGACAAGAAAAAAGCAATTTCAGGAATGCCTCCCGCTAAAGATTCAACAGAAAACATTCCAGGAAATTCTTTTATATGAGTGGCAAATTAACGAAAGCTGATCGCTTTGTAGCGAGCACTTTCCACAACAGCGGAAATGCGCTAGGCGTACGTCACTTGTTACACAGAGAGTTAGTCTGTTACCAGCCGCATCTGTACAAGAGAACGACGCAGCTCTGCCTAAACAGGGGTAATGTAGATATCTCTCACGGCAAGGCCAGAACTTCGACCAGAGCTGGACGAGCATCGTTCGGCTGGTTCCATCGTACCGTTTGTAACACAGGGGCACTCTCGCCTTTCGACATGTTCAGCACGCTCTAGTAGCATCATTCAGACATTTATCTTGTGTATGTCACACGAATTCCAGGAACAACCTTCAACATTATGGTGAAATTACAGCAAGCTACGACCAATTGCATGCACCTGATTGGGAACCGTGAAAGCGTTAAAGTTGGGCAAAATAATTTTCTTTTCATGCTGCTGTTTGAATGCTGACTTGCCGAGCATAGTGCCGAGTCTTTCATCTTGTTACAATTGCTTCAAAAGTGGTGATCGGAATCCGCCTCTGTGTTAAATATACACAAATTTACGTCTTACAAAAACCTTATCTAGCACGCAAAAACAGTTTTAAACTATTTACAAAGTTAATTCAATCAAATTCTGTCAAGATGTCCGGAAGCGATGTTAAATAATCCGACTTGTTTGTTCGATTCCAAACCGGGTAATTTCTATATTATATCTTTTTGTGGTTCGCAGCTCGTGGTCTTTAGGTAGCGCTCTCACTTCCCGCGCACGGGGTCCGGGTTGGATTCCCGGCGAGGTCAGGGATTTATTCTGCCGCGAGACGACTGGGTGTTGTGTCATCTTCATCATCATCATTCATCCCCACTACGGTCAGAGGAAGGCAATGGCAAACCACCTCCACCAGGACCTTGCCTAGTACAGCGGTGCGAGTCTCCCGCAACGTCCACTACACTCCACGGAGTATGGGAGCTCATCATCATCTTTTTGTGAATTGTATGAGATTTTTTTCTCATACAGTTTGGTTTCGAGGGTTTATTATCTCACACCTTTCCCTTGATTAAAAGTTATACCACGTGAACCTTGACTCCATGTTTGAGTATATTTAATTATGAAACTTCCTGGCAGATTAAAACTGTGTGCCCGACCGAGACTCGAACTCGGGGACCTTTGCCTTTCGCGGGCAAGTGCTCTACCATCTGAGATACCGAGGCACGACTCACGGCCGGAACTCACAGCTTTACTTCTGCCAGTATCTCGTCTCCTACCTGCAGAGTGAAAATCTCATTCTGGAAACATCCCCCAGGCTGTGGCTAAGCCATGTCTCCCCAATATCCTTTCTTTCAGGAGTGCTAGTTCTGCAAGGTTCGCAGGAGAGCTTCTGTAAAGTTTGGAAGGTAGGAGACGAGATACTGGCAGAAGTAAAGCTGTGAGTATCGGGCGTGAGTCGTGCTTCGGTAGCTCAGATGGTACAGCACTTGCCCGCGAAAGGCGAAGGGCCCGAGTTCGAGTCTCGGTCAGGCACACAGTTTTAATCTGCAAGGAAGTTTCATATCAGCGCGCACTCCCCTGCAGAGTGAAAATCTCATTCTGGAAATATTTAATTATGTTCTCATACAAAATGTGCTGCATTCACTTAAGGTGAATTTTTCTCAGGGGCTACGCTGGACATAGATGATATGCTAGCATTTATTTTTGGTAAGATATTTCAGCAGTCCAGGTAAGTTGACGCTGTTGCAGTTCTTCGAGACTCCAGCGACGGAGGCAACGTGATTGAAAATCATCGCATTCACCACATAATCTTTATATTTTCATGTTATTAGGTAATGTCGGTAACAGACGACAAAAACATTTGTCATTGTAGAAGTCGAGGCTACGTAGTGCGATTTTTTACATTATGTGTCCGTATTGTATGAGATTTGCAGTTGACTGTCAAGTTGAATATTAAACTCTCATTAGTTCCGAGTAAATAAAGCCTCTATCTCCTATCTGTTCCAAAATAAGATTGCGTAAGGGTTTATTTCACGCTTAAACAGTGTTCCTATTGCTATTTGAACACAAAAGAGTGGCCGCTTGTAACTTGTATAGGAAAGAAGTGCAGGAAATTTATCTCTTCTGATATTCTCTTGGAGCGAAGTTTACCTGGCACACTTTGAATACAATTCAGTGTTACTAGTGCGTTATTACTGAAACTATGAAAGCGACCGCTTGGGGAGCCTGCACAAATTGCTGTGACTGTGGTGCTGTGACTGTGGTTCATTGCTGCTACTCATAGCGACGTATCTGTCTTTACAACCCACAAATTTATTTAATAGCTTGCCTCCTAACACCTGAACCAGGGAACTGATGTGGTATTTGAGATATAACTTTTGTCGGTATTGCCGGGACTTTATTGGCTGAAAGACCTTGCAACGTAAATAAGAAAACCACAAAACTGCGACTCATTCGCACCATACACAGTAAGTCGTATGTCACGTATCCCTAACAAGGTCTAGCGTGGGTCTTGCAAATGTATCCGATTATATTTTTTTCTATATAAAATAGGCATTGCGGCGAGAAGTGAGGGCGACATTTCAGCCTGTGCGGGCGATAGAGAAAATGCAGCAGGTCCTGAATCAAGGCGTGTGCGGCCTGCTGTCATTACGGCGAGAAGTACGGCCTGCGGAGGCGTAGCGCACGTGTGTCACACTTTGTCCTGCTGGCAGCAAGGGAAAGCGACGCACGGAGGGAGAGCCAAACGTCGCACCATATGTTCCTTCCCTTGGACACTTGATACCACCTCAGATACACGACGTGGTATCCAAAAGAACAAAACAAACACCGCCCGAACAGGCCTTGGAGGTCCAACATTACCGACCGGCCACCATGTCATCCTCAGCCTTTAGACGTTACCGGATGTGGATACAAAGGGCCATGTGTTCGGCACTCTGCTCTCCCGGCCGTTGGCAGTTTTCGTGATTGGTGTCGCTACTTCTCAGTCAAGTAGCTCCTCAACTGCCCTCACAATGGCTGAGTGCACCCCGCTTGCCAACAGCACACGGAAGATCAGAACGGCGTCCCATGCAAGTGCTAGCCACTCGCGACAGCGCATGACTTCGCTGATCTGATGGCACCGGTGTTACCATTGCGGCAAGGCCTTTGGCGTATCCAAAAAAAATCCCGAACTTGTTTAGTCAAAGTTTAAGCACATATCTTCAGTACCCTTTAGAGTGCCCTCCACTTGCACTAATACACTTGCCTAATCTTTTGCCGGCCGGGGTGGCCGAGCGGTTCTAGTCTGTCTGGAACCGCGTGACGTTACGGTCGCAGGTCCGAATCCTGCCTCGGGTATGGATGTGTGTGATGTCCTTAGGTTAGTTAGGACTAAGTAGTTTCTTAATTCTAGTTGACTGATGACCTCAGATGCTACGTCCCATAGTGCTCAGAGCCATCAGAACCATTTTGAACCTAATCTTTTATTCCACTTTTCAAAACATTGTACCACTTTCATGATGTTTGACAGGGTTTCCGCCGTTTTTTTAATTCATCTCAGCAACATCAGTAAAACGCTTGCCTTTGAAGTCTCTTTTCATTCTACTAAACAAAAAAAGCAAAAAAAAAAAACCAAGAAAATGTCGCATGGAGCCAGGTCAGGTGAGTACGGGAGGTGAGAAACAGTGATCATACCATTTCTGTTCCAGAATTGTCGTACAGGCGGGTCTGTGTGAGCAGTGGCATTGTCATGATGGAAAAACCAGTCACCTGACTGCCTTAGTCATGGACTGTAAGGCTGATCCCGGCGGAGGTTCGAGTCATCCCTCGGACATGGGTGTGTGTGTTTGTCCTTAGGATAATTTAAGTAGTGTGTAAGCTTAGGGACTGATGACCTTAGCAGTTAAGTCCCGTAAGATTTCACACACATTTTTTTTTTTTCGACTGCCTTAAATCAGGTCACTTCCGCCGCCCGCTGTTGCCCAATCTTTTCAAAACTCCCGAGCAGAAAACCTGGTTAACTCTCTCATTATTTTGAAGTCACTACTCATCTCACATCAAAACACAAATCAGCGTTGTCCTAAAGTTTGATTTCACCTGATGAGCTCTCGTGGGGCGAACAGGATCGTAAGCATAGCACCAAGTTTCGTCACTTGTGAAAATTTTTGGAAACATTTCTGATCATTTCGGGACTCTTCTTTCAAACCACTCTATACTTCCACTCGATCTTGTTTATGATCACCAGTTAGCAGTCGCGGCACGGATCTGGCAGCCACCCTTTTCATTCTGAAATATTCTGTCACTATTCGCTACACTAAACTCCAAGCCACTCCCAACAGCTCGACAGTTTCTTTACTGGTCCGTTGTCAATGCTCGTTGATGATTGCACGAGTGTTTTCACAATTTTTTTTTTGTCTTCTGGAAGTCGAAGGACGACCAGAACGATATTTGTCATCAGTTGACATTTCACCAATTCTGAAACGGGAAAACCGCTCAGACACTTGGGATTAGTCCCCCATAACATCGTCCTTTTACGCCGTTTTTAATATTTCAGGAAGTTCTGTTCCACTTTTTCCGAACAAAAAGCAGAATTTAGTCTCCGCTTACTAGCTCTGGCATGTTCGCACTATGCGCTTCCAGAAGCAAAAAACCGTATTACAAAAGTTCTGCCAACAAAAAATTAGTTCGATTTCTTTGGGGTACCCCCGTGTTATGCACAAAAGTAAAGGAGGTCCACATCCAAAAGCGGCCACCCATCTTTCCTGTGCAAAGAAAACACACACACAAACACATACACATGCGCGCACACACGCTCACAAACACACACACATACACACATGCGCTTGCACACACACACACACACACACACACACACACACACACACACACACACGACACTCCTGCAGCGTACAGGGGAGGACAATGATACGGTAACAGCAAAAACACATTACCATGGCTGATAGACGTAGGTAAACCATTGTTTGAAAATAGCTCCTACCAATCTCGGAATGGATAAATTCAGGACTTGTACGGTTTTTAAGGGAACATTATACCACGTTTCCTGCAAAATAATGGCGAGATCAGGTAAGGATGATGGAGGTGTAAAGCGATCGCGTACCCATCTCTACAAAGTAGACCACAAAGGCTCAATAATAGATCTGGCGACCTTGGTGGCCCGGGGAGATGCCACAATTCATCCTCGAGCTTACAGAAACAGACCGGACAATGCCAAATGTGCGAACTGGGGACGTATCATCTACCAACACAACATCACCATTGTAGAACAAACATCGTACCGTGGGATGGGCTAGATCAACCAAAATAGTTACATAATCTTGGCAGTTACCTTCCAGGGTAACCATGGGGCCCACTGAAAACCACAATATGGCAAGGAGTTGGAATCTGTGTGAAATAAGAATCATCAGATAAAATATCATTTTTCCATTTCTCCATAGTCCAGGTTTTACGGCTTCGGCATTATGTTTTTCTGCTACGGGCATTTGCATCGCTGATGAGTAGTTTTGGGTCCTGCAATTTCCTGCTTATGGAGTTCTCTTCGTGTTGTATCGGTGCTAACAGTGTTCCCGTGTATGTGACATTGAGATCTGCAATTACATTTGCAGCTGTCGCCTCTTTTTTTTTGTCACAATCCTCTTCACTGATCGTCGGTCACGATCACTTAACACACACTACAGTGTGGGTACTGACTTAGTGAGTAATATTGCTCCGATTTCTCCTGTGTGCAGTGTAAATCTTGGTTACGGTACCTCTTCAAACACCGAACAATTCGGTTGTCTTACGGAAGCACCAACAATTTGCACACTTTCGGATTTACTTAGATCTGACTTATAACACTCACAACTCAGAACACTCTTCTGACCGTAAGTGACGTTTTCAGCGTATTGAGGTTATGGTACAGAGCCGTTGGTGGTCCAATACGACAGCACAACTGCAGATGTGCATTTCTCACGGTGTCTCCATATTTTTGTCGAACTCTTGTATGAATGTAGGAAATCAAAGGTGACATGGAACATTCTTTTTATGGCATTATGATCATATTGAAACGTCCCCTTTGAAAAATTTATACATGAGTGTGCTCAAACTGACACACAATATTTTTAGCGCAACGCAATCTGACTTTCAAAAATCCCTACAAAAGAATGGCCCTGACTAACATTAACCTATTCCTTTCACAAATCACTTACCTCACCAAAAATCTTCGTTACTCGAACTACTGCAATACAGCGAGCGCCACTACTGCCAGCTAAATAAAAGATTCAAACTACTGAAGGCACTAACTACTGATAGGCATAGTTAGCAAATGAAAGATTTTGATAGAGAACAAACAATGTATTTACCTTAATAGTGTTGAAAAATCATAATATACATAGCAGTTCATGACATCCAGTCTTACAAATTTCAAAACTCCGCCATTTCTCTCCCCACATCCACCACTGCTGGCGGCTCACCTCCAACTGCACAACGCTACGCGCTGTTAACAGCCAACTGCCCAACGCTACAATGGCGAGTATTACAACAATGCCAACCAGCCACAGACTGCACAGAGCACAGCCAGTGATTTTCATACAGAGCGCTACGTGGCAGCGGCGTTACCAATATAAGAACCTAAACAGCCTACTTAATATAAGCTACACTACACTAAAGAACGTCCGTAATATGTGCACTAGCGAATGAAAACACGTGAGAAGGAACCCTTCTTGGAACCTACTATACGTATCAGTTTACTTGAACAACTCTTTCACCGAAAATAATAAGAATAGAACATTCACTTGAAACTGAAGAAACCATGCAGTAACAGGGAAACTTCATGTTAAGGTGGGAGAGACAGTCGCACTGAACGCCATGGCACTAAATCTACAAGCTGTGCGTAATTCAGATTGGAAGCCACAGTCAAGCAAAGAGCAATTACTTGCGACGTAAGAAATATGTCATTGTATTGTTGGCTAGGATGGCGTATTACTAATAACCGATAGTAACTACTGCCGTCTAAACAGTAGGCAACTGATTCAACCCTACCCACTTGTAAGATTAGAAAACGATCACACTAATCCTATGGTGTTTGACGAAAGGTTTGGCATTGATTTTAATAACACGAGCATGTCACCTAGTCCTGCATTGTATGGGATGTGTGCAGAACCTAAAATGCCATCTGTCCTACTGGACGAAGGTCTATTGAAAGATAGACAGTTTCAAGTGTTCACACTAAATAAAAAAGTGTTCATCCTATTATTTTCATGAAGTCATTTAAGGGTGTACCTCTGAAATGCAGGACTGACCAACAAAGGATTCAATTTGTTATATGTTTCACACAGAAAGAGGCCATCCTTTGGGCCACTGAGACTGCAGAGAACTGTCAAGATTATGCGCAGTTAGAACAAGTGTTTTAACCAAGTATTGGTCTCGGTGTATCGAGGAAAGAATCCGGAAGGCAATTTTTATTTCGTAACTATTTAATAGAAGAAGAGGTAGACTCTGCAAGTACCTAAATAAAACAAGATACTGGGATGACTCCATATGTAATTGGTACATTCTTAGGATATTAAAGGTAACTTGATCTGAGGGACAAATTGGTCCGTGTCTGTGATGGACTCACTTGACTTTATACAAGAAGATGCTAAACTGGGTAATCATAGCAACGGTACAGCACAATCCTCTTCGCCATTCACCCAGTGATATAATTCCAGTGGGACAAGAGAGAATCGCGTAAATTATGTGGTGCAAGTGGGTCAGCCTCCCACGCATAGTGCGTAACAGTAGATTGTGGCCTACCAAACTCACATAAAAGAAGCAAATTGACAATTACTATCGTCCACTTTACTACGCTAAAGGTAATGGGTACTGGCCAAGTCATAATAACAACCATACAACAATATCTACATCTACATCTACATGGACATGGATACACCACCAATCAAATTTAAGCGCCTGGCAGAATCACCTTCACAATTCTCTCTTATTCCTATCTCGTATAGCTCGCGGAAAGAACGAACACCTATATCATTCCGTACGAGCTCTGATTTCCATTATTTTATTATGGTGATTATTTCTCCGTATGTAGGTCGGCGTCAACAAAATATTTTCGCATTCGGAGGAGAAAGTTGATGATTGAAATTTCGTGAGAAGATTCTAGTGTAGCGAATTATGTCCACCCAAAATCCTGTATCATTTCAGGGACACTCTCTCCCCTATTTCGCGACATTACGAAACTTGCTGCTCTTCTTTGAACTCTTTCGATGTGCTCCGTCAATACTATCTGGTAAGGATCCCACAGCGCGCACGAGTATTCTAAAAGAGGACAGACAAGCTAGTGTAAACAGCCTCTTTAGTAGATCTGTTACATCTTCTAAGTGTCCTGACAATAAAACGCAGCCTTTGGTTAGATTTACCAACAACATTTAACGTTTAACGGATTCCTTTTAGTACTCATGCGGATGACCTCACACTTTTCGTTATTTAAGGTCAGTTTACAATTTTCGTACCATACAGATATCTTTTCTAAATCTTGTTTGTCGTTTATTTTGGTCTTATGATGGCTTTACCAGTCGATAAACGCAGCGTCATCTGTAAACAACGTAAGGTGGTTGGCCAGGTAGTCTCCCAAATCGTTTATGTAGAGGAGGAACAGCAAAGGGCCTATAACACTATCACTCGATGGCTTACCGTCATTTACTACGAACTGTGACCTCTCGGACAGGAAATCACGAATACAGTCAGATAAATAAGACGATATTCCATAAGGACTCAATGTCACTACAAGCTTATGTGGTACAGTATCGAAGGCCTTATGGAAATCCAGAAATACGAAATCGATCTGAAATCCCTCGTCAGTATCACTCTACACTTCGCACGAGTAAAGAGCTAGTTTTGTTTCACAAGAACCATGTTTTCTAAACCAATGTTGACTGTGTGTCAATAGACCGTTTTCTTCGAGGTAATTCATAATGTATGAACACAATATATGTTCTAAAATTCTGCTGCATATCGACATTGACGCTATGGGTATGTAATTATGTGTATGACTCCTACTATCTTTCTTGAATATTGGTGTGACCTGTGCAACTTTCCAGCCTTTGGGTACGGAACTTCCGTCGAGAGAATGGTTGTGTATGATTGTCGAGTATGTAGCTATTACGTCAGCATGCTCTGAGAGGACCTAATTGGTATACATTCTGGACCAGGAGAATTGCTTTTACTAAGTGATTTAAGTTGCTTCACTACTACGAGAATATATACTTCTACGTTACTCATGTTGGCAGCTGTTCTCGATTTGAATTCTGGAATATTTACTTTGTCTTATTTGGTAAAGGAATTTCGGAGGGCTGTGTTTACTAACTCTGCTTTGGCAGCATTCTCTTCGATAGTATATCCGTTGCTATCCCTTAGAGAAGGTACTGATAGTGTCTTGCCGCTAGCATACTTCACATACGACCAGAATCTCTTTGGGTTTTCTGCTAGGTTTCGAGGCAAAGTTTCATTGTGGAAATTATTAAAAGCACTCGCAGTGAAGTCCGCGCTCAATTTCGAGCTTTTGTGAAAGATAGCCAGTCTTGGAGATTTTACGTCTGCTTAAATTTGGCATGGTTTTTTCTTTGTTTATTCAACAGTCTTCTGACCCGTTTAGTGTATCAGGGAGGATCATCTCCGTCGTTTGTTAACTTATTTGGTATAATTCTCTCAATTGCTGCCGATACTATTTCTCTGAATTCAAGCCACATCTGGTCTACACTTACATTGTTCATTTTGAGGGAGTGGATATTGTCTCTCAGTAAGGCGTGAAGTGAATTTTTATCTTCTTTTTTGAATAGGTATATTTTTCGTTTATTTTTGGAAGATTTGGGGGTTACAATACATACAATCTCGCTACGACAACCCTGTGTTGACTAATCCCTGGATCCATTTTGATGCTCGTTAATAGCTCACGATTATTTGTTGCTAAGAGATCAAGTGTCTTTTCGCAACCGCTTACTATTCGCACGGGCTCATGAAGTAACTGCTCGAAATAATTTCCAGAGAATGCGTTTAGCACAGTTTAGGATGTTTTATGTGTACCTCCGGATTTAAACATGTATTTTCGCCAACATCATCTGAATTGGGACGACGGTAGAAGGTTCCAATTATTATTTTATTCCGGTTGCCAACAATGAGCTCTTCCCACACTAACTCGCAGGAATTATCTTCTTCAGTTTCGCGAAAAGGTGAACTACTTCTAACAGCAACGAACACACCACCGTCAACTGTGTTTAGCCTATCCTTTCGCAACACAGTTATGTTCTGCTCAAAAATTTCTGCTGAACTTATCCCCGGCTTTAGCCAGCTTTCAGTGCCTATAACGATTTGAGCATTAGTGCTTTCTATTAGCTTAGAGCTCTGGTACTTTCCCAACACAGCTACGAAAATTTACAACTGTTATACCGATGGTTCCTGTACCTCCGTTCTTCCTGTGTTCGAGCTGCACCCTTTGTGACTGAAGCCGTTTTTGTGTTTTTCCCAGACCCGCTAATCTGTAAGACCGCCCTCTGCACGCCACACAGCTCATGCTACCCGTGTAGCCGCCTCCTGCGTGTAGTTGACTCCTGACCTATACTTGTGGAATTCCCAGCTGGGAAATCACAGTCAACCATCCATGTCTAACAATGATAGGATGCATGATATTCTAGTATGAAACAGAACAGTTGAAGGTGACTGGCAGACACAGAAATCCGATGTAAAGACTCGTATCATTGAAATGGCGGAAGAGCCACGAACCACTAATACAGGGTCAACAAACGAATTGTGGCCACATTAAACCTTCACATGTTGGCTGCGAGGGTGGATCGGGAACAATGAAGATAATACAGTAAATTTATTGTGCTATATTGATGACGTGACCATCAGGGAGGCAGTAACCTCAGACCACTTCAGATGTGGTGTTCAGAATGAAGAGTTCGTACAGGCAACAATACATGCAGTAGTGGGCAAGATGCTGACTGCAGTTGTAATAGACATGGCTGCTATGGCGAGTGTTATATTGTCCAATAAGATTTATGAGGCTACAAAAGTACCCGCATATCTTACAAAAAACTTTAAAATCATTGGAGCTATTTGCTGTTAAATCATGTACTGCCAGGATTTAAATTCATCTGGTGGTTAAAACAGCAAATTAAGTGACAAAATGCCTATTCCTAACTGCAAGTGTATTCGCAGTAGAATGCATTCATGGTGCTGATTTCCTATGAGAGAAGGATGCAATAGTTGACTCCTCTTCAGGTAAATGTTTTTTTAAATGTCGATAGCCAGAAGACTTTAGTAGATTTAATGAAGACAAAAATAGAGAATGGTAAATACATTCAGGGCTTAAGGGTAACATTGCTTAAGACGAGAACAACATACATCGGTAGCACATCCTCCTGCTGCAGTCAGGTTGAAAACATTAAAAATCTGTTGAAGGTAAGATCTTAGTGTCTACAACTGCTGACTCACTGCAACAAGCAGAATTAAAATAATTACTTTTAAAGTGGGTATACTTGTTTGGAAGCAAGCCTGGTATTATGAATAAATTTCCCCTCCACAAGATCCATTGTCGCAACACGTATTTCGTCTCATAGTCCAAGACGGTATTGGTCACAAATGAGATAAAACAAATGCTTGAATGGAGTATAACTGGGTCTTCCATGTCACCTTATTGTAGTCTATTCTTAGCTGCGGCAAAGCTCGATGGAAGAATTCACCCAGGTTTGGGTGCAAGGGGCATTTACAAGATCATTGTTCCAGTAAGAATCCGAGCTGGAAACTTGGATGAACGGACTGTGGTATCAGTTTATACACTGCTTGGACAGAACACCAAAACACACAGTCAAAGTACTGTGGTGGTCCATCATGCAGTTATGTGAACTTATGAAATCAGTGACATGATTCACTGGTTCTGATTACTAGGTAACGATGATGTGCTATTCTCCTGGTGGATTATCATATTCGTGCATAGAAGAGAAAATGAAGCCACTAATATATTTGTATGTGTTAATCCTTCACAATGTGAACAGTCTGCTGTGATGTCAGCAGTAACTAGTATTAAAGCTGCATGACTTGTAACTAAATGTAGTCTTCCAGTATTTCTGGAACCATTAAAAGAATGGCTTGGTGCAAGAAAAAAGTGCTATAAAGTATAAACGTTTTGTAAATATTAACCTGTCATATTATTATAAGATAGTTTTAGGAGAATAACTTACTTTTTAGAACCCTTGAAAACCATGCAAATATTAGCTTAGCAAAGCAAGCCAGTTTTGAGTAAGTACAGTTTTCTTTATCTCCACGCGAACTAACCTTCGAGCTAAGTTTTACTTTGGTTTCACTTTGCTTTCCCGTGTTCTATTGATTGATTTGCTCTAATACTTCATGCAAATGTTGACTTTTGTCCTATAAACAGACAATGTTGTCCTGACTGGTACAATATATAATTCTAATACGGTGCAGGACTGTTTAAAGCCAGGAGACAGTTACATATGAAAGATATTTGACGATAGTATATGGGGCACTGATGAACACGCATCCAGCAGACTTATGGGGCAGTCAAGCTAGCGCTGTGTTAGGTTGTGTTGAATAGTACAAAACTAAACTACCAGCGCACGCTTTACGATGAGATTAGTACTTTTCGGGGATGACCACAGCAGAAGGCCATCTACTTCTGGTGCAGTCTAGAATGATAGTGATGCTATCGAAGTGTGAGTACTTCACAAGCACTCGCTCTGAATACAAGGCCTCACTGAGTCGAACTGCACTGCAGCAAAGCGGGCCGGCACGACGCAGTTCCGTTTTGTTCACCACATCCGAACTGTAGCAGCGCCACAATACGTAGCAAACTTAGTAAGTCGATCAGCAACCTCAGAGCAAAACTGGCTAAAGGGACATGGACGGAATAATAATTTCTTTGTTATGTGAACAAGAAGACTACGATTTTATATATGTGATCGTTGGTGCCCTTGGGAAAAATAGCGATGCGGGGATTTTTTCATGAACGGATATAGCAACAAAACTGAAAAAAAAATACATTGACTATATCAGACCAAAAAGTATTACGAGGCACTAGAGTTCGACCGTCTCACATGATTGCTGGAGACGACAATTTCCCGTTGAAAACCTATGTGATGAGAGTTTATACCGGTACACAATCAGATGGCCAAAGTATGAAGCGGTACTGCTACTATGCTTCACAACTACTGTCGATATACAAATGATATTATAAGGCGAATTAGAGGACTCTTCACGACTGTTATCGATGTGCAGATGATCTCGGAAGGTAAATTAGGTAATGTTTACAATAATCTATAACATGAAAAGAGTGGTTATTTTTCTCTGGTAATCGTAAACCGCGGTCAATGTACATGTAAATGTGCATCACTGTGCTTTATTTCGATAAGCACTTCTATGTGTCACACTTCCACGCCTTATCTACACCTCTAACATTGTGTATCGGGGCGTGGTATGAGAATATAATGGGGTGTAAGTAGTAGGTGAAGGACTCAGCCACAGATAGTTAAAAAGCAGTAGAAAGTACACCATGAGAAAGCAAAGCACAGAATTTGTCTGATCTATACAAAGATCTAGTCGGACGAGAGTAGAAGGTACAGGTTGGCCTTTAGCCAATGGAAGACTATCGGTTTGAAGGAGGGACCGTTGTCTCCGGAAAGCAGACACGTTCCGGCACTACAAAGAGCTTCTTCAAGCTGAAGAGACGTCCTATAACTGAGCTCCGGTTGGTATGTGGTAAGAAGTTGAAAAATGAGTTACATCAGTTTGTACATGGCACGTAAGGTGTTATTTAGGTTGATTTGTTTAGAGGAATCTCAAACGTCGATGTAATATTGGCGGAGTAAGACGATGAGGGTGTGGTAGTTGCAACCGTCTTTGTACTGGTGCTAGTAGTCTTCCACCAGAGAGCTTGAGACTGTGAAATGGTTTTATTTACGATATCAGGTGAAGACATTTATTTGCGAACGTAATTTTGTGTCAAGGAGGTAACTCGTGGGGTGGTACAGTATCTATAGAAAGTACATTAGTTCGAAATTTGTCGATGGTAGCGAACATTCTGGAAGGACAACAGAAAGGGGGCTAGAATGGTTATGGTTAATTTTTGGACGCATTCGCGTCACTTTGTGGCTTGTGTCCGTGGAATGTATCCGCGCGACTTGCGAGAGAAGGCAGTAACGATCAGAATATCACGATTGGTGATGAGTGTTTAACGTTGGTCATGGATATTAGCGGTGGCATAAATTGCGAAATAAATATTTTACTCGACTGAGTGTTGGGTTGGCTCTCTTTGTGGTTTATGGTAGATTCATCGTGCTGCCCACGTGTCTTGAACAAGGCAGTCAGCTAATAACATAGTGTCCTAACATGTATTTAAAGTAATTCGGATCACTTTGATGTTGGTCTTTTGCGAATTTTATGTATTTTTTAAATTTTTTTCCACTGTAAGGCGAAGATAGCTATGTTCCTAGCAAAGATCCACGTTGTGCCTGTGCCTAAATTTTTTCATTTACTGACCCCCAGTCTGTCCATTTCAATATGAGCATTATAATGCTTTCATCCACGTGTATGGTAACACTCATACGGCTTTTGTGAGAGTGACAGCAGTTCTGAGTGTTACCGCCAAAAGTGCATAATTTCCGCTGCCTGTTCACTTAATAGCTCAAGCAATAGCAACATTTATGTATTATTAACCGTAATCAAAGTCTCCCCTCTGAGCATGTGTTAACTCATTAATTCAACCTGTCCCACTCTCTTCAAGAGCTTGGGCAATTAATGCACTCTGAGGTACCTCTGATGCAGAGCTTTCGCATGAGGTACGCTAACACAAGTACTTTTATCAATAGCCCGAGGTTGCTTTCGACGTGCGTATCTGCGAGGGTCGTTGCATGAATATGTTGTGTCGTTTTAAGAGCGTTTCACCGTCTTAGCTATATGCTAGTGTGACCAATGGGTAGTTCATGGGTAAGAGACTGATTATAAGAAGGTCATTTATCTTTGATTCCAATTCAGAAATAGTCTTGGTTGAAGCCCATGGAGTTCAAATTCAGAGAGAATGCTGTTTGATACAATAAAAGAAGTTTGTTCATGCCAATTCCGTGTTACTCATGATGATTCCTAGCCCCCTCTTTGTTAAATGGATGCCGCCCGCTGTAGCCGAGCGGTTCTAGGCGCTTCAATCCGGAACTGCGCTGCTGCTACGGTCGCAGGGTCGAATCCTGCCTCGGGCATGGATGTGTGTGATGTCCTTAGGTTAGTTAGGTTTAAGTAGTTCTAAGTTCTAGGGGACTGATGACCTCAGATGTTATGTCCCATAGTACTTAGACCCATTCGAATCATTTATTAATTGAATGATGCAAATCAAACACAACCTTCGTAAAAAGAAAGAGTAGGAACACAGTTACATGAAATTAAATCAAGTAGTTAATCCAGTCCGATATTTCAATTGAGTGTTAGTTTGGTTAGGGGCAAGTTGGAAGTAAGCGTTACCTACCTCTGTACTGAATGCGTAGGTTGAAAGTGTGACTAGATTTATCCATGGCATTTCCTAACTTATTAATTTCAGAGATCGTGAAAAGAAATTTAAAGTCAAGCCGCCGGCTGGAGTGGCCGTGCGGTTCTAGGCGCTACGGTCCGGAACCGAGCGACCAATACGGTCGCACGTTCGAATCCTGCCTCGGGCATAGATGTGTGTGATGTCCATAGGTTAGTTAGGTTTAATTAGTTCTAAGTTCTAGGCGACTGATGACCACAGAAGTTAAGTCGCATAGTGGTCAGAGCCATTTGAACCAAAGTCGAGCCATTGAGAATAATCAAGCAGAATCCTATCACCACCACCTCAGCATGTGGCAAAGGCAAAAATTTCTTTTAACAAATACCATTTATAATGACGGCACAAATAAATTGCTTCATGTACCTGTAGCCAAACCAAAAAGAAAACAAAAGTACAAATAAAGACACCGAGGGTAACTATGAAAGTATACGGTTACAAACGCAACAGAGCCACAACAGTTTCAGAAAACGTTTTTGAAACATTGTGCCAAAAACTTATGATTTACTATCGGAAGATCTGCCTTAGTCAGGAACATGTAGAGAACGTGATTCTTGCCGCTTGCATCTTCCACAATTTTCTAAGGCGCAATACAGTCTTGTTTGACAATGAAGAGACTGAAGAGATATAATTACACCTTTCTCATATAGGAGGCAATTTCGTAAATAGTGCTGTCCAGGTGAGGGACAGATTCAAAGATTATTTCAATTTCCCGAAAGATAGCTTCGTCTGTCAGAATGACATGGTAGACAGGAGATGCCACCGAAAAAAAAGCAATTAAAATGTAATAATGAGCATGCAGTCATAAAAAATAAAGACCTTATAGTCCGTTTCATAAAATAAAATGAAAGGAATTTGTATGGACTTTTACGTTATGTTTACTCCAATATCCTCGGCAAGTTCTTTCCAGATGTTGCATTTTCCGGTACTATTCATATAATGTTCACTCTGAAGGTCATATAACTCTGGACATTCACTTGTACATACAATTAACTTGCCATCGGGTAACGCCATTATAGTAAACTTTCGTTTCGCACTTCAAAAGAGCTACGATCTGAATGACGTGCAGTGTCGCGACACTTGCAACACCGCATTAGCGACAACGGAACTACACGACACAGCACGGCGCGTCAGAGCTGGCCAACTGGTCAACTTCGCCTTGCAGTCCTTGGCCGCGCAATTCCGCTGCATCATAGTGTGTTCTGCCCCGTACGATTTCATATAAACAATATTTGGTCGCGTCGTGCCGCACCACTCTGCTGCTGCACAGTACCGCGCTGTGCTGTCGTACCTCAAAGGTTGAAAAGTTTCGACATGCAGGAGTCAGGGAGCCACTGGCGTGTTCCAACTGCCTGCGTAGCGAGACGCCACACCTGATTGTCGCTGCAAATGCTCGGAGCGCCGTCATTAGAGAATTAAACAATGTGTTTGGAAACAGTAAGACTTTCCCAGCAGAGTCACTAAGAATGTTCATGTTGTGGACGTTAATTGCAAAAGTGTTCTGAGCTTTATGAATACGTCCATCATAAGTTTCAGTAGTGTAGACACCATGTATTGGACAATGAGTGACACGTGAGAAGTTCCCCCTTCCACCAAAGCTAATCACGGATGGATCCATCTAATACGTTAAAAATAAGTTTTGTTCTTTAGGTTCATGTACAAAAATGTTTTACTTATATACTAACAAGAATTTATTTCAGTATAAGCTGTATACATAGTACTCTACATAGAAGTACATGCATTGTGCAAGTGTCTCATATAACCTGATGAAGCTGAACGATCTGAAGTAACCTTAAGACGCAAGGAGAGTTGAGCGAATACCCCCGCCTACTGTTCCGGTTGATGACCCTTCAGTCGAGAAGTCATTAAGATAGGTCCTACCAGAGCTGACGACGTCGCCTGATCCACACCCGTGGGTCCATCAGATCTGGTCATTGTCTATCGCAACATCCTACCGGTCGAATAAAACAGCCTCTGATTAACTGTACCGAACATTGTTCGTGAAACAGAAACAAAACTTTTAACTTATTGTGACCATTTTGTATACAACACCATCGGGGCAATATGTTGTCTAGAGGAACAATTAAACTGATAAACATCTGTATGGATAACAACCTTCGTAATAACAAGCATGAATCGCAAGAACTCCAGTACTGCAATCTGAGGCTTTCCCGGCGTATATGCTGCTTCAAGGGTGTTCAGCAGGATACGATCGTTGAACTCTGATGCCGAAATATCGTGAGCATTCGAAGATCGTATCGGGCTGGACATGCGAGAACCCTTCAAACAACTCCAAAACTGCTAATGCTACCCTGTTGAAGCGTTACTCCGTATTATTTCAGTTTTCGAATGTAAAGCCACTCCCATTACTTAGAAAGCGAACGTAAGTAAGAAGCAAATGTTTATCTACATAGTCCGTCATGACACTTCTTGTTCCACCAACAGAAAAGTAAAGAAAATTTAATTGTTATCTACTTAAACAAGTGTCATGATAAGAAGATTTCAATATCTGGATTAATTGTCTAATACTATTCCCAAAACATTCCAAATAATTGTTGGTAAAGTAATTTTACACCTGAGTGAGTGTAACTGCGTAATTACTCCTGTGTACCAATACTGTATCAAGAGAGCCCCTTGAGTATTGCAGTCTAATGGCTCCTCCAAAATCTCTCACAAACTTCGTCTTACTCATTCAAGACGGCATTCTAATCAATTAATATAGCTAGTAAGGTCAGCGATCTCATCGTTTTGAAGTTCTACCTGGCTCATATCGTTATACTCTATGATCTGTGACTGATTTTCGATTATCATCTGTTTTAAAACAAAGGAAGGAGTACGGCTTGCAGAATGTAAGCACGTCATTTTCTTTCTCTCTGCAATTTTATCGTTAACTATCGTTTAAGCTGATCTGCGTTCTTATTTATAAGAAAATACACCATGTCCTTTACTAATAACACGTAAAAGCCCTTTTCGTTTTTCAGCTTTGCTAATGTTGCGGAGCGACGGGCGTCTTGTAGAAAGCAAGCACGCGATTTTCTTGCTCTCTGTAATTTTATCATTAACTATAGGAGTGCTTGACCTGAGCTACGTTTTTATTTATTAGGAAATGCACCACTAGCCTTTAATAATAATACGTAAAGTCCCTATTCGTGTTTAATAATGCTGGGAAACGATTGGCTGGTGATGTATCGACTGGGGGCAATTGCACGCACATTTGTATTTTTCATAAGCCGAACTTTTCAATCTAAAGTTCCCGTCACGAAGTTCGATTACTGTTTTCGCCCGATAAAGCACATTATTCTGTCCATCACCAAGTTTTTCTGCTCCCAAATAACGACTCTGCACTTGACTAGAGGGAAAAAAGAAAAGAAATACCAGCAGGAAAGTGAGCCACTCTGGTCCCTAGTCTAGTACGATGCTTCAAAATTAATGAATCTCGATAATCTGATGGTCAGATTCTTTCATTGTAGTCCTGCTGTGGTCATTCTGCTTGTTGTATCTCACTTCCAAACATCCCAAACAGTTAGTCTTTGGGA
The DNA here is from genome assembly GCF_023864275.1 of Schistocerca cancellata. NCBI lineage: Eukaryota > Metazoa > Arthropoda > Insecta > Orthoptera > Acrididae > Schistocerca > Schistocerca cancellata. The sequence goes on along the minus strand of NC_064632.1, from coordinate 461,682,465 downwards.
AAATTAAGTAAAGGCATTTAATTTAATGCATTCTTTTTTAATGGGATACACTGCAAGTCTCAGCTCAGTGTGCGCGTTCCCCGTTTAATATCTTCAAGTTTAACTAGCCACAATAACTTTTAGCAACCACACACGGGTTCGGTGTTTTGAGGAGACCTCGAAGTCAACACGCTATTGTCTGAAGGGTCAGCCTACTGACAGACCGAGAGCAGCTGCAACTAAGAAGCAAAAAGGCTTCTGTTTCGTTCACTGCATAGCCAGTAGAAAACCGAAGAAAGTTAACCCGGTGAGAAGCATTATAAAACAAACGCTTTTAGGTTCACCACAACGAAGTGACTTGTGTGTTTCCATGCTTAGTCCTCTTTTACTTAACTAGCCGAACTATATTTGTTCCTTTACTTTCGTGGAAATGCGTTCTGGTTCTTGGTGTTTTCAATTGTAGTGATTACAGTTCTCCTGACAGTGTGTTAAAAAAATTGATAAAGCAGTAACGTTGGGTTTAATACATGGTACAGTCACGTTAAAATAGCTACCGCCTATGTTCGATACTGACGTGTAGTGCAGTCCTTGTTAAAATGGGGGAAAGCTGCGATTTATCTGACGTAGACAACGGCATGATCGTTGGCTTTTAGTTGAAGGCTGCATTTCCGAATCGAATAAGTTCGTAAACTTTTCGCGTGCCGCCGTGGTTAAACTAATGGTGGATGGCCAAATGGCGCTATCCGAAACCGACGCCGAGGCTGCTGTGCGGCACCACGGGTCACAGATGATAGGGTGAACGACGGCTGCGGAGAGGTGTACGAGCGAATAGACGAACAACTGTTAACTGACCGCCCAGAAGAGCCAAGAGGCTATGAACAGTGTCTCAATGACCGATCAGCAACTGTTGCTGCATGTGGGCTTCCACAGCAGATGAATCACGTTTTATGCTCCATTGGACAGAATGGCCTTTGGCGTGTATGGCGTGAAAAGTATTAAAGCGGACACCTTGCAACCAGGATGGAACGTTATAATCTGGTGAGTGATTTCATGGGATTCCTTGGGTGATCTCGTCATTCCGCAAGGCACAGTGGATCAACACAAGTACGCATGTCTCCTTCGGGACCATGCCCACCCCTACAAGCAGATTTTTTCTCCTCGACACGATGACATCTACCAGCAGGACAATGCAACGTGACATACAGCTCGCAGTGTACGTGCGTGATTCCAAGAGCTCCAGGATGAGTTTGGCGTACTCTCTTGGACACTGCACTCCCCAGATTAAAACCCAGTCGAGAATCTGTGAAATCACATCGATCCCTCTGTTCACGCCACGGATCCTCAACCGAGACAGCTAGCGCAGCTGCCCACGCCACTGGTGTTGACATGGCTCCACGTTCCGGTCGGTACGTTCCAGAATCTCGTTGACTATCTGCACGTATCGTAGCAGTCTGCGTTGCAAAATGTGATTCTTCGGGCTTCTTGCCAGATGGTCACGTGAGAGCGACTGGATAGTGCATTTGTACCCAAGTATGTGCACATTATGTTATGTGTTTTCTAACTGTGTTTCGGTACTGACATTAATTACTGTCTATTCTATGGTTCCTAAATGTTAGTAGTTCTTGTACTAAACGTTATAGATTTTTCTAAATAATTAGTCATAATTTTTAAAGTTATTGTTTTATGTGCTCTGTGGCGTACTCCATTTTCATATTTTTACTATCGTCTCTGTTTTGTCCCTTTTAATGTTTGTGTAAGTTTTTCAAATGTTTCAGTAGCCATGTATGAAGACTCGAATGCCCAGGAAAAAATTGCAAAGTGACATCATCTTACTAGGCGATGTGCACGTTATGCCAACCGCTTGTTTCAAATTGGGTACATTAATGTAAAACAGTTCATTAATGCACGTTTTTATGAATTATTTTATTGCCGTCTAGGAAGTGTTTACTTCTTATTTAACAGTGTTAACCGTGACGGAAACAAGTTTTTATACATTGTATTGTTTCCGGGTTAAAGCAGCATGGAACTTAAGTCAAATGAAAAATTTTGGTTGTTGGGGTAAATGAGTTTTTGTTCAGGGCAGCTTCCGTTCCCACTTCATCGCTCTCTACCTTATCAGAGAGTTAAGAAACTATCTCGAGGGTATAGCTCTGATCCTTCTAGTAATTAACAGACCTGAAGCTTTCTGTCCATTTACCACAGAGGACAGAGCCAGTGACTAGCTGTTAAAAGCATGCTGAGAAAATAAGGAAATATTTTTTCCTTTCGAGTGTGACAGGAAACAGACTGGATATTTGTTTGAGAGCTTTCTGTTCTTTATGTTCTACTATTAGCAAATTGGCCATATGTAAGGAAAATGTGAGCACACTGGCGTGAACTCACTAACATGAGCAATGTACATATGCGCACTCAGTCAAGAATCTTGAGTCACCAAGACCAATCTACTATTAGCAGTTAAATGTAAAAATACCTTCATGAGTTACGGGAGAAGCGCACACGAAATTGCACAAAACTGACATGTATGTACTTCAGTTAAACAGACCGACTGAATACGTAAATTTGCTATTAGCATGGACTACATTCATTCGAGCCTGAATGAGAATTTAGTCCATTTCTAATCAACATTTACATCTATATTATCAAACGGCCTGATAGGAAAGTGCATGTGAATGGTATTTTGGCTCATTTGACCGAGAACAAATAGTTTAGCAACGGATCCATCTTCGACTCTGTTGTGCGACGGCTGCTTCGCCGTGCCGTCATGTGCTAAACTGTTGCCTGAAAAACATATTGTACAGGGTGAGTCACCTAACGTTACCGCTGGATATATTTCGTAAACCACATCAAATACTGACGAACCGATTCCACAGACCGAACGTGAGGAGAGGGGTTAGTGTAATTGTTTAATACAAACCATACAAAAATGCACGGAAGTATGTTTTTTAACGCAAACCTACGTTTTTTTAAATGGAACTCCGTTAGTTTTCTTAGCACATCTGAACATATAAACAAATACGTAATCAGTGTCGTTTGTTGCATTGTAAAATGTTAATTACATCCGGAGATATTGTAACCTAAAGTTGACGCTTGAGTACCACTCCTCCGCTGTTCGATCGTATGTATCGGAGAGCACCGAATTACGTAGGGATCCAAAGGGAACGGTGATGGACCTTAGGTACAGAAGAGACTGGAACAGCACATTACGTCCACATGCTAACACCTTTTTATTGGTCTTTTTCACTGACGCACATGTACATTACCATGAGGGGTGAGGTACACGTACACACGTGGTTTCCGTTTTCAATTACGGAGTGGAATAGAGTGTGTCCCGACATGTCACGCCAATAGATGTTCAATGTGGTAGCCATCATTTGCTGCACACAATTGCAATCTCTGGCGTAATGAATGTCGTACACGCCGCAGTACATCTGGTGTAATGTCGCCGCAGGCTGCCACAATACGTTGTTTCATATCCTTTGGGGTTGTAGGCACATCACGGTACACATTCTCCTTTAACATACCCCACAGAAAGAAGTCCAGAGATGTAAGATCAGGAGAACGGGCTGGCCAATTTATGCGTCCTCCACGTTCTATGAAACGCCCGTCGAACATCCTGCCAAGGGTGAGCCTAGTGTTAATTGCGGAATGTGCAGGTGCACCATCATACTGATACCACATACGTCGACGTGTTTCCAGTGGGACATTTTCGAGCAACGTTGGCAGATCATTCTGTAGAAACGCGATGTATGTTGCAGTGCTCTCCGATACACACGATCGAACAGCGGAGGAGTGGTACTCAAGCGTCAACTTTAGGTTACAATATCTCCGGATGTAATTATCATTTTACAATGCAATAAACGGCTCTGATTACGTATTTGTTTATATGTTCAGATGTGCTAACAAAACTAACGTGGTTCCATTTAAAAAAACGTAGGTTTGTGTTAAAAAACATACTTCCGTCAATTTTTTTACGGTTTGTATTAAACAATTACACTAGCCCCTCTCCTCACGTTCGGTCTGTGGAATCGGTTCGTCAGTATTTGATGTGGTTTACGAAATATATCCAGCGGTAACGTTAGGTGACTCACCCTGTATATCTCACAAATGTAGCTTGAAAAGGATAGTGTCGAGTCAACCTGGGAAGAGCAACGTTATGTGCGAGATACTCTATATTTTCATGTTTACGTGCGTGCTCCACTACGGCAGCAATATCATTTTAAAGCGTTAAAGCGTAACCGGTGCTCACGCGCCACTGCGTATAAAGCTATTGACAATGTAAACATTACAAGAGCAAGAATAAAGCGAAGTTGAAAGGAATCAGATCTTTTACTGCTGTAGATAGCCCTTTTGTTTTTGTACTGAATTTCAGTATTAGTGAAGTTATAATTGTTCTCATGGTGATGGTTGGTTGACCGTTGCTATTGCGCGGTGCGCGGGTATTATTGAAGTCGGATGACTTGAGATTTTTAAAGCGTTCTCAGAAAGTAGTTGTAGGTCAATACATCGTTATTTTGTAAAATATAGTATATGAATGTTTGCACAATCGAATATGGATACAACGAAACGGTGCTGTCTGTTGCGTTCCATTTGCTTTGCTGCTGAGAATTTCCGAGAGCGTTGTTAGTTCGTGAGTCACACTGAATCTCACTCTTTTACGGTCATGGCGAGCAACTAGAGAAAAAATTAACGAGGAAATGTGCTCACTTAATATGTGTTGTCACTCCGTTAATCCGTGTTCCTTCCTCTGAGTGACTGGATGGGTATATCGGCCTATTTTGAACGTTTCTCTAGGGATGGGAGAATAACACCTGTATGCCTGAGCTGTACCAACGTACACTCATTCTGGTAGTAGAGATTGTGCGGTACGCGTAGGGTGAGCCAAATATGTATATTTTCCCTTAAACACTGTTGAACTGCAGTTCTCAGTGACTAACGGTACGCTTCCCTTCACCACAAACAAATTAACAGTAATGTGTTACGATTCCAACAAATGCAAAATTAATATCTTTTGAGGTACACAACTTGTTCTCAGATATGTCTGTAAAATAGTGTATTGGCATTTGCCGCAATTATTGTATTTACACACCTTTAATGCAGAGTAACAACTAAGCATAGTTAGTACAATTATTTCCGCCGTCAAGAACATTAGTTTTAGCAAGCAGGTGGTCTGACAAAGGAACTCACGCCTATCGCCCTTACTAGCAGAAATGTAAATGGACAAGTGGGGGAATAATTTTCTTAAGAATGAACTGCTAGGGTCGCAGGCTCGAATCCTGCCTCGGGCATGGATGTGTGTGATGTCTTTAGGTTTGTTAGGTTTAAGTAGTTCTAAGTTCAAGGGGACTGGTAACATCAGATGTTAAGTCCCATAGCGCTCAGAGCCATTTTTTGAACTGCTGGTGGAAGACGTTGTGTGTTGGTATAGGTATCTACAACTACTCTACAATTAACACTTAAGTGTGGAGGGATGTTCGAATCACTTTCAGACTATTTCTCTACCATCCCACTCTCTAATTGTGCATGGCAAAATTAAACACTTAAACGTTTTTGTACGAGCCCTGATTTCTCTTATTTTGGTACGATGATAATTTTTTTTTATGTGGTTTGGCGAAAATAAAATATTGTCACACTGAGAGGAGTAAGTCAGTGACTGAAATTTCATGAAAAGATCTCCCGGCAACAAAAAACGCCTTTGTTTTAATGATTTCCATACCAGATGGCTTATCATATTACTGACACGCTCTCTCATATTTCGCGATAATATAAAAAGAGATTAACTTCTTTGAAATTTTTCGACCTTGTACGTCGATCCTGTCTGGTAAGGATCCCCACAACATAGCAGTACGCATGCAGGAGACCTCTTGTATCTTCTAAGCGTTTTGCCAATAAAACGTAGTCTTCGCTTTGTTTTCACCACAAAATTATCTATGTGATCGTTCCAATTTAAGTTGTTCGGTATTGTAATTCTTAGGTACTTAGTAGAATTGACAGCCTTTAAAATTATGCCACTCATCGTGTAACCGAAATTTAACGGATTTCTTTTTATGCTCGTGTAAATGAGCTCGTATTTTTGCTTGTTGTTGTTGTGGTGGTCTTCAGTCCTGAGACTGGTTTGATGCAGCCCTCCATGCTACTCTATCCTGTGCAAGCTTCTTCATCTCCCAGTACCTACTGCAGCCTACTTCCTTCTGAATCTGCTGTCTCCCTCTACGATTTTTACCCTCCACGCTGCCCTCCAGTACTAAATTGGTGATCCCTTGATGTCTCAGAACATGTCCTACCAACCGATCCCTACTTCTAGCCAAGTTGTGCCACAAACTCCTCTTCTCCCCAATTCTATTCAATACCTCCTCATTAGTTATGTGATCTACAAATCTAATCTTCAGCATTCTTCTGTAGCACCACGTTTCGAAAGCTTCTATTCTCTTCTTGTCTAAAACATTTATCGTCCATGTTTCACTTCCATATATGGCTACACTCCATACAAATACTTTCAGAAACGACTTTCTGACACTTAAATCTATACTCGTTGTTAACAAAATTCTCTTCCTCAGAAACGCTTTCCTTGTCATTGGCAGTCTACATTTTATATCCTCTCTACTTCGACCATCATCATTTATTTTGCTCCGTAAATAGCAAAACTCCTTCACTACTCTAAGTGTCTCATTTCCTAATGTAATTCCCTCAGCATCACCCGACTTAATTCGACAACATTCCATTATCCTCGTTTCGCTTTTGTTGATGTTCATCTTATACCCTTCTTTCAAGACACTGTCCATTCCATTCAACTGCTCTTCCAAGTCCTTTGCTGTCTCTGACAGAATTACAATGTCATCGACGAACCTCAAAGTTTTTATTTCTTCTCCATAGATTTTAATACCTACCCCGAATTTTTCTTTTGTTTCCTTTACTGCTTGCTCAATATACAGATTGAATAACATCGGGGAGAGGCTACAACCCTGTCTCACTCCCTTCCCAAAGACTGCTTCCCTTTCATGCCCCTCAACTCTTAGAACTGCCATTTGGTTTCTATACAAATTGTAAATAGTCTTTCGCTCCCTATATTTTACCCCTGCCACCTTTAGAATTTGAAAGAGAGTATTCCAGTCAACGTTGTCAAAAGCTTTCTCTAAGTCTACAAATGCTAGAAACGTAGGTTTGCCTTTCCATAATCTAGCTTCTAAGATAAATCGTAGGGTCAGTATTGTGTCACGTGTTGCAACATTTCTACGGAATCCAAACTCATCTTCCCCGAGGTCGGCTTCTACTAGTTTTTCCATTCGTCTGTAAAGAATTCGTGTTACTATTTTGCAGCCGTGACTTATTTAACTGCTAGTTCGGTAATTTTCACATCTGTCAACACCTGCTTTATTTGGGATTGGAATTATTATATTCTTCTTGAAGTCTGAGGGTATTTCGCCTGTCTCATACATCTTGCTCACCAGATGGTAGAGTTTTGTCAGGACTGGCTCTCCGTAGGCCGTCAGTAGTTCTGATGGAATTTTGTCTATTCCCGGGGCCTTGTTTGAACTCTGGTCTTTCAGTGCTCTGTCAAACTCTTCACGCAGTATCATATCTCCCATTTCATCTTCGTCTTCATCCTCTTCCACATCCATTATTTTGTCCTCAAGTACATCGCCCTTGTATAGACCCTCTATATACTCCTTCCACCTTTCTGCTTTCCCCCCTTTGCTTAGAACTGGGTTTCCATCTCAGCTCTTGATATTCATGCAAGTGGTTCTCTTTTCTCCAAAGGTCTCTTTAATTTTCTTGTAGGCAGTATCTATCTTACCCCTCGTGAGATAAGAATCTACCTCCTTACATTTGTTCTCTAGCCATCCCTGCTTAGCCATTTTGCACTTCCTGTCGATCTCGTTTTGAGACGTTTGTATTCCTTTTTGCCTGCTTCATTTACTGCATTTTTGTATTTTCTCCTTTCATCAATTAAATTCAGTATCTCTTCTGTTACCCAAGGATTTCTACTAGCCCTCGTCTTTTTACCTACTTGATCCTGTGCTGCCTTCACTACTTCATCCCTCAAAGCTACCCATTCTTCTTCTACTGTATATCTTTCCCCCATTCCTGCCATTTGTTCCCTTACGCTCTCCCTGAAACTCTGTACAACCTCTGGTTTACTCAATTTATCCAGGTCCCATCTCCTTAAATTCCCACCTTTTTGCAGTTTCTTCAGTTTTAATCTACAGTTCATAACCAATAGGTTGTGGTCAGAGTCCACATCTGACCCTGGAAATGACTTACAATTTAAAACCTGGTTCCTAAATCTCTGTCTTACCATTATATAATCTATCAGAAATCTGTCAGTATCTCCAGGCTTCTTCCATATATACAACCTTCTTTTATGATTCTTGAACCAAGTGTTAGCTATGATTAACTTGTGCTCTGTGCAAAATTCTACCAGGCGGCTTCCTCTTTCATTTCTTACCCCCAATCCATATTCACCTACTACGTTTCCTTCTCTCCCTTTTCCTACTATCGAACTCCAGTCACCCATGACTATTAAACTTTCTTTTCCCTTCACTACCTGAATAATTTGTTTTATTTCGTCATACCTTTCTTCAATTTCTTCGTCATCTGCAGAGCTGGTTCCCATATAAACTTGTACTACTGTAGTAGGCGTGGGCTTCGTGTCTATCTTGGCCACAATAATGCGTTCATTATGCTGTTTGTAGTAGATTACCCGCATTCCTATTTTTTTAGTCATTATTAAACCTACTCCCACATTAACCCTATTTTATTTTGTATTTATAACCCTGTATTCGCCTGACCAAAAGTCTTGTTCCTCCTGCCACCGAACGTCACTAATTCCCACTATAACTAACTTTAATCTATCCATTTCCCTTTTTAAATTTTCTTACCTACCTGCCCGATTAAGAGATCTGACATTCCACGCTCTGATCCGTAGCATTTTTCGTTATTCTGTACCAATTGCCACTTTTCGCACCATTGAGATAACGTGCCTATGTCATTTACCAACTAGTTTTGATCTTCTGATGATTTTACTAGACGGTAAATGACAGCATCATCTGCACACAATCTATAAGGTCTTCTCAGATGCCGGCCGGTGTGGCCGAACGTTTCTAGTCGCCTCTGTCTGGAATCGCGCGACCGCTACGGTTCGAATCCTGCCTCGGGCTTGGATGTCTGTGATGTCCTTAGGTTAGTTAGGTTTAAGTAGTTCTAAGTTCTAGGACACTAAAGACCTTAGCTCTTAAGTTCCATAGTGCTCAGAGCCATTTGAGCTTCTCAGATTATCTCCTTTATCTTTTACGTAGCTTAGGAACAACAGAGGCCCCCTATCGATAGCACTCGTTACTTCGTGCGAATAAAGAGCTGGTTGTGTTTCACGAGAACGATATTCTCTCGTTTCATGCTGACTGTGTGTCAATAGGCAGTTGCTGCGAGGTAATTCATAGTATTCAAACACAGTATACGTTACAAATCTTACAGCAAATCGACGTTAGTGACGGGTGAATTCTGGAAAATTTACATCGTCTCCTTTGGTTAAAAAAATTTCAAAGGTTTTCAATAAGGATCTGGTGGCGCTGTCATCAGTAATGTAACCGTTGTTATCGTGCAGTGAAGGTATTGACTGTGTCTTGCCGGTGCTATGGTTTACATACGACGAGAATCTTTTTGGATTTTCTGTCAGATTTCGAAACAGAGTTTCATAGCGGCAGCTTCTGGCATTGGTGTCCGTGCGAAGTTTTGAGCTTCAGTAGAAGATCGCCAGCATATAGAACAAAAATATACTGTGTTAGAATTATTAACAGAGGTAACTGTTATAATAGCAGTAAAAGAACTGATAGATTGAGAAGTGGAAGTGTTTATCTTTGCTGTGTTGCCATCTTTGGGATCAATTGTGTTATAGAAAATGGGCTTATGACGAGAAACATAGGACGTACAAAAAAGTGTTCATCTACACTGAAGAGCCAATAAAAGTGATACTCCTGCCTAATATCGTGTAGGGTCCCCGCGAACACGCGACGTGTCATGCTCTCGACTAATGTCTGAAGTAGTGCTGGAGGGAACTGACACAATGAATCCTGCAGAGCTGTCCATAAATCCTTAAGAGTACCAGGGGATCTCTTCTGAGCAGTACAATGCAAGGCATCTCAGATATAGTCAGTAATGTTCTTGTCTGAGGAATATGATGGCCAGAAGAAGTGTTTAAACTCAGAGGGGTGTTCCTGGAGCCACTCTGTACAATTATGGACGTGTGGGGTGTCGAATTGTCCTGCTGGAATTGACCAAGTCCGTCGGAATGCTCAATGGACATGAATGGATGCAGGTGATCAGACATGCAGGATCCATGGATTCATGAGGTTGTCTGCATACTCGTACACGTCCTCCTCTCGACACAATTTGAAACGAGACTCGTCCGACCAGGCAACATGTTTCCAGTCATTAACAGTCCAATGTCGGTGTTGAAGCGCCCAGGCGAGGCGTAAAGATTTGTGTCGCGTAGTCATCAAGGATATACGAGTGGGCCTTCGTCTTCGAAGACCCATATCGATGATGTTTAGTAGAATGGTTCGCACGCTGACACTTGTTGATGACCCAGCACTGAAATCTGCAGCAATTTGCGGAAGGGTTGCACTTCTGTCACGTTGAACGATTCTCTTCGTCCTCGTTGGTCCCGTTCTAGTGGGATCTTTCTTCTGGTGCAGCGATGTCGGGATTCGATATTTTACAGGATTCCTGATATTCCCGGTACATTCGTGAAATGTTCATATGGGGAATTCCCCGCTTCATCGCTACCTTGTAGATACTGTTTCCCATCGCTCATGCGCCGACTATAACACTTCGTTCAAACTCACTTATATCTTGATAACCTGCCATTGTAGCAGCAGTAACCAATCTAAGAACTGTGCCAGACACTTGCTGTCTCAATATAGGCATTGCTGACCGCAGCGCCTTATTCTGCCTGTTTTCGTATCTCTGTATTTGAATACGCATGTGTATACGAGTTTCTTAGGCGCTTCAGTGCAGTGAATATATTATATTAGAATGCAAATGTTTTAAGTCTCGTGAAGGGATCAAGTGAACAAAGTCGAGACATTTATGAATGACAGAAGAACTGAAATAGATAGGAGGAGCATAGGCAGAAATACTGAACTTTCTTCATGCAGGAAAATCCAGGATTTCTGACCCGTTTTCACGCTGATAGTATTACGAAGATGAATGATATAAAGGGTGTTTATAATTTAGTCATACAAAAGTAACCTTAATTGTGAAAAGGGTAAATAACTAACATAAACGTTTGATACACCACTGAATGCAGTGTATCTTAAAGTTTTATTCCCGCACAACACTGCTAGTTCTCGACGTTCTCACTAGGTGTCATGCGTGAATGAGTTATTCCAACAGTCATCGTGGAGTCGTATAACGGTACAGAGTGTGCATAGTGTTGTTTATGGTTTCATGAATCAAAGTTCGCTAATAACCATCAGAGACAATTTAGGACTAAGTATCGCAAGCGACCACATCAAGGTCAAACTGTTGTTGTTTCACCGTAACTGGCTGCGTATGATATAGGACGCCATGTCAGTTTCAGCCAGCAGTCTCTGACGCAGCAACTGAACAAGGTGGGCACTGGCAGCCATACATCCGCAATTCAGTCAAATCAAAGAGACGTGCCAGCTTACAATTGAGTATGTCTAGTGTTACAGTGTGGAACGTATTATGGAAAGGGATAACACAAGCAGTTGCCACCGTACATCAAGACTTGCTGCAAAGGATTTAGCGGGAAACTGATAACAGATGAGACATTTGTTGTGTTACAGAAGGTACCCACACTGAACATTTGTAAATAAAATTTGAAGATATCAGTGCTGATCAAAAGTTTCTGTAAATTATTTACCTTTTCCACAATTAAATGTTACTTTTGTAGAACTGATTTATAAACACCCCGTACTATAGACACTATTTCAGTGGCGTCGATTCAATGGAAAAACTCCAGGGCCAGATGGAATGCCTATCAGACTACACACATAATTTACAACTGAGCTAGCCTATATTTTCACCACCACACAGCACTGAGGTATCGAACACAAGTCTATGCCATTAGTTAGAAGAAAGTACAAGTCATGGTAAGGTAGACCAAGTGACTCACACTATTACCGTCCTCTTTCTGCGACATATGTCTTTTTTAGGATATTATAACACTATCTCAGACCGAGCGGGCTGGCGCAGTGGTTAGACACTGGACTCGCATTCGGGAGGACGACGGTTCAATCCCGCGTCCGGCCATCCTGATTTAGGTTTTCCGTGATTTCCCTAAATCGCTCCAGGCAAATGCCGGGATGGTTGCTTTCAAAGGGAACGGCCGACTTCCTCCCCCCGTCCTTCCTTAATCCGATGAGACCGATGACCTCGCTGTCTGGTCTCCTTCCGCAAAACAACCAACCAACCACTATCTCAGCGTAAACTTAATGAGTTATCTTAAACAGAATTACGACATCTCTGCCAACCAGCATGGATTTTGCAAACATCTGTCATTCGAATACCAACATGCGCTTTTCTCAAATGCCACGCTGAAAACCATGGATCAAGGTAACCATCTAGAAGCATTTGCTTCAATATCACACCACCGCTAATCAGATAAAGTACGATCAGGTCGGGTACCAGGAGAAATTTGAAACTCGAGTATTTCTTGCAGGAACGACGCAACATGTTGTCTCGGATGGAGAGTCATCGACAGATGTAGAAGTAACCTCTGTCGTGTCTGAGAAACACGCATTGGCACCGTTGCTGTTCATACAGTATATTAATGATTATGCAGACACAATCAGTTAACATACTTAAATTATGTGCTATGTTATGTTATGTTATGTTAACCGGGGACCTAGAAACGACGGAGAGGCGCGCGCGGGATTAGCCGAGCGGTCGGAGGCGCTGCAGTCACGGACTGTGCGACTGATCCCGGCGGAGGTTCGAGTCCTCCTTCGGGCATGGGTGTGTGTGTGTTTGTCCTTAAGATAATTTAAATTAATTAGTGTGTAAGCTTAGGGACTGATGACCTGAGCAGTTAAGTCCCATAAGATTTCACACACATTTGAATATTTTTTTGACGGAGAGGCTCCGTCCTCGCCGCAGCCGCAGTGTTCCGCAACCCCACGACGACTACCGCAGTCCACTTCACGCCTCCGCCGCCTCACACTGAACCCAGGGTTATTGTGCGGTTCTGCCCCCGGTAGACCCCTCAGGGAACGTCTCACATCAGACGAGTGTAACCCCTATGTTATCGTGGTAGAGTAACGGTGGTGTACGCATACGTGGAGAACTTGTTTGCGCAGCAATCGCCGACATAGTGTAGCTGTGGCGGAACAAGGGGAACCAGCTCGCATTTGCCGAGGCAGATGGAAAACCGCCTAAAAACCATCCACAGACTGGCCGACTCACCGAACTTCGACACAAATCCGCCAGGCGGATTCGTGCCGGGGACCGGCGCTCCTTCACTCCCGGAAAGCGTGCGTTGGACTGCACGGCCAACCGGGCGGGCCAAAAATTATGTGTAATGAAGATCAAATGGTTCAAATGGCTCTGAGCACTATGGGACTTAACATCTCAAGTCATCAGTCCCCTACAACTCAGAACTACTTAAACCTAACTAACCTAAGGACATGCCCGAAGCAGGATTCCAACCTACGACCGTAATAGTCGCGCGGTTCCAGACTGTAGTGAAGTACGGTCTCAAAAGAACAGCACCATCATTCAGTCAGCTCATGATTTCAGTGTGTTTCAATCCTGGCAGCTTGTTTTAAACGTTCTTCTCAAAATGCAAAAACGTAGTATCCTATAGCAACAGGGTCAATGAGTCACGACTACATTCATACAAATATGTGGTTTTAATAATCTGTAGAAATATGAAAATAAATGGTGAAATATGTTCAATCGTAAGTATTGCTTGAGTAATGCCAAAATTCGAGTCTGCAAAGGAGATCTCTTACAAAGTGCTCGTGCGATTTATTCAAGAATATATTACTCCGTCCCCCCACCCCCCATTACCATGGACTCTCCTGCAGTGGAGATGGCTTGCGCGCCTCGACATTACGGATAACCGTACCGTAGATGCAACCACAACGGAGTGTATCTGTGGAGAGGCCAGACCATCACGCTGTTCCTGCCTGAAAAGGATCAACAGGATCCTTAGTTACAAGGGCAACAGTCTAGATAATAGACTTATCTGGCCTTATAATATAACCCAACATATCATTGTTGTGGTAGTACTGGTAATCACTGAAAGTAAGGGGAAACTACGACCGTTAATCTTTTTCCTCAGAGCATACAGCTTTGCTGTATGGGTTAGTGATGATGGCATCCTCTTGGATAACATAGTTCATAGGTAAAATAGTCTCCCATTTAGATCTTCGGGCGGAGACCACTCAGTAAAATAAATCGTTATCAGTAAAAACAAAACACATTTCATAGGTCGGAGCATGGAATGTTAGATCCCGTAACAGAGGATATAGGTTAGAGAATTTACATGTAGTGTGACTTAGTAAAATGTGGTGATAGGGAGTATATGACTTCTGACCAGATGAGTGCAAGTTTATAGATACAAAATCAAATAGGGATAATGCAGGAGTAGGTTTAATCATGAATACGAAAATGTGAATGCTGGTAAGCTGCTGTTAACTGCACACTGAACACGCTATCAAAGCTAAGATAGACACGAAGCTAACACCCATCACAAAGATTCAAACTGATATGCCAACCAGATTCGCATACCAAGAAGAGATTGAGAATTCGTAAGGAGATAAAGAAAAATAGATGGTTAAGGGAAATGAAAATGTATTTGTGGTGAGTGTCTAGAACTCGGTAGTAGGAAAAGGAAGAGAAGCAAAAAAGTAGGAAAATATGGGCTGAGACAAAGGAAATAAAGAGGAAGCCGCGTGGTATAATTTTGCACCAAGCACAATTTAATCAGCGAAAACAGTTTGCCGATCGGTCTAAGGCGCTGCAGTCATGGACTGTGCGGCTGGTCCAGGCGGAGGTTCGAGTCCTCCTTCGGGCATGGGTGTGTGTGTTTGTCCTTAGGATAATTTAGGTTAAGTAGTGTGTAAGCTTAGGGACTGATGACCTTAGCAGTTAAGTCCCATAAGATTTCACACACATTTGAACATTTTTTGAAAACAGTTTGAAGGCAAATCTGTAGTTCAAACTTGGAATTAAGTAAAAAATAATTTGGTCTATGCTGGTACCAAAGTAACTTTTCTTCAATGCGAAAAACTTTCGAGCGATTTCTCTACTGCCTGGACTTTAAACAACTTCCTACAGAGTGGGTGTCACGCCCTGCCGTGAGTTTTAGTGCTCTGTTCGACTGAGGTTGCTTGCAGAATGGCCGCAGGTGCTACTCCCTGGATAAATTATTACTAGTACTTGCCGCCTGTCAGACACTTCTATTACGGACTTGTAAGGAGGCAGATAGCGCTTAATGATTTGCGACGTACTGTGCTAAGGCCATCTGATGTCTCTCAGTTTATTAAGTTTCCACGATATACGTACTCATACATGACAAGCAGCTCATATAATGTGCAATAGGGTGTGTCAACAATACTTATACAAACTCCGCCGGCAGGCTCTTCGAAGTTAAATTTCATATTAAGTTCCTGATAAACCCTTTCAAAATGTGTCTCACGCCGTAAGAAGATTCTGTGTTTTATTTATTATCTGACTCTAACTTAATTTGGTCACATATTTCGAGATGTAATGCTCAATGTTGTTTTTATCTGTATGGATACTTAAAAGGACTCGTGTATGCAGTTGCTGAAACAGTTCGATGGGACACTATGACCTGTATTCTACAGGAATTTCGTAAATCTTTCCACACGAATGCTGTGATTCTTTCTATTAGACTAATAACTCATGGTTGACATCCCTTTTCTGCCCGTTATTAATACAACATTAATCATGTAGAAAGCATGATGTTCTTTCTACGACACCACTACGCAATCTGTGAATTATTATGCTTTAATCTCAAATCAAACAGTACTAAACCGAGAAATTCCTCGAAGTTTACAGCTTTAGAAAAAATCTTCGGGGTAGATCATTCTTCAAGAGAAGGAAGGCCTCGAATATTCCTTGGCTTGAAAATCTAGCTCCTTGTGAATCTTTAGCAATTCTTAATAACTTTCTGTTGGTGATAAGTTGTGGAGTAATACAGCTTCCAAACATAGCTTGCAGGAGTCCGTGAATAGCCTGTATTTTATAGGATCATAGTTCACATTCAAAGACTTCATCAAACCATTACTACCGCAGCAAAGGAAAATATTGTTTTCCTCCTAAAAGTAAAGAATATGATTCCTCTGACGTCGTCTGTAACGTGAGACATTGACATCACGATGCACAAGACACTATTGCTTATATCTCGAAAGTTCTGCTTTCTCCTGTGACATACCAGGGTCTCTAATGCGATCACTTAATTCCGACTGACTCAGTTGGTGTGGTTTATTATCTTTTTCCTGAAAACTAGGGACATTGGGTTTTCTTCGTCACTATCTTCATTTTCCATTTCCACCTCGAAGTTTAGGGATGGAGTAAAAATTGCTAAAGTATCTGGATGCGGAGTAGGTCGAATAGATTGAAGATTCAGGTATAGAACTGTTCTTTTTTTCTTCCATTGAAACTCCTGCTTTATAGGCGGAAAAGCAGAAATAGCAATCACACTTATGGCTTGCAGGTTCTTGCCAAGCAATACGTACAACAAAAGCCATAAATCATTTCTTATTTTTCAGCTCTTCTCGTAGTATATCTGGACAAGAGTAGCAACATATGTGGAGCCCATGACTTATCTTGGACACCTATCTTCATAAAAAATAATTTCAGAAGGCAGTCTTCAGAAGAGGTGTCAGATTCCGTTTCTATGACGAAAACTTTACTTAACCACAAATTTAATAAAAATTATTGACTGAATTTACACATTTTCGTGGCATTTTAATGAAGTTTGCCTCTTAAAAGACTCAATACACCAGAAATTCTGCACTAATTACAGCAAGAACGATATTGAAATTACACTCACAGCAACAATCAGTATATTTATAGCATATAAACAGTTGAAGAATATTGTGTTTTGTCTGCTGGCTGGTGTGCCTGTTTCAAAAATAAAAGTTTCCCCAAACAAAAAATGTAGACTGTAAAAAATGACTTGTTACCTTATCACCAAAACGAGAGCTAATTGGTCATAGTTATATTTATATATGAAATCAGCAGATCGAAACAGTTAAGACTTATCTACATTTGAGGCTAAATATTTTTCATTGTTGGCCAGTATTAACAATTTGTACAGAAAGCAGATGGCAGTTATAAGAGTCGAGGGGCATGAAAGGGAAGCAGTGGTTGGGAAGGGAGTGAGACAGGGTTGTAGCCTCTCCCCAATGTTATTCAATCTGTATATTGAGCAAGCAGTAAAGGAAACAAAAGAAATTCGGAGTAGGTATTAAAATCCATGGAGAAGAAATAAAAACTTTGAGGTTCTCCGATGACATTGTAATTCTGTAAGAGACAGCAAAGGACTTGGAAGAGCAGTTGAACGGAATGGACAGTGTCTTGAAAGAAGGATATAAGATCAACATCAACAAAGCAAAACGACGATAATGGAATGTAGTCGAATTAAGTCGGGTGATGGTGAGGGAATTACATTAGGAAATGAACCAGTTAAAGTAGTAAAGGAGTTTTGCTATTTGGGGAGCAAAATAATATGGAAGTGACACATGGACGATAAATATTTTAGACAAGGAGAGAATAGAAGCTTTCGAAATGTGGTGCCTCAGAAGAATGCTGAAGATTAGATGGGTAGATCACATAACTAATGAGGAGGTATTGTATAGAATTAAGGAGAAGAGGAGTTTGTGGCACAACTTGACAAGAAGAAGGGACCGGTTGGTAGGACATGTTCTGAGCATGGAGAGCTGCATCAAACCAGTCTCAGGACTGAAGATGACAACAACAACAACATTATCAATAAGCTGTGCTCCACAGAAACTACAAATATCGAAGATATCGACAGCTGCCAGGCTCCGTATTTTTCTGTCATTCGAACACAAAACATCAATATTTGGAACAGAAAGTATCATCGAAGCACCACCGTGGGTTCCCACGTCATGACCATTTACACGGAAGATTGATGTACTGACGGATTCTGAGCCTTCGGGTGAAAAATGAAGTGATTAATCGTAGCAGCCGTCGCGAAATGAAACTGTAGGATTTCACAGATACTTACAGCAGCAGAAACTACATACCTAAAGAATGAGAAAATGTCAAACGAGTAATGAAATATAGTCGTTACCATTGACAGATCGAAAAACATATTGCATTTATTCTAATCCCTGAAGTAGAGAGCAAGATGAGGTAACTGAGCAAGAAGGCGAACTTTGATTTCACATGCTACACACAGAGTAGGGAACATTTCGTACCGCCAGTGTTCGCCCACCAAGTTTATGAAACAGGTAATTGGGAAGATGCCAAACTCTGGCATAAACAAACGTCGAAAGCTACCCGGAACACACAAGCGAAAAGACCGCTGCGCTGTGCAGACGGCTGTTGCGCCTCTGGCTCACCATATAGTATCGGAAACAATGCGCATTGTGGTATCCTTGCAGGTAGGATGACCTCGCTGACCTCTGCATATAAACTGCGTACGTGTGTGCGCAAGCGACGCCGTCAGGTGCCCAGCTGCTGTGCTTTATGGAAGCGTGTGACAAGCGGCAACTACGTTAAATTAACGCTGTAACCATATATCCGACGCGCTACCTCGTAAATAAATGCTCGTAAGGGAGTGTCCTCCTAGAGAGAGTCGAGAACGTCATTCGCGAATCAGATCCAGCGTAACGAACGCGAGCCCGCGCGACACGGCGTATTCTAAGTGCCGCGTAAACTACTCGCCGGCGACAAACGCAGGTGGAACGCCCAGGCAGCCGTGACGTATGTTTCCGGTCGCCTTCTGCTGCCCCTCGCTCCCTCGCACCTTTCCTATCTGTCCTCGCCCCGCTGCGCAGGAGTATGTTTTTGAAATATGCGAATATCGGCACCTACATCCTTCTGGCGAGCGGATTATGGGCCACCCACACTCGCTTAGACTGCAACATTATGATCATTGTGTGAGAGACTTCCATGTTGTAGTTCACTGAACAAATGAGGAAGTATAATAAAAAACGATGGTACAAAAGAATGTACCAGTTATGAATTTTAATACTATTAACTGTAAGCCTTGTAGAGTGCTGGTTCAATGTCGCAATTAAAGAGTAACTCAAACAGTTTCAGATAAACATATGCACGAGTACAGCAGTACTCGGGCATATGTTGTTTCCCCCTTGCAGCGCCACATACGTCACATCAGCAAGAGGACGTCTCCTGTGCGTAGCCGGCCGCTGTGGCCGATGTGGCGGTTATTGTGTACCATCAACATGGACAAATGCAATGAATATGGATGATATGATACTCTATGGTATTCTGTGGTTTGAATTCACTCTTTTTCTTAGCAGTTGCATTGATTTGATTTTGTAAATGATACTGACAATATTATACACATGTATAATGCATTATTCATACTACAACTTCTCCCCGATAATTATTTTGTTCAAATTGCACAAGAATTCCACTTGACGTAGTGTAATTATGTTGACTGTAAGTTGTGTTCATATCACTAAAATTACAGATCGTACATCAGAGCTTTTATAATTTTTGTCTTCGATGGATGTAATTATTCTTCGCAAATTGGTCATGAAAAAAAACCACAGAATACCAACCGCACACAACACTGACGTATGCTACCAGAAATATTTTTCTCCGTGATTCGTGCGTAGTTTTTAATTTTGGCCTCATACATCAGCAATGAAATCTTGTTCAACAATAAATACCATCAGCACTGTTCTTAGAAAATGCAGTCTGATTCGATTAATTTTTTCTTTTATAAATAGAATTCAGTACCACCGGTGCACATTTGTTTCTTACACATCCGAATATTGTTTGCAGTTTCAAGTAATTTAAATTTCCGCTGTGATAAAAGTTAAGATGGCGGCCAACAAAAAATATAGGATTTCTTTTTTAATTGAGATTTTCCTTTGCTCAATAAATAATTAATCATTTAAATTGATGCCTCCAATAAGAAAAATTATTAAATTTTTTTGCAAATTAGTTTAACACAAACCCATGCTATTTTCAAATCTAAATACAGACGAAGTTGCTATATAATCGCAACTAACAATGGCTGCGCTTCTTGCAGCTATGATAAAACAATTAATACAAAATGATAATTAAAAGAGGAAGTGAGTTTTCAATAATTAATCATAAATAGTTCTAACTCATTTGGCTCTATTTGTTTTTACCAGCAAATGAACATAAAAGTACAATAATTTGACATATTAAATGTTTTTCAGTCAACAGACCTCAAATCGATTCGCGTCTTGCGCCGGCGACGTACATCAGAAGAAGAAGACAAAAGGGTACAAAACAAAAGCAAAGAATTACATAGATTAACAAAGAATGTGAAACAAATATTTTCTCTGTTTTACATAATCATATTTTTAAGAAATAATTACACAATTGAATGAATATTATTGAAGTACGTAATTTTCTACACGTTCATACTCCAATCGTAATAAATAAATAAATAAATATATATATATATATATATATATATATATATATATATATATATATATATATATATATATATATATATCGTGGATGTTATACCGAGCGGTTCTAGGCGCTTCAGTCCGGAACCGCGCGACTGCTACGGTCGCAGGTTCGAATCCTGCCTCGGGCATGTATGTGCGTGATGTCCTTAGGTTAGTTAGGCATAAGTAGTTCTAAGTTCTAGGGGACTGATGACCGCAGATGTTAAATCCCATAGTGCTCAGAGCCATTTGAATCATTTGAACCTGTGCGTAAAGTGTCTGGTGTCTTGCAGTTAGCTAAGAGTGCGTTTCACTTAAAGTTTATTTGTAATCCACTATGTGGCAAAAACAGCCACCGATAGTATAGTCAATCTGAAATTATCGGATGTGTGTGTGGAAAGAGAAAATCACAGGGCGACTAAAAGTGTCTGAATAGGGTACTGACTGTGTGAAAACATCTTTCCTTCGTAGTCATAAGTTGTCTGCTAGGGAAGCAAGTCTTGAACTTCATCTGACAAAGACAACAGTGTCGAAGTTTTTAAGAAAATGTTTTCACATCCGTCCATACTGTTGACAGTATGTGTTTTAAGGCCAGTTTAAGGTGCGCGTTATAGCTTCGCAAGTGAATTGTTGCAGCGGTAAGATGACTTTCTTGGACGTGTTGCGTTCAGTGATGACGCAACTTGTCACCTAAGTGAGAAGGTAAATACCCATATTTTCGTATCTAGTGGTCAGAACATCCTCATGAACCTGTACAATGTCAAAAAGATTAATCAGAATTAAACATTTTCTGTGTTGTGTCCTGATGTCAAGTGTATGGAAACAGCGGTGGCTTATCTGGATATGTAGTACGAATGGCTCTCATCCCAATTAGAATATTAGTCTGAAAACTTTATTTGACAACAAAATGGAGCCGCTCCTCATTGATATCTCTTTGTGCGAGGGTGGTTTAACGTCGAAGTAGTTGGCACTTGGATTAGTCATATCAGTCAGTAAGATAGAACTCTTTTTGTGCTCACCCCATTTTCACCCTACGCCACACCGTATAAATTTTTCCATTTGGGGTTAGTTAGTTAGTTTAATATTCCTTGCATCATTTTGGATGATAAATCGAAATGATGTAGGACGAGTCTTTTTACATTCACCTCCTAAATTAATTTGTACATCTGGTTACATTCTGAAAATTTCTAAGTGTATTTTTTTTTCAAAAAGAAGCATATACAGATGCGAATTAGTAATCCCTTCTCAGCACCCTTTACACATTACAGTAATAGAAATTCTTCTGTAGTGTAGAAGGAGTTGTCAAGGGAAACTTTCTAAGTCTGTTTTCAAATTTTACGTTGTTGTCTGACAGACATTTTATATCACTGGGTAGATGATCAAAAACTTTTGTTGAAGCATTGTGCACTCCTTTTTGTGCTAAAGACAACCTCGATGTGGAGTAATCAATGTCATTTACCCTTCTCGTATTGTAACTAGGTACATCATTGTTCCTTTTTAACTGTAGTGTGTTATTTACAACAACTTCATGAGGGAATAAATACCCTGTGAAGCAATAGTCAGTATGCCTAACTCCTTAATCATATATCTCAAAGATTATCGTGGGTGTTTACCACATATTATTCTTACAGGACGTTTTAGAGCAATGAAGAATTTGTTTCTTAAAGATAAATTACCGTACAACATTATTCTATGTAACATTATTGATGAGAATATGCAAAACATGTCAGCTTATTGACTTGTCTCTCCCAAAGATTCTAAGTGCAGATGTGGCTGAACTAAGGTGTTACAGGAGTTCCGAAAAGTGCTTTTTCCAGTTTAAATTCTCATCTATATCGACAACTAAGAATTTTGAAATCTCCGCCCTATTTATTATTTCCTCACCATGTGTTACATTCATCATTGGTGTAGCACCGCTAGATGTGGAGAACTGAATATGTTGTGTCTTTTTACAGTTGAGCTTGAGACGATTCGCAGAAAACCAATCCATCATACATTTCATAACTTTATTTTCTATTTCATCTGTTTCTGTATGTGTGATTGGATTGTTTACAATAGTAGTGTCATCTGCAAAAATCAACTACTTTTGCTTGTCGTATGTTAGATGGCATAGCCGGTCGTAGTGGCCGTGCGGTTCTAGGCGCTACAGTCTCG
Source organism: Schistocerca cancellata (assembly GCF_023864275.1). NCBI lineage: Eukaryota > Metazoa > Arthropoda > Insecta > Orthoptera > Acrididae > Schistocerca > Schistocerca cancellata. Next base: position 461,659,693 of record NC_064632.1, on the reverse strand, counting down.
ATCCGAGCGACCGCTACGGTTGCAGGTTCGAATCCTGCCTCGGCATGGATGTGTGTGATGTCCTTCGGTTAGTTAGGTTTAATTAGTTCTAAGTTCTAGGCGACTGATGACCTTAGAAGTTAAGTCGCATAATTCTCAGAGCCATTTGAACCATTTAGATGCCATATCGTTTACATATGTGAGGAGCAATAGTGGACCTAAGATTGAGCCTTGGGCAACACCATACGTGATTTCTCACCAGTCAGAACTATGTCGCCAGAGTATATTGACTGAATTACTAAGTACAATTTTCGTATTCTTTTGGTTTGGTATGACATTATCCATTAGTTGACTATAAAATCAATTTCATAGAACTTCACTTTATACAGGAGAATATTATGATACACCCAGCCAAATACCGTAGATGGAACCCAGAAAGTAACAACTGGCGCTGTTTTATTATTTAATGCTTAAAAAATCTGGCGAGTGAACATGTAAATGGCGGTCTCAGTACAGGAACCTTTCTGAAACACACATTATGATTTGCTGAGGATAACATTTTATTCTAGAACATACCACCTTCTCAAAAACTTTCGAAAATGGTGTCAGCAGAGAAAGACATCGTTAGTTATCGACATCTCTCTGTAATCGACATCTCTCTTATCACCTTCGTTAAAAAGGAGTTGAACAATGGGATATTTCAATCTCTCTGGAAAAATGCCTTGAGTTGGCGAATCATTACACATTTCAGATGAGATGGGGCTCATTAAATGGGAAAAATCTTTAGTACTCTATTGGAAACACTATTGAAACCAGGTGAGCTTTTATTTTTAAGAGAATATATAATTTTCTTAATTTTAGATGGAGAAGTAATACATTCATATGATTGAATTTAATGATAGCTACTGTTTCAACACACTGCTGTTATTTTTCTCTTGGACTGGTTGTCCCTATACTTTCTACTACATCTAAAAATGGTTATTAAACGCATTTTCTGCCTGTAAATCATCATTTATAGCCATTCCATTCATTTCAGTAGTGAAGTTGTTCTTTCTCTGACTGGATTTCCTATTTGTCGTTTCACTGCGTTCCATATTGCCTTAAGTCTGACGTCAGAATTACTAATTTCTGACAGGATGCCCATGTTACTTGACTTCTTAATAACGTTTGTTAGTAATTATTATTTGATTTTGTAGTATGCAATATCCAAAGATCCCTACTTGTTCTTGCCAAAAGATACATTTCCTTTTATTCTTTCGCAAGATAATGTTGTTGTTTAAGTGACCCAGGGCTATTTATACGGCCGTTTAGTCTTGTTTCTGATCTGCTTATTCAGAGAGCTATTTTCAAGTAATGATAGGAATTTATCATGGAATATATTATATTTTATACTATCATTTGGTTCGTTATGAATTTTATCCCCTATCATCGCTTCTAAACTGTTGTTAAGAACATTTGTCCTGGAGTCTGTTATTCTAACTGATTTCCACTTACCAGTATCCACACTGGAAGGCACTATATTATTTACCGTACCACATGTGCGTCGTGATCAGAGAGAGCATTTGTTAACGAAGTAAGCAATTATTTTCTCTTGTGTCGGGTGTGCTCCCGTCAGTGGCACCGACGATTTTGGGTATCGGCTTTTGGAACACTGCTCAGTACACGTAGCAGAGCCCTTCGCCCTTTATCAGTCCACGCAGAACGTCCGGCGACCCAAGCTTTTCAATTGTGTCATCTGCTCCGATTTTCTCAGCGCCCTTCAGAGCCTCTGTATGCTGTTCAGAGTCCATCCCTTAGTGCAACGTCTCCAACAAAGCTAAGGTTTTCACATGGGAGCGTATGACTGTAGTTGCTTTTGAGCCCAAAGCAAAACAAACAGTTATTTTCTCACTTTGAGTTTAAAAAAAGATCAATTTTGGTCGTACTGTCTTTATCCACCCGTTTCTGAAAATTAACTACTGAGATGAAATTCTGTTATCCAAATAAGTATTCCAGGTCATTTTTCCTATGAGAATCCATTAGAAAATCTACATTGATCTCACTACAAACTACTAACTACTTGCTGCTGTCTGACAGTGAGGAATCCATTTTCGTCATAAACAGTTCATAATTGCCCAATGGAGATCTATATACAGTTACAATCATAAGTGAGCTGTTTCTGGGTATTAATTCACAAGAACACACTGCTGCGTGCTGATCACTACGAAGTCTATTCCTCTGAATGTTTTTGAACTTGTGTTCTGTCTAAATACCTCTAACAACTCCCCCTTTTCTCCATATTGGTTCTGCATGAGTAAGCCGCTGGAGTGCAATATTTTATATACAGGGTGATTATAATTAAAGTTAAACTTTCAAAACACTGTAGAAATAACACCATTGGTCAGAATGATGTCAAATTGCAACTTAATATTATCGGAGAAGGGGGAAAGCCTATCCCAGGATAAAAAAGGAATAGAGAGAAAATTGCTCGATAGATGGCGCCATTTGTGTCAGAATACGTAAATGAAAACACCTGTCATGAGCACACCCATTGAAGTTGGTATAAACACGGCTTTTCCTCCTTTTTCGTGTGGACGTTCGCAATGACTATCTGAATGCAGGATTGCGCTCTGCTTATAAAGCTGTATTACAAGAATGATGACTGCAGAAGTTCCGGATACTGAAGGTTTGAAAAAGAGGCGTTGGTCTGCTTACTGCTGTGGATTTGGAAAAAATGATTCGGAAATTCGAAAAGACGGGTTCTTTTGATGTGCAAACTGGTAGAGGGAGGAAACGAGTTGATTCAACGTCAGTGGAAGCAGTGGAGACGAGTGGTGGTGTGCAAACGTGTAGTGCTCGGAGAATTTCCCGAACATTGGACATACCCGTCAGCAAGGTGCGTAAAATCCTACGAAACGTCCTTCTTTGCTATCTATTCAAAATTACCCATGTGCACAAGTTGCTTCCTGTTGGCCTGATAGCAAGGCCGACCTTTGCTTTAGAATTTCTTTTTCGCATGGAGTGGTGCGAGTTCACGGCATCATTTACCATGGGGCAATATTTTTTCGAAGAGACTGGTGCTTCCGGTCCTGTTTCATGTACCGTCACTGGCAAGCGCTATGAGTGTCTTCTGCGCAACCACGTCTTTCCAGCACTCCAATTGCGTGGGTATGTTGATGCGATAATTTTTATGCAACACGGCGCACCTCCGTACATGGCAAACCCAGTTAAGCAGCTGCAGAGGCGTCATTTCGGAAATGCTAGAATTATCAGCTGCCTTTTTCCCACAGCCTGACCGTCCTGATCACCTGATCTTAATCCCAATGTCTTCTGGCTGTGGGGCTATCTGAAAGATGTGTTCAGTGTTGCGACTGCAAACCTAGCTGCATTGAAGGCACGCATTGCGCAACAAATTCTGAACGTGACATCGGAAACACTTCGATCAGCTGTGGAACTTGCTGTTTCTCGATTTTAACTTGTTGCAGAAAACGGTGGACAGCGTATTGAACATGTTTTACGCCAGTCTCACGGAAATTAATAATCCGATTTGATTATAATTAATGCTTTTTATGCGGTTTTTGGCCTCAGGACAATTACAAACCGATGAGACTGATGCTTTTTATGCGGTTTTTGGCCCCAGGACAATTAAAAACCGAATTTTCCCCTCCGATTTGATATGATCTAGCCGTGGTGGATGGGCTTACGTAACTAATATTATCACACCTGTACGCCCATGCACACTGAGTAGTACAGTTTTTTTTAACGTCAAACGTACATCTTAGGCATTGTTGTATGATTCATTTGTCATGTTTAGTCGACCACTACTAAATTATGATGCTTACAGCGCAATCTATAGCTACATTTTGTACCAATTTATTTTTCTTCTGCCATACGTTTTCCCCCATCTCCGATAATATTCCGTTGCAATTTGACGCCATTCTGAAAGTTTAACTTTACTTACAATCACCCTGTATAACCTACCTAACCATGTGGTTATGTAGTGCTCATATTGGGGCTTTATGAAAGGTAGTGTCTACGTTTCACCACCACCTAATGATTTTCCGGAGTTCAGATACAGAAATAAGAGACTATTGCTTCCGTTGCTGCGGACTTGTTAATGAGAGTGTGCGAAGAACTGGATTTTAGAGTTAGGTTTTTTAATCTGGATATTTGCCTTATAACAAAAGGCACGCATATTGAATATTTCTAAGAAAAATACGTTAGTTTACCTTCAGTTTGATGTATTATTTGTTGTAAACAGTCTAAACTAAATTGATATACCACTGAAACTGGGACATTCGTTTGTGGATACCCCGTACTTTTCTTTATCTCTTTCTTCCCATTCGTCTTTTCTATACGCTCAGCTTATTGAGTGTTATTATTTCCAAATTTTCTCTCATTTTCCACGAATATTTATCCAAATTAATTTAGCTTTTGTAGTTTAACTGGCAATTTTAATTCTCTTTTTGTGTTCATTGCTGTCTGTCTTATTTTCTTCCAGTTCTTCTCACACGCTGGAAACGTACGTTCATTTTCAAATGTCAACGTTGGCCTTTCTGTTCTAGTATACCGAGGAGTTGGTAAGTTAAGGAGTCTACAAGATACATTTAAAAAACAGTATGTCATTATACTAATATAGGGATTGGATTCAATCTGCAGGACAATATGGAAAGACGAAAAATATAGAACATGACAGCATGTGGGACAGTAATGTTGTCTACAACAGAATCTGTGAGCAGAAGATTTGCGCGTAGAGGTTCAAAGTGTCTCTCTGTAAGTACTTGTCTGTATGGATGTGCGGCTATTTGTTAGGGGCAGAGAGATGAGGAAGGGCAGAAGCTGGGGTGCCTGGTGTATAGTATTGCAGTCACAGGAAAGTATTATGGCACAGGTTGCGATATCTTCACTCTTTACTGACAACCACTACATACACAAAAATTACGTCAGCTGATAAGTGCACGCCGAATAATGCCAATAAATTAAATATATTCGCCTTTTCATTAAGCTATCCCGGCAGGACTGATGGTTAGACCAAAACTTTCACATGTCTTGAACCAACCATCTACAACCTACACTCATGTATTGATCATGTATATTCCCGTAAAGGGGAAACATTTTAATTGAAAATCGCTAGCCCGTTATGGAAAAATAAATACAAAATTGCAAATGCGAATACATTTTATGTATTTCATTAAGATTGTAGTCTCCGCTGTTCCTGTTCTTTTGGACAGTGTCGTATTTCTGAATCACACAAGTAAATGAGAAATGCTAACACAGTTGTTAATTGTCCAAGTACAGAGTCCTATAACTGACAGCTGAATGCACACCAGCACGGAGTTCGTCTGACTCGAGAATGGTTGCATGCGGAAGAGAAGCTGCAAGTGGACGAAATACCACTGGTTGCGGCCTCACATGTTCATATTTTTGTGGAAGCGTAGTGTCTGTTTTTTGGGAATTCCGAAAGAACAGACACCATGCGGAATCCGCAGCTGCGATATACAGCATGAGTCACGTAAGAAATAACATAGCTTTTATTTCGTGAACGGTTACACGTATAGAAACGCAGTTTTCGGCAAATATTGGAGCGACGAGGTGCACGTTCACTTCTGTTTCGTTGTTTTAGCGCTGGAATCAACTGAGATATTGAAGCAAGAACCTCTTTTAAAATGAAACCGTGTACTTTTTAAAACTGCATTCGAGAGCTCTTGAGAAAATAGTTACAGTGATCTACCGTTTGTTAATGTTGACATTGAAACTTGTAAAAAAATTCGAGAAATGTTTTGGAATGTGAGAGCACGATAGCCGGAAACGGCATTTGCGGTGCAGACACCAGCAAGTAGGTGTCTCGGACCAGGCTGCGTATTGTGCATCGTTAAGGTAGACCTGCTCTAAGAGAATAAAGCTTTCTTTCCCCTTGAACCGACTAACGACTTAGATGCAGGTTCACCTACGAATGTTGTGTATGGAAATACGACATAGGCTAGAATCTAGCGTATCACAAATGGCTTAAGAAAACTATTTCACATTTGTGTATCCTCCCAGATTTAAGTAAACTGAAACAGAGAAATCAACTGTTCATTCTTCAAAAATAAAGAGGTCTTACACGCTGCAAAAAAGCAACTACTGTATCTACTGTATTAAATAGCTGATTGTTAGAAGGAAGATTTTACCTCTCTTTTCCTGAACGTTGATGTGTGCTTGTTAAGGCCACATTCCGAACACAGCGACAGTCGACAGAGACAGACGAATGAGATAAGCGTCGCCCGGTGACAGCGACATTATCGGTTTATATTATTTTGTGTGTGAGCTCGTACGCAAGGCACGAGAAGTTTCGCACTTCAGATCATGCGTGTACCTGAATGAAATTTTCATGTGGAGTGTGCACTGTAATGAAACCTCCTAGCTGATGAAAATTGTGTGTCGTACCGATACTCGAACTCTGGACCTTTGCCTTTCGCGGGCAATTGCTCTACCATCTCAACTACCCAAGCATGACTCACGACCCGTTCTCACAGCTTCAGTTCCGCCAGTACCTCTTCTCTAACCTTTCAAACATCACAGAAGCTCTCCTGCAGACCTTGCAGAACTCGCACTCTTGGAAGAAAGGATATTGTGGAGACATGGCTTTTTTAATCTGCCAGGAAGTTTCATATCAGCGCACCCTCCACTGCACAGTGAAAATTTCACTCTGGAAACATCCCTCAGGCTGTAGCTGAACCATGTCTCCGAATATCCTTTCTTCCGGGAGTGCTAGTTCTGCGAGGTCTGCAGAAGAGCTTCTGTGAAGTTTGGAAGGTAGGAGACGAGGCACTGTTGCAACTGAAGCTGTGAGGACGGGTCGTGAGTCGTGCTCGGGTAGCAGAGATTGTAGAGCACTTGCCTACGAAAGGCAAAGGTCTAGAGTTCGAATTTCCGTCCGGCACACATTTATAACCCGCCAGGAAGTTTCATACCTGTACCTATCGCGTATGCTATGGTCGACGCTGCTGCTTCCGAACCAGTTGTTTCGCGTGTCGCCGAGCGTAAATATTCGTTTTACTCGCGAAGAAGACGAGAAATTAATCAGTTTGGTCTATGTCAACCCCTAGCTATGTGACATCAAATTAGATGCGTACAAAAATACCCTTACGAAGGACAGTATACGGAAAGATATAGGGAAAGAGCTCTATAAAAGCATTGAGTGTTATTTTTTTATCTACTCACTTAATTTGCCGTTTACTCGCATTCATATATGTAGAAGCCTGATATAAATCAAATTACTTTCGTAAATACAAAAATATATACATATCTTTATTTATATTTACTTGTAGATAGTAATAAAATTAACTGCGTAAGTTCAACCAAGATCAGTTGCGACAGTTTATATCATTATCTTCCCATAACACTCCGTTGTGCTTACCACAAAAAAAAGTCCGACCCTGTTTGAAAAACCTCCGCTATGCCCCAATTTGACCATATTTGTTGACTGAGTCGGTGCTTCATAGCGACAGAATGGAATTACTTGATCTTAAAACAAGCATCTCGTAGAATATCGTGTGGACAACGAGCTACTATAATCAGGTCATCAATGATTATGTATAATTGCAATTGGTGTAAAAAACACTAAATACTTCAGGCTGTAACCTAAAGGCGTTTTCTACTATTCGACGAACACGACGCAAACGGTAGTTGAAAATTTCTTTTTCCAGATCCAATCGTGCAGCTCTTCGAGGGTATAGCTTCATCAGGTAATTACTAATAGCAAATGCTCCATCGTCAATTACGAAGTGCGGCATTAAAATATCAGTGTTTGGAATGCATTTCGACCCAGGGAAATTAAAATTATTCGCCGCAGTCTTTTTCTCCATCTCGGAGTTTTGAATTTTGCGGCTGTGACCCTCTTTGCCATAAGAACTAACATCTGCAACAATGAATTCTTAATTGGTGTCCACTATTGCAGGCAGTAATTACTGTGACTGACAGAAAGAGATCCGTTGTTATTTGGTGCCTTTATGCGCACATGTTTGCCATCAAAACTACCCACACAGTTCAGTATATACCATTTCTGCCAGAAATCTTGTTCAAAGTGCTTAAAAGTATTTTTATTTGACGAGTGCAAGGCTATCGGCATCAGTTTTTTTCTCAATACGTTCAAAACGTTCTTAACGGTCCGGGGTATATAGCCGTCTGATAGGCGATAAGCGTATGAGAAAGGTTTAAAAAAGTTTCTCCTGTGGCCATGAATCTGAAAGAAAGAGAAAAAATATTTTGTTATCATTTTTTACATAGACAATAAGTGTTTTGTAGCTGTGCATGACGTACGCAAGAAATTGTGATTAACATTTGAATGTTAACACGTGAAATGTATGTTGTAGTTTTCGTGACAGGTGAGGATTGTAAAAGAAGGTGGAACCACATTTAAGACTCTAACAATAGATTCAAGTGCAATAATAAATCAGGAACTTCTGCATCTAAGAACTCTAGATGGTGACTATACAAACAGTTAAGTTTTCTTGAAACTGTATGGCAACATAGAACTGGCGGCGCTAACGTGGTCAGAGACAGGGAGACGGAGATGACACAGCTGAGCAATCGAGGGATGAGAGTATTATCACTGATAGAGGGGTTACTGAGGAAGAGACCGAATGAAAGTCCTACCGGGCGTGAACTTAAGAAAAGTAATGAGTTTGCTAAGAGACGCTACAGAAAAAACAAGACGATACTATTGTCGATTATTTAAAAAAGAGAGGTAACAGTCGGCAAACGTTGTTAAAAAATATAGCGCAAAAGCATGGTAATGAAATAATCGGAGATATTTTGGGCTCGCTGTCACAAGTTTACAAACTCTAAGGGAGCAAGTAATTTTTAACATTCTGATTAATTATCAAATAATGGCAACTGAAAATCCTGATTCAGTAGTTCAGTATCGAAGAGCCGGTTGTGTCTAGCTCACTTCACTCAAATTCCGTAAGTGAAACTGCTAGCACTCCTGATTACACCATTTCGAAGCCTTCTGTTTCCAGCGCCTCCATTACCATGTACGCATACTCGCCTCAAGAGGCTAATGATCTGACGCTACAACCTATTCAAGGATAGCATAATTTCAGTGTACACGAAATTTAAAATATGATACAAAAGAGAACAAATACAGTATCTTATGTTAAGAAGAATTTTTCTTCGAGTTTGTTACATCTCTTGTTGTTTCTGGTTGTATTTTTTTTTCACAAATTAATTTCAAAACAAATTAAATTGTTCTTTTATTTAATCTACAGAAAGATGTACATTTTTCTTCATCACTTATTTTTGTACACCCTCGTCACCAGCTTTGTAAAGGCCTCCTCGCTAATGCTGTCGAGGCCCAGTTGCCACTGTAGCTGCTGTAGGTCGAGTCTGTGAGTTCGTTAAACGGCTTCTGGTGCAGTACACCATATTGGGGTGTTACAGTCAACATCGGCATTAGACTGTTGATGTCTGGAAACACGTTGCCTGGTCGGACGAGTCTCGTTTCAAATTGTGTAGAGCGCATGGACGTGTACGGGTATGGAGGCAATCTCATGAAGCCATGGACCCTGCATGTCAGCAGGGGATTGTTCAAGCTGGCTGAGGCCCTGTAATGGTGTGGGGCCTGTGCAGTTGGAGTGGTATGGGATCCCTCATGCGTCTACAGCCGACTCTGAAAGGTGACACCTACGTAAGAATTCTGTCTGATCACCTGTATCCATTCATGTCGACTGTGCATTCCGACGGACTTGGGCAATTCCAGAAGGACAATGCTACACCCCACACGTCCAGAATTGCTACGTAGTGCCTCCAAGAACACTCTTCTAAGTTTAAACACTTCCGCTGGCTGCCATACTCCCAGACATAAACATTATTGAGAATATCTCGGATGCCTTGCAACATGATGTTCAGAAGAGGTCTGAACCCACTGGTACTCTTACGGATTTATGGACAGCCCTGCAGGATCCATGGTGTCTATTCCTTCCAATACTACTTCATACGTCAGTCGAGTCCATGCCATGTTGTGCTGCGGCACTTCTGCGTGCTCGCGGGGTCCATACACGATATTAGGCAGGTGTGCCCATATCTTTGGCTCATCAGTGTACTAACGAAACATCGTTTCATGCTAAACGTAACTGCGTAATGGCAGTGTTACAAGCAAAGTGAAATACATGGTGCCTACTTGTCTGACACTGTAGTGCTATTGTGTACACTCGTAAATAAAATAATTTACTAACAATGATTTGGTAACCTTCAAAACCACATAACATAAATTTTGTCTTACAAAAAAAATTAACTTTTCCCTTTATTTAACCATGTGTACAAACTGCTGACGATGGACTGAAAGGCACTTTTGCAATCGCCGTTCGAATTAACGATGAACGGATGTAATTACAGTGGATGATATGGTAGAGCATGCACTGGTAATTCATCAACGTATATCATCCGGTGTAGATGGGACTTCGACATAGTCGACATAGTCGTAGCCAGAACAGCTTCTTCATGTTCTCTGTCAGCTGCAATCTTCTTTCTTGCCCTGTTTTTGACGTTCAAGCGGCCTGTCCACACTATTGTCTTAATATTCGTGTAATTGCCTGGCGCACTGGCACTAGCGATCCATGTACCCTACACCGCCATGTTGTTTTCGTGGCATTTATTTTAAATTCACCAACTTCTCCTCATTGGTGTATATGTCTGCATGCAAGAAAATTTGAAGCAGAAATGCGCTGGTTGCAGTGCATACACGGAAAAGTGTTGAAATTCTGAAACACCATGTAAGGCTGCTGGATTTTACGGACCTAACATGAGTTCGGTCCATAACGATAGTACGATATAGTGTAAGATCCTCAGAAAACTATATTTTCAACAAAAAGCAATTGCAGTAATGTAGTGTACCAAAAACTAACAAAACAATCTCTACCAATATAAGGACAGAGGCATGCATAAATAAGTTAAAGTGAAACGTATTTTGGAGATGAACCAAGCAGGTGGTTAATGGCATTGGAAACCCCCACTTAACAAGAGAACGCCAAGCTTCAGCACAGAAAGGGATAAGGCCAGAACAATACATTATTTCTTTCAATGTAAATATGCCGGGACAGAGGGCAAGCGGCTGCAAGCCTTTAACAGGGCTAGTGGCAACCGAGCAAGAAAAATAAAAATTCACCTCTAACGAGACAGCAGTTGGCTGAAGCCCTACTGGGAGATACAAACGCCACATGGTGGGGAGATCTCCATTATATATAAGTATTTCGAGAACCAAAAATTTCTAGATCTGGAAAATAGAAAGGGCGTTGAGAGCTTTGTGTCTGCAAAGTGTGGACGATACGCTTCACGTATCATGGCGACATGTAACAAAGAGGTAGAAAGACGTATCTGGCAAGTACTCCAAAAATGTAACGATTGCCAAAGAACCAAACACATTAAATTTGAGACTAGTCCACCATTATCACCCATAATACCGAAAAAACTAAAACATCTAGCAGCAACAGATTTGATGGGACGTTATCAAGGACAAGGAATGGGAACAAGTTTATCTTTGTAGTTTTAGAGTTAATATCAAAGTATGTCACTTTGGCCCCTTTGAAACATGCAACTGGTGTTACAAACAGTAAGACACTATTACGTGACTTCCTCAAGCAGGTAGGACATGTAGAAAGGTTGATTTCAGATAATCGGCCCCAATGTAGATCTAAACCTTGGTTGGCAACTTTAAAAAGAGTTAAAAATAAACCCATCTTCATATACAGGTGCAAACCAAGCGCCAGTTGTGCAAAACAAACGATGGAGGATATTGGGACTCGGTGTCGTCTGTACTGTAGTTCACGACATACCACGTGAGATGCCAATTTACATAATTTACAGAATATTATTAATGAAGTACCGTACAGTACTACATGTTTACCACCAGTCACAGTGCTGAAAAATAAAAGATGAGTGGATAGGGTAAGAGAAGTTGTACAATTCCCCCTTCCTGAAGAGCATCAAACCAACAGATAATAAAATTAGCACTCGAAAACATCTAATGAGCAGCTGCAAAAAGGGAGCTCAGAGCTGACAGAGATGCGTCCACACAGGTATTCACTGTGGGACAACTGGTTCTTGTTAGAACTCACTTATTATCTAATAAAGGGAAACAGGTTTGTCATAAATTTTATTCCATTTATAAAGGACCCAAGTTAATTGGTACAGTGGTTCATGCAAATGCAGTAGTATTGGTGAACAGAAGAATGGGAAAAAATATAGGTCCGCATCACATCAATCACCTTAAGGCTTATTATGAATGATAATTCTTGCTGTGGTCATATAGCAGTTAGTCATGAAAAAAAATATAAATGGATCACAGATAATAAAAAAAATGTGTATAAGTTTCAGGTAACAGCAGATATCCAGAGGCAGACAAGACGAGCGAGAAAAACGTAATTGTAAAAAATAAATATAATAATACTAATCATTCAGATCGTTAAAGCAGGTCAAAAAAAAAAAAAGAAAACTAATGGCATGATGTACTAACTAACTAATCTACATATCATCAATCCACGCTCATTCACGAAGTAAAGAAACTGTTATAAAATAAAATAACTTAAGGTGTAAATGACAAATTTTGTGTAAAGTACTGAGGCCCACATATATAAATATTAATTGGATTATTCATGTAATTATTCGATGTATAAACTCATTGTAAATTTAGACAAAGAAACTTGTAAGTAGTGGTAGGTGAACCAGAGAAAACACGCAGAGCCACGTCTCTACAATCGTCTGGGGAAGGAGGACAAGCTGATGATAGAAGCAGAAAGTCGATGGGAAGCTACAGGTCTGAGTGTGAGAGGTTATACGATTGCACAATATAGCATTGGCTACAAACCGGAGACCAAAGTAAGGAATTTACTGACTCATGCTTCACATTAGTGCGGAGACCGAGCCAGGTGTATTTTGAAGAATATTGTCCCACGCCTCACCTCGACAGCGAGGGGACAGGGAAAACCATCAACACCAAGGGACAAAGGACGCACATCTGCAAGGAAAGCGAAACGACCCCATTAACGGCGGCGACACACAATAGAAGCGAGTAAGAATAGCAGACAATCGGAAACAGCTCTTGCAGTAAAACCTGACTGGAATAATAAACTCGGAATATTTCTCTCAAATACCAAATGGAGAAGCTGATAACAGAAAACAGATATATCTCTTCTGAAGTTATATATTCAAAATTGACCTTATCTCATAACAACACAATTAATAATCCTTTGATTAACTTTCACTGAAAAACATATCCTATCCCTATGCTCCAGAAGTTGCAAGTTCCAAGAGAGAAGACACAAAGCTACAGCAAGAAACGAAGAGAAGAAAGGGTCCCAAGATGAGGGCAGAAGACAGCACGATTCCTTTCTAAATCCTATACCTATAACCAGTATGCGATTTTGCAGAATCCACAGAAAGCAAAATTCAACAATATCGTGCCAGTTATTTAATTCTAACCATCAAATCAATCAAAGATGGTTAAACCATAAAAAGAGTACATATAATGGGGACATCAAACATCAAATTGCAGCAATCGTTGAGGGGCTACACTCATCAACCTCAATAGCAATGATGCCAATAAAGGAGAAGGCCACATATGCTATCACAGCATGGCACTGCCTTGAACGAGCAGTTTGTCGTCAAAACAATGAAACATGGAATTGACCTTGTATTTGGGATTGAACACTCACACTTGTAAATGTCGACAATCTTCAGCAACATCACACAGAGTCTACAACTGACTAGTAGCATCAACCACCACTAATCAACAGCAGCATCAGAAAGCAAACCCAGCCCAAAGTTTACAGTGTAAAGTATGTGAAGAAAGAAAGTGATGTATGTGACAAGGTCATTGTAATATATTAAAGAGTGGAAAAGATAATCACTTGAGCAAGGAGTTGAGATGCCTGTAAATATTCAGTCGCACCTTTACCGCAGCAAATTGTACATTATGTGTTTCATTTGTATTTTGTAATTCAATTTGTAAATTGTTGAAGTATATTCATACAAGTACCATGTTTTATATTTTGTATTTCATGTGTAATTTGTAAATGTCCGTACAAAATAAATAAGAATTTGTTAATATTTTGGAAACGTGTGTTTTTACTGATTAATAATGACAATGAACATAAAGTTTGTCTTATGCAAGAATATTAACTATTTACATATATAAATACATGTCTGTTTATGAGGATAAACTGTAATATTTGTGAAGTATTTCGACTAGGGAAACATTAACGTTCTACGGAGCACAGGAAAGTTGAGACTGAGTGAATTCAGTCAAGGCCAGAGTAGGGAATTAGCATATCAGATACAGCACAGAGACAACGCCATTGTTGATCCCGACTGGTAAAGTACCATCGCGCATTAGGTCACAGTAAATGTTGAGTCGAGATTTTGCTCACTCCGACCTGTGTATGCTTTGACCATTAAATATCAAAAGCTAGGATATTAACCTACCCTCACATTGAGTACATGAGAGTTTTTCCATTGGTTTAAAAAGGTAAATTTATTCCCCACCAACTTAGTGCATTGACCAGCTATGATATCATAGAACTAGATTTAATAGATGAAGAGTTTTGATCATTCTTACCTATGATAACATTTTCATTTGGAGAGATGACGATTTAATACTTGCCAACTCAATATGTCCAAAAGTAAAATATTTGTTATTGAGTGTTGAAAGTAATTGAACATGATTGTTGTGTATGACTTGACCACTGAAAGCACAGCTGATAAATTTTATGTAGAATGAAAAAGGGAACAGCTGTTTTGTCTTTCTAGAATAGATTCCAATCTTCATTTTTATTAATTCATGGATTCTAGTTACGTGACAGCAGCATTTATAATTAATTTGTTACGATCCACACCTAATATTAGCTGCCTTACAAGGCCAGATTCATATCTCTATAGAATGTCTGTTTAACACCCTGGGCTTGAGAACACATTTCAAATGCATATCCATTTGCGCATATATCTTACAAGCTTAGCTCGAGAGGATTGCTTGGCAGTGTTTTCACCGCTAATGCCGATTACAGACTCCGTTCTCTCAAATTCTAGGACATTTCTCGATTTCTTTTTTACTATAGACTTCAATACCAAAATTAACAAACGCTATATCACTGTAATCGTCTTCTCAAAAGCTATCGAATACATTTATGAAAAGTATACGATTTCACTTAAAAAAATACTTGCTGCAATATCTCTGTTGAGACCAACTCTAAAAACATTAACTAAACAAAGAAAACCATGTTCCCTCGTTGGCGTAACATTTGCCGAAAACCACGTTTCGGTACGTGTAACCATTCACGAAATAAGAGGGGTGTTACGTATTACGTGACTCACCCTGTATGTTATGTAAACTGAAGATGGAGGGGGGAGATAGGAAACGGAAGGGAAGGAACTGACAGAAATATGTGCCGGACCAGGACTTGAACCTAAGGTCTCCTGCTTACGAGGAAGTTGTTTAACCAATATGCCGCCAGGACACTGTATTTATCGCAAATGCGCGGACTACCTCGGCATACTCCCTGGTCGACGCGCATTTCCACTTAGTATCACCTATCTGCAGTACCCGTCCATGTCCCCTGTGCATTCTACTTTTAAATTCCCACTAGAGGTCTAAAGTAAATGTGCATCCACTCTGAAGGTTGTGGATTCATTGCCCATTGAGGCAAAACAGTTATATGAACGCAGCATGTCTGTTGTTTTGGGCATGTCATAGAGGAGACACAGAAAGGACAGACATCACGCAGGACCTGCCGCTGTGACACGTATAATGCAAATTGAATGTGGAGGGAAAGAAGAGAGAAGAAACAGAAGGAACCGATGATATCAACTGTATCGGAACTTATGCGGAATCAGCTGTAACAAGTGAAAATGTGTACCGTATCTGGACTTGAACCCAGGATCTCCTGCTTACGAGGCAGATTCGTTAAGCACTGCGGCATCTCGACACAGTGTTTGTCGCGAACGCGCAGATTACCTCGGTTCGCTCCCTGGCCGACTCACATTCCCACCTGGCGCCACTTATTCGCAGTCGCTGTACATGACCACTGTGTCCCTGTGGCACAGTGGTTAATGTAACTGCCTGGTTTGACTCCCGGTCCGGCCCGTATTTTTATTCGTCGTCGTTGATAACACAGAATGTCCGCTCCGATAGCTGAATGGCCAGCGTGATGGACTGACGTCCTAAGAGGCCTGGGTTCGATTCCCGGCTGGGTCGGGGATTTTCTCCGCTCAGGGACTGGGTGTTGGGTGGTCTTCATTATCATTTCATCCCCATCCGGCCCGCAGGTCGCACAATGTGGCGTCGAATGTAATATGGCTCTGAGCACTATGGGACTTAACATCTGAGGTCATGACTAGAACTTAGAACTACTTAAACCTAACTAACCTAAGCACATCACACACATCCATGCCCGAGGCAGGGTTCGAACCTCCGACCGTAGTGGTCGCGCGGTTCCAGACTGAAGCACCTAGAACCGCTCGGCCACCACAGCCGCCTCGAATGTGATAAGACCTGCACCAAGACGGCCGGACCTGCCCTGCAAGGGGCCTCCCGGCCAATCATGCCAAACATACCACAGAATGCCACGTTGCTGCTGATATCGTTAGTTCCTTCCGTTTAGTTTCTTTTCTCCTCCCTCCGCCTTCAGTTTACATAACGCGTCGCATCTGCCGGCTGGGGCGCCGGCTGAGGGCGACGGTGGTGCGTCTACATTGTCTGGCCACCGTTGGTTCCGGATACAAACGCTGGTGGACTGCGCGGGCGCGCCGCCACACAGCGAACATAAAATAAGCACAGTAAGCAAACAATAATTAGTCGACCTCAGTTGACATAACGCTAAAATCGTGTAACACGGCTTTTAGGCTTAACAATAACCTCATTTCTGCGAGGAGAATTGTCCGCAAATATCTTTAGGTGTGCCATATGCGTTTGAAGCCACACTCAGATAATTAGATAGCGTAGTGGTACCAACAAGTGGTCATGTTTACTGCTACGTTTCACCGTAGTTCCCAACAGACCTAGACTTTTTCTATCGGATTAAGATCGGGTGGTTTAACAGGCCAGTCAGCCGAGCTGAAATTTGTTGCCTGCCTGTTAGTCAAACCGGAAACGTATGTATGCATACCTGTGAGTGGAACTATCCACACCATATTCAGGCTGAATATGTGAACTCGGCTATGTTCACGGTACCCCGAATGAGTGTACCCAAGTCATAGTACAAAGAATAACCCCGACAATTAGACAGCGTAGTGATAACAACAAATGGTCATGTTGACCGCTAGATTACACTGCTGTTCCATATGGAACTAGACGTTTTCTGGTGGAATTAAGATCGGGTAGCTTAGCAGACCAGATAGCCAAGTTGCAGTTGGGTGCCTGGGTGTTCGTCAAACCGGAAAGGTGTGTGTGCAGCCCTGTGAACAAGGCTATTATCTTAGAAGATGGAACTTTCCACGGCATACTCATGTTGAAACGTACACTTGACCAGCGATAATGCTGAAATTGTAAGTAGGCTGTTTAGGTTTTTATGTTGGTAACGCCACGTAGCGCTGTATTTGAAAATCACTGAGTGTGCTGTGTGAAGTCTGTGGCTGGTTGGCATTGTTGGAATAGTCGCTATTGTAGTGTTGGGCAGTTGGACGTAAACAGCGCATAGCGTTGCGCAGTTGGAGGTGAGCCGCCAGCAGTGGTGGATGTCGGGAGAGAGATGACGGAGTTTTGAGAGCAGATGATCTGGACGCGTGTCCATCAGAGAGAGTAAATTTGTGAGACTGGATGTCAGGAACTGATATATATATTATGAGTTTTGAACACTATTAAGGTAAATACATTGTTTGTTCTTTATCAAAATCTTTCATTTGCTAACTATGCCTATCAGTAGCTAGTGCCTTCAGTAGTTAGAATCTTTTATTTAGCTGGCAGTATTGACGCTCGCTGTATTGCAGTAGTTCGAGTAACGAAGATTTTTGTGACGTAAGTGATTCATGAAAGGTATAGGTTATTGTTAGTTAGGGCCATTCTTTTGTAGGGATTATTGAAAGTCAGACTGCGTTGCGCTAAAATATTGTGTGTCAGTTTAGTGTTGATCAGAAAAAGTAAAGAGCGAAGTATCTGAGTACGTGCAGATCTGCTCAGCTGTTTGAAAATCAAATAACTTAAGGGGTTTACCAGCACAGTAATTCATTAATTTTTCTAAGGGGACGTTGCAAAATTAATTGCCTGGTTCGTGTTTACGGTACCCTGAGTAAGTGGGTCCATCGCATATTACGAAAAGCAACCCAAAAATGTCGTGGAATATCCACGCACTACAGGTTAAATGTTCCCATTCGGCAGTCGATCCGCTCGTCATCGTGTAGCTTTTATAAAGAGGCAATATTGAGAGTTGTCAGGTCACAGTACACGTCTACAATGAGCTACTGTCAAGTTTCAGTATTATCTCTCTCCTCAAGGCTTGCGGCATTGTGCGTACCTGTTGAATGTACTGGACGTGATATTGTTCATTTTCCTGCACCTTTGGAATGGCCACTCCGAAGTCCTGATCAGTCACATTTTGACAATGGATTATGGGTGTTGATTAAAGAGAAGGTTGCTGCCACACGTTAAGATACATTTGACCAACTTAATGATTCTGTTAGACATGCATTTATTGCTATCTCACCAACAATGTTAGGGAAAATTTCACATCGTACATGCATTCTCTGCTATTAAAATAATTGTGCACAAAACACACTTCGTAATGAGAAATACTGAATATTCAAACTATTTCAAAGTTGTCCTCCGCCATGATTCCACATTAATTCAACAGGATCATCTATGACTAAGTGGACAAGCTACTTCGTGATAACTCTGTACAGCACTACAACTAGACCATTGTGCTCTTTCTAGAGGATAATTACTATTTTGCCCGATGAGCGTATCTGCAAGACATTGATCGCGGATGGACCATTGTAATACTGGTGTCTAGCCACTATTTGTTTGAAACGGAGCATGAGCCGAAAGTAATCAGCAACATTTCGCGGTTTTTGAGGAGATCTGAGATGGGAGGAATTATTTATCAGCAACGCGGGCAAGGTTGATCACGTAGAAAATGTCAGATCCAGGACCATTATCTTTTCTTAAGTGTGTTGGCTAGGCACCACGCGAAAACCAACAGTCATAAATCCCCATGCATTACGTATTATTGGTTTAGAAAGGTGATTCTGTGCATTCACTCAACAACCGCAGTCAAAGGCAAAGTGTATCTCGTCAAATCTTGTATCATGGTCATGTGAGAGGACCAAGATTGAGTGAGATGTATCCAGTTCACGAGAGTGACTAAGTATATCAGTGAAATCAGTATCTCGATACCTCTGCAGCAGTTCTTGAAATTAGCTGTCCCATACAGAAAGGGAAATGCAGTGAGAGACGTTATTTTACAAGGGTTTGAACTTAAATAATGGCAACTACTTATTTCCAACCGATACAAAAGAGTTACATGTTTGCACCTGTTACTATCCTTCCAAGTAGTCACCAGCGCTGTGTAGAACCAGTAGTCAGCGATATGGAAGGCGGAGTATACCGTTAGCAGAACCTGTTCTGTTGATGGTGCGAATGGAGCGGTCTGCTGCCTGCGGAATCTCTGAAACAGTTCTGAAGCGAATGCCTTGAAGTGGTTCCTTCATCTTCAGAATCAAATCAAAGTCACAAGGACTTAAGTCTGAGGATTGTGATGGATGGTACAGTACTTCCCAGTCCTGCTGTATGCGCCCGCGCATTGTCGTGTAAAATGATGGGCGGGTTGCGCAGAAAGTGTCACCGCTTCTTTCGCAAAGCTGGTCGCAGGATATGCTGCAAAAACGAACAGTAATACTGTACATTGACTGTCTGCCGTGGAGGAACGTAATGGGTTAGGATAACACCATCACAGTCCTACACGAGAATCAACATAGCTTTCACCATAATTGGGCTTTGACGCACTTTCGACTTTCGCGGCGACCCATAATGACGACATTCGTTGGCGTCTCAGTTTTGACTCCTACGATGTGTTCCATGTCTCATCCAGTGCTACGATACGGCGTGAGAAAGCCTGTCCTTCAATACTGTACACTGACTGTCTGCCGTGGAGGAACGTAATGAATTAGGAAAACACCATCTCAGTCGTACATGAGAATCACCATAACTTTCACCATAATGTGGCTCTGAGCACTTTTGACTTTCGCGGCGTCATTCGTTGGCGTCTCAGTTTTGGCTCGTACTATGTGGTCCATGTCTCATCCAGTGTTACGATACGGCGTGAGAAAGCTTCTCCTTGGCGCTCATAGCGCTCCAAGTGTATCTGAGCAGCGTCGTAACACATCCATTTCTGCATTTCCGTCAAGTCATGCGGAACCCATCGTGATGCAAATGGCTCTGAGCACTATGGGACTTAACATCGAAGGTCATCAGTCCCCTAGAACTTAGAACTACTTAAACCTAACTAACCTAAGGACATCACACACATCCATGCCCAAGGCAGGATTTGAAACTGCGACCGTAGCGGCCACGTGGTTACAGACTGTAGCGTCTTTAACCGCTTGGCCACCACGGCCGGCCCATCGTGATGCAATTTTTAGCATGCCCAGGCGTTCTTTCAGGATGCGAAGCACAGTCGTATGCGCTAATCCGGTTTCGTGGACGAGCTCACGAATCGTATGGCGTCGATCACTGTCAACTAATGCGACAACAGCATGCACTTCTTCTTCAGAGACGCTAGGACGACCTGCCCGATGCATGTCTGCCACAGTTTGCCGACCTTCGTTGATGGCTTTTACCCAACGTGCCACTGTTCTGTACGGCAATGCCGATTCTGCGCACGCCTATTGAAGACCTTGACGACAATGTCGTGCCGTACGACCTCTGGCACATTCAATCTTGATCCAACTCTGTTGTTCTTGTGACACCGTTAAGTTAGACCGCTCGCTCACAAGTGACTGTGTTTCCCTCGATTGAGCGCACACCGGTGGCGTGGGACCGGCGAGTCCATTTGCTCGGAGGTAAGGTAGGTATGTCAACAACGTTTGCCATCAGCGAAAATAGTTGATTCCATTGCATAGTGTCTCCACAGCAGTGGTGCCACTAAGTAAGTTACAACCTACGTATAAAGTGTAGTGGTACCTATGTATAGATGTGTAGACTCTGGTCAAACTTCGGTGGTCTCTATTACTGAGGCAGCTGTACTGCTTTCTCCACCTCCTGTGTAGCTCTGACCTCCCATCATTGTCACGAGATGTCACTCCAAACGCCAATTAAACATGGAACAGGTACCAGTAAAAATATTACACATGCCCATCATTTACTTGTACATTATATACACTCCTGGAAATGGAAAAAAGAACAAATTGACACCGGTGTGTCAGACCCACCATACTTGCTTCGGACACTGCGAGAGGGCTGTACAAGCAATGATCACACGCACGGCACAGCGGACACACCAGGAACCGCGGTGTTGGCCGTCGAATGGCGCTAGCTGCGCAGCATTTGTGCACCGCCGCCGTCAGTGTCAGCCAGTTTTCCGTGGCATACGGAGCTCCATCGCAGTCTTTAACACTGGTAGCATGCCGCGACAGCGTGGACGTGAACCGTATGTGCAGTTGACGGACTTTGAGCGAGGGCGTATAGTGGGCATGCGGGAGGCCGGGTGGACGTACCGCCGAATTGCTCAACACGTGGGGCGTGAGGTCTCCACAGTACATCGATGTTGTCGCCAGTGGTCGGCGGAAGGTGCACGTGCCCGTCGACCTGGGACCGGACCGCAGCGACGCACGGGTGCACGCCAAGACCGTAGAATCCTACGCAGTGCCGTAGGGGACCGCACCGCCACTTCCCAGCAAATTAGGGACACTGTTGCTCCTGGGGTATCGGCGAGGACCATTCGCAACCGTCTCCATGAAGCTGGGCTACGGTCCCGCACTCCGTTAGGCCGTCTTCCGCTCACGCCCCAACATCGTGCAGCCCGCCTCCAGTGGTGTCGCGACAGGCGTGAATGGAGGGACGAATGGAGACGTGTCGTCTTCAGCGATGAGAGTCGCTTCTGCCTTGGTGCCAATGATGGTCGTATGCGTGTTTGGCGCCGTGCAGGTGAGCGCCACAATCAGGACTGCATACGACCGAGGCACACAGGGCCAACACCCGGCATCATGGTGTGGGGAGCGATCTCCTACACTGGCCGTACACCACTGGTGATCGTCGAGGGGACACTGAATAGTGCACGGTACATCCAAACCGTCATCGAACCCATCGTTCTACCATTCTTAGACCGGCAAGGGAACTTGCTGTTCCAACAGGACAATGCACGTCCGCATGTATCCCGTGCCACCCAACGTGCTCTAGAAGGTGTAAGTCAACTACCCTGGCCAGCAAGATCTCCGGATCTGTCCCCCATTGAGCATGTTTGAGACTGGATGAAGCGTCGTCTCACGCGGTCTGCACGTTCAGCACGAACGCTGGTCCAACTGAGGCGCCAGGTGGAAATGGCATGGCAAGCCGTTCCACAGGACAACATCCAGCATCTCTACGATCGTCTCCATGGGAGAATAGCAGCCTGCATTGCTGCGAAATGTGGATGTACACTGTACTAGTGCCGACATTGTGCATGCTCTGTTGCCTGTGTCTATGTGCCTGTGGTTCTGTCAGTGTGATCATGTGATGTATCTGACCCCAGGAATGTGTCAATAAAGTTTCCTCTTCCTGGGACAATGAATTCACGGTGTTCTTATTTCAATTTCCAGGAGTGTACATAAACCTTCTTCGTGAATAAGTCTACCAGTTAGTGAAAACCATATCAAAATCGTTACAGTAATTCCTGATATTAGCCATCACAGTAGTAATACGTAATTATAATATACGTACATGAGGAGAAGACAGAGGTTAGAGCGCATGCAACAAAAGTGTTACTGTGAGAAGAAGAAGTTGACTCACGGGAGGAAAACGTGACATGATGCATCAACCGAGTCAGCACTGGTACAGTCTCTACATATATGCATGGAGTTGCTAGTAGTAGGGAGGTGGTTCAGCCCATCCAATGTAAACTATCTGCTATTGCACTCCCATCTTTTGTTTACCTGATCGTTTCCTCTTCTTCTTCTTCCTCTTACTGTCTTCATCCCGTATCTGGACAGGATTAACGCGTTGTTTCAAATCTGGCACTGTTTGTGGCAACTGGTGGCCAGATGCCCTTTCTGAAACCCCAACTTCGTTTTACTCTGTCTGTCTGCGTCTAATTTTATCTCGCGAGCAGAATGCAGGTGTGGAAACGTTTTCAAAATATTTGCGCATTTCGTTGCATGTGGGATCTGGGTGCCAGCCTGATAGCTAGCTACGCCGATGTGGGAGTGTCAAGAAACCACATCCAGGCTTGCTGGCACACTGGTGACTCTATGCCCTCCCTCCCCACCCCCCTGTCCCAGAAGGGGGCACTTTAACTCACCCACCTATCAGGGGAGGTCTGTTTACGTCATCCCTGGCTAGAGTATAGGGTCTTACACAGGAAATAGGTAGCATCCACAGTTGCGCCCTACCAAAACTAAGGTTCGGTAGTTTTGGTACAGCATATATATGACATAGTAAATGGTAGGACTACCGGTAGCGTTGGCAGGAAAAGAAACATATGCGAATGTGTGGGAGAGGAAATGGCAACCGACGACTTCTCTTTGTTTTCTGTTTGTTTCTTTGTTTGTTTTGAAAATAATTAGACCCGCACATCTTTCAGCGTTAGTCCATTATGTGTTTTATGTTGTTTTGTTGTTGTGGTCTTCAGTCCTGAGACTGGTTTGATGCAGCTGTCCTTGCTACTCTATCCTGTGCAAGCTTCTTCATCTCCCAATACGTACTGCAGCCTACATCCTTCTGAATCTGTTTAGTGTATTCATCTCTTGGTCTACCTCTACGATTTTTACCCTCCACGCTGCCCTACAATACTAAATTGGTGATCCCTTGATGCCTCAGAACATGTCCTACCAACCGATCCCTTCTTTTTGTCTAGTTGTGCCACAAACTCCTCTTCTCCCCAATCCTATTCAATATCTCCTCGTTAGTTATGTGATCTTCCCATCTAATCTTCAGCATTCTTCTGTAGCACCACATTTCGAAAGCTTCTATTCCCTTCTTGTCTAAATTATTTATCTTCCACGTTTCACTTCCATACATGGCTACATTCCATACAAATACTTTCAGAAACGACTTCCTGACACTTAAATCAATACTCGATGTTAACAAAATTCTCTTCTTCAGAAAAGTATCATATCTCCCATTTCATCTTCATCTACATCCTCTTCCATTTATTGTCCTCAAGTACATCGCCCTTGTATAGACCCTCTATATACTCCTTCCACCTTTCTGCTTTCCCTTCTTTGTTTAGAACTGGGTTTCCATCTGAGCTCTTGATATTCATACAAGTGGTCCTCTTTTCTCCAAAGTTCTCTTTAATTTTCCTGTAGGCAGTATCTATCTTACCCCTAGTGAGATAAGCCTCTACATCTTTACATTCGTCCTCTAACTATCCCTGCTTAGCCGTTTTGCACTTCCTGTCGATCTCATTTTTGAGACGTTTGTTCTCCTTTTTACCTGCTTCATTTACTGCATTTTTATATTTTCTCCTTTCATCAATTAAATTCAGTATTTCTTCTGTCACCCAATGATTTCTACTAGCCCTCGTCTTTTTACCTACTTAATCCTCTGCTGCCTTCACTACTTCATCCCTCAAAGCTACCCATTCTTCTTCTACTGTATTTCTTGCCCCATTCTTGTCAATTGTTCCCTTATGCTCGTCCTGAAACTCTCTACAACCTCTGGTTTAGTCAGTTTATCCAGGTCCCATCTCCTTAAATTCCCACCTTTTTGCAGTTTCTTCAGTTTTAATCTACTGCTCATAACCAATAGATTGTGGTCAGAGTCCACATCTGCCCCTGGAAATGTCTTACAATTTAAAACCTGGTTCCTAAATCTCTGTCTTACCATTATATAATCTATCTGAAACCTGTCAGTATCTCCAGGTTTCTTTCATGTATACAACCTTCTTTTATGATTCTTGAACCAAGTGTTAGCTATGATTAAGTTGTGCTCTGTGCAAAATTCTACCATGCGGCTTCCTCTTTCATTTCTTCCCCCCAATCCATATTCATCTACTACGTTTCCTTCTGTTCCTTTTCCTACTATCGAATTCCAGTCACCCATGACTATCAAATTTTCGTGTCCTTTCACTTCTGAATAATTTCTTTTATTTCACCATACACTTCTTCAATTTCTTCAAATGGGTTCAAATGGCTCTGAGCACTGTGGGACTCAACATCTTAGGTCATAAGTCCCCTAGAACTTAGAACTACTTAAACCTAACTAACCTAAGGACATCACACACACCCATGCCCGAGGCAGGATTCGAACCTGCGACCGTAGCAGTCCCGCGGTTCCGGACTGCAGCGCCAGAACCGCACGGCCACCGCGGCCGGCTCAATTTCTTCGTCATCTGCAGAGCTAGTTGGCATATAGACTGGTACTACTGTCGTACGCGTGGGTTTCGTGTCTATCTTGGCCACAATAATGCGTTCACTATGTTGTTTGTAGTAGCTTACCCGATCTCCTATTTTTTTATCCATTATTAAACCTACTCCTGCATTACCCCTATTTGATTTTGTATTTATAACCCTGTATTCACCTGACCAAAAGTCTTGTTCCTCCTTCCACCGAACTTCACTAATTCCCACTATATCTAACTTTAACTTGTCCATTTCCCTTTTTAAATTTTCTAATCTACCTGCCCGATTAAGGGATCTGACATTCCACCCTCCGATCCGTAGAACGCCAGTTTTCTTTCTCTTGATATCGTCCTCCTGAGTAGTCCCCGCCCGGAGATCCGAATGGGGGACTATTTTACCTCCGGAATATTTTACTCAAAAGGACGCCATCATCATTTATCCACACAGTAAAGCTGCATTCCCTCGGGGAAAATTACGGCCGTAGTTTCCCCTTGCTTTCAGCCGTTCGCAGTACCATCACAGCAAGGCCGTTTTGGTTAGTGTTACAAGGCCAGATCAGTCAATCATCCAGACTGTTGCCCCTGCAACTACTGAAAAGGTTGCTGCCCCTCTTCAGGAACCATACGTTTGTCTGGCCTCTCAACAGATACCCCTCCGTTGTGGTTGCACCTACGGTACGGCTATCTGATTCGCTGAGGCACGCAAGCCTCCCCACCAACGGCAAGGTCTATGGTTTATGGGGGGGGGGGGGTGTTTTATATCGTCACAAAATTTCAATTGCATTTCACTAATAAAAATCAGCTGACCATATAACTACTGCACTTTGATATAATTTGAACAATTACCTTTGACGCAAATGCAGATTAAATGCACAAACATATAAAAAATCTATTATTGTTATTATTTTGTACTCGCTAGAACCTTCTTCATTATGGTCAAAGGCAATAGTTTCCTATCATTATTTATAAGTGCGAATGATTTTGGCAGCAACAAAAAAAATGTTTTACATAAACTCGACGAAGTTTGAAGCGATTTGACATTTATTTTGAGTTCCTTTCTTTTATTTTATCTTTTGTTGAGGAAACTGCATTTTCTAGAACCAACAATTTTTTGATATAACTTTTAATAAATGTTGACAATTTCAGTTTTGTTATAATTACTGTTTCTTTAAGTTACAGACAGCAGGATAATTATGTGGTACAAAAATGTTCTCCAGATTAGAGGAGCCTTTCCATATATTCACTCAGTTTCTAAACAGTTCCTACAGTTAACCAGTTCCGGTTTCTCGTGGGAGCTAGTAAGAAGCTGATTAAATTTGTAAACGAAACGAAAGAAAGGAGGTTACACATGACACACAACACACAAAACCTACAGATAACGCGGTGGTGATTTTAATTGACCAACGCTACTAAGAAAGCTACTGGAGTTTACGGTTATCTACCATAGTGTTCCATAGCCTAAGGTAGTTCAGAAAATCTAATAGGGCCTGTTGTGAAATTTAAAATTTTCCCGGCGAACTGAATATTCAACAAGATTTCGGGCTTGCAGCCGGTCGTCGTTAGCTCCCATCCACGATATTTCGACTGGACATCTGTCAGCCATCCTCAGGTGAGCCACCGAAGACTGACGTAGACGCCCTCCGTTCCATAATATAGCGTGCAGCGAGTATTCCGCGCATGCGTCAAAATCATATGGACAGACGAACCACACCGCCCGCCAGCAGCGCCCTCGCTGGTGGAACTGCAGAACTCAGCTGTCTTCGGCGTTGTCAATTGCCACGGCCATCGGAGTACTCTGACGTCATCGTCTGGAGCAGATCATAGATATGACGGGGTTCAACGCATTATCTAGCTGATAGCCATTGTCACGGTTGATAAGATTGTCCAAAATGGTCCAAATCGCTCTGAGCACTATGGGACTCAACATCTTAGGTCATAAGTCCCCTAGAACTTAGAACTACTTAAACCTAACTAACCTAAGGACATCACACACACCCATGCCCGAGGCAGGATTCGAACCTGCGACCGTAGCAGTCCCGCGGTTCCGGACTGCAGCGCCAGAACCGCTAGACCACCGCGGCCGGCTAAGATTGTCTGTCATGCGAATTTCCACTGATTCTTTTATAACGCAGTCCCAAAAGGATGTTGCTGTGGCCAAAATTGTTGTCCTGTCATACTCCATTGAGTGTCCAGTGGAAATGCAGTGATCAGCAATTGCAGACTTGCTAGGTTGCAAAAGGCGAGTACAGCGCTGATGTTCAGTGCAACGTTCTTCTACTGTTCGCAATGTTTGTCCTATACAGGGTATTACAAAAAGGTAACGCCAAACTTTCAGGAAACATTCCTCACACACAAATAAAGAAAAGATGTTATGTGGACATGTGTCCGGAAACGCTTAATTTCCATGTTAGAGCTCATTTTAGTTTCTTCCACTTACGCTCAATGGAGCACGTTATCGTGATTTCATACGGGATACTCTACCTGTGCTGCTAGAACATGTGCCTTTACAAGTACAACACAACATGTGGTTCATGCACGATGGAGCTCCTGCACATTTCAGTCGAAGTGTTCGTACGCTTCTCAACAACAGATTCGGTGAACGATGGATTGGTAGAGGCGGACCAATTCCATGGCCTCCACGCTCTCCTGACCTCAACCCTCTTGATTTTCATTTATGGGGGCATTTGAAAGCTCTTGTCTACGCAACCCCGGTACCAAATTTAGAGACTCTTCGTGCTCGTATTGTGGACGGCTGTGATACAATACGCCATTCTCCAGGGCTGCATCAGCGCGTCAGGGATTCCATGCAACGGAGGGTGGATGCATATATCCTCGCTAACGGAGGGCATTTTGAACATTTCCTGTAACAAAATATGTTTGAGGTCATGCTGGTACGTCCTGTTGCTGTGTGTTTCCATTCCATGATTAATGTGGTTTGAAGAGATGTAATAAAATGAGCTCTAACATGGAAAGTAAGCGTTTCCGAACACATGTCCACATAACATATTTTCTTTCTTTGTGTGTGAGGAATGTTTCCTGAAAGTTTGGCCGTACCTTTTTGTAACACCCTGTATATGACATGAGACACTGACAACGTATTCTATAAATTCTCGCCTTCCGGAATACCATATCGTATTTCGCTGATCCCAGCAGGTCGGAAATATGCGATGGTGGACGAAAAATTAATTTCACTTCGAAACCGTGGAGGATACTTGCAATATTGAAGGAAATGTTGCCAACAAAGTGAAGAAAAGCTAAAGATTTAGTAGACGTGCTCTCTTCTTTCTCCACTCCCTGTTTCTTTGGCTTATTTGCAAGTGCGTTGCTGATTGAGCAAGCAGTAAAGGAAACAAAAGAAAAATTCGGAGTAGGTGTTAAAGTCCATGGAGAAGAAATAAAAACTTTGAGGTTCGCCCATGACATTGTAATTCTGTCAGAAACAGCAAAGGACATGGAAGAGCAGTTGAACGGAATGGACAGTGTCTTGAAAGGAGGATATAAGATGAACATCAACAAAAGCAAAACGAGGATAATGCAATGTAGTCGAATTAAGTCGTTTATGATGAGGGAATTAGATTAGGAAATGAGACACTTAAAGTAGTAAAGGAGTTTTGCTATTTGGGGAGCAAAATAACTGATGATGGTCGAAGTAGAGGATGTAAAATGTAGATGGCAATGGCAAGGAAAGAAATTTGTTAACATCGAGTATAGATTTAAGTATCAGGAAGTCGTTTCTGAAAGTATTTGTATGGAGTGTAGCCATGTATTGAAGTGAAACATGGACGATAAATAGTTTGGACAAGAAGAGAATAGAAGCTTTCGAAATGTGGTGCTACAGAAGAATGCTGAAGATTAGATGGGTAGATCACATAACTAATGAGGAGGTACTGAATAGAATTGGGGAGAAGAGGAATTTGTGGCACAACGTGACAAGAAGAAGGGACCGGTTGGTAGGACATGTTCTGAGGCATCGAGGGATCACAAATTTAGCATTGGAGGGCAGCGTGGAGGATAAAAATCGTAGAGGGAGACCGAGAGATGAATACCCTAAGCAGATTCAGAAGGATGTAGGTTGCAGTAAGTACTGGGAGATGAAGAAGCTTGCACAGGATAGAGTAGCATGGAGAGCTGCATCAAACCAGTCTCAGTACTGAAGACAACAACAACAACAACTACTACTACATTGCTGATTTGCCGGGTAGAATATCCATACTCTTCGAAAACCCTCTTCAGATGGGCAAGCTCTTCAGGCAAACTATCTGCATCTGACACTTCATGAGCTCTGTGTACGGCACTTAATTGACCAACGCTACCAGGGAAACTACTGGAGTTTACGCTCATCTACCATAGCGTTCCATAGCCTAAGGTAGTTTAGAAAATCTAAAACGGCCTATTCACGTGTTTGTACAGTTTGATCCATGTGCAGAGTAAGAGTACGGCAGTGAAGAGCACAGACACATCGTATTCGCTCCTTTCCAATGTAGCTGCCGCGTACTGCTGGGAGCAGGCGGCGAAGCTGCGAGCGAGATGCGCGGTGCGCGTGTAGCTGTCTCCGGCTCGGACATAGCTCCGTCCTCTTCCCGAGCCTGCACTGGCACGCGACATCGGAGATGCACTTGCGTGCCGTGTAGCCACTGACGCCTGCGTGGGATACTCGGCAGCGTCTTTAATATTAATGCAGCGCCGCGGCGCCGACGCGTCTGCAGATTGGAATCGGCCTCCTCCGGAATTAACATTTCAGCGCCCGCGAACAAGCGCCAGCGGACGGGCGGCTGAGCGGACCCCGTCTCAATTTAACCGCCGAGGGGTGCGGCGTCGCGCTACGGACGGAATTTACGCAGGCGCTTCCCTCCCAGTAGTCCTACCGCAATCAAGTACTCCCAACGGGCACGCCTCGATTAACGATGTGTCGCTAATCTATGCTAATAAGGACGGGACAAGCACCGTCGCGGTTATATAAGACTGCCCGGATTGCATGTTGTAACATCCTCAGCACGGGAAGTAATTATTTGTAGGCCCATGACATCATTTCTTAACTTATAGAGGTAAATTAAGTACCATATTTTTGAGGATGTTCATAAAGTGTCTGCTTCTTGAAGCTGTTTAAAGTGTATGCAAAGGAATTAACCATACTTGAGGACATATACAAAGCTAATGGCTCAAATGGCTCTAAGCTCTATGGGACTTAACATCTGAGGTCATCAGTCCCCTAGAACTTAGAACTATTTAAACCTAACTAACCTAAGGACATCACACACATCCATGCCCGATGCAGGATTCGAACCTGCGACCGTAGCGGTCGCGCGGTTCCAGACTGGAGCGCCTAGAACCGCTAGGTCAAATCGGCCGGCACAAAGCTAATGTGCTTGACAATGAAGCACTACATTGCTTGAAATTGATTTCAAAAATAGCAAGAAAGATACCTGATTAGAGTGAAAATAATAAGAGAATGAACACTTTTTCCTCTGTATTGTGAAGAATTTACCACCGCGGTGTTTGTAAGGGATCGATGCAGCCCTAAGAAAGTGTAAGAGATGTGCTAGGAAAACTTCAGTGGGAATCCTTAGAAGAAAGAGAAGGGAGTTTTCACGAAAACCTCTTGGTTAAATTTAGGGATCGTATACTCAGCTGTGAAACCATTATGATCGCCTAAGGGATCATGAGAAAGAGAGAAGAGAGATTAAGGTTCGTAGGTAGATTGTAATTTTCTCCCTCGCTCAGTACCCGGATGGAACAGGAAAGAAAACTGATGATATTGGTTTGGTACATTGTACCTCCACCATGCATCGTACTGTGCGTTGCAGAGTTTTTATATAGATACACAGGCTGATTCCGTTATGATATCGACAAACTTTTACGAAGATGTAGAAGAGCAAATGTATCAATTGGAGGTAAGGGATCGTGGTCCGAAAACGACGAAGTCGAGCTCTTGGGTTTCCAAATTTGCAGGAGCTAGGATGGACTAAAACAAGAAAAAATATCCAGTAAACATGGACTGTGAAATGCATACCTCGCCGGCCCGGGGCGCCGAACGGTTCTAGGCGCTACGGTCTGGAACCGAGCGACCGCTACGGTCGCAAGTTCGAATCCTGCCTTGGGCATGGATGTGCGTGATGTCCTTAGGTTAGTTAGGTTTAAGTGGTTCTAAGTATTAGGGACTGATGACCTCAGAAGTTACGTCCCATAGTGCTCAGAGCCATTTGAACCATTTGAAATGCATACCTCAAGAGCAAAATATTGAAATATGGAAAGAGCTTGCAGTAGAAGAGGTCAATTGTCAGAGATATCAGAACGGTTTTTGCTTATAACTTTTCGTCCTGACCAGGGTCTCTAGCTTGACTATGATACATTTATCCGTCTCCATTATCGCTATTAGCTTTTAACATCATCGCGGAATCACCCTGTTCATACAACACGCTTACTTCCATGGCCTAATATTGTACGAAAATTAACGGTATTGATGAGATCTGTTGCGTTTTTACGATTGTTTCACATGACCTTACAAGAAATATTCATGTTTCTCACAGTTACAGAAGCCAGTGAAATGGGTTCTAAAGAAAGTCAAACACATCTGATGTAGTGGGATCTATTTTCGGTGCTTCCGGAACACTCTAGTGGCTGCCGTTTCGTCGAACGTTTAATTTATCTCATTCCACAAGGCCGTATACAGCGAGGTGTAGGGGTAGCCTGCTGCTCCCTCCCCCACAACCCCCCCCCCCAAACACACCCTGAATCCTCCTATCCACCCCCTTGCTTCGTCCAAAATATCGCAAGATGTAATCGCAAACCGCACTCGGAACTTTACCTCAAAGAGAGATGGGTCTATTCACTATCAGTCTGAAGAAAGACACAGCATGTTTACGCTCCTTTTTCTTCTCATTCCTCTTCTTCACTTCGCGTATTAGGCAATTTTCCTCTTCTGGTACTCCAATCACTTATATCGTCTCCCTACGTTTCTTCTTTCAGTCCAGCCAGCCGGTGTGGCAGTGCGGTTTTAGGCGCTTCAGTCTGGAATCGCGTGACCGCTACGGTCGCAGGTTCAAATCCTGCCTCGGGCATGGATGTGTGTGATGTCCTTAGGTTAGCTAGGTTTAAGTAGTTCTAAGTTCTAGGGGACTGATGACCACAGATGTTAAGTCCCATAGTGCTCAGAGCCATTTGAACCAAGCTATTCTTTTAGTCCATTTATATTTGAGAGCTTTCACTGAGAATATTTCTGGATAACCACGTTTCAGTTACGATACCTCTTAGCATTCCTCTGTTCACACTATCGAAAACTTCTCAAAATCCACAAAAGCAAGATGGATATCCCTACTGGTACAATCCTCTCTTTTCTGTAACTTGTTGCAGTGTAGTTGATCGTCATTTTCTGAAACCTGATTGTTGTTTAGAAATTAGCTTTCCTGTGATATTTTTAAGTTTTCCAGTCAGGGTTTTGGGATATAATTTAATGGCTCAACCCAGGAGACTTATTCCTTGATAGTTACTACATTTGTTTTTATCGCCCTCTTTAAAAATAGGTATTACTCCGGATCTGAGCCAGTCTTTTGGTAACTACTTGTTTCTCCAAC
Source organism: Schistocerca cancellata (assembly GCF_023864275.1). Classification (NCBI taxonomy): domain Eukaryota; kingdom Metazoa; phylum Arthropoda; class Insecta; order Orthoptera; family Acrididae; genus Schistocerca; species Schistocerca cancellata. Next base: position 461,626,668 of record NC_064632.1, on the reverse strand, counting down.
ATTGATTAAATAAGTGAAGAAGTCTTAGATGCAGGAATAACCGTCCGCAATTCCATATTGAAACCACCTAAACCAGTGCCTTTCCTATTTTTTAGAACTTTTAGAGTTTCCGTCAGCTCACTCATATCGGTATCGTTTAGATCTTCTTTTGTCATTCAGTTCAAGTAACGTCTGAGTTAAAGTATCGTCATATAACAGTTCTTTATAATGACTTACCTATTCGTTCTCTCATATGTTATTAGTATGAATCTCATCATTTTCTTGTCTGTTGAGTGATTTCATCACGGTATGAGAGGTAGTTTGTCTGCCCTGTAAATCTGTACGTTGCTAATAAAGTGTTCCTATGATAGTACGTGCGCTTTCCGAGTGATTTATTTCGCATTATTTCTTTTCTCTTTATATTCATTGTACTTTTCATTAGTGGGATTATTCATATAGGTCTAGAAAGCTTCTTGCTTTTCTTTAATTGCTGTTTCCATCTGTGGCGTCCATATCCTTATTCGTCTTCGTCTCCTGTATTTCCTCTTATTCCACGGAACCTCCTTTGCTGTGTTCGATACGGTTGTTTTCAAGTTTTCCCATTCTTCTTCCACGTCTTCTGCCTTTTCTAAATTTGCTAATGATTTTGTTTTTGTAATGCGCTTTTGGTAGAGATCTCCTATGCTGCTATCTTCTAAAAGGTAAACTTTAAGAACTTGTTCGTCTTTTTGATCCTTAACTGGTGTCAGTTATTTACACCATTAGAAAGTGACTTGATCTAATATACACCCATCAATAAACTCGTATCTCTATGCTGTCTACGGAATCACTCATTCATATTACTATATATTCCGTAGTAGATCTATATGCCCTTGCTGACCAGGTAAATTTTTATATGTGTTTCTTCCTAAAATAACAATTGGTAATTTTTAAATAATTGAAATTTGCAAAAAGTCTGAGTATTTTTCCGTTTTCATTACATACGTCTTTTCCAAATGTGCTTATTATTTTTGGAAATGGTACGTTTCCAATTCTACCATTGAGATCTCGCATAAGTAAAATCTGACTTTTAGTTGTCTATTTAGGGTGACTTGTAAGTGTTTGAAAAGGCCTTTGACTCGACAATTTTTCCTTCCTTTTTGGTATTAATCTTAGGATTGCTCTTGGATCTTTAATTCCTGCTATTACAGTGCGTTCATTTACATAATCACACTCCAGTATTTTATCTTCCCTTTTTTATCAATGCAGCCTTTAGGTGCTACTTGTTCCTGATTTACTGCACTGTAGATCATAATATAGTCACCTAGATATTTATTTCCAGATATTTTCTTCTTTGTTTTTGTAACTGCAGCAAAATCTGTTTCCATTTCTTTCAAATGTTAAGCTAATTCAACCCTTAAGAGTAATTTCCCTGACAACTTTCCCTAACAACTTTCCAATCTTGATTAAACCATTTTTTCTTCCTCCTATTTCTTGTCCGTGTTGTATCCCGGCTGTTTTATGTACACAGAAGTTTGTCTTGTGTGCATAGAGCAAAGTTCGGAGTACGATCTTAAAACATGTCATTGTAGTGTGGATCCTTCCGTAAAATGACGAAATATGGTTATTTTTTACATGTAATAAGAGTGATTTCAAAATGGCATGAAATACAAATGTTACAAATGTGCTTGACAATGTCGTTTAGAAGAAATTATCTAATCGCACGATTAAATACACATAGCTTTACAACCTACTACGGACCATGTTTACATTTATTAAGCCTCTGGAACCTGTGGATCCCCACAAATATAAAATTTTAATCACTTACGTAATATCTTTGCACGACATCATAGCTGTATTTTATAAAATGTGGCTAATAAGCCATTAAATAGCGAGTTATGTGTTGAAGAATGAGAAACTTGATGCTCCCGGCCAACCCGAAATGGGAAGAATGTAAATGACGAACGATCCAAAAATACACGACCTGACGTATTGAAGCACCCAGAAGCAGAGGACGAAATGAAAAGAAACTCCACAGGTTGAGAGAATATGTGATGTTACTGCAGTGACTACATAATTAAGTCAAATTTACAAAGAGTTTAACAGTATGACCTCATTTATCAGCAGGACGTTTCACTCCTCTGCTCTGGACGTATGCTCTGATTCTGCTCGGGATGGCGACACAAACCAGCTGTGTCCTATACTGATGAATATTGGGCTACATTTGTTGTTCTTTATATCACGGATACTGGCACTAGACGCAGCTGGCAACCCAGCCGGGCACACACAGACTGATGTTAAGAAAATCTTGGGATGTCTCCTAATATCGTGCCGGACCTGCTTTTGCTTGGCGTAGTGCAGCAGTTCGACGTGGCATGGACTCAAAATCTCGTTCGTAGTCCCCTGGAGAAATATTGAGCCATGCCGCCTCTATACCGTCCACAACTGCGAGTGTTACCAGGGCAGGATTTTATGTAGAGTTTCACCTCTCGATTATGTACCGTAAATGTTCGATGGGGATCTTGTTTGGTGATCTGTGTGGCCAAATCATTCGTTCGAATTCTCCGAAATGTTCTTGAGACCAAGCGCGAAGAATTGTGGCCCAGTCACATGGAGTGTTGTCAACCATAAAAATTCCATCGTTGTTTGAGAACATGGAGGAGTGAAATCTTATGGAACTTAACTGCTAAGGTGATCAGCCCTTAAGCTTACACACTACCTAACCTAAACTAGCCTAAGGACAAACACACACACCCATGCCCGAGGGAGGACTCGAACCTCCGACGTGACGAGCGGCACAGTCCATGACTGCAGCGCCAGAGACCGCTCGGCTAATCCCGCGCGGCAAGAGAACATGAAGTCTATGAATAGCTACAAATGGTCTCCAAGTAGCCTAATATAACCATTCCAGCCAGTGATCGGTCGAATTGCACCAGAGGGCCCAGTCCATTCCATATAAACACAGCCCACACCATTATGGAGCCACCACCAGCTTGGATATTGTCTTCTTGAAAACTTGAGTCCATGGCTTCGTGGGGTCTGCACCATGCTCTAACCCTACCATCAGCCCTTACTGCTTGAAATCGGGACTCACCTGACCAGGTCCACGGTTTCCAAGTCGGCTAGAGTAAAACCGATATGGTTTTACGATGCACTATCAGTAAAGGCACTCGCGTCGACTTTCTCCTGCCATAACCCATTAACACCACATTTCGCCGTACTCTCCTAACGGATACGTTCGTCGTACGTCCCACATTGATTTCTGCTGTTATTTCGCGCAGTGTTACTTGTCTATTAGCACTGACAACTCTAAGCAATCGTTGTTGAGGGATGATGCCTGAAATTTGGTAGACTCGGCACACTCTTGACACTGTGGATCTCAGAATACTGAATTTTTTAACGATTTCCGAAACGGAATGTCCCATTCCTGTAGTTCCAACAACTATTCCTCGTTCAGAGTCTGTTATCTCCAGTCCTGCGGCAGCGATCACATGGAAACCTTTTAGCCTTTTTAAGCGAATCACCTGAGTATGAATGATACGAGGTGCATTCAAGTTCTAAGGCCTCCGATTTTTTTTCTAATTAACTACTCACCCAAAATCGATGAAACTGACGTTACTTCTCGACGTAATTGCCCTGCAGACGTACACATTTTTCACAACGCTGACGCCATGATTCCATGGCAGCGAAGGCTTCTTTAGGAGTCTGTTTTGACCACTGGAAAATCGCTGAGGCAATACCAGCACAGCTGGTGATTGTGCGGCCACGGAGAGTGTCTTTCATTTTTGGAAAAAGCCAAAAGTCACTAGGAGCCAGGTCAGGTGAGTAGGGAGCGTGAGGAATCACTTCAAAGTTGTTATCACGAAGAAACTGTTGCGTAACGTTAGCTCGATGTGCGGGTGCGATGTCTTGGTGAAACAGCACACGCGCAGCTCTTCCCAGACGTTTTTGTTGCAGTGCAGGAAGGAATTTGTTCTTCAAAACATTTTCGTAGGATGCACCTGTTACCGTAGTGCCCTTTGGAACGCAATGGGTAAAGATTACGCCCTCGCTGTCCCAGATCATGGACACCATCATTTTTTCAGCACTGGCGGTTACCCAAAATTTTTAAGGTGGCGGTGAATCTGTGTGCTTCCATTGAGCTGACTGGCGCTTTGTTTCTGGATTGAAAAATGGCATCCACGTCTCATCCATTGTCACAACCAACGAAAAGAAAGACCCATTCATTGTGTCGTTCCGTGTCAACATTGCTTGGCAACATGCCATACGGGCAGCCATGTGGTCGTCCGTCAGCGTTGGTGGCACCCACCTGGATGACACTTTTCGCATTTTCAGGTCGTCATGCAGGATTGTGTGCACAGAACCCACAGAAATGCTAACTCTGGAGGCGATCTGTTCAACAGCCATTCGGCGATCCCCCAAAACAATTCTCTCCACTTTCTCGATCATGTCGTCAGACCGGCTTGTGCGAGCCCGAGGTTGTTTCGGTTTGTTGTCACATGATGTTCTGCCTTCATTAAACTGTCGCACCCACGAACGCACTTTCGACACATCCATAACTCCATCACCACATGTCTCCTTCAACTGTCGATGAATTTCAATTGGTTTCACACCACGCAAATTCAGAAAACGAATGATTGCACGCTGTTTTAGTACGGAAAACGTCGCCATTTTAAGTATTTAAAACAGTTCTCATTCTCGCCGCTGGCGGTAAAATTCCATCTGCCGTACGGTGCTGCCATCTCTGGGACGTATTGACAATGAATGCGGCCGCATTTTAAAATAATGCGCATGTTTCTATCTCTTTCGAGTCCGGAGATAAAAAATCGGAGGCCTTAGAACTTGAATGCACCTCGTAGCTCCGCCAATGCACCTTGTGTATGCGATACTATAGCCTAGTGTATATGTGCGTATCGCTAACTCATGATTTTTGTCACGTCGACGGTTGTTCTATTGGGAGCAGATCTGTATATCTCGCTGGCCACACGAGTACTTCAACATCACGCAGGCAGTTCATATGATATGAGAAGACGAGGGCTACTGTGTTGAAAAATGGCTCCACAACACAGTAGCATGAGAGGTAACACATAAGGATGCAGAACGCCCGTGACCTACCATTGTGCCGTCAGAGTTCCCTCACTCAGTGCCAGCCATGACCCGACGTCATATCCCATGGCTCACTTAAACCACTCCGCCAGGAGTAACACTGCTGTGACTCTCCCGAAAATTCGAATGGAACCTCTCCCCACCCTGCCGACGATGGTAACCTGACATGAAACTACTATTCGTCGCTGAAAAGAGTGAGATGCCAGACGTCAGCAGTCCATGTTTCCTGGTCACAGCACTACTAAAATCGCACCCGTTAACGTTGTGGTGTTAACGGCAGACTTTGCGTGGGACAGTGATTCACTAGTCCGGCTGCTTCCATGAATGTTCACTGGAATAAATTACGTGTTCTCGGATGGCAAACGCAGATGAGAGGGGTTAAGATGTGCTTGGCGCACAATCTGACGATCCTCCCTCGCGACAATCAGTCTTGGTCGACTGGATCCGTGACGACAAATATGCCTACCATTATGCCTAGCCCCACGTTCCCAAGCAGTCAAAAATGGCTCTGAGCACTATGGGACTCAACTGCTGGGGTCATAAGTCCCCTAGAACTTAGAACTACTTAAACCTAACTAACCTAAGGACATCACACACATGCATGCCCGAGGCAGGATTCGAACCTGCGACCGTAGCGGTCGTGCGGTTCCAGACTGTAGCGCCTTTAACCGCTCGGCCACTCCGGCCGGCTCCCAAGCAGCCCGACATCGGGCTACTGTCACACTCGAACGCCACAGTAATCTGGATATTCATATTGATGAAATCCGGCTTTGTCGTCTGTATACTTCACTATTTTTGTCAGGTAGTGTGTATGGTCTTAACTATTTACATCTGCTGTCACTCACATGGAAGGCAACCTTGTTCTAATACCTCTACATATCTGACATGAAGGCGACGACACAACAGACATTATCCAGACTTAATCGAACCAGCACATCTGCTCAATACCATTAGAACTCGTTATCTATCCTCCTTAATATCGTCTATGACGTCCGCTGCACCTCTCATCACCAAAGCAGTACATAACATTTAATCTAAAAGCTTCCAAGACTGAAAGAACGTATTCATTCCCTCTTACAAGGCTGATAATGGTTTACTTCACAAACGATGTTGTAGTCTGTATCTTTGTAAATGTGTTTTTGTAAAGCTTTAGGAATAAAAATTCACGTTTGTTAAAGGTAATTTATTTTCCATCAGTTACTCCCTTGCAACTACTTCCACGCTCACCTAGTGTGGACCAAGGGCAATTATTCCTTAAATTTAACAAACCTACGAGAAAACCTTGTCCTACTGTACCGTCAACGTGTCATCTTAAGTGAGGTTCATCGGTCCATTCTAGACCAGTACGTCCGCCAAAATGTAGGACAACGTGCACTCTTTCGGAAAACTCAATATGCGTATAATCTGCCTGAACCGTGAATCTTACTTTCAAAATCTTTTCTGAAAGAATTTACTTTATTTACTAGTGATTCATCAAGAACATCAACACATTTAATCACACTAGGTGAGCGTGGAAGTAGTTGCAAGGGAGTAACTGATGGAAAATAAATTACCTTTAACAAACGTGAATTTTTATTCCTAAAGCTTTTCAAAAACACATTTAAAAATTATAAGCTGAAAAACACCCTCGAAATATCAAGTTACAATTTTATTTAGAGGCAGAAAGAGCAATATGAACAGTAGGAGCCTTCGGGCTGAGACGTTTGCCGCTCCCTTTCAACGCGGCCGTAGTCACGACCGCTCACAACAACCTCTGAAAGACTACACTGGTGCAAATCTGCAACACACCAGATTACTTTAAACAAAAACATTTTTAACAACTCACACAAACACGTAAATTATGCACCATGTAAGAGGGATGGAAATGGTACGACACTCAAATTATTTTTCACCGTAAGTGCAATTTGCTTTTTCTAAAAAAAGAAGAAGTACTCTTACGGTGGAAGGGTGGCAACCTTATAACCTAAAATGACTATTTAAATAAAACCCATAAAATGCAGACTTACATAAAATGTACAACATGCTCTACATTACACATATGCCATCTCGCAAGGTGATACGCAAGATGAAAACATATTTCTAGAATTCGGCCTTTAAGCAAAAAATTTGTTAACACCGAATCCGACAAACATGACAGAGGCAGCTATTAACGTACGGCAGACCGACCGACAGACAGACAGACAGACACTAACTGCTTAACAAATGCGGACGAGAGAGACACGAGCAAGCTGGGGACGAGAAACTGACCAAGAAAACAAGTAGAATTTAACAAGTAAATGAAACAATATATCACTAATCACTTAACTTCAAATAACTGATATTTCTGGCAAAGACCTGGTGCAGCACCCCCAAAACGCTCTCCCGAACCGTCCGCTGCCAGCCGCTTCAACGGACGCAGGAAGGCGCGCCGATCTCCCGTCTCACGGCGTCACAGCTCGCCCCGGCCAGACCGACGTCGTGGGTTGACTCCTGTTGCTCTCGTGCCAGCCGCGAAGTTTTTTTTTATTTCTTTATTGTAATTTTAATCACCTCATACAGGTGGGCTGTCAGCAGCATATTACACTGCTCTTCAGCCTTAAGTGGGACAATAATATGACATATAGGTGACACAGACAAGAAAAACGGTGGGCAAAAAATGTAGATACAAAAAACAATAAACATGAAGCCGTTCACGCTGGACGAGAAAAAACACTAACACATGTTGACACGGCGCACATAACATGGAAGACGGTGACAGCACACGTGAACAGTGGTGGCGTGACGGCGAAAGAACACTAAACACAAACGAAGGCACACACACGAGACACTGATGGCGACGATCTCCGGCCCGGCTGCGAAGCCACTACGCCTCGCTATATGGCGCGGCCACTGGACTCGTGGCGACCTCACATACGCCGACGCTCCAGGCGGACTAGTCATCTTGTGTACCAGTGCTTGACCGACCAACTGATCAAGCCAACCCCCTATGCCCATTGCCTGAGCAAACTCGAGCAGACTGGCGGCCTAACACATACTAGCACTCCGGACGACAGACAGACACTAACTGCCGCACAAATGCAAACGAGAGACAGACCGGCAACTGGTGACGCGAGACTGACCTAGCCTCACTCCGACTGACCCCTTACCGTGCGGCAGGCCGACAGACACTGACTGCCCGACACTGAGCTGGCTGACCATCTGCCTCCGACTGACTGACTCAGACTGACCAACTGTCCTTGCCGAGCTGATAGAGCCCCTTAAATGTGCGTGAAAAGGCAACCTTTTCCCCTTTCACACCAGAGGGTGGGACCAAAGCTGGGATTGCGACAGCGGCGCCACCGCCAGAAATGGAAGGCGACTGTTTTACACTACGTGCTGCGGCGCGCTCTTCAAAACAGCAAATTTTACCACGGCTCACTGCCGACCACTAATGTGCTCCCAAAACTCGTCCCCGTCCAGTCACTTCTTTTTGAAACGCCACGCCTGTTTTGTCAGCATCAACAAAGTGTAATATTATATATTTCATCAGGTAGTTCCATAACAAAGATAATCACTGTCCCTTTCTCTGTAACCTCTACACAGGTGTATTTTTTTTTTCTCAGAAGCCTTCTGATTTTTTTTTTTTTTATGCGGCCCGTTACTGCGCTCTGTCCTGTGAGAACATTTCAGAGCAGCACATCGGGTTCGATTATTTGTTGAACATACTACAGTCTCTTCATCTAGTGCAGGGCTTAACAACTGGCCGGTTTTGAGCGCGAGTACTCGCGTCTGCTCAGGCACGTGCTCGCGAGCATGTGCAAGGTCGCGGTGTAAGGAGGGAGGGGAGGGAGGGGAAATGCGCGCGCACGTTTCAATGTGATCTCGGGTTCTTAGCAGATTTAACTAGCCATATGAATGCTTTGAACATTTTACTACAAGGTGAAGATCTGCCAATTACTCATTTCATAGATCGAATACGAGCTTTTAAAATGAAATTGACACTTCGGGTGAGTCAGATGGAAACAGGAAACCTAGCTCATTTTCCTAAATTATCATCCATCCAAGATGTTCACAAAGACTGTGAACGTTATTCACATAGTTTAGTCGATCAGCGCTTTCAAGATCTGACAGCACTAGACAGTGATTTTGGTCTGTTCTCTCCATATTCAGGGAATATTTAAGAGATTCGTCCCGAGCTGCAGCAAGAAATTATTGACCTGCAGTGTGACAGACAATACAGAGACGAATTTCAGAACAAGAAAAACATTTTGGAATTCTACAGACACTTCCCTCAGGATAGATTTCCTCGTTTGCACAAACTGGCGGCTACAATAATATCAATGTTCGGTTCCACGTATGTTTCTGAACAACTGTTCTCTGCAATGAAATGTAACAAGACGCGCCTGAGAAACGCATTGCCTGATCGAAATTTAAACTGCACGCTGCGCCTAAAATGCACAAGAACAATTACTCCGAACATCGACGCAATTAATTGTAAAGGGCAAAAAGTACAGGATAACCGAGAATCCCACACTTCAGTGACACCTTTTATTGTGTAACAGTTCACAAATTAATGCGAATGTAGAGGCATACACTAAGCTAATAAAATTATGTGGCATGTGTACATTCTCCTTTGTTGTTGTTGTTGTCTTCAGTCCTGAGACTGGTTTGATGCAGCTCTCCATGCTACTCTATCCTGTGCAAGCTTCTTCATCTCCCAGTGCCTACTGCAACCTACATCCTTCTGAATCTGCTTAGTGTATTCATCTCTTGATCTCCCCCTACGATTTTTACCCTCCACGCTGCCTTCCAATACTAAATTGGTGATCCCTTGATGCCTCAGAACATGTCCTACCAACCGATCCCTTCTTCTGGTCAAGTTGTGCCACAAACTTCTCTTCTCCACAATCCTATTCAATACTTCCTCATTAGTCATGTGATCTACCCATCTAATCTTCAGCATTCTTCTGTAGCACCACATTTCAAAAGCTTCTATTCCCTTCTTGTCCAAACTATTTACCATCCATCTTTCACTTCCATACATGGCTACACTCCATACAAATACTTTCAGAAATGACTTCCTGACACTTAAATCTATACTCGATGTTAACAAATTTCTCTTCTTCAGAAATGCTTTCCTTGCCATTGCCAGTCTACATTTTATATCCTCTCTACTTCGACCATCATCGGTTATTTTGCTCCCCAAATAGCAAAACTCCTTTACTACTTTAAGTGTCTCATTTCCTAATCTAATACCCTCAGCATCACCCGACTTAATTCGACTACATTCCATTATCCTCGTTTTGCTTTTGTTGATGTTCATCTTATATCCTCGCTTCAAGACAACATCCATTCCGTTCAACTGCTCTTCCAAGTCCTTTGCTGTCTCTGACAGAATTACAATGTCATCGGCGAACCTCAAAGGTTTTATTTCTTCTCCATGGATTTTAATACCTACTCCAAATTTTTCTTTTGTTTCCTTTACTGCTTGCTCAATATACAGATTGAATAACATTGGGGAGAGGCTACACCCCTGTCTCACTCCCTTCCCAACCGCTGCTTCCCTCTCATGCCCCTCGACTCTTATAACTGCCATCTGGTTTCTGTACAAATTGTAAATAGCCTTTCGCTCCCTGTATTTTACCCCTGTCACCTTTAGAATTTGAAAGAGAGTATTCCAGTCAACATTGTCAAAAGCTTTGTCTAAGTCTACAAATGCTAGAAATGTAGGTTTGCCTTTCCTTAATCTTGCTTCTAAGATAAGTCGTAAGGTCAGTATTGCCTCATTCTCCTTTATTTGTTTCATTTGTCACAGTAATAATTCGTGAGTGATATCCCTGCAGGTGGCCACGGATTTATATTGACTGGCGGCAGCTGTTGTGTGCCCCACGTGACTTTCCCCACTCCCCGCTCTGGTCCGGTAGTGGGGGTAGCGTGCTCACGCTGCTCTGTGCTCGCGCCTTGCTGCTCACAGCTTGCTCCGCGAGCACGTATGTTGTGAAGCCCTGATCTAGTGTTTTTGGAGTATGGCTCCCTCTAGCACCATGAAAGCTAATCCCTCATGTTTTAACGCACGTCCTGTCACCCTTCCTCTCATCACTGATTGTTTTCCACATATTCCTTCCCTCGCCGATAGTGTCGCAAACCTCCTTGTTTTTTTTTTTTTTCAGTCCACTAAACATCCTTCATCCTTTTGTAACACCAAGCGTTTCGATTCTCCTCTTTTCCGGTTTTCCCGCAGTCCACAATTCACTTCAACACAATACTCTGTTCTGTACTTCCATTCTCAGAAACTTCTCGCCGAATTAAAACTTATCGTTTAGTAGATGAATTGCAGAGGGCAGCACTATTAACAGTCAGCTTGTTAACTGGTTAGTAGTCCATCGCGTCACGTGATTCGGTTGGCATAAGTTCTCGTACTGGTTTTGAGTGCAGCAATGTACAACATGAACTAGAAGCCGAATATCAGTGCTGTCACGTTGTAGGTCTCCAACGTGAAGTACATTTCACTTCTGACGTCGTACACTGATCAGCAAGAACGCTATGACCAACTACCTAATAGCCTGTATGTCCACCTCTGGCACGGATAACAGTGGCAACACGTCGTGACATGGAAGTATTGAGGCCTTGGTAGTTCGCTGGAGGGAGCTGGCACAACATCTGCACGCACAAGTCACCTAATTCCCGTAAATTTCGCGGAGCTGGCGAAGAGCTCTGAAGCCTCGTTCAATCACATATCGGATGTGTTCGATAGGGTTCAGATCTCCTAAACTAGAGGGGGGGGGGACAGCACAGCAACTGCCGCGCGGGATTAGCCGAGCGGTTTAAGGCGCTGCAGTCATCAACTGTGAGGCTGGTCCCGGCGGAGGTTCGAGTCCTCCCTCGGGCATGGATGTGTGTGTGTGTGTGTTTGTCCTTAGGATAATTTAGGTAAAGTAGTGTGTAAGCTTAGGGACTGATGACCTTAGCAGTTAAGTCCCATAAGATTTCACACATATTTGAACATTTATGAGCACAGCAACTGGAACTCAGCACTGTGTTCCGCGAACCACTCCATTACACTCCTGGCCTAATGACACGGCGCTTTATCTTGCTGAAAAAGCCACTGCCGTCCGACAACATGATCGTCATCGAAGTGTGTACGTCGTCCGTTATCAGCGTACGATACTCCTTAGCGGTCATGGTGCGTTGCACGAGCTCCATTGGACACATGGACGCCCACGTGAAGGTTCTCCAGAGTGTAATGAGAAGTCCACCAACTTGTCTCGATCCCGCAGTAGATGTGTCATGGAGCTTGAAAGGTGGCTACACTGAGACACAGCGCCAGAGATTTCGCCAGAGATTATAATTCCGCCGCCTCCACTGGTGCAATAGTAGTTCAGAGGTTGCCGTGGGCAGTTCTTGTTGAGAGGATGTCGAGAGCAGTAATAGTTCAGAGGACGTCGAATGCAGTTGTTCTGTTGGGCGAGAGAGTAGATGCTGTTCGGTTGGTGTAATGTATTGATGGAAGGTGTTGCAATGATCACAGTGTATTTTTCGTCAATATATACTGAGGTAAAAAAGAAAATTATTTCACATTTCTTTAATGACAATGTCTCTTGGTCACAGGTTTAGGCAACAAAGCATCTGGCTCGTGTTCATGTATTAGACTTCTAATTCTGGCTTCTATGTGCAATTATAGTATTTCTGGTTTTTCATTTAGTTGATTGTAAATGGTGTTTAAAATATCTTGTCGTATTGAGGAAGAACCGTGCCAGATACATGTACGTTGAGTCACACTACCACACACAGAACAGTTACACTTTTGCTTTGTTGTTTCGTAGCTTTTATAGTTGCAGGGGACTTAATTAATTAATTGTGTTAATGGAAATTTCTTGTCATTCTTTATTTTTATTTTATGCAGTCAGATTGCGTCCTAATCTTACTCAGGGCCAACCGGTTACGAGATTTCGTAACCGGACACACAGCTACTAAAGTTATTGCATTATTGCATTTATTTCTTTTTAATTAAGCCCCCATGCAAGCTGTTCCCTTGAAACACTACGGATTCGTGCTCTCCCATCGGCAACATGAAGAAGGTATCGGAATTCATCAGACAATGCAACGCTCTGCCATTGCACCAACGTCGAGTGCCGATGGTCATACGCCCATTTCAGTCGTAGTTGCCGATGTGATGGTAACATTGGCACATTATGGGTCATTGGTTACTGAGGCACATCGTTAGGAACGTCCGGTGCACTGTTTGTTTAGACACTCTTGTGCTCCGTGCAGCATTAAAGTCTGATTTGTCGCTTGTCTTGCTTTACTGGTCTGTCCAGCCTAGATATCCGACTTCTGCAATGAGAGATGGCCTCCCAAACCCACGACATCTGAGCGTGGTTTCACCTTGCTTTCGCCACAGGACTCCTCGAACAACCGACAAGTCGTCCAGTTTCCTGAACTCCAGGCCATCTCAATCAGCCCTCAGTCAAACTCAATTGTATGGCGCGCCTTCCTCATTCTATACATGGACAGCACGCTCAGTGATACTACTTCACTGTGCTTGTGTCTGATTAGCAGTCTTTCCTCGCCATATGACGCTGGTATCATATGGACGGGTTTATATCCGTAGTACGTCTGTGCTCACGATGTTCTCGCTGATCAGTGTATTATGTCTGCGCTTCCTCTAAAAAAAAGGTTTTATTTGCAAAGGTTAATTACACGTTCCAGATGCTCTTCTGGAACACCACATCTCAAACGCTGCGATTCTCTCCTATTCCAGTTTTCTCAGTGTCCATATACACAAATATACAATGCTGTACTCCAAACGTTCACGCCCAGAAATTTCTTCCTTGGGTCAATGCCTACGTTGGCCCCAATACAACATTTCTCTTCCAGAAAACCGCCTCTGCCGGTGCCATTATGCTTTTTGTGTTCTCCTTGCTTGGTCCTTCAAAGGTTATTTTGCTTCAAAAGTAACTCATACCCTTAAATTCATTTATTTTCAATAATTTTGATGTTACTTTCCTCGCTTTTCTCATTTCTGCTACGTCTCATTATCTTTCTCTGGTTTAGTATCCGTTCATGTTCTGCACTCATTATTCCATTTCACTCACGAGATCGTGTATTACTTCTTCACTTTCGCTGAGGATAGCGATGACATCAGCGAATGTTACCAGTGATATTTATTTACCCTGAATTTTAATCCCAATCTTGAACCTTCCTTATACTTTCGTCGTTGCTTCTTCGATGAATAGAGTGAATAGTAGAGGCAATGGCGGCGTCCCTCTATTACACTCCTTTATAAGCCGAGCACTTTCTTCTTGATCTTCCAATCTTGTTGTTTCCTCTTGGTTTGTGTTGAAACGTCCCCTTAGAAAAATTAATGAATTACTGTGCTGATAAACCTCTTACGTTATTTGCTTTTCAAACAGCTGAGCAAAACTGAACGTTCTCAGACATTACTCTCTTTACTTATTCTGATCAACACTAAACTGACACACAATATTTTTAGCGCAACGCAATCTGACTTTCAAAAATCCGTACAAAAGAATGGCCCTGACTAACATTAACCTATACGTTTCACAAATCACTTACCTCACCAAAAACCTTCGTTACTCGAACTACTGCAATACAGCGAGCGCTACTACTGCTAGCTAAATAAAAGATTCAAACTACAGAAGGCACTAACTACTGATAAGCATAGTTAGCAAATGAAAGGTTTTAATAGAGAACAAACAATGTATTTACCTTAATAGTCATAATATATATAGCAGTTCATGACATCCATTCTTACAAATGTACTGTTTCTGATGGACACACCTCCAGATTATCCATTCTCAAAAATCTGCCATCTCACTTCCCCACATCCACCACTGCTGGCGGCTCGCCTCCAACTGCGCAACGCTTCGCGCTGTTAACATCCAGCTGCCCAACACTACAATGCCAGACAACAATGCAAACTAGCCACAGACTGCACACAGCACAGCCAGTGATTTTCATACAGAGCGCTACGTAACGTTGCCAATAAGAAAACAGCCTACTTATAGTGTGGATATTGTATATTACCAATCTTTCCCTGTAGCTTACTCCTGTATTTCTCTGAACGTCTTGCACCGTTTTACAATTTCTAACGCTGTTCTAGGTCGACAAATCCTAGGGGTATGTCTTGATGTTTCTTCCATTCTCCAGCGCTATGTCACAACAACCTCTCTGGTGCCTTTACAGATCGTCATCTAACCGTTCCCCTGTTTTATTTTTCATTCTTGTGTATATCTTTACTGTCAGCGGTTTGGACGCTTAAGCTGTTAAATTCTGCGATGGTTTTGATATTTACCTGCCCTTGCAGTCGTCGGAAATGTGTGGATGAGTTTTTGATAAAGTGTGATGATATCTCGCCAGTCTCATTGATTGTAGACACCATTTGAATAGTCGTTTGTTTGCCATTTTCCCCAATGATTTTATAAACGTCGCTGGAATGTTATCTATCCCTTCTGCCTTATTAGATTTTAATCCTTCCAGAGATATTTCAAAGTATTAGTACTGGGTCCTCCCTGCCCTCCACATTTCCGCCCATCTGCTCTCTCCTTCGCGTTTAAAAGTTGATTTTTCATTGCATTCTTAATGTTAACACCATTCCTTTTAACTTTAAGAAACTTTGCTTTGGCTTTTATATATGATGCACCAGTACTCCCGACGATCAATTATTTTTCGATTTTTTTCACATCTTTCCTGCAGCTGTTTCAACATGGCTTCCATGAACTCCCTATTTATTTCATTCTTAATGGATTTATATTTCTCTGTTCCTGTCTGTCCCTGATCATTTTTGTGCATCATGCTTTCGTCGATCAATTGAAGTGTTTGTTCCGTTACCCAAGGCTCCTTCTCATTTACCTTCCTTGTGCGTATGGTTGATTGTTGGACATACGTGATGTCCACTCCACTACAACTGAACTGTCTACCATAGTATTTCTTATTGCATTATCCCAATCCTTTGAGAACTTTAAACACGTCTCATCGTTCTTCCGTACCTCCACTTCCTTCCATATTGACTCTGTTGGACGATTCTCCTGAACATCAAACTACTCTTCATCATTGGTAAATCGTGATCTGATCCTGAATGTGCATGTAAGTGTGCCTTATAATCCAATATGTGAATCTTGAATCTCTGACCATGCTGCAATCCAGCTGTAATCTTCGCATGTCTCCGGTGCTTTTCCAAGTACTCCTCATTCTCTTGTGATTCTTGAATGGAGTATTCACTATTACCATCTGAAATTTATTGCAGAACCCAGTTAGTCTTGTCCTCTCTCATTCTTCCATTCCAGCCAATATTCTCCTATCACCCTTTTTCACATTCCTTCCCCTAAAAACACATTGCAGTCCTATTCCGAATTATTAGGTCTTCATTTCCTTTTACATAATGAATTACATGCTCACTGTATTCATATACTTCCTCTGTCTCTTCATCTTCTTCCTGTGACTTCGGCATGTGTACCTTAACCATCGTTACCGGCGTTGATTTGCTGTCAAGTCTGACGAGAACAGCCCTATCACTGAACCATTCACAGTAGCACATTCTCCGCCAAACTTTCTTATTCAGAACGAGTCCTACTTACGTTACGCCATTTTATGCTGCTAAATTTCCTTTACTTCACGTCTACGGTCACAAATTTCGTGATCAGGCTACCGGTTTCGATCCATAATGACCACCTTCAGATCTATTTTATAAAAACATGTCCTAATATACTGGAGCCATAGTAGCATCGTCAAATGACGCGAAGAAAAGGAAATTTAGTCTATATTCGCTCACTGTTCAATTCACGACCATGCTGCTGCTTGTGAAGTTTTTTTGCTGCTGTTGGTATAACTCATATTCGTCTGACCAGAAATCCTTGTTTTCCTCCCACATCACTTCACTGACACTCCACTACATCTAGATTGAGCATCTGCGTTTCCCTTTTCACATTTTCTAGCTGCTCTAATACGTTCAAACTTCTGACATTCCACTACCCGACTCGTAGAATATTTCTCTTTATATGGTTATTCAGTCATGTTCTCGTGGTCGCCTTCCCCTTGGCAGTCCCCTAACGGAGATCAGAATGGGGGACTAGCCCGGAATCTTTTACCGATGGAGATGTCGTCATGGAGATTTTTTAATTACAAACCACATGACCTGTGGATAGAGATTATATGTACTTAATGCAGCTGTATCAAGTGCCTTCTGCATCCTCAAGCTGTTGACCACTGCTGATTCCTCCACCTTCTAGGTACAGTTTCCCACCCTATGGGCAAGACATCACCCTGAACTTCTGCCTGCTTCTACGCCTTCTTTGACACTCCGTTGACATAAAGAGAGACACTTGTTATGTCGGAAGTCATTGGCTGCCATTGTTGATGATTTCCATCGAAAATTTAATTGATGGTGGCTTTCGGTCCCGGTATCCAGAAGATTATGATTGCTAGACCACGGGTAACTTAACTAACAGTACGCCAGCTCATAAAGCAGCTCTTGTGAGGCAATGGTTTGTGGAGAATAACATTCCTGATATGGACCACCTGGCTCGGAGTCGTCACCTGAATCCGTCACCTGAAGACGAGTTACAACGTTGACTTCGCTACAGAACTACCTTCACTGTTTTCAGCTCTAGATGAGTAATGAGTGTCCCCAACAGAGTTTAAGCCTTCACAAATGTGAAAGGCTGACACATCTCACATTAAGTACTATTAACAGCTGTCCGAATACTTTCCATCAGCAATGTATAGTGAATAGTAACGAGCCTGCGTGAGATTTGTCAAAGGCCACAGACTTCAGAAATTAACACAGATATAAATGGGGCCCTCGTTACGGTTGCTGTCGACTATCAAATTCAAATTGCTCTGAGCACTATGGGATTTAACATCTGAGGTCATCAGCGCCTAGAACCGCTCGACCACAACGGCCGGCGTGAGCTCGCAGAAGTGCCGTACGATGACGTGCCGCGGACTCGACTAACGTCTGAAGTAGTGCTGGGAGGAACTGACACCTTGAATCTTGCAGGACTGACCATAAATTCGTAAGAGTACGATTGGGTGGAGATATCTTCTGAATAGCACGTTGCAAGGCATCCCAGATATGCTCAATAATGTTCGTGTCTGGGAAGTTTGGTTGGTAGCGGAAGTGCTTAAATTCAGAAGAGCAGCAATTCTGGAGGTGTTAGGTGCCGTATTGTCCCGCTGGAGTTGCCCAAGTCCGTCGGAATGCACAATGGGCACAAATGGATGCAGGTGATCAGACAGGATGGTCACGTACGTGTCATCTGTCGTAGTCGTATCTAGATGCATCAGAGATCCCATATCACTCCAACTGCACACGCCCCACACCATTACAGAGCCTCCACCGGTTTTAACTGTTCCCTGCTGACTTGCAGTGTCCATGGATTCATAAGGTTGTCTGCATAGCCGTATACGTCCATCCGCTCAATACAATTTGGAACGATACTCGTCCCACCAGGCAACATGTTTCCAGTCATCAACAGTCCAATGTCAGTGTTGAGATGTCCAGGCGAGGTGTAAAGCATTGTGTCTTGCAGTCATCAAGGGTACAAGAGTGGTCCTTCGGCTCCTAAAGCCCATTTCGATGATGTTTCGCTGAATCGTTCGCACGCTGACACTTTTTGATGGCCCAGCATTGAAATTTGCAGGAATTTGCGGGAAGGTTGCACTTCTGTCACAGAGAAATGGTTCATATGGCTCTAAGTTCTAAGGCAACATCTGACGTCGTAGGTCCCCTAAACTTAGAACTACTTAAACCTAACCAACCGAAGGACATCACACACATCCATGCCCGAGGCAGGATTCGAACCTGCGACCGTAGCAGCAGCGCGGTTCCGGACTGAAGCCCTAGAACCGCTCGGCCACAGCGGCCGGAACTTCTGTAGCGTTGAACGATTCTCTTCGGTCGTCGTTGGTCCCATTCTTGCAGGATCTTTTTCCGGCCGTAGCGATATCAGCGATTTGATGTTTTACCGGCTTATTCATATTCAGGTACACTCGTGAAATAGTCGTGCGGATAAATTCCCACATCATCGCCACCTCGGAGATGCTGTGTACCTTAGCTCGTGCGCCGAATACAACACCACATTGAAACTCATTGTAGCAGCAGTAACCGATCTAACACTGCGCCAGACACTTGCTGTCTTATATAGGCGTTGCCGACCGCAGCGCCGTATGCTGCCTGTTAATCTATCTCTGTATCTGAATAAACATGCCTCTACGTTTCTTTGGCGCTTCGGTGTGTATTCAATGTAATTATGGTTTTTCAATTAAAGTGTCCAATGTTTATCAATTTCTGTTACGTGGCAGTGACACATCGTGCAAAGTTTACTTTTTTTCTGAAGTTTTGCACATTGGCGTATGAACTACTATAGTGCGAAATATGACCTGCTGTATGCTTCTATTATGACCATATGCTCTAATGAACTCGTTGCCGAGGTGACGTTAAACCCCAGCATCCGTTTACATGGATTACGGACGTCTGAGAGGTACAAGGATGTTTCGCAGTGGGTCGGCCGACAGATTTCGTTCGACAGTCGGGCCAGCGTGAGGCGTGGTGCGGCGTGGCTCGTGATTAATGGGGACCAGAAACGGCGCGCGCACCAAGGTCGCGAGGCCGCTGCCATCTGGGCCATAGACTTACTAAATAAAAACTAGACCGCGCATTGGCGCTAGTGTCGCGTCCTCACATTGAACGTGATAGAAGCCGCCATTTGCAGGGAAACAGTGCGTAAACATGGTTCGTTCGTGTGCTGCTTTTAATTGTAACAGTAAGAATGGAAGCAAAGACGAAGACGGAAACAATGTTACATTTCACTGGTCAGTCATTTCTGGTTCATTGTTACTTGCTATTACTTGTATAGAGTATTTTCATGGAGAAATAATACATCATGAGCGTTTGTTTTTGTTTAGGTTTCCCCTTACAAATGATTTTCTAAATCGGAAATGGATAGTTGCTACTTGGAGAGAGAACTTCCAACCGACAGTAAATCATTTGCTGTGCTCTCCTCATTTTGAAGAGAATTGTTACATGGAAAATTATGTAAATAGACGTCAACTGAAGGACGATGCTATACCGACAGTATTTGGATTTCCAACTCATTTGAAAAAGGTACAGTGTCCTGGAAATCGTGCAATATAGGCCTAGGTTAAATAGTGTGGAAATACTGTCAGTGTGTATAATTTTGAACGTTCCTTTTCCAGGTTACCAAGGCAAGGAAACCGCCAAAGCCAAGAAATATTGAGACAGCAGAAAACGTGTGTGTGGATGTGCACGTTTCTGGTTACACTGGAGACCACAATTATTCATTTCCATTAAGTCCAAGTAAGCTGAAGGAAAAGTTCGTAAAAACTGAAGAAAGGAAGGAAGGAAGCAAAAATTGTGCAATATAAGACTAAGTTAAATACAGTGCACAAAAAGTGCAATGGTCAAATATTTGATCAAATGTTGCAAACTCAACCACTTTCAGAGGTGCTATCAGTGTTAAAAAACTAATGTGCGAATGAAATTCCTACGGTATTTAAAGTGATATGTATTATTACAATTAATCCTACCAAAAGTCGAGTGCAGACAATACTGTGCTAAACAAAAGTAAGCGTGCAAATTGTACACAGTAGTCGGCAAAAAGCGAACAGGACATGACAGGAAAATTACGTGAATTAAATAATAATCGTACTGTCTGCTACTTTAAAAGTTTCATGTAATTATCTAATGCAAATAACTCGATGTAAACACGCTCCACCTTGTCAGGAAAGAGCCTAAATTTCGCGTCTCTATGCACAAGTATTTCGGAAATTAGGAAACTTCATTCATTTAAGTATACTTTTAAAACTGACTCGAATACTCGGTATTTTTTTTAAACAAACATCTGTTTAATTTGTGCTTCAACTTGCTCCTGTTGCGTCTCATATACTTCAAATCGCAACCCCAGTACTAGGATACATCCCTGCAAATGGCGGCGATCAGCTGCTTCAATTGGGGGACAGTTGCCTCGCTTCTCCGCTACGGCGTGGTAGGGGCTTGGTCTCGACAGGAGCGCAGAACGCTCTGCTATTCTCTCAGACTGCACCGTAGTCTCAGTGACCGATCCGTCAAAGCGTAACGCATGGTGTCAGCTCTTGTCTTATCCGTTCTCAGTCTCTGTACGGAGTGTCCGCCCGTTGCCACCTGGCGCGGAAACCGGAGACATAAACCCCAGCAATGTAAACAACAAATGGAACGAGTTTCTCCAGCAGCATCCGCGTAGATGTTCAACTATATGCAGGACTGGAACTCGAACCCAATACTTTGTCTTTTGCGGCCCGTGCTGTTACCGACAGAGCAATCCAGGCACGCTTCGTAACAGTGCCTTAAAACTTTACTTCCGCCAGTAATTCCATTTTTGAACTCATCAGAACTTCTGCCGCACACCTTGCTGGACTAGCCTTACTGGAAGAAAGGTAAGTGCGAAGAAATAGCTTAACTACAGCGTAGCGGATTCTTTCCCGAATGAGTCTTTCACTGTGCAGTTGGTTGTGCGCTGTTTTGAAACTTCCTGGTCAGACTGAAACTGTGTGTCGGAGACACTGGGGTATCCAGATAAGACCCACGATCCGCTCCCGCAGCTAGTTTCCTCTTATCAGCAGCTTCTGTCAAATCAGGCGTCCGTTTCAAACTCACAATTGTCAGAACTGAAATACGAAAATCAACTGAATTAAATTCATCAGTGATAAATCCGATACAAGTTGTAAAAATTATTTATTTCTAGAAAGGAAAGCACGACCAGGTTTCAGAATCTGTATCCCATCTTCAAATACATCTACAAAATTTTAAATCAATAATACCTATCCACTGTAAATGTTTATGACCCCGTATCTGACACCAAATGTAAAGTATACGGGCAATTATGACACCAATTGTAAATGTATACAGGGTTTGGGAAAGGGGGGAGGTGGCTGTCACATATGCCTCGTGACGAAAGGGTGCAGGAGATCGAGCAGCCAGGATTTCAGAGTGGGGATCCAGGTCTGTAGTTAAATGAAAAAACAGGAAATTAGGTAGAATACAGAGGACGTATTTCAATGTACGGTGTACAAGAGGCGCGCGTAGGGACGTAAGTCACAAAAAAAAATGGTTCAAATGGCTCTGAGCACTATGGGACTTAACATCTGTGGTCATCAGTCCCCTAGAACTTAGAATTAATTAAACCTAACTAACATAAGGACATCACACACTTCCATGCCCGAGGCAGGATTCGAACCTGCGACAGTAGCAGTCGCGCGGTTCCGGACTGAGCGCCTAGAACCGCTAGACCACCGCGGCCAGGTTTAGGCCAGTGTAGGGGGTCGAACAAATAACTGAAATGGGCAACGGAGGGGGAAGCGGTTCATGTTAACTTACGTTGGTGGCTGGTCGTGAAAAGCAGAGCCAGAGGCTCTGCCTTCCAAAAAGACGTCTGCTCTGCCCGAAGTCTAGATTACAAGAGAGAGAAGCAACTGTGTTCAGCACACACGTGATCGGTATCCCGCGCACGCTTTCGGCTAAAAGCAATGGCGTGAATTCGCTAGCAGTTTCAGCAGAGGGCTCAAGGCGTTTCTTGTCAGCAGCTTTAACTGGACAGAACCGCCTCGGTTTTGAAAGACAAGCGACTTGTGTCACGCAGGCACAGCGTAAGTTGCTCTGCGAGTAGACTTGTAAAGATTTGACTGGGCCTTTGAAATAAATTTTTTTAAACCAATTCCCTAGAATATTTCTCGACTGGCTGCCACCATGTACACCACACTGTTAACATAAGAAAACTAAACATAACTATCACGGATTTATTAGGAAACACCCTATCCGTGCAGTCAAATGTGAGTCGATAAATGATCGTAACTGAGGTTAAAAGTAGGTCAAATATGTCAATATAGTGAATCCCTGGTACACGGCAAGAAGAGGATATCCTCTTCGACCCTAGCCCTCCAAGAAAACCTCTCGCTGAGGAGGACCAACATAAAAAGACAAAGGTCCCCAATTTATTTATTTATTTAGCTTATGGCATGTAACACATCATATAAAAAATGACATAAAAATCATAAGACACAGAAATAAAGAGTAGTCACAGTGTATAACATATAGTTGTAGATATAAAAGTATTTAAAATAGTGTATATAACAAACAAAAGTTCACAAACAAACATCCAGATTTGTGACATAGTCTATTGCACTTTCAGTCGCGGTCAGAAACTCATTGGTGTCTCCTGCAAAACGTCTCAGAGGGCAATCTTCCACGATGTGACGAATCGTCTGCCGGTCCGCACCGCAGTCACATCTCGGGGAGGTGATTTTACTCCACCTGTGGAGGCTGTCTGCACATCTACCGTTATTTGTCCGAATTCGATTCAAGGTCGTCCAAGTTTTCCTTGGCAAATTGAATCCTGGTGGTTGGACATTGATACATGGCATATTCTGCAGGTTTTGGGGCACAGATTCTCTCCACCGCGTTTTCCAGAGGTTCCCATAATCCGGGTTGAGGGGATGCGTATTTTTTGCCTTTTTTAAAGAGGGGTGTCTGGAGCGCAATCTGTTCATCTCCAGGGCAGGAACATCCTTATGGATTGGCAGTTTCTCGTTGTTCAGCACTTTTCCATACTCACGTAAGAGAGCGTTCTCTCTGCGCAGGTCCGGTGGGAGAATGTTGCTCAGTATAGGTAGCCAGTGTAAAGGCGTTGGCTTTATTGTTCCTGATATCATCCTCATTGTGTAGTTTAGTTGAGCATCGATCAAGCCTGTGTGTTTACTGTTTAGCCATAACGGTGCGGCATATTCTGCTGTTGTGTAGACAAGTCCCAGAGCCGAAGATCTCAGTACAGACGTAGACCCACATAGCTTGTGTATGATATTATTTCCAGTTTTAAGTTTTGCGGCTGTATTACGTAGGTCCCCAATTAAAAGAACGGAAACCACAACTGAATCAAATATAAATTATTAAAGGCCCGACATCTCAAATCCACTTTACAAAACTTACGACGGTCCGGTTAAAGGGGATGCCACTAATGTATGCTCATGAAACTAGATGGTCGGTCTTTCGAACACTGAAACGAAGAAAGGAGTTATACAGACTGTAGGCATGTGTGAAAATACAATGAAACCCTCCTGTGAAGTTTGTGACTCAGCAGTGCTGTATACACATCCACCACACACTTTCCAAGCACAGCCCAAAGTTGAAATGCCGGCAGGTGTGGTCGTGTACCCGTAACGCAAGTGACTGGACTGATCACTCCATCTGAGAGTCTAAATTGAAATGAACGTAACCGTTAACATCAGGTCTAAGGAAGCACAAGCCTATGGAGCGAAAGCTAACTTTGCTCATGAACTTTCGAGCCACTAATTGCAGGTAAGCGCGTCTGCTCGTGAATACGTTGTAAACAAACCAATGAGGTCCAACCAAAGTAAACTGACAAATTCCTGTCCTGCCACTGAAGAATTCATAAAGGACATTTAGAGAGCATAGTCCCGAACTTTCACTAATTTTTACCTATACTAAGCTTTGGAGCAACTAACGCAAATGTAAAGAAACTTGTAAAGTATAGCCTAGCACGAATTACAGCACAAGCAGCTAGCCTAGAGCAAAATTGATAAAATTAAGAATAGCTATTAGAATAAAAAATCACAGATAATCGAGGCACTAAAAACATAGTAAGAACTAATTTAATTTCAAAACAGAAGAACACAGTATAACTATAAAGCTATCATTAGATACAAACCAATGTGACACCAACACAGAGTCACGCTTAGAGGATCCCAGGTAAGTTGCAGGAAAGAAGAAGCTTAACAGGAGCAAACCGAAAAGCGCAGGATGTAGCTGTAAATTACACACCACATGATGTTGTTCATGGATGACGTGAACTGCTAGCCGACAAAGACTCACTCCTTGAATTGTTTCCGTGGCCTTGCAGTTCGATAGTTTTCTTACAACTGGCAAGAAGGATGTTCTCTATTTTTGGACTTACGCGAACGAATGACTTTGCGCCTTTGTCCATAATCCGAAATACAGGTAATACTTTTCCGACTTCTTTTGGAGTGAGTTCTATAACCCACCAAATGGTTGGAATGTACCTGCAATGAGCAACTGATCTGATCTGATTCACTATTTTTGAATTTTTTATATTATGATCCCCAACAGTGTTCTTCTCCCTATAGTTTCGAGAAGATGTGCATACATTTCTCCACGGCTATGGGCGGTTTCACGGACTACACTCTATAGGTTAAAAAGAAGACACAGCAAAAAATATTTAAGAAACTAAGACACAACACGATCACTCAAAGGAAAAAGAATAAGGTCACTCCTTTGCGATGGGTTCGTCTCCGGGCAAGACTGTTCGAATCATGGTGGTGGATGAAATTTCCACTACCAGTATTTGGCTGGTAATGGGAGGAGAGCTGGTGATGTACATTTTCTGATTACCAGTCTTTCCACCAGTGTCTTGTAATAAATTACAAACCTCTCCACAGTTTCTCGTGAGGTGTCGTCATTTGACACTGTTCATCACCATGAACAGTGTCAAATGACGACACCTCAGTCAGTTGCATGGGGCCTTAAACTCGACGGGCTTCTCGGTGCTGTTTGGGAAGAGTACGCTGTATGCCAGCGCCCGGATTCACCCTCTCCCTTTCTTTTATCATCATCCAACACGAAAATGACCCTACACTACACACGCACCATTACAATTATCAAACCTTAATAGATACACAGCTCTCATACTTTTCGGTGGGAAAGTGCCTATGGGAAGAAAAGACAGGGTAAACCTTTCAATTAGGCAGCTAAACCTGTCCTTCGGCGATTCCCAACCAATCAAGCCATACGATTTTAATTTTCTTTACTTCATCCCAATGAGCTATTGAGTCAACGGTAGCTGGATGGGACATGTGGCGTTTAAGCAGAGTCGCACGTGGAGAGAAACATTATTCATACACACAGGACGAATGTAACGGAAATATGATATTTTATGTACGAAACGCGACATTTGCAGAGAATCCTGTAAACACTAGCCGAACGGAGCATTAATTCATGTTTGACGGAACCTAAAAGTGTTGCTGTCTCCGGTAACTTTGTGCTGGTGCAGTCAAATAAATCGACTGTGGCAGAACATCGAATCGACACAGGTCACTCTATGAAGTATTAAAATGTAGAAATGCTAGCTTCTGCTTCATCTCTTTGAGACTCAGTGGAGAGAGAAGCAATTTAAATTCATTTGGCAAAGAATTTAATTAACAGCTTCGACCTGGGCAAGCCGTGGAATTTGTGGAATCCGGTGCATTCTTTAGTAAACTCGTCACTACAGTAAAACTAATAACAATGCATCGATATCCTAGCATGGATCGACGACTTAGCCACAGCTTCGATTTGTGAATACCCTTTCTCGCCGATCAGCATCTCTGGCGCTTGTGTGTCTGTGTTTTAAAACGACGAAACGAGGACTGTAGCCATAGTCAAAAGGCTATCTCTGAAGATGGCCTAAAAGTATACGACCGAGATCCTAGAAAAAGATGATATATGATTTATGCGACTGCTTCTGGAAATTTAATGGAGCAATTGATTTGTCAATACTTATCGGAAGAAAACTTATGTTTCTTGTTTCTTTAAATATGGTGAAATATGCCTTAATATTTATGACTATTTTGACTAAAATTAGTTGATTTAGAGGGAAATTAAACACAAGGGAATACTGAGTCTTCCGAATTGTAAGCATATAGACCAAAGATTATCTATCAGATATGCACTTCTTTCAAACTCGGAGCAAGGTGGAGGGCGATTAGATTTTTAGCTTCCACTCAACAATGAAACTGGAGTACAAACTAGCACTGGCGAAGGAAATAGTCCATTTTCTTTTCGAACGATCCGTTCTGGCATTTGCATGACCTGCCCGAGAGAAAATAAAGCTTGATGGCCGGATAAGCAGGTGAATTGCCGTTTCCCCGAACGCGAATCCACTGCCACACCTCTCTCAGTGAGAGAGAATACTAGTACTTCAAAGAGGAAACTAGTATATAGCGGAGCTCAAATCCTCGGAATAAAATGTGATTACCTTTAG
Source organism: Schistocerca cancellata (assembly GCF_023864275.1). Classification (NCBI taxonomy): domain Eukaryota; kingdom Metazoa; phylum Arthropoda; class Insecta; order Orthoptera; family Acrididae; genus Schistocerca; species Schistocerca cancellata. The sequence goes on along the minus strand of NC_064632.1, from coordinate 461,599,582 downwards.
AATATCCATCGTTCTCGTAAGTGAGGTAAGACGCAAATTCCTTAAACGTACATTTCCCCCATGTCTCCTTGTCTTTCATATGCTCCTTCGTTTCGGAGAGCATTATCAACCACGGGAAGTTAAACGCAAATCTTTTGTATTCTTCCAACACGTGATCTACTCTCGTTAAATTCATTTTCACAGATAAATATTTAAAGCATGGAAGCATTGAAACATGTGCAAGTTATTACAGACATCGACCAGCGTCATTAAAGATATGAAACAGCATCTGTGGACTCGTGTAACGCCTCCGTAAATAATTCAGACGAAACAGTGCTAAAGCACGTGACTGTCCGATTCTAAGTGCCACAATGAAAGAAATTTGAAGCATCAGAGTCACCAGAATTTGAAAGGATAGTATACTTTACATTTTACTATCTATGATGTTCACTGGCATTTTGGTTGAGACTTGCGTGTAGCGTTCTACGATGACACACACACACACACACACACACACACACACACACAAACACACATACACTGAGAGAGAGAGAGAGAGAGATAACGAAACGTGAGAGGACAACTCAGAATAGTAATGTCATTTGTCGTTTAATTACATTTATTCAAATAACAGCAAATAATATTAAACACAGTAATCATCAGACTCTCTCTTAACAAATAACAAACAAAGGGCAAATATGTCAAAAACGTACAACAGAGGTATACACACAATAAAGAACAGTAGAATTTCACATGAAGAAAATGGTAAAAACGAGACCTCAGGACCTCCTACTCCCATATTCAGTCTGCACTCGAGTAAGCAATGTTGCTAATCGCAAAACTGATACAATTTGTAGTACAATAAGTAATTTCATGAAATGCAACAAGATATATCACAGTAGCAACAGTTTCTTATACCAATAAATGAAGCATATGTACTGTTAAAGCAGAATATCCCCCTCCCCTTTTATATAAAAAACTTTTTAAATAAATAACACTAAAGTGCCTGTAGGGAATGCAAGGTGAAAGCAGTACATTAGCAGCTCAGATTAAAGCCAGTTAAATGGAATACCTTCAACTAGACTAGGAATCCCTAACGGTTGACAAAATGCTTCAAATGGCTCTGAGCACTATGTGACTTAACACCTGTGGTCATCAGTCCCCTAGAACTTAGAACTACACTACGGGCCATTAAAATTGCTACACCACGAAGATGACGTACTACAAGAAGATCCTTTGGTATGCAAATTATTAGCTTTTCAGAGCATCCATGCAAAGTTGGCGCCGGAGGCGACACCCACAACGTGCTGCCATGAGGAAAGTTTCCAACCGATTTCTCGTACACAAACAGCAATTGACCGGCATTGCCTGGTGAAACGTTGTTGTGATGCCTCGTGTAAGGAGGAGAAATGCCCACCATCACGTTTCCGACTTTGATAAAGGTCGGATTGTAGCCTATCGCGATTGCGGTTTATCGTATCGCGACATTGATACTCGCGTTGGTCGAGATCCAATGACTGTTAGCAGAATATGGAATCGGTGGGTTCAGGAGGGTAATATGGAACGCCGTGATGGATCCCAACGGCCTCGTATCACTAGCAGTCGAGATGACATCCATCTTATCCGCATGGCTGTAACGGATCGTGCAGCCACGTCTCGATCCCTGTGCCAACAGATGGGGACGTTAGCAAGACAACAACCTTCTGCACGAACAGTTCGAAGACGTTTGCAGCAGCATGGACTATCAGTTCGGAGACCGTGGCTGCGGTTACCCTTGACGCTGCATCACAGGCAGGAGCGCCTGCGATGGTGTACTCAACGACGAACCTGGGTGCTAGAATGGCAAAACGTCATTTTTTCGGATGAATCCGCGTTGTGTTTACAGCATCATGATAGTCGCATCCGTGTTTGGTGACATCGCGGTGAACACACACTGGAAGCGTGTTTTCGTCATCGTCATACTGGCGTATCATCCGGCATGATGGTATGGGTTGCCATTGGTTACACGTCTCGGTCACCTGTTGTTCGCATTGACGGCACTTTGAACAGTGGACGTTACATTTCAGATGTGTTACGGCCCGTAGCTCTACCCTTCATTCGATCCCTGCGAAACCCTACATTTCAGCAGGATAATGCACGACCGAATGTTGCAGGTCCTGTACGGGCCTTGCTGGATACAGAAAATGTTCGACTGCTGCCCTGGCCAGCACATTCTCCAAATCTCTCACCAATTGAAAACGTGTGGTCAATGGTGGCCGAGCAACTGGCTCGTCACAATACGCCAGTCACTACTCTTGATTAACTGTGGTATCGTGTTGAAGCTGCATGGGCAGCTGTACCTGTACACGCCATCCAAGCTCTGTTTGACTCAATGCCCAGGCGTATCAAGTCCGTTATTACGGCCAAAGGTGGTTGTTCTGGGTACTGATTTCTCAGGACCTATGCACCCAAATTGCGTGAAAATGTTATCACATGTCAGGTCTAGTATAGTATATTTGTCCAATAAATACCCATTTATCACCTGCATTTCTTCTTGGTGTAGGAATTTTAATGGCCAGTAGTGTACTTAAACCTAACTAACCTAATGACAGCCGGCTCGAGTGGCCGAGCGGTTAAAGGCGCTACAGTCTGGAACCGCACGACCGCTAAGGTCGCAGGTTCGAATCCTGCCTCGGGCATGGATGTGTGTGATGTCCTTAGGTTAGTTAGGTTTAAGTAGTTCTAAGTTCTAGGGGACTTATGACCACAGCAGTTGAGTCCCATAGTGCTCAGAGCCATTTGAACCATTTTTTTTAACCTAAGGACATCACACACACATCCGTACCCGTGGCAGGATTCTAACCTGTGATCGTAGCAGTCGCACGGTTCCGGGCTGAAGCGCCTAGAACCGCTCGGCTATCGTGGCCCGCTAACGGTCGACAGAAAGCTGTTACAGTACAGTTACTTAAATCTAAAACTCTAAAAAGGGGAAAGGGTACAATTTTGAATAAGAATACGGGGTGTAAAATACGCAAGAGAATTTAAGTTGCTCGTTCCAACAGACGGCTTGAATTACTGTGCTTTCGCCAATCGCCACGACAGAAGTTAACAAACAAAAAGGCGGCGCGTAACCACAACAGGTCCTAGTGCCCGTGAGGCGTAGGGAAGTGGGCCGCAGTGATGTTAACAAAAGGCACAAAAAAGCGAGGACCAAAGAAGCGGTTTAACAATTATAAATGAAGACCTGAGAAGAACATACCAAAGAGTAGCAACTGATCTATAACTCTCGTAACAGAGATCTCGATTCAAGAAAAGAAAACATGAGAATTAAAGACAGCTTCAAGCTTTAATCAACTGGCTAGTCACGATTATATTCCGTGGCTCAGTGACAAATACAGCCGGTAACTGGGAGGCCACCAAGCCGTTTGTTGGCGTATATTACAATAAGGCAAGAAGGAACGAGCTTACCTGTACAGAACTGGAATTAAACAGATTCTCACGCTCATTAGCTAGTTACGCAACACTCCAAGCAAGGTAAATCTATACAACAATTTGTATACGTACTAGTCATACAAGGTTTAACTCCACTCCCCCACAAATAAAAGAATAATATGACAACTGCTAAAATAACCAGTAGCAGAAAACAGAACTAGTAAATTTAATCGTCCTTAGACTCATTTGTTCGTATGGCTAATTAAACATTTCAGTTCAGTCAGAATTTCACGTAGCCATCGATAAGAAAACTCTGACCCAGTTACATCGCAAAATTGTGTAAACAATACTAAAGGACCAAACTTCGATTGACAACGCTCTTATTAAAACAGGATAGCCACCAACATTTAAATAAAACATGGCAACCTTCAGCGTAATCACGAATACAATGAAAATATAAATAACATTAGTCAAATAACCACCTTCGGCCACTGTAACTGGACGCAAGAGACGAAATTACACAAGCAATAAATAACGCAGAAAACCATCAAAAATGGGTTCAAATGTCTCTGAGCACTATGCGACTTAACTTCTGAGGTCATGAGTCGCCTAGAAATCAGAACTAATTAAACCTAACTAACCTAAGGACATCACACACATCCATGCCCGAGGTAGGATTCGAACCTGCGACCGTAGCGGTCGCTCGACTCCAGACTGTAGCGCCTAGAACCGCACGGCCACTCCGGCCGGCAGAAAACCTTCCTAGATGTGCATTGAAAGGTACAAATATACAGTTAATAAGAAACGAGGCTCAATCAGTGATCACATTAAATTCAATCCTTCAAGGAACTACCAAGACCATGCAAAGCCAGAAGCTCTCGCAGTATGTTTGGTATCCCGCCTGGAAGGCGGTGCGTGGGTCTGCTCCTCTAAGGCCGTATGTAGGAAGTGAGTAGGAGCAGGAAAAGGTGAAATGCTTCGGTACTGTGTTTAACTTAACAGAACATTTAATAGACAATATTAGACAACGACATACGTAACTTTGCACTGAAGATGAGCACGTAGGTACGAAGCTGTACATCAGTCAAACATCGACTAGAAGGTACAAGGGCAGAAACTGTAGTAGCTGGCCCACTAGGAAATAGAAACAATGTTGTTTGGTAGTCTACTCGGAATGAAATGGGTTGAATCTGGATCAGCGCTCGTAGAGCTGCACAACGCCGGCTATAGGGCGCAGTCGTCGGTGTCGGTGTCGTAGTGCCAACCTAAGAACGACGGGCGGTGTGGCCGAGCGGTTCTAGGCTCTTCAGTCTGTAACCGTGCGACCGCTACGTTCGCAGGTTCGAATGCTGCCTCGGGCATGGATGTGTGTGATGTCCTTAGGTTAGTTAGGTTTAAGTAGTTCTAAGTTCTAGGGGACTGATGACCTCAGATGTTAAGTCCCATAGCGCTCAGAGCCATTTGAACCAACCTAAGAACATGTAGTTACGCAGTGGCATCGTAGCTATCGATACCACAGTATGACCAGTGTGAATGAAAGGTGCAAAAGGCGAAGGCATTAAATATCCAGTCACACACAGCACTGAATCGCCCGAATCACAAACCAACGGACGTCAAGACGAATGGAATTCATACTACAGGAAGCCGCCTCCCCAGTATTGCAGCAGGCGGGAAATGCTAGGGCTGTGACCAAAACAAGCACCCGAGAAATATAGCTGCCGCTGGTAGTCCGGGCCGCTGGTCATCGTGGTCCGCCGTACGCAGCTGCTCTCTTGCCCTCGTCGTACTGCCTCCCTCCGAATTCCGCCACCTCCACGATGCATCGCCAGAGATGTAGCTTGACAAGGAGAATCGATACATAGAGGAAAATGTGGCGCCACAGGCAAATACGACTACGGAAGGGAGGGAAGAATCGATAAGAAGCCGTCACCACGGCTTAATATACTGTGCTCTGTGTGTGCGGAGCTATTTGGTTCTCACACTTCGTGCCTGAGGATGAAGTCCTCAGAGGCTTGAAATCGTTATTAGTAAATTATAATCTAATAGGAATGTTCGACTTTGATTTCAAAATAAAGAGAATAAATGCACTGATAGGAAAGAACATTATAATCACCGTTCTACTATTGATATAAGCACGTCCAGGCGATAGCTGCGTCAGCTGGCGAGGAATGACTGCTAGTGAAACTCACGCAAGGTGCGTGTAGTAACAGTGTGCATGCTGGCAGCGTGTAGAATATGGAAGAACATTGCTCGACTTGTCGGGTGTTCGAAGAGTGCTGTGGTGAAACCGACGTATACCACGTCCAGATGTCGCGGGGGTGGTCGGCCGTCCCTCATTAGAGATAACGGACGTCGTAAGCTGGACAGGCTGGTAAGGAGAAGAGGCGAACTGTGACGAAACTAACATCAGACTTTAATGCTGGACAGAGCGCAAGTGTGTCTGTCCACATAGTGCACCGGACACTCCTAACGATGGGCCTCCACATCCAGCAAGGGACATTTGAGGCGATTTCTTCCGTCCAATTAACGGTCAAGTACGTGTCTGAGTAGTGTGAATTGTGCGAATGATTAGATAGGTACTAAATTTGCTTGTTGCGTAGAGTAACTGCACTGATCAGCCAGAACATTATGACTACCAACCTAATAACCGGTATGTCCACCTTTGGCTCTCTCCGAACAGCATCAGCCTGGCACTATCTGTAATCATTCCGCACACAGAACGGAATACGTAATGTAAACGTAGGCTTTCGCGGCTGTTGTCACTGTCAATAAAATACGAGGTGCATTCAAGTTCTAAGGCCTCCGATTTTTTTTCTCTGAACTGAAAAGAGATAGAAACATGCGCATTGTTTTAAAATCAGGCCGCGTTCATTGTCAATACGCCCCAGAGATGGCAGCACCGTACGGAAGATGGAATTTTACCGCCAGCGGCGAGAATGAGAACTGTTTTAAATACTTAAAATGGGGACGTTTTCCTTATTTGAACAGCGTGCAATCATTCGTTTTCTGAATTTGCGTAGTGTGAAACCAATTGAAATTCATCGACAGTTGAAGGAGACATGTGGTGATGGAGTTATGGATGTGTCGAAAGTGCGTTCGTGGGTGCGACAGTTTAATGAAGGCAGAACATCGCGTGACAACAAACCGAAACAACCGCGGGCTCACACAAGCCGGTCTGACGACATGATCGAGAAAGTGGAGAGAATTGTTTTGGGGGATTGCCGAATGACTGTTGAACAGATCGCCTCCAGCGTTGGCATTTCTGTGGGTTCTGTGCACACAATCCTGCATGACGACCTGAAAATGCGAAAAGTGTCATCCAGGTGGGTGCCACGAATGGTGATGGACGACCACATGGCTGCCCGTGTGGCATGTTGCCAAGCAATGTTGACGCGCAACGACAGCATGAATGGGACATTCTTTTCGTCGGTTGTGACAATGGATGAGACGTGGATGCCATTCATCAATCCAGAAACAAAGCGCCAGTCAGCTAAATGGAAGCACACAGATTCACCGCCACCAAAAAAATTTCGGGTAACCGCCAGTGCTGAAAAAATGATGGTGTCCATGTTCTGGGACAGCGATGGCGTAATCCTTACCCATTGCGTTCCAAAGGGCACTACGATAACAGGTGCATCCTACGAAAATGTTTTTAAGAACAAATTCCTTCCTGTCCGGGAAGGGCTGCGCGTGTGCTGTTTCACCAAGACAACGCAACCGCACAGCCAGCTAACGTTACGCAACAGTTTCTTCGTGATAACAACTTTGAAGTGATTCCTCATGCTCCGTACTCACCTGACCTGTCTCCTAGTGACTTTTGGCTTTTTCCAACAATGAAAGACACTCTCCGTGGCCGCACATTCACCAGCCGTGCTGCTATTGCCTCAGCGATTTTCCAGTGGTCAAAACAGACTCCTAAAGAAGCTTTCGCCGCTGCCATGGAATCATGGCGTCAGCGTTGTGAAAAATGTGTACGTCTGCAGGATGATTACGTCGAGAAGTAACGCCAGTTTCATCGATTTCGGGTGAGTAGTTAATTAGAAAAAAAATCGGAGGCCTTAGAACTTGAATGCACCTCGTACCCTGAGGAAGGTTAAAATGGCTCTGCGCACCATGGGACTTAACATCTGAGGTCATCAGTCCCCTATAACTTAGAACTAATTAAACCTAACTAACCAAAGGACATCACACGCATCCATGCCAGAGGCAGGATTCGAACCTGCCGCCGTAGTGGTCGCGCGGTCCCAAACTGAAGCGCCTAGAACCGTTCGGCCACTCCGGGCGGCTCTGAGGAAGGCTATTTGCAACAGTGGCCGAAACGTCGAATAATTTTGCATACTGACAATGTGACAAAATATCCTGAAGAAGTTTATTAAATTATTACGTAACATTTGGAACAATGGGTCCTAACCTTGGTGCAAAAAGTCATAAAAACGTATTACAATTACCTTCACTGTAAAAAGCTAAATGTTGCCTATTATATTGCGATACCCTGTAATGGCTGCAGACTTTCAGGACCATTTACGTAGTACAACAAGAAATAAAAGAGCAAGGAATCGAAATAATTAAGAACGTTTGAGAACTACTTCGTGTAAATGATTCATAACATCAATTGAACAGAGTGATACATGCCATCATATAGCACATTCAATATGTGTTTGGTAAAATGCAGATAAATAATAGCCGGCCGGTGTGGCCGAGTGGTTCTAGGCGCAACAGTCAGGAACCGCGCGACCGCTACGGTCACAGGTTTGAATCCTGCCTCGGGCGTGGATGTGTGTGATGTCCTTAGGTTAGTTAGGTTTAAGTAGTTCTAAGATCTAGGGAACTGATGACCTCAGAAGTTAAGTCCCATAGAGCTCAGAGCCATTTGAACCATTTTTTAGATAAATAATAATGGATATTATAGGAAAGATGTTTACATACACGATTAATGGTATTAAATACGCTAAACTGAAGGGAATAATAATTAAGTCAACTGTTTAGTTTATGGGGTCGAAAGACTATAATCGGAATCTGTAAGCAGTCCCGTGCCTACAGACCATACAAAGACACCAACAAATCGTAACGAGGTGGGACACAAGTTGACTCCCGCAATTCATAGCAATTTATCGAATCACATTAGTGAACATTTGACTGTGAACTGCTAGTGCGAAATAAACTTGTAGATAAGCATTGTCTTCGGATAACGCCAATAGTATGAATCGCCCCACCAAACTGCCATCCTGCGTCGCCGCATTCGACATCAAACACTAAACCGCAGAGCGTTGAGGGAAAGGAGCAAGTGTTCGAAATGCTACGCTACACATGTTCCACTGCCTGCTGTACGCTTATTGGCTACCGCCCTCGGAAGCGTAAGAAATGTTTCCGTAACACTCACAGGAAGAAAAATATTCAGACAGCGAACATCTGTAGTAGATACTGGAACATCTTCGCATTCATGTTTCAGTAAGTAATGCTGTGAGGTAATTAAAAATACAGTGTGATTCAAAAAGAAAGATATTTCAGTTGTTTATGGCAGACAAACTATAAAAGACAGAAACACAATGTGCACGTCACTTGATAGAGGAAGGTTCAAAGTCTTCACACAGCTGCAGTGTTCTTTGTGTGTAGTAATATGGCGACTACTCCACAAGAGCAGTAATTTTGTGTGTTGGTATTTCTGCGAAGTCAGTCCATTATTCCAGTGCAACGTGCATTCCGCCTTCGATTCAGCAGAAGCCGGCTCTGCACAAGCAGATGTATGACCAGCTCACAAAATTCTTGGAGGTTGGTTGCATATATGAAGGGAAGAGCACTGGTCGGTCACGGACGTCTGACGAAAATGTCGAACATGTCCGACATATGTTCACACGGAGCCCTAGGAAGCCCACAAGACGAGCAGGCTAGGAAGATCAGCTTGCTCAAACAACTCTGTGCTGTGTTCTGGAACGACGGCTGTGTTACAAGCTATGAAGCGTTACAAGTTGCAGTTACTGCGGCAAATGCAACCTGCGACCATAACAGAAGACATGAATTCTGCATTTCAGTTCTGCAGGATCCGTGCCGAACACTTTTTCCTTTTTTTTTTTTCCTTCAAACGACTCATCTTTTCGGACGAATCGACGTTTCATCTATTGGATAAAAGTAAACCACCGTAATGTACCAATTTGGGCGTCACAAAATCCTAGTGTCGTCGTCGAACATGAAAGAGGCTCAAAGAAACATAATGTGTTTTGTGCCGTTTCTGTTCACAATGTTTATGGTCCTTTGAAGAGGAACATACACCTGTGGCCTTTCTTCCTTATGCTGGAGGCTTATCGTTTAAGATTGGACGAATTTTAAGGAATTTTAACATTAAGAATGTGTTTCGTCCACCTTCTAAGATTAGGGCTCTGCTCGGCTCTGTGAAAGATGATTTGGGGCTTAGGAAACCCGGTGTGTACAAAGTTCCGTGTCAATGTGGTAAAGCTTACATTGGCCGTTCGATTCGCACAGTGCATGACAGGCGTGTGGAATATCGCCGTCATACGAGGCTACAACTGCCGGAAAAATCGGCAGTAACAGAACACTGCCTAAATGGGGGAGACAGTATGAAATTTGATGAAACTGCGGTAGTTGCCAACATTTCCGGTTTTTGGAACAGTGTCTATAAAGAGGCGATTGCAATTAGGTTGGCTGATAATTTAATCAAAAGAGAGAATGGGTTTCCTCTTAGCAAGACGTGGAATCCTGTATTATCTCGCATCAAAATCGAACGTTCTTAGGTGCGGCCTTGATTGTGATATATCGTTGCCAGCAGTGTTTCACTAAGGGCGGCGCCACCTCCCTGTCTTAGAAGGCAGAAACCGTGGTGGGCGGCGCATGCGCCGTGTACTGAACAATGGCCTACATAAGACGTCGATTAGCAACAGGGCGTCAGTTCTCAGCGGGACTCATCAGCAGAAGCAGCATTTTGCTGAAGATGGCGAACAGTTGGATCGCCGAAATATCGAGTCAAGTTGGTTTTAGGATCCGGCAGCAAACCCGAAGAGACTTTCAAGACTTATTACACCGGGAAACCCTACGTAATCACTTCATGGTCCTTTCCTTTTTTCGGAGGGAAGAGTGACAGAAATGTTACACATGCTGCAGAGCTGGTTATTCCCTTGACAACATGTAGATTCCGATGAGTTCATTTTTATGCATGAGAGTACCCGCCTCACGTTGCGGCGTTGACTTAACACCATCCAACAACGTTTGGTTGGAAGAGGTGGAAAACAAGATGTCGTTCTTTGGTTTTGGCGTCCCAGGTCACCAGCCCTGACACCCCGCGATTTTTTTTTTTTTTGTCGCACCTATGGCACCTTCTCCTAAAGATCTGAGAAATCGAACTGTTGAAGCTGTCGATGCAGTAAATTGGGGAATCACATGTACATCCTTTTCGATGTATCTCGACCAACGCAGTGCTCATCTTGATCAAATGGTATAATGTCTGTGCGAATATAAGACTTCGACACTTTCTCAATCGAAATACTTCCAATCCGTATGTGGCAAACAGCAAACCAGTGTTTAACAGTATTGGTTAAAAACAGTCTTGGTTGCAATGTTTGTTTTTTATTTTTCAACGACGCGTTTCGCCTTATTTAGGCATCTTCAGGTTATGTACATAGAACACAGAGAATAAATACATCTATTTAAGAATGGCGAACGCGTTTTGCAAACTTGGATAACCTATAAGCATGTATAAACAGATCACCTATTGAAAGAGTAAATACCTTAATTTGGTATTTCTTAGAAGAATCTTTCAGTCAGTGTAGCCAAAGGGCATCGTCGAATATATCAGGCCAACATCGCCTTCGATAACCTCAGTAAAAACTCGAAATATAAACTAGTAAAATTATTACCTTTTCTAAATGGACGCGAGCGCCACCAAGATCTGCATAACGCGTTCCCGTTCACAGGAGCGAGCAACAAAATGGGGGTTCGGGTAGTAAGCATAATGCGCCACAGCGTCGTGTGCCAGTACTGAAGCCTGATACAGAATCACCTGTGTTCTATGTAGATAACCTGAAGATGCCTAAATAAGGCGAAACGCGTCGTTGAAAAATAAAAAATAAAAATAAAAAAAAACGTTGCAACCAAGACTGTTTTTAACCAATACTTTCTCTACCCACTGACATGTGCAATGTCTTTCTATATTTCACAGTTTGTCTGTGATAAATAACTATGTTCTTTCTCTTCGAATCACTCTGTGTAGAGAAACCAGAGCACAGTACTGGAAGTGCTGATTTCACAGCCTGCTTTCAGAATTCAGGAGGGTTAGAACCATTGCTGCATCTCATCATTTCAAATGTAATTTTGGGTAAAGGGGCAGTCTGTTGATTGTCATCAGTTTTTTTTTTCAATAGGTTGCGTATGTTCCGAAATTATGGCAGCCGGTATCCAGCGGCCGAAGGTAATAGGAGCGCGCACGCCCAGTCGTTTAAGGAGAAGAAGGAAAAAAGAGAAGGTAGGCAGGGAGAGCAAGAGGGGGCGAAGGAGTGGGGGGAGAATGAGGCGAAGGAGGAAATCTGTCGAGCCGCAACGGCTGCAGATCACGCGAGAGCGCCGTGAATTTCAGACCATTCACCAGGAGGGACGTGGCGGCTGGGAGGTAGTGGTGGTCCGTATGCCGTTGTTTAATACTGGAAACTGGAGGCATCTGGCCATGAGGGGGCAGAAAAACGCTAAACGTCGTAATTACACAGTAGCGAACGTTTGATGGGTTAATGCTAAGATACCTCGACACTACAAGGTAACGTCTGAGGAATGGGTACTGAGGCAAGGATCGGACTCGAGCTGCTGCTGCTGCACACACACAGACACACACGCGTTCTCGTACACAGACAAACACACACACACGCACACGAGAGGGGAGGATGTGGTCGCTCCGATAGTGTATGCAGACACGCATCCCCCTGGTGAGCTCCAATTAGGCCAGCGTAACACGGTTGCCCGAGTCAAGGAGGTGGAATCGCTGGCCACTGCCCACAGGTATATCAGAGTAATTTTAACAGCATTTATTGTTTTAAATTTACAATTTAAATAGTGCTGCCCCCTGCGTGCCCTGCCATAAAGAAATCGGAGCCGCGCTAATCGCGGAGTGCCCGCCAGTGGTAATTCCTTTGTCGCGCTGCTCGGTGTGCGTGCGGCCTCGCCTGCTGCCCGATGGCTGCTGGCCGCCGGCCCCGGACTGGAGTGGCGCCGTTATTAGTCGGCGGCGGGCCCGGCCCACGCTAAACGTTTAATTTGACGGTCTTCCGAGGCTGCCAGTGTTACGCGCCCGCGGGCCGCCGCATTCCGGTAGCGGCGAAACGACTGGCCCAGACGGTGGTTGTCTCGTCTGGACGGCTACCGGCTGGAGCTGGACTCGGGGAGCTGTCGCCTCGAGCCGCTGCCGTCGCCGCTGGGCTGCGCGCGGATCGCGTGACCGAAGACGAGGGCAGTGCGGGGCTGTCTGGAATGCACGGAGCGGGCTCAGGGTTCTGAAACACGGAGCGGCATTCCAGATTGTTCCAAGGGGCTCCACCCAGTTGGGACTCTCGGTATACACCACTTCACTTCCAGTTTTCCAGAGGATATTCCTCGTTAGTCTGAAATATGTGCCAAGATAAACCTATACAGGAAATAGAGAAGATTCAAAGAAGAGTAGTACGTTTCCCTGCAGGTAGTATGCGTGAAAGTATCGTGACGATTCTCATCCAACTACAGTGGTGGGCCCGCATCTCGTGGTCGTGCGGTAGCGTTCTCGCTTCCCACGCCCGGGATCCCGGGTTCGATTCCCGGCGGGGTCAGGGATTTTCTCTGCCTCGTAATGGCTGGGTGTTGTGTGCTGTCCTTAGGTTAGTTAGGTTTAAGTAGTTCTAAGCTCTAGGGGACTGATGACCATAGATGTTAAGTCCCATAGTGCTCAGAGCCATTTGAACCATTTTGAACAGTGGTGGACGTTACAGTAGAGGAGGAGGAGGACATTAGTGTTTAACGTCCCGTCGACAACGAGGCCATTAGAGACGGAGCGCAAGCTCGGGTGAGGGAAGAATGGAGACGGAAATCGGCCGTGCCCTTTCAAAGGAACCATCCTGGCATTTGCCTGAAGTGATTTTAGGGAAATCATGGAAAACTCAAATCAGGATGACCGGAGACGGGATTGAACCGTCGTCCTCGCGAATGCGCGTTACAGTAGCGCCCTTCACCATGATGGTGAGGATAACTGTTAAAATTTCAAGAGCGTTTGTTATTGGAAGGGTCAGTCAGTACACATGATGAATATAAAATCCTGATACAAAAGCACCCTGAAGAAGATCGCTTGCGACAGGGACCGAAACGTCGATAGTTTTATATACATGGTGTTACAAAAAGGTACGGCCAAACTTTCAGAAAACATTCCTCACACGCAAATAAAGAAACGTGTTACACGGACATGTGTCCGGAAACGCTTAATTTCCATGTTAGAGCTCATTTTAGTTTCGTCAGTATGTACTGTACTTTCTCGATTCACCGCCATGGTTTCCTACGGTCCCGCGCCCGGGTTCGATTCCCGGCGGGGTCAGGGATTTTCTCTGTCTCGTGATGACTGGGTGTTGTGTGATGTCCTTAGGTTGATTAGGTTTAAGTAGTTCTAAGTTCTAGGGGACTGATGACCATAGATGTTAAGTCCCATAGTGCCCAGAGCCATTTCATACGGGATACTCTACCTGCGCTGCTAGAACATGTGCCTTTACAAGTACGACACAACATGTGGTTCATGCACGATGGAGCTCCTGCACATTTCAGTCCAAGTGTTCGTACGCTTCTCAACAACAGATTCGGTGACCGATGGATTGGCAGAGGCGGACCAATTCCATGGACTCCACTCTCTCCTGACCTCAACCCCCTAGACTTTCATTTATGGGGGCATTTGAAAGCTCTTGTCTACGCAACCCCGGTACCAACTGTAGACACTCTTCGGGCTCGTATTGTGGACGGCTGTGATACAATACGCCAGTCTCCAGGGCTGCATCAGCGCACCAGGGATTCCATCCGACGGAGGGTGGATGCATGTATCCTCGCTAACGGAGGACATTTTAAACATTTCCTGTAACAAAGTGTTTGAAGTCACGCTGGTACGTTCTGTTGCTGTGTGTTTCCATTCCATGATTAATGTGATTTGAAGAGAAGTAATAAAATGAGCTCTAACATGGAAAGTAAGCGTTTCCGGACACATGTCCACATAACATATTTTCTTTCTTTGTGTGTGAGGAATGTTTACTGAAAGTTTGGCGGTACCTTTTTGTAACACCCTGAATATTGAAAATGCGGTCACAAACCCTGAAAAATTTTATTGAATGTAACAATGGCCGCGGAGGCTTACGTTTATATAAAATCCTTTCTTGGCTACAAAAACTTATTTCTAAGGAGCTACGCTACATACGACTGTGTGATCTGTTTCAAGTCGTCGCTTAGCTATAGAGTTTTTTAAGGGTGCACTTCCATAAGTCGCTTTTTTTTCAAATAGTGTTTTTATGGAAACTGTTCTGCATGTGCTCTGAAAGTATTCGATTTCTTTTCGGTCTCTCTTGTTCCTGGTAGCATAATTTAGCAATGCTGCTGTCACAATGGCGTCTATGCAGAAGAAATTGCAGTGTGTTTGTGGTTTCATAAAGCACGGTTACCAATTACACAGCTCAGTTATTTGGTGTACAAGAACTTGGTTCAAATGGCTTTGAGAACTATGGGACTTAACATCGGAGGTCATCAGTCCCCTATAACTTAAAACTACTCAAACCTCACTAACCTAAGGACATCACACACATCCATGTCCGAGGCAGGATTCGAATCTGCGACCGTTGCGGTCGCGCGGTTCCAGACTGAAGCGCCTACAACCGCACCGGCCGGCGGTAGACGTTACAAAGAGCCCTTCTGCATCATTTACTTTCCTTTGTCAATCTTCAATACTGTAGCATACCTCGTATGATATTCCGCTAGCACTCATTTAGTTTGTTTGGTGGCAGTATGAAACGTATCGAACTGTTCCTAAAGTCGTCAAAGATAGCGTAATTTTGAGATCCACTAGCCTCAATTTCCTGAGACTTGTGAAAGAAAAGAGTGACCTGAATGTTATAACTTATTTTCAGAATTTCTTACGGAAGAGTCCCTCGATTTCTAAAACAACCACCACACGTCAACACAACACATGAAGGGCAGAGTGTTCTACCTAGAGGAAGGTGTACCTAGAATCACACCACGTTTTCTAAACAGTACTTCAGTGCAGTAACTGTTAAAATTTTGTTGTTGGAAGGGTCAGTCAATGTACAGGAAGAACATAAAATTCTTACTTGGCTACAAAACTTATTTCTAAGGAGTTTTCAAGAAGAATATAATAATTCCAATCCCAAAGAAAGCAGGTGTTGCCAGATGTGAAAATTACCGAACTATCAGTTTAATAAGTCACAGCTGCAAAATACTAACGCGAATTCTTTACAGACGAATGGAAAAATTGGTAGATGCCGACCTCGGGGAAGATCAGTTTGGATTCCGTACAAATATTAGAACACGTGAGGCAATACTGACCCTACGACTTATCTTAGAAGCTAGATTAAGAAAAGGCAAACCTACGTTTCTAGCATTTGTAGACCCAGAGAAAGGTTTTTGACAATGTTGACTGGAGTACTCTCTCTCAAATTTTGAAGGTGGCGGGGCTAAAATGCAGGGAGCGAAAGGCTATTTACAATTTGTACAGAAACCAGATGGCAGTTATAAGAGTCGAGGGACATGAAAGGGAAGCAGTGGGTGGGAAGGGAGTGAGACAGGGTTGTAGCCTATCCCCGATGTTATTTAATCTGTATGTTGAGCAAGCAGTAAAGGAAACAAAAGAAAAATTTGGAGCAGGTATTAAAATCCATGGAGAAGGAATGAAAACTTTAAGGTTCGTCGATAACATTGTAATTTTGTCAGAGACAGCAAAGGACTTGGAAGAGCAGTTGAACGCAGTGGACAGTGTCTTGAAAGGAGGATATAAGATGAACATCAACAAAAGAAAAACGAGGATAATGGAATGTAGTCGAATTAAGTCGTATGATGCTGAGGGAATTACATTAGGAAATGAGACACTTAAAGTATTAAAGGAGTTTTGCTATTTGGGGAGCAAAATCACTGATGATTGTCAAAGTAGAGAGGGTATAAAATGTAGACTGGCAATGGCAAGGAAAGCGTTTCTGAAGAAGAGAAATTTGTTAACATCGAGTATAGATTTAAATGTCAGGAAGTCGTTTCTGAAAGTGTTTGTGTGGAGTGTAGCCATGTATGGGACTGAAACGTGGACGATAAATAGTTTGGACAAGAAGAGAAGAAAAGCTTTAGAAATGTGGTGCTACAGAAGAATGCTGAAGATTAGATGAGTAGATCACATAACTAATGAGGAGGTATTGAATAGAATTGGGGAGAAGAGTAGATTGCGGAACAACTTGACTAGAAGAAGGGATCGGTTTGTAGGACATGTTCTGAGGCATCAAGGTACCACCAATTTAGTACTGGAGGGCAGCGTGGAGGGTAAAAATCGTAGAGGGAGACCAAGAGATGAATACACTAGGCAGATTCAGAAGGGTGTAGGCTGCAGTACTTACTGGGAGTTGAAGCAGCTTGCACAGGATAGAGTAGCCTAAAACCAGTCTCAGGACTGAAGACCACAACAACAACAACAAGGAGCCACGCTAGATAAAGGTGTGCGGTCTGATTCAAGTCGTTGCTCATTGAGTTTTTTACGGTTGCATTTTTTTTTTTTTTTTTTTTTTTTTTTTGCAAATGGAGCTTTTGTGGAAACTGTTCTGCATGTGCTCTGGAAGTATCCGACTTCTTTTCGGTCTCTCTTGTTTCTGGTAGCGAAATTTAGCAGTGCTTCTGTCAAGGCGTCTATGCAGAAGAAATCGCAGTGTGTTTTGTGGTTTCATAAAGCTCGGTCATCTATTCCACAGCACAGTCATTTGGTGTACAAGAAGTTTGTTACCTGGAAAGTTATCCAGGTGTTTTGAAAATCGGTATATTTATAGATTCCACTGTGCCTTTTCGAATTTTCGCTTTGACACCTCGTACCTTACCTACTCGTGCCAAAATACACGAAATACGTCTCCCAGAACCAACTTTTTCACGCAGTAAATTACACTAGAAAATAATTTATGTGGTAATTTTTTTAGTGAATAGTTTTAACGTAAGGGCGCCGCGAAGTCTGCTCCAACACGTGTTCTAGCTACAAAAGCCGCAGGTATAAAGGGACGATGTGACGTCTAGGCGTTCCGGCCCTCCCTTCTACAGAACACCTGCCGACAGAGCACGCATATTCTGCCTAAACCAACAGTACGAGTCTATCGTTCTACAGTGTCATTGGTATTTTTAGATCCATGGCTCCTGAGGAGGAGAACTGCTTTTTTTGTGATAATCCATTGCGATAAAATGACATGACTGAAGCGAGGCAAACAGGATTGGAGACATTTCTTCAAGTGTTCAAGGAATGGATGACAAGATACAGCAGTTGGTAGCACCAAATATGTGAAGCTACCCTGATTATCGTGGAAACACGATGCAGTACTTTTTGACGAGACTACAACGTTCGCAAGACGTAAACCCTCTAGACTTGTTTTGAGAGATTGCGTTGATAAAATTTCCAGTTCGTGAATTCCTAACGTGCAGACTTTTACGCCGTGATTACGAGATGCTGTAAAAGCTGTGACAGAAAAGATTTTGTCAACGAGATGGGGAGGAACTGAGTGTCGCCTAGACGTTCTACGGATGCGAATAAAGCACACGTGGAAGTGTTTTCACGGAAAGCTGTGTTAGTTCGGCTAGCATTTGAAACGAAAACAACAGCTGTATCTGGCATAGTTCCTTAGAAATAAATTTTCGTAATCACGAAAAGACTTTATACTGCCTCTGTATAGCTTCTTCGTTTATATATCTCGCGAAAAGACCATGAAGGAAAAATTCGTGAATTTCGTCTCACACGGAAAGTTATCAGCAGTCGTTCTTCCCCCAATCTATCTGCGACTGGAACAGGAAAAAAGGGAAGTAACAGAGATAAGCGAAGTATCCTCCGCCATACACTGTGAGGCGGCTTTGTAAGTGTCTACATCTACATCTACATCCATACTCCGCAAGCCACCTGACGGTGTGTGGCGGAGGGTACCCTGAGTACCTCTATCGGTTCTCCCTTCTATTCCAGTCTCGTATTGTTCGTGGAAAGAGGGATTGTCGGTATGCCTCTGTGTGGGCTCTATGCTCTCTGATTTTATCCTCATGGTCTCTTCGCGAGATATACGTAGGAGAGAGCAATATACTGCTGGACTCTTCGGTGAAGGTATGTCCTCGAAACTTTAACAAAAGCCCATACCGAGCTACTGAGCGTCTCTCCTGTAGAGTCTTCCACTGGAGTTTATCTATCATCTCCGTAACGCTTTCCTGTAACGAAGCGCGCTGCTCTCCGTTGGATCTTCTCTATTTCTTCTATCAACCCTATCTGGTACGGATCCCACACCGCTGAGCAGTATTCAAGCAGTGGGCGAGCGAGTGTACTGTTACCTCCTTTCTTTGTTTTCGGATTGCATTTCCTTAGGATTCTTCCAATGAATCTCAGTTTCGCATCTGCTTTACCGACGATCAACTTTATATGATCATTCCATTTTAAATCACTCCTAATGCGTACTCCCAGATAATTTATGGAATTAACTGCTTCCAGTTGCTGACCTGCTATTTTGTAGCTAAATGATAAGGGATCTATCTTTCTATGTATTCGCAGCACATTAAACTAGTCTACATTGAGATTCAATTGCCATTCCCTGCACCATGCGTCAATTCGCTGCAGATCCTCCTGCATTTCAGTACAATTTTCCATTGTTACAACCTCTCGATACACCACAGCAGCATCTGCAAAAAGCCTCAGTGAACTTCCGATGTCATCCACCAGGTCATTTATGTATATTGTGAACAGCAACGGTCCCATGACACTCCCCTGTGACACACCTGAAATCACACTTACTTCCGAAGACTTCTCTCCATTGAGAATGACATGCTGCGTTCTGTTATCTAGGAACTCCTCAATCCAATCACACAATTGGTTTGATAGTCCATATGCTCTTACTTTGTTCATTAAACGACTGTGGGGAACTGTATCGAACGCCTTGCGGAAGTCAAGAAACACGGCATCTACCTGGGAACCCGTGTCTATGGCCCTCTGAGTCTCGTGGACGAATAGCGCGAGCTGGGTTTCACACGACCGTCTTTTTCGAAACCCATGCTGATTCCTACAGAGTAGATTTCTAGTCTCTAGAAAAGTCATTATACTCGAACATAATACGTGTTCCAAAATTCTACAACTGATCGACGTTAGAGGTATAGTTCTATAGTTCTGTACATCTGTTCCACGTCCCATCTTGAAAACGGGGATGACCTCCGCCCTTTTCCAATGCTTTGGAACGCTACGCTCTCTACGGTACACTGCTGCAAGAAGGGGGGCAAGTTCCTTTGCGTACTCTGTGTAAAATAAGAACTGCTATCCCATCAGGTCCAGCGGCCTTCCCTCTTTTGAGCGATTTTAATTGTTTCTCTATCCCTCTATCGTCTATTTCGATACCTACCATTTTGTCATCTGTGCGACAATCTAGAGAAGGAACTACAGCGCAGTCTTCCTCTGTGCAGTAGATGTAGAAGGATACACCCTCTCCATATCTCAATAAGAAAACTAGCAGTCTCTTACCGGCTACGAAAGACGTAACCTAACTGGTGGCAAAATACTGGAGAAACACTGCCGGCTGGAGTGTCGGCATGTGGACTAGACTCCTCTGGCAAGGGCCGACAATTCGGCGTAGTCTTCCTGACCACCACGGAACAGCGTTGACGGTAACTGAGCTTGTGGCTGTGGACTGAATTACATGAAGAAATACAGCAACCATTTTACACGGCTTTGTTTATGGAAAGACACGTTTCGAGCTTTCGCGCACCATCCTTTGGCGTAAAATATTTATATCTTCGTCGGTATAATTTTTTTATTAACTGTATCTTGAACGCTGCAGCTACCACACGAAAGACAATAATTCGATTCGAATACGAAATAGCTGTGCCTGTGTCAAGAAGTACGATTCACTGTTCCTTCGGACAAGCATGCATGTCTGAAGAAACATTTGATCATATTTCTTAATAACAGAGATACTCCTATTTCACATTTTTTTGCCAATATCAGGTCCTTGACTATCAATGAATATGTCCGTCCTGGACGGGAATATGCGTAACGTACGAGTGCAGGTTGTGATACAAGGACGATGACATAATTGGAAGTTTGGGTCAGTCCGTGATCAGTGCACAGATAGCCGAAGTGGTTAAGAAGATTGCTCGCATAAAGCGGGAATTCCGAGTTCGAGTCCTCGGCTGGCACAAATTTTCATTGTCGTCATTCTTAATATACACCCGAAAGGTGGTTCATATTCTCAACTGCGAATACATTTTCTGTAAACAATAACGTGTTTAGCTGCCAGTTATATTTAGCTTTAATTAATACTATTAGAGCACAACTGACTCTCAGACTGAACACGGTTCTTATGCACAATATTTACGCATAATGCAGTGGCAACACACAATGTATTTATGGAAAGTACAGAAATCTAGAGCTTGTTTACTGCAGTGGCCCAAGTCTCAGTACGAGTGGGCGACGGCTAGGATGCCCCGTCAGGCCTCCTTTTCCCGTCCAACGATGTCTTCGTCTGCCGGATGTAATACCCAATTCTCCCTTCTTTCCTTCCTTGGTACCTCTTTCCTTCCTTGGTACCAAACGTAGGAGGTATTTTAGTCTGTCTTCCAAGTGTGTTATCTGGTGATCCTGTTCTCCTGTGACGTTGTATGTGACCATAGGGTCAGCCATAAGCCCCGGTACTTGCGTGTAAAATTCAGAGAGGAGGTGATCAAACTCGAGATGCGAATGATGGTGAAATGTTGCATGTGTGCATGGACATAGCATGTTATGCTCTGCACCAATGTGCGTGCCGTCTCCTCCGTCTCACCTGCCCCCCCCCCTCCCCCCCCACACACACACACTCCAACAACATCTGACCCCACGCTTCCCGGTCTACAGTCGATTTTAAAATCATTGGGCTGCAATCAAGATAGGACTCACCACAACAATAGCATCAGACTGGTGCTTGTACATTATTACGCTCCTCTTGAATTTTTACGTAGCAGGTAACAGTCTCAAAATTTATTACTTATTGGTAATAAACCCTATTAATCCAATGTTTTTAAAGAATGTTTAAGGAGAGAACGTTATGACGATGTGAAAGTTTTTACTTAATTTCTTGCCAACGTCGAGGAGTTGCGGTGTGTATATAAACTTATTAAGAAACATTAGGTCCTGGATTTTTTAACAGAATAGACTGAAGTATTTTGTTTCGTTTTCACAGATCTGACACTATTTTCATTTCTTTTTGTTAACAAGCACAACGTCACAAGCATTCTTTACGTCCCGTAAAGTTCACTAAATTGTTACAAAACACAGTGGATAGTTTTTCATTGACAACAAGCAGAGGGCTACTTGCGCTGCTCATTAGCAATGTCGGGATACAAGTAAGTAGTGACGCTTTTGGCGCCGTAACTATAAGGTATATCAATTACGCTTTTATTGAAGAAGCCCTTAGAACAACAGAGGACTCACGTTAATTAAGTTTCGTTGTTTTAAGATTTAACAAAATTCCAAATCAGTAGTAGTAATTTTCACATCTGAATTCATTGAAAATATTATGAAAATGAAAGACACAGACAAGGCTATCAAAATAAATTTAATATTTCTAAAATTGCGGATTTCATTGTGCCACGTCATTCATTTGAGACAATATAGACTGGGAAATAAATAAAAAAATAGTAGCATTTATCTTCAATAATGTTAGATTGATTTTACAAAATAGGAAGAAGTAATAAAGTTGTGTTTTTGATATTATTTTAATGTCATCTATATAGGAAAACTAATTTTCATCGTAAAACCTGACAGTTTACGAAAGTATATATATATATATATATATATATATATATATATATATATATATATATATATATATATA
This sequence comes from Schistocerca cancellata, assembly GCF_023864275.1. NCBI lineage: Eukaryota > Metazoa > Arthropoda > Insecta > Orthoptera > Acrididae > Schistocerca > Schistocerca cancellata. The sequence continues at coordinate 461,577,125 of NC_064632.1, read as the reverse complement.
TATATATATATTTGATCCCAGAGCTAATAAGCTTATAAATTTCCAGAAACGTGAACCATGATCTCTTCAAACGAAAATATGTGTTAACACGATCAGAAAGCAAGTGGTATCGTACATTTCCCTAATTAGAAGAAATTTCATAAGATCCTGACTTATTACAACATCCATATCGACATTCATTGGAAATATATCAGAAATTAAAAATTAATAACTGATAATTGTTAATGTGGTATTAGATGAAACCATAAAATTAGTTCAGATATAATAACTTAGACCGGAAATCCAAAGAAGACAGTATAGATGTGTACAGCATAGTTTGTAGTGAAACAAAACTGTTGTAATCTCCCTTAATTTTGTGAGATTAAATGAGCGAATTAGGCTTAGCTTTTAGAACAGATTAACAATTACTATTTTCTAGGGACTCTTTTCTTTGTTGTTACTATTGTGTTATCATTACTATTATTATTATTATTATTATTATTATTATTATTATTATTATTATTATTATTATTATATTACTGTTGTTTCACTGCATAAATAGGAAGAAATTTAGTAAATATCATTAGTATACCGATGATATTGGTTTCCATTTACATCTCCTTCAGTAACCACAAAACAAGATTTACAACATACTGCAGTATGTTCTGACCATTGATTATTTGTTAATAAGCAAACGTTGTATCCAGAAGAGCTACATTATCGCATGTTATAGAAAACTGCATGGTAAACTACAGCCATAAAATGAAATTCGAAATTAACACTCTTGTGGATGATCTAATCTTATCAGAGATTCAAAGGGCGGATGTGGTTTTGGAATCACCAAAGTTCTACAATGTACCTTCATTTGCATCAACATCTAGTTTTGCATTCACAAACAGTGGCAGAGTGCGTGACAGTGGATCAGTACGCAAGAATCAGTCGAGCTAGTCGCAAAACATCTTTGTTTATGTATAATTACACATTGTTAAGATTCCTTCGGTGATAATTTAGCCTTTTTAGGAAATTTGGAAATGTGTGGTAAGCTCCTATGGGTCCAAACTGCTGAGGTCATCGGTCCCTAGGCTTACACACTACGTAATCTAACTTTAACTTACGCTAAGGACAACACACACATGCCCGAGGGAGGACTCCAACATCCGACGGGGAGAGCTGCGTGATTTAGCCTTTTGGTTGCATCTGAGCCAATTACTGATACGTGGTTATTAAAATTCAAATCACTTCTGGTTGCTTGACAGAAGTGGCTTACCAGTATCCTAGCTGCCCTTACAGCTGCTAATCCATACATGGACTGCTTCGCAATGGTTAATCAAACAGTATCAAATCATTTTCTGTATTTACACTCGTGGAATGACTTTGGTTTTTGTTGCATAGTATAAGAGGCTAGTTTCACGTCACGCACTGGTTGAGCGATTAATAATAATAATAATAATAACAATAATAATAGGCCTTCGGTATGTTCTGCCAGTCGTAAAAGGCGACGAAAAGAACAAACCACAAATAGGGCTATCCCCCCTTTTAGTGTGATTAGTTGGTTCAGGACAGAACTAATGAAGCCTCGGAAAAGCGCTGTCATGGTCCGGGACGACGCTTGAACCCTATGCCCGTCCACAATGGTAACGACACTGCTAGCCACACGGAAAATGATTTAAATCCAAACAGAAGTGTTTTGCAGGATATGCTTCCTGCAACCACTCTAGAAGGAAAACAAAGACAGAGGATGAGATGGTCAGATGAAGTTAACCGACACCTCATGTTCTGTTATTACCAAGCAACAAACTTAGGAACCAACACAACTGGATACAGAAAACAAGTATACACAAAATTTATTACCAGATACCCAGAATTAAAATTTTTGACAGAGCAACGACTACTTGATCAGATCCGTGTAATAATCAAAACTAACAGGATACCCCAGTCAGAATTAGAAAACATCAAACAACAAGTACAACCAATACTGGAACAAAATAATATGCAATCAGAAGAAGAAGAAAATACAGTAATGGACTCAAACATCCCAGAGCAAACAAACAAAGAACACGACGCATCAATGAAACAATCAGAGAAAAACGAAATCTTAAGACAGCCACCAGAACTAGCATAAATAGAACATGACGTGACACACATGTTAGATATAGAAGAAAAATTTCAGTTGACATATATAGAATACTAAGACACAAATACAAACATTAGACCATTCTTGCATAGAGCAGGAAATAACCCACAAGTCGAAAGAACAATAACAACTATCTACACAATCATGCAAAACAAAATAAATGAAAATACAACTATGGAAGAGTTACAACTACTGGTTTATATAGGAGCACCCACTACACTAAATATACACACTAGGCAGAGATCAGAACAAACCAACACACAGAAGAAACCCACGAAACCAGCATGGCAACACAGGCTACAGAACAGAATAGAAAAACTGAGAAAAGACTTTGGACAGCTAACACAATTTATAAGAAATGAAATATCAGACAAAAAAGAAAAAAGGTTAGGTAACATCTCACAACAAGAAGCGATAGAGCAATTAGATGAAAAGAAGCAGAAATTACAAGCATTGGCCAAACGACTTAGAAGATACAAGAAAAATGAAAATAGAAGGAAACAAAACCAAACATTCAACACAAACCAAAGTAAATTTTATCAGACAATAGATAACACACACATTAAAATAGACAACCCACCAAACATAACAGACATGGAACACTTCTGGAGCAACATATGGTCAAACCCGGCACAACATAACAGGCATGCACGTGGATACAAGCAGAAACAGACACATACAAGATGATACCACAAATGAAGTGATAATTTTGCAACATGAAGTCACCCGAGCAATTAATTCTACGCACAAATGGAAAACCCCTGGAAAAGATAAAATAGCAAATTTCTGGCTAAAGAAGTTCACCTCAACACATTCACATCTAACTAAATAATTTAACAGTTACATTGCAGACCCATGCACATTCCCTGATACACTTACACATAGAATAACTTATCTGAAACCTAAAGATCAAGCAGACACAGCAAACCCAGCTAAATATCGCCCCATAACATGCCTACCAACAATAGACAAAATATTAACTTCAGTCATTATACAGAAATTAATGACACATACAACACAGAACAAAATTATAAATGAACAACAAAAAGGCTGTTGCAAAGGAGCACAAGGATGTAAAGAGCAACTAATAATAGATGCAGAGGTGACACATCAAGCTAAAACTAAACAAAGGTCGCTACACTACACATACATTGATTACTGAAAAGCTTTTGATAGTGTACCCCACTCATGGTTACTACAAATATTGGAAATATACAAAGTAGATCCTAAATTGATACAGTTCCTACACATAGTAATCAAAAATAGGAAAACCACACTTAATATACAAACAAATTCAAATAATATCACATCACAGCCAATACAGATTAAGCATGGAATATACCAAGGAGACTCATTAAGTCCTTTCTGGTTCTACCTTGTTCTGAACCCACTATCCAACATGCTAAATAATACAAATTATGGATACAATATTACTGGAACATACCAACACAAAATCACACATTTGCTATACATGGGTGATCTAAAACTACTGGCAGCAACAGATGAACAACTCAACCAATTATTAAAGATAACAGAAGTATTCAGCAGTGATATAAATATGGCTTTTGGAACAGACAAATGTAAGAAAAATAGCATAGTCAAGGGAAAACACACTAAACAAGTTGATTACATATTGGATAACCACAGCGACTGCACAGAAGCGATGGAAAAAACACATGCCTATAATTATCTAGGATACAGACAAAAAATAGGAATAGATAATACAAATATTAAAGAAGAACTAAAAGAAAAATATAGACAAAGACAAACAAAAATACTAAAAACAGAATTGACAGCAAGAAACAAGACAAGAGCTATAAATACTTATGCTATACCAATATTGACTTACTCATTTGGAGTAGTGAAATGAAGTAACACAGACCTAGAAGCACTCAATACACTTACACAATCACAATGACACAAATATAGAATACATCACACACATTCAGCAACAGAAAGATTCACATTAAGGAGGGAGGAAGGAGGAAGGGGATTTATCGACATAAAAAACCTACATTATGGGCAGGTAGACAATTTAAGAAAATTCTTTCTAGAACGAGCAGAAACTAGCAAAATACACAAAGAAATCACTCATATAAATACATCGGCTCCACCATTGCAATTTCATAACCACTTCTACAACCCTTTAGATCACTTAACATCAACAGATACGAAGAAAGTAAATTGGAAAAAGAAAACATTACATGACAAGCACCCGTATCATCTAACACAGCCACACATCGATCAAGACGCATCCAACACATGGCTAAGAAAAGGCAATATATTCAGTGAGACAGAAGGATTCATGATTGCAATACAGGATCAAACAATAAACACCAGATATTACAGCAAGCATATTATTAAAGATCCCATTACCACAACAGATAAATGCAGACTTTGCAAACAACAAATAGAAACAGTAAATCACATCACAAGCGGATGTAAAATACTGGCAAATACAGAATACCCCAGAAGACATGACAATGTAGCAAAAATAATACATCAACAACGTGCCATACAACATAAACTAATAAAACAACACGTTCCCACAAACAAGTATGCACCACAAAATGTACTGGAGAATGATGAATACAAATTATACTGGAACAGAACCATTATAACAGATAAAACAACACCACATAACAAACCTGACACCATACTCACCAATAAAAGGAAGAAATTAACACAACTAATCGAAATATCCATACCCAATACAACAAATATACAAAAGAAAACAGGAGAAAAAATTGAAAAATACATCCAACTGGCTGATGAAGTCAAAGACATGTGGCATCAGAATAAAGTTGACATCACACCAATTATACTATCAACTACAGGAGTCATACCACACAATATCTACCAGTACATCAACGCAATACAGCTACATCCAAACGTATATATACAATTACAGAAATCTGTAATTACTGATATATGTTCAATTACCCGAAAGTTCCTAAATGCAATGTAACATATACTGTACAGTTAAAAGAAAGTCATGCTTGATCAAGATCCGTGTCACTTTCCATTTTTGGCCAGACATAACGTCTGAGAAGAGGAGTTAGAAATAATAATAAAAACCACGTGACCAACATATAGATAAAAAACTAATCTAAATTAATAATTGAGAAAGAGAGCCAGATGATGGACAGAATATTTTTGAAACGGGAATTTTACGCTACATTTATTAGCCGTCATAACTGAAGGGCAACTAGACAAGGGCTTTTATATGAAAATAATTTAAAATGGATGACAGCGAGGAACTGAGCTGAGCATTACTAAATGAGACCGGCAAACATATCGATCAGGGAACACATTAAAGAGGACCATGTAACTGTAATGAAAATTACACTTGGGTGCGATATACGTGTGCTCAGACAAATGGATTGTAGATGGAGCAGAAAAGTTCTTTCGTGGGATTCCAAGAGGGAAGAGGAGAGTAAAAAGACGAACTAATGAAAAGAGGGTAAGTTACACTGATACAAGTAATTACAGACGATGATGCAAGAAAAAGTCTAGAGGAGGCCTTTGTCTAGCAGTAGATGTCAAACAGCTTACGATAAAAATGATGGTTACTTATTGATAAAGAACACTGAAGTTCCCGCTATACTACCTTGCATTATACTCGACGCTCCTCTCGTTTGAAGCACATTCACTGCTTAGAACTATATATTTATTTCCGTTTGTCAATCTTCAGTACTGTAGCATACCTCGTATGATATTCCGCTAGTGTTCATTTAGTTTGCTTGGTGGCAGTATAAAACTTATCGAACTGTTCCTAAAGTCGTCAAAGATAGCGTAATTTTGAGATCCACTAGCCTCAATTTTCTGAGACTTGTGAAAGAAAAGAATGACCTGAATGTTATAATATGTTTTCAGAATTTCTTAAGGAAGAGTTCCTCGATTTCTAAAACAACTACCATACGTCAACACAAAACGTGAAGGGCAGAGTGTTCTACCTAGAGGAAGGTCTACCTAGAATCACACCATGTTTTCTAAACAAAACTTCAGTGCAGTAACTGATTTTAGAATCAGATGGTGAAATTTTAAGCAGTTTCTGATATTGGTAGATGTGGGGTTGTATTTTATGCAGTATTTGTTAATATTTCGCGTTCTGTGCATTTAAGTGCTGTATACTATATTAAATCTGTTTGGAATATAGTGTTACTTCTTTAGGTACAGTATCTTATGGTGAGTAAAATGTACATGTTTTTGAACTGTTTACATAACATGTCTACAGTAAAGCCAGGCTTAGATGGTTGAAACACACGACGGTTGAAACAGAAGAAGTTCTTTTACCACGGGCCACGTGATGTAAATGAACTGAGTGTCTTTAATTTACTGTATTAACAGTTTTACATCTCTTGAAAATGGAAATTTGTGTGACTTTCAAAAAGTTTCCGTTTTAAAATGTATGTTACTTGTAACTGGTTCTTGACAACAGTTTTGTTTGATTTTGTTTCACTTACGGATTACTGATGTGTAGTAGAGTAGTGCTACACACAGACTACTTCTCAATGGCAAGGCTTTTAAATTTCAGTCCAATATTTGTTCTTACGTACATGACTATTCTGTACATTGGAATACGTTTTCATGTTTGGAAAAATCATAATTTTGAACTTGAGGAATTGAACTAGGCATGACGCAGTGCAGTTATTAAGCAACAATTCGAAAGGAAACACAGGAACATCCATTTATCAATCAAGCATGTTTGTTTGTATTAACACTTAAAAATTACGTCTTTACATTATTCCAAAACAAAAAGAAAACACAGGAACATCGATTTATCAATCAAGCATGTTTATTTGTATTAACACTTAAAAATTGCGTGTTTACATTATTCCAAAACAAAACAAAAAAAAACCAGCATACTGTATATACGGACAGTACTGATGAATACAAGAGCGGTTCGGTGTGGGAATCACGAACGTTGTTACAGACAATGTACCTACGAAGTATGTTTCGGTACAAATTCTCCATCGCACCCGGTCTCTCTTGAATTTCCAGTGCAGCGGCCATAAATGGTGCCAGCAGATCTTCCCACCGAGTGAGGTGGCGTATTGGCTAGCACACTGGACTCGCATTCGGGAGGACGACGGTTCAATCCCGCGTCCGGCCGTCCTGATTTAGGTTTTCCGTGATTTCCCTAAATCGCTCCAGGCAAATGCGTGCATGGTTCCTTTGAAAGGGTACGGCCGACTTCTTTCGCTAATCCGATGATCCCGATGACCTGCTGTCTGGTCTCCTCCTCCAAACATCTCAACCCAACCCATATCTTCCTCTGCCTCTACAGGGGTCTCGTAGCGATGCACACGTCACGTGACATCAGGTGACTGACGTAGCACACGTCACCCAGTCTACGCTATTGCATATCAGGACAAGCAACTCTGAGACTTACCTCTTTCTTTTAGCAGGCGTGAACGCGTTATAAATCTTAACCGAAACTATAAGTTTGTAACGACAATTTCCGAACACCCTGTATGTGACTCTTAAAGCCTTGAGCCGACTGGGACCCTAACCGAGATTTCCTACTTATCATGAGCAGCCGGTTTAACCAGTCAGCTACCTGAGCGCACATCCTAGGTGGATTCAACTTATAATGTCATTGATGTTTCCATGTTTCCACCTGTGAATTGCAAACGCTACGACAAGGGCATCTCACACGGCATGTGGAGGAATAGCACCGATCAGCGTACAGAATCTGTGGAGAAACTTCGCTTACGCTGCGACGAGATACGCACAGTGTTTATGACTCGAAAAGAGTGTCTTTCGGCTGATTTACGTTATTTTGCGGTGTGAATCAGATTCCAAAACCTGGAGGGTCCTTAAAACTAGATGTATCTTTTATCCGTCAGAGTTGAGACGCAAGTTGTTCGTCGTCGATTGTTACACAATGGAGACAATATCTACTATTCACACACTGTAGTGGCATTTCTCATAATAAAAGAAAATAACATTTCTGTTCTAATTATTTTCATTCCAAAATAGGCTCCAAAAAACAACAATCTTAAGTTAGTGAACATATGAAATGCCTGGGCTAGCAGGACAGAGCGGATTAGGTTGTGGAAAGGGGCCAAAATGAGTTCCTTTCAGTTGCACTCAACATACAATGTTTATTTATCAACACACAATATTACAACAACGATGCAAAACACTCAAAACTTTAATCAACCACCTTCGATTAACTTTAGATTGGCTGAAGGCCAGTTTCAAAATCCAGGACACAAGGCTTAAGCAAAATTGAAATACAAGGTTCTTCTGGAGCTTTCATCCAAGAATATTTTCTAAATCTTCAGTCTAATCGGATGAAGGCCTTAGCAATTTAATTTTAATGGAACTAGGCTGGAGGTCGCATATTGAGCAATAAGAGGAAGTTCAATCAAAAGACAGATGGCCTTATTTTAAATATTTCATGCAAACTGGGCTGAAGGCCCCATTCAGAAGCATAATAATCTTATGCCTTAAGGGAAAGAGAAGAAGATTAATTTAAGAGAAATTAAAACTCGGCTGAAGGCCGCTCGCTAACAAATAATTTAACGGGTTAAGTCCTAGAAAGAAGAGTTTAAATTTTAAAGGGCAGAAGGCTGTATCTTTAACATTTCATATAAAATAAAAAGTAACAAGCTCATGCCTTAAGGATAAGACAAGGACATTAATTTCAGAGATATTAATGCTCGGCTGAAGGCCACATATCAACAAAATATGTTTAAGGGCTTAAGGCCTGGAAAGAGTTTCAATCTAAAATGCAGAAGGCCTTATCTTAAGACCTCTCCAGTAAAATTCGGCTGAAAGCCCCATATAAAAGTATAACAATATCATGTCTTAAGGGCAAGACAAGAACATTAATTTAAGAGATATTGATACTCGGCCGAAAGGCCCCACATAGATCAAATAACTAAAATCCAAACAAGGAAATGACTACATAACACACGAGGAACGGCGCTCAGAAATTTCCAAGGGTCGGCCTGCGATTGTAACACTAACGCCCGTTTAGGTGAGACTGACAACCTGTCCAACGACTTCTTAATTTGGAGGCAACGCAACCGACAGACAGCCGACCGAGCAATCAACCAAATCAGTTGCGCTCCACACAACCAGCAAAACGACCACAAGATTCCAATACACGACACATAGAATATTGGCGTCCACGACGACCAACAACACCGCAGCTGTCGAACTACACGCCACGCTGGACAGCAACAACATTACGAGGAAAATACACTGCCTAAAATTACGTCAATGACCAGGGCAGGTAACGGGAACGTCAACGCCCACAAGACAGAAGATGCCGCTGGTGCACTTCCATAGCCGCGCGGGATTAGCCGCTCGGTCTAGGGCGCTGCAGTCATGGACTGTGCGGCTGGTCCCGGCGGAGGTTCGAGTCCTCCCTCGGGCATGGGTGTGTGTGTTTGTCCTCAGGATAATTTAGGTTAAGTAGTGTGTAAGCTTAAGGACTGATGACCTTAGCAGTTAGGTCCCATAAGATTTCACACACATTTGAACTTTATTTTTAATTTCCATAACAGGGAATAAATTAAGTGAAGTTAAATTTCACAGGAAGATGGCTGCAATCTTAGCCGATTTAAATACACACACGTTGTTGCTCGCGGGAATGTCCCGAAAGCGACAACCAGGATCAAACGAAGAAATGTAAAGAGTTGACGCCCGATAGTAAGTTAAGTGAAGACTTAAATTTCGTGTCCAAGATCAGTGGGCGACGAGCTTCGCAGCACTCCCAAGCAGCACCTCACACTCCAGCAGCGCGTGCACGCCGCCAGCGGCTCCAGCCAACGCCGACTCAAAGGAAGGCCTCGGTGCTTGTTCGTGACGTCACGTCAGCTGGGCACGACGAACGCCAGGTCTGTTGCAGGCATACTCATAATCGTGGTGTCTTCCTCCATGACACGGGAAAATGTGAAACTATTGGCGGTAGTTAACCAACACACATTGTTCTGAGAGATTCGTGCAATCAATTAATTGTGCAATTCATTACACTTCTTAACAAATAGTGTACTCCTGAACTTAAACTTCCACCTGTTTTAAGGACTTATTTGTAAATCTGGCGAAGTTACGTTTATACTGGGTTGCTTTTACAAGAAACTGTGAACATATTGGTGCTCTTCTTCAGGTATCTTGGTTGACTATGGGATGAGGAGCACTGAATGTTAATGAAATATCTTGCGATTGTACACGTTGGGGGAGGGGGTGGGGGACAGAAGAAGAGGCAAAAGGGAGATACTCGTTTTATCAAATAAAATTTTTTTATCTTATAAAGTTTCTCCTTTCAGTTGCAATAGGGGAATATTTATCTTTCCTAATGTGCATGTTTAAAAAAGTTTAAGCTCAGCAGTATTTTCGATGTATGAAGCTATTTTGTTTCCTGTTTAGAATTCCTTTCGTTGAAAATGACTGTAATCTAATGACTGGCAACAGTTGGACATTTACACATGTAAATTAGTTCACATTTCCAGTGACGATGTCAAACGAAAATAAATAAATAAATAAAAGAAACGAGTTCATTGTAAGGGGGTTGGGGTAAGATTCGATAACAATATGGATCAAGTAAATATAGTTACTTGAATGTAAAATTTCCGAAGCTTGCAATGGGGCAAAGCGTCTTCTCATATTGATCTACGTTTGTTTCGACAGGATTCAGTAATACAGAACTATGATCTTCATTTGTAGCTTTACGATAGTAAGAAAATCTTTCATTAAATAAAACTGCAGAATCCAAAACAATACCAAACATTTTGTCCAAAAATAAGAGATTTATAGTGATAAGCACGCCCAGGCGCTTCTGCCTGCAACAGACCTGGCGTTCCCCGTGCCTAGCTGACGTGACGTCACCAACAAGCGCCGAGGCCTTCCTTTGAGTCGGTGTTGCTCCAGCCCGACACCGCGCGTTGGGGGCTTACTTGCCGCTCAATACCAACCGACCGACTGGACCGCTGGTCCGTCCACGACTGCTGCTCCGTCGCGACTGCACTGCTGGTGCGTCTCCCACTCACTTCCAAGACACACGACGACCCGGAAATACTATCGGTCCCTCCAGAGACGGTATGACAGTGCGCTTATCGATACGTGCTGCTGCTGCCACTCACAGGCAGGTAAGGCAGGAAGTTGGTGACACCAGTAAATGGAATAAGAAAACGTGGCTGCACTACCGTAACAGAAGATGACAAACAATTAATGGGATGAACACGAGCCTTGCACGGCTCTACTTATAAGAGACGTCAATGTTTTCAAATAACTACTCTTCTGTCACAGTGAAAATTCACTGCTTTGTCTACAGCTGTCCAATATACAGTCCCTTTGCCAAAATTTGCTGCGAAATAAGAGTTATTTTTGAGAATCTAACATTTCATTTCTTATTGTAGAATAATTAATGAAGTTAATTTCCCAGTTAAGTACCAAAAACTTTGTATTTTCCAGCATGTTCGTTCCACAGATTGAATTATGTATTCGCAGCAAATTCTGCAACAGTTAGTTAAAATGACCCTTTATACAATGAATCATCCCCACTACAGGAGCGAGCAAGGTGGCGCAGTGGTTAGCGCACTGGACTCGCATTCTGGAGGACGAAGGTTCAAACCTGCGTCCGGCCATCCTGATTTAGGTTTTCTGTGATTTCAATAAGTCGCTTCAGGTAAATGCCTGGATGGTTCCTTCGAAAGGGCACGGCCGATTTCCTTCCCCATCCTTCCCTCATCCGATGGGAGCGGTGACCACGTTGTTTGGTCCCCTTCCCCAACCAATCATCCAACCCACTACAGTTACACTAGGCACGGCCACAGTTTCCCATCACAGACATTTCGTTAAACAAATCATCATCTAATCCACAAGAAAAAGATCAAATCTTACGACAGTCTACCAAGTACATGTTTCACCTTGAAATATCCGTCTTTTCCCGAGTGTTGTATCGGTATCATGCTGGAAGTGCAAAATATGCTGGCACGCCGTCCTGATGAAACCATATTTAACCATATTTATTCTTGATATGTTTAATGGAACGTCCAGGCACCTTGCAGAAGAATACATACTCTAAGGGAAAAAAAAGCAAAGCACATCGAAGGAGTTATCCGAATGGAACGTTGATCCGCAGATGTGACGTACACTCACAGACAAATTTCTGCAATTTCAAAAGAAATAGCTGGAGCTGGTTATGGTGCTGCACTGGAAATTGAAGAGAGACCCGGTGGGGTGCAACAGCTTCACAACTTGGGCAAGGCAGTAACGTGTTTGTCCACCTCTGGTCCTTGTGCAAGCAGTTATTAGTCTTGGCATTGATAGAGTTTTAGATCTCCTGACTGATATCGTGCTATATTCTATACAACTGGCGCGTTAGATCGTCAAAATACCTAGCTGGTTGGGCTGTGACCGAGAGGTTCTAGGCGCTTCTGTTGGGAACCGCGCTGATGCTACAGTCGCAGGTTCGAATCCTGCCTCGAGCATGGATGTGTGTGATGTCCTTAGTTAGGTTTAATTAGTTCTAAGTCTAGGGGACTGATGACCTCAGATGTTAAGTCCCTTGGTGCTCAGAGCCATTTGAACCCAGCTGGTTGGAGGACCCTACCCATAATGCTCCAAGAGTTCTCAGTTGGGGAGACGTCTGGCGACTTTACTGGTCAAGGCAGCGTTTGGCAACCTCGACAACAAGCAGGTGAAACTCTCGCCATGTGTGGGCACCATTGTTTTGCTTCAGTGTAAGCCCAGGATAAATTGCCAGGAACAAAATGGTCGTAGAATATCGTCGACGCACCACTGTGTTGTAAGGATGCCGTGGATGACAACCAAATGGGTTCTGATATGAAAAGAAAAGGCATCCCAGACCATGGCCCCAGTCTGTCGCACTGTAAGGTGGGCGAAAATCAAGTTCATATTGTATCGCTGTCCAAGGCGACTCCAGTTGCGTCTTCGCTGATCATCGAGGCTCAGTTCAAAGTGGTACTCACTGAAGACAATTCTACTCCGGTGAAGACATTCCCGGCCGAAGATGTGTCTGGAGAACACCTGGACAGCAGTGGGATATCAACCTGTCGCCCCCCATATGGCACACAGCCAGGAGTGATGGTCTGCGATTCCATTTCATTTCATTGCAGTAAGACTCTGGTTGCGATCAGCGGCGCCCTACAGCAAGCTTCGTTTTGTTGCCCTTCACGGCAGTTCATACTAAGCTTACATTTCAGCAAGATAATGCCTTCCCGCACCAAGTGAGAGTTTCTTCTACTTCGTGCTTGCCAAACTCTGTCTTGGCCAGGAAGGTCACCGGATCTCTCTCCAACTGGGAACCTTTGGCGCATTATGTCTCTCCAACCAACTCTGGATTTTGGTGATCTAACGTTCTAGTTGGGCAGAATATGGCGCCATATCCTCCAGGAGGACTTTCAACAACTCTGTCAATCAATGCCAAGTCGAATAACTGCTTGCATAAGGGCCAGTGGTGGACCAATGGTTTGCTGACTTGCACGATTTGTGAAGCTCTTGAATGGATCAGCCTACTTTTCCGAATTGTAATCATTTCCTTGTCTGTATATGCACATCACATCTACCAATTTACATCCCATTCACACAAGTCCTTCGTGGTGCGCAGTTTTTTTTAACACATTAGCTCTAGAAAAAGATTGTGCCGCCAGTGACACCACCATTGATGACAACTCATAAACAGGAAGTATATGACAGATGATCATATATTGTAAGGACTTAAACAAAATTTCATAAAGAAAAATATCACAATCAATGCGACAGCTAACAACGGAGATCGATTATGCTTTCGATATAACGCCGACCATTTATGGACAAATATTACTTAATGATCTCACCAATAGAGTTTGACATGTGATAAATCACGGATACAAGATCATTTACGGTAAGGACCATGTTCTCATTCAAAGGTGATTGACTCGAAGAGTTGGCAAGAGAACAATGATGATGTGATGATGAAGTTTGTCTGTAGGGCGCTCAACTGCTTGGTCATCAGCGCCCGAACAAAGTCCCAATTTTTACACAGTCCGGTTTTCTTTTCACAGTCCAATGTAATCACTGTCACAAATGATGACGATGATGAAATTATGAGGACAACACAAATTCCCAGTCCCTGGGCAGATAAAATCCCCAACCCAGCCGGGAATCGAACCCGGGACCCCATCATCCAGAGGCAACAACACTAGCCACTTGACCAAGAGCTGCAGACACGATGATGATGTGTTGCGTTCTGGGTACGAGCAATGGAAGTATGTATATAGCCTTGTAGACAAGGCTCGTATCATCTTGGAAGCCAGGAATTCCGCAGGTGGTTCTGCGACGTTTTGGGTATGTTATTCGTACCGCGAATTGATTCATCTCATTTAGGTAACCTTGAAAATGAGCTATGACGTTTATTTCATTATTTTAAGCACGTAGCAAGTCCGTAAGATTCAGAGAATACATAACAATGAGCTATGCGCGCTGGCTTTACGGCCCGTGTAGTGCCTTTCTGTTTATCGATGGTCGTCCGTGATTTTGAACGCTGGTGTCAGGGTCTTCTTCTAGAAGACTAAGCGCGTTCGGCGTGTCTGTTGCTGTCAAGTCCTTCAAGTCTGATTCCGCCATGGCGCGAGGGTACTGCGCGAGGAGGCGGGTCACGCAGATGTTGGCAGAGTGAGACAGCGATCGGAAGGTGAAGTGGGGGGCGTGTTGGCCACTGTGACTGAGCGGAGCCAACATGGCCGCTGAGTACGAGTTCAACGAGAGTACTCTGCTCGAGTGTGAGGGGCTGATTTTCACGGTTTTTCACAAACAGCATTGACCGTTTGTTAGTTCGGTTGGTTTGGTGGCTGAACGGCTGTTTAAAGCATATTGTGTCACACAGCCTGGTTACAGTGAAAGTACATAGCCTTTTATTCTCCTCAGTAAGAAGCCTAGAGAATTATCGCACAATCAGCTTAACAGCTCATGCATCGAAGCTGCTTACAAGAATAATATACAGAAGAATGGAAAAGAAAATTGAGAATGCGCTAGGTGACGATCAGTTTGGCTTTAGGAAAAGTAAAGGGACGAGAGAGGCAATTCTGACGTTACGGCTAATAATGGAAGCAAGGCTAAAGAAAAATCAAGACACTTTCATAGGATTTGTCAACCTGGAAAAAGCGTTCGACAATATAAAATGGTGCAAGCAGTTCGAGAGTCTGAAAAAAGTAGGGGTAAGCTATAGGGAGAGACGGGTCATATACAATATGTACAACCAGCAAGAGGGAATAATAAGAGTGGACGATCAAGAACGAAGTGTTCGTATTAAGAAGGGTGTAAGACAAGGCTGTAGCCTTCCGCCCCTATCTTCAATCTGTACATCGAGGAAGCAATGATGGAAAGAAAAGAAAGGTTCAGGAGTGGAATTAAAATACAAGGTGAAGGGATATCAATGATACGATTCGCTGATGACATTGCTATCCTGAGTGAAAGTGAAGAAGAATTAAATGATCTGCTGAACGGAATGGTCTAATGAGTACACAGTATGGTTTCAGAGTAAATCGGAGAAAGACGAAGGTAATGAGAAGTAGTAGAAATGAGAACAGCGAGAAACTTAACATCAGGATTGATGGTCACGAAGTCAATGAAGTTAAGGAATTCTGCTACCTAGGCAGTAAAATAACCAATGACGGATGGAGCAAGGAGGGCATCAAAAGCAGACTCGCTATGGCAAAAAATGCATTTCTGGCCAAGAGAAGTCTACTAATATCAAATACCGGCCTTAATTTGAGGAAGAAATTTCTGAGGATGTACGTCTGGAGTACAGCATTGTATGGTAGTGAAACATGGACTGTGGGAAAACCGGAACAGAAGAGAATCGAAGCATTTGAGATGTGGTGCTATAGACGAATGTTGAAAATTAGGTGGACTGATAAAGTAAGGAATGAGGAGGTTCTACGCAGAATCGGAGAGGAAAGGAATATGTGGAAAACAAGGAGAAGGGACAGGATGATAGGATGGTTAAAATGGCTCTGAGCACTATGGGACTTAACTACTGAGGTCATCAGTCCCCTAGAACTTAGAACTACTTAAACCTAACTAACCTAAGGACATCACACACATCCATGCCCGAGGCAGGATTCGAACCTGCGACCGTAGCGGTCGCGCGGTTCCAAACTGACGCGCTTAGAACCGCACGGCCACACCGGCCGGCAGGATGATAGGACATCTGCTAAGACATGAGGGAATGACTTCCATGGTACTAGAGGGAGCTGTAGAGGGCAAAAACTGTAGAGGAAGACAGAGATTGGAATACCTCAAGCAAATAATTTGAGGACGTAGGTTGCAAGTGCTACTCTGAGATGAAGAGGTTAGCACAGGAAAGGAATTCGTGGCGGGCCGCATCAAACCAGTCAGTAGACTGATGACCAAAAAAAAAAAAAAAGAAGCCTAATGCAGAGGGTTGGCTCAGGTGACTGAAAGCATAGGGGAGTTATGTAAGAATTTTACGAAAGAGGATCAGGTAGTGATAGTGGGTGGAGCAGGGAACAGTCTCGGTAGGGACGGGGAATATGATGTCAGTGGTGACTTGGTTAATAAGCTACTCAAACTTGTGGCACTAATGTGCATTTCGTGCAACTGTTTCAGCGTCATGATCGGCCGCACCTTACTGCGGCTGTTAGGCGCGTTAATGTGGGGCTGGGGAGGGCACTGATGGCGGAGGGCATGGAGCACATCTCAGTGGTGCCAGTTTGGTCTATCAGTAGATGGGGTTTCACTAGGCACCTCAATAGGTATGGGAAGGGGAGGCTGGCTAAGCTCATAGGTGACAGTGTAGTGGGTGGTGGTGGTGGTAGTGGTATCACTCATGGAAAAATTCCTGTAGTAGTTGGTGTTCGAGCTGCACCTTTTTTACACAAGTCAGCTGATAGGTATACCTGCTTAAAGGAAGTGCCTCTAACTGAGGGCTCACCTCCAGAGGATGTAATGTTTCCAAGTAGAGAAGGAATTAGCATATTTTATCAAAATATAAGAGGTATTAGAGATAAAGTTAGTGAACTGCTAATAGATGTTAACTCTAAAATTATTGGTATATCAGAGCACCACTTAAATAATTTGATAATTCAGATGCTTCCTTTACCAGGCTACAGATTAGCTGGCTGTTTCTCAAGGAGTTCCTTGCGGGGTGGGGGAGTGGCTCTGCACGTAAAAAACAGTTTTGCATTTGAGTCCATAGACGTATCACGACACTGCACTGAACAGATATTTGAAAGTTGTGCAGCATTAGTTGAATTTAGTGAAACTAAACTTCTAACTGCTGTTG
This sequence comes from Schistocerca cancellata, assembly GCF_023864275.1. Taxonomy (NCBI): domain Eukaryota; kingdom Metazoa; phylum Arthropoda; class Insecta; order Orthoptera; family Acrididae; genus Schistocerca; species Schistocerca cancellata. The sequence goes on along the minus strand of NC_064632.1, from coordinate 461,559,747 downwards.
TTTATAGGTCCCCTAACTCCGACTTCAGAGCATTTTTGCTTAAGCTAGAGAGGGTTTTTGATTCACTTTGTAGGAAGTACCAGAAAGTAGTTATATGTGGTGGCTTAAATATTAATTTTGTACATGATTGTGCAAGAAAAAGGATGTTAGTAGATCTCCTAAATTCATATGCTCTGATGCAAACTGTGTTTTTTCCAACTAGGGTGCAGGGGAACAGTAGCACAGTCATAGACAATATTGTTATTCATTCTTCATTACCAGATGGGCATTCTGTTAGTAAAAGGGTGAATGGCCTTTCAGACCATGATGCTTAAATTTTAACACTAAAAGGTTTCTCTACTCAAACCAATGTCGTATTTAATTACAAACTACGTAGGAAAGTTAATCCAACAGCAATAGAGAGTTTTTCAAAACTTGTCAAGGAACAAGAGCGGCAAGATGATTATAGTGCCGTTAATATAGATGATAAATACAATGCTTTCCATAACACATTTCTCATGCTCTTTGAGAGTTGTTTTCCATTAGAACATTCTAAACGGGGTACTAGCAGTAATGGACAGCCCGGTTGGCTGACTAGTGGGATAAGGATATCATGTAGAACAATGAGGGAATTATATCAAAATGTTAAAAGTAGTCACATTGAAGCTACAGTAGCCCATTACAAACAGTATTGTAAGGTTTCCAGAATGAGATTTCCACTCTGCAGCGGAGTGTGCGCTGATATGAAACTTCCTGGCAGATTAAAACTGGAAAAGAGGACCAACCAGTCATTGACACAATTTATAAAGTTAAAGAGGGAATCGAAAGTTTGGGTGATATAGTATTGAAGGCCATCGAAGAGAATAGGGAAGTTGTGAAACAGATCAACACTATTTTGTTGAATTTTCCAACAATCAAGCATTCTGAGGGCTAAGAGAGAGATTACACACAAAGCGAGTCAGAAATAGCGAATTTGCTAGAGAATTACGGTTAAGAACGAAGCAAAATGAAAAGCAAAGACGTCAAAAAAATCAACTTAAGTGAAAGAATGTTTGAATTTATCAACCGAAGTGAAGACCACGTCTTTGGATTAAGGCCAATTGGCACCTTCAAGTATGTTGGAAAATTGCCCATACAGTTCGATGGGGACAAATTAGAAATTGGTGAAAAGACATATGAAGGAACAGGTGGATTAATGATTCTTTTAACTGAAAAACAGGTTACTATGAATGATTTGGGTAGTAGGTTTGATGGTGTAGATTTATCAAATTATGCAGATATATTGTACAATTAAGGAGAATTGTATTCTAATAAAAATCCAAATAAAATAAAATCGAGTAGGAGTAATATACGTATATAAATTTTTGATAAAACATATTGTTGATGACTATTTTCCAAAGTTAAGAAAACCAACAATAGATTCTTCAGATTTTAGCTCACCTGAAAAAAAGAGGTGAAGGTTTGGTTAAAAAATATACAGCGAGACCGGTCTAGTATGTCTGGATGAATGATGTTCGAGATTTAATAGATACATTAGCAGTCATTCATGGCGAAGAACTAGCGGGGAACAAAAATTTTCATAACGAAAAAAGCTGGCATAACGCTGATGCTGACGAATGAATTTAGCGACTTCATCGTCAACAATTCTAAGGGAATTCCATACTTCATCAGATTTTTGAACAATCGTCCACTCACGTTCTGGACAAGCGAAAAACATGGGAAGGGTCTAGTAAACACTCTGATCAACAAACTAACGTTCGAAATGCATCTCCCAGGGTGGTCGTACTGTGGCCCGGGAACTAAATTGGATGAGCGACTAGCGCGTGGTGATCCAGGAATTAATCCACTAGACGAGGCTTGTAATAAACATGATATTGCTTATCGTGATCATAAAGATTTAGAATATAGACATCAGGCTGATAAAGAACTTCAATTAGCTACAAAAGAAAGAACGCATGCAAGTGATGCTTCATTAGGAGAAAAAGTTGCAGCAGTTGTGTGAACACAGAGTTGTCGTAGCGAGACTGAATATTGTAATCCCCAAATCCTCCAAAAATAAACGACAAATATACCTATTCAAAAATTCTGATAAAAATTCACTTTACGGCTTCCTAAGAGACAATCTCCACTCATTCCAAATTAATAATATAAATGTGGACCCGATGTGGCTTATTCAAAGAAATAGTATTGGCAGCAATTGAGAGATTTAAACCAAATAAATTAACAAACGATGGAGCTGATCCTCCTTGGTACACAAAACGTGTTAGAACACTGTTGCAGAAACAACGAAACAAACATGCCAAATTCAAACAGACGCAAAATCCCCAAGATTGGTGATCTTTTACAGAAGCTCGAAGTTTAGCGCGAACTTCAATGCGAGATGCCAATAACCGTTTCCACGACGAAACTTTGTCTCGAAACCTGGCAGAAAATCCAAAGAGATTCTGGACGTATGTGAAGTATGACAGCGGCAAGAAACAATCAATGCCTTCCTCGCGCGATAGGAATGGAGATACTATCGAAGACAGTGCTGCCAAAGCAGAGCTACTAAACACAGCCTTCCGAAATGTCTTCACAAAAGAAGACGAAGTAAATATTCCAGAATTCGAATCAAGAACAGCTGTCAATATGAGTAACGTGGAATCAAATATTCTCGGAGTAGTGAAGCAACTTAAATCACTTAATAAAAGCAAGTCTTCTGGTCCAGACTGTATACCAATTAGGTTCGTTTCGGAGTATGCTGATGCATTAGCTCCGTACTTAACATTCATGTACCACCGTTCGCTAGACGAAAGATCCGTACCCAAAGACTGGAAAGTTGCACAGGTCACACCAATATTCAAGAAAGGTAGTAGGAGTAATCCAATAAATTACGGGCCCATATCGTTAACGTCGATATGCAGCAGGATTTTAGAACATATATTGTGTTCGAACATTATGAATTACCTCGAAGAAAACGGTATATTGACACCCAGTCAACATGGGTTTAGAAAACGTCGTTCCTGTGAAACACAACTAACTCTTTATTCACACGATGTGTTGAGTGCTATTGACAAGGGATTTCAGATCGATTCCATATTTCTGGGTTTCCAGAAGGCTTTTGACATTGTACCACACAAGCGGCTCGTAGTGAAATTGCGTTCTTATGGAATATCATCTCAGTTATGTGACTGGATTTGTGATTTCCTGTCAGAGAGGTCACAGTTGGTAGAAATCGACGGAAAGTCATCGAGTAAAACAGAAGTGATTTCTCTCGTTCCCCAAGGTAGTGTTATAGGCCCTTTGCTGTTCCTTATCTATATAAACAATTTGGGAGACTATCTGAGGAGCCATCTTAGGTTGTTTGTAGATGACGCTGTTGTTTATCGACTAATAAAGTCATCAGAAGATCAAAACAAACTGCAAAACAATTTAGAAAAGATATCTGAATGGTGCGAAAAGTGGCAGTTAACCCTAAATTCACCCAAAGATGTAAACAACCATGCATAATCAGCGCCTATTAGACCGAGGGGGTCCGACGGCCGATCAGTTCCAGTCATTCCAACAGGAAGGAGCTACAAGGCTCGTCTGTAGTTCAACCATGATTAGACGTTCAATACCGCGGTGCGATCGAGTGCGGATTGTTACTTTGTGCCAGGAAGGACTCTCAACAAGGGAAGTGTCCACGCGTCTCGGAGTGAACCAAAGCGATGTTGTTCGGACATGGAGGACAGGAACTGTCGATTATATGCCTCGCTCAGGCCACTTAAGGGCTGTTGTGTAGTGGATGACCGCTACCTACGGATTATGGCTCGGAGGAACCCTGACAGCACCGCCACCATATTGAATAACGCTTTTCGTGCAGCCACAGGATGTTGTGTTATGACTCAAACTGTGCGCAATAGGCTGCATGATGCGCTACTTCACTCCCGGCGTCCACGGCGAGATCCATCTTTGCAAGCACGACACCATGCAGTGCGGTATGCCAAATGGTCCGCTCAGGATTGTCATCACGTTGTCTTCACCGATGAGTGTCGCATATGTTTTCAACCAGACAATCGTCGGAGACGTGTTTGGAGGCAACTCGGTCAGGTTGAATGCCTTAGACACACTGTCCAGCGAGTGCCTCAAGGTGGAGGTTCCCTGCTGTTTTGTGGTGGCGTTATGAGGGGCCGACGTACGCCGCTGGTGGTCATGGAAGGCGCCGTAACGGATGTACGATACGTGAATGCCATCCTCCGACCGATAGTGCAACCACATCGGTAGCATATTGGCTAGGCATTCGTCTTCATGGACGACAATTCGCGTCCCCATCGTGCACGTCTTGTGAATGACTTCCTTCAGGATAACCACATCGATCGACTAGAATGACCAGCATGTTCTCCTGACATGAATTCTATCGAACATGTCTGGGATAGACTGAAAAGCCGGCCGGCGTGGCCGTGCGGTTCTAGGCGCTTCAGTCTGGAACCGCATGACCGCTGCGGTCGCAGGTTCGAATCCTGCCTCGGGCATGGATGTGTGTGATGTCCTTAGGTTAGTTAGGTTTAAGTAGTTCTAAGTTCTAGGGGACTGATGACCACAGATGGTAAGTCCCATAGTGCTCAGAGCCATAGACTGAAAAGGACTGTTTATGGACGACGTGACCCACCAACCACTCTGAGGGATCTACGCCGAATGGCCGTTGAGGAGTAGCACATTCTGGACCACGTGCTTTAATGAACTTGTGGATAGTGTGCCACAACGAATACGGGTATGCATCAGTGAAAGAGGACATGCTGCTGACTATTAGAGGTGCCGATGTGTACAGCAGTCTGGACCACCACTTCTGAAGGTCTCGCTGTATGGGGGTACAACATGCAATGTGTAGTTTTCATGACCAATAAAAAGGTCGGAAATGATGTTTATGTTGATCTCTATTCCAATTTTAAGTACGGCTTCCGGAACTCTCGAAACCGAGGTGACGCAAAACTGTTTTTGATGTGTGTGTATATTATTTTACTTCTTATTTATTTCTTGGTGAACACTTACGTTTAACACATATGTGTATTTTTTGAGCGGCGTACTACCCACTAAGCTTTTCTGATTTTTCATGTATATATTCTTGAGTCATTTTATATGGTATAGTGCATCCCTGCCGGCTACTTGCTACCCCTGTGTGTGATTGTTTCATAACATTAGATGATAGATGCACTCGCACATGAATGTTTTCATTATGAACAGTTTCTTGTGGGTGTCTTTCATACGTTCTACATACGTTATGTTCTGAGGTGGGTCTTATATTCGGTCTTATAACACGTCTTGGAGATTCATTTTGTAGATATGACAGAATGTATGCCCCTCAGCTGTGTATAACTTAGCATTTTATACTCTGACACGACACATATATCATGTTCCTTCTCTTTACTTGTTTATGAGGTATTGTTTTCTTCCATTTACGACCTTCTACTTTTAGTTATTTTGTCTTTCAGTAGGTTATTTCAGGGTTGAACAGATAATGTATATCCTACTGATCAAATATCATGAATAGTTATTTAAAGATGTTTTTAATACATAATATAATTATACAATCTATTGAGTGGAAAGTCGTTATGGTATATTTTATAAATGTGAAAATGGATGTATATGTTCGTCCTACCAAATGTTTGGTGTTAATTCACTTGTAGAGTTTTGTCATTGTTTCTCATTCTGTTTTAATTTGTTCTCTGTAGCTTGATTGATAATTTGTTAATGCTATCGTTATTTTTTTATGCATACAGGCCTGAAGATGGCGCATTGTAGCCTTGGAACTGGTTTCAACAAAATAAAAAAGAACCATAAGGACGGCTACAGGTCTTTTATTTTGCCAGAATAGTAAACGGCCGTCGTCCCAAAGACTCACTCTCAAACGGTTGAACATACAAAAACTTGATGTGACTTACCAGGTATTGGGACAGTCCTACAGATTTATTAGTAACATGTTCAAGATAATTAAGATAGCAGCAGCTATCAACTTCAGCAGGAGATGTGTCTCTGAAGGCGACACTCCCAATTACGCCCAAGTGAGAATAAGAGGAGATAACAGCATTGGACGTAAACTAAAGCAGAGTAGTGAGAGGTTATGGATAAAACCTGAACTTAAGAACTTACCTCTGAAACATGATTGCCCTTCAAAACAGGTTTATTTCGATCACCTACAACTTTGTAAGATGCTAAATCCTCAGCAGCTTGATAGAACAATGCGTTACATCATTAATGTAGTAAATAATAAGTTGCCAATTGTTGGTAACATAAATGAAAAAAATATATGTGAATTAAAACGTAGGCAACATATGGTGCATAAGACAGAGTATACATATAGTGGTCATGTATTCCTTGACAGGTTAGTTAACAGGCCTGATATTGTTTTCATTAATGATAAATTAAGATTACTGCAGAATGGTAATAAATACACTGTGAATAGGTGAGGTTGGGGAAAAACGATATTAAATTACTATTAGCAGAGATTAAAAGTTTACTCAGTTTTTGTATGGTTGATAAGGTGGAGCAAGACTTTATTAGCAGAAGAGTTACATAGTCAATTACTGAAAATAAGAGGATGAATAAGGATCAGACAAATACCCATGTAAATTTAGTTTGTAGTATTAGGGGAACGGCGAGTAGTATGGGCCAGCGGGTAGTATGGGCCAGTTGGTATTTCAGCTATTCACTACTAGGTAACAGCACGGTACACAGTGCAGTCTTTGCCTCCAGCGCCATTTCGCCACGTTCAGAGAGTCTGTTTGATTCCCAGTGTCGTATACCATGAGAGTGATTATTGTTCGTTTGTGCTCCTATAAGCTGTTGCCTCGAATAATTTTTAACATCACTCTGCATAATTGCAGGTAAGAATATACTTATCAAACCAGAGCTGTTATTTAGTTTATTAGTATAAGACAGTGACAACTGCATTTCGTTTGCTCTAACAATGTTTAGCTTACTACCATGTTTTCATATCAGTGTGAGTCGGGTAGTATGGGTAATGCAACAATCTGGTGGTATGGGAACTCATTTCCTTTTTTTAGGATACTGTACCAACATTCCCAGGCAGAATCTACAAGCACTTTTGGAGAAACCACCACTTTCTCCAATGCACTACACTCAAGTGAACATTCCTGTTTTACTAGTGTTTTAAAACAAGTGTTACTTTTGCCCTCTTGCAGCGAAAAGGGGTTCACAGTCGGAAAAGAAAGGCAGAGAGAAGCGAAACGTTGACATCAACTCCAATTAAAAATATGCTGACAGACAAAAAATATTCAGAGGAGCAAAAGAAAAAAGCGCAACCGAAAAAACACACATAAAATTTTCAAAACAAGAACAAACGATTATCAATAATAAGAAGAAAAATAAACAAATCAAAAGTTTTCGTAATGACGATCATACACCAAGCACTTCTCAAGACGTTGTAGATATAAAATATATTGTGTGTGTGTGGAGAGAGCTGTGAGGAAAACTGGATTCAGTACAAGTGTGAAGACTGGGCACATGAGCTTTGCGCGGACTTTGAAGACTTCCAGAATGAGATTTTCACTCTGCAGCGGAGTGTGCGCTGATATGAAACTTCCTGGCACATTAAAACTGTGTGCCCGACCGAGACTCGAACTCGGGACCTTTGCCTTTCGCGGGCAAGTGCTCTACCATCTGAGCTACCGAAGCACGACTCACGCCCGGTACTCACAGCTTTACTTCTGCCAGTATCTCGTCTCCTACCTTCCAAACTTTACAGAAGCTCTCCTGCGAACCTTGCAGAACTAGCACTCCTGAAAGAAAGGATATTGCGGAGACATGGCTTAGCCACAGCCTGGGGGATGTTTCCAGAATGAGATTTTCACTCTGCAGCGGAGTGTGCGCTGATACGAAACTTCCTGGCAGATTAAAACTGTGTGCCCGACCGAGACTCGAACTCGGGACCTTTGCCTTTCGCGGGCAAGTGCTCTACCATCCTAGCTACCGAAGCACGACTCACTGGCAGAAGTAAAGCTGTGAGTACCGGGCGTGAGTCGTGCTTCGGTAGCTCAGATGGTAGAGCACTTGCCCGCGAAAGGCAAAGGTCCCGAGTTCGAGTCTCGGTCGGGCACACAGTTTTAATCTGCCAGGAAGTTTGAAGACTTCCTTTTTCACTTTTGTGGTCTTTGTAAACGAAATAAATCATAGGGTAAATGAGGTATAAAATATTATACGTTGTGTATAGTATTAAACGATAAAACTCTTGATCAAAACAGTGTTTTTAATTTATTTACATAATCATATTGGTGTGGCCCACACCACTCGCCAATTTTCCAAATGCCCAAAATGCAGGGCTAATTCTAACTACATTTTGTGTTATTTTCCCTTCATATATTGCTAAATATATTTTTATTACTTGGAGGAAAGAAGTTGAAAATATGATTTTTTCGCTCATAACTCAGTTAAGCTACAAATATGAAACTTCCTGGCAGATTAAAACTGTGTGCCGGACCGAGACTCGAACTGGGGACATTTGCCTTTCGTGGGCAAGTGCTCTACCAAAGTTTTTTTAATAAAAACATTTATTAAAAAAATGTTACACATTCCAAATACATACTAAGTTCATGTACTAACCATGTACACATATTATACATGAAGTAATTTAATTAAAAATGGTTTGATCATTTCAATTATGCTGATGTTAAAGAAAGACAGCAGAAGATTGTGTTACTGACTAAATTACCAGAAAGAATTAAGTTAAACATCAAGAAAAGTTTTTTTAAAGACATTCAAACTCCAACATAAAGAAATAAAATCTGTACTTTGAATTACATGTGCTCCAATCTTTACAGAACCATAATTAGCTCTTTATGAAGGATATCAGCAAGTTGGTGGGATAATTCCAAATATAAAACAATTTAATAATCATATTAGACAATTTCTGCATTACTTGAGAATGGCGGAAAGGAGATATATAGCGTTCCAACTACACTTTCTGAACATTAATTGAATGTTAAGTATCTGAAGTGATGAGACCTATATATTAAGTCTTTCACTGCATAACTGAGTTAACATCAAAATGCAAAAATGAACGGGGCAATGTGCCAGCCATTGAATATTACATTATATCAGATAGAATCTTTTGGTTTTAACCAATTGATAAGGGCATTTCCATAAAAACTGTCAATTTCCAGATTTGTAATATAAACCAATAATGCAGCTTTAATGTTTTGTGTTTTGACACTATTAGACACACAATCTGACTGTCACATAAGTTCTGTACATTAACTTATAAATTTCAAAAACTCCTCTCTGAAGTAGAAAAAGCACACACCGAAAATATACAGTAAAATTTTAAATAATATCCTTCAGGTAACTACAATACATCACTGTCAACACAGTCTTCTTTTTTATATTAAAGAATGGCCATTCTTTCAAATACAATTTTTAACATAATACAAACTTTATCTTGTGATTCGAATACCTTCTAATTTTGTGGAATTCACGCAGAATGTGTACCTTGAACTCTATGGTACTATCGGTTCCTAATTTTCTAAGGACGTAATTAACAAAATTTCCCAGCAACCAGTACATAGCGCTATTTTTTGGTTGTGGGAAATAGCGTGCTTCAGGCATGTGTATCAATGACAGAGATATTAACTAAGGGGATATTCTTGTAATCAGAGCTATTTGCTCCCCGATCCACTTCCAACTATTCATGTGACCACTGCAAGTATATGTATGAATTATTGTGTCAACTAGATGGCACTGTTGACATAAATTTGTTTCACAGAATCCGATTGCGTGCAGTCTTTCATTGGTGCTAACTATGTTGTTAACTGTCTTGTACCATGACGTTTTTATATTAGACGTGAGCACATTACAACTGATGTTTTTCCAAATCTCAGTCCACTCAATGTTTGGAAACTTCCGCTCTAATTTGTTCCTTCCTTCGCTTTTCTTTCGTTCCCGCATTATGGCTCTTGATGTTAAGTGTCTTGACTGCCTGAGTTCGGCACTTACATAACTTAACTCAACATAGAAAATCCTCACATGCTGTAAATGACAGTTGATATTATGCACGTCAATTGGGGGAAGCAGGCTTCGAAGTTTAATGATCTCGAAAAGTTGGCTGGTTATGCTTTCTCACGAGTATCCTATTAACTTAACTTTCCTTTCGATAAAAAGTGCAGAGGATTTATCCGTCACATCATTTAATCCTAGTCCACCATTTTTAGAAACTAAAGTGGTTACTTTCGCAGGTACTCTGAACACTTCACCTCTCCACAAAAAGTTGGTGATTTTGTACATCATTGTCCTCGCTATCATTCTCGGTATTCGAAACAGCTGGGCAGTATAATAAGCTTTAGCAATGGTGCGTGAGTTCATATAGTGTCTTCTTTGTACTTGGTTCATATATCGAGTTAAATTCTCTATAATGGCTCCTTGCACTGTATCTGCTGCAACTTTCCAATTTAAAGCCGTCATTTTCATGGGGCACGATGTCAGGGTGATCCCAAGTGTTTTATGTTGTCGGACTAATTTTGCCCACTCGACGTTGATATTATCAAAACCTCTGAGATTTAACATCTTACTTTTTTTTTCGTTTGCATTGGTTCCAGATTCCCTACAGTACGAATCAGTCACTGTTGCTAGCGTGGTTACCTCGTCATTAGTCCTTATAATGGACCCTATATCGTCACTATAGGGTCTTAAAACTGTGTTATTTCCTGATAGTGTTAAGCCTTTTAATCTAGCATGAACATTTCGGAGGAAAGGTTCCAGCGAAGTGGCGAAGAGCGACATGGACAGAGGACTTCCTTGAGGAACACCTCATTGTACACTCCTGGAAAAGGAAAAAAGAACACATTGACACCGGTGTGTCAGACCCACCATACTTGCTCCGGACACTGCGACTGGGCTGTACAAGCAATGATCACACGCACGGCACAGCGGACACACCAGGAACCGCGGTGTTGGCCGTCGAATGGCGCTAGCTGCGCAGCATTTGTGCACCGCCGCCGTCAGTGTCAGCCAGTTTGCCGTGGCATACGGAGCTCCATCGCAGTCTTTAACACTGGTAGCATGCCGCGACAGTGTGGACGTGAACCGTATGTGCAGTTGACGGACTTTGAGCGAGGGCGTGTAGTGGGCATGCGGGAGGCCGGGTGGACGTACCGCCGAATTGCTCAACACGTGGGGCGTGAGGTCTCCACAGTACATCGATGTTGTCGCCAGTGGTCGGCGGAAGGTGCACGTGCCCGTCGACCTGGGACCGGACCGCAGCGACGCACGGATGCACGCCAAGACCGTAGGATCCTACGCAGTGCCGTAGGGGACCGCACCACCACTTCCCAGCAAATTAGGGACACTGTTGCTCCTGGTGTATCTGCGAGGACCATTCGCAACCGTCTCCATGAAGCTGGGCTACGGTCCCGCACTCCGCTAGGCCGTCTTCCGCTCACGCCCCAACATCGTGCAGCCCGCCTCCAGTGGTGTCGCGACAGGCGTGAATGGAGGGACGAATGGAGACGTGTCGTCTTCAGCGATGAGAGTCGCTTCTGCCTTGGTGCCAATGATGGTTGTATGCGTGTTTGGCGCCGTGCAGGTGAGCGCCACAATCAGGACTGCATACGACCGAGGCACACAGGGCCAACACCCGGCATCATGGTGTGGGGAGCGATCTCCTACACTGGCCGTACACCACTGGTGATCGTCGAGGGGACACTGAATAGTGCACGGTACATCCAAACCGTCATCGAACCCATCGTTCTACCATTGCTAGACCGGCAAGGGAACTTGCTGTTCCAACAGGACAATACACGTCCGCATGTATCCCGTGCCACCCAACGTGCTCTAGAAGGTGTAAGTCAACTACCCTGGCCAGCAAGATCTCCAGATCTGTCCCCCATTGAGCATGTTTGGGACTGGATGAAGCGTCGTCTCACGCGGTCTGCACGTCCAGCACGAACGCTGGTCCAACTGAGGCGCCAGGTGGAAATGGCATGGCAAGCCGTTCCACAGGACTACATCCAGCATCTCTACGATCGTCTCCATGGGAGAATAGCAGCCTGCATTGCTGCGAAAGGTGGATATACACTGTACTAGTGCTGACATTGTGCATGCTCTGTTGCCTGTGTCTATGTGCCTGTGGTTCTGTCAGTGTGATCATGTGATGTATCTGACCCCAGGAATGTGTCAATAAAGTTTCCCCTTCCTGGGACAATGAATTCACGGTGTTCTTATTTCAATTTCCAGGAGTGTATTTGCATCGGCTTGGATCATTGACAATTCACCGCTATTTTAGCATTTATTCAAGTTGCTATGTTCTTAATCAATTGTATGACACCATCGTTGAAACCTATTTCTTCAATGTCTGTAGAAGATATTCATGATCTACTACATCGAACGCTTTTCAAAAATCTAAAAAAATAAAGCACACTTTATGTTTGTTACAGAAGTTATTGCAATGATATCCCTGAATTCTGTTAGATTTTGAAAAATGGTTCTGGCTTACGCGCAGTTCTGATGTTGACTAATAATTTTATCTGTAATGAATTTCTCTTGTTCACTATTCTAGCTATTAATTTATAATCTAATTCAGCAGTGAAATTGGATGAAAATTATTTAAAACTTTGTTTCCATTATTTTTTGGCACCAGAACAATTTTACTCTCCTTAAGCTCATCAGAAATCATTTTACCCTGAATAACCTCTTTTACAATGTCCGTGATTTAAGCACCTAATATTGGCCAGTAGCGGATGTATAACTATGCGCACAGAGCCTCATACACGTCTTCTTCACTGACCACCTCGAGAAAATTTCGTTGTCATCTTCTGTCAGCTGTGGGGCTAGTATGTCAAGTAATTCTTCCAAGGAAGTATCACTACTTTGATGTACGGAATATAGCTCGCAATAATAGCGATAAATCTCGTCCATGATACCCTGCTGGGTTCTGTGAAACGTACCGTGTTTTGTTCGAATTTCATCCATAAAAGTCCTTCTCCCATTTTTCGTATGCTTCACTAAATGATATAGTGAAGTAGTTTCATCTTCTGACACAGAATTTGCCATCGATTTTACTTTCAAAACTCCCATTTGACTTCTCTTCATATTAAGTAACTTGGCTTTGACTTTTTTGATGTCTGCTAACCGAAGTGAGGAACCTACTCAGACTTGATCATATAGATCTCTCAAAACGGAATAGTAATATTCTATAGTGCATTTCATTTCTCTTGCGCTCTGGGCACTGTATTGAATAAGAACCTTCCTCAACTATGGCTTTGCTATTTTAACTCACCAGTCAATAGCATTGGCATATCTACTACAAGCACGCAGGCATACTGCCCATGTTTCTTTAATCAGGTCTTCTAAATCATGATTTACTAACAAGGAAGTGTTCAAATTCCACTGATTCTTGAATCGGCGGACCGGCTGTCTTGTTAGATTTATGCAAGCTAAGACAATTGAATGGTCTGAAAAGTACGTAGGAATGGTTTCTACTTTTGTCACGGAAGTTTCAAGACTTGTAGAAATATATAATCTATCAATCCTGCAACGTGATGTTGCCGTGACATAAGTGAACTCAACAATAGAGGGGTATTTGATTTCCCATATATCCTTTAATTCTAAACCAGTAACTAGTTGTTTTAGTTCGCTTGAGAAATTAAAATTAGGAAGCTGATCTTTTCGATTTAAAACACAATTAAAATCACCTCCAAGTAATAACTGTTTTCGATTTTTCCTTAACAGGTATATCAGGTCATCTTGAAAAAACGTGCCCTGTCAGCTGGGTGAGAACTTCCTGAAATGGCGTACAAGTTGATGATAGTCACAGCATAGATATTTAGTCCTATTCCCCTTTCGGATTCCAGTCGTTCCACCTCGCTTACTGTAATCCCTTCCCTCACCAAAACAGGTGTTCCAACGCTTGTTTTGGGAGACACATTCATGTAACAAACAAAACCGGGAATTACTATATCCGAAATTAGAACTTCTTGTAACAAGGCAACATCAGTCGCGGATTCGTACAAAAATGCCTTAAGGGCCCATAATTTCAAACCGGATGTAATTTTATTTATGTTTATAGTGGTGACAGAATAATCGGCCAAACTGGTAGAAATTTTAGAGAAAAATATAGAAAACATACTGCCCTGCATACCATTAAACATTCGACATTGAAAGAACATTTAAAGACAATGATACATACGCTCCTAGGTATAGACGAGAATCTAAAAGTTTTGCACTTCATGGATAAGGGAGGTACAGTGGACATAATAGAAGATCCTGATATTTGTGTCCATTCCCATGAAGAACGTAATTTTTTGTGAACGAACAAATTGAGTCGAAGAACAAACTATTCTTTGACTGTTTTCATAACTTTTATGCATATAAACCTCAGTTTGTGCCAGATATGTTACAATTACCTTGACATTGTGATCAGCAAACACCTTTATTAATATTGTACAGACACCGTGATCTTGATATATGACCCACATGTTTTCATGTGAACCATTACGAATATCCCCTTACTACTTTACGGTATTTGTGTGACTACGACAGAGTTATTGGGTTTCACCATTTTACCCAAAGTATTCTTGTTACGACACTGCCTTTACATGGCATTGTTTCCGATTGCTGTTATCGCTTCTAAGATACTCTTACATCGTCAGTTTGATGTCGCCCGACTTCATTGAGTATTCGATGACATATCTTTGGAGACTGTTTTTGAATATTTCTCCAGTCAGTTGGCAGTTGATGGTTAGAGTGCTGACGTGTAAGTTTTCAGGTATTTCTGACGTTCATTTAGGGGATTATTTGAGTTTTACCATCTGGTATTCATTGTATTTATGGCATTCTGCGTATCCAGTTGTGTTGGCAACTGATGCGATATGTATAGGGATTTCATCAACCCGTTCCGCACAGTGAGTCTTTCGGTTTTTTCGGTGTTTTTGTATTTATTTGGCGTATGAGTAACGAGGGCCCAGTGGTACACCATGTGTAACTGTAAGTTGTTGGGTGTCTGTATTAAGCTGTCTTGTGCCTCTACGGCTAGATATCTTTCTTCTCCCTTGTTCATCCTCCTTCCACCCACTACATATTTCGTGCCACGTTCCTGTTATTTCATGTGTGTTGCAGTATTGACTAAGTACTTGCTTCTTGCCCAATCTTACTGGTACTTTGTTGTTCCATGATACAATTGTTACTGGACTTAGTAGCGGTTATCACGCTTGAGTTCGTATGTGATAAGTAGTTTGTAGCGTACTTTAGAGGATATTCTGAGTAATTTTCTATGCTGATGCGTTAGATATGTGATGATAGAACTGTGTGTGTTGGACCTAGAATTACAACTATATATCTTTAAATGTTTCTGTTTCCTTCAAATGCAGTTATTTTAATCGCATGTAACACATTCAGTGGTTATGCACCCATTTTCAAGTTTACATAAGTATGAATCTACCATCACTCAGATTCCGCTGCACAGGACTGTGGCATTGCCAGTGTTGTAGTTGTAATAGTGGATGTATTGTGAACTTGTGGCCTGCAATGACGTGGTCATAGTCTTACATCCAACATAAGTATAGCGTTTACTTATGATTCAATTATTGGCATCTTGTGCGAATTGTCTGTGAGACGATATGTGTGGCCAGTAGGGCTCTTGATTGTATAGATACGATGGATTTTAGTTTTGATGTGGTTCAAAGACCAAGGTGTGTACTGGTTACAGTACGTTTACTCATAAGTACACGCAGTTTAAATGTTATTGCAGTTCTGTTTATTTACTTGGGTTTTAAACATATGAGTACTTTTCGAGTGAGTTGCTGGTCAGAACTAGTTAGGTGCTTGGTGACAGAACTGTGTATATTAGCCCTAGAATTGTATCAAGATATCTTTAAATGCCTCTTTCTCTTTAACATGCATGTACTTTAGTCACATGTACCACATTTAGTGATTATGTACCTGTCTTCAATATCACAGGGAGTTGCATTACATTACCTTAACTTAAGTTCCGCTACATAAGACTCATGGCATTGCGAGTTTTTTTGTTGTAATGGTGTATGTATTGCCAACTTATAGATTGCTGTCACACTTTCAGTCTTACATTTGACAGACAAATTACGATTACTTACGATCTAGTTTTGGGCATGTTGTGTGGTCAGGTCAGTTAAAAATGTGATTTGACTTTGACATGATTTGTATTAGTGGCATTTTCGTTACGAAAAAGAAATTAATTACTTGGATGTAATGGCTTTTGGTTTTAACGTCATTGAAAGACCTAAGTGTGTACTGGTTGCAGTGCATTTATTCATTAATATATATTATTTTACACCTCATTTATTTCTTCATGATCACTTATGTTTAACACATACGCGTATTTTTTTTGAGCGGTGTACTACTCCGTAAGCTTTTCTGATTTTTCATGTATATATACTGTTGAGTCATCTTGAATGCTACAGTGAATCCTTTTGGGCTACTTAGTATCCCTGTGTGTGATTGTTTCATGGCAGTAAATTATATATGGATTCATTCGCACATGAATGTTTCCATCATGAACAGTTTCTTGTGGATGTCTTTGATACGTTCTACATATATTATGTTGTGAGGTGGGTGTTATATTCGGTCTTATAACGCTTCTTGGAGATTCATTTTATACCTAAGACAGAACGCATGCCCCTCAGCTGTGTATAACTTAGCATTTTATACTTTGATACAGCACATAGGTCATGTTCCTTCTACTATTAGTTATTTTGTCTTTCAGTGGGTTATTTCAGAGTTGAGCAGCTAATGTATATCCTTCGGTAGAATAAAGATCATGAGTGGTTATTTAAAGAAGTTTTTAGTAGATAATATAATTATCCAATGTATTGAGTTGGAATGCGTTATGGAATATTTCAGTTATATGATGATGGATGTATTTGCTAGTTCTATCGAACGTTTGTTGTAAATTCACTTGTAGAGTCTTGTCATTGTTTCTAACTGTGTTTTTAATTTGTTTCTATGTAGCTTGTTTGATAAGGTGATAATGCTATCGTTACTGTTTTATGCCTACAGGCCTAAAGAAGTTGCACTGAAGCGCTGTAACTGGATGCAACGTAATAAAAAAAATCATAAGGACGGCTGTAGGTGTTTTATTTTGTCAGAATAGTAAACGGCCGTCGTCCCAAAAACCTCCGGCCAAAAGGATGGACATACAAAAAAATTCACTGTTTTTGCTTTATTGTGGTTCTACATGGATACACCAGCAATTCAAAATTCAATTGTATTAAATTAGATAATCTGGTTATTAATTGGAGTTCTGAAAGTGACTGTAGACATAGGCAACAAAAGTGCCATGAGTAAATTCGCTAATTTCATAAATAAAAAATTGAGGATGTAGCTCACGATTGAAAAGTTATTGAGAAGATAATACTTTTCTTTTTTTAATGAAAATAACATTTAGCATCACTCGGAGATACAGTTTAAAACAAGTAACCACTTGCACTATCACATTAATGTGACCACAGCCCACATTCAACGTGAAAATGCAATAACTGATCACAGACGGCAGGTGTCAGTACTGGCAATGAAGGGTGTAGAAAGTGTGCTGGGAGACGCGGAAAACAGAGCAGTCTTTCTCGTAATGTGGAAACGGAGCAGTTTATCAGACGTCGAAAAGTACACGGTCTTTAGGTTTCAGTCCAAGGGTGGAAGCATTTCCGAAGTGGCTAAATCTGTGAACTGGTTGCGTGCCACCATGATTAAAGTATACCGTGAATGGCAAAATGGCAGTATCCAAAACTGGCGCCAGGGCACCTGTGGTGCACCGTGGCCATGGCTGACAGTGATGAACGACATCTGCAGAAATATATACGGGCGAGTAGAATGTTCACGTGTGACACGGGTTAATAGAATATATGTGGGCGATAGATATGTAACTTCGACCAACTAACCATGCAGATGTACGGAGGGGCTACCAATATTGTCTCAACACCGTTCAGCTAACGTTACAGCGTATGGGCCATATCAGCAGGCTCCTGCATGGTGTGTTGGCAGAAGAGCCAACACCGTGTTGCTAGAGGAGGCCAAAATGCACGCAATTAAGCTCACGCAGACTGGGGAGAGGTCTGGAACAGTAAAGTAGTTGAGTCTAGTAAATAAAGTACGAAGCTCTTGGAATACTTAACTTTAATCCACAATTGGAGAACATCGGTCTGACGGTACAGGCATCCATAGATAAATATTAAATGATACTGGCGCCTTGCTAGGTCGTAGCAATTGACGTAGCTGAAGGCTATGCTATCGTTTCGGCAAATGAGAGCGTATTTGTCAGTGTAGCTTCGCTAGCAAAGTCGGCTGTACAACTGGGGCGAGTGCTAGGAAGTCTCTCTAGACCTGCCGTGTGGTGGCGCTCGGTCTGCAATCACTGACAGTGGCGACACGCGGGTCCGACGTATACTAGCGGACCACGGCCGATTTAAAGGCTACCACCTAGCAAGTGTGGTGTCTGGCGGTGACACCACACTGCAATACGCATGTATACTGACTGTTGTTTATCGGCAACGGTGGCTGGAATCTGCGCGCCTATGCCGTAGCTGAATGTCCACTGAGTGGCGACAGGTGACCTTTTCAGGTCAGTCACGTTTTATGCTCCATTGGACACATGGCTGTTGGATTGATGGAAGGGTCTAGGCTGGAGAAGTGAGCGTTATGTTCTTGGGAATATTTTCGTGGTTTCCTCTTATTCTGTCCCACATGCAGTTTGTTATTCCCTGGCACGATGGCATCTACCAGTAGGACAATTCAACGTTTCACAGAGGTCACAGTGTACATACTTATTTCGAAGGGCACCAGGTTGAGTTTATCGTATTCGTCTGCACACCAAACGCCCCAGTCAAGAATCTGTAGGATCACCTCGAGAAGGCCATGGATCGTCAACCGAGAATCGTAGCGCCACTGTCCATGCCACTGGAATCAGCATGGGTCCACATCCCAGTCGGTACCTCCTCGGTGACTGCCTTCTTACAGGTTTCAGAGCGGTCAGGCTTTTGACAGCTGGTCACTTTCAAGCGAGTGGACAGTGTAGAACTCTTATAGATACCGCAGAAAACAGTGTGGAGAGTATGTGTTTCTCGTTAACAGAAAAGTAGCCTCCGTGTGGATCATTAAAAGTACTGTAGAACGCGCGCGGCTAGACCTAACGAAGCGGACGCTGACGAGCAGCGACGAAAACAAGGGCCGGGCCCGCGGTTGGGGCGGTGTGAGGCTTATCTTATCAATTACCCGGAATGAGCGCTCGCCGGGCGGCGCGCCGCAGTGACGTAATCCTCTTAAGCGGGCGGACGTTCCGGGGATTAGAGCCTACCGCGCTGGGCGCACAGCACAGCACGGGCATGGCACAGGCCGCTAATCCAGCAGGAGCGAGGACCCAGCCACAGCAGACGAGAGCAGCACTGGAGCGTGGGAACCGCGCCGCCGCCTCGCCGGCTACGCGAGTTACGAATTCATTAGCAGGCAGTAAAACCTCCATCAACGGTACATTTCTATAGACAGGACCTGCACTTGCAGAGTACGGAATATATATTTTAAGCATGAAATTGATTGCCAAGTAACACAGGTCAACGAAACCTGGAGCATACATACAAAGAACTGTTAGAGTTTAGTACAAAGACCTTCTGTAAACATCTTGGATATTCGGGAATCCAGCCGGATGTTCGCGTCGTTCTCGCACGATATTTCAACAGCGTGTCTCGCTGTCTTCTTCAGGTGACACCTGAGACTGGTCCTTGGGTCTTCTTTTTTTTTTTTTTTTTTTGCACTTTTCATTCCCTCCTCTGATGGAGGAGGGCGGGCTGTTTGAGGGCATGCTGGCGTCCCTTTTCTGCCATTGGGTTTTTACATGGTTATTTTTATTTGGTACAATTTATTTTTCCTGCAAGTGCAATCTTATAATTTGTTGACAATTTTGTTACTGCAGGTTTTTTAGCAGAGTGAAAACATTATAAACAAGTATATTAACATAATAAAATTTAAAACATAATAAAATTTAAAACATAATAAAATTTAGAAAATTTAAATTTACAGTAAAAGAAAAGATGATGAAAGTAACATAAATAATTTTGTTAACATGATACGATTTCAGTTTACGAGAAATGAAGATAAGTGAGGATGAATGTGGACAAGGTAATCAGGTATATTAGCATGAGAGAGCAGAGATATATAGGATACAAAATAAATGGGGTCCATCGAGTCCAGTATTTATGCCTGGGAGGAGCTGGGCGTTCCCTAATCGGTCCGCGCCGGGTCGAGTGTTCCATCTGTGGTCCGCGCCCGCCAGACTCGGCTTCAACGGACCCCTCCAGTCGCAGATGTTCCGACTGCCGTCGGCTCCCGTTCTGGCCGTCCTCAACTGATGTGGTTATCATCTGAGGTGTGTCAGACCCGGTCTGAGATGTTGGGTATTGTATCTCCTGACTGTTACTACGATTTCCACTTCTGTTTCGTGCTGGGCGCTCCCTAATCGGTTCGCGCCGCGTCGTGTGTTCCGTGTGAGGTCCGCGCCCGCCAGACGCGGCTACATTGTCCCTCTCTGGTCACTGGTGTTCCCTCCGCCGTCCGCGGCCGGCCTGGCTGTCTTCTGAAGTCGAGTTCATGATCTGGGGTGTGTCAGTCTAGTCTCCAATGTCAGACACCTTGTGTCACAGCTGTTCTCTCGGTCTCCACTTCTATTTCTTTTAGAATCCCGGCAAGCCAGGTATTTACAACATACCATGCCAGTGTGGCATGTCATACATTGTCCAGACCACCAGAACTGTGAACATCAGGTGTAAAGAACACCAGAGACATACCAGACTTAGGCAGGCAACTAAATCAGCCATAGCAGAGCATTGTCTGGAACTTGGTCATTCAATGGATTACAGTGACACCAAGATTGTGACACAGACCTCAATATTTTGGGACAGTGTCATTAAAGAAGCCATTGAGATTAAGGTCACAGACAATCTAATCAACCATGACTCGGGATACCATATCAGCACTGCCTGGAATCCAGCGCTTGAGCTTGCGAAAACTCAACGCAGGACACTCCGGGATTCTACAAGAAATAGAAGTGGAGACAGAGAGAACAACCGTGAGACAAGGTGTCTGACATTGGAGACCAGATCTGACACACCCCAGATCATGAACTCGACTTCAGAAGACGGCCAGGCCGGCCGCGGACGGCGGAGGGAACACCAGCGACCAGAGAGGGACAATGTAGCCGCGTATGGCGGGCCCATCCGCCAGTCGTATGTCCCAAGAAGAGGAGAGTAACACAGGATTTACCTGACGGCATTGCCTGCATTCGTCAGAGGAGAAAGGTTTGGTTGAACTTCTTTATTTGTTGTATGGCATCGGGGTATGCGGGATTATAAAAAGAAAATCATAGGGACGGAGCTGCAAGCAGCGCCTGCTTGGTGCACCCCCGGGTCTCAGCGGTCGAGGAGTGCAACAGGCCGCTGATAGCGGTCACGAACATCTTGAGGTGCGCCAACGTCTCGAATGAGGGGATTGGCAGAGGCGTGCGACCGTCGGTAAAAACGGCTGGCAGTCTGCTGGATGCGGGGCATCACTTCCAGTTCATCAGCTGCATGGTGGAGGTATTGATGCGGAAACTGCGAGTGTACATGGAAGACCCGCCGGAGAACCTTATTCTGTTGCGCCTGGAGACGCTGGATATGCGTGGGGGCCGCATTGCCCCAAGCCTCACACGCATAGTCAACAATCGGTCGAATAAATAAGCGGAAGATGAGGAGGCCATTCCGGATGGAGAGGTCAGACCCTTCATTAAGGAACGGGTACAGCGCGCCCATCCGCTGGTGGACTTTGGCATGGACGGCGTCGATGTGTGGCTTCCACAGTAGGCGATGATCCATGATGACGCCCAGGTACCGGACAGTCTTCTGCCAGGGGAGGGCGGTCCCATAAAGTCGAAGTGGCGGGGCCGGCATCGACGTCTTCCTCGTAAAGACGATGGCCTGTGTCTTCAGGGGGTTGAACCGGATGCGCCAGCGAGCTGCCCAGACCTCCAGGTCGTCGCACGCCTGCTGCAACCGGGAATGCATGGCGGCATGCCACCGGCTCCTGGTGTAGAGCATCGTATCGTCGGCGTAGACGGCTTTCTCCACTCGGGGCGACGTCGGAAGGCCCGAGGTAAATATGGTATAAAGGACGGGGCCCAGGACGGAGCCCTGCGGCACCCCGGCGACGATAGACCTGGCAGTGGAGAGGGCCGCGTCAACGTGGACAGCGAAAGTGCGGTGCTGCAGGTACGACGCAATGAGGCGCACGTACGCCCAGGGAAAGCCAAGGTGGTCCATCTTCCATAGAAGTCCAGCATGCCAAACACTGTCAAAGGCCTTCGTGACATCTAGGAGAACCGCTCCACAGTACTCCCGGTTATTGAAGGCGCGAGTGATGTACTCCACAACACGTACAATCTGCTGGGTCCTGGAGTGTCCGCTGTGGAAGCCAAACTGTTCCAGGGGGAGGATTTCCCGAATATCCAGGATGGCCCGAAGTCGCTGAAGAAGAAACCGCTCGAAGAGCTTGCTGATGTGCGGAAGCAAACTGATAGGCTGGTAGGATTTTGGGTCTTTCCGATCCTTGCCCGGCTTTGGAACAGCAATAACGATGGAGTGCTTCCACGCCGCAGGGTAGGTGCGAGTCCGCAGAACCCAATTGAAGATGGCAGTGAGACGAACCACAGCCAGGAGCGGCAGATTCTTCAGGACCCGGCCAGTAATGTCGTCAACACCTGGAGCCTTGGACGCCGGGAGAGCCTTGATGCCCGCACGGACTTCTGCCACGGAAATAGGCGGTATGTCGTCGCGGTCCTCCTACCCGTCCCCGTGGAGGATGGTCTGCACTTCTGCGTCAATCTGGTCGACGTGCAGCTGGTCCACATCAGCTTGAAGGGGGGTGAAATTCTCCTGAAAGATGTCCGCAAGGAGATTCGCCTTATCCTCATGTAGATAGGCCGTCCCAGTCGGTGTTGCAAGAGGGGGCATCCGTGTCCTGCGCTTCGTAAAAAAGCGGACCGCATTCCAGTGCATGGGGTCGGGGGTGAACGCCTGCAGTTGCTCAGCCCAGCGTCGATTCTTGTGCTGGACAATTGCTGCTTTGATGTCACGGCGCAGGCTGTTGATGTGGCGCTTCAGCTGTGGGTCCCGCGTCACACGCCAATCCTTGCAGAGGCGATTCCGAGTGCGGATGTCCTGGAGTATTTCCGCTGGGAGAGCGGAAGATGCGAATGTGCCGGGGCGCGGGCGGGACGTCGCCCCCTCCAGAGCTGCAGTTAGAGTATCAGCAAACTGGGCTGCAGAGGGCTCGTGAACTTCGACGCCGTCCACCTGTCGCTGCAGGGCTGCAGTAACTCGCCGCTGGAAGCAGGGCCAATCCGTGCGGTTGAGATTGAGGCGGCCCGGACTCCGCTCCGGGGCGACGTCCAGCTGAAAGAGAACTGGCAGGTGGTCGGAGTTCAGGGCGTGGAGAACTTCAGCAGTCAGGAACTGATTGAGTCCCCGAGTAATAGCGATGTCAAGAACGTCAGGTCTCCCTCTGCTTGGATAACACGTTGGCTCCACGGGACCACAGACATACGCATTCACCTCTTCAGTGGCCTGGAGGAGAAGTCGCCCATTAAGATTGGTGACCAATGAATTCCAGGCGGCATGTTTGCGATTGAGGTCACCTGCGATGAAATATTTGCCAGGAGTCCGTAGGAGGAGACGGGCATCATCGATGAGGAGCTGGCGGCGAGGGCTCCGGTAAACAGCCATAAATGTGACTGAGCAAGAGGCTGTTTCAACCTGGACAGCAGTGACCTCAATAGTTTCGATGGCAGGCGGTTGAATTTCACAATGCTTGATGGAGGAACGGATGAAGATCGCTGTACCACCCACATGTGTCGGCCTGTCGTTCCGAAAGCATCGGTAATTTGCGATGTTGGAGCGGATGCCTGGTTTGAGAAAAGTCTCATTGACCAGGCAAATATCCACGTCGTGTTCAAACAAAAACTGTCGGAGCTCCAGAAGGTCGGAGGTGAGGTTGGCGGCATTATAAGCCACTATGCGGAAATCCTCCAAGCGGCGGCGTCTAGGCATGCTGGGCTACTGGAGTGACGGCACTGGGAGCCCGAAGGCTGCGTGAGATCGTCGCCTCAACTGTGGCGGCGATGGTTGCAGGCAGGTTGACGATGGCGGTAGTCAATTCGGTCACCATCGTGGTCAGGTACTGCAGCAGCTGGAAAACGTCGTGGAGCCCAACAGTAGGCACTGCTGTGGGCGAAGGAGAAGCTGGCGGGCGGTCCTGGCGTGGAGGAGCCGGCGGGACGGTTTGCACCTCGGGAGTCGCAGTCGCTCGTGGGTGGGAGACGCCCTTTAAGGCATCTGCCACTGTGACACCGGCCTGGATCCTCGCGGAGCGGCGTTCCATGAGTGAGGGCCACGTACGCTTGTCATTGGCCGGCCGTGTGGGCGGCGGGTGGCGCCTGCGGCGGGTATCAGCTCGTCGGGAGGGCGGGACAGGCGGAAGACCCCGTTGCCGACGGCTAGCCTCCTTATGCTTCGCCCAGGAACGAAAATTGGCAGGATGGTTGCCTCCACACAGGCCACAGACGGGCGGCTCATCCTTGCTTCGTGGACAAAGGCGGCTGTCGTGGTCAGCACCACACTTGACGCACATAGGCGGCATAGTGCAGTGGCGGGCCACGTGGTTGAATCCTTGGCACCGGAAGCACTGGACCGGGCCATGGGACTTCCGCAGACGTTCCACAGTGATGGAGAGATCGTAAATCCTGGTTAGCTGGAATATCTCCCGGTGCCGAGGAGTGTCCTGCAGGACGACGACGCGGTGACCAGTAAGCTGATTGGTCCCGGGCATACGATGGTAGTCCACCACCGTCGCCACGAAGCCGAGGTCCTCCAGTTCTTCCTTCAGGTCTTCATGCGTGAGAGACGCCGGAACGTGCTTAAAGAGCGCCTTCATGGTCGGTGGACGGACCGCCGGATAGGTATGCATGGGTATACCTTCTCGCCCAACCATATCCATTACAGCCACATAGTCCTCAGTACAGGAGAGGCTGAGTTTGAGGGTATCTCCCCCTGTCTGCTTGGCAGTGAACGACTGCTTACAATGTCCCTTTAACCACGTGTGCAGCTGCTTGTAGGAGTTCTTAAACTGCAACACAATCGGCGGCACCTTCCGCTGCAGTTGAGGCTGGGACGGTTGCTGCTGCGGCCCCTGCTGTTGCTGTTGCTGCTGGGACGGTGGAACGCCGTCCGCGCCATCCTGGATGACATCATAGCGGTTAGACGTTGGCACCGCGTCCGTGTCAGGTCGCTGCTGCGGCTGCTTCGAGACCTTCTTCTTTGGCGGCTTCCGAAATCCGTCATCGGCCCCGGTGGTGGCTTCGCCGGTGCGCTTACGACCAGTCTGCTGGTCGCCGTCGTCTTCTTCTCCCGACAACTCACGGGTGTAATCCATAGCGAGATCCAAGGTCCTTGCAGAGGTCGTCAACAGATCGTTCCCACGTTGCCGTTGCCTGGTCATCATAGGTGGGGGGCCGGATGAGGCCGCCGACGAAATATCCTCCGCCGGACGGCGATCCGCCACACCCTCAGCCGAAGTAGGTTCCGTAGACATCACGAGCTCGCGCGCGACACGTCTGCTCTCGACGGAAGACTAACTCCGAATGTATGGCGGGCGCGGACCTCACACGGAACACACGACGCGGCGCGAACCGATTAGGGAGCGCCCAGCACGAAACAGATGTGGAAATCATAGTAACAGTCAGGAGATACAATACCCACCCAATACACAGCTCCATTAAGTGTCTACTATAATGTCCCAACAGAAATAGTTATACTGTATAACCAGTGGAGACTCTTCAGTAATTAAGCGACGTGGGTAACCAAACGTCCTGTAATTTTCAGGGAAGGCATATAGCCCGAAAAAATCTGTACTACATTAGTTTGAATAAGTGGATTGCTGAAAGTTATTATGCCAAAGAAGTATAATGCACTAATAACGATCGAAACCAAAAAAATTACACAATCATGTTACCTGATTTTGAGTAGTTATCACAAATGTTGTCAATTTTGAACTGAAACTAAGCAAAATAGTAAATGTTTCAAGAAATAACACTTTTGCCAGCTAGAATTTGAGTAAAAGTTGTATAATTGATTGTGTGGAGTGAAAATGTGAATTCACGTAATAATTACTGCGGTTCATGTAGTCAGCATCAATCAGTGCGTGAGTTCGGTTTAAAATGAAAGACGTTATAAAATCTTTGAAACTTAATTAACATCACACTGAACGCTTCGTAATAATGTAAAATCAAAATACCTTTACTAAATGTGACACGTAACACTGTAATAACAACGTAGCTTCATTATAGTGTTTACTGTCTTCGAGTTTAAGATCAGTACTTATGAATATCCACAACTCATTATCAGACACACGATAATTGAACACTGAATACGTCACAATCAGCAGCAAAGGTAACTGGCAACGCTGAAACAAGGAAAGTCAAGAATCACACAACCTGCAGATAAATATATAAAGTTGAAATAAATTGTGTACTATAATTTAGCCAGAAACTGCTTCTCAAGAAGACAAGGAAAAGAGTTAAATTTGCGAAAGTTAATTAAAAGTTAGAATTTGCTATCTGGCTTTTTCATCAATTTAATATGCATGTCTTTTCATGTATGTGACACTCTGTTACCACAATGATAGGAAGAGGATCCTACTGTTGGTAGTGATGACTTGGGATAACCATTGACATGGAGCAGATTTGAAGGTAACAAACTACCTATAACGTTTATCTGCTGATTCTAATACGCTGACAAGCCTTTTACATGTCTAAATTTCTCAAATGGCACAGTGCGTGGCTTGGTGCTTTGATGACAGCAACTTCTAGCGAAAAGGCTCTGCTTTTTACGAGCGAAGTCAAATGTACATGTCTCCGTCCTACTCTTCGTTCCTTAATATTCTCGAATCTCTTCTCAAATAATTGTTGTATACTGGCTAGCCTCATACTGTCTTGTCTAATCTTTCATTGCCACAAAGTTCACACACATAGTTTGCGCGCTTTCGAAATTACTCTTGTGCGGTCTCACTCACTGTCAACACGCAACTGCTTTGTCTGCCCTTTCGCGTGCCAACGATATTAGTGCCATGCTGAGATTATCGTTGGCTAGACATTGTTATTATACATAGCAAAAACCCAGACTTTGCCAACGTGTTTACTAAGCTCTTTACAACATTGTTTCTAAATGAGTTGAAATGTGTTTGCGGTACAGTATTTCAAATAATTAGTACTGTCAATAAAATGCCAAAATATATACATTTGTGACATGGAATTACTATCAAAAATGTGAAAACAAAAGGGTGAAGTATGTGAGGTACTGTGTTGCGGTGTTACTTCACCAACCGTCCGCACATCCTGTCCCTCCAAACCGACACAGGTATTAATTCAGTATCAGTTTGAAGAAAACGAGAACATGTGGGTATTGGCTAGTAATAACTACACCCAGAGGCATTTGTCATTTCTCACCACCAAAGCAACATGAACTTCCACGAACACTTATTCCTCTTTCACCTACAAATCTGCCTCTGGGTACGTTTTTGATTGTCGTGATACCAACGGTGTCTTCAAGTACCGTCAAGTCAAGTAAGTATATTCAATCCTATTATTACAAGAACGCCTTAGTCGCATGTGGCCATTTAAAATTGTTGTTGTTGTTGTGGTCTTCAGTCCTGAGACTGGTTTGATGCAGCTCTCCATGCTACCCTATCCTGTGCAAGTTTCTTCATCTCCCAGTACCTACTGCAACCTACATCCTTCTGAATCTGCTTAGTGTACTCATCTCTTGGTCTCCCTCTAGGATTTTTACCCTCCACGCTACCCTCCAATGCTAAATTGGTGATCCCTTGATGAATCAGAACATGTCCTACCAACCGGTCTCTTCTTCTCGTCAAGTTGTGCCACAGACTCGTCTTCTCCCCAATTCTATTCAATACTTCCTCATTAGTTATGTGGTCTACCCATCTAATATTCAGCATTCTTCTGTAGCACCACATTTCGAAAGCTTCTATTCTCTTCCTGTCCAAACTACACTCCTGGAAATTGAAATAAGAACACCGTGAACTCATTGTCCCAGGAAGGGGAAACTTTATTGACACATTCCTGGGGTCAGATACATCACATGATCACACTGACAGAACCACAGGCACATAGACACAGGCAACAGAGCATGCACAATGTCGGCACTAGTACAGTGTATATCCACCTTTCGCAGCAATGCAGGCTGCTATTCTCCCATGTAGACGATCGTAGGGATGCTGGATGTAGTCCTATGGAACGGCTTGCCATGCCATTTCCACCTGGCGCCTCAGTTGGACCAGCGTTCGTGCTGGACGTGCAGACCACGTGAGACGACGCTTCATCCAGTCCCAAACATGCTCAATGGGGGACAGATCCGGAGATCTTGCTGGCCAGGGTAGTTGACTTACACCTTCTAGAGCACGTTGGGTGGCACGGGATACATGCGGACGTGCATTGTCCTGTTGGAACAGCAAGTTCCCTTGCCGGTCTAGGAATGGTAGAACGATGGGTTCGATGACGGTTTGGATGTACCGTGCACTATTCAGTGTCCCCTCGACGATCACCAGTGGTGTACGGCCAGTGTAGGAGATCGCTCCCCACACCATGATGCCGGGTGTTGGCCCTGTGTGCCTCGGTCGTATGCAGTCCTAATTGTGGCGCTCACCTGCACGGCGCCAAACACGCATACGACATTCATTGGCACCAAGGCAGAAGCGACTCTCATCGCTGAAGACGACACGTCTCCATTCGTCCCTCCATTCACGCCTGTCGCGACACCACTGGAGGCGGGCTGCACGATGTTGGGGCGTGAGCGGAAGACGGCCTAACGGTGTGCGGTACCGTAGCCCAGCTTCATGGAGACGGTTGCGAATGGTCCTCGCCGATACCCCAGGAGCAACAGTGTCCCTA
This sequence comes from Schistocerca cancellata, assembly GCF_023864275.1. Lineage (NCBI taxonomy): Eukaryota > Metazoa > Arthropoda > Insecta > Orthoptera > Acrididae > Schistocerca > Schistocerca cancellata. Next base: position 461,530,793 of record NC_064632.1, on the reverse strand, counting down.
ATTTGCTGGGAAGTGGCGGTGCGGTCCCCTACGGCACTGCGTAGGATCCTACGGTCTTGGCGTGCATCCGTGCGTCGCTGCGGTCCGGTCCCAGGTCGACGGGCACGTGCACCTTCCGCCGACCACTGGCGACAACATCGATGTACTGTGGAGACCTCACGCTTCACGTGTTGAGCAATTCGGCGGTACGTCCACCCGGCCTCCCGCGTGCCCACTATACGCCCTCGTTCAAAGTCCGTCAACTGCACATACGGTCCACGTCCACGCTGTCGCGGCATGCTACCAGTGTTAAAGACTGCGATGGAGCTCTGTATGCCACGGCAAACTGGCTGACACTGACGGCGGCGGTGCACAAATGTTGCGCAGCTAGCGCCATTCGACGGCCAACACCGCGGTTCCTGGTGTGTCCGCTGTGCCGTGCGTGTGATCATTGCTTGTACAGCTCTCTCGCAGTGTCCGGAGCAAGTATGGTGGGTCTGACACACCGGTGTCAATGTGTTCTTTTTTCCATTTCCAGGAGTGTATTTATCGTCCATGTTTCACTTCCATACATGGCTACACTCCACACAAATTCTTTCAGAAACGTCTTCCTGACACTTAAATCTATACTCGATGTTAACAAATTTATCTTCTTCAGAAACGCTTTCCTTGCCATTGCCAGTCTACATTTTATATCTTCTCTACTTCGACCATCATCAGTTATTTTGTTCCCCAAATAGCAAAACTCCTTTACTACTTTAAGTGTCTCATTTTCTAATCTAATACCCTCAGCATCACCTGACTTAATTCGACGACATTCCATTAACCTCGTTTTGCTTTTGTTTATGTTCATCTTATATTCTCCTTTCAAGACAGTGTCCATTCAGCTCAACTGCTCTTCCAAGTCCTTTGCTGTCTCTGACAGCATTACAATGTCATCGGCGAATCTCAAAGTTTTTATTTCTTCTCCATGGATTATAATACCTACTCCGAATTTTCCTTTTGTTTCCTTTACTGCTTGCTCAATATACAGATTGAATAACATTGGGGAGAGGCTACAACCCTGTCTCACTCCCTTCCCAACCACTGCTTCCCTTTCATGCCCCTCGACTCTTATAACTGCCATCTGGTTTCTGTACAAATTGTAAATAGCCTTTCGCTCCCTGTATTTTACCCCTGCCACCTTTAGAATTTGAAAGAGAGTGTTCCAGTCAACATTGTCAAAAGCTTTCTCTAAGTCTACAAATGCTAGAAACGTAGGTTTGCCTTTCCTTAATCTTTCTTCTAAGATAAGTCGTATGGTCAGTATTGCCTCATGTGTTCCAATATTTCTACGGAATCCAAACTGATCTTCCCTGAGGTCGGCTTCTACCAGTTTTTCCATTTGTCTGTAAAGAATTCGTGTTAGTATTTTGCAGCTGTGACTTATTAAACTTATAGTTCGGTAATTTTCTCATCTGTCAACACCTGCTTTCTTTGGGATTGGAATTATTATATTCTTCTTGAAGTCTGAGGGTATTTCGCCTGTCTCATACATCTTGCTCACCAGATGGTAGAGTTTTGTCAGGACTGGCTCTCCCGAGGCCGTCAGTAGTTCTAATGGAATGTTGTCTACTCCCGGGGCCTTGTTTCGACTCAGGTCTTTCAGTGCTCTGTCAAATTCTTCACGCAGTATCGTATCTCCCATTTCCTCCTCGTCTATTTTCTCTTCCATTTCTATAATATTGTCCTCAAGTGCATCGCCCTTGTATAGACCCTCTATATACTCCTTCCACCTTTCTGCTTTCCCTTCATTGCTTAGAACTGGGTTTCCATCTGAGCTCTTGATGTTCATACAAGTGGTTCTCTTATCTCCAAAGGTCTCTTTAATTTTCCTGTAGGCAGTATCTATCTTACCCCTAGTGAGATAAGCCTCTACATCCTTACATTTGTCCTCTAGCCATCCCTGCTTAGCCATTTTGCACTTCCTGTCGATCTCATTTTTGAGACGTTTGTATTCCTCTTTGCCTGCTTCATTTACTGCATGTTTATATTTTTTTCCTTTCATCAATTAAATTCAATATTTCTTCTGTTACCCAAGGATTTCTAATAGCCCTCGTCTTTTTACCTACTTGATCCTCTGCTGCCTTCACTACTTCATCCCCCAAAGCTATTCATTCTTCTTCTACTGTATTTCTTTCCCCCATTCCTGTCAATTGTTCCCTTATGCTCTCCCTGAAATTCTGTACAACCTCTGGTTTTGTCAGTTTATCCAGGTCCCATCTCCTTAAATTCCCACCTTTTTGCAGTTTCTTCAGCAACTAGAAATCTATTTACCTGAATAACACACAACTTGATTTGATATTCGTCTCGGTTCTGAAGCCATATCACACAGTCACCTAGACAATACCTCTCAGGAGACTAAAACTAAATATTAAATGTAAATATCGAAAATATGACAGTTAATCATCTACTATTACTAGAAGCAGTCGCAACATATAATTATTGCAGTTGAAAATACTGTCGCTTGTGCCAGTAACTTCATCTCAGTTTATTCATAAAATACCTAAATCTGTCCCTAGTTTCGGCAAACTATGTTTACAGCAGAGGTTGCAGTTTCTAGTAATAATTACCTGGATTATCAGTGAAACACACTTTATAGCATAACCCACTTCCTATGAGACTGAGTAGTGTCACAGTGAGACAACATATATGCATAGCAAAGAAACGAGATTCACGGCGAATTCATTAACAGAAAAAGCATCTTTATCGGTTGTGTCATCGCTCCCACTTGAGGCTACGTGACTTGGAGTATTAGCAGTGGTTACTTTTATTTTCAACCGATACAAAACAGGTATATGTTTCATAGTTTTGCTGTCCGTCAGAGTAGTCACCAGCATTATGTAAACCCGTTCTTCTTCTACTGTACTTCTTTCCCCCACTGCTGTCAATTGTTCCCTTATGCTCTCCCTGAAACTCTGTACAACCTCTGGTTCCTTCAGTTTATCCAGGTCCCATCTCCTTAAATTCCCACCTTTTTGCAGTTTCTTCAATTTTAATCTGCAGTTCATAACCAATAGATTGTGGTCAGAGCCTACATCTGCCCCTGGAAATGTCTTACAACTTAAAACCTGGTTCCTAAATCTCTGTCTTACTATTATATAATCTATCTGATACCTTTTAGTATCTCCGGGAGTCTTCCATGTATACAACCTTCTTTTACGATTCTTGAACCAAGTGTTAGCTATGATTAAGTTATGCTCTGTGCAAAATTCTACCAGACGGCTTCCTCTTTCATTTCTTATCCCCAATCCATATTCACCTACTATGTTTCCTTCTCTCCCTTTTCCTACACTCGAATTCCAGTCACCCATGACAATTAAATTTTCGTCTCCCTTCACTATCTGAACAATTCCTTTTATCTCATCATACACTTCATCAATTTCTTCATCCTCTGCAGAGATAGTTGGCATATAAACTTGTACTACTGTAGTAGGCGTGGGCTTCGTGTCTATCTTGTCCACAATAATGCGTTCACTATGCTGTTTGTAGTAGCTTATCCCGCACGCCTAATTTTTATTCATTATTAAACCTACTCCTGCATTACCCCTATTTGATTTTGTATTTATAACCCTGTATTCACCTGACCAAAAGTCTTGTTCCTCCTGCCACCGAACTTCACTAATTGCCACTATATCTAACTTTAACCTATCCATTTCCCTTTTTAAATTTTCTAACCTACCTGCCCGATTAAGGGATCTGACATTCCACGCTCCGATCCGTAGAACGCCAGTTTTCTTTCTCCTGATAACGACATCCTCTTGAGTAGTCCCCGCCCGGAGATTCGAATGGGGGACTATTTTACCTCCGGAATATTTTACCCAAGAGGACGCCATCATCTTTTAACCATACAGTAAAGCTGCATGCCCTCGGGAAAAATTACGGCTGTAGTTTCCCCTTGCTTTCAGCCGTTCGCAGCACCAGCACAGCAAGGCCGTTTTGGTTAGTGTTACAAGGCCAGATCAGTCAATCATCCAAACTGTTGCCCCTGCAACTACTGAAAAGGCTGCTGCCCCTCTTCAGGAACCACACGTTTGTCTGGCCCCTCAACAGATACCTCTCCGTTGTGGTTGCACCTACGGTACGGCCATCTGTATCACTGAGGCACGCAAGCCTCCCCACCAACGGCAAGGTCCATGGTTCATTGGGGGGAAGCATTAAAATTGGAATTAGTAATACTCCATCTTCGACAATCATTCACCAAACCATGATAAAACATACTGCGGACACATAACAAACAACTGGTTATTGCTTTTAGAGGTACCTCAACAAACGTTGATGCTTGTTGGGCAACAGAAGCAATTTACAAAGACAAGCTTCATATGTATTGTTCATTTAAGACCTCGATCCACCTCAAATATTCATTTCTACCTGTTGGGTACTTAATTTAGGATCATTTGACTGTAAAGACTTTTCTCTTGTACTATGTACCAATTTTAGCTGCCTCATTTAATTACAAGTGACAAATTTCACAGCAGTGCTTAGTTAGTCATTTACCAATGAGTGCACTATTCTGTGTTGTTTGTGTTGCACCATGAATGTATTTTTTGCTTAGTAGCGTGTCAGTTATTAAAAAATTACATGGTTAAAACACTGACTACGGTTAAAATGAGTGTCCCTAAATTTATACTTGATATCATACATCGTGGTGAGAGCAATGTCCAAACGCACTGCAATTATTCTCGACTGTTACAGTGTGACAACCTCTACAGATAAAGACTAGGCGCTCAGTATGGTCTGACTTCACTTGTTTTTTAAAAAAAGTAGCTGTGTTCATAAAACTGAGACTATTCACCTTATGTTGAACAGTTTCACGGTGGGCTTACCATAACAACGTCGTTGCGTCTTGTAGTAGCAGTAAAATGTTACACAGAAATACACAAAATACATTGTGAGGTCGTCAGTTTACACTCTCAGCTACACTTCTGTTGCCTTCTACTGGCAACTGCCAAAGCGATGCCATAATGTACGTGGAATTTCAGTTAGTGTTGCTGAAGTTCAATAGAAAAATTGATACAAAAGCGAGAGACAGAAAAGATGTTCCTCAATTAATAATATTCATTTTCCTTCATTGTCAACGTCAATGATTTACACGAAATCCCTTCATTTTAGAGTAGAATTCACAGCCAGCCTAGTCATTAGCTTGTGGGATACAGTCATCTATCTGTTTTACATTACAATTTTACTTATTTACTCCTAATAGTTTTTTGTGGGATATATTCCAACATGTCTCACATTACTGTTTTTACTATCTACTCCTCCCTTAAGTACCATGTTAGTTATTCCTTAGCGTGCTATATCTCGTCGTTCTGTTCCTCCTAATTGTCAATATTTTTCACAAATGCATTTCCATGCACATTCTTTGGAGACCATCTGTTTTCCCGTGTTATCAGTCCACTTAATTTTAAACGTACTTCTATAACACCGCATCTCTAACTATTCGAATGTCTTCCTGTTCCCCCACAGTCCCTGATTCACTGCCATATAATGCTGTTCTCCAATCTCATGTTAAGAGCTATGTTTGATACTGTAAAACTAGTTTTGCCGAAGAGTACTCGCTATGGGTGTGATAATCAGCGTTTTATGTTCTCATTCGTCCGTCGTATACTGCTTTGTTTCTTGGGCAGGGGAATTCCATAGCTTCGTTTATCACATCGTCGCTAACCCTATCGTAAAAGTTTTTAGTTAGTCTCTTTTATGCCGCTGCTCACTATTTTCGACTTCCTTTGAATCACACTACACCCAAAGTGAGTGTACATTACTCTTTTCACTTGTGCAGCAGGTCTTGTAATTCCTCCTTCGATGTAGAAGCTGAGCTATGGGAGAAGACGGATAATATACGTAACGTACAAAAATCAAGACAATATAATAAAAATGTAACAATAGGCGCTCGGATTGCAAAGGTGTAGCGGCAGAGGAGACAGACTGCATTTTTGTCATATGTCTTTTTAACAGGGGTACTTAACGTCTTGGTTTTTGTACAGTGCGTCTACTGTATATGTTTAGCTTTTCCAACAGTTTCAAATGTGCTGCACCAGTTTTTATTTAACGCTTCTGTTAGATCAAAGACGATATCCCTAGATTCCTGTGATCATTATGATTAGAATAAGTTACAGCTATTCCATCCGTGGCAATACTAAAATCGTTCCTTTATTTGAAGTGTACATCAAACATATCGTTGGCGACAGGTGGAAATTGTAGAATTGCTGCAGTGCCTTTCCACGCCATTCGATCACTTATACCCATTCACTTGTCTCATAGAACGATCCTGGTATTCGAGATTTGATTTATTTTAGCACGATGGTGTTACCTCACAGTGTAGGTAGGAGTGAAGAAAATACCTTAACATTCGGAGGAGAAAGTACGTGACTGTAATTTTCTGATATAATCTCACCCAACGAAAAATGCCTGTTTTTTGATTGTCATTCCAACTTGTTTATCACATCTGTGATACTATCTCTATTTTATCGTGATAAAACAAACCGCGGTTCCGTCTTTTAACTTTTTCGATGTCCTCCGACAGTCCTGTCTGACAAAGATGGCATACCGCGTGGCAACAGTGCAGCAAAAGACGACAGGCGTAGTGTGAGCAGTCGCTTTAGTAGTTTCATAATATAATTCAATAAAGCGTAGTCTCTGGTTCGCCTTTTCCATTCGATTTTCTACGTCATGGTTCCAATTTAAATTGATCGTAATTGTAAACCCAAGGTATGTAGTTGAATCCGCAGTCTCTTAATTTGTGTTGTTAACCTTGTAACCAAAATTTTAAGCAATTTTTAGCACTCTTGTGGAGGACTTTACACTTTTTATTGTTCGGGGTCAAATGTTGCTTATAGCACCATTCATGTTTCTTGCCTAAGCCTTTTGTACTTAGTTTTGATCTTCGGATGACTTTACTAGACGTAAACGACGGCATCAGCTGTAAACTATCTAAGAGAGTTGCTACAGTTGTCTCTTAAATCGAATATGTAGATTAAGCATTGCAGGGGACCAGGAGAACTTGAGATATTGCTTCCGTTAGCTGACTTCCGAACAATCACTTCAAATTGTGTCATTTCAGGCAGGAAATCGCGAATATAGTCACGTAGATGAGACGCAATCTAAAATACTAAACGGCTGAAACTGACACCATATACAAGTTGCAGGTTGCGTTTCCAACGGCTTCCAAGGGTAAAAATAAATTTAGTTTCAATATTTCATGCAATTTATGTCCGAAATTAAAAATTTACTCATTAAGAGATATAGTTTTATGTGGAAAGCAATTAAAGTTAGAAACTCTATATATGTCTTGAGGCATACACCCACCAAAATGTTTCAAATGGCTCTAAGCACTATGGGACTGAAGATCTGAGGTCATCAGACCCCTAGACGAAGAGCTGCTTAAACCTAACTAACCTAAGGACATCACACACATCCATGCTCGAGTTAGGATTCGAACCTGCGACCGTAGCAGCAGCGCGGTTCCGGACTGAAGCGCCTAGAACCGCTCAGCCACAGCAGCCGGCGTTTCAGAAAAATTGGATAGTTTAGTCAAGGGAAAGAGCTTCACAAAATGAACACGTCAATAACGCGTTAGTTCACCTCTATCCATATACAAGCAGTTATTCGGTTTTCCAATGATTGACAGAGTTGTTTGATGTCCTCCGGAGGGTTATCGTGCCGAATTGTATACTACTGACGCGTTAGATCGTCAAAATCCCGAGCTGGTTGGAGTGCCCTGCCCTTAATGATCCAAACGTTCTCAATTGTAGAGGATTCGGCGACCATGCTTCCCGATGTAGCGTTTGGCAAGTACGAAGACAAGCAGTAGAAACTCTCGCCGTGGGCGGGCGGGCATTGTCTTGCAGAAATGTAGGCTCAGGATGGCTTTCCACGAAGGGCAACAAATCGGGTTGTGCAACGTCGTCGGCGTACCACTGTGCTGCAGTGATGCCGCGAATGGAATGAAATGTCTCCCCAGACCATGATTCCTGGCTCTTGGGCCGTTGGAGGGCGACAATCAGGCCGGTATTCCAGCGCCGTCCGGGCCATCTCCAGACACGTCTTCCCTGATCATCGGAGTCAGCCCGAAACCGGACTCATCAAATGGCTCTGAGGACTATGGGACTCAACATCTGAGGTCATCAGTCCACTAGACTTAGAAGTACTTAAACCTAACTAACCTAAGGACATCAAAGGCATCCGTGCCCGAGGCAGGATTCGAACCTGCGACCGTTGCAGCAGCGCGGTTCCAGACTGAAGTGCCTAGAACCACACGGCCACAGTGGTCGGGAAACCGGACGCATTACTGAAGACAGTCCTACTCCAGGCAAAGAGATTCCACGCCGAAAGGAGCATCAGCACGTTTGGACGCCTTTGGTAATGTTGCTATATTTCACGTTTCCGCATTTAGTGCGTGCGTGTCGGAAAAACAGGAATACCACACTAAACCCTTACCTACATGTCGACACTAGTATACCATCATCGATGTCATGCTGCGTTGCATATAAGCCGTAGAAACACCCTCAAAAGGAAACTTTTTCATCGTCCCATAAACGTGAAGAAGGGAAAGAAATCCGAGGGACGTCAGGTATATTTTTCACAATAAATACGAACTGTGACTTTTCTGACATCACTAATTGTTCATGCAGCTGATACGATGGGGAAAGGCTTAAAAAATGGTTCAAATGGCTCTGAGCACTATGGGACTCAACATCTTAGGTCATAAGTCCCCTAGAACTTAGAACTACTTAAACCTAACTAACCTAAGGACATCACACACACACCCATGCCCGAGGCAGGATTCGAACCTGCGACCGTAGCAGTCCCGCGGTTCCGGACTGCAGCGCCAGAACCGCTAGACCACCGCGGCCGGCACTGGGGAAAGGCATGCAATTTTATTGGAATCCGTGTAAGTAGGCTGTTTAGGTTTTCTTAGCGCTCTGTATGAAAATCTCTGGCTGTGCTGTGTGCAGTCTGTGACTGGTTGGCATTGTTGTAATACTCGCCATTGTAGCGTTGGTTAGCTGGATGTTAACAGCGCGTAGCGTTGCGCAGTTGGAGGTGAGCCGCCACAGCAGTGGTGGATGTGTGGGGAGTGAGATGGCGGAGTTGTGAGAGCGGATGATCTGGACAGAGACAGTATATTTGTAAGACTGGATGTCGTGAAGTGATATATATAATATGAATTTTGAAGATTTTGTTCCATTGTGTCTAACTTTTGAAGCTTTTGTCCCACTTGTTGCATTAATTGTAATAACAATGCACTGGTGTCTGAAACATGTTCCTCAGTGCTATTCGGCAATGCATTTGAACCGGCAATATTTTTATTTTGAAAAGCAGGAAATGTGTCTTGACTTATCTGAGAAAACGGCGAGGACGCAAATTCTGAATCTACAGTATTTGCAGGATTGTGTCCTCTCTTTTCGGATTCCTGAGGAAAGCTGTTGCCGACCGATCGATCGATAATGCTTCCCCGTTCACTAATTGTTTCACTGTCTACACCATTATTTGCAGCCCGCTCCATTTCCCTATGCACAATTACCAAATTACTACTTTGAACATTAGTTAATTCATTACACGGTGGCGCTAACACACTGCTTTCGTCTTCACTGTCATTTCTCAGTTTACTTTGGAGCCTAGTATTACGTTTTCCACACGCCATTATTGTCACAATATTTCACACGACAACACAGAAAAGCACAATTGAAAGAGCAAAATAAGAAAACACATTAACGTAGCACTGAAAATAATATCTCGTTAATTGCAAGCGCAGCTGCGAAATACTTGGTGCAAATCTACATGCATGTCACAACCGTTTTACTGTACAAGAATGAAAAGCTACAACTACAAAGGAAATTCTCTCTACAATTTCGCGCTAGCAATAAACAAAGGCTGCACTGATTGCACAAACTACAAGAAAAAAATCAGAAGATTCCAGTGAGGTATCCTCGGCCAAGGGTCGACATATGAAACGTCCCCTTAGGAAAATTATACATGACTGTGCTTAAACTGATACACAATATTTTTTTAGCGCAACGCAATCTGACTTTCAATAATCCCTACAAAAGAATGGCCCTGACTGTCAATAACCTATACCTTTCATGAATCACTTACCTCACAAAAATCTTCGTTACTCGAACTACTGCAATACAGCGAGCGCCAATACTGTCAGCTAAATAAAAGATTCTAACTACTGAAGGCACTAACTACTGATAGGCATAGTTAGCAAATGAAAGATTTTGATAGAGAAAAAACAATGTATTTACCTTAATATTGTTCAAAAGTCGTATTATATATATCAGTTCATGACATCCAGTCTTACAAATATACTGTCTCTGTCCAGATCATCTGCTCTCACAACTCCGCCATCTCACTCCCCACATCCACCACTGCTGGCGGCTCACCTCCAACTGCGCAACGCTACGCGCTGTTAACAGCCAACTGCCAAACGCTACAATGGCGAGTATTACAACAATGCCTACCAGCCACAGTCTGCACACAGCACAGCCAGTGATTTTCATACAGAGCGCTAAGAAAACCTAAACAGCCTACTTACATGCGTTTGTTACGACCGGTCCCAAAAGCCTCCTGGAAATCTAGGAATACGGAATCAGCTGAGACTGCTCCCTGCTCTGCGGTCGTGGCCCCCAGCAGGTGAGACCCCGTTGACGAGCGTCGCATAGCGCCGGCGGCGGCTGTGGCCGGCGGGGAGCGGAATGAAGGCTCTCATTTGGAGCGGCTCACGTAGCCGTAACGAGCCGGCGGTCGCCAGCCAGTCCCCTCGCTCGTTGAGGACCCTGCCCGGCCCTGCGCGGCGCGCCGCGGCTCCATTACCGTTGTTATTGCTGTGATCAGCGCCAGTCGCATTTCATTTGGACGGGGGCGCCTCGCCGTCCGCCGTACAGTCCGTATAACCACAAAAGGGTCCACACGGTATCGCCGCGCGCCCAGCGTCATTGTCTAACCGCTTTCTGTATACCCAGCTAGAAGAATGAGCCAATGGAACATTTCGGACAATAACCCAATGGTGCATAGATAATAAATTAGAGATAGCAGGAAACAAAACAACTTATACATTGCTAAAGGGTATCCTGCGCAGGAACCCAACAGTCAATATCGGGAACACAAACATAAAAAGACTAGCAGTCACACGCCATCTAGGAGTATGCATTGACGAACGATTGAACTTCCACGAACACATGCGAATATGCACACACAAAGCAGAAAAGATACTACACAAACTGGATCGGTTAAAAAATGGCTCTGAGCACTATGGGACTTAAAATCTGAGGTCATCAGTCCCCTAGAACTTAGAACTACTTAAACCTAACTAACCTAAGGACATCATACACATCCATGCCCGAGGCAGGATTCGAACCTGCGACCGTAGCAGTCGCGCGGTTCCGGACTGCAGCGCCTAAACCGCGTGGCCACCGCGGCCGCCTGGATCGGTTAAATTCGGAACAATTCAGACTACCCCTGTCAGTCACACGAACATACCATTCCGCTCTCTTCGAGTCAGTAGTATGCTTTGCTGCCAGTACGTGGGCCCACAAATTAAGTCTCTCAACCAACAGAACCATTGTACGTCGAGGGCAAAGAAGTGTTCTACTTCGACTAACAGGGGCATTCAACACAACGTCAAATGACGCACTATGTGTCGTCGTGGGAATCTTCCCCATAGATATCACCATCAGGTACCGCGCAGCAATGTACTGGTTTTGGGTGGGGAGGATAGACCAGGTTCGGCAGATCACTGGTGTACCGACTGAGACAGCACGCCAACTCAGAGCATGGCGAGTGGATACCTGGCAGAGCGAGTGGGTCAACAGCGATAAGGGCCGCCGTGTATACAACTTCTTCCCTGACATCCGGGAAAGACTAAAACTAAAACATATCGATCCCAGCCGCGGTATGGTACATTTCATCACAGGACATGGCCCTTATCCCACGCACCTCTACCGCGTGAGTCTGCAGCAGACTAATAGATGCACATGCGGGGAGGAAGGTTCCCCTGAACACACTGTCTTCTGCGGACAGCGCACGAATACAAGACACGCAGTACACATAAATCGCCTGAACACACATAACGAACTACATGCCACAATACGCGACCCGGAAAGGTGGACTGAACTCAACAAACTAACTGACGAAATCTCGAAGATCCAACAAATAGAATACCTGCGCAACAGACCCTGCCGAAGGCAAGTCGGTCCAAAGAGACAACACGCTGCGTAGGGGGACACACAGACATGATTAGCACCATGAGTGATAAAGAAGATACAGATACAGACCAGAGCACAAACACAGATATTGAAGCGTCCAGCGCGGATGATCCATAGTGTCAACCAAGTCCACTTCAAAGAACAGTCTGGAACAACCGACAAGAGGTGCACAAGTCACACACAATCCTAAAAATAGATTGCACCTTCTATGTAAATATGTAAATAGTTAACAGTACCTCCATGTCTAATAAGAGCTTAAAACTAGATACCTCTTCAAGGGACCTACGCCTTCCGTTAAGTGGCAGCACACAGTCTGGATGGAAGCATCTTAACTGTGGTCCCTCTCTTTTGAGCCCAACCCGACGGATACCTACGGTAGATCGGGGAAAACCACCGTTCAGGTCGTGTTGTCGGCGGGGCCCGGAGGTGCTGGCTCCTGATGTACTCTACTAGGAGCCTTGTAGGCTCAACACAAACCGTTAGCGTCATTACCTTTATTACTATTACCACAAGTACCCTTTCACTAGCAACTTTGAGCCAAGCACAAAATCAGTTACCTCTCTATTGTATATCGTAAAACGTTTAGCAAGCTGGACATGGAGGTTTTAGTCTTGGTTTCTAGCTGTAACGTACCCTAATCTCTTCTAGTTAAGTTAGTTTTTAGGATGGTAGATGTTAAAGGCATGGTGAGCGATGGCCAGCGCCTTGAGGGTCATTCCAAGACCCGGGCCGCCGTCCACAACCAGGTGTCGGGCAATATTATACCTATCTCTTCTCTATTCTATTCTCTTCCTTCCTTCTTTCTAAATATTTAATTTCGTTTTGTTTATTAATACTCACTTCTTTGTATTAGTTATAAGTTTTTGTAATTATGCACAAAAAAGATATCAAATGGATGTAAACAAATAGAGCCCGCCTCCACGTGGCGGGACACGGGCAACGGTGTGAGTGGAGACGGGAGCCGGGGTGGTGTTACTTTCAGTCACTCCGGACCTAATCACAGTGGCTACGTGGCAACATACGACCCACCGTAAGAAATTAGACGTTTAGTCATAAAAAAATAACAGCTAGTGAAAAAAAAATACTAATGTATGGCTTCCATGTGACGGGATGCGGCTTGTCGACATCCACAGTGTCATGGTGCCTTCGATTACTATCACGTGTTCCATGGAAAACTAGGTGCGTTCTGGCCCTGATGAGCTAATCGGGACTGACCGACTGCCGTGTCTTTCTCTGCCAATGGCGTCATTGGATGAGGTAGGAAGGGACTGACTCAGCAAACTGCCATCCCGGCCGTTGTCGGCTTTCTTGACTTGGAGCTGCTACTTGTCACTGAAGCAGCTCTTCAGTTAGGATTACGAGGCTGAGTGAACCCCATTCCAGGCCTCCGATCAAGGAAAAATCCATGACAGTACCAGAAATGGAACCTGGGCACTCCGCATAGCAGCCACGTGCACTGATCACGGAGCTACGGAGGCAGACAAGCCGAATGATACATACACTGACGGAAAAAGAATTGCAATAACAAAAAATAATTAACGTAGAGTGATGAAATTTTGGGAATACATTTGTCTATGTAACGTATTTAAGTGCTTAGCATTACAGGTTAACGTAAGAGCGAGATAGCAGTTGCAAATTTAAAATTCTGTTACATTAATAACCGGTATGACCGCCAGAATGTTGAGATCAAGCATTCGGACGTGCTTGCATTGTTATGATTACGTGTAGCATTGTGTAGCACAGGTTGTAAGGGGTTCATTCTGTAAGAGGTTTACTGTTAACTGCCCTACTCCAACAAATGTAATTTCGATGACGCGCTGCCTGCGATATACGAGGGCTATCCACAAAGTACATTACGTTTTGGAATTAAAAATAAATAAAGTATTGGAATTTTTTTTATTATATACAGATGAAAGCCACACTTAAATACTACTTTTCTACATATTTGCTATTTAAATTAAGGCACTTATCGTAGCGATGCACGAGCTTGGAAATTCCTTCGTCGTAAAATTTGGCCGCCTGCGCATTCAACCACGTGGCGACTGTCTTTTGGGACAGAAAAGCTGTGATTTTTGTGGATTTCCTGGAAAGAGGCACTACAATAAACTCTCAAAGGTATTGCCAAACTCTGCACAACCTCAGAAGAGCAATATAAAACAAGCGCAGGGGAAAGTTGGGCTCAAAGATCTTGCTGATTCACGACAACGCCCGGGCCCACACGGCAAATGCCACTCGTGAAGTTCTCGAATCTTTTAAGTGGGAGTTGTTTTCTCATCCGCCGTACAGTCCCGACCTGGCAACGAGCGACTTCCACTTATTCCCAGCAATGAAGAAGTGGTTGGCTACGCAGCGTTTTGATGACGACGCACAGCTTCTAGAAGAGGTAAGCACGTGGTTGAAGGCGCAGGCGGCCGAATTTTACGACGAAGGAATTTCCAAGCTCGTCCATCGCTACGATAAGTGCCTTAATTTAAATGGCAACTATGTAGAAAAGTAGTATTTAAGTGTGGCTTTCATCTGTATATAATAAAAAAAATTCCAATACTTTATTTATTTTTAATTCCAAAACGTAATGTACTTTGTGGATAGCCCTCGTAAAACATATCTGGTGCAATAGAATCGCAGGTCAGAGCAGTGTCTGCAGTAGTAATAATCGCTCGCTCCGACAGAGCAGTCGCAATAGTTCGTTGTTACGGAGCAGTAGTAATCGCTCGCTCCTACAGAGCAGAAGTCGTAGTAGCTCACCGCTACAGTACAGTTGCTGGCCATGTAAGAGCAATAGCAGTCATCGCTGGTGCAGCGCAGTTCATTGCCATGTCGTGTAAGGTAAACATTATTATTCTTCATCGCCATGCGCGTACTTAAATTTGTTGTCTGAGATGTTAATATGAATTTGTTTCAATCTTTTTGTGATCTGTCAGCACTAATTAAGTCATACTTGTAGTGTTAAATTTTTTATGTAATGGTTTGCTGAAATGTTTTCAATAATAAGGTTTTTCAGAACATAATTTTTTACCAGTCATTTACTTGAATTTAAATATTTAACAAATTTTCCCAGATCATGGCTCTGAGCACTATGGGACTCAACATCTTAGGTCATAAGTCCCCTAGAACTTAGAACTACTTAAACCTAACTAACCTAAGGACATCACACACACCCACGCCCGAGGCAGGATTCGAACCTGCGACCGGAGCAGTCCCGCGGTTCCGGACTGCAGCGCCACAACCGCTAGACCACCGCGGCCGGCTCCCAGATCATAGTCACGTGTTTATCAACAAGCAAAATCAGCTTTTTTTCCTAATAATGCAAATCTCAGACAAATGTCGTTCAGTAGTAGTAGACAGGCCAGCATTGCACTAAGCTGTGCCATTTAGTTGTTGTTGTTGTGTTGTTTTTGGGAAAGGAGACCAGACAGCGAGGTCATCGGTCTCATCGGATTAGGGAAGGACGGGGAAGGAAGTCGGCCGAGCCCTTTGAAAGGAACTATCCCGGCATTTTCCTGGAGCGATTTAGGGAAATCACGGAAAACCTAAATCAGGATGGCCGGACGCGGGATTGAACCGTCGTCCTCCCGAATGCGAGTCCCGTGTCTAACCACTGCGCCACCTCGCAGCGTTATCCGGCGACTCCATTATGAGGTAAGCATTTTTCAGTTTATTCAGGTTGATTTAACAGGGCCATGACGTAGCGCTGCCTACGTCCAAAATTTATCAGTTTCAATTCTCAATCAATTTATTATACGGAAATGTTTATATACGGGAAGGTTACAGGGTGCCGGATGTCAGTTTGTGGGATGAAGTTCCATGGCTTTTACACTTGCTCGGTCACTGGAGGGTTGGTTAACGCTGTTCTTCGATGACGCAAGACTTGTCGTCCGATGATGCCCCAAATTTTCTGCATTGCAGACAGATTTGGTGAAACAGAAGACCAAGTCAACGTTTCGACACTCTATGGAGCGGTATACGGACATGGGTTATCCTGTTGGAAAACAGCCCCTGGAATGGTGTTCGTGAATGGTAGCACAACAGGACGAATCACCAGACTGACGTAAAAATTTGCGGTCAGGATGCGTGGGATAACCATGAGGGTGCTCCCGGTGTCGTGTGAAATCGCACGCCAGACCATAACTAAAGGTTTAGGTGCAATCTGTCTAGCACATAGGTAGGTTGGCATTGAGGCCTTGAACTGGCCTCTTTCTAACCAAAACCCTGTTATCACTAGCACCGAGGGAGAATCATGTTAGAAATCGTAACACACCTGCCCTCCAATGAACTCCGCTTCACACCAGTAAAGTCGCAAATGGTGGTGGCTTTGGTTCAATGGAATGCACGCTACAGGTCGCCTAGCTCGGACCTTCAGTTCGCTGTTTCACTGTGGTGCCAACTGCTGCTCAAATTTCGGTTGCAGGTGCAGTAAGCTTCGCCAGGGCCAACACAATGTCTTTCCTCTCGGTTGTGCCACGTGGCCTTCCAGAAACCAGCCTTCTTGCGACCGTATATTCTCCTGACCAACGCTGCCAGTTATCAGGTACACTCGTTACATTTCTGCGAGGTGTTCCTGGAGTACGGCATTAGGAACGTCCAGCTTCTTGTAGCCCTATCACACAACCTTGTTCAAACTCAGTGAGGTGTTGATAATGGCGTCTTTGTCGGCTTAAAGGCATTGTTGACTGACAACAGCTCATTACTTCCAGTCTCAAAGGCATATGTCGCTCATTACCGTCACCGCGTGTATTTAAAGCAAACCTGATTTGCTAGTAGCGTCATTCTTATGCGACTGGCGCGAAATTGGAATAGACAACTCCTTTCAGATGTAGAAACACGACTATCAACTTTCGTTTATGTGACGTAGCATGTAAATGTATGAGTAATTGGATGGGTCTCTCTTCAAACTAGTAGATGATTAATCTGGAACGGAACACGATCATAATTTTAAAAAGATATGCATTCCAGGCGGATAATATAAGTCTGTCGCACAAAAAATCTTTGCGGATTTTCTCTGAAAAAGACAATATGTCAATTTCTGCAAAGATCAGCCTTAGCAGACTAGATCACTGGCTGAATCGCCTCTACTAACAGTGGTTGCAGAGTGTTTACACTTAAAGGTTTCCATCTAGAACGTAGGTGAACTTCAACCACTCAATGGAAGATAAAGCGGTATTTAGTTGTGAAAGCTATGGTTATCGGTCGCCAATCACTATCGCATCAGCTGTAATACAGCTAACTACACTTTAGCCTCTTCAGATGGTACACCGTCATTACCATAGAGGCAAAAACCCGCTTTTAAGTTCTATATGTATTACTGTTCGTTTCAGTACCTGCGAATGGTTGCCCCGTAGTTTATCTGCGCGATGATGGTTAAAATGGCTCTAAGCTCTATACGACTTAACATCTGAGGTCATCAGTCCCCTAGACTTACAACTACTTAAGCCTAACTGACCTAAGGACACCACACACATCCATGCCCGAGGCAGGATTCGAACCTGTGACAGTAGCAACAGCGCGGTTCCGGACTGAAGCGCCTAGAACCGCTCGGCCACAACGGCCGGCATCTTCTCGGTGAGGTGTAAAATTGTAGCCCACATATTAATCTGCACTCCCAGATTAGGCGACGTTCGTCGGGCGTAGATCGCCTGAAGAGCTCAACAGTTTATGAGATACTTATTAGTATCGATGCACGCGAACAGTCGTACACTCGTCACCGTATCAGAAACTATTTTTTCCTCACCCCGCCCGTCTTTCAATAGGACTAAAGTGTATGATCTTTCGCTTATGTACTTGTAATAAATTACTAACTTCACCAATAGCATCTGAACCGTTGTGCGATCGATAGCTAGCGCCACATCTCCTGGTATACAATCTTTAGCGTGAAGGGGACGTGGCACGTTTCGCCAAGTGGTTTCTACATCTACATCTACATCCATACTCCGCAAGCCACCTGACGGTGTGTGGCGGAGGGTACCTTCAGTACCTCTATCGGTTCTCCCTTCTATTCCAGTCTCGTATTGTTCGTGGAAAGAAGGATTGTCGGTATGCCTCTGTGTGGGCTCTAATCTCTCTGATTTTATCCTCATGGTCTCTTCGCGAGATATACGTAGGAGGGAGCAATATACTGCTTAACTCTTCGGTGAAGATATGTTCTCGAAACTTTGACAAAAGCCCGTACCGAGCTACTGAGCGTCTCTCCTGCAGAGTCTTCCACTGGAGTTTATCTATCATCTCCGTAACGCGTTCGCGATTACTAAATGATCCTGTAACGAAGCGCGCTGCTCTCCGTTGGATCTTCTCTATGTCTTGTATCATCCCTATCTGGTACGGATCCCACACTGCTGAGCAGTATTCAAGCAGTGGGCGAACAAGCGTACTGTAAACTACTTCCTTTGTTTTCGGATTGCATTTCCTTAGGATTCTTCCAATTAATCTCAGTCTGGCATCTGCTTTACCGACAATCAACATTATATGATGATTTCATTTTAAATCACTCCTAATGCGTACTCCCAGATAATTTATGGTATTAACTGCTTCCAGTTGCTGATCTGCTATTTTGTAGCTAAATGATAAAGGATCTATCTTTCTGTGTATTCGCAGCACATTACACTTGTCTACATTGAAATTCAATTGCCATTCCCTGCACCATGCGTCAATTCGCTGCAGATCCTCCTGCATTTCAGTACAATTTTCCATTGTTACAACCTCTCGATACACCACAGCATCATCTGCAAAAAGCCTCAGTGAACTTCCGATGTCATCCACCAGGTCATTTATGTATATTGTGAATAGCAACGGCCCTATGACACTCCCCTGCGGCACACCTGAAATCACTCTTACTTTGGAAGACTTCTCTCCATTGAGAATAACATGCTGCGTCCTGTTATCTAGGAACTCCTCAATCCAATCACACAATTGGTCTGATAGTCCATATGCTCTTACTTTGTTCATTAAACGACTGTGGGCAACTGTATCGAACGCTTTGCGGAAGTCAAGAAACACGGCATCTACCTGTGAACCCGTGTCTATGGCCCTCTGAGTCTCGTGGACGAATAGTGCGAGCTGGGTTTCACATGACCGTCTTTTTCGAAACCCATGCTGATTCCTACAGAGTAGATTTCTAGTCTCCAGAAAAGTCATTATACTGGGTAGAAGCAGTCAGTGAAGTAGCGCGGACAGCGTAGGTAAGCGGGGCAACGGGCAGGTCCGTGTGACTCCCAAGTTGGTCTGGCTGAGCATCTTCCGCAGACGAGGGACCTGCACCGGCAACGGGAGTGGACACATTATTCCTTTGGCCGACCAGGTCTGGAGGCGAGCGGTGGGTCGTCGTTATCCATGTATCTCGTGGCGACTCCATGTTTTTCCAAGGCGGCTTTGTATGCTCAGTGAGCTACTTTTAGTTCATTCCTTGGGTGCCGAGACACGCGGCATTGGTAAAGTCTGATCTTCCTTCTCGATAGCTGTGATTGATTAGCTTCCTGCGCGTATTTGTGCCTTGCTGCTTCTACACTCCTGGAAATTGAAATAAGAACACCGTGAATTCATTGTCCCAGGAAGGGGAAACTTTATTGACACATTCCTGGGGTCAGATACATCACATGATCACACTGACAGAACCACAGGCACATAGACACAGGCAACAGAGCATGCACAATGTCGGCACTAGTACAGTGTATATCCACCTTTCGCAGCAATGCAGGCTGCTATTCTCCCATGGAGACGATCGTAGAGATGCTGGGTGTAGTCCTGTGGAACGGCTTGCCATGCCATTTCCACCTGGCGCCTCAGTTGGACCAGCGTTCGTGCTGGACGTGCAGACCGCGTGAGACGACGCTTCATCCAGTCCCAAACATGCTCAATGGGGGACAGATCCGGAGATCTTGCTGGCCAGGGTAGTTGACTTACACCTTCTAGAGCACGTTGGGTGGCACGGGATACATGCGGACGTGCATTGTCCTGTTGGAACAGCAAGTTCCCTTGCCGGTGTAGGAATGGTAGAACGATGGGTTCGATGACGGTTTGGATGTACCGTGCACTATTCAATGTCCCCTCGACGATCACCAGTGGTGTACGGCCAGTGTAGGAGATCGCTCCCCACACCATGATGCCGGGTGTTGGCCCTGTGTGCCTCGGTCGTATGCAGTCCTGATTGTGGCGCTCACCTGCACGGCGCCAAACACGCATACGACCATCATTGGCACCAAGGCAGAAGCGACTCTCATCGCTGAAGACGACACGTCTCCATTCGTCCCTCCATTCACGCCTGTCGCGACACCACTGGAGGCGGGCTGCACGATGTTGGGGCGTTGGGGCGTTGGGACCGTAGCCCAGCTTCATGCAGACGGTTGCGAATGGTCCTCGCCGATACCCCAGGAGCAACAGTGTCCCTAATTTGCTGGGAAGTGGCGGTGCGGTCCCCTAGGGCACTGCGTAGGATCCTACGGTCTTGGCGTACATCCGTGCGTCGCTGCGGTCCGGTCCCAGGTCGACGGGCACGTGCACCTTCCGCCGACCACTGGCGACAACATCGATGTACTGTGGAGACCTCACGCCCCACGTGTTGAGCAATTCGGCGGTACGTCCACCCGGCCTCCCGCATGCCCACTATACGCCCTCGCTCAAAGTCCGTCAACTGCACATACGGTTCACGTCCACGCTGTCGCGGCATGCTACCAGTGTTAAAGACTGCGATGGAGCTCCGTATGCCACGGCAAACTGGCTGACACTGACGGCGGCGGTGCACAAATGCTGCGCAGCTAGCGCCATTCGACGGCCAACACCGCGGTTCCTGGTGTGTCCGCTGTGCCGTGCGTGTGATCATTGCTTGTACAGCCCTCTCGCAGTGTCCGGAGCAAGTATGGTGGGTCTGACACACCGGTGTCAATGTGTTCTTTTTTCCATTTCCAGGAGTGTATATTGGACTCGTTTCAACCTCCTGTTGTTGCTGTTCCCGGTTCCTGCGCCTGGGCAGGCGATATGAGGAGCGTACGGCTCGTATCAAAACATAGTAGATTACATTTGGTAACTATCATTGAGTTATTGTGTGTTTTAAATGATCAAGTCCTTTTTGTTCAGTTTCATTCATTATTACGTCCAAAATATTTTTCTTGCGTAGTTCGTCCTGTACTAAACCACCAAGTCGCTTACTTTAGTTATTTGGAGCCCGCAAGCTTATGCGCCTCACTGGCGCAAATGTCATTATTTGTGTTCTGATGGATTAAACTTCCAAGCTAAGCTTGTGTTTACTTAGGTGAAGTTCATCAGGAAACAGTGCGCATTTTCCTTCCACGTATGTTTTCCGTTCCACGCGACGGTTAAGCTCTGTTAGGCCGCTGAACATTGTTTACTATCAGATGTAAGTAGTAGTGGTTGCCTTGGCCAGTTACCTTATTATCTTTTAGCGACTTTTCCCAAATGTTTTGTCTACTCTGCAAGCCTGTACTCTAATGTTTACTACGAGTTTTACTCGTTTTACTTGATAATTACTTCTCTGTTCATCAGCCAGTCATTGCATCTTTGTGCCTTGGTGCGTGTTCCCACTGGCTGCTTAACAAAAGAGTGTGGTGAGCTGCATATCGGGCCTGCCCTAAGTAGTCCGCCGCTCGTGGTCTCGCGGTAGCGTTCTCGCTTCCCGAGCACGGGGTCCCGGGTTCGATTCCCGGCGGGGTCAGGGATTTTCACCTGCCTCGAGATGACTGGGTGTTTGTGTTGTCCTCATCATTTCATCATCATCCAGGAGAGTGGCGAAACTGGACTGAGCAAAGGTTGGGAAATTGTACGGGCGCTGATAACCACGCAGTTGAGCGCCCCACAAACCAAACATCATCATCATCACACTGCCCTAAGTAATTTCGGGTCTGTTCGTCCGGAATACTTATACAATGCGTGGTGATTTCATATTAAGCAGCTTTAATTGTTTTCGTTTCCTATTAATGAACTTTCTTTGGAAAAACCTGAATTATTTGTTGTACTTTAGTCAAACGCGTTCAAAACACGTTTGTGGCCTATCTAGTTGAACACCGTTTCTTAGAACGGTTGAAGAGAGTGTTACAGAACTTCAGTTGGTGAAATATTATTTAGTGAAACATTATCTTGCTTCTCTTATTGAAACTAGCGGTAAATATTCCAGCAACACTAACCAGCGGCACACAAGATTTGTATATTTTTGGAAAGACAAAAATATTGTTGTAAATTTTCTGTTCGTCCGGAATACTTATACAAAGCGTGGTGATTTCATATCAAGCAGCTTTAATTGTTTTGGTTTCCTATTAATGAACTTTCTTTGGATAAACCTGAATTATTTGTTGTATTTTAGTCTAACGCATTCAAAACACGTTTGTGGCCTATCTAGAACGGTTGAAGAGAGTGTTACAGAACTTCAGTTGGTGAAATATTATTTAGTGAAACATTATCTTGCTTCTCTTATTGAAACTAGCGGTAAATATTCCAGCAACACTAACCATCGGCACACAAGATTTGTTTATTTTTGGAAAGACAAAAATATTGTTGTAAATTTAAATTTTCATACTTCATGTTGTCATGAATGACTTTTAGAGAGTTGAGAGCAAGTATTCGAAAAAACAGTATAACTTTTGTTATTTGATTTCACTAAAATAATTGATAACATTATTGACCGATTATCAGTAATTGTTTTTAAATAATTTTATTGAACGTTTTGTCTCAATATGTCGAAGACCCGTTGGCCTAATTGTTACTGATATTTCTGATGAGAATTTTAATAAGACTCTTGATACGAATTATGTTCAATCCTTATTTGGCCCGTCCTTCCACTCCCAGGCCATCTTACGCCAGTGGTAAGTTCCAGCATCACTGAGGAAACTCGAACATGCCCACCATCAATTTTTTGTGCACTACTGGTCACTGAAATTACTACAAACATAAAACCGGGTTGATGTCTACTACATGCTTTCATATACAAATGATAAGCATTTCAATGCAACCGCACAAAGCAGACAGCAGTAACACCGTGACGATTCTGTATATAAGGGAAAATTGCATAGCTCTTACAGAATGACGGTCTTTTGTGAGAAGATCACGGATGGTCCCATGTAAGAGGGTGTTCCCACACACGTCTACCATCGTGTGCTAGAATTCGACAGCGGCAGTAAGTTTTTTTTTTTGCTTTTTTTTATTATTTTTTTTTTTAGATAGATCATTGGTCTTATCGGATTAGGTAAGGACGGGGAAGGAAGTCGGCTGTGCCCTTCCAAAGGAACCATCCCGGCATTTGCCTGGAGCGATTTAAGGAAATCACGGAAAACAGAAATCAACATGGCCGGACTCGGGATTGAACCATTGTCCTCCCGAATGCGAGTCCAGTGTGCTAACCCCTGCGCCATCTCGACCGGTTGTGGAATTATGAAATCGACGGGTTCATCCCAAAGGCGCCGCGTGGCTAGTGCTCGAGAGAACTTACATATTGTTCCCTCGGACGTGCAACGTCGTACAGGTAGTCCTGCACCCGCCCAGTCATCCACATTTTCGTTTTCTGGGATTTTCCTGAATCGCCCCAGGCAAATGGGACGGTTCCTTTAAAAGGGTGTGGTCGATTTCCTTCCCCATCCTTTAAACATCCCGAGCTTGTGCTTCGTCTCTAATGTATCGATGTCAAGACATGTATCCGTATGGACAGCGACGGCAATCCGAGCTAGATGGTGCAGCGCGTACCACACTGGGCTCGCATTCGGCGGGGCGATAGTTCAAATCCTCGCCCGGTCAAGAACATTTTCGTTTTCTGTGATTTTGCTAAATCGCCCCAGGAAAATTGGGTGGTTCCTTTAAAAGGACACGGTCGATTTCGTTCCCCATCCTTCAAACATCCCGAGCATGTACTTCGTCTCTATGTATCGATGTCAGCTGGACGTTACATTCTAATCTTCCTTCCTTCAAGCCGACGAAGTCTGGACCCTACAGAATGTCAAGACTGCGACCTCTGTAGTTGCTTCCTTGACACGGAAGCGAAGAGAGGCTTGGTGACAACATTTGACACTTGAGAGGCACCACATCGTCTTTTCAGCCGATTTCTGGTTTGTGGCCACCTTGTGAGTGGACACATCCGTGTGGGGAGCCTGCGACGAGAACGAACGTTACCATTCTTCTTCGTCATACAGGCTCTGCACCTTAAATGATGATAAAGGTGCCACAGTGTACCTAAAACGATCGCTTGTGTTTCTCATAGCTGGTAATTTCGTGAGAAAGCTTTAAATCTGAGACGTGCTAACCAGCAATATCCTGGCCTACCTCGACACAGAGATCCACTGTCCTGGGCAGTAAGTTCTCCAAATATCTAAATCATTCAAAACATGTAGTCATGTTTTAATGAGAGTGTCGTACGCCAATAGACGGTAGCCACTGATACAGAGCTGAAGCAGCGTGGAATGACGTACCGATATCCGTCTTAGTATCTCAGTTCCACTCGATGCCCAGCTTGTCAGAGGTGGCAGTTCTGTATACCAAATTTCACATCGTGTACACTCCGTAATCATCTACACATTTAATTTCGTATTCTTCTTACTGTATCGTATGGCACAGTAAGTAAAATTTCGCTTTTTGCTGACCTTGCTGACATTGCAATTCTCATAACCAGTAGATTATATCTGCAGCGTCAGTAAACATTACGCCACTAGAGTCGTCACATCCAAGAGGCGATCATATTAATGTGACTTGATAATGTATATATTTTCACTAAGTGCCCACTGCGTTAATCATATGCACTGTAGGCCGTTGTTTGAAAGCACTCCAGTAGCCTTAAAAGAGGAATGAACGCAGATTAAAGTGTTCTCCGCCCCACGCTGCGGGGGTTTTGTGAATACCACTAGCGAAGGGCGCATCAGGGAATGTACCCAACACGCTATCATCGGAATGCAGGGTTCCCACGCAGGAACTTTACGGGAAGAGGTAGTAATTCCAGCCTGCGGACCACCCCCTACTGTCTTGGACGCATCCCATTCCTCGCTACACGCTACATGTGGATGGGCAACAAAACAATTTGTGCTTGTATTATTAAGAAGTAATACTTCATGGAGGAAATCTTTTTACATGGGATATTAAACGATCGCTTAACGATTTTGAAATATTTTTTTTTATGACACTGTAGCGCAGCGCACACTTCAAAACATAAACTGACAGGCAAATGTCACAGATGATATCCTGTACAGAATGTAGCTTTGAACGGAAGTGGTACTTGAAAAATAAATTATTAAGTCATGGAGATAATAGAACTGTTTGAAATATGGTGCTGCATAAGAACGCTGAGGATTACGTCGATAGATAGAATATCTAATGAAGAGTTACTGAATCGAAACGGGAAAAAAAGACATACAGCGCACAACTTGAGTAAAAGACGGAGTCAGTTGATAGGAAACATCTTGAAATATAAAGGAATCGTCAGTCTCGTAAAGGGTAGTACAATGGCGAAAAGAGAGGGAGGGGGGGGGTGAGAGGGAGGGGCTGCATTGTATGATACGAAGACTTGTGTACCGTAGAAACGTTCAAACGAAGAGGCTAACACAGAAAGCTGTATCAAACCAGCGTTCCTCTGAAGACAGCAACAACAACCTGAAGATTATCTTCAAATTGATGAAAATGCATTTGTTAAAAAGCTCACACATCTGAGTAAACGTACTGTATTATCAAAGTACTTAGAGTCCTCTATCATCTGAATAATTTTGATCCTAGAGGTACAAGACACACTGAATACGGCATGTGAGTTACTCGTTCCTAAATGGCACTGTTAGAGGGAGAGAAATTATTCTTTCTTTTGTTCTTCAAATAGATGCTCCTGTATCTTCAAAACCAGAGGATGGTATCACTTACAAACATTACAAGGGGTATGAACTCCCAGCATCTTAACTGGAATCCCGCATTAGCTTTGCGAATAGCAAATAAAGGTGGCAGGCTGATGTATTAATTTATTTTAAGGATTCATAGGAAGAATCAAACCCTCTGAGAATCACGACTTTATCCTATAACAAGGGACCCCTTGAGTGCTAGGTTGCATGCTCAGTCTTTAGTAAGACTCATTCGAAAGCGTTGTGTTAATGATTATGACAGGAAAAATATTGTTTGCTAATGACTCACCATTAGCATCAGCAGGGCTAAAGACAAAGAGTGTCCGCGAGGTGCAGAGATCAACCTTCTACTGGATATATTAAACTTCACGAAATGGACGTCTTCGACATTCAAGATCACAAGGGTTCACACCATCAAGATCGAAGGTGAACTCCTTGGGAGTTAAAAACGGTGCAAGATATTCAGCTAGGCGTCCACTCTCAAAGAATGCATATAGAATCATATTGGTGTAACGCGGTGATGAGAGATGGCGGAATGTGGTGATATGAAACCGAATGTGAAACAGTCTGTCGTGGAGATTACCGTGGAACTGTCTATCCTTAAATGCGTAACTGCAGATAGTGCGATAATATTGTTTATAGACACGGAAAAAATAAACATCCTGTGGCTGAATTTATCTAGTGGTTCCTCGTGGAATGAACTGCAATGTCACACACTTTTCAGGAAGGATAGTTTGCTCAAAAGGAGTACCATTTTTATACGCAGACCAGGAATCAAGCAAAAGCAAGTTATTTTGACTAGGTATTGTTCAGAAGCAGTGCTCATACCATACTCTTACGCCGGTTTTCCCACTCTTGTTTGTTGTGATGTAAATATTCCCTACTGCCCTTGCGAGATCAAGTACACGACAATGAATCGTAGGGGCAGAGTACCTCCAACTACTGGCAGCACAATAAATAACATTCTAGCCACGTTACGATCCAGATTCGTAGTCGGCATGATTGTATAGTAATGAGTTAAGGCTTTGATGTTAGTTGATCTTGATGCAGCACTCTTCGTACATTTAATTTCCAGGGATCCTTCCATACGCATTCCCTCTTCACATAGAGATTGGTCAGAGCTGAATTCAAATTCTTTATTAATCGATGGGATAAGTTTCTTTATGTCATTTACAAATTTCAAGGCGTATTCCGAAGTTTTCTCTGCGTCGTCAAGTTGTCGCTTTGTTTGAAATTTTGTTGGTTCAAAATGGTTCAACTGGCTCTGAGCACTATGAAACTTAACGTCTGAGATCATCAGTCCTGTAGAACTTAGAACTACGTAAACCTAACTAACCTAAGGACATCACACAGGTCCATGCCCGAAGCAGCGATCGAACCTGCGACCGTAGCGATCGCCCGATTACAGACCGAAGCACCTAGAACCGCCTGGCCAGAGCGAAATTTTGTTGTCTTACGTCTTCCAGTTCTGTAGCACTGTTTGAAGTTATGCAACCATCAACTGCTTCCCTTGAAATCAATGTGATCTATGTCGCGCTCAATTTGATGTGCATAATGTAGTAAGTCATTAACATGCACGTCCTATAAACTGTATCGAACATTCTTAAAAAGCGCTGACACCAGGTTTTGAAAAAAGTGCGTCCTGTCCTCTCTTGAATAACCGTAACTTTCTTACGCTCTACAAGGTCATATTGCTGCGGACTTACTCGAAATCTGTTCATTACTGTTTCTTTACTATGCAGCGGATGATCTCCCACGTGAGTAATTATGTTTAGTTCCCACTCCTTGGACGACGATTGTTCTTTACTGCGTTTCACTGGAGACGGGGTTTGTGGCTCCCTGTCGACAAGGATGATAAACTACATGTCTCGACTCCTGTTTCAGTATCACTTTCGCTTGTTAAGCACGTATCGTCAACATTGCACTCCTCATGTACATTGTCCGCACAGTCTAGCGTATACGATACTCCACTGACTCGTCTTACACGAACCCTAATATTTCATCTGCTACTGCTTCCTCATTCTGCGAAATCCCTTGGTTTGGGAAGCGTTGTCGATATTGCAACATTTGCTTTATTTAGCAATCCCGTCACTCCGTTTTGTGTCAATGTCACTATTACAGTAGCACTATTGTGAGTTACTCGTCGACTAAGCAGTTCATCTACGCTTCGCAGCCTCATGCTGAGCTCACCATTGGATACCCCCAGAGACGTCCCATGTTGCCATTAACAGCCAATATTGCGGTTGTATGGGAGCCAGTATGTGGGGCGTCAAATGCCGTAAACGTAATTAGACTTTTGCGACCTCGCCTCAAGAGGTTCCTTGTTAAAATGGCTCTGAGCACTATGGGACTCAACTTCTGAGGTCATTAGTCCCCTAGAACTTAGAACTAGTGAAACCTAACTAACCTAAGGACATCACAAACATCCATACCCGAGGCAGGATTCGAACCTGCGACCGTAGCGGTCTTGCGGTTCCAGACTGCAGCGCCTTTAACCGCACGGCCACTTCGGCCGGCGTTCCTTGTTCATCGCAACATACATGAGACTGGTGTCCAGTGGTTGGGAAGCGACTGTACGGTGTCGAGGTGGCAGCGAGCGCGCTAACGCAGCGACGCGCGGAATCGAGAACGTGCGACGCGATGGAGTGGTGTGGGGCGGGACGGGATGGGACGGCTCCGTAATCACTGGTGGAGGGAGCCTGCGGGTCGGGTTGCGGCAATCACAGCGGTGGAGGCGGGCAGGACAAAAAGAGCCGCGCCTGACACCGCCCACTGCCACCGTGCCCTGCGTCCGGAGGCGTCTCTGTACATAGGGCAACCGACCGCCACAGCACCGCAACGCACCAGATGAAGACCTGGTCGCAGTTCTAGGACTGTACTGTGTCGGTTACTTAGAGCAGGAATATCTGTTGTCAGGAACTAGGCCGACTGTCGGATACTACACTACTGGCCGTTAGAATTGCTACACCAAGAAGAGAAGCAGATGATAAACGGGCATTCATTGAACAAATATATTATACTAGAACTGACATGTGATTACATTTTCACGCAATTTGGGTGCATAGTTCCTGAGAAATCAGTATCCAGAACAACCAACTCTAGCTGTAATAACGGCCTTGATACGCCTGAGCATTGAGTCAAACAGAGCTTGGATGACGTGTACAGGTACAGCTGCCCATGCAGCTTCAACACGATACCACTGTACATCAAGAGTAGTGACTGGCGTATTGCGACGAGCCAGTTGCTCGGCCACCATTGACCAGACGTTTTCAGTTGGTGAGAGATCTGGAGAACGTGCTGGCTAGGGCAGCAGTCGAACATTTTCTGTATCCAGAAAGGCCCGTTCAGGACCTGCAACATGCGGTCGTGCATTATCTTGCTGAAATGTAGGGTTTCACAAGGTTCTAAGGGTAGAGCGACGGGTCGTAACACATCTGAAATGTAACGTCCACTGTTCAAAGTGCCGTCAATGCGAACAAGAGGTGACCGAGACTTGTAACAAATGGCATCCCATACCATCACGCCGGGTGATACGCCAGTATGGCGATGACGAATACATGCTTCCAATGTACGTTCACCGCGATGTCGCCAAACACGGTGCGACCATTATGATGCTGTCAACAGAACCTCGATTCATCCGAAAAATGACGTTTTGCCATTCACCCAGGTTCGTCGTTGAGTGCCCGAAAGCAACAGCGTTTGCGCATAGTAGTCAGTCTCCAAAGACAACCAGCACTGCGTGAAATAACTACATAAATACGACGAACGCATCCGTTAGGACAAGGCGGTGACATTTGGCGTCAGTTGGCTGTGACAGCAGGTGACCAACGCGAGTACCTTTACTAACAGCACGATATCACCTACAGCGCCTCACCTGGGCTCGTGACTATGGTGGTTGAACCCTATACGATTGCAAAACTTTGGTCTGGTTAACAACGGTTGATGCTAGGGTTCCAGTGTGTCTCAGACTCCAAGAAGCCATGGACCACCCTGGATCCAAGTTGTCAAGAAGGCACTGCTCAAGCTGGTGGTAGCCCCACAATGGTGTGGGCTGTTTTCTTATGGAAAGGACTGGGTCCTCTTGTTCAACTGAACCGATCATTGACTAGAAGTGGTTGTGTTCGGCTATTGCGTTCGGCTACCTGGAAGCCATTTTCAGCCATTTATGGACTTTATGTTCCCAAACAACGATGGAAATTTTATGGATGAAAGTGCGCCAAGTCACCGGGCCACAGTTATTTGCTATTGGTCTGAAGAATATTCTGGACGATTCGAGTGAATGATCTGACAATCCAGATCACCGGACATGAATCCCGTCGAGCATTTATCGGATATAATCGAGAGGTCAGTTGGCGCACTTTCTCAGTAATGGACGGCTAGCGAGGCAGCATGGCTCGGTATTTTCGGAGGGGACTTCCAGCAACTTGTCGAGTCCACCCTATGTCGAGCTGCTGCACAACGCCGGGCAAAAGGAGATCCGACACGATATTAGGAGGTATCCCAGCCGCGCGGGATTAGCCGAGCGGTCAGGGGCGCTGCAGTCATAGACTGTGCGGCTGGTCCCGGTGGAGGTTCGAGTCCTCCTTCGGGCATGGGTGTGTGTGTTTGTCCTTAGGATAATTTAGGTTAAGTACTTTGTAAGCTTAGGGACTGATGACCTTAGCAGTTAAGTCCCCTAACATTTCACACACATTTGAACATTTTTGAGGTATCCCATGTCTTCTGTCGCCCCAGCGTATCAGCGACGTCAGCCAATTAATTATGGCAGCCGACTGAACGAAGAACTTCAAACAACAAATGTGCATTCTACCAGTCAGTTCTGAGCAGGCAGTGTTAAGTGGTGGACGTGGGGCCATAGTGAGTCAACGTTGTTGTGTCGCATTTCGCAGTCAAGCAACGTCTATAAAGCAGTTTATCAACACATTCTCTAGAATGTTTTGGGCAAGAGAAAAATGTGTGGAAAGTTTATCCCACACTTCTTGACTTCCGAACAAAAACAACGGTGCGCGGAAATTCGCCATGACTGGATGGAGACGGAACATACGGACAATTTTCCTTCTTGGAAAAAGAAAAACAGAAATCATTACGGGTGCCGAAATTTGGTGCTGACTCACGTTGTTCTCAACTAACTGCAGCAATGTTTGTGATCGTCTGCGAGTCTAAAGGTAATGTCTTGAGAAGTAATTTAATTCTAGCTAACATTTGATTCACTACGACAACGACCAACTCTTGCTCGCGTAAGGAAACAAAATAAGAGAAACTGATTCATAATCTGATGAAACAGCTTAAAAATTTACGTAAATTTTTTAAAAAGTTGTTACGTTTAGATAATTTACATCCCGGCGAAAATATTACAGGACGGAATAAACGCAGTTTCAGTTTATGTCAAAAGTGTTCGGATAAAATCAAGTATTAATTACGTAAACTACACATCAGTTCGAAATTCTGAAAACACTTAATTCACAAAAATACTGGTACTAACGTCATGTTTGGACTTTATGTCACTGAAGCAATACTTAAAAACTGGAAAGTTATATTCAGAATAAAAGGTAATTTGTCTTTACGACTAACAACAACCACCACTGCAAACAAGTCTCTTAAACTAATGATAACAGGAACGCTAAGGTGTCCTTATACAGAATGTGACCATTACGAAGGAGTGGATATACTGGGTTAAAGTTACCACGATTTGTTAAATAGTCGACCTCATAAACATCACATAATCTATTCCCCAAATTTTTGCCAGGCAGCAGTCATGAATGTGCAGATACCAAATGCGCAGTTTCGATTTCTATGAGGTGGTCAAGAACAAAGCCATGTTTTTAGTGCTGCTTCATTTGGACGAAAAAGGAATTGTGTTGCTAAAATCAGTAGTGGCGGCACATGCAAATTCTACCTCCGAGATTTCGTAGGATTGTCACGGTATGGAGTTGGCAGCGCACTGCACATGTTTCCGACATCAAACCGCGATTGCCACATGACTTCACTAGAGTTCTGCGAAACCTATCAGAGGACTGATGACCCTAAACCAATACTTATGGTTGAGGTATTGTGTATCAGGTTCCTGCATAACCTGATTCGCCAGGCGATAATACCTCCAACACGTGTCTGAAGGAAGTGCAACGCCTAAACAAAGTCTTCAGGGTAGTAATACCCTGTCATAGGTCTCCATCAACGTTTACCAGTCCAGATGACCACGAAGTAAAGTGACATAATTTTGCTACCTTGGACACAAAATAATATCTGACTGACGAAGAAAGGAGGACAATGAAGGATACTAATACAGGCAAAGAAGGTATTACTGGCCAAAAGAGTCTGCTAGTATCAAATATCGGCTATAATTTGAAGGAGAATTTCCTGAGCTTGCCCGTTTGTAGCACAGCACCGTTTGGTCTACAGGAAATTTGGAAAATCGAAGCATGTGAGACGACGTACTACAGAAGTTCTTAGAAAATTAAATGTACTGAAATAAATGGGGTTCTTCACAACACTGGAAAGGAGTAGAATATGTGGTAAACGTTGACAGGAATAAGGGAATAAAAATTCCGTGGTACTAGTGTGAGCTACAGAGAGCAAAAACTGTAGGAGAAGACAGATAATGGAATATATTCGACAAATAACAGAGTGCAGAGCTTGCAAGTACTACTCTGCGACTGGCACAAGAGGGGAATTTTTTGGCTAGCCTCATCAAGCCAAAAGAGTACTGAGGACTCAAAAAGATGGGTTGGTTTTGTCCAGTCGTGATAATGGGACAGGTCGCCTGCAGCCTACAGGCAAACAAAAACATTCTCATGATCGAATATTAGATTTTTGCCACGTTCGTCAGACAATATCATATTTGTCGGATACCCTCTTTAAACTTGTATGGTCACCTTGCATACGAAAATTGCCTAACGGTGGTGTGTTGGCAGTCAGCATGCATCGTCGAATATGCACTTTCTATTTTATCTTGTCATAAAAGTGTACCAATACATGAGACTCATTAGTGCAATGACCTCCTTCCGTACTTTGAACTACCAAGTGTGGTATTCTTTCGCTGTTACTGATCTTGCGCCTTATACCGGCGTGTTTGGTTCTAAGAGTCGTGGTGTGGACTGTCAGAATCTTGAACGTGGTAGTTAATCTTGAAGATCTGAAAAGGGTACTGCAAAAAATCAATCTAGATATACACTCCTGGAAATTGAAATAAGAACACCGTGAATTCATTGTCCCGGGAAGGGGAAACTTTATTGACACATTCCTGGGGTCAGATACATCACATGATCACATTGACAGAACCACAGGCACATAGACACAGGCAACAGAGCATGCACAATGTCGGCACTAGTACAGTGTATATCCACCTTTCGCAGCAATGCAGGCTGCTATTCTCCCGTGGAGACGATCGTAGAGATGCTGGATGTAGTCCTGTGGAACGGCTTGCCATGCCATTTCCACCTGGCGCCTCAGTTGGACCAGCGTTCGTGCTGGACGTGCAGACCGCGTGAGACGACGCTTCATCCAGTCCCAAACATGCTCAATGGGGGACAGATCCGGAGATCTTGCTGGCCAGGGTAGTTGACTTACATCTTCTAGAGCACGTTGGGTGGCACAGGATACATGCGGACGGGCATTGTCCTGTTGGAACAGCAAGTTCCCTTGCCGGTCTAGGAATGGTAGAACGATGGGTTCGATGACGGTTTGGATGTACCGTGCACTATTCAGTGTCCCCTCGACGATCACCAGTGGTGTACGGCCAGTGTAGGATATCGCTCCCCACACCATGATGCCAGGTGTTGGCCCTGTGTGCCTCGGTCGTATGCAGTCCTGATTGTGGCGCTCACCTGCACGGCGCCAAACACGCATACGACCATCATTGGCACCAAGGCAGAAGCGACTCTCATCGCTGAAGACGACACGTCTCCATTCGTCCCTCCATTCACGCCTGTCGCGACACCACTGGAGGCGGGCTGCACGATGTTGGGGCGTGAGCGGAAGACGGCCTAACGGTGTGCGGGACCGTAGCCCAGCTTCATGGAGACGGTTGCGAATGGTCCTCGCCGATACCCCAGGAGCAACAGTGTCCCTAATTTGCTGGGAAGTGGCGGTGCGGTCCCCTACGGCACTGCGTAGGATCCTACGGTCTTGGCGTGCATCCGTGCGTCGCTGCGGTCCGGTCCCAGGTCGACGGGCACGTGCACCTTCCGCCGACCACTGGCGACAACATCGATGTACTGTGGAGACCTCACGCCCCACGTGTTGAGCAATTCGGCGGTACGTCCACCCGGCCTCCCGCATGCCCACTATACGCCCTCGCTCAAAGTCCGTCAACTGCACATACGGTTCAAGTCCACGCTGTCGCGGCATGCTACCAGTGGTAAAGACTGCGATGGAGCTCCGTATGCCACGGCAAACTGGCTGACACTGACGGCGGCGGTGCACAAATGCTGCGCAGCTAGCGCCATTCGACGGCCAACACCGCGGTTCCTGGTGTGTCCGCTGTGCCGTGCGTGTGATCATTGCTTGTACAGCCCTCTCGCAGTGTCCGGAGCAAGTATGGTGGGTCTGACACACCGGTGTCAATGTGTTCTTTTTTCCATTTCCAGGAGTGTAGTAGGGAGTAGGGAAGTGGAATGGAAAGAAGACAAGGATTTCTGGTCAGATGAGTATAGGGTAATATCAATAGCAGCAGAAAATTGTATAACGGGAGTAAGATTGATCATGAACAGGAAGGCA
Source organism: Schistocerca cancellata (assembly GCF_023864275.1). NCBI lineage: Eukaryota > Metazoa > Arthropoda > Insecta > Orthoptera > Acrididae > Schistocerca > Schistocerca cancellata. The sequence goes on along the minus strand of NC_064632.1, from coordinate 461,496,055 downwards.
GGGCTAAGAGTGTGTCACTGTGAACAGTTCAGTGATAGGGTTGTACTTATCAGAATCGACAGTGAATCAACACCAACAATGATAGTTTAGGTATACATTCCGACGTCCACAGCATACTATCAGTACTTAGCCTGTGAACTAGCGTGAATAGGGTGTGGAAGCACTAGGGCAGACAGTTTCACCTAGAGAGGCCATTTGTGGTATGCGCGAGACACTCTCGCACGTTAAAACTCGGGATACATAGTCATGCACGTCGAAATTTTGAAGGTTGTGCTAATTCAAACCCTCTGACTTAATAAATAAAACATATCAGAACCATTTAAAACACCCGCAGACAACAGAAAATCTAAACACCAATTTGCCTGTGTCCCTGTGTCAAGAAGGTGAAGCTTGTGCTAAGGAACATATCCCACGAGAGAAGGCACTTGTGTTATGCGCGAGAATCTCGAGCAAATTAAAGGCTAGGATACATGCTAGTGAAAATTAACAAAATGTTGTAAATCGAAACCGTCTGTCGTCACGAATAAAAAACATAACAGAATCATTTAAACCACACACACACATCGGAAAACGCGAACAATAATCATCAAAAATACGTAAAATCCCAACAAGACAGGGAAGGAGCGTCTCACCAGCATCAACAAACAAGAAAATTAGCCTCTAGTCAGCCCAGACTATATTACGTTAGGGCAAGAAGGGGTTTGAAACTCCTCCTCATCATCATCATCGTTTAAGACTGATTATGCCTTTCAGCGTTCAGTCTGGAGCATAGTCCCCCTTATAAAATTCCTCCATGATCTCCTATTCAGTGCTAACCTTTTCTGATAATAAGCCTATTACTTCAAAATCATTCTTAACCGAATCCAGGTACCTTCTCCTTGGTCTGCCCCGACTCCTCCTACCCTATACTGCTGAATCCATGAGTCTCTTGGGTAACCTTGCTTCTCCCATGCGTGTAACATAACCCCACCATCTAAGCCTGTTCGCCCTGACTGCTACATCTATAGAGTTCATTCTCAGTTTTTCTTTGATTTCCTCATTGTGGACACCCTCCTGCCATTATTCCCATCTACTAGTACCTGCAATCATCCTAGCTACTTTCATATCCGTAACCTCAACCTTGTTGATAAGGTAACCTGAATCCACCCAGCTTTCGCTCCCATAAAACAAAGTTGGTCGAAAGATTGAACGGTGCACAGATAACTTAGTCTTGGTACTGACTTCCTTCTTGCAGAAGAGAGTAGATCGTAGCTGAGCGCTCACTGCATTAGCTTTGCTACACCTCGCTTCCAGTTCTTTCACTATGTTGCCATCCTGTGAGAATATGCATCCTAAGTACTTGAAACCGTCCACCTGCTCTAACTTTGTTCCTCCTATTTGGCACTCAATCCGTTTATATCCCTTTCCCACTGACATTACTTTCGTTTTGGAGATGCTAATCTTCATACCATAGTCCTTACATTTCTGATCTAGCTCAGATATGATACTTTTCAAACTTTCAATCGAATCTGCCATCACAACTAAGTCACCCGCATATTCAAGACTGCTTATTTTGTGTTCACATATCTTAATCTCACCCAGCCAGTCTATTGTTTTCAACATATGATCCATAAATAATATGAACAACAGAGGAGACAGGTTGCAGCCTTGTCTTACCCCTGAGACTACTCTGAACCATGAACTCAATTTACCGTCAACTCTAAATGCTGCCTGACTATCCGTGTAAAGACCTTTAATTGCTTGCAAAAGTTTGCCTCCTATTCCATAAACTCGTAGAACAGACAATAACTTCCTCCTAGGAACCCGGTCATATGCCTTTTCTAGTTCTATAAAGCATAGATACAATTCCCTGTTCCACTCATAACACTTCTCCATTATTTGCCGTAAGCTAAAGATCTGGTCCTGACAACCTCTAAGAGGCCTAAACCCACACTGATTTTCATCCAATAGGTCCTCACCTAATACTCGCACTTTCCTTTCAACAATACCTGAGAAGATTTTACCCACAACGCTGATTAAAGATATACCTCTGTAGTTGTTACAACCTTTTCAGTTTCAATGTTTAAAGATTGGTGTGATTACTGCTTTTGTGCAGTCTGATGGAACCTGTCCCGACTCCCAGGCCATTTCAATTATCCTGTGTAGCCATTTAAGACCTGACATTCCACTGTATTTGATGAGTTCCGACTTAATTTCATCCTTCCCACCTGCTTTATTGCACTGCAATCTACTGACCATTTTCTCCACTTCCTCGAATGTGATCCTATTTCCTTCATCATTCCTATCCCATTCTACCTCGAAATCTGAAACATTACTGATCGTAATTTGACCTACATTGGGAAACTCTTCAAAATATTCCCTCCATCTGCCCAAGGAATCCACAGGATTCACCAGCAGTTTTCCTGACCTGTCCAAAATACTTGTCATTTCCTTCGTACCTCCCTTTCGAAGACTGCTAATTACACTCCAGAATGGTTTTCCGGCAGCTTGACCCAAAGTCTCCAACCTGTTTCCAAAGTCTTCCCAAGATTTCTTCTTGGATGCTGCAATTATCTGTTTGGCTTTGTTTCTTTCTTCAACATAACTTTCTCTGTCTACCTGAATTCTAGTATGTAGCCATTTTTGATACGCCTTCTTTTTCCTTTTACAGTCTGCCTTGACTGTGTCATTCCACCAAGCTGTTTGCTTCATCCTACCTTTACACACTGCTGTTCCAAGACATTCTTTAGCCACTTCTAGTACTGAGTCCCTGTACCTTGTCCATTCCTTTTCCAATGACTGTAATTGACTACATTCAACTAACTGGTACCTTTCTGAGATCATTGTTATGTACTTGTGCCTGATTTCCTTATCCTGCAGTTTCTCCACTCTTATCCTCCTACGTATGGACCTGACCTCCTGCGCTTTCGGCCTCTCAGTCCCAATTTCACTGCAGATTAAATACTGATCAGTGTCATCAAAGAATCCCCTGAATACACGTGCGTCCCTCACAGCCTTCCTGAATTCCTCTGTTATTATATAGTCAATGACAGATCTGGTTCCCCTGCCTTCCCAAATATACCGGTGAATGTTCTTATGTTTAAAAAAGGAGTTTGTGATTACTAAGCCCATACTGGCACAGATATCTAAGAGTTGTTTCCCGTTCCTGTTGGCCTCCATATCCTCTCCAAATTTACCCATAACCTTTTCATACCCTTCTGTTCGATTTCCAATCCTGGCATTAAAATCACCCATGAGCAGAACACTGTCCTTGTCCTTTACTCTAACAATTACATCACTGAGTGCCTCATAAAAACTATCCATCTTATCTTGATCTGTCCCTTCACAATGCGAATATACTGACACAATCCTTGCTAGACACTGTCAAATCTATCCACATCAGTCGTTCGTTTACATACCTTATTGCAACTACGCTGGGTTCCATTTCTTTCCTGATGTAAAGCCCTACACCCCATTGCGCTATTCCTGCTTTGACTCCTAACAGGTAGACCTTGTATTCTCCCACTTCCTCTTCTTTCTCACCCCTTACCCGAATGTCACTAACAGCTAAAACGTCCAGCCCCATCTTACTTGCAGCCTCTGCCAGCTCTACCTTCTTCCCAGAGTAGCCCCCATTGTTATTAATAGTTCTCCATCTCATTACCATTTGTTTGCCAAATCGTATCTTAGGAGTCTCTGGTTTGTCAGTTAGAGGTGGGACTCCGTCACCTCCAAAGGTCCGAGGCATTTTGCTCTGATTGTTGCCAGCATCATATTTAAAGTACCAGGGAAGCAGGTTGCTAACCTTACTTGCCCCGAGTGCCATTGAGTTTTACCCCTAACGGTTGAGGGACTAGCCGGCGGATTTGGTAGTTTTTGCCGTATGAGCACAAAGGTGACCACGACTCAGAATATATCTGAGATGCCCAGCCTTATTCCAAAGTAACTGGTATCCCGACTGTCGGGACCACTTACTTAGCCACTCATACGTTGCCCGTGGTTCATGAACTAGGATATGAGTACAGGAACCCACACCATGAACCACGGGGGTTTGAAATTATCCAAAAAATTTTGTTTCGAAGATACACCTGTTCGTTAAGAACAAAGCCATCTTTTCGAGAGAGATGCTTGAAAATTTCTAATTCCTCGAACAGGTCCAGTTTGTAGCCCTTACTCACTCCGTGTAGCAATTCTACGTCATCCAGTTTACGTGGCGTATGTTGTAAGAGCAATAGATGTTCAGCAAATGTGGAATTGTACAAGTTTTCCCATTTTTACCTAGCATGTGTTCTTTATATCTTACTTTAATGGGTCTACATGTCTGTCCAACGTAATAGTTGGGGCAATCGTTACAAGTAATTTTTTAAACTCCGGATTTAATGCCAAGCTCTTCTCGTGCCCCAACAGTAAGAATCACTCTTTGTTTTAAGCTATTGTTTACGGAAAAGGCAACTCGGTAACCGTATTGCTTCTGCAGAAGTCTCCTTATCTTGTACGATGCGTTCTCCAAAAATGGAATAGAAGCAACCAGTTTATATAAAAATGTATAACAGAAACATACGAACTTATGCAACAACCTAATAGAATTATCAACTAGCTGACTCGGACACCATAAGTGTTACAGTTAATCTTTCGATTTTCTCGATTCTGTTACAAATGTGGGAGAGACAGGCAGAGCGGGGACTGATGACCTCAGATGTTAAGTCCCACAGTGCTCAGAGGCATTTGAACAGGCAGAGCAGGTTTAAATCTGATTATTCTCTTAAGATATTGTTCTTGCTGTGTCAGACACGCACGGACGTGTCTTATTGACTTTTATCTTTTAGTATATGAAGATGGTCTCTGTTCTTTCAGATATGTCCGAAAGAACACATACCATCGGTGACCATGCAGCTCTCTTAGAATGAAATGATAATTAAATCAAGAACCCAGCTGTCGACAGGCGTTGATATACATCAACGGGGACAGTTGAAAATGTGTGCCCCGACTGGGACTCGAACCCGGTATCTCCTGCTTATATGGAAGACGCTCTATCCATCTGAGCCACCGAGAATAGTGCGACTGCAGGGATTTATCCCTTGCACGCTCCCTGTGAGAACCACATTCCCAACTTAATGTCCACACACTACATTCGTAGTGCCCCTGCCCATTATACTCATTACTTGTGGCAGACCATCTTACCGAGTCCCGCTAGAGTTCAGGCAATGCGTGTACATCCAGCACAGAAGAAGAAGGTCAATGGCCATTTAGCCTTAACTATATGAATAATTGGCCAGCGTTGCTGGGGCCACTAAGGACCGCAATTGCATCATAATGGTTTCAAGTTGTTTGCTCAGTAATACCATGTGACGTCATTACCGTCTGTTGGTTTTAAATGAGAGCAACTTCAGATTAGTGTCTCCACATTACTGATTGTGGAAAACTTGAAAATTTGTGGTAAGTTCCTACGCAACCAAACCGCTGAGGTCATCGGCCCCTAGGCTTACACACTACTTAATCCAACAGAAAGTAACTTACGCTAAGGACAACACACACACACCCATGCCCGAGGGAGGACTAGAACCTCCGACGGGAGGAGCCGCGAAAATCGTGGCAAGGCGCCTAAGACCACGCGGCTACCCCGCGCGGCTACTAATTTTGATACTGTAAAATTAAGTAAAGAAATTATTTGACTGCATTATTACAATGCTATGTTACGGATCCCTCGAAAATTTTGTCGTCAGTTTCTTTTAATTGTATAATCAAACTGCTCGCTTATTGTTGACTTTGTATAATGGGGAACCAGGACCTTACCACTCCAAAATTAGCTCCCCACCGTTTCAAATGCAGAAATCAATAAAAAAACATACATTAAATGTGTCTGTCTCGGAAACTATTCTGTATAATCAAGATGTCCACATGAAGATTCTTGCTTAAAATGACCATTCCTGTCATATCCCGCAATATTGACCGTTCCTGCAGGGACATCCTGTGTACGCAGTTCAAACTTTTGTACCTGACTTATGGCGCTAAACCTCTAATGTCAGATAACACCTCGTCATGAGTAGGTTATAGAACATTTCAAAACTTTAAATTCGGCTAATAATTAGATTGGAAATCAAATTTTTGTCGCCCCTGAAAGCCTTTAAGTAGGCCATCTGCAACCAAAAAGGGTGACACACTGATCGTTTCAGCCGTTTAGCAAAATAGATCAACGTACTCTCAAGACGCCTGCTAAACAGTGGTATACCCATCCTACAACGTATGCGAACGTCGGAACTGCAGCATGACACACCGGGCACACACGATCTGTCTCTAGGTTACCTGATTTGTTCATCCAACCAAATTGCAAATGACTGTTACACTGACGACCAGCGCAAGGTATGTCGACATTCCAGTCATGTGATACGCATAATTATTTCCTTTACCTTGGGTGTAAGAACGCTCTGTTTCCAAGTCTGATGCTGCTTACAATTCAACACGAGTGTATGCTTCTAATAGACGGGAGATTCGGGTTCAGTTCCCGGTACGGGAAGATTAGACAGGGATCTCTCAGCCTCAAGATGTCAAATGAGGAGCTACCTGAATGGGAAACAGAGGCCCCACATCACGGAAAGGTGACAGTAACGGGAAGAGTGGTATGCTGATACCACGCCCCTCCAGAAGACACGCGAATATATGGCGGAGAATGACACGGCGGCCTGCTGGCATCATATGGTTCTTTGCTTCTGATCGCAGACTTCATTTTCTTAAATTTTTTCTGTAGAACAATTTTTCATGAGTTTTGTAACTTATTTTCTGCTTTATTTTGCACTAACTCGATAAGGAATCTGTAAATGGTTCCTGGAACATGGAATTAAGAAGGTAGCAATGTGACTATAGGACATTTCTCCTCCTAATCAAGCTTTTACAGAATCTAGTGGCCCATGTGATCACGGAAACAAAAATAAAATTGAATGGTTCATTATTTTGGGACAACGTCCTCTCGTGCGCGATCAGCGATGCGGTTCATCTCCGATGAATGTCTGGTAATGTGGAGCAATTGAATGAGACATTGGGAGGTAAAGACCTATCATGTGGTGATGTATAAATCCTGTACAAAAAGAAATAGGTGGATGGTGAACAGTGAAATACATGGAGAAATGGTTTTTGTCTTTCTAGTTATTACAGACATTACAATATCATGGACGAAACAGCTTTCACTCGTGAGTAATGCAAGACTTTTAAGTAAATAATTATGTATTTAGACCACAGTTCTCGTAACTGAAAATACTTAAGCATCAGCGTTGACAGTGCGGACACGAGAGTTTGGTTTCATAAACAATGTAAACACGAAAATCAAGAGAGATGAAGGCGGAAAATTATCTTAAGTGATGCTAATATGATCCCTGACTCAAAACATAATTATCATTTATTCACAATAGTGTACATTAGTTTACAATTAGCATAATTATGATAGAGGTTCACTTAAATTCACTGCTGGAAACAAGTCGCTTGCCGGTTTTCGCTCCTGAGATTTGCTCTCTGAAGTCTGGCTGTCAAATCACACTTTGCAGTATCATGATACCTTAATGAAACTGCTGTCTATTTCACAAAACTGATCAAAGCGCATAATTTTACCGATGGGGATGTATCTTGACCTTGGCGAGATTTTTTTGTACGTGTAATCCTGAACTGTGACGATGCACATCTCCAGTTCGATCCAGCGGGCCACGACTGCAAAGGACGTAAATAAAGACCGGAGCCTCGCGTGAAGCTGATGGGTCCCCCCTATCACGCAGTGGCAGGTTGCGCGAACATCTGTGCAGCTGTGGCGCTGTATCTCGTTCCGCTTTTGAGTGTTATCCGACATGGACTGAAGAAAAACCGCTATCACACATTTTTTTTTCTGCAGCAGTGCAGAGTTACTGCGGCAATTAGGAGCTGAGGTATCCAGAGATAACGTGGCACAGCTTCGCTAAAAGGATGCGGTACCGCCAGATAACTTCTGACGTTGACGGTTCTCCCTTACGGTGGCTAATGTAACCTTTGTCCTGCAACTGTAAACAACCATTTTACGAGACATCCATCGGATAACGACGCTTTTAACCATTGACCTGTTGTTGAAAGTAATATCATTTCCGACAAGTTTCCACGAGCGTCTCTTACGCGAAACATGGCAAATTTTCTGAGCGGAAAGGTGCAACATAATGTGACACTACTACGATGAACTAAACAAATTTAACTATAGAATGTAAGTAATTACATTTCTACACTCCAAAAAAAACATTTTCAGGAAATGCTTCCAACACTTAAATGTATGTTAGATATTAACAAATAAACTTAAAATATAGTATGGCATTACTGATCAGGCAAGCCAGTCTGGGTTGCAAATTTTTCTGTTTCATGCCACTTCGCTGAGTTACACGTCGATGATAATGATGATGAGATGAAACGGCGAGGACAATATCAACACCCGTTCCCCGACTGGAACAAATCTTTGACGCGGCCAGAAATCGAACCCAGGACCCCAGAATGTACAGGCAGCAATGTTAAGCAGTTGGCCACGAGTTAAAGACAGGAGTTAAAATATTGATCTTAACAGGTAAGCCTTTCCTGACGTTGCCGGTCGATAAATCACAACATTACTCTTACCATCGTCAGCTATTTGGTTGCTGAAACAGCATAACTCCTCCACTACTTTCAGTGTTTCAGACGTTAATCTGATTATCTCAGCATTACGCTGTTTAACGCGTCTACAGACAATTACTCTTCTTTTGGTAGAAACAGTGCAACTGTGGATTAGAGTTCCTATTCAAATTACTATGGATTCAACGCTTTTTACCCTCCAAGGAGTGCGTTACATAATTTTAAAATTCCTCGATCTACGATTTCACAGAATGTCCAGCGACATTGTTTTATTAATTTCTTTTCCCCTTACACAGGAACTGCCTGTTATGCCTGTATAACTACTTTTTCTTCAGATTTCTTCATTATTTACATTAACAGATGCAGATGACTGAAGGATTAAAAGTTATAAGGCACCTACGATGCGAACGGTCATACTGTTCATAGTGAGATTTGGCTGAGCGATTGTGGTGTTGATACAGGACGATGATTGGTTGGTCGCTTTGGGGGAGGGGATAAAACAGCGAGGTTATCGATATCGTAGGATTAGGGAAGGATGAGGAGAGAAAACGGCCATGCGCTTTCAAAGGAACCATCCCGGCATTTTCCTGAAGCGATTTAGGAATATCACAGGAAACCTAAATCAGGATGACCAGACGTGGGTTTGAATCGTCGTCCCTTCGAATGAGAATCGAGTGTGCTAACCACTGCGCCACCTTACTCGGTCGCGACGATGAGACTCAACAGCAGCAATTGGGCAGATTTAACGGATTAGATTCGGCGTGTAAGTGGGAGTGCATTATGTGAGACCTGAGGTCCTCCCGGCGCATACAGTGTCCAAACAACTTAAGGGAATGCGAGTGGCTGACGTCATCGAGAAAAGACGATATTTCGACAGGAGCACACCCTGCTATTTTCAGGCCAAAACTGCAGCAAGATAGGACTGTGCAAGGGTACTTGTGCCTGCACAGTGCTTACTTGAAGCAGTTTTGGCCTGAAAACGGCTGGGTGTGCTCCTTTCGAAATGTCGGCAGTTTTGGCCTGAAAACGGCTGGGTGTGCTCCTTTCGAAATGTCGGCGGTTGTCGACGACGTTACTCGGCTGCATTCCCGTAATGTATTTGAACGGGAGTGCATTACGTTGTCAGAATATCTTCCAACGTGTAGGAAAAAAATAAGGAGTGATGGTTCTTCACTTACATGGACTGAAACAGGGTTGGGTGGAGAAAATCAGTGTTGGGAGTGAGTAAATATTATTCAAGGCATCTGTGGAGATTGCTGGATGAGGATGGAATCGTGAAACTTCGGCAGATGAATGACAAGAGTGATAGGTTGGAGGGAAGATTTCACTATGAGGCTTGAGTTTCAGGGCGAAAGGGAAGTGCGATATATACTTAAAGCCTCGGTATATACACTCATGCTCATAAATTAAGGATAATTGCAGAATGTGGTGCCACGCAAGGTGGCAATAGACAAAACTGGCGCTAATAACATAGGCACATAGGGAACGCACACGACACAGATCTGTAAGTCCACGGTATTGATGATATTTTGAGAAAACCGTCCCGAAACACATGTGCTACAAAACGCCACTGTTTCCTGCGCATGTATACCGACATCATTATGGGATATGATCACCATGCACATTCACACAGGCCGCACATCGGGTTGGCACACTATGGATCAGGTGGTCGAGCCACTGCTGAGGTATAGCCTCCCATTCTTGCACCAGTGACTGTCGGAGCTCCTGAAGTGTCGTAGGGGTTTGAAGACGTGCAGCGATACGTCGACCGAGAGCGCCCCAGACGTGCTCGATGGGGTTTAGGTCTGGTGAACAGTGAGGCCACTGCATTCGCCTGATATCTTCTGTTTCAAGGTATTGCTCCACGATGGCAGCTCGGTGGGGCCCTGCGTTATCATCCATCAGTGGGACCCACTGCACTCCTGAAAAGGCGGACATACTGGTGCAAAATGATGTCCCGATACACCTGACCTGTTACAGTTCCCCTGTCAAAGACATACAGGGGTGGACGTGCACCAACCATAATCCCACCTCACACCATCAAACCACGACCCCTACACAGGTCTCTTTCAAGGATATTAAGGGGTTGGTATCTGGTTCCTGGTTCATGCCAGATGTAAACCCGGTGAGAATCACTGTTCAGACTATACTTGGATTCGTCCGTGAACATAATCTGGGACCACGGTTCCATTGACCATGTACTGTGTTCTTGACACAAGGCTTTACGGGCTCTCCTGTGACCAGGGGTCAGTGGAATGCACCTTGCAGGAGGGGCGAATAAACTATGTCTGTTCAGTCGTCTGTGTGTCTGGAGACAACTGTTCCAGTGGCTGCGGTAAGGTCCCGAGGAAGGCTACCTGCAGTACGCCGTGGCCATCTGCGGGCACTGATGGTGAGATATTGGTCTTCTTGTGGTGTTGTACACTGTGGACGTCCCGTACTGTAGCGCCTGGACACGTTTCCTGTCTGCTGGAATCGTTGCCATTATCTTGAGAACACACTTTGTGGCAAACGGAGGGCCCGTGCTACGACATGCTTTGTTTGACCAGCCTCCAGTCGCCCTAGTATACTACCCCTCGTAACGCCATCAATATGTGTTCTTTGAGCTATTTTCAACACACATTCACCATTAGCACGTCTGAAAACGTCTGCACACTTACTCGCTGCACCGTACGCTGACATGTACCAACACACCTCTGCGTATGTGGACTGCTGCCAGCGCCACCATACAACCGCAGGTCAAATGCACCGCATGGTCATACCTCGAGATGATTTCAACCCGCAAACCGCCCATCAGAGCGTTGTTTCACCATTTCTCAGCATTATCCATTATTTATGAGCATCATGTTTCTGTCACTTTCAAGAAGGACAAATGGCAGTTCTAGATGGTAGTATGTGGTAGAGTGACATTCCTCTCCTCAATGAAAGTGAAGAAGAATTATAGTATCTCCTGAATGTAGTGAAAAGTCTAATGAGTGCAGAATATGGACTGAGAGTAAACTGCAGAAAGATGAAATCAATGAGAAGTAGAGGGAGTGAGAAGAGCAAGAAACTTAACATCAGGATTGGTGATCACTAAGTAGATAAAGTTAGGGAATTATACTACCTAGGCACCAAACTAGCCCTCGACGGAAGGAGTAAGGAGGACGTCAAAATCAGACTGCCACTGGTGGAAAGGGCATCCCTGGCCAAGAGAAGTCGACTAGTGTCAAACATAGGCCTTAATTTGAGGAATAAATTTCTGAGAATGTGCATTTGGCGCACAACATTCGATGGTAATGAAATATGGTTGAGGGTAAACCGAAACAGAAGAGAATCGATGCATTTGAAATGTGGTGCTATAGAAAAACGTAGAAAATTAGGTAAGGAATGAGGTGGTTCTCCACAGAATCGACGACTAAAGGAATATATGAAAAACTGTAGAGGAACACAGAGATTGGAATACAAATTGAGGACGTCGGTTGCAAGTGCTACTCTGCGATGAAAATTTTGGCACAGGAGAAGAATTCATGGCGATCTGTATGAAATCAATCAGAAGACTGCTAGAAGTGATAGAGTAGTAGCCATAGGCTACTTCCATATGAGCACCATTCTAACGTCCTGTGTTGCGGTGAAAGTGGGTGGCTGGGAGTGGAATAGTTGTAGGATGACTTTTCTGAAAGACAGGATAACAGGGTGAAGATCTTTTTCAACTGAGGGACGGAATGCTTAGCACTACTTTGTTGAGTTGACAGGAAAAACTGTATTGATTATGGTGCTTGTTTGCCTTGTGTTACAGCATTTCTTTGCTTGCTGGGGAGTATAACTTTGTCGCCGTATTTGCCGATGATGAATGACAGTCCAATAATCTCTGGTTGGGAAGCAGGGTTGAGAGAGTCGGCCGGCCGTTGTTGCCGAGCGGTTCTAGGCCCTTCAGTCTGGAACCGCGCCACTGCTACGGTCACGGATCGAATCCTGCCTCGGACATGGATGTGTGTGATGTTCTTAGGTTAGTTAGGTTTAAGTAGTTCTAAGTTCTAGGGGACTGATGACCTCAGATGTTAAGTCCCGTAGTGCTCAGAGCCGTTTGAACCATTTGAGAGAATCGACCGAATTACACTCCTGGAAATGGAAAAAAGAACACATTGACACCGGTGTGTCAGACCCACCATACTTGCTCCGGACACTGCGAGAGGGCTGTACAAGCAATGATCACACGCACGGCACAGCGGACACACCAGGAACCGCGTGTTGGCCGTCGAATGGCGCTAGCTGCGCAGCATTTGTGCACCGCCGCCGTCAGTGTCAGCCAGTTTGCCGTGGCATACGGAGCTCCATCGCAGTCTTTAACACTGGTAGCATGCCGCGACAGCGTGGACGTGAACCGTATGTGCAGTTGACGGACTTTGAGCGAGGGCGTATAGTGGGCATGCGGGAGGCCGGGTGGACATACCGCCGAATTGCTCAACACGTGGGGCGTGAGGTCTCCACAGTACATCGATGTTGTCGCCAGTGGTCGGCGGAAGGTGCACGTGCCCGTCGACCTGGGACCAGACCGCAACGACGCACGCATGCACGCCAAGACCGTAGGATCCTACGCAGTGCCGTAGGGGACCGCACCGCCACTTCCCAGCAAATTAGGGACACTGTTGCTCCTGGGGTATCGGCGAGGACCATTCGCAACCGTCTCCATGAAGCTGGGCTACGGTCCCGCACACCGTTAGGCCGTCTTCCGCTCACGCCCCAACATCGTGCAGCCCGCCTCCAGTGGTGTCGCGACAGGCGTGAATGGAGGGACGAATGGAGACGTGTCGTCTTCAGCGATGAGAGTCGCTTCTGCCTTGGTGCCAATGATGGTCGTATGCGTATTTGGCGCCGTGCAGGTGAGCGCCACAATCAGGACTGCATACGACCGAGGCACACAGGGCCAACACCCGGCATCATGGCGTGGGGAGCGATCTCCTACACTGGCCGTACACCACTGGTGATCGTCGAGGGGACACTGAATAGTGCACGGTACATCCAAACCGTCATCGAACCCATCGTTCTACCATTCCTAGACCGGCAAGGGAACTTGCTGTTCCAACAGGACAATGCACGTCCGCATGTATCCCGTGCCACCCAACGTGCTCTAGAAGGTGTAAGTCAACTACCCTGGCCAGCAAGATCTCCGGATCTGTCCCCCATTGAGCATGTTTGGGACTGGATGAAGCGTCGTCTCACGCGGTCTGCACGTCCAGCACGAACGCTGGTCCAACTGAGGCGCCAGGTGGAAATGGCATGGCAAGCCGTTCCACAGGACTACATCCAGCATCTCTACGATCGTCTCCATGGGAGAATAGCAGCCTGCATTGCTGCGAAAGGTGGACATACACTGTACTAGTGCCGACATTGTGCATGCTCTGTTGCCTGTGTCTATGTGCCTGTGGTTCTGTCAGTGTGATCATGTGATGTATCTGACCCCAGGAATGTGTCAATAAAGTTTCCCCTTCCTGGGACAATGAATTCACGGTGTTCTTATTTCAATTTCCAGGAGTGTAGTTTAGGAGTAGACCATCGAGAGGGAATCTCGGTTGTCGTGTGTAGAGAATTGGAATGTGGACAACTTAGGGTTTTGTCAGAGAGAGAACGAAATGTTGTGAGTGCTTTACGTGCAACTGAATGTCTTCCATTTGGTCGTGGGTGCAGGCGTTCCTGTTGGTGTGAGTTTTCTGGGGAGACTTTTTTGGTTGCGTTGCACCTGTTCGTGCAGGTTTGGCAGTGTAGGTTATTAGTACGGGGTGGATTTAATACCAAGTCGGATGCGCTGAGGAAAGGGAACTACGTCGCCTGGTAGAGTACGCATTACCCATCGTTCTCATTCAGTCTGTGGTTGTTGCGAGGTGTGCAGATTTTTCTTTTTCCTTTGCTACTTCATCACCACATCCTTCTAGGTGATGGTGGGCTGACTGTGCTACGTCGTCGCTATTCAGCCTAGAGCAATAACCCTGTCTGAAAAGTTTGCATCAGTCAGTACTCACGGATTTTTTGTACATTGTTTATAACGGTTTCGACTTGTCAGTCATTATCAACAGACCATTGTTTCCTGTTTCATGCTGTGTAGGAGAGAACACAACATCGAGGTTCCTGTTACAGTCCTTTAGTACGATCTTTGAGGATGTGTTCACTACTACCATAATATGACGCAGCCATCAGACAAGAAACACTATCTGCTGCTGATAATGGCTGAAAGGTAGAAACCGGTATAAGCAATATATGAAAATTGTTTGAGCATTGACTGATATAAAATTTGTAGTCAAATGTAATAGTTCGAGGATACTCCCCATCAAAAACTGGAAAATATGTACTGTATCCATGTTCAGCAGATTTGTTTTCAGTTTATTGTGGGCTTTTGATGGACGATAAGTAAGTGCGATATTAGTTTACGGTGGGGCTAACAGGACAGTGGTAAATTGTGAGCTAGCTCCGGATGGTTCGTGCTATAGTTATTTCTTTCGTCTTGGGAGTTTCGATTTGGACAGCTACTGGTTAAACTTGGAAGTGGATAGTTCGAGAGGAAGTTGAGTGGATCTGTGGGATTTCTGTAAGATGCCAAGAAAGCATTGCTGTCACCGCACTGGAGAAAGTAAAGAGGAGGTGCTTTAAGAATATCGTCAGGTATACAGAACTGAGGCACACCTGTAGTGGAATGGAGCGTGGGGGCTAATTTCTTCACTTAGGGGCCCACATCCTCAATGTATCGTCTAAATGATGGAATCGTTTTCACCATCGTAGGATCAGTTTTATACCTTTACTACATCATGCATCTAAATTACATTATTTTCCAGTTTCGGCCTTAGGCCGTGTTGAAATGTGTGGTATTGGTGACGTGTGTGTCAATATTTAAAAAACTTGCTTCGTGTTATGTGGGGACAGGCACTTGCTTCCACACATACATACGGCGAATACCACATATGTATGTGTGGGAAGATAAGCCTGTCCCCACATACACGAAACCAGTTTTTAAATGTTGACACACACATCAAAAATACCTTACATTTGAAAATGGCCTAAGGCAGAAACCAGTCATCATTTACTGCCTTAACAGGCCTTCATGGTCTACAGCAGATAAATCTAAAAAATAACCGGACTACAAAGGCACGAAAGATCAGCACACCACAAAAAATTATTAAAGGACACATTGCAAAAGCACAACGAAAAAGAAAGTGAGTCACACACATCAGAGGAGATATGTACTGCAGATGGTAGTCCGGCCCTTTCGATCTCTAGCTGCCGGCTCCACTTGTTTGAGGATCGTTGACACTCGACCTTTCCATTATGTCCTTGGGCGTCCCCTTGGGCGTTTTCCAGCAGGTTGAGGTTGGAGGACGCGAAATAGGAGGGTTCCATCATCTCGAAGGATGTGGCCGAACCACTGTACGTAGTCTTTTCTGCCGTAATATTCGGTGAACGTGTGCCTTTTTAAAACGATGGTACGTTGTTCTTCGTTCCCATTTACTTCCCGTGGCACTGTAGCCGTGTCCTATATCTTCCGAAGTACCTTCCTTTCTTAGGCACAGATTGCTTCTTTAGTTTTTGCTGATGTCGCCCTGGTTTCACAATCAAACGAAAGCCAAGCTAGTATCACGTACAACTGTATCTTATTCTTCTGTGATACCTTGCGTGACTTGAATAAAATGTTCAGACAAAAGAACATGCGATTAGCGTTTATTTTTCGTTGATTCACTTCTTTAGTGACTTCACTTTCATTAGTCACTGTGGATCCCAGGTACCTCAATTCTTCAACTCGTTCAAAGGTATGCCCGTCAACAATAGTGAAAGGAAGGAGCGCTCGACAGTGTGATACGGGATATTTTGCTTTATCATCATTCACCATCAGTTCAATTTTCTACGCATTGTGGAGAAATCAGAAATTATCATCGGATATTTGCTGCAGAGTGATACCAAGAATCACAACGTTGTCAGAAAATGCCAAGATAAGGTCTGTTCTCACCATCTCAATTTCTCTGATTCAATGAGTATCATGGCTTACTTTTATCAGGCTGAGTAGTATTGGCGCCATTGTATCTCCTTGTCTCAATCCATTTTGAATACTGAAGTGGCGATAGTTGGTTGCCGAACTTGACAGACTGACTGAAATTATCGAGCTGCCATGAGTCTGATATAAAAGGTTTTTTATAGTGCTGAGCCACACTCATACAGTATTTTTTGAACGAATACACCCCCATTTGACTGTGTAATAGCGTATTTTAGTACAGTAATACAAAGTGAGATGGCAGTGTATTCTTAAAAAAAAAAAAAAAGGTCTGATATATTTCAACGGGATGTCAAATTCCCCAAACGTTTTCCACAATTTGGAGCGGTCAGTACTGTCACAAACTCGTCGAAAATCAATGAAGATGAGGTGTAATTCCAGATCGAACTCGTAAAATTTTTGTATCAGTTGCCTTGAGATAAATATGTGGTCAAGAGTCGATCGTCCAGGAATGATGCTATTTTGAAGGTGTCTACAAATTCCTTCAGCCGGTGGTTTCATGGTTTAGCAGCAGCGTTGTATAAACAGTTTCAAGTAATTAAAACCTTTGGTAGTTGGATACTCGAATATGAAACATATAATTGCTCCTTTCCATTCTTCTGGCAATATTTCTCCTGTCCAGATGGTAGATATTAACAACTTCAAAGCATACTTCAATGTTTCACCTCCAAAGCGGAGCATCTCTGCTGTCATACGACTACTCCCTGGAGCCTTGATGATCTTGAGGGCTTTTAAAGCAAAGCAGATTTCTTCCTCTTTTTGCCCACCGTACTTCCGCTATCGAACTGAGCCCACATCTGCCGTTGTTTCAGTAAATTTTCAAAATGTCTTCAGATAGTTTTGCCGGCTCTAATGGTGGTACTGCTTCACCACTCTCAGTCGTTAGTACCAATGTATGCTGTCGTTCGACAGTTCTCGTAAATCTTGTGGCCCCGAAAAAGGAGCGTGACAACTTTGATTCTATTACTATCAACAGACTTTAATTGTGTTCCCGTTTCTTCTTCCTTATGGGCAGAGCTATGTCATGTCTTGAGCAGTAATAAGTTATCCTTGAATCTTCCAGAAGTTTTTCTAGCAATTTTTGCGTAAGCGCTGACTTGGTTTCTACAGATTTTCGTTACTTTTCATCGAACCAAGGTATACTTCCGCGTTTTGAATGTCAAAGAAGCTGGTTCCTTGCATTCAGTGATACTGCATTTCGAAACGCCAACCATGCAGCTACTACGTAGTTAGGATTCTCCGACTGTGTGAGGTTTTCTATACTTTTTTCTGGTGCGACTGTTTCAATTCTGCGTTTTCCAATTCATCCTTGACATAGCGGATCATCCTTCTGGCATTACTTCGCCACTAGGTAGGTTGTTTCCGAAGTAGTGTGACTATCACCAAAAATGATCGGGGTTCACATCTGCACGACGGAAGGTTCGCACATGTTCGAAACTTCCATGACGACCTTGGTCAACTAGAACATGGTCGATATGGTTCATTCTACTTCTATTTGGGGTATCTGGGTAACCTTATCTACTACCCTGCGGAGAAAGTACGTGCTTCTAATGGTCATTCCCCTTGTTTTGGCAAAGTTAATCGACTTGTTTCAGTGCCAATTGTTGGATGATACTCCTCTTCAAATGTGGGCAATGAAGTTTCCTATTACGAACTGAATCGCATGTCTAGTTAGTCTATCTACTATATTTTCTAACTCAAGGTAGAATTTGTTCTCCATTTCTTCTTCATCATCATCCTCTGATGGAGCTTGACAGTTGCCTAAGAGGATCTTATATGGTTTAGCGTTTAAAATCATCCAGCAGATGCGGTAGTTTACTGGAGACCATTTATTGACAGCCGATATCATTTTATTGTGGCAGCAAATCCAACTTCCGAACTCCAGGACTGACTTAGCACGTTGACTTGAAGTAAGACACAGTAATCTTGTTTATATACATGGTGCATTAAAGAAACAAAACTACGGTGGTCAAAGGACTCCATCATTTATAGGAGTAGTAGGAATTAGTTTTTTTTTTTTTACGGTACATAAAATGGGCAGCTGGATAGAAACACAAAAGGCGGAGGCAATTTATCTGAAGTGCATACATCTGGAGTCTGGAAAAAAGACCAAATTGGTTCACACTATGATGTTTCCCCGAGGTCAAAGGACACAAAGATGCCGGATTTGCGGCTATTCAGTCGGTTGTATAGGAAGTGAGTAAGGTACACGAGTTGGTATTCGGAGAAGTTAGAACAGAAGACAAATTGGCCAATAAGGAGGAATAGTTACTTATTTAGGTGTTCAAGCAAGCGTTGCGAAAGAATGGAACGTTATTTTTTTTTGTTGTTTTTTGATCCCTCTTGGCCCATATGGGCTGAGAGTGGTCTGCAGACCAACAGTACACCATCCTGCTCTTCAGCTACCAGTTGTAAAACAAGACGAAAGAAATATCATTCTAAGGTGAAAAATGATACAAATGTTTTAAAATCTATATAATATTGGTTCAAATGGTTCAAATGGCTCTGAGCACTAAGGGACATAACTTCTGAGGTCAACAGTCCCCCAGAACTTAGAACTACTTAAACCTAACTAACCTAAGGACATCACACACATCCTTGCCCGAGGCAGGATTCGAAGCTGCGACAGTAGCGGTCGCGCGGTTCCAGACTGTAGCGCCTCGAACCACTCGGCCACTCCGGCCGGCATTAAAATATTGTTTTTTATGATATCATTAAACATTATAGTAACATTCAGCTGTTGATATTTTTTTATTTTCAAAGTAAAATCGAAAGACTGGAAAGAAATGATAAAAACAAAAATATATATTTAAAACATTTTACAGAAACGGTGACATTCCTTAAAATCAAACCATAACCTATCCGTCTTCCCACTACTCACCCCAACAGCTGTCATCAACGCTCGGCCGGTCGCCAGTAACCGGTGGACTCAGTGCCAGCGAGCGGCCCTCCGTCACACTCCTTGAAATCAAAGGCCACCGCTTCACATTAACCACTCATTTATTTCTTTTACAAATGTCTTTCGTTGTTTACTGCCAGTTCTATGACCTAAATAATACACGTGTATATGTTACATTTGATGTTTGTTAATATGTTGCAGACTACTGGAGTTTCGCCTTTGAGGTTATCATGTATTCCAGTAATTGTAACGTTAAAAACTGTAATGTCTGTATTTAGTATTTTGTTCCGTTCGGTAGACAAACGGAAACACAGAAGTCTAGTCATGGACTATGTGTAGCCTATCTCCAAACTCGGCCACGTATACGTTGTACGAAAAAAAATCGGAGGCCTTAGAACTTGAACGCACCTCGTACTAACATTGAATGCAGGGTCGGGAAGGAATGAAGGAGTTAAAAGTAATACTCACGAAAGTTTGTTGCAAAAACGTTAATTTCTGAACAAATTATGACCTGTAAATAACAGCCTTGGAAATAGCCCCGCGTGCGTATTCCACCACTGCAAAATTTGTCCTTCGGCACTGCTACAGTTGGATTTGGAGAGCGAAAGGTACCTGTCGAGTTCATTGGTAGTAACTGTGTGTCCATCTTCGTCGTCCTCATCCGAACTCCTGTCCATCCTGGACTTTTTCATGGGAAGAACTTGGTCACTGTTTGCTTGAATGGACTCTAACCATGAATGAAAACATCCGTAAGATATTCCTGTCACCTTCAAATATGTATACACCGTAGTTATAATTACTGGTTACTAAACTACTATATTTACGGTGACATTATATATATATATATATATATATATATATATTTATTTATTTTTTTTTTTTTTTTGAAAGGTCTCTGCTGGATTCCTTTCATGTTAATTTCTTAAATCTGTTGTCATTTACGGCATAAATTCCTCGTCTAAATTTGCTGTGGCGTTTCTGACTATCTGGGAGGAGACTGAGTAGTGGATCGTGTTACTTTTACACATAAACAAGAACGATCTGTCACACTACTACACTTTAAAACACAGTTTATATGTAATTCATGTCACACAGTCTCTACGGAACCTACATCCGCTTTCTTTTATGTACTGTATATGATAAGATACTGTCATCCCCCTTCCCTTCTGTGTGAGAGGATGAATGAGCAAATGTATTTCTAGTTGCATGCTTGAGGGTAGCAGACAAGCGTGTCTGCTAGAGAACAGTAGGACCAACGTCGCAACAGGTAGCTACGCTTTCTAAAAGCAAAGAGGTTTCTATCCTTAGTATGGTCCTGTCCGTCCTTTGTCATGTTGGTATAGGAAGCTGCCTCTCTGGCCACTTCCGTTTGTATTTGTGAGCCACCCCTCAGGAAGGGACCAGGCAGTCGGTCCGTGGCGAGCGTCTGAAGTGGTAAGATCTCCGGCTAAGCGTGTGTCTGCTAAGTCCGTAGGACAATGGATTTCTTTTCAGCCTAACTGAAAATTTAATCACCTTTATTTCAGGTTTAGCTCTAAAGTATCTAATGTTATCTTAAATTGCAACGCAGTGTAATTCGCGTGTGAAGTTCAGATTATTTTCCGGTAGTTGCTTTGTCACTACTTTGTGAGTAAAGTGGAACCACGTGTTGATCAGTAACTCTAACTAAGATCATCAATCTTAAATGCGAATGTGCGTGAGATTATAACGTCTCGTCTTGACAGTATTTTTCAATATAGCAACTTTTCTTTATGTTCAACCCATGTGGGGTGTACTTTGCGAGACCAGTACCACGTGCTTATATAATTGTTTGACTCATCAGGTTAATAGTAAGACGTTAGTAACCAGTTCGAGGTTTTTCTTTTGTAAATTGATTTTTGATCTAATTTATTTTAATTATCAAAATTATTGTGGAGTTACACGCTTTGTGTAAACCAAGTTGACCACTTGAAGCATGTGGTGTAATCATCAAAGTAGCCCTCAGCTATTCTTTTTGGGAAGATTTCACAGAGAGTTAGTATGAATTTAGTATACCAGTGTGTGGTAATTATATGACGGACAGGATTGTGCTACGAACGTAATTTCTTTGGGTCAAAATTGAATCGGTTGGTTGTGGTTAATTTCCTCTTGCATATGTTTCAACGTTCTTCGTGTGTTATTTTATGAATGCAGTGTTGTATGGAGTCTCCCAATCTTGGCTCCATATTTAATGTGTTCCGTAGGATTACAATCTCACATTTTCACAATCCTAAATAAGGCACCAGCTTAATTACGAGTCAAGTTTAATATGCTGAAATTTCAATGATCAATGTTAAAATAAATATCCAAATATAAACTGATTTATTTCTTTTTATTTAAATTCTCTTTTATATATATATATATATATATATATATATATATATATATATATATATATATATATATATATATATATATATCACCGGTTGTCGTATGACTATTAAAAGATTATAATTAATGTTAGTCTGGTTGGGAATTTGGTCAGATAGACTGGATACCTGCTGAAACAGTTGCGCAGTAATGCAAGGTTAACTTCCCCAGACAGCTCACAGGTTTTAAACCGCTTTTATTGTCTAGCAGCACCGCTTACACCACAAAATAAAGCAACAACGTTACAATATATCGCACAAATTACATCAAAACGCATTGTGGAATGTTTAAGCTGCGAAACCTTTCCCAAATATCACATTGTAGACGTAATAAATGTTGATCTAACGAAAGATGGCAGATTAGACAAACAAACATTCGTTTACTAATTGGTTTCAGTGAATGAACCTTACCATTTACGGGCAGTTCCGAGTACAATTGTCGAACTTCAGCATACGCGGCTTCCTTTTCATCTGTTGTGAGTTTCTTCAAATGACGCCATGATAGCCATAGAACCGTGGCAACTTAATGGATAGCCTCAATTTTGCACTTCTCTATGATGAAGTATGCTGCTCTCCTTTTTATTTTCGCCGTGAGCTGAAAAGGAAACCCAATATACATAACTGCACTCTTATAATTCAACAGTTGTATAAAGGATCTTAACCTATAGGAAGTGTTCTTACCTCTTTGTCACTGTCTATTGGTTCACAATGATGTAACAGACTCTTGTAACACGGCAGCACACGTTCCAGCGTTGTTATCTTTGTAGTTTCCAAATCCAAACTCGCTTCTTTAAAGGGGGTTAGAAAAGCGACAACGTCTCGTACGCACCCTTCTTGGAAGGTTTCTAAGAGTGTCGATTGCCCACAGGATTCTAGTAGATCTCGAATATCGTCGATTTCACTTATGACGGAATTGAGCATTAACAGTACACTGTTCCACCGAGTTACAGCTTCTTGCTTCACAGAGCGCCGCAGACGACCCGAGTGACCCGATCTCTTCAAATAGCCTACTATAGCTCTTGCTGAAAGTAGACACGACAGGATTTCCGGGGCTTCGTCTTCTAAAAACGTCTCTTGAAATGTGTGACGAAGCGCAGTCACCAAGCAGTGATCAAAGCAAAGCAAACGGTCGTAAGATTCAAGTGCCTTCTTCATATTAGCTCCTTGGTCGGTGACAAAGTAACGTTTCGTAAGATCATTCTTGTTAATTCCTAACTCAAGCATCAGCTCTTCGATTTCGTGCCATATGTTCCCTCCTGTCTTAGGTACGTCAGGAAACTCGGTTGTTATCAAAACAAGCGTTTCTAGCTGCCACTTATCATTCACATAATGCGACGTCAAAGTCAAAAAATGTCTCTTCTTGTAGTTATCAGACCACAGATCAGCGTCTAAAGCGCACATTTTGTTCTTTAAGGCACATATTAGCTTGGGCACCATTGTCACCCGTATTTTGTCTGCCTTTTCTTTAATATGCCGCGATACAGTGGTAGGGTGCGGAAGAACATCTTCTATGCTGACTTTGCCGTAAGTGGCGCCAACATTGATGAGCTCCTGCGAATAATTCTTGAAGGCAATCTTAATGCAAGTATTTAACGGTAGCAAATCTATTCCACTCATATCGACCAACCTACCAACAACAACTTTCTTTGTGCTACTTGGTACTGCAAGTCGCCGGTGGACTTCAGCTCCGCATTTACTTTTGCAGTGCCGAATCATACCTGTTGTGCTTGACTGGTACGGAAGTATGGTATCACATGTGGTACATTGCACGAAACCAGCAGAAGCCTGCGTCAAAGGATCCACTGCAAGTGCAAACGATTTCCAAACTTCACTTTTCGCTTCCTCTTCCGACATGTCTTTCTTCTTCAGGACTAATGAGCCGCTCCTAATTCTCTCCATAATGCGTCTCTTCGTTTCATAAATGGAACGTTTGCGACCTATAGTTGGTTTATCCATAACGCTGTCTGCGCTGCTCAAAGCCAGGTCGTCAACTGTGTTTACACACGTTTTCTAATGCGATTCGGCACTGTATAGCACGCGGCGGTTGTACTGTCACCGGCCGAGATTGAGAGTGTGGTCGAGCGCCCGGCAGTGTTCGACAGTCCAACCGATAACCGAGAGGTGGAGGACAACCGGCCACATGGTGCATTAGACGGCAACAGTCGTATCGGAGCGTGGGCCTTTCCCAGCCGTCGAGCAGCGGCACGAAATGGGAAATGCTCGAGCGGTTGCTTTCATCGAAATGCAGCACTGTACCCGATATCGGGTGTCAAAGCTTTCCCACCTCTAAGACAGTACGCGAATAATAAAGGCAGACAGGTACGTGTGTGTTAACTACTACCTAGGCGGCAGCGTATTGGCTAGTTGGGAAGGCACGAAGTGTTCGGGTACCCCGCAGCGCAGGACGGATGGCCACGTGGCCGCAGGAGGCGCTATCTGACGGCGGACGCCGCGAAACGAATTACGGGTCCCCAGATAAGCGGCTGATGGTTTAATCGAATACGGCCGCTGTTCGGGCGCTGCGGTCAGCGTGCCGGCATTATTCCCAGCGCCTTATCTGTCGCGGCAGCGCTTGTTATGATTAATTTTAATACGCCGGTGGCTGCGTTAAACAGACCGGGCGTAAAAACGGCTCGGCAGAAGCAGCAGACGGATGGAGCAGGCGTTGTTGAATTACGAGCGGCAGCAGCAGTATGCTTGTACTGCGTCACGGAGGCGGAAATACTTGCGGGAGATGCATGCCGCGCCTCTCTGTAGGGCAGCTTCTCACGTTTTTCACGTGTCTGCGTTCGGACAACAGTGGGAAAGGTTTACGATATAGCAGGCATCCTCTGTTTCACAGACACATTGTTTATACCGTCGTTATTGCGCTTTCTACATCCACCGTTATCACTTTCTGAGCAACTTACCGCCACTTCTCACTTATCAGACTATATTCGCAATTTCTGTGTGTTCCATAGAGTACGATGAAAACTTGCTTCTGCTATTCTACGGACGGAAGAAATGTTGAGATCTCGACGACTATGAGGCCCTTAGAGACGAAGCAGAGTATCGACTTGGAGAACATAGGAAAGAAAATAAACCGCGTCCTTTCAAGGGAACCATCAAGGGATTCCGCTTAGGGAAATGGTTGATTGGTTGTTTGTTTGGGGGAACAGACCAAACAGCGAGGTCATCGGTCTCATCGGATTAGGGAAGGACGGGGAAGGAAGTCGGCCGTGCCCTTTCAGAGGAACCATCCCCGCATTTGCCTAGAACGATTTAGGGAAATCACGGAAAACCTAAATCAGGATGGCCGGACGCGGGATTGAACCGTCGTTCTCCCGAATGCGAGTCCAGTGTGCTAACCCCTGCGCCACCTCGATCCTTAGGGAAATCACGAAACAGGCAGTTCTTGATGAGCAGGAGGGTATTTACACTGCCATATTCCTTAATATCTGCTATTCAGAACTCTTATTTGATCCTCGTGCCACTAATGAATGATACAGTTCTCTGTTGTGTTCCAAGCTGAACACTAGCACGTAGTGTGACGCCTCTTGTAACTGCAGCTATAGAAGGCGGATACTCACGATATTATGTAACATAAAGACGCCGCCCTCTCCCCGCTTTTCCCATTCAACATCCAAACCTCCATTAAATTATCGACTACAGGCGGACCTCTGCCTATGAGTGTTGGATTGGGACTCCTATTTTTTCTGTTTATGTTTTGCTTTCAGTGGATGGCGACACTTACACCTTCAATACCTTATGCGTATCTGCTACACTCGCCTTAGATCGATCAATGTAAGCTCTTGATCAACCTCTTTTCACGGTCATTGATGGGAATTCGCATCTTTGGTGACTCGGTTTATATTTCGACCTATGGAAAGCCGTCGCGACTTAGAAGCCACGAGCCCGCCATGGTTTAAGTGGTAGGCAACATGTCGATGAGTTTTATTTTATGTTCTGAATGAAAACTGCAAAAAGGCCCGGGTTCGATTCCATATAGGTTCGTATATTTTCTCAGTTAGGGGGCTGGGTGCCCTGTTGTTCTTACTTCGTGTTGTTATAATTTACATTGCCACTCCCGGCCGATGTGGCTGAGCGGTTCTAGGTGCTTCAATCTGGAACCGCGCGACCGCTACGGTCGCAGGTTCGAATCCTGCCTCGGGCATGTATGTGTGTTATGCCCTTAGGTTGGTTAGGTTTAAGTAGTTCTAAGTTCTACGGGACTGATGACCTCAGATGTTAAGTCCCATAGTGCTCAGAGCCATTTTTGACACTGCTATTGCCGGCCGCAGTGGTCTAGCGGTTCTGGCGCTGCAGTCCGGAACCGCGGGACTGCTACGGTCGCAGGTTCGAATCCTGCCTCGGGCATGGGTGTGTGTGCTGTCCTTAGGTTAGTTAGGTTTAAGTAGTTCTAAGTTCTAGGGGACTTATGACCTAAGATGTTGAGTCCCATAGTGCTCAGAGCCATTTGAACCATTTGACACTGCTATTGGGATGGCTGCTTGGGCACGGCCCGAAAGAAAAGGAAAACTACCTTTGTCTGGCGGAGATTCGTAAGAGTGTGAATATTCTACAATGATGATAGAGTCGTTTGGGATAATGTTATTTGTTTGCCGTGGTCGAGCTTCAGTAAGATGGTCAGGTTACCTTGATATTGCTTGTGCACGCTTTCTCAGTGATTAGGGATGCGCCAGTATTCTTCTTAGTGGGTAGTTGGAAAGCCGTAGGTTGCTCAAACTTGACTGAGTGGAAATTGTTTACAGCGCTGTATCTTATCCACTTACGCTGTAGATTCAATATTATCATCTCCTACAATATATTATGAAAGAGTAAGTCCATTGTTTAAAGTCTTGTACTGGGAAGCTAATATGCAGAGTACTCATTGTTAAACTGAATTGTTTATCTGCTACTTTGAAGACCAATATGGACTTCTAAATCTGTACATGTGATGCCTATCAACCATCTTCATCTGGAATAATTTCCATCGAAACCAAATCATTCTTTGTTTGTAATGGTAATGCAGTGCCACGTTGCATGGTCGCCATTCCTTTATAACTCGTCGATTCACCATATTGTCCACGAATACTGTGGCATATTGGAGACCACTTATTCAGCTGCAGTCAGAAAATATTAGTAGCAAGTAGCTTCTCTTACAATGCTATTAGATAAGGTAGGTCGACGGGCGCTGTTCCGACAAAAGTGCTGCTTGCTAAATATTGTGGCTGCTTGCTAAATATTGTGCAGAGTGATCCTGCAAATTGTGTGACGTTTAGTGGAAAAGTTATTCACAAATTATATGTTCATTCTGATAGTTTAATTCTTCTTCTGTATTTAAAATTAATGATTACGAAACAGAGTAAACGGCCCCATTTGCACCACTGAATACTATAAACAATGTAGGGCTCGTTGGGATGTAATCCCAGTGGATACAGGATGACGAAACATGGAGTACAGTGCTGAGGTCCTGCGGGGCAACCAGGCGCGTTACTGAGAAAGCATTAGTGATTTTTAAATTTATTGTTTGGTTCTACGACAGAACCATCTCCACGGCAGTGGTGACGACAGCAGAAGTGGCCCGCAGCCTTAGAACATGCTGATCTGTCCATTCAGAAATCTCGAGAATGGTGGAAAACTCTGGGCAGCCAATAAGCAGAAGGAGTGCCGTGCACGGCAGCTGGCCCACCTGGTTGGTAGCGTTGCCCCTTCAGTGGTGATGTCCAACAGTGCAATGACAAGGTTTACTAGGGTGCACTCATGGACATAAAAGATAGCCCCCCAGTAAGCTCCCAGAAGATCTGCGCCGAATGGTGGTGGTTGTGCAGAGTTACGCCATGTCTTCTTCACCAGAGGAAGGCTGTGGACTCAGATGCAAGTCGAAGCCCAACAGCAGTTGACACACCATCCCAGAACAGTACTGCAACAAACGACACTAATTTGCCGTCATTAAGCAGGTGGTAAACAGCTCCAGGTCTTCACAATAGCAGAGGAGGCACATCTCACACGGTCTAAGTCCACAGTCTGGCCTGGCTTCTGTCCAAAAGGT
The DNA here is from genome assembly GCF_023864275.1 of Schistocerca cancellata. Classification (NCBI taxonomy): domain Eukaryota; kingdom Metazoa; phylum Arthropoda; class Insecta; order Orthoptera; family Acrididae; genus Schistocerca; species Schistocerca cancellata. The sequence goes on along the minus strand of NC_064632.1, from coordinate 461,468,138 downwards.
CGTAATCTGATGAGTGGTAATCAGTGCATCACAGGTTCTGTTTTCACTGCAGTTAAATAGAGAAAGGGCTCAGAAGCCCAAGTGTTTGTACATATCTGTCAGGCTCATTGAGCCATTGACGAGGATGACCGAATATGCCTTGGCTTGTCTCAGCACAGGTCAGGGGAAGACTTCAAAAATTTTACATTAACCCAGAATATCTTTCTGTGAAGCAATAGCGGACCATTTTGGGGAGAGAGGGCAATGTACAGTCAGTGCATAGTTTGAAGGTTCAGGGTTTTGCCATCACTATTTACAGTTTTTTACTGTTCCTTAACACACATGCACCTTACAGGTTGTGAGGAGTTTCCTGTAGGCTCCAGCCTGTGTGTAATATTGTATGGAGTATGATAGAGATACTTGGGACATTGGGACTCTGATTCAGAGTTAGTGAATGTTGTTCTCCACTTACACTTTGCTGGACATTAAACATCAGGAAACATATGGAATAACGATATTTTACTATTTGTTCGTACACAGATTAGTTGGAGGAATGTGTGATTAAATTTTTAGGTGATGTGGGTGAATATGGGGTTTGAAATTTAGTAAACAAAATTGCCACCACTGGCAGCAACAATGCCTCTCTGGTATGACTAGGCATTGACTCGAAATGAGCTTGGATGACATATATGGGTTTATAATAAATATTGCTTCATCTCTACACAAGAATTCATTGTCCATTGTGGCTCGTCAGTGCTGATTTACCTGCCTCCCAGCAACTCATGATTAGATGTTTTCAATAGGTCAGAGATGTGAAGAATGTGCTGATCAGGACGTCAGAAGTCCTTTGTATCAAGGTAGGCCAGGACTCTTAAATCCAAGCTAATCATCGAATATAGGAAGTCTAGGAAACCTGCTTCCTCGTATCGCTAGACAACATTCAAACAAATTAATGATTTTTATTACAAAGTGAACAAATACAATACTTAACTTCATGTTACACAGATGTGTCGCAAGCAAAGGGCGACAGACAAAATAAGAAATCTCTTCAGTAATAGTGGACCAGCGAAGTAACGAGCTTTGACGCTTCTATACAAGACGCTAGTCTAGAGGATGCTGTTCAACTGGCCGCGACCAGTCGAATGCGGCGCTTATGTCTTCTTCGCATAGAGCCCGCTGCTGTCGCGTTGTCGTCCTGGAGAGGGGTCGGTCAGCTTGCTATTGACTGACGTCTTGTCACAGCTGTCTCTTCTCTGTCGTTCCCAACTGGAGTGCCGGCGCTTGACTTTACGCCGTAACAAGGACAGTGCCGGCAACATATAGTCTTATGTTGTTCTGTTGGAATATGTTATCTTCTTTAACGTCGTGTCAGTGTATGTGTAGTGTCGCTTAAGTCCTGCTTCTACAGCTGGAGCTCATGCACCCTCAACGGCAAGCAACAACTGAGACAAACAAAGCGAGGTAATGCTGGTAGACTTACTCAGAAACATTTATTGGTGGACTGGGATTGTTTCTATGCTCTACTAAACATATACACTGATCAGCCAAAACATTATGACCACCGATTTTCTATCGATGCAAACCTGTTCAGACGACAGCAGCATCACCTAGCGAGAAATGACTGCTAGTCAGGCAAATGCACGGTGCATGTAGTATCAGTGAGCGTGCTGTCCATGTGTACCATGGAGAAGGCATGCGATCTATCTGAGGCTGACCGAGGGTAGACTTCGATGGTCCAGAGGCTCGGTACGAACATTTTGGAAACACCACAACTTGCCGAGTGTTCCACCAGTCCAGTGGTAAGTGTCTTTAGCACATGTCGAAACCAAAGTGGGGTCAGGGAGTCACTGTTATGGGTTACCACCTACAGCGAATCTTCTGATAGCTGCTCTAACGTACGCGGTACTTCACGCTGACAGTGCTGCTCCTTTATGTGTAGCTGATACTCTCCGAAGCTTAGGATTCGATTTCGCAAATGATCTGCGGCGGACAATTGCCCTCAACTGCCGACGGCTACTTTCACAACTAGGAGCTGGGCTCTTAGATCACCGTTTACGAGCACTCGATCTTCTGCAACGAACACAATACGTAAATGTGCGTCACGTATCCCCTACGTGGCACAGACGCTTCCTGTTCCTCCATCCATGGCCAGCCGCATGCTGGCGGCTTGCTATTCAAGATAAGGTACGAAACCCTCACACTTCCGCGGTGCAAGGACGGCTTAGGTGTGTATCACGTGCCTGACACAGCGATATCCCTTTTCATTGGCTCTCACATGACACTGTGGCGCTGTGGTCCTTCGTGTCTTACCAACCTATTGCTGGATGCCCTTGCACCACAGTCTCTCTCTCAGCATCTAACCAACTTTTGGAAGTCCCGCCATCGTTCTTTTACTTCCGCCACTTTTTCCTTGAACTGAGCTACGTCCGTACAGTGATACTGGCGGCGCAGTTAACATCCACGAAGGCGATCAACGGTTCTCTTCAGCAGCACAAGTCACTGAATGTGGGAGAGCTTCCTCACGCCGACTGGCGTGCCGTTTCGCGATCGGTGTGCGCTCCTTTTCTTGACACTGACGTCCAGTCTGCATGATGCCTTACTGTCAATGGGGAGCAAGTATGCCGGTCACGCCTTCACAGGATTCACCTCGCAGACACTACATTGTGTGTCGCCTGTGATGTTATGGACACAGACGAGCCCCGCCTGGTGTGCAGATCGGCGAGAGGTGTCTGGTTCTTGGTGCGACAGATATTGTCCCTAATTACCCGTATGATTCCTCTTTTCAGACGCCGCATACTTCCCGCAAGCAAAGACGAACTTTGTGTGGTGGATTTGCGAATACACTCGTGGAAATGGAAAAAAGAACACATTGACACCGGTGTGTCAGACCCACCATACTTACTCCGGACACTGCGAGAGGGCTATACAAGCAATGATCACACGCACGGCACAGCGGACACACCAGGAACCGCGGTGTTGGCCGTCGAATGGCGCCAGCTGAGCAGCATTTGTGCACCGCCGCCGTCAGTGTCAGCCAGTTTGCCGTGGCATACGGAGATCCATCGCAGTCTTTAACACTGGTAGCATGCCGCGACAGCGTGGACGTGAACCGTATGTGCAGTTGACGGACTTTGAGCGAGGGCGTATAGTGGGCATGCGGGAGGCCGGGTGGACGTACCGCCGAATTGCTCAACACGTGGGGCGTGAGGTCTCCATAGTACATCGATGTTGTCGCCAGTGGTCGGCGGAAGGTGCACGTGCCCGTCGACCTGGGACCGGACCGCAGCGACGCACGGATGCACGCCAAGACCGTAGGATCCTACGCAGTGCCGTAGGGGACCGCACCGCCACTTCCCAGCAAATTAGGGACACTGTTGCTCCGGGGGTATCGGCGAGGACCATTCGCAACCGTCTCCATGAAGCTGGGCTACGGTCCCGTGCACCGTTAGGCCGTCTTCCGCTCACGCCCCAACATCGTGCAGCCCGCCTCCAGTGGTGTCGCGACAGGCGTGAATGGAGGGACGAATGGAGACGTGTCGTCTTCAGCGATGAGAGTCGCTTCTGCCTTGCTGCCAATGATGGTCGTATGCGTGTTTGGCGCCGTGCAGGTGAGCGCCACAATCAGGACTGCATACGACCGAGGCACACAGGGCCAACACCCGGCATCATGGTGTGGGGAGCGATTTCCTACACTGGCCGTACACCACTGGTGGTCGTCGAGGGGACACCGAATAGTGCACGGTACATCCAGACCGTCATCGAACCCATCGTTCTACCATTCCTAGACCGGCAAGGGAACTTGCTGTTCCAACAGGACAATGCACGTCCGCATGTATCCCGTGCCACCCAACGTGCTCTAGAAGGTGTAAGACAACTACCCTGGCCAGCAACATCTCCGGATCTGTCCCCCATTGAGCACGTTTGGGACTGGATGAAGCGTCATCTCACGCAGTCTGCACGTCCAGCACGAACGCTGGTCCAACTGAGGCGCCAGGTGGAAATGGCATGGCAAGCCGTTCCACAGGACTACATCCAGCATCTCTACGATCGTCTCCATGGGAGAATAGCAGCCTGCATTGCTGCGAAAGGTGGATATACACTGTACTAGTGCCGACATTGTGCATGCTCTGTTGCCTGTGTCTATGTGCCTGTGGTTCTGTCAGTGTGATCATGTGATGTATCTGACCCCAGGAATGTGTCAATAAAGTTTCCCCTTCCTGGGACAATGAATTCACGGTGTTCTTATTTCAATTTCCAGGAGTGTATATACCACACTACTTGTTTGCTGATGGTGAGGAAAGCATCCTTGACTTTTGGCAGTTCCTTAATGAACGCCATTGTGCAGTTGTCTGCAATCCAAAATAAAGACAATTTTTCTCTAGTTTCCTCTGCAGTGTCTTCCTTCATCCATTCCAAAGCTGGGGAGTTCCTGTCATGAAAAGCTGATCCCTGCCTCTTCCACACTTAGAACCGATATGTTGTTGTTGTGGTCTTCAGTCCTGAGACTGGTTTGATGTAGCTCTCCATGCTACTCTATCCTGTGCAAGCTTCTTCATCTCCCAGTACCTACTGCAAACCTACATCCTTCTGAATCTGCTTAGTGTATTCATCTCTTGGTGTCCCTCTACGAATTTTACCCTCCACGCTGCCCTCCAATACTAAACTGGTGATCCCTTGATGCCTCAGAAAATGTCCTACCAACCAAGTCAAGTTGTGCCACAAACGTCTCCCCAATCCTATTCAATACCTCCTCATTAGTTATATGATATACCCATTTAATATTCAGCATTCTTCTGTAGCACCACATCTCGAAAGCTTCTATTCTCTTCTTGTCCAAACTAGTTATCGTCCACGTTTCACTTCCATACATGGCTACACTCCATACAAATACTTTCAGAAACGACTTCCTGACACTTAAATCAATACTCGATGTTAACAAATTTCTCTTCTTCAGAAACGCTTTCCTTGCCATTGCCAGTCTACGTTTTACATCCTCTCTACTTCGACCGTCATCAGTTATTTTGCTCCCCAAATAGCAAAACTCCTTTACTACTTTAAGCTTTTGTTGATGTTCATCTTATATCCTCCTTTCAAGACACTGTCCATTCCGTTCAACTGCTCTTCCAAGTCCTTTGCTGTCTCTGACAGAATTACAATGTCATCGGTGAACCTCAAAGTTTTTATTTCTTCACCATGGATTTTAATACCTACTCCGAATTTATCTTTCGTTTCCTTCACTGCTTGATCAATATACAGATTGAATAACATTGGGGAGAGGCAACAAACCTGTCTCACTCCCTTCCCAACCACTGCATCCCCTTCATGTCCCTCGACTCTTATAACTGCCATCTGGTTTCTATACAAATTGTAAATAGTCATTTACTCCCTGTATTTTACCCCTGCCACCTTCAGAATTTGAAAGAGAGTATTCCAGTCAACATTGTCAAAAGCTTTCTCTAAGTCTACAAATGCTAGAAACGTAGGTTTGCCTTTCATTAATCTAGCTTCTAAGATAAATCGTAGGGTCAGAATTGCCTCACCTGTTCCAATATTTCTACGGAATCCAACCTGATCTTCCCCGAGGTCGGCTTCTACCAGTTTTTCCATTCGTCTGTAAAGAATTCGCGTTAGTATTTTGTAGCCGTGATTTATTAAACTGATAGTTCGGTAATTTTCACATCTGGCAGCACCTGCTTTATTTGGAATTGGAATTATTATATTCTTCTTAAAGTCTGAGGGTATTTCGCCTTTCTCATACATCTTGCTTACCAGAGGGTAGAGTTTTGTCAGGACTGGCTCTCCCAAGGCCGTCAGTAGTTCTAATGGAATGTTGTCTACTCCCGGTGCCTTGTTTCGACTCAGGTTTTTCAGTGCTCTGTCAAACTCTTCACGCAGTATCGTACCCCCCATTTCACTTTCGTCTACATCTTCTTCCATTTCCATAATATTGTCCTCAAGTACATCGCCCTTGTATACACCCTCTATATACTCCTTCCACCCTTCTGCTTTCTCTTCTTTGCTTAGTAATGGGTTTTCATCTGAGCTCTTGATATTCATACAAGTGGTTCTCTTTTCTCCAAAAGTCTCTTTAATTTTCCTGTAGGCAGTATCTATCTTATCCCTAGTGAGATAATCCTCTACATCCTTGCATTTGTCCTCTAGCGATCTCTGCTTAGCCATTTTGCACTTCCTGTCGATCTCATTTTTGAGACATTTGTATTCCTTTTTGCCTGCTTCATTTACTGCATTTTAATATTTTCTCCTTTCATCAGTTAAATTCAATATTTCTTCTGTTACCCAAGGATATCTACTAGCCCTCGTCTTTTTACCTACTTGATCCTCTGCTGCCTTCACTACTTCATCACTCAAAGCCACCCATTCTTCTTCTACTGTATTTCTTTCCACCATTCCTGTCAATTGCTCCCTTATGCTCTCCCTGAAACTCTGTACAACCTATGGTTCTTTCAGTTTATCCAGGTCCCATCTCCTTAAATTCCCACCTTTTTGCAGTTTCTTCAGTTTTAATCTACAGGTCATAACCAATAGATTGTGGTCAGAGTCCACATCTGCCCCTGGAAATGTCTTACAATTTAAAACCTGGTTCCTAAATCTCTGTCTTACCATTATATAATGTATCTGAAACCTGTTAGTATCTTCTTTTATGATTCTTGAACCAAGTGTTAGCTATGATTAAATTGTGCTCTGTGTAAAATTCTACCACTCGGCTTCCTCTTTTATTTCTTAGCCCCAATCCATGTTCACCTATTACGTTTCCTTCTCTCCCTTTTCCTACTATCGAATTCCAGTCCCCCATGACTATTAAATTTTCGTCTCCCTTCACTATCTGAATAATTTCTTTTATTTCATCATACATTTCTTCAATTTCTTCGTCATCTTCAGAGGTAGTTGGCATATAAACTTGTACTACTGAAGTAGGCGTGGGCTTCGTGTCTATCTTGGCCACAATAAGGCGTTCACTATGCTGTTTGTAGTAGCTTATCCGCACTCCTATTTTTTTTATTCATTATTAAACCGACTCCTGCATTACCACTATTTGATTTTGTATTTATAACCCTGTATTCGCCTGACCAAAAGTCTTGTTCCTCCTGCCACCGAACTTCTCTAATTCCTACTATATCTAACTTTAACCTATCCATTTCACTTTTTAAATTTTCTAACCTACCTGCCCGATTAAGGGATCTGACATTCCACGCTCCGATCCGTAGAACGTCAGTTTTCTTTCTCCTGATAACGACATCCTCTTGAGTACTCCCCGCCCGGAGATCCGAATGGGGGACTATTTTACCTCCGGAATATTTTACCCAAGAGGACGCCATCATCATTTAACCATACAGTAAAGCTGCATGCCCTCGGGAAAAAGTACGGCTGTAGTTACCCCTTGCTTTCAGCCTTTCGCAGTACCAGCACAGCAAGGCCGTTTTGGTTAGTGTTACAAGGCCAGATCAGTCAATCATCCAGACTGTTGCCCCTGCAACTACTGAAAAGGCTGCTGCCCCTCTTCAGGAACCACATGTTTGTCTGGCCTCTCAACAGATACGCCTCCGTCGTGGTTGCGTCTACGGTACGGCTATCTGTGTCGCTGAGGCACGCAAGTCTCCCCGCCAAAGGGAGGGCAAAACCGATATATTCACTGGTAATTGGAATGTTCTTTTTAGTCTGACGTCTTGCTGCGCCCTCCTCATCGTGTGACGCCGGTTTTCTGATATTCTGGATGGTATTAATGACGAGGTACGGTTGAAGTTCTCTAAGCAATAACGAATAGCTCAGTAGGCAGAACAGTTGAAGATGAATGGACATCTGTAAAAAAGGGCGATCAGAGGAGTTGGGAAGGAAAACATAGGTACAAAGAAGGTAACTGCAAAGAATCCGTGGGTAACAGAAGAAATACTTCAATTGATCGATGAAAGAAGGAAGTTCAAAAATGTTCCGGGAAAGTGAGGAATCAAAGTCGCTGAGGAATTAAATAAATACGAAGTGCAGGGAAGCTAAGACGAAATAGCTGCAGGAAAAATGTGAAGATATCGGAAAAGAAATGATTGTCGGAAGGAAAGACTCTACTTACAGGAAAGTAAAAAAAAAAAAAAAACGTTCAGTGACATTAAAAGCAAGGTTGATAACGTTAAGAGTGCAACGGGAACTCCACTTTTAAATGCAGAGGAGACAGCAAATAGATGGGAAGAATACATAGAAAGCCTCTATGAAGGGGAGGATTTGTCTGATGTGATAGAAGAAGAAATAGGAGTTGATTTAGAAGAGCTAGGGGATCCACTACTATAAACAAAATTTAAAAGAGCTTTCGCTGACTTAAGATCAAATAATGCAGTAGGGATAGATAACATTCCATCAGAATTTCCAAAATTATTGGGGGAGGTGACAAAAAAACGACTGTTCACGTTGGTGTGTAGAATGTATGACTCTGGTGACATACCATCTGACTTTCGGAAAAGCATCATCCACACAATTCCGAAGACGGCAAGAGCTGACAAGTGCGAGAATTACCACACAATCAGCTTAACAGCTCATGTATCAAAGTTTCTGACAAGAATAATATACAGAAAAATGGAAAAGAAAATTGACGATGCGCTTGATGACGATCAGTTTGGCTTTAGGAATGGTAAAGGCACGAGAAAGGCAATCCTGACGATGCAGTTAATAATGGGAGCAAGACGAAAGAAAAATCAAGACACTTTCATACGATTTGTCGACCTGGAAAAAGCGCTCCCCAATGTAAAATGATGCAAGTTGTTGGAAATTCTGAGAAAAGTAGGGGTAAGCTACAGGGAGAGACGGGTCATATACAATATGAACAACAGCTAAGATGGAGTAGTAAGAGTGGACGACGAAGAACTAAGTGCTCGTATTAAAAAGGGTGTAAGACAAGCATGTAGCTTTTCGCCCCTACTGTTCAATCTGTACATTGAGGAAGCAATGATGGAAATAAAAGGAACCGTGGGAAAACCGGAAAAGGAGCGAATCGAAGCATCTGAGATGTGGTGCTACAGACGAATTTGAAAATTAGATGGACTGATAAGGTTAGGAATGAGGAGGTTCTGCATAGAATCGGAGAGGAAAGGAATATGTGGAAAACACTGATAAGGAGAAGGGACAGGATGACTCCCATAGTACTAGAGGGAGCTGTAAAGGGCAAAAGCTGTAGAGGAAGACAGAGATTGCAATACATCCAGCAAATAATTGAGGACGTAGGCTAAAAGTGCTACTGTGAGATGAAGAGGTTAGCACAGCAGAGGAATTCGTGGCGGGCCGCATCCAACCAGTTAGAAGGCTGCTAATAACAAAAAATAATAAGTATAACAAATAAATAAAAATAAGAAAAGAACAGAAAGAAAAATAAATAAACGATATGCTTTGTCCTCTACTACACGTTCCCTACGCTTTCCTCGGTTCCTGGATTGGGGAAACGGGACGGTAGCCAGGCCTCGGATTGCGACCCCTGTCCACTTCTGCCCCCACTTCCACTTTGGGTGCCCGGAAGGTTCCTCAAAAAAAAATGTAGTGTATATAATTAATAATTAGTAATCAAAACGTTCTCGGTTCCGGATTGGAAACCCGCTACCGCTTAAATTTTGATTAATAATCAGCATTTGCGGTCGAAAACTTTCAGCATAAGAAGTCACCCTAATTTTTCCAAGGGCCTTGTCAAGAAGGGTGAAGAGGCGGATAAGAGTTCGGGGCACGACGGATTCTTCCCCTTCCATAATCATGATAAAGAAGGTATCGGGATCCATCAGACCATGCAAAGCTCTGCCACCATTGTCCCAGAAGTCTACAAGTGTGGCACGTGTCCGACAAATCGTCGCGCACTAGGACCTGACTGGTGATTCAGCTCTTTCTCCAAAGCGTGGTATACAGGGTGGTCCATTGATAGTGTACGCGCCAAATATCTCACGAAATAAGCATCAAACGAAAAAAAACTACAATGAACGAAACTCGTCTAGCTTGAAGGGGGAAGCCAGATGGGGCTATGGATGGCCCGCTAGATGGCGCGCCATAGGTCAAGCGGATATCAACTGGTTTTTTTTTTAAAGTAGGAAACTATTGTTGAGAGAATAAACCATGGGTTTATGAATACTAAGGTAGATTCGTTTATCATTTTCAACGATTACTTGAACGTCACATGAGCAGTAGCAAATTGTCGCTTATGTCTATTGGAATTAAAGCAAACTTGTCTGGTGGTCGAGTGTGCATGCGGTCACGATTATAAAAATAGGAATTTTGCTCTCTTGTTTGATAACGAAATCTATGACTACTAATAACTCGTCATTAAGCTGCTGTCATTGCACACGGACAGACTCCGGTGGATCTAATGCGAGAAGAGTAGAGACGGTTTGAGGTTTCAGCATTGTCGAGGTTTGCGGCTTCACCAGAGACACTTCCACCAGATTCTTCGGCACGCAGAACATGGAATAAACGAATTTTACTGTTCTCCTGAAAATACAGCCACGCCGTTATTACTACGTTTAGTTACATATAGACAAGACAGGATGCATTGTTAAAGACTATTTACATCACGTTATCATTTCACTTTTAATCAGATTATCTTCTTGCTAAGCAATTGAATTTCAGTTCATAAAGAAATTCTGAAGGTTCAGTATCCTTCCCCTGTCAAAGTTATGCGCATCACACATTATGTCAGGCAGAGGGTACTTGTTTAATCCCATATATCAATGTTTCTTGCAGAAGCTTTCATGATTGAAGCAAGGGAAGACAACCACTTACGCATTTATGTGCGTCCCTGTGAATTTTACAGAAAAACTTCGTCGATGTCTGGAGATTAGGATGAAATCAGACCTGTGATACAGAATATTACTTTATTAGAAAATGGGGAAGGCTAACCAAAGACTGCGTTTTATTGGCACGACAGAAAATGTAAAAGATCTACTAAGGAGGCTGCCTTCACTACGCTTGTCCGTCCTCTTTTAAAATAATGCTGATCGGTATGGGATCCTTACCAAATAAGAGTGACGAGGTTAATCGAAAAAGTTCATAGAAGGGCAGTACCTTTTGTATTACCTTGAAATAGGGTAGAGAGTGTCACTGAAATGATACAGGGCGGACATCATTACAACAAAGGCGTTTTTCGTTGCGGAGGAATCTTCTCACGAAATTCTCATCATCCATTTTCTCTTCAGAATGCGAAAATATTTTGTTGACGTCTACCTACATAGAGAGAAAATACAACCATGATAAAATAAGGGAAATCAAAGTTCGTACTAAAAGATATAGGTGTTAGTTCTTTCCGCGTGTTATACGAGATTGGAATAACTGAGAATTGGGAAGCTGTTTCGATGTACCGTCCGCCAAGCACTGAAATGTGATTTGCAGAGCATCCGTGTAGATGTAGATGTCGATGTAGATTACGTAATATCGACATTACCAGTTTCAACACCAAGTTGCCGTCTCCAGATGCGATAAATCCACGCCGCGCGGTCTAGGGCGCTGCAGTCATGGTCTGTGCGGCTGGTCCCGGCGGAGGTTCGAGTCCTCCCTCGGGCATGGGCGTGTGTGTTTGTCCTTAGGATAATTTAGGTTAAGTCGTATGTAAGCTTAGGGACTGATGACCTTAGCAGTTAAGTCCCATAAGATTTCACACTCATTTGGACATTTGATAAATCCATTGAAGAATGTCATCAAGACGTCTAACTGCTGTATTTAGTTCATTGAAGTCTAAAATACGTCGATAAATATACATCATATAGTCACATTGTAAAAAAGGGTCTACTGTAAGTAAAATAAGGGTTTACTAGTGTTATAAGAGTTTCGATGAAGACCGAGAAGACGTTGAAGATGACGAGCTCCCTGGACGTCCCACTGCGTCATCAAAAGATTAAATTGGGGAAAAAGTGAAATAAAAGGTTATGAACGTGCGCCGAATGACAATGAGAGAAATCGATGTTGATGTTGGTACTCATGTGGCTCATGCCATGAAATATTTCGTATGTTTTTCGAATGAAAAGTTTGTCAGCATACTTTTTTTCTAACTTATTGAATTTCGAACAGGATCAGCGGCAAATGTAATTTGCTTTGTAGCCTCTAGAACAGCGGTCGTCAAACTGCGGTCCGTGGGCTGCATGCCTACTCAAGTTTTCAAGCCGCTCTCAGTTCGCAACCGTATTTTGCAATAAGACGCAGCTGGTAACTAACCGCCGAATTCAAAAAACGTCAAGTACCGTTAAGATATTCTTAAGGTCGCAGTTTTCCTGCTTATCAACACCCAAAAATACTTACAGAGACAGTAATATTTCATGATGTGCTTGATTTTAATTGGCTTTGGTGAATTTGGATGTGAGGTACGTAAAGCTGGCCTCTTATATCTGTGGTAGAGGAGTAAGTGGCGTCGCCACTGAGGGGCTAGAGGACGTGACAGGGGAACGTCTTTTTTTTCCTTCCCATAACTGTTAACTCATGGGCTTGCGCGTCTCGTGCCGATCAGCTGCCTATGGTATATATGTCAAACGGAAGTAATATGGATAGAATTGGAAGGAGAATCAGCATTGGTCGTACTTTTTTGTTTTATTATCCGCAAAATCGGTTTTCGGTCACTTACTGACCATCCTCAGTGCTGTAATGTACAATTAAAATTGTTTATATGATCACTCTAAGCTTGTTGATACCAGTGCCTACCAATTTTAATTGTATATTACAGCACTGAGGATGGTCACTAAGTGACCGAATTCCATTTTGCGGATAATAAAACAAACAAAAAATACGACCAATGCAGATTCTCCTTCCAATTCTATCCACTATTTGGTCGTGGTGCACAGAACACTCCATGGAAGTAATATGGCTTCTTGTTTCAAACGCGGTATACATTAGCAGCAAGGAATACGAAATTATATAAAGGCTGTCGTAATATAACTAGATATAATACAAGTAGAAAAAAAACGTTCTAAACATATATTAACACTTGTGATTTTGCTCAAACTACACAATGCATTTTCATTTTCACTGATTGGCCAAAACATTATGACCATCTGCGTAACAGCTTGTTTGTCCGTCTTTAGAAGGTAACACATCACTGATTTTGCGTATTAGGGATCCGACAGTTGGTTGGTAGGTAGGTATACGGAATTGTGGCATTAGGTGTCTACTCATGGCTAATCTAGTTTTCGTAAATAACGGGCCACTGATTTGCGAACGTGGTGATTGCGCTCGACAGCAACCCAGATGTGTTTCATAGGATTCGCATGAGGTGAATTTGGTCTACGAGAGATCAACGTGAGTTCACTATAATGCTCCTTAAGCCACTGCATAACAACACTGGCTCCGAGACAAGGACAATTACTCGGCAGAAAGATGACATCGCCGTCGGGGCAGACATAAACATGAAGGGATGCAGGTGGTTCGTAGCTGTCAGCAGGTATTCGATTACTACCACAGGTCCCGTCCAACCGCAAGAGAACGTCTGCCATAGCACAATACTGCTTGCACCAGCCAGCATCCACGGCGCACTTAACGTTTCGAGTCGCCGTTCACCTCTATGACGGTTTTCTTGGAGACGACCACCGACCTAGTGAAGCAAAAATACGAGTATGATTCACCCGAAGAGCTGACAGGTTTGCATTGATCGACAGTCGAATCCGTCTGGCCTCGTGCTTGCTGCAATCGTAATTGACGACTCGTTGGGTCAACATGTGAACACGAAGGAGTGGTCTGCTGCGGAGCTCCATGTTTAACAATGTACGATGAACAGTGTGTCCCGAAACACTTCTGCGAGTACCAGAAATGTGTTGTTTCGGCAGAGATGACACAGATCACCGTCTTTCCTGCTTCACAGAGCAGACAAGCCTCCGAACCCCACGTCCCGTAAAAAATCGGGGTCCAACCATTTAGCACCTAGTGATAGTTTCACTGTACTTCTAGCTTCAGTCTGGAACCGCGCGACCGCTACGGTCGCAGGTTCGAATCCTGCTTCGGCCATGTATGTGTGTGATGTCTTTATGTTAGTTAGGTTTAAGTAGTTGTAAGTTCTAGGGGCCTGATGACCTCAGATGTTAAGTCCCATAGTTTCACTGTACTTCTAGCTTCAGTCTGGAACCGCGCGATCGCTATGGTCGCAGGTTAGAATCCTGCTTCGGCCATGTATGTTAGTTAGGTTTAAGTAGTTGTAAGTTCTAGGGGACTGATGACCTCAGATGTTAAGTCCCATAGCTTCACTGTACTTCTAGCTTCAGTCTGGAACCGCGCGACCGCTACGGTAAGTTGTAGGGGACTGATGACCTCAGATGTTAAGTCCCATAGTTTCACTTTACTTCTAGCTTCAGTCTGGAACCGCGCGACCGCTACGGTCGCAGGTTCGAATCCTGCTTCGGGCATGGATGTGTTTGATGTCCTTATGTTAGTTAGGTTTTAGTAGTTGTAAATTCTAGGGGACTAATGACCTCAGATGTTAAGTCCCATAGTGCTCAGATCCATTTGAACCATTTGAACGTCTAGCTCTTTCCGTAGATGCTTATGACAGCAGCATCTGAACATTCGACCAACTACACCATTTTCCCAGACTTTGTGTAATAATAATCTGCCCTTTGTCAAAATCGCTTACCTCAGTGGATTTCCCCAGTTGCAGACCATATCTTCGCTTAGATAGATCCTCCGTCCGTGTGTACACCGCACACATACTTTTGCTACCACGTAACGTGCCTTCAGCGCCACCAGGTGGCAGCCAACGTCGCGATAAGCAGTGGTCATTATGTTTTGGCTTTTCAGTGTAAGTACAGTTATTGTTATTAATCGGTTAACCATCCGATCACGCAGACAGAACAACACTACATGGTCAGCAATTTCAGTGCCACAACTGTGGGTCGCTAAGGGTGGCAGCAATCTGAAACAGAAGACTGTCGACACGAAGTGTTCCGAATGGTGCCGACTTTCTGCGACCAGCACTGAGGGGCTTGCGGCCAGCGTAGCACGCTCTTATAATAGCTTATCAATTTGGGGCTAATAACTCATTCATTTATGTAGGTTAGCAGTTAGTAAGATCAGTACAGGAACGGCCCAAGGTGCCGCCCAAAATGTCAGTATTGGCTTCTGAGCAAAAAGTTTGACGACCATAGTTCTAAAGGAAGTCAACAACGATGTAGAACTAGGGAAACGCCTCATAACTGCTGACGAAAAGCGGGTTTTCAGGATGTGACGTCGAAACTAAGACAGCTGTGCCAATGGAAACATTCTGGATCGCCAACCGCGAAACAAGCTCGACAAGTGCTGTCAAATACGAAGCTTACGCTCACTCTGTTCTTCAGTTTTAACGGCATAGGGAAACATCAGTTCTTGCCACAAGGTCAACCTATAAATAAGGAATATTGCTCACACTTCAAATACAGTTTCCCACATGTGACTTTTTTTTTGTTCCTGAAAATGAAGGGAACCTGAATGGTCCGTTGTTTTATAACCACGAATGAGGTTAAAAGTGCCTGGTTGAAAGAACTTACAGGTATTGCATAGATCGATTTCCAGAAGCGTTTTGGGGATCGGAAAAAGTGTTGATATAAGCTATAAAAAAGTGGGAACTATTTCGTAGCGATGATATTGATACTGACTAATAAATAAAATTCTTTCCAAAAAACAAAAATTTTGTATTGTTTTGCAACACAATGTTGACAACTGTGTCACAAGCCCAAGATAGTTCCAGTATGTACACTCTTTGACATAAAACTCGACCGGCGGCCGGCCGCTTCAGAGGCTAAGTCCGCGCCGATCGCGACATGGGACAAAAAAACTGGCCAACTCGCTAATTCTCTAAGTTCGGTTATCTGCACAATCTGGCAACACTGTAGACTGCGGCACTTCCTGGAGGAAAACTTGTCCCAAGATAGAGAGACTCTACGCTGATTACGCCTGTGGTCTAGCGGTAGCGTGCGTTGTTTCTGTTCATAATGTCAGTGGATCGAGAGCAGCTGGCATAAAACATTTTTATAGCCTCTTCTGTCTGAATGCTGAAGACGTGAACGTAATGGTAGCGCAGATTCAATCTATTTCGCTTTGTGACACACCGATATCAAAATTTTATCTAGTAACGATTTTGCGGCAGATTTCCTGCAGACTGTCCTCCTCTGGACGCCGTATGCGGCAAAGCTCCGGGATCCATTTGCTGGCTACTGGCAGCGGCCGTGGCGACAGCAGCGGCGCTGCACTCCCCCGTTCTTTATCGAAAGCGCCTGCTACCGCTCATCGCTTTTGATGATTTAAAACGCTTTATTATTAAATGTTGCTCCACAGAAAATTTCTACAATTTCCATTCACGCTCAAAAGCAACGGAGACAGACGCCCTGATTAGTAGGCGGGTAATCGGCAAGAGCTGAGTATGGCCCGAAATTAATTTTATAGACTGGGACGAAATTAAACCACCTCACTACATTCGATGAATTTATAAATGCTTCATACCTCGTTCCTTTTCCTTTCAAACTTAATTATTTGTGCAACTTTTGGTCAATGTTTGGATGTTTTCGTCAAGCCAGAGTGAGCGTCTGTGGTGTAAAGTGTATTGCAGTTCTTGTTTCATTCCTTATGGTAAGTCTATGCGATAAACTGTGTGAATACCTTGCAATGCATGCTCTGTAGCAGTGCAGGCACACTGCACATTTGGAGTTCCATGTATTTATTGTTGATCGGAAGTGATAGTTAAGGTCATCAGATTTAAACCAGAAAAATTTGTCGTTTTGAAGATTTCAGAGAACGGAAAGGAATTGCTAACGCCGGTGTTAGAAAACGTCTACAGTTAAATGCTATTGCAAAAATTTAGAAGAAGGGAACTATATTAATGAACATGTGCACTTCATAAACAACCTTCTGACATGTTAGACCTATATGACGAACAAAGCTCAAATTTATATCGTTGACAGTCGGTTTGAATCTTTTCAGGACCTATTTTACAGTGAAGCACCTTGGAATTTGCAAAGCAGAAATCCATGATATTAACTTAATTTACTAAGTCGAAATCGGACGAAGATTGATGTTTAAAGGCATTCTTCAGATTTCGCATAAGAAATTTTTACTAGCAGTTTGCAACTCCATTAATTAAAATGGAAAATAAAAGGTTGTAGTCAGCGGCTTCTACCGTGATTCGAACTTATAGTACAAGCACTGCAACGCACAAGGGAACCTCTGAGCTAACGACACACTGGCGGCCAGAGGCGGACTATAGTCACTGCGATGTTGCCTGAGCCTCAAAACGCAACCTTAAACACACAAACAGAGGAGGTGGAGATTACTGTTTTAACGTCCCGTCGACAACGATGTCATTAGAGACGGAGTACAAGCTCGGATTAGGGAAGGATGGGGACGGAAATCGGCCGTGCCCTTCCTAAGGAACCATCCCGGCATTTCCCTGAAGCGATTTAGGGAAATCATTGAAAACCTAAATCAGGATGGCCGGGCGCGGGATTGCACCGTCGTCCTTCCGATTGCACACACAAACAGGTGTTACTTATGTGAAGAACGCCGTTCTTGGAGTCCAGAAATTAAATATACTTTCTAATTGTGTCATCTTGCAGTGGATTATATCGTACGAGTCTTCGATGTGGAAAACGAATGTCAAGTGAATTTAGCGAGGTAACGCCGACCTACACCCGGAAGTAAATGCACTATCAGAGTGTTGACAAATACTTGCTACGACGCTGCCATTTCTCGGCTCTCTGACGAGGCAGCTCTTCAGCGAAATGCTTGCCGTGATTCTCCGATACGGTTCTTCAGAGCGGAGACGCGCGCGCACGTTTGGTTTTTATGCGGCGTTCTCCCCTGATGGTTTCTGACGTCGCCTTGTGGACTATGTATACATATGAGACATTCAATTATCTTTAATCCAGAATGATACAAGTTTCAGCTTCCGGCGTGGAAGAAGGCTGTTGACGCCGACATTATATCATTTCAACGTAGGGAAAGCAAAACGGATCATTCAATGTTTCTCATTCAACATAAAGCATGTGAGATAAATTTCCATAACGTTCATAATCATCTAAAAATACAAACGAAGTAAAAATACACCGGAAGCTTATTCGAATTGAATATAATGTAAGATACCAAACGCTTTGCACCTTGATGTCGAATTTGTCCACTTGCAATCGTTTGCAGCATGCACATAGAATGTCATGATTACCACGAGAATGAAGAAATATGTTGGTAAGGATGGAAGCAAGAAGAGACGCAGTCAACAAATATTCTATTCCTCATGGCATTCATTTCATTTGACACGTAAGAAGAGGTAAAGCGGGAATTTACTTTCGTTAACACGAAAGATATGCCGCACATATTGATAACGAGGAAGTCTGCGTCTTCATACGTTTCCTCCTTGAAATCTGTATGCTCTGTTATATACTAAGTAGCCCGATCATTGTTTCAGTAATGTTACCCTCTTGTTTGACCCCGTAACGATGAACAGATTCCAAATGCATGTCTCTGCGTGAAAGTAGCTGTTCGAACCCTTCCTGGGTTGTTTTTTGTGTTTTATTGCTTGGAATTCCTGAAGCAGACCACTGTGCCTTCCCCCCTCGTGGGTTAGGTCTCAAAACTAAACCGCTTTGTATCCAATGGCATAATTTATTCATACAGCATCGGCATAAGACTCTTGCGAGTGAGAGAATGACAATAACAATCGTAACAAGAACAAGCAAATAATGAATGATGTTTATTCCAACGCAGAACGAGAATGGCTTTAAATATAAAAATCTATATCTATATCCATATCTATTGATGTTTGAGTTGGCACAATGCAAATATATTCTTAGCATTTTGTTACTGAATTTAGTTCTGGATGTTTGCAGAGAAAAGGAAAAGTCGGTACTTCTCGCTAGTGTAATATAATGTGAACCAGCAACTACCCTTTCCTTAGAACACGACTCAAGCAGGTCCTCAAGTAGGCACTGCTGCATTCTGTTCCCTGACATTGCTCTGATGACGGTTAATGCAGATAGTTCCGATTATGAAATACAAAACGTATTGCAGGTTAGTTCCTAGGATAGTAACATTAAATTTGCGTTGTAGACGGCACATGAACGTGACGACTATCCATATTACTCATCAATATAAAAAGACAATATTTTGGGAATTTAGCAGGATTACTCAAAATGAATTCTGAAATTGGGTGACTGACCGCACAGGTGCTAAACGTCGTCAAGAGTATACGATGTCCTAATCGCATTAGGAATATGAAGATCGTCTTCGACAGCTCGCAACTTTCACATTGCTATCTCCACCCTACTCCAGACAGCTCTCGGTGGAGTTGCACTACGTTGCCGATGTTGTGGAAGGCCTTCAAACCGACAACAGACCACATATTGAAAAATACAGGCGAATTCTCTTGCAGCGTAAGCTTATTGTAACTAATCTAAAAATTATTGGAGTGGAACATTGTCCTATTCAAAAAAAGTAAAATGTTACACACTGTTGACGTCAAACGGACATTATCTATGTCCTGTCTTGTGACCTACTCATCTATAATATCAAGTGTACTATGAAAATGATTATATATAATGGATTATAAGGTAATGCATTGATACCAGATGGTGGGGGCCGGCCGATGTGGCCGTGCGGTTCTAGGCGCTTCAGTCTGGAACCGCGTGACCGCTACGGTCGCAGGTTCGAATCCTGCCTCGGGCATGGATGTGTGTGATGTCCTTAGGTTAGTTAGGTTTAAGTAGTTCTACGTTCTAGGGGACTGATGACCTTAGAAGTTAAGTCCCATAGTGCTCAGAGCCATTTGAACCATTTGAACTATTTAACACAAAATGACATTAAACATTTAAGTTATTCACGAGCAGCTAGTTGAGAATATGTATGAACATTAAATGACACGACGAACCGTCTTGTTCTGCATATGGATTCAAACCCAGCTCATGCAGACTAAGCAAAGATTTCGTGACTGACGGAAACTAACAGTCATTCCTGATTAGGCATACAGAGAGTGATATACCTCGATTTTAGACAGTATCAGTTAGCAAATATCAACTTTAAATTGCATAACGCAACCATTTTTAACAGACGCGAATTCCTACCCAGCATCTATTGTCCCTGTTAACGAACTACGAGAGATGTTAAATATTGCTTCTTCACAAGTAACTTACTTGAAATGCCGTGAGGTAAAGCTGTGTGTTGGACACGGATTCGAACCCGGAACCTAATCGGATTGCTATCGAAGCACAGTCAAATGTGACATATCAGAATTTCGTGGCAGTAACTAGATGTTTTAACTGAAATGACGAGACGAAACATTAATTTTTTCCTTCCCAGGACTCCAACCCGGCACCTATCGCTGTTATATTCTAGAGAAAACTAACGTTAAATATGGGTTTGTTGCACCAGCAGTGACATGTGAGCATGTTTGAACTGAAATAATATGACGAAGAGTTCAGCGCTCACTGGGAATAGAGCCCCACACATATCGTTGTTGACTACACACAAAGAGACGTCAGCTACCGAATTTTTCTCCACCAGCTGCTCAGAATAGCATCTTGAACTTACAGTCATCTCGCAAATAGTTCTGTGTCTCACTGGGAGTTAAAAACGTCGGATATCGTTAGTGTTGACAGCGAATTAAAATACATTAAAAATCAAAATTATTATCCACCAGCAGATAGGTGTTCTCATGCCAGAGCTTGATAATACATAATTAAATCTTTAGTGCCGGGCCAGGCTTCGATCCCATTCACGCATAATATGTAAAGGTGTTGAGGAATCTGCAGTTTTGAACAAACAACAAATTGTAGCAGAGCTGTATTGCCACGAAGGGATCAAATTCCGCGTTAAGGGCGGTCTGAGTTGCATTCCCAGTTCAGAACCAATTTTATCGACATACAGAAGCTCAAATAAAAGATGGAATAAGTGTCCTGTGACCATACATAGCGTTTGTGTCGTCACTTGAAACAAATAACTAGTATAAGAAAGGTTACTGGTGATAGAGTTTCTACATGTCGCCACTCCAGACTTTATTGTGGTTCAACCTACCGTCTACTTGGTAAAGAAGGAATATCATCTTTAATGTGAATTTTCAGACCACGCAGCCATTACATCTCCTTCACTTGGTGTAGCCAGGAGAGAATGGGATCTGTCTCTCCCTATCTAAAATCATTGACAGAAGTGGGAATCGAACCCAGACCATAGATATAACAACCTACCATCCGTCCAACAGACCACGAAACCCTCTTCTCTGCGAGTCATTTTTCTATCGTAACGCAGTTGCGCCACACTGGATGAGAATTCTGACACACAGGCTCCCTGTAGTAATTTGCAGCATGTTCAGTAAATTCATTTACTTGGTTGACCGAATCACCATGAACTAGCTGCCTCGGCTACCCAGTGCATACATTCGACTATTTTGTAATCACAGAAATAAAATCACGTTACTGCCACCTACACACAACTGCCAACATTGTAGGATGCAGAAGTTTAAATAGGAAGTGTTCCTTTCCACTTGAGCTATTCTATTGCGCTATCTGTTACTAGAAAACGTCGTTCAGTCCAAAAGAAAAGCTGTAACTGTTTGTCTCTCAGAAGTCAAGACCTGGCCATATGCATAATCTCACAGTGATGTGGAATCCAAAAGTTCTGGAGGAATAGTTGCCGAGCTCTGGAGCTGTTGTAGCTACGTGTCAGCTTGTAGCATAGATAAGATGTCGCGAGTTCGAATACATTCAGTGCTACATTTTTTAAAACGCAATTCTGCTCTCTGCTGAAGTTATCAATCTAATGGAACTTTGAACATAATTCCCTTCACTTCTCAACCCAAAGTAGTCGCATGTGGAAAAAGGACTAACTACTGTGACATTTTGTTCTATTCAGGTTTAATAGACAGCAGGCAGCAGATGCATCTCGAAGATGTGCAGGGAGAGCGCATCGTGCCATAATATGTCAGAAAAGTATTTTCTACATTAGCCGTCGTGTGGTAGTGATATTTTATTCTTCTTCAAACTTTGATTGACAACTTTAACTCAGAACAAATTTTCTACATGCATGTAATCAATAAACTGCATGTGCATTGTCAGACTGTCATAGGTAACATCAGAGAATTCGCATATATCGTTGATGATTAATTTCTCTCTCATGTTTACTATTGTTTTAACAACACTAAAGGAAACCTTACGAAAATTGTGCACTGTATTATAAGAAATGAAATAAAACTAACCATGATAACCTTACGACGAAAGTATCTGTACACAAGCATGCCTCTATCGACACGAATTAGTAAAATACTACTCACTTAGATTTTGATTGGGTCTGTGTTTAATTGGTATGCTGTGTCATACTCAAGAGGTATGCAAATGTGGCATTTCATAAATATAGTTACGTATTCCTAGAAACCCAAAATTCGCTTGTCAGCAGCGGAAACAGGCGTTACCTGTTGTGCAGCATTGTAAGTTTTTCAACATTGCACTATGAGCTGAAAGCATTTTCTTGCGATTTCCTTATTGATGTTTGATCTGACTGCTTGTAGCTCTTTCACAGAAGGGATAAAAACGTTTCAGCAAGTGAGACTGGAACTGCGAACCGTAACAGACGCTGTTTCACAGGTCAGCACGTTACCACAGAGCTGGCGAGGAGGTATGGGTCTCAGTTTCCTATTACGACGGCAATAGTAACTAGAACTAGTAAACCGCTATTTAAAGGTCGAGATTAGTTGCGATTTCCACCTGCAACGACTTTCCTGGGCTGAAAACCGTAAATTTTCAATCTTTTGTTACCCTTCAAGCTATAATAACTCAGATTATTCAATGGAAATGACAGGTAAAATCAAGTGAACTTTGAGGCTTAATTCCGTGCACACCAGGAAGTAACTCGTCGATCACAGAGTTGCCAAACATACGTTGCCTTGTTGCCAAATCTCAGTTACAGTACCAGCAGGAAGAAGACGAACCGATGTGATCCTACAGCGGTCTGGGAAGTGACCATAGCTGGTGTCTCCAAGTCGCGGCTGCTACGGCCTGGAATACGTAATGCGTCTGATTCGCTTTCTGTAACTAGGTTTAGGGACTGGAGCGTAGTTACTAATAATACTCAGAACTGACTGCGTTGTTTTTATATTTCTTTCGTAAGTGCACTCAAAACTAAGAAAGTCATTCACAGGCGTTTTCGTGCCTCGCCGATAGTCGAGCACAACATACAAATAAAAATAAAAAAGAATGTGTGTGTGTGTGTGAGAGAGAGAGAGAGAGAGAGAGAGAGAGAGAGAAATAAAAAGCAATGAGAGAGAGTGTAAAAAATTGTTGTAAAGAAATTGAACCATGGTATTTAAAGAAATCTTTCATTAAAATGACACGTTCCACATCATTACGAAATGTCGTATTCATGATCTATGGAACAAGAGTTAATCTAATGTAATCTAATCTAATCTAATCACATCATATTGATGATTAGCCATGAAGAGTCATGAATTACCGAAAGTTTTGCCAATACCAGTAACCAAATCTAAACTTGAAAATAAAAGACGACAATTTTTGTAATAAACCGTGACTCCTATCAAGACCCTTTCATCCCTGTTATCTAACCACGAAAGATGTCTGATATACCTCCATTCTGAAGTAACAAAGTGTGCATGCATTTAAAGATGAAGTGCATATTGCGAAGTTCTGTGACGGAGATACGAACCCAACACGTAATCCGATTGTTAACTAAGAAAAATCAAATGTTACGTATCGGTTTTTCTTACGAGCCGCTAGGTGTCTGAATCTAAAATAAGGATACAAACTTTTGTGCCTAAGCGACAATCGAACTGCACACCTACCGTGCATCCACGAATATAGCTTAAGTATCAGTTGCTTACTCATGAACAGTAAGATGTGTGCGTGTTTGACCAGAAATAACGACACCTGTTGCGATTGTTGGCAACACATGAACAGACATTGAAATTGCGCGTTAATTTTCACTAGCAGGTGGGTGTGCATTTGATAAAGCTAGAAATGAAATTATGAATATTTTTGTAGTGGATCAGGTTTCAGACCCACATACTTACCTTTGGAGGAGACCTAGAGAAGATTGCAGTCTAGGGAAAAGGAACGAAATGACTGAACTATACTGTTCCGAGAGATTCAGATCCTCGAAAGAGGAGATACGAATTCGAATCACAGTCCAGCACCAAATTTTTAAACGTCTCTAGTTCAATCAAGTACAAGTAAAATAAGAGCCCTGTCCCTTTAAATGGCTATCGGTTCATCAAATAAAATAAAATTTTCTAATGTAAGTAAGCTTACTGGCGACTGTATTTCTTTTTACCATGACTTCCGCTGTGTCATTTCCCAACGTAAACCGGCTCTGGCCAGTTGGTAATGAAGGAACGTGATGTTTAATGCGGATTCTGGATTATAATGTCTTTCTCTTGAGGTTACCAGAGGTAAAATAAATCTGTTTGTGCCTCTTAAAAGTAAATGCCTGAACCCACGCATTGCACCTGTGATAGCTCGTTCCACCAGACCATTGTGGCCACATTACCCAGCCCCAGGAGTGTGCTGTAACGGATGATGTGCTTAGCTTACAAAATTAGTCACGGTGGAAAAAATGCGAGTCTATTAAATGGTCAAGTAGAAGCAAGCTTCTGACGCAGAGATTATGCTATTCTCATGTCAGCAGGATGTAAAGACTCTTCTAGGCATCATAGGCTGGATGTGAAACCAATTTGATTTTTCACAAATTCAGCAAATTTCTTAGTTCGAGAAAATCCACTGTGAAGTGTGAAGTTTCCGGATAATTCGATTATTACTGTTATTATTAATATCATTTTATTCATACCGCTGATGGAACACGACCGTAGTCTTGAGGTAAAACGCGAGACCAGCTAATATGACGTCTGGCGACCGAAAGCACATATCGACAACATTTTTATCGCCCCTTTCCTCTCGGTGCTGAAGCTATGAGTGTAAATCAAGCGAATCTACAATATCATATTAGCTGGTCTCGCGTTTAACCTCAAGACTACGGTCGTAGTCAAGAGTAATGTACTAAGACTGGAATCAAGGCTTCCTCTGGGAAGTGCCGCAGTCTACATGTTGCTAGATCGAGCATATTGCCAGACATAGAATTCTGAGAGGAGCATGACTGTATTGTCCACCTTACGTGAACGACTCGGTGGTCAATTTTTTGGTCTGAGACTGTATCTACAACACATATTGCACGCTTAAGACCCAGAAGAATTGAAAAAAAAGTAGTTTATGAGAGCAACGTTAACCATAGCGTTCGAAGTATTCATAGTATTGTATACGTGTGTGTAAACGCCTTCCAATGACCACTCAAGAAAGACAAGGATACACAGTCTAGCTTCAATATTATAAATACGCCTCAGTTTGTGGATGAACTCAGACTTAGGTTGATAATAATTTTGAAAATATAGCAGCACTGTACCCATTGGTGTTAAACTCGTTTTCAACCAATGATTCCCACAGCTACAGGGATACTACTTGTGATACCTCTTAGACAAAATACTTAAGCAGTGTTATCAGACGAAAAGATCAACCTGACACAAACTGTAGGAAGTTTGTTTTACAACCTTCGTACCTGGATATTCAGCTTTTTCCTATTTGAGATATCTGTGAACGTTGCTGCTTAAGACGATTTAAGCAGAAACTAAATTCCCTCAGATTCGACAATGTTTAAAGAAATCGTCTTATCGGCACTAAATCGTGGTTTGTGAATTGTTTACCGGCCGTACTCTTCCGTATTTTGCCGGTTGGAAGGCGAAAGCTTACTGACAAATTTCACACAGAAATTACTGTTACAGTGTACTTATGGAGCCAAATGAGTCAATTGCGTATTTTCCGGTGAGAAAGAGCACTGGCAAACAGTCTTCGCTACATTAGATTATTTAAACTGGTGTCACTCTGAGCTAGAATTTATGGTCAGCGACTAAGTGTAAGGTCAACGTTTCGGATGCGAGTTTTGCGACTGTGAAATACTTTTATACATTATAGAAGCGAATATTAAATTTGCACTAATATTGCGAAAATTTTGTACTTGGACAGCTTAGAATGAAAATACTTCTGTTTATTGCAAAGGGAAACAATAGATTTTCTAAAACACTGTCTGTCATACACTACTTGAAACAGGTCATGTCGACCAAATCATGTGGAAGAACTAACAGCAACGTATATCGGAAGGCAGTAAGATCTCTTGCCTTTTGGTTTGTCAGTACTCGATAGCCATTTCTAGGCGAAAGTAAATGAAGAAAGGCAGTGCGTTTTTGTTACCAAGTAACGTCTTCGTCAATTACTTTAGTTTTAATGTAATCTACGAGTAATTGCTGGTGTTTGATATTAACATGAAAAGGATTCCGTAGACAGGGAAAGAACCTGTTCTTGGGAAACTACTTCTATAGTGACCAAAAGGCACTAAATGATGTTCAAGCACTTGTGTTACAGCAGCAGTATGAATAAAATGATATTAATAATAACAGTAATAATCGAATTATCCGGAAACTTCACACTTCACAGTGGATTTTCTCGAACTAAGAAATTTGCTGAATTTGTGAAAAATCAAATTGGTTTCACATCCAGCCTATGATGCCTAGAAGAGTCTTTACATCCTGCTGACATGAGAATAGCATAATCTCTGCGTCAGAAGCTTGCTTCTACTTGACCATTTAATAGACTCGCATTTTTTCCACCGTGACTAATTTTGTAAGCTAAGCACATCATCCGTTACAGCACACTCCTGGGGCTGGGTAATGTGGCCACAATGGTCTGGTGGAACGAGCTATCACAGGTGCAATGCGTGGGTTCAGGCATTTACTTTTAAGAGGCACAAACAGATTTATTTTACCTCTGGTAACCTCAAGAGAAAGACATTATAATCCAGAATCCGCATTAAACATCACGTTCCTTCATTACCAACTGGCCAGAGCCGGTTTACGTTGGGAAATGACACAGCGGAAGTCATGGTAAAAAGAAATACAGTCGCCAGTAAGCTTACTTACATTAGAAAATTTTATTTTATTTGATGAACCGATAGCCATTTAAAGGGACAGGGCTCTTATTTTACTTGTACTTGATTGAACTAGAGACGTTTAAAAATTTGGTGCTGGACTGTGATTCGAATTCGTATCTCCTCTTTCGAGGATCTGAATCTCTCGGAACAGTATAGTTCAGTCATTTCGTTCCTTTTCCCTAGACTGCAATCTTCTCTAGGTCTCCTCCAAAGGTAAGTATGTGGGTCTGAAACCTGATCCACTACAAAAATATTCATAATTTCATTTCTAGCTTTATCAAATGCACACCCACCTGCTAGTGAAAATTAACGCGCAATTTCAATGTCTGTTCATGTGTTGCCAACAATCGCAACAGGTGTCGTTATTTCTGGTCAAACACGCACACATCTTACTGTTCATGAGTAAGCAACTGATACTTAAGCTATATTCGTGGATGCACGGTAGGTGTGCAGTTCGATTGTCGCTTAGGCACAAAAGTTTGTATCCTTATTTTAGATTCAGACACCTAGCGGCTCGTAAGAAAAACCGATACGTAACATTTGATTTTTCTTAGTTAACAATCGGATTACGTGTTGGGTTCGTATCTCCGTCACAGAACTTCGCAATATGCACTTCATCTTTAAATGCATGCACACTTTGTTACTTCAGAATGGAGGTATATCAGACATCTTTCGTGGTTAGATAACAGGGATGAAAGGGTCTTGATAGGAGTCACGGTTTATTACAAAAATTGTCGTCTTTTATTTTCAAGTTTAGATTTGGTTACTGGTATTGGCAAAACTTTCGGTAATTCATGACTCTTCATGGCTAATCATCAATATGATGTGATTAGATTAGATTAGATTACATTAGATTAACTCTTGTTCCATAGATCATGAATACGACATTTCGTAATGATGTGGAACGTGTCATTTTAATGAAAGATTTCTTTAAATACCATGGTTCAATTTCTTTACAACAATTTTTTACACTCTCTCTCATTGCTTTTTATTTCTCTCTCTCTCTCTCTCTCTCTCTCTCTCTCTCACACACACACACACATTCTTTTTTATTTTTATTTGTATGTTGTGCTCGACTATCGGCGAGGCACGAAAACGCCTGTGAATGACTTTCTTAGTTTTGAGTGCACTTACGAAAGAAATATAAAAACAACGCAGTCAGTTCTGAGTATTATTAGTAACTACGCTCCAGTCCCTAAACCTAGTTACAGAAAGCGAATCAGACGCATTACGTATTCCAGGCCGTAGCAGCCGCGACTTGGAGACACCAGCTATGGTCACTTCCCAGACCGCTGTAGGATCACATCGGTTCGTCTTCTTCCTGCTGGTACTGTAACTGAGATTTGGCAACAAGGCAACGTATGTTTGGCAACTCTGTGATCGACGAGTTACTTCCTGGTGTGCACGGAATTAAGCCTCAAAGTTCACTTGATTTTACCTGTCATTTCCATTGAATAATCTGAGTTATTATAGCTTGAAGGGTAACAAAAGATTGAAAATTTACGGTTTTCAGCCCAGGAAAGTCGTTGCAGGTGGAAATCGCAACTAATCTCGACCTTTAAATAGCGGTTTACTAGTTCTAGTTACTATTGCCGTCGTAATAGGAAACTGAGACCCATACCTCCTCGCCAGCTCTGTGGTAACGTGCTGACCTGTGAAACAGCGTCTGTTACGGTTCGCAGTTCCAGTCTCACTTGCTGAAACGTTTTTATCCCTTCTGTGAAAGAGCTACAAGCAGTCAGATCAAACATCAATAAGGAAATCGCAAGAAAATGCTTTCAGCTCATAGTGCAATGTTGAAAAACTTACAATGCTGCACAACAGGTAACGCCTGTTTCCGCTGCTGACAAGCGAATTTTGGGTTTCTAGGAATACGTAACTATATTTATGAAATGCCACATTTGCATACCTCTTGAGTATGACACAGCATACCAATTAAACACAGACCCAATCAAAATCTAAGTGAGTAGTATTTTACTAATTCGTGTCGATAGAGGCATGCTTGTGTACAGATAATTTCGTCGTAAGGTTATCATGGTTAGTTTTATTTCATTTCTTATAATACAGTGCACAATTTTCGTAAGGTTTCCTTTAGTGTTGTTAAAACAATAGTAAACATGAGAGAGAAATTAATCATCAACGATATATGCGAATTCTCTGATGTTACCTATGACAGTCTGACAATGCACATGCAGTTTATTGATTACATGCATGTAGAAAATTTGTTCTGAGTTAAAGCTGTCAATCAAAGTTTGAAGAAGAATAAAATATCACTACCACACGATGGCTAATGTAGAAAATACTTTTCTGACATATTATGGCACGATGCGCTCTCCCTGCACATCTTCGAGATGCATCTGCTGCCTGCTGTCTATTAAACCTGAATAGAACAAAATGTCACAGTAGTTAGTCCTTTTTCCACATGCGACTACTTTGGGTTGAGAAGTGAAGGGAATTATGTTCAAAGTTCCATTAGATTGATAACTTCAGCAGAGAGCAGAATTGCGTTTTAAAAAATGTAGCACTGAATGTATTCGAACTCGCGACATCTTATCTATGCTACAAGCTGACACGTAGCTACAACAGCTCCAGAGCTCGGCAACTATTCCTCCAGAACTTTTGGATTCCACAGCACTGTGAGATTATGCATATGGCCAGGTCTTGACTTCTGAGAGACAAACAGTTACAGCTTTTCTTTTGGACTGAACGACGTTTTCTAGTAACAGATAGCGCAATAGAATAGCTCAAGTGGAAAGGAACACTTCCTATTTAAACTTCTGCATCCTACAATGTTGGCAGTTGTGTGTAGGTGGCAGTAACGTGATTTTATTTCTGTGATTACAAAATAGTCGAATGTATGCACTGGGTAGCCGAGGCAGCTAGTTCATGGTGATTCGGTCAACCAAGTAAATGAATTTACTGAACATGCTGCAAATTACTACAGGGAGCCTGTGTGTCAGAATTCTCATCCAGTGTGGCGCAACTGCGTTACGATAGAAAAATGACTCGCAGAGAAGAGGGTTTCGTGGTCTGTTGGACGGATGGTAGGTTGTTATACCTATGGTCTGGGTTCGATTCCCACTTCTGTCAATGATTTTAGATAGGGAGAGACAGATCCCATTCTCTCCTGGCTACACCAAGTGAAGGAGATGTAATGGCTGCGTGGTCTGAAAATTCACATTAAAGATGATATTCCTTCTTTACCAAGTAGACGGTAGGTTGAACCACAATAAAGTCTGGAGTGGCGACATGTAGAAACTCTATCACCAGTAACCTTTCTTATACTAGTTATTTATTTCAAGTGACGACACAAACGCTATGTATGGTCACAGGACACTTATTCCATCTTTTATTTGAGCTTCTGTATGTCGATAAAATTGGTTCTGAACTGGGAATGCAACTCAGACCGCCCTTAACGCGGAATTTGATCCCTTCGTGGCAATACAGCTCTGCTACAATTTGTTGTTTGTTCAAAACTGCAGATTCCTCAACACCTTTACATATTATGCGTGAATGGGATCGAAGCCTGGCCCGGCACTAAAGATTTAATTATGTATTATCAAGCTCTGGCATGAGAACACCTATCTGCTGGTGGATAATAATTTTGATTTTTAATGTATTTTAATTCGCTGTCAACACTAACGATATCCGACGTTTTTAACTCCCAGTGAGACACAGAACTATTTGCGAGATGACTGTAAGTTCAAGATGCTATTCTGAGCAGCTGGTGGAGAAAAATTCGGTAGCTGACGTCTCTTTGTGTGTAGTCAACACCGATATGTGTGGGGCTCTATTCCCAGTGAGCGCTGAACTCTTCGTCATATTATTTCAGTTCAAACATGCTCACATGTCACTGCTGGTGCAACAAACCCATATTTAACGTTAGTTTTCTCTAGAATATAACAGCGATAGGTGCCGGGTTGGAGTCCTGGGAAGGAAAAAATTAATGTTTCGTCTCGTCATTTCAGTTAAAACATCTAGTTACTGCCACGAAATTCCGATATGTCACATTTGACTGTGCTTCGATAGCAATCCGATTAGGTTCCGGGTTCGAATCCGTGTCCAACACACAGCTTTACCTCACGGCATTTCAAGTAAGTTACTTGTGAAGAAGCAATATTTAACATCTCTCGTAGTTCGTTAACAGGGACAATAGATGCTGGGTAGGAATTCGCGTCTGTTAAAAATGGTTGCTTTATGCAATTTAAAGTTGATATTTGCTAACTGATACTGTCTAAAATCGAGGTATATCACTCTCTGTATGCCTAATCAGGAATGACTGTTAGTTTCCGTCAGTCACGAAATCTTTGCTTAGTCTGTATGAGCTGGGTTTGAATCCATATGCAGAACAAGACGGTTCGTCGTGTCATTTAATGTTCATACATATTCTCAACTAGCTGCTCGTGAATAACTTAAATGTTTAATGTCATTTTGTGTTAAATAGTTCAAATGGTTCAAATGGCTCTGAGCACTATGGGACTTAACTTCTAAGGTCATCAGTCCCCTAGAACGTAGAACTACTTAAACCTAACTAACCTAAGGACATCACACACATCCATGCCCGAGGCAGGATTCGAACCTGCGACCGTAGCGGTCACGCGGTTCCAGACTGAAGCGCCTAGAACCGCACGGCCACATCGGCCGGCCCCCACCATCTGGTATCAATGCATTACCTTATAATCCATTATATATAATCATTTTCATAGTACACTTGATATTATAGATGAGTAGGACACAAGACAGGACATAGATAATGTCCGTTTGACGTCAACAGTGTGTAACATTTTACTTTTTTTGAATAGGACAATGTTCCTCTCCAATAATTTTTAGATTAGTTACAATAAGCTTACGCTGCAAGAGAATTCGCCTGTATTGTTCAATATGTGGTCTGTTGTCGGTTTGAAGGCCTTCCATAATATTGGCAACGTAGTGCAACTCCACCGAGAGCTGTCTGGAGTAGGGTGGAGATAGCAATGTGAAAGTTGCGAGCTGTCGAAGACGATCTTCATATTCCTAATGCGATTAGGACATCGTATACTCTTGACGACGTTTAGCACCTGTGCGGTCAGTCACCCAATTTCAGAATTCATTTTGAGTAATCCTGCTAAATTCCCAAAATATTGTCTTTTTATATTGATGAGTAATATGGATAGTCGTCACGTTCATGTGCCGTCTACAACGCAAATTTAATGTTACTATCCTAGGAACTAACCTGCAATACGTTTTGTATTTCATAATCGGAACTATCTGCATTAACCGTCATCAGAGCAATGTCAGGGAACAGAATGCAGCAGTGCCTACTTGAGGACCTGCTTGAGTCGTGTTCTAAGGAAAGGGTAGTTGCTGGTTCACATTATATTACACTAGCGAGAAGTACCGACTTTTCCTTTTCTCTGCAAACATCCAGAACTAAATTCAGTAACAAAATGCTAAGAATATATTTGCATTGTGCCAACTCAAACATCAATAGATATGGATATAGATATAGATTTTTATATTTAAAGCCATTCTCGTTCTGCGTTGGAATAAACATCATTCATTATTTGCTTGTTCTTGTTACGATTGTTATTGTCATTCTCTCACTCGCAAGAGTCTTATGCCGATGCTGTATGAATAAATTATGCCATTGGATACAAAGCGGTTTAGTTTTGAGACCTAACCCACGAGGGGGGAAGGCACAGTGGTCTGCTTCAGGAATTCCAAGCAATAAAACACAAAAAACAACCCAGGAAGGGTTCGAACAGCTACTTTCACGCAGAGACATGCATTTGGAATCTGTTCATCGTTACGGGGTCAAACAAGAGGGTAACATTACTGAAACAATGATCGGGCTACTTAGTATATAACAGAGCATACAGATTTCAAGGAGGAAACGTATGAAGACGCAGACTTCCTCGTTATCAATATGTGCGGCATATCTTTCGTGTTAACGAAAGTAAATTCCCGCTTTACCTCTTCTTACGTGTCAAATGAAATGAATGCCATGAGGAATAGAATATTTGTTGACTGCGTCTCTTCTTGCTTCCATCCTTACCAACATATTTCTTCATTCTCGTGGTAATCATGACATTCTATGTGCATGCTGCAAACGATTGCAAGTGGACAAATTCGACATCAAGGTGCAAAGCGTTTGGTATCTTACATTATATTCAATTCGAATAAGCTTCCGGTGTATTTTTACTTCGTTTGTATTTTTAGATGATTATGAACGTTATGGAAATTTATCTCACATGCTTTATGTTGAATGAGAAACATTGAATGATCCGTTTTGCTTTCCCTACGTTGAAATGATATAATGTCGGCGTCAACAGCCTTCTTCCACGCCGGAAGCTGAAACTTGTATCATTCTGGATTAAAGATAATTGAATGTCTCATATGTATACATAGTCCACAAGGCGACGTCAGAAACCATCAGGGGAGAACGCCGCATAAAAACCAAACGTGCGCGCGCGTCTCCGCTCTGAAGAACCGTATCGGAGAATCACGGCAAGCATTTCGCTGAAGAGCTGCCTCGTCAGAGAGCCGAGAAATGGCAGCGTCGTAGCAAGTATTTGTCAACACTCTGATAGTGCATTTACTTCCGGGTGTAGGTCGGCGTTACCTCGCTAAATTCACTTGACATTCGTTTTCCACATCGAAGACTCGTACGATATAATCCACTGCAAGATGACACAATTAGAAAGTATATTTAATTTCTGGACTCCGAGAACGGCGTTCTTCACATAAGTAACACCTGTTTGTGTGTGCAATCGGGAGGACGACGGTGCAATCCCGCGCCCGGCCATCCTGATTTAGGTTTTCAATGATTTCCCTAAATCGCTTCAGGCAAATGCCGGGATGGTTCCTTAGGAAGGGCACGGCCGATTTCCTTCCCCATCCTTCCCTAATCCGAGCTTGTACTCCGTCTCTAATGACATCGTTGTCGACGGGACGTTAAAACAGTAATCTCCACCTCCTCTGTTTGTGTGTTTAAGGTTGCGTTTTGAGGCTCAGGCAACATCGCAGTGACTATAGTCCGCCTCTGGCCGCCAGTGTGTCGTTAGCTCAGAGGTTCCCTTGTGCGTTGCAGTGCTTGTACTATAAGTTCGAATCACGGTAGAAGCCGCTGACTACAACCTTTTATTTTCCATTTTAATTAATGGAGTTGCAAACTGCTAGTAAAAATTTCTTATGCGAAATCTGAAGAATGCCTTTAAACATCAATCTTCGTCCGATTTCGACTTAGTAAATTAAGTTAATATCATGGATTTCTGCTTTGCAAATTCCAAGGTGCTTCACTGTAAAATAGGTCCTGAAAAGATTCAAACCGACTGTCAACGATATAAATTTGAGCTTTGTTCGTCATATAGGTCTAACATGTCAGAAGGTTGTTTATGAAGTGCACATGTTCATTAATATAGTTCCCTTCTTCTAAATTTTTGCAATAGCATTTAACTGTAGACGTTTTCTAACACCGGCGTTAGCAATTCCTTTCCGTTCTCTGAAATCTTCAAAACGACAAATTTTTCTGGTTTAAATCTGATGACCTTAACTATCACTTCCGATCAACAATAAATACATGGAACTCCAAATGTGCAGTGTGCCTGCACTGCTACAGAGCATGCATTGCAAGGTATTCACACAGTTTATCGCATAGACTTACCATAAGGAATGAAACAAGAACTGCAATACACTTTACACCACAGACGCTCACTCTGGCTTGACGAAAACATCCAAACATTGACCAAAAGTTGCACAAATAATTAAGTTTGAAAGGAAAAGGAACGAGGTATGAAGCATTTATAAATTCATCGAATGTAGTGAGGTGGTTTAATTTCGTCCCAGTCTATAAAATTAATTTCGGGCCATACTCAGCTCTTGCCGATTACCCGCCTACTAATCAGGGCGTCTGTCTCCGTTGCTTTTGAGCGTGAATGGAAATTGTAGAAATTTTCTGTGGAGCAACATTTAATAATAAAGCGTTTTAAATCATCAAAAGCGATGAGCGGTAGCAGGCGCTTTCGATAAAGAACGGGGGAGTGCAGCGCCGCTGCTGTCGCCACGGCCGCTGCCAGTAGCCAGCAAATGGATCCCGGAGCTTTGCCGCATACGGCGTCCAGAGGAGGACAGTCTGCAGGAAATCTGCCGCAAAATCGTTACTAGATAAAATTTTGATATCGGTGTGTCACAAAGCGAAATAGATTGAATCTGCGCTACCATTACGTTCACGTCTTCAGCATTCAGACAGAAGAGGCTATAAAAATGTTTTATGCCAGCTGCTCTTTTTTTTTTGTTTTTTTTTCTTTTTTTTTTATTTTTTTTTTTTTGTTTGCAGCGCCTAGAACCGCTTTTTTTTTTGTCGCCTCCGTCTTATTGGCGAAACAATCGTTTGGAACAAAAAAAGTTTCTCAAAGCCAAACTCAAATTGTGAGGAATAAATAAGGAAATTTTTTTTTTTCAAAAGAAAACAAAGACCCCAATTATACTGGTTTCTCCTTCCAGTAAACAAAAATGAGTCTCCTTCGTCTTGTTGGCGAAGAAGCAATCCTTTGGAACAAAAAAAGTTTCTCAAATTCAAAATCAAATTTCTTGTTCCTTTAAGAACAAACTATGAAGAATAAATAAGGAAAAGCGTTTTAAGTCGTCGTGCGACTTGTAGTTAAAGTCCAGTTCTTACAGGAGCTCCTGAAGTGTATCCGCCTACAGCATGCCAGCTCGTCCAAACGTGTCTTCTCCTGGCGTAGGCGTGGGTTCCGGGTAGCAGATCTATTCAGGTCGGTTCGTTTTATACAGTTTTCAGCTTCTCATGGCTTGGACGTTCCAGCTACTAGGTGGGTCATCGAAAGTGCTCCGTAAGAAATTGGAAAAATATTGTTTATAGCGTGGGTTGCGTATCAGGACGCAGTGTCGTTCGTTGAGATAAGTCCAATATCCTAGCGTAGACTTGTCGCCAGAAGTAAAAAGATAGCGGATCGTGTGGCCACAGATCCAATTCACAGAGGTAGTTTTGGCGGAGGGGTAGAAAGTCTTATCGGGGTGCAAAAGCATGTGGACGTCGATCTGAGCCGGTGTCTGGCGAGTAAGAAACGCCAAAATTCGCCGCGCAAGTGTCCAGACGTCTAGCGCTGTGCCACAGTGGAACCGGTGGACATCCGTGTCATCCACTCCACAGTGGGTGCAGAGGGATGAATCGGCGAGATGGATGCGGTGCAGACGATCTCGGTTAACTTGTTTGCCATTCACGGTGATGTACCACGCTGATTGAACGTCTGATTCGAGAAAACGCGCATGGATCGCCTTCCATATGTGTCTCCACACGTACTGTGGATACTTACGTTCGATGGGGTTGGACGGGCGGCACTGTTGTAACAATTCGGAGACTGTTTTCGTGAGGTACAAACGTGTAAGTGGTAAGGACCGGTAGATATAACTGAACTCCAGGAAAAATCGTTGGATGTAATAAAAGGGGGTTGGAATGGTCGATACCAGTACTGGGGCGGACAAGGAGGCCGGTGCAAAGTTGTGAAGCAGGAGGCTAGTAAGGCTCTGCGGGCAACGATGCCAAAGTTTTAGTTGGGAGCTGACGTATAGTGCCTTGACACGAGTCGGCACGTGGATGAGTCCCAAACCGCCACGATCTCGTGGCAGTGCAAGGGATTCATACTGCACCTTGAATAACATCCCCGAGCTGACGAAGGAGCCGAAAGCCATCAACAGTCGTCGCGCCAGGAGATTTGGGACTGGTAGTACTTGAGCCACGTGTGGTATACGGGAAGCATGATACATGTTCACGTATTGCGCGCGTTGGATAATGTCGAGAGCTCGTAGCCGGTGATCTGCGAGATTTGCTCTGATTGTCTGTAGCAAGCGTCTACCATTGATAGTCGCTGAGCGGCGCAGGTCTGCTGTGAAATCAAGTCCAAGACACCGTATGGTGGCGGAGACACTAAGCGGGGCAGCGCATCTCTCCGGCAAGCCCTCACCAATGAGCAGGACCTTGGATTTTGACACGTTGAGGCAGCTCCCCGACGCTTCGCCGTAAGTCGCCACCCATGCCAGTGCTGCTCGTACTTCATCTTCACTGCGCAGATATAGTACTATGTCGTCTGCGTAGGCTGTACAACAAAAACGGTGGCCTTGCACAGCCATGCCTTCCAAACGTTGGCGCATGCCCTGGAGCAGGGGTTCCAAGGCGAAAGCATACAAAATCGTGGAAAGAGGGCATCCTTGTCGCACAGATCGTGCGATGACCAGGGACGGTGTAAGACGACCATTGTACATGATTTTGGAGGTTGCACTACTCAACAGGCGCATAATCACCGTTACAATACCGCCAGGAAAACCCATATGCTGAAGAACTGTCCGTAAATAGAAGTGATCAACACGGTCGAAAGCCTGGCTAAAGTCCAGTGAAGCCAAGGCGCCAGGGAGACGCTGATGATGCGCTAATGCTATCATGTCTCTGTAACGGCAAAGGGCCGTACGGATGTTGTTGTCGCCTCCTAGGGAAGTCTGGTCGCAGGATGTGACGTAACGTGCGACCTTCTTGAGACGCGATGCCAGTAGCCGTGTGAATATTTTCATGTCGCTGTTGAGCAAAGTAATTGGTCGATAGTCCTGGACCCTCGATAACCCACGCGGTTTATGTACGGGGATAATAATTCCTTCTAGAAAGGCGCTCGGGACCACTGTCATCGGTGACATCAGCTCTTGTGCGATTGCCGTCCACGTGGAAGCCAACAAATAGTGAAAACTTTTATAAAATTCGATGGGGATACCGTCAGGTCCAGGAGATCTGTTATCGGAACCCGCCTTGATAGCGTCTAGCACTTCATCGGTGGTTACGTCGTCTTGGAGGTCGTGCACTGCATCCTCTGGAAGAGTGTTCGTAGTAAGCTGAGCGACTTCTGTGATCAGTGCTGCAGAATGCGGTACGGCTGCGTATAGCCCGGCAAAATGAGCATGGAGAGCACGACCGATGCTTTGTTGGGTGTCGTGCCGGCGCCCTTCCACATCAGTGAGGACTTGGATCAGAGCTCGTCGTCGTCGTTGTCTTTCCTGAAGGAGGTGGTACATCGACGGACGCTCTTGAGGGATTCGATTAGAAGCTCGAGAACGGACTACAGTGCCTTCCAAGTTACGCCGCATGATCATGGAGATCTGCGCCTTCGTGCGATGGACCATCGACTGCCGGGCTGGCGAGAAAGGCATCGTCGTACAGTCACGTAGAATGGTGTAGTAGAAGTGCAGGGTATTAGTTTGCCACGCCTTTAATTCCTTCCCATAACTCATCAGAGTCTTCCGGAGGGTCGGCTTTGCACAGGAGATCCACCATGATAAGGTGGAGGCATAGGCTTCTCGACGATGGTGGCAGCGTGCCCACGCTTCTTCGACCATACGGCGACAGTCTGAGGAGGTCAGGTGAGCGACATTGAGTTTCCACAGACCACGACTATGCCACACTTGCTGTCGGGCGAGAGTGACGTCACAGATGTACGCATCATGGTCTGAAAAGGCCAAGGGCCAGATTTCCGCATGACGTGTGCCATCAGCAAGGGAGCGGGTAACGTAGATGCGATCTATGCGGCTTGACGAGTGAGAGGTGTAGAATGTATAGCCCGGTTGAAGTCCGTGGAGCTTCCGCCATGTGTCAACAAGTCGGAGACGGTCGATGACCACTGAGAGAGATGCACAAGGGGAATGTCGCGGGAGTTGGTCCGCGGGCTCCTGTGTCGAGTTAAAATCCCCACCGAGTACCAAATCGTCCTGCGGACCAGTGAAAAGGGGCGTGACGCTTTCGGCAAAAAAAGTTTGTCGGTCATGACGGCGGCCAGTGCCGGACGGAGCGTAGATATTAATAAGACGCACGCCGAACAGTGTGAGGGCCATACCTCGCGCAGTGGGGAGGTAGATGACGTCCTCTGCAGGGAGGCCGTCGCGTAGCAGGATGGCGACGCCGCTACCGGTATCGGATGCGGGGGAAACATGGGCGTTGTATCCGGTGGGAACTAGGAAGTCAGCCACAAACACCTCTTGTAAGAGTGCTATATCCACATCCGCAGAGTAAATAGTCTCTCTGAACATGGCCAGTTTATGGGGGGCACGAATGGTGGCAAGATTCATCGTGGCGATACGATATTGCTGTGTGCGGCCATCCTCAGTATTTGCAGAACGTGCGGTAGAAGTAGCCGGCAGGTGGAGACCCGCCGGTGGTCCCGCAGTGGTGATAATTACTGGCGGGGTGCCAGCCCCAGTGTCGCCGAGGTGGACTCCTGTGCAGACACGCTGGCAGTCTGTTCCGCTTCTTCTTCAACGTCATCGGCCCAGGAAGCTGACGACGTGGACATGTGACGGTCACGTACTTCCGGAACGGGTGTTGTGGATTCCGTAACATGAGTGGCAGGGGGATCGCCGTCATCATTCATTGACAACGGCGAGGACACGTCCCTGGCCGGGAGAGTAGGCGTCACAGGAGGGGCGCCTGTTGCTGCCACATCGCGTGACTGGACGCAATGTGGGAGATCACCGTCAGACATCAGGTCGACATCTCGTGGGGCCGTCTGAGAGAGGGCGTCATCGGAAGGCGTTCGTCGTCGTTTCCTGTGTTTGCGAGGCGACCGCTGTTTCCTGATGTGGCCTTCTGAATCAGAATGTGGTCGCCCGTCGTCTGACGCCGAACCCGTCTGGACAAAGGCAGACGTCGGCACGACACCGAGGTCGACGTCCATGGTTCCAACAGGAACATCGGTTTCGGTCTGCAAACCGGACGGTCCTGAAGCGAGCACTGGAGGCGACGCCGTGTTTGTGTCCTCGGCGCGTTGTGCTGCGGCGGGTGGCGTTGACGAAGCTGCTGGCGCAATCGAGATTGGTACGACGGGGTCTTGTGCAACCTTGGCGTAGGTGATGGGTAAGGACGTGACCGTCGAAGCCTGGGTCTCTTCACGTAACGGCGTCTGTATTAAACGGCGGTGTAAGCATTCGGAACGTACATGTCCCTCCTGGCCACATCCTGCGCACGTTCGTGGCTGTCCATCATACATGACGATGGCCCTCACACCGCCAATCAGCAGGTACGATGGGACATGTTTCGTCAGCTCAATTTTTATTTGCCGGACGCCATTTAATACGGGGTAGGTCGTAAATGTTTGCCACTTCTCCGCGACGTGACCCAAGACGGTGCCATATGGTTGGAAAGCGGCAATGACCACATCCTGAGGCACCTCGAACGGGAGCTCAAACACCCGCAATGTCCGGAGACCGAATCCAGCATGGGCGACTGTCACAGCACCCATATGTCCATCAGAGTGTTTAAATTTCAGTCCGGTGGCATGACGGTGAATTATGTCATTGCAAATTTCCTCCGTCGACATCTTAATGTAGACAACACTTCCAGTGATGGAAAAATGTATGCCGATTACGTCCTGGGGGTTCAAACGTAGATCCTCACGTATAAACTGTTCGACTTCGAAAGCTCTGGGTCGTGGATGTTCGGCTTGAAACGTTACTTTGATCGTTGCACGGCGGTACGAGTGCGCCATGGTGTACGTTAGTACTGGACTCGATAGACACAAACACCGCGACGCGGAAGTAAACACCACCGAGAGCGGAGCGTCGGACGGCGCGCGGAGGAGCTCCGCACGCTAGCACGGCTGAGAGCCGACTGTGCTCTCGATCCACTGACATTATGAACAGAAACAACGCACGCTACCGCTAGACCACAGGCGTAATCAGCGTAGAGTCTCTCTATCTTGGGACAAGTTTTCCTCCAGGAAGTGCCGCAGTCTACAGTGTTGCCAGATTGTGCAGATAACCGGACTTAGAGAATTAGCGAGTTGGCCAGTTTTTTTGTCCCATGTCACGATCGGCGCGGACTTAGCCTCTGAAGCGGCCGGCCGCCGGTCGAGTTTTATGTCAAAGAGTGTACATGGCAGATAGAGTACTGCATCACGTTAACTTCGCGCGATTAGAAAAAGTCTCGCACAGAAGTCGGAGCGAGGAGAACTGTAAATTAGCTCGATTATCTAATGTTACTGAAGAAGCGCTACGGAACAGATGTGTGCATGATTCGTCATGTCATACTACTTGACAAAACATCAGCAAAGTAATCTCAAAGCTGAAACTGAAGTGTGTGTTGGATTACAATTAATCAATAGTGATACCTCACAGCAAGGGTTGGGATAATATTAAGGAAAAACACATGGAAAATGAACCTACATATTTCGTCATTTGTTGTTTCATGAAATACACATTATTTCTTAACAACAATTATTGTAACTACAATTTAAAATGCCCTGTTAAAAGAATAACGACAATCACAATAATTTAAAGAACTTGAACAAGGCCAATTTGTTAATAACAAACTTTAACAGTTCATACCATTAAGCACAGGCCTTGAAACCAGGAACGTACAGTACCCAGGTAAAAGTAAGAAGCTCCAAGCGGGTTCAACAAACTGAGTTTTATCAGTAAAATGAATTACAATTGACTGCCACTAAGCGTACTAGCAATTGCCAAGAATGAATAA
This sequence comes from Schistocerca cancellata, assembly GCF_023864275.1. Lineage (NCBI taxonomy): Eukaryota > Metazoa > Arthropoda > Insecta > Orthoptera > Acrididae > Schistocerca > Schistocerca cancellata. The sequence goes on along the minus strand of NC_064632.1, from coordinate 461,426,719 downwards.
CACGCTAAACAAATAGAAATCGTTGACCCAAAACACAGAAAGTATAGCAAGTCACGCCACTGACTGCCGCTATTGGAAAGCTCTTAACAATGCATAATCCATACACCAGCAAAAACATTGAGAATGACCCATAAATAAATATGCAATCTCCCAGAATACAAGATAAGCTGGGAAGACATGAAATTTAAACGTGACTCCCAACTGCTACACACCAGCAAAAACACTGGGAATGACCCTTAAATGAATTCGCAGTCCCTCAAAATACAAGAGAGGCAGGCAGATACAACAGACGTCAGTCACAGCAAGCAGACAAAAAGTAGACAAGTTTTACAATGAGTGGAGTTAGCTAATGACTGAAAAGGAAAAGATCAAGTGAACAGTACATAAATAAAAGGCCTTAAAACTTACCACACTCCAGAAGTAGCAATAAGGGTGCAATGTTTAAACTAGTAGTTAAAGAGCAGGTACAGTGAAGAAGACGTTCTGGCTTGTAGAACATGTTTCAAAACTTATGAGCTTACTGAATCCACAAATAGGCTAGATTAATAGTTCCCAATTAACTGTCGACACTCCGCTGTGGCACACGTCAAACGATCAACTTTACGTAACTTGTGCCAACACAATGCGGCTGGTAGAGGCACCAGCTTGCGGGCCAAACTAGACGTCGTGCGTGTCGCCACAGCAGAAAGAAAACACGTCTCTGCTCCAGGCCCAGGAAACAAGAACGCGTAGTCCGCTGGCAAAACTACCTTGCCATTACACATAACAAGGGAACAGTAAACAGCCCAAATAAGGCTACAGACGAGAATGCCAAGGATGTAGCCAATATTAATTTATTGCGGAAGCGAATACACATACAGCTTAAAAGCCTAACACTCCTTAAAATTACTTAAAATTAAAATAGTGAAATATCAGAGCCTGCTAATACAATGACTAAGCATATTCATCTACAAAGGGTCCCTTGCCTTCGAGACAGACTACGTTACAATTTTAATTTGATCATTTAATTTATAACAGAGAATGCTCGTACACTCCCATGGATTATGACCTGCAACAATAAATTACATCAGTTACACTTACCGGTGTAAGTAGGCTGTTTATGTTTTCTTTATGTAAGTAGGCTGTTTAGGTTCTTATATTGGTAACGCCGCCGCCACGTAGCGCTCTCTGTATGAAAATGAAATCACTGGCTGTGCTGTGTGCAGTCTGTGGCTAGTTTGCATTGTTGTCTGCCATTGTAGAGCGGCAGCTGGATGTGAACAGCGCGTAGCGTTGCGCAGTTTGAGGTGAGCCGCCAGCAGTGGTGGATGTGAGGAGAGAGATGGCGGAGTTTTGAAATTACATATAATATGACTTTTGATGATATTAAGGTAAATACAGTGTTTGTTCTCTATTAAAATCTTTCATTTGCTAACTATCCCTATCAGTAGTTAGTGCCTTCAGTAGTTTGAATCTTTTATTTAGCTGGCAGTAGTGGCGCTCGCTGTATTGCAGTAGTTCGAGTAACGAAGATTTTTGTGAGGTAAGTGATTTCTGAAAGGTATAGTTTAATGTTACTCAGGTCCATTCTTTTGCAGGGACTTTTGATAGATTGCGTTGCGCTAAAATTATTGTGTGCCAGGTTAAGCACAGTCTTGTATAAATTGTTCTAAGGGGACGTTTCACCGGTGACCACGCACACAATCACTCGGAGGTGCATTAACATAACAGGTATAATTCCATATTAACACAGACGTGGCCTTAAGATGACAAGCACCAATAAAACAACACTTAACTCCCTCAGGTGTGAAGGAGCTGCGCCTTCCAGAATTCCAAGCCGGGATGTTACTGCCTCCAGTCCGTACAAGCAGTCTTCGAGGTGCCGTAAATTTAATTTCGCAGAGTAGGCCAGGAACTTGTCGACCAGATTGCACGCGACGTCCGCTGTTCTTCCCACAACTCGCCGCTATCAATCTTTAACCCAGCCGGCAAGGATTGCCTCCGACCATTTACCCACTCGCGGCTTCTTGAGGCCCAGACTGGGCAGCAGGAGTCCCCCAAACCAACAACTTGCCAGCCACGTGCCATCACTACCAGGCCCGCCAAACCAACAACACATGCCTCGACAAAAGGCCACAGCTTCCGAAGTATGATCAGAACTTTTGGTTGTTGGTTGGTTTGGGGAAGGAGACCAGACAGCGTGGTCATCGGTCTCATCGGATTAGGGAAGGATTGGGAAGGAAGTCGGCTGTGCCCTTTCAGAGGAACCATCCCGGCTGATCAGAACGATATCGGCAACCAAGTAGTTAGTGGCGCCAGTGGAGTGCCATTCCCGCCAAAACTGAAGCCGCCATGGCTCAAATAGGAGTAGTATATAAGTATCACAAAAAACTAAATGTGTTCAGAAAACTGTGAAATGATGTAAGACTTATTTGTTGACACATTGGACATTGTAAGATGTCTTGGTCTCCTGACCTTCATTGCTTACATATCCCGCCCTCACAATCATATTCCGCACATCAAGACGCTTCATTCGAACCCAAACTCGTAAGATAAATTCAATGTTGTATGAAGTCACGTAAATGATATGCAAATAGAAAATGAATCGCGGGGTTGAAATACTCGAGGCTGGCGTACACACACAAATTCAAGACACGACGGTCACAAGAGCCTTTAGTTCAGGGGGACAAACCGTACGCCAGGAGGCCGGTCCCTTCAGACGACGAGTCAACCTATCTACGTCGGCCGGCGAACGCCCATAGAGCAGACAGCATTTGCCCAAGTGGAAGGGAGAATGACCCCGTGTTCGGCTTAAAAGCAAATTCCGCTACATTGTGTGGGAGCGCCCAGCCTACGCATTCTTTACAAACATAGCACGCAGTTTCACAGGGAGGCAGCAAACGCCAAACGCCGATGCTACAGATTTCAGGGTTGGTCGCCTTAAACGAAACGTCATTCTCCCGTTTTAGTAGAGCAATGCTGATTGGCAGACGATATTCCTGACGCCTTGAGCTGAAGGAGTAATGGAAGAGACCAAAAGATATACCCCCTTCACGTCTGGCATGGAGAGGGGCTGTTCCGTTGTCGCTCTTGGAGCGAGAACACGTAACGAGAGCGTGTCCGCTCGTACGTGTACTCAAAGAGTGAGGAACAAGTCTCTCCTCAGTACTTCACTGGGAGAGCACCTCTGTCGAGAGCGAATCGGAGTGCGACTCTATATTGAGTCCTTGCGATTAAGCGTTGTTCACTGTGTTGGCCGCCACACTTATTGTGCGGTGTGAACAGACAGAGCTATAGTTAAACGCCTGCGAGCGAATTTATTGAGTGGCATCGTGGTGGACTGGTTATCTAACCAGTGTCCTTGACTTCATCAAGGCGTAGGGAGAGTTTGATTGGCGAACGTCAATCAAGATAGAACGAGAGTTATCTTATTTGTCAGCAGCGAGCGGCGCAGACAGCAGTCGTCGCAGCTTACGCTATTGTCCGCTACAGCTTTTGCGAGCCCCATATTTCCTCCACAACAGTACACTTCACTGCACTTCACACATGACATCCTCGACTGTATCTAGCGACATTCTAACGGATAAGTATTCAAGTTGAGCAGGCGCGGCTCTCAGCCATTCTGCCAAGTCAATAACAATCTTAAACTTCGTATAGAAATTTCATTAGCGAATCCTATCCTTAAGAGGTTACTTCACATGCCGAAAAGAACCCGGAAATAACTTGTTCAGTTCATAACTAAAAGTGCCATTGTGATTTCTCAGAATTTTTGCAAAAAAAATAAATAATAATTTTCGTTAGTTTCAACACATACGTAACAAATTTGTGACCTATTTATATACTCCACATGGGGAAAAAATATCACTGCTCTACTTCCACCACTCATTCGTGAAATTCTACAGGAGAATCGGCAAGAAATGGAGTCACGAGACTGCTGATCAGGAGAAGAGAACTCCACAGGCATTCATCTGCCGGCACTGGCGTGAGGCGAGCCAGTTTCGCACAGACCAGGCACTCTATTGGCAAGAACTCAGCAACAAAAGGATTAAAGTGTGAACGTTGCATAAATAGGGGTGTAAATATCTCAATAGAAGCCCAATGTATACACTATTGGAGCCTACGTGTCCCGCAATCTTGTATTCGAAAAGCCTGTGCAGCTGTATTAGCACATTGTACTACAGACTTGAGAAGAAAAGAGAAAAATATGCTTCATGTGTAATTACACCTCCCACATCCCCTCCCTCCCCCAATCCCCGTCCCCGACCCCCGTCCCCTAGTACCGGAACTGTAGATCATAGCGTAACCCAATGAGAGGCAGAGAAGGAACTCCAAGTGACAGACCCATAAACACACAGCAAATTTTGCTACATCCGCATTCGGCCACTAACACGATCAACGGAGATTACGTTTAGAACGTTCAGATACTTTTTTTTCAAATTTCTAAACTGGAATTTCATCCTACAGAGTACATCGGGGACGTCATCGGGAGAAATATGCCCGCACTGGACGAAATCCACACAGTGCCCGTGAGTGGAATGCTGTTAAATGTTCACCAATAACGGTGGCTATACAACGCTTTCAGTGTATGACGCTGTCTATGCCAACACGGTTTGGTGCCTTTATCAGGGTAAAACTGGGTATTACTCACTAAAGGATGGGAATTTCTATCTGAATTGGTCAAGAGTAGCGTTAGTTACAGCAAATGAAAGATAAATTTTACATCTCTAGCAGTTTGTATATAAGCATCTGCAGCCTATGTAACGATCATAAAATAAGCTTGATCATCTTGTGCTCCAGGGCTGAATATCAGAAATGTTCATAAAAAGCACTACGCCTGCATTTCAGGCACTTTTGTCGCAAAACAACCGGTTTCATTTTATATGTAATCTTCAGGTGTAGTCGAAAGGTCATCAAACGTCTTCGCAACTAGTTCTCACACAGCGGCTAAACGACAGCTGCACATTTCTACCTTTTTGTGCGAATTAGTTTTGTTGGCTATCATTTGCTGCTTTTCTATGGAGTTATTTGTGCTCTACTCTATTTTCAGTCATTGCTATTAGAACGAATGTAACCTTCGCATCACATAATTCTTCACTTAACCAACACTAACAACCACAAAACATCTTAAATCTGTCAACGCGCATGCCTTCCTATTACTTTTGCTTCTCTTCTTTTTCCTACCATCTAATTCCATTTCGTCTCCACTAAACTATTGACTGCATAATTTCTTCCACTTCATCATACATTTTACGATCTCCTCACCATCTGCAGAGCTAGTAGGCAAATACATTTGTGTTTGTAGTGAATGTGCCTTTGGGTCTACCTTTGTCAGAAATGTACATATAAGATAATTATTCAGTCGTAAGTACATCAGGAGCAGGCTGCGGTTCATTGGCACAATACTGGGAAAATGCTGTTAGTTCACAAAGGAGACTGCTTACGAATAACTCATAAGTCGCATCTTAGAATATTACTTGATTATATGGTACCCATACTAACAGGGGATGTTAGTCGTGTAGAAAGAAGGGCTACGCAAATGGTTACGGGTGTGTTTGATTCACTGAAACGCGTTGACAAACCTGAGTTGGCAGACGCTTATAGTCAGACGTCAAATATCTAGCAAAAGACAATTTTCAGAGTTCCGAGAACCAGTGTCATGTGAAGAATTTATTGAACCCCCTACGTACCGTTCCCATATGGACTGTTAAGAAATAAATTAAAACACACACAGATGTACTGTGTTTAAGCAGCCAGTCTTGGCACGCTGCATATACGACAGGAACGGGAAGGAATTCTAACGTACTGCCTGACAGAAAAAGTGAAGCACCCAAAATAGGACGAGAAAAGAGAGGAAACTTCACAGACTGAGAGAGTATGTGGTTATATTGCAGTGATTACATAATCGAGTCACATCTACAAATAACTTAGCAATATGAGACCACTAATTGGGATCACTTTGCATCCCCTCTCGACTGGATGAATGCACTTATTTGGTTGATAACGATGTCTTAAAGCCATTGCATCGTATCCTGAAGCAGATTCTTGATATTGCGGATAATGGTTTGATATTACTCTCACATATAGCTATGCAGTATCAGTTAAATGTACTATCAGTTTCTTATCATTAACTTTGTGGACACATGTCTGTGTGCTGGAAGAGAAAGCTCCTGGCTTCTCGTGTCAGACTGGATGTCGTTTTGTTGATTGCCGTCAGTAAATTTTATTGTGTCAGCCGTCCTTCCTTGGTGTTGGGTTAACCTTGATGTAAGAATGGCTCGTAACATCACCACTGCACGTATGCACAAGACGCTAGTCTAAGTGCACCGCAACCCCCCCCCCTCCCCCACCCCCGTAGATAAACACTGACTTCTGTGTACTCACGTATAAAGGACTGACGCCGCGGTGCCAGCAAGCTAGCATGAGTGTGCCGATTTTCTTTTGCTTGAAAAATTTGTTCTGCTCGGTGCGATTCCATCGTGCTACTTAGTGCAGGGTACGAAACGCCCGACCTATCGAAATAAGGCTGCTTCAGTTCAGTGCCAACCTCGTGAAGGTAAAATGTGTGTCGTGTACGCAAAGAGGGTGTAGTTTGCTGTCTTTTTCCAAGTTTTCGAAACATTTGTGACATTTCTCAGCCGTTATGTTGGCAATATTAGATTCAGCCCCTTCACCTGAAATTTTTGAGAGGTTGGCAGTTGGGTAGGAGAAAGGAATTTTTCGGGGCTTCAGGAAAAGAGTTTCCAGGGACACGATCGGAGATCGAGGGAGACATGATCTGACGGAGATAAGGGGCTGTTTGCTGGACTTCTTTGACTTGGAGCAGTTGTAAGTTTTCGCAGTCCGTGGTAACGCCGTCCGAAATCGAAGCAGTTAGCTTTTTGCTTATCATATGCCTCGGATGTGCAATCTAAACTGCTGCCTCAATTCCAGTTTGAATTAGCGTTCTTTAATTTTGCATGAGTGAGCTTCACGGTTTGGAATATTTTGGTGTTATAGCCTTCAAGCAAGCTTCCTTCCACAGGATGACTCCCACAGCATTATTCTCACTTCTTGCTAACGTAATTCGAGGTTTGATTAATTCTGTTTCACTGATAATATTTGATTAACCTTGAGTGAATGAGATTCTGTTAAAAGCCGATTACTTGTGATTAAGTTCTGCTTCATTTAAGAGTAAATGAGACTGTGTTAAAGGCTGGTTAGGTTTCATCAACCTTTGTTCCACTTAAGAGTAAATGAAATTACTTTAAAGGCAATAAGTTTGTTCCACTTTAGAAGAAATGAAATTATGTTGACAGCTGACATGATTTCCATTGAAAGATCCTTAACTTGTCCTGTAGCTTCCCTGGTTAATTAGTAAAGAGGTACTAATGTGCCGGTATTATCCTTGTGTACAACAGTCAGGTAAGACTACGTGACACTCTTATTTCACATGCAGCAGTAAAAGCAGCTTGTGTACACATCCTCTACCACGTACATAAAATGTAATTTAAGACGACCTCACTTCAGTGGCTCAGGGATCGAGCTGACTTTCAAATTTCAAATGGCTCCAAGTACCTAACATCTGAGGTCAGCAGTCCCTAGACTTAGAACTACTTAAACCTAACTAACCTAAAGACTTCACACACATCCATGCCCAAGGCAGGATTCGAACCTGCGACAGTAGCAGCAGCGCGGTTCCGGACTAAAGCACCTAGAACCGCCGAGCCACAGCGGCCGGCTCATCCGAGATTGTATTGTGTGGCAAACTTGATAGTCACGGGAGCACATTATCATCACACTAACAGTTCGTAGAGAGCTGTGGCATCCGTGGAAGAGCGTTTTCCTCTTGAAAAGTGTACAGTTTCAAGTGCCATGTGTTAATGATCATTGTCCTATTGAAAAAATGGCACAGTCGCACGAGAGGTAACACATAAGGTCGCAGGATGTCCATGACATACCGCTCTGTCGTCTGTTTTCCCTCAACCACTACTAGCCACGACGTAATGCAATACTTGATCGCTTCCCATGTGATGATGCCCTAGGAACACTGCAGTAGCGCCCAAAAAAAAAGGATATATATATATTAAAAAAATGGAAGACTGGGACCTCTCGCCGTGTTGTCATCATACTCGCTGACGATTATCATCCGTAGTGGTGCACAACTGTGATTCATCGCTTAACTTATTAGCATTGCATGCTTCTCGATCACGGCACCCCACCAAACTGAGCCGTTTGTTAGTAAAATTTTCTTGGACTTCCAGCCGCGCAAGGTGGTTGAAATCCCACGAGCTTTCGACCGAGCTCTCCTCGGTCACTGTCAAGGTGGTAAGACTGACTGCTGTGCCGCCGTGGCCGCGTCGTTATATAGCCGCACTGATGGCTGTGACGTCACTAGTGCTCTCTCCGCTTGTCTTACCAGTTCGGAGGATACCAGTAAAGAGCGCTGCTACCCAGTTTTTTATATGCTTCCCACTGTGGATTAGGAATTCTGAATAGATGCCGTCAAAAGTAGGTGTCTCCCTCTCTTTCATTTCTTTCAGAGTTGACGTTATTTTCTCACTACTGGATGGTCTGGAGTAGTGTGACCTACATGTATGGGTGTAACATCCTCCTTCGTACGGTCTAGTGAGTTGCCACTTCCTCGTTTTCTCAGCTGGCACCAGACATTTCTGTCTGAGGTGCGGAAGTCTCAAACGTTTCGAACCACTGCATGTGCTCAGCTCGCCCTATTTGCCGAAGAAATTCACAGTGCCGTAGACACTGGCGAGCAGATTGATGCCGTATTCCTGTACTTCAGGAAGGCATTTGATACGGTTCCGCACTTACGTTTAGTGAAAAAAATACGAGCTTACGGAATATCGGACCAGGTTTGTGATTGGATTCAGGATTTACTAGAAGAAAGGACACAACATGTCATTCTTAACGGTTCAAAATCTGCAGATGTAGAGGTAATTTCGGGAGTACCGCAAGGAAGCGTGATAGGACCTTTATTGTTTACAATATACATAAATGACTTAGTTGACAACATCGGTAGCTCCGTGAGGCTATTTGCAGATGACACGGTTGTCTACAAGAAAGTAGCAACATCAGAAGACTCGTACGTACTCCAGGAAGACCTGCAGAGGATTAATGCATGGCGCGACAGCTGGCAGCTTTCCCTAAACGTAGATAAATGTAATATAATGCGCATACATAGGGGCAGAAATCCATTCCAGTACGATTATGCCATAGGTGGTAAATCATTGGAAGCGGTAACGACCGTAAAATACTTAGGAGTTACTATCCGGAGCGATCTGAAGTGGAATGATCACATAAAACAAATAGTGGGAAAAGCAGGCGCCAGGTTGAGATTCATAGGAAGAATTCTAAGAAAATGTGACTCATCGACGAAAGAAGTAGCTTACAAAACGCTTGTTCGTCCGATTCTTGTGTATTGCTCATCAGTATGGGACCCTTACCAGGTTGGATTAATAGAAGAGATAGACATGATCCAGCGAAAAGCAGCGCGATTCGTCATGGGGACATTTAGTCAGCGCGAGAGCGTTACGGAGATGCTGAACAAGCGCCAGTGGCGGACACTTCAAGAAAGGCGTTACGCAATACGGAGAGGTTTATTATCGAAATTACGAGAGAGCACATTCCGGGAAGAGATGGGCAACATATTACTACCGCCCACATATATCTCGCGTAATGATCACAACGAAAAGATCCGAGAAATTAGAGCAAATACGGAGACTTACAAGCAGTCGTTCTTCCCACGCACAATTCGTGAATGGAACAGGGAAGGGGGGATCAGATAGTGGTACAATAAGTACCCTCCGCCACACACCGTAAGGTGGCTCGCGGAGTATAGATGTAGATGTAGATGTAGATGTAGATACTGAAGTTCTTCAGGTATTTCACAGTCATCGTTGTTGCAAAACTGTTTGTACAGAGGTTCGCACTTTTCCGTCCATATATTCCTTTCGCAATACATTTCTCTGCTATAGATAGTATAGCTCTAGTGCATCTTTTATAGGAGACGAGATACTGGCAGAAGTAAAGCTGTGAGACCGGGCGTGAGTCGTGCTTCGGTAGGTCAGATGGTAGAGCACTTGCCCGCGAAAGGCAAAGGTCCCGAGTTCGAGTCTCGGTCGGGCACACAGTTTTAATCTGCCAGGAAGTTTCATAGTTTATACTTGTTGGTGGGATTCACCCCACACATCTGTCCAGATTTTCAAAAAAATGTAGACCAGTTGGCTCTTTTAAAGTTCCATCTAGGTCTGGGAAATGATCTTATGACATGTATGCTTGTACCTATCTCAATAAGCACTGGGCGATGTTGGCTGTGTGGGAAGACATCCAACAACACTCTTGACAGGCCATAATTGTCGGATGACACAAAACATAAATCGAGGTTGTGGTCTGTTCTCCAGGCCCAAGAATAGAATGATCACCGACTTTTAGGGTAAAAAACAAGATGGAGGCTGCGATCTTCAGCCATGGTCAACCAGCTTGTTGCCATTTATATAGTTTATATTTCCATAGTCCACGAGGTCTAGCCGGCATCTGTGGCTGAGCGGTTCTAGACGCTTCAGTCCAGAACCGCGCGACTACTACGGTCGCAGGTCCGAATCCTGCCTTGGGCATGGATGTGTGTGATGGCCTTAGATTAGTTAGGTTTAAGTAGTTCTAAGTTCTAGGGGACTGATGACCTCAGATGTTAAGTCCAATAGTGCTCAGAGCCATTTGAACCATTTCCACGAGGGCTGCTGAAGTCTCCGAAGTACACCTAGGGTAATCATTAGTGTATTGTACGTGTGCTAGCCACACGGTTTCTAGTAGTTTATACATATTTATATTTTCACAAATTCTGACAGTGACTTCGTGGATATTATTCGTGCTGTTGCTAGAGACAGTGTGAGCATTATCAATACATTTCCTACTGTACGTTTCTACCCCGTAAACCTTGACGTATGTAGCACCATGCAAATCAAATACAGATATTTTACCTCTTAAAGCAAACTGCTCTACTGTTTCTAAATGAGTTTCCTGGATTGCTACCAAATCAATTTAGTTCTCATCTAGTATCTTGTGTAGAATTTGGTATTTGGCTCTGTTAATACCTTCATTGTTCTGTTGGTACATTTTCACCAAATTTTCTGTACAGATGCTCCTTGCTCTGCTTCGTCATATCGGCTTCGTTTGTAGTGATATGGTGTATGCCAGTAGATCACTGGGGTGGTCTGGCGCCAGTACTGTTATTCATTTAGAACCACCCAGGGGACATGTACACCTTACGGTATGCTGCAGACGCGAGTTACGAAGTGCATTCAAGTTCTAAGGCCTCCGGTTTTTTTTTCTAATTAACTACTCACCCGAAATCGATAAAACTGGTGTTACTTCTCGACGTAATCGCCCTGCAGACGTACACATTTTTCACAACGCTGGCGCCATGATTCCATGGCAGCGGCGAAGGCAATAGCAGCACGGCTGGTGAATGTGCGGCCACAGAGAGTGTCTTTCATTGTTGGAAAAAGCCAAAAGTCACTAGGAGCCAGGTCAGGTGAGTACGGAGCATGAGGAATCACTTCAAAGTTGTTATCATGAAGAAACTGTTGCGTAAAGTTAGTTCGATGTGCGGGTGCGTTATCTTGGTGAAACAGCACACGCGCAACCCTTCCTGGACGTTTTTGTTGCAGTGCAGGAAGGAATTTGATCTTCAAAACATTTTCGTAGGATGCACCTGTTACCGTAGTGCCCTTTGGAACGCAATGGGTAAGGATTACGCCCTCGCTGTCCCAGATTATGGACACCATCATTTTTTCAGCACTGGCAGTTGCCCAAAATTTTTTTGGTGGCGGTGAATCTGTGTGCTTTCATTGAACTGACTGGAGATTTTTTTCTGGATTGAAAAATGGCATCCACGTCTCATCCATTGTCACAACCGACGAAAAGAAAGTCCCATTCATGCTGTCGTTGCGCGTCAACATTGCTTGGCAACATGCCACACGGGCAGCCATGTGGTCGTCCGTCAGCATTCGTGGCACCCACCTGGATGACACTTTTTGCATTTTCAGGTCGTCATGCAGGATTGTGTGCACAGAACCCACAGAAATGCCAACTCTGGAGCCGATCTGTTCAACAGTCATTCCGCGATCCCCCAAAACAATTCTCTCCACTTTCTCGATCATGTCGTCAGACCGGCTTGTGCGAGCCCGAAGTTGTTTCGGTTTGTTTTCACACGATGTTCTGCCTTCATTAAACTGTCGCACCCACGAACGCACTTTCGACACATCCATAATTCCATTACCACATGTCTCCTTCAACTGTCGATGAATCTCAATTGGTTTCACACCACGCAAATCCAGAAAACGAATGATTGCATGCTGTTCCAGTAAGGAAAACGTCGCCATTTTAAGTATTTAAAACAGTTCTCATTCTCGCCGCTGGCGGTAAAATTCCATCTGCCATACAGCGCTGCTATCTCTGGGACGTATTGACAATGAACGCGGCCTCATTTTAAAACAATGCGCATGTTTCTATCTCTTTCCAGTCCAGAGAAAAAAAATCGGAGGCCTTAGAACTTGAATGCACCTCGGACATCGTCTCCGCGATTTGTGTTAACTGGATACCATGCGTCAGACAGTAATTCCCTACTACGGCTACTGCAAGTCTCCGACTATAGTTGGGGTGATGCAGAAAGTTGTGGGGAGTCTGTTACTTGTTCTAGGTTGGCAGATATAGGTTTGTAAACTATTTACAATGTGCTTAGTGCACAATTTGGCGACCAACTATTGCTGGGGTCAGATGTGGTCTACTGGAATCTTCATGATCAGTACGGCTGCCATTATATTCCCATGCAGTCCAAACGTTCGGTCACTGTCACAAAAAAATTCTGCAGCAATCTCTACGGTTCGATCAGCTGGCCAAATGGAACCCCACAAAGAGGCTCCTTTCAGAAAATGTTGCTGATAAAGCAGTCTCATACTAGTACACAGCAAATGAGTTTGCTTCAGAGTGGTCACCCGACATCAGACGCTGTTCACGCCCCTTACGTACCCCACCAGGCCTGGTAAAATATGAGCCGTGTTTTTTAAAGTAAGTACCGTTTTGAAATTATAAAAAGACGTGCCAAGATATCTCAATAATCTTATTTTTACATGAAAGCCTGTACCTTAATCTACTTTTCTACATAATTTCCGTCAACATTGAGGCACTAACCATAACGCTGTACCAGTTTTTGAATACCCTCCTCATAGAAGTCTGCCACCTGACTTATTAACCACTGCATCACCACTGTTTCGACTTCGTCATCATCTTTAAGACGCTGACCGTCCAGGTGTTTCTTCAAGTGCAGGAACAGATGGTAGTCACTGGGCGCAATATCGGGGCTGTACAGAAGATGATCTAGAGTTCCCATCGAAAAGCTGTGATGAGATCTTTGGTCTGATTCGCCACATGCGGACGGGAATTGTGTTGCAGCAAAACGATGCCCTTGCTCAACTTCCATGGACTGTTGCGTTGATTCTGGTGTGACGTAGGTCACCCATGTTTCATCGCCCGTAACAATTTGGCTTAAGAAATCATCACCGTCGTTGTGGTACCGCTCAAGGAAAGTCAATGCACTGTCTAAACGTTTGGTTTTGAGCACATCCATCAACATTTTCGGTACCCAACGTACTCACAATTTTCGGTAATTCAACTGATCGGTCACAATGCCATACAAAACACTACGAGAAATATTAGGAAAGTCATCTCGCAAGGGGGAAATCGTTAAGCGTCTGTTTTCTCTCAACTTATTGTCCACTTCCCGCACCAAACTTTCATTAACGACCGAAGGACGCAAACTCCGTTGTTCATCATGCACATTTATGCTGCCATCGTTAAATGCTCTCACCCATTTTATTACCATTCCATGACTCATAATGTTTTTTCCGTAAACTGCACAGATCTCACGATGAATATCGATCGCTTTTAGGCCTTTAGCATAAGAAATCTTATAACAGGCCGTACTTCACAGTCGGCGAGACTCACAATTATCGGAGGCATCTTAAACACTCAGTACACAACGTAAACAAGGAAGAATCAGACTGTAATGGCGTCAGTGCGTAGATTAAGGTACAGGCTGTCACGTAAAATTAAAATAATTGAGATATCTTAGCACGTCTTTTTTTAATTTCAAAACGGTACTTACATAAAAAACACGCTTCGTACCGTACAGGAATAACACAAGTGCACTGTGATGGCCATTCCATCTGTCACAGTCACTTTCATCTGTAATCGTATTTATACCCATAGATGGTGTGCATGTGTAATAAATTATATTGACGATCGATCATGTCTCCTGCAAAAAATGGTTCAAACGGCTCTGAGCACTATGGGACTTAACATCTGAGGTCATCAGTCCCCTAGAACTTAGAACTACTTAAACCTAACTAACCTAAAGACATCACACACATCCATGCCCGAGGCAGGATTCGAACCTGCGACCGTAGCGGTCTCGCGGTTCCAGACTGACGCGCCTAGAACCGCTTGGCCACACCGGCCGGCTGTCTCCTGCAGGGTTCACTTTTTTTGTCAGATAGTGTATGTGACTCCAAGCCAGTCCCATTCACTGGACAATTCTTTGCCGAGTATGTGTGTAAATGCAGATATAGACAGTGGACTCAGTATCGAACTGTGTGGGACGCCGACAGTACACTGGATTAGCTCGAGGCTCACTCAAGTCCTTCAGTGCAGCAGAGTTAGGCGCTCTGAGGGCTCCCGGTAGGACAGTCTCGTCCTGGCAGCAGCAGAGTGGCGGTTGCTAGGCGACGGCAGGTAGTGGCTGCCGTTTCATCAGCGCCCGCGGCAGCTCGCGTGTCGAGCCGCGGACACGCGATCCCCCGGCGCTAATCACGCCGCCCCGGGCCGTGCGGACGCGCGCCGCACAAAAAATTAACCATTCCGGCGCGCCTTGCCGCGCCGCCACCCCCGGTCTTTACACAATTTCTCAAAAATGACAATGCGCCGCGCCGGTGCGGTGGTCACGCACCCGCAATTACGGGCCGCCATCCGCGGCGTCTGTCGCCTCTCACCTTCCCTCCCCGTCGCAGCCGATCGGCGCGATCGCGGCAGCCCGCAGTCAAACAGAAATTATTGTTCCGGGCGCGGGGCGGGGCTCGCTCCCTGACCGCTCTTCCCACGGAATTCCTTGCGTCTAATGGCTAACGACTTGAGTGCAGGGTACGCACATTAATATACCACGCGCTTCCGGTCGGCCATTGTACGGACGTGCTCAGTGTCCGTCTCCAACTTCACACATGCTACCGAACGGGCCTACGGAAGAGAGACGTTACATGTCACGAATAATTATTCTACCATAGACAGCAAGTAGTTTTCTTTTTAACTTTAGACAGACCGTTCGTAAGTGAATGTTTTTGAGTCAAAGAATACATGGGAAGTTATTAGAAAAAATAAACAAATGCTACTGTAAACCAGTAACCCTACAGCCCCATATTTTAACGAATCAGACCTACACGTATGAAAAAAGAATCAAACATCAGTTTTTCAGGCTTCTCAATGTATCTGCTTCCTAGTGTCTGAACTGTGTGTTGTACAGCGGTACAACTTTTGGAACTTTTGAGGTACATTCAGTGGTGCGTGTGGATACTGTCTGTAAAATGTGTAGCTGTAAAGAGTTAATAAAATGGTTCAAATGGCTCTGAGCACTATGGGACTTAACGTCTGTGGTCATCAGTCCCCTAGAACTTAGAACTACTTAAACCTAACTAACCTAAGGACATCACACACATCCATGCCCGAGGTAGGATTCGAACCTGCGACCGCAGCGGTCGCGCGGTTCCGGACTGAGCGCCTTAACCGCGAGACCACCGCGGCCGGCAAGAGTTAATAGTAGAGACTTAATAAATTAAAACTTCAAGTCTGATCCTGAAGTTTCGCTACACGAACATCGAAAATGTAATAAAGATAAATTTGTTTAAATATCTTCAACAGGCCGGCCGGTGTGGCCGAGTGGTTCTAGGCGATTTAGTCGGGAACCGCGCGACCGCTTCGGTCGCAGGTTCGAATCCTGCCTCGGGCATGGATGTGTGTGATGTCCTTAGGTTAGTTAGGTTTAAGAAGTTCTAAGTTCTAGGGGACTGATGACCGCAGATGTTAAGTCCCATAGTGCTCAGAGCCATTTGAACCATTTTTATCTTCAACATTTCGCCGCCCTGTTAGCACTCTATAAATATTAATTTTAATTTTAATAATGAACAGCCTCAGTTGCACCATTTACCTACAATTTACCTAGGTTTCAGTCGGGTTAACCCAACCTTTATCAGAATAACAGTATCTACTGTTTGTCCATAGTGGACAGAGTCAAGCTAAAACTACAAATTCGTAAATTATCGTCAAACTGTAAAAGTTATCTGGCACTGCCTCGGCCCCACTTCGCTACCGCGATGCTGCAGCCTAGAGTGCTGTACAGAGTTCCAGTACAGCACTCGTGGCTGCCGCATCGCGATCACGAAGTGGGGCCGAGGCAGTGCCAGATAACTTTTACAGTTTGACGATAATTTACGAATTTGTAGTTTTAGCTTGACTCTGTCCACTATGGACAAACAGTAGATACTGTTATTCTGATAAAGGTTGGGTTATCCCGACTGAAACCTAGGTAAATTGTAGGTAAACGGTGCAACTGAGGCTGGTCATTATTAAAATTAAAATTAATAAATTAGTTTCCTTTCGTTTCATTCTTGGAATTTTCAGCCAGAAAAAGATTCCGAAAGATTTTCGTGTAGGTCGGTAAGTGTTCTCATTCTCCAATACTGGATGAATATGATCTGGATAATTTGCGTTCCATGAGTTGCAGTGTCTCTTAAGTACGAGGGGCGTTCAGTAAGTAATGCAGCACTTTTTATTCTGAAACCAGGTTGGTTTTATTCAGCATTCCAGTACACCATATTATTCCTCACTCTTTTTGCTACAAAAGCCTATTTTCCAACGTAATCTCCGTTCAATAAGACTGCCTTACGTCACCTTACTGCGAGGGTTCGTATGCCATAATTCTACCAGTCTACAGATCGACGTCGGTGCCAACGTGCTGCTGCATCAGCGACCTCCCCATCATCCACGTACTGCTTCCCGCGGTGTGCATCCTTCATTGGGCCAAACAGGTGGAAATCGCAAAGTATGAGTTCCGGGCTGCAGGGTGGAGGAACAATCCAGTGAGGCTTCCAGAATGAGATTTTCACTCTGCAGCGGAGTGTGCGCTGATATGAAACTTCCTGGCAGATTAAAACTGTGTGCCCGACCGAGACTCGAACTCGGGACCTTTGCCTTTCGTGGGCAAGTGCTCTACCATCTGAGCTACCGAAGCACGACTCACGCCCGGTACTCACAGCTTTACTTCTGCCAGTATCTCGTCTCCTACCTTCCAAACTTTACAGAAGCTCTCCTACGAACCTTGCAGAACTAGCACTCCTGAAAGAAAGGATATAGCGGAGATATGGCTTAGCCACAGCCTGGGGGATGTTTCCAGAATGAGATTTTCACTCTGCAGCGGAGTGTCCGCTGATATGAAACTTCCTGGCAGACTAAAACTGTGTGCCGGACCGAGATTCAAACTCGGGACCTTTGCCTTTCGCGGGCAAGTGCTCTACCATTTGTGTTACCCAAGCACGACTCACGCCCCGTCCTCACAGCTTTACTTCTGCCAGTACATCGTCTCCTACCTTCCAAAGTTTTACAGATATATCAGCGCATACTCCGCTGCAGAATGAAAATCTCATTCTGGAAACATCCCCCAGCCTGTGGCTAAACCATGTCTCCGCAATATCCTTTCTTTTAGGATTGCTAGTTCTGCAAGGTTCGCAGGAGAGCTTCTGCAAAGTCTGGAAGGTATGACACGAGGTACTGGCAGAAGTAAAGCTGTGACGAGGGGGCGTGACCGTGCTTGGGCAGCTCAGATGGTAGAGCACTTGCCCGAGGAAGACGAATGTCCCGAGTTCGAATCTCCGTCCGGCACACAGTTTTAATCTGCCAGGAAGTTTCAATCCAATGTGGTTTTGTGGGGTTTTCTCTCGGGTGCGCAGACTTGAGTCAGGGCTTGCATTTTCATGAGAAAGAACTAGTTCGTTTGCATTTTTGTAGTGACGAACACGGAGAAGTTGTTTATTCAGTTTCCTGATGGTAGCACAATACACTTCAGACCTTATCGTTGCATTTTTATGTAGCACATCAAACTGAAGACCCCCTTCAGAGTGCCAGAAGACTGTCGCCATGAATTTATCGGCTGAGGGTGCGGCTTTTAACTTTCTTGTCGGAGGAGACACGGTGTGGTACCGCTCCATGGATTGCCGTTCTGTTTCCAGTTCGAAGTGATGAATTTATATTTCATCACATGTGACTATGTCCGCCCCCATAGCTGAGTGGTCAGCGTCACGGATTGCCGTCCTACGTACTACACAAATATGTAATAAAAAATGGGGGTTCCTATTTTTAAAAAAAACGCAGTTGATATCCGTTTGACCTCTTGCAGCGCCATCTAGCGGGCCAACCATAGCGCCATCTGGTTTTCCCCTTCAAGCTAGACGAGTTTCGCTCTTTGTAGTATTTTCGTTTGATGCTTATTTTGTGAGATATTTGGCCCGGTCACTATCAATGGACCACCCTGTATATACAGGGTGGAGAAAAATTGTGTGGTGTCACCGCCAGACGCCACACTTGCTATGTGGTAGCCTTTAAATCGGCGGCGGTCCGTTAGTATACGTCGGACCAGCGTGTCGCCACTATCAGTGATTGCAGACCGAGCGCCGCCACACGGCAGGTCTAGTTTAGAGACTAACTAGTACTCGCCCCAGTTGTACAGCCGACTTTGCTAGCGATGGTTCACTGACTACATACGCTCTCATTTGGCGAGACGACAGTTTAGCAAAGCCTTCAGCTACGTCATTTGCTACAACCTAGCAAGGCGCCATACTCAGTTACTATTCTGAACATATAATATTGTGAAGCATGTACCGTCAAGAGCGACGTTAATCATTAATGGATTAAAGTTAAGTATCAAACTAAGTACGTCCGCTTTCTGAATTCTCATTCCTTGTCATGTTGCAGACCTCAAGTCAGTATCGTTATTCCCTCCTTACGCCAGCCTGCGTGAGCTAAAACGCGTGCATTTCGGCCTCCTCTAGTAACACGGTGTTGGCTCTTCTGCCAACACAACAAATTGTGTCACGAAATATTAACACTGGATAAGCTGATGCTAGTAGGAAGCAAAATTACTAACGTTGCGTTGGTCGACAACGCACCAATTTTAAACTACGGAAACTTGGCGCCACGTGCTCCGATTGCGCTGGTGATTGCCCTGTTGCCGTTCGTCGGTTGACGGACAGCAATATGGTTATCGGTTTGCACATACAAACGTCCCTCATTCCGTCACTGCCCCAATGTGATACGCACACGTCTCGAGTAGGTCTTGCTGTTTGTCTCGACTTCACGTCAGAGGCATTCATACATAAGCTTCGCTTTAGAGCACACGCACGTCACCTGCGATTTAGTCATGCAGTAAGCATGGCGGCACAGTATTCGTTGAACAACAACGAAATATGATTTTTGTTTATGAAATAACCGACAGTAATGCGCATGAGACTCGACGGGTTTGTGAGGAACGGTATCCGGCAGGACGCCATCTACACCCGCAAACGTTTACAGCAATTCACCAGCGACTTGGCGAAACAGGCTCGTTAGCGGGATATCATGGTGATGCTGAAACACCTCGAACACGACGGAGCGCTGCATTTGAAGAGACTGTTCTCGTGCGCTTCGGGAAGCACCTATGACAGGTATTCGAGCGGTTGGACACGATATGGGGGTCACGGATCGGTTAGTCTGGGAGGTTTTGAGGGATGACGGCCATCATCCATTTAGTTTCCACTCTGTCCAAGACCTAAATCCTGTGGCAGAATATGAACATACGCTAGGATTTTGCCGGTGGTTTCTGCGACGTGTTGCACGAGATCCCAACTTCCCCTCCATTGTGTTGTTTACCGATGAGTGCACCTTCCATCGGGATGGCCTTTACAACACTCGAAACTTTCATTACTAGGCAAGGGTAAATCCTCACGTCACGTACGTCCATGGACACCAGGAACGATTTTCGCTGAACGTTTTGTCAGGCATTGTTGGTGACCATCTGATTGGGCCGGTCCGTCTACCTCCTCGAGTTTCCGGGGCAAATGACATCCACTTTTTGCAAGAAACTCTACCCGCCCTTCTGGAAGGTGTTCCCCTGGACCAACAGCAACGCATGTGATTGCAGTATGATGCGGTGCCTGCACACAACAAGCGCGCTGAGCGCGAATATTTAAATGAACTCTTCAACGGTCCGTTAATGGGCAGAGGGGCTCGTAGTACATGGCCCCCGCGGTCACCAGAACTCACGCCTCTGGAATTTTTCCTGTGCGGATTCTTTAAGATTCTAGTTCACTCACCTGGGCGCGAACCACCTAGAAACGAAGAGGAATTAATGGATCGCATCCAACATGCCGCCAATCACATCAGGGAAATGCGAGGAATCTCTGAAAGAGTTCGGCAAAACACCGTTCGGCGTTACCAAGCTTTTGTCGCCAGTTCGAGTACCTGCTTTAATTAAACAATGTAGTAACTACAAAATCGCCCGAGAAAAACTGGACTCGCATTCGGGAGGACGACGGTTCAATCCCGCGTCCGGCCATCCTGATTTAGGTTTTCCGCGATTTCCCTAAATCACTCCAGGCAAATGCCGGGATGGTTCCTTTGAAAGCGCACGGCCGACTTCCTTCCCCGTCCTTCCCTGATCCGATGAGACCGATGACTCGCTGTCTGATCTCCTACCCCAAAAACAACAACAACTACAAAAAAGGCCCTTTTCAGGGCCGACACAATTTGTAAAAGATTTTCTGTAATACTAACAGCTATTGACGGGTTTGTTCCCGGTACATCTTATCAAGAAACTACAATGCATGTGTCGGGACCACGGCAGATTCGCCTCCAGGCCCCCAGAGTGGAAGGCTGGTGCGCTACCACCGAGCGTGCGGGCCGCCTTGGATACATCGCGATCTCCGGCAGACAAAGCATTCGCGGTCATGCGTTGTCCAGAGCATCCGGCAACAACTCAATCCCGCGGCCATTCGGAGCGGTGGCACTAACTTCCCGTTAGCTTGAAAATTATGCGTTGTCGATCTACACAACATCAGTAATTTTGGTTCGTACTGGAATCAGCTCTCCAGGGTTAAAATTTCGTGACACAATTTTTCTCCGCCCTGTATAGTTTCTAACTTTAATACTTAATTTCTTATAATTAACTGATAAGTTAGGTTTACCTCTGCGTTAATAGATTATTATAGCGTTTTAAATTTAGAAATATGGTCAATAATTATATGAAATATTGAAAATCACAATTTTTACTGTCCATGAAAAAGTTTAGATAGGCAACTCGCAACTGAGACTTGGTGACCAGTTGACCGTTCCAATCATTAATATGCCTAATATACGTGGTCCAATCACACTAATGTGACCACCATCTAATTTCGACATCAACGTGCAGCAACCATTCGCGGACAGCCAGTAGCAGAACTGGCAGTGGGGTGTGTATAAATCTTGTCGGTGGGACGCGGAAAAAGTGCAGTCATTGTAGTAATGTAGAAAGGAAGCGATTTATCTGACGTCCAAAGGGGCATGATCATTAGCTTTTGTGCCAAAGGTGGAAGCACTGCCGAAACCGCTAAATTGTAAACTGTTCGCATACAGCCATAGTTAGAGTTTACTTTGCCTGGAAAAATGGCGCTATCCAAAACAGACTCATAGGCAACAGTGGTGCACCATGGGAAATAGATGACAGGGGTGAACGACGGCTGCGGAGACGAATAGCCGTGCAACTGTCGGGCACTGGCCTCCTAGATCAACAAAGGGCCTACCAACACTGTCATCTCAACGAACGGTCAGCAAACGTTCCGGTACACGGGCCACTGCAAGTAGGCACCTGGTTCATGCACCCACGCTGACTGCTGTTCATTGTCAGTGAGGGTTGCAATTTACACGTCAATACTGCAACTGGACGCTCGTTAAGTGGCGACAGATGGTGTTTCCAGATTTATTTTTATTTAATCGTGTCAGAAGCATCGTACATAAAATCAGAATGATTAACACATACATATCAAGTATATAACAAATACAAAACGGATATAAAAGTATACAGATATATAAGCAGGGTCAAGTAGTTTTTTATTTTATGAAGTCTTGGACCAGAACCTGGTCGCGTCCAGCGCTTCCGGGTGGCATTCATCAAATGCTTCATGGTGCTTGGGCACAGCACACACTGCTTGAGGTGGATGGTGGTTTGAGTGTGTCCACAGTCACACAGCGTCGGTTCATTTGAGAGGCCCCATTTGCGCATATTCTCTTTGGATCGTGTGACACCAGAGCGCAGCCTATTAAGAGATTTCCATGTCGTCCATCCTTCCATATGGCCGGGAGGAAGTTCTTCGTTTGGAACTAACCATTCCCCAAGGTGCGCGTTTCCTTCTCGCCACATTGCCAGCCTCACTTGCTGCGGTGTCCCGACGATGTTTTCTGCTGTGTGCAGGAACCTTTTTCTAGATCTTAGTCGACGGCGGCCTGGCTGGTGTTTGTACAGCGGGTGGGTTGGTGAGGTCAACGCCTTTGTCTTTTCCTTCCTGGCCGCTACTTTCCTTCTAATATCTGGTGGAGCCACGCCTGCCAGGCAGTACAATTTATCAGTCGGGGTTGGTCTCAGACAGCCTGTGATGATGCAGCAGGATTCCTTAAGCGGTATGTCCACTTGCTTGGCGTGGCTAGAATTGTACCACACTGGGCACGCGTACTCCGCTGTTGAATAGCACGAAGCAAGAGCTGTGGTTCTCACTATTCCAGGCTGTGCCCCCCATGTAGTGCCCGTTAGTTTGCGCACAATGTCATGCAGTTGTTCATCATATCGACTAGCCATTTCCTTGTTACACGTCCAAAATGCTTTATTTGCTCGACGCATATATCATCAAGGCCGGCTGCTCTTCACATTTTGCACTTACTGATCGCCTTCTCCAGTTCCGCCAAGGTAAATGGCTTGGATAATTCTTCGGTCTCCTGAGGGGTGTTTTGTTCTATGCCCCTCCTTTTTTTTAGGTTGTCGTATCTTGGTGGTTTCCCATTTGTGAGAAGCTGGTGTGCAATTTGGTCTGCTGTGAGGGACACGAGAGAAGCTGGTCTGCTGCGAGAGACACGAGAGAAGCCTCCGCGAAGGATGTGTCATTTATAACACATTCGGGCGTCCCCTGGGCAACGGCTCTAAGCCGGCAGATTCTCTCACACCAGAAGCATCACAGTAGAGTGAAATAATGTTTCCAGATGATGGGTGGTAGTTGGCTTGTACAGCGTGAAACGTCTGAAAGCAAAGACCGTGCAACAATAGTCGGAAGGATCCAGAACGGAGGATATTTGTTGGGTGATCAGGTCATTCTGAAAGACAGAAAGCATCAACACAAGTATTTTGCTCTCCTTGGGGACCACATTCACCCCAACATGCAGTTTGTTTTCCCTCGGTGAGCCGTGTGTGGCTCGTGTTCGTGCCATGACGTATTTTACACGTTTTAACGTACTTCTACCTCACTGCGTTAATTTAAATTACTACTGTCACAGAGTTGCTGCTTTGCCTGACGGTGACCCGCGTTAGCAGCGCGTATCGATATATATGCCCTCTCGTAGTATCTTTGCTCGACTGCTATTACTTCCCGGTCGTTGTCTGTCGTACGCGAGTTTGAGGTTACGAGTTCGGGCTGCCAGTCTGTTGGAACGCGTCTGGGGAGTAGTCCGAACCTGCCAGGCGGGGAGTTGCAATGCAGTCGGGTTGGAGCAGCAGTAGGTCTGCGTCGACATGGCTCACCCCACCATTGTCGCCACGCATCACTTGAGCCGGGCCACGGTCTTGGTTGAACGTCGGTCGGTCGTCCTACCGGAGGACGTGGTTTGGCTCGCCGATCGTTCATGAGTCGGCCGGCTGCTTGTGTGTGTGTGTGTGTGTGTGTGTGTGTGTGTGTGTGTGCATCGACTCTCGATTTGTCTTCTTGTGTGCTTAGTTACTGTTGGGTATCGTTCAGGCTTTCATGCAGTGTTTGTCAGGTTGCGTGAGTAGTTGGCGTTATTTCCACTGACGACTATTTTAGACGTTGTCGGCATTCTGAGGGTAGTCGGTTGGTTGCTGCGGACCAGGGAGAATATCTCGGTGCAGCGCAGTCGGCTGGGTTCGTTGGCGGTCCCTGCGCATTGCTGGAGCGTGTCTGGAGCTGCCCGATCGCTACGAGCTTCGTGGTTCACCGACCCAGGACGTCAAAGTTGAGTGGCGTTTTATGTACGCAAGCCGCGTCCATTCATGTTGTGTGGTTCATTTCGGTGGTTATATATATACATATTTGATTGTGGATAACTACGCCCGTAACATTTTATGTTTGAATTCTCGTTTACCGATTAGTGGCAAGCATGCCGTTTGTTGGTCGGTCCGCCGGCCGCTGTGGTCTAGCGGTTCTGGCGCTGCAGTCCGGAACCGCGGGCCTGCTACGGTCGCCGGTTCGAATCCTGCCTCGGGCATGGGTGTATGTGATGTTCTTAGGTTAGTTATGTTTAAGTAGTTCTAAGTTCTAGGGGACTTATGACCTAAGATGTTGAGTCCCATAGTGCTCAGAGCCATTTTTTTTGTTGGTCGGTCCGTGCCTGTCCCTTGGTTGAGTTCCGACGGTCAAGTGTAGTTTGGCTCACCACCTGTCTCACCTATGTGAACGAGGGCAGACTGACTCCCTGGAGGCTTCTGAGTGTTGTTGTCTTTACTGTCTTTCTCACCGGTGTTTAATTGTCTGTTTATAAACTATTATAGCCAAAGATAAAAGAAAATTTCTTGGTTTTACTTTGTTTTATGTACGAAAGTTTGAATTCCGGCAAGCCGATATTTGCTGAAAGGTTACTGCCAGTCCGGTTTCAGCTACTTAAAACTTAAGGCATATGGATATTTTTTTAAATTTTTGAAAATTAATTGTGGGCCTTCAGCCTTGGAACCTTATACTTAAAATTACCTTTCATTGCGGCTTGGAACCTTATTCTTAAAATTATATTTCAAGCTTAAACATTGTGGCCTTCTCCATTTGAAAGGTTATGTTAATTTATTTTAAAATCTTGAAAATATTTCTGTGGGCCTTCAGCCCTTTGTATTCCATCTTGTTTATGTTTGTCTGTCCACCCTAGCCTTGAGGCTTTCAGCCTAGCTGCAATTTATATATTTTAATTATTTTATTTGCTATTTTAGCTGCATTTTTATCTTGTTCGTTTTTAAGATTTCTTGTTTGGAGGCCTCCAATTTTGCATTTTGAAACTCGTAGTTGTAAAAGTTCGGCTATGTGCCGCTTTGGTTGTAAATGTGTTATTAAATTACAATAAATTACAATTTTAAGGTGAAACCGACCCCAACTTTATTTGGCCCCTTCTGCTATCCTAATCACCTGTTCTGCCCAGCGTGCTTAGCAGGCGCCTCACTCGGCATTATGCTATCTGCCAGTCGGACAGTGCAGCGTGTCACACAGCTCGCAGTGTACGCGCGTAGTTCGAAGAGCAGCAGGATGAGTTTACAGTCCTCCCTTGGCCACCAAACTCCCTGAGTTTAAGCCCAGTCATAATCTGTGAGACCACTGAAAGTCGGGCTGTTCGCGCCATCGATGCTGAACCGAGGAATCCAGCGCAGCTGGCCACGGCCCGGGAGCCAGCGTGAGTCCACCGTCCTGCGCGTACCTACCAGAACCCACAGACTCTCTTCCGGCACGTCTCGCTGCGGTGCGCACTGCAAAAGGTGATGATTCAGGGTTTTGACAGGTTGTCAGTTAATGTGACTGGAGAATTTAGTTAGATAATAGTCAGGTGGAGACGTAGCATTGTTGTTAGATAACAGCTTGGGAGCAACGTAGATGTTGGTAGACGAATAAAGAGCTCACATATTTTGAAGGAACGTCGTGATTTTCTTTCCAAAAGGAAGATTTTCTACGAAATTGTGTAAGTAAATAGTAGGTGGACTTCAATTCGTTTCGAGAAATCTTTAATCCACAGCCAGTTCTTAGCGTGATATACACTCCTGGAAATTGAAATAAGAACACCGTGAATTCATTGTCCCAGGAAGAGGAAACTTTATTGACACATTCCTGGGGTCAGATACATCACATGATCACACTGACAGAACCACAGGCACATAGACACAGGCAACAGAGCATGCACAATGTCGGCACTAGTACAGTGTATATCCACCTTTCGCAGCAATGCAGGCTGCTATTCTCCCATGGAGACGATCGTAGAGATGCTGCATGTAGTCCTGTGGAACGGCTTGCCATGCCATTTCCACCTGGCGCCTCAGTTGGACCAGCGTTCGTGCTGGACGTGCAGACCGCGTGAGACGACGCTTCATCCAGTCCCAAACATGCTCAATAGGGGACAGATCTGGAGATCTTGCTGGCCAGGGTAGTTGACTTACGCCTTCTAGAGCACGTTGGGTGGCACGGGATACATGCGGACGTGCATTGTCCTGTTGGAACAGCAAGTTCCCTTGCCGGTCTAGGAATGGTAGAACGATGGGTTCGATGACGGTTGGGATGTACCGTGCACTATTCAGTGTCCCCTCGACGATCACCAGTGGTGTACGGCCAGTGTAGGAGATCGCTCCCCACACCAGGATGCCGGGTGTTGGCCCTGTGTGCCTCGGTCGTATGCAGTCCTGATTGTGGCGCTCACCTGCACGGCGCCAAACACGCATACGACCATCATTGGCACCAAGGCAGAAGCGACTCTCATCGCTGAAGACGACACGTCTCCATTCGTCCCTCCATTCATGCCTGTCGCGACACCACTGGAGGCGGGCTGCACGATGTTGGGGAGTGAGCGGAAGACGGCCTAACGGTGTGCGGGACCGTAGCCCAGCTTCATGGAGACGGTTGCGAATGGTCCTCGCCGATACCCCAGGAGCAACAGTGTCCCTATTTTGCTGGGAAGTGGCGGTGCGGTCCCCTACGGCACTGCGTAGGATCCTACGGTCTTGGCGTGCATCCGTGCGTCGCTGCGGTCCGGTCCCAGGTCGACAGGCACGTGCACCTTCCGCCGACCACTGGCGACAACATCGATGTACTGTGGAGACCTCACGCCCCACGTGTTGAGCAATTCGGTGGTACGGCCATCCGGCCTCCCGCATGCCCACTATACGCCCTCGCTCAAAGTCCGTCAACTGCACATACGGTTCACGTCCACGCTGTCGCGGCATGCTACCAGTGTTAAAGACTGCGATGGAGCTCCGTATGCCACGGCAAACTGGCTGGCACTGACGGCGGCGGTGCACAAATGCTGCGCAGCTGGCGCCATTCGACGGCCAACACGCGGTTCCTGGTGTGTCCGCTGTGCCGTGCGTGTGATCATTGCTTGTACAGCCCTCTCGCAGTGTCCGGAGCAAGTATGGTGGGTCTGACACACCGGTGTCAATAGGTTCTTTTTTCCATTTCCAGGAGTGTATAATCTCATATTTATTTTATTTTTTCAGTTTGTGTTATTATATGCGGTAGTCGCTGGTATTGCAGTAGTGAAGCAGTCGTATACGTGTATGCATGGCTTTATGGAGAAGGCATGTCTAGAGAAATGGATTATATATCTTTTAAATAAAAGCTATTCCATAGAATGAGATAATTAGGTTTACTGGCGCGCTTTACACCAAAAATAGCTACGGCAGAACTTGCAGAATACGCTGTACATGAAGAAAGAACGAAATAACTATTTGTAGGAAAAACAATAATGTTGCTATTTAATTTCTGACGAGGAGATTATTGTCTGCTTTGTAAAACTCATAACATATCAGAGAAAATAAAGGAAAATATTAGTGAAGAAAATGGTCAAGAGTGACAAGACAGCATGTACAGAAATCAACTCAAAAATTGCATGCAGGAGACAAAACACTATTTCATCCATAATTACAAAGCCTTTAACCAGACACGTATTCTACAAAGCTTACAACAGATTAGTTACAAAACCAATACAAATAAGTTTTCTTGGTTGTATGTTTCAATTATTTCTTATTATTAACTGCCCCAGCTTCGCAAGGGTAGGACTAAGTGTCTACAGCCGGACAACTTCTCTGACGTAGCGGTAGTTTTGTTTGCAGGCCAGTGTATACAGTTATAATTAAAATTCAGAGAACAATGTTAGCTAGTCAATACAATAACCTTTATATAACTTAAACTATCCAAGCAGCCCGCACCAGGAAGCTCTTAGGAGCGGCATTTGAGGGTAATGACAGGAGCAGCGAGTTAGTCATTCTGTCCGACTATTTCCAGGATTTCCCTACGGACCCCTTCAGCGTTAATTCTATACCAAAAAAAAAAAAAACTATTCTTACCAGATTAATATCTGCTATATCACCATCGGAGGTCACTTAGAATGAATCTCGAACCAGCCTGTTTTGCAGTGGTTGCTTATGTAAACATGGTGCTCCACTCAGAAGGCTATATCCTGTGCCTCTTTTGTACCCACATGGATGATTCCAAGGAGTTATGCCATTCAGTGCCAGATAGAAATGACATCATTTTCACAGCTTTGGAGGACTTTTATTCATCATAGTCCAGCGAATGTGTACGAAATACAATGACGGAAAAAAAAATCGCAACACTAAGACGGAGTTGTGTTACATAACTGAAAGTCGGGAGGCGGATTTCTTACATCTGAAAGACGATATCTGTTCAGATTTCGTGCCATATGAGTGGTGTATTACTTTAAATACAAACTGTAACGGTCGTGACCGTTAGTTACGTTTGAGGTTGGGCGTGGTGAGTCGATGTTAGTCATGAATGTCTTTAAGGAGACCAAGACGACATTGTCGACACCTCCTGAGTTTGAAACAGAACGTGTGGTAGGGCTACGAGAAGCTAGATGTTCCTTCTGCGATACTGTCGATTCTGCAGAAAAACGTGCCAGGAATGTAGTCATTGTACATGATTGCTGGCAGCGGTGGTCACGAGAACGCACGGTCACAAGAAGACAGCCCTCTGGATGGTCACGTGGCTCTAGATTGACTCGACGTGTGACTCTGGCACATGGCACTGCATCTGCAGCAGCTCCATGAGCAGCTGTTGGCACCAAAGCGACACAACAAACAGTTACAAATCGGTGACTTCAAGGATAGCTCCGAGCCAGACGCCGTGTAGCGTGAATTCCACTGACCCCAAAGCACCACCATTAGCAGCTACAGTGGTGTCGAGCGAGAGCTCATTAGAAGACAGGGTGAAGGTCTGTTCTATGTTCTGATGACAACTGGTTCTGCCTCAGTGTCACTGATGGCCGAATGTTGGTTACAAGGAGGCCAGTGGAGGACGTATACCCAACCAGTCTGCGTGCTAGACACACTGGAGTACGCCTGGAGTTATTGCCTGGGATGTGATTATCCCACATACCCTGATTGCAAATTTGAAAGTCAACTTGGTAATTCGACCGTTGTGCTGCCATTCATCAATAGAATTCCATGGGGTGTTTTCCAACAGAATAACGATCGTCCACATACAGCTCCTGTAATCCAACATGATCTGTAGATTGTCGACATGTTGCTTTTTTCTGCTCGATCACCAGATCTGGCCCCAGTCGAGCACATATGGGTCATCGTTAGACGATAACTCCAGCGTCATCCACAACGAGCATTAACACTCCGTATAGGACCTAATGCCCGACAAAGTGCAACAAGCTTGGAACTCCATCCCACAAACTGACATCTGGGACTTGCACAACTCAATGCTTGCATGTTTGCATGCTTGCGTTCAGTATTCCAGCGGCTATACCAGTTACTGACGTACCGACATTTAACATCAGTAGTGGCTTATTCGCGCCTACATTAACCATTGATCTTGGAATGTTAATCACTTACATATATTACCTAGACAAATGTATTCCCAAAATTTCATTATTCTACATTAAAAACCCTGACATTAAAACCCTAACCAAATTGCTACAATTATTCCGAACATGCACAAACCGCGTTAGGGAAGTTTAATTTATAATTGTATAGAGGTACGTTTTTCGTATTGGACAGAGTATCTGCCTCTGTTCTTAGTAACCTGAAACATCCGAAGATTCTGGAACTGATGTGCGGTAGTGTGACTGTGTCTTTCAATATGACAACAGCTTAATAACTGAGTTGCAAGTTGTTTTTATTAGGACGATGGTGGGTGACTTGATTATGGCTGTAATGAAAATGGAATGGAGGTCGGGCGGACATGTAGTCAGGCAAATACAAGGAAGATGGACCAAAGAATTCCTTTACGTGCCTCCAACCTGCAGACTTGTAAACTTGGCTTGTAGGTCTGTAGATGCTTCGCAGGAAGTTAATTAAAGGCACTACCTAGTACCATTTCCACTAACAGCACGTAAAAACGATCTGACGTGTTAATCTTCAATTTCTTGGACCGTGTAGACATCAGATTACCTTACCTACAGCAGGAAATTCTTTTTCCGACATAAATGACTTGATTAATGATGAGAACAGGAAACGGCCGCTGTGACCGAGAGGTTCTAGGCGCTTCAGTCTGGAACCGCGCGACCGCTACGGTCGCAGGTTCGAATCGTGCCCCGGGCATGGATGTGTGTGATATCCTCATTCTAGTAAAGTTTAAGTAGTTCTAAGTTCTAGGGGACTGATAACCTCAGATGTTAAGTTCAAAATGGTTCAAATGGCTCTGAGCACTATGGGACTTAACTTCTCAGGTCATCAGTCCCCTAGAACTTAGAACTACTTAAACCTAACTAACCTAAGGACATCACACACATCCTTGCCAGAGGCAGGATTCGATTCTGGGACCGTAGCGGTCTCGCGGAATCAGGACTGTAGCGCCTAGAACCGCACAGCCACTCCGGCCGGCTAGATGTTAAGTCCCATAGTTCTCAGACCATTTGAACCATTTTTGAGAACAGGAAGAAATTGCAGATGAATAACAGATAGAGAACGGTAATTAAATCGGTTTTGTCTTGGCAGAAACACAACAAATGCAAGGTGGTCATGTCACAAAGAGTAGCATTTCACCAGATCACAAATCTGCGCTGTACAACGAGCCGATGGTTTGCTGTAGGTCAAGCTAAATGTATAGAAAACAGCTACAGAATCAAATCAGAACCAATGATAACTCTCCAGTCCCTGTAGAGATTGACAATCGGAACAAGAAACTGAGTTTGGTCTTGGAAACTAAGAATAACGAACGATAGTTGTTAACCGTGAGGAGTCACTTAGTATTAACACGCAGATAGGGGCACCGCAACGAAGCTCTGCATCTTACTCATGGACAAAGCTCCTGCGAGCATTCTACCACGAAACGTCTTGACTAACACTGACTGAATCTACACATGGTTGCTTCCAAGTTGAAGGAAGCCAACACGTGAATTTCGGAATGGCATCAACTACCGCACTACAGATACGTAGTTAAGAAGTGAAACTAAGAACTGTAACGAAATGGGGTTAACAGGGCGTCTCTCATTAGTTTTGTAACCTCGGACGCAGCACAGCTGGGCGCCTCCTCTAACAGAAAAAGCTCCTTGTAATCAAATTGATTGGGGGTGGCAGTGCAAACCTTCCCCAATACTCTCGGCCAAGGGGAACACTAGCACCGGTCCTTCCCCCCCCCCCCCCCCCCCCCATTCCACGTCCCGGCGTTGAGGTTGGCGACCCTGTGGTGGTGCCAGACCTGCAACCTGAATTGACTTGAATTAGGCTCTAACCGGAGCTTCTGTCGCTTTCGCCAGTTTTTGAATTACTTGATTGGTGATCATGAAAATTGCTCCGCCCCCACAATTTGATAATTCTGTACTCAGGTAAGCTATTTATGGTTTCAGTTGACAGGGGCAAATTGATGTTAATGCGTAAATTAGTAGGTAAATTTGAGCGTTTTGCTGGCGCGCCAGCGTACTTGTAAGTACCTCACCTTCGCGTTCTTATCTTTGCTTGTGGCGCGTACTGAGTAATCGCTGCCTTGTCTTTGCTGGAGGAGTTAACTGGAGGCTCTCGCCAAGGACGTGGACAGTTGGCGTTCGATGTTACCTGAGGCCGGAGTGCGCTTGTAGTGGAGCGGGAACCGACCACGTGTATTGGCAAGCTTGGTTGAGAGCCCTTCCTGTCGCTTCTTGCTGCCTTAGGTTGCGTGCTGTTAGTTCCGGACACGGCTGTCTACGGTCATCCGCTACCTTGTTGCTGCCTGCTGTACCAAGAGAGCCATATCGGACGTCCAGAGAAAAGTTAAGTGAGATTGTACTTAGGGCATGTGTCATGTGTGTGAAGGTGGAGAGCTGCTGCCTCACTTCTGGTAACTGTAAGCGCACGGATGTTACCATGAAAGTAATGGTGTGCCTATGAAGAGTTCATGGTGTTTAAGACAGGCGTTAAATATTAATGTAATGCACGAGCGTGCCTCTTAGAGCTCGTGGGAAATTTTTGTTTGATGTAATACGTAATCAGCTGCAAGGCCGTAATCTGTTTATCAAGTATACTGCATTCGAGAGTTTGGTAGCCTTAACGCAGTGAGCCCCAGTAAAGCTTATAATGAAATTTTCAGAATTGTGCTCGGTATGGTTTTCACTGAAGAGTTGGGCATAAGAGTTCACGTAATTCAATTGTGACTAAGATTGCAGTGTCCGCTGGCCTCGCAAGTAATTGTAAGTTGTTTTTTTTTTAATATCTTAATAGTAATTCTCCTTCAGGTTGTTGATAAGATTTGCGCCGTTGGTTGTACCTTGTCTGTGTAGTTCATTCGTAGTGGGGCAAAGGCATGTGCCGTTTTATTAGTGACTAATTTAACCTGTTATTTAATATCTTTTGGTGGTTGTTTACATTGTCCCTGCGGACCTGTTCCGTGCGCTTGTTAAATGTTACAGCTGGCTGGCTGGTGTTTTGGAGTAAGCGCTACCTTTTCACCTATGGATACCGGGGCTGTGAAATCCTGGGTAGTGGTAGGTGACTTCGGGTCGAAGCTCGAGAAGCGGGTCTTGTACTAACTGTCGCCTTCCGCCTTCCGCCTTGGCCTCTCCAAGTTAAGTTTTCATTCTGTCTTCGAGCGACCTGGCGTCACTCCTCGCTAATTAATTCTGAGGCTAATTATATTTACTTGGGTATTTATTATATTTATTGAACCTTGGAACTACTGACGGCCTTGGGAGAGCCAGTCCTGACAAAATTCTACCACCTTGTGAGCAAGTTGTACGAAACAGGCGAAATACCCTCAGACTTCAAGAAGAATATAATAATTCCAATCCCAAAGAAAGCAGGTGTTGACAGATGTGAAAATTACCGAACTATCACTTTAATAAGCCACAGCTGCAAAGTACTAACACGAATTCTTTACAGACGAATGGAAAAACTAGTAGAAGCCGACCTCGGGGAAGATCAGTTTGGACTCCGTAGAAATACTGGAACACGTAAGGCAATACTGACCTTACGACTTATCTTAGAAGAAAGATTAAGGAAAGGCAAACCTACGTTTCTATCATATGTAGACTTAGAGAAAGCTTTTGACAATGTTGACTGGAATACTCTCTTTCAAATTCTAAAGGTGGCAGGGGTAAAATACAGGGAGCGAAAGGCTATTTACAATTTGTACAGAAACCAGATGGCAGTTATAAGAGTCGAGGGACATGAAAGGGAAGCAGTGGTTGGGAAGGGAGTAAGACAGGGTTGTAGCCTCTCCCCGATGTTATTCAATCTGTATATTAAGCAAGCAGTAAAGGAAACAAAAGAAAAATTCGGAGTAGGTATTGAAATCCATGGAGAAGAAATAAAAACTTTGAGGTTCGCCGATGACATTGTAATTCTGTCAGAGACAGCAAAGGACTTGGAAGAGCAGTTGAACGGAATGAGTGGTGTCTTGAAGGGAGGATATAAGATGAACATCAACAAAAGCAAAACGAGGATAATGGAATGTAGTCCAATTAAATCGGGTGATGTTGAGGGTATTAGTTTAGGAAATGAGACACTTAAAGTAGTAAAGGAATTTTGCTATTTGGGGAGCAAAATAACTGATGATGGTCGAAGTAGAGAGGATATAAAATGTAGACTGGCAATGGCAAGGAAAGCGTTTCTGAAGAAGAGAAATTTGTTAACATCGAGTATAGATTTAAGTGTCAGGAAGTCGTTTCTGAAAGTATTTGTATGGAGTGTAGCCATGTATGGAAGTGAAACATGGACGGTAAATAGCTTGGACAAGAAGAGAATAGAAGCGTTTGAAAGGTGGTGCTACAGAAGAATGCTGAAGATTAGATGGGTAGATCACATAACTAATGAGGAAGTACTGAATAGAATTGGGGAGAAGAGAAGTTTGTGGCACAACTTGACCAGAAGAAGGGACCGGTTGGTAGGACATGTTCTGAGGCATGAAGAGATCACCAATTTAGAATTGGAGGGCAGCGTGAAGGGGAAAAATCGTAGGGAGAGACCAAGAGATGAATAGACTAAGCAGATTCAGAAGGATGTAGGTTGCAGTAGGTACTGGGAGATGAAGCAGCTAGCACAGGATAGAGTAGCATGGAGAGCTGCATCAGACCAGTCTCAGGACTGAAGACCACAACAACAACAACATTGAACCTTGTCTCAAGAGCAATATACAGTTGTGAAAGGTTGTTGCTGGGCTACTCTTAGTAAGACTTTGCTCCGACTAATTGTGTTACTGGGCCGTGGAGCCGAAGTTTGAAACCTTAGTAAGCCTTAGTGATATTGATTAACTCTCGAGTGTGAAACAAGTGCCTTTTGTATTAACTTCTCAGAGTCCAAAGACTAGTCAGAAATATTGGTGTCTTAATTTAAGCCGTCAGGCGCATAACTGTCAGTGGTTTTGAAATTTTCTTATATATGAGATAGACTTTGTTTCATAAAAAGACATTGGTAGCAGATTCACTACATTCTTGTCACTTACTATTCTTATTGCCTAAAGCAAACAGGATTAAGATATTGTGGTTTTAAAGGAATTTGTTGATATGATTGTTAAATAAAGCGAGTGATAACAAAGGGGGTCCAGTCCTTCCTATTTTTTCCCTGTTCCCTAGTAGAAGAACGTTTCAAAATTTTATTGACATTCTGAATAATTACTTTGCCATTAATTCATTTATAGGCCTGTGACTGCACGGCTGAACTCATGGTTGCTTAACGTGGGAACGTGATTACAATTTTTTTTCACATCTCTTTCTTTGTAAGAGGGCTGGGCAGAACTGCATAGCTGATGAGACTTTTCCATGTGCTTTCTGAAACTTTTCAAAGGGGTTTCTGAGACTTTCCCGTATGCTTTCTGAGACGTTTCCATGTCATTCTGATACTTTGCCAAGAGCTTTAGGCGTCTGCGGAAAGTTTCCTGACTACATCTGTCCCCTCCAAGGATACCAACTGGATAGACAGCTGCCCTTGTAGGAAACAGGATTCCCTCCTACTTACAGACGCATTTTGTAACCAAATGAAGCAACCTACAGGGTGGCAGTTATTGAACTGTATGAAAAAAACTTAAATTAGTTGCAAACAATGGCGTACACACCCTTCATTCAACATGTAAACGTCACTGCAAATATTCGTATTTAGTTATGCCATGTTCGATATTCCTGGCATCATTGGCGATGATGTGGCGCAGACAAAAGCGAAATTCTGTATGACCCGCTGAAGTGCTTGAAAAGCGATGCTGTCGATGACCTCCTGAGTGACCGAGCGAGGTGGCGCAGTGGTTAGACACTGGACTCGTATTCGGGAGGACGACGGTTCAACCCCGCGTCCGGCCATCCTGATTTAGGTTTCCCGTGATTTACCTAAATCACTCCAGGCCGGGATGGTTCCTCTGAAAAGGCACGGCCGACTTCCTTCCCCATCCTTCCCTCATCCGATGAGACCGATGATCTAGCTGTCTCGTCTGCTTCCCCAAGCAACCCAACAACCTCCTGAGTGGCTTCTTTCAGCTCAGCAGTGGTTTTGGGGTTATTGCTGTACACCTTCTCTTCATTATAGCCCCACAAAAAGGAGTCGCTTATGTTCAGATCAGGAGAATATGGCTGCCAGTCGAGGCCCTTGCCAGTGGCCCCTGAGAACCCCAGAACCAAAATGCAGTCCCCAAAGTGCTCTTAAAGGACATCACTCTCCTGCTTTGATGGGGGCTGAACTCCGTCTCTCATGAACCACACTTTGTCGAAATCAGGCTCATTTTGGATAATGGGGATGATATCATCTGAAACCGTCACATACTGTGCGGCAGTCATCATGCTATCAAGGAATGTCACACTGATTATTCCGTGATTGGACACTGCACACCACACAGTAACGCATTGAGGGTGAAGAGACTTATCGATAGCGAAATGCGGATTCTAGGCCCCCAGATGCGCCAATTTTACTTATTGACGAACCAATCCAAATGAAAGTGGGCTTTGTTGCTAAACCAAACCATATTCACATCAAAGTCCTGTTCATCAATTCTGTTAACAATAGCCACTGTTCCATGGTCCTGGGGCTTAATGGCTGATGGGTCTGAATTTTGCATGGGAAGAGATGCAGGTTACCAGTAACAATTTATCGCATCTGTTCTGCAACTCGTCTGATCGACTCCTGGGGCAGGTTTGAAACACAGTGCTTGTCTTTTCGACTTTTTCAGCCGTTTTCACCCTTTTTTGACGGCCGACACTGTCAACACTGTCATCACAAACATTACCCGTGGTCTCAAACTTGTGAATCAAAAGCTTGATTGTTAGAACACTTGGACCGATTGCCTTCAGCTTTAACTCGGTCGCAAACTACCTTTGAGCAAACTTCCTATAAGCTGCAGTTGGGCTATTATTGCTCTCATAGTAGGCCTTCACAAGCGCTATACGCTCAGGTACAATGTACCGTGACATTTATACGTGGAAATGGCCGACAACAAAGCATAAAGATCATGGCGAAGTATCAGAAACACATGGAAACGTCTCAGGAAGCACAAAGGAAAGTCACAGAAAGAACATGGAAAAGTCTCAGAAAGACCATGTCACACTATACGTTGAATATACACAGAAGAAACGAACTTTTATGTTACTTAGAGTGGAAAAAAGTGGTCTTTTATTACTTTTCCAGAGATTTCTGCTTATGCTGTCAGTAACTCTAGATGCCAACAGTAACATCACAGAGTGTGAAGGCTCTTCTTCGCCATTCTTATTAGCGTAATTACTATTTCCTTTGGAAGCCCTATCTATGAACGAACCATCATAGCCGTTGGACTTCAGTGTCTCTTTTAAGAAATGCTATCATTGTAAATGTAAATGACACGGAAGGCACACAAAAGCAAAGTGTTCGACACTGCTTGTTTCCGGAGGTGCGTGGTAGTGCGAAGTGACATGTAAATACCTATTTGTGTTTGTAGGCTCTCTACACAATCTGTGTCCTAGGCTGTTGTCAGACCTTCTAAAATCGATCTAAGAACGGGAGAGAGCTCTCATTCGCTAAAAGCAAGGTTAAATTAATTTGGGGATGTATGTCATTTAAGAAATTGTGGAATCTATGGTTCTTATTTATTGTGTAACATAGCGGACCCAGCAACAAGGCGTAAGTGGTGCACTGCTTATGCCTCTTCAAAGTGTTCCATAAAAATTTCAGCTGCTCCTGGCGACAAAGGTGAAATCATAACAACAGCGGCCGGTTATAATAAGATTCTCCTTTTTATGTAAAGTAGCTCGATCGAAGACACATTGAGAACAATTTCCTCCCGGATTATTTGTGTAGCATCTGCTACTCAGATGTTAGTAAGTACAAAACTCACTTCGAAGGTTACCAGAATGTCAGTCACAGTTATCTTCAGCGTGTCTAACACTTACAAAAAAATGTTTAGAGCTTTTCAAGAAAAATTTGTTTTTTTTTCATTTAGGTGTCTCAGTTTCCCCGACAAATGACTTGCTAAAAAGTAAGCAGGATTTTTAATTCCATCCGTTATTGGTCACATCAGGCACCCATCTTTGTGTCTTCAATACATCATGTACTCTGCTGCTAATCTAGCCATTTTCGGTTTTCCAAGGGTTCTGTTATTCGGATCACTGTTTAACTTGTGAGACACAGGATTAGCCAACAGCAGTTACATCTTTTTGTGCTATTTCACAGTGTCCTCAACAGCTGTAGCATTTCCGTTAACCGCTTTGGCGATCACGATGCTTTCGTTTCTCCTGAGGTCATTAGGAGCTTTCGTTCCCGTGCCGAAGTGTTTGTCTTCGGCGGTTTCGTTTTCGCAGGACTCTCGATTCTTCCTGTCTCACTTCTTTCACCTAAAAAAAGCAAAACGTTGAAGGAACTAATGAATAACATGGACAAAAAAGCACCATTCTGGATCCAAAACGGAAAGCGGCCAACCTGGCGACAGAGGACCGAGATACAGAAATCATCTCTGTTCTGGACAAAGATCTGAATTTTTCAAGAGCACTTAAGAGAATTCTGATGGAAGAAATTGTAAGTGCCTTCGAAGTACCCACCACTTCCGAAGTTTAAACTGAGGCTCATCTCTTCAACTAATACTAGCGCTATCCATGAAAAGCATATTAACTATAAACCGCAATCTCCATATTGTTATCGAAGTCTTAGACGTCTTTCGCGCTACTTGCAGTCCTTAATCTCTGTGCTCTTTTCATCTATTCTCCTCTAGGGTTGAAGGATATAGCTGTTACGCTATAAGAAAGACTGTATAATGTAAAAAATTACATAATCTTGTAGTCATCCAGTAGATGTGGGACACAGCTACATAGCAGAGCGCTGAGATACCTACGACTTAGGCGCAATGTAGCTTACTTGTCTAGAGAGGGCGCACGCCGTGGGATATGTTATGCATTCCCCATACGTGACACAAATACACTCCTGGAAATGGAAAAAAGAACACATTGACACCGGTGTGTCAGACCCACCATACTTGCTCCGGACACTGCGAGAGGGCTGTACAAGCAATGATCACACGCACGGCACAGCGGACACACCAGGAACCGCGGTGTTGGCCGTCGAATGGCGCTAGTTGCGCAGCATTTGTGCACCGCCGCCGTCAGTGTCAGCCAGTTTGCCGTGGCATACGGAGCTCCATCGCAGTCTTTAACACTGGTAGCATGCCGCGACAGCGTGGACGTGAACCGTATGTGCAGTTGACGGACTTTGAGCGAGGGCGTATAGTGGGCATGCGGGAGGCCGGGTGGACGTACCGCCGAATTGCTCAACACGTGGGGCGTGAGGTCTCCACAGTACATCGATGTTGTCGCCAGTGGTCGGCGGAAGGTGCACGTGCCCGTCGACCTGGGACCGGACCGCAGCGACGCACGGATGCACGCCAAGACCGTAGGATCCTACGCAGTGCCGTAGGGGACCGCACCGCCACTTCCCAGCAAATTAGGGACACTGTTGCTCCTGGGGTATCGGCGAGGACCATTCGCAACCGTCTCCATGAAGCTGGGCTACGGTCCCCCACACCGTTAGGCCGTCTTCCGCTCACGCCCCAACATCGTGCAGCCCGCCTCCAGTGGTGTCGCGACAGGCGTGAATGGAGGGACGAATGGAGACGTGTCGTCTTCAGCGATGAGAGTCGCTTCTGCCTTGGTGCCAATGATGGTCGTATGCGTGTTTGGCGCCGTGCAGGTGAGCGCCACAATCAGGACTGCATACGACCGAGGCACACAGGGCCAACACCCGGCATCATGGTGTGGGGAGCGATCTCCTACACTGGCCGTACACCACTGGTGATCGTCGAGGGGACGGTACATCCAAACCGTCATCGAACCCATCGTTCTACCATTCCTAGACCGGCAAGGGAACTTGCTGTTCCAACAGGACAATGCACGTCCGCATGTATCCCGTGCCACCCAACGTGCTCTAGAAGGTGTAAGTCGACTACCCTGGCCAGCAAGATCTCCGGATCTGTCCCCCATTGAGCATGTTTGGGACTGGATGAAGCGTCGTCTCACGCGGTCTGCACGTCCAGCACGAACGCTGGTCCAACTGAGGCGCCAGGTGGAAATGGCATGGCAAGCCGTTCCACAGGACTACATCCAGCATCTCTACGATCGTCTCCATGGGAGAATAGCAGCCTGCATTGCTGCGAAAGGTGGATATACACTGTACTAGTGCCGACATTGTGCATGCTCTGTTGCCTGTGTCTATGTGCCTGTGGTTCTGTCAGTGTGATCATGTGATGTATCTGACCCCAGGAATGTGTCAATAAAGTTTCCCCTTCCTGGGACAATGAATTCACGGTGTTCTTATTTCAATTTCCAGGAGTGTAATTCCAAAGTGGACATGAATCCGCGAAATTAGAATATAATCAGATACAAACCGCCGGGCAACAGTTAGTTATTACTCACAACAGTATCTCGGTGAGTGTCTCATAACTCATCGACAGCCACCACCAAGAAGAGGCAGACTGGACACAATACAAGTTACGTTAGTAATCGTTCACTGGATCTTGGACTATACCACTATTTAAAATAGATCAGTGTAGGTGAACAGTGATCTGTTTTGTCACGCACCATCGTCATACTCCACTGTCGCCTAACCATACCCTACTTTGTGACGAAGCTGTACAGTTGCTGCTTGCAAGCAAACCACCTCATACGGTCGCCGTTTCGAATCCTTGGGCATGGATGTGTGTGTTGTCCTTAGGTTAGTTTGGTTTAAGTAGTTCTAAGTTCTAGGGGACTGATGTCCTCAGAAGTTAAGTCACATAGTGCTCAGAGCCATTTAAACCAAACTACCTCACAAAAGTGTCTGCTTCCGGCTGCAGGGAGTTCTCTTCCTGCCACAGGAGGTATAGTCAATATTCATGGGTATGACAGGTTCGATCATCTCAAGAAGAAAAGAACTTCATAGGCAAATATGCCCTATTTCAAATGGTTTCCGAGATAGAACACATTTACTGTACATTCTTATTTATTTTCTGTGTTACTCTGTACGTTATCATATTTACATGTGTACATGAGCCCTGTGCGACTCTTGTTCGTGCCGTTATTGCTTCACATCTTGTCTTGGCGGTACTCCCGTCTCGTTTCTTTTCGATTTACTGGCGTCACTAAGTTTTTGGT
Source organism: Schistocerca cancellata (assembly GCF_023864275.1). NCBI lineage: Eukaryota > Metazoa > Arthropoda > Insecta > Orthoptera > Acrididae > Schistocerca > Schistocerca cancellata. The sequence goes on along the minus strand of NC_064632.1, from coordinate 461,385,676 downwards.
TTCCCTGCCCGTGAGTGGCAGCAGCAGCGCTTATCGATAAGAGCACTGTCGTACTATCTTCGGAGCAACCAGTAGCATTTCCGGGTCGTCGTGTGTCGGGAGTTGAGTCGGGATGGAGCTCCAGTGAGGTCTGGACAGCCAGTACTCTCTCGACCGCTGGGGACACACACATGCACTGTCCGACGGAAGGAGACTTGAGCAGCGACGACCGTTGGTTGGTCGTTCGGTCGGTCGTCACATCGGGCGACGTGTATTTCGTCTTCCGACCGCTTCAATCGCCATCTTGCGGGACGTGGGTCGGTTCCTTCCTTGTGTAGAGATGTCGGGTGGCCAATGGGCAAGTGTTCCCTCTGCATGGTTGGGTCCGAGCCAGTGTCTCCGGGTCGTCGTGTGTCCGAGTTGCGAACAGACATCAAGGGAGTCGCGGATGGAGTTCCAGAGAGGTCCGGACAGCCATGACTCACCCGACCGTTGCCGACAGAAGTGACTTGAGTGGGGACGACCTTGGCTGGTCGTTCGGTCGGTCGTCTCATCGGACGACGTGTATTTGGTCACCGATCGCTTCTGTGTTCTCTGTGTGTGTCGACTTGTGATTCCTCCTAGTTGTTCCACGGTGACTGGTTTTAGTATTGTTCGAGTTGTTCGTGCAAGTGTTTCACGGAACCGTGTGTAGCTTGTGTGGTTTTGACTCAGCAGTTATTTTAATGCTGTCTGCGTGCGGGATTGAATCGGTCGGTTGGGACGGAGCAGCAGGCAACTCTCTGCGGCGCGACGCCAGGTCCTGTTTGTATTCTCATCCTCGGCAGATTCTTTCCATCGTTGTGCCGTTGGCCGTCCCTAGTTTGGGTTGCCATTCGATTGCCTAACTTTTGGCTGCCTGTCTCACCTCACTTTACGTTTGAGCTACCTTCCCAGGCCAACCCTTGGAACACGTTCTGAGCACCACTTGTTCTGTTTCTTTTAAATAGTGATTTTCATTTTAGCTGAAGTATTGTACAAGGCCTTCGGACGTGTATTAATCCAGTTTTTTTTAAATTTTGTATAAAGGCCTTCAGCCTTGTTAAATTACAATTTTGAGCATTGATTTATTTTAAAAAAATTATTCTTAAAAATTGTTCTATTTGAAATTGTTTGTAATCAAGGCTCTAAGCCGTTAGTTGGATGTCTTATCTGTGGCCTTCAGCCCAGGATTTGCGTGAACTCTTCAGCCGTTCTTGTATTTGCTGTGGTTTTGGGTTCTTCAGCCCAGAAAGTGTCTCAAGTTTTCTTTAACTAGGCCTTCAACCGTATTGTTTAATTGTGATCTTTTAAGCCAATGTGTAAATAAGTGGTTCTTAGAAAAATAAAGTTGTGTGTTTGGCTGTGCAACTCATAGTAACTGTTAACGGCCCCATCCACAACATTAACCTTATCCTGTGCGCTCTCTGAATATCTACCAACCAGGTCTCAGTACACATGTCAACACTTAGTAATATCAATTGAAAAATACCTATTTTTAACAAATTCACCTGAAAACATTATAGTAAAAGTCACACTGCAGCTGGTGTACAGTTCATAATAAATATTTGAACGTCCCACTGTCAACTTCAATGCATTTGTGCACTCCTGGTAGAAGACGTTGTGTTGGCTGTCCGACTATCTCTGCAAGTTCCATAATAAGGGCAACAGCGTCCATAATGCGACCAAGCAGTTCATCTCGCGTATTCACCTTTCGTTTGTACGCCTCAGACTTCATCCAGTCCCAGAAACAAAAACCTCATAGCATATGGTCTGGCGATCTTGTTGGCCAGTTGACTGTACTAAGACGACCAGTCCAGAGCTTACTGTTAAGTACGGCTGAGACGTTTCCTCACATGTGTGGTAAAATGTAGAGTGAATGCGTCATGCTAGAAATGCGTTGTCTTCTTTTACAAAGGAATGCCCTTAATAATTTAAGGAAACGAATTATCACAGAAGCGGTAAACATACACCATATTTGCTATTTTTATTAGTATAGGCGTGTGACATGTTAGCGCTTGTACAAACACTGTTAACCGATTCTGCTCTCAGATACATTATAAGTTCCTCGCACTAATTCACTCACAACACACCACAAAGAATTTCTCGTTCAGCAGTTTAGTTTAATGGCAGGAAAGCATCCCGAACAAAGAGGCTGAGTGCAACGACGTAGGTATACAGGGTGTTTCCGTAACAGTGTACAAAAATATAGAGCACATACAGAATGCTCCACTGAACAATTTGAGGTAGGAAACCTGAGGCGGAGAAGCCAGCGTAAGGAGAAATGGAAGTAAACTTGTCTACCGCTTTGTCTAGCACAGGGCCGGCCAGAAATTCTGCACGCGTGCGGTGCTCCTGCACATGTGCAACTTCCGGGTCACAGCGTGTACACCGCAGCCGTCATCGTTCATGTAGTGCATGTTTCTACCCACAGATGTCACTTTATCCACTTGCTAGGAGGGAACGTATTTCGCGTATTAAACATTTAAAATACTGTCACAGTCTACTTATTGAGACGTCTACTTTTATGTTAACATTTTAACCCAGTAAGACAAGTAATACAGTTAACAACCGTGGGTTTTTATTAAGGCAGCTTTGATCTAGTATTTAAGAAAGAGAGCACTTAGCGACTTCCAACGAACCTTATTCATGATTTCAAATAACATTAAAGATTTCCTATAACTAATTCTCGGTGCCCTCAGTTACACCCACATAATTTCTGTCTCACTGACCTCTGAACAGAATGATAGCCGCTGACCTCTCAATGACCACCTGTTATTTCAATACCATTATTGCTACATCTTTCATCAGCTCCGTCTGAAATCTGCATAATAACCGACAATTAGATGAATGTTACGTTTTATCGACTTCAGCTGAGCGTAGCCCTTCACATATTAAAAAAAACCCTAAATGTAAGCATACATTGGAACAATCGGTTTAATGACCAACTTTCCTGATAATAATGTAACATTGAGCAGAATGAGACACTAATGCATAGTTAGTAAATAATAATTTTTAATTATGAAAGGAATAAATCCAGACACGTTTATCACTGGTCATCAGAAATGTTAATCTAGTTGATCTGTCTCATCCTTTTTTTTTTCCTTTATTGTATTTCAATTCCCCATCGGGGCGGGCTGGCAGCAGCATAGGCGCTGCTCTTCAGCCAAAAGACATAGAACAAAACAATGAAAGACATTTAAAAAACAGCAAAGGAGAGAATAAGGTGAACATAGATATAAAAAAGGGGGAACAGCATGGAAGGCAATAGACAAAAAACCGGGTGACTGTAAAATGGAGATAAAAAACGGTTTAAAAGTAGCACACACAAAAAGCCACACACTGCGACGGTTAAAAGAACACAAGGCACAGTATGACTGGAGCATAAAGGTAGCGACGGATGGCATAGCACATAACATAACACTGACGGCGAACCTCAAGGCAGGACACAATTAAAATCACACCTCTTGACGCACACGAGAAACAGCACTAAACACAATACTGATGTGGCACACTGATGATGATCAATACAGAGGATCTGCCAGGCGCTAGGAGATGAGGGAGACCTGAAGAAGGGAGGGAGGGGAAGAGATGGGGGAGAGGAGCGGGGGGCGCGCGGAAGAGGGCCAGGTAGAGAGGGATGTGGGAAGGAGAGAGGCAAGTACGGGGTGCAGGGTCTCAGGGGAGGGGGGACGGAGGAAAATCCGCTCTGGGAGAAGGAGGAAAGAGGAAAAGGGGGGTCTGGGGAGGGGAGGGGAACAAGGCCAGGTTATAGTTGGAAGGAAGGGTAGATGTCACGGCAAAGTTCGTCATCCGGGAGGGGGAGGCTTTGGAAATTGCCCTGATGAAGGAGATGGAGGGTGTGGAGGTGGAGAGAGGGAGGGATACAGCGATAGAGGCGCGGCAACGGGCGGGGGGTGGAGAGGAAGGAGGAAACCAGAGGGTGGGGGGGATCAAGCCCGCAAACAATGTAAAGGATGCGGAGATGTTGGAGGAACAGGAGGAGGTGGGGGAAGGGGATCAGTTCATACAGGAGCCGTGTGGGGGAAGGAAGGCAGATACGGAAGGCAAGGTGGAGCGCATGGCGTTCAAGGATTTGGGGGGCCTTGTAAAAGCGGGTGGGGGCGGAGATCCACACAACACTGGCATAACAGAGGATAGGACGAATGAGGAATTTGTAGGTGTGGAGGATGGTAGAAGGATGCAATCCCCATGTCCGGCCAGACAGGAGTTTCAGAAGGCGGAGGCGGGAATGGGCTTTCTGCTGGATGGTCAGGAGATGGGGGGTCCAGGTGAGGTGTCGGTCAAGGGTGAGGCCAAGGTATTTCAGGGTGGGGGTGAGTTGGATAGGGCGACCATAAAGGGTGAGGTAGAAATCATGGAGGCGAAAGGAGCGAGTGGTGCGGCCTATGATGATTGCCTGGGTTTTGGAGGGGTTGAGACGGAGGAACCACTGGTTACACCAACTGGTGAACTGGTTAAGGTGGGTTTGGAGGGTACGTTGAGACTGTTGAAGGGTAGGATAGAGAGCAAGGAAGGCGGTGTCATCAGTATACTGGAGAAGGTGGACTGGTGGGGGTGGCTTGGGCATATCAGTTGTATACAAGAGATAAAGGAGAGGGGAGAGGACAGAACCCTGGGGGACGCCAGCCGTGGGATAAAAGATACGGGAGTTGGTGTTGTGGAGGGTGACAAAGGAAGGACGGTGCGAGAGGAAGGAAGCGACCAGATGGACAAAATTGATAGGCAGGGCGTAGGTTTGGAGTTTAAAGAGGACACTGGGATGCCATACACGGTCATAGGCATTTTGGAGGTCAAGGGAAACAAAAATGGCGGAGCGACGGGAGTTGAGCTGGAGGGACAGAAGGTGAACAAGGTTGAGGAGTTGGTCGTCAGCAGAGAAGGACGGTCGGAAGCCACACTGGGTAAGGGGGAGGAGGTGGTGTTGACCAAGGTGCTGATGGATACGGTGGGAGAGGATGGATTCAGAGACCTTACTGAAGACGGAGGTGAGGCAGATGGGACGATAGGAAGAGGCAGCAGAAGGGGGTTTGTTGGGTTTGAGGAATAAGAGGACGCGGGATGTCTTCCACAGGTCAGGGTAGATGCCAGTAGAGAGGACGGCATTATAGAGATGGGCGAGGACAGTCAGGAAGGAATAGGGGCTTTCGCGAAGGTGGCAGTAGGTGACACAGTCGTGACCAGGGGCCGTGTTGCTTTTGGACTGGAGGATAAGTTTAATGTCTTGTGCTGTGATGGGAGTGTTTACGTCGGAGGGGGGCAACTGCCCCAAGTACTGGAGACTAGGAGCAAGTGGAGCGACCGAGGTATCGGCACGTTCCATGACGTTGGGGAAAAGAAAATAATCAAAGTGGGGATCATCAGGGATGGAGAAGATCTCGGAAAGGTGGGAAGCGAAGTGGTTGGCCTTACTGAGGTTGTCAGGAAGGAGGCGATCGTTATGGAGAAGGGGGTAGTGGGGAGCAGAAAGGGAACCAGTAAGACGATGGAAGGCGGACCAGAACTTGGAGGAGTTGATAGGGAGGGTGGTGTTGCATCGTGTGCAGGTCTGGCGCCAGTCTCGGCGTTTCGTAGCTGTAATAAGGTTCCGTACGTGTCGCTGTATTTGCCGGTGGCGTTGGAGTGTATCCCTGTCACGAGTGCGCAGGAAGGAGTGATAGAGGCGGCGGGATTCACGGAGGAGGAGGACAGCCCGCGGAGGGAGAGTGGGACGCTGTGGTTGGATGGTTTTAGTAGGAACATGGGCCTCCACGGCGTCAGTAATTACCTGCTGAAGGAAGGACGAGGCGTGGACAATGTCGTCAGGATGGCGATAGGTAAGAGGGTGGCTTTCGACCTGGGTGGAGATGGAATCCCGGTAGGCATCCCAGTTGGCACGGCGATAGTCATAGACGACCTTGGGAGGGGGTGCAGGGTGCGGAGCCGGAGGGGGGTGGTGAGCAGACGTTATGGTGAGAAGGACAGGAAGGTAATCGCTACCTGTGGGGTCAAGGACGACGACAGTGATACGCCCAAGGAGGTTGGCGGAGGCAATGACAACATGGGGGTGGTGTTACTTTCGGATCGGGTGTGCTGGGGAAGGGGAACAAGGTCACCTTGGATTGTGGAGAGGAACTGATGCCACTGCCGAAGGGCAGCAGGAGTGTGGCTATGGATGTTGAGGTCGGCGGCAATCACATAGGTGGAGAAGGTGTGGTCAATGTGTGAGATGAAGTCATAAGGAAGAGGAGCAGTGGAGCGGACATAGATGGTGGCACAGGTAATGGTGAGGGAGGGGAAGAAGACGCTAAGGATAAGGTGTTCAGTGGGGTCATTGAGGAGAGGTTGTGGCTGGATGGGGAGATGCTTAAGGTGGCCAATCGCGACTCCACCTTGCGCACGAGGACCAGGAGCGTCAGTGCGGTGGAGGATATAGGGGGAGGTGCGGATAGAATGGTGAGGCTGGAGAAAGGTTTTGTTCAACAGGAAGGTGTCGACCCAGTGGTGGGAGAGGGTGAGCGTGAGGAGGTATTTGTTGGAGCGGAAGGAGCGAATGTTCTGGAAGAGGATGCGAGACTCGTGCCGCGCCATGACGGGAAGGAGGGGGGGAAGAGAGGGAAGGGAAGAGACTTAAACAAGGGTGTCGAGGCGGGTGAAGGTGAAGTGGCCTTGGTTGTGGGAGTAAGTGGCGAAGGGGTTCAGGTGGAAAACAGAGCGAGCAGCAAGGGATATTTGGTGGAAGGTGTGGGGGCGCTGAAAAGGGTGAATGTTTTGGAGTACAACGGTAATGAACCAGATGACGTCCTCGGCTGTGGGGGGTGGATGGAGGGAATTGTTGGGATGGACAGGGGGATCGATGGGACGAACTGGGACTGTAAGTTCAGGGGTGGCTGGAGGGGGTTTAGCTTTACACTTGTGGGAGTATGTGGGATGGGGGCCATTGCAGGTATTACAGGAAGGGGGAGCATCGAGGTTGGGGCAGTTCTTAAGAAAGTGGGAGGCCTTGCAATGGGGACAGGTGGGGGGGTTTTGCAGTTGGGAGTCAGGTGGTCATTGTAAATCAGGCACCGCTGGCAATGGTAGTATTGGGGAGGGGATTTGGAGGATTCAACAGGGTGGCGACGGTGGTATATCAGGGCACCCTGGGTGAGGAGATGGTCTATGGATGGGGCGGACTCAGAGAGTACCCGCATGAGGTAGGTGGGACAAGAGGCATTGTGCATACAGCGGGCAGAGCGGATTTCCAAGTCCGGGTGGGAGTTCAGTTCTACCAACACCTCATCCTCTGTGATTACCGGGCTGAGCTTGGTGATCACAGCGGTGTAGGTGGGGGGGGGGGGGGGGGCACGGGGAGACTGGGGCTGACGAGGAGTGGAAGCGGAAAGGAAGGGTGTCAGAGAGGCGTGGGGGCCAAACATAACTCGTGGGAGTTTTTGCAGGAGGTCTGTGTGAAAGGATGGGGACGGGGACTTGATAAGGACTGAGTCCCTGTGGGGAATGAGTTGGGAGATTGGAGCACCAGGCAAGTACTTTCGTATTTCCTTGGTGGGGGTACGAGCATTGAGGAACTTAGGATCAGGAGTTGACAGGACAAAGGTGTGGAGGGTGGGGGCCAAGGGATGGGTGGCAGGAGGAGGGGTGGTGTCCATGGTGACGGCAGGCGGAGGGGGAGGTGGTGTTGATTTTTTGTGGGAAGTGGCGGGAGCAGAGTCGGTAAGGACGCGCTTTTGGGGTTTTTTGGAGACTGGAGGCTGGGAGGAGGGGAGAGGGACGGGGAGGAGAGGGAGGTGGCGGGTGGCTGATCCCTGTGGCGTTGTGGAGGCACCGGGAGAAGCAGCTGGTTCAGTGGTGGCGATGGTGGCTCGGCGCGACGTGATGCGTACGGGAGATGCAGAAGACAAAGCGACGGGGTCGGTGAGGGAGGGGAAGCCAACCATCTGAGGGGCGGCAGCAGAGGCGGCAGCAGAGGCGTACGTGAGGGCGGAGTTAGTAGTGGGAGCTGTTGAGGGTGTAGAGGCTGGAGGAAGGGTGTAGAGGTGCGGGTATACAGCAGGGGAGGTGATAGGGGGATGGGTAAGTGGGGGAAGGGAAGGGGGAGGCCAGGGGCGGCACTCCAGGAAGTGACTGTGGGAGAGGGGGAGGGGGAGGTGTAGATGACGGTGGAGGTGGGAGTACTCATTGCAGACGAACGGCGACGGACAGATGGACGTGCAGCAGGCGGCGGCGGCGGCGGCGGCGAACAGACGGACGAACAGCAGGCGGCGGCGGCGGCGGCGGCGGCGGCAATGGTTACTACGACGGCGATAGACAGCGAGCAGGCAGGCGGACGGACGGACGAACGAACGAACGAACGAACGAACAGCGATAGCAGCAAGCAGCGGGCGGGCAGACAGACAGACAGACAGACAAACACAATCTTCGAAGACGGAGATTCCACCCTGAGAGGAGCCCAGGCTTTGCAATCTGACGCTTTCGAAGGAGGGGATCCAACCCTCTAGATTTAATTTTGCTTGCCGTTCTTCACTCTTGAGTACAAAAAAATGGCTCTGAGCACTATGCGACTTTAACATCTATGGTCATCAGTCCCCTAGAACTTAGAACTACTTAAACCTAACTAACCTAAGGACATCACACAACACCCAGTCATCACGAGGCAGAGAAAATCTTGAGTACACTACACTCGTCTTTGTGATATGTATTGTAGAGTCTTTCAATTGAAAACTTACGCTGGCCGCCCATTATTCGGCGTCATAGCAAACACTGTGAGTTTTCACCAACGGCTACAAAAAAGAATTGCAGTTCCCAGTCATTTTTAAACGACTGAGAACATAGATCTCCCGTCCTTTGCTTTTTCACAGTACCTGCCATTTCTCAGTACTTCTCTGTTAAGGTTACGGTTACCAGAGGTAAACGAGACTGGGTATGTTGCGCTCTTGCTTGTACCACATAAACAGGGAAGTGGAGCCGCCGCCGTTCATTTAGGACACATGTCTAATAACAGATGTCGCTGTCGCTCGCTGTCGCTCACGTGCGCACATGTGCAGCTCTTCCGCACGTCTGCACACTGTGCAGCGTTTGGCCGGCCCTGGTCTAGCATTACTGCTTCCCAGCTTATTTACTTTAAATGCGAACATTTTTAGGTTAGGCTTTACCGTGACTGTTACTGACATTAAATGAAACAACAAGTTCACTGTTACCAGTCACCGTTTTTTTTTATTATTTTTTTTTTTATTTTATTTCCACGACGCGTTTCGAAGGTTTAAACCTCCATCATCGGGTGGATTTACATTAGTAAGTATTACATTTGTGTGTGTGTATTGTGTTACGATTTTTGGAGGAACTTGTGGCACTGCCTAGTGGAGAAACGAAACGCTATTTCAGAATATGGTTTAGGATTAATTTTGACAAAAAATTAAACTGATATCTAATGGTAAACATTAAATAAGTAAACTACAGTACCTTCAGTGATCACAAGTTCCTTTTGCTGTCGTAACACATCACATGTATACTGCCACATTTGTAAACAAATATGGCGTCTGGAATCAGCTGGGTGCAAGGTTCGTATAGCAGAAGTGAAGACATAATCGCAAAGTGCAAAGAATATACATCATAACAATATTATTACAGAATAATTGCTTTAAGCATTTAGCGGTGTTTGTTTATGTGTGTGTACTTCAGGTGGTATATAAATCCAATTCTGACAAGTTAAAACAGCAAACATTCGTACTCGTTTGTACAATCACGTGAAATGTTAAAATGGCTTAAACTTCATACTTATTGATAACAATTAGGTGAAATGTTACAGACTATAATTACAATGATCATATTGGCTACAACAGTAAAATCATACATACATTACACTCTTTGATTGGGGTTAATAAACGGATGTGAAGTGAGGGGGTGGACTAAGAAGGAGAGGTAGAGAGAGAGAGAAAGAGTGTGTGTGTGTGTGTGTGTGTGTGTGTGTGTGTGTGTGAGAGTGAGAGTGAAAGGGGGGAGAGGGGGAGAGGGGGAGAGGGAGAGAGGGAGAGAGGGAGAGAGAGAGAGAGAGAGAGAGAGAGAGAGAGAGGGAGAGAGGAAAGAGTGATTATATGGGAGGAAACATTTACATGGCAAGGAGTCTTAAGATTGCATGTTGCATATATTACCTGCCTAAAGGTTGGGGTAATACATTGGTTAATGCTATAAACTATGCAGATAGATATCCATTTGTGCCAGTAGTTGATGAACATACAGTTTTAAGCTGACAAGGGGCACAAGCTGTTGGTGTGATGAATTATCTGTGAGTGAGGTCAATCTCTTGTAGTCTTGGCAGCTGTCAATATTTATGGTAAATATTAGGGGTGTGTGTGTGTGTGTGTGTGTGTGTGCATTTTATGAGTGTAGGCAGTTGCTGAAAACAGAGATGATAGTATTGTAAATATTGTCATTTTTGTCATTTAAGATAGATTCTGGTTGTTCCATTTGATGTTTGTATATTTGGAGTGTTTCAAGGATGTCTAGTTTTCTGCCTTTTGGTTGGATGTGTAAGATGCTAATACTTGTGTTGTTAATATGGTGTTTTGTTTCATGCAGGTGGGTAGCTATTGCTGATGTGTGATATTTTTTGTTTTTTAGTGCTGCCATGTGTTCCTTGAACCTAATCTCAAATGATCTGCCTGTCTGGCCTATGTAGAAGCAGTCACAGTCCAAACATTCAATTTTGTACACACCTGTGTGATGAAGTGGGTGTCGTGTGCCGATGTTGTGGGGTAACTTCTGTCCAATCTTGTTATCTGTTGTAAAGGATATGCTTATGCCTTTCCGTTTGAAGACATTGGCAATCTGGTATGAAATGTTACCCAGAAAGGAGATTGTATGGAAGATGTTATTTTCTTTTTGTTTTTTGTGTTGTGATTCCTTTGCCATTATTGAGTGTTTTAGGGTGTCTACTATGGAGCTGTTATAACCATTTTCAATAGCTGCTTGTTTTATTATTTCAATTTCTTGATTACATTTATCTTCTGAGAGTGGTAGTTGGATAGCTCTATTAATCATGTACCGGAATGCTACCATTTTGTGTGCTGCGGGGTGGCAAGAGGAGTTGTGGATTGTGGTATGTGTTGTGGTAGGCTTCCGATAAATTTCAAACTGATGTCTGTTATTCTTTATTCTAATGGTAAGGTCTAGGAAATTTATACTGTCGTCTTTTTGGTGTGAGTTGAAGGGATATTTTTGTGTTTATGTAGGTTGGCATTAATTATCTGTAGTGTGGGATTCAACTCACTGATGTCATCTTTAGTGCCTTTGATTAAAATGATGGTATCATCTACATATCTGTAGTAGTAG